>NC_140587.1:1010158939-1012558939 GCF_964204655.1 Triturus cristatus | reverse complement strand
TGATTTCTCTGGAGTGTGTCAAGGGCTATCCGCGGTTTCTTTCCCAACCATAACAGAGAGCGCAATTCCGCATTTATCACCTTGAATGTCTGTCTGGGTAGGGGGAAGTATTAATTTTGTAGTGCATATAAGAAACGAGGCAATGCAATCATTTTGAACATTGCGGCTCGACCCAGTATCGTGAGGGAAAGGGCCTTCCACCTAAGGGCATCGTCCGCAAAATTCACAATCACTCGCTGGATGTTTCTTTGGTAGGATGTGTTTCCATCTGTAGTCAGGTAGATCCCCAGGTACGTGAACCCCGCCTGCGTGACCTGGAGGGCCCCAAGGAGAGGGGGCCACGTTTCTTCCTGTCGTGGGCTATTCAGGATTGATTTATGCCAGTTTATCGTGTACTCCGAGAAGGAGCCATACCTGCCCAGGAGCCTAAACAGTGCGGGGACGGTAGTGGCCGGTTGGGCAACATATAGCAGAATATCATCTGCGTATAGCGAGAGTTTTTCTTCCTGCGTGTCAGTCTGCGATATTTGAACTCTCCGTATCTCTTCTGTCTGTCGGACCTCACAGGCCACTATTCCGACGGTGAGGACGAATAGCAGTGGAGATAGAGGGCATCCCTGCCGGGTCCCCCTCCTAATAGAAAAGTTTTCAGATATGATCCCGTTCACCTTAACCCGGGCTCTGGGGTCTGCATATAGAAGTCCCTCCCATTTCCTGAAGTTGGGGCCGACGCCAAACTTGATCAGCGCTGCCTCCGGAAAGGGCCAGTGTACAGCGTCAAACGCTTTTTCATCGTCCAGGGAGAGGAACATATGTGGGTTCTCCCGTCCCTTCACCTCCATGAGCCAATTGTGGGTCCGTAGTAAATTTTGCCTAGTCGCCCTGTCTGGCAGGAATCCTGTCTGGTCCTGGTGCACCAGACCTGAAATCACCTGGCGCAGTCGGAGGGCCAAGATCGTTGCCAATAGCTTAGCCTCCACATTCAGGAGGGAGATTGGTCGATAAGACGCGCATTCCTCAGGGGGCCTGCATTGTTTATATATGGGTATGATCGTGGCCATCCAAGGGTCAAGTGGGAGGATGCCCTCTAGGGTCGCGTCCTGAAACAGTGCTAGCAGGCGGCCCGTCAACAAATCGGCTCACTTTTTAAAAAATTCAGCTGGGAGTCCATTTGGACCTGGGGACTTCCCCAGACGGAGTCTGGTTATTGCCTCTCTAATTTCAGTGCCCAATATGTCAGTTTCAAGGGTCTCCCTGTCCTCATCCATTAAGCTTGGGGTTTGAATAGTAGTCAGGTACGCCATAATCTCGTCTGACTCACCCAATTCCCTGACTTTGTAGAATTCCCTGAAGTAGGAAGCAAAGGTCCGAACTATCTGGGCGTCCCCCCTCTGCAGCTGCCCCTGCCCATCGACCACGCGGCTGGTTTGATTCTTAGCACTAACCAATCTTGTGTGTAGTGCTAAGAGATTGAGGCCCAATCCTTCTTAAAGATGGGGTCATCCAAGTATATACTGGGGCGTTATCGACCCAGAGTCCTCTGGGTGCAATATTGTCTCTTAGGTACTTTGTCATCACGATCCCATGTATGCTCCAAATCACTCTGTCTCCGATGTCAGCCCACCGTCTGGCGAGGAATTTTCTGCTTTCTTCATTGAGAAATCAAGACTCATCTCCAGTGAACTTGCCTCCAAGGAGGCTCTTCTTCCAGCTTCCGGTTCCGCATCACCTCTTGTCCTCTTAGAAAAGCCCAATTTCACCAGCCTGATCATTAAGAACAATGCCTCTTGGAGCACCTTTACCCCTTTCAGTGAAAAAGACATCAACAGGATTCTTCAGTGACCCATTGCCCCCGACCATCTTCAAAGAGATCAAGAGCTTTCTCATCCCCACCTGGACAAGGATTGTAAACGCTTCTCTATCACAAGGCACGATCCCAGACTGTCTAAAAGCAGCGCAGGTATCACCGATATTAAATAAAACAACCGCAGATAAATCTGACCTCAATCATTTCCACCCCATATCTAACATCCCCACTCTAGCCAAACTACTAGAAAAACGTGTACAATCCCAACTTTGTGATCACATGGAGAATTTCCAACTCCTTAACCAGCATCAATCAGGCTTTCCGAAGGGGCACAGCACTGAATCGGCACTCACCCACGTTATGGACAACATCTGAAAAATGCTTGACCAAAATGACTCCTGCCTCCTGATCCTCCTTGATCTTTCTTCAGCATTCGACACGGTTAATCACGACAACCTCCTTTCCACTCTGAAGAATAGGATGGGATTCTCGGGTTTGATGTTACAATGGATCTCCTCCTTCCTCCACCACAGAACACAAAGAGTTACGGCAAACCACTCCCTCTCCCAGCCCTCTCCAGTACTCATGGGTGTCCCCCAGGGGTCCACCCTCTCTCCTATCCTCTTCAACCTTTTTTTGGAACATCTTGCTAATTCTCTAAATGGCATGAACATTCTCTTCCATATGTACGCGGACGACACACAACTTTACCTGAAAATCTCATCCCTGGATAACATCATCTCACTCAACTCTACCCTAACGTCTACTCAAAATTGGTTAACTGAGTACCACCTCCTGCTCAACACATCCAAAACTGAATTCCTTCTCCACCTCCTAAAGCCTGACCTTTGGCTGACTCACCTCACTGATTTCAGTTGCACCCCTCTCATCATAGACTCTGCCAAATCACTTGGAATCACCTTGGACAAGCACCTGAATATAAAAAACATATCAGCAACGTATGTAAGGGAGCTATTCACTTGCTGAGAACACTTAGAAATATCAAGCCCTTCCTTCCTCAAAATGACTTTAAACAGGCGGTCCAAGCACTGGTCTTGCCGAGGCTAGATTATGGCAGCGCTACGCTCTGTGGCCTTCCCAAATAAGGTCAGCACTAAACGTTGCGGCCAGACTAGTTACTGGTACCAAACGAAATGAGCACATCTCCCCAGTCCTAAAATCTCTTAAATGGTTGCCCTGCAAAGCTCGAATTCAGTTAAAGATTATCGTTCTAGCTCACAAAGCCCTGCATGCCAACACCCCTAGGTACCTAGCGCACAAGCTTGAATTATCCTGTGGCGAGAGAGCTTCAAGAAGCGCTAACAATTTCCTCCTGAAACCACGTATCATGAACAAAAAGAGAACTTGTCGTCGAGCCTTCTCAGGTGCTGCCCCAAAGATCTGGAACTCTCTTCCTCCTCAACTGCACATAATCTCATCAATAACTGCTTTCAAAATTGAAGTCAAAAGATTTCTAATGAACAAATTCTTGCCTTAATTTGGCTATGTGCATTTGCTCGTAACCACTGATCTTACAACTAGTGCACCAACAAGTGTTGCATTGTCCCTACAACTTTTTTACCAACTTGTGTTTCTGATCTCTGCTCCTCTCGGCTGTAAGGTGTGCCCCCCATAGCAGTCTGTCCTTTACACTATTTTCCATTTGTCTGTGATTATTGTGACTACAACTGTTTGGTATGTTTACTTGATATAGTTTCTGGAGTTTTATTCTCCCTCTCATCCCTGTGTAAATCGCTCTGATATCCCTTTGGATCTTGTTCGCGCTATATAAAACTTTATAAAATACAAATAAATAAATAAATGATGGTCATAATTTGCTCTCTTTTTTGGTCTGCTAGAGCCTCCTAGTCATTTGTTTGGGCTAGTGATTGGGTGATGTTCATTTCGATCAAGAGGGGGGCCTGAAAGGATGGAGTCTATTTCTTCGCCTGTGTACTTTAGTCCTAGATTCTCCGCCATGGTGTGGCATTCTTGTGTGATAGAACTAGGGACCTAATTTGGTGCTGATTGTGAAAATGTAGGGATAAACATCTGTTAGTCTCGTGTGGCAATGAGTGTGGTTCTCGGAAGCAGTGGGGGGATGGAAAAAGATAGCAGCTGTTTTCAAATGCCTGTCGATAAAAGTGAGTGGGTGCACAATTAACCCAGTCACTTGTGACAAGAAATGTTGAAAACAAGGTGTGCCTTCTATCAGGGTCTTATGGCTTTTACAGGAATACTGCCACAGCTGTACACTGCTTATACATCAACAATCAAATGGGGGGGAGATAGAAGCATAGGGAGGTTCAGTCAACTTCCATAAGTGTATTGTTATCAATCAAATGGAGAGCGAACTGCACTGGTATACGATGCCAGGGCCCCTTGAGTATTTTCCGAAACCCTCAACCAGTAATTACCACCAGTGGTGTAGGTAATTACCACTAGGGCCCGATGACCACACCACCACCAGAACCAATTTCAACAGATGCATGACAAACGTCGCCGACTGAATGAAGAACAACTGCCTGCAGCTGAACACGTACAAGACGAAAGTGCTGTTCTTTGGCAACAGCAGCAACACATGGAATGACTCCTGGTGGTCATCAGAAAAAGGACTTGCAACCACTCCCTCCAACCACACAAGAATACTTGGAGTCATCATTGACAGCAAGCTCCCCACAAAATCACAAATCAACACCGTCTCTTCCTCAGGCTTCCTCACTCTGCGCATGGTGCATAAGATCTTCATTCGGCTACCCCTACATAAGAGATGCTCCATGACACAAGCCTTCATCACTAGCCGACTGGACTACTGCAATCCCTCTATGTAGGAATCTCCACACACCTTCTACAGAGACTTCAGACCATACAGCACACTGCAGCCAGACTCATCCTCAGCCTGCCCCTGTAAACCCACATCACACCCCATCTCAGGAAACTCCACTGGCTCACCCTACAGAAGAGATGCCAATTCAGGCTGCTAACCCATGCATACAAGGCACTACTCAACCAAGGACCCGCCTACATTAACCACATCCTGAACTTCCACCAACCATCGAGCAGACTATGCTCTGCTTCCCTTTCACTTACCCATACTCCCCGCAAATACGACGTAGAAGTGTAGGAGGCTTCTTCTCACACATCGCAGCAAAGTCCTGGAACAACCTCCCCACGCACCTCTGGACCATCACCTCACTTCCAGAATTCAGAATGGCCCTCAAGACCTGGCTGTTTGAATAAGCCTCTGGGTCCTGCAAGCGCCTGGATACCCTATTGGGCGATTAGTCGCGCTTTATAAATCCTGATTGATTGATTGATTGATAGGGTGTCTTATTGGGTAGCGTATCATTGGGTTTCACATCTGGGTACTCACTTCTCCAGATGAGTAGTGCCTCCATCTGTAGGGGGTTACTGGTGGGATCTATGCAGTGAAATATAAAATTACCTCCTATACCTTAATAGTGAGTTTTAATGTGGACAAAGAGTATAGGGGTAAGAATAAAAGGTGAAGTGGTGCTGCTTGGACGTACTTACTATCCTTAGCATCACTTGTAAGTGGTTTACATGTTTCCGCCTTCGTTGCCCTAATGGGTCCTAGGCATTCATTAAAACCTTTGTAGTTGTAGTCCGATCCCTTCTACGATCATTTGTTGTCAATTTGGTAAGTACTGTTTACTTTCGCATCTTATTGTTGCATACCGAATACCAGGGATTAGCTACTCTGAGAGCAAAGGACCCGAAGACTGATAATGGTGAGATCTCTTCTGACCTGGAGTTCCTGCCTGTGCTGCCACAGAAACAGGAGAACTGGACTCGGCCGGCCCCTACCTGCCACAGAGTGTGTCACCATTGAGGGGGACTGCAAGTCCATCAAAGAAGTCCGAAACTACTATGCAAGCGTTCAGTCTTACGTACAGTGTAGGAAAGTGGGTTTCTATTGCAGTAATCCACCCACTTTTTGCCAGATTTCCAATGCACTTTGACTGAATGTACACTGGGTCCCTGCCAGCCGCGGTCCGTGCAGGTAACAGCGTTGGGGCCGTGTAAGGGGAGATTCCGAGGGATGATATAGAAGGAAAATTATTTATTTATTTAATTTTCCCTCAGCATTGTCCCTCGGCATCCCCCCCTTACACAGCCCCACCGCTGTTACCTGCACAGACCGCGGCTGGTTCCTGCCAATCAGGTTTCCAGTGTCTGTGTTCTTTCCCAAAACTGTACATTGTTTCCTCAACTGGCACACCTTTGGCACACATGTAAGCCCCTTGAAAAAAGACACCAGTGGTACCAACGACCTTGTGACCAGAGAGGGTCTCTAAGAACTGCTGCAACATGTATTGTGCTACCCTAAGAGATCCTTCACCTAACACATATACACTGCCATTGCTGACTGTGTGTTTTGATGCACACAAAATCTAAGAGTCAACATAGCACACATCTCTGTGTGCCATTCCTACAAACTGCTTCCTGTGCCATAGTTAAGTCACCCCTCTAGCAGGCCTCACAGCCCTTCGGCATGGTGCACTATACCATAGGCAAGGGCATAGCTGCATGAGCAATATGCCCCTACAGTGTCTAAGTCCGTTCTTAGACATTGTAAGTGTAGTGAAGCCATATTGAGTACATGGGTTGGGAGTTTGTCATTGCGAACTCCACAGCTCCATGCTGGCTTTACTGAATTCTAGGAAGTTTGATATCACATTTCTCAGCATAATAAACCCACATTGATGCCAGTGTTGGATTTATTGTAAAATGCACTCAGAAGGCATCTTAGAGATGCCCCCTGAAAAACAGCCAACTCTCTGGTGTGCAGCTGACTGGTCCATACCAGCCTGACACTTCCAGACATGTTTCTGACCTCCTGAGGTGAGAGCCATGTGCTCTCGTGGTACAGAAATGAAGCCTGCTCTGGCTGGAGGTGCTACCTATTATTGAGCCGAGCTAGAAGAGTCATCCAGACGCCGCGCCACAAGAAATAGAGAAGGCCTAATTGATAAAGGGCCACACATGTGTTTGTACTACGAATATCCAGAAGGAAAGGTATATTCGGGATGAGAAGCTAAGATTGTGAGATGCCAATCAGATACAAATACTAGTAAAAATCAGAGGTCGGGAAAAAATACAACGTATTACAGTTATTAGAAAGACTCAAAAGGAAAAGTGACCATAATAACAAGCTGTGAGAAATAATAAAATAAAGAGGAGACTCGAATTGTGAGTGTTGCATTTGAAAGAATAGGAGCAAGATCATTTGGATTGCCCTTTTGGAAACACCTCGCTGTCACACCTGAATAATCAACAGGTGCATATTTGGAAATTCCAAAATTAAATTGAGCTGTAAAAGAGAGCAAAATTCTAGTCTTGAAAAAGATGGTTTAAGACCAATGTATACCATCGAAATGCGTTGACGCACTTTCCTTTGCACAATCTGTTAATGCTGACTGTCTTAGCCGAAAACCAACAGAAATTGAAACGGAGGGTGTCAGTTGGCTTCTTTGTCTCTTCGATTAAAGATGTGTTAACTTGAATGACAAATAATGCTGTCTGATTATGTCTCTCTTGCTGCTTTGACAACTTTATTAGATCTGTCTAGTATATTATTGTATTAGAGTATTGTTAGAGTACTAAGACAGTTGGTGGGTTTAATATATGGATTGTTTTTAATTACTGTTGATATACACAACCTTAGGTTGGTATAAGTCATTTTTAATAAACTTTGTACTAATTTCTACTTTTAGTGTTCTATAGATTTATTGTTTGGGCCAAATTCTCAGAAATATATGTGGATGAGAGCTGAAAGAGTGTAACGGTTAGATTGAAAGTGTGTTGGGTTAGCAGTGTGAACTAAAGGATAAACTCTTCTTTTACCTCTTTGAGTACCCCTATCCTTTGGTCTCCCAAAGAGGTTCCTCTCATTTTAACTTTGAGCTTCACACCTAACCCCAAGGAGGAGCAGCATTCAGGGTGGTGAGCCTCAAAGGCTTCCTGCCCTTTGTTATGCTAGCCAGGACCTCTTCAGCTAGTGGAGATGGGTGCCTCCCTGATCAAGCCCCACTTTTGGAAGCAAGGTCAGTGGGAAAATTAGTAGACAGGAGAGGTGTGTTACCTCCCAGCCAGAACCACCCCTAAGATGTCCGGGGCTAAAGTGACCCCCTTCTTTAAAAATCCTCCATATTGGATGGAAGGATTTTAGCCAATAGGGTTAGGGATGTGTTCACCCCACAAAGGGAGTAAACACACAGAGGGTGTAGTCACCCTAAAGATACGTAGCCCATTGGACCTGTAACTCCCGGTAACACCCCTAAAGTTTAGTACTTTAGGGGGAACCCTGAACCAAGGAACTCAAATCTGCGACGAACTAAGAAGAATGAAGATCTCCCTGATGCCGACCCTGAAGAGCAGCCTGAAGACGACAAATGCATTGGCCCCAGCCCTACCAGCCTGACTACAGCTTCGAAGAGCCTGCAACAAAAAGGCGACCTGTCTCGCAGCCAGCGACCTCTGAAAAATCTGAGAGGACTGCAGCCTTCGAAAAAGACTCCAATCTCCCATGGACAGCTGGCCTTTTGAGAAGAAATCCATTCCAAGGATTCCTGTGCCATTTGCAACCACGAGTCCTGACCACTCTGCACCAGATGCAGAGGGCTCGAGTCTGAGTGGATCCCATGTCCAGTGAAGTCTCCCCAGCGATCCTGACCTCAAATCCAGCGTTGGCTGGCCTCCACAACAGCGCCTGCAGTGTGAATCTGAAGGGTCCCTCCAATCGCGACCGGTCCCGGAAAAGAAGAAATCTGACTTCTGAAGGCACCCCTGCACCCGCAACCCCTGGGCTTTGGGGAGCTTGACCGGTGGTGCCACTATGACCCCCAACATCCTAACTTACCTGTGCTGTTTCTAGGTTTCTGCCTGCACCCTCTGGTTCGGCGCCTTCAACCTGTTTCTAAAAAGATGAATCTCAATAGCACTGCATTGGACACCCGACGCTGTGTTTGCACCCTGCACCCGGCCACCCATGTGCTGCTGGTGGTGTAGCTTTGGTGCTGCCTTTTGCCCCCCTATGCTTGCCTAAACTCCAGACCTGCGCCCTGAAACCGCGGGTACTTACCTGCAACCAGCACCTCTCCTGGGTGCCCCCGGTCTCCATTGACTACCATTGGGCCCAGTGACCTCTGACCCAGCCGCCCCAATGCTGGCAGTACCTACCTTGATCTGACCCTCGCCCAGTGTTGGTCTAAACCACCAAAGACTGGATGTGTAAGTTGAGTACTTAACTGTAAATGTGCATAATGTTTTCCTCCCATAGGATTGCATTACATTTCTTCCTAATTACACTGTCTATCTTTTACATTGCTACGTTACTGCTACTGTTGATTTGACACAAAAAAGTATTTTCAGTATCCCTGTAAAGTTTTTCCATTGCTTTTGCAAACACATTTTACTGTACCTGAATAGTATTACTATTTTAAAACTGGTACTTATATGCAACTGAGTTTCTCTTGGCTCTAAAAATAAAAGTAGCAAGGCAATATTTTTATACAAAACAACTGGTCTTGGATTCAGCCTGAGTGTGTACAACAAAGGCTTAACACAATTATCTGATAAGCCTGACTGCTCAACCACACTGCCATAAAAAGAGAGTTCGGTATTATCTACTCTAGCCTCTGTAAAGCCTCTGGAGATCCATTGGACTCTTTGCACACTATACCTTACTTTGAAATTGTATATACAGAGCCAGCATCCTAGATACAGGCCTTGAGCTTAAAGGCCAGCCCCAGGAGTTCAACCCTGAGGTGGAGGAGGCAACAGTGGAAGGAGAATAGCAGCAACCTGAAGGTGTAAGTGTAGCCCCCACTCTGAGAAATTTAAAAGGACAGGACAGAGAAACCTCAGGAGCAAGTGGATGACTCTTTGTCATCCCACAGGTTGAAATCAAAGCATACCCAGGGCACTAGACGGAAGCATCCACCGGTCAGTGGATGGCCAGTGGTATGGTTTTTGACACTGACAGCAGTTAATGGCCTCAATTGGTTGCTTATCTTTTGAGAAGAGATGGCCCTAAGTTGTGAACCAAAGTCTGATCAATGGGACAGAAGGGGCCACATCACCTTGTTGGGCTTGGTGGTACTGTTCACCTGCTGGAATGCATCTGTGAATTGGCTAGGGTTCTCCCATGTGGGGTCTGCAGATGAGTCGTTTTTCTGTCTGTGGGTACGGTTGGTAGCTGGGGCTGAGCATGTGAGATTTGCAGCACTGTCAAAGGCAGAAAATGAGGGAAGGTCCAAAACTGTTGAGTTGGTCCCTCTTCCTACACTGGGTGGACTTAACAGTAATGTGCATATGGAACTGGCCGTGCCAATGCAGATGGCTTTTCCACATCCCTTCCACTTAGACAATGAGAACTGCAGAGGTAATGACTGAAGTTGCTCCTTGCCTTTTAGCAAGTAGGGTCGCTTTGAAGTGATCACAATCCTTTTTTGCTGAATAATAACATTGCTGTTTTTAACTCAGCATGCTGGAGCACTGCTCTCCAGGCTAACTTTTAATGGCCATATTTAACTTTCCAGTAAAGCCGTATATGGTGCAGAAAAATTCACTAATAGCATGAAAAGTAAATGTCCCCTGTGGACTGCAGCATATGATGTACCATCCAATATGCTGATAAAGAAAAATGGCTTCAGGACTACCTATTGGGACTTCCTGGTGATATCTAACAGTTTTTGTTGACAATCTGCACCCCACTTACCAGAATACAGGACTGCCCGAAGCAAGGAGAATAGTCCAGGCAGAATTAAATAATAGAGGGAAATGAGAATGGGATGTACAGAGTCAGACAAACAACAGGCTGAGGTCTTTCTCTCATCTCACATCTTATTTCACAATGATGTTTTCACCCAAAACATTCTGGTAACAGACTCTCTCTATATTCAAGGAAAGAGCATGTAATACTTAAGTAACAGTAGTTAACATATGGAACTTGCTAAGATGTTAGAAAGCCAGAATCACTGCTTCAAGATGACAGGTCGCATATTTTACTTGATAAGTTTGTTGGGTTCTGCAAAGGCAGAGGTCTTGAGCTGAATGTGTCAAAAAAGATGTACATGATGTTTGGGGCTGGAATAACATGAAACTGTGCTGTGAGGGCCGGAAATGAACTTTTGGAAATGGTTCTTTCTTTGATTATCTGGGGGTTAAACTATTTGATAAGTTCAAGTGGGAACATCAGATTAGTTAGAGCTCTTTGTTAATATAACATAGATCCAATGCAATCCTTCAATTGCAGAATAGAACTCTCTCCCACTCAATTTCCCCTGCTCTTGTAACCTATTGTGCTAAGGCACAAAGTGCAGCACTGTTTGGAGCCGAAATATGGGGGTATGCTGATTTTGTCAGATCCCTCATCTCAGTCCTGGCCAGAGGTCCCCTTATTCCTATTTTTCTTGATATGGGTATTAATAGAATTTCTGACATGGCATAACTGAAGCCCCATATATATTGGTTATGTCTCTGGTCCACACCAGAGCTAATTGATTCCTGAGATTTTCTTGGGGAACTGGGGAACATAAATAATGGCATGAAGGTCCCCTGGTTCAGGAGTGGAACGGGAAGCCCCTCTATTCCCCCCCCAACCAGAGAGAGCCATAACCGCACCAGCCCACAGCGCCAAGAGCGGTGTGAGCCGTTGTGAGAAGTTGGCCTGGTATATGATGTCCACTAATTAAAGTGGGCACCTTGCACTAGTCCAAACAACCCTTATGGTGATTTAAGAGGTCAATGATAACCTTAGAAAGCTATCCAAGTGGTAGCTGTGGAGAGCAGCCTTCAGGCTTAGTCTTGAAGGAATGTTAAGCAACTTGTTTTATCAGAATGCAACCTTATTGTATTGGTTAAATGAAAGGAGAAACACAAAGTAGTTATAGGAATATATATCTATTATTATAACACCTTAAATACCTCACAGTATCTGCTACACGCAGATAAAAACAAAGCACACAATACTGTAGCACAGAAACAATCGTAAGTAGCACTAATACACAGTGTACTCCCTGGGGAGACCAAACCATATACTAAAATAGTGGTATAAGAACCACGACGCAAGTCAAGACAATGTCTAGAAGGTGTAGAATCATTGGGACCCCAAGGAACCACCCAAGGTGAGTAAGTAGGGACACCACGGAGATCGGGTGCAGTGTGGGAATACGACCGCGTGCTACGTACAATTCAATGGGAGAGTCGCGGTAGCAATTTTAAAGTTAAAGGACCTTTCCCAGTGGATGACGAGGAAACCCTTTGGATCCTAGAAGGTTGGAGAGCCACTCCACCCTTGGATACTGAAGTACCAGAGTTACCTATCCCAGGGAAGCCGGGTGCTTAGGTCTGAAGTGGCATCGGAAACCGCCGTAGTTCTCAATGGGAGTCTTCAAAGAAATGCCACTGCTGGAAAGAAGAAAAGAGTCCGGTGTAATCCGCAGGTGGATTCTTGATGGAAGAAACCTGAAAGCAGAGGGGACAGAGTCTGGGTTACTCAGGAGTGACCAGGGGCTCGGTAGACGAATTCCCACCGATGTTGTGTGCTTCAGGTGAGAAGAAGGAGACCTTGACTCTACAGCTGCAGGGACCAGGAGACATCGAAGATGAATAGGAGCCGGAAGCAAGCTGTCCCACGAAGGATGTCGAGTGCTGAGGGGTCGGTGTCCGGCGGGAACACCCACAAGCTTTGGCAACGGCAACCCACGAAGAAGGTCAAGAAAGGTTATGGTCTGGCCCATCATGAAACCGAGGACTCACTACAGCAAGGGGAGTCAGGGCAGGTGTGGAGCAACCAGGGGAGCCCAAGAAAATCAGTATTTTCCTTCAAATGGACTCAAAGGCCGAAGGCACAGGAGTCGAGAGGGGACCTCTAGTAGTTTCACTAAACAACAGCTTGCACAGCACAGAGTGCGAGGTGGCCAAAGTCCTAGGTATGAAATGTGCGCATAGGTTGGGGCTATCAACAGCCCAATGCATGAAGTTGGGGAACGTCAACCAGCATATGCAATTGCAAAAGTACGCGGTGCAGGGGTTCGGGTTATGCAGTCCCCACAAGGGATACGGGCCTCAAACTTCATGAGAGGGCAGCTCGACCTCAAGGAATGTAGGAACCCAACTCCTGTGTTGCTGGAGCCTTCAGAGTCTGCAGGAGCTCAGGATCAGCAGACCGGTCAGTTGCGTTACGGTGCCTGCGAATGCATGGAAGTGACTCCTTCACCCCAAGAGAGATACTTCAGTTGTCCTTGATGCTCCACAGATCCTGCACGGAGCATGTAAGGTGCACGTGCACAGACGATGCTTTAGACGGAGAGAACTGCCAGAACTGGTTTGAGCTGGGCTATGCACAGGGACACCGAATGTGCTCCTCGAGCAGACTTTCAGGCACTTTGGCAGTATACCCACCCATCTCCAATACACTAAATCCTGTCTGAGAGGTGGTCACACCTCCCTGTGACAGGATGCCGATTGTGCTGCCTATCTCTGGTCGAGCTTGGCTCAGCAGCAGGAGGGCAGAAATGTGTCTCTGGTCAGCAGCATCCATTTTGTGCTGTCCGGGTCGAGAAGGCTGGTACCGGGAAGACCAGGCACCCACGAAGCTTGCTTCAGAAGGGTGGAATCATACCTCTCACACCGGTGTAGAGGTATGATTGCAATGTGTTTGATACCAAACACGACATGTTTTGTTTCACCCATTTACGAGATAGCATTTACCGCAAGGTCATAATGCACTTCTACCTATATGTCTGGCTGTGTCACAGGCAACCTGGGAGACCTGGGAGAATGGTCTCTGAAGGCTGCAGATGGGCTCTTCTCATGCAGGGGCACCCTCTCATGTAAAATCCAGCACCCTTCCTTCGGGATTGTTAAAACCTGCTATAGGGGTGTCTTATAAGTTTTAAGTGTAGTGACCTATAGATATAGTAAACCTGTATCTATCATAAGTGGTGGATGCACCATCTTACACAGGTTGCAATGGCAGACCTGTAGTTCTATTTTGCATGGCCTCTCATGGGTGGCATAATACATGCTTCAGCCCATGGGAGACCACTGGTGTACCTATGCCCTCGGCACAAGGGTACCATATACTAGGGACTTATATGGGTACCCCAGCATCCAATCTGGAGTGTACCTAAGTATGTGCATAACATTTTAAGGAGAAAGCAGCTAGACTGGGGTCCTGATTAGAAGAATCCCAGTCAGACTAGTCAAAAACAGTTTAACATCAAACAAAAAGTGGGGGTAACCATAAGAAGCAGATCCTACTTTTCTACAGCCTTCAAGCCAGGGATTGGAACCGATGCCCTGACACAGGACCGGAAGACAGAGGTAGAGGCTAAGAAGCCTCCAAAAAAACTGCAGAGGACCTTGTAGACCCAAGAAACATGACATTAGACCCACGGTTTCCTGGTCTCTCCACCCCTAAACACCAGAAACCCTACTGATGCTGGAACCCAAGGCCCCGAGAGCGTGTAGAGAGGAACCCCACCATCCCTAGAACGGCACCATCACCGAGGCGCGAGGCGTGCCCTGGTGTGGCATGAGGAGAGGGCCCCGTGAATGGGCATAGAGTCCCACAACCTACAGACCACGTAGGGGGATGGGGGAGATGGAGACTCCTGAAGCAGAAGGGAACTACCAAAAGAGAGCCAACAAGTCTCCCCCCTCTCCCCGCCCGGCTCAACAGTGTGAGGAGAAGTCTACACAAAAATACTCTCCGACATGTGTGGCCTCCAGCATATCCCTGTATAGAGGCCGGGGGTCCCCGACAGCCCCCTCTGAACCAGTTCATGAGAAGAGCTAGACCCGGCCACTCACATCTGAGAACAGGCACTACTACGCTCATATCAATAAATCCAGTACCTGGAGATGGCGCATCCCCATTAACACCAAAATGCCTAACACACATGGCTCGGACCCATAAGGACTAGACACTCACAATCCAGCGCAGAGAAGAGACACTGAGAAAACCACTTGCCTCACGAATTGGGACCAGTGCACAGACTGGGAATTTGACATTTGCAAAAGCAACTGACGGGACGGGCCGTCCCGGGGAGGAGAAACATAATGAGAAAAATAGTTGAGCACTGACGAATAATTTTCCTCCAAAACATGGGGAGACTACGATCAAATGTGGGGCCACAGACATCAAATCCAACACGGAACCCATCCCCAACAGCCAAAAACCACAACGCGGTAACGGAAACCTCTACTACCGCCTCCATGTCCGACAAACTGGACAAGGTACTGGCTGCAATTGATCACTCGAGGGTCACCATGGAAGATCGCTTCAGAGCCCTAGCCACAGACCTCAATTTATTGAGGGACGACCATTGCAAACTAGCCGACAAAGTCACAGATGGGAAGAAAGCTCTCTCAATGCTACAGCCCCTGGCAAAAACGCAACAGGAAACTCTACGAGACCTCCAAAGCAGAGTCTTACAATTGGAGGGAAGAGCAGATGATCTTGAAGGACGCTGCAGAACGAGTAACATCCGAGTGCTGAACTTACCGGAGGGGTTGGAAGGGTCAGACTTCATCAAATATTTAGAAACCTGGCTCAAATCGTTTACACCAGCCTCGGAACTGACTGCTTTCTTCTCCATGGAGAGAGCGCATCGAGGACCTGCGCAACAACTGCCTTCAGGATCTCCTCCATGGCCGTTATTAGCAAAACTCCTCCTCTTCCGGGACAAGGATGTGGTACTATGACCTGCCAGACTGACCAGGCCCATTATAGTGGAAGACAAACATGTCATGCTCTTCCCCGACTACTCTCAGGCAGTGCAGCGCCAACGGTCATCCTTTCTGGAGATAAAATGGCACCTCCGCCAAAAGGAAGTACGATACTCCCTGCTGTTTCCGACACGCCTCATAATAATACACAAAGAGATCACAACCTTCTTCACGGACCCAAAAGAGGCACTCGATTTGATGGAACTACACCTACAGATCACCCCAAACTCTGAGAATGCCTGAATGCCTGGAAAACTCAGACACGAGTACCCTGGAACAAAAACCGCCGCGGTAAGAACTCTCAACAACACCCCAGGTCTCAACTACGCGGAACTATCCTAGGGTTCCAGATCTGGAACAAATTATTGCTGAATGAAGAAAGGCCCTCTAAGCAGCAGCAGAGCTGGGCCCAGCCCTGATGATCTCAGACGAGGAAGGCGGTCTTCACATCTTTGACGCCCAAGGAAGATGGCAGCGACTTGAGCACTTTCTTCAAAGACTCATTGACCCCCACCTCTGGTCAACACACAAACAGTGGACACACTTATTTGAAAGACACTTGCATGGACTTTTATATCTTTCACCGTGCCTTCACTGAAAATGGCACCCCAATGTGTGAGTTCCAAACCGCACACAAACACATCTTGGGTAAACCCCTAACAACTCTGACCCCCACCGGGCACCGTTTGTTTTCATGGGCCACACACAATATAAGCCCCAGCTTTACACTTATGCCACCCCATAGTACACTGGTGCGTACGCACCATGCTATGTTTGGATGTGCTGCCTGTTGCTGCAGGTCCCCAGTATTGGGATTATGCCCCGTTTTCACCTTCCTCCAGCCCCATCCCAGTTCCCTACCTAGTTACAAGCAGTGGGCGACTGCTACTAATAAACCTTATCTGCTATTCACAGAGCAGGGGCAACATACACACGGCACCCCTAACCACCCCCTCCCAATGTCACTAACACCCCCCATTACCCCCACAATAGATATTAAGTTCATCACCCTAAATATCTAGGGAATGCACACAGCACGCAAGCGGTATGTAGTGTACTCGTATATCAAACACCAGCAAGCGCAGATAATATTGCTTTAGGAAACGCACCTCACCGCCGGAGAACTAGACCAGCTCTGTAGGCCCTGGCGGGTCACCTATTTGCGCCACCACATATTCAGCATACGCACGAGGGGCGCTGATCTGGCTTAGACCAGGGGTCCCCTTCCAGGAAACCCGCTGGTTGGTAGGGACCATTTACATTTCTAGCAGGGCTTCCTAGCTGACCAACAGAGACTAATAGGAAGCATATACGCACCAAACACTGAGGAGGGGAAATTCTGGGACTCTCTATCGAGCGTCCCAGCCCAATTCACAACTTCACCATGGGTCCTGGGAGGAGATTATAATTTCACACTGGACCTTTCCATGGACAGGTCTTATCCCCCCTCCCCACGTCCCTGGCAAGCACACAGACTGAGCGCTATCACATCTGTATGAACCACTGGTCACTCCTGGATACCGGGAGACACGCTGTCAAGGTTTTATTCCAAACTCCCAGGATCGGTGTGTTGCTCAAATGGGTCCACCTCTCAATCGCTCCACCCTCTGAGGCTGTAACAGCGCAGAGGGTAAGAATGATTAAGCGAGGGAAGGAAAGGATGGGGACAGCGGGGAGGGAGACCTACAAGTGAAAACAAAACACAATTACCAACTATTCTATCTTCAGCGTTTCTAAACTAATAACCCAAAACAATATACTATGCAGTATATACCTGTAAAGGAAAATACAACTGGCTGTCTTGAAATCAGTCTTGTGCTGTGAAGATCACCTATGCAGGCTCCTTTGCATGTTACATAACCAGGAAAAAACACCCAAGGTAAATATCTAGATACTGCACTGCCAACACACACACACACACACGCACACACACACACACTTACATACTCTGTTCCCACCACTATCACTGTAGTACTTGCATCACAGAGGGGGTTGAGCCTCTCTCACACCAAGACCCTGCTAGAAGAGAAAGCAAGAGCACCAGGGCACATACGGTATATGCAGGGTAATAACAAACGTAAATAAACTTATGCAATCATGGCATTATCCTCATGCCAAGCGTTTGCTTCTTGATGGTTAGCGTGGTTTTTTGAAGTAACACTTCTCGCAAGCACTCCTCTGCTGTTTTCAACACAGCGTAATCGTTTCACTTATCACACCAGTAGGGCTCTTATGAGTTTGAAGGTTCAGCACACACATACACAGAACATGTTGGAGAAATCACGTTCCCTTCCAGCACGAGAACCCAGGTTAAACGTGTGCCCCAATTGTCTGTTACACCACATGAATCACAACAATGTCTTGTACGTTCCCCCTTTGTTTGTTCCTCCGCATGGCGAAGGGTTGCTCCGACACGCCCCCTTAAGAGTGGTGACACCGTCACCCTTACCACCCTTTCACTGCCGCTTCACTAGGCGTCTAGATGCAAACGCGCTGATCCTCGTCTCGGCGGACGCTCCGGGAATACTGAATTCGCAGCACCGACGGCTGCCTCCGCCCCTCCTAAATGGCTTCCGGGTAGGCGCGTCATCGGCCTGCGTGCGCGCCTACCCGGAAGCGATGCTTGGGAATTGTAGTTTCCATACGGGCGGTAAAGCCCATGTTTCCGTTGCGCATTATGCTCTCCTGCTCCTGCTTCGGAGAGCATGACAGACGCACACCCAACGACTAAGCTCTACTCCTCCCACTCTATCCCCCACAACCTGCGGGTACAATGCGATCGATTCCCACGCACACCAGAAGTCATTTCTATGATAAAGACTATCTAGGCCGAGTTCTTTCTGATCAGAATGCACACAACATGATTTTCAAATGGTGCCCACTCCTACCCTCAGTTCCTACATGGAGACTGCCTCGAGGATCCAGTATTTTGCCACGAACAAGGAAAAAGAATACAAAACTATTTATCAGAAAACGCACATATGGCATCTTCCTGGATGCTAGAATGGGACACCTTCAAGGTAGTCATCAGGTGGCATGCATCTGAAAAATAGCAGGGGTCCGCGTGACACTAGACCGCACCATATGGGCAACAGAAAATAAGCTGGTGACTCTGACCAAGGCTGATGATGCCGGTACGGTGTTCCCAACACAGACAGCAGAGGCAAAGACCGCGTACTCAGCAGCTTTGGCAGACCTACGCAGATACAGTTTCAAGGCGTATGCGGCTAAGACGCACTGCTAAGGGAACTGAGCCGGAGCACTTCTAGTCTGGCTAATCCGCTAAGACACAGACACACAACCAATCACAAAAAAAAGCCGCCCCTACTGAAGGAAGTGACCCGATTAGGGCCACCCAGGTCACTCGCGACCACCTCTCAGCCTTCCATACAAATGAGTCAGTCAGACAGTAGAGAATACAATCCAAAGTTGTTTTATTAGTATTCGCTCGAGCGGAGTCCAGTCTGACCTGCTTCCTTAGATAGCTGCCGCAGGACTGACCCTCACCAACATAACATCAGATATTATACATTTCCAACACCCAACAGGACCCGCTCAGACTGGACATTTCCAGTTGGAGCAGTTTAACAAAGGAGGCACAGAAGGACGAGCTACCATCCTGAGACCAGGAACACACTATCTTAGCTTCAAGGTCACTCAGCCTGTGCCCGTCTCCCTGAGAGTGGGAGCAGGGCTACATAATGAATGAATGAATGAATGAAAGGGGATTTATAAAGCGCGACTGCTGCCCTAAGGCGTCCAAGCGCTGAGTAGAAAAACCGGTTCACTGAGGGACTAGCTAAGGGAGACAAGTGGGGAATTAGTTCCTGAACAAAAAAGTTTTTAATTCCTTGCGGAAGGAAGGGAGGATGGGATTGGATCTAAGGGATAGGGGAAGTGAGTTCCATAATTTGGCGGCGTTGAGGGTAAAGGCCCTGCCTCCTGCTCTTGACCTCTTGATTCTAGGTACTGTGGCTAGAAATGCATTAGTTGAGCGCAGTAGTTTCCCGGGGAGGTAGGGAGTGAGAAGAGAGTGATTGATCTCTGGGTTTGCTCTGTGAAACGCTTGATGGGATATGCATAGGGTTTTGTATTTTATTCTTTCCCTCACCGGGAGCCAATGGAGTGATCGAATTCCCGTTTTGGCAGATTCTCTTCTCGGTATCTTAAGTAGCGTACGTGCAGCACAGTTCTGGATTCGCTGTAGTTTTTGCAGCACGTATTCAGGGGCTCCCAGATAGAGAGCGTTGTTGAAGTCTATCCGGGACTGGATGAGGCCCTGAATAACCACCTGTTGGGCTTCGAAGGGTAGGAGAGGCAGAATTTTCTTCAGCATCCGGATGATACCGAAACAAGTTGCTGAAGTTCTGGTGGCCTGGGTGTTCAGAGTGAGTGAGTTGTCGAGCCACACTCCCAGGCTTTTGATATTCTCCTTCGGGGTAGGTGGTGGGCCTAAACTAGGGGGCCATAGCCGGTCGAAGTCAGTGAGGGTGGATGGGCCGAGGAGCATGACCTCGGTTTTATCCCCGTTTAATTTTAATGAGGATGCTGTCATCCATTTCCTCACCTCTTCCATGCAGGCCGCTAGGTTGTCCCGAGGGGGCCCGCTGTTCTTCTGTGCCAGGGAGACCACCAGCTGGGTGTCGTCCGCATATGAAATGATTTTGATACCATATTGGCGGACAACCTCAGCCAGCGGTCTCATGTACACATTGAACAGCGTGGGGCTTAGGGAGGAGCCCTGGGGTACCCCACAATCCAGGGATCTACTGGTGGAGCAGGAGTCGCCGTCGAAGACCTGGAAAGTCCTTCCGCTCAAAAAGGAGCTTAGCCAGTCAAGGGCGGCCCCGGCGAGTCCCAGATGGGATAGCCGGCAAAGAAGGGTTTTGTGGCAGACAGTGTCGAACGCGGCGCTTAAGTCCAGGAGGACCACTGCCACTGATCCCCCTTGGTCCAGGATCCTCCTGGATTCCTCCGTCACGGCTAAGAGGGCTGTTTCTGTGCCGTGTTTGGGACGGAATCCGGTCTGGGTGGAATCCAGTAGCCGGTTCTCTTCAAGGAATTTAGTGAGGTGAATGTTAATATGTTTCTCCAAAATTTTGGCTGTCCAGGGTAGCAGGGAGATGGGACGATAGTTATTTGGGCCATTCGGGTTGAGGGTAGGTTTTTTGAGTAGTGCTCTCACCATCGCCTGTTTCCAGGTTGGGGGCACTACGCCCTTTAGTATGGAGCTGTTGAGGAGTTCCAAGATAGTGGGGAAGATGACTTGGCTAACCATGTTCATCGTACGGGGGGTGCAGGGTCGCGGGGGGAGCCAGACTTTATTTGTGAGGCCAGGGATTGGAGTGAGTCTGAGTCCATTAGTGGGAATTTGTTTAGCGTTGCTTGCGCGGGGGATTCATTCAGCGTTGGAGAACAAGGTTCAGTGGCTGTGGGTTCAGGTGCAGGGGTTGAGAATGACGAATAGATTTTATTTATTTTTTAGTAAAAGAATTCAGCTAACTCGTTGCATCTGTCTATGGGGTTTTCGGCTGGGACGGCCGGGGCGGAGATCTTGGAAAGGCTCTTAACTATTTGATAGATTTCTTTTGGTTTAGACTTGGCGGACATAATCTTCTCTCTAAAGTAGGTGGATTGGGCTGTATTGATTTCCAGTTTATAGGTCCTGATGGCTTCTCTATACCTGATTTTTTCGACGGGGTCGTATCCCATGCGCCATTTTCTTTCAAGTTGTCTACACTGCTGTTTTTTCTTCCTAAGCTCATCTGAATACCACGGAGCGGTTGCTCGCGCTCTTTTTTGCATACCTTTCCTCTTATAAGAGGAAAGGTATGCAAACACTGAATGAGCTATTCATTAGTGCAACGAAGTTCAGCCGTAAATAATAAAAGAACAATCGGGGCTGAAGCAGACAGTGTGAGACAGAAGCTTAATTTCGATCATGGCACAAAATGGCGGCTGAATACAAAATGATGCCGCAAATGCTAACTCAACTCGCACAATGCTAGAAGGAGTCTGCTAGACATATTTTTCAGTCCAAAACTACAGGAGCCATAGCCCACACACAAGCAGAGATCTTACAGATCTTTTGTGACTATTACGCCAGTCTCTCTGAGAGTGGGAGCAGGGCTACATAAGAAGAAAGATATGCAAACACAGAACAAGCCATTCATTAGTGCAACAAAGTTCAGCCTTGAATAATAAAACAACAATCGGGGCTGTTCTCTGCTGAAGCAGTCGGTGTGAGACAGAAGCTTAATTTCGATCATGGCACAAATGGCGGCTGAATGCAAAATGGTGCAGCAAATGCTAACTTAATGCAGGAGAGTAGGATCTGCTTCTTATAGTTACCCCCACCTTTTGCTGATGTATCACTGTTTTTGACTTAGTCTGACTGGGATCCTGCTATCCAGTACCCCAGTCTAGCTACTTTCTCCTCTAAATTGATTGCATGTACTTTAGGTACACTCCAGATTAGATTCTGGGGTACCCTTATAAGTCCATAGTATATGGTATACTATGTACCCAGGGCCTAGGTACCCCAGAGGCCTCCCATGGGCTGCAGCATGTATTGTGCCACCCCTGAGAGACCATTCAAAATGGCACCCCAGGCCTGCTACTGCAGCCTGTGTAAGGTGGTGCATGCACCCCTTACTTAGATATAGGTTCACTATATCTATTCTAAATCACTGCACATATAAACCTACAAGTCACCCCTATGGCAGGCCTGATCATTCCTGAAGGCAGGGTGCTGGATTTTATGTGAGAGGGTGGACCTGCATGAGCAGAGCCCCTCTGCAGACTTCAGAACCTATTTTCCGGGGTTGTTTGTGATGCAGCCAACCATATATACTTAAGTGCATTATAACCTCATGGTAAATGCTAACTTTAAAACGGCGGCTTAGAAACATGTTGTGTTTGGTGTCAAACACCTTGGAATCATACCCCCTCGCCAGTAACTGGCGGGGGAGGTATGATTCCACCCTCCTAGAGGGACTTATGTGACACACCGGGCTACCCTGTACCAGCTTTCTCGACCTGGGCATCACAAAATGGCTGCTGCCCTCCTGCTGCTGAGCCAAGCTCGAGCAGGGGAAGGCTTGACAATAGGTTTCCTGTCACAGGGAGGTGTGACCACCTCCCAGACAGGCTTTAGTGTATTGGGGCTGGGTGGGTGCACTCTAGGAGTGCTTTGAAGTCTGCACTGGGGGCACATTTGGTGTCCCTATGCATAGTCCAGCTCAAACCAGTTGCAGAAGCCATTTGCTCCTGCTCTGGCGCGAAACTGGACAAAGGACATGGGTGTAGCCACCCCTCTGTCCTGACCCTCCCATAGGTGGGTCCCCAGAGTTTGTCCCACCCCTTCCTTGGGTCTAAAGTAGGAACCCCTGACTACAGGACTTTAGATTTTAGATTTTACCTGGACTAAACTCTGCTACAGAAACCAAGTACTTCGACGATCTACACTATGCTGGATGACTGAAGAATCTCCCTTGGAGTAAAGGAGTTACTCCCCTGCAAGGCAGGCACCTTTAACGCATCCGACCGGTTTGCATCTCCCGAGCTCCTGAGGACTCCGAAGATTTCAGCAACACAGGAGGTGGGTTTCCGAGGTCTCTGAGGTCGATCTGCTCTCCGAGCAATTCTGAGACCAGTATCCCTCGTGGGGACCGTGCAACCCGAACCCCTGTGCATCGTGTACTTTTGCAGCAGCATATGCTTTTTGGCAATCCCTGAGACTGTGCTTTGGGCTACTCGTAGTCCTGACCCCGAGCAGTAATTCCACTGAAGATTTCCCGCCTACACTTCACGAGTGTTCCGTGGGCTGGTATTTCGTGATTAAGCTGGAGGTCCCTTCACGATCCCTGGTCCGTTGGCCTGTGGGTCCCTGACTTTCAATGGGCTTTCCTGGTTGCTCCAGACGTACCCTGACTCTCCATAGCTTGGAGAGTCCCCAGGATCTTGCTGGTCCTCACCAAAGCTTATTTCTCCTGCCAGCGTGGGTTGCAGTTGCCAAGGCTTGTTGGTGTTCAATCTGGACACTGACCCACCAGCACTCGACATCCTTCATGGGACCGCTCACCTCTGGACTTTGGTCGTCGTCAGCGTCTCCTGGTCCCCGTGGCTGCAGAGTCAAGCATAGCATCTTTTCACCTGAAGCACCCGACATCAGTGGGCATTCGTCTATCGTGCCCCTGGTCACTGTGATGTTACGCAGACTCTGTCCCCTCTGCTTTCAGGTTCTTCTCACCTCAGATCCAGGCTTGGATTCCACCGGACACTTTTCATCTTCCAGGCAGCAGCACTTTTCCGCATCACGCCATTGAAAACGACGAAGGTTCCCAACATCACTTGACCCCTATGCACCCGGCTCCTCTGGGATAGGTAACACAGGCATCTCGGTACTCTCAAGGGTGCTGGCCTTAGAACCTTCTATGTTTGAAAGAGTTTGCTTAAAGTTCTCTCTGAAGTGTCCTTAATCTTTAAAATTCCAACCACGACTTTCCCATAGGATTGTACAGAGCTCGCGCCTGTGTTCACACACTGCACCCGTCCTCCTTGGGTCCCCTGTGTCTCCACTTTGGGTGGTTCCTTGGGGTCTCAGCGATTCTACGTGCTCTAGGCACTGTGTCTAGTCAAGTCATGGTTGTTATACCACTTTCTTAGTATATGGTTCGGTCTCACCCTGGAGCCCGCTGTGTATTGTGCTATTTACTGTCGTTCTAGTGATTTAATATTGTGTGCTTTGTTCCTTAATCTCATAAAGAGGTTAGTAGAGAGTGTTTAGTAACAAATATATATATTTTATATATCTCTTGTGTGGTTCTTCTTTCCTTTGGTCATTCAGGAGGTTCTG
Source organism: Triturus cristatus (assembly GCF_964204655.1). NCBI lineage: Eukaryota > Metazoa > Chordata > Amphibia > Caudata > Salamandridae > Triturus > Triturus cristatus. Next base: position 1,012,534,514 of record NC_140587.1, on the reverse strand, counting down.
ATATGGTAAAACAAGCTGCTTTACATTCCTTCGAGACTTAGCCTGAAGGCTGCTTTCCATAGCTACCACTAGGATAGCTTTCAATAAAGGTTGTCTTTAACCTAATCATCAGTAAGGGTTGTTTGGACTGGTACAGGGTGCCCACCGTAATTAGTGGACAGCATATACCAGGCCAACTTCTCCCACTTAACTCGCATAATGCTAGAAGGAGTCAGCTAGACATATTTTTCAGTCCAACAGCCCCTCCTTTTAGCATTTGCTAACTATTTTGTCTAATGCTATATGCAATGTAAAAGGACTATCAGTATATGCTAGTACACACATAAGTAATATTCATAAAAATACCCTAGAGGAATAGACATTAGGTCGTTGGTAGCCTGAATATTCATTAGGGGTGTTGTACGGGATGTATAAGGACATCAACACTGAAAATTATTCATATTTTTAATATCAGGAATAGAAGTTGCAAGGGACGTGGTAGAACTAAAAATGCCATCATCTATTTGCATCATTTTGTGAATATCCTTCTGCAACATAATGTCACCAGGCACCAGGCAGGTCGCTCCCCTCACCGCCACACAGCCCCCCTGTGTGCCCTGAGCCCGTTGCTGCTGCTGCTCACATTTTGTTGTGTCCCGCTTCCCGATCGCCTGCATTCCGAACTGATGTAACTATTACTGTGTTTTCTTCAGTTTTTTTCTGTGCGTGCCCCCGATTGTCTCCAGCTCTGTTGTCCTTTCCCCTTGTGCCCCCATTTTGCCCAGTGTCCACTTTTTGCCTTCTGTGACCCTGCCCGCTTCCCCCTCCGTGTTTCCCGCTGCTGCGTCCCCTGCGGCTCCGCCCCCCTGCTTCCCACTCGCCACCCCGCTCCCGCCTCCCAGCTGCTCCTCACTCCCTCAGCCCCACATATGGAGGCCGCGCAGTGGCTGCGCCTCTGGTGCGCTGAAGGGGCGCCTAAGGCAAGCCCGTCTGCGCCTGTCCGTGCCCGGACCGCGCCCATCGCCAGGACCCCTGGCCCCCGTGGACGCCACGACGCCCGGCTCCGCTACGACTCCAGCACCCTCCACGCACACAACGCCGGACGATCACGCACCTGCTGCATGGCCGCCCCGAGGCGCACCCAAGATGCATCCTGCTCAACACCCGCTCCGCCCGCAAGCACTCCGTCGAACTCTGGGACCTACTCGACACCAACGCCCCAGACGTCGCCTTCCTGACGGAGACCTGGCTGAATCCTTCCTCGGCACCTGACATCGCCATAGCCATCCCGGAAGGCTACAAGATCACTCGCAAGGACCGCACCAACGGAGTAGGAGGAGGAATCGCCATAATCCACAGGAACACTCTCAAAGTCTCAACCGAAACCGACGACACCCTCAGCACCGCCGAACACCTGCACTTCCAGATCCACACCGACCCCAACACCACCCTCAGAGGTACCCTCGTCTACAGACCCCCAGGCCGCAGTTCAGCGACTCCATCGCCGATTTAATCAGCACACACGCCCTGGCCTCCACGGACTATAGCCTCCTCGGGGACCTGAACTTCCACCTCGAGAACAACAACTACCCCAACTCTTCCACCCTGATCGACAACCTCGGACTCAGACAACTCGTCACAACACCCACCCACTCCGCCGGCCAGACGCTTGACCCCATCTTCTCAGCAAGCACCCACGTATCCTTCAACCGCACCACCGAACTCCACTGGACCGACCACCTCTGTGTCCACTTCACCTTCCGGAAACCCACCACACACCACCACACCCGACAGATGCCTCGCCGCACCTGGAGCAAGGTCACCGAGGACCAGCTAACCACCGCTCTCACCCAGAGCCCACCCGCAGACCCGACCGACCCCGACGCGGCAGCCCGCAGCCTCAGACAGTGGATCGACGACTGCGCCTACACCCTCGCCCCGCTCAAGAAACCCCCCAACACCCACACCAGCAAGAGAGCCAGCTGGTTCACCAAAGACCTCCAGGCCTCCAAGCGAACCTGCCGAGAACTCAAAAAGAACTGGACCCGTGAACAAACACCGGAAAGCTACACAGCTCACAAGAACACCACCCTCCCGCAGACACCACCACCTCAGCAGATCCGCCAAAAGGACCTCCTTCAAAGACCGCCTAGACTACAACGCACACAACAGCAAAGAGCTCTTCAGCATCGTGAAGGAACTCTCCAACCCCAGCTCCAACAACAACGACATCCCACCGTCACAAGACCTGTGTGACTCGCTGGCCACCTTCTTCCATCGCAAGATCGCAGACATCCACGAGAGCTTCAATGCCGTCACCACCCCAGCAACCGCTGAGACTCCCACTCCAACGACCACCACCCCCACCAACCGCCTGCTGACCTGGACCAACATTAACGACGACGACACCATCAAGATCATAAACACCGTCCTCTCCGGATCCCGGGAAGACCCCTGCCCACACCACATATTCTTCAAAGCCAGCAGCACCATCGCACTCCACCTCCGGAAAACTATCAACATCTCCTTCGAGACAGCGACTTTCCCGGAGAGCTGGAAGCACGCAGAGATCAACGCCTTTCTCAAGAAACCCAAGGCGGACCCCAAGGACCTCAAGAACTTCCGACCCATCTCCCTGCTCCCGTTCCTGGCGAAGGTCATCGAAAAGGCCGTCAACAAACAACTGACCAGCTTCCTCGAAGAAAACAACATCCTGGACCCGTCCCAGTCCGGGTTCCGCAGCAACCACAGCACCGAAACCGCCCTCATCGCCGCCACCGAAGACATCAGCACCCTGCTTGACAACGGAGAAACCACAGCCCTCGTCCTCCTGGACCTGTCAGCCGCCTTCGACACGGTCTGCCACGCACACTAAGAATACGCCTCCACGACGCCGGAATCTAAGTGAAGGCCTTGGACTGGACAACCTCCTTCCTCTCCGGCAGTACTCAGAGCGTCCGCCTCCCCCCTTCCGCTCCGAAGCCACCAAGCTCATCTGTGGCGTCCCCCAAGGCTCATCCCTCAGCCCAACGTTGTTCAACGTCTACATGGCACCACTCGCCCACGTAGCACGACGACACGACCTCGACATCATCTCCTACGCCGACAATACCCAGCTGATCCTCTCCCTCACCAAAGACCCCCACACCGCCAAAACCAACCTCCGTGAAGGAATGCGGGCCATCGCCGACTGGATGAGAAACAGCCGACTGAAGCTGAACTCGGACAAGACTGAGGTCCTCATCCTCGGACCCACCCCCTCAGCCTGGGACGACTCCTGGTGGCCGACTGCACTAGGAGCACACCCTACACCCACCGACCACGCACGCAACCTAGGGGTCATCCTCGACTCCACCCTCTCCATGACGAAGCAGGTCAATGCCGTCTCCTCCTCCTGCTTCAACACCCTCCGCATGCTTCGCAGGATCTTCAAGTGGATCCCCACCGAAACGAGAAGGACGGTCACCCAGGCCCTCATCAGCAGTAGACTGGACTACGGCAAAGCACTCTACGCAGGAGCCCCGTCCAAACTCCTGAAACGGCTCCAACGCATCCAGAACGCCTCCGCATGCCTGATCCTCGACATCCCTCACCGCAGCCACATCACACCCCACCTGAGAGACCTGCACTGGCTCCCCATCAACCAGAGGATAACCTTCAAGCTCCACACCCACGCACACAAGGCACTCCACAACTCCGGACCAGTGTACCTCAACAGCCGACTCAGCCTCTACACCCCCACCCGCCAGCTCCGCTCCGCAGACCGCGCCCTCGCCACCGTCCCCCGCATCCGAAGAGTGACCGCTGGCGGCAGATCATTTTGCCACCTCGCCGCCAAGATATGGAACACCCTCCCCATCCGCCTGCGGCAGACCGAAGACCTCCTAACCTTCAGGAGACTTCTCAAGACCTGGCTCTTCGGACAGTAGCAGCGTTTCCCCCCCCCCACCAGCGCCTTGAGACCCTCACGGGTATGTGGTGCACTTTATAAATACTATGATTGATTGATTGATTGAGTATTGTGGCGGACTGTCTTCTGCAGCTTAGGGGTAAGGAGTGTTGTACAGTAAGAACATCATAAGGAAAGGCACTGCACCTGAATGCAACAGACCACTAGAATCACAACAAAGAAGATCACTTTTTCCAGAATCCAACCCCATCCACCAAAGAGAGACCAATCCCAATATCCGGTCTCCATCCCCTTGACATTCTCAAAATCTCTAAAATGTGTTGGGTAATATTCTTTTTCATATTTGTGATCCCAACTACATACTGGTCTCCTACTACTGCGCACACTCCACCGCTCTTAGCTAAGATGACATTGACTGCATACCTTGTTTGCTCAGAGTATATTTGCATACTTTCCAACTGGGTGGTGATGTCACGCAAAGCCACTACTGTAGAGTTAGACAGTATCTGCAGCTTACATCCAAAATATTCTCTAGCCCTTTGACCCCTGGCCATAGCAGTACCACCAAACATAATAATGGAAGAAAGTATATACCCAAGGTAATACCATTACTATAATTATTGACCTCCAGGTCTGTCACTCCGTCGCAAAATTCCTTTGTTAACGTCCTTTTAACCCACCTTATATTTTGTTTAATATTCTTACAAGGCACCCCAAGGGGAAGCACCATTTCCAAAGTCACGTCCTCGGTACCATTATGACATTGGAATAAGTACCATTAGACAAGTAGTAAAAACCTGGGTGTGCATAAAGTGGACCTTGGTAATCTACAGGAGCATATCTGGTATTCATCCCCATTGTACTCAGATCATCTTTTTTTACTAAAGACATTGTATTCTTGAGCAATATCAGTCCGGAACAATTATGTATAAGAAAGCATCAGCACTATTTACTATCGGACAGCATGCGGGATAGTAACCTGCTTCTCGAGTGACTGTCAAATCTTGATAATGCCAACCCGTTAAAGTAATGTTCTGTTCCTCCATATACAGATTGTTGCAATACACATTAATCTTACAACCTGGATATCTATATCCTTGTGGGTTCCTATAGTACAATCAGGGACCGGGATATCCCATCCTGAACTTACCCTTTACCTCTACAAGTTGTGGTGGGCGAACATATGTATAATTAACCAGTTATAACGGGTAAGCAGTCCACAAACTCGTAACAGATTCAGTAAGATAACAAGCTGTACCTTCACCAAATAATTTCCTGTGCTTATCTAGAAATACATTGCTTGGTATTGCTCTTTTGGCACAAACTGGAGAAACAATCTTGTATATAACACATGATGGGGCATTACAATAGCACTCCAAAACCCAGGACCCCTCCCCCCCAAAATCAACAACAGTAACAAGACAAAAACAGCACAGAGCGCTTTCTTCTTAGCAGACCAACCAGACCCAGTCTGCCTGAAATGAATGGCTGCAAAAGGCTGTTCTTCCTCAATAATGGGACTACCAAATGGGTACATTTTTGGATCAGACGAAAGGACATGCATTGGAGCCAACGATGATAAGGAAAGGGGCAACATTCCCAGCGTCCGTCAGAGCCTCGCTGGTAGACTCCTATTGTTCATCTGCGGTGGTGCTGTTGAACTGTGGAGCTCCGCGATCGCAGCCTTTTCCGAAGAAATCCCACGTCATACAGGGTAGTGTACCCCCCTTTGTTTTCTGGGGAAGCACGTCGAATTCACCCTGTCCAATGTCTGAACAATGCACCAAACTCCCTTTCCCTACGCTACCGTTGGTACCACAGGCAAGGTACACCCTATTCTTTATCCTCGCAGTCCATCCCTACTAATCTGACTTTTCCTTTGGTGCACTGTTCTTCCGTTCGGGGCGCAGATTGTACCTAACTTCTCCAGGCACAGAGGGGTCAGCAAAAAGGGGCTCAGACTCAGAGGGACCAATGGGCAGGGGCGCAAACACAGATGAGCCAGCAGGATGGGGCTCTATGGACTGGGGCTCAAACACAGATGGGCAAACAAGCTGGGGCTCCTGGATGGCCTTAGTCACAGGTGACACCGCCTCTTTCAATACTGCGCTGCTCTCCTCCTCGGTAGGTGCCCACGTCAGTTGTGCATCTGAGAAGGTAACGAAGCGCGGCACCTGCTCCGTTTCAAAGTCGCCAATCCCATCGACAGTCCACTGGTCGTAGGGCAATGGAAGGGGCACCCTCCTGCAGTGGGTAGAATGAATCCAATTCTTCCAGCCGTCTACCTTCACTGCCATTCAGGTGGCGAGGAGAACCTAGAGATGCCCCTTTCAGCGCGGCTCCAAACTGCTTTGCCTCTGATAGTTCCTCACCAAGATAAAATCACCGGGTCGTATATCGTGGCCTGGCCCCTCGGGAGTTGGCGGTAAAGTTTCATGAATCTGTTGGTGAATAGAGCGCAAGTTTTTAGTCAACCCATACAAATAATCCACACGCAAAGAGTATTCTATCTCAGAAAAACGACGAGGTCGCGGGACGCCCCAAACATTTGCCTGGCGGCCAAACACAACCTTGTACGTGACAGTCCTGTTCTAGAGTGGGCCGTAGCTCTTGTAGACAACAGAGCTAATGGTAAAGCATCTGGCCATTGCAATCCTGTGCTTTCTTTGATCTTTGCCAGCTTCAGTTTGAGAGTATCATTGTACTTCTCAACCAAACCTGCCGACTGGGAATGGTTTGCAGCATGGAATCTCTGCTTGATATGCAAACCATCGCACACCAACTGGATACCCTTTGAGTTGAAGTGACTTCCGTTGTCACTCCAAATCAAGCGGGGCAAACCAAAACGCAGTAAGACGTCTTTTAAGAGTGCCATCACCATGGCTGTGTTCTCTTTAGTTGGTTAAGCTTCAATCCATTTACTGAATGCACAAACGACTTCTAACACATATTTCAGATTGTTGACTCATTCAATTTGATGAAATACATCTGGAGAACCTCGAAAGGGAAGGAAGGCGTGAAAAATTACCAGGAGGTGTTAGGATGCCTTTTCCAGGATTATACATCATGCATACCATATGGTACTTCACTAGGTGAGCAGCAACTTTGGGAATGCTGTCATTCTGCCATACAGGGTCTAACAGCTTACATATCGCCTTCGCACTAATGTGAGCTGGCCCATGCGCCATAGTAACCACAGGAAGGACATCTGCATCCGGTAGCATCCATCTCTGCTTCTATGACTTATCAGTCCAGCACCCATCCTCATCCAAACGTGCCTGCCATACTCTACTGCCATACTACTAACTCCCTGATCATTGCCTCACTCTGGATTTCTTTGACATTGTCTAGAGTGTCCTCAAACATGGTGGCCTCAGGTACCCATCTGGCAGGACCCGCTACAAACATCTTTTTCATCTTTGTTCGAACTGTCTCCTTAGCTATCTGATCTGCAAATGCATTTCCCCTCCCCACATCATCAGTGATTGCCTTGTGGGCAATACACTTCACTATAGCCAATTTCCTAGGGAGTGTCAGGGCAGACAAAAGCCTATGTATAAGGGGCCCATTCTGAATACGTGTCCCATGGGACGTAAGGAATGCTCTCTCTGCCCAGAGCCACCCAAAATTATGAGCGGCCCGAAGGCATACTGACTGTCAGTCTAGATATTGACGGCCAGTCCCTCGCTTAGCTCACAGGCTCTAAAAAGGGTGACTAACTCAGCTGCCTGGGCGGACTGATAAGGGACTTGTGAGGTCTCAACTACCGTGTGCAATGTTGTGAGTGCATATGCTGCAGTGGTGGTGCCATCTGGTAATTTGATACAAGAGCCATCTACATATAGTTCCCCTTGGGGGTCAGATAAGGGAACATTAGTCAGATCTACCCGTCCCTTTGTCTCCTCCTCCGTTCGAAACAGACAATCATGTATGCCTATTTCCTCACTCTCAGAAGGGAGGGGTAGTAATGTGGTAGGGTTCGGAGTGGCACATCTTTTTTGATTTCAAAAGTTTTTTATTGATTGTTTCCAAATAAAATTCTTACATACAATACATGGGGGACCTAACAAAATCGATATAGACATGGACATACAGAAGTAAACAATAAGAATAAAGCAATGACTACATGGCCAGTATAAGTCACTAGTAGGCGAAATGGTATGTCGGTACCTTGCAGAATAAACACGTGGTATCACAGTAACGCTCCTTGTACGGCAGGATCTGACAACGCTCCCATGAGCGGAAACTAGAGAGCATCAGGGATAACTTAGCAGGAGGGACAGACCACAGGAATAATTCTTGTTCAGTGACAGAGGATCATAGGCATATGAACACTAGGATAAGAGATCTTGTAGAAGGATATTACTATAAATGGTGAGATTCCTCCGTTCGAAACAGACAATCATGTATGTCTATTTCCTCACTCTCAGAAGGGAGGGGTAGTAATGTGGTAGGGTTCCGAGTGGCACACCTTTTTATCGTAATATGCGGGCGAAAAGAGTTAGCACATAACCGGTCAGAAGTGCACTGGTAAGGGGCTGTGTCTTGGTCTTATTCAAAAGCGTGTCCACAATATGCGGTGCCATGACTGTGAGGTCAGAATCAAGTACGAGCCCAGCCGATTGCCCTATAGAGATGGCCACAGCGTGACCGCTCTTAGACAGCTCGGTAGGGCTCTGGGAACAGGGTCAAGCAGAGCAGAGAAATAAGCACACGGCCGTTGCTTACCACCAAAGGCCGGTGTTAAAACAGAGAGCCCAAAACCAGCCGTCTCGTGTACGTACAACATGAACAGCTTTGCATAGTCAGGGTTGCCAAGCACAGGGGCGGAGCAAATCAAAAATTTTAGTTGCTCAAAAGACTGCTGACATTCATGCATCTATAGCAGGGGCTCATGCACGTCTTTAGTGGTTAGTGCTAGTAAGCACTTTATTAGTAATGAATAACTAGGGATCCAAAGCCGACAGTAGGAAGTGATGCCAATTAAGGCGCATACATCCCTTTGAGTATTAGGGATGGGCATTTTTACAAAGGCGCTAATGCTCTCAGGGGTCAATCTCCTTCTCTCCTTCGACAGTAGGTGACCTAAATAGGTGACCTCCTGTCAACAATATTGAAATTTAGAAAGGGACACTTTATGTCCATGGTGAGCCAATTGTAGCAACAACTTAACCATACTGTCCTTTCATCCCTGTTCAGTGTCAGAAGCAATTAGTATGTCATCCACATAATGAAGAAATACATTACCTGAGGGAAGCATGAGGGAGTCCAATTTGCCTTTCAAGGCTTGGCTATATATACTAGGGCTCTCCGTATAGCCCTGAGGAGCGCGGCAGAATCTAAAGCTTCTGCCAGCTAGTGTATAACCGAATAGGTGACTGGTATCATGATGAATTGGGATACTGAAGAGCGCTTTTTTCAAATCAATGACAGAGAAGAATTGGACAGAGGAAGGAATCAGTTTTGAGAAGGGCAGTAATGTCCGGGATCACCGGGAATTGAGGAGCCACTATTTTGTACACTGCACGCAGATCAATCACAAAACGATAAACGTCTGTGTTGTCATCAGGGGAGTCGGGGATGTCTTCTTTAAAATAGGAAGAATAGGGCTGTTACACACATTCGATGCTGTCTCCTCAACTACCCCGGACTCAATTAGATCGTGTATAATGCGTAATAAAGCTCTATTCCCTGCCTGAGGAATTTTGTACTGGGGAATACGGGGCAAAAAAGCATTGTCCCTAACGTTGATAGAAATTTGTAGGAGTCCCACATTCGTATCACCCGTCGCCCACAAAGTAGGTGGCATATCTTTAAATAAGGAGCCCATCTTTGGACAATCACTGCTTGGAACTCGTTACATTTGGTCCCATTGTCATATAGACACCATCCGGAGAACAAAAAATTGTCGCATGCAGCTTCTTCAACAAATCTCAACCCATTAGGTTTTCTCCACAATTGGATGTCAATAGAAAGGGCGAATCCACAGTAAAGGGGCCGATAGTCAAGGCAAGTGGCTTGGAAATGGGGCTCACATCCAGTATACCTAAAAAAGTTACCAAAACATTATTTTGGCCAGACAGAGATGCCCCGGAGACCAGCGAACTAGAAACAGAGCTATTCATTGCACTTGTGTCCACTAGAAATTTCTTAACCGAGTCTTGCAAATCTGCGGTGACCTAAGGACCACCCTGATCTACAGGTATCTGAACTGGTCCCTCACCCTGTCCCGGGCTGTCCTGGCTGTGGGACATCCCTGTCACCTCATCCAGATCATAATCATCGTGATAATACTGTCTCCCATGGTGTTCATCAAATTTGTTCTGATCAGAGTAACCATGCGATGTCCCACCCTCCTGAACCTTGTCCCGATCAGTTACTCCATGACCCCGTCTACGAGAACCCAGTCCTCGAGGGGCCGCAACTTTCTGCAATAACACCGGACACTCGCTACGCCAGGGCCCCTCCTATTTGCAATACGCATACTGATTCGGCCCTATAGGCGCAGCATTCATGCTAGTACGGGGAAGCTGCCATCCCGGGCCAGTACCATGACCCCTTCCATTTCTCCTAGACGCCTGCTTTAACAACACCTTAATTTTCAACTCCTTATGCTTCTTCTCCACCTTCTCCTCATGTTCCCTGTGCTCGTAATACTGTGCCATACTCAAAATTACGGAAGGGGAGGATGTCGTCCAAGTGCTTTCCGAAGCCTGCAACCGAGTCACGATCTCTGGGAGCAGGTTTGTAACAAAGCTATTGACAAACAATCGAACACCCCCTTCTACTGACAAATCCTGTCCACAGAAATCCCAAAACACACTCTCAAACAGCGTGGAAAAATCAGACATGCTCTCATCTTTCTTCTGACGACATGCCGCTAACTTGTCCCAATCTACCCTTCTCGGAGGAATAAGGGAGTGCATATACTTGATAATGTGGCCAGGTAAAGCTTTGGCTTCTCTCCAGGCTTCCTTCCCTAATCCCATGCTTTAATCTGATCCCATGTACCACCCAATTCTACAGCGTAATTCTGCGTGTGCACCTGTTTCCAAATGTCGACGGGCACCAGTAACCCAAAAAACATTTCAATATTGGCAAGTGTCATTACTGTTGACGAAGGGGCTTCGGTCAATTCCTTATAATATACAGTAGGATTTTTCCTAGGGTCAGTTAACTGAGTCTTAAGGGATAACACCTCACTCCTCTTCCATGGGGTATAGACCCACTGTTCTTGAAAGCGCGGCCTCGACCTTTGGTCTAATAACAGCATCATGCTGATCCCAAAGCTCTGGCAACTCAGTATGATATATGAGGTGGACTTCCTTCCTTGGAAACTGGGATACCATGGTCGGGCTCTTCTCAAACAACCTACCACGGTAAGCTACCAATGTTGCAACATTTCTGAAAACCTCCTCAGGTGCCATACCTACTACATATACATTATCTCTGATATCATAAATAATCTGGGGCGCTACAGCATTGAAGCACTGTTCCCACAATCCAATCAGTGTAGCCAACATGTGCTTAAGGGCATGCTGCTGCACAAACGGCTCATAATCCCTCATCACACTCCACACATCTTCAGTACTATAGATGGGATGACAGACCCACTGCGCTGCATGACTCGCTACTGCCTTCTTTTCTTCCTCCCCCACATCAAATCGTTTAAAAATTTGTCCCAACGTTCCCTAGCTGTCGCCCATCTCCCATCCCCCATCCCGTGAACAGGTGTTCCACTACCTAATGCTGCCAGGGAAGGGGTAGTAACTGAGTGGTTAGACACCAATGTCGTCAATGGCTGAGTTGTGGGTGTAAGGGCCAGAGAAAGAGAAGACATGGGCGCTATAGGCATAGCAAAGACACTAGCAGTTATCGCAGGCACGGAGGGCGAAGCCACAGAATAAACAGGAGGCGCAGCTGTTAGAGCAACTGAATCAATGACAGAAGAAACAGAATCAGCGGGGGCAGAAGAGACGGAGACAGCTGGCGGGGGCTGTAGCACAACAGGGTATACTCTCTGTGGGGCATATGGAGGCAGAGGCCTGGTGTCTAACAACTCCTCCACAAATGTATCGCCTTCCTCTCGGATAACATAGGATTTGTCACATTGCAATCAAAACTTTCTATCAGTGCACTCTATACCTTTTCTACTTTCTCTCTATCATACGAAACTGCTTTCTGTGTCACTGTCTGTATTCTCCCTTTGCGGGCCTCCTTTTCTGCCTTTATCTACCTCTGCTTAGCTTCCTTCTGCCATACCTGAAGATAATCAAACATCGACTGCCTACTCCGTCTTGCAAACAATTTATCCTGCAGGAAATTACATTTTTGTTCATCAAAGGTACCTGTTAACGGCCACTGCAACTTGGCATTGTTCCTCGTATATTTGTGCCATAATGTACTAAACATAATAGGGCCAAAGCCGTGCTTAACGTACATGTCAAGTTCCAGGTGCCCTCTGGGGGCGCAGGCTGCCTTTCCTCCAATCTAACATCAGTAGAACAACAACGACAACTCACACAACACAGTCGACTAAAACAAGGCCTCTTGAGACAAAACACGTTCACTAACGATGCCAAGCGGATAATTTTAAATATCTTACCAAAATCGGTCCACAGGCCTCACCAAAACCAGATCAAAGCAACACCATGTTCACAAAGAATTCAAACAAATTCAAGCGCTTGTCCAAAAACGATCCTCACACCATACCAAACTCAAAGAAAACAGCGCCATGACCCAAAACAAACTCACTTGGTGCACACAACTCAAATGAAGTTATTCTCCACTTCTGACTCTTCGGACCAGTCAGATCCAAGGGTTTCACCATTTTGGACCACAGCCAGGACAACCGCTGGCCAAGGCCCCAACCGGTTAGACAGATGGGGCAGCTGCGAGTTTGAGACTCTATCATGCAGGGATCCCCGATCCGCCCGTCCGACCCGACGCATCCCGTCGTCCTCAGGCAAAGATGGGTCACTCACCCGATGGGGTCCCTTTTCCGGCGCCAACTGAAGGAAGTGGCCCCGGTCACTTGCAACCTCTTCTCAGCCTTCCATACAAACAAAGAGTCGGTCAGACAGTAGAGAATATAAACCAAAGTTATTTTATTAGTACTTGCTTGAGCGGAGTCCAGTTGACCAGCCTCCTTAGATAGCTGCAGAGGGACTGACCCTCACCAACATCACATCAGATATTATATATTTACAACACCCTACAGGACCCACCCAGATTGGAAATTTCCAGTTGGAGCATGTTAACAAAGGAGGCACAGAAGGACGAGCTACAATCCTGAGACCAGGAACACACTATCTTAGCTTCAAGGTCACTCAGCCCGTGCCCGTCTCCCTGAGAGTGGAAGCAGGGCTACATAAGAGGAAAGGTATGCAAAGACTGAATGAGCTATTCATTAGTGCAACGAAGTTCAGCCGTGAATAATAAAAGAACAATCGGGGCTGAAGCAGACAGTGTGAGACAGAATCTTAATTTCGATCATGGCACAAAATTGAGGCTGAATACAAACTGGTGCCGCAAATGCTAACTCAACTCGCACAATGCTAGAAGGAGTCAGCTAGACATATTTTTCAGTCCAAAACTACAGGAGCCATAGCCCACATACAAGCAGAGATCTTACAGATCTTTTGTGACTATTACGCCAGGGTATACGGCGCCCCAGGACAGGGCGGTCCAGAATCAGCGAATAAATTCTTAACCCCTCTAACCATGCCACAACTTGCTCCTTCCGATGGAACCCCCCTTGACACACAAATCACGTAGACAGATATGAAAAACACGATCCAGGCCTTAGCACTAGAATACTACAATACATTTTCCGCAAAATTGGCCCCCAGACTAGAAGTGGTGTACATGGCAGTCCTGGAGGTCGGAGAACTCCCCAACACAATGCGCAAATCTATTCTAGTGTCGACCCCAAAGGCAGACCGTGACCCCTTACTGTTGACTTCATATCGGGTAATCACACTGTTATCGGCTGACTGCAAGATCCTCGGTAAGATCCTAGCGGATCGATACACCAGGATACTCCCAGCACTCGTACACCCAGATCAGTGTGAGTTTGTATCAGGCAGAATCACCTCCCAAAATATCCGCAGGCTGTTCCACATTCAGGATGGGATACAAGACCGATTTCCCAAAGCAGCGTGCCTGATCCTGGACCTGGAGAAGGCATTCAATACCCTGACATGGCCATATCTGTTTGCGGTGCTCCGGCGCGTGGGCATAGGCCCCACAATTACGGCGTCCACGAGGCTGCTGTATACAAAACTCACATCCTGATTCACCTTGGCTGCCACATTTCGACCCCCGTTTAGGTGGCGCGCGGCACGCAATGGGGTATCCCACTGGTGGTCACCACCCATTGTTCCCCTATACACCAACGACCTACTGCTATACATACGTGACATCACAATGAATCTCACGCCCCTATGGACCACACTCGCCGACTTCGAGGCCATGGTCCGATTGAAAGTCATCTGGGCAAAATCCACCATATACCCCTTCACCCTTATCTTCCAGAGAGAGAGATATGTGTTGGTAATGCCAGGCTCACCTGGAGTGAGAGGGTTCCTCGTTACTTAGGGGTCAGACTCTACCATTCCCCCAATGATCTCTAGGAAGGCATCCTTCGCAGGGTGCTGGCAGGCATACGTCCCCAAATCGCCTTTTTCCGGACCCTACCTCCAGCCCCCATTAGCAGAATAGCCCTGGCAAAAATGGTCATAGTACCCTGTCTCCTCTACCATTTTGCAAATTTGCCAGTTATCCCCCCCACGATCCTTCTTCCAGGAACTTGACTCCCTACTAAATTCCCTGATATGGGACAACAGTCGCCGGAGGGTAGCCCTAACAATGCTACAGCTGCCAACAGATCAAGGAGGGCTAGGGGCCCCATCCTTCGAAGCATACGTTCTAGCAGCACAGCTCAAGTATCTATTTTGCTGGACAGCGGGATGCCATCTGGAAGGGACAGGCTTAGATACGGGGCCCCAGTTGATACCAGCACTACATCGTCTACTCCTACCTGGCACCCGACCATTGTCAATAGATCCCATACAGATAGTAGTAGCCAGGTCCTGCATGCTACGGATCCACCACCTATCCTGTGGAAAACCGCTATATACCCCTCTACTGCCACTGGTGGGATTGCCCTGAGGCAGCAGTCACTATACTGCTCAGACCATGCGGGTATGGATAGAAACTCCCTTATTGAGACAGAGTTCCTGTTTGCAGATGGCTAACTCCTCACATTTTACCATATAGCGGAAGAAAGTGGACTCCCACATGGACAATTCCTTTTTCATAGACAAATTGTCTCGGATTGGCGATAGACATGGGACTTGTGCAAGGGGGAACCCGCAACACACCCGGTACTCCATACCATCCTAACCAAGGGCCCAGGATGCCATTTAATCACATGGCCATCCGAAAACTCACAGCCGCACCACTCACCCAGCTTAGAAAGAAATGGGAAGAAGAATTTGGGCACCCACTGCATGACAAGGAGTGACAATACGCTTTAGAGTATCCCAAGAAAGTATCCCCAAAACCCACAGTTTAAAAATATACAATTCTACATCCTGCACCATGCATAATTAACGCCAGCACGACTACAAAGCTTCTACCCCGAGACACAGTTCCTCAGCCCACGATGCCAGCTCCCCAACACAACATTCCAGAATATGTTCTGGAATTGCACTACCTTACAGCCCTATTGGGGTACAGTCCACAACACATTATGAGAGATCACAGGGCTCACTGACAGGGCCACCTGGGAAACAAGTGCGCTAGGAGTGACCCGACGCCAGAAACACCGTAAAGTGGAAACACGGTTTGCATTACTAGCCCTCCTGTTAGCAAAACGAGGTATTGCAATGCACTGGCGCGCTCGGACAAGGCCCCTGTTGGCAGCCTGGACAGGAGCGGTAGACAAATGGGGTATGGCAGAGGAGGACGCAATAAGATACGAGGAGGTACAAGGGATACGTCGCCACCAAATCTCCACAGAATGGGCCACACTCCTCCAGAGTTTCTGACAGCAGATGATAACAACCCATCCACCCACGACATCACCAACCTTAACTGGGGCACCAGACCTGGAGCCCACAGCTGCGTACACAAATGAACACCCACCTCTACAGAACCTCCCCAGCACTACACACACAGATGCCCTGGTAGACCCCCTGAGGAAGCAAATTCACCCTACATAATGACAAAATACACACACCCCACACCATAGCCATCAAAGATAGACCAGCACATGCCCACCCCCACTCCCACTCCCAACTTCTCACCCATAGTTCAATCCCAAGTTCAACAGCCACCCCCACCTTTCCACCTATCGATGACATCACAGGTAGATCCATCTCCCCAGGGTGGAGAACTTGCTTCTCTCCAGAACCCCTAAACTTTTACTATACAATCGATTCTTTACTATTGCTTATCTGTAATCCCCTTTTAAAATATCTTGAGATGTAATGTGACATAGCGCATGAAACTCTAATATGACACTGATGTTGAATGTAACTAGAGAATGCAAAACCCAATAAACTGGTTTAAAAAAAAAAAATGTGAAAGTGTTGTTAATCTGGGCATAAGCCTGAAGGTAGAAATATTGACGAGGCAAAGGTACAAAACATATCCAACTGACGAGACAACTTTGGCAGGCAGATTCAGAATTATTTTTATTTAGCCTCAAATAGCCATAAAAGCATGCTGGATATGTGCAAAATAGCAATTAAATACATACAAATTATTAAAAACAAGCAAATAAAATACAGAAAATCATCAGGTTTGGGATATTAATGACCAACAATCTAAATAAAGCAGGCTCAGATGAACAAAAAAAAGAGGCAGGTGCTAATTCATCACTATGGGGCATATGCATCAACATTAGCATTTGCGATTCCTTATTAGCGAAAAATAAGGAATCGCTAATAAGGAATAGCAAAAGGCTATGCATGTAGGAATCGCTATTCAAATAGCGATTCCTTAACATTCCTTATTACCGAATCGGTAATACCGAATCGGTAATAAGGAATACCTACCCATTCATTCCTATGGGCTTGGAGGCCCATAGGAATGAATGTAAAGCCATTCTGTATTAGCGATTCGGTATTACCGAATCGCTAATAGCTGGAGCACTTTCAAGGGTGCCAGGGTGTCAAAAGGACACCCTGTTGCACCCCTGAAAATGATATGTGCACATATGTTGCACACACACATGCTCTAAGGGCATGTGTGTGCGCAACATGACACTTTGAAAAATGCACAAAAGTGCATTTTTCACAGTTTTTGCAAATTACCATGCAGTTCATCTTCATGGTAATTTGCTCCCCTTATTAGCGAAATCGCTAATTTTTTAACTTTGATGCATTGCATTTAAGGAATCTCACTTTGGGATTCCTTAAATGCAAGAGCTATTTAAGGAATCGGTATTTAAGGAATCCCTATTTAAAGAATCGCTATTTAAGGATTCCTTAAATACCGATTTCTGCTTTTGGGTTGATGCATTGGGATTGGGTATTTTTTACTTAATACCGGGAGCTAATAAGGAATCGGTATTTTACCGACTGGATTTTGGCTTGATGCATAAGGGTGTATGCTAATTAATCTAAAAGCAGTGACCGCCTGAAGTGGACTGCCGCTTTAAGAAACAAAATCACACATATCGACACATTTCATCAGCTGGTAATGCCAGTAAAAAATTATATGCTTTCATACAAAGCCATAGATTCCTATGGCTTAAAATGGTATGAGGAATTTTTTGGTATACATTTCATAATATTCACAGAAGAAGAGATGTACCATAGTTTGTTTGTGTAAGTTAGTGCATGGGCATTCACTAGAGTTGAGCTGGGGTTGGTGTCCTGCCGGAAAATAAAGAAAATATTTCACTATACCCACCCGGAAGCACCCTTTCCTCTCTGACCCTACACCAACCACCTGTGGAGTCCCTCAGGGGTCCTCCCTCAGACCTACGCTCTTCAACGTCTACATGGCTCTGCTCGCCCCCAACGTCAGAACCTACAGACTCAACATTGTGTCATACGCAGACGACACCCAAATCATCCTCTCCCTACGAACCCAACACCGCCAGATACAAATTTCAAGAAGGCATGGAAGCCGTCGCCAAATGGATGAAAAACAGCTGCCTACAACTAAACACCAACAAGACGGAAATACTCATCACGGGCCCAAACCCTTACACCTGGAACGACACCTGGTATCTCCCTGCCCTCGGAAACCCGCCCACCCCCACGGACCACGCATGCGACCTGGGAATCATCCTAGACTCCGAGCTCAAAATGGACCGCAAGATCAACTCCGTCTCGTCCTCCTGCTTCCACACCCTCCGCCTCCTATGTAAGACCTTCATACGGGTCCCCCTCAACACAGAAAGACCGTCACTCACGCCCTGGTCTCCAGCAGACTCAACTACGGCAACGCATTCTATGCCGGAATAAACGAAAACCTCACACGCAAGCTACAGAACATCCAGAACGCCGCCGCAAGACTAGTCCTCAACCTGCCATGACACTGCCACATCTCCCAGCACCTGCGCACACTCCACTGGCTCCCCATCAAGGCAAGAGTCACCTTCAAGATGCTCACCCACGCACACAAGGCCCTCCACAACACCGGACCAGCATACCTGAACAGCCGACTCAAATTCCATTCACCCCAAAGGACCCTATGATCAGCCCAGCTCTCCTACACCGTGGTCCCTCGCACCAGAAGAACCAGATCGGGAGGCCGCTCATTCTCCTTCCTCGCGGCCAATGCCTGTAATGCCCTTCTGCTCCACCTCAGGCAGACAACATTGCTTCCCATCTTCACAAGAAACCTCAAAACCTGGCTCTTCGACGGACCCCCTCCTTGATGGACTGGAACCTGCACCCCACCCCCAGCACCTTGAGACCCTTACGGGTGAGTAGTCGTGCTTAACAAACGCCTGATTGATTGATTGATTGAAACAGTAAAAGCCTTTACCAACTCGTATTAGTACTTTGCCAATGGTTGGTAGAAACGGCTCCAGGATTAAGGTATAAGTAATGCTTACCACTTGATTTTTGTCTTTCAGCCCTCAACCTCTCTTCTTTAACTCGCTCTAGCAGCAAGACTTGTACTTGCTTTCTGACAGGGGCTGCCCGCGGCGTTCTGTCTAAAAACATATCAGCCAATCAAATGGCTTCCTGGGATTTCTTGGCTTACGCTATCCAGGGGATCAAAAGACCCATATCATATGCCAAACTGTCTAAAACTATCTCTCTAGTTAATTTTGTTTCTTCTGAGCTCCAGATAGATAGCCCCAAGAGAGTTGTCCGGCTATGAATAAAATCGCTCAGAAAGTCTAATCCTATATCATTGTGGCAAATAAAGCTAGAGGTTGACACGGGTGCTGACAATACTCTCCAACGCAATCGATTTTCCGCCCTCTGGAGGGTAGTTAAGTCAACCAAGCCCCATATGCCTACCCCATAAGTTGCTATAGGAACACATTGTGCCGAATATATTTGCAAAGGACTTTGGCAGGTACTAAATTTGATTTTTCCTGCCAAAACCTACATCTTCATCAGGACAGCATCCAAATGCTATCTAACATCAAGGGGAATTTGTAGGATATAGCTGCAACCTTGCCCCTTAGGAGGATTTCGACTTACACTTCACAGACTAAGTTAAAAAGTCAATTTTTTTACTGGGACAACCTGATTGGTGTATCTGAAATTAACACCATTACAGTTGGCCGGACATTGCAGCTATGTCTAAGTCAACCACGAACAGTGACTTCTTGCACTTTGAACCCTATAACTTCAAAAATGTATACATATCTCTGGTTCCCCTTATTAGATTTGTGATTTTGGTGTTGCCTTTCTTGTTCATTTCTTCTCTATTTTAAGAAAATATTGTGGGATTTGTGTTGCGTTGTTTTTGACTTTTTTGTTGTTTTGGCATTGCTAAATACTTTACACACTGTTTCTTAAGTTAAGCTTGTCTGCTGTGAGCCTTAGATATCAGAGGTTGAGCCCAGGTTTAATTATCGAACGTGTGTGTTGGACCTGACTAATGTTTAGACTTCTTACTTGGGGGGACTAACATCCTCGCTAACTAATAACCCATGTTGTTACTATGAGACAAGGGCTTGCCATTGTCACCACAAAAATCCATGTGTAAACACTGTCAGGGCGACAGAGGAATGGCACATTGCCTTCCTTAGAATGAGGTAATCTGCCAACAGATCATATCGAAAGTTTACCATGTGTCCACTACCTGGTTATGTTGGTGCATGGGGGGTGAGTATTACTAATTTCTCTGGTATGTTATTTCAGCAATTTCTTAACTATGCTAGACTTCCTTTCATTCATGTTCTTTTCCAAATAGTAATGTTTTTCCCTCTCTCTCTACAGGGTGTTGAGGGGACTGGCTTGGCTTTCATTGTCTTCACAGAAGCCATCACAAAAATGCCAATAGCACCACTGTGGTCCATCCTTTTCTTCATCATGCTTTTTTGTTTGGGTCTATCATCCATGTTTGGCAACATGGAAGGTGTTCTGGTGCCACTCATGGATTTAGAAGTTATGCCTAAAAAATGGCCTAAGGAAGTTATTACAGGTACGTAGATATTCCTTTTTCCAAAGTTAAACATGATGTGTGTCTTTAACCCCTTCGACGCGCTTGACGGAACGGTTCCGTCATGCACGTCGGTTGGGCTGTGCTTATGACGGAACCGTTCCGTCATGGCCCCGCCCGCGCACGGAATCTTCAGCGTGGCGCGGAAATACGCGCCGCGCTGAAGGGGTTAAGTTATTATTTTATAAATCAAATATACTTTGTTGATGAATGCACAAAAGATGATGGTGGCACCATACTGTGTTTTGTGATTTTATGATCTTATGTAGTTGAGTAGACCATTTTTATCTGCGTCAGTGAGAGTGTAGCCTACTGACTACTCTTGTTTAGTGTTCTGCTATTTTGTGAAACCCAGATCCTTGCTATGAAATTCTGTTTGCAAGTCAAGTGCTTATGCATGTTTAATATGAAATTAGCACATGTGTGATAGTAGGATGCTTTGAGTGTCTGAATATAAATACTGTTGTCAGTCGGGTCTAATTTGGATGCCCCTGGTTTACCATGGCCCAGTATGGTGGATGAGGACAGCTTCCCTAGTCACTGTAAGTGTATTTTCTGTATTTCTGAATTCCTGTGGTTGAAGGGTCGTAATTAAGCCACGGAAGTGGGGAGGCTGCCAACAGGGTTACCTTTTGAAATTCTATTAGGACTTTTGTTAGCACAAGGCAGCTGATTAGTTTTTCCTGGGCACCCCTATTTGATTGATGGTAGGGAGAAGGGGTAGGATTGCAGTTTATATTGTGCTAGGTGAGGAAGTTTCTAGGTCTGGTCTTCCCTTTTGTCTCGTCCCTGAATACTTCTCAGCAATGCTAACAACAGCTAAGTGCCAAACCCTCCAACTTCTTTGTGCGCATTATGTGGGTGCCCCAGTTTGGAGGCAGCCCCAGCGATATGATCTGCTTATGTATCTCCTATTGTGTTTCGTATATCCCAAGTATTCATTTATTTGCATGCAAATTTCTCATTTATAAATGCATGTTATATTTGGTACTGTTTGCACATATATACTGAGTAACATTTGCTTTATTGTAGTTTGATAGCTCTTGAATTGTTCATACGTATGTATTAATAAGAATTATATCAGATTACAGACTTGTATAAAGGTGCAGCAAGATTATTACATACATTTTTGCATTTGGAGGGGCATGGCCAAGACTACCGATATGGTGGTCACACTCTAGGATAGCTCCGCGTCAACACCTGCAATCCAGCGTACATCCAGACTCGTAATCGCCATCAACCATCCCACTAGCTAGATTTCAAAGTTTTAACTGTGGAGCCACTGTCTTCCTATCGCCTACAGCTTCCCACAGTGAGCTATGCGCACAACAGAGCTGTGAGGCCAGTGCTGCGCCTGACGGCAGAGGTGCAGAGAACGCCAAATGACTTCCGATCTTCACCCGTGTTTTGTGCTACGGTGCTGCAGACGAGGGTTCCCTATGTGCACCTGGCTGCCGGTGGGGTGCTCCAGCTGAATTACGGATCTGGCCCAGCGGTGGAGCGACTGTTGTCATCTGCCGGAGGGGCAGAATCAGCGCAAGCAGGGACCGACTCGCGGAAAGGACCCATCCGTGCCGCTGATGAGCCGTCTGCGTTCCACGGACAACACATCTACCTGTGGTGAGGCCTTCCCCTGACGTTTTTGAAGACGGTGCCCCGCCGCTGCCACCTTTTAGTCTTCTGCCATGGGGCTTATCCACGCAGCTGCTCGCGTGGGCCGTGCTGCGTCGCCGGCACAACTGTCTGCGGTGAAGCCCCCCCCCACCTCCGAAGGCCTGAAGCTCTGCTGCTACCTCCTTCTGGCTTTCCGCCGTGGGGGGCCCGTCAGCGCCGCTGATGGGGTGGGCCACGCTGCGCAGCCGACAGGACTGTAGGGTGGAATCATACCTCCCACACCAGTTACTGATGTGAAGGTATGATTCCAAGGTGTATGACACCAAGCACGACATGTTTCCATGCAGCCATTCCAAAGTTAGCATTTACCGCGAGGTTATAATGCACTTACGAGTATATGGTTTGGTTGCATCACAAACAACCCCGGAATAAAGGTTCCGAAGGCTGCATGGGGGCTCTGCTCATGCATGGGCACCCTCTCACATTAAACCCAGCATCCTGCCTTCAGGATTGTTAAGGCCTGCTGTTGGGGTGACTGATAGGTTTACATGTGCAGTGATATGGAGAGATATAGGGAACCTATATCTAAGTAAGGGGTGCATACACCACCTTACACAGGCTGCTGTAGCAGACCTGTAGTGTCATTTCCCAGGGGTGGCATAATAATAATAATAATAATAATACAGAAGCTTATAAAGCGCGACAGCTACCCCGAACAGGGGCGTCCCGGCGCTGAAAACATCAGGCAATAGCACAGGCAAAGAAAGGTCAACATCCACCCCTGTTATCTTAGTCTGACTTGAACAGCCAGGTCTTTAGGGCTTTCCGGAAAACAAGTTCTGTGTTAGCCAGGCGAAGGTGACCTGGCAGGGAGTTCCACAGTGTGGCCGCTCTAACTGAGAAGGTTCTACCCCCCAGACGGGCTTTCCTAAAGTGGAAAGAGTGGAGCAGATTTTGGGCGTTAGAATGCAGTGCGCGGGACTGTTTGTAGGGGTGTAGTCTGTCTTCCAGATAGCTCGGGCACCTGCCACTTAGAGCCCTGTAGGTCAGGGTCATAGCCTTAAAAATGATTCTCTTCTCTACTGGCAGCCAGTGTAGTCTCAGAAGATGCGGAGAGACATGGTCTCGAAAAGGCAGGCGGCAGACCAGTCTTGCAGCCGCATTCTGTACTATCTGGAGTCGATGAATCGCATATTTAGGAAGGCCAAGGTACAGGGCATTTGCATAGTCCAGCCTCGAAGTGACTGTTGCATGAACTACCGTTTTACGGCAGTCTTCAGGTAAGCAGTGCAGAATTTTCCTTAGGTTTTTTAATTTACTAAAACAAGTTGCAGAGACTTGCTGGATTTGAGCTGAGAGGGAGAGATCTGTCTCCCATCTCACCCCTAAATTCCGGATGCATTTAGCGGGGGAGGGCGGTGGACCCATTTCCACTGGCCACCACAGCTCTGCATCAGGGGCACTGCCCTGACCGAAGAACAAAACCTCGGTCTTCCCCGCATTCAGTTTGAGTTTGTTTGAGTTCATCCAGACCGCAATATCCCGTAGGCAGCCTTTAAAGTTCATAAAGGCCTCCGCCGACTGCTCTTTAAAAGAGAAAAACAGCTGGGTGTCATCAGCATAGGAGATCGCTTTAACACCCCAATTGGTGATCAAAGAGAAGAGCGGCGCGAGATATAGGTTGAAGAGTAGGGGGCTCAGGGCAGAACCCTGTGGAACACCACACCAGAGATGTCTCGGATCAGACTCAAATGGCTTAAGGGCGACCCTCTGCGTGCGGCCGCTCATATAGGATGTCAGCCAGGCTAGAACCTTACCCCCAATGCCCGCGGCATGTAACCTCTGGATCAGTATAGAATGGTCCACGGTATCAAACGCCGCAGACAGGTCCAGTAGCACCAGCATTGCCGAATCACCTGAGTCCATTGCCCACCTAACTGACTCAGCAACCTCAAGGAGCGCGGTTTCTGTACTGAAACCGGCTCTAAAACCTGATTGTGTGTCATGTAAGGCCCCTCTAAGCTCGATGAAAGAGGTCAATTGGTGCTGCACCAGTTTCTCCAACATTCTGCCTGGGGTTGAGAGTAGGGAAATGGGACGGAGATTGCTGAGATCGTCTGGGTCGCCATTAGGTTTCTTTTTTAATGGCAGTAGAGTTGCATGTTTCCATGAATCCGGGAAAATGCCCGTATCCAGCGAGGAGTTCCATAACTGCAATAGTGAATCCGCCAAAGGGTTAGCTATTGTTTTTCAAAGTTTTGGTGGGCAGGGATCGTCAGGAGCGCCTGAGCGACATCTCTGGATAGCAGTTAAAGCATCCAGAGATTGTATTGGGGTAAAATTGAGAAGCCCAGGGGCCCCTGGTGCAATTAGGGATTTGTCCGACACCGTAGTAGGCTCTGGTGGAGCAAAGGAGTCATAGACTTTTAAAAGTTTGTTTTCAAAATGATTGGCTATTTTGCCACACAAGGCTGGGGTGGGGTTTACTTTAGTCTCCAGCTCCTTGGGGTTAAAAAAGGATTGGACTACTTTAAAAACCTCGCGGCCGGAGTGGTCTGCATTCTGGATGCGATTTATAAAGTGAACTCTCATAGCTGCTTTTATGTCCCTATGGTAGTCTTTTAGAGCTTTTTTATAGGATGCCTTGATTGAGTCGCAGTAGCTCACTCTCCACTGGAGTTCCAATCTTTTGCACCTACTTTTTGTTGGTTTAAGGGCACAAGAGAACCAGGCGGCAGTCGGGGATAATCTCGTAGATTTAGCTACTGTAACCGGTGCCACCTCGTCTACTGCGGAGGCAATCCATTTATGAATAGAGACTGCGTCTGCATTCGGATCAGAAAATAGGTGGGGACGAGTGGCTTGCAAGGCCGCACTTAAGTCTGCCTCGTTCAAGTTTTTCCAATTTCTCTTTAGCGTCCAACGGGGGCCTTCCGTTTGTCCTCCATTTAGCAGGGGAAAGCCAAAAGGGATCAGATAATGGTCAGACCATGTTAAAGGGACAGGACTCTCCATCACTAACTCAGTGAGAGAGGTAAAGGTGTGACCTGCTATGTGCGTGGGGAAAGAGACCTGTTGGGTGAGGTTAGCGCCTGCCAAAGCAGATATCAATTGAACTGCTTGTGTGCAATTTGAGGTGTCCGCATGAACATTAAAATCCCCAAGAACCAGGAAATTTGTGTATTTTACTGATTTTTGGGCAATCAGACTACATAAGTTTAGCAGGGCCGGGGTGGCACAGTCGGGGGGTCTGTAAATAAGAATGCCCGCCAGGGCAAAAGACGGATTGAATTGGATACAGAAGTTGAGGCCTTCAATGCCCAGCTCGACCAGTGGTTCCGAGGACGTCATCACCCAAGAATCCTTGAGGATAATAGCAACTCCGCCCCCTCGTTTCCCGCCCTCGCGGTCGGCATGAAAGAAGTTAAAGCCAGACGGTGTAGCTAATGCAATTGAAGTCACCGTATCTGGTTGGATCCAGGTTTCTGTCAAGAATATTAGGTCCCAGACCCCATCGTTAAGAAGGGACCACACCTCCGTGGCATGCCTGACCAAAGATCTACAATTAATCAGGCAGGCTTTAATGTTAACCTTGCGCTCCTTAGCGTCCCCCCGAAGACCAGGTTGTCTCGTATTGGGGGCCTTAACCATATCCAAGCTCCTGTGGCAGGTCCCACAACTCGGTGGTAATGGAGAGGCCGCAAGATCATACATGCTGCAGCCCCTGAGAGGCCTCTGGGGTACCTATGCCCTGGGTATATAGTATACCATGTACTAGGGACTTATAAGGGTACCCCAGAATCCAATCTGTGGTGTACCTAGAGTACATGCAATCAGTTTTAGGGAGAAAGCAGATAGACTTGGGTCCTGATTAGCAGAACCCCAGTCAAACTAAGTCTAAAACCAGCAAAACACCAGTCAAAAAGTGGCGTTACCAGATTCCACCTTCCTACATCTTCCATCACACGTGAGGAAATTACACAGGCAGGTGATGTTTTGGGAGGGTCTAAGACCCCTGGCCTAAATGGCCTCATGAGGTAACTTCTACAAGGCCCTCAAACATGTTTTAGTCCCACGCCTCTCAGAGGTCTATGCTGAGGCACTTGAGGATGGCATTTTCCCGCCCACCTTATGAAAAACAGTCATCACTCTCCTCCTTAAACCTGATAAGACAGCCCACCTCTGCACCTCATACAGGCCCTTGCTCCTCCTCAACTATGACAACAAAATACTAGCTAATGTCATTGCAACACACCTGCCCTACTCATGGAGCATATAATCTCCCCCCACCAGACTGGCTTTGTGCCACATTGCTCCACCACCATTAATCTCTGTACTATATTTGCGGTCTTTAACCAAATCTCCCCGACTCTCCCAGCTGCAGTTGCCCTCCTTGATGCTGAAATAGCCTCTGAGTCCCTGGAGTGGTCATTCTTAAAGGCGACACTGACTAAATTAAACATACCCGAGACTTATGTGGCCTCATTATGCTTCTATATGCCAGCTCTATGGCCTGTCTGAAAGTGAACAATCAACTCCCTGATGCCTCCCTGTCTCAAGAGTCCCTTGTCAAGGATGCCTCCTTCCCCTTTGCTTTTTATTATAGCCCTGAATCCCCTGATCCGACATTTACAAGAATGCTATATGCACAAAGGGTTACGATGTCACAAAGGACCACTCTTGGCATCCTCATATGCTGATGATATCCTTTTATGTGTATGAGGACCCCCCATACACACACACCTCCCCCCATCATCTGAGAAATAATATGATAAAGGGCACTTTCTGGTCTCTTGATAAATTGGAGTAAATCTGAACTCTTTCCACTCACTAACGCAACTGTCCCCTGTGCACTGGAATACCCTGTTCACTGGTGTACTGACCCCCTAAATACCATGGTATAATACTTCACAGACCGATGGAAGAGGTGAACCATGACCCTGCATTTGACAAACTTACTACTTAGATTGACAGATGGATCCAGTTGCCACTATCCATTGAGGGGCATATTGCCATCTATAAGATTATAGTGAGCCCACGCTTCCTTTACCTGTTCTTAAACATCCCAATGGTATTAACCACCTCCTTCTTTGCCACCTTGCGCAACCTTCTGACCCTTCTCATGTGGGCCGACCGTCGTCCCATAGTAAAATTGGAGAAGCTGACCCTCCCATATGCAAAGGCTGGTTACAGTGTGCCGGATTTCCGATTGTACTATCTGGTAGCACAGTGGCATTTCTCCTACTACTGCTATCACCGAGATGCCAGACTCCCATACCTGAAACCGGAGCAGGACCAGGAGGAGCAGCTCCCATTATCTTCGATTCTACCTCATGGACTGCCGCGTGAACCCTCAGATATACACACACGCTCTACGACATGCTGGGCATGGTCCAATCTATGTAGGTACCAAGGCACCGACCTCTTATACTTCTCAGACCTCCCGGTCATAAATAATCCATGGCTACCAGCTACCCAGGAGGCACTGTTACAGGGCCCACTTTCGGCTCACCAACTATGCACCATGGGTGACCTCTTCACAAATGGCAAAGTAGACATACGCACTGCATTGGAGGCCGCGGGGCCACCTATTCCATGAACATATTTGTCTGCCTCCGCCTCCACATCATTCTATGTGAAAATGTCCTGCTTATCCTGCAGAACCGCAGAATTCCCTCCACTAACTTTAGTGATAACGACTACTGACAGTACCAGGTTGGTTTCCCACTGTTAGCACTCCTGCTTAGCACTAAACCCAAAGCGTGCCCTCACATCATGGGTGTTTGGGAATTCAACTTGGGATACTCTATTCCAGACAAAACCTAGCACT
Source organism: Triturus cristatus (assembly GCF_964204655.1). Classification (NCBI taxonomy): domain Eukaryota; kingdom Metazoa; phylum Chordata; class Amphibia; order Caudata; family Salamandridae; genus Triturus; species Triturus cristatus. The sequence goes on along the minus strand of NC_140587.1, from coordinate 1,012,506,534 downwards.
TCTACTGCAATCCGCAGGCACAGACGACTTCACTCTAAGTACCTCCAACAAGCATACACTTCTCCCAAAGCCCTAGTGCGATGTGACCCCTCACGCTCACTCACACCACTGCCCTAAGTGTGCATCTGACAATGCTGACTTTGTACATTTAACTTGGAACTGCACTGTTTTTTTTTTTATCTGATTCTTTTTATTGTTTTCTCTTTGCTATACATGAGACATTTTCTTCCATTCATGAGTATTGTTGTAGTAGAAGGGTATGACAATTACATACAGTAAGGGCATTCCGTGTCGACCGTATCTTCTGAACAAACAGTTGCATTGAGGGGTAGACAGAGTCCATGCTTTTCGGATACCAGCTTACAATTCAGCCAAAGAAAAAGGAAGGGGCGGGACCCCCATACATGTATCAAACAGCCATGAGTACTGGAAAAATTGCTATGCGTTATTATAACAATTTCCATCCCATGCATCTGTTATGTAGGCGCAGGCGTCCATGCTGACCATTATAGTGGAGCTTCACATCATGGGTCTATGGACCCAACAAGAAAACTCAAACTGCAATAAGGGGGGTTCAACTAACAGAGGGTTCTCAATTTTACCCGCGGTGCTTCACTGCCTTAGAATAAACACCTTCATTGTCCTGAAACGCTTGATTGCATTGTTATGCGTATTGCAGAGTGTGCGTGCAAGAGCATCATTACTGTGTAGATCAAAATGTTGTGCAAGCATGTTTGTGCTTGAGCGGATTACATTTCGCTGGGAGTGTCAGTATTGCCCTCTGGTGCTAGTTCTAATTGGAGTGCCACCAGTATTGTATCCCAACTGGAGGAGATTGGGAATTTACGTAGGCCCAGGGTATCTTCCCTGTAAACGGCTAGTCCTTCTTCCCTAGCCTAGTTGAGCATGGAATGGGACCAAGCCTGCAGGGACGGAGGGTCGCTTGCTTTCCAGCACCTTGTGATGAGATGCTTAGCCACCACGAGGCCAAGGTCCAGAAATCTGGTGCTGACTCTGTCTTTTTTGTCTCTGGTAAACACCCCTAGTATGCAGGCCTTCCATGTGCTTGGTAGTGTTCTATCAGTGCATGCAGATAATTGCCTTACCACTGCTCCCCAGTAGTGTTGCAGTGTGGGGCACGGCCATAACAAGTGTAAGATGTCGGCGTTGTGGAGGTTACAACGTGGTCAGCACGCATCTTGTCTGTGGAAATAGCGGTTAATTTTGTCTGGGGAGAGATATGCCCTGTGTAGTATGTAATATTGAATCAGACGGAACCTTGCATTCCAGGGGCCTAATGTAGGGCTATCATGTTTCATTCTCTGGATGTACACAGACATGCCAAATCTGCCTCCCAGTGGTTTCCCAGGTGCGCCAAATCTGTTGCTGTCTGCATGCATAGTGCAGCCGCAAACCATCTCGTGAGGTGGCACCCTGTGCCCATGATGTGTATATACTGCATAATGCGATGTTTTTATGGTTCATGTGTGATGTCACCCCAATGTCTTCGCAGTGTGTTGACCCAGGAGGCATGACTAAGAAACAGGCCCTGCATGACACCCTCTTCCTGGGTTAAATTCTCATAACACATGAGTGTGCCGTCTCTATAGAGATCGCCCGCCGTGTGGATGCCTGCCTCGTGCCAGGCCTCAAGGTCAACTGGCCTCATCCTCATCTCCCCTGGGCATTCCCAATAATGGAACAGCTGGTGCATATGGCGTAACTTGTTTGGTGAGGAATAGGCCCGGCTTAAACAACAGTGGGCCACCTGGACTAGTAGAGACCTGGGTAATCTAGTGCAGAGGTGGAATATTTGAAGCATTGTATCCAAGGCGAATGGGGGTGCGTTCTCAGCTGTGACGCTAAGCATAACTTCGCCGTCCACCTGGCTCCCAGCTGTATCTGGGATGCTAAGTAGTAGTGTTTAAGATTAGGCATGGCCAATCCCTCCTGATTATGGGGTAGATATAGTTTCACGAGCGCCACTCTACTGCGCGACCTGCTTCATATGAGGTCACGAACCATGCGTTCCAGTGGGTGGAAAAAGGTTAGAGGCAGATAAAGTGGTAAGTTAGTTAAATGAGACAGAAGCCGTGAGAGCACTACCATTTTAAGGAGTGCCACTCTCCCCGCCAACGAAAGGCTAAGTGTTTTCCGGAATGCTATCTGCAACGCCAAGGAGGTGACCGCTCTGTTGAGGTTGCCGTCTAACAGTGTGGTAAAACCCTATTCCAAGATACCGAAACATGGTCGGTTGCCAGGTTACCAGAGTATCACAGACAACCAGGCACGGATCTGTTGTGTGGGGGTGAAGGGGAATAAACATGATTTCCCCCAGTTGACACGTAGCCCGATATTCTTGCAATAAGATTGAGAGTATTAAGTATGTCTTTCGACACGTGTTGGACATCCCTGATATACAGCAGAATATCATCTGCATATAGCGATATGGTGTGCGTGTCTGTCCCTACCGGGATACCCCAGTGGTTCGCAGAGGCACGTATGGCCATTGCTAATGGCTCAGTGGCTAGTGAGAAGATTAGCGGGGAGAGTGGGCAACCCTGTCTGGTGCCCCCACAGATCCTTATGGCTTCGATATAGAAATTTTGGTTTGAACTCGCACTGTCCGTTCATCATATAAGAGTCTGAGTAGACAAAAAAAGTACGGGGCAATCCCATATCTTTGCAGTACACTAAAAAGGAACGACCACTCAATGGTGTGAAAAGCTTTTTCGAGGTCAAGCACCAGACACCCCAATCAGGGCCGCGTGTGCAGTGCACCTCTGGTAACTCGGAATAGTCTGCGTAAATTGAGAGGCGTTACGTGCCGGAACGGACCCGTTCTGGCCCACAAATATCAGTTGAGGTGACAACGAGGCCAGCCTTCCTGCCAGTACTCCCGCCAGTATATGATAGTATACATTTGGTAGCGCCAGTGGGCGATACGATCCTAATTGTGTGGGGTTTTGGCAGAGTGACTAATGCCACTTCAGTGAGAGATGCAGGCAACTGTCCATATTGTAATGCCTCTGCGTATAACCAATATAGTTGCAGTGCCAGGAGGTCTGCGTACTCTTTGTAAAATTTGGATGGGAAACCGTTGGACCCGGCACCTTCCCCGAAGCTAAAGCACGCATTGGATTTCGTATCTCGTCTGGTGTGATTGGAGTGTCTAGTTCCATTTGCGTATCCGGAGTCAGTCTGAGGAAAGCAAGGCCATCTAGGAAGTTATTAATATCTAGCTCTGATAATTCCAGCGCTCACTGGTATAATTTCGTAAAGTGGAGGACCATCTCATTATGTGTTTCATGTTGTGCGTATCTTGTATGCCGTCAGGACACAATAGTGCAGTGATAGGACTTGTCAGTTGGCTTTGTTTAATCAGCCAGGCAAGAAGTGACCAACAATGGTCAGACTTTGTGTGTGTTCTCGCTGAGTGTGCCGAGTAATTCAGGCATCTCAGTTGTTCAACCAACATCGTGTGTGCTTTACGCACATCTGTCAGTGCCGAGAAGCATGAGGGCAAATTTGCGGCACGCGTCTCTAGTGATAACTCAGCCTCCACTTGACGTCTCATACTACTTCCCATTCCTAGGCAGTGCCCTTGAGGTGGGACCTTTAATGCATCCCATTCCACCAGGGCCGACATGGCCGTGTCTGTGTTGTGCATCAAATAATCCATAATAGCCACACCAAGTGATTCACGGAAAGAGGCGTCTTCCAGCATTGCAGACTGCAGACACCATGTGGGGACCCGGGGGCATCTTGATCCCAAGCAAGTGTTATGAATTGAGGGTTATGGCCTGAGTGGATGCGACCCAGATAGTCAGTGTCTGCGACGGAGGGGAGCAGATTGGGTGTGCCCAAGAATCTATCGAACTGGACATGTAACGTGTGTGAGGCGGAGTAAAATGAATAGACCAGCGTCATGGTATTGCAGCGCCTCCAAACATCTACCAAGTCTCAGCGCTGTGACCAGTCCCTCAGCGTAGACGTGTTAGTAGATGCCGTGGTGTAGCTGAGGAGGGAGAAGGACCTAGCCAGACCCACATCCATGACACTGTTAAAGTCCCCTCCTATCAGCCATGGTAGGCCACACTATTTAGTCCAAACTGGTAAGAGCAATCTCAGAAATGTGTCTTGATCTACGTTGAGGGCATAGATTTTACCCAATAGAAGATGTCGGCCTTCCAATCTCCCCTTCAAGAAGAAGTATCTGCCGTCCGTGTCTGTCACCACATCCTCCACCAGGAAGGGAGTGTTTGGGCAGATCCAAACTAGTACACCCCGAGCACAGGAGGATACATTTGTGGCATATGCTCGGCCCCTCCACCTTTTGCAATTTAGATGTCTCAATATGTGTCAAGTGTGTTTCTTGCAAAAGGGCAATTCTGATGATATGCCTCTTGAGATAGGAATATACTGCATAGCGGCGGGAATGTGTGCGGCGGCCGCGCACATTCCAAGTAAGAATCCTTTGATCTGTCATGTTACTGCTACGGGATTGGCTTTGGTTGCTCTGATGACAAGACGTGTATGTGCGTGGGCAAAGGGACAGCAAAAGCACCACAGGGCGTTACCGCGACAGAACTCTTGTAACCAGATTTGAAACCTAAATGCCAACATATCAATGTACGAATACCAAAAGGGTAGTCCCTATAGACAGAAAGGGGCTGCCCAAACTAGTGCTTACACTCTATGAAACTAATCAAGTCACCAGATAGAAGATGGTGAGAGGGCATGTACCTCACAAGGCATTTAGGATTATCATCCCCCAACTTTACCAACAGTTGAATGTCTTACGTAGGCAATGCAGAATGGACTTCACAATAGATTGGTGCATTAGCAATTCCTATCCAAGACGATCCCGCTCCTTGTATTAACAGTATAACATGGTTATGTCGCGGACATGTAGAAAGACAGAGTAGCACGGAGGACAGTGGGTCGGTGTAGCCAAAATGTATTTCAAATAATGGTGTAATGTCTGGCAAGATGGGTGAGGCAGTGTCCAATGGGCAGAGCATTGAGGACTCCTCATCTCCGGAACAGCAGAGCGATGCCGCATCCTTCTCAGAACCATTATGGGTGTCTGCTAAGCGCTGTGCATCCCGGACAGCCCACTGTCGCTCTTGTATGATTTGCTCCAGGTCTGGCACTGCCGCCTGACCAGGCGGGCGTCGCTTGCTTCTCTGTTCACTAGTTCTGGGCTTATATTTCGTGATATTTCATTCTCCTGTCCTGCTACTTGGACAAGGACCTGAGAACTGACCGGGTGTTTCTAACCAGTCCCAGGTGTCCTGTGGCGTGTCGAAGAATCTGGCCTTTCCATCAGACAACATGCTGAGTCTTGATGGGAATAACAGTGAGTATTGGATATTCAGTTGGCGGAGCTTCTGCTTTACTTGCTGGAATGAGCCCCGTTGGCTCTGTAATCCCAATGTGTAGTCAGGGCAGAACATCATGCGTGCATTCTTCAGTTTGACTTCCTGCAGTATCCTGGTTTATTGCAATATCGCATCTCTGTCTCTATATTGCAGGACCTTGAAGATAAACGGACGGGCCCCGTTCTGGGTGCCGGTCTCCTGGAGGGGATTCGGTGCGCACATTCGACCATGAAAAAGGAAGACAGCGAGGAGGCAGGCAGTAGGTCTTTAATCCATCATTCCACAAAGGCTGTCGCATCTTGGCCCTCTGCTCCTTCTGGCAAGCCAATCTGGCGGACGTTATTCTGCCTGGAGCGACCCACTGCATACTCCACTCTGTCCTCCAGTTGACGTATTCTAGCCTCCTGCTCGCGCTGTTGCCTTTCCACTAAGTTGTATACTGGTTTGAGTTCCGATAGGGTGTGTTCTGCAGCCGTCACCCGGTCTGATGGCTTTCTGTGGTCTGTGTGAAGCAGCGTGAGGTCTGCTGCTACATTGTCTCTCTTGGACTCCAATGAGACACGAGATCTCTCAATTGCGTGCAATAGGGCATCAAGTCTATCTTCAGGGAGTTGGGGTAGGTCTGGGGCGTCTGATTGTTCCATTTCCATTATGGTCGAGGAGTCTGAGGAGTCTCTGAATCCAGTCCCATGTGTGCGGCCCATTCCTGCAGTCACTGCTAGGCGTAGGAGGCAGCATCAGACAACTCCTCCGTCCCAGTGGGTTAAACAGAGTAGTTGGTGAATGCTGTGGATGGGGCTCACTTTGGTGGTGGTGTTTGGCAGGGCCCTGCCCGCCTTGCTTGTGTACGTGTGCCCTACAGTTGACTGCCCCACAGCATGATACACAGTCTGCTGTTTAGGAGGCACACTGCCCCATCAAAGGCACCAACGTTGGTAGTGCTTGGTAGTATATCGTCCTTGTTGACGCTGCCCCAATGCTTACCTCAGCGGTACCGCAGGGGGTAGAAGGTTCACCACGTGGCTGACACCTTACCTCGACGCAGCTGGTGCTATTGTCCAGCAGGGGCATTTGCTGTGGAATGCCCACTAGCAATCTGCAGTGCTAGGGAAATTGCCTCCCATGTACCGGGTGGGTGCCCGTAATGCTCAGCAGTTCCTTTCAATTACAGTTCTGATGCATGGGGGTCTACAACACGAGACCGCGCATTCCTCACAGCTCCATCCTAGCTGCAGTCCGCACAGTGCTCAGCTCCTTAGCTCCAATACCATTGTCTGAGCCAGCTCGCAGTTGGGTTCTTCCACATAGGCCTGAGGTGGCGCCGACTGTATGCACTGTACCTCGACTGCGTCACGGTGGGCAGAATGGGCAGGACACTCGTCACCTCCTCCCGGTTCCCCACCTACAATACGCTATCACTGTGCCTTATGTCGCTGGATGCCGCCTCGTAGTGTGATGATTGGGCAAATAAGGGGGATATGTAGCGGAGCAACTCTAGATCATGTCTGCCATCTTGCCCCTGAAGCCATGCCCCCCCTGCACTGGTATTCATGCATTTTAAGGGGCTATATTTGCCTTGATTTCTACTATGTTGGAGCATACTGTCAACCCCAATCCCCTCATGTCACTTCTAGGATATGCTAAACCGTTGGACCCTGGTTTCAGACAATTCATTGCCATGGCTTTGTTGTTAGCCAAGCTGTGCATAGCCCTCTTTTGGGGTAGCAGCAGAACACCCACTACAGATGACTGGTTGAGGGATATGATGTATTGCGATACCACCACTGAACTGTACGCCTCATTGCAGCTACCTACCTCTAGGCCTAAAAACCTTTGGGCACCCCTTCGTACATACCTCTTGACTTTGAACTCTGATACCCTGGATCAGGCCGTTGGTTAATGCACTTGCTCTCTATGTCAGCCAAATACCAGCTCACCCGCTGGACCACCTTTTCAGGTATTAACCCTTTGTGGCCATCACAGTCCACAAATTTGCCACCCTGATGCTCCCCCCTCTGATTACCCTCCCTTTGACTGCATTTGTGTATATCGTCACAGCTTATTCTGTATATGTCAATAGGATGTAATGTCAACAATATTGTCTTTCTAGTATGATGCAGCACTGTTGCTGTTAATTGGAAATAACTAAATAAAAAGTCTTCTTGAACCATAAAGGAAGTGAAAGCCCCTAAAAGCTTTTGGATACCATTGGGCATCTGTGAAATCAAAACTGGGTTGTCTGCATAATGCAGAACAGGAATTGGGTGCCCCTGACTTGTGGCAAACTCAATTATAGCTCTAATCTTGTGTGCCAAACCTGCAGTTGATGCAGCGTGGAATTTTAAATCCTCCCTTCGTCACAGATCAAATATCACACTAACACATTCACTCAATACATTAATTGGTGGGGCCCATAACACCAACACTCACACTTCATTGATCCGTTCTCACGGGAGAGATAAATTGTCCAAACGCTGACATGAAAGGAATACCTTTTCAACTAAGGAACCTAATTTATCTGAACCTACATTAAGTACCTTTATTAAACTCAGAACCTCAAGATATTCCCTCCATTTAATCAATGAATCAGTTAGTTGATTTTGGATATTTGGTGACACAATTCTTTAATCTACATTTAATCTTTTTCTAATTTCTCTAAAAAAATCACCCGACACATTTGTTTGTTAGAATAATAATTTTGTTCACCAATTTTGTTAAACCAATTCACCGAACATCATATTTACCTAATCTGGCTATTAGTTGTCCTCTAAGTCAATCAAGTCGTGGAAAAGTCTTTAAATCATCAAAGTCAGGCAGCAATTCAGTCTTTCAAAGATTCAGGATAACAGCTGTCCAGCAGTGTCACCGTCCTCTCCGTCAGCATAACGTCAGGAAAAGTAATATTCGCTCAGAAAGAAGGATCGATTCTAATTCGCTTTGTCTACCTACATTTATAATGAAACTAACGTCAAAATGTAACAAAAATCAGGTTTAGGCCGTCCTGATTGGCAGGTTTTGGGGTCATTCGGTAAAGTTCTCACATAGTCCGTTAGGTTAAGTCATCACACTTGCTGGTTCCGGTTTTAAAGACAGTCCTTTGTTTCGTGAATTTGGCGATTCTCCCAGTGTGTCCTTGATTGGTACATCTCGCCTGGGGTCAGGACGAGGCCACTGTTGCTGGCGGTGGCGCAGGCGCACTTCACCCGAAACCTTGTGAAACGGTTGTAGTCACGTCGTGTGTCTCAGTCTGCCATCTTTTCTTAGGCCCAAATGGTCAACTTAAGCAAAACAAACACAAAACGTAATTAAAACATTGAAATGGCTAATAAAATGTTAAACCCTCACTAATTCCCCTATGTGTAAGTAATTTTCTAGCATGATAGCAACATTTAAAGCGTTTATATTCACCCAGTGATGTCATCTGGTGCAACTCACAATTACGTCACAAAAGCATTTATCATGCAATATTCTAATTTTCTACCATTAGTATGCGTACATATATTAGTATACAATTAGTTTAGCCATGAAAATCCCACGTGTAATTCTTTCGTTAATATAATTGGTGAGTTATCACTTCAAACAGATTAATAATATTACAATTAATAGATTATTCGGATTAATATAAACATGCAGAAATGGAGGAGTATGCAAAATTTTGTACTACCCGCTCCAGCACAGTTATCATTAGGCGGGTTTACTTTTCCAATTGCACCTTAATGCCCTCAGGCAAGTTTTTACATTAAATGGAGGTGCACTGAACATAGATACATAGTCCAAGAGTTGTTTTATGCTTTTCTTTGTTTAATTTTTATTTCAAGTAGATAGATACAAAAACCACAGCCAACGCGTTTCGTTCCCTTCAAGATATAATTTCTTAGCGGAACTTCTTCAGGGCTCAAAGTGACAGCAAATTAAATGCAGGCTATAGAGTTTTCAAATTTGGCGAGTAAGTAGTTTATTTTAAATTGTAACATATCCAGAGTTCAGATGAAATTCAGATAGGTCGTGGATGGTCTGATTAAAGTTAAGAATGCCATTCTTCGCGGTGTACAATATTTAGATCCAGTTGGATGGGGATTTGCCCAGATTCATAATGAGAATCTGTACTGTTCCTTTGATTCTGTTCTTATAGTAGATTTTCAAAACTTCATCTATAGTGGGTGCTCAGTTTGATATCAGTATAATTTATTAAATAAACACCTTATTAAGCGTTCTTCAATCACCTCCAGATTCTCCGGAGAATAAGGACCATCCACGACCTATCTGAATTTCATCTGAACTCTGGATATGTTACAATTTAAAATAAACTACTTACTCGCCAAATTTGAAAACTCTATAGCCTGCATTTAATTTGCTGTCACTTTGAGCCCTGAAGAAGTTCCGCTAAGAAATTATATCTTGAAGGGAACGAAACGCGTTGGCTGTGGTTTTTGTATCTATCTACTTGAAATAAAAATTAAACAAAGAAAAGCATAAAACAACTCTTGGACTATGTATCTATGTTCAGTGCACCTCCATTTAATGTAAATTATTGGTCAGATTCTGTACTGAGGCACCACTAGGTGAATGGTGCTGGAGAGTTTGTGCACTAACAGCCTGATAAGGCAGCAACTGATTGGAAGTGAGGTGCTACCATTTGAGTCCGTCACCTTTTTTTAGTTTGGATATTGCCCTCAGGCAAGTTGTTGTGCTACATAAAATAACAAATACAAATAAAGTCAGGGAAAAGGAACTGGACTGCCTGGTGTGCACCCAGGTTAGTTATATAAGTCTAGGATATTCAACGACATTTAGATAATCTTTGTGACAAATATTGCCTTTTCCATTGAAACTACAGAAGACACCTGCAAGCTCGGTGATTTGTCAAGTACAGCATGTCTAGGGTGTTACCTTTGCATAGCAGGATAGAAAACTCAAGGCTTACTCTTGAAAGTTGGTTGGAAGATACAACATTAGTTTTAGGCAGTACATATATAGTGTGCCACTACTTACATATTATGGCAGTGTTATATTTCTATAATTGAAATTAGACTTTTATACTGTTAACTGTAAACGTGTAATAACACAGAAATGTAGCATTCAATATTTTAATGCTGTGTGCAGTGCAAGTGCAAACAAAAGATGATGGATGGAGCGCTGTAACTTTTCAACCACTCACCCCAAGTCAAGAGATCTGGTTTTAACCCATCGATCTTTTGCTCACTGTGTCACCCTGTTTGAACTCAGCCATATGCAAATCAGTCTTGACCCTGCTCCTCATGGGAACAATCCAGCCTGAACTGCCAGGCCAGGTCCTCCCTGAACCGGAAAAAAACATCCTGGGATCGGTTTTGGGGTATCACCCCTCATCAGCCAGACTAGCCTGAATCCAGTGGCACAGTGAGCAAGGGGCCCATGTCTGAGCATACACTTGGCCACTTAGGGCGAACATAGCAAACACAGCAAGATGATGGATGGAGTGCTGAAACTTTTCAACCACTCACCCCCAGTCAAGAGATCTGGGTTTAATCCATGCAGTGCAAGTGAGCACTTAACAACACCTATTGCTTTAAATTGTCTCTCTGCGTAATCTCTGGACTATGTGAGTCTTACAAAACCATGACCAGCCATGCACAGGATCTCTCTTACCAGGATCATACTAGCATTCAGTGTCAGTCTAACAGTCTGTTGGGTGTAGTAACAAAGTGGGGAATGAAGAAGCTGGGTACAGTTCATAGGAATCTGTAGTTTTTAACTGTCTTAGTGTGCACTGTCAACGGGGACACAGGGACTAATCTAGGAAGTCAGGAACTCTTATGGTAAAACTCTTATGGTAACTATGGATGCGAAAAGAACAGGCATATTGAAGCAAGCCGGGTGCCTAGGGACTGGTAAAGTGGATGGTGACTGGGAGCCGTTCATGTCATGAACCAGAAAGCCAATGTAGTCAGGCGGCATACAAGGGACAGCACAGTGGGCTTTCAAATTATGCAAAATGGGAGAGAGGCCTCAGGCAGTACATATATTTGCACAGCAGCCTACCTGATGGCTTCTTTACTGTTGCCACATTCTCCTGGGGTCACACAGCTACAATCTTTTATCCAGGGGTGGGAAAATGCATTGTTCTCTGCCCTTAGCAATCTTGGGTCAGGCTGGGCAAAAATTAAATGTATCTAACCTTTTTAGCACTAAGCAGATCACAGTTCCTCGTACCTGACGTTAACCCTCTAGACTTAGTGCTGAGATCTAAATCAAGGCAGGTTTCCTGCATGTCCTGTAGTCTATCTCCTTATCATTTCAGGTGGCAGTGGCAGGAAGTCTTTTCCTCAGCCAAAAGTTCATTTCCTACTCTATCAGGAGATACAGACAAATTATCATAGCTCTGGACCAGTCTTTTCTCTCCAAACATGTATAGCGCTTATTCTAAATAAAAGTTCTACTCAGAGCTGACCTGCAGGTCCTGCTTATAACTTTACTCAAATCAACTGAGCACTCATAATTTACGTGCTCCTCAAAGTTCTAAAGGGGTTCAAAGTGTATTTTTCCTCAGGGTGTTGTACAGTTTCGTGGCAACGAACCGCACATTCCTCACCTTAAAATATTCCTAAAATATCAGACTGAATCTGGACATTTCTCTTCAGCAGGGCTCCCTTGTGCGCTAGCTGGTGCCATGGGGGTCTGCATTTGCTCCGTACGACACCAGAAGTGATGGAACAGCGATGCGTTTAAGTGCCACCCCTACAAGCTGACATCAGTTTCTTATTTCTCTTTCCATGACCTTAGATGTGGAACGTGAACAATTGTTAGTACCAGTGTGCTGATCTCTAACTTGGGACCTTTTTAGGTTTTAAAAAGAGGCCACTTCACAGAACGGGGTGACCGGTGGATGATTAGGAATATGTTGCTAGATAGAGTATTTATTGGAAAGAGGGGTACCGAAGGTAAGTAACTTGCTCTCCTGATGGATACTTCTAACCATAGATTCCTCACTGCTATGTGCCCAGGTTAGGCCCAAGAACAGAGCTACACATTTTTCTTACATTGTCCTAATTTATAGCATTTCTTCTGTTACCTTTTGCACATATTTGCGTGCGCTAATATGTTGGATTAGTTTCTCCGAAACTACTTTATTTACATAGCATCGAATGACATTATCATGATGCTTCGAACACCATGTACAAGGCCTCCTGATGCACTATGTACAAATGTTGTTCTATCTTCATCCACAAGGCGACTAGGGCTATTTACACATCCATAACATCGCTAATCTATACCACATCACAAGGATGCTTTCTATTATAAATAATGAGTATCCCAAAAGATTAGCAGAGGAGGCACTTCAGCTGACACCGAGGGTCCCTGCATGCTGAGACTTCGCCACGCAGCAGTTTCACATCTCCGTGAGGGGGTGTCCAGTTCATGACCAAGACGGGCTCCTACATTCTCTCCCACTGTGTAATGGGGTTGGATCATCGCTTGGGTTGATTCTTGGCTTCACACCCTCTTGGTACACTTAGAATAGGGTTTTGCATAGTAGGAGTACACCAGATTACTGCCTTGTTTATATGCCTGTGTATATACACACTGTTTTAGCACCATGGTAAAGCTATATCTGCTATTTACACTTTTGGTGATTGCAATCACTTTCATCTGCTTCTGTCTACTGATTATCGCAGCACATGTATTCTATACAAGAATAATGTTGGTTCAATAAATATATTGAAAACGTCCTACTGTGTATTCTCTGTATATTTCTCTGAGCACTAATAAGCATGAGTGACTAAACAAAAGGTTTTGATCTGTTACCACAATCCCTGAGGGGTCAGGGTTGTTATTTTTAGTTGTTGCCAGAAATATTTCGCTCCCTGGTAGGGTTAGGGGGGGCTTATGGTGGCACTGTGAGCTAGCTGGTCTCTAGACCAACATATCCTGTGGTGTTGCTCAGAATCAGTCTAGGCACCTCACCCAAAGTTTATGTTTTCCAACAAATGCGCAGGTCCTAGGGATTAGTGGAAACCACACAACATTACCTTATAATAGATACCAAAGCAGTAACTCCCCAGGTGGAGGGTCTGGGGAGTGGATTCGGACCACAAAGTCCTGAAGGGCGGAGTCAGCTAAGTGTGTGGGGGCATGGAATCAGTCTATGCACCTCACCCAAAGTTTAAGTTGTCCTAGTGGGAACTATACAACATTACCTTAGAATGGATACCAAAGGAGTACCTCACCAGGTGGAGGGTCTGTGGAGTGGATTTGGACCAAAAAGTCCTGCAGGGCAGAGTCTGCAAAGTGTTCTTCCCGCTGCACCCGGTCGTCAGGGCACTAGTCCTTCCTGAATGTATACACTAACGCCCATGTCGCAGCCTGGCAGATGTCAAGGGCAGCCACTCAGCTAGCCATCACAGTTGTAGTAGCCTTAGCCCTGGCGGAATGGGCTACCAGACCTTACGGAGGCTGCTTCTTAGCCAGTGCGTAGTAGATCCTAATGTATGGAGCTAGCCACCCAAACAGGATCTTCTGCACAGCCTACCCTCTCTTCGTCTCAGAGAACCCTCAAAACAGCTGATCATCTACACAGCGTTCCTTAGTACAATCAGTATAAAACCTTAACGGCTTTTGGGTTCCAGCCGATAGAGCCGTTCCTCCTCTTTTGGGGGGTTGAAGAGGAGGAGCAAAGAATGCATGCAGGGTGATGGATTGTCCTACGTGAACAGGAGTTACCACTTTTGCCAAGAATGCCTTCTGAGTCCCCAGCACTAAATAGTCCAGGAAAAAGGTGGTATATGGGGGTTGTATTGACAGTGCTTGGAGTTCGATCATACAATCATAAACTGCAGGTCAGCCCGTAAACTGCAGGTTAGCCACCAAACATGCCACAGAGCTGGCAGAATCCATCCTTACCCATGACATAGCCATAGCCTTCATCACGGAAACCTGGCTAAAAGACTGCTCGCCACCAATCATGGACACTCGTGCCCCCAGGCTTTGCAACCATCAACAAAGATCGAGAAGACCAAAGAGGCGGGGGTATAGCAATCATTCACAGCAACAACATATCTGTGACAGAAATTGACACCTTAATCTATAACACCTTTGAATGCCTGTCCGCCAATATTAACACAAGCGACAACAATACACTACACTGCCATCTTCTATACCATCCCCCAGGCAACACCTCCACATTCACCGAACACCTGTCCGACATGATTGCTCATTGCTCACTCCGAGACACCAACAACCTAATTCTGGGCGACCTCAACCTACACTGGAGTGATAAATACAACTCGCTAATCCAAAACCTGAATGAGCTACTACAAAGCAACAACCTTACCCAGCACTGCTCAGATGATACCCATAACAAAGGAACAACCCTAGATGCCATTATCGCCCAACATGACACAATCACAATCAACCACATCCTGCCCGTTGACTGGTATGACCGACCACCACCTAATCTTATTCCACAAGGTCAAGGTCCTGTGCAAGGATGAGGTTGGCAATATCCACAGCATGTTTAACTGCCGATCTACAGTTTAGGAGCACGCATTTGAGTTTTGTGTTGGTGTCTGTTGGTGCAGGTAGTGTGGTGGTGACTCTCGTGAGGTTGTTCTCATTTAATGTTCTGGTGTTTAGACTAGGTTCACTGAAGGGATCCGTGGGGATGGATTCTATATGTTGCAAGTTTGTTATGGTGGAGGAATGTGCCGGATCATAAGAAAGTAGGAGAGAATGAATATCCATATCAGACAGGGAGGCTCTACATCTGGAGGGGCGAGAAGGATTGTTAGCATGAAGAGCTTAAACCCAATTATGGGGTGTGTGGGTGATGTGGGACGGTGACAGACGAATAGACGGGGGAGTGGGAGCCAGGTACACACTTTAGATGGGAGCGAGCAGGGATGGTGATTGGGCAAAGAAGAGCAGCTTAGTCTGGAGGTAGCTGACAGTTCCTTTGCGATATGGAATAGGCTACAAACCTCTGCCTTCAGTTGTTGGAGGCAGAGTGCTATCTCGTTAAGTCTGCATCCCAATGAAGTGTGGGAGTGGGTTTGGGAAGCTAGGTTCAGGGGACCCTGCAGAGGTAGAGAGCTAGTGGAAGCGGGGGACAGTAGGGCAGGTGGCGAATTAATGTGCCCAGAGGGGAAGGATTAACGAATTGGTGCTGGGTGCTCGGAGGTATGGGTAGGATAGGGGAAGAGGGGAAAGACTGATAGTGACCCCTAGAAGCCTGTGGGAGGTGGTCAGGATTGCGGGTTGGGCTTGGGGAAGGGATCATGGGGAGAATCGGGGCAGTGCTGTGAACAGTGGAGCTAGGGGAGTTAGACCTAGCTGACAGTAAGGGGGAGAGCAAGCAGACTAGAATGCTGACTGTGCTGTCACGGCTCGTTCCCATCGGGCATTGAAGGGGAATTCATATTATGAGTTAAGGTAGCTAGAAAGGGGCCCATCAGAGCAAATTTATGGTCAGAGGAAGGTGAAAGAGAAGTATGCGATAGACTTTGCGGAGACTGGGGGACCGCAGGGGGGCCAGCCCCTCTGGAGGGGGCATATTTGCTGTTAGCCACTGTATTCATGATGGTGGGAAAAAAGTCTGAAGCTTGTATAAGGATGGTTCCGTTTTTGTAAAGGGAGATGGTGGCTTCAGCTCTGTAAGCAGAGGAGGGTGCAACCATCAATCTAAGACCATGTGGAGTCTTCAGAGAAGTGGTGATCCGGAGCAGAGAGAATATGGCCTTCCGCCATTGAGCATGGTGTTTAGTGTAGAAGATGAGATCATTTATGGTAACACCTTTCCTGATGGAGAAGAAGGGGTCTGAGATAAGGGTTTCCAGATGGGTTTTAAGTAGTCTGTGTTTGAAGTTTTTTGCATGCATTATTTGATAGGTTAGAATATATGATTCGGAAAGCATTATGGCCGGCCGGCTCAAGGTTCGGGGAGATGAAGTTCGAAAATGTAGGATCCATACCAGTGCACGTCTCGTCTCCTACCATAGGAGGCGTAGGTAAACCAAGAGTCTAGCCAGAGGTCAGGGATGTGTCAAAAAAATTCAGTTGACAGCTAGCGGAGATTTTCGTGAGGAGAAGGTGAAGTGATCAGTTGAATCATACTAGCTAACAACGAACCATCAGGTTCCTTTAAGTAGACCAAGACCCATGTGAGCCCGACTTTCTTAGGCTAAAAAGACAGGAGGATGGGCTGTGACAACTTGGAGGCAATTCCAAGGGTTGGATTTAAATCTTTATCTGCTAGGCAGTTCAGGCAGGGCATTTCACGCACGACCTTAAAGGAGAACACCACAACTAAATATGTGGTATTGGGGAATAATCCCGCTCAAGCAAGGCCACCCTCGGTGGAGAATTTTATTTGATTGCAGTAGGGTGTGAACGCAGGGCATTTCGTGCAAGTCCTTGAAAGAACAATTCAGAGACCAAGTATGTTCGAAATCCTGGATGGTCCACGTAAAAGGATGTACTTATCCTATTTTCCAAAGGGATTACCTGAACAGTAGAGCATGTACGATGTTAAAAGGAGAACTCGGGGACCAGTTGTGTGGGATATAGGTAGAATGAGCACTCCAAGATGGCCACATATGTAGAGAGTGGAGCATGCCTATTTCTCTTTCCATGACCAGCAGAGTATAGAGACCAGGGAAGAGAGCGCCCCTCTTCAGTTTTCATACCAGGATAACAAAATGGGTGCCCAACAACACAAAAATCCTACAAAATGGGTGCCCTTCATTGTAGAAATCCTGGCTTGGGGACATTATAAAGTGCCAGCAAGTCCAGGACAACCCATCTGCAGAACAGACCGGGCTCGTGTGGTAACCCCAGTGTGAAACAGGAAGAGTAGGTGACTCCTGCGTGCAGGCAAGAGCCGTAGCGACTCGCACTGAAGTGCAGCGCTAGACCGGCAGCCCCCATGCCCCCATCTCTCCTCACTGACTCAAAGATACGAAGCGGAAGCAGGAGAAATCGTCTGAAGGAAACTAATTCTATATTATCTACCTTAGTTTCATTATTTCCTACTTGTCCCTGTGTTAAAAGCATTTCAATTATGTATGAGAAACAACACACAGTCAGAAAGAGTAGCCATGTCAGTGCTGTTATAATCAATACCTTTCCCTGCAATGTAATTTTTTTTTTTTTTTTTTTTTAAACCTTTATTACAGAATGCAAAAGATATACAAAGATGGGCCTACAACCTTCAGGCCGGCCGCTAGCAAGCAGTTGGAGCATAAAACACAGTTATGAAACACAAGCGGCAAGTGATAAAGGTCCCAGAAGTCGAAGAAAGCGTTGGCGGCCAAACCGTCCGGACCCCCCAAATGGCGGTTCCATTTTTTATGAGAAAGTACAAACAAATCCACAAGGCAGCAAAAGTCAAAGCAGCATTATGAGCTCCCCTGGGGAGGACGCTACCGATCCACAGGAATAGGGGGAGGGGGGGGGGGGACGGGCCGGGACAGAAACAAAGTGAACACGATACACAGAACCAAGGTAACAAGCAGACTAGGGAGACTGGGCCACTGCCAAATCAGGCGTCAGCGGCGGGGTACAAATCCCGCCACGATAGGAGTTCCAGGGGCCCCACACTTTCACCCATTTCCCAGGCTTACCTCTCGCCACATACACTACCTTCTCCCGAAACATAAACCAATCCATGTTGTCCTTCCACACCGAGACCGTTGGTGACCTCTGGGAGCCCCACAATTGCGCTATGTCACGCTTGGCCACCATATATCCCAGTGTCACCCACCACGTCTGCGGCACCGTGTAATCAGTCGGCTCCCACACATTTAGCAGACATCTCCTAGCCTCGGGAAACAGCGTCACATGCGTGACCGCTTGCAACACCGCATGTACACCACGCCAGAAGCGCGCCACCTCCGGGCATTCCCACAAAGTATGGAAGAAGGTCCCCGACAAACCACACCCACGCTTACACATCCCATCCACGGCATATCCCATACGCATCAGACCCGGCCCCGTAACGTAGACCCTGTGGAGTATTTTGAGCTGGACGAAACGAAGGCGGGCCGGTATGGCCACCTCTTTCGGGGAGGCCACCGCGGATACCCAGTCCTCATCATCCAGCTCCAATCCATCGGCAACCCATGCCTCACGAAGGCCAGTCAGCAGTCCCGAGCGATCGTTGATGAGCTTTTTATAAATCAATGAGATAGTGCCATCCGGTACATGCCCATCTAGCACTCTATCTTCCAGAGGGGAGCACTCTGGGATGGACGCCACATCCGGGAATACAGAACAGAGCGCGTGACGAACCTGTAAATACCGGAAGTACTCCCTGTCCTGCAACTGGAATTCCGTCTGCAGCACATCGAACGTTTTGAATCCCCCCCTCGTCCAGAGATCGCCCACCCTGCTAATGCCTATCGTGTCCCACTTCTCAAAGCCTTTCGAGGTCCACAAGCAGCCCAATCGCTCAGATGCATACAGTGGCGTTGCCCGGGTCAACCGATCCTTCCACCCCATCGCCCAGTTTGCCGCGTGCCACACCCGTATCGCGACCCGCGTAGGACCCGTCAGACGTGCGTCGAGCGATCTAGAGTAGAGCGCACGATTATAGTCGCCACCCGGCAGCAACAATTTGTCCATTTCAAAAGCCGGGTTAAGGGCGGGCCCATAAAGGCCATGGTTTATCGCAGCCAGCTGGGAGGCCCAGTAATCCCGTTTGATGTCTGGGAGGGCAACCCCCCCGTCATACCACGGGAGCGTCAGCTTCGCGAGGGCGATACGCGGCCTCCCATCCCAAAACAGGTGGCGCTGCAGACCCTCCACCTCCCGAAAGTAGTGCGCCGGGACGACGTCCATCGTGTTTTGTAGAGCGTATAAGAAACGCGGCAACGACATCATCTTAAACAGTGCCGCACGGCCGAGCGGCGAGAGCGGCAAGCGCCTCCAACGCGCCACGTCCTCCTTCAGGCGCTGGAGGGGGGGGAGTAAGTTCTGTTTATATCGGGCCGCAGCGTCCAGGGTAATAAAGATACCCAGGTACTTAAATCCCTGCGGAGCAACCTGGATAGGACAACCCCGCGGAAGGATAGGAGCCTCCCCCGAGAGGACATACACACAGGATTTAGCCCAGTTGATGACTAAGCCGGAGTTGCGGCCAAAGGAACGCAATACATCCACTAACACAATCAATGATTCACGCGGGGAAGCAAGGTACAAAAGAATATCGTCCGCGTAAAGGGAGACGCGATCCTCATACTCGGGGGTCCATCGGAGACCACGAATCGAAGGGTGCCACCGCAGCCACTCCGCCAGGGGCTCCAAGGCAAGCGCAAAGAGGAGCGGCGACAGCGGGCAGCCCTGCCGCGTGCCCCTGCCCAATTCAAAAGGAGCCGATACTCTACCATTCACCACCACCTGCGCCATCGGTCCGGAATACAACAATTTCACCCAGCCAATGAATCCCGGGCCAAACCCAAACTTAGCCAGCGTCGCCCAAATATATGGCCACTCAAGCGTGTCGAACGCCAAAATGGCTGGCTCTCGTATGAATGGGACCCTCGCGAGCACCCCATGCAGACGCCGCAGGTTGAGCGCGGTGTTGCGATGAGGGATAAAGCCGGACTGGTCCTGATGGATCAGATCGCACACCACGCTAACCAGCCGATTAGCCAGCACATTGGCGAGAATTTTCGGCTCCGCATTCAGCAGCGAAATGGGCCTGTAAGACGTGACCCGATCCCGCGGCCTCCCCTCCTTATGAATAACCACAATAGTCGCAAGACGCTGGTCCAGCGGGAGGGAACCCGCCAACCGGGCCGCGAGGAACATATCACGGAGATGCGGAGCCAGTGTATCCGGCCGTAATTTGTACAATTCGATGGGAAGGCCATTAGGACCCATGGCCTTGCCAGAGGCGACCGAACGTATGGCGAGGGCAATCTCCTCAGATGTCGGAGCCGCGTCCAACAACAATTTATCCTCCTCCGAAAGGGAAGGCAGCGCGATGTCTTTAAGCAGGTCATGGGAATCCTCTTCCGAGCGGGAAGATACCGGGGAATACACCCCACGGAAATACTCAGCGAAACAATCAACAATTTCCTCCGGCTCAGTGACACACACACCATCCAGTCTCTCGATCGACGGGACAACTCGACTCGCTCTCTCCTTTTTATCCAGCCACGCAATCAGTTTACCAGCCTTATCACCCACATCATACAGTCGCCCCTGTCGCTCTCTACTCAGGCCCCTGGCTGCCTCCGTGACTAGGGCCTTGTAGTCCGCCTGTTTGAGTCTGAGAGCATGCAGTTTATCGTCCGTGACCCCACACTCCAGATCACCCTCCAACTCAGTTATCTCAGATTCGATACGGGTCACCTCCTCCCGCTCGCGCCTCCGGGAATGGGAAATGAGGGATAGGGCCTCCCCCCGAAGTACCGTCTTGAACGCCTCCCACAAAGAAACAGCAGACGACACAGACCCCACATTGTCTTCAAAATATCGCTCAAGAGATTTAACCAAATCTGCACGAATTGTGGGGTCACGCAGGTACCAGGGGTTGATCGGGACCACCCTCCCCTCCCCCCTCGGGACAATGTCGAAGTGCAACAGGAGCGGGGAGTGGTCTGAAATACCCCGAGCCAGATGTCGCACCTCCCCAACCCTCCCCGCCTGTGCTGCTGGCATCAGAACATAGTCAAGCCTCGAAAGACTGCCATGAGCCCCGGAATGAAAGGTGTATTGTATCTGCGTAGGGTGTTTCAGCCGCCAACAATCCACCAGCCCCAGGGTATCCAAGAGGCCAGATAACCAAGCTTGGGCGCGGGGGAGATCCCTGGGTGGGTGACGATCCTCAGTTCCGGAAATGACAGCGTTAAAATCCCCCCCAACCACTAAAATCCCCTCCGGCAGGCCAAGAAGAAGGCGCCCCAAATCAGCGAAAGTAGTCGTCTGCAACCCTGGCGGGACATAAACAGAAACCAAATCAATCACTTTACCCTCCAGTCTACCCACCAGAGCCGTATACCGTCCCCTATCATCATGGAGCACCTCATCAACCTCCAACGGGAGCGAGGTTTTAACCATAATGCCCACACCCCTCGAACCAGATGTGAAGCCCGAGTGAGCTACAAGGCGATAGCCCCGTCTATTCATGGCACGAAAGGAATTTCCAATGAGGTGTGTTTCCTGCAGAAATACTATATCGGGTGAAATCCGTTTTAAGAACTGCAGGACCACCCCCCGTTTTATCCTGTCCCCCAGTCCATTAACATTCCAGGACAAAAGCCTCAGTCCCCTACCCCCCATCATAGCCAAAACCGATCAGTCTCCCCCCAGAGAGCACTTTAGAGATAGCACAACAATACTTCTGCCTTGTGGTACAAATAAACAATACCCAACCCCAACCCAACATCCCAAACAAAACTCCCCCCTCCCTGCACCCCTGCATGAGCCCAGACAGCCCCCCCAACTTGCAGTGTGCCTGTCGCCCCTGTGTAAACTAAACTACAAAGACCCCCTAGAGGAGGAAAGAGAACCCCCTCGAGACACAGCACAACCTCCAATGGAGGGGGAACAAGACACAACAGTCAAGAGACCCTAAGCTTGGCCGAAAGGTGGCATTATCAGGAATGAGCCCCAGTGTCAATACCTCATACCCGGTCCGGTGGGCACTCTCCTCCCGCTGCCCCCATCCCATCCCGATCATGTCCCCCAGACAAAGTGTCCAACTAGTCCCCGGCCGTCTCAGGACGGTCAAAAAAGTGAGTGCGACCATCAGCCTCCACACGCAGCCTGGCCGGGAAAAGCATTGCGTATTTTAAGTTCATGTCTCGAAGCCGCCGCTTGACGCCCATGAAACTCAGTCTCTGCTTCTGGACCGCCTGCGTGAAATCAGGATAAAAGTTCACCTCCATGTTTTCCAGCTTAAGCGGCCCTCGCAGTCTGGAAGCTTGTAAAATTGCATCCCTGTCCCGAAAGTTGAAGATACGGGCAATAAGAGGCCGCGGGGGAGCTCCGACCTTCGGTCTGCCGCCAGGAACTCTATGGGCCCTCTCCACCGCAAAGAATTTACTCAGTCCTCGAGGCTGGAGATGGGTAGAAATCAGGTCCTCCACAAAGAGATCCGCCGCCGAATCCTCCAGTCCCTCAGGCACTCCGATAATGCGAACATTATTCCTCCGGGCCCTGCTTTCGGAGTCCTCCAGGCGCCGATCCGTGAGCGCACTTGCCTGCCGGAGCCGGCGCACCTCTGTCTGGAGGGCCGCTACCTCAGTCGTGAGGCCCGACGCGGTATGAGCCAAAGAGTCAACCCGGTCATTCGTCTTCGATAGATCCACTCTAACAAGGTTGACATCGATGAGGACCGCATCGAGTTTGTGCGCCAAGGTGTCGAATTGTTGGCCCACCGAGGTCTTCATCTCAGCAATGGCGCCCATGACGTCCTGCAAAGTCAGATCCGTAGGCAAATCCGGGGCATCCGGGGGGCACTCGGAAGACTTATGCGACCCGCCGGGAGACCCCTTCGGGAGGGTGTAGCGATCCATAATGTTGACTTGAAGTGCGGTGCCACGCCGGGTCGATTTGGCCTTCAGCCGATCTCCATCCTGCTTCGTGGCCATCGTCGTGTATCTCGCACCCTCACTAGTCACGCAGTGGAGAGCAAGCAATCGAAGCCGAGAACCCCGGAGGTCACCTCAGGAAGGCGGAGCAGGTCCCCGCAGGCAGGCAGGCAGGGTCCCCCAGCGAGGCCACCACCACACAAAGAAGCGCTGTAATCCCACTCGCGATGACGGCAAGGGGACTCAAAAGCGAAAGTGAAAGTGTGGGGTACGCGACTCGCCAGGCTCGTCCCGCCGTTGTTATTCACTTCTCCACTGGATCACCCCCAAACTCGAGTCCCGGGTCAGGAGAGAAGTAGGCCTCAAACTGCAGTCGATGCTCATCCCGGCACCCGGGGTCCGATTCAAAAACGGAAAACGGGTACCACCTCGGCTCAGGTTCACCGACACAGTCCCCTCAACCAATTCAGGATGAAGACAGGATAAACGTAGGAGGTTGCGGAGGTCCTCGGGAGCCTTGCACCTACGCGGCCATCTTGGTTGCGCGCTAGGCTCCTCCCCTCTGCAATGTAATTTTTAACCATTTCTTAGTGGCCTGGATGGCCACTGTTCCAAGTCGGGACAGCACAGGGGCAGGTGGATCAATTAACACATATTTACTCTTCCTCACTAGTACTAATCCAATGGCTCCTCTAGAGGATATCTCACCATCACCTGGACAGCCACAACAGGCTTTATACAATTTTCTACAAACTCCTCTATTCTAGTGGTATCAAAGTGCCACTCAAAATCACCCTCTAGATAGTTATCTATATCCCAGATTATACTGTTCAATAATAGTTCTTCTGTCTGTGTGTTTTGGGCTATTTATTCTTCTAGCCCTCAATCCTGAGGGGGTGCAGTTACATTGATGTATGTTGTTCGAAGACCTAAAGGTAATGCACAGTCAATACCTAGATGTTTGAGGATTCCTTCCATTAATGTGTTATTAGGTGGTGCTGGCCTTGGTGCTCTGCTGGGTCAGTGCCAATGGAGAGGGCGACAATCTGACAGTTATAAAGATGGATAATTAATTTGGGGATCTGCTGCAATTGATCACTCGCTG
This sequence comes from Triturus cristatus, assembly GCF_964204655.1. Taxonomy (NCBI): domain Eukaryota; kingdom Metazoa; phylum Chordata; class Amphibia; order Caudata; family Salamandridae; genus Triturus; species Triturus cristatus. The sequence continues at coordinate 1,012,482,532 of NC_140587.1, read as the reverse complement.
ATTGTTGAGACATTTTCCTAGCTCAGTCAGTCTTTACAGTTACTTTGTCTAAATCAAAACAATTGTACCTTCACCAGACCCGAAGCTATCACCAGCGGCAGCTCCTCCACTAAGGCAAAGAAGCGTCGCTCCACGGGAAAAATAAAATATTAATACCATGTTATTATTATTTTACTTTTCAGTACTGACTTTGAAGGTGTGGAGCGGGGCTGCCCACAGAGAATGGGGAGGAGTGGTGAGCACTTTCTAGGTGCGCATGACTTTTTGGACGGCGTCTTGGGCAGGCCAAACAGACATGTGCACTTAGCACGTTCTCCACTCGGCTGTATTGCACAGCCGGGGGGAAAACATGCACAGTCTCCCACTGTCTGTCTGAGTGCCGAACTAGGCCGCTCAGACCAATCACGCCGCTGCTGTCATCAGCATGATTGGCTTAGGGGAGTCTGCTTCCTGCGTCGAGGATAGAGGAGAAGCTGTGGCTGGCAGGTAAGTGCAATTTTCTTTTTTTCTTGACCCCCTCCTTGCCTTCAGCCCTCCGCCCCACCACTACTGCTCCGTAGCAGCTGCTACTGGATATCATAGAGATCTTTTTAAAAGTTCCTCTTCAGTCCTTAAGGGGTTCTGATACCTGTGCCGATATCTCTGTTATGCTGGTGTCTAAATAGTAATACTGCTGTGGACGATGGTATTCTCTTCCAATGGTATGCGTATATCCTTATGGTTAGTGCATTTGATGTCTGTCTGTGGTGAGCAGAATTTGCACTGGCCCCTTCCATCTTAAATAAGACACATCCAGAAAGTATTTTTGGGCAGTGCCTTCAGAGGTGTTTTATTTTGGCACATTCATTTTAGCACCTTAATATTATTGTTTCTAATTTAACTATAATGATGGTCACTGTTTAGGTTTTCTTAGGAACCCTTACATTTGAATAGTGGAATTTCTCTGGGTACTGCATCAATATGTATATTCCATTAATGGATTTTTCCAGCTCCTGGAGCCAAATGTTCAGATCCTTCTGTATGATGTTCCCTTTCTTTACAACCCTTCTGGCAAGTTTTTATACTGTGGTGTTCATTGGCAGGGCAACATTCTACTTCACATTAGTCCTTACTGGGTCGATATTCATTTTGCCTATTTTGTTTTGGTGTTTGACCCATACTCTGTCATCTATCATAGATGGTTTATGTGATGATATAGTCTGTAATCCTGATCTGACAATATCAAACAATTATATCACAGTCATAGGAGAGGTGGCTGCTGCTACAACTCCTTCTGTTGGTCCCTCCTTTGACTCTTCTCTTGGTTGTGGGCTCATCTGCGGGGCAAGGCCTTCAATCCACCCTGCTAAATTATCTGTATAGAGTATGGCATTATACCATCTGTTTTCTCCTTGAGCAACTATCTCATTCGGGGGAGATCATTGCTGTGTGAAACCCATTGAACATGCAACTGTAGAATTAGCCTAATACGTATAACCAATTCCCCTGTAACCTCACAAGATCCTTTTCAGAGATATGGCTGACCATGTGTTCCCCAAAACGGTAACTGCCCAAACTCTGTCGCTCTGGTTTTCCTGATATTAAAGAAAGTACCCTGCTCTCCTTCTTTAGTTGTCTTTATAAACATATTAGTGTGGCTGGGTGACCTCTTTGATCCATCCCTTAAGGCAAAGTTGATGTGGGGCCTCTAAGATTGAAGCATTTCACCCATGTCATCTGTGTACCTATGTATTGATTCCATCCTGGCTGCCATTTCTCTGAAATTGATCTGATATATTATTGCAGTATCCTTATCTCCCTGCGTCTTTCTCATCTTTTCTATCTTCACCTTGTGACAACCTTTCTGAATGTTCTCTGGTATAATTATAAAGCTTCCTTTCTCCTTTTGCCAAGGTAGCAAATTATCCTCAGCCTTTTTAAAGCCCTCATCTTTTTCTCGAGGTACTGGCGTCGGGCCATACCAATAGTCCTATTTACTTAATCATTCCACCTTGTATCATCTGCATCTCTCCTTTGTGGGGTAGAAACTCGCTCTTTGACTACCCTTCCTGTTATGTCTCATTTTTGTAACAATTGTGGCATTGCTGATGAGATCTGTGATCGATCGTCATCATCTCCTGGATCCTGCCCTTCATCTCTAAACTCCTGGGAAGAGGCTTGATCTAAATGAAATGTAAACTGTGTTTCAAATTGTCCTGACAACTGTGAGTCTCCTACCTTTTGTTTGAGAGTACTTGTGTATTTTGGCCTTGATGTCTGGAGGGCAACACTAGGGTGTCCTTTCGGAGATAGTGGAGGGGTGACAACCTCGGGATTCTCAATTCCCCCCGTAGCTTCCAGTAACTGCATTAATGGATAAATACAGGGGACCTTGGCAGAGTTACTTGTAGGGTTATATGGGGGAGTTGACAAGGTACAATATGTGTCAGTATTTAAAGAGTTTTTTAGGCTTCTCACAAAATACTTGCCACAATACTAAGGCAGCTTTTCGCTTCTGTAACTTGACTCCTGTATATTTACTTTTAGGGTATATGATAGTGTGTTCTAAGATTTTATCATCAAATGTCCCTTTCTCTGGCCAGGGGGACGTATATTTTTGGGTAGCTTTAAACCACTGTTTACAATATTTCTGTAAACTTTTCTGATCAACAGGAAAGGGCTTTTCCATATGCTCTAGGGGAGTCTCCATAGTCCCCGTACTTCTAGCAACTCTTATTATAATATTTTTTAGCTTTTTATCTATTCCCTTGATGTTTTACCTAAACAAAACATCCTTTCCTGAAGTTTTACACTATCCTTCACAAGATACGAAATCAGTCAATCTGTTTCTTAGTTACACATTATGCATCATAAAATTATAAATCATAATTACTGTGTGGCAACATTTCTATTTATGTATACATACGTACACACATTCATAACCAACATATATATTTTCTTAAATATAAATACCTTAAACATCTTTCAAAAATCAATCTGTTTTTTCTACTCTAAACTACATACTAGGTTGTTAGCCATTGGTTACTTCCCTTCGCGCTCAAGAGAGGCTAACCCTCAAACCATGCGCCTCATAGGGCATGGAGTGACTTCCAGACATTAGGTATGAGATAGTGATTTGAGTGTTCAGTTCTTAATGAAGGTAAAGTTTAGCAACATCGGCTTTTCAACTGCCCATCTATGTCAAAATATTGGACCACATATTTGACTCCCAACTTCGAATCACCCACACTTGACCACTTCCAACTTTATATTGGGAAAACCTCTCTACCAACTACATAGCACCTTAACCTAATATTGTGCAATGTCCATACACAGTATTGCATGCGGTAACCCATTTACATGTTATTTACGGGAAACATCCTTAACATCGCAGTCAATACACCGCGATGCTGTTACATTGCAGTCGTTACAACGACTGCAATGTTACCTCGCTATGCCATTACAACGCAAGTCTTTACATCGACTTGCGCTAGATGGCGTTGTAACGACCGCGATGTAACGGCACGCGTTGTACTGACTCGCGTTGTTACGTCATACATCTGTTATTTACATTTACCAGTGCCAAAGAAACAAGTATTATAGACAAACATGGAACGGAGTCCACGTTCTCCTCACCTTAAAGACAGCAATCTCCGGTTCTGGTGTCTGTTTACTTTGTCATTAATGTTCAATATTGTATGCCACCCAAAGGTGGTGTTTGGGTGACAGCAGTCAGTCGAGAGCAAACGGGACTCATGGTTCGGCTCGCCACATGTTGGGGGAAAACGGAAAACCTGCTGAACTTGTGTTTCTGCTTTCTGGTGAACGTTAACCTAAATTGCATCTTTATGAAACCAAGGCATATATTGCCCCTTGACCACATATTGCTCTGTATTGCTCACAACTGATGTCTGTGGTAGCACAATTTCCTTACATTTCATTTTCTCCTTAACAGATTGCAGAACGGGTCTTTTATGGCTGAAAGTCAGCCGAATAAAGATATTCTGACTGATTGACTAACAGGACGTGTACATTAAAATACATATTCTGCAGGTCCAAGGACAAAGCAAGTCACCATAGTCCAGGCCATACAGGAACTGGGCCAGGCCGAACAAACTGAATTTGTCCTTCCGCCAGAAGATTTAGAGGTTAAGGTCCAAAATAGGCTTGAGACAGCGTCCTTTTTCAGCACAATGAAAGAATGAGAGTAACAACCCTCTCCTTTCCAAGTCTGGTACCCTCTCCATGATACCCTTAGAGAGTAATGCTTGCCCACCTGCAGAAGAATGAACTAGTGAACTAGTGCTGTTCTGAAATGCTCTCTGATATGTGGGGGGGGGGGGGGGGGGGGGTGACCAGGCAAAAAAAAAGGTAGGGCATAGCAATGCTAAACTATTTGTTGACATGGATAACATATTTGTCCTCAACTTGTCCATCATGAATTGTCTGACTATGGATGCCCGAAAGTCTTTTAATAACACTTACCCCCCAGTAAAGAGATCTGGGCCTAGATACATTGTTTATTTGCTAACCACACCATTCCAGTTTGGACCCAGCCATATTTAAATGAGTCTTGTTCCTGCTCCCGATGGGTACAGTCCAGCCCGAACTGCCAGGGCAGTTCCTCCTTGGACCGGAAACAAGCATCCCAGGACTAGTTTCATGGTATCACCCATTATCATGTTATCACAAAGGTAGTGAGCAAGAGATGTTAAGGCCAGTTGCACTCTCCCAAAGTCAATAATCGCACACAAAAAACAACTGGAATTTTCACTAAGATGGACGAAAAAAATAGATCCTATTGTCAGGAGGGGGGGTCGTTTCTTAACCCTCTTTGATATCCAAAGATATTGGATTAGACGCCTCACTCACTTTATCGTGACATGCTTCATCATCGGCACCTATCCACACCCTGGTAGGATAGTACCACGATGGCGGATTCAACCAAAGATATATAGATAAATCAAACTGAATAAGCAGGGATCCAGAAGAATGGATATAGTTAAAAAATACCTACAGGTATACCCACATTGTTCCTTTATCCATAAGGTACCTGGGGTATGGATACAAAGTTTATTAAGGTATATTATTGAATGTACTTGTTCAATTAAACCTGCTACATTTATGCCAACATGTTTCAGATCCCACTAGGAGCCCCTTCGGGTCTGTGGCCTTTGTGAGGGCTTGTAGAATGTATCACGGCTTTTCTGCTCATGCACATTCGTGACGCCTAAGGCTCTCTCCTGTTTTGGTCTTCTGTCCTTGGGAATTTTCTATGAGACAAAAGTATTGGCGAGGGTAAATTTGAACCTGAAACATTATATTCCATAGACATTAGAAATTAGAATTAAATTAAATCGTCCCAATCTATAAACAATTAATGTAATATAATGGACCATGATTGTCTAAATATGAAATGGGGGGAGGAGGGGAAGGGGTGGCCCCCTCCCTTGAATAGAAAAAGTGAAGTTGGTGACATGTGACTTCAGTGTAGGTACATTATTCCAATTATTGAAGTATCTACAGAGAAGTGTTTTAAGAATATTCAAGAATGTAGTGTTCTTGGATACAATCCTATCTTTAACTACATACAACCCTTGTGCTAAATGTGTTAAGTGACAAAGTGTGTAATAAGCAATTCATCCATGCTCTTATGCTTACACTATATTTTGAATTTTCAAGGGACATGGCGTTCTGGAGAGTGATGCCATCTTTTAGTCATACTCTTAGCAAGGAAAAACACTTGTTAGGTTAGAAAACTGAGAAACACCCATTTAGTATTGCAATAGTGGGGAATCAACGGTTAGAAGTATCCATCAGATTGTGAATGGATCAGCACACATTCAATCTCATCAAAGTTGCTGTATAGAAATGGCCTTTGCTGAGGTTCCTGATCTCTCGTAGTGTTGGCTGGCTAGCTCATACAGCCTTCATACACAAAGATGGTCACAAAGAGATCATCTTGACACAAAAACAAGGCTTTACAATGGCTGCAATAGAAAAGGAGAGGGAGGTAAATGGCTCTAAAGAACATGTAGGAATGGGAGACAGGAATTGGCTCATTTCTGCCAGAAAACGTATAAGGCATTCTATAAACTTTGGTAATACACATATGGAGGATACTACCTTGTATATTCCTTCTGGTGTATTTTTGTTTACCGATGTTGAATGACAAAAAAGAGCTGTTGCATGCCAAAAAAAGAGGTGATTGTTTTCAGGCCGTCAAAGAGTGAATGTTAATGTTGAACACCCAGGAGGCCAAAAGACAAGAATCTGGATATGGTGCATCTTTGGGATTGGTAAACAGGTTTTGATTGCTAGATCAAAGCTTCTGATGGAGGTGTATTCAGAATGTACATTTGAGTGCATGTTGAAAGAACACACACTTAACTGACTTGAAGAAACAAGCAGTGTATAACGTCATCTTTGTGGAAGAAAAAGCATACTAGGATAAGCTAACCCGGAGTTACTCACCATATAGAAATGAGATCATTAGTAGGTAAATTGTTAATCCCTTGGTGGTATGAAAGAGGTAAAACATCCTATCTTGCACATGTTCGGCACTGAGTATATTGCTACTTTGTAAGCAGTAGAATTGAACATTTATGATATCGTTTAACAGTGTGTCAAGGATTCTAGCGGATGCAGAAGCGGTAAAGGTGTCAGCCAGAGAGGACATGTAGTTGACTAAGGTGTATGTTGCTGCAAGGACATTAAATTAAGGTTATCCAAGTTTTGAGACATCAGTGTATGTGGACATAAGGTTGTCCAACAATCGATTGGTGTGTGAGATTAAGGTGAGAAGCAAAATATGTTAACGAGAATTTAGAGTGCTGAGATAGGAAAGGCAGGAAGAAGAACCTAAGTAATTACATTTTATGGACAACAACATGTAGACGAGATGGTGGAGAGAGGGAGAAGCGCCAGTAAACTAACAGTGGCTTGAATAGATAGAGGAAGAACTGGGTTGATGCTGTGACTGACGTCAAGTGCTGAAGATCACAGAGTTGGTCAAGTAGAATTTCAAGAAAGAATAGGTAATTGTGGTGGGGAGAGCTGAAAAAGGGGAAAGAAGTGGGAAGCAAGAGCCTAGGTCTAAACCCCACAAACTAGAGGCAAGCACGAGTCTTGTCTCTTGATGCCCTCACACATCCCGAGGGATGTCATGCTTCATCATTGGGCGTTGCATTTCGTCGGGCTGGCGCTGCAATGCCCAATGGGTCCCCCGAAGGGTCGCTTTGGCGGAGATCTTATATTGGTACTGCCATATGATGAGTGAGGGTGTGAGATGAAGGGTTCTTTGAATTATAACAGTAGCAAAGGGATAGCAGGGTGAATTAGGTTTAATATATAGGTTCCCCTGCCAGGTTAAAAAACCCGTAGGTCGTGTGTTACTGATGGGGGGTGATGGGCCTCAGTAACTTTCGTTCAACATGTTTCGCGCCATCTGAGTTGTCCGAACGATCCCTGGCGCTTCTTCAGGACCAATGAAGTGAGTGGGTCTAGAACCCTAGTAAGCAGAAATGGTCCAACCCTGTGTAAAACTACAAGGTGGCTACAGCTCTATTGAGTGGCCACTCCTGTTGCAACGTAGTCTAAGATTGTTAGTTGCTCCACAGGCTAGCGCGTGTGGTCGCATGCACCTTAATGGGAGATTGCCGCCGGGTACACTGCCTGCCAGCACCTACCCCTTACACACCTACCTGCATATGGCATGTAAGGGGCTGGTGCTGGAAGGCAGTGCACCCACGGAAACCCCCAGTAAGGTGTGGGCAGCACTATCAGGGCACTGAAGGATCGCATTGGGAGCACATGATAGCAGTGAAACAGGCTGGTGCCAGATATCCAGTAGTAACACACATAGCTGAATGTCTCGCACAGGACAGCCACAGAGCCTTCCCCTTCTAAGGGTTTGATACCGTACCTATAGATGCTAGGGGAGGCCATAGAGAGCTGACACTTAGGAGGAGGAGGCCACTTGGATCATGCGCCTCAAATGCGTGGAACTGAGTCTCAATACCGATCATGAATTGCAGTATTTCCTGGGTGACTGATGTGTATGTTCTCTCATCAGTATTGCAAGCTGTGTGTATTCTGGACATATGATTCTCTTTTCTTAATGTTCTCCTCTCACAACACTTGATCCATACATTGATAAGGATTCTATGTTTGAACCTAGTAAATGAGATGCGCCCTCTCAAAACTCGATTACGTACCCTCATGGGGATAGGACTGTGTCTGTAGGTCCAGTCCCTACTCATGATTAACTAATTAGAATGTGTTATGCTACTCGCTGCTTTTCCATACTACTATACTGTATGCCTGTCGCACCATAGTTTGCTGGAATCTCCTTTAGTTTGGAACACAATGCAAAAAGAATTCCTGAACATGGCTAAAAGTCGAATGTGCCACTAGTTTAGGATTTGATACTCCTAGTTTTTGTTCTCTCCCCATATAGTTATACTTATAATATGGATGACCGGCTTTTACGTAATCATTATCCTTCACAGCATTTTGGAACAAATTGGTTCATTAATTGACCATACAGTCCAAAGCCATCAAGTTGATTTTTATCTATTCTTTATATTCACTCAGGGAACTAGCTTCTAAAACTGTTCCCTCTATTCAGAGTGACAATGAAACACACGCTCAATATGGCCGCCACCCGATCGAGCACCATGACACGCACAGATGGAGAATTGCTTTCTCTACTGAGAGATACGATAGGCTACCGTAGGTGCCTTAATAGAATGCACAAAACTTAATAATCACCCACCACTAAAGACTACGAATACTTTGGTTAATGGGCAATCGTGTCTAGGTCTGCTTGGACAAACATAGGCCAGGTGGACAGACCAAGATGGCCGGACGTGCCACCTTCATTACAGCCTCCAATTAACAGAGCATCAATTTCCTAATTTGTCCTCTCTCTATTTTGCTGACTTGTCCTACTTAAGGAGAGGAGATCATTCAGCTGGTGAACGCCGTCCCTCTCACATGCGAGAGACTTCACCAGCTGCTTCACCGGCAAGAGATTACTTTGAGGGCCCGAATACTCATGACTACAACCTCCTTTTTGGTTGGGTGGTTCAAGCCGCTCAGTACTAGTTTGGAAAACAATGCAAAAAATTTCTTGAACATGGCTAAAAGTCGGGTGTGACTGTCTCTTAATGTTGCCACTAGTTTAGGATTTGATACTCCTAGTTTTTATTCTTCCCCCATATAGTTATACTTATATTATGGATGACCACTACCTCCTTTTCGGTTGGGTGGTTCAAGCCGCTCATTGCTATGGAGTACCCCCTACATAGGGACGCTATGCACTATGCACAAGTCACCATTTTAAGTAATGAAAGTTACCATGCCACAGGGCATTAATGACTGTTTAGTTTGTCACAATACCATACAACCACATTAAAGCTGTCACAATGATAAGTCACACAATTTCACTAGTGCTTTCCAAACACAGTTTTGTTCCTCATTTGATTAAGAATCTTTTTACATAAAAAAGCTTTGACACGTTAGATATTATGTTTGTAACAACTTGGGTTTCCACATGTGTTAAGAAATCATGTGCACCATGCTGCTTTTCTCTTATTTTACATGTCACAATGGGTGTCTGCCAATGGCGTTAATTGTCTTATACCCACTTTGATACAATTGTGTATCTTATATATTTCTTAGCCCTAAAGAAGTCGCTGTGTACTTCATGGTAGTGACAAAACACATGTTGGTTAGGCTAAGACTCTGTACCAAGGAACGCACAACAAGGACAATAAATCCTGGAACCACGCAGAGCAGTGGATGAACAGTGTTTCTTTCTTTCCTACACTCATTACTGACTAACTTAATATTATGTACTACTAGCGTGTGCAAGGGATCTTGGAGTTCACTTCCACATCAGCTTCCAATAATGCCTGCACAAAATATTCCTTTCAGCATGTACCTGAGTCTCTAAGGGTGATCTTGCTTTACATCTCTTTTGCAGTATATGACATAACAAAGAGTTCCCTGAGCCTCACCCTCTGGCCTGTGAGCATCTTGCTCGCATTTACCCTCTTTTTATGTCATTTGCTATGTCTATTTTCTATACTTTCAGCGTCTTAGGTTTTTAGCAAAAGACACACAATTGATGGACAAAATGCAGAACAAATCAAAACATTCACCCCCAGTCAAGAGATCTGGGTTAAATCCATCATTCTTTGCTCACCATGCCACCCCAGTTTAGACCTGGCCATATGCAAATCAGTCTTGACCCTGTGCCTCATGGGAACAGTCCAGCCCGAACTGCCAAGCCAGGTCCTCCCTAGACCAGAAACAAGCATCCTAGGACCGGTTTCGGGGTTTCACCCCTCTTCAGTCAGGATAGCTTGATTCCAGTGGCACAGTGAGCCCAGGACCTACGTCTGGGCATATGTGGCGCACTTAGGGCAAGAAATCAAAAGACACACAATTGATGGACGGAATGCAGAACAAATCAAAACATTCACCCCCATTAAAGAGATCTGGGTTAAATCCATCATTCTTTTGCTCACCATGCCACCCCAGTTTAGACCTGGCCATATGTAAATCAGTCTTGATCCTGTGCCTGGCAGTTCGGGCTGGACTGTTCCCATAGGGCACAGGGTCAAGACTGATTTGCATATGGCTTGGTCCAAACTGGAATGGCATGGTGAGCAAACAAACGAAGGATTTAGGCCCAGATCTCTGTACTGGGGTGAATGTATGACATTGTTCTGCATTCTGTCCATCAATAGTTCTTTTTGCATTTGTCACCCCGAGTGGGACGGGTATGCTCAGACGTGAGTCCCGTGCTCTCCATGCCACTGGAATCAAGCTATCCTGGCTGAAGAGGGGGGAAACCCCGAAACCGGTCCTAGGATGCTTGTTTTCTGTCCAGGGAGGACCTGGCCTGGCAGTTCGGGCTGGACTGTTCCCATAGGGCACAGGGTCAAGACTGATTTGCATATGGCTGGGTCCAAACTGGAATGGAATGGTGAGCAAGAAAACAATGGATTAGGCCCAGATCTCTGTACTGGGGTGAATGTATGACATTGTTTTGCATTCTGTCCATCAATAGTTTTTTTTGCTCTTAGGTTTTTATAACATCAGATGAAGTTATAGACTATACTTTTCTGTTCAAGGACTTTTACATTCACTCATCTTTCTCCAGGTTTGTGAAAGATTATGACTTGAGAATTTCTCTTTGTTAGAAATGAGGTCTCTGTTTGGCAGTGGTTTTCACCCTGTCCAAGTAGGGACCCTTATTCTAGTCATGGTAAGGGAGTCACACAACTATGATAACTACGGCTCACCCCCTTGGTAGCATGGAATGAGAAGTCAGGCTTATCTCAGAGGCAATGTGTAAAGTATTTGTACACACAGACAAAGTGAAACAGTGAAAAAACTTCTAAAGGAGTCCAACATCAGTCTAGCAAAATATCCAATATTTATCTGAATACAAGACCAAAGCAACAAAAACCAACATACACAAGTCAAAGTATCACTTTTAAAAGATTAAGCAAGTTTAGTCCATAGAAATCAATGGAGCTCTTCGTTTAAGCACAAAGTACCTTTGAATGTATCAAAAATCAAAGACAGTGCAAGGCATGGGAGAGGTGAGGTGCCAGAAAAGCAAAGTGATGCGTCGGTTCCTTATTGCACAGGGGAGATGATGCTTCGGTTCCTTACTGCTGGGCAGGGGAGGTAATGCTCCGGTTACTTATTGCCAGGGGAAGCGATACATCGGTTTCCTTGACATGCGGCTTCGGTTCCTTACTGCGGTGCGATGTTGATGAAGAATCTGCACATGGGGACGATGCATCGAAAATCCCGAAGTGCTGCGTCGAAGCAGGTGCTGCATCGATTACACAGCCGCAAGGCTGTCACTGCGTCGATCTTTTGCAGCGATGTATTGATAAAACAGGTCCTGGAAGTTGATGCGTGGATTTTCTCTTTAAGAATGCCAGATTTTACTTCCAAGGGCCCAGGAATTGGATTTGGCACCACTTGATAAGTCAGGACTGTCAGCAGAAGAGCCCAGACCCTGGTACGTGAAATCTTTGATGGCCCTGAGATTTCTTAACTTGAAGCAAGTACTCACCAGCCCTTGAAGAACATTGGAGGCAGGATGTATGTTAAACGGTAGCGGCAGTTTCAGTCGATAACCTTTCAAGTATTGCCCGGCGGTAATCACCTCTTATACCATTCGATGTTAAACCAATAAAGAGGCAGGCGCCGGAGACTGGAAGGCAGGAAACAAAGTTTTATTCCGTCGGAGCAGAACACATCAGATCAGACAGCAAGGTATCGTCACGAGGTGCTCTAACTGTATCTCTGAGGCCTAGCCTCTTATACACAGGTTTATGACTTTATTGCAGGGTTATCGTACATGGCACATTCTTGAGATTGTCTTGGAACATGAAAGAACATCCTCGGAATCCCCACTTCGAGCTCGTTCCCACACATATCTACAGTGGAAGTCCCCACCCCATCCACAGTAGGAGATGGCTATCACACAGCTGGACATTCCGCCAATTCCCGGGGGTGTGTGCGACCGGCCGGGTCTCAGGGGGTAGGGGCTTTGATCTACTGTAATCCCTTTGATGTGGAGTGTTTCCCTTACAGTAGGGGCAATAAACTGCATCCGCAGGGCTAGGTGATGGCCTGGGATCGGTTCGGACAATGGGGCGCAGAGGAAGGGGGTTATCAAAGAGATGCATGACCATGTATGGGATGTCGGTCAGGCGTGGGATGTGATTCCATGGCAGGGTCGCGCAGAAGGAGAGGGTTTATGGCCCGTGTATGAGAGAGCGGGGGTGGCCGGCGCGCGGGGGATGCTTGCAGCGCCAGGGGAACGTGCTGGCGATCAACAATGAGCGGGGAGAGAGAGTGGGGTGCCTAATATGGCGGCCGTGCGTTCGCTGTGCGTGGCGCTGGGGAGAGGCAAGATGGCGCAGATAATGTTCAGTTACAAGCTAAATTTCCACATGTAGAAAGCAAAGTCCGGTCCTTTCATTCCCAGTACAGAAGCAGCAAGCAGCAAAGAGCAGGCCTGCACAACAAAGCAGCAGGCAAAATGGCAGTCCCTCCTACAGCATGAAGCTCTTCTTCCTGGCAGAATGTCCTCAGCCCAGAAGTGTTCTGATTGTGGGGTGTCAGATGTCCATTACTTATGCACCTTTCTGCCTTTGAGGTAGGCAAACTTAAAAGGAAAGTCTAGTGCACAAGACCCTGCCGTTCCCTTACCCTGCTCCAAACACACTACAGGGGGTGGAGACGGCTTTGTGTGAAGACAGGCACAGCACTATTCAGGTGTCAGTTGAAAACTCCTTCCACCACTCTAGCTCAGGTGGCCCATCATCCTCGTGATGGCCCATCCGGATTTGCACGGCACACCTCAGCTCCCTTCGTGTGACTGTTTTGAGTGAATGCACCAGAGCCCAACTGTCAGCCAACCCAGACGTGTATTCCACAGACAGGCAGAGGCACAGAATGGTTGAGCACGAAAATGCCCACTTTCTAAAAGTGGCAGTTTCAAACAAGCAATTTAAAAACCAACTTCACCAAAAGATGTATTTTTAAAGAGTTCAGAGACCCTAAACTCCCAATCTCTATCTATTCCTAATGGGAAATTAAACTTAATAGATATTTCAAGGCAATCCCCATGCTACTCTATGGGAGAGATGGTCCTTGTAATAGTGAAAAACACAATTAGCAGTATTTCACTATTAGGACATTCAAAACACACCTGTACATTTCCTACCGTTTAAATACACTGCATCCTGACTATGGGGCTGCCTTGGACCTACTTTAGGGGTGCCTTACATGTAATAGAAGGGAAAGTTTAGGCCTGGCAAGTGGGGGCACTTGCCAGTTCGAAATGTCAGTGTAAAACTGCACTCACAGACACTGCAGCGGCAGGCCTGAGACATGTTTGCAGGGCTACTCATGTGGGTGACGCAATCAGTGCTCCAGGACTACTAGTAGCAATTGGTTAACAGTCCCAGGGCACACCTGGTGCACTTTATTTGGGACTTATTAGTAAATCTAATGTGCCAATCATGGATAAACAAATCACCAATACAATTTAGACAGAGAGTATATGCACTTTAGCACTTGTTAGTAGTGGTAAAGTGCCCAGAGTCCTTAAGCCAGCAAAAATAAAAGTCAGAAAAATACAGGAGGAAGGGAAACACTTTGGGGATAACCCTGCAAAAGGGCCAGGTCCAACATTCATCCTAGAAATGCATATACAGATTACTAGGACTAGGGTACTTTTTTTAATCTGCAGTATGTGGATGTTAATCACAGCGCAAACCCACCCTATTCTCAAAACTTGCATTCAACTACAATGTACAAAAGACAACCTGCAACAATATTTAAACAAAAAGCAATGAACTTACAGTCTGCCTGTTTCTCCAGTTCCCCTACAGAATGGATTTAAAACCAAGGGCCAGATTTTTTTGCCAGGGCAACAGAATAAATTACTCCATCTCACTGGCAGAGGTTCCATCTGCCAGATTTAGAAATGACTGGCAAGTAGGTGGTCATTTCTTGAACCAATGCCAGGTACTACCGTCACAACAGTTCCCATCAATGCTTTTTGCAGTTTGGTGCAGATCCCCGTCAACATGACTGAGTCCTGCACCAAACTGTTTTATTTTCAAAAATAAAATCCCAAAGCGGGGCAGAGAAAACAGACCTCTAATTCCGCCCATCTAAATAAGGTGAGTGAATTAGAGGTCTGTCTCCAACGGCCCTTACTCCACAGGGCTGTCAGAGCGATTTAATCATGTCGAAAACGGAGTAGTCTCCGCCGTGATAAAACCAAAGGTCCTCCTGCATCTAAATTCGGCAGGCAGACAATTATGTAGGTGGGAAGCATCAGGGCCGGACTGGCTACCAGGCGTTTTTTTTCTGGGGTGGCAGGATGGGGTCCAGGTTCACTGCTGAAGGGCTGATTTTGTTGCTGGGTAGCTGCCGGCGCTTCTAAATGAACAGTGCCAAACAAATAGCTTTAAAGCGTACTTTTTAAAACATTTGTTTTGCATTGTTTATTAAGGAAAGTCCGGTAGCCAGTCCGGCCCTGGGAAGCATTCTCCTTTGCCATTGCAACAGAGTATGCTTACCACCGACGTATAAATCTGGACCCAATTTTGTTCTACAGGCAAACTAAACAGAAATGGCAGATTTCCTCCACTTTTCTTCTCAGTGAAACGTTTCACCCAACCCAAGCCTTTACATTCCTCTGAAGGAGTTATACCAGACACACCTTTTCTCAACCTGTAGCATTAAAACTCTGTTAAGTGGGTTTACTGCAGTAAAACTATGAGTAATGTGCTTCTGTAGATGCATAAAACCGTATGTTCAAATCGACCAAACATTTAATTCCAGCACTTTCTAGATTGCAACAAAAGAAGGGCAAGCAAATTACTCAGTGACTTGGAAACTTGTAACTCTACAAGGTCTCTTATCAAGGTTCTCAGCCTGGTGCACCCTCCGTCCCCTTTAGTAATATGACCAACCTAGCTGTCCCTGATTGTGTCATAGTCCTTTTAATATCTCCCCTGTCCTGCTTCTAAATATATACTCAAGTTCTCTGTGTCCTCTCCCCAATCCTGGTCTAACTCTTTTCTTCCAATTTCTACGGGGAATGAGTATCTCTTAAATTGGTCTACAGTAAGAACAACATTTACACAAACATAACAGAATTCTGACCAATGGCACCTTGACCAACAGGGCTGTCAATCAGCATCCACCTTACCAGGGGATATCAACAGCTAGGTCATGTATCCCAAACCCTACCATTTCTTGTTGCTTTCTATCACAACAGTCTCTTGACTATTTATTTTCGCACATTTCTGTCATGGTTTTTAGTCAGTTTTCATCTGAGGTGTCTGTTGTGGCTCTTGGGACTTGGGAGTCTTTACTCTCTCTAGATCATCACCTCTACGGTAAGGCTCTATACTTTGCAAGTATATGAGTGGGTATATCTGTTGCTTCAATTATACACAGCAAGGTTTAAGGGCCCAGGGTCAATTAGTTCCTTACTTCCATTCTACCAGATAACCTTCAGGTTTGTTTATACTACAGAAGGCACTTCACCAACCAAATAGTGGCATGCTTCATGTTGGGTGTCCTACCTCACCCCGGTAGGTAAATACCACCTGAATGAGCTCAACCAGTGAGGTCATAGACAGTATTAATCTGGATAAATGCAAGGATCAAGGAAGGGTTGTGGGCGCTCGAGGGCACACATGCTAGATGGCCGCACTTACGTGAGGCTCTTGCTGCTCAGGGACCCGATTCAGTATTATCCTCCTCGTATGCCGAGCAATCGTCCCAAAAAAGCCTTGAAGGGGGATCGGAAGACAGCTGGCTCGTTTTGCAGCCAGCGACACCTTTGAAATCGGCCTAGACACCGAGTTAACCTCCTACAAGCTCTGCACTGTTAAGACCCCAAGATGGCGGCCGGGCACATCAGCTAAAGGCCCACATAGATGTCCCGGCGCTAGTGCTCTCTACAGCCGGAGGGGAAAGGCCGCATTGACACCGATCGGAGGACCCAGCGGAGGGCGCTGAGGTGGGCGCTCCTGGCCTGGCGGAAGGACGCAACCCGCTGGCCCTGGCGAAACCCAGTTTGGCGCACTCTGAGGGCGCACAGAAAAACGGCATCACGCCTCAGCTGCTGATCCTGCAGAGCACCCACACTCACTGCCGCCGATCCCGGCGATCACCGTCTCAGCCCAACATCAATTTCATGACCGCTGCAGACAGAATGAAACACATGCGGTGAGTGGGGGCCGCTCCGTGACATCACACTGTAGGAGGGGATGGCCGCGCTCGCCCCCTCCCCCCCCCCCTCACCCTACCGCCTGGGGCCGGCTCGCTTGTTCGGCTAGGAGCATCGGACCCTATGAACATTGCCAGTGTTTGGGGGCCGCGGGTGGTGCTGCAGGCCATGAGGGGGTCTACGGCGGGCTGGTCGCCCCCCCCCTGCTCCAACGTCATGAGTGCGGCCCAGGGATCTCAGTTGTGGAGCAAGACACAACCACAAGAATCCTGAGGGGCCCGCCAACTGCTGCGTTCACCGAGGAGTGCACCCTGATCCCGTAGTGCTCGCCCTACAAGACAAAACAGTACCAAACAGCCATCCTACACCTGAGACTCCCTGAAACGCTCACAATCACGAAAGTGGGCAACCACACCACCGCCGCTGCCCACTCTGCGGCCCTCTCCTGCTGTGTCCAGGGCTGACATAAACCCCGCAACTCCTTCAGCGGTGACAGCGGCCGTACGCAAACTGAGTACCGTGGCCACCACGGCCAGAACAACTTGAACCCCCCCACCTGACCGCCGCCACTGGCGTTACACGCCATTTCTCTCAGCCAGACTGCAACTATACCTGACAAGCATTAAAGCAGACAAGGCCATAGACCCTCCTACCCGTGACAAGGCCTAAATACCCGACAACCTCCCACGAAACTGGTCGACATACTCCTGGGAGAACCCTGCGACAATAGTGCCCTCACCCTCGTCACTGCCCCGCGACGACGGAGCTACGCTCTTGCTCCTCTGCCACTAACCTTCTTTTTCCGGGCACTTCACCATATCAAGCTGAGACGACCGACGCACAGAGAGCATCATAGGGAAAACGGACGAGAGACAAACTAAAATACCGTTCGAAGCTCGCCAGTCATCCAGAACGCAAATTGATGCTGAGGAAGTACCGACAGAAGCTCCTTCTGCAGGGGTGCCCACATCAACAGAGGATTTGAAGGATCTCCTCCTCACCATGAAATCCAGCCTAACCTCCATAGAGGCCAAAATGGACTCCATGTGCACACGCCTTAATAGCGTCACACACAAGATCGATCAGCACGAGGAGCGCATTAAAGACACCGAGCAGCACATCTCGGAATTAGAAGACACCTCCATTGAAAGCAAAGAGTAACTATTAAATATGGAACAGGTCCTAAAAGTTATAGCTGCCAAGAACGAAGACTTGGAGTCCACTCATACAGGCAGTATGTTGAGCGCCTACTCACCACGCTGTTTGGTAGAGAAGCTTTTTCTGCGATGCTGATAAGAGAACGTGCGCACAGATTGTTGGCCACCCGACCTCCTACAGGAGAAGATGTTATCTCATGTTCCCCTGTTGAGATCATTGTTGCGGGGTGAGTAGGGAGGGGCGGGAGGGCCATGCACCACGGCAGGATTGGGCTGCTGATGTGGGTGGGGGAGGGGAATTTATTGAAGAACCACCGCACGACAGGGCTATGACAACAAGCCACACTGATGCAACCCAATCACATGACACAACTATGACACCCATCGTCCAGAATAAACCACACAACTGAGATGAATCAGCCCAACCCCCTAGTTACAATATCCTGACATGGAATGTGCGCGACCTAGGTAATCCCCCCAAGCGAAGACATATTTTAGTGTACTTAGACAGGCACAACATACAATGTGCCATGCTGCCAGAGACACACCCCGGCCCTGTAGCCTCACCCTCATTTGCAGCCTGGTTGGCAGCTCATCACTGCTTCTCTTCATATTCCACGTATGCAAGAGGTACCACAATACTGGTCAAACACACTCTCTCATTCACCGCTATAGGCTCATACTCTGACCCAACAGGACGCTACTGCATCCTTTTGGGGGTGACTGGCCTCCCACTCCATAACATTTGTCAGCTGTTACGGTCCCAATATTGATGACCCCGAATTCTTTCACATCCTGTGGGGGGAAATCCTGGACATTGGCTCTGCGAATGTGGTTTGGGGAGGCAACTTCAACATTACGTTGGATCCAACTATGGATCGTTCGCACCCACAACCACATCACTATTCCAACGCCCAGCGCTACTTCAAGGACATTATAGCGGACCACGGGTTGATTGACGCTTGGCGCAGTCTCCACCCCAACGACAGAGAAGGCACTTGTTACAACACAGTACACTCTTCATGGTCACGCATTGATGGGTGGTTCTTATCCAGGGGCCTGTAACCCTGGCTAACCCAAGCTACATACTTGTCGCACACCTACTCAGACCACTCGCCTGTCACTCCCCCTTATGTAGAATCCCCATACAGGTCTTGGCGCCTACCCACCCATGCACTGTTAGACCCTGCCTTCAAGACTGAACTAGAACAGGAGATAGAAGACTTTTTCCCCCAAAATATACAGTCAGTGACACAATACACCACGGTGTGGGAGACATTCAAAGTTACTATATGTGGGATAAGCATTGCCAAGGGAGGGGGGATTTTAAAAGACATCTGGACCACTCTTTACAAACTAGTTAAAAGATCTCAAACACCGAGATGTCCAAATGCAGGAGACACCCTCCCCATACTTGCAGACGAAAATGAGAGAGATAGTAACTGAGTATCAAGAAATCGCGGAAAGAGAGTGCAAATTTAGGGGGAAATATTATCAGGCCCGGTAATAAGGTGAGGGACAAAAACCGGGGAAAGTACTCGCAGCAATAACACGACCGCCTAGGTTTTCAAATATAATACTTGAAATACCCGACAAAGAGGGCCGCATACATAGAAACACCCCAGACATTTTAACTGTATTACACTAATTTTACAGTACATTATACAAATCCCACAGAACGTAACCGGTAGATTTTGCCCCCTTCTTTGAAGACACTGCAATAGGCTGGCTGGGTGATGCCCAGCGCGAGTTTCGCCTAGCAGAATTTGAGGAGGATGAGATGAGAGCTGCGATCATGCAGCTACAATCGGGCCAAGCCCCCAGCCCTGACGGGCTCACTGCTGAATTTTATAAAACATTCCGCTCCGCCCTCATCCCAATTTTCCGAGAGGTCTACGAAGAGGTTAGGGAAACAGGGACGCTTCCCCAGACAATGCGAGAAGGACTTATCTCCCTCCAAAAACCTGGCAAACGAGCTGACCAGTGCGACTCGTACAGGCCGCTCTCGCTCATTAATGTCGATGCAAAAATCCTGGCCAAGATAATAGCAAACCGCATCAGCCCCCTCATGACTGCCTGGTGCTGCCAGATCAGTCGGGCTTCGCCCCTGGCAGGGGGACATCACACAACCTCCGGACCTTATTTGCCGTCCTACGGGACATTGAACCCGAGGCAAACGCGTGGCCGTCTTCTTGGACGTGACCAAAGCTTTTGATTCCCTGGAATGGGATTACCTGGCCTTTGTACTAAGACAGATGGGATTCCCCATACCCTTCCCGGCCTGGATCCAACTGCTATATACTAATCTGCAGGCTAGCATCCTGATTAATGGCACCCGCTCTCAAGCTTTCAACATTGCGAGGGGAACGAGGCAAGGGAGCCCGCTGTCGCCGCTCCTCTTCGCTCTTTCAATAGAGCCACTAGCATCTAAATTACGCCAGCACCATCGATACTACGCCCTCATCTATCCCGAATGACAACTTTTAATCTCACTGTATACTGACCATCTCACCCTCTACCTCCATAACCCGGAAGATAGTCTAAACCCGATACTACGTGTACTCATACACTTTGGGAGACTGTCTGGAATTAATATAAACTCAAGTAAATCTCAAATATTCCCTCTCACTTCCACAACCACGAAATTTGATCCAGACTACCCACTTGCTTGGTGTGCAGATACAGTCACATATCTAGATATCGTAATAACAAGGGATAGGGAGGAGTCAATGAGAGCTAACTATGGGCGAGTACTGGACCTCCTGACGGATAAGATCGCTAGATGGATAGCTATGCCAATCTCATTGGCAGAAAGGGCATTGTTAATAAAAATGGTAATCCTCCCCAAGCTATTGTACTTATTTATTAATATTCCATATGCCCCCAGTAGACACTGAAATCCCAACTCATCCGCCTTACCTGGGGTGGGAAACAACCGAGACTAAAGTGAGACACCCTCACTCACCCATTCACTGCCGGAGGGTTTGAGATTCCAAACATGGAATTATACTTCAGCTGCGCAGAGGCCCACTACGCTGCGTTCTGGATGGACCCACCACCCTACATGCCCCACCTAGCAGTGGAAAACAGATACATGACCCCAACCCCCAACTCAGCCCACCATCAATAAGCGCACTGCCCTGACCACAGTCGAATGCACGAACAATGCTTGGGGAGACTTGGCCAGCCGCCTCAAACTTGACATACTATATTCCCCCACGCTGCCTCTTCAAGGCAGATCAGATCTTCCTGTTACACAGGCGGGAGGATGCGGACAAATGCTCTGGAAATTCTCAGCTTTGACCAGGGGAGACTTATGCAAGAATGGGAAATTCCCCACCCAAGAGGATTTTTTCAGAGATATCTCATCCACATCTCTGGAACTCTTCCTGTATGTCAGACTGCGTCAGGACATTATGTCCCTAACCACAGACTTCCCATATTTACCTCACACCCTGCTCCAGAAGACCACTCCCACACATGTGGTATCTATGCTATATTGGACCACCCAGGTAGACAGCCCACATGCAGCCCCTGCTGCGCGCGCGCACTGGGAGGAGGACTTAGATCTCACGATAACAGATGATCAATGGACTTACTGCTGCCAACAGACTGGGAAAATATCTGCCAGCAGCAGGCTGTAAATTATCCACTGCAAATATTTGCACCGTCTATACTATACGCCTGCAAAACTCTTGCTTTTCCGCTTAAGGGACACCGACTGCTGCAATAGATGTGGAAGGGAGGGGGCTGACTTTCGTCATTTGGCTTGGGAATGCGCCCCTGTCCGAAGATACTGGACAGAGGTATTAGAGGCGCTCGATCAGATGACCGGACTGCACATACCTGACACCCCACATATTACACTGCTAAATTACACCAAATAACTCGATATCCGCTTCAGGAGGGACATATCATTAGCGCTCTTGCTAGCCCAACGCAGAGTGGCGTGTTAATGGGGGAGAGGGAGAGCACCCAAATTCAAAGAATGGTTAACTGATCTTATATTTTGTCAAGAACAACTGAATACATATGCAGAGTTGTTGCCACCATCTTCCCGCCCAAGAGACATTTGGGATGCTTTAAAACTATACCTACTGGCGTCGTCAGACACTGCTGAAGTCGAGGTAGTCGGGACGAGAAATGACTGATTACAGAATCCCGAGGGTGGCACACAGAGGCCTGCTGGGGCCCGGGGTTATCAGAAGCACAAATTTGTAACAACCCACTGCGGCTGGGCACTACAAACTGTAAGAACAAGCATCATGTCATTAATTATGTCATATTTTGCGAATGTGGCTTTGGTAGAACTTGATGTCGTATGAGATGTGGTCACATATTTAGCTTTTTCTTCTGTACAAGCAAACCTAATAAAACAGATTAAAATTTTTTTTTTAAAAAAGGATTTAGGAAGGGTAAAAATCATGATGGATATACCTTGAATATTTTCTTTTATTTAATGGGCATCTATAATCATAGTAAATAACCAGATTTAGGATGTTCAATGAAAGCACAATGGTTTCAAAATCATATATTGCCGACCTGTTTCAGCCACAAAATATTTTACCCAAACGGGTCACTCGGCTTTCATTCAGGCTTCTATACCTACCTGCCTACCCCTTCCTAAATGTGAAAGAGTGTGTACAAAAGGAGGCATAAGTCTCTCCTAACTGACTTTATTGTGATAGCAAACTGGGTTTATTCTGAACCTCATTCGCTGAGAGGGAGTGGGCACTTCCCTATAGTCAAACAGTGCTGCCCAAGCTCTCCTCCACAGTGCTGGGTATTATTATTTCAACAACCCTATTGGTTATCTGGTAGAACGGATGGAAGGAATTATTTTGCCTTGGGCCCTCGCACTTGTTTTATAAAATGAGTTTTCTTTGGGAGGATGTGTGAAGGTCAAAGAAAAAACCACTCTGTCTCTTACTGAGAGTGAATATCTGTTGTCTTCCCAGATAAATTATAGGTACACTGGATATAATTCACAGATGTGTAACAACATCTTGTTATATGATGGCTGACGTTCTGATCTTAGCGATCAATTTGGAGGAACTGATATGTAATAGATTTGATTTCCAATCTCTCTTGCTTTGGGAGAGAGTTTTGAACTGTGCTCTTTGTTCGACCGCAAGCTAGTGCAGCCGAAACATGTTCAACCATTCAAAGTTTGAAAATGATTTGAACCTAAAGGTTCTGAATATATTTACAATTAGAACTACCTGACTAGGCAATAGTCCAAGTTTAGTGGTATGCAAGCTGCCATTAAAGCTGAATGTTTGTCATTAAAGAGAATTTGCAGATTCTTCCTAAGGCTTCAAAAGACCTTAAATGAGAAGACTACTCTGCTGGCTTGCTGCTTAAGAGAGGTTTCCAGGTAAATTACCATACACAAGAATTCAGATTCAGAGGCAGTAGATGGAGGGAACCAGCCTCCATGGTCCATAATTTGACATCCCAATGGCCTTGGTTGTGATCCAGAAGGAGTAGCTTTGCTTTGCCAGCATTTGAGCATTAAGACATTACAACCCATCCACTGTTGGGTAGCTACCAAGTAATTACCATAAGGCCTCGAACTCCAAGAATTTAAGGAGCGCAAAAAACACTGAACATAGATCCTGATAAGTATGCAGGATAGAAATAACCCCTTAGGTACTCCCGTATTGCATCATATCTGAAGGGTGGATGAGACAATCTGAGGGCATTTGGATAGAAATTACTTGAACCATGCTAGTACAGGGCCCCAGATCCCAATATTTTCCAGGCGGCGGGATCAGAATATTATGATTCATGGTGTCAAATGTAGGAGAGAGAGACGAAGTAGGATTACTGCTTCAGTGTCACCCTCACCTTAAATAGACCACATGTTGTCGAGGGCCAGGAGAAATATGGTTGCAGTCCTATGGCCTGGGCACACACCCTGTTGCTAGGGATCAAAGCACTAGAATGATGCTCTAACAATGTTAAGAGCTGTTTGGTTATGCATTTCCCTAGCCCCATCCTCGTGAGCCTGACACAAAAACAACCGTTACCTCCTGGGCCAAGGGCAGGATAGAGAGAAAGAGGAGCCTGAAACAAGCTGCAACAGACTGTTCCCCTCCAGTGCTCAGATGGTGCTAGATTATCTATTGATATGGAGTGATGAGAAGGTAGAGGTGGCCTGTGCTGCATCCTATTTGCCGCCTGCAATGTAGAACAGAGCTGGTCCCTCTGGAGGTCAACTGGGGGAGGGACTGTGCCTAAATCTATTGGTCCCTTACTGCCCTGCCCTGAACTTCTATACTGCCAAATCACTGGCAACACTCACACCCATTTACTGGCCCACACCTTTTGCATGAGCGCTGATGAATATCCCACTGGAAAGCCAGCAATTATAAAGTAAATGTCCTAAGAGCAGGGGAGCAAACTTCTTTATATAACATAGCCTATACATTAAAGACTTAACCCACATAATAAAGCAAGGTCAGAGCTGACAGTGGTCTCAGAAGAGAAGGAGGGTTTGACTTTTGGGCCCCACACTGTGAGAATAGAGTCTACATCATCCCATGGGTTCTCCTCGGACACCGTGAATGGAGACAACTGAGACCACTTACTGCTCACCTGGTTAAGTCTGACATCTAATAGTGCATGCTAGGGGAGAGGAATTGGCAGTCCAACTCAACCCCAGCATGATGACTGTGACTGGTGATTGGTGGGAACGAGCTTTGTAGGGTCTGAGGTAGCCACATAGGGGTACCGGTCTTCGTAGACCCTAGAGCTTCAAGACTGTGTTCTGCCAGATCTAAACACGACAGGCCTCAGCTGTAAAGGAAGTGCACTCAGCTCATGGCTGGAGCTCCAGAACCTTGGGTCATGTTGGCCTCTTAAACAATGCTGGTGCGTAGATACATTGTGGATCCCCACTTTTAAGAGACCTCAAACAGCATTTATAAAAAACATTTCAACATTCAAAAGCTTCTTGGCTACAGGTTCTCAAGCCAAAGGCAAAGGGGCTGGACAACTAGGCCCCTCAATGAAGATCAGCAGATAAGAAGTGCCCCCCCATTGGAGAAAATTCATACTGTATTAATATAATATTTAAAGACACACCTCCAGAACCATCAGAGCCTAGGGGTAACACTAAGGTTGAGGAACAGGTAAGTGGTCCCCAAACACCCAGAGAGAGCTCTCTCTTTGAATTCCGAGCCTTTACGGTCTACTGAGGTAAACCTAAGTGAGAGGATCCTCGACCTAAGTCGTGTTGTCATGTAGTTCCTATTAATCTATATAGGATCTGCGCGTTTAGACAACATAAACTGTGGGATAGGTGTTCAGACTGATTCCAGACACCCCCACTGGATATGTTTCCATGTATATCAGCTAGCTAACAGTGCCACTATGTACTCCTCTTACCAAGGAGAAAATAGTTTCTGTCAACTATCGAACAGGACAACCCTGACCCCTCAAGGATCATGGAAACAGTGCAGTACTTTTCGCTTAGTCACTCGTGCTCACTTTGTCTCCGAGATATACACAGAATAAACGGTGGGGACGTTTTCAATAAGTATTTATTGAACCAGCGTCATTCTAGTGTAAAATATGTGTGCTGTAACAGCCATAAGACAGAAACAGATGTAAACAATGGTAAGCACCAACAGGGTAAATGATGGTAGATTTCTACCATAGTGCTAACATTATAGATATACGCAGGTATAGAGATATATGACAGTAAAAATACGTACTCCTACGATACTAACTCTAGCTAGATGTACCTAAATGTACCTAGCATGTATGTAGGTGTATAGCCAAGAATCCCCCTAGGAAAGAACCAACCCCATTACCTGGTGTGAGAGAATGAAGGACCCCATCTAGGTCTCCAAAGGACACCCCGCAAGGGATGTCAGACCGCTGCATGCTGGAGTGTCTGCATGCGGGAACCTAAGCATCTCACTTCAGTGTGTCAGCATGGAATTGTTTCTCCTCTGCCTACTTCTGCAAAGATAAGGTGTTTATATACCCAAAAGGTACCCTCAGGTGTTCTACCTTGCTGTGTCATGTCAACCAAGCATGACAAATGGGATTACCCTTATACATAGTTATTATGCAGAAGATGGTATACCAGCTGTGATTCTGAGAATCCTCATGCATAATAAATGAGGCTGGTTTTCGGTGAAAACCACACAAGATTTATTCAGCAGCTAACTAGGTAAAAGGTCAGCACATACCCGTTATGTAGCATAATGGCACAGTAAATGTAGGTTAAAGGTTAGGTGGCTACCCAAGCCTATATTGGGGTACATTACAACTCATAACACCCACTCCTTATCCGAATGGACAACATCCTAAAAAAAGGGAATGTCCTTTTAATTAATCATAAAACATTGTTAAAAATGTTCAGAATAAAATTTTCTAAAAGTTTTAGAAAAATGCCAAAACAAATCTGTAAGTCCTTTATATATGTTAAAAAAGCTCTATAAGTCCTTTAAAATATGTTCAGAGACAAAGATTGGACACCTGAGAGCATCTGAAAGCCATTGTGCTCAGCAAGAGTGAAGAAGAAAAATGTTGTTTAAAATTCCAATTTCGGTTGTTTTGGAAAAGGATGAAATCTTCCCAGCACACGGACAGCCAAATGTTTGTGTCCTATGTGGAAGACGGCGGTCCCTGTAACACCTCATAGATCAGATCGGGTCAGTCGAGCAAAGATGATCTTCTTCAGTTCGCACAGCAGATGCTGGGGAAGGCTTTGAAACATCCAAAGCTTGTGTGCCTGTAGTCGAGCTGGTATCCAATCCAACAGGAGCTGAAGCATCCCGTGTTGGCTCTAAGAATGCCGATATCAACATGGGAATATGCTGAGGAAAATGCACTATGTGGGCTGTTAACGGGTCCATCAATACATCCACGTCTGGTGGCGCAACCAATGGGAGTGTTAGACAGAGATCCAACACGCATTCTTGCCGCAGAACAAGCTGCGAAGAACAGGCAAAACACAGTCAATCCAGACTGGTCGGAATGATAGGAACCAAAACCTGCTTAGCTCCTGAAGTCGAGGTGTGCCCAGACGGAGTACCATGCGGTCACAGTAACGTTGCTCCAAGAGCATTTTTTCCATCTTCTTGGTGACTGGGATGTCCATTGCGTAGCAGAAAAAAAAAATCTGGATTCCGACTACCGGTGGAGGAGCAGGTTGAAGGTGCGAGCAGAGCAGAGCAGATCAGAGAGCTGAGAGCGGCGGGTGAGGGAACCGCGGGTATCGCAAGAACCGCGGCAGCAGTGCACAGGCAAACCTACGGACCAACGGAGCAGGCCAAGAGGAGCAGACACCGGTGGAGAGGAGTGGTGCGGTGCAGTGTGAGGCTGCTGCAAGGCTGCAGCTGTTCTGGGGTGGAGTGCCCGCAGGTGAGCGTAAGCGGCGGTGGTGAGCGGTGAAACCTACGGGGGCAAAGGTGAAAAGCCTACCGCAAACCGCCAACCGTGATCCGCCAACCGCATTTAACCCGCATCTAATCAGCATTCAACAAACTCCCCCCCCCCCCCCTTCAGATTTGGTCTGGTCCTAGCTTCAATAAACCACGGATTGCCCCAGCCTTCCCCACCACCGCAAGCAACATTAGTAACACAAGGACACCTCGCATTTACCTGCATTTTACCTGTAACTTGTTTCAAGGTGCATGCCGCTCACTCTGCACAGCCAGTCAGTATCTTTCCAGTGCAGGCAGGGGCCTCGATCATTTCTCAGTGTGTCCTCAGTGCGTCCTCCCCAAGTGCCTGCCTCTACTGCCTGACCGCGGCAGGTGCTGAGAGCCGAGAGCACTCCCAACGCTCCCGGAGCCATATGAAGCCTCCGGGGAGGGGCAGGAGCTTAACACATCTCTGGGGAGGCATAAGCCGCAACAAAACATCCTAAGAGGCCAGAGCTGCAACTAAACTTGCCTGAGAGCCGCAAATTAGGGACCGGAACCATTCCTTAACGCGGCAGAGTTACGTCAGAGTCTCGTTCATTGCAGCAGGAGCCGGAACCGTCTAAAATCCTCTTATTTAACACGGCAGGAGAACAAGTGCGGTTATACCTCCAACAGTGAAATTCGTCGGCGATCAACTCCTCTTTTCCCTTTTTCCTCTCCACTCCTCTCCACTCCCTTTCACGGAGGAAACGGCAGGAGCACCACCTCCAACGTACATAAAGGATATCCCCCCCCCATTGTCTGGTTCCTAAGGACTGGAAAGAGGATTGGAAAGAGCACCCCAAGGGGAAAAGAAAGGTAGAAAAGTAGAGCCGCCTGCGGACCTAGAGTACTTTAAATCTACTCTAAATATGAGGTCGGGCAGAGATAGGGGGCAGCCTGTGGCTGTTATCCGAAAGACTAAGCAGAAGGAAAAAGTAAAAGTAAAACCAATTTTGGTAACAGCCGAGGAGGAGGGTCACGGAGCAGAGGCCGCCAACAACCCAGCCAAAAACCCAGCGCCAAATATAGGAGGCTGCCGCCCCCTCCTATACCAACCAAAAATATCTTCGAAATTCCAATTTTTAAAAGATCCAGCCTCGATATTTTCCCCCAGTGGCAAAATCCAGGGCCTTCAAGCACCGCTCCTCCCCCTTTTCCCACAACAATGATCGACTACACTGGTCACAGTGGGAACCTTAGTGGCCCAACCTGTGGTCATCACGCCATCGTCAGAAAATATTTGTGAACACAAATCCCCCAAAAACTAAAGCCCGCCTGCCATCCAAGAAGGGGAGGTGGAATGGCGAGCCAAGGACTATACCACTTGTCGTCTTCAGACCAATCCCTCCCCAACTAGCAATGCCATCATTCTCTTAACCGATTCCAAAATGTGGAAAGAAGCACAAAACACACAAGAGTCTACAACAAAGACTGGCAAAGTCTTAAACTCAGGGCAGGAGGTCCCAAGTGGACACATACCGAATATATCATCAAAAACTGATCACCACTTTAATGTCTTGTCTCAAACAGACCCCCACAAATCCCCCATGACCCCATACTACATCAAGAGGCCACCAAATCGGCCCAATTGTCATCAGGCGCGGAAACAGGGGGCGCCCAGAATATTTCCAAAGAATCCTCTAAAACTGCACCGGATTCCCGCTCTTCTATGGGGGGTGGGCAGGAACCCCTCTCCTAACTGGGATCGCAGGAGTGGGCGGACCTATTAGCATCCTATGCACAGGAGACTCCCGAAAAACAGTCACCGCCCACAGCCAGTATCAGCACAAATCATGACGCGACACAAGGAAACGTCAAAGAAAATACGCCCAAAAGCTCAATTACTCGCAAAAACTCCCCAACACCTACTCTGATCTCAGGTTCTCCAATTCAACCGGGGAAACAGGCATCAAACACGTGGGCCATTCTATTAAACACAATGCAACGGACTGTTGATGTACTACATTACCAGTCAGACAAAATTTTACCTGCAGTTGTCAATACTAGATACTTTGGCCCTTTTTGTGGGGGGTATAGACGAAAAACTAGGCCAACTAAACCTCTTAATCAGCAGAGCCCAGCAGGAAGCTAAACTAATTTGCAGCTGCGGGAGGAGGAGCCTAGCGCGCAACCAAGATGGCCGCGTAGGTGCGAGGCTCCCGAGGACCTCCGCGACCTACTGAATTAATCCTGGCGATATCCTGTCCTTGTTGAGGGGACTGTGTTGGGGAACCGGAGCTGAGGCGCCACCCGTTTTTTGGGCTCGAATCGGACCCCGAACGCCGGTGGGAGCATCGATCGAAGGTTGCGGCCTTCTCCTCGCCGGCCCCCCGGATTGGAGTAGTGGGGCGATCCGGGCACAAAGTGAATAACAGCGGCGAGCGGGGCTGGGCGACTGGCGTACCCCGCACTTTCACTTTCGCTTTTGCGCCCTCCTAGCTCTCAAGCGGGGTCGGGCTGCGGAGCGGGGTGCGGTGGTGTGGCCTTGTCCAGGAGCCCGGCTGACCCGCCGGCGGTGGGTTGACCCGCGGTGCGGTGGTCGCCCCTGCCCCCCCACTGGCACCCGTGACTTGGTATAGCGGCCCGTTTGGGGAGCTTGGCACGACGGTGGAAGAGCCAGCATGTCCACCAAACAAGATGGCGACCGGGCGAAGGTGAAGACGACCCGCCGTGGCACGGCGCACCAGGCCAACAGTATGGACCGCTACACGCTCCAGAAGGGCTCTCCGGAGACATCGCGTGCATCCCCGGTGGGCCCGACGGAGGCATCTGCTCATCCGGTGGATCTGACCCTCCGGGACGTCATGGGCGCCATCGCAGAGATGAAGGCCTCGGTGGACCAGCGTTTCGACACCTTAGCGCAAAAAATAGACTCGGTCCTGGTGGATGTGAGCCTTGTGAGGGCAGACTTGTCCAAAACAAACGACCGAGTCGACTCCCTGGCCCACACCACAACGAGCCTCACGACAGACGTGGTGGCCCTCCAGAAGGAGGTGCGCCGGCTTGGCCAGGCGAGCGCCCTGATGGACCGGCGATTGGAGGACTCCGAGGGTCGGGCCCGGAGGAATAATGTCCGTATTGTGGGGGTGCCGGAGGGACGAGAGGCGGAGGCGGCGGATCTTTTCGTGGAAGAGTTGATCCTGACCCATCTCCAGCCCCGGGGGCTGAGTAAGCTTTTTGCGGTGGAGCGTGCTCACCGGGTCCCCGGGGGCAGACCTAAGACTGGTGCCCCGCCGCGGCCTCTCATTGCCCGGATTTTTAATTTTCGGGACAGAGATGCTATCCTCCAGACCTCCAGGCAACAGGGACCGGTCAAGCTTGACAACATGGAGGTACATTTCTACCCAGACTTTACTCCGGCGGTCCAGAAGCAGCGACAGAGCTTTCTTGGTGTTAAACGTCGCCTAAGGGACCTGAACCTCAAGTACTCTATGCTCTTTCCAGCTAAGCTGAGGGTAGAGGTGGATGGTCGCACGCACTTCTTCGACCGGCCCGAGGCGGCTGGGGACTGGCTGGACACCCTGCCTGGAGATCGGGGCGGGGGGGGCGCGGCTGGCGAGGAGGGCCCGCCGGATCAGAATTGAGGGGTGACTGAATAGGCCTTGCTCTGGACGTTGTTCCTTCACCATTTATTGATTGCGTATGTTCCCCTCCTATGGAGGTCGTGCGGGGTCTGTTGGGGGCTTCCCTCCTCCTCTGGGGGACTAGTTAGTATTTTAGCTACGGGGCGACAGGCACACTGCACTTTGGGGGGGCTGTCTGGGCTCATGCAGGGGTGCAGGGAGGGGGGAGTTCTGTTGGGACCGGGGGGTGGGGGGGGTGTGTTGTTTGTTAGCACCGCAGGGCAAACCCGCTACTATGTTGTTGATTTTAGGATGCTCGATTGGGGACAACCGATTGTTTTGACGTATGATGGGGGGTAGGGATTTGACTGTGTTGTCATGGAATATTAACGGCCTGGGGGATAGGATTAAGCGTGGTGTGGTCCTGCAGTACTTAAAACGTATTTCACCAGATGTTGTCTTCCTGCAGGAGACGCACCTTATAGGTAACTCCTTTCATGCAATGAATCGGCGGGGATATCGTTTGGCGGCCCATTCCGGCTTCACCTCGGGCTCGCGGGGGGTGGGTATTATGATCAAGAACTCGCTCCCGTTGGAGATTGACGAGGTGCGCCATGATGAGAGGGGACGCTACACGGTTCTGGTGGGAAGAATGGAGGGTAGAGTGCTTATCTTTATATCAGTGTACGTCCCGCCTGGGCTACAAGCCACCACATTCGCGGACCTGGGGCGCCTCCTTCTGGACCTTCCGAGTGGCCTGCTGGTGGTTGGAGGGGACTTTAATGCGGTAGCCTCTGGGTCTATGGATCGCCATCCCCCTAGGGACCTCCCCCGGGCACAGGCGTGGCTGCCCGGCCTTCTGGACACGCTGGGCCTGGTGGATTGCTGGCGATTAAAGCATCCCGCATTGCGACAGTACACCTTCCACTCGGGTGCCCATGGTAGCCTCTCGCGGCTTGATTACATCCTTGTCCCGGCGGCCCATGCAGGGAGGGTGGGGGAGGTGCGCCATCTGGCGCGGGGTATCTCAGACCACTCCCCATTGTTGTTGCATTTCGATGTCTTCCCGAGGGGGGATGGCAGGGTGGCCCCAATCAATGCATGGTATTTGCGCGACCCCACCATTCGTGCCGATTTGATCAAATCCTTACAGCGATATTTCGACGAGAATGTGGGGTCGGTCTCTTCGGCCATCTCCCTGTGGGAGGCTTTCAAGGTAGTCCTTAGAGGGGAGGCCCTCTCCTTTATCTCCCATGCCCGGCGGCGCGAGCGGGAGGAGGTGACCCGGGTAGAGGCCGAGATTGCAGAACTGGAGGGTGACCTGGGGAGCGGGGTAACAGACGCCAAGTTGCATGTTCTACACCTAAAGCAGGCGGCCTATCGGGCCCTCGTCACGGAGGCGGCCAGGGGCCTCAGTAGAGAGCAGCAGGGGCGATTGTATGATGTGGGTGATAAGGCTGGCAAATTGATTGCGTGGTTGGATAGGAGGGAGAGAGCGAGCCGCGTAGTGCCTTTGATTGAGAGTGTTGATGGTGCGTGTGTCACTGAGCCGGAAGCCATTGTCTCCTGCTTCGCGGATTATTTCCGCGGAGTCTACTCCCCGGTTTCCCCCTGCTCGGAGGAAGATTCTCATGCCCTGCTTCGGGACATCGCACTGCCCTCCCTAACGGTGGAGGACAGGGATTCGCTGGACGCCCCTCCCACCTCGGACGAAATTGCCTTGGCTATTCGTTCGGTTGCATCCGGCAAGGCCATGGGCCCCAATGGTATTCCCATCGAGCTCTACAAGCTACGCCCGGATGTGTTGGCGCCCCACCTGCGCGCGATGTTCCTGGCGGCCCACTCGCAGGGTTCCCTCCCGCCGGACCAGCGTCTGGCCACAATTGTGGTGATCCACAAGGAGGGGAAGCCCCGTGAACGGGTCACATCCTATAGGCCGATTTCGCTTTTGAACGCGAAGCCCAAAATCCTCGCCAAGGTGTTGGCCAACCGGTTGGTTGGCGTGGTGGGCGATTTGGTCCACCAAGACCAATCAGGCTTTATACCGCACCGCAACACGGCGCTCAATCTGCGGCGCTTGCACGGGGTGCTCGCGCGTGTCCCATTTGTGCGGGAGCCGGCCATCTTGGCGTCCTTGGACGCCACCATGGCGTTTGATACGCTTGAATGGCCATACATCTGGGCGATGCTGGCGAAATTCGGGTTCGGCCCGGGTTTCATTAGCTGGGTCAAATTGCTATATTCGGGCCCATTGGCGCAGGTGGTAGTGAATGGGCGAGTCTCGGCCCCGTTCGCGCTGGGGAGGGGTACGCGACAGGGTTGCCCCCTGTCGCCTCTCCTGTTTGCCCTGGCCCTGGAGCCCCTGGCGGAGTGGCTGCGGTGGCACCCTTCTATCCGTGGTCTCCGCTGGACCCCCGAGCATGAGGACCGTGTGTCCCTCTATGCTGACGATATCCTTCTGTATCTCGCCTCCCCGCGTAAATCACTGATCGTCCTGGTTGATGTTTTGCGCTCATTTGGTCGCAACTCAGGCCTGGTCATCAACTGGGCGAAATCCTGTGTCTATGTGCTTTCCGGGGAGGCTCCGGCCCTACCACGGGACTGTCCGATCCAGATTGCCTCCCAAGGTTTTCGATACCTGGGTATCTATATCACACTTGACCCGGAGGCCCGCTATGAGCGGAATTTGCTACCCCCCCTCCAGCGCTTGAGGGAGGACGTGGTGCGCTGGCGGCGTCTGCCGCTCTCGCCGCTCGGCCGGGCGGCCTTGTTTAAAATGATGTCCCTGCCGCGCTTCCTCTACACCCTCCAGAATACTATGGACTTGGTCCCGGCACGCTATTTCCGTGAGGTGGAGGGCCTCCAGCGGCGCCTGTTCTGGGACGGGAGGCCGCGCATTGCTCTGGCTAAATTGACGCTCCCGTGGTACGATGGGGGGGTCGCCCTCCCGGACATTAAACGGTATTACTGGGCCTCCCAACTAGCTGCAATTAATCATGGCCTTTATGGGCCCGCCTTGAACCCGGCATTTGAGATGGATAAGATGCTCCTACCTGGTGGCGATTACAATCGCGCGCTCTACTCTGGCGCGCCCGACTCCCGTTTGACGGGACCGACGCGTGTCATGGTGCGTGTCTGGCACGCGGCTAATGCAGCTATGGGGTGGAAGGACCGTTTGACCCGGGCGTCACCGCTGTATGCATCTGAGAGGTTGGGCTCCCTGTGGACGTCGAAGGGCTTCGAGAAGTGGGACACGATCGGAATCAGCACGGTGGGAGATCTCTGGACGAGGGGGGGATTCAAAACTTTTGAGACGCTGCAGGCGGAGTTTCAGCTGCAGGGCAGAGAGTACTTTCGGTACCTACAAGTCCGCCATGCGCTGGGCTCCGTCTTCCCGGACGTCGCATCCATTCCGGAGTCTTCCCCCCTGGAGGACAGAGTGCTGGACGGCCATGTACTGGACAGCACGATCTCCCTCATATACAAAAAACTGATCAATGATAGATCGTGCCTGCTGACTAGTCTCCGCGAGGCCTGGGTTGCCGACGGGCTGGAACTGGACGACGAGGATTGGATTTCCGCGGTGGCCTCTCCGAAAGAGGTGGCCATCCCGGCTCGCCTTCGTTTCGTCCAGCTCAAGATCCTTCACCGGGTTTACGTGACGGGGCCAAGGCTTCTGCGTATGGGTTTTGCTGGTGACGGAATGTGTAAGCGTGGCTGTGGTGCGTTGGCGACTTTCATGCATATACTGTGGGAGTGCCCGAAGGTGGAGCGATTCTGGCGTGGTGTGCATGAGGTCCTGCGTGTGGTTACGCGTGTCGCGCTGCTGCCTGAAGCGAGGAGATGCTTGCTGAATGTATGGGAACCGAATGACTATTCGGTCCCGCAGACGCGGTGGGTGACTCTGGGATACATGATAGCTAAGCGTGACATTGCTCAATTGTGGGGATCCCAGAGGCCCCCTGCGGTGTCGGCCTGGAAAGAGCATATGGATTGGTGTATGTTTCGTGAAAAGGTGGTGTATGTGGCGAGGGGTAAGCCTGGGGCGTGGGTGAAACTCTGGGGCCCCTGGAACGCCTACCGCGGGGGTATTTGTGAGCCACCACTGCTACCGGCTGCCTCGCCTGCTCCGTCTCCCTAGATGGCCCCCCTCCCTCGGCCGCGGGCGCGCGGTCCCCCAGTCCCTGATCTACTCCCATTCCCCTCCTCAGAGTTCTGCTGCTGGTTTGGATCCCCCACTTATGGAGCACGTGCTGTCACTTTGATCGCGGGTTGCCTTGCGGGTGTGGTTTTTTGGTGTTGTTTTGTTTTAAGAAAAGGGAACCGTACTGTGGGCTTGGAGCTGTGTGGCCTGCACCATTGATTACTCCTGTTTCACTGCTCTGCACTGCCGAGAGACTTTTACTGTATGTATGCAATATGCTTTTGTCATTCTAGCGGCCGGCCGGGTGGTTGTAGGCCCATACCTGTAACTTTTACAAACTGCAATAAACGGTTTCAAAAAAAAAAAATAAATAAAAAAAAATAATAATTTGCAGCTGCGGACCCATTATCGACAAACTATCAATACTCCCATCAATCGTCACTACCCTCATAGATGGCCTGCCAAAGTGCCCAATTTTAGAGAAAACATAGGCAACCTCAAAAGAAGCAGTGCCCAATGAACCGTTGAAAAAGGATCCCATTGTTGGAAATAAAACTG
This sequence comes from Triturus cristatus, assembly GCF_964204655.1. Lineage (NCBI taxonomy): Eukaryota > Metazoa > Chordata > Amphibia > Caudata > Salamandridae > Triturus > Triturus cristatus. Next base: position 1,012,446,908 of record NC_140587.1, on the reverse strand, counting down.
ACACTAGACTCCCGATTTGTCAGGAAGGCAGTCCGCACTCTAGAACCATTCCATTACCTAAAGAGCAAACACCAAAGCTGAACGCCAAGCGATGACGTCAACTTAGGAGGAAAGGCCGAAACAAAATACCATCGCCTAGCCTCACAAAAGTTTATCCGTTGTTTACAACAAAACAACCACTGCAGCAAATGCAAGAACAAACAATAATAGTTCACATCCCCGAAGCTGAGGGAATTCCAAACCAGCAAAGGGAAACCCACCCTACGGGAAACAAGGACAACGCTAATAGGACAAAAGCGGAAACACTGCTGTCGTGGGCAACACGGTCTCCAATCAGCAATCAAACTGACTCCAAAGGAAATAGAACAACTAAAGCCAAATTGAAACAGGATGACGGCATTGATAGCAGAACATCGCAACTAATTGGGGCAAGGGAGACTACTCCGTATCATTGTCCAAGCCAGGAGATGAACTCAACTGCCACACTGCACTTACCACTTCAACTGGGTACTGATCCTAGTACTCCAACCACGCAAACCGAAGAGCAAGTACACACGCCCAGTCACAGCACAGTTAAGGCGCCAGGAGAGGAAAACCAACCAAACGATAATACATTTGGATCACGCAATGAAGTACATAGAGCCCCCAATGTGTTGAGGACTATTACAACTGGGCACCTGGGTCTCTCTTTAAATTCAGATCGAGGCCCTGGAGGCTCAATAGGTACTAGGCATCAAGAATCATTCATTCCTAAAATCCCCATTATGTCAACTCAGTATTCCACAATCGGCTCTAAGGAAAAACACTTGGGGCTGGAGTCAGCAGACCGAGCAGGGAACTCCATCAGTATTATCTTCACCCCAGAATACGAATCAAAAGGACCCTTCGATATCTTGAACAGAGGGAACATTCTCCAACTTCTAAGCTCAATACCAGCACTGAAAGGCATAAGCTCTATGGATCTGCTCTCAATAGAATTTGCAAGGCTGGACAAAATGCAAAGAACGGAATCCACCAAAGCCACCTGGAGGACCATCCAAATAGCAAACAAAATTTTGGATGAACAGGAAACCTTTAAAAACTGGGGGATCCAAGCCACAGTGTTCTATAACACCGGATACCCATTCCCTCTACTCAACATAACAAGAGAAGGTATAACCCGCAAAAACCATAAAACCTTGTCCATACTTAAAGGAGCCCGAGGAACGTCACCACAAAATGTGCATGCATCAAACACACAAATTAGCATAGTAGACAACAACGTAGCTGCCCCATCTCTCTTTCGGATCACCCGAACTATTAACATACCAGGTTACTCATACTGACACAGAAATTTAATGAGGCATGATGGAAACCCACGTAAATCACCTCTGAGGATCTGTTCATGGAACATCAACGGGCAAAACAACAAGGCGGTTGACGCTGAATTCCTTGGTTACATAAAGACATTCTACATTATCCTTTTGCAGGAAACATGGCAAGAGGAGCCTCTACAAATAGAGGGATACACCTGTTTCAACACCCCTGCCCTGAGGAAAAGCAGCTACGGGCGTCCATCAGGCGGCCTCGCTACTTACATAAAAACTACAAAAATTCATAGTGCGAAGGAACTACCTCCTCTACTTCCATCTGTAAATACCACAATGATTCAATTAGACCTCTGTGGGAAAAAGGAGGAGTTACAGCTGATTAACACATATATCAACCCGAAAAAGGAAAAACAGGATTCAAACACACTGATTGAACACCTGTATCAACTGATGAGCACACATACTACTCCAAATCTCATTCTGTCTGGTGATTTCAATCAGCACTTACTAGGTACCTCCCCCAAATGAAGACGTCCAAGTACAATCTTTTTATTGGAATATTCCAATTCAACTGAACAGCCCTCAAGGGAGAAAAGCCAAGGGTGTCCCGGAGCTGCTAAATGATCTAGAGAACATTGGCCTACGGTGTTAAATGGCAGATTTGTGGACGATTCCCCATTGACCGCCTCCTTCCACTCTGGCCGTGCAACCTCCACAATTGACTACACCCTAGTGTCTCTCTCATTTTTCGAAAATATAAAAGGCTACTGTCTAGGTGAGAAAGGGGACAGACACCATCGGCCTCAGGAAATCTCACTTTACGTAACACCAGACAAATCAATTCCAAACCCTGTTGGAACATACACATGTCACACAATAAACCTCAAAAGAATCAAGTCATTAATATCAAATTCCAGAGAAGTACTTATGGCAGCAAAACAGCAATTAAATTAGCTTAACCAAACTACGGGAAACCACATTTATATCTGGTAAACCTTTACGGCCACGTTTTCAAATTCCTATTCATCTGTAGTCCGGCACTCCCTGCCCAATGATCCAACAATCGAGGGAAGGCCACAAGCGCGCAAAGGGCGACCCTGAAAAGCCTCAAAAAAGCCATAAATAAAACACTAAGATCACTGAGGGAACCGCCAGGGATAAGGCTCTACACCAACAGCTCCACAAAAAAAAGGCCGAACTCAGGAAACTGAAATGGGATATAAGAAAACAAACTTTGGGCTAAATTCCATCACGACTCCAAAGGGAACAACGGTGCACGATTTTGGGCAAAGATAAATAAAATTTTGCAATCCGCACATGGTGGCCTAACATCATACATAACAGAAAACAATTGGACATCCTTTTTAGAACACCACTTTAATCAGCAGGTTCTCGGACCAAACACTAGCATGGACAAACAACCTGTATTTCAACTTCATACCATGACGACCGATGAGGTAATAGCAACTGAGATCGATGTCGACCAGATCAGAGGGCAAATATGTAATGGGAGGAAGGACGGTGCACCAGGGCCGAACGGGATCCCGACAGCTCTTTTTAAGCAGGAACTAGAATATTTGTCAGAATCCCTAGTTCCCACCCTCAGCTCAGTTAGGCAAACTGGGTGTATGCCCGCATCATGGAAGGGCTCTATTATATCGCCAATCTGTAAAGCGGGGGACAAAACACTACCAAAAAACTACAGCTTAATCACACTACTAGATGTAGAGGCAAAGTATTTTGCAGGGAACTTACTAATTGAATTACAGGAATGGGCAACAGAGCAAAATATAATCCCCCCAGTCAAACAGGGTTCTATAGACACACTGGAACAACAACAAACCTCTTAGCAATGTCTCTACTCATCGACAAAGCGATTCTAACCAAACAAACTCTCCACTTTTGCTTTGTGGACTTTAAGGCGGCATTCGATAACGTTAACCGAGCCAACCTTGGACGAAGCTGTCTCACTGGGGGATTCCTTCGTCCCTCTTGAACCTTCTAATCGAATTACATTCCAATACAGGTCAAGCTTGGCAACGGCTGTCATCTTTCGAGGCGTATTCAAACAACTAAAGGCCTTAAACAGGGGTGCGTTCTCGCACCCTTTCTCTTTAACCTTTACACAGCAGATATGACAACAGCACTTATTGCCTGCAATGCGCACGCCACCCGAATAGGAGGAAAAACCATATCCAGTATGTCTTACGCGGACGATGTTGTTCTATCCAGCCATACTCAAGTTGGTCTACAACGGCTACTCAACACACTGCTTAGGTACACAAACGAGAATTATCTGGAAGTCAACATCGATAAAACAAAAACACTGACAATAAATGGAAAACTGTCCCACTCTTGGTTACTAGGTAAAACTGCAATCACCAACTGTGATGTGTATAAATACCTAGGTGTTATGATCAACAAGGGGGGGTCACTTCACGAATCAGCTCAAAGCCCTTAAGAGGAAAGGAATGGCGATTGCGACCATGCTAAGACAACTCAAAACAAAACTGACAGGACCAACATTCGCTCCCCTTCTCCGTGTTGCGGAAGCAAAAATTCCATCATCTGTTACATATGGCAGCGAGGTTCTGAGAGGCAGGGATGCTCTACTACTGGACACCACTATTACAAAAGCATACAGAGTAATGTTAAACTTACCACCTTATACCTCGCCATCACAGATTCGGCTCGAGCTCGGTCTAACGAAGCAACTCCTCGCAAGGCGAGGCTCATACATCAAGTGTTGGCATAAAATTAAGAACTCCGGCATAAACGCACTGAACCACCAGCTTTGGCAGGAACTGTGCAGCACACCTACCTCACCGGCCAAAGCCTACTTGGAGGAATCGCTCGACATAACGGGACTTTCCGACCTATGGGAAATCCCAATAACGCACCTGCACTTTAAACGCATCACCAATAAGTTTGTTAAGGAAATCTCCCTTATAGAAGACAAAGGTGCATTTTCACACAGAAGCCATGCATGGATGACTCTATCCAATTATAAATTATTTGGATCACAGGCATACTTTGAATTAGGGTATTCAAGGAAATCTAAAGAAGCCTTTTTAAAGCACAGGCTAGGAATCCTGCCAACCACACCTCATCTTCCACCATGGCTGAGAAAGAACTACAGGAACTCATGCCGGCTATGTGGAGTCGGAAAGGAGGACATTGAACACATAATATGCTCCTGTACAAAGCTTAATAAGGAAAGGGTTGGCCTGCTAAAAACTTATTTTAACGAACGAAGCATACGCACTGGGAGACGAGCAGTTCTCGCATGCTTCAACCCACTAGATCCTCAACTGAATAGGAAGCTTGTCAAGTTCCTATCTTTAGTAACATCCAAGCAAAAGATGCTCTATACTACAACTAGTGTATAATTTTTCACAGGTTCCCAGTAAAAAGACTCTGGACACTCTGTACTTTTAATTCATGCACCTGTGCACCAACACTTAAAAAACCTTTTAACAGAGCATTGATCGAAAAGTTATTTTATCAAAACATTTTAATTGATTTTTTTTTTTATTATTTAATTTTTATTTCAAATACAATAAATGTTTTACTTACTTACTTACTTACTTACACTACCGGTAACAGGATTAGCAGAAGTCCTCCAAAAATGCTTCCAAATACGGAGTGTATAAAAGCTGGAATCACTCCGAAGCCTGTCTGATAGGTGCTTAACAGTCCAGAACCTATGGTCTTAAATAGGTGTACTATACCCTTCGTATCAGACATGTTACAGATACGTTGTTACATTTCTCCGAAATGGAAAGGGCAGTTAGTTTGTACCAGTGCCTGTATCTCAGCTGAGGACTTTGCATCCTGGAGATCAAAAGTCTCACGGGCTGAGGTTAAGGGCACATCTTTCTGAAAAAGCATGGCTTTCATTCGGCTCAAAGTATCAATTCGTATAAAGGAAACATTCAACGAAGGCCATAACAGCGCCTCACTGACTGTGTGGGTCGGTGGAAACAATTTTGCATACAACAAGTAACCCTGCAACTTACTGTGACTAGATATGCGATGCCTAGAAGTATCCCACAACAACCTTGATCATTCATCATTAAGTAACTCCCATTCAAGAGCAGCCTGAGCACTGGATTAATCATGGCAGCTAAGGAACCCTTTAAATGTCAGGAGAAGTTTGCAACCGTTACAGGCCCAGTGAAGAATAATATCCTGGCAAAGTAGAGACCCATCTAATGAAGGCTCGCAGTCTGTACCGCTGAGAAACACTTCAGTGTCCCCATTCCTGCATCTAAATCTATATGGTAATTCCCAAGATTCGTGGATGAAGTCCTTACCCATTGCTTCATATCTGCGTACCTGGTAGTGTTCTAGGCAATATTGAAATTGGAAAGTTGTTACTGGCAATGTTATATGGTTATGAATTAACCATTATGTGGATGGTGACTGCCACGGTGAAAGTTAATCCGTCTAACTTTTCAATGTGCAGCATTTTATATTTTGCATCTCTTTGTGCCATTCTTGTTTTTCTCTCTGATAGATTATATGCGGAGAATAGAGACGTACTGTTAATATATCGCCAAGGCACATGACCAGAGTGCAATGATTGTAGCGTCCAACTTAATAATTGAATGGATCGTAACTGCAATTGCCCATGTGGTAAGATGGACAGATCATGTTCCATTATATCTATTGCAGAAGACAGTGTTGCCCAGTAAATAAATCCTGGATGTCAGTGTGGTCATACAATTGTCTACCACAGCCAAAGCCTTTTCTAGGTTTTCTCTGTCAATTTCACACAATCTCTCTGCAGCTTCCTGTTGAGAGATTTTCCAAATTTCATTCTAGATAGCATATAGGAAGCATTTACGTCGTGGTTTACAGGGACCTAGAAAAAAATCCATTAAATCCATGTCTTCTAAGGACAAGTGTTGTTTTACCAGTGACAGTGTTGAGGTTCCTAGCCGATCTAAGCATAACTTTCCAACGCTGTATGATGTCACCACCCCCGGACGTTCTCGTTGTACATAGCGTAAGTCAGGCCTATGGATACTAAACCCTTTGGTGGTACCCTTGAATCTAGACTGACACCTATTTGTGTCAATAGACCCCTAGGCCACAACCCTCTCACAGACAGCCAACCATAGTGGGGTGTCAAAGTTCTGGGGAGATGTCAAGGTTTGGAGACTGGCAGTTACCTACTAATGTTTCTTTGCCCCATCCCACTAATCTGATTTTGAACAATTATTATTCCCCATTGTCTAATCTGGAGGCAAATAATTGACTGACAGTGTCGGATCAGCCACCCGTACCCTGTCACGTAACCCCTGCTGTAGGGGCTAGTTGTAAATTAGTTAGTTGGAATGTTGCTGGGATTAGATCCAAGAGAGCGGATCCAATTTGGCTTGATTTTTTAGGTAAATACGATATTATTGTCATGCAGGAATCATGGGACCCCTCAAGCAACTTCTGTCTGGATGGCTATTCTAGCTTTGCGGTACCGGCAGTCATGGGTGGGGCGGGACAAGCGAAAGGGGGTTTAATATTTCTTTTTGCACTACAATTGAAGGGCACATTTATTCGTCTGGTTTCTGATTCGAATAACTTTCTTTGTGTTGAATGGTCCGTCTCCCATTCTCTAAAAATTCTAATGATTAATTTTTATAACTCTAGGGACTGTGTTGACTTTAATCAACATGTGGCCGCTTTGCAATGTTTCATTTTAGAGTACAGTCAAAAACAAAACACTGGTTTCGAGATCGTCCTTATGGGCGATTTTAATGTTCATCCATGCGATGTTGAGTGTCATGCGAGGGTCTACGAAGCTCATGAGGGGCCAATAGGTGCTGCTGCCTCTCATTTTGAGCACACCAGGCAGGGGGAGGCTCTAGAGGAATTTCTTGCCACAATTAACATCTTTGAGTCCAATTTTGTAGAGGTAGGGGGCAGGGTTACCACATATAAAGGCACTACCTCGGGGACAGTGATAGATTATATTTTTATGTCCTCGGGCGCCTTAGCGAGGGCAAGAGCTTACAAAGCCGTCCCGTCTGCCTTCAGCGACCACAATCCGGTGTACTTGGAGTTGGATATGGTGGAGAGCTCGGGCGACTCGCGCCATGCTTGCCAAATTGACCTTCCCCTCATCATGAAAGATCAGGGTCGTAGGATCAAATGGGCCAAGGTGGTCCCTGCAACTTTTCTGGAGGTGCTTTGTGCTAAAATTGAAGGGCCTTGGGCCACTTGCCTTAATGACAATTCGCCCGCTGCGGAGGTAGTCAGTGCTTTTGAGGCAATCTGTTTACAGATTTCTAGGGACCTGACTTCCACCAATACCCGCAGATGTAGTAATCCCCTAAGATGGTTTGATGGAAGTTGCTCTAGGGCCCATAAGGTTTTGCACCAGGCGCTAAAAATCAGTCCTAGGGACAAGGCGGCAATGCCGTAGCGAGAGGGGCTTATAAAGAGGCTATCGCCAAACGGAAAAAGGTGATAAAATCGGAGGCTTGGGATAATCTCCTATCTATTGACGTCCTACGGGACAGTGGAAAGTTCTGGGCAACAATTAATCACCCATTCTTTTCGGGCATCGAGGGCTCAGACCTGGATTGCGTAATCCCGGTTGAGCAATGGTTTGATTATTTTAGCAACATGTATGGTGCGGGTGGTTCAAGTCCCTAAAGCAGCAGTACATCTCTAGAACCCCATTATTTGCCTTGCTTACCTTTTGATTTTTTGGATGTGGAGAGAGCCATAAAGGAATCCTCTAGAAACAAGGCGCCGGGCCCCGATGGCGTGCCGGCGGACTTATATGGCTCCTCTCCTAAACTATGGGCAAGGATATTAACAAATGTTTTTAATGCCGTCTCTGGCTACAGGTTCCCCGCATCGTGGGCTACCACGGTCATCATACCAATTTTTAAAAAGGGTCAGCGTGGAGACCCCTCTTGCTATAGACCCATCTCCCTGTTAGATTCGGCAGTGAAGATCTTGGGTAGGGTCTTACTCCTTAAACTTAGGGATGCTTTAGACAGTCGGGGTATCTTGTCCAATTTGCAATATGGGTTTAGAGCAAATAGGGGAACCTTGGATCAATGTTTAAATCTCCAGCTTTTAATCAGTAAATATACGGTGGCGAAGCACGGGTCCCTTTTTATGGCTTTTATGGACCTGTCGTCTGCTTTTGATTTAGTTAATCGGTCGAAGTTATGGCTTATTTTGCTGGAATTAGGTATTGACCCCCCCCCCTAGTTAGTTTTTTAGCAGCACTCCACCAGGATCTTTCTGCCTCAGTAAGGGTCACTCAGGACGGGAAATGCACTAAGCACTTTAGGTCAGAGAGAGGGGTGAGGCAAGGGTGTATCCTGGCCCCACTCCTCTTTACTATTTATATCAACGGCCTGGAAAAGTCCCTGGGGATCCCGAGGGCGGACGCGCCGCGTGTAGGGGATTTAGCTATACCGGTTCTCCTATACGCGGACGACGCTGTCCTGCTGGCTCGCGCAGGTGTGGGGCTTCAGAGACTGCTGGATGCCTTTGGCGCCTTTATGGCTGCCTTAGACCTTTAGGTGAATATAAAGAAATCTCATTTTATGGTAGTGGGGAAACAGGGCAAAAAGCTTAAATCTAGGTCTTTTTTCTGTAATGGGGAATAGATTTCGAGAGTAAAGGTTTTCTGTTATTTGGGGGTCCTTTTTGACGAGAGAGGCACTTGGGGCCCGCAAATCAAGCTTAAAAGTAACTCGGTAGCCAGGTCCACCTCAGCGCTGTTGAGCTTTGCCAAAAGACTGGGGGCAAGGCCGATGGAGGCCCTGCTGAAAGTCTACATCTCGAAATGCATGGCTATCGCCACTTATGGCGCCGCACTGTGGGGTTATGTTGCTCAGGACCTGATTCAAGTGGTAGAAAATAGATTTTTGAGACACTTGCTCTCAGTTCCCCAATCTACCCCCATTTTTTCTATTCACTCGGAGGTTGGCCTGGGTTATGTTACGGATAAACTGAAGATGGCCCCATTATTGTGTTGGGCGAAAACCTGGTTAAATCAGGAAATCACTCTCAACCATATGATTCTTAATGATATTCTAGCTATGGACAATGTTAAAAGAATACCCTGGCTGGAGTACGTTAGAGCTGCGTTCTCCCGTCTTGGGCGTCCTGAGCTTTTCTCATCCCCATTACATATTGTTAAGGCAGATGTAGTATGGATTAAGCAGTCTTTTTTAGACAGGGCAAAATTGGATCGCGAAGAAAGGGAACTTACAAAACCACGTGTTAGAGCGCATTTTATGCTTCTCTTATCTCCCTCGCTGGAACCCTACTTAAGCATTGTTTCTAATCCATACCATAGATTTTTACTGCTGAGATTTAGATTTAACCTGATTCATTATTCACTTGGTTTTTATCCGTCCTGGGGCAAACCTGAATGTAGCAGGCCGTGCCAATGTGATAATTTCTCATTCCAAGACACACTGCATTTTATCATGTTTTGTGAGGTTTATTCTGCTAGCCGGAAAAAATATTTGCTCCCAATTCTGGAGGAAGCCGGCTTTTTACAAGTTAGACCTGCTCTGCTATTTCTTCAGCAGTTGAGCAGTACCCGCACTGTTTTTAGTGTGGCAAATTTCTTGGTGGCAGCCGTTCGTTGCAAACTAAAAATCCCTCCCAGCTTGTGTAATCCTGACTGACCTTTTAGTGATTGTTACTAGGTATGGTATTTTTAACTTTGTGGATATGTTGTAAATATTGTCGGTATACATCATGTTCTTTGATTGTTTTTATCTATTGTATGAAATCTGTACTTTTATGATTTTAATTTAATCGAATAAAGTGTTTTGACTGATTGACTGACATATCTGAATTGTAGGCTATGCTTACTGCATGTCCCACTGGGCAACGCACAAGGGCACAGGTTCGCTGGGAAACCGACATAGGCAGGCCACTAACTCCTAAGGAATGGGAACACATCCTCTACAGAACACATCACACTGCGCACAACACAGCTGGGGCGGAGTCCACTTTTAAGGTCTTTTCATATTGGTACTACACTCCTGTCCGCATCCACAGCTGGGACAAAAGCATAACAGACCTTTTCTGGAGAGGTTGTGGAATGTCTGGCACTTTGGCTCATCTCCTGTGGCACTGTCCAAAGCTGTAACATTACCGGATTGAAGTCCTAGACATAGATGCAGTGTTTGAGATCTCCATGTCCCGCTCACCAGAATACACCCTCCTTGGCCTCTCTCATTCCAGGGTCTTTCAACTGAAATCCATTTGTGGTAGACAAATAGCATTAACACTGCTGGCAGCTAGACAGGTCATTTTAGCTTACTGGGGCACGACGACTACACCTGACGTGCTGTCATGGATTCATCGCCTGTGGCATCTATTAGCTATGGAACGCATGTCTCTTGGCGTTGAGGGCAAAGTGAAGGAGTATGCCAAACTGTGGGCGCCTTTCTTACAACTGTTAATGAAAGATATGAGGGAAGTGACCTGTCCTAAATAACTACAAATCCTTCAACTGCTTCCACTGGAGAAGCTAGCTAAGGACCGGACACCGACAACATGAAAATGCTGCTTTCTCAAAACCTGTACCTAGAGGTTCAGATATCCATAGTTAGGCAATAACTGGTGCGGAGGAGGGAGGGGGAGGGTCGTGAGGGTTTGGGAGGGACTTTGTTTTGGTATTATTTTTCTTTTGTCATCTCTTTCTTTGTTGACTTCTTTCATCACCTCAAAATTGGAAGATGCAACTTAACATACTGCAATCCTGCTTATTACGCTGCCAGCCTCCGGGTTGTGGGCTTAACGCTGTGTACTACTACCTTTGTCTCGCTCTGCAGGTCAATGGATGCAGGCAGAAAGCTGTGTCCATTTGTTCTGCCTTCCATCTAATAAAAACGATTGATTCCCAAAATTACCGTTTCTCCCTTTGGGCAATCCACAACAAACTCAGACGGCCAATCTTTTTCCGCTAAAAGGATGCTGTATCCAAAGGACAGATCCAAAAGAGACCTTTAATTTTCCTGGGTTTGCCCGCCTCCATGTGGAGTGTTATTTCATATAATCAATGTGGTACACTTTCCCTAGTATCAGGTGCTTCCACCGTCATTTGTTCCTTCAACACCGCTGTCACCAGAAATTACACCAGGTTCTGGTGAGCAATTGTTACTTGTGCTTTGCTGTCTAGCATCATCAGAGCCCATTCCAAGTTCAGAAGTTGAGTTCTCAGCCGCATGGGCATTACTTACTTTAAGGCCAGTAACTTTCTTCTTTTTAAATTGAGGTTTCACTTTTGCTTTATCTTTGTTTTTGATATTATAGTGTGAAGTACGATGTGTATCTCTGGACTTTGTTCGTTCTTCTGATCTGTGTTCTGACCGTCCTTCCCTCTTGGAGTTTATTGATGAATCCTGAAAGGAACTAGAGGAACGTGTATCAATATCCTGATACCCCTCAGGTTTTTTTTAAATGTTTTCACGATTCCTAAGGTTGTACATCCTTTTAGAGGGCTCCTGTTGAGGAGACCCAACCCTTGATTGTGATCTACTCTCTCTATACTTTTATTGTTTATTATCCCATTTCTTTTTGGAAGAATCAGGTGCTTGTTTGGTGTTTTCCTTTCCATGAGTTGAGGTTTTGTTGCTCTAGCTCCCAAATTATCGCTACCTAATTTGGCATATGTATCTTCGATAATTTTAGGTAATTCCCACTCTTGTTGTACAGGAGTGAACTCCCTCAGGCGTTGGCGTATTGCCACTGCTGCTGTCTCCCCTTCTATATTTGCCAACATAATCGTGGAAACCTGGGCAACATTTCCTAACAATTTCATCCCAAGTTCAGAGCAGGTGGTGCTCCATACTCATTCTTGATCTGTCTCAATACATCTGGTATCACTGCTATTGAAGGGATACCATGAGTTCTGATATAGATGGCAGGGAAAACTGTACCCCGAGAGGTACAGTCCTCTAGCGGAGGAGCTTTCCCAAATGGCAAGCAGATTGTTAGCATTCTGTGTTTTTCTTGAGGGCCTGTGTGTGGGAACACTGTCTCTAACTGTGTGATTTTCTGAGCTATCCAGAATGGCATCTTCTCACATTTAGTGGGCTATCTGGCATTCAGGCTTTGGCATTAAGAGGCTTTGGCATTCAGGGACACAGGAGCAAGTGTCACAATGGTGACAAACGATCTTCTGGCTTCTGAGTAAACCATACTTTTTTAAAATGTATTTTATTTATTTGTTTGCATTTTCAAAAGAATAACCAGGAACAAGATACAATTGCTCAAATCAGAGCTTTGTCAGAATATTGACATTGTGTAGAAATCATTCGGCAGAACATAACATTACAAAATTCGGCACTATAGATGCACACAGACATGGCAGTATGCTAAAGAGCATCGTACAAGAGGATAAACAATACAGTATTGCAAAAATCAACAGAAAAGAAAAAATGTAAATAGATATCTAGCACACCCATTCATCACACATTAGATACTGTTAGCAGATAGGCAGTGAGTGGACGCCAAATATGAATGAAAGAAAGGTGAGGTTTATATAGCGCAACTGTCTCTCCTGACGGAGTCTCCTGGCGCTGCAGATAACTAAAACTGACTGTAACTGTCCAGGCTAGATCATAGCCAGAGAGCAAACATCTGTTAGGCCGAAGATCCAGGTCTTAAGGACTCTTCTAAACAGATCTTCACGTTGAATCGCTCTCAATTCTTTTGGCAAGCTATTCCACGCTTTTGCTCCCAAGACCGTAGCTGATTTCCCTCCTTTAGATGACAATTTAAACCTAGCTATTGCAAGTAAGTATGCAGAGCTAGATCTTAGTGTCCTTGTTGTGTTGTATGATTTAAATCTAGTGGAGAGATAAGCAGGGCCCACTCCACGAGAAGCTCTAAAAGTAGTTAAAAGCAATTTAAACAGGATGCTTTTATGAATCGGGAGCCAGTGCAGAGTCTTCAATGCAGCAGAAGCAGACGCTCTACGAGGAAGTCCCAAGACCAGTCTGGCCGCTGCATGCTGGACTACCTGAAGCCTCCTCAGGGAAGACTTATTCGTCCCTGCGAGGAGGCTATTACAGTAGTCCAGCCGTGATAATATAAGAGCTACTGTCACCGTTTTCCTAGCTGCGAGCGGGATAAGATTAAAAATATTTTTTCAATGTTTTGATGTAGCCGAAACAGATCCCTGTCAGTTTTGAAACATGGGGCTTAAAGGAAAAAGAAGAGTCAAACAGTACTCCCAGATTTTTTGCAACCTCAACCGTTGAAGGAGGGGCTACAGTATCATCTGGCCACCAGTCTTTGGGTCGGAACAGATTGTTTTTTCTGATGGGAAGGATTTCTGTTTTGTCAGTGTTACAGCAGAGATGGTTGTTGTTCATCCATTTGATGACTGCCGGTAGTGGGTGTTTCACATCTATCATCAAAGCTCACTCGCTATACCCCCTCCAGACTCTTAAGATCATGTGCAAGGATTTGCTGAAGATTACTAGGTTCTGAAAGTTCAGGTCAGGGAGGCTGGTCGTTTTCCTTCCTTGCTGTCTTCTAATGGAATAACTTGCCACTGCAATTACGTATCAGTGAGGACCACATCCACTTCAGGAAATTTCTCAAGACTCACCTATTTTAAAGGTAGCCCTTTTTATGTGCCGAGATACCCCTACAGGGGTGATTTGTGCTCGTAATAAATCAAAATAACATAACATTGATACATCTCAGTAATGATCGCATTTAGGAGGAAGTTGAAGTTGAAGTTGAAAGGGATTTGTAAAGCGCTCTAATACCAAGCGCAATGTCCCTTTCATATCCCCAGGGGTGGCTCCTCCGCTATGGCGGCGGAGCGTCGCCACACTGCTTTTAAGTAGTGTGAAACAAAAAATGACACTAACTTAGAGTCATTTTATGTTTCCTGTCCTGCTGCTTTGCGGCAGGCGGGTGGGTAGAGCTGCTCTGTTCTCAGGGGAGAAGTGGCTGTTTGGTCGGCCCTCTCAGTCATGCGCACTTCCCTGTTCTCCATGCAGGTTGCATTACAGCCTGCATGGAGAAACCTGCCCACTCCTCAGCCCATAACTGAGCGCTGCGTCACGGTGCTCAGACCAATCACAACGCTGCATGCAGTGTTGTGATTGGCTTAGGGGTGGGAGCCTGGCTGCCTGCTTCCTGTTCCTGTCGGAGGCAGGAGAGCAGGAAAGCAGGAGCAGAGAAGACGTGGGACCCGGCCTCGAGGTACGCTTAAAAATAAAAACCTTTCCAGCCCAAGGCGCGACACCTCCCCCCACGCGACCCCCCCCCTTATCCCCCTCACCCTCTCCACTGGCGAGCCATGCCGACCGTGAATGCATATCCCTTCAAAATGATTTGCAAACATTTTCCATATCATGCCAGGGGTTAGTAAATACTAACATTTTATGGTTGCATACTCTGTGATTATGCAAATTGCAGGGTGAGCAAGCCCAATATATTTCACTTTTATTTTCATGATGGCACTCCTTGGATTTAGGCTAGATATCACGAAACCAGTCAGTGAACTTGTGACACTGAGCTAAGTATAGGCCTCTGGTGTAGATGCTCTGCCAACTCCCTCTGCTATTCGACACATTATCAGAATTATGTAACATAACTGGTGCTCATGTAATGCGCTCCATTGCGTTCGGGTCGAGTTCACGGTGTATAAAACTGCACACAAAAAAAAAATGTCTAATATCTTGGGCTGTTCGTTATTAAACTAGAATTATCAATGTGTTTGCTTAGACTGAGTATGTGCTGAGTTGTGCTCGGCTATAAGATTGCAGATATTTGTGCAGATGTTTGCTGGTTGTTTTGGACCAGTGATACTCAAAGTACGGCCCTCTAGACCTTTACACTCGGCCCCCTGGTGAACAGCAGCATGGGCTGCTGCTTACTTACTAAGCACAAATATTCTTAAAATATGTTAAATAAACAGGTAATAATTTATTTGCAGGTTAACTGAAGGTATGCAGCAACAAAGTAGGTGCCCTGCACCATTTAACTTTAGGAACAACTTTATTTTTAAAGACATCCTACAACAAATGTGTAAAAATAGGATTATTTTTCTTCAAAATTCAAACAATTGTATTTGATTAGCATGCAGAAGCGTTTTACCATACCAGTGCTTTGAGAGGTTTTTTTAAGTGATCATTTTCAAACATGAATTTAGACACATTCATGCTTCCCCCTACTATAACAACAATACCAAGAGTGAACTGAGGCAAGTCAGTTGTGCACCCTGTGGGTGGTCTAGGTTGCTAATATACTTGGGCAACATTATAATCAAACACTGGAGAAGGTTTTGTACAGCACACATTCTAAACTCATTTATTTCGAGGTCCTCTTATATACCATAATGAAGAAAAAGAAGGCAAAGTGAAGAAAAATGCCTAGGATCACAGTTTGGTCAAGGGGAAACATGCCTGGCTTCCCCTACAACCCCCTGAGCCACGCAGACCCCCTACCCCCATCTTGCTGGCATCAGTGCGGCCCTCGGTCACACCAAAGACCATACTTTGCAGCCCCTGGGCAAATGTTTGCGAGTACCCATGTTTTCGACAGTCAGTCACTTGAGTGCTCACTTTCTGATATGAGCCTGTTGCCCTCTCCTTATTCGCTGACGGTATAAAGTTTTTTTAATCAAAAAAGAACTCAACCAAATCCTTGTTCAATACAGAAGTATTTTTTGCTAAATGATCTGGTCTTTTTTCTACTTTTCTGGTCTACCTCACAGCAGTTGGTGATTGAGTCATCGTGGCCATTCAACTGCCATTCTGAAACATGTAGTTCTGTGGCAGGCTGTCAAGTAAACAAAGACAATGTAAATTCTTGTTTATTCTGTTTGTTCTCCATACATGAAACATTTGACTAATTGTTGCCATTTATTTTGCAGGAACAATATGTGCAGTATCATTCTTGATAGCATTGATTTTTGTGCTAAATTCCGGAAACTATTGGCTGGCCTTGTTTGACAATTTTGCTGGATCCATCCCCTTACTTATCATTGCTTTTTGTGAAATGGTCGGAGTTGTCTACATTTACGGAATAGACAGGTACAAGCTTATATCATTATACTGCTATAAATCCAGCCTCCTACACAGTATGTTTTTACATGTGTTAACATATTTTCCATTGCAGGTGCTAAGAATTGCAATTAAGCACACAAAAGGTGGCTCGTGGCCTTACCTCAAAGGCAAATACACATAAAGGGGCACCTCGGTATTGCCCTGAGGCAGCTTCTTTTACAACATTAGTGCCCATACACAACTCCACTAACGCACCTTCGTCCTTTAGAATGCAGCCAAAAGGACTTTAACAGACTGCTCTGACACTGTTTGCCTACTTCCCACAACTGGATCCCACGGAGTACCTGCTCCTACTTTTACACATCCTGATCTTTGCCATGTGTCCATGTCAAGTCCTGCCAAACCTCTGTGAATGACCCAGGTTGTGTGGTTGACATAGGTGCGGAGAACTCCTTTACATTTGTAGCATTCGTTTGTGCAATAATAGTAGCATGTACTATTTAGGCAAACTAAAGCAATTCAGTGTTTCTTTTGTGCAATGTAATTGATGAATGTATAATCAGTATCTGAAAACAAATGAGGCAGTATCGCTTTAATTTCCTTAACATAAGTTTCCAGTTACACAATCCTTATAGACATGAAGCAACTCCTGTGACAAAAGTGCAGACAATGTGACTAGAAATCTGTGCTGGAAACACGTATTCCACCGTCAGCCAAATTGTGTGATCCTGGATAAACAACTTTACATCACTGAACCTCATTTTCTTAATTTCAAAGTTTAGGACAACCTATATCTATCACCTGAACTATCATACCAGTACAAAGCCTAGGACAGAGAACCTTTTTTACGGTTTTATTTATTGCCATTTGAAAAAGTAACATCTTACAGTACAAATAATGCATCATAATAAAGTAGGAGTGATGGGAGAGAGAGAAAGGGGATCCATATGTCATTTACATCAACTGTATTACATAGAGCATCTCAAGCATAAATTAGACGTTGCATAGTAAGCTGACATTTCTAAGTAATTATCTCGAGGGTCCTTCTAATATATAGGATCTATTACACAGAAATCTTGCTCTGTTTGGATTTTCCAGCAGAATATAGAGCTAGACTACTTCATCCCACAGCTAACCTGTGTCAATCTTTTCCCCCTAACCAGGTGTGGGGATGTAGGGTTGTATTTGTTGCGTTCGATTTTATAGGAGGGTGTAGTAGCTCGCGAGCGCAGATATGATAGGAGTGGTTCCCAAATATCTTGCAGACAACTTTGTAGGGGCATTAGTACTCAGTATTCGGCCAATTGTTACTGGCAGTATGACGCGTCCTGTAGCCATAAGGCAACCTTGGGGACGCCCTTCCTCCCCCAGTGTTTAGCGAGTTGACGTTTAGCTAGTAGTAGCAGTATGGCTGTTAGGCGGCGTGAGGGCACAGGTATATATGTTTAACGTAGCCAAGAAGTCTAACTAGTGGGGTGAAGGGGATCACATGTCCTATTATTTGTTGAATTGTGGAGTGTATCTCCCGCCAGTAGTCTAGTATCTTGGGGCATTTTCAGGCCAATTGTAGGAATGATGCTATTGGTGTCCAGCATCTTTCACATCATGTCTCCTCGTTAAGGCCAATTCGTTTCAGCTGTAGGGGAGTGCGGTATAGTCTATGTAAAAATATGAAATGTATGAGGAGCAATCTGTAGTTGGGGGATAATGCCTCCGACTACATGCAACAATAGGACCACTGGTCCGTGGTGATGGGGGGGTCTGTGTCTAATTGCCACTGGGCTAGCGCCTTGGGGGTGCATTTTGGTGTCTTGTCGTGTGTCAACGCATATAACCTAGTGACGAGTTTATGATGGGAGTTGTGCGTGAGTACATCCTCGAGGGCGTGTAGTGTGGGTGGGCGTGCTGGAAAGTAGTATGATTTGACCGACACCTAGCTCGTATTTGAGGGTAGAGGACCGTATCCATCATGGTGGGCGTAGGAGTGTTGGTAGGCATGGGTGCAGCTACTAATTGGTAATTCGGTTATAGATCAGTTTATGTGTAAAGGTGTCTGTGTGGGCCCAAGTGCGCAGTCCCTTCTCCACTAATGCCAGTATCGCAGGAATGCGCATAATAGGGCTAGAGGGGGCATATAGGTAGCCCGGGGATGCTCATCTTCTCAGTCTGTCCCAAGCCCACCTCACTCAGTCCACCGTGTCCACAGGTGTCCGATAGCATCTATAGGGTTGATATAAAGCTGTGGATAGTAGCGTTGGGGAGGTTAAATCTGCCTTGACAGCGGAATGTGGCTGAAATTTGACCGGGTAGAGCCAGAAATATAAGTATTGGGCTTGGATGCACAGCTCATACAGTGTCAGGTCTGGGAATCTTAGGACTCCTTGACGAAAGGGTAATGTGAAGATTTCCCATGCTATCCTGGGTTGCTTGGCTGCGCCAGCTAAGGGAATTAGGTTGGATCTTAGTAGTTTGAGAAAGTGTTGAGGAAGTGGGATCCGAAGGTTAATGAAGAGGTAAAGAAACTTAGGCAGCACGACCATCTTGGCAATGGCCAATCGGCCAGTAAGCGAGTTGGGATTTCGGTTCCAGATCGGGATTCTCTTCTCCAGCCAGGCGATTATCCTGCCATAGTAGGCCTGCTATAACTCTTCCATGTTTCGACTAAACCATACACCTAAATATCTCACTGGTTCCATAGCCCATTGCAATTCAAATTCAGGTGCAAACTGCCTAGTACTGTCAGTTAGGGGGAAGAGGACGAACTTAGTAAAATTTATCGTTATGCCAAAAAGGCCTCAGAAATTGATGACCTCCCTGATGACACAGTCTAAATTTTCTTGCAGCTGCCTACAAGGCAATGCCGTCTGCGTACATGGAGACTAAGACGACTCGTTTGCAGAATCGGATTCCCCGGTGTGCATGGTACTGGAGTAGTTTGGCTGCTAGAGGTTCCATGCCTATGGTGAAGAGGAGTGGGGACATGGTGCATCCCTGCCTCGTGCCTTGTGTAACTGGAAATGGTTTGGATAGCAGGCTGTTAACGCGTATCCAGACTGGGGGCGGTGTATAGAAGTTTAATGAGATTTAAAAAAATGTGTGCTTAGCCCTATATGTTGGAGAAGTTGGAACAGGTATGGCCACTTTAGGGAGTCAAACGTCTTGGTGGCGTCAAGCAGGGTTGCCACTGCTGCCACGCTTCGATCCGTCCCATGCATGACCGCAAAAAAGGCACGGAGATTGTGTGCAGTAGATCAATCTGACACAAAGCCAGACTTATCTGGCCGTATTATGTCAGGGAGGAGCGGTGACAGGCGGTTGGCAATGAGTTTTGCCAAGATTTTGTTATCTACGTTTATCATAGAGAGTGGTCTATAAGAGTCACAGGAAGTGGCCGATTTGCCAGGCTTTAATATAGTGACAATGACCGCCTCTCGTAGTGATTGTAATAATTCCCCAGTTGCCATAGAGGACTAGTACATGGCCAGTAAATCGGGGATTAGTGTAGCTGCAAATTCTTTATAGAAGGATGTGGTGAGGCCGTCCAGGCCCGGGGCCTTATCATTGGGGAGGCTACAAATGACATGTAGGACTTCCTCCTCCGTAAACGGGGAGTCTAGATATTGACAGCGGACATCATCTAGCCATAATAATTGTACTGAGTACAAATAGTTTTTGATTTGGTCCGTGGTAATATGAGATTTGGTTTGATAGAGCTCGGAGTAGTACGTGGTCATGAAGTGCTGTATATCAGTGGATCTAGTGTGGTGTTACTCGTGTTCATCGACTAATTCAGCAATATAATTATTTGCTGTAGGGGATCTAAGCATATAGACTAGTGGCTTGGCGGGTCGCTCACCCTCTCCGTATCTGTGGATTTTAGCCCCCCCTCCTAGGTAGTGTATTTCTCAGTCCGCTTCCTCATTGTACTTGGATAGGGTTTCACGTATGCGCGCTAATATTCTTGTTCTAAAGCTCACAGCTCTGTCTCAAGGCTCGCATGTCTCGTACATATGGTGTGTAGGCCCCCTGCTTGTTTTGCAATGCTTACACCTCTTATGATGACCTTAAAGGCCTCCCATAACACCAATGGGGAATCTACTGACCCTTCGTTTGTTTTGAAGTAATCTACAATGGCAGTGTGTACCTTTATTCCAGGTGGTAATTGCCACGAGAAGGCGCGCCAGGAGTTTGGGGCATTGTGAATTCTAGCAGCACCGGGGCGTGATCTGATAATCTTCGGGGCATTAATGAAGTGTTTGTCGTCCACGCCAGTGCGTCCTTGGTGATAAGCCAGTAATCTATATGTGACCAGGCCCCGGTCGCTGATGTGGTGAATGTGCCTTCTCTGCTGGTGCCAAGCGTCTGTCAGGCCGTGGTTTTCTATTAGTGCATATAACTGTGAGGCAGCTTTGGGATGTGGGCGGCGGGTGGTGCTAGATCTGTTTATGTCTGGGTCTAGTATAACAATGAAGTCGCCCCCCCATATGGCCGTTCCCTGTCCGAGAATGGTAATATGTCGCCAAACATTACTAAAGAATTCAGGACAATTGGTGTTTGGTCCATATATGCACTCAAATATTTCGGGGTGATGGGGAAGTATACCAGCTGTGAGAACAAAGCGACCCTCTGGATCTAATTTCACATGAGTAAGTTTCCATGGAATGTTTTTGCGAATAAGTATCGCCGTGCCACGGGCATAGTTAAGAGTAGTAGGATGCATGAGTTTCTGCGCACCACTGGGCTTTAGGGCAGGTTGTAGTTGTAGAGGTAAGGTGGAGTTCCTGCAGGAAGCATATGTCTATGTGAAGTCTTATGAAATAGGTGTGTACTAGATGGGCTTTTCGTGCGTCATGGAGCTCCCTAATGTTCCATCTAACATTCAACGTCATAGGACTGTGTGTGGGTAATCTATTCATGTGGGTGCCCAAGCAAGTTTGATGTGTGATCCGTGTATCTCTGTCTGGTAGTGATAGATTAGAGTTTTGATATCGTAGGAGCGGATATTTATGCTAAATGCTCTCGCTGATTTAGTACTTGCACAGAATCAGGGAAAACCAGGGTAGGGACCTGCTCTGTGATGTGAGTGCATTTTAATAAAAGAAACAATAACACATAACAAATCCCATACCCACCCCCTCCCACTCCAACCCGCAAACTTGGTCGAGTGTCCCCTGCCCACGACCCACCTGTCCCCTCATCCAAAACCTGTATTGTCCAATGTAGGAAGGTGGAATCTGACTGCATGGTTGCCCCCACTTTTTTGCTGGTGTTTGAATGGTTTTTGACTAGTCTGGCTGGGATCCTGCTATCCAGGACCCCAGCCTATCTGCTTACTCCCTTAAATGACTGGTGTGCATATTAGATGCACTAGTGATTGGATACTGAGGTACCTTATGAGCCCCTAGTATATGGTACCTTAGGTACCAAGGGCATAGGTACTTCACAGGCCTACCAGGGGCTGAAGCATGTATTATGCCACCCCTGGGAAGCAGACTAAATCTGACACCACAGGCCTGCTACTGCAGCCTGGGTGAGGTAGTGTTAGCACTCCTCCCAGAGGTATAGGTTCCTATATCTCACCATACACACATATAAACCTATCAGTCACCCCTATGGCAGGCCCTATCAATCCTGACGGCAGGGTGCTTGGTTTACAACGTGAGGGGGTGCCTCTGCATGAGCAGGACCCCTCTGCAGCTGGCAGGGTCTATTCCTTGTGGCTGTTTGTGGATGCAGTTAAACCATATACTCTTAAGTGCATTATAACCTCCCGGTTAATGCTAACTTTGGAATGACTGCATCAAAACATGTTGTGTTTGGTGTCAGACATCTTGGAATCACACCCCCACACCAGTAACTGGTGTGGGAGTATGATCCCACCCTTCTAGAGGGTATGACATGTACCTACTGTGGTAACAGTAGAAATCAGAAAGAGCCCTGGCATCACAAAATGGATGCCACCAGCACAGACACTGGGCTGCCCTCCTGCTGCTGACTGAAACTCGCAGTGGAGGAGGCCCAACAATAGGCATCCTGTCACAGAGAGGTGTCACTACCTTCCAGACAGGATTTAGTGTATTGGGGCTGGGTGGGTGCACTTCTAGGGCCTGATTCACAGAACTAACTTAAGACAAAATCCTAAACTTACTACTTTTGGTATTCACAGAAGTTAGGATTTTGTCTTAAGTTTGTCTTACGTCTGTCTTAAGTCTGTCTTAAGACAAACTTAAGACAAAATCCTAACTTCTGTGAATACCAAAAGTAGTAATTTTAGGATTTTGTCTTAAGTTAGTTCTGTGAATCGGCCCCCTAGAGTGCTTTGAAGTCCTGCACTGGGGGAGCAGTAGGCTCCTCTGTGCATATGCCAGCTCAAACCGGTTCAGGGGCTACCTGCCCCTGCTCTGGCGCGAAACTGGACAAAGGGAAGTGGGTGTAACCACCCCCTACCTTGACCCTCCCCTAAGTGGTCATAGAGCTAGTCCAACCCCTATCTTCAGTATAAGGTAGCCAACCTTGCCATTGCAAAGTAGATAACCCTGGACGACGCTCTACAAAGAAGAATCCTGGCCCTTCGACGTTCCACTACCTTTGGAAGACAGAAGAATCTCCCTTGGAGTGAAGGAGTGACTCCCCTGCTTGGCAGGCACCAAAAACTTGAATCAACGGTCGCAAACTTTCCCGCTCCCGCCGGAGTCCGAAGTCCCTGCAGCCCCGGAAGTGGATTTCCTGACTTCTCGATGGCCATTGTGAGTCCCCAGCAGAGCTGAGGCGAGTGGACCCCACGAGGAACAGCAATACCCGGGTACCGTGCACTATTGTCGAGTGCAACCCCTTCACGACGTTCTACGAACTTGTGCATTAGACCATTTGTGGCCCAAGCCTCCAGCAGTTTTTGCAGCGAAAATCAGAGGCCTACCCGTCCCAAGTGACCGTGGGCTCCTGTGAAGCATTTCCTCAAGAGGCATCTTCGCGATCCCTTGCCCATTGGCTTGTGGGTCCCCCGAAGACTTTCTTATCGACTCAAAGAGCTCCCCTGGTTGCTCCAGGCCTGCCCTCACTTACCCTCGCTGGGTGAGTCCCTCAGACCTGGCTGGTCTGCACCATCGACTTTCTTCACTCTACACGAGACTTGCTGTTGCCAAGGCTTGTTGGCTCCAATCCGGTTGCCGACACCGCCATCAGCTGCAGACGTTGTGGGACACTCCGAATCCAGCTGCTGGTCATCGTTGATCTCTCCTGGACCTCGTGAGCGAAAAGTCAAAACACCCTTGATCACCTGAAATCACCCGACATCCGTGGGCATCCATCTTCCTGGCCCCGGGTCACTGGCAAGTGACTGTGAACACTGTCCCTTCAACCCTTGGATTCCACTGGACACTTCTTCAATCGCCGCAAGCAGCAAGTCTTCTTTGGTCTCCATAGAAAACAGCGATGCGACCCGACACCAAAAGACACCTATGCACCCGGCTTCCCTGGGTGAGTTAACTCGTGCACTCCGGTGCCCTAGTGTGTGTTGGCCCTAGAATTACTTACCTTGTAAGTGGCTTACTTGTAGACTTCCTCGAAGTACCCTAAAACTTTAAAAATCAAACCGCGACTTGCTCCATTGTAATCAATAGGGAACCCGCGGCCTTGTTCACACACTGCATGCGTCTCCCGTGGGTCTGTTACTTACCTGCTTTCACTGCAGTAGTGAAGCCCCAGCGATTCTACAGGCCCTAGGCCTTGTCATTCTGCAAGTCGACTTTCCTAACCCATTTTTTTAGTATATGGTCTGGTACGCCCCTAGGGCCCCAGCCATATTTGTGCTTAACTTATTGTGAAACGTTGATATTTGAATGTGTTCCTGGCTTCTAATCTCATAAAGAGATTAGTAGAGTGTGTCTAGAAATAAATACATATATATTTGATATATACCTGTGTGGTGTCCTTTCATTTGGTAATTCAAGAGATTATAAAGTAAAACAAGCTGCTTTACATTCCTCTGACACTTAGCGTGAAGGCTGCTCTCCACAGCTACCACTAGGATAGCTTTCTTTAAAAGGTTGTCTTAAACCTATCTACCATAAGAGTCGAATTGGACTGGTGCAAGGTGGCCACTATAACTAGTGACCAGCATATGCCAGGCCAACTTCTCACATTGGTGGGCAGCGTGTGGGATTCCAGCTTGCCATTGTTTTACCAGAAAATCTCTATTTGAATTACTAACTGAAAACCACTTAAGGTACTCAAGGTACATATAAAGTCAAGCTTGGTATCAATAAATTCTACTGAACTTAGAGCTGTTTGTGAAGGGATAGCACACCCTTGCTACAGCTCAAGCTAGGATCAGTAGGCCACAAACTAGTGTAGGTAGTGCAACACTGCATAACACTAGAATGTCCTCAAGGGATGGAGCCGGTGGGTCCACCCAACCCCAGTATAAGGACATGATCTTCTTTGACTTGAAGGCCATGTGTGTTGCAAGACACCTGGGATTAGGACAGAGCCCCTCCACACAACACCTGATAAATCTACTAGTAGCAGATGATCTTAGACTGGCTCTAGAAGCTGATGGATCTGGATCAGGGGGTGGGTCAGCCATAGTCTCTGGGTCTGATGATGAAAATCAAGATGACCTGGAGTCTGTGATTGAAGGGCCAGACCCAGAAAGGTCTGAACAGGACAGAGGAATTGACAGAGTGGGAGAGAGGCCTAGATCCCCTTCAAGGGAATCTAACCACTCATATCACTCTGACAAGGATTCTGTCCATCAGAGGAACTCATACTTACATAGAGAGACCTCCTCTGAAAGAAGGTACAAGATGCTCCAGTATGAGGAAGCTAGGCTTGCCCTCAGAACCAAGCAATTGGCCTTAGATAGAGAAGCCTTAGAGCTCCAGAGAGCTTCTAGAAAAGAGGGGTTAGATACCACTGGTGGCAGCAACAGTGTCCCTAGAGGCAGAGATTACATTCCAGACCATAGGAACCTGTCCAAGGTTGTTCCCCCCTACCAGAGTGGGGATGATATCCACAAATGGATAACTGCTATGGAGAGGACCTGTAAAGTTCAACAGGTCCCCCAGAAACAGTGGGCAGCAATCTTGTGCCTCTCCTTCTCTGATAAAGGTAGAGACAAGCTCCTCACTGTTAGAGAAGAGGATGCTAATGACTATGAAGCCCTGAAAAGTGCATAAATAGATGGGTTTGGCTTAACCACTGAACAGTACAGGTTGAAGTTCAGAGATACGCAGAAGGCACAGACACAGGACTGGGTGAACTTTGTAGATTGTGCTACCAAGGCTCTGAAGGGTTGGATAATTGGCAGTAGAGCAACTGACTTTAAGGGATTGTATAATCCAATAATGAGAGAACAGATCCTTAACAATTGTCAAAAACAGCTCTTCCACCAGTACCTGGTGGACTCTGATCTGCCCTCTCCCCAAGAATTGGGAAACACGGCAGACAAATGGGTCAGGACCAGGGTGAGGCCCAAGAACCAAGGTGGTGACCAGAAGAAAGATTCCACTAAGCCCAAAGAGAAAGGTGGGGATAATAAAACAGAAAAGTCCTCTGAAGGGCCACAAAAATCCAGTTCTGGGGGTGGGTCCCAAAATCCTTCCTCTTCCACTAAGATTAAGGTTTGATTAAGTCAATTGAGACAAATCTTTTCTCCTTTTGCCGGCAAGAGGCGGTAGAAGTACAGCTCTTGTTCCTTCACTGGCTAGGACCGGTACAGGCTTTCTGAAGGATGACCCAAATACTTTCTTGTCCGCTCTTTTCTCTCTGACTAGATCCCCGACTTTTGGGATCCAGACCGGTCTTGCCGTGACTGATTTGACTTCCCTAGTGACGATCTGCTTCAGATGGACGTTACTTTGCTGTATCCTGGATTCATTTAGATCCTGTAAAACAGCCAACCATCGTGGATGTCAAAAGGCTTTTCATCCGCCACTGCGCCTTCACAATCAAGATCAGGTACCCACATTCTTGTCCCAAATAGGATCTCATAAGGAGTGACACCCCCTGGAGAACTTCTTGGCATATTGTTAAGGGCCCTTTGGACTCAATACAAATGTGTTACCCAGCTCTCACCATTGCCTGATAATCTAGCTGCCAAAGATTGCTTTAAGTCTAGTTTTTTTCTCACCACAACTTAATTTCCCTCCTGATGGTATGGAGATCAGTACCGCAATGCTACACCCAATCCTCGCATGGCCTCCTTTAAGCCCGAGAGCTAAATGCAGGGCCCTGGTCAGAATATAATGTGCTAATTGCATATGTCCCTATAAAGACTCGGAAATCTTTGATAGTTCGAGCGCCAGCCGAGCGCTGGGGCCACACCCATAGGAATCTCGAGCAGGAATACACTGCAACCATGATATACTTGTAAGCCCCATCTCTTTTTAACACATTCGCTGCTAGGCCTTTTCCCCCCTGTGCTAAGCCTTTTTTGGCTATTTGGGGTAGTTCGCGCATAGGCCCCTATAACGTTTTGACCACATAAGGTATCCACGCCAAATTTGCGTCCTTTTTTTCCAATGTTATGGGGATTCTAAAGGTACCCAGGTTTGTGGATTCCCTTGGAGGGGACCCGTGAAATTAGCCAAAATACAGGTACATTTTTTTATTTAGAAAAATGGGAAAAAGGGTTACAGATGAAAGCGTCTGTTTTTTTCCCTGCAAATGGTATCAACAAAGGGGTTGTGGTGCTGAAATCACAATTTTCCCAGCTTTCAGGGGCAAGCAGACTTTTGTCAGGAAACCAAAATTTTTTGCACAGTTTTGGCATTTTTCTGGGACATAGCCTATTTTTGCTATTTTTTGTGCTTTCAAACTCCTTCCAGTTAGTGGTAGAAATGGGTATGAAAGCAATAATGGATCCTGGAAAGCTATACATTTTGGAAAAGTAGACATCATTCTGAATTTAGCAAGGGGTCATTTGTGTAGATCCTTCAAGATTTCTTCATAGAAACTAACAGTTAAATATAGGAAACATTGAAAATTAGTTGACAAAACAGCCATTTGTGGCAACGTTTTCACCTGTAACTTCTTCTAAGTGTGACAGCTGTTTGAAAGCAATATGCCATTACATCCGCTAGACCTTTCTGGTTGTGGGGATATATAGGACTTGTAGGTTCACCAAAAACCCGACGAACCCAGAGCCAATAACTGAGCAGCGTCTTGCAATGGTTTTTCATTATGTTACGGGTATATAGCAATTCATTTGGAAAAATATATACATGGAAAAATCGGTATGAAAGACACCTATGTGTTTCTGAAATTGGAACAAAATATAGAGTTTAGAAACAGTAGACATTTGCACATTTCCGAAATTGTGAGTACCCATACTAGCAGGAGACTTATAGGTCATTTTTCCAAATGACTTCCTTTTTACACATTGTCATTCATTTGGAAGGCAGAAATGCATCGAAAGTCAATAGGTAATAACAGTTGCTCTACAATTCTGTGTTACCCTAAGTCTCCCGATAACAATGGTACCTCACTTGTGTGGGTAGGCCTAGTTCCAGCGACAGGAAACGGTCCAAAACGCAACGTGGACACACTTTATTTTTACAGTGAAAACTGCCTAGCTGTAGATATTGAACCCTACCTCTGCCGGCACCTAGGGAAACCTAGCAAACCTATACATTTTTAAAAAGTAGACTCCCAGGGGAATCCAGGATGGGGTGACTTGTGTGGTGGCTCTCACCAGGTTTCTGTTACCCAGAATCCTTTGCAAACCACAGAATTTGTAAAAAAAACAAACAAATTTTCCTCACATTTCTGTGGTGGAAAGTTCTGGAATCTACGTGGATCCACAAAATTCCACCCACCCCGCGTTCCCCAAAGTCTTCAGAGAAAAACAGTACCTCACTCGTGTGGGTAGGCCTAGTGCCCGCGACAGGAAACGGCCCAAAACGCTACGTGGACACCCCACATTTTCACAGTGAAAACTGACCCTTTTTTTGCAAAGTGCCTTGCTGTGGATTTTTAACACTAGCTCTGCCGGCACCTAGGCAAACCTATACATTTTTGAAAACTACATACATACCCACGGGAATCCAGGATGGGGTGACTTGACTGACTCTCACCAGGTTCTGTTACCCAGAATCCCTTGCAAACCTCAAAAATTGTCCCAAAAACACATTATCCACACATTTTTGTGGTGGAAAGTACTGGAATCTGCGTGGATCCACAAAATTCAACGCACCCCACGTTCTCCAAAGTCTTCAGAGAAAAATGGTACCTCACTTGTGTGGGTAGGCCTAGTGCCTGTGACAGGAAACGGCCCAAAACACAACATGGACACACCACATTTTCACAGTGAAAACTGAACCTTTTTTGCAAAGTGCCTACCTGTAGATTTTGAACCCTAGCTCTGCCAGCACCTAGGGAAACCTATACATTTTTCAAAACTAGACATCCAGGGGATTCCAGGGAGGCAGGGCCGGACTGGCCGTAGCAGGCACCGGGCAATCCCCCGGTGTGCCGCACGGGTGGGGGCCGGTTTCGGGCCCCTGGGGCTGTTTTTGTTACAGGGCCGTTTTTGCAGCATAGCTGCAAAATCGGCCCTGTAACCAAATCGGCCAAAAACCATCCCTGACAAAGAGCTCGGCGGCACCCCGAAGCCCCGGGGGGGCGGACGAGCACTTTGCCAGAGCCAGTTTTGGTTCCCAGTCCGAACCTGCAGGGAGGTATAGCTTGCGCGGATCCCCCAATGCTTTCTTACCCAGAATCCCCTGCAAACCTCAAATTTAGCTGAAGAAATCACTTGTTCCACACATTTTTGTGTGGGAAAGTTGTGGCATCAATGGGCTGACACAAATTTCCTACCACCCAGCGTTCCCCCAGGTCTCCCGATAAAAATGGTGTTTCACTTGTGTGGGAGGCCCAAATACCCGCGACAGGTCACGGCCCAAAACGTATCTTCAAAATTGCCTATCACAAAACGACCTGGTTTTGCAAGGGGGGTCACCTGGGTTTTTGGCCCCGTGCTCGGCGGCCAGCTAGGGAAACCTACCAAACCCACACATTTCTGAAAACTAGACACCCGGGGTATTACAACTTTTTCTTACCCAGAATCCCCTGCAAACCTCAAATTTAGCTGAAAAAAACACTTTTTCCACAGTTTTTGGTGTGGGAACGTTGTGGCATCACCGGGCTGACACAAATTTCCTACCACTCAGCATTCCCCCAGGTCTTCCGATCAAAATGGTGCCTCACTCCATGGGGGCAGAAAGACTCTAATTGTGCACAGGGGTGAGGGCATCGGCGTGCCCATATTGGGCAGCCCCCACCCAAATTCCCTGGTTCTATTGGGCTTGCGTCCCCCATCTGCCCCCCAGGGAGGGCAGAAAGACTGAATTATGCCCAAAAATATGGGGGGAGCAAAGGCCCTTGCCCAAGGGGTCACTCCCCCCTCCTTTGGTGCCTAGTGGGTGGATCCCTGCAGGGATCCACTAGGGAGGGGTATCATTGGAAAGGTAATATTCTCCCCTTTCCAACAATACCCCTCCCATCTGTTTCGGTGCTCGTGAGGCTGAGATAGCCCCACGAGCCCTGAAACAATGAATTTTCATTGCAATGATGACAGCGCGCCATGCGCACGATCGGCATTGCAATCAAAATGCAAATTGGCCTCGGGAGGTTGAGGAAGCTCTTCCCCAACCTCCCGAGGCCAATAAAAAAAAGGGAAATCCCTCTGCTGTCTGCAGCAGAGGGATTTCGTGCCCCTGTCCTCATGACAGAACCATTCCGTCATGAGCTCCGAAGGGGTTAAGGGGCTGGAATGGTCCAAATAAACCGACGCTAATGGTTTGTCAGATATTAACAATGGTGTCTGTGCTGGACGTGTTACGGTGGAACCTTTCATCTGCTGACAGATATCGCATTTCAAGACATAGTCTTTAGTCTGCTTGGTTAACCCAAGCCACCAATAGCGTTGTTTCAACAATGAAACTGTCGCCGTAACTCCTGCATGTGCAGAACCTATTCCTTCATGTCCTGCTAGAATGAAACCCAACCTACTCTCCATGTTTGGAATTACTCTATCCCCCACTCCAGGAATCTGAGCAAATGGAATGTTATTTGCATCTAACTTGTAGGAGTACTTGATTGGAAACTTCTTTGGTAGTGCTTTGCTGTTTTTGCGTGAAGCAATGACAGCTACCATAATCTCACCGTCTATTCTCGTTTTAGAACGAGTGATTGCAGCTACGGAAGCTGTACGTATAGCTCTCTTTGCGGCTTCACCAGCCAATGAATTCCCTTCAATGTGAACGCCATCACGCTGATGACTCACTGTGTGTATCACGTGAGCCCTTGGTAGTTCCGATTTAAACTTCACTACCTGTTCCCATAGCATTTTATGCTTATTTGTGCCACCTTTTGTGTCTTTGAACCTGTTTTGAACCCAATACTGCAAATATTCATTACAAGACTGCACACAGTAAAAGGAATCACACACAATTAGTGTGGGAAATTCTCAATCTGTATTAACTAGTGCCAGAAGTAGGGCTTTTAAGTCTGCCAACTGTGCTGTGCAGTCGCCTAGAGATTGCGTTTTCTTGCAACTTGGATGGAACTTTCCATCCCGCATGCGACCTTCAACAATCGCACATGCCGCACTATATTGTTGTTGCTTACTCCCTATGGCCAGTTGAGCAGATCCGGGAGTGTAAAAATATATTCATACTGATCAAGAGGCATTATTTCATTTGGTAGAGGATATTCTAGTTCGGATTGCAGGAATGCTTGTGTCTTTAAATTTGGGTCGTACCTGTATTCTACATCTGTTGCAGTGAGAGAATTAGCCCATTGTATCCATCTCGGATGTAAGGTTTTAGCGTTAGGGACGCTTGCCTTTGTCGCAGCCTCAAAGGCTGGGACCGGAGTAACTACTATTATTTGTTTCCCCTGAGCCTGTGCTCTTTCTCCCACTACAGCAGTCAGAACCGCTGTTAGAATCTTTTCATTAGATGTAAAATGCATCTCAGCATTTGTATACAAATGTGATTTGTATGCTATTGGTACTGTCTCACCGTCATTAGATGTTAGATAGGTGTACCCAGATTGACCTGCGATTATACGGTTCACCAGGTTGCATACGTTTACGCGTGTCTGTAAATGTTTGGAAGCTTTCATATCAGCTTGTAAGGAATATAGTGTATCTGTATGTTCCTGTGTCCAATTTTCACTGAAAAATCAGGTTTTATTAAGTCGTGGAAAGGTTTTACTCTCTCTGCGTAATCTAAAATGTATGTTCTAGCAAAATTAGGAATCCCAGTATTGATTGTAGATTTTTTAATGATCTTGGAGGTTGGAGCAGCACGCATTGTTCTAAAAAACTGCCTGCCAGGCTTTTTCTTTCACTTGAAAGCTCATATCCTAAAAACAGGACACTAGCTGGGCAATTTTTGATTTTTTAAAGTTAAATTTGTAGCCCTAAGATGCAAATCCCAAAATTATGGTGTTTACTCCGTTCAAGAGCTCCTCTAGGTCATCGTCCATCAGCTAAATAACATCTACATAGGACAATGCCTCTTCATCTAATTTCTAAAGTAACTCAGTTACTCTGCCCGAAAACAACCCAGGGCTGTTCTTATACCCTTGAGGGAGTTGACGTAATTGCAGCTGGGTCCCTAGCACTGAGAAGGCTGTTAAATACCTGCTTTCAGGTGCTATATTTTGGCAAAAAAATCAATTTGAGATATCAAGTGTTGTTTTGTATTTTTTCCGCACAATGTTATTTATTAATGCAGCACTGTGTGCATTTTGGACAGCAAATGTCTTACTGCAAGTGTTTAAATGTCTGTAATCTAAAACTAGACGATATGTATTGTCAGGTTTCATGACAGAAAACAAAGGATTGTTCATTTGAGAGGTGCAAGTTTCAATCAGCCCTTGGTATTCAAGTTGGTCTAAGATCTCCCTGACCTGTTTTTAGGTCTCGCCTTGCTATCGCGTAAGCGATCGCAAAGCGAGACTATAGGGGCTTTTAAAAGTGCTCCCAAAAAGCGGATTGCATTGCTAGCACGCGCACAATCACGCGCTTGGTGCCGCCATGCACTCCGCCTTTTGGGAGCAATTCAAAGGGTCCGCTCCCCCGCCCCCAAGCGCGCGCGCCCGCGCCACGCTCCGCCGGGCTTGTTTTAAATATAGCACACAATAGGCCAAAGGCGGGCGCATTGGTGTCTATTACGCACAACGCTGCCATGTGGTTTCAATTATCGTGCCCAGACACGGGCGCGATAATTGAAACCACATGGGCTTGCTGTGGCGCGCGCACCACTCGTTTATCCTTGAAACGGCTACTAAGGAGGAAACGCGCTGGACGCCACTATGCTTTGTATCTTGACATAAATCGCGCGGTATCAGAGGACCCGTTATTAACATTCTGGGGCCAGGCCTCCCCTTTATGGCTTGGGCAAGTCGGGCCAAAAAAGAGAACATTAAAAAACCCAATGTGACACCTTGAATGTTACTCGATAGATGCTAATATTGTGAGCGTGCACAGCAAATTAACCCTCGTTTCCAGCGCTTTGTTCGGCCGACCCTGCACAGCGCAGTGCGGCTCAGCCGGGTTCAGGCCTCCGGAGACGAGCTTTGTGGCGCAGTGTGGGGCAGGGATTCCGATGCCACCGAGAGGTCACCGAGACAGAGCTGAAAAGGCGGGTATTGTCAGTCCTTTGGTCTTGTGGATGGTTCACTGATGCACTTGTATGCTGGCTTTATTGGCGTCGCTCATTTGTCCTGGGCATCTGTCTGGAGGCAGCAAAACACCACAAGGTATAGAAAACCCACTCTGCAATTTGGCACAAAGCACAGCGAAATTGAACCCAGTGTTTGCTCCCAGTTCCGGTATTACGGTAATACCGCACTCCAGAATTTCTGTGTATATCTTGCTAGGTCATTTCCGGTGACGTGGTGTGGTCGGCTGCTTGCTGGGAGGCAGTATGTTTGGCAGCTCCCTGCTCTACTAGTCTGGCAGGGCCACGGACGGGTGGGGCACTCCGCGGGTGAGTGATCAACATCCATTAAAAATTGTAAGGACCCCGCTTTAAGTCCGTCTGCCTTTAATTAGTGAAAGCCATAGACGTAGGTTTCGCTTAAATCCACATGAGCAAGTCAGTTTGTCCGTGGATAGAAGCCAGTGGTCTACACCGCGGATGGTCTTACGCACACCTCGCTGCAGTGGGAAGCCGCGACCTCCCATTCCCGCCCCCTCAGTGGCAGACCCACTCTGTCAGAGGCTGAAGTGATGTGCTGGAGTTCTCCTTCACTACAACATAATCAGCTTACTCTGGGCTAGACTACTCGGGGTGAAGGGGGCAGCTGACTTCATGTTACCAGTTACACCAATACTGAGCTTTCCTTTTACAATCATTATTTTACAATTGTGTTCACCCGCTTCAATTGAAAGAACCAAGACTGCAACTCCCAGAGTGCACTTTTCTCAAACCCCACTACTGGGTAATTACTTCAATTGCGATGAGTAATTATGTCAGTGTCCAGACAGGAATTCACATCATGATACTGGATCCTGCTCTGTAGTTTTTTGTTGCCCTACTGTGAAATACTCTACTATGCCTTTCACGTTGCGGAGTCGCGTGCATACAAGCAAATCAACAAGTTAACTATTTTACTTTTACATTGTACCTTTAGCAGTGATTCATTTTGCAAAGGCACATGCAGCACTTTACAAGTAAGTATATCTTAGCAGACAGGCCCATATTCACCCCATGACCGTGGGCATACTTGTCATGCAATGATAACACTCAATTCAAGGAGGAAAGAGTTTCCGTTAAGAAGCCGTGCATTTAAGTTATTCTATGTTTCAATAGTTAATCTCGGAGGTACGTTAAAGTAAAGTCATGCATGAGATGGTGTGAGATTTGTGTGGTGACGTTATGTTGTTAGCACTCTTCTCAGCCTTCTGATTGCTTGAACGCGTTCTAAAAGCAACAAGTATAATTAGCAGTGCACGCATAAATGTAGAATGGACATTTAAGTCGTATGTTCACTTATTAGAAACACATTTCTTTCATCTTTAAGCGATACTTGTATTTAGTACAGTGAAAAACATTTTTAAACGAAAAGGATGGTACATTGTTTATTTAATACGTTTGCAAATGCACTTTTGACTCACAAACGGCTGATAAAATGTAAATCTTTCATTCTTTTAAAGATGTAATAGTTTGGTGTAATAATAGGCAGTCCGTTATCGAAGGATTTCCTTGGATGAAAGGATTCTGCTGCCCCTTAGCAGTGGCTATTCCGGGCAAATATCTCTGTGTTTCAGGTCATATTGGGACAGTTGTTTAGCATATTCTGGCATCTCTTAGATTGTGCTAAGTTCCGGACAGGTGCCGGTAACATGACAAACCCTTGTCCTGTGCTCTTCAGTGTTGTCAGAGTGTATTACTTTATATTGCTGAGCAAATCGTTTCCAGAAAAACGTCAATAAAAATCTTCATCTACCTGCATTTCAGTCGAACAGCATGAAGGGATGTTTTCAATGCAATTCGTGCAAGAATCGGCCGCCTTTGTTTCAGCTAATTCTTGCAGCTATTTGCAGTAGTCTCAGAGGATGCATGTAAATTGGGTTCTCCGGTTCTAGGCTGTAGCCGACGCAATCTCTCTCAAGTTTGCAGCTGTTAACAATATCTCTCCTATACCCATACCTACTCTAACATGTAGTCTCACAAGTCTTTCCTGCTAAAGGTAGCAATCCCAGCCCGAATCACCTACTCCAGCTCTATCGTGCAGGCCCCAATTCTCCTTCCTCACTTCACGATGCAAGCTCCAATGTTTCGTTCTTTTATGGTGCCCCCAATCAGTTCTTTAGTTTGTTTGTTGTCTCTCCATTCTTTCTCCGGACTCTCAACTAGTGCGTTTCCTAAAGTCATCTGCCTGATTTTTTATTTTTATTTTTGGCGTAGTCGGACATTAATGTCGCTAGGGGTAAGTTTTGCATGGGTATTAGAGAAATTGAGCATGGCGCAGACTTACATTGTATTTTTAAATTTTTGTGCCACATTCAGAGAGTCCATAATACTGCACTTTGGTGCATGCATGGCAGACTCATTACGTTTTAAGCAAATTGTTATTCCCCTCTATAAACTGATAGTTTTTCTTGCACATTACAGTGACAGTGGCACTTGGAGAGCTCTGCATCAGAGTCACACAAAACACATTTTCACTCCACCAAGGACCAAACTATTGGCTTTGTCAGTGCTTGTTATGGAAGGGGATGTCCTGATCTCCCGCTCACAGCTCTTACTTCGGGCCTCCCCCCTGGCACTTGTCTAAACAATGCAGGTGATGTCACAGGGACATTTTAAGCAAGAGTAATATTGTGTACATTGGAATTATTTGGCTGTATTACATGTTTTTTATATTTTTTGTCTGATTTTCGTGTAACATTGGCTAGCTGCACACACACTCTCAAGGACACAAATTCATGCATAATTGACATCCTCAATGTGTGCCACAGCCCTTATTGGACATTACATTTGTAAATAAGGGAACAACCCTCGGCAGGTCAGCAGAGATAAACAAGCATTTGCAATGCAATAAGTGTCGCATTACTAAACGTTTGAACTATTGGCGTTCCAATAAATGCAACGTCATTAGCTCAAACTTTAAGTAATGCGAGACCTATTGCATTGCAAATGCTTGTTTAGCTTCTTGCTTGATTAGATACTGCCTCTGTGTAGTTGGAGTATTTTTTAAAGAAATAATGTGGTGGGTTGAATCCTCATCCCATCCAACATGGTTCTTGTACAATGCTGGAGCCTGGGCTACCACCCACTCCTGCGTGTATGTGTGTTGTAAGTGCCTGGGAATATGGTCTGAGAATGCTGTAAAAATTACCATTTCTCCTTTAGGGCAATCCATGACGAATGCTGGCAGCCAATCCTGTTCAGCTAATAAAATGTCATAGCCAAACGTAAGGTTCTCCCAAAGGAGACCTCTCATTTTTCTAAACTTGTCCCCCTCCATCTGGCGCATTATTTCATCTACTTAATGTGGGACACTTACCCTAGTATCGGGTGTTTCTACCGTGATATAATCATGCAAGTCCGCTGTCACCAGAAATTCCATCAGGTTCTGGTGAGCTATTTTTACTTCTGCCCCACTGTCTAGCATCGTCAGAGCCCAATCCCCGTTCAGTAGTCGAGTCCTCAGAATTCTGGACATGTCTGATCTTTAGACCTGCAACTTTCTTCTTTTTAACTGTGGCTTTTGCTTTGGCTTTTCTTCTTTTTTAGAAGTGTAATCTTGAGCGTGCTGCTTGTCTCTGGACTTTGTACGCTCTTCTTGTCTTTTTGACTGTCCTTCTCTCCCTGAGTTTTTCGATGAACCCTGAAAGGAACGAGAGGAACGTGTATCAGTATCCTGATATGTTGGACATGGCCCTTTTTGCAGGGTCATCCCTGAACCTTTTGCCTTCCTCCTATATTTTTTCTGACCTGGTGTTGGCTGTTTTATGACTCTGGGCACTTTACCACTGCTGACCAGGGCTAAAGTGCATATGCTCTCCCTATTATAAATTGATGTGTAGATTAGTGATTTCATGATTGGCTGCTTTGGTTTACCTGTCAGACCCTAGTACAGTGCACCAGGAGTGCCCAGGGCTGGTAATCCAAATGCTGCTGGTGGGCTTGCAGCACTGGTTGTGCCACCCACAGAAGCAGCCTGTAAAAGTGTGTCTAAGGTCTGCCATTGCAGAGCCTGCGTGCAGTCTGGTACTGTCATGCTGACTGGGCAAGTGCATCCACTTGCCAGTCTCTAAACCTTCCCTTTTATTCATTTCTGACACCCCTATGGTAGGCCCAAGGGCAGGGTGCATTGTAAGGACAAGGTAGGACATGCCCTGGTGTGTGTGGCATGTTCTAATAGTGAATTACAGCCATTTTCTTTTTTCACTATTGCAAGGTTACCTGTTCTCCATAGGCCAGAATGGGCAGTTTGGTTATTACATTTTATAATCCTAACTGACTCAGGGAAATCGAATTTAGTATGCCTGAACTCAGAATGATAAAATACATCTTTTAGTGAGGTTGGTTTTAACAGTCTATGTTTGAAAATGCCACTTTTAGAAAGTAGGCATTTTCTTGTCTAACCATTTAAACCTGCCTCTGCTAGGCTGTGTATTCCTTCTCTGGAGTTTGAGTGACAGGGCTGGGGAATTCCAGGAGACAGGGTGAGGCAGCCCAGTGGTGAATAGAGAGATCTACATCTAGATGGGAGGGAGGAGTTGCACCTGTGACCTGAATAGGATTGGGACTTCCCTCCACAATGCTGGCTCCACCTCCTGTGGTGCGTCTGATGTCTCTGCCCTGCACTCTGAAAGGAAAGAAGGAGTCATGTACACAAAGTGCTCCAGGACTGACCAGAACTGGTTTGGAGTAGGCAAAGGCCCCTCTGCCCTCAGAGGACAAAGGATTTTGGGGTATAAATAGTGGGACCCTGATCCCAAGAATTTAGATCACTTTTGGAACAAGAAGCAACCTTTACTGAGGAGCGGAACCTGAAGAAATTGAGGAGAGACTATCCCTAAGCTGAAGTGCTGCTTGGGGGATTGGCCTGCAGTGGTTTGCCTGAATGCCAAAGGAAGGAGAAGAGACTTTGTGTGCTTATTTCAACTTGTAAGGATCTCCAAGGGCTTGAAAGAAGAGCTTGCCTCCTGCTGAAGTCTCAGGGACAACAGACTTCAACCACCAGCTCCCCAAGAGTTCATTGGAAGAGCCAGCTGCTGTTTTGGGCCTTCTGAGGGACTGCGTGTCACAAGGAGCTGAAAGTGCGACTCAAGAGGAAGAAGCGTGTTGCCATCGCTGCTGCTGCCGTCGCATCTTGGTTGTCGCCGCTGTAGCTGTCGTATTGCACCGCATTGAGAGAAGCATCTCGCAAAGCCGGTTATTTTAGGAGTGTACCCCTTTACCCTGACTTGAGGAGAGGGTCCCTATTTGTCACAAGTACCTACCTGTGCCAACTAGAGACCCCCAATTCTAACATGATACCTGTCAGCTTTCATAATATCCCTATTCTTGAGATTATACCTCTTTTCAGAGAGCTCCTGTGGAGGAGATCCAGCTCAGGATTGAGATCTGTTTCCTTTAAACGTTTGTTGCCTTTTATTCTCCCATTTCTTTTTAGAGAAGCAGGTGTCTGCTTGGTAGTGTCCTTTTCAGGACTGCCCATCAGTTGTGGTTTTAAAGCTTTCCCACCTAAACTGTCTCTGCCTAATTCTGCATATGCAGTTTCAATTATTTTTGGTAGTTTGTGTTCCTGTTCAAAAGGACTGAACACTCTTAGGCTTTGGCGGGTAGCCACTCATGCTGCTTCCCCTTTAATATTAGCTAGTATTATGGCTGATACCTGGGCATAGTTACCTACTAACTTCATCCCTAAGTTCAGAGCAGGCTCTGTTCCATACTTGTTTTGTATTTGTCTTAATATATCAGGTGCTACTGCTAATGATGGGATACCATGAGTTTTGGTATAAACGGCAGCAAAGACTGCACCCCAAGTGGTACAATCCTCTACTTATGGTGTATCCCCATGGGCAAGCAGATTGTGAGCATTCTGTGTTTTTCATATGGGTAGTATTTGGGGATACTGTCCCGAGCTGTGTTATTTTCTGAGCTACCCAGAATGGCATTTGTTCATGTTTTGTGGGCATTTTTCCCATCACTGCGTGTAATGTTTTGTGGTGTGATTTTAGTTGATGTACCCTGAGATTGAGTTCCATTTGTTGCAACTGTTGCTGGTTGGACAGTGAATGTCCTCATGATGAATTGCGCAATGTTTTTATAGATTTTAATTAAATCTTTGTGTTGTATGAGTAAGTCTCCTGGTGGCATTGTTTCAATGTCAGGATGTGGTGTGTAGGTCACTAATATCGGCCATGTTGCCCCTTCTCCTCCAAGCAGGCCAAATCTTACTCTTCTTCGTATGTGGGGTAGGGCACCTTTAAACCAGCATAAGTGTTCCTGGTACGTGAGCAGAACCTCAATGTCCTCAAACGGGCAATATTCCGCGGGTGCATCTCCTGTATAGTAGTGAAATGTCTGTGTTCTTGCATCTGCTGCTGGGAATATAACCCACAAATAAAATACCTCTGTTTTGTTTGAGTCGTGTGCCTGAATCACAAAAGCTAAGCCATCCCTAACTTATAAACCATTTTCTAACAGTTTAAGGGTTACTGTATGTCTCAATTTTTCTGCAATCGGAATTGCATCTGCAGCTTCTTCTCCGGCTGAGATGTGTAGATTTATTATTGTGTTATCTCTTGTCTCAGTCATTTTTGTAAAGAAGACCTTTGTTCAAGGGAACTAAGATAAAGGTTTTAATGCACAATTTTAGGAACACTGTGTCCTTTAAGCTTGATTAACCAACAGCCAATAAATAGGATTTTGCCTACTCAGCTGTAGCGGATTTAGTGCCTTCCCACTTCAGACATCTCTGGTGTTTTGTGATTAGGGGTCTTTGAGAATAGCACAACTGAACTATTCTGATTCTACTGTTAAGTAAGGACCCAACCAACGTTGAGCGCCATGTCTTGTAGTTCCCATATACCCTATACCAGATCTGCGCGTTTGGATAACATAAATTGTCGGTTTGGTGGCAGACTGGTTCCGAGCAACCCCACTGGATAGGTTAACCTGCATAATGTATCAGTTTCGAACTAGGGAAAAACCCGCGTTCTGAATGCAGTGTCGTATCTAGGTAAAAGGTCAGTCCCTATGAACCGTTATGTATGTAATGTAGGGAAGGATAAAGGTAAAAGGTTGCAGTGTTACCTGCGCCTATATAGGGTACCTATAGGGAATATAACATGCTCTGGGCTCCTGCCAATCAGGTACCCAGGGCCTATGTTCTTTCCCTAAAACTGAATTGAAAACAAAACCCAATTGACATCCCTGGCCACAGGTCAGCCCCTGGTAAATGGTTCCACAGGCACCCAGGGCACTGTGACCAGGGAAGGCCTCTAAGGGCTGCAGCACTTATTGTGCCACCCTTAGAGGCCCTGTGCCATAACACTCACACACTGCCTTTGCAGGATGCGTGTTTTGGTGCAGAACAAAGTGAAGAGTCGACATGGCACACATCCCTGTGTGCCATGTCTACAACCCACTGCCCAGGCATAGATCAGTCACCTCTCTAGTTGGGTGCAATATACCAGTGGTGAGGGTACAGGTGCATGATCCCTGTACCCCTACAGTGTCAAATTCCATTCTTAGATGTTGTAAGTGCAGTGCTGCCTTTAAGAGAATATGGTGCTGGGAGTCTGTCATTACGAACTCCACAGCACCATAATGGCTGCACTGAAAATGGAGAAGTTTGGTATTAAACTTCTCAGCACATTAAACCCACACTGATGCCTGTGTGGGATTACATGAAAAATACACACAGAGGGCATCATAGAGATGTCCCCTGAAAAATGGCTGCCACCACAGACATGTTTCTGGACCCCTGGGTCAAGAGCCTGCTGCTCTCGGGGGCCTGAAACAATGCACATCCTGGGATAAGGTGCCAAGCCTTCTCCCCCAGGATGGGCAGGGTCCCCGAAGGAGAAGCTATAAAGGCTTGCTGCCTTTGTGAGCCTTCCCCAGGCCACTTGCTGCTTTCAGCAACTGGTCCCCACTGGTTCAGACCCCCACTTTGGGCAGGAGAACCAGCGGAAAAAACAAGTGAGGAAGAGAGGTGTGCCCACCTCTGCCAACTCCACCCCTCGCTTCTACTTACCTGTTTACAGGAAATGTCCCAGTGCAGTATCCAGGTTTACTGCACTGTGTAAGAAAAGTAATCTGAAAAGTAACTTACATGATATTCTACTAGAAATCCTATACAAAGTATATGTACTGTATTCTGAAAAGCATTGCATTATCGGCAACACCGCTGTAATAAAATCAAAGTACATTTACAATTGCAATTCAAACTGTTTACAAACTGCATTACTACTGTAAAGTATGTATTGCTTACCTGTGCCAAGCTTGCTTGGTTCTAGAAAATAAAATAACTAAAAGCATAACTTTTATACAAAAACAATTGGTCTGAAGTTCAGTCTCTGAGTGTGTGAATTCATTAGCTGACTGAGTGTGTACAACAAATGATTAACACTGTCCTCTGATAAAGCCTTACTGCTCGACCACACTACCACAAATAGAGAGTGAGGTGCTATCTACTTTACCTCAACCTACATTTTGGGTTCCACTGGACTCTGTGCACACTATAGCTCACTTTGGTATGGTATATACAGAGCCAGCTTCCTATAATGTTTTATCACCCAGGACAACAAGGGCCCCATACCAGGAACTATGAAGGGGGATAAGAACCTTGTCTTATCTGCTCACAAGAACGAGAATCTTTTAATAACCACCAACAAGGCCTTGAGCACAATGGTCAATGCGGCCTGCATGCATGCAGACAAGCTGGATGTCCAAATAAACATACTCCAGATGGTGGCCCATCTAATCTCAGGAATAGACGGCAAACTAGATCAATTGAACTTCTAGCTATACAGAGAACAGGATACAGCAGAGTTTACCCCAAAGCATGAGGTATGTCACTGCAGCCCAAAAATAAAGAAATTGGAAACGCTACCGGACATAATGAGGTCCCTAATTGAGGACTTGAAGTGGGAGGTAAATAGACAGCCATACAGAATCAACTCAGCCCCACACCAACAACAATACACATATCGAAACATGCCAAAGTTAAACAAAAGAGATCTCACACCTGAAGCCAGGAGATAGTGGAGACAATGTAGAAGGAACTCAGGGAAAAATCTTGACTACCACCCAAGAGACCCCAAGAGTCAATACAACAAAAGACTAAAGGCGAACATGAAGAGCCCGAGTGGGCCACGCCGCATATTCACAAGCAAGAAAGTGACACCAAACAAAAGAAAACAAACAATGAACAAGATATAATACTTATGCAAAAAAGAGTAGCCTCTAATCCAACACTCCATATAGAAGTAATAAATAGCCCCAAAAGTTCTCCCACGGAATGCCAGCCTCTGTCCAGAAAGAACAAGAAAAAATTGAACAAGTGCCAGAAAGGTAGAGAAGGACCCCTACTAAATTGGAATGTAAAGAGATAATGGTTCTCTCTACAAATCTAAGCTGTAATGGAATAGAGATAGAGCAAGCTGGGAAGAGCCAAATGTTCAACAGGGGAACAGCATAAATTCATAATAGGAGGACAAGAGGTAAAAACAGAATAGGAAAGAACCACACCTGTGGCAAAATATTGCAGAAGAAGATCGACCGAAAGTATCCAGTGAAGGAAATGGGTGGGGAAAAGAAAAAGATGTTTCAAACCCAAAACATATGGAACGCAATTCCTCCCAGAAAGCCCCACCTCATGCCCGACTATGGGCAGAAGGGGGTAACCTAAACAAAAGCAGCAATCACCGTGATACACCACAGTTACTCGAGACAGGAGGTAAAGGTAACAAACCCAAAGCAGACTCCCAAGTGGCAGCAACTCAACTAAAATCAGGCGACCAAATCTGGATAAACCAAAATCATAAAAAACCCAATGCCTCTTGGTGAAGCCCAGACAAAGCACAACAACTCCAAAATAAGATAGAGGGAGACAAACTATTGCCCCAATCACCAACTAACCAAGTACGAGAAGCGTTTAACCCCAGAAGTCAAGTCACAGATTATAGGGAAGATAAAAATGCTCCTTGGCAAGAAAGCCAGTACAAGACAAAACGAGTCAAAATGAGAACATCTCAAGGTGATATTATATCCTGAGTATATTTAACAAGGGAAATGGGACACTCAACAGAGGGAACATTCTAAAGCTTTACTCACACCTGTCAAGTTTAGAGAAAATTAACACTACTAACATCGATAGTGTGGCTTTCTGTCCCCAGATGCTGGCGACATAAATGAGGCTATGGAAATAACCTTCTTTAGTCCAGAAGTGGCAAGTGCCCTCAGAAGGAATAAAACCCAACTTCAAAGTTCGGAAATCCAGATTAGAAAAGTCGCAATATCAAAATTCCCAGAAATCCTAAAAGAAAGAACAAATAAAGTATACAAGGATAAACACCAAAGGGAGAATTATATCAACATAACAAGGCCCTAGCAAGTTCCATCTTACATGGCACCAGAGAACGGTCGAGAACTACGCCATTGAGAGAAGGAATTACAAATCACAATGGCCAAAGAAGGGGGTACGCACCAATGCATTATCAAACAAAAGAATTCGCAAGACTGAACTTGGCTCGTGCCGGCCCTTGGCTATTATTCCTAACAAGCAGGCGTAGAACAGAACAAAAGAGACTCCCATCCCTAATCTAAAAGTCTGCTCCTGGAACATACGTGGGTTAAACAACGATGAAGCCAAAAGGTCATCGATACAGCAACTGAGGAGCTTCGATCTTATCGCGTTGCACGAAACCTGGGTCTTGCAATCAACACCCTGGCCAGATTTTCCAGCTTATGAATGAAATACAACAGCCTCTCAATTAAGCGGCCATGCCTCGGCGGGGGTGTCACTTTATGTGAAAAGCAACTTGGCAGCACAAGTCACAATACTGAGCAAAGGTCATGGCGATTACATATTCCTTAAAGCATTGATGGAAAAACACAGGCAGTGATCTTAGGCTGCATTTATCTCCATCCGACCAGGGTAAAACGAGAAGCAACGTTAAGTAGTATGCTCCCAGCTATGAGGGAACTCTCAGTTCAGTTTCCAGGTGAACTGTAGATAATAATGGGAGATTTCAATGCAAACCTCATGAAGACAGATTTAAACACTCCTTTTGTGACCCTGGATGGCCAAACCTGGGCCATACCTGAGATAAAAAGCCAGTATCAAAGGACAGATAGCCATGGAGTAAGGGTAGCAGCTCATTTGAATCAATTAGGATTACGTATCTTGAATGGAAGATCACAAACTGACACACCAGCAGCCCACACTCATA
This sequence comes from Triturus cristatus, assembly GCF_964204655.1. Lineage (NCBI taxonomy): Eukaryota > Metazoa > Chordata > Amphibia > Caudata > Salamandridae > Triturus > Triturus cristatus. The sequence goes on along the minus strand of NC_140587.1, from coordinate 1,012,402,641 downwards.
CCTCATGCTTTAGAATGGCCACATTGGATTACATTTGGGTGCCGATCGCACACTTCTGCACAATTCAAAAATTTGCAGTAACACCATCCATTGGCAGAAACTACGCAATGCTCACCTGTGCCATTCCAACTCTACAATACCCTCATGCAAAAACCAACCTGAATTGCCATGAAGACCAACCAGAACCAGTAAAAAAAGTAAAGTGGACTATGGAAAACCAAGAGATGCTATATGAAAGAGTGGAGTGGTTTTTGGATAAACTAAGCCAAGAACGAAATGATCCAATGACCGCAAATTTATAGGAACCGATATTGGAAGAACTGAGGGAACCAAATTACTGTGGCAAACCCAGGAACAGATAAATAATCATCGAAAGCCCAACATCTCACTGAATTCAAACAAACAATAGTGAACATAAAACGCAACTTAAACAGTATAATGTTCAGGCTCACCAAAGACAAATGTGATAACATAAAACTATGTGCGAAGGTCACGGCAACCCGTCAGGTTTACAAAAAAAGCTAGCTACACCTGTAAGAGGAAGTTGAAAGATCAACGCTGGGAAAATGCACATCAGATCTTTAAATCAAAGAACCAAAGAAAATGTTGGAGCTGGATGAATAAATGCTTCAAGCCAAAACAATTGCCAATGGTTACAAACATTGCACCCACTGCTTGGGAGTCCTACATTCAAACACTTTATGTGGAACCCCTCAGTGATGAAGGTGCAAGAAACAACACGGGGAAAAGAAACAATGAACTAAAGAACCCGAAGCACCATAAGGGAGACAGCGAAACTGCCAAAATAACATCAGCCCAAGTTGCATAATCATTAAAAAAGTGCGAGCACGTGGTGTGGTTGGCCCAAATGACATCCCAGCAATGGTGTAAAAGGGGCAGTGCAAAAATGGGCCACAATCATGGCACCCTTGTTTTGAGATTGCCGATTGGGAGGAAGCATCCCGGAGACATGGCGAGGCTCACTTTTAGTCCAGATTCACAAAAAAGGCTCTGGGACAAGTCCTGAAAATTATAGACTGATCGCCCTGCTAGATGTAGAAGGGAAGTGCTATGCCAGTATCTTACACCAAAAGCTGATGGTTTGGGTGGAAGAGCAAAAACTGATCCCCCTACGCGTAAACAGGTTCCCAAAAGGGCTGCCATAATGAAGATAACCTGATCAGCATATCCTATATGATAGAGTACACACTAGCAAAAAAAGGGAGGCTCCTGTATTTAGGATACATTGACTTTCAAACCGCATTTGATAGTGTATCCCGCCCAAGACTGTGGGAAAAATTAAACAACTGGGAGATACCCCAATCTCTACTAAAAGTGCTTATCACCTCATATTCAGACACTTGGGTGAAAATAAGAGTCACCTCTGGATGGGCCACTACTAACAAAACCAACAAGGGACTAAAACAAGGATGCATTCTGGCTCTGACACTCTTTTATTTGGCAGCCTCCCAGAGCATTTAGTTTGTGAGAGAGCATTTCCTCCCAAATTCTCTGGAATCAAATTCCAATCAATTTTGAGTACATGTGCTGGGAGTTTGTCATTACGAACTCCACAGGTTCATGATGGTGTTACTGAAAACTGGGAAGTTTGGTACCAAACGTCTCAGCATTATTTCTCATCGTTGCATGACCTGCATGTGTGGTTTGATTCGATCCTTAGTTCCCCGGATGTCCACGGGGGGATAACGCATAGTGAATACTTAGCCAGGACATCGTCTGATCATAACCCACTCTTGACAATTTTACACTGGCTGCGAGATCGCCCTGTCCTCTCCACTTAGCGGCTCCGACCTGACACTCTAGAAGACCAAGTGTCCCGTACTACTATTGGGTAGGCCATCGACGACTACTTTAATGCTAACGCTAACAAGGCATCTTCGCTGTTGGTCGAATGGGATGCCTTTAAGTCGCTAGTCAGGGGGCGCTGCATAGGGGAGGTAGTAGGAGCATTCAAAGTGCTGCTGCAGGACGTGCTTAAGGCAGAACAGAAGATGCGCGAATCGGAGAGGGAGCGCCCGGAGCTCCGGACCACCAGGCGGGATTGCCTGAAGCTTGAGAAGAACTAGCAGTGCAAATAGAGAGATTGCGATGCTTTGATTTTAAGGCCTACACGGATAAGGTACATGAGGAGCGTAATAAGGCTGGGGCATTGCTGGCCTGGTTGGCCAATCTTGCGTGCAGGGGGATAATGATAATGGAATTGAGAGGCCAGGGGGATGAGGTGTTGTACACCCAAAAGGGTATCAACGACTGTTTCCTACAGTATTATACCGAGTTATACCGGAGCAGGCTGGGACCTGGACTCCCGGGTGATGAGGAGTTTCTGTCGCAGGCTGAGCTACCTCATCTTGAGGCTGAGAATGCAGAAGTTCTTGGTCGGGACATTGAGGCGGGTGAAGTCCGCAGCGCCATAAAGCATATGCCCAGAAACAAAACGCCGGGCACTGATGGGCTTCCCGTCGAATATTATGCGGCCTACGCAGACGTTTTGACTCCCTGTTTGGTGGAGCTTTACAATAAGGCGCCCTCCCTACCTCCACCTGCGAGGCCCTCATAGTCCCCCTCCTCAAGCCGAGCAAACCTGCCTGGGACCGCTCCTCGTACAGGCCCTTAGCGATGCTTAATCTTGACTACAAGATTTTAAGCCGAATTCTGGCTAGTCGTTTGATGCCCCATTTGACAAAACTTATCAAAACGGACCAGGTCGGATTTATTCATTCTCAGAATACCGCGATGAATGTGAGCCGCCTTCTGCGTATTTTGGGGTCCGACTCCTATGACAAGGAAAAGGCCTGCATTTTCGCGGTCGATATTGAAAAGGCCTTTGATAGCATGGAGTGGCCCTATCTTTTTAACGTCCTGCTGGAATTTGGTTTGGGTGACTGCTTTGTACAGTGGACGGAGCTGCTCTACAGTGCTTCCACTGTCAGGGTGAGGACGGGGGGGCTTGATTTCTGCTGCCTGCACAGTCGCTCGGGGGACGAGGCAGGGGTGCCCGTTGTCCCCTTTATTATATGCCCTGGCGATGGAGCCCATGCGCTGCTCACGCCCGGTCGGGGCAGTATTTCCCTGGACTTTTTGTAGAGGGGCGAATGCGGCATATAGCACTATATGCGGACGATCTCCTCATGTTCGTGCCGGACTCTGGAGATGCCCTACGGGGTGCGAGGGCCCTACTGGAGACCTTGGGAGGGTGGCGGGACTCCAGGTGAATTGGACAAAGTCGTGTCTGTTTCCTGTTAGACCTGACAGGGTAGAGCGTCCGAGGGCAGGAGATGTTCCGTGGGAAGGTCGGTGTTTGCCGTACTTGGGGACTCTTTTCTATCATGATCCAGGAGATCTTTTGGAGGGTAATGTGGGGCGGGCGGTGCGCGGAGCGAGGGCCTGCTTTGATTTTTGGGGGACTCTTCCCCTGTCGGTTGTGGGCAGGGTTGCATTGGGGAAGATGGTCATCCTGCCCAGGTTTTTCTACTATTTTGGGACGCTTCCTGTTTGGATCCCGGGTAAAACTTTTTGCCCAGCTTAATACTTTGATTACGGGATTTATTTGGGGAGCTAGGTGGCGGATGGTAGCTTTGACCACTCTACAGAGGCCCAGGGAGGAGGGAGGCCTCGCACTGCCTGACTTGGAGGCCTATTATCATGCTGCGCAGCTTCAATAGTTTACGAAGTGGGTGGCGGGCCTCATTCAGCGCCCAGTGGAACAGGGTGGGTCGGACCCGAGCTGGCGCCACTTGTCCCGTGTGCTATTATGGGCCCCGCTGAGAGGTGTCTTACTGCAGCCGGATTTACGCACGGTGAGCCAGTGTTGGGCACACCTGGCCAGGAGGGCACACGTCAGGACTCCGTATGCACCTGAGATCCCGCTGAGGATGTGTGAGGCGTTGCCCCACAGGGGGGATTGGAGTCAGTTGCTGGCCTGGGAAGAGGCGGGGGTTACGGCGCTAGGTGACCTCTATGAGGATTGTAACCTTCTCCCTTTTAATGACCTTAGGGAGCGACATGATCTCCCGCGAGATATTTTGTCTTCCACGCGGCCCTGACAGCGGCATATAAAATCACTGGGGAGGGGGACTATTGGAGCCAGATATGTCTCTGGCTTGTCAATATGTGGTGATGGCCGTGGGTACCTTTAAAGCAGTGACCTGTCTCTACCTCCGGATCACCCGAGATCTGCGGCAGCCCCTGACGGCGTTGCGCCTCAAGTGGGAGGCTGAGGGAGCCCATTGCAGACAAACCTTGGGAGATGACTGTGGAGCGGCCGTGGAAATGTTCTCGGAATGCGAGCTTCCAGCTCATTCAATTCTATGTTTTCCATAGGGCCTACCTCATGCCTGGTAAAATTGCTGAATACTTTGGGGTAGCGACCACTTGTCCCTGGTGTGCCCAGGTTGGGGCAAGTTTTCTCCACATGTTTTGGGAATGCCCATGGGTGGGAGACTTCTGGAGAGGAGTGATGGCTGTCCTGCTGGGAGATAGCTGTGACTCCAGCGGTCTGCTTGTTGCATTGGTTCCCCCACACTACCAAGACTAAGATTACCAGCAAATTCATTGACCTAGGGTTGGTCTTAGCTAAGAGAGACCTTACTTCCCACTGGAAAGCGAGACAGGGGCCTAGCCTAGTGCGATGGAATAAGGAGCTGGTGAAATGGGCAGAAAGCGAGGAGAACTATAGGCTCTGTATGGCTCAGTTTAATGGGAGTGAGAAGTCATTGGAAATGGCCCGGGCATGGGTGGCACTCCTGGAACTGGCCAAGCGTCCGGCTATGGATGATAAGGGTACCCTTGACGGGAGGGATATGGAGCGGGCCCCTTGAACGACCTTTCCCCCATCTGGGAGTACAATGTGCACTGGGACCCCAGCGTGCACGATAAGAGGCTTCCCCCTGTGTGTCTCTGACCCCCATACTGCCCCGACCTCCGAGGTAGGGAGTCTGATAGGTGATACGGGAGACTTGTTTGCCTTTCTGAATGCCACAGTAACTGGCGATATGCTTGGGTGGGTGGTTGGGGTGGGGGGGCTCTGGTGGGGATGTTTTGGGTGTGGGAGGGGAGGGAGAGGATCACGACTGAGCTGCATCACGAGTACCTGGTAGGGGGCTGGTTGCTACTTTGTGCCCTGCTTGTCATGTTATCTATAGTACTGTATGCTGACTTTCTTCCTTGCGCATTCCGAGGGCTACAGGATTGAATGTATGTTTTCTGAAACTCAATAAAAATCTGTTTTAAAAAAAAAAGTCTCAGCATAATAAACCCACACTGATGCCAGAGTTGGATTTATTATAAAATGCACTCAGAGGACATCTTAGAGATGTCCCCTGAAAAATGACCAACTACTTGTGTATTGGCTGATTGGTCACCGCCAGCCAGCCACCACAAGACAGGTTTCTGACCTCATGGGGTGAGAGCCTTTCTGCTCTCGGAGGTCAGGAACAAAGCCTGCTCTGGGTGGAGGTGCTTCACACCTCCCCTTGCAGGAACAGCAACACTTGGTGGTGAGCCTCAAAGGCGGATTTGGACAGCTCCAACTAGTGGAGATGCCCACCCCACCGGCCCAGGCCCCACTTCTGGTGGCAGGACAGGTGGGAACATTAGTAAGCAGAGTAGGAGTGTCCAGCTCAGCATGGCACACCCCTAGGGTCGCCAGGATCTTAGCTGAACTCCTTTCTTAGAAATTCGCCATCTTGAATTTGAGAATTAGGCCAAGTGGGAATAAGGATATGTCCCTCTTCCCAGAGAGAGGGGGTACCCAAAGAGTTTAGTCATCCTGGGCGATAGTAGCCATTGGCTACTGCCCCGACCTCAGTAATGCCCTTAGATTTAGTATTTAAGGTCTCTCTGAACCTTGTTCCTGAGATTCAATGTCTTAAGAAGAAACAGGACCGAAGAGCTGTGCAGCAGTGGAGAAGAAGACAGTGACTGACTCGACCTCAGCCCTTCCGGTCTGTCTCCTCCTCCAGTGACCCTGCTTCAAGAAACCAGCAAAGCCCAGAGCCAGCAGCCTCAAAATCCTCGGAAGACCTGTGCTGTATTTGACAAAGACGCTTGCCTCCAGTGGACACCAGATTTGTCCAGCAAAGAAACCAACTCCAAGCCTCTGGATCCCGTTGAATACGCGACAGTTGAACCACTCTGCGCCCGATGCCCATGGCCCATGTGGCCCCACTGACCCAGTGAAGCCTCTCCGGCAATTCTGACCTGGGATCCAGCATTGGATGACCTCTCCTGACCTCCCTCTTGACGCCTGCAGCCTCAACCTGAAGGGTCCCCCCAACTGGATCTTGTGAGAAAATCTAACACCAAAAGACACCCCTGCACCCGCAGCCCCTGGCCTTTGGGGTGCCCAGCTGACAGTGTCCAGGCATTCCCCCACTATACACCTTAACTTTCCAGTCTTGGGATACCTTCAGCCAAGGTGTTTTCCCCAACCGAGGATCTCCAGTGATTTCCACATTGCCCCCAACGCCTTCTTTGCACTCTGCACCCTGGCCACCCATGCGCCACTGGTGGTGCTGTCTCAGTGTGGCCCCTCCAATGCTGATCCTAACCCCCAGGGCCTGTGTCCCAGAACCCTAACTTACCTGTAACTGGTGCCTCTTTGAGGTGACCCCAGCCTCCATGACATAATGCTGGGACCAGTGACCTCTGCACTCGGCCGCCCCAGTGCTAGTACCTATCTTGGTCAGACCCTGGCACACTGTTGACCCAAATCCTCGGAGACTGAACTTGAGAACCACTTACTTACCTGTAAGTTACTCACCTGTTGTTTTCCCATAGAATTGTATTGGGACCCTGCATACAAAGTATCTCTTTCTGTATTGCAAAGAATTGTGTGCACATAATCAGTATTGTTTAATGCTATACAAACATATTGCCAGTTACGTTGAAATTGCTGCACAAAAGTACTTGTAACTGAGTTCAACTTGGTTCATAGAAAAAAAAGTAACAAAAGTAATATTTTTCTACAAACCATTGGCCTGGAGTCAGTACTTGAGTGCGTGTTTCTTGCTTGTTCAACCCAGCTACCACTGAATTGGGAGTAAGGTATTGTCTTCTTTAACCTCTGCCATACCTTTGGGGACTCACTGGACTCTGTGCACACTATACCTCTTTTTGGTATAGTATAAAGCGAGCTTCCCACAACATGGGTAAAAGACATTTTCATTTACAACACCAATAGCTCTAACTCTCCCAAATGTGAGACCTATTGCATTGGAAATGCTTGTTATGGCAAAGGAATCGGAAATTAGTTGGCCTGTTCTGACCCTGGCTGATGGCTGCAAGTACGGCACTTTTATGAACTGCATCATTTTGCTGATTCCTATTGATTGGAGTGCTGTGAACATGTAATTCCAATCGAGAAAATCAAACATATTTTCTCTGGATCATATATAAGTGGAAAGTATGCCTAGTGGAGAGAGCTTCTTAGACTATACCCCTAGTTAGTAGTACTAGATCTTTACTTCATAACTGGGGATTTTTTTTATCAGAGTTCAAGAAAACATTCAATCATCAACAAATTTTAAACAAGGAAATAAAGAACTTGTAACTTATTAAGTTCTATCGATTTGCTTAATACACAAATCTGGTCAGCCTGGGAAACTTTTTTTAATTGGTGTTTACGTGATGAATTAAAGTATGCCTTGGCACACATAATAATACCAGAGGCAGTGACATATTCGGTTAGATTTTAGATTAATGAACATGGAGGTGAAACCTTATCCTCAATTAGATGATTGTAAAGATCAAGATTAAACTTACCCTTAACAGCAAGAGAGGTCAGAGAACCAATGCAAACTGGAAGTGTGCATCATTCTTTAACTAAAGATAAAAAATAGAAGAGGCATCATGAAATCTTTCTTTATTGTGGTCAAAATGGTCATTTTGTTAAAGACTGCAGGTTTACACCAAGAATATCCCCCCATGGGGGGGTTGGTGAACACCCTTTTAGAATGGCAACAGATGATTCTAGTAGAATGATTTTAAAGATGTTTGGAGTTCAGGGATCTTCTGTTGAGATTTGCCTGTGCATGACTTTTATTAACAGTTGATTGCTCTTAGTAAGCTGAAAGAGCATAGTAGGTTTTGTATTCAAGGTAGTCATTTTTTGTTAGGTGGTCAATGATGGGTATTTTTGCTTGATTTTGAGTACAAGTTATGTTCGAGGTCAGCAGCTTTTTCAATTATTTGTTGCACTGAAACATGTTAGACTTTTGGGTCTGGCTGAAGGGGTGGAGGGGCAGGACCCGAGAGGGTTTGTTGTTAATCTACTTAAGGGGGCTTTTCCTGAGGCCCACTGGCAATGGGAGCTGGAGATACAGCGGGCGCACAGGTTCCCTCTTACACAAAGGAAAATAGGGCAAGGGACCCTACCCAGAGCTATGCTAGTGTACATAGGGAACTATCTGCTGAGACAGGAGATAATTGATAAGGCCAGACCAGACTCAAAAAAATCCTTCAATGGTTCCTCATTCTTTGCAAGACCCGATTTCTGTCACGTGACGGTGGAGAGGAGATGGAAGCTAAGGCAATTAATATCTCCATTCCAAAAGTTAGGCTCAGAAGCATACCTACTCTTCCCTGCTAGGCTGAAAGTAATTACAGGAGGCCACGTAAGAATGTTTTTTTCGGAAAATAAGGCAAATCAATTCCTAGAAGAGTTAAAAGTTCAAAAGGGGTCAGCTGAGTAAAAAGGTAGAGGGAAAGGGAAAAAGACCCAGCTCTGGGTAGAAGTGGGGCCTAACAAGAAGTATTACCAAAGGTAGTTATTCGGGAGTTTAGTGGTGAGAGAGGCGACAACTACAGCTCACATGCAGTCACATATAGGTCATTGTTGACCTATTTGCCTGTACTAGGGGGGGGGAGGGTAGGGTGGGGAGGTTGGGTGGTACGGGTGGCTCGGGAAGTGGGAGGGGGGGTAGGGGGGGTGGGGAGGCGGGTGGTAATGGTCAAGCACTTGGTACACTTAGATTAGTTCAGCACATTATAATGTATTGCAAAATAATTTCATTGTTCAACTGGCAGCATGTTCATGACTGTATGGTTATCCTTTTTGAATTACAAACATCGGAGGTACTCATAGTCAGGTCACTTGTTCCTAAAAATGACTTGTAGAATTGCTACAATGAATGTCTGTGGGCTTAATGACTCCAATAAAAGAGTTAGAGTTGCTGCTTTACTAAAGACATTCCGTTTAGATCTGGTGTGCCTCCAGGAGACACATATAGAAGGATCAAGAGGGTACATTCTCGAGCAGCTCGGTTTTTCACTCTTGGCTAAAACTAAACAAGGGACAAGAACGAGAGGGGTGGCAATATTAGGGAGAACTGGAGTTGGGACGGTGGGGAGGAAACTGGAAGATCAGTGGGGGCGCTGGGTCATAATGGAGGTAACTGTCAAGGGGGTATTGTTTACCATAGTCAGCATTTACGGCTCAACAGAGGATGACCCTGACGTCTTCCAATACTTAGATATAGAGCTGGCACAGTGGCCAGAGCCAATTGTTTGCTGTGGCGATTTTAATATTCATGATCATAACAGCTCATTTTTGAAGCCAGGTGGACAATATAATGGGAGGAAGAAGAAGACACATAGGGCTCTTACAGATATGGTTCAACACAATTCCCTGGATGACCCCTGGATTGCATTACATCCATATATAAACGGCAGTACATTTTACTCAGCCCCCCACAAGGTTCTGGTTAGGCTGGATTATTTTTTAATTTCCAGGTCCTTGATGCAGGGTTCACAGATCGATAGATATCCTCGGGCTGTTTCCGATCACAATCCATTAGTTTTAACAATTAGAATAGGGAAGCAACAAAGTAGGTTGTCCCACTGGACGTTCGAAAGGAAATTATTAAAAGATGAGGTGTACCGAGGGTTCATGGAAGTCTGGATTAGAAACTATTGGGATATTAACAGGGGATCAGCTCCTCCAGGCGTGGTTTGGGATTCCTTTAAGGCTGGGGTTAGGGGCGAAACCCTGAGCTTCGTTTTAGCCAGGAATAAAAAGGAGAGACTTATGGCTGAAGAAGCCCTAAATAGTTTACGGAACGAGGAAGACGCACTGGCCCTTGCTATACAACATCATCGCCCATTAGAGCAGCACTTGCTTAAAATTACTGTACTTAGAGCTGAAATCTCCAAATCCATTTCCAGGAAGGCTGCTGAAAATTTTCTCATTAGAAAAGAAAATGCATACGAACTGAGTGAGAGAGTTGGCCATATTTTAGCTGTTCGAACTAGGCAGAGGTTAGCATTTTCAGATGTACAAGAGATCATTAATAGTCAAGGTACTACAGTTACCGAATCCGAGGAAGGGAGGGATGTTTTCAGGCAATTCTATGCAGATCTGTATACCGCGGATTTGGGAGATCGGACAAAAGAGATAGAGAGCTACCTGGGAGACATTCCTTCCCCTTCACTAACAGTGGAAGCTAAGGAGATGCTAGATGCCCCATTCCAAGGGGAAGAAATTATGACAGCCCTCTCTACGTTACCTTCGGGGAAAGCAGCTGGACCGGATCAGATCCCAGTAGAATTCTATAAAATCTTTCAAAGGGTACTCGGAAAGGATATGATTGATATAATGTTGCAAGCTCAGAAAGGTGAGGCTATCCCCGAGTCATGGGGAGGGGCAGACATTATTGTGATTTAAAAAAAAGGTAAGACCCCGTCACTACCAGGCTCGTATAGGCCAATCACGTTAATGAACTCGGACGTGAAAATCTACTCAAAAACGCTGGCAACTAGACTGGCCGGCATTATTGAAACTATGGTAAGCCCCGCACAGCATGGCTTTATCCCTGGGAAGGGAACTACGCTACATGTCAGACAGGTTATTACAGCGTTCGATGCAGCGAACACTCTAGGAGATCCAATGGCAGCCCTTTTTTTAGATGCAGAGAAGGCGTTCGATCGGGTCTCCTGGGGCTACCTGTGGTTGGTTCTGAAATGGATTGGTATAGGGGCGAGATATATGGTAGCTATCCAAACGCTATATAAAGATCCGACAGCTAGTGTAAGAGTCAATAGGGGAGCTTCGCACCCAGTTAAGATCACTAGGGGGACTAGACAGGGGTGCCCTCTGTCCCCCCTTCTCTTTGCTCTATATATAGATCCCCTATTAAGAAGGATAGAAGCTAATCACAACATCCCTCCTATGAAGTACAACACTGTCGAGGTTAAAACCCTGGCATACGCTGACGACATGGCCATTCTGACATCTAATCCCATGCTGGCTATAACGGAGGTGGAAGCAATGACTCAAACGTTTGGTCAACTATCAGGATATAAATTGAATAGACCGAAGACACAAATAGTGGAGAATAGGTATTCTGATTGCCATGATTCTAGAGTGGTTAGTTCAGCAGTATACCTCGGGGTAACAATTACAGCTGACTTAGACAAGCTGGTAGAGGGAAACATGACCCCACTTTTAACCAAGGTAAAAAAAGATTTGGAGAGGCTGAACAATCTACACCTATCCCTGGTTGGCTGCACGAACGTTATTAAAATGCTAATTTTACCCAGATTCCTGTATTTTTTTAGGACCATTCCTTTATCATTTGAAATTATGTGGTTCAATATGCTGGAGGCAACATTAAATAGATTCATCTGGGCCCAAGGCAAGACACGGAGGGCATATAGGTTTATTTCTCTCCCTAGGGAAAGGGGTGGTTGGGGTGCACCGGACTTTAGGTTATATTATTGGGCGGCAACATTACAATATATACAAGGGTTGATAGGAGGGAGTGGAACTGATTCAATATCGATCTTAAATTCCACTAAAATTTATGCCACTGTACTAGGGGATGAGCTGGAAAATTGTTTTTTGAACTGTATCGACTATGGGTATTACAAAAGAACGAGGTTCAAGACTGTCTGTGCGGCTCTTAAAGTGTGGAAAGCCTTCCTAAAGAATGCTGGGTTGGGAAGATACAACAGATATACTAAGTTATATAGGAATAAGTCTTTCCCTGCTGCAATATTTGCTGACAGGACAATGGCAGGCTGGGCAGACAAGGGAATTACTCAGATAGGAGATATTTTTGATTCTAACGGTGTGTTGCAGTTTACAGATCTATTAAAGAAGTTTGGTATTGATAGACAAGACTTTTTTAAATATCTCCAAGTAAGAAGTTTTTTGAAGAACAAAGAAGGGGGACCAGCAGGATTTGCAGAGAATGAAATATTAGAGAAAATTAAGATGCTGGGGGACTGCACAATTAGTAGTTTATATGCAAGTCTTATTAAGAGGAAATCAGACGACATTGAGAAGTTTAGTAAGAAGTGGGCTGTGACCCTCAATGGTGTAGAGCACTGGTTTCAGGATTCACTCGATTTGGGTCGCACAATTCTTTGTTCAGCCCCTTTGCAATCGCAACATTATAAGACTTTATACTGTTTATATTTTACGCCTGCCAGGATCCTCAAATGGGGGGGTACTGCAGGAACTTTGTGTCCTCGTTGCAACCTGGTAGGTGCAGATATTGTACATATTTTTGCGTCTTGTCCCCAACTGTATACTGTAATAAGAGACATAGAGGCGTTTATAATTAGATCTCTAGGCATACAAATTACACTGACGCCATTGTGGATATTATTGGGGATTAACCCAGATGCTGATACATCGCAGAGGGAATTTATGTTTATGGCTATGGCAATTTATAGACTTATGATAGCTAGGGCTTGGCTGGATAAGAATCCCCCAGATTGGCAAATATGGTTGGCTAACCTCTTGGCAGCATATAATTTAGAAAAACCTATATATGAAAGAAAGGGTAAGAGAAAAAGACTGCTTGGGCTTAAAATATGGGAACCTTTAATTAGGTGGAAGACAGGTTATAGTCAACACTAATTAGTTGAAATTGACCATATTATATGTTATAAATATAATGGTGGCTAATCTGTTTTATTGATAATTTGAAGTATTAATGCATTTTTCTTCAATGTTATGAATCTAAGGATTATATATCATATTGTACAGTCGCTGCCTAAGAACTTAATGAACTTGATGAAATGTAAGATAACAAAATGTATTATATGTGCTAAAATGGTAAAACAATAAAGAGAATTAAAAAAAAAAAAAAAAGAAACATTGCAGGGTTCCTCAGAGTGTTTAAAGTTTGTTTTGGTGCTGATAGGGTTGTGAAATTCATGAACTATTTGAAAAACACTTTTGTTGAGCATGTAGCATCTGCGATATGTTGAGTGTAGTAGATTTCATTGTTTTGATGGAGGCTGTGTAGATTCTGTACAGCCTTACTGAGTTGCCATAGGCTACTTAGATTCTTGTTTTCTATTAATATCTCAACAAAAGAGTGTGTGAACACTATTCTGCAAAAGCAGGGCTATTGCTTTAAGAATGCTAGGTTGAGGAGGAAGGAGACTAATACAGTTAAGAATGGAAAGCTGTGAATAAGCATTGTTTAACACTCCAATAAACTGAAGTTTTTAGATGTGGGTTGTGTATTTTTGTGGACTGTATCAAACCCTCGTCCAATTTTCCTGTTTGGTCAATTTCTAGAGAAGGTTTGGTGTGTGTCAAGTAGCTGCTTCATCCTTGTTTAGAAACAGAGGTCTGGTTTATGGTTCTCTAATAGATATAGTATCTCTTTTGCTTAGAGATCTAGATTTGATAAGCATGCATGACAATTGCTTGTTTTTTTGAGAGTTGTTAGGTCTGATTAGTATCCTCCTTACCATTGGTCAGCTTGGTCTTGATGCTGGGCTCATCTCAATAGTGGAAAAGTATGAATGTCTCTTTAATTTTTGGAGTGTTTTGGTGTAGTACTCTGGTGTCCTCATAGGCTCTTATCTGTGGTGTTGATTTGTAGCACCAAGATGCCTTCAGGTAAAACACACAAGTAATTCAAATTTAAAAAATCCTCAAATAAAATGTATCACCATGGAGTACATTTTTTGCTTGTTATCCTAATATGTGTGTTGTATTTCTCAACTGTCTTGTAAACTTTTTACATTTTAGTATTGTTATCCTACAAAAGTGTGCTACCAATTTAGATTGTGACTGATCTCACTAAACATAATAAAATGAATGATCTGCAGGACCAGATATGTAACCAGATTTATTACACTCCGAATAATTTATGGTTCAGTTTATTTAGCCAGTTACTTTATTTGCAATCATTGGATTAACCTCAGTTGTTTTGTCTTTTTTTCCTTGGACTTTCTTCCACCAGATAAGTTAATTTACTGAACATGGTAAAAACAAAGAATTAAAATACTTTACAGTTTTAATTCCAGTCGTGGTATTTTGATAATTATTATGAAAAAACAAGTTACTTACCTGTACACTGTGGTTATCCAGAATCGATATCTTTCATAGATTCACATGCTTGAATCTTCCCTGCCGTCATGGTGGCAGTCCAATGGTACTCAAATAAGCAGTACTAAAAGGAGTACATTTAAAAACATGTGAAAGCAATTGATTGTATTAACTAATTATCATCCTTATAGAAGACCCAAACTTCAGCCAATGAGGTATGAGCCCTGAGACCACAAGCCCCGGAAGAGCCACCATACCTCAGATTTTGAGCACAAGTGTGAATAAAATACTAGTCATCATGAGGTATATAGAGGTGGAGGGCGGAATGTGAATCTATGAAAGATATCAATACTGAAGATCCACAGTGTATAGGTAACTTGTTTTTCCTCCAGTATTGAATCTTTCATAGTTTCACATGATTGAATCAGAATAGCTAGCAGTACAAGACAACCAAAATAAAGCGTTTAAGGCTAGGACACTAAGAATAAAAGAGATCAATGAGCCATTAATAAAAAAACGAAAAACATGTAATTCATTGAGAAATCAATATATCAATTTTCTCTCTCTCCATATATATATATATATCTATATATATATATTATCTACTGGCGGTCGCCAGTAGATAGTTATAGTTAGGACCGAGTTCCCATAGGAAATCTGAAAATACTATTTTGAATAACTTTGGTGCTGGTTGACTTATCTTCGTGAAATTTTCAAAACTAATGGGGCGCTCCGCCCAGCTCCTACCCTGAAAGTCTCGGGGTGATTCGTCAAGCGGGGGCTGAGAAAAAAGGGGGGTCCCAAAATGCATTTTCCCCATGCATTTTGCCATAGGAACTTTAGTCGAAGGTAGAGCCCGAACAGCTGAACAGAATTACTTGAAATTTGGCAAAGAGGTAGTCCTCAGGTCAGGCATGTGCCTTTTGCATATATGGTGTCAATCTGTTCAGTAGTTCCTGAGAAAATCAAAAGTAAAATCACATATATATCTGGGCGGAGCCTAACCACACATCTCACCGTGAGATCTGATTGGCTGTCAGCACTTCATCCAAGAAGTGTTGGCAGCCATCTTGGGACCAATATACATGATAGCACCTCATTAAAAAGCATTGCAGTTAATAGAAGGTTTTAAGACTTTAGTTACATTATAAATCATTTGTTGATGGTACCATACTCATTTTAGGAATTGTGGTGTGTTCTATGGTGATTTTACCATGTGAAAAAGCCTTCCGCTGTGATATCATGAATCATGTTTGAGAGAAAACTATTTTCTCATGCTTTTCCCACAGAGGTTTGGAAGGTGATCTATAAGCTAAACTGAGAGCATATTTTCTGTAAATTCACATTATCTTTCTCAGTCATGTGAGAATGAAGTCTGACATTCTCAGTAAAACATGTACATCCAACAAGGGCAGAGACTGTCAGTTGATTCCTTTGTGTTCTACTGCAGCTTCCCAGAGTGTTCTAAAGAACAACTAGAGCGCTAACAGTCCTACTTATGACAAACGTATGGCACACCTGAAGCCATCTTGGTTGGAATAAAGTGGTAACTCTTAAAACATTTAATTTAAAAAGGAACAAAACGAGGGGGTTCATTTTGCCATAGAAAGTATGATTAGTGCTGCAGAAAGAAACATTAGGGCACATTTTGAGTGACTTCTCAAATCCTCTTCTATTTCATTAAAAAATTCTGACATGCAGACTGAAACATGCACTTTCAATACCAGCAGCAGACTTCCCTGGTGAGCAGTAGCTTTACTACAGTGATCTAATAAGCAACTAGAGTGCTAACATTCTGAATTTATGGCAAATGTGTGACACATCTGAAGGCCTTCTTGATGGAATCAAAGTAAAAAACTGAAAGTTTTTCCTACTGAGGAGACTGTAGTAAATGAGGAAATTAGGAAACATCATAACAAATAAGTCTCCCAAAATGGCCACCAGAGACAAAAGAGCCCAAATGTAGCCCAAATATCACCCAGATGTAGCCCAAGTATAGCCCAATGACAGAATGTCCCAGAGTGTTCTAACGAACAACTAGAGCGCTAACAGTCTTACATAAGACAAAAGTATGGCACACCTGAAGCCATCTTGATTGGAATAAAGTGGTAGCACTTAAAACATTTAATTTACAAAGGAACAAAATGACGGGCTTCATTTTGCCATAGAAATTATGATTAGTGCTGCAGAAAGAAAAATTAGGGTACATTTTGACTTCTCAAACCCTCTTCTATTTTCTAAAAAAATTCTGACATGCAGACTGAAACATGCACTTAGAATACCAGCAGCAGACTTCCCTGGTGAGCAGTAGCTTTACTACAGTGATCTAATGAGCAACTAGAGTGCTAACATTCAGAATTTATGGCAAATGTGTGACACATCTGAATGCCTTCTTGATGAAACCAAAGTAAAATACTGAAAGTATTTCCTACTGAGGAGACTGCAGGAAATTAGGAAACTCATAACAAATAAATCTCCAAGATGGCCACCAGAGACAAAAGAGCCCAAATGTAGCCCAAATATCACCCAGATGTAGCCCAAGTATAGCCCAATGACAGAATGTCCCAGAGTGTTCTTAAGAACAACTAGAGCGCTTACTGTCTTACTTATGACAAAAGTATGGCACACCTGAAACCATCTTGATTGGAATTAACTGGTAACACTTAAAACATTTAATTTAAAAAGGAACACAATGAGGGGGTTTATTTTGCCATAGAAATTATGATTAGTGCTGACGAAAGAAAAATTAGGGCACATTTTGAGTGACTTCTCAAATCCTCCTCTATTTCATTAAAAAAATTCTGATATGCAGACTGAAACATGCACTTTTAATACCAGCAGCAGACTTCCGTGGTGAGCAGTAGCTTTACTACAGTGATCTAATGAGCAACTAGAGTGCTAACATTCAGAATTTATGGCAAATGTGTGACATATCTGAATACCTTCTTGATGGAATCAAAGTAAAAAACTGAAAGCATTTCCTACTGAGGAGACTGCAGTAAATGAGTAAATTAGGAAACTTCATAACAAATAAATCTCCCAAGATGGCCACCAGAGACAAAAGAGCCCAAATGCAGCACAAATATCACCCAGATGTAGCCCACATGTAGCTCAATGACAGAATTGTGTATTTGCAGTTTTATATAGTGGAGACTTGTCAGGTTTTGGAGTGCTTTACATGAGCATTGGTTACATCATACAAGATCAAATTCATTTTGGTTGTAGACATGGGGAGATTAAATGATTTGACCAGAATCACAGAATGTTGAGCTGAAGCAGAAACTCCAACCTGGTTCCCCAGTTGCAAAGTCTGCAGCTCTGGAAGTAACACCACATCCTCTCCCCTAGGTGCAACATTTAATCAAGTGGTTAACGGGATAAAAAAACATAAAGATTACAAATAATTTAAAAGTTCTTTGTCGCTATTTGAAAACTCAGAAAATATGTCCTCATTTTAGTTTTTTAGAGCACTAACCATAATTTTGATGCAAATAAGACCCTCTCATATATGTAATTTCTAAAGGAAATACTCTAGGTATTACAGTTTTGATTACATCAAGATGACGTCAGGCGTTCCACACTTTTGTAATAAATATAGAATGTTAGCAATCTAGTTGTTCATTGGGATACTGTTGAGAGGCAGAGACCAGGGGCACGGACTCTGAAAATTGAAGGCAGGTAGGAGAGTGCAGATGCAACAATTTGACCACACTGGGCAGGCAGGAAGGGCAGTGGCAGCACAACAGACTATGGAGGGCAGTGGAAAGGGGGGCAGGGGCAACAAACCAACAATACAGGACTGGCAAGAGAGGCTGTGGCAATATAATAGACCATTGGGGGCAGAAGGAAGAGGCAGTGTTAGTACAACCAGACATGCCAACAGACCCGTTTCAGCCAGGAAACGTCCAATGTTTTTAAGCTCAAATGGTCTTTATTTGATCTGTCTCCTCTCTACAATCTCCTCTTTTTCAATGTAACTCAAAGGGGAAAATCAATACCCCAGTTTTTTTTCAAAATCTCCCTCTTACCAAGTTCAAAATGTTCGCAAGTATGGTACATTGGATCATGGTAGGCAAGAGGAATTGGGATAGGGACATGGACTCGGATAACAGAGGACAGGAGGGACATGGAGAGGTGCACCAAACTGACACTACAGGGCAGGCATCAGGGTTTGCAGCAGCACAATACACCACACAGCGCATGCGGGACGGGAGTGCAGCACAACAATCCATAGAAAGCAATAGGGAGGGGACAGGACCATGCACATGGACAACAGAGAACAGAGGGGAAAGAGGCAATGGTAGCTAGCTGACCATAATGGACAGACAGGAGAGAAAGCTGCAGCATAACAGGCCATAAAGGGCAGGAGGGACGGATCCGGGGAATTACAATGGAACAGACAAGCCGGGAGGGAGGGAATAGGGGTCTGAACATGGAAACAGAGGACTGGGGGCAAGGGGGCAGGGCAGGAGCAGCAAGATGACCATGGAAGTCAGGCAGGTTGGGCACTAGAAACAAGACACACCATGGAGAGCAACAATGAGACTATGATGGCATACACACAGACCATGGAGGGAAGGTGGGAGGGGGTCAGGGGCAGCTAGCTGACCACACAGGGAAGGTGGGAGGGGCCATGGCAGCACAGAAGACCATGCATGGCAAGCGGGAGGGTTAGTGGCAGCACAATGGCTATGATGGGCAAGAAGGAGGGTGCAGGGGCATGCATAAAGGACCATGGAGGATAGAAGGGAGGGTCAGGACCTGGGCACAGACAAGAGAGTTCAGGGGAAGGGGCCTCACAACAGACCGCACGGGGCAGGCAGGAGGAGCAGTTGCAGCACAACAGACCAGGGAGGGCAGAAGGGTGTGGCAGTAAAATGAACCATGGAGGACAGGAGGAAGGGGATAGGGGCATGGCATGTGGACAGGCAGGGTGGAGGTGGCAGGGACAGGTTACAATCAACTGACAATGCTAGGCAGGTGGGAGGGGAGTGCAGCTCAACAGAACACTCAGAGTAGATAGGAGTGGCAGGTCCATGGAACATGGTGGGCAAAAAGGATGGAGCAGGGGCATGCACAAAGTGGGCAGAGGGAAGGAGAATAGGGGCAGCAAGCTAAGCACAGAGGCTAAGCAGGAGGTCAATGATGGGCCATAGAATTGGGCAATGGAGGGCAGGAGGAGTGGACTGGTACATCATGCTAAATGGAGGGCAGTGGCAGCACATCAGACCATGCATGGCAGGAGGGAGGAGGCTAGTCCGTGGATTCAGACAACAGAGGATAGGGAGGAGGTGGATGGGACAGCAAGCTAACTGTTCAGAGAAGGTGGGTATTAGGAACTTTATTGTTTTTAAAATGTGTGTCTGTGCGAACTACTTAAAATATGAACAAGTATGCAGCATAATCTCACTTTTATTCAGGAAGAAGAGGACGTTTGTGACTGTGACTCCGGGCTCACTTGGCAGAAACACCCACTGACCCTCCACCCCCATCGCAAAATGTAATGCCCGTGAAAAGGGTAGGTGGACGCAGTGTTATATAGAACATAGTCCTGGGAGCACGATTGAAAATGAAAACTAGATATAGTATATGGTATAAACTATGCACCAAAAAGTGTGATATAAGATGAACCGGGGCATGAAATATAATATGCAAAACATTGTGTGCAGTGACAGATTCATTGGAGAGCGCGAGATAGCACAGGCACTAGCGTGTGCTATGCGATATGCGCCTTGGAGTGTAATATGCACAGGGCAGTGTTGTGTAACCTAACTAGTCTCTAAAGTTGTAATATAAAATATGTGCTGGGGAGTGTAACGTTACATATGCACTGTGACAAAGATATGGATCCCAGATTGTAATATGTATGGCATAGCACTGTGCGTTATAACATAGGCATCAAGGAAGGCACGTTAGATGGGGCAATATAACCCGTGTGAAGGCAAGTGTGGCATGACATATTCACGGGGTGATGTTACAGTGCACATGGGCTAGAGAGTGTCATAGCATACGCACTAGCTGGTGAAATATAACACAGAGGTGTGAGGCACTCAGCGGGCACTGGTGGGTGTAACACAGCATTGGGCTCAGCCAGGAGCACTCTGTGACTCTCAAGTGAGGTTTGTCTCCTTTCCAGAGAGTAAAATAAAAAGTATTACACATCCGGCGGTGGATGTATGTTTTATTAACCGTGAGGGGGGTTTCTTGCATAGTTTGGTCGAATTTTTGTCGAATCCCCTTTGAATGGCTTGGTGTGCGTGTATATTAAATGTGCCCGTCAATAGCTACCCATGTTTGTATAAATAAACGCCAAGGGTGTCTACTTGGAGAGTACCCACCGGCGGGGGCACCGGGATTAGGCACGGTAGGGCGTCAGACACGTCAGAGCTTCACTAGCGGTGTAAATACATTCCATGTGGATTCATTCTATGCATAGTCGCCTTTTAATGATTATCACGCAAATCGTCATGGTGATAGGTACATGCGGTTTGTCCAGCATGTCCTAGGTGTTTCTATAAATATATATGTTTTTTTAAATAATAAAAAACAAAGGCCTGAGGAGGGGGGCAACGCAGCCCCCTCCTAAAGAATAAAAAAAAAAAAAAGGCCATGACCCGGGGGTTGGGGTCCCCGGGGCCGATTAAGGCCTTGGGAGGGCCAAATTTATTTTTTTCAACAAAAAAAGTTAGGGTGCAGGCCCTGGGGGATGGGGTCTCCAGGGCCAGTAAATTAGAAAAAGAAGGGGGGCCACACAGCCCTCCTTCTTAAAAAAATAAATAAAAAACCGGCATCGCGCCGGAGGCCACGCCCCCTCCTTGCAGCACTCTGCAAACGCGCCCCCTGGCCAGTTGTAAGTTGGGGAATTAATTCCCCTTCAATACTGAGGGTCCCTGAGGGCCAACTAGCCCAACAGGTATCTCCAGTATGCGCCAGGGAGCTGTGTTGCAGACAGGTGTTCTGAGGCCACGTCCCTTTTTTCACCTCTATGCAACGCAGCTCTGTGGCGCTTACTGGATGTACCTAGTGGGCTATTTTGCCCCTAGGGATCCTCTGGATTCAAGGGGGCTTAATCTCCCAACTTAAAAAACGGCCACAGGGCGTGTTTATACAGTGGGATGGGGCCTGACGTGACGTGTGCAAACACGCCCTATGGCGCGTTTTAAGTTGGGGAAATAATTCCCCTGCAATCCTGAGGGCCCCTGGGGGCTAACTAGCCCACCAGGTGCTTCCAGTAAGCGCCACTGCGCTGCGTTGCAGAGAGGTGGTCTAGGCCGTGCCCCTTTTTACATCTCTCTGCAACGCAGCTCTGTGGCGCTTACTGGAGGTACCTAGTGGTCTAGTTGGACCCTAGGGACCCTCAGGATTCAAGGGGACCTAATCTCCCAACTTAAAATGGCCACAGGGCGTGTTTACACAGTGGGGAAGTGAGGGGATGGGGCCTGAGGTGACGTGTGCAAACACGCCCTGTGGTGCGTTTTAAGAGGTAGTTTTAATTCCCTGTCCTATTATATACTAGGGGCTTACAGAGGAGGTCATGCTGATCACAGGGGGACCCCAACGCATAGTGTTCCCTAGTGTATGTATTCTGAGTGTCTTTTAACATAGCACTGGCTCTAAGACTGGTTAGTCAGACTCAGTTACCACCAGTATCCGTCTGAAAAAGTTGAGGGTACAGGATGATTTTGCAACAAGGCTTCTTTCTGCTCTTCTGTTTGCTCTTTCTGCACGTTATGCACTTTTCTTCGTCTTTGAGGACTTCTGTTGCTTCTTTCTGCATTTCTTTTTTTTCTTTCTGTGCGTTATTTCTTCTTTCTTCACATGTCCTATCTCTGTAGGCATAGTTAGAAATTAGCATTTAAAAAACCTTTGAAATTCACTGAAAAAACCATAGGTTTCAGGCACGTTATAATTAGGAATTAGCATTTAAAAAACCTTAGAAATTCACTGAAAAAACCATAGGTTTCAGGGGCGTTATAGTTAGTTGGACTTTTCACTCATACAAAACCATTGAAATTCCCCTGTTATAGTTAGTTCAGCTAACCATAACTCGCGCGCCCACAATGCACTGCTGATGACGTCACATATTACATCACTCATGACATGGTCAGTGACATCACTCATGACATCACTGATGACATCTCAAATGACATCACTGATGACATCATCCAGTGAATGTGTGTTTTTCTGAAAATTACATATGTTTTATATATGTATATCTCAAGGTCGATGGAAGAATAAATGGGTATATAAGTGTCTAAATGGATGATTTGTTTTTGAAAAATTGATTGTATAACTGACTGATTAAGTGTATCTTAGTGAATACATTGCTTAGTGAGTAATGTTTAAATATGTAAATATCTGTATCAGTCTCTCACTTTGTGTATAAGTGGCTGCATGGGTTCTATATAACACTGCGTTCACCTACCCTTTTCACGGGCTTTAAGTAAGTAAGTAAGTAATTTTTATCATGCATGATTAATTAAAACCGTTGCATTCAGTACATTATAGATTGATATCAAAAGAAGTTACATTAAATAAAACAATTAAAAATAAGTACAAGATTAAAAAGAGCCTTTTGTATTGGAATTTAAAAGACATAAAACTGTTCCGAATATAGTAGCACTGCTGTCACAGGATTGCAGGCCCATTTGAAGACATTGTATGAACTGCGTAATTTTTTAAACCAGTGGAGCGGACCAGTTCAGAGTCTGCTGTAGTCGTTAGTAGGTCTCTACTGTTGGCAGCAAGAGCTTTTCAGTCTCTGTGCTGTCAGGTCAAAGAATTTTGTAAGGCGACAGTTTAGCTGCACTAAGGAGGGGTTAAAACACATCATCACTGTCTGCAGGACCGTACTCCGTGCTGCTTAAATAGTGGTTTTAACAGACTTTTCCGTATGTCGTCTAGCTTCTTGCATGTGCATATAATATGAATCAAAGTCTCAATGTCATTCGCACACAAACGGCACAAGTGATCGGCCCCTCTTCTTTCCCACGGTGGCATAAACGGGTTGATCGGACCGACTCCCAGCTGTAGCTTTAGAAATTTTTCTTTGGTCTCAAGCTTGGTTCCGACCTTAAGGTAGGGCTGAGGTTTTAGAACATCGTAGTTGTTAAGCACGGCCCAGCATTGAGCTCTCTTGGATACCGATTTCTTGTCATCTATAGCCGATATGAGCCTTGTCGATTTTGTTACTAATTTTTTTAAAACCAAATGGCCCATTGGTGTATTCCAGGCGTCTGCCAGGCCGAGGGCCTGCAGAGAATTCTGTAGGTAGACGTTAACTGGAAATTTTCCAGTGCGGGACAGCTGTGGCCAAAGTTGGTTGTTCAAGGTCCCTCTCTCACCAGCTCTGATTTTGTGCCAACTCTTTAAGAAAGCTCCCTGCCTTTCTATTTCCTGTTTCTGGATTCCAAATTCCAGCCTTATTTAGGCTGGTGAAACATATTTAGGGAGCTGGAATATCGCCCGGTAGGAGGTTGCAATTATACAGTCGAGGGTAGCAGCATCTCTTCCTGTCATGGATTCGCTCCCGTAGGTGATTACTGGTTGTAGTTTTGCTCGTGGAACCTTTAAAAGGGGGTCGAGTGTTAAGTCCGGCAACAATTTCTTTAGGGGCTTTAATGCCTAATACCCACCTTCTCTGAACAGTTAGCCTGCTGCCTCATCCACCTCCTCCCTATCCTCTGTTGTCTGAATCCATGGACTAGCCTCCTCTCTCCTGCAATGCATGGTCTGATGTGCTGCCACTGCCCTCCATTTAGCATGATGTACCAGTCCACTCCTCCTGCCCTCCATTGCTCAATTCTATGCCCCATCATTGACCTCCTGTTTAGCCTCTGTGCTTAGCTTGCTGTCCCAATTCTCCTTCCCCCTGCCCTCCGATGTCTTTGTGCATGCCCCTGCTCCATCCTTTTTGCCCACCATGTTCCATGGACCTGCCACTCCTATCTACTCCGAGTGTGCTGTTGAGCTGCCACTCCCCTCCCACCTGCCTAGCATTGTCAGATGACTGTAACCAGTCCCTGCCACCTCCACCCTGCCTGTCCACATTCCATGCCCCTATCTCCTTCCTCCTGTCCTCCATGGTCCATTTTACTGCCACACCCTTCTGCCCTCCCTGGTCTGTTGTGCAGCAACGGCTCCTGCCTGCCCTGCGTGGTCTGTTGTGAGGCCCCTGCCCCTGAACTCTCTTGTCTGTGCCCAGGTCCTGACCCTCCTTTCTATCCTTCATGGTCCTTTATGCATGCCTGTGCACCCTCCTTCTTGCCCATCATAGCCATTGTGCTGCCACTAACCCTCCCGCTTGCCATGCATCGTCTTATGTGCTGCCACGGCCCCTCCCACCTTCCCTGTGTGGTCAGCTAGCTGCCCCTGACCCCCTCCCACCTACCCTCCCTGGTCTGTGTGTATGCCATAATTGTCTCACTGTTGCTCTCCATGGTGTGTCTTGCTTCTAGTGCCCATCCTGCCTGACCTCCATGGTCATCTTGCTGCTCCTGCCCTGCCCCTTGCCCCCATCCCTGTTTCCATGTGCAGACCCCTATCCCCTCCCTCCTGGCTTGTCTGTTCCATTGCAATGCCCCTGAACCATCCCTCCTGCCCTTTATGGTCTGTTATGCTGCAGCATTCTCTCCTGTCTGTCCATTATGGTCAGCTAGCTACCATTGCCTCTTTCCCCTATGTTCTCTGTTGTCCATGTGCATGGTCCTGTCCCCTGCCTATTGCTTTCTATGGATTGTTGTGCTACACTCCCGTCCCGCATGCCCTGTGTGGTGTATTGTGCTGCTGCAAACCCTGATGCCCTGTAGGGTTAGTTTGGTGCACCTCTCCATGTCCCTCCTGTCCTCTGTTATCCGAGTCCATGTCCCTACCCTAATTCCTCCTGCCTTCCATGATCCAATGTACCATACTTGTGAACCTTTTGAACTTGGTCAGAGGGAGATTTTGAAAATAAACTGGGGTATTGATTTTCCCCTTTGAGTTACATTGAAAAAGAGGAGATTGTAGACAGGAGACAGATCAAATGAAGCCCATTTGAGCTTAAAAACATTGGACGTTTCCTGGCTGAATCGGGTCTGTTGGCATGTATGGTTGTACTAGCACTGCCTCTTCCTTCTGCCCCCAATGGTCTATTATATTGCCACAGCCTCTCTTGCCAGTCCTGTATTGTTGGTTTGTTGCCCCAGCCCCCCTTTCCACTGCCCTCCATAGTCTGTTGTGCTGCCACTGCCCTTCCTGCCTGCCCAGATTGGTCAAATTGTTGCCTCTGCACCCTCCTACCTGCCTTCAATTTTCAGAGTCCGTGCCCCTGGCCTCTGCCTCTCAACAGTATCCTAATGAACAACTAGATTGCTAACATTCTATATTTTATTACAAAAGTGTGGAACGCCTGAGGTCATCTTGATGTAATCACAACTGTAATACCTAGAGCATTTCCTTTAGAAATCCCATATATGAGAGGGTCTTATTTGCATCAAAATTATTTTTAGTGCTCTAAAAAACTAAAATGAGGACATATTTTCTGAGTTTTCAAATAGCGACAAAGCACTTTTAAATTATTTGTTTTTTATCCAGTTGACCACTTGATTAAATGTTGCACATAGGGGAGAGGATGTGGTGTTACTTCCAGAGCTGCAGACTTTGCAACTGGGGAACCAGGTTGGAGTTTCTGCTTCAGCTCGACATTCTGTGATTCTGGTCAAATCACTTAATCTTCCATGTCTGCAACCATGAATGTGTTCTTGTGTGATGTAACCAATGCCCTGTAAGGCACTCCAATACCTGAGAAGTCTGCACTATATAAAACTGCAAAAGCACAAAAAATAAAAAGTGTTTTGCACACTTCTGTCATTGGGCTACATGTGGGCTACATCTGGGTGATATTTGTGCTGCATTTGGGCTCTTTTGTCTCTGGTGGCCATCTTGGGAGATTTATTTGTTATGAAGTTTCCTAATTTCCTCATTTGCTGCAGTCTCCTCAGTAGGAAATGCTTTCAGTTTTTTACTTTGATTCAATCAAGAAGGTATTCAGATATGTCACACATTTGTCATAAATTCTGAATGTTAGCACTCTAGTTGCTCAT
This sequence comes from Triturus cristatus, assembly GCF_964204655.1. NCBI lineage: Eukaryota > Metazoa > Chordata > Amphibia > Caudata > Salamandridae > Triturus > Triturus cristatus. The sequence continues at coordinate 1,012,376,247 of NC_140587.1, read as the reverse complement.
TAGATCACTGTACTAAAGCTACTACTCACCAGGGAAGTCTGCTACTGGTATTCAAAGTGCATGTTTCAGTCTGCATGTCAGAATCTTTAATGAAATAGAAGAGGATTTGAGAAGTCACTCAAAATGTGCCCTAATTTTCTTTCTGTAGCACTAATCATAATTTCTATGGCAAAATGAACCCCCTCATTTTGTTCCCTTTTAAATTAAATGTTTTAAGAGTTACCACTTTATTCCAATCAAGATGGCTTCAGGTGTGCAATACGTATGTCATAAGTAGGACTGTTAGCTCTCTAGTCGTTCTTTAGAACACTCTGGGAAACTGCAGTAGAACACAAAGGAATCAACTTACAGTCTCTGCCCTTGTTGGATGTACATGTTTTACTGAGAATGTCAGACTTCATTCTCACATGACTGAGAAAGATAATGTGAATTTACAGAAAATATGCTCTCAGTTTAGCTTATAGATCACCTTCCAAACCTCTGTGGGAAAAGCAGGAGAAAATAGTTTTCTCTCAAACATGATTCATAATATCCCAGCAGAAGGCTTTTTCACATGGTAAAATCACCTTTGAACACCACAATTCCTAAAATGAGTATGGTACCGTCAACAAATGATTTATAATGTAACTAAAGTCTTAAAACCTTCTATTAACTGCAGTGCTTGTTAATGAGGTGCTATCATGTAGATTGGTCCCAAGATGGCTGCCAACACTTCTTGGATGAAGTGCTGACAGCCAATCAGATCTCACGAAGATATGTGTGGTTAGGCTCCGCCCAGATATATATGTGATTTTACTTTTGATTTTCTCAGGAACTACTGAACGGATTTACACAATTTAACCAAAAGGCACGACTCTGAACCAAGGGCTACCTTATTGTCAAATTTGGTGTAATTCCGTTCAGCAGTTCGGGCTGTAGCTGCAATTAAAGGTTCCTATGGAAAATTGCATGGGGAAAACACGTTTTGGGACCCCCCTTTTTTCTCGGCCCCCGCTTGACGAATCACCCCGAGAATTTCAGGATAGGAGCGGACCGGACCGCCGCACCAGTTTTGAACATTTCGCGAAGATTCGTGAACTGGCGCCAAAGTTATTCCAAATAGAATGTTGCGGATTTCCTATAGATAATAGGTCCTAACTATAACTACAGTCGCCAGTAGGTAGTGTATGTGTTTATATATGTATGTATGTGTGTGTGTATATATATATATATATATATATATATATATATATATATATATATATATATGTATTATCTACTGGCGGTCGCCAGTAGATAGTTATAGTTAGGACCTATTTTCCATTGGAAATCCGCAACATTCTATTCCCAATAAGTCTGGCGCCTGTTGATGAATCCTCGTGAAATTTTCCAAACTTTTGGCCAGCTCCGCTCCGCTCCTACCCTGAAAGTTTCGCGGTGATCCGTCAAGCGGGGGCCGAGAAAAAAGGGGGGTCTCAAAACACGTTTTCCCCATGCAATTTCCCATAGGATCTGTTGTCGCAGCTACAGCCCGAACCGCTGAACGGAATGACACCAAATTTGGCAAAGAGTTAGTCCTCAGTTCAGACTCGTGCCTTTCGCATAAATGGTGTGAATCTGTTCAGTAGTTCCTGAGAAAATTAGGGTAAAAAAGTTAGTGATATCTATGGCCGGGGAGGATCCTACCCGCACCGTAAGCGCACCCTCCCCGAACCGAGCGCGCACCTTCCCGATCGCGCGCTGAATGCTAATTGGCAGTCGAGTGTCTGTCTACATTCGAAACCAGGAACTGTTGGCGGCCATTTTCTGCCTCGGTAGAAGCGAGGCTGAAGAAGCAAGGGGAATAAGTGTGTAAAACATATAAAGGGGCAGAGTGTAAATACTCTGACCCTCTAGAGGTGCTTAGGGGGTCCCAGAAGGACCCCCTGGGGCCCCCCCCTTTTTTTTTTTTTTAATCTGGGAAATGCGCGCACTGTGCGCGCATCGTATCGCGTTGGGTGCACGGATTTTCTTGCGTTGGGTGCGCGGATCCAAGGAAAAAAAAAATGACATTTTTGGGAGATAAAGATCAAGCTTAAGTGTTTTGTTCTTGAGTGGCTCAAAAAAGACCCGTTGTGTTCATTGAGAGTTTTTGGTACTTATAAGTAAGTACCTATACAGGGTCTAAAGTAGTTGAGGAAGACTCTGTTTCCTTCATCAGTAAAGTGTACTCCATCTCTCCTATACATCTCTTGCATATGAAAGCGCAGATTGTTATTGTAAATGGACCCGATTCTATAGTCTCGGAGAAAAGCAGAAACAGATTTATTCACATGTTTCCTAGCTTTCTCAATTTGTGGACAAAAATTATCGGACCAGTTCCATTTCTGCCTTTGGCATATGTTAGAATACACAAAGGCAGTTTTGGGAAAAAGTGAAATCAGTCCTTCATAAGCATTTCCAGACCTACCCCAGTCAAAGTGCCTCGGTCATTGCCACCACAGTGCACTATTAGGAGGTCAGGGTGTTGGATATGCATGAAGGATCGAGAACAGTGCGTATAAAAAACATGGAAAAAAATATATAAAATTAAGTTTTGAACATATAGTTAAAGAAATATTTTTAAAAATATAAAAAAATATGTTTGAAAAACCCAATAAAAACAAATAATATTTTTTAATTTTTAAAAGAATTAATTAAAAAAATAAATTAAAAAAATGGTGATAAAAAAGAATTTCAAAAAAACATAATTTATGAAATTGACACACTGAATTTGAAAAATATAGAAATCCAATGAAAATCATTAGACATGATATCTTTAGAGATAAGTTATAGATAGGAATTAGCATTTAAAAAACCTTTGAAATTCACTGAAAAAACCATAGGTTTCATGCACGTTATAGTTAGGAATTGGCATTTAAAAAACCTTTGAAATTCGGTGAAAAAACCAAAGGTTTCAGGGGCGTTATAGTTAGCTGGACATTTCCCTCGTACAAAACCCTAGAAATTCCCCTGTTATAGTTAGTTCAGCTAACTATATCCCGCACCCCCGCAATGCACTGCTGAAGACGTCACATATTACATCACGCATGACATGGTCAGTGACATCACTGATGACATCACTGATGACATCTCAAATGACATCACTGGTGACATCACTGATGACGTCATCCATGTGATAAATTAGTGCATCTTCTCACACCCTAATATAACCTTTGATACACCGACTCAAAATTTCAGACGGCCATTTTGAAAACCATAGATACTCCAATACCAATAACTACATACCCACTCATTGACTCTTAGGTCTACATACACCTCCACTCACTCACCTGTACAGTCACTCATACTTACAGTCATTCAGTACAGGACAATCATATGCATTTTTACACCTATATAGACACTCACACACCGCCAATCATCCATTGAGGTACTGACACACCTAGTCAGTCATGCAAATAATTAATTACAGTCCAATTTACTCACCTATACAGTTAAATACACTCAAGTTCACTTACTCATAAAAATACTAACAAATTCTGACGCTCTTAAACAATTACTGATACAAGCACACACTCATCCATACAGCCACTCCCAAAATCACACACTCTCACATATAAATAGTTATATACTCTTACACACATATGTTTTTCAAAGGACCACCGTTTTAAAGACACACTCACAAGCGGCATGATCACGGCACCCAGCACTTCCTTTATTCAATTATTTTTAAATAGCCTTACGCGTTTCGGAGCATATCGGCTCCTGGGTCACAGGCAGATCAACATGGAAGAGCAAAAAAGTCAAAGGCGGCGTCGCCCAGCATGTTCTTTTGTAACGCCCTCCATTAGGCAGCAGGTGTTAGCAGCTTGTATGGCATGCTGGTACTTGAAGTTATAGTACATTCCCTTAGTAGGTTACATGCCTCCTTTGTTATCATTAATTACTTTTAGTAAGTTTCGCTGCTCCATGATATTATTGACATTGTTCATAGCCCTCCAGTGGGCTTTTGATCAAAGGAACGCCGTATTGTGGTGTAAGCCATTCGCCGCTTTTGCCAACAGGAGACTGCGCCAGATTCTGTGTCTCCATGGTCCCCTTTATTTTCAATGGGGCGGTGCAGTCTTCGCGGCTCGGTCTGCCGCATATAATATGTTTTTCAAAGGACCACTGTTTTAAAGACACACTCACAAGCGGCATGATCACGGCACCCAGCACTTCCTTTATTCAATTATTTTTAAATAGCCTTACGCGTTTCGGAGCATATCGGCTCCTGGGTCACAGGCAGTTCAACATGGAAGAGCAAAAAAGTCAAAGGAGGCGTCGCCCAGCATGTTCTTTTGTAACGCCCTCCATTAGGCAGCAGGTGTTAGCAGCTTGTATGGCATGCTGGTACTTGAAGTTATAGTACATTCCCTTAGTAGGTTACATGCCTCCTTTGTTATCATTAATTACTTTTAGTAAGTTTCGCTGCTCCATGATATTATTGACATTGTTCATAGCCCTCCAGTGGGCTTTTGATCAAAAGAACGCCGTATTGTGGTGTAAGCCATTCGCCGCTTTTGCCAACAGGAGACTGCGCCAGATTCTGTGTCTCCATGGTCCCCTTTATTTTCAACGGGGCGGTGCAGTCTTCGCGGCTCGGTCTGCCGCATATAATATGTTTTTCAAAGGACCACCGTTTTAAAGACGCACTCACAAGTGGCATGATCACGGCACCCAGCGCTTCCTTTATTCAATTATTTTTTTAAATAGCCTTACGCGTTTCGGAGCATATCGGCTCCTTGGTCACAGGCAGTTCAACATGGAAGAGCAAAAAAGTCAAAGGAGGTGTCGCCCAGCATGTTCTTTTGTAACGCCCTTCATTAGGCAGCAGGTGTTAGCAGCTTGTATGGCATGCTGGTACTTGAAGTTATAGTACATTCCCTTAGTAGGTTACATGCCTCCTTTGTTATCATTAATTACTTTTAGCAAGTTTCGCTGCTCCATGATATTATTGACATTGTTCATAGCCCTTCAGTGGGCTTTTGATCAAAGGAACGCCGTATTGCGGTGTAAGCCATTCGCGTCTTTTGCCAACAGGAGACTGCGCCAGATTCTGTGTCTCCATGGTCCCCTTTATTTTCAACTGGGCGGTGCAGTCTTCGCGGCTCGGTCTGCCGCATATAATATGTTTTTCAAAGGACCACTGTTTTAAAGACGCACTCACAAGCGGCATGATCACGACACCCAGCGCTTCCTTTATTCAATTATTTTAAAATAGCCTTACGCGTTTCGAAGCATATCGGCTCCTTGGTCACAGGCAGTTCAACATGGAAGAGCAAAAAAGTCAAAGGAGGCGTCGCCCAGCATGTTCTTTTGTAACGCCCTCCATTAGGCAGCAGGTGTTAGCAGCTTGTATGGCATGCTGATACTTGAAGTTATAGTACATTCCCTTAGTAGGTTACATGCCTCCTTTGTTATCATTAATTACTTTTAGTAAGTTTCGCTGCTCCATGATATTATTGACATTGTTCATAGCCCTCCAGTGGGCTTTTGATCAAAGGAACGCCGTATTGCGGTGTAAGCTCTTACACACATATACACTGTGTTTCACATATGTAGTTACTGACACATGTACAACTGAGATATACATTCAATCACTAACACACCCTTACATACAGTCACCCAACCATACAGTCCATCACAGATGCACTCTTAAAACCATGCACCCACTGAATCACCCACTCACACATCTATGCACAGTCACACACACCCTACCCACACAAACACTCAGACACCCATACAGATACTCCGACAACCAATCAATAACCCATATAGACACTCATATAGCTATTCACAAAACCATGCAGCCACTTATACACCAACACACAGAAACATACAGACATTCACACAGTTTAGTCACTAGTCTGCAGTAAGATACATTTAATGACTCACTTAGAAAATCACCCATTCACACACTTATACACCCACTCATTCTTCCATAGGCCTTTCACTATAAATAGATAAAACATATTTAAACTTTTCAGAAAAACACACATTCACTGGATGATGTCATCAGTGATGTCATTTGAGATGTCATCAGTGATGTCACTGACCATGTCATGAGTGATGTAATATGTGACGTCATCAGCAGTGCATTGCGGGGTGCGAGTTATAGTTAGCTGAACTAACTATAACAGGGGAATTTCTCTCTCTCTCTCTCTCTCTCTCTATATATATATATATATATATATATATATATATATATATATATATATATATATATATATATATATATATATATATATATATATATATATATATATATATATATATATATATATATACCTGTAGCCATATAAACAAATATATGATTTTATAGTAACACATTTTGGGTTTTTTTTGTATAAAAGTAAGTGACGTCAGAAAATATGATGTACTTTAATGAAACGGGCATCGTAACACTGATTGCTCAACCACCAAATTCCCTTTTCATGCCAAATCCAAACAGCAGTGTCTGGTAAAAGTATGGCCATTCGACCATGTTGCTGTTCTACAAATGTCTGGAAGCGATACTGTAGCAAATAAGGCTGTGAAAGTAGCCATCTTTCGTGTTGAGTGCGCAGTCACTTTAGAGGACAGCGGTCATCCAGCTTTTTCATGGCATAGTCCTTTCTAGGAGGTGCAAAAGATATGAGCAGCCGATCAGTTTTCCGAAACGTTTTTGTCTTATCAATGTAGAAGTTCAAAAAGCGTTTTACACCTAGTGAATGGCGAGCCCTTTCCGCAGATTTTTCATGGCATAGTCCTTTCTAGGTGGTGCAAAAGATATGAGCAGCTGATCAGTTTTCCGAAACGTTTTTGTCTTATCAGTGTAGAAGTTCAAAAAACGTTTTACACCTAGTGAATGGCGGGCTGATGGGTTACTGAAGTATGTTGGCCAAAATATGGGCTCATTCAGGTGAAATGAATCTGCAATCTTAGGTATGAACTTGGGATCGTCCTTAACTGTACTTTATCCTGTTTAAATTGAAGAACGGGTGCAGAGACTGTGAATTATTGAATCTCGCTTACTCTTCTGGCCAATGTCAGGGCCGGCAAGAGCAGTATCTTCCAGGATACATATTTGATGTCCGCCTTATGTATAGGCTCAAAAGGTGGCCTTATGAGCTGATCCAGGACCATATTTAACTGCCAGGGAACTGCTGGATGTTTTTACAGGTGGAAACACCCTGAAAAAAGCCTTTCATGAATTTCTTTATTTATTACTCTGGAGGACCATAGCAATATTTCTCCAGGCTTTCTTTGATATCTAGAAATTGCCGCTAAGTGTACTAAATGTAAAATTTTATACTTGTATAGCGCACTACTCACCCGCAAGGGTCTCAAGGCACTTGTACGAATACCGCTGTGGAACCCATCCTGGCTTTCCCTGTGAGGCGTCCACTCCTGGGCACCCCCAAGGTGGAGGCCAGGCATCCTTAGCGTTGTGGGGTCCGTTGTGGAGATTAAGCAAGCTATTGCCCAGAGTTGCAGAGTGGGACTCCATGATTGGAATAGGCACCGAGGCGAGAATTATCAGGTCCGTGGAATTTTTTAGCCCAAGACCCGCCGAGGCGGGGAATTGAACCCTGATCCCAGGCTAGACCTCTGCATCAGGGTCTGCCGCTCTAATCATTGAGCCACACTTCTCCACCTAATAGACGAGCGCGCCAATCCAGATCTTGCCAAGCTGTTGGTCCTGCTTAGAGAATCTGCCCAAGCGCTCTGCATGCCTGGGACATGCTCCACTAGAAGTGAGATGTTGTACTTCAGCAACCACTGCCAGATTGCTTGAGATGATGGTATTTGGGACCTGTTCTTCCTTGCTTGCCCAGGCACGACATAGTGGTTGTGTTGTCCGTTGATACTAGAACAGGAGAACCACAAATCCTGGGTAGGAGTGTCCGAAGCCTAGAAACACCGCCTTCATTTCCAGAAGATTGATATGCATTTGTGTCTCTTGGGGAGTCCATTTTCTGTGACTTTCTAGCTCCTGAAGATGTGCCCCCCCCATCCATGAAGGAAAGCATCCATAGTCATAATAAAATGCCTCGAAGGTGTCCAAAACAGCCCCAAGGAACACCAACGATTGACTTGGGATGAAGGATGATTTTTCCATTCTGATCTGCAGCCCCAGCGATTTGAAGAGCTGACGACAAGCCCATGAAAAGTTTTTTGCAGAGTTGTATGTGGACCCCTTGACTAGCCAGTCATCCAGGTAGGGATAAACCTTGTGTCCCTGCTTTCTTAAGGCGGCCACTGGCACCATGAACCTTGTGAACACCCAGGGCGCTGATTGGAGGCCAAAAGGCAGTACTGTGAACTAATAGTGGCACCCTGCCCCCTGGAACCGTAGTCACCGTCAATGTTTGACATGAATGGGGAGCTGAAAATAGGCATCTAAGATATCAAGAGATGTCATGAGGTCCCCTTTGTTGAGCATCACTAGAATCTCTTGCAATAATAGCATCCTGAAGGGCCGGTTTTTTTGTATACTTGTTCAAGCGTCTGAGATCCATGACCTGTCTCCATTTGCCACATTGCTTCTTTTTAATTAGGAAGAAGTTTGAGTGGAAGCCCTTTCATCTGTGGCGGTGAGGAACTTCCTCTATTGCCCCCTTGAAGAGAAGTACTGAAATCTCCTGCTTTAATAGAGTTAGATGCCAATGTTTTCTCGTGACAGGAGGGAGACCGGGACACTTGTGGATAAATTCTAAGGTATGTCCAACATCCATTTGTCCGTTGTTAAATTGAGCCCTTGATGATAACAGGCAACAGGAAATTGACCTTTTGAGCGCTTGCGTTGGTATTAGGTGGCTGGTGGAGCCGAAACGTCACTGACGTCTGGCGTTGTCCTGTGATTTTCCTCTTGATGGAAGATGCCAGCAAGCTGATTGCTGCGTGTAAGGCATCTTAAAGGGTTGAAACTGTTGTTGCCCAGCATATTGAGGTCGGTAGTCTGAGTATATGGCTGGTACTTTTGTAATTTAAAAGAGGATAGTTGCTGGTATTGACCTTTTCCTCCACAAAATGGTTGAAAACGCTGCTGTTGGAGTGTTCCAAGGGAATGTGCTGTTTCCGTATCCTCCTTTATTCCCTGAAGAGCGTCATCAACATGTTTTCTGAATAACATTTCACCATTTAATGGCATACCCATGATTTTTGATTGAATCTCAGGGCAGAAAGAGGTAGCCTTCAACCAGCCCTGTCTGCGAAGGACTATTGTTCCTGCCATTTTTTTAAAAGTATTAGAAGATATATCCATGGCAAATCTTTTTGATGCTTGTTCCAATAACTCATGGAACCCCCAATGTCCTCTGGCGGAGAACTGGCAGGGGAGGGTGAAGGAGATGGTAGGGATGGTACAATTTAGTCATCCCACTCCCTACCTGCAGGGTCTGTGTCTTGAACCAGCTCTCCTTCCTCCAGCTGCTCATCTGGGTCGCTTTCAATATAGTAATCTCTAATAGTTATGACTTGAGGGGCCGCCATACTCTCTTAAGCTGGAGGAGGTTCCAAAGCATCAGGTAGTGGTGTCAACCTGCATTTTAGGGCGTTCCGGAGTGCGGGGAACTGGTGTTTGCGATTCCAGAAAACATTTATAAGAGTCATCAAGCATTTGCCTGAGATCCGTGACAAGTGAAATTGGCACTGCAATGGTGTCGCCCCACAAAGGTGGCATATTTTCGTATTCCTCCTCGTAGTTATAGTGTTGTTGGAGAGAGTCATATTGGTGCGGCCCAGGTGGAGGATGAGCTTTAAAAGAAAAATCTCTCAATTTCTTTTTTTTTGTAAACAAACTTTATTAATTTTACAGCTTACAGCCATTAGTCGCTTATTGATGTCATTTCTTAACAATATAAATCGCAATTGTCTCTTCGATCATACAATTTCCCAATCTGGAAAGAACCCCAATACACATCCCCCCGATAAGCAATGCCCATTAATCATAGCCTCACTGTGAATCATAACAATTCTAATCTATCACACCCCCCATTCCTCCCCCCTCCCACCCACGCCCCAGGCATGTCGCTTCTAGTAATATTCCATATAGTCAATAACCATCAACTTTATACAATCAGAGGCAGTCCAGTAGTCTGATGATGTGATCATGTGCGTGCTTCAACCCCATGTCCACCTAATCATGTGCGTGCCTCAAGTTCCTCCCTGTCGCTGCTACTGTGTAACAATTCATAACAATTCTAATCTATCACACCCCCCATTCCTCCCCCCTCCCACCTCCCTCCCACCTCCCTCCCACCCCCCAGGCATGTCGCTTCTAGTAATATTCCATATAGTCAATAACCATCAACTTTATACAATCAGAGGCAGTCCAGTAGTCTGAGGATGTGATCATGTGCGTGCTTCAACCCCATGTCCACCTAATCATGTGCGTGCCTCAAGTTCCTCCCTGTCGCTGCTACTGTGTACTATTGAATAGAAAAATATCTCCATATACTCAAAAGTATCACCATGGTACTCCTCCTCATTGTCAGTATCTTGACACTTCACTCCTAATTGTGAGGGGCTGTACGCTGGTCCAAAGAGTCCCTCATCTACAGACTCTTCCATATCCAGAAAATGTGATGGAGGAAGCGGAGATAGCTTGCTCAGGGATGTCAAATCCGATGGCATCTGTAGGAGAGTAGGATTTGCTTCTTATAGTTACCCCCACTTTTTGCTGATGTTTCACTGTTTTTGACTTAGATTGACTGGCATCCTGCTATCCAGGACCCCAGTCTAGCTGCTTTCTCCTCTAAATTGATTGCATGTGCTTTAGGTACACTCCAGATTGGATTCTGGGGTACCCTTATAAGTTTCTAGTATATGGTATACTATGGACTCAGGGCATAGGTACCCCAGAGGCCTCCGAGGGGCTACAGCATGTATTGTGCCACCCCTGAGAGACCATTCAAAATGACACCACAGGTCTGCTACAGCAGCCTGTGTAAGGTGGTGCATGCACCCCTTACTTAGATATAGGTTCACTATATCTATCCTATATCACTGCACATATAAACCTATCAGTCACCCCTATGGCAGGCTTTATCAATCCTGAAGGCAGGGTGCTGGGTTTTATGTGAGAGGGTGCACCTGCATGAGCAGAGCCCCTCTGCAGCCTTCGGAACCTATTTTCCGGGGTTGTTTGTGATACAGCCAACCGTATATACTTAAGTGCATTATAACCTCGCGGTAAATGCTAACTTTAAAACGGCTGCATGGAAGCATGTTGTGTTTGGTGTCAAACACAATGGAATCATACCTCCCCGCCAGTATCTGGCTGGGGAAGTTTGATTGCTCCCTCCTAGAGGGACATACATGACATACCGAGCTACCCGGTACCAGCTTTCTCGACCTGGGCATCACAAAAGTCTGCCGTCCTGCTGCTGAGTCAAGCTCGAGCAGGGGAAGGCTTGACAATAGGCTTCCTGTCACAGGGAGGTGTGACCACCTCCCAGACAGGCTTTAGGGTATTGGGGCTGGGTGGGTGCACTCTGAGAGTGTTTTGATGTCTGCACTGGGGGCTCATTTGGTGTCCCTGTGCATAGTCCAGCTCAAACCCTGTTCTGGCGTGAAACTGGAAAAAGGACATGGGTGTAGCCACCCCTCTGTCCTGACCCTCCCATAGGTGGGTCCCCAGAGTTTGTCCCACCCCTTCCTTGGGTATAAAGTAGGCACCCCTGACTATAGGTCTTTAGATTTTACCTGGACTAAATTCCGCTACAGAAACCAAGTACTTTGATGATCTGCACGACGCTGGATGACTGAAGAATTTCCCTTGGAGTAAAGGAGTTACTCCCCTGCAAGGCAGGCATCAAAAATGCACCTGACCGGTTTGCATCTCCCGAGCTCCTGAGGACTCAGAAGATTTCTGCAACACTGGAGGTGGGTTCCCGAGGTCTCTGAGGTTGATCTGCGCTCTCAGCAGTTCTGAGGCCCGTATCCCTCGTGGGGACCGTGCAACCCGAACCCCTGTGCACAGCGTACATTTGCAGCAGCATATGCTTTTTGGCAATCCGTAAGGCTGTGCTTTGGGCTACTTGTAGTCCCGACCCCGAGCGGTAATTCCACTGAAGATTTCCGGCCTACACTCCACGAGTGTTCTGTGGGCTGGTATTTTGTGATTCAGCTCTAGGTCCCTTCGCGATCCCTGGTCCGTTGGCCTGTGGGTCCCTGTGAAGGTAACTTCCACTTTCTGTGTGCTTTCCTGGTTGCTCCAGACGTGCCCTGACTCTCCATAGCTTGGAGAGTCCCCAGGACTTTGCTGGTCCTCACCGAAGCATCTTTCCTCTGACTGCATGGGTTGCAGTTGCCAAGGCTTGTTGGTGTTCAATCCGGACACTGACCCCCCAGCACTCGACATACTTCGTGGGACAGCTCACCTCTGGACTTTGGTCATTGTCGATGTCTCCTGGTCCCCATGGCTGCAGAGTAAAGCTTCACCTCTTCTCACCTGAAACACTTGACATCCAGTGGCGTAACGAAACTTGAGGGGGCCCCCCTGCAAAGTACAGGGAGGGGGCCCCCCATTCTCCTCGCCAGTCAAGAGCCCTCAGGCCAGCGACCCGCCATACTGCAGGGGCTCACCCCAGCCATAAAAAAAGGATTCTGGTTCCTCTATTGGTCACATCCGCCCTCTCATCGAGCGATTTACATACATCAGTAAATGCTGCTGCGCCCTCCAGCAAAGTTACATAACACTGCCTCCAGCTGGCCCACCAAACACATCCTCCTACTTGATGACTCACCTTCAAGCGAAACCCGCTCAGTTAACCACCTCCAAACTCAGATCACTTCCGTCGTGCCTGCTACTAACTCATCCATTACACTCTACCCTCACCCCTATGAAACCCGCAATTATGCTTTTCTGCCCGCCTTTAAAACCACCCCTCGGATGTCACTGCAAACCTGTGACCGCCGCCTACTGCTCCCCTGTCCATCACCCACAGAAAGACTGATGACCGGTCACCATCTAACCACTGCCTACCAGTAAAGACAGAGCCTTTCAGCTGCTGGCCTCCCCAATGCCACTATGGAAGTTTTAAAAATGTTGAACAATCTCTGCAACTGAACACCTCAAAACATTTCTTCCTGCTAGCCTATACGGCATCAAAGCCGTTCCTGCTACTTTTCATCCTCTGCATCATGCACACAATAATATCAAATGTACAAAGGGTCAGATTTTTGTTTCCTCACGCCAACATTAATTTACACTATGTACCCCACTAAACCATACCTGCTGTCAAAGGCAAACCAGATCCCATATGTAGCACCAGTCAACAAGTACCCCAAGGACAAACAGCAGAGAGAATGAGCGATTCATGAATTAAACCTACAATGACAACGTAGCATTTCCCCACCAACTGTCAGCCCAGCGAAGTCTGCAACCGCACAGTAGCCATCAATACCAGCAACGTCTAAAGCGCATTTCCACTTCCTTTCTTTGGCAGCTCCTGATACATATACGTATGCCTTCTGGGCGCCATCTACCACAGACCACAGCATTCTTTGTGTCCCTAAGACTAACCGAATGCTGTTGGTGAACGCTTCTCTTCCCCCTTCCTTACTAATAACTAATGGAGGATAACGAAAAAAATATATAGTATTTTCTTATGCAAATAGCGTATCAAGCACTTGCTGCCCGCAGTCCTCGCCAGATCCACCCAAATCAATATTCTGCTATCGCACCATCCTGTCACCCCTATTATTATCTGAAGATATTTTTTTATCCCTTCCTTGAACTGGGAAAAGCAATACTTTGCACAAAAACAAGTCCCTTTAAAACCTTTGCTACTTACAGACTCGCAAAGCACTTCCTTGTTTTACTAACTGTTGTAAAGCAAACGGATAACTCATTCTAGGATTGGGATTATTGTTTAGAGGTGTGGAAGTTAATACTGAGACATAGGATGATTTTTTGCATACACTCGTTCTTCCCTGCATGCGCACACAAAGCAACATTACAATTTAGCTAAACAAATTGTTCAGAAATGTACCGGAAGGTAAAGAAACAGCCCAAATTATTTTTACAAAGAAAAATAGACAATCATCAACTTTATACCCCATGACATAAAAGCCTTAGCGTGCACAGCTTGCTCAAATCCACGCTACCTAATTCTACCAAACTCAGCACATTTGAACATCTCATAATTCCATGCCACACAATTCAACTATAAATAATTTAACCCTACATTCCATACCACATAATTACAATCCTAAAAATGAAAAAACATATATTTCTACTTCACTCCATACCACATAAGTCCACATCACATAATAACATTCCACACAACTTAATAGCACTCCAAACCACATAATTACACTCCACACAACAAAATTTAAGTATACATAATTCCACTTCAACCTATATAATTATACGTCACACAACATATTTACACTCAACTTTAAAACACAGAATTACCCTCCACAAAATACAACTCTGCAACATGCTACATAATTCCACTCCGCACAATTATACACCACACCATGCCACATAATTCCACACGTCTCACAATTCATCCCCACACAATTCATCACACATAATTACTCCACATAATACCACTCAGCACCACATAATTAACCTCGGCATAATTATGCTCTCATCCATATTGCATAAATACACTCCACATAAATCTAGTCTATGCCACGTAGCAACATTCCACATACACTCGTTCTTTCCTGCATACGCACAAAAAGAAACATTACAATTTAGCTTAACAAATTGTTCAGAAATGTACCGGAAGGTAAAGAAACAGCCCAAATTATTTTTACAAAGAAAAATAGACAATCGTCAACTTTATACCCCATGACATAAAAGCCTTAGCGTGCACAGCTTGCTCAAATCCACGCTACCTAATTCTACCAAACTCAGCACATTTGAACCTCTCATAATTCCATGCCACACTATTCAACTATAAATAATTTAACCCTACATTCCATACCACATAATTACAATCCTAAATATGAAAAAACATATATTTCTACTTCACTCCATACCTCATAATTCCACATCACATAATAACATTCCACACAACTTAATAGCACTCCAAACCACATAATTACACTCCACACTACACAATTCAAGTACACATAATTCCACTTCAACCTATATAATTATACGTCACACAACATATTTACACGCAACTCCAAAACACAGAATTACCCTCCACAAAATACAACTCTGCAAAATGCTACATAATTCCACTCCGCACAATTATACACCACACCATGCCACATAATTCCACACGTCACAATTCCACAATTCATCCCCACACAATTCATCACACATAATTACTCCACATAATACCACTCAGCACCACATAATTAACCTCCACATAATTATGCTCTCATCCATATTGCATAAATACACTCCACATAAATCCAGTCTGTCACGTAGCAACATTCCACATAACTACACTTCACACCATGCCTCATAATACCACTCAACATAATTTTCACCCAGCAGCGAACACTTCCACGTCACACATTTCAACTCTACACATTTCCATTCCACACCACATAATTCAACAACAAACTACATAATTCAAACCAACAACAGAATTACATAACACACCACATACATCCAATCTACACCACAAAATTCCACATCATGCTATAATTTTTAACAGCACACCACATAAGTAAACTCCACTACATACCACTCCACAACGCAAAATACCATTCCAGATAATCTCACTCCAAGACACACAATCCCACTCCATGACACACAATCCCACTCCACATAATTCCAGTACACTCAATACCACACAATTACTATCCACATAATTACATTATTTCGCTACACAGATCCAATCCACACAATACAATTCCACAACTAACAATTCCAATCCAAACCACATATGTCCACTTGACACCACACACATTCACTCCACTCCAAGCAGAAAACACATTGGTAAAATACACTGTCCTTTACAATGTCAATAGCTCTAACTCTCACAAATGGGAGACCAATTGCATTGCAAATGCTTGTTTACCTTCCAATGCGACCGAGCAGATCCTGTTCATTTTTTTAATTTTTATTTATTTTATGGAGTTTTATATAGCTCGAACTTGACCCGTATCGGGTATCATAGCGCTTTACATGAGCACCAGTTGCGTTACATGAGGACACATTCATATTTGTTAGGCACAGGGAGATTAAGTGATTTGCCCAGAATCACAGGATGTTCAGCGTCATTGTTGAAACTCGAACCCAGTTCCCCAGATTCGAGTTCGACCGCCCTAGCCGTTAGGCCAACTCCTCTCCCAAGTATGAGTAAGAATAGGCGTAAGAAGGGCTAAGCAGACGAGCTGAAGTATTTAGATGTAAAAGTAGTGGAAGGTAGGTTCAAGTAGGAGTATGCAGGAGTAAGAGTGCAAGTAGGAGTAGGTAGGACTAAGTTAATGGTAATAAGGGCATTGGTAAATACGGTAGCAAAAGTAAGAATAGCAGTTAGAAGACGTAATAGGAGTAAGAGGAGAAATGAGTAAGAGCAGGAGGAAATAGGCGTAATAAATTGTAAGTGGAAGCAAGAGTATGTTGAAATAATAAAACGTAAGAGTGGGAACAAATATGAGGTGCAAGAGAAAGGTAAAATTAAGAGGTTACGTAGCACAGTAGGAGGAAGTATGCAACATATGAGTAGAAACAAAAATCAGCAGTAGGCATAAGTAGGAAAAGTTAGTAAATTAAGTGCAAGATTAATGAAAGTAAGATTGAAAGAGACCAAGATGAGAAAAGAAAGACGAAGACAGCAAATCCTTCCATATTCTTCTACGACTCCAGTGCTTACAAAGCATGACATGCTTTTCATTTTATGCACACATCAGATGAAGAGCAAGGACCTTCCATTAAGCGCTATTGTAACACGCTTCAGTTGGTAACTTGCGTGCAGCTGAAATAGGTACAATTTATGTGTTTTATAGCGCTCACAAACAGCATAAGCGTGTTTCTTGGCACTATTTCAACAAAAGTTAACACTATGCCACTGGCAGAGGTGCAATTTGTTTTATTAATGGGTTGCACACAGACCGGTCTCTGTGACATGCTGTTCGACGAAAAAGTGCAAGAAAAGACTTCTTAATACCACGTGAGCAGCACTTCAGAACTGTTTGGATAAAGCTTAGCCGATGCCGGGAGCCGAATAGTGATTTTTGTGTGTCTCTGGCGCCCAGTAGCAGTGCGTTTACCCCGAGGGCCACATTTGGCATGTTCTGATTTGAACTCACCATTATAGAGAGAATGTAATACTAGGTCATTTATTGTCACATGCAACAAGGGTTGTCAATCCCGGCCCCCTTTCTCTGTAGTCCCCGGCACCTGTTTAGAGGTGGACAGACAGGAGCCCTCTCTCCTTCCAGCACAGCAAGCAATACCACAGAACAGCGCCAAGACCAACACAAACGGCTCCCGGTAGCTCAGCTCATGTGCCCCGGTAGATGTGAGGCTGTGAGCTGATGAGTAAGAGGTTTAGGAGCAGGGTGAGGAGCTGGCAGCCTACACCAGGGTGGAGCAACAGCACCGAGGCGTCTACAGCAACAGGGGACGGGTCTCCTCAGCTCCGAAGTGTGAGGCCAGCACGTGGGAGCCATGCAGCGGCAGCCAATGCTTGTGAAGCAAGTAATCAAGAATTGGCAAAGGTAAAATAAAACCAAGCTAGTGCCAACTAACACGAAGGGTGGGAAGGGGAATGGTAAAATTGGAGGCAGGAGGCAGGCCCGGCTCCAGGAATTTTTATTTGGGTGGGCCAAGGGTACATTCGGGTGGGCCACTGCTGGCCCGATTTATCGCTTATATATCTAGCCAGGCCTGCTTCTGGGCCCTCTTTTATCTCTCCTTACTCTTACAAGGCACAGTAAAACGCACTCTTTTCAAAGTCTCTTTCTAAATGTTATCACTCTCAAAAAGTGCTTTTCTTCCATGCAATGTCCCTTTGATGGGAAGAGGAAGTTTCTAAGGTGGGAGTATCAAGCAAGTGACACTACCCGGGCTTCCTCTGTGCGAGCCTTCAGGGAGAAACCCTCTTCATTACTACCTCCACCTGACCTCTGACTCTGCAGCGCACTCTCTTACAGGCTTGATTATCCACTTTTCTACCACCCTTCTCCATCACACCTTATCTCACACCTGACCTTGGGCCCTAGCCCCATATCAGCCACCATTCAGTTCCACTTTCACTATTCCCAGTAAAAAACAATAGTAAAATCACCTTCAAACTTGAAACATTGAATATAGCAGTAAAAATAATTAGCATGCATGATAAAGTATGCTCCACAGTTGTCCTAAAATCACCTGACTGTTAATTAAATAAATTAAAACAGAAAGGCCATGACAGGGCCGGCTTTATTGCTGGTGCAAACGTCTTTTTGACCTCTTTTTTGACCTCTTTCTCTGTAGCTAGCTTAACTACCACCCTCCAACAGTACCCTTCATCTCGCCATAGCCACTCCCCCTCATGGCCTCCTCCTCAGGCTCCCTAACTACCACTCTCCACCAGTGTCCCCCATCTTTCTGTAGCTCCCCCACACCCCATGACCTCCTCCTCAGATTCCCTCACTGCCACCCTCCACCAGCGCCCCTCATAGCTTCGTATTTCCCCCCACTCCATGACCTCCTCCTCGGATTCCCTGCCACCCTCCATCAGTGCCCCTCATCTCTCTGCAGTTCCCCCCCCATGACCCCCTCATCAGATTCCTTCACTGCCACCCTCCACTAGTGCCCCTCATCTCTCTATAGTTCCCCCCACCCCATGACCTCCTCCTTGGCTTCCCTCACTGCCATCCTTCACTAGTGCCTCTCATTTCTCTGTAGCCCCCCCACCCCATGACCTCCTCCTCAGATTCCCTCACTGCTCCCTCAACCAGCGCCCCTCATCTCTCTGTAATTCCCCCCGAGCCCCATGACCTCCTCCTCGGATTACCTCACTGCCACCCTCCACCAGTGCCCCTCATCTCTCTGTAGTTCCCCCCCACCCCTGACCTCCTCCTCAGATTCCCTCACTGCCACCCTCCACCAGTGCCCCTCATTTCTCCATAATTCCCCCCACCCCCATAACCTCCTCCTCCTCAGATTCCTTCACTGCCACCCTCCACCAGCACCCCTCATCTCTCCGTAGATCCCCCCACCCGTGACCTCTTTGGATTCCCTCACTGCCACCCCCCACTAGTGCCCCTCAGCTCTCTGTAGTTCCCCCACCTCATGACCTCCTCCTCCGCT
This sequence comes from Triturus cristatus, assembly GCF_964204655.1. Taxonomy (NCBI): domain Eukaryota; kingdom Metazoa; phylum Chordata; class Amphibia; order Caudata; family Salamandridae; genus Triturus; species Triturus cristatus. The sequence goes on along the minus strand of NC_140587.1, from coordinate 1,012,357,049 downwards.
TCCCTCACTGCCAACCTCCACTAGTGCCCCTCATTTCTACATAGCCCCCCACCCCATGACCACCTCCTCAGATTCCCTCACTGCTCCCTCCACCAGCGCCCCTCATCTCTCTGTAGTTCCCCCCCACCCCATGACCTCCTCCTCAGATTTCTTCACTGCCGCCCTCCACCAGTACCCCTCATCTCTCTGTAGTTCCCCTCCACCCTGTGACCTCCTCCTCGGATTCCCTCACTGCCACCCTCCACTAGTGCCCCTCATCTCTCTGCTGTTGCCCCCACCCGTGACCACCTCCTCTGACTCCCTCACTGCCACCCTCCACCAGTGCTCCTCATCTCACTGTAGCTCCCCACCCCATTACCTCTTCCTCGTTTTCCCTCAATGCCACCCTCCACTAGTGCCCCTCATCTTTCCGCAGCTCCACCCCCACTCCAGGACCTCCTCCTCGGCTTCCCTCACTGCCACTCTCCACTAGTGCCCCTCATCTCTCTGTAGTTCCACCCACCCCGTGACCTCCTCCTCTGACTCCCTCACTGCCACCCTCCACCAGCGCCCCTCATTTCTCCGTAGCTCCCCACCCCATGACCTCTTCCTCGGATTCCCTCACTGCCACCCTCCACTTGTGCCCCGCATCTCTCCGTTGCCCCTCTCTCATATCCATTCCATTTGTTGTACAGCGCTACTCATATGAGTGTAGGGTGTCACAGTACTTACATAACAGCACGCATTATACAGAGACAATAAATCAGTCTATGGGGAATGTCACATAAGCCAATGAGGATTACAAGGTGTAGAAATCACGTCATCCATACTGGTGGGCAATATATTTTACGGGGGTTTGGACTGGAGAAGCACAAACTCAGGATTTAAAGAGTACTCCAGTGGTTGGGGGTCAGCTTTACTGATAAAAATGTATAACTGCCCAAACAAACTCTTTTTGGCAACATTAGAATAATGAAGGAATGGAGAAGTTCTAAGTATATCACAATACAAAAAAGTGAAGTTTGTATGCAGCTCTTTAAAGACAGTTCATAGGTCACTGTCCTATGTTAGGATAGTAACTTCTGAACTGCAAGTAACACAAGGATATCTGTGACAGAGGTAGTAACCCACTGAGCTATTCCCATAAAATTCAGTTTATCAGCACTTAAAAACTACCAACAGACAAATGGTTTCTCTGCAGTAGGATCGTAAATCACCAGTTATCTGCACAGTTTTTATTGTAGTTGTACATCGGTGGCAGATTCACTGGGAGGGCCATGGCTCATGTTTGGGTGGGCCAGGCTCATGTTTGGCATGGCCCACCCGGCCCACCCCACCCTCTAGAACCGGGCCTGGCAGGAGGTAACATATCCTGCACTTGTTAGTGGTGTGAGACAAAGAAAAGGGTCAGCGACAGGAGGATATTTACAGCTGGGACTAATTAAAGTCCCAGATAACCTATCTGTAGAAATGTAAATGCTGCATTTTAAAACATATCAGGCATTTGTTTTTTTTTTTGTTTTTTTTCTTTTTTTTTGAAACCGTTTATTGCAGTTTATAGAAGTTACAGGTATGGGCCTACAACCACACGGCCGGCCGCTAGAGCATCAAAAGCATATTACATACATACAGCAAAAAACTTTCTCAGCGGTGCACAGTAGGAAGACAGGAGTGATCAATGGTGCAGGCCTCACAGCTCCATGCCCACAGTACGGTTCCATTTTCTTAAAGCAAAACAACGTAAACAAACCACAACCGCAAGGCAACCCTCGATCCAAAGTGACAACACGTGCTCCATAAGTGGGGGATCCAAACCAGCAGCAAAATTCTGAAGAGGGGGACGGGAGTAGATCAGGGACTGGGGGACCGCGCGCCCGCGGCCAAGGGAGGGGCGCCATCTAGGGAGACGGAGCCGGCGAGGCCGCCGGTAGCAGCGGCGGCTCACAAATACCCCCGCGGTAGGCGTTCCAGGGGCCCCAGAGTTTCATCCACGCCCCAGGCTTACCCCTCGCCACATACACCACCTTTTCACGAAACATACACCAATCCATATGCTCTTTCCAGGCCGACACCGCAGGGGGCCTCTGGGATCCCCACAATTGGGCAATATCACGCTTGGCTATCATGTATCCCAGAGTCACCCACCGCGCCTGCGGGACCGAGTAGTCATTTGGTTCCCAGACATTCAGCAAGCATCTCCTCGCTTCAGGCAGCAGCGCGACACGCGTAACCATTCGTAGAACCTCATGCACACCACGCCAGAATCGCTCCACCTTCGGGCACTCCCACAGTATATGCATGAAAGTCGCCAACGCACCACAGCCACGCTTACACATTCCATCACCGGCAAAACCCATACGTAAGAGCCTTGGCCCCGTCACGTAGACCCGGTGAAGGATCTTGAGCTGGACGAAACGAAGGCGAGCCGGGATGGCCACCTCTTTCGGAGAGGCCACCGCGGAGATCCAATCCTCGTCGTCCAGCTCCAGCCCGTCGGCAACCCAAGCCTCGCGGAGACTAGTCAGCAGACACGATCTATCGTTAATCAATTTTTTGTATATGAGGGAGATCGTGCTGTCCGGGACATGGCCATCTAGCACTCTGTCCTCCAGGGGGGAAGACTCCGGAATGGATGCAACATCCGGGAAGACGGAGCCCAGCGCATGGCGGACCTGTAGGTACCGAAAGTACTCACTGCCCTGCAGCTGAAACTCCGCCTGCAGCGTCTCAAAAGTTTTGAATCCCCCCCTCGTCCAGAGATCTCCCACCGTGCTGATTCCGATCGTGTCCCACTTCTCGAAGCCCTTCGACGTCCACAGGGAGCCCAACCTCTCAGATGCATACAGCGGAGACGCTCGGGTCAAACGGTCCTTCCACCCCATAGCTGCATTAGCCGCGCGCCAGACACGCACCATGACACGCGTCGGTCCCGTCAAACGGGAGTCGGGCGCGCCAGAGTAGAGCGCTCGATTATAATCGCCACCGGGCAGAAGCGTCCTATCCATCTCAAATGCCGGGTTCAAGGCGGGCCCGTAAAGGCCATGATTAATTGCAGCTAGTTGGGAGGCCCAGTAATACCGTTTGATGTCCGGGAGGGCGACCCCTCCATCGTACCACGGGAGCGTCAATTTAGCCAGAGCAATACGCGGCCTCCCGTCCCAGAACAGGCGCCGCTGGAGGCCCTCCACCTCGCGAAAGTAGCGTGCCGGGACCAGGTCCATGGTATTCTGGAGGGCGTAGAGGAAGCGCGGCAGGGACATCATTTTAAATAAGGCCGCTCGGCCGAGCGGCGAGAGCGGCAGACGCCGCCAGCGCACCACGTCCTCCCTCAGACGCTGGAGGGGGGGCAGCAAGTTCCGCTCATAGCGGGCCTCCGTGTCAAGATATCAGGCATTTGTTATCAACCCACAACATAGCATGTTTTTTGAAGGAGCTCACAATGAAACCTCACAATTAAAACTGCTAGACTTACCGCAACGCTGCAGAATGTGATCTGTCCTGCTCCTTACTTTGTCTAACCCCTCTCCCCGAAAGCCCCGGTGTTTCTGAAGAGTGCAGGGCCCCATCCTTTTTCCGGCCGGGCTCTGACTGAAGAGAAACAATGTAACTTGTTACTTTGTTTCTCTTCAGTCCTGCCCTGGGTCAGCGCGAGGAGCTCTGAGCAGGCTGCAGCCTGCACCTGCATTCTAGAGCAAGCCTTTCACACACAGCTCTTTACCGAAGAGCTGAGGGGGCCCCCTTCACCTACCGAAGACTGGAGGCCCCCCCGCACCGCGGGGGCTGCGGGGGCGTTTGTTACGCCCCTGTTGACATCGGTGGGCATCCGTCTATCGTGCCCCTGGTCACTGTGAAGTGACCCAGACTCTGTCCCCTCTGCTTTCAGGTTCTTCGCACCTCGGATCCAGGCTTGGATTCCACCGGACACTTTTCATCTTCCCAGCAGCAGCACTGTTTTGCATCACGCCATAGAAAACGACGAAGGTTTCCGACATCACTTGACCCCTGTGCACCCGGCTCCTCTGGGATAGGTAAGACCAGCATCTCGGTACTCTCAAGGGTGCTGGCCTTAGAACCTTCTTTGTTTAACTGGGTTTGCTGAAACTCCTCTCCGAAGTGTCCTTAATCTTTAAAATTCCAATCGCGACTTTTCCATAGAGTTGTAAGGAGCTCGCGCGTGTGTTCTCAACTGCACCTGTCCTCCGTGGGTCCCCTGTGTCGCTACCTTGGGTGGTTCCTTGGGGTCCCACCGATTCTACATGCTCTAGGCACTGTATCTAGTCAAGTTGTGGTTGTTATACCACTTACTTAGTATTTGGTTTGGTTTCCCCCTGGAGCCCACTGTGTACTGTGCTATTTACTGTCATTCTAGTGATTTAATATTGTGTACTTTGTTCTCTAATCTCATAAAGAGGTTAGTAGATAGTGTTTAGTAATAAATACATATATTTTATATATTCCTTGTGTGGTTCTCCTTTCATTTGGTCATTAAGGAGATTATAATCTGGTAAACCAAGCTGTTTTACATTCCTTCGAGACTTAGCCTGAAGGCTGCTCTCCATAGCTACCACTAGGGATAGCTTTCAATAAAGTTTGTCTTTAACCTAGTCATCGATAAGGGTTGTTTGGACTGGTGCAAGGTGCCCACTTTAATTAGTGGTCAGCATATACCAGGCCAACTTCTCACAGCATCCATGTATTTTCCAGTTGTAAAGTGTCTTTTTACTGTTCCATTGATGACATCGCCAACGGAGAGATGCTGTTTATGGTACTTGTCATCGTTGATCCCTGTATTGACATTGGGGATTTGAACACTGTTGTCTGGTCGTCGACGAGGTCGTTGATGAGGTAATCATCATCACTCCTCATGTCCTGGTCGGAGCGCTCATGGCGGCACAGTACTAAAAGTAGCCGTTGACGGTGATTTTGATTTTCCTGCCTTCATCGACGGGTCTGTTATCAGAGTTTTTTTTCGCCAAGGAAGATTTGTGAGAAGTGGGAGACAGAGAAGTGGAAGTATTCAATGGCTCTCTGCCACACGCTCAGCGGAGAGAGACACTGATCCACGCCTCCTCCAGTTTTTGGGCGAGTTTCGGTTTACTTTAAACTGAGGCATGTTACTGACAAATACAATACCCGTTTTTCACCGGCACCTTGCAGATTGCATGTTCCTTGGTCCAGGGAGGGACCACATTCACCAGCCTGCCTTGCACCAGTGCGGCGCCCGCCCGCCAGTGTCACAGAGCAGCACCAGGAGACGCTTTATTACTGACCGTGGGCTCCCGCAGCGCGTGAGGCGCTCGGGCGTGCCTGGTCCAAGGGCGGGCCCGTCTGTTCCCGTCAGCGGCAGGTGCCTGGTCTCTTGATTCTCTTGATTCCTGGTCTGGGATACCCGCACGCCGCTACTACTGGCCATCCAACACGGGGCGTAAAGAACAAACTCTTTCCTGCTCCTCCTACTCAAGTAACCACACCTTTGTCACGTAATTCAATTCCAATGGAATGGTGGCAAACTTGAAATCTTTGGGGGGGAAGGTGGCTACACCAAAAGCCCTGACAAACTCTACAATTGATTGTCTCCGGGCTGCAAAGGCTATTGACAAGGAGATCCGGGTTGCAGAACGTCGGTTGTCGGTGGGAGGGTGCTTGGCTGGTTCTTTTACTGACCCAACTGTTGTGGCTGATGCAGAGACTGCACTGGTCAAAATAATCGAGCATTCACCAGAAGTTTACTTGTCTCACCCCCCGCCCAGCACCATTGTTCACCACCCTCAGTTTCACCAGTGTGCGAAACCACTGTAAAAGGGAAAAAAAAGGTGAAACACCTGGAGCCTCCATGGTGCACACGGACAAGATCCAGGAAAAAGATCCAGGACCTAACCCCAGAAGCCCCCGCTGAAACATTACAAAGATCACCCCCTACAAGTGGCTCTAACTCAATTGTGCCTCCCCACCGTGAAGAACTATCCCCGCAAACCATTGTGGCTCTAACAACTTCCTTAGAAGATACTATTGCCAAAAACTTTTTACCTATCGTAGCTAGACTTGACAAATTGGAGTCAACTTTGGAATCAATCTATACTTTGGTTGCTGATACATCATCAGGGGCTAAAAAGGAAAGTCCTGGACGGGGAGGCAGCCCACCGGGGGGGGGGGAGTGGTAACAAATTCTGGTGAGGGGTCCACAGCAATAGATGTTGATCCATTAACCTGTAGTGTGAATAATGGTCCACCTAGAAATGTGGTTAATGTAGCATCACTAAGGCTCTCAGGGCCCCTGTGTACTAGACACCCGGGGAATGCAAGCTCGCCCACTAGTATAACCAGGCCTAGTTCCTCACATGCAACCTCTATTGGGAACATGGCAGGGTGCAACAGACAAACACCCCCCATAACGCAGAGCCTAAATGGTCTGATAAATCGAGATGATAAGGCGACTCTTCATCTTCCTCCTGAGTGTTGCCCTACGTAGCAATTCTTACTAATGTCCCCTCGCTGCAGGAAAATCAAAAAGAATCACAGAATCAGCTGAAGAATAAAGTCTGTCACTGGCTATTACAGAATAAAAATGTTTCAAATACCAATTATCACGATATTCTGTTCCTAAGGCTGGTAAGCTGGGTTGACCCGTTATGTAAGTCCTTGGAGACTGTATTGTCATAAACTGCAGATCTCCAATCCTAGCAAGCCAGCTGCTTGGTTGGGGGCCACACTTAACAAATCAAAGGATAGGCCCAGGGATCGACATTCTACCGCTTGGGTTCTTTTATAGGCACCTTGAATGCAGAGGGGGGAATACTCTCGCTACTAAGCCACCTATGCGTCAGGAGGTTCCCCTGAAACTAAGAAATAGATATCAACCATTGATCGATCTAGATGCCCAAGCCTAACTACCCATAGTATCTGCCATCCAAATAATTACTCCCGAGGTACCACCTGCCACGCACTCGGAAGAATTCCCTGAGATCTTTGTTGATAATGATATTGCCCCAAGCGACTTAGAGATTAAGAAGTGTCACAATTACCAACAACACAGGACGCACCCAGGAACCTCTATTAGAACTCCGGGACCTAAAAATCTTATTCTGTAATGTTGCAAGCATAAAGTCTAAATTAATTGACCCTGACTGGTGCAAGTTAGTGGATCATTTCCACCTATGCCTACTACAGGAAACCTGGGTGGTAGGGCGGGTTCATAGGATGGGGTTCACTACTTACAGCATTGAAGCTAAGCAGTCAACAGTCGGCCGTCCAGCTGGTGGTCTTCTAATATGGGTTAAGAACATGCTAACCTGCAAAATTAAGGTTTTACACCTTGGCTCTGAGGAAATACTTGGGTTGGAACTGTCCTCTTTGAAAGTAAATATCCAAGTCCTTTTATTTAACATCTACAATCGTTTTAGTAGTCCCCATAAGCTATCTGGCACAATAACAACGCTAACCAACTATCTTGATATAGCAAAGGGGAATCACCAACTTATAGTCGCAGGCGACTTCAACATAACCTTTGAACCTGTTGATTAAATACAGGAGCTAATTTCAGATGGAGATAAAGCTAGAGGGATTGCCAAGCTCCAGATACCACCCATCAAGAAATGCACTCTGGTGGGTCAACAGGTCCTATCATTCACTATTACTTATGGGGTCCGTGCCTGCAATGGTTGGACAGGTTCTGACAGAGAAGCATGCCATGCGTTTAAGAGAGGGGGAACTAAGACCAGGATCGATTACATTCTCGTCGATCTTGAACTCTGGTCTAATGTTAAAGATGTGGTTGTATTAATCCAGGAAGATAGCGACCATAATGCCCTGGAACTCACGTTGTCTTGCTCAGTGCTATTATATGGACAGCCCTGGGTCAAGAGTGCCCCAGTAATCACTAGTAATAACAGCAAAAGAGTTAAATGGCCAATGATGCTGGCTGATCCAACCGCTCTCCTTAAAATATACTCTGAGGTTGAGCAGAATCTCAGCGATCTGAGTAATATCGCTACTAGTATAGATGACACCATGGCCATATTCCTGCAACTGACCACTACAATAAGTTAATTTTTTAACAAACAATGTAATGAAGATTTACTTACACGGAGAACTGCTCCATGGTTTAATAAGGCCTGCAAAAAAGCAGAGGACGACCTAATACTGGTGGTGAAGTCAAAATCTCCTATAGACTTTAAAAACATCAGGAAACTGTATAAACTAGCACAAGCTAAGGCAAAAAGAGATTGGGAGACAGAAAATTGGGGCTCACTTATAGATGCATCGAGGCAGAAGAATAGCCAATTGTTCTGGCATCTTCTGTCAAAAGGGTCACCCAATTTGAAAACTGAAACTGACTTCCATATACAGCCCCATGTGTGGGAGGAGTATTTTGAGCAGTTATATGCAGGTCAATGGGGTGCCTATGACCCAGGCCCATAAATTAGATCCCTAGACTCCTCAATAACTGAGGAGACTTCTATCACCTTAGAGGAAACAACCTTAGCTATAAAATCATTACAGAACGGGAAAGCCCCGGGCCTAGATAAGTTCCTAGGAGATATGTATAAGGCTGAGCCTATCATATGAGGACCTCTCCTCCAAGTGGTCGACAATGCCATTTTGTGCGGTGGCGGAATTCCGGCGACCTGGAGGTGCGCAGAGATTATCCCTATTTACAAAAAGGGAGACAAAGGGTCTCCCGAAAACTAGAGGCCTATCAGCCTTATAGATGTCTCACAAAAAATCTTTTGTAAAATTATTCTAGCCAGAATCCAAAATTGGATCGAGGAAAATAATGTTTTGTTAAATCTACAGGCAGGATTTAGGGCCTCTACAAGCACCACAGACCAAGTTTTTAGATTTCTTCTGGTGATTTGGAAGGAAGTAACCATCAGAGGAGGCCACCTGTATGTTGTGCTTGTGGACCTAAAAACAGCCTTCGATTCTATAGATCGTACCCAACTTTGGCTAGCTTTGCAAGAACTAGGACTCCCATCATATTTACTTAACATCTTGATCCGTCTACACCACGACACATACACAGAGGTCAGGTGGAACTCTGATGGTAGTCTTTCAAAAGATATTCCGGTTCGTAAAGGCTTACACCAAGGCTGTGTTCTTGCCCCAACATTATTTACCCTCTATATAGACGGGCTGATAGGAGAGCTGTATAATTGTGGTGGCGACCCCCCAAAATTGGCAGGCAGTGTAGTACTCTGTTTTCTCTTTGCAGATGACACGTTACTCATTGCCAGAACACATAAGGGGATCCAGAATCTTTTGAACAAATTTGACAAAGCCTGTAAGGCTAGGGGTTTAGAAATAAACTGCTCCAAGACTAAATATATGACATTCAACCCCTATAAATCACACAAGGGTAAATTAATGCTGGGCACGCAAACCTTGGAGCAGTTTAAGGTATTTGATTATCTGGGAGTACGCATTAGCGACAGGCTGGTCTGGACACCACAAATTGAAAAGAGCACTCTGACCCTCCAGCATGCCGATTGTGCAATAGTCCGGAGGGCCAGGGCGTCTCCATATCGGCCTCTCTTGCCCATTCCGGAACTTCATAGGGCCAAAGGTCTAGGAGCAGCCCTATACGGGGCAGAGTTATGTTGGCTGGAAAATTTGAAGGACCTAGCCCTTGCTGAATATAAATTCATTAGGGCGACCCTGAACCTACCTGTGAATACTCCCCTCTTGCCACTTAGACTTGATCTTGGTCTTAAACCTATTAACCACTTTGCTATTCTTAGGGCTCTCCTGTTTTGGATAAGGATATGGACTAGTAATACACAGGTCCCGGTAAAGGTGGCCCTGGAAGAGCTAATTGCCTTGCATAAACAAACAGGTCACATTAAGTGGTTCAACATGATCAAGGATTGGTTTTTAAAACTAGGGACGGGGTGTATCTGGGAGGAGCCAGGGTCTATAACAAAATTAATGGTTCCCCTTCTTAAAAAAAGGTTTTGGGAGTATATGGACTCACAAAGTCTAGAAGGTAATGCACATGGCACTTTAACCTCTAGTTTTTTAAACATTAAAGGATGGTTTGGTTTCGAAATGTTCTTGGATGACATCGAACCCCCCCAGGCAACAGCCTTGTACATCCAATTTAGATACGGAACTCTCCCTTTAAATTCAAGAAGAAGTACCTGGGAAAATGTGTCTGTAACACCACTGTGCCCCACCTGTCACACTTCTCCCGAGACCCTTGATCATTTTCTTTTCTTTTGCCCCTCTTATGTTGACCTTGGGAAAACCTGGCTAATTCTTGCCTGCCGTATATTATCTTTTACATGCCACAGTGAAGCTCTACGTATTTTTAGGTAAGATACCACAAGGTGGCTCGTATTTGCAATTTCGAGATTTCTGCTCTTTGCCTAGTGGAAGAGGTCAAAAATGATCAAAAATGTTTCTGAAAATTTGATATGAATATGTACATCAAACTGACCTCAGGGAATAGATCTATGAAATTTACTAGTGATTTACTCAGGATCATGGGAAAAGAAGTCTAGTCCAATCTACACTGCAAGAGGTGGACCCAATTCAAAATGTTGACATTTCTAGATGCTATGATGGCTTGTTTTAAAACATAATTTTTTTATGATGCTTTGTAATGTCAAATTTTAACTGTTTTTATGCTTATGAAGGGTTTCTTTTATGATGTAAAAGATCATATATTTGACCGAATAAATAAATATATATGTATTCAATGGTCTCTTTTGACCAGAGCTTGAATATGGCTCTTCAGAACTGGCTTTTTCAGATGTTTTTCCAGCCTTTAACTTTTTTGGACTCGGTTTGAGATGAGGTAGAGGCCTCATTTCTTCGCTTTCACTCAGGAGTAGAGTGACTTGAGCTATCCTCATTATCTGAGCCAGATTCAAATCTGGATTTTTTCTGCTGCAGACATAATAATAATCTGGACTCTCTGACCTTCAGAGTCTTGGCAGAAAATGTACTGCAATATTTACAATCCCTCTGTATATGATTGGGATGTTAGCAATATAAACAATCCTTGTGAGGATCTTCTGAAAACAGCCTTGCCTTTCCACAAGATTTGCAAGGTCTTCACAGTCTCTTTTTAGGTCCTTCTGACATTTTGAAATAAAGCAAATACGCAATACCCTATGCTGAATTCCTTCAAGAATATTCCTAAAGAGGAACAACGCAGAGTCAAAAGTTCACCAGTAGCAACAACTGAGCAGAGCTCAGGAAGACTCCTTTTCACACGACGTGTGGTTGGAAATCTGAGGTTTGGTGGCTCTGCAGGGGCTCGTGGTTTCAGGGCTTATAACTCATTGGCTGAAGTTTGGGTCTTCTATAAGACTGAGAATTGGTTATCAAATGTGTAGGAGAGTAGGATCTGCACTTATGTTGCCCCACTTTTTTTCTGATATTTACACTGGTTTCTGGCTATAGTCTGGCTGGGACCCTGCGAATCAGGGCCCCAGCCTCTCTGTTCTCTCTAAACAACTTGGAGTGCATATTAGATGCACTAGTGATTGGATACTGTGGTACCTTATGAGCCCCTAGTATATGGTACCTTAGGTACCAAGGGCATAGGTACTTCACAGGCCTACCAGGGGCTAAAGCATGTATTATGCCACCCCTGGGAAGCAGACTAAATCTGACACCACAGGCCTGCTACTGCAGCCTGGGTGAGGTAGTGTTAGCACTCCTCACTGAGATATAGGTACACTATACCTCTCCTTACACACACATATAAACCTATCAGTCACCCCTAAGGCAGGCCCTATCAATCCTGAGGGCAGGGTGCTTGGTTTCCATGTTAGGGGGTGCCTCTGCCTGAGCAGGGCCCCTCTGCAGCTCTCAGTCCATTCTCTGTAGCTGTTTGTTGATGCGGTTAAACCATATACTCTTAAGTACATTATAACCTAGCGGTAAATGCTAACTTTGGGATGGCTGCATCAAAACATGTTGTGTTTGGTGTCAAATGCTTTGAAATCATACCCCCACACCAGAAACGGGTGTGGGAGTATGATCCCACCCTTCTAGAGGGATAGACATGTACCCACTGTGGAAACACGGTAGAATCCTGAAGAGCCCTGGCATCACAAAATGGATGCCACCAGTCACAGACACTGGGCTGCCCTCCTGCTGCTGACCGAAACTCGCAGTGGAGGAGGCCCAACAATAGGCATCCTGTCACAGGGAGGTGTGGGGCTGGGTGGGTGCACTCCTAGAGTGCTTTGAAGTCCTGCACTGGGGGAGCACTAGGCTCCTCTGTGCATATGCCAGCTCAAACCGGTTCAGGGGCTACCAGCCCCTGCTCTGGCGCGAAACTGGACAAAGGGAAGTGGGTGTAGCCACCCACTCCCCTGACCCTCTCATAGGTGGGGTCATAGAGCTAGTCCCTCCCTTCCTTCTAGTATAAGTTAGGGAACCCTTGCCATTGAAAACTAGATATACCTGGATGACGCTCTGAAGAAGAATCCTGGACCTTCGACGTTCCACTACCTCTGGAAGACTGAAGAATCTCCCTTGGAGTCAAGGAGCGACTCCCCTGCTTGGCAGGCACCAAAACTTTGAATCAACGGTCGCAAACTTTCCCGCTCCAGCCGGAGTCCGAAGTCTCTGCAGCCCCGGAAGTGGATTTCCTGACTTCTCTAAGGCCATCGTGAGTCCCCAGCGACGCTGAGGCAAGTGGACCCCACGAGTGACGAGGAACCGCAATACCTGGGTACCGGGCACTATTTTCGAGTGCAACCCCTTCACGACGTTCTACTAGCTTGTGCATTGGACCATGTGTGGTCCAAGCCTCCAGCAGGATTTCCTCCGAAGATCAGAGGCCTACCTCATCCCGAGTGACCGTGGGCTCCTGGTGAGTGAATCCTCCCGAGGCGTCTTTGTGATCCCTTGCCGGCTGGCTTGTGGGTCCCCAGAAGACGTTTCTACAGAACCAAAGGGCTCCCCTGGTTGCTCCAGGCCTGCCCTGACTTACCGTAGCTGGGTGAGTCCCTCAGACTTTGCTGGTCTGCGCCGCTGACTTTTTACACTTTCCACGAGACTTGCTGTTGCCAAGGCTTGTTGGCTCAAATCTGGTCGCCGACACCGCAGTAAGCTGCAGACTTTGTGGGACACGCCGAATCCAGCTCCTGGTAGTCGTCGACGCCTCCTGGACCTCGTGGCTGAAGAGTCAAGACACCCGTGATCACCTGAAATCACCCGACGGCTGTGGGCATCCAGCTTCCTTGCCCCGGGTCACTGCCAAGTGACTTTGAACACTGTCCCTTCTGATTTCAGGTCTTCTTTCTTCTGAATCCAGCCTTGGATTCCACTGGACACTTCTCCCGTCTTCACAAGCAGCAAGTCTTCTTTGGCTCCCATTGAAAATGATGCCGCGACCCGACACCAAAAGACACCTATGCACTCGGCTTCCCTGGGTGAGGTAACTCCAGCACTATGGTGCTCCTGTGTGTGTTGGCTCTAGAACTACTTACCCTGTAAGTGACTTGCTTGTAGACTCTCCCGAATTATCCCAAAACTTAAAAATTACAACCGCAACTTGCTCCATTGAAGTCAATTGGGATCCGCGGCTGTGTTCTCACACTGCATGCGTCTCCCGTGGGTCCATTACTTACCTGCCTTGGGTGGATTAGTGAGGCCCCAGCGCTTCTGAAGGCCCTAGGCCTTGTCCCCTCGCAAGTCGATATTCAGAAGTCTCTTTTTTAATATATGGTCTGGTACGCCCCTAGGCCATATTTGTGCTTAACGTGTTGTGAAATGTTGATTTGTGCATATATCCTTGACTTCTAATCCCATAAAGAGATTAGTAGAGTGTGTCTAGTAATAAATACATATATATTTTAGATATATACCTGTGTGGTGTCCTTGCATTTAGTGATTCAAGAGATTATAAGGTAAAACAAGCTGCTTTACATTCTTCTAAAGACTTAGCCTGAAGCCTGCTCTCCACAGCTACCACTAGGATAGCTTTCTTTAAAAGGTTGTCTTAAACCTACTACCATAAGAGTCGAATTGTACTGGTGCAAGGTGGCCACTTTAATTAGTGACCAGAATATACCAGGCCAACTTCTCACAAAATTCAATTGATTTTACAATGTTTTCTTATGTACCCATCTTAGTACTGCTTATTTAAGTACTGTGGGACTCCCACCATGACGACAGGGAAAATTCAAGCATGTGAATCTATGAAAGATTCAATACTGGAGAAACATGTTTTTCCTAAAACATAATCAACCACCGTATGGCAGAATCTTAACATTTCTTTTTCTATTTTTAGGTTTAATGATGACATCAAATTCATGATTGGCCACAAACCTAATATATTCTGGCAGGCCACATGGAGGGTCATCAGTCCCCTCGTTATGTTAGTCATATTTCTATTTTATTTTGTGGTGAAAGTGAACGAGAAACTGCTCTACATAATTTGGGATCCTGAATACGTAAGTACATTCATTAACATAGTATATTTATCAACTTGATCATTTGTAATTCTTAAATATCTTATATATGTCTCAGGCTCACACCTTAGTCTTATGGTATATGTAATTTACTTGAATGTCTGTTTCTGTTTAGGTATATCTCTTCTTGTAAAGCAAAGTCCCTGTGAAAATCCCTACTTGGGATCACTTGACATCTGTCCTTAGGAAACCTTTAAAAGTTGTGTCAGAAGCAATGCTTCCGAAAGTCAATCTAGATCTCTCCTAGGTGTTACTGACAGAATTTTCAAATTCAACAGTTGGTTCAAATCTTTGCTGGGATAGATAAAGAAAAAACTTTGAGCAATGTGCAGGATAGATTCTGCCAAGGATTATGTACAGTGCACACCACCAGCATTTATTCTAGAGGTCCATTGTTCCGTAGGAAAGAGTTCCAATCACCCTAAAAAAAGGAATGTCCCTCCCTGCCTTTCCTTTCCGTGAAGCCCACCTAAACAAGTTCATTATTTATTTATCATAAGTAAAATATCAAAACTTTGCAATAATCCTCTTCAAATGATCAGTCACATGTGAAGACTCTCTGAGTCTGTCTTTGAGGTAGCCCCAGCTCAAGATAGTAGGCTTAACTCACTAGCCATTGTTAGTACTTGGCAGCTGGCTACCAATGGGGGTTTGGCTGCGAGTAACAAGTTAGCTTTGGGGTAACCCCATCAAGTGTCCGTTTTTAGCTGGCCCTGCTGTTTAGCACCCCAAGGCCTGCTGTTGCGACCCAGGCTCCCCCATTGGCCCTGCATTCTAACAGGTCTGGGCACCCATCACCATGAGCTAGATTACAGCTCATGACAATGCTTAGCCTTCTTTTACTTTCCATCAGGCATTCGAAGTTGCCAGCCACTTCTGTGGTTCCCATCTCCAGGGATCCCCCTTTTTTAAAATGTCTCCCTTGAAGGCCCTACATTAAGAGGGCCAATCCTTATTTTTAGTGTTTTGCACCAATTGCTTCCTATTTGGCACTCCCCTCATCCTTTTCTGGCTGACAACCGCCTCCTTGTTGTGATGGCTCTTACTGCTGTGTTTTTTTTTTGTTGCACAACCACGTTGGCACCCGGGCAGGTGTATCTCTACATTATCTGTTTTGCCTTTTCCCTGGTCCTGCTACCTTCTTTCCTCATAATGGTTCACCTTAGACCTTTAAGGTGGACATTCTATCTAGGTAGGTTGAACGGCGGTGGGTTATGAATGTCTGCATTCAAGGTGAATGCAACTCTTCCTGATCAGAGAACCTGTGTCTCTTTCTACCTTTATTATTTACAATATTCTTTGCGACGACAGATTGATATTAGTAAGGATGATCAGGTTGTAGAACATGCGGTAGCACTCAGTGGATTGCAGGTGCTCCAGAGCTGTGTGATATGCTGCACTGGAGCGGACAGCACAGCCCTCTGCCTCCTTCTGAAGCACCTTGAGAAGGGCTAGGAGTGTGCCTGTCCATCCTGTTCAAGTCCTCCACATCTTATGTACCAGGGTGAGAGGGTTCAAAGTAAGTGGGAGATTGCTGTGAGGAACTCCACAGGAGGATAGCAGCATTCCAAGCCTCGCTTTTACACAGTTAGCTCCATTTTGATTCCCCTTTACTCCTATTATGTGCATGCATTCGATTACCAGAGCAGTCATTTTGTAATGACTTAGAAAGGCATTTATGCGGTGACAATTTATATTCAGTCACATATTGAGGAAATTTACTTTGACTATTGCATGTGTCTCCCATATTCACTTGCATATTTCCAAGCATACTGAATATTTCAAGTTGTATAACCAGGATTGTAACATAATTTTGGAAATTATTGTGACTGTTGCCCAGTGTCTCCCAGTCCCATCTGAATCTTTGTGTTCATTAGCGAGCTGCGCACTGATTTGAGACTTATGCACATCTTGTCCTTCACCTGTAAAAACAGACAATGGACTAGTTTAACACATTTTATTATTTCTTCACATACCCTAAAACTTGTTACAGATTGTAGAAGAACCCTTTGATTTATCAACCTCAGATCAGGCAACTATCTTTTATATTTAACTATTCACTCAATGTGTGGGTGATACATGCATTTCAAGCCACCCCAAAAGTTTTCACAAAGTAAAGGGCAGCCACAGTTTTTCTGGAAAAAATCCTGCTATAAATTGTGGCAATTGATTCAAGAAAGATGCCAGTGGATAGAAGGTGTATTGTTTTGTTTTATTTTGGGTCAGATGGACATGAAACTTTCATATCTCTACCTAATGTCAAGGCTTCTGAAAGGCAACCTGAGTATAATGACCACAAGCAGGCAATGAAAACGTTGGCGAACTGTTTCCAACCTTGAAATTCTATCATTTCTACACTAGGAAGTAGTGAGAGAGTAAAACATTTGAATAATTTCTTACTGAACTGAGAAGGTTTCCCAGTCCCTGCAACTTTTGTACCACTACTGACAAAATGATAAGGGATCAGCTAATGATAAATGCTAACAGTAAACCGATTCAAGAATGCTTGTGGGTAATAGGTGTTCCCAAACAACAAGACATGATCAAGATTAACACAGGTAAAATAAATGAACAAGGGAAGTCATGATAGGAGATTAAATGAAATTTGTTATGTAGGTGGTAAATAATATAAGAATGAGACCAAAATATATTGTAATAGTGAATCTAAAGTTGTTTGTTACAGATGTGGTAGTCCAGACCACGTAGCAAATTACAAATGATGCCCTGCAGTTTTCACAAAGTGCAGTGTCTGCCGATTTATCAGGCACTGTGCAAGAGTCTAACAAAATGAGGGAGGTACCCTTATACCTTAGAAAAGGGACAGGTCTGTGTAACACAAAAAAGAGAGCATTTCCGTTTCTATGAGATCTCTTTTTAAACAAGATGAAAATATAAGTGGTTATAAAAACCTACCTCGAACTTGGACCATGTGATATAGATGTTGATATTAACACAAATAAAAGCTTCAGGTATTATATCGACAAAGGAGGGACAGAGAAAACTACCCACAGGTTATTATCCACGCTGCTAGAATATGTTTCAGTAATGGCTAAAAAATACAATCACTACAGAAAACAATCAACAATCATGTTCTCATACACAAGTTATCTATTTAAAACAATAATACATACATATAAAAACCAAAATAGCTTATTTCAAAAAACCATTTCAAATATCCATTTGTAAAATACAAATTCATGTAACTCCAGTGCGTTTATAAGAAAAAACGTTTTTTCTTGATTACATGAATTACATCTATATTCATTTTGTTGTTCCATATCAAACAATCAAATACAAATTAAAGTTGTCCCAAAGAATAAAACATTATGGCGACGCGGCGTTTCGGCACAAAGTTTCTTCGCCTTCTTCAGGCCAGAAAATATTTCAATCTTACCAGATGAAATTCAGAGACCCAGAAGAAAGTTGTCTCTTGCCTAAATGGCAATAATAGGTGGAGGGGAACTGTATTTTTCTCCCGTAGTCCACTAACCAAAAGAATCTATGTGGTTGTCTCTCAGTTGTATTCGACTCACACATCATACTGGAAGAAAGAAGTGAGACGGAAGGCTGGTAGAGTGAATAATCGAACATACTGTGTCCAGTGATTACTTAACCTGGGCTGTTATAACCTGGGCCGCTACAATTGAGCATGATATGAATTTTAAAAAGCAAGGCAATAGTGTGGCAATATTGGGAATTGCCAGACTATCTTTATGCTCTACCATACACATCTAAATCAGGGAAATTTAACTACGATGCCAAAAGTGTGAGTTGAATACAACTGAGAGACGACCACATGGAGACCTACTGCTATTGCAGCCAACTGCCGACCGGCTGTCTGTGCACATTTAACACAGCATGGAGACCCTAATGTGGGAGCTCCTGCAATCTTTGTAGTAGAAGCGGGCGCTACCTACCGCTTTGTTTTTTATTTTTGGGCCACATTTCCAGCTAACACTTTTCATGAATACACTGTCTCACAGGCACCTGCTGCATATAGACCTTATGCACTTGTTGAAATTCCTCTTACGGTCTGGGAACACCAAACTTGGTTTAATGGCACCTTTCCCCATGTGCCTAGGTCAATTTGAATGGGTCTTCTCAGTAATGAGGGGGCTTCTTGGCCGGTATTAGCTGGATATACACCATATCCAGATTTAGGCAATCTAAATCTCGTTCAAACCCGCGGTTTGTACAATGTTCTTGTCTAATACAGATGTTCAACTCAATTTATTTTACGTACATTATTAGCTCATCCAGCTAGACTTGGCCTGCAAGTGCAAGCCCAGTTGCCTGCAGCACCTGTAATTAGTCCTGTAATTGCTCATTCAGTTAAGGGCAAACATCCTACTAATTGTGAGGAAATTCCTTTTTCGATTGCCCAAACAATAGATCAACTTTAAGCTGTGTTTCCTCTTATGGGACCATAAGACAAGAACTGAATTTTAACTATGTGCTTACCCACTGGACTGGTTCCCACTCTTGCAAACTGCAACACCTGGAGGACTATTTTAGCCACAGTCTATACTCTCTGTCATGGCACTCCCTCAATGGCCGTTCACCCAAATGTCCTCAAACAGATACAGGTCCTGCCCTAGGTTTTGGGATGAAATTAATGGGTACTTTTTCCGTAGTCTCCGAAATGATTCTTTCTAATTTGAAGGTGAAGCTGCATCTTTGGCTATACACCAACGACTTACTGTGGTGGCGGTTGCTGACTACGAACATGAGTTGCCTATAATTATCACTACTGTATATACATTGCTAGGATGCAATCATTTGGGAACCAGACCTTCAGTACCACCACTTGGCACGCCTAGCACTGACAAGGATACCAGTCCAGCCCATGAATTTGCTAAAAAAACATGGAATTAATTTAAACAAAAACAGAAGGGTAAACCTTGAGGAGGTTTTCCACCCTCAGAGTCCTCTGAGGAATGGTACAGTTTTTGTGATCGCACTAAAATCAAGACTCCAGACAGGTATCAGGTTCCTGATACATGGTCTCATCGTTCCTTTTAGGAATCATCTGACCAGCAGTATGACAGAAGAGGGTGATCTGAACACAGACAAGAAGAGTTTGTGAAACTAAAGAGGGAGCCACAACTCTCATCTGACGTGAAGATAAACAAGGAGGACAAAACTTCTCAATATATATCCCCATTTCTGAAAAAGAAAGTAGCAGCATTGCCTGCTAAATATGCCACAGACAGGGAGAACCCTCCTCCTGAACAGACGCTGGGAGGTGACTCTCCTCAACTGTGTGGCAGAGGTCACGATAGTACTCTGGAATCTCCAGGAGTTTCTGGTATCGAAAGCAACTGATACCTTTGTTCAGGGCCGGACTTCCTACCGGGCGTTTTGACATGCTGCCGAGCTGGGGGCTGATGTCAGTGCGGTGGGGGCTAATTTCGTTGATGGAGACCTGCGTGTGCTTCGAAATAAACAAAGCAAAACGAATTTCGTTCAGCACACGCAGGTCCCCATCAACGAAATCACCCCCCAGCTCGGCAGCATGCCAAAACGCCCGGTAGACAGTCCGGCCCTGCCTTTGTTACAGTTGAAACCGCGGATACACAGGTGGCCCCTCCAGACAGGTTATATCACTTTTATATTCAAATTGAAGGTGATGTTAAACACACCAGTAAATCAATATTCTGGGACAAATTAGCTACTTTTAATGAAATCCTCTTGGCGGAGGCCCCCATGATTTGTACTTGCATCCCCTTAGGGTGAGGATGTAATTGTTACTTCCTTTTCTCACCTTGTCCATGATGAAGTAAACAAGCATATGCTTACGAATGGCCCCTTGCATTGGCTCCTGCCCTTTGCCTTAATCATGTGGGTTGGGATAAGTATTCTTATCATATTATGAGTTGCTGTTTGGGTGGAAAGTTCTGGACTTTCGGCGCTACATTTGTCAGTGCCCAATTCAAATGTGGCACAATCCTCGTGAATGGCTACACCCAAGAGCCATTGTGAAGTTGAGGTTGAGGAAAGATATGGGGTAGTGCCTTCTTAGTAGATCAGCGTCAATAAATAATAGACGTCAGGAGAATGCTCGGATAAATATCGCTTATTTGGTTTTATTTGTGTTTTAGATAAAGTGCAAAAGAGAAAAGCCGAAAGCCGACACGTGTTTCGCCCTAGTGGCCCATTGGCCGTGGGCTTTTTCAAGGCGGTGCTTCGTTATCATCAAAATCTTCCTTTGAGGTCAAATGATTTGTCTCTGCGGTCTCGGAGAAACCGGGTCACGGTTTACGTAGTCAGATATTGCCTGACTTTGGTTTGAAAGTCAGCCAAACCAAAGTCAGGCTATATCTGACTACGTAAACCGTGACCCGGTTTCTCCGAGACCGCAGAGACGAATCATTTGACCTCAAAGGAAGATTTTGATGATACCGAAGCACCGCCTTGAAAAAGCCCACGGCCAATGTGCCACTAGGGCGAAACATGTGTCGGCTTTCGGCTTTTCTCTTTTGCACTTTATCTAAAACACAAATAAATCCAAATAAGCGATATTTATCCGAGCATTCTCCTGATGTCTATTATTTATTGACGCTGATCTACTAAGAAGGCACTACCCTCTATCTTTCCTCATCCTTATCATATTATTCCTACATTGTCCACTCCACAGATACAGCCACAATATCATATTAAACGGGACACTAAGAAATTCTTTCCCAGTTGGAGTACCAGGGAGTAACTGAACCCTGTGTCTCTCAAATGAATAATTCTCTTTTTCCTGTTCTAAAACCGGATCATTCTTATGGCATTGTCTTAGACTATAGACATTTAAATAGCCCTACACGAACATTTGCAATGCAAAACATGCACAGTAGGGCACTCATAAACATTGTAGCCTGTGAAAAAAAAAAACACATTGGACAAATGGATGAATACCTATGGGCTGTAAGAATAGCCCAGGAGTTTTTGCGGCAGGTATTGTGGCAGGTATTGTGTTGATTCTTCATGACATTGGCACTGACACTCTGTCCTATGTGGACGATATCTATTTGAGGGACGATGAATTAAATCCCCACTTAACCAGAATAGATTGCATAATATTGGGGTGTTATATGGCCATTAGGGTCATTGTCGACATTGCTAAGTTAGCATGAGCTTTGCTGCCATGATGCTGCTTTTGCACACGTTACTACATGACTTTATTTTTCCAAGACTCTGTTTATGCCTTTCACATGAGAACTGTCTGCTTTTCACGTTCTCTGCTGAGTTCCTGGAGTTTAGTCTGAACACTATGTGCAGGGTTGATAAACAATGCCCCTTGTTATTCTGTTCTGGTCAGTCCCTAGCACCTAGACATAACATGCTAAACACAGCTGCAATGCTGGAGACTCGTGTTTTGATATTATGGGGATGCATGTTGTTTTAACACACACTCGGAGAGAGCGCTTTCAATGGAGAAGAGCTATGCTGTTCCTATAATGTAAACCTTACATCCAGGCTTTAAGGAATGGGGTCTGCTGACAGCCCAGAGATCTTCCTTTATATAATAAACTTCTTCCAGTCACGGGGAGGGTGGTTACGCCTTATAGTCCCTTTTCCACTGTCTTTATATAATGACTTTGTACTTTATGGAATTGTTACAAAGCTAATTGTTTCAAGTTTATGCATTTTGCTGATGGTAGTGGCTCGTATACTGTATTGTAGAGCATGATAGTTCAAATAAAAATGTTGAACTATGAGTGAGCGAGCGAAAGAGTATGTCTTGCTACAGTGATACCTGAGAGAGTCGGAAGTGTTGTGTTCTGGGTTGTCTGATCGTTTGTAGCTTGTGATTTTTGTAGGGGAACGAATGAGACACTATAGCTAGTTGGTTTGGGGATTTTTGGCACTAAGGTGGTAGGTTGGTACATCCCTATACACTGAGGTCCCGTTTTCCTGTGCATAGTTCTGTGTAGGTGTAGAATCCCTGCAACATTGCGCCACCAGCGTTTGGTCTGGTTCTTATCTGCAAGACTCTTGAGTAGTGCTTGTGCTTGTCCACAAAACCCTCACTTCTGTTTCCGGAGTCAGCTGTGATGGTGTAGCCTCCTATATTGTGATATATTATAGGTTTTGCAAGCTTGAAATTTAAAAGGTCTTTCTTTTTTTCTTTTAACCCTTTGTTGCGCTGCCACGCATAGGTTGTTATTTTTTCTTATTCATCATGGCGGTTGCCATAACAGCTCCTACCCGCACACCACGCAAGGCTTATTTAAATCAATATGGAGTACCTGATGCAGGTGTTGAGCTTATCTTTGTTGTAGAAGCGGATCCAGCCTTCCGCTTTGAGTTATTTTATTCTTGCGTCACCTTTCTGGCAGTCGATGGAACAGACATTTTGTTTTACGAATATACTGCAACGCCGATTCCGCGGGTATATAGGCCATATAGAACTCTTGAGGTTCCGCTCACAGCTTGGCAACACCAGATTTGGTTTAATGGCACCCTTCGTCACCCAATAACGCCAGTCCGTTTAGGTCCTTTATCGATAGAGGGGGCCACATGGCCCGTTTTGGCTGGGTATACCCCACACCCATGTTATTTACAACTGCAACGGTTGCAGAACTCCTCGTATAACATACTTCCTTGATACGTACGCATAGAGCTGTTATACAGTTCATGTCGCGCAACTTTCAGGTGGGACCACCTGGCGTTACTGCACAACCTGCTGGACCTGGTGGTGTAATCATCAGTTCTCTTATGGTTAATTCAGTGATGGGCACGCATCCAGAGAATAAGGATGAGTTTCCTTATTGACTTGCTGAGAAATTTTGACAAATCGAGGCTGTTTTTCCGAATACCACTCGTGTAGAGAAACACAGGATCTTAACTATAAGTTTGCCTAAAGACTTAATTCCCGAATTAGCTGATTGTAACACCTGGGGCATGGTGTTTGCAGCAGTATATTCGAAGTGTTTCCGCACTCCCTCCATGACCGTACTCCTTTCTGTGAAAAGAACGTGTTCAAGATGAACACGGAGCCAAAGCGGTTCTGGAATTAGGGATGAGACTGGTGGGGGTATTCGATGTGGTGGCTGATATGATCCTTGCTAATGTTAATGGTGATGCTGTCAGCTTACAAGTGGCTAACCGCTTGGAGGCTGTAGCAGACGCAGACAAGCCACACGAAATACCAAAGATCATTGCTAAGGCTTATAAAACCATAGGCTGCAATAGTCTGAGAGTTAAGGCTTTTACGCAAACTCAGACGCAATCTCAATCTCAACAAAAAGCCCAGACTGATAAAGACGGGCGCCAGTTCTTTCCTACAAAGAACTGGAAAAATAAGAAACGGGCAGCAACAGCAGAATCAAGGTTTGCGTGCTGGTTCACTGACACCTGAGTCTTCTGAGCGTACTTATGACTTGCGCGACCGTGTGAAAATTAAGACTCCTGATAGATTTTAGGTCCCTGATCAGCGCTCTCCTCATTCTTTAAAGGACACATCGGAATCTCAAGTCGGTGGAGGAGAGCGCCAGGATCGTGGCAAAGGTCCAACCACTCAACAGGGACGGGATCAACCTCGACAGTTTGATGTTAAAGCCAAACAAGAGGACCTGCCTCGTTTTAGACCCCCGAATCAGAAGAAAAAAGTTGCCGCTTTAACAGCGAGGTATGCCTCAGATGGTGAGAATGCAACTCCTGGACTGGAAATGGGCAGTGACTCTGCTCGACAGCGCAGCGGAGGTTACCATAGTGGGGAGGCACTGCGTCCCTGTCTGGAGGCGACAACAACTGATGCATTCATTATAGTAGAGACAGCAGATACCCGGGGTGCCCCCCCGGATAGACTCTATGAGATTATTTTCCAAATTGAAGGCGATATACAGCGTCCAATCAGTACCGTTTTCTGGGAAAATCTAACCTCCTCGTACAACATTTTGTTGGTGGAGGCAGATTGGCCTCCACCCTTTGTGTTAGCCGCTTCTAGAGGGAAAGACGTGATACTTTTTAGTTTTTTGCGTTACGTCCCTGAGGAACATGCAAAGGCTTTCGCAGCTGAGTGGGCTCTGGCCCTTGCCCCTGCGGTGTACCGTAATCAGGTAGGCTGGGATATTGATTCACCTGCTCATGAGATACCTTTACTATCTATGCCACAGCCACAACTGCAATATCCAATCAGACATGAAGCCAAGGCTCACGTTTGTGACATTCTAACACAGTTAGAGTATCAGGGAGTGATTACATCATGTACATCACCGATGAATAATCCTCTATTTACGGTATCAAAACCTGGCGGTTCATATCGCATTGTATTGGATTTCCGAAATGTAAATCGTCATTGTCGCTGTGGGAGTGCGGGCCGGATAAACAGACGCGGAGGCTGTATATAGTGGGCCAGTTGGCAGCTTTTATTTAAGAATTCAGTTGTTTGAGCTATAAGTGTTCTTGATGGATCTTCGGCTTTCTTCTGGGTCTCCTTTCTGCCTTCTGCAACCTCGCCTTCGACTTTCTTACCTTTCGTCCGGTCTTCTCCTGGGTCGGGGGATCTCCCACTGAGGGTTATAAGAGGGAATGAAAAAGGAGCCATCAGTCCCCACTTAAAGAACACGCACGTAGGCTGTATTGTACTGGTCACCGCACCCGTTTGGTGTTTAGGATGTTGTGAGACAAGATAGGGGATACTAGTGAGGGTAGGGGTGGTTGTGACTGAGGGAGGTCAGGATAGTATCATGCATTTTGAAAAAGGGTCTAGGATATCCCCAGAAATTCTAACAATAATCAATCAGAAAAACAAATGGCACGTGAGGGCTTCCCCCTCTTTTACTCACCGGCTCTGCCGCAACTCTCCTGAGTTGCGGCTGCTCTCCAGCCTCCTCCTGTGGGGACCACCACTCTTCACACCACCTCTCGTCTTCTTCTCCGGTTTCCTCGTCTTCCTCCTTCAACTCAATGCCCTTCTTCTCCGCGTCTCTTCTGCTTTGTAACTCCGACCTTTCTCCGGCCCATTCGTGCCTTTCATCGTTTGATTCGGCCCTTTTCACTTACTGTAGAGAAGTGCTTCCGGTGTTAGTCCCTCCTCCTTCTGCCACGGTGTCACAAGCGTCTCGTTCCTGTATGGGCAGAGCACAGGGGGGTGGGGTTATCCTTATGGGGGACGTTGAAATGGAACTCTGATTCCGCGATGTGGTCACCCCAGGTAATCCATCTCTGCTATTGTGGCTTGTCATCCCAGGCAAAACACGTTTCGATCGGCACCCTCTCACATCCGCACTTTTGCAGTGCAAAACACACACAGCTCTGCGCTGGTGAACAATCTTTTTTTTTTTTTTTTGAAAATTTTATTGTGCAGAAAGAAGGGTACAAGCACGGGCCTACAACCACCTGGGCCGGCCGCTAGTAGGTAAAAAGTTCAAACAGTGCAAACACAATGACTGGCCCACCGGGGCTCCGCACCCTACAGAAGATCAGACTGCACATAAAGGAAATCAGGATACACCCTTTTAACATAAATAACAACTTAGAACAAAAGCGAGGCAAGAAAACATGAGATGGGCGTCAGGCCACAGCAGGGGCACTTCCATACCCGACCACCCGATGGCAGTCAAGAAGAAGGGGAACTAAGAGGTAGGGGGGGGGGGAGAAACGGGAGTACCAAATCTATACTCAGATGTGCCAGATAAGTAAGGAACCATCAAGGATCAGGGGGACAAGGCTACCTCAGACGTTTCCACCAGGGGGGGAGCACAAATACTTCCACGATACACATTCCACTGCCCCCAAATTCTGCTCCAAGCCCCGGGTTTACCACGAGCCACATACACAGTCTTTTCCCTGAACATGCACCAGTCCATGTTCTCCTTCCAGACAGACACGGTGGGGGGCCGCTGCGAACCCCAAAGCTGCGCTATGTCCCTCTTTGCTGTCATGTTCCCCAGGGCCGCCCACTGAGTCTGGGCCGCGTTATAGTCATTGGGCTCCCACACATTCAGAACACAACGACGCACCTCCGGCAACAGCGTGACCCCGGTGACTCGCCTCATAACCTCATGCACCTGACGCCAGTATTCCACCACCTCGCGGCACTCCCACAGGATGTGGAGAAAGGTGGCACTGTGCCCACAGCCACGCTTACAGAGCCCGTCCTCAGAAAACCCCATCGAGACCAATCGGGGACCCGTCACGTAAACGCGATGGAGGATCTTAAGCTGGACCAAACGGAGACGGGCCGGGATGGCAACCTCCTTAGGAGATGACAGCGCGGACTGCCAGTCCTCGTCGTCCAACTCAACCCCATCCCCCGTCCATGCCTCCCGTAGACGCACCAAGAGGTCAGCCCGATTATTTATCAATTTTTTATAGATCAAAGAGATAGTACTATCGGGAACGTGACCGTCGAGTATGCGGTCCTCGAGGGGCGAAGAAACAGGGACCGTGGTCCCTTCCCCAAAAACTGAGAGCAGGGCATGCCGAACCTGAGCGTAGCGGAAAAACTCCCTCTCACTAAGCTCATACTCGCTCCGGAGCGCCGCGAAGGTCTTGACCGCGCCTTTAACCCACAGATCCCCCACTCTGCTAATGCCGATCGTGTCCCAGTGCTCAAAGCCTTTCGTCGTCCAGAGGCTCCCCAGGCGGTCTGAGGCAAACAAGGGAGTAGCACACGTTAAACGCTCACTCCAGCCCATCGCTACATTCGCCGCCTTCCACACCCGTACCGCAATCCTAGTAGGCCCCGTGAGGGTCCTACCAGCAGATCGGGAGTAAAGCGCTCTGTTATAATTACCGCCGGGAAGCAGGAATTTATCCATCTCATACGCCGGGTTCAGACCAGGAGCATACGTGGCATGGTTTATTGCCGACAGTTGGGAGGCCCAATAGTACCGTCTAATGTCAGGAAGCGCGATGCCCCCGTCATACCAGGGGAGAGTAAGCTTTGCCAGAGCGATACGCGCCCGCCCGTCCCAAACCAGTCTCCTCTGCAGACTCTCCACCTCCCGAAAGTAGGCCACCGGAATGACATCAAAGGAGTTCTGAAGTGCGTAAAGAAATCTGGGAAGGGACATCATTTTAAACAGGGCCGCGTGACCAAGCGGAGACAGGGGCAACCTACACCACCGAGCCGTATCCACCCTCAAACGTCGGAGTGGAGACAGGAGGTTCTGCTCATAGCGGACCGCCGGGTCCAACGAAACATATACCCCCAGGTACTTAAAGCCGGATGAAGACGTTTGGATAGGAAGTAGAGGCGGCAAAAGGGGAGGGCCACCGGAGATAGGGTACACGCAAGATTTGGACCAGTTAATTATCAAACCCGAGTTTCTCCCAAAGGAAGTGAGGACATCAAAGAGAACATTAAGCGACTGTCGCGGCGAGGTGAGGTACAGAAGAATATCATCCGCGTACAGCGAGACCCGATCCTCGAAGCCCGGGGCCCACCGGATCCCTCTGATAGAGGGCTCCCAGCGGAGCCAGGCGGCGAGCGGTTCCAAGGCAAGAGAAAAAAGCAGAGGGGACAACGGGCACCCCTGCCTAGTGCCCCTCCCGAGAGCAAAAGGCTGAGAAGCCCGCCCATTGACAACCACCTGAGCCATTGGTCCGGCATAAAGAAGCTTCACCCAGCTAATAAATCCCTCCCCAAAGCCAAACTTCTCCAAGACAGCCCAGAGGAATGGCCACTCAATGGTATCAAAGGCCATCGTGGCGTCTAAGGAAACCAATACGGCTGGTTCAGAAAAGTACTCCGCCCTAGCTAGGACGCCGTGCAGACGCCGCAGATTAAGAGCGGTATTACGGTGGGGGATGAAGCCGCATTGATCCGGATGAATCAGATCACAGATAACGCTCAGCAAGCGGTTGGCAAGGACTTTAGCAAGGATTTTGGGTTCTGCGTTTAAGAGGGAGATAGGCCTATACGAAGCACAGCGGTCACGTGGTTTACCCTCCTTGGGAATCACGACTATAGTCGCCAGATGCTGGTCGGCGGGAAGGGAACCCCTCTCGATCGACTCCTGAAACATACGACGAAGGAAAGGCGCGATTTTATCCGGGCGTAGTTTATATAGTTCGATCGGCAGGCCATTGGGGCCCATGGCTTTGCCCGAGCGAAGGGAGCTAATCGCAGTAGCAATCTCATCTACGGACAAGGGGGCATCCAACTGCTCACGGTCCTCGACGGATAAGCCGGGCAGGGCAATATCCCGTAGTAGAAGACGAGAGTCGTCTTCATCTCTATCAGACACCGGGGAATACACCGCCCGGAGGTGGTCAGCAAAGCACTCCACAATCTCGCCAGGCTCAGTCACACACACTCCATCCGCAACCCGGAGCTCTGGGACCACACGATTCACTCTCTCCTTCCTATCCAGCCAAGCAATCAATTTACCAGCCTTGTCCCCAGCATCATACAACCTACCCTGCTGCTCTCTATACATGGTCTTGGCAGCGTCAGTGACAAGGGACTTATACTCGAACTGCTTCAGGCTGAGGGCATGTAGCCCATCCGGAGTGACACCCGTCTCCAAGGCCGCCTCCAACCCCAAGATGTCGGTCTCCAGCTTCACCACCGCCTCCATCTTAACCTTCTTAGCCGCCACTATCTGGGATAGGGCCTGCCCACGGAGTACTGCCTTAAAAGCTTCCCACAGGGACACTGCGGACATCACCGACCCATCATTCTCAAGGAAGTATTGGTCAATCGACTTGACCAGGCTATAGCGGATCGTGGGGTTCCGCAGGTACCAAGGGTTAATAGGAGCGATCCGCCCAGCAGACCGCGTCCCAGTGTCAAAAAGCAACCACAGTGGGGAATGATCAGAAATACCCCGGGCCAGGTGCTTAACCTCTCGAATCCGGGCAGTCTGGGCCGCGGGCATAAGAAAGTAATCCAATCTGGAGAGACTCCCATGCGCCCCAGAGTGAAAGGTGTACTGACACTGTGTAGGATGCATTAACCTCCAGCAATCGACCAGACCGAAGGTCTCCAAGAATCCGCCAAGCCACGCCTGCGCAGCAGGGAGGGTCCTGGGCGGGTGGCGATCCCGGTCGCCCGAGACTACCGAATTGAAATCCCCACCCATAAGCAGAAGACTGTCAGGAAGCTCAAGCAGCATTCGACCCAAGTCTGAAAAGGTGGAGTTCTGGAGGCCCGGGGGAACATAGACAGAGACCAAGGAAAGGGACTGCCCCTCCCACCGCCCAGTCAAAGCCACATAGCGCCCTCTATCGTCCGGGACTACCCTGGTGATCTCCAGCGGAAGTGAAGAGCGCAAGAGAATGCCAACCCTTCTAGAGCCAGTGGTGAAACCAGAATGGGCAACGAGTCGGTACCCCCCCCTGTTCATGGCATGACAAACGTTACCCACCAGATGCGTCTCCTGTAAAAACACCACATCAGGAGACATACGTCGCAAATACTGCAGCACAACACCCCGTTTGATACGGTCCCCCAATCCATTGACGTTCCATGACATCAACCTCAACCCGTCCCCCCCCATCCCCTCCAATCGATCAAGGGTCCCCCAGCAGATAGCGCAATGCCCGAAACTGGAACAGAACAAAGACCTCGCATTAAAAACAAAACACACAAATCAAAACCCCCCAACCCCCCCCAACTTCCAACTCCCCCCACCCTGCACCCCTGCGACCCGAAAAACCACCCCAACTTGCAGTGTGCCTGTCGCCCCATAAACCCCATTCTACGGAAAGACCCCGGAGGAGGAGAGGGACCCGTCCCCGACCGCCCCCCACATAGATCATAATGAAACAAACTGCAAAAAAGAAGTTGAACCCAGCCGAACAGTACAAAATGGCAAAGTCAAGGACCAAAGTCACTCCGAGGGAGACCCGCCACCCTCGGTACCATCAAGGGGCCCAGGCCGGTCCCCGCGGCCCGGCAGCGAATCAAGCCAGTCACTAACAGTCGCGGGAGAGTCAAAAAAGGTTGTCCGATCGTCGTGTTCCACTCGGAGCCTAGCAGGAAAAAGCATGGAGTACTTGAGACCCAGGTCGCGGAGGCGACGCTTTACCCCCTGGAAGCCCATCCTCTGTTTCTGGACAAGTTGGGTGAAGTCCGGGAAAAAGTTAATAGACGCATTCTCATGGCGGACCGGGCCATGGGCCCGCGAGGCCTGCAAAATCACATCTCGGTCTCTGTAGTAGAAAAGTTTGGCAACAATGGGCCTCGGGGGGGCCCCCGGCCGCGGCCGACCGCCCGGAACTCGATGGGCCCGCTCCACGGCAAAGAACTTACTCAGGCCGGCGGGGGCAAGCTGCTTGAGGATGAGCTCCTCCACCATGAGATCCACCGGGTGGTTATCGGAGGTCTCCGGGACGCCTATGACACGGATGTTATTGCGGCGGGCCCGTCCCTCAAAGTCCTCCAGCCGCCGGGCCATCAGATCGTTGGCCGACTTGAGGTCGCTGAGAGTGGCCCGCTGGTCCGACACATCCGCAACCAGGGTGGACGTCCGCACGTCAAGCGATTGAACCCTCTCGTTGGTCTTAGAGAGATCCGCCCGAATCAGTGCGACATCAATAGCCACCGTGTCGATTTTACGGGCCAAGGCCTCGTATTGCGTAGCAATAGTCTCCTTGATGCCGTTAATGGCGCCCATAATGTCCTGCAGGGACGGATCCGAAGAAATGGACGGGCCACCACCAGCTTCGTCCGAGGGGCCACCGGCCGCTCCAGGGGACCCTCTTCCTTGAGTATAGCGGTCCATGTTGTTCGTCTGGACCGGTCCCCCGCGGAGGGATGTCTTAGTCTTACGCCCCTCGGGGCCCCCCCTGCCACCCATGAGAACCACGCTCACCAACGGGGACCACCGGCCAAGCGTCAAGGGGGCACCGGCCACTCAGTCAGAAGCCGCACCAGATACCGTGATGCGGCCGGGCGAGGAAACCAAAGTCAACGGGCACACTGGTGGCAGGCGGAGACAAGGGCATCCAGCAGAGATAAACACCCAGCCGCTCCAAGCAGTTACGATCTCCAGCCCCTCAGGGATCCAAAAGTGAAACCGAAAGTAATGGAGCGGCCACTGGCACAGGTCCGCTGCCGCTGTTGTTCAATTACGCCCCGGCTCCACAGGTCACCCTCGCACCGGGCACAGCCATCGATTGGGCCTCGAAAGTTCAAACCACCTTAGATCAGGATTCCCAGGTCCGATTCGGTTTCTGAAAGAAGGTCAACGTTCAGCCAGAATTCGCCTTCCAGATTCCGTCAGCCAAGTCAGGATAAAGTCAGGATAAATTCCGAGGAGCAGCGAGGGTCCGGGGAGCCCTGTGCTCACGCGACCATCTTGGATGCGCGCTAGGCTCCTCCCTGGTGAACAATCTTGTTCGTAAAAAATACAAAACTACACTGGACATTTCCAATGGTTTCTACAGTTATAATCTCGGTCCTGAGAGCCGTGACTTGACAGCATTTACCGCCGTCGGAAATCAGAAAAATTTACACGTTTGCCAATGGGGTATAAAACGGCCCGGGTCATTTGCTGTATGTGTTGTGTCTTTGTTGCACGACATAGATCCGGATGCGTTCTTGTACGTTGATGACATTTATCTGACGGACGATGAGCTCATGCTGCATCTCGTCTGAGTCAACCGCATCATTTTATCATTTGCCGACTATGGATACAAGTTAAATTTTGCAAAATCGCACATCACTCATTTAGCGGTACTCTTTTTGGGCTATGAGCTCAATAATGAGGGTAAGGTAAGGGGTTAGCCCCCCACTTTCTGGAGAACTGTGCACACTTGCAACCGCCTTCTACACTGAAGAAACTTCAGTCTTTGCTAGGATTTCTGAATTTCGGGAGGACATATATTCCCGATTATGCCCAGCGTATCAAACTGCTTTATGCGTTGATACAACCAACATATTCTTCTGCCAGCTGGCTTCCGGAACATACCTCTATCTACATTCTTTGCAATCTGACATGCTTGCAACTAACTACTTGTTGACGCGTGATAACACCACGAACCTGGTGATACGTATAGTACCGGGGGCGGTGGGTTTCACTTACTTGACATTCAATGAGGGAGACACAGTACCTATTGCATACAAATCACATTTGTGAACTGCAGCTGAAATGCGTTTTTCAAATGTTGAACATTTTTTGACAGCGGTCCAAAGGGTGGTTCTGAAAGAATGCTCACTGGCGCAAGGTAAACGCATTCTTATGGTCACGCCCTTCCCTGCTTTGGAGGCTGTGACTAAGGCAAGTGTACCTAACTCCAAGGCACTTCACCCCCATTGGATACAATGGGCTACTTCTTTGACATCATCTGATGTCACGTTTATCTTTGACCCTGCACTGCAGATACAGGAGTTTTTACAGTATAAACATGTTCATCCTCCTCTGTTGTCGTTGCTTCCTTTACATGAGTACAAATGTATCATTTATAATGATGGCTCGGCTCAACCGGCCACCGGCTCCAAACTTGCATAATCAGCGGCTTGCGCGATTGTTGCTGGCTCAATTGGCGATGGAGAATTCAAGTCTTCCATAGTGCATACTCAGGCACTTGGAGACTGTACGGCCCCTTGTCGCTGGCATATAAACCCCAGTTGGTCGGGGTTGATGAGGCCTGGCAGATACGGGTAAAGTCGTGTTGCAAGGATTTTAGTGAAAAGTTTGGCATCCGTGTTAAGGAGGGCTATAGGGTGGTATGAGGAGATTGTGCATGATCTTCCCCACTTTGGGGATGAGTGAGATTTCCACCATTGCCATTGTGGTGGTAAGTCCAATGTGTTGCAAAAAGGAGTTAAAACAAATGTAGGAGGTGTTCCTGAAGCTGGGGAAGGAACGGTGGAAAAGTACCGGAAGCCCATCAGGTCCAGGTGCTGTGCCAAGGGAAAGGGCGCGGACTGCATTGTGCAGTTCATCTGCTGTGATGGGGTTGTCCAGGAGGGATGCGTTTTGTGTGGATAAGGACTCGCAGTCGCATTCAATAAGGTATGTGTGAAGCCACATAGGGGAGGGGTCCTCATAGGAATATAACTGCTGATAGTAGTTTTATAAAGCCTCCAATGTATATCCTTCTGCTGTCACCCAACCCGCATCGCCCACTTGCAGCTTAGCGATATGTGATTTAGAGTGCTGATAGCGTAACTTACGCGCCAAAAGTTTCCCCGTTTTGTTACCTCCCTCATAGTATCTCTGACGTAGGGATAGAAGGGTGTGCTCTGCCCTGCCAGTGTTTTGGGCACACAGTTGGACGCTTTTTAGGGCCAGCTGTCTCTTGGCACTTCGGGTGGGGGCCTTCTTATCCAGGCATTCTAGCTGCTTAATCTCCGCAGTAAGTTTGGTTTCTACCAGCTGCGTCTCTTGCGCTATTGCAATTGTCGTTATTGTGCCCCTGATAGCAGCATTAAAGCCATCCCACAGCGTATGTAGAGAGATTTCAGGGAGAGTATTAAAGTAAAAGTACTCTACAATGCCCTTGCGTATCTTGTCGACGTCTACTGGGTCGTGCAGCAGGTGTGGGGGCAGACGCCACCGTGGGGTGTGTTCATGTTGGGTACCGGCATCCCAAGTGAGTGCTAAATGGGCGTGGTCGAATATAGAGATGTCTGAGAGTTCTACTATGTGAAGGTGGTGCAGGATGGAAGGTGTGACAAAAGCATAATCTATGCGGAAGTAGGAGGCGTGAACATGTGAGTAGAAGGAATAATCCCTCACACCGGGGTGCCTATATCGCAACGCATCAATCAACCTGCAGTCTTCAATATCCATTTTAAGATTCGCTGACATCGCGCCCATGGTCTGGTATGTTGTAGAGCTTCTATCTAGAGAGGGGGTCGCAGACCAAATTCTCCCTCCACCCCGCAGTTGTGGGATGTGTTGGGGGCATATATGTTGAGCAGGGTTAGCATCTGCTGCCCCCTGAGCAGTAAAAGAGACAGGTAGCGGCCCTCCCTGTCTTGTGTTTCTTTGACCACTGAGGTGTAAAAGTTTGCCTTGCAAAGGATACCCGCAGTTGTGGGATGTGTTGTGGGCATATATGTTGAGCAGGGTTAGCATCTGCTGCCCCCTGAGCAGTAAAAGAGACAGGTAGCGGCCCTCCCTGTCTTGTGTTTCTTTGACCACTGAGGTGTAAAAGTTTGCCTTGCAAAGGATACCTACTACTAGGGTTTTGGAGGTGGTATACCCCCAGTGCCGCCTGGGGTATTTTGGATGCGTCATGCGGTGGAGGTCCTCCTTTACAGGTGCGTCTCTTGTAGCATTAAAACATCTAGATTATGCTGCAACAAATATCGCCAGATTTGTCACCGCTTGTTAGGGGAGTTCAGGCCCCCGACGTTTAAAGAGAGCAGCTTGAGGTCACCCAGGGCGAGTGAGGGGTCGATGGGCTTACTGATGGAGATGCTTGGCTGGGCTTGAGGCGAGACTGGGGTACTTATGTTATTTAGGGAAAAAGAGGCCATCCCCGCGTCCCCCATCCCCCGACCTCGTCAGACATAGCCCCAGTGCCGGAGCACCGCTTGTGTGCCCTTCTACATCTGTCCCCTCCCAAGACCACATGTTGCCTGCTATTGCCCTCGCCCCCTCTCCCCCTCCACACAGAACAATATTTGTCCCTTAGCTCTTGGCCTGCATTACTTAGTGTCCAACCTGTAGGAGAAAACAAAATACAACAGATAGCAGCAAGAGACCAACCAGGTCTAACTAGGGCTTCTGTATGCGGAGATTGGCCCCAAAGTGCTCCAATCCCACTAGAGGAGTCTATGGGTGGGGCGGCCATCAGCAACTTAGACGAAACAACAGGATCCAATCCTAAGGGCTCCCTCAGGGCCCACCTTTACCCACAATAGGCCATATAAGAGGA
The DNA here is from genome assembly GCF_964204655.1 of Triturus cristatus. Classification (NCBI taxonomy): domain Eukaryota; kingdom Metazoa; phylum Chordata; class Amphibia; order Caudata; family Salamandridae; genus Triturus; species Triturus cristatus. The sequence continues at coordinate 1,012,321,863 of NC_140587.1, read as the reverse complement.
GGGTGCGATGACTTGGAGTCTGCCTGTATGTCACCATGTAGTCAGACAGAGCCAGCAGTGGAGTGATCTGGAGAAGTCCCTCTGCTGAGTGCCCGGAGGTTGTTAATTATGTCCTTCTTGATGTCCTGGGAGGAGAGTTCTGCACGCTGTTTATTGGTGCAGCGTTGGGGGACTATGGCCTACTTGGGTTCGTGATCACGTTTCGAGGAACGCAGCTTGGTCAGCCCATCTCCGGCCAAGGATTCCTCCGGCAGCCCCAGTGGCGCCCTGACCTCCGTCAGCGAATGTAACGAGCTGACGGAGGCCTACCCTCCCACTGGAAGAGGAGAGCAAAGGGGTGGTCGCACTAGTAGTAAATGCCCTGAGTGCAAAGATTATCCGTGACAGGCTGAAGGTTGCGGCGTTTCCAGAGGGTGACCGGGGAGGGATCTTGGTAAAGTTTTATCGCGTGGGCTCGGTAGGTAAGCTCTTTCTTGCCCCTAGCTGCCCGCATGATCGCTTCCTTTTCAGTGAAGAAGTGCCCCCGGTCAAGATATCTGGACCGCTGTCAGCTCACCTCGTCCTCTGGGAAACTCGGTGGGCTCGATCCAGGGCAGGAGGGGATGCATCATCGTCTCCCCGTACCGCCTGCAGGAGTTCTGCCGTAAAAGTCATAATGTCCATGCCCCCGGCGGCACACCCGGATGCGGTTATTGTAACCGCGGCTCCTATTTTCTAGGTCTTCCTGTTTAGTTTGCAGCTCGTTATGTTGATCCTCCAGAGCGTTAAATGCTCCGCCACAGCATCTCCTGATCTTCAGCTCGTGCGTTAACCTTTCGCTCCAGGTCATCCACTCTGTCTGCGATTCCCGACACCTCACTCTGGATGTCCCAGATGCCCGCTTTGAAAGTCTTTTTTGAGTGAAGAGATGTCGGTTCGTATCTTCTGGAGGAAGCGATCCATAAATCCTTGGGTGATCGAGGCCGATGGGTCGCCACCCGCCAACGTATTCGATGGTGTAGGGGGTTGCAAAGTCACCTCCTTCTGCAAAGCTATGCTCCAAAGGGATATTACCAAAGCATCCTTAGTCGCCTTGGAATGAGGCAAGGTATGGGGAGGGCCACCGGGACAGTCGGGAGATACACATAATCCACAGAGTTCACAAGCATGCAGGTCTGCACCAGCTGGCCCTCACTAACTCCTGACATGGCAGTAGGTGAAGAAAGGATAGCTCGGGTGTTCCTGGCAGGGGGGCGCCGCTCCACTCCACCACTCCAACGGGCGAGCCAAACGCTGGCAGTGGGGGGCCCCATTAGCTAGTGGAACTGGCGCCGAACGGGTGCCACAGGCGATGGCCACCACTATCCGCTCTCTCGCCGTAGGGCGCTGGCGGAGTGCCTCCCGTATGGTTCAATGTCCCAGTCCCTGGCTCTCCAGTCAAGATCTAAAGCTCTCCCAGGCCCAGTGAGAGGCTGTTGCTGTGTCCTTTGCTTACGATGCGGCATAGTCACCCACCCCACCAGCTCCAATAGGCGTCCTATGAGTGTCAGGTCCGGGGCCCCCCTCACAGCCTCCAGATCCTCATTCAGCTCTGGTGCCCTTAAGCGTGTGTTCCACGCTCCAGCAGTGGGCAGGACCAAGACAAAGCTTTCCCAAGCAGCGACCCCACAGCGCATGGGAGTCCCACAGGGCAGTGCCAGGGCCCGACGGGCTAGCCTTGGTTACTGTCCCAGGGGCTATGCCTGCCCCAAGCTGATATTTCCCGCTTACCAGCTCAGTCGCTCTGGGGGTTTACTCGATGGGGGTGTCGTGTAGTTCCTATATTACCTATACAGGATCTGCGCATTTCGGATAACATAAAGTGGGTTTGGTGGCAGACTGTCTCTGTGCACCCCCACCAGATACGGTAGCCTGTCTGTGTCAGCTAGCTCACAGTGCCGCTAGAATCTCCTCTTATCGGGGAGAGAATAGTTTCTGGCAACCTCAGGACATGACAACCCTGATCCCCATGATAGTAGAAACATTATACTACTTTTCGCTCAGTCACTCGTGCTCACTCAGTTCGTCTCCGAGATACACTGAATAAACAGCCTGGGCGTTTCCTAGCGTTCACCTAGCATCCATGTAGGTGTTATGCCAAGAATCCCTCTAGGATCTAGTCAACCCCATTACCTGAGAATTAGAGAAAGTGGGACCCCGTCCTGGTCTATATGAAAGGAATCTCAATTTCGTTTCTGAGTTACAAATTGAACTTGTTATTAAAAGGGTGAGTTTCTTCCAGCACACCACGAGCCAAAATGAGTCAATGGTTTATGTACCCTGGCTGGTAGACGCAACATTTTCGTTGCTTGCTTTCGCAGTAGACAGCCCCTGTAGCACCTCGCAGAGTACGTCGATTGAGCACAGATGATGTTCCACAATGTCCGCAGCCGGTGCTGGGGCAGTCTGTGGGCCGTCCAAAGCCTGGGTGTCAGTGGAGGAGCCGGTATCCATACCAACAGGTGCAGTTACTAACCTGCGGTGGCATCAACATTGGAATACGCTGAGGACACTGCAGAACATGGGCCATTATCGGGTCCAGTAGAGCATTCAGATCCGGTTGCGCACATGATGGGAGTGTCAAACAAAGGTCTAACACACATTCTTCTCTGCAAAATAGGCATCGGAGGACAGGTAAGATGCAGTCCATCCAGACTGGTCAGAACCAAGATGCACTTAGTTCTCTCAGGCGAGGCGTGCCTAGATGTTGTACCATTCTGTCACGGTATTTCCGCTCCAGGAGTACGTTTTTTATCTCCTTGGTGACTGGGATGTCCATTGCGCAGCAGATAGAAGATAATCAGGATGCCTGCTATTAGAAACCGGATTAGCGGAAGTCCTCCAAAGATGCTGCGAATACGGAGTGTATGAAGCTTTGGTATAACTACAAGTACTGTCTGAAAGGTGCCTAGAAGTCCTGAACCTATTGTTTTAAATTGGTGGACTATGCCTGTCGTATCAGACATGTTAAAGATACGATTTACCATTTCTGGAAATGGAAAGGGCAGTTTGTATGGATATTTCCCGCTTACCAGCTCTGTCGCTCGGGGGGTTTACTCGATGGGGGTGTTGTGTAGTTCCTATATTACCTATACAGGATCGCGCATTTCGGATAACATAAACTGTGGGTTTGGTGGCAGACTGTCTCTGTGCACCCCCACCAGATACGGTAGCCTGTCTGTGTCAGGCAGCTCACAGTGCCGCTAGAATCTCCTCTTATCGGGGAGATAATAGTTACTGGCAACCTCAGGACATGACAACCCTGATCCCCCATGATAGTGGAAACATTATACTACTTTTCGCTCAGTCACTCGTGCTCACTCAGTTCGTCTCCGAGATACACGGAATAAACAGCCTGGGCGTTTCAATAAGAATTTATTGAAAGGTTGTTATTCTAGTGTAGAATAGATGAGCTGCAACAACCATTAGACAATAGCAGAGATATATGATTAGCAGTTCTACCATTTTGTAATCATCATGAATATATACAAGTACATAGAATACATGATAGAAGGTACATACTCCTACTATGTCTCTCTAACTAGATGTACATAAATGTACCTAGCATCCATGTAGGTGTTATGCCAAGAATCCCTCTAGGATCTAGTCAACCCCATTACCTGAGAATTAGAGAAAGTGGGACCCCGTCTTGGTCTTGAGTTGGACACCCCGCAAGGGATGTTAGACCACTGCTAGCTAGAGTGTCTGCATGCAGGAACCTCAGCGTCTCTGGTCAGTGTGTCAGTTGGGAAGTCACAGTCTCCTCTGTCTTTCTAAGCAAGACATGATGTATATATACCCATAGGTCTCCCCAGGGGTCCTACTTTGCTGTGTTACTGTGTTGGCCTAAAGGATGATGTCGGGCCTAAACTTTATACAGAGATATTATACAGGAGATGTTCGTCATGCAGCCAGTCCTGCTGTGCTTCCAAGAAGCCTCATGCATGATGTATGTGTTTCAAACTAGGAAAAAACCTGCATTCTGAATGCAGTGTTGTATCTAGGTAAAAGTTCAGTCCCTATGAACTGTTATGTATGTACTGTAGGGAAGGATATAGGTGAAAGGTTACAATGTTACCTGCACATATATGGGGTACCTTTATGGAATATAACAGGGGGTCAGGTCTGGCCCCGGCCCCGGCCCACAGGTTCAGGGATCAGCGGCTCTTTACCAGGCCATCAAGCAGGCCTCTGTGCCGCCAGAAAGCCCAGTCTCCTCCCCCAAGCCCAAGCTGCCGATGCAGAGCACTGCGCAGTGGGAGGCCAGCAAATTGTCCAGCCCACTCAGTCCGGCTGTGGAGGGGTCACAGACATCTCTGGCAGCGGCAATCTTGAGGCAGGATCATTGGGCCTGGCTCTGGGCCGCCCAGCGGAGCGGCGCAGCAACCGCCTCCCTCAGTCACGGGCGGTCGCCGCAGAACCAGGGATGACTTCCATCAGCTCCAGCAGTGGGCGGCCCCTGGAGGTATTGTGTGGAATGCAGCTGCACCGTCGAAATCCGCTGGCCGTTTTGCACCTCAGGGAGCGACAGGCGAATGGCAGACTCGGAATGGCAAGATGGTGGCCGCCAATCGTCGTGTCTGGTCCCAGTGCTGGCAACACCTGTCTCTGTGTATCAGGCCAATTCCAGAGTTATCCTTCTCCATCAGGCACCAACGACCTTCAGGAGCACCCCAAGGCGCCTTCAGGTGCTACTCAGCAACAGACAGCAATGCGGCGGGCCCCGGGAGGACGGAAAGTGAGAGAGACACGTCTCACTCCATTACTTCCTTGGCCACTCCCCCCTAAAGTTCCTTCTTTTTGGGAACAATCAAGTTTCAAGTGTTAAAATGTAATAGTCCTCCTAGAACTATTCTTGAGCCATACTTGAGAACTGTCATAGAAGCGGCTAGGTGGGCTTGTGCTCCTGGTAGGTGGCTGGCCACCATCCGCTACATCTGTCTTGACTTTACCTACCCTCGATCTCCCAAGCCCTGGAAACCGAGCTGGTGGAGAGATAAAGGAAGGGGCCTAGGATCTACCTATGGTGTGCCTGTGTGGTTGGGATTTCTGTAACTTCCTGTAATATCATCCCTTCTGGGAAGGTGGCCCTAGTGCAGCGTGTGCTTTTGGAATACTCTGGCATCTGACCTCCAGTCCTCTGTCAAGATGTGAAAGGCATACCATTTGTGAGGATCTACAGCTGTGCCCCAAAGATGTTCATTTTGAGATTAAGTGTTACCTTCCAATCTGCTTTAAATTTATTTTCAACTACTGCAATATTATTGTATCAGCATGAACTTACCTACAAAAAACCCCAGATAATTTATGAATCCCCCTTGGTAGAAATGAAATCAGATGTTCAAATGGGAGGGCAATCCAACCGTTCAGAGTGCATAATGAGGAGATTTACATGCCTAAAGTACTATTATGGATTATTTTCCCACTATACAAGATAATAGGATCTTCGCTAGATTATTATCTCACCCCAAGTGGGGACCAGCTACTACTCATGTTTTAAGGTCTCCTTCTTTTGAAAGACAAATATTATGAGAGTTTACAAGAATGTCCAAAGATGCATGACACACCTCGTCGAATAACTCCGATTACAGGCTCAATGTCATTTTTTCAGTAATTCACAAACACTTCATGACTCTTTAGCCTGAATCGTTAACGAGGACTCAGATCATTTACTGTGTGGTAATTTACTGGCTATAGATCAATTATATAATGAGGTATGGGTCGATAATGGAATGTAGGGCCTAGTATCAAAATCAGGGGGAAATATGCTGCAGTCACAAATAGCCAATGTCCCTATATCTCCTATGGTATCTTCCATGCATTCAGTTTTGTCGTCATTATTAAAGTAAACTAATAAACAATTGATGGTTCAGGAGCAATCACTATGGATGGTTTCCTTCATACCAAAGTCAACTACAACAGATCAAAGTGCTTGCAATTTTTTTAAATACATGTTTACAAGGAACTGTAACAATCCAGTGATGAGCTATTGGGCCGGTAACTCCATGTGTTAAAAAAAAATTGTAGCTATGAAGTTGTAATAAAGAAAAGAAGGTTAACCTCTTTAAATAACTCAAACTCTGACCACCTGTTAACATTAGGGAAAAAAGGGAAAGTACTAAACATGTAGAAACTCTTCCAATTATGGATATTGTCTCTTCTAATACTACACATATATACAGAAAAGGAATCAAGGAAAAGAAATTAGATCAGTTCAGAGAAGAAGTTATATTTGTAATCAAAGCAAAAAAAAGCAAATGAAATATGGAGAATAAAAAAGAAACATGCAAGAAAAGTACGTTTCTAAAAGGTTTCAAGGGATTGTAAGGAGTCAAGTCTCACAGCCAATCCTTCAAATCAAGTGAATAACAATCTTTCAAATCAAAGGCATAAGACACAAAACAACTGCCCTTTGGTTTAGGATCCTACAACTCAGGAGTTCTAATTCGCAGTAAGCCTGGACCTAATATCGAAATTCAAACGATTGTTTGAGATCAGGAACCTCATTTGAAAAGGGTCACTAAAAGTGAAATTTCTTTATTAAATCTGCAGGTTCCTTCATGTACGTGAAAAGCTCATCCATGACTTATTTGCCTACACAGTCATACCATGCCTTTTCAGGAACCCTTTACTGTACACAAGGAGGATTAATCTCTAAAATTGCCACAATAGTCTTGCACCATTTATGAGTTAAGACTTACAACATCAAGATATTAATCTGGTTGAAATCTTTTCTAAATGTATAAATGCTCAAGTTCATCATGAGACAGCAATGCTTTTCTTTTCAAATGCTATAGCTGCTCAAATTCTGAAGCTCGGCAAAGCCTTTTATAATATGAGAATAGATATATCCTTAAACTCTTATTTGTGTGAGAAAATCAGAAGAAGATGCTGCACAAAGACCTATGTTTCGAAGCGTTCTTCCATTACATTTGAAAACTCAGGCAGCAAATATTTCTGTCCATCATAAAATGAGTGTGGACAAGTCATTGAAAAATCTTCCAGTCCTGTCTTCACTGCGGCATGGATTGTGCTCCCTTGTCATGGCTCCCCAGGGTTTTAAACGAATCCTGATGTCAATAAAGATTGTTGGTCACTACACAGCTGAAAAATAGCAGACCTGAAGAACTTGTTCACTCATCTGAATGTTGTTTCTTTACCTCATTTGTCTTTGATTATTTGTTTGCAGGAGACTTGGATCTGTGGAGATTTTGAAATGGACAAGTTAAAGATTTATTTTGGTTTCAGCCTATCTCTCTACCGAGGGTATGTCAAAGGGGGCTTATGCACCCTGCTGAAATCTGGTATGAATTGGCAGTCTACTAGATTGTTATTTTCTGCAAGAATGCAGCTTTTACTGTGATGATTTACTGTTCAATTCTAGATATGGATGGTAGTTTACTAGAATATCTTGTGTGCAATATTTATTTGTCACCCTCTTATTATTATTACTATACTGTTTTGTCAGAACTTCAAAAAGCTATTTTCAATGCAGTAAGTTTTTACTCGAGTGCTATTTTATTAGTGGTGGGGGATAGTAACACCAAACTCTCCTCAAATGTCTATAAGAATGCCGATTGTAATAAGTTAGCCACCCCATGGGAATTAGCAGAGTCTATTCTTCGGATTAAGAAGAAAGATAAGCATGCTCCAATACTATTAAAGTGGGCATTGGAATCCAATTTAGTGTTAATTAATGGCATATTTAAACATTGCCCTGTAAATAGTTACTCATGGCAAAGTGGAAATTAAAAATCTGTATTAGATTATGCTACTGTGATCTTGTGTAAATAGAATTTACACTAAGGAGAACATTTTAGATGAGGCAATAAAGTCCCTAATAAAACGTACTCTACATTTTTCTCCAAGTAGTATAAACATATCCACATTTTGAAATCTGATCACCTTCATTCAAAATGTATAAATGATTTCAAAGTCCACTGCTCAATCATTGTTTACATCTACAAAGATGCCCCAAAACAAAACTTTTCTTTTTAAAGCAATAAAAAAGCAGCAAAAAGAATACAAAATTACAAAATTATCATGGTCTATTCAAAGTTCCCTTACAACATGGAATATCAATAAATTCTGGTGCATTATAGCAAAATGTTTGGGCGAAGACCTCATGAAGACTCCAACTCCATTTGATGAAAAGCATTGTCCAGTTCCTATAGAGATGTTGTACACTGTAATCAACATACCTTCTCTAGCTTTAGAAATAGTGAACCCATTGTCTAGCAACTTTGAATGGGAACATATGTAGATGGAAGAAATCTGTAAAATAAATATGGAGCTGTAGGCCCAGACTAAATCTCTGTTGATATATTAAAATCTTGCCCCAACTCTTGGGCAATCTATCTCAAACCATTATTTTACAACTCTATAAACACTGGTTCAATTCCAGATTTATGGAATAGTAGTAAAATTATAGCATTATATAGAAAAAAAGATCAGAATAATCTTAAAAGTTACCCCCAATAGCCATATTGGATGTAACAGGAAAACTCTATGCGAAATGATTTTAGCAAGATTATCCTCCTGGACAAATTTGAATGATTTTCTTCTAGTCAAACAATGTAGTTCCGGGAGGGATGTTTGATGGTGGATAATATTTTATGTTTAATGATGACTGCTGAAAAATACGTCAAAATAAGAAAATCAAAATTATATGTGGCATTTGTTGGCTTTAGTAATGACGTTGATAAAGCTGTTCGACCAATGCAGTGGCAGAAATTCCTACCTTTTTCGCTCAATGGTTAATTTGTATTCTGAAAACTGGTTAAAGAGCTTATTAACATCTGTGTCAGAATGTACTTTCAAAATCATTGTCCTTAATGGCCTGAAACAAGGATTCATGATGTTGCCACTGTTACTATTTCATTTAGAAGATTCCCTAAAATAGATTAAAGAGGTCAATGCACATTTCCGGAAGTTAGGTACTAATATCGGTGTGTGCTAGTTTAGCCAGTTAACCACATGCTTCTGTGAACCCTGCTGCCGAGGGAAAAGGAAAAAGCGGAGAAGATTTTTTTCAGAAGGTGAAAATGCAATTCATCTTTAAAAGGTTTGACTAGGTCTTAATTCCCTTTACCCCATTTCCTTTACTTTATCTTCCCGTGAGGGGAACGGCCAGACTGCTGCTCCACGCCGTGAGGAGAACGGCTTACCTGTGCTTGGTTGCTCCCGCCGTGAGGGGAACGGCCAGACTGCTGCTCCACGCCGTGAGGGGAACGGCCATCTTCCAGTATTGGACCACAGCCCCCAGCAGCCCCGCAGAAGTGACGCGGCAGCGACACGCAACTTAATCCGTGCACGCATCCCGCAGCGTGGGACGCGCGCGGGCAAAACCCGGGCCAAGGACGGTCCCATCAGTGCCCGTCAAAGACTGGATAAGACTGAGCTGGGCCACCCTGTGACATTTAAGTAAGACTTATTGGTAATATAGTGGCAAGACCACCTATACACTCATGCGGGACATGATTTATCTTGCATTTTATTAATGCTGCGCAATAATCGATTTAGCGATTGTTTGTGTTGTTTTATTTTAGCATCTTTGTAGAAAGTTGTATATTGATATAGTATTAGGGTGTACATGCTGCACTTAGGCACAAACACTTGAATTTAGGCCAAAACTTGACCGTGGTGCTAACTGTGGGTACCACCTTGGTTATACTATTAGCAGCGGCTCTCGTTTTTGGCTTTTGGTTTGTGGCATTTGGCCATAGCAAAGGAGCTATAATAGCTATATTTGCACATTGCGTAATTTATCCCTAGGGCAATAATGGGGAAGAGGAAAGCAGCAGAACCAATGACAGGGAAAAAAAAGATAGCAAAGACGCAAAAGTTGGTTAAATCTGCTGCAAACAATTGTACTTTGGCAGCGATTGATGATTTGATAGAAGAAGTTGAAAATATGTTAACATGTGGCAAAGAGACTAATACTAAGGGGAAAAATAAAATCTCTTCTTACTATGGTAGAAGAGAAAAGGTGGTACCAGCAAAGCCGATTAGTCCTACTGTCATAGTCCACCAATCTCACACTAAAGCTCAGCCACAATTGCCAATTACATCACCCCTGAAGCTAAGTACGGGTACTGACACGACATATCCCTCCAGATCAGACAATACTGAAAAGCTAGATAGAAATCCAGGAAGCACTACCCGTAGAGAGGTGATTAATGTAGAATGCTCGAATAGATATTCACTTTTAGACGATAATCCAGAGGCTGTTCATATGGATAATACGAGCAGAAAGGATGAAATTGTCTCAATAAATTCTGGCATGATCGAGGATTGCAATCAGGTACAGTCACATGATACCCATAGTCTTGTGGTAGATCTTCATAACAAACTTAATGTACTCCAAGAGGAGGTCAGGATAATTAGAAGAATGCTAGAGGTCTTAACTTCCCACTCGCCAAGATATGTGGGAGGTGTAACTTCTGCATTGGAGGAGAAAATCCAATTAGAGAAGAAACCTCCATGTAATAATAGGGAGAGTCATCTGACTAAATCACTACCTGAAGTAATCCCAAATCATCCTATGAATCAGAGTCCAATCTTGAGTAAAAATACAGCTTCAAAGCCAGATCTCTCATCCATTCCTGGAAGAAACCTGGTCAATAGATATGATCATCCTAATAAGCCCATCTTGCAACATCAGGCACAATGTACTCATGTAAATTCAGGAACCCTATGCACAAATGGATTACTACAAACTGCCCAGGATTCCTGGAGGGGGTCCGGGGGATTAGAGCGGAAACAAGGCCTAGATCGGGCTCCTCATTCCTCAATTAGGGAGGACTCTGGTTTTTGTAGTGTGTTCCTTACAAATGTCCCAAGATTAAGGCTGGGTAGTAGGGAGGATAAGGACTCCCTAACAAATAAAGTCATATATTGTATTAGAAAGGAACGGCAGTGCCTCTCCATCATTAGATCAGATATAACAAATGTGGAACGGATTCAGCAAACTGAGGGAGATTTGGATGACATAAGGTTAACATTCTTTTCCAAAATCATTGCTGATAATTTAATAATTATGAACTTAAGATCTCACTCCCTCTTCAATTCTAGAATCGGCATTAGGCAAAAAAGAACTTGTATATATGGTAGGGATACTGAGCCATACATTTGTGGGGGGCAAAGGAACCTCGAAGCCATAGATTGACTGAGTCAAGCGTGGTACCAGCATCCCCCTGGGGGAGGGACACTCCCCATAGCGTCCGAGGCCCGAAGTGTAACTGTCGTACCATTCGAGGTGGATATACCTCATGAGATATCATGCCCTGAGGAAAGACAAAGTATTAATACTGCGGAGTCTGGAGGCTTTGATTGTATTAATGGTGTTAGTCAACATCCTAATCAATCAATACACACAATAGTGGGCTGCTATGGCTCCAAAATTAAACCCATCTACCCAAATCTAAGCTGTGTGAAGATGGTGTCTTGGAACATAGCTGGTCTTATAAAAAAGTTCCAGGAACCAGATTGGCAGGTGTACATAGATGCATTCTACCTTTGCCTTTTTCAGGAAACGTGGGTTAGGGAACCTCTGCACAAGGTGGGCTATAGAACATTTAGCGTAGAGGCTCGACAATCAATTAGAGGAAGACCATCAGGAGGACTCCTAATCTGGGCAAGGAACAATATAAATGCCTCCATAGGAATTATACCTATTGATACAGAGGATGCCCTGGGCCTAAGTTTTAAATTTACAAATAATTCATGGTTATATCTATTCAATGTATATATAAGGCCAAGAGATAGCTCAAAAGAATCAATAATACTACAGTATTTGTAAGAAGCCCTAGATTCTATAGCGCCTAACGGGCCTATCATAATTGGTGGTGATTTCAATTGTTGTTATGAACCGTTGTCAGGTTTAAATGAAATCTTTGAGGAAGAAGACATAGCCATGGGTATTCCATCTTTAGGGATGGAAAAAGCTCCCAGATGCTCTGTCTCTGCACTACAATTACTTAATTTCACCGTAGCGAAAGGCCTAAGATCATGTAATGGTAGAACTCCGTCTGATCTTGGTTGTTCTAACACCTTTTCGAGAGGCCCTTCCTCATCCAGGATTGATTACATCATGATAAGTGCTGCCTACTGGGCCTATGTGAAAGATTTTAAAGTAGACGGCAGAAGAGAAAGTGACCACTTCCCCCTATGCTTAGATCTCACAGAGGAACATTTTCAAATTCACCCATTGACTCATTTCGGAACAGGGATGGTAGTTACACAGCCTACAGTGAGCAATGATAGAAGGGCAGTAAAATGGCCTTCTATAATGGGGAAGATAGAATCCCTTACTTGTATCTATAATATTTTTAGCGACCTAGTATCGTCTTATCTAAATGAATGCCCTGGGACTACATCTATAACACAGATCCATCTAAAATTGGTAGAAAATATAAAACCATATTTAACTAAATCAGGGACTGCAAAGCTCAAACATACTAATAAGATAAGGCCAACTAATCCCTGGTTTAATAAAGAATGTGCTGCAATGAAACAATGCCTAATGGAGGCTTTGCATGTAAAGGACCTAATTGTTATTAGAGAAGCAAGGAAAACATATAAAAAAGTTTTGAACGCAGCCCGTAGGAACTGGGAAGAAGCAAGCTGGGAAGAATTGCTAATAGCATCAAAATCGGGTGATCAATTTTCATTCTGGCGGATTATTGCAAATGGCAGCAAATCAAGTAACCTAGCCCAAGTTCATAACTTGGATCCTGGCACATGGCATAGGCACTTTGCTCATTTATATGCTCCTCTGGCCCCTACGATGAGTGACTACAATTGCAGTATTGAAAATCTCATGTCATCAGATGAGATTGTTTCGCTATTCTTCAGTATAGAAGACACCAGATTGGCCCTGGCTGCTATTAAATCATCAAAAGCACCTGGCCCTGACAAGATACCGGGCCATCTTTTTAAACCTGCACCGGAGGTGTGGGCACCATATATTAATCTGCTGTGCAACGCAATTGCAGGAGGGCAGCCCATACCCGAATCATGGAAGGGAGCGGAGATTGTCCCCATATATAAAAAGGGTGGTAGGGACAATCCCGCTAATTATAGACCCATTAGCTTGCTAGATATATTACAAAAGGTCTATGCTAAACAGATTCTGGATAGGTTGAATGATTGGATGACTGCAAATTATGTACTTTCCCCCTGCCAAGCAGGTTTTAGAAGACGGACAAGTACCGTAGACCAGATGTTCAGATTGGTAACTATAGCCTGGAAATATAAAAGGCTAAGATCCGGCCATCTATATGTGGCCTTTATCGATTTAAAGGCTGCATTCGATTCAATTCCCAGAGACCTTTTATGGCTAAATTTATTACAACAGGTGGTACCTAAAAATATTCTACTGCAGTTGGTCAGGTTACATGAGAACAACTTTGCAAGAGTGCGTTGGGGCCAAGGGGGAGAACTCACTGAAGAGATACCAGTCAATAGAGGTGTGCGCCAGGGCTGCGTCCTGGCGCCAACCCTTTTTCTTTTATATGTTAATGACATGGTTGAGTTTTTGCAAAAATCCAACCATGATTCCCCGAAATTGGGGGGGAATCATGTTTGTGCATTAACCTTTGCTGACGACACAATATTGTTGTCGCAAACACCGAAGGGTTTGCAATGTCTTCTAAACTCATTCAATGAATATTGTAAACTAAAAGGCCTGGAAATTAATCCTACAAAAACCAAATATATGTCGATAAGGCCCCATAAGTGTTTTAAGAACGGCATTAAGTTGAATGGAGTGAGTCTAGAGCGTGTCCCTAATTTTATCTATCTTGGAGTGAATATTGATTCCAAACTCTCCTGGAACCCACAGATAACGAAATCAAGATCAATTTTAATACAAAATTCAGCACCAGTTTTAAAGAAACTTTTTGCAACCACGTCAAAGGCCATCACTCCAGCCCTAGAAGTTTATAAGTCTAGGGCCCAATCCGCTGCCCTATATGGCTCAGAGCTGTGGAGGGAGGGTTCTCTTTTGAACTTAGTCACGGGGGAAAACAAGATACTGAGGAAATTAGTCGCTCTCCCCCAAAATACACCTGTGACCCCCCTAATGCTCGATATGGGCATAAAACGAATTGGTCAAAGGGCTGTTTGGATGACCTTGTCATATTGGATAAGAATATGGACGACAGAGGAACTTTATACCTACAGGCAAGTATTGAGTGAACTTTTGGCCCTTGACACACATGTTAGTTTCCCGTGGTTGATCCATATTCGTAAATGGTTATTGGATCTGGGTTTGAGCAGGTTTTGGGAATACCCGAACTTGCTGATCCCTGACTCAAAACAGGAAATTAAGACCATTTACTGGAATTTTATTAGGCACAATGTTATTTTAAATTGTGGAGCTGGTACACTTACTACCCAATTTCTGATGTTTTAAATAATCCCCTATTTTGAACAATTCTTAGATGAGATTGAACCCCTACTTGCCAAGGTACTGTATCTAAAATTTAGGTACGGTACTCTCCAGATTAAGTCTTTTACTTCTAAGTGGGGGACAGCTCAGAAAGGGGAAATTGATTGTAGGTGTACCCAGTGTCACTTAGGAAGTAAAGAGGATGTCGCGCATGTTTTAATCTTCTGCCCTGCATATAGATACTATAGAAATAAATGGATAAAACCCTTGGGCAGGAAATTATGTATCAGGAAATATAGTGAAATGCTGCGCATTCTAAAAACTGACACCTCAAAGCTTATTGTATTTGGCATTAGTAGATTTTTATTGGCTGTCAATTTTATTAGGACTAAGAAAGGGCTCAAATTTTAACTTTATGAATTTAACAATATATTGTAATCATATGAGATCTACATGGAAAACCAAACGCTGAATTGTTAATTGCTGATGATTGTATATAAATATATACTGGGAGAGTTACGATTATACGATGCTATGCAAAAGGTATAACCTTCTTATCTTGCACTTTGCACTTTATGGAAACAATTAGCCTTTAGCTATTTGCACAACCTGGCCTTGAATTACTATGGAGTAACCCATATGCTAAAGTATTACGAATGTTAAAGTATCTACGCACTATGCACTTTGATTCCTAGGGAAACAATTATGTTGCTGCTTACGATATTGCAAGGTCTTACCCACTTCAATGTGAATTACTAATGGATGGACTAAAGTTTTGCACATGTAAATAGATTTCTTTTTTTACGTTTTTGTATTTATGCTTTTATGATTCTTTGAATCGAATAAAGATGCTATTAATTGACTGATATCATTTTGTTATTAATGTACACCGACAATTTGATTCTGATGTCCCTTACCCCTATTGGCCTTCAAAGACAGAGATATTAGCTACTTTCTCAGAAAGTCATAATATACTGGTAAGCAACGGAAGACAAAAATTATGATAATGGGGGCATCATGTTTTTATTTTCAAAATTATTGGAATTATAAGGGTCCCAAACTGAAAATTGTTTACAATATTTAAGGATTGTCATTTCTAATAACTTATCCTGGGTGAATCATATGAAGGGTCAAACGACCAAAGCAACAGCAATAGGGTTTGGCCTTCAAAGGTTTTAAAGATCTGTCAGTAGTGGAACATTTCTTCTCAACTACAGGATTATGTAGCCATAATTCCTCCTGTAGCTTTATATGCAGCAGAATGTCATTCAATCACTGCCCAGAAAAGGTATATTAGTACTGTATCTAAATCATGGAACAGTTATCTAGGTATGGGGCAGTCTACTTCAATTGAAATTATTCACTTAGAATAGGCCGTAATAAGTACCAATTTTAAGCATATGGTCTGTTAGACCTGAGAGCCTTATGGTGGTCTCCCCCCCCCCCCCCAACGTTTTGCCTTTCTCCTTTACTTTTCTGAACTCGTTTTTCGGGGATTAGGACTCTGCGCACTTTACCACTGATAACCAGTGCTTAAAGTGTTTGTGCTCTCTCCCCTAAACATGGTAAAATTAACTCATACCAAAATGGCATATGTAATTTACTTATAAATCCTTAGTAAAGTGCACTACATGTGCCCAGGGCCAGTAAATGATATGCTACTAGTAAGCCTGCAGCACTGCTTGTTCCACCCACTTAAGTAGCTATCTAACCATAATGGATCTGAGATGTCACATTTGGGCATTCGCAATTGACTACCTTTTGGGAGCTGATGCCGTCGGTATCCAGGCCTAGAGACATCTGGGAGCACGCTTGAAATAACATTTGTAATTATAGTGGTATGAGGATGTATGGACAATTATGTATCGATCAGCAACTGGCTTGTTGGTTGTAATGTTTGTAGCATTGTTTAAAAATGCCAATAAATAAAAATAATTTTAAAAAAAAGTAGCTCTCTAACCATGTCTCTGGCATGCCTTTGCAGAGCCTGTATGTGCACTACGATTTCGACCAGGCAAAATAAACATTTTGCCAGGCCCAAAGCTTCCCTTTTTATAGCTATATATCACCCCTAAAGTAGGCCCTGGACAGCCCAGAGGGCAGGGTGCAATGTATCTATAAGGCAGGACATGCACTTTAAAGTTTTGCATGTTTAAGTAGTGAAAAATGATTACATTCGTTATTCACTACTACAAGGCCTATATCTCCCATTAAATAACATTGGGATTACCTTATTACATTTTATGAGTGTAATTTCCAAATGGGAAGATTTAATTGATTCAGGTTTGGTGTCTCTGGAATCCTAATTTAAAATCCTAACTTATGGTGATGTCGGATTTTGAAGTACAATTCTGAAAATGCCACTTTTCAAAATTTGGCATTTTCTTGCTTTAGCCATTTGGTGCCTGTAGCCTCCCCCTGCTCACATGACTGGGGTAGTTGGCAGTTGGGCTGTGTGTAGTCCTTTTAGACAGCCACACACAATGGGAGCGTTGGTGTGTTTCAATAGGCCATCTCTGGTAGGATGGGAGGGAGCAACTGGGTACAGTCTCACTTACACCTGAATAGACTGTGCTCTGTCCGCATCACAAGCCCAGTCGACAGGATCCTTAACGACGACGCAACAGAACCTTGCACTGCAGCCTCACCACATCTCGGAACTGATGCATCGCCTCTGCTGTGCAATGCATCTTCGGTGCAGATCCACGCAAAATGTCCCCCAACCAGGATTTAAGGTACTCAGTTCACTGGGCCTTACTAGCTCCCTGTAGCCAGCCCACGCTCTATCCCGTTCGGCCTAAACTTGTAACTTTGTCCCACTCTGGCATGACCAGACATCCCCAATAGCGCTTTGTGCTTTTTTGGTGATATTTTTCACAATACACTTTAAAAATTAATATCCCTGGTCCTACTAATTTGATTTATGTCCTTTTGGTCTTCTTTTATTTATTAAAATCAGAGTTATTTTTCTAATCTGTTGTGGAATCATTTTGTGTGTTGTTTTCACTGTTTTACTGTTTGAAGTGATGTATAAATACTTTACACACAGCCACTAAGTTACGCCTGACAGCTCAGTGCCAAGCTACCAGAGGGTGAGCACAAGTTAATTTAGGGCTTTCCTGCCTCTTACCCTGACTAGGGTTGTGGTTTCTGCTTGACCAGGGCTCATGCCCCAGTCAACCAGTAACCTAATTTCTAACATAGGTGATCAGTGATGAGATTAGGACTTGTGTTTGAGGAGGAGAGAGGGGTGGGAGGTCAAACTACAGCTGGGCCAGTTAAAAATGGAGGAAAGAAAACTGACCATGATGGAGAAAAGGCTGAAAGGATCTTGGGAGAAAATAAATTGTTACTGGCTCACAAACTGAGTTTGAAAGAGCTGAACATCAAAGCCAGACAGGAAGATTCCAGTGGTGAGGGTGGCAGCATAACCAAGTGCCTGAGAGAGACAAAAGAGTTTGCATATATAAGGATATGGTGCCCAGTTATGTGGTGGGAGATGACATAGACAAATATCTTTCTGCGTGTGAGTTAGCCCTGAGGGTCCACAAGGTCTCAGAAGAGCACTGGGGCAGGGTGATCTGATGAAGCACATGCCTACTTTGGGGTGGGATACAATTCTAACACTAGAGGTTGGGGACCAAACCAGGTACACTCCACTGAAAGCCATTTCAATTGCAAAGATTTTGTCTTGACCCCTGAAAATACTGCCAAAGGTTCAGTGTACGGAATTGCCCTTTTTTGACATGGTCACCCCCCCCCCCCCTTTTTGCCTGGTATTTGATGTGATTTCGACTGGAAGTGCATTGGGTTCCTGCTAACCGACAGGTCCCCAGTGGCAGAGCTCTTTCTCGAGACTGCGTAATTGTTTTCCCCAATTGACGTTACCTTTAGTGCCCTCTGTAAATCCCTAGTAAATGGTACCCCAGGTACCTAGGGCCTGAGATACTAAAGAGGGTCCCCAAGGGCTGCAGCACAAATTGTGCCACGCTAAGGGACCACTCACAAGCTCATGCAAATTGCCACTGCAGGGCTGCGCGTCTTGGTGCAGACAAAAGTGAAAATGACATAGCACACAGCCTGTGAGCCATGCCTGCCGACACTACATGCAGTATACGTAATTCACCCCTACAGCAGGCCCTACCGCCCTAAGGCAGGGTGCACTATACTACATGTGAGGACATAACTGCATGAGCAGATATGCCCCGGTTCTGGTCCTTTCCATTACTGCCAGTACAAGTGATCAGGGAAGGCATTTTAAAAGCATGTAGTGGAAACTGGTGAAAATGAGTTACCCAGCTACATGATGGCTTCACTGAAAATAGGGATGTTTGGTTTAAAACATCTTGTATTTGGTAATGCATGCACCCAGAAGGCACCTTAGAGATGCCCCCTGAAAACCAACCAGTTACTTGTGTGATGGCTGACTGGCTTTCATTATCCTACCTCCAGGGACTGGTCCCTGACCCCCAATAGTAAGGACCTTTGCTCTCCGAGGGCCATAAGCCAAGCCTGCCTGGGCAGAGGGTGCTTAGCACCTCCTACCCACAGGATGACCTGTGGAGTAGCATTACAAGGCAGGGGTGCTTTAGAGAGGCCCACTGCCTTTGGTGTGTAATTCTGGCTTCTCACACAGGAGGGGAAAACAACCTTCTTTGTCCAGAGCCCTTTGGCACTTGGACAGGCGGGTAAATTAGCTAGGCAAGAGAGACATGTCGGTCAGTAACGCCGAAATTCGGTAAATTTCAGCGTTACCGACCAGTATTTAGCCATGTGCGATGTAGGAATTACCGAACGCCATCGGTAATAAGGAATCAGTAAAAATAAGGGAAACCAGTTACTGATTCCTTATTTTCCGATTTGCAGAAAAAAATACCGAATCGGAAAATAAGGAATCGGTAAAAATAAGGGAAACCAGTTACCTTCCTTATTTACCGATATGCAGACAAAAATACCGAATCGGAAAATAAGGAATCGGTAAAAAATCGCAAATGCCATGAACCAGAAATCAGTAATACCGAATTTGCTGAAAATCGGTATTTAAGAATCGGTAATTAGCACTGACTCAAAGCAGGTGGTAATCCGGTGCACTGCATATAAACATCCCCAAAATGCAACAGTGTGAACACAATGGCGGCCCTCTACGTGATAGCAAGGCGTCTACGTTTGCGAGCAGCAGGACTGAGGACCTGGAGACGGGAGGAGCGCGTGTACAGAGTGCGTGTTGCACTGTTCCAACTGACTGAGGCTGAGATCCATGAGAGGTACAGGCTACACCCAAACACCATCCGGGACCTGCACCCACTCCTGGAGCACCAGACACCAAGGGTGCACGCAGTACCCACTCATGTACAGGTACTCTGTTGCCTGCGCCTCCTGGCATCTGGCAGTTACCAAGGGGTAATAGCTGTGGCAGGTGGAGTCTCACAGAGTTGCCTGTCGCGTTTTCTCAAGAAATTCCTGGATGCCATGTTGCAAAGGATGCCACACTACATCAGATTCCCCAGCACACAGGCAGAACTGCTGAAGACCAAGTTGGACTTTTATCAGAAGGCCCAGTTCCCACACGTCATTGGTTGCATTGACGGGACAGATATACCACTCTGCTCCCCTGCTGCGACTGAGTACATTTACCGCAATCGCAAATCCGCACATTCAATTAATGTCCAGGTCATATGCAATGCATCATACATTATCACCGACATAGTTGCAAAATTCCCAGGGAGCACCCATGATTCATACATATTCAGGAACAGTGGTATCTATACCCGTCTTCTTGCAGGACAATTTGGAGAAGGCTACCTGCTAGGTAAGTACATGTGACACCCCCTCAAGTAATCACCTGTTGCTGCGATTGTAGACTGTGAATTGCTTACTTACTTCTCACACACAGGTGACAGTGCCTATGCGGTGCGCTCTTTCATCCTGACTCCATACCTGCACCCATCCACCTCAAGTGAAAGGCGATACAATGTTGCACATAGATCAACACGCAATGTGGTTGAGCGAACATTTGGACTCCTCAAAATCTGGTTCCACTGCCTGCACAAAAGTGGAGGTGCACGGCACTACCAGCCCCTTGTCTGCTGCAAAATCATAGCTGTATGTGCCGTGCTGCATAACCTTGCTACTAAGAGGGGGACACCTGTGGAAATGTGTGATTCTGAAGAGGAGGATGAGGAAGGTACACAGCCACAGCACAGCGCAGCAGGCGGCGCAGCTGCAGCAGGTGGGAGACAGAGACGGTCAGAGATCACACAAAATTATTTCTGAGTAAGTAATGAGACAAAGCCTGTTAATGCATTTGTGTCACGGTGTTTAATAGACCTTACAGCAGGCAATTGTCAAGCACACCGTAACACCAGCTATGTGTCCAATGGGTTACGTCACCCACAAGCGAATGAAAGTAGAGGGCCGTGCATATCTCCTGTGCCCCCGCACACCAGTGCTGCGTTTCACATGCTCACTGTCCTCACCAGCGCTGTGTCCTGCAGCAGTCCCATGCCTCACACTGCGCCTCCAGCTCTCTGGCAAGGGGGGAGTTACAGTGCTGCGACTGCTTGCCTCCTCACTGTCGTCCACATCCCCTGTAGCAGTGGCAGCAATTTGTTGAGTCTGCATCACCTCTACGGCACTGGTGACTGTCACCAGGCCCTGAGTAACCTCACGGCGGCACTTAGCCATTTCAAGTTGCATGGCCACAGATCTGCAACTGAGCACATGCGTTGCATTGCACAGCCTGTTCACAGACTTGGTGAAGCCTGCAAGTACCTGCCTGTCTCTCTGCCTTGCAGCGTGCTCACCATCCATCCTGCCACATAACTGCCTCACTGCCTCCGACACCTCCTTCAATCCCTCTGCCATAGTATTGTTGAGGCAGTAGATGGCCTCCTTCATGGCGTCGACCTTCCTGTTGTTAGCCACCATCTGTTGCTGAATGGCCCTCATTCACTTCCCCTGCAGGCGCTGCACATTGAGCATCTACCCCTCCAGTCCAGAGAAGACACTGGATTCCTCAGCGTCAGGACTCTGTTCCCTCTGTCGCCGTCTACGGGCACCTGTGGTGGTTGCCTCAACGGGGTACTTTGCCCCAGATGTCTGTGTGTCATCGCCCGGTGTGGTCTGTTGGGCTTCCTGCCTGGCCTCCTCTGTGGCATCTATCTCCTGGAGTGTGGCCACTGTGTACCTCTTTGATGGTTGTGGTGGTGGGGATGTTGGTGTACTGTCTGCAGGTGACATGGCTTCCTCCTCAATTGTGTGTTCCTCCCTGGAGGCCTCGCCAGTCTCCCCTTCTGCAGCCCGGGGCGCTGTTCCGCCTGTGGATACAGAATGGACTATTACTCACTTTTCTGCCAGCATCTGTCTGCAAATAAATTTCACAACTGACATTCTAGCTGTCTGTCCTCCGCTAACTCATCTATTGCTGTGTGTGACATACCTATGCTTATTGGGGGCTGGCTGATTTGCTAACAGTTGTTAGGGACTACATTTCCCATGATGCATTGCTGATCTTACACAAAACATGTTCTGGAGTGGGATTTTTGCAGGGGGATTGGGGTTAGGGAGGGGAGACAGCATGCTGTGCATGCATCTTACCTTGTCTCTTTGATGCTGTTGCTGAGCTATCCACGTCCCCGATGCCACTGACGCTCTCTGGCAGGAGGGTGGACTCTACCAGTTGGTCTAGGGCAGTTGGTGAAGGCGCAGTGGAGCTTCCCCCGCATGTCTTCCCTGCTTGTTTCTGCCGGTCAGCCACCCTCTCCTTCGCACGTGCCCTCAGGTCGTATCATCGCTTTTTCAAGTCCTCAATTGTGCGATGTGTGAAGCCAATAGCGTTGATCTTCTCCTGGATTGCCAGCCAGATGCTCCTTTCCTGGGACTCAGGGACGTTCAGTGATCTCTTGCCAAAGAGCTGGTCGTGGTCTTTGACTACTTCCTCTATGAGGACCTCCAACTCCCCCTCACTAAACTTGTGCTTCCTTTTCCTTCCGGCAGCATCTTTCCCCTTCTCCTGTGAGGTCATGGTGCAGTTCCTCTGTGTTATCTGGGTGGTGGCTGTGCAGCTCCTCTGCTCTTGCTCCTGCTCCCTGTCTCTCCAACAGCTACAGATTCAGTGCACCTGCATGGGTGTGGCCTCTTCCTGGTTGGGAGGTCATGTGGATGCACAGGATTGGCAGATTCGACAATTACGGATTTTTGGAATTACCGAATCGTTATTACCGAATCGGTATTACCGAATAGGTATTACCGAATCGGTAATATGGAATCGGTAATTTTTTTACCGATTTGTAGGAAATCGCAAATTTAAGCGATTATTACCGATTCGGTATTTTTTACCGATTTTTTTTTTACCTACATCGGAAATACCGAGTCCTTAATAGCAATTAGGTAAAAATCGCTATTAAGGACTCTGTATTTCGAACTTACCTACATCTGGCCCTATACTCCCTGAACGCCCCTATATTCAGTAATTAGGGGAGCCTTGGCACCAGGAAATCAGATCCTGCCAATCAAAATAAGAAAAAGGGCAGAAGTGCAGCGAAAGCAAGAACTGTAGAAGAAGTAACTGACTTGGCACCAGCCCTGCCGGCCTGTTCGCCTATTCTTGGCAATTGCACCAAAGTTGTCAAGCCCTGCAAGCTTCTGCACCTCCAAAGTCTGGGAGGACTGCCAGCACTTCTCCAAAGATTTATGACGCCCGTGGTGCATCCTGCAGGCACCCCAAATAAGACTGTGACACCCTGGAACCGCAAAAACCCGGCATCGCAAAGCGGCAGTGCACCCACGCTCCCCAGTCTGAGCTGAAGCAGGCCAATGGTGCTAGCGTTGTCCCCCGGCCCTTCAGAGACAAAGCCCGCCTTGGACTTCCTCACTGTGGACTTCCCAACGCAGCCTACAGTCTTTGTGTGCAGGCCCCCTCTAATACTACTGCTCCCAGTTATAAAAATCCGACGTCTAAGGACATCTCTCCACCCATCGCCCCTGGCCCATGGATAAGAGCACCAAGGGTGTCCCCAAGCATCATGAGAATTGAGCCCTCTTGTTGGTTGAGCCCAACTGGTCCCAAATCTGAGCCTGCAGCCTCTTTTCCGATGGACGGATCTCCGTAGACTTGAATAGGCACCCGTTGCTGTAAGGCACCTCTGCACCTGGCCGCCCAAGTGCTGCCTGAAGAGAACTGTTGGTGCTGCCTTGGACCCTGCCGCATACTCCCCTTAAGTTCAGAAGATTGGTCCCGTAAGTCGCTGCTGAGTGCCTGAATGTGATACATGTTTTTTCTCTTGAGGTTAACAATGCCACGAAGTGCTTCAATTCCAATTTAAAGTATCAAAATCACCTGATGCTAAAAAACACACCTCTGCACCTGAACGCCCCAGTTCCTCCCGAGGTGACCTGTTGGTGCTGCCTTGGACCTTGCCCCAGTCTCAACTTAAGACCCAAGAAAGGGTCCCCTAAATCGTTGTTAAGTGACCATATGCAGCTTATGTTTTCTACCTAAGTTAACATGGCCGCGAAGTGCTGCAATTACAATTTAAGGTATCAAAAACCTGTTTTCTTCAATCCTGCTATTTTAAAAGGCATTTATATTATTTTGATAATCTTGGTGCCTAAAGTCATATAAAGATAAGTGTTATTTTTATAAAATTATGTGGATCTACTTAATGAGTTGTTTGCATCATTCATTGGTTGTATGTGTGCAGCGGATGTCTAACACTCCTCTCTCATAAGCATAAGGCTGCTCGGCCCAAGTCAGGGCCGGACTGGGAGCCAAAACTGGCCCTGGTAAACTGATCGGCTGGCCCCCCATGAGGGTGAGGGGAGAGTGCGGCCAAGCTGTTCTCTAGGGCCGGTTTCGGCCGATTGTGTTACAGGGGGCTGGCAATATCGGCCCCTTGTAGCAAAATCGGCCTAAACCGCCCCCCACCCCGGCGGCCTACCGGGGAAACACCTGGTGCCCACTGCGGCCAGTCCGGCCCTGGCCACAGTACCCCCCTAGAAGAGCATCTTGAATTGCTGTAGCAAGTTCTGGTGCATTAGTAAGGGAATACCTGGACTAAGCGCTGTATACCTCTTCTTAGTATACCATATAAAGAGTAAGCTTCTTACATTGGTGGTACAGTGGTAGAGTACAAGACCTGACATCTGCTTTACCACATGGTTAATGGGCGATTCCACTAAGGAGTCCAAAATTGACTTTAGTCTAAAACATTTTTTCTGATTACGATTTTTTTCTAAACTGTTAAGTCCTTGTGTTAAGAACCACAATGAAACTGCTTAGATTTGAAAAAGTATTTAAGTTAGTTGGGCTTTGAAAAAGTATTTAGAATTGTTTGTAGTTTTCTGAAAAGATCCCAACTACTTTAATACCATGTCTGAGGCAGGTCTTTCCCAGGAGCTCAATCTAGGGCCCCACAGGAATCTTACGTTGTCTCAACTTAAGTGCCTCTGCAAAGCATGGAACATCACCATGGGACCTAGACCCATGAAGGTACATCTACTCGCAGAAAGTGCTAGTACCCTGGCTGAGAAAGAGACCCCTCTTGGAAAAGGGGCAGAGGATTCTGAGGTGGATGATGACGATGATTCCAATAGCAATCCTACCGCAAGCAACACTGGCAGTACTGACAGTATCTTAGGAGAAATAGACAGTGGAGATTCAGATCTTCAGAAACTAGCCAAGAGGATAGCCCTAGAGGCTAAACCACTAGCTATAGAGAAAGAAAGAGTTGAGATGGGCCTAGGACCCATCTCTGGTGTCAGCAAAATAATAAATAGGAAGAAAGATTAAGCTTTCGACCCTAAAATCCCCAAAGGGATTGTCCCCAAATACACAGAAGGTGATGATATCACCAAATGGTTTACAGCCTTTGAGAGCGCTTTTAAAATGAGGGAACTCAACCAAAAATATTGGGTCTCTCTTCTCTGGGAGATGTTCCTTAGGAAAGGGTAGGAATAGGCTCCTAACACTGAATGAGACAGATGCGGAGTCCTATGACCTCATGAAGGATACCCTGATTGAGGGCTTTTGACTCACCACTGAGGAGTACAGGTTCAGGTTCTGGGACACTCGAAAAACCCAAAGTCAGACCTGGGCAGATTTTGTAGACATTCAGTGAAAACAAAAGGTGGCTGGTTGAAGGGTAACAATGTGCAAGACTATGTTGGCTTTATAATCTTATTATGAAAGAGCATCTGTTGAGTAATTGTGTTCCTGAGGAATTACATCAGTACCTGGTAGACCTAGGTCCACCTTCTCCTCAAGAATTAGGGAAGATCCCTGGGTCAAGACAAGGGTAACTAAAAAAACTCCTGGTGGGTGTGACCAAAAGAAAGGGGTCACAAAGCGCCCCAAGGGCAAGACGGTGACCAGTCCAAAGGCAAAAACAAAGAGTCTTCTCAAGGCCCCCAAAAACCTTTTCAGGAGGGTGCGCCCTAAGCCAATACATAGACTAGGGGTGGGTACCGAGGTAGGAACTGCGATCCCAAAAAGGCTTGGTGCTTTAATTTCAAGGCCAATGGACACCACACTTGAGACCCTAGCTTTCCCAATACAAAGAGTCCCCCTAGTGCACCAGCAGTGAATGCAATGGTAAGCTCAAAATGGGATCTCAAGTGAGCCCTGACCATGTTAGAGAGCTTATCGAAGCAACTTTAGTCTCTGAGGTTGGGGTGGATGTAGCTGCCCTGGCTGTCTGGCCCATTAATATGGACAAATTCAGACATCAGCCTCATATAAATGGGATCAGAGTTGAAGCACTGAGGGATACAGGTGCAAGTGTCACTATAGTGACTGAAAGACTGATATACCCTGGATAATATTTGACTGGTGAGACATTCACAGTCCTCAATGCTGATAATCAGGCTAAGGTCCATCCCATGGCAATGGTGTCCTTAGAATGGGGAGGGGTTACTGATCAAAAGAAGGTAGTGGAATCCTCTGCAATTCCTGTAGAATGTCTGCTAGGCAATGATCTGGAGTCATTAGCATGGGCTGAGGTCGACAACCCCACGCAGCTATGCTGGGTATACCTGAATGTGTGTGTGTGAAAACCCTGAGCACAGTGCAACAACCAGGGTGAAAAAGAGGAGCGGGAGTCTAACATAATGGCCCAACCCGCTGAGAAAAAATACAAGAGGTCTGGGAGACCAGCTTCTGAACAGACGCAAGCTCAGGTCCCCTCTCGTCAGGGAGAAGACCTGTGCGCCCCAGTGGGAACTGAGCCCCAGGTACTTGGGCCTTACACAGCAGAGCTCCTGGGCCCAGGGGACCCTCTAGGGAAGATCTGTGGCAGGAACAGAGGAGCTGTCGCACTCTTAAAATCCTGAGACAGCAAGCTGCTGATCAGGAAACAGGAGATGTCAATGGCCCCAATAGAAACTATTGGGAGGAGGGGCTCCTTTACACTGAGACCATAGACCCCAAACCTGGTGCCACTAGGAGAGTGGTAGTGCCTCAGATGTATAGAGAGGTCCTGCTCACTTTGGCTCATGACATCCTCTTAGCTGGGCATCTTGACTAGGCCAAAACTTGGAGTAGGTCAGTCATCTACTTCTACTGGCCAGGTATGCCCCAGAAAGTGAAGGAGTTTTGCAACTCCTGTGCCACTTGCCAAGCCAGTGGCAAAGCAGATGGCCACCCAAAGGACCCCTTAATTCCACTTCCAGTAGTTGGAGTTCGCTTTTGAAGGGTAGGGGTTGGTGTTGTTTGTCCCCTGGCCCTCCAACAGCATCAGGTAACAGATTTTTACTGGTAGTAGTAGATCATGCTACCAGGTACCCTGAAGCAATACCCCTTAGGACTACTACTGCTCCAGCAGTGGCTTGGGCTCTCAGTATCTTTACCAGAGTGAGTTTCCTAAGGGAGGTAGTGTCAGACCGAGGTACAAACTATGTCTGGCTACCTGAAACACGTGGGCTGAATGTGGAGTGACTTACAAGTTTACCACCCCACATTACCCACAAACAAATGGTTTAGTTGGAGATGCAACAAAACCATGAATGGTATTATCATGGGGATCCCCTAAAAACTCAGAAGGAGATGGGTTATCTTACTGCCACTCATGCTTTTTGCCTGCAGAGAAGTTCCACAGAAGGGAGTAGGATTTTCCCCCTTTGAACTACTGTTTGGTCATCTTGTAAAGAGACCATTGTGTCTAGTGAAGGGAGGCCTCTCAAAGAGCCTAAGCAAGACATAGTGGACTATGTACTCGGCCTACGTTCAAGGATGGCTGAGTACATAGAAAAAGCATCTAAAAACTTTGAGGCCAGCCAAGCGCTTCAAAAGCTCTGGTATGACCAAAAAGCTGCACTGATGGAGTTCCAAGCAGGGCAGAATGTGTGTGTTTTTGAGCCTGTGGCTCCTTGGGCCCTCTGGTATAAATGGAGTGGGCCCCACCCTATCCTAGAAAAAAAGTAGAGGTCCCCTATCTGGTGAACCTTGGCACTTACAGGAACCCCAAAAGGGTGATCCATGTGAACTGCCGTAAACCCTTTCATGACAGGACTGAGGTGGCCATGCGGATGGTCAATGATGATGATCAGGAAGAAGAGAGTGAACCTCTCCCTGACCTTCTCTCTCACAACCCTAAAGATGGGTCAGGGAAGGAGTGTTCTTGTCAGACACCCTCTCTGCCCAACAGCAGGCTGACTGCAGGCAAGTCCTGTACCACTTTGCACAGCCTACCTGTCAAACATAACATCTACAGGCTGTTTGATCAAATCAAAGTGAGCATCAGAGCTGAAGTAAGGAAGATGCTGCAACTGGGAGTCATTGAACCATCTAACAGCCCCTGGGCCAGCTCAGTTGTCTTAGTCCTCAAACCTCATACCAATAGTGGTAAAACAGTCCTAAGGTTGTGTGTGGACTTTAGGGCCCTCAACGCCTTAACCAAGATAGATGCATACCTAATTCATTGGGCTGACAAATTGATTGAGAGGTTAGGGGCAGTCAAATTTCTCAGTACTTTTGATTTGACATCAGGGTACTGGCAGATTGATCTGACCATGTTAGACCTGGCACCATTGGCGTGGTTCTCCCTTCCATTTTTCGCTGTTATCTCCTCTGTTTTTGCTGGTATTAGATGCTCTGGGCGCTGTGCCACTGCCATTCAGTGCCACAGCGCGAATGCTCCCTGTGTAAATATGACATGTGTATTGGTATATCCATGATTGGCTTATTTGGTTCACCTGTTAGTCCCAAGTAGCATGGCCTGTGTGTGCCCAGGGCTGGTAAACCAAATGCTGCTGGTGGGCCTGCAGCGCTGGTTTGCACCACCCACAGAAGCAGCTTGTAAAGTGTGTCTCAGACCTGCCACTGCAGAGTCTGCATGTAGTCCAGAACTGCCATCTTGGCTGTGAAGTGCACCCACTTCCCAGCCCCTTAACCGTCCCTTGGCATCATGTGAGTCACCCCTATGGTAGGGTGCATTGTATGTGTAAGGTAGGACATGCTCTGATGTGTGTAGCATGTCCTCGTAGTGAAGTACACCCAATTTAGTTTTTCACTACTGTAAGGCTACCTGTTCTCCATAGGCCAGAATGGGCAGTTTGACTATTACATTCTATAGTCCTAACTGACCCAAAGAACATGGTAGAAAAACGAATTTAGTATGCCTGAGCTCAGAATATTAAAATACATCTTTTAGTGAAGTTTATTTTTATATTCTGTGTTTGAAAATACCACTTTTACAAAGTAGGTATTTTCTTGCCTAAGCCTTCCATTGTGATCTGCTGTTATGTGTATTGGCTGTCTGGTTTTGGAGGGACAGGGCAGGCTGAGTCAGACCTGGGTTGAATAGAGAGATCTGCATTGGAGTATGGGGAGGGATAGCTCCTTGACCTGAATAGGGCTGTGCCTGGCAAGGTGAATGCTAGCTCCACCTCCCACTTTGCGTCTGATGGCAGACCCCCTCTTTCTGAAAGGAAGGATGCAGCCTGGTAAACAGAGTGCTCCAGGGCTGGGCAGAACTGGTTCTGGCTGGGTTCAGTGACTTGTAGCTTCTGAGAACAAAGACTTTTGGGGTATAAATATCTGTGCTGAAACCCCTACAATTTGTATTGCTCCTGGACAACAAGAAGAACCTCTGTCGAGTGTAACTGAAGGAATCTGCAGGAGGTGACTGTCCTTGTGCTTGTGTGCTGTTTCTTGGATTGGCCTGGAGTGGTTACTACTTGACTTGGAAGAAGAGGAAAAAGACTTTGAGAGAACTTTTATTTTCAACTTGCTAAAGCAATCACCCAAGGGCTAGAAGAGAGCTAGCCTCCTGCTGGAGTCTCAGGCACATCAGACTCCACCACCAGCCTCCTGATTCCTGCCAGCGAGGATTTCTATCTGCAGGTGAGGCTCCTGTGAGTTGCAGGGCCTCTAGTTATACTACAGAGAAGAGAGTGCTGAAAATCGGCGCTAACGCCCGTTTGCGAGCCGCCGCAGCTGAAGAGCGTACGAAAAATCATCGCGCTGCTGCCGCTGAGTGCTCGCTACCGGAGATCATCGCATCACACGTTTGGGGGCTGCCAAAGGCTCGCTAACCCGAAGGTCATCGCATCGCACGGTTGCCGGCTGCCAAAGGCTCGCTAACCCGAAGCTCATCGCATTGCACGGTTGCGGGCTGCCAACTGCTCGCTAACCCAAAGATTATCGCATCGCATGTTTGCGGGCCTCTAAGTGCTCGCTAACCAAAGATCATCGCATCGAGTTCATCGCTTCACGACATCGCAGCGTGGACGCCGGGCGTCCGCCATTTTCATCGCATCGCATCAGGATCGTCGCTCCCTCGCGGAGCGCCATTTCTTTTCATCGCAACAAGATCGCACACGCAACAGGCTCGGCGCATCATCCTCCCTCGCGGCAAGGATTTCAACGCATCGCCGGCTTAGCGTGGAGAAGTTTGTCGCTTTGTCCCACACGCTTCTGCAGATCAGTGCATCATCCTCCCTTGCGGCAAGGATTCAACGCATCGCTGGTCTCGCGTGAGGAAAATCATCGCTACAGCTCCTTTGTGACATTTTGGTTGTTTTGCTACAGAAAACTACAGTGCACAGTATCCCTCTAGACCTATATTGCTTTATGTCAAGCTTTTGTGGGCTCACATATAAAAAGCACAAAACACCCTTATATACACATTGTTATTGTGTCTTTTTAAATTTAATTTCTTTTTTCACCATTTTTGCATACGAGTGAAATTCATCTCTTTTTTTTAAGACATAAAAAAATGTTTTTTTATATACAAAACAGTCCAAGTCATACAAAAATATAACAGTCTTTGCACTGTGTACTGTAGTTTTCTGTTCCCTTCCCCCTGTTCCCTGACCTCAAAGTAGTTTTTTAGGGGGTTGCCTTATCTCATTTGTTTTGCTACAGAATCCAGGTACTTTGTAAGTAAAAGGGTTGCAGAGACCACTGCTTTGAACTGAACTCCTCTTTGCACACTTTGAACTATTTTTGCAGCATTTCAAAAGTAACCCTATTTTTCTAGTATTATGGTTTATTACAGTTATTGGTCTTGTGTTAAGTCTATATATAAAGATACTTATTTTTATAACTACTTGTGTGGTGTCCCTTTGTAGTGTTCTTCACTGTGTTACTGTGTATGGTCATAAATGCTTCACACACTGCCTCTGAGATAAGCCAGCTGCTCGTGCTATGTTACCACAGGGTTGAGCAGGGGTTATCAAAGGGTGTAGCCCGCTTACTCTGACGTAGGAAGAAGGGTCCCTATTTGGACAGTGGCCAGCCATTGCCAACTAGATACCCCATTTCTAACAGACCCCAAGAGCAAAATCTGCATTCTCAATCCCAGATGGGCATTATCAGATCACTGTTATACCCTTTGAACTAAAGAATGTTCTTGCCACCTTCCAAAGGTTGGTGAACAAAGTCTTTGCGGGGTCCAAGGCTTTTAGTGCAGCATATCTGGATGATATTGCTGTCTATAGATCCACTTGGCAGGATCACTTGATCCACATTGGTAAGGTCCTTCAAGCTCTGCGAAAAGCAGGCCTTACTATCAAGGCAGGCAAGTGCTAGATAGGGCAGGGCTCTGTTGTGTACTTGGGTCACCTTGTAGGTGGAGCTCAAGGTCAACCCTTACAACCCAAGATCCAGACAATTGAGCACTGGGTCGCTCCAACCACCCAGACTCAAGTCCTTGCCTGGGTACCGTTGGAGGTTTGTGACGGGATATAGGTCCATTGTTGTCCCCTTACGAAGTTATGTTAAAAGAACAATTGATGGACAGAATGCAGAACAATGTCATACATTCACCGCAGTACAGAAATCCAGGCCTAAATTCATTGTTTTTTTGCTCACCATGCCATTCCAGTTTCGACCCAGCCATATGCAAATCAGTCTTGACCCTGCACCCAGTGGGAACAGTCCAGCCCAAACTGCCAGGCCAGGTCCTCCCTGGACTGGAAACAAGCATCCTAGGACCGGTTTCGGGGTTTCACTGTGCCACTGTCAGTCAGTCAGTCAATAAAACTTTATTTGTTTTTTTACAACCATAAAAGTATACAATAAACCGCATATCATTCAAATAAAATAAGCAAGTCAGAATCATAGAATATGTAATACATCTTCTTAAGCCTATAATTCACATATTCTTTAAAATAGGAGATCAATATCATCTTAAAATTTGTTAACACCAACTATTCCATTTTTGAGGCACATAGTCCTTCAAGTATGTCTCACACAATACTTCTATCCTTTAATAACTCATTCTCCTGATAACTTAAAAGATCTAAATTTCATCAGTGCTCTTTACATTTGAGGAATACTTTAACTTTATTTATTTATTTCCCAATAGCACAGACTATATCCAAATTCATCTGTGACAGGGGGTGAGTGTCTGAAAAGTTTCAGCGCTCCATCCATCATCTCCTTGTGTTGGCAGGGTATGCCCAGACGTGGGTCCCTTGCTCACTGTGCCACTGGATTCAAGCTATCCTGGCTGAAGAGGGGTGAAACCCCAAAACCAGTCCTAGGATGCTTGTTTCCAGTCCAGGGAGGACCTGGCTTGGCAGTTCGGGCTGGACTGTTCCCATGAGGCACAGGGCCAAGACTGATTTGCATATGGCCAGGTCTAAACTGGGGTGGCATGGTGAGCAAAAGAATGATGAATTTAATCCAGATCTCTTGACTGGGGGTGAATGTTTTGATTGGTCCTGCATTCCGTCCATCAATTGTGTGTCTTTTGCTTTCTCGCCCTAAGTGCGCCAGGTATGCCCAGACGTGGGTCCCGGGCTCACTGTGCCACTGGATTCAAGCTATCCTGGCTGCAGAGGGGTGAATCCCTGAAACCGATCCTAAGATGCTTGTTTCCGGTCCAGGGAGGACCTGGCCTGGCAGTTCATGCTGGACTGTTCCCATGAGGCACAGGGCCAAGACTGATTTTCATATGGCCAGGTATAAACTGGGGTGGCATGGTGAGCAAAAGAATGATGCATTTAATCCAGATCTCTTGACTGGGGGTGAATGTTTTGATTGGTTCTGCATTCCATCCATCAATTGTGTGTCCTTTCTCCTCATGAGGTTGACATCTAAGAAAATGTAGAAGCAAGTAAATTGGACAGAGCTGTCAAAAGACACTCTGAAGGAAGCGATTTGCTCAGCACCCTTTCTAAAAGCTCCAGATTATACAAAGCAGTTCATCATGCAGACAGATGCCACTGAACATGGGATAGGAACACCTGTCCCAAACCAATAATGATGACCATGACCAACCTGTTGCTTTCATTAGCAGGAGGTTACTCCCCAGAGAGCAGCGTTGGAGTGCCATTGAGAGGGAGCCCTTTCTTGTGGTTTTATCCCTGAAAAAGTTATGGCCATGCTTGTTCGTCGCTCACTTCCTTGTTCAAAGTGACCACAGGCCTCTCAGATGGCTGATGCAAAGGAAAGATGAAAACCCCAAACTGTTGAGGTAGTCCATTTCCTTACAGGAGATGGACTTTACAGTGGAACCCAGACCTGGGACTGACCATGCCAATGAAGATAGCTTTTCCGGGTTTTTCCACTTAGAAAATGAAGAATCTCTTGGGAAGGTTAGCCTCATTCTCTTTCGTTTGGGAGGAGGTTATGTAGACATGGTCACCTTCCACTTTTTGCCTGGCGTTTGATGTAATTTTGATTGGAAGTGCACTGGGTTCCTGCTAACCAGGTCCCCAGTGTCAGATCTCTTTCCCAAAACTGTGCAATTGTTTTCCCCAATTGGCGAAACCTTTAGTGCCCTCTGCAAGTCCCTAGTAAATAGTACCCATGATACCTAGGGCCTGAGGTACTAAAAAGGGTTCCCAAGGGCTGCAGCACAAATTGTGCCACCCTAATGAACCCTCACCAAGATCATGGAAACTGCCACTGCCGGCTGCGTGTCTTGGTGCAGACAAAAGTGAAAACAGGACATGGCACACAGCCTGTGTTCCCTGCCTGCCAACACCGCATGCAGTGTAAGTAAGTCACCCCTGTAGCAGGCCTTACTGCCTTAAGGCAATGTTCACTATATTAGATGTGAGGGCATAACTGCATGAGAAGATATGCCCCCCGTACTGGCCAGTCCATTACTGCCAGTACAAGTGATCAGGGAAGCCATTTTGAAAGCATGTGCTACACACTGGTGAGAACGAGTTCCCTAGCTACATGATGGCTTCACTGAAAATAGGGATGTTTGGTATCAAACATCTCATATTAATAAACTCACACTGATTCTAGTGTCGGACTTTAATAATAGATGCACCCAGAGGGCACCCTAGAGGTGCCCCCTGAAAACCGACCAGTTATTGGGTGCTGACTGACTGGTTTTCACCAGCCTGCCACCAGAGACCTGTATCTGACCCCCAAGGGTGAGGGCCTTTGATCTCCGGGGGCCATAAACTAAGCCTGTCCGGGCAGAGGGTACTTTGCACCCCCTACCCACAGGAGGACCTGTAGTTTAGCATTCAAAGAGGCCCATTAACTTTGTTATGCCAATCTGGCTTTTCTCACAGGAGAGGAAATCCAACCCCCTTAGTCCAGAGCCCTTTGGCACTTGGACAAGCAGGAAAATGAGGTAGGCAAGACACGCATCATCCTTGAACTGGGCTACCTGAAGTAGATGTGACTTTTCAGAAGTGACCGTCTTGATGATGGCAAATTTAGATCTCTGGGACAGGGTTATGCTCATTTCCACGGGAAGTGGTCGTGTACTGGGTGTAGTGACCCCAGGCGTAAGTAGCCCATTAGCTACTACTCTAGACCCCCCCTAAAACCCCTAAATTCAGTATTTAGAGGAGCCCTGGCACAAACTGCAGAAGAGGTAACTGTCTGGGCACCAGCCCTGCCAGCCTGTCCGCCTATTCTCGACAATTGCGCAAAAGTCATCTTGCCCTGCACGCTGCTGAGCCTCCAAAGTCTGGGAGAACTGCCAGCACTTCTCCAAAGACCCAGGAACTCCTGTGGAGCAGTAGAGTTGCTTCCCTGCATCCTGCAGGCACGCCAAAGAAGTTTGTGAGACTCTGGAACTGCAGAAGCCCGTCACCACAAAGTACCACTGCACTTGTGCTTCCAAGCCTAAGTTGAAGTGGGCCAATGGTGCCAGTGTGGTCCCCCGGCCCTCCATAGAAAAAGCCCACCTTGGACATGCCCACTGTGGACTTCCTGATGCCACCAGCAGCTTTGTGTGCATGCCCCCTTTGGCGTGACGATCCAGATGACGAAAATCTATTGCCGAAGGACACCTCTGCACCCGTCATTCATGGTGAAGAGAACTGAAGGTGTCCCAACGTCCCCACACATCGTGAGACCTGAGCCCCCTTGTTGGTTCAGTCCAACTGGTCCCCCAGTCTGAGCCTGCAGCCTCTTTTTCGATGGACCGCTCTCCATGGACTGGAATGGGGCACCCAACACTGTAAGGTACCTCTACACCCGGACGCCCCAGTACTGCCCGAAGTGAACTGTTGGTGCTGCCTTGAACCCTGCCCCATACTCACCTTAAGTCCAGAAGATTGGTCTTGTAAGTCGCTGTTGAGTGTCCGAATGCAACATATGTTTTCCTCCAGAGGTTAACATTACATAACATAACATGTGTATTTGTAAAGCGCATGTTCACCCATAGGTCTCTTGGCGCTGAATAATCATGTTTATTGTTACCAAACTCAATGGTACTCATGGTACAATGGTACATTACCACAAATTGCTTAAATTCTGCTTTATTGTACCAAAATCACCCGACACTGAAAAACACAGCTCTGCACCCGGACGGCCCAGTGCCTCCCAAGATGACCTGTTGGTGCTGCCTTGGACCTTGCCCCATGCTCACCTTAAGACCCAGGTAATGGTTGCATAAGTTGTTGCTAAGTGACTGCATGCAGCATATGTTTTCTTTCTAAGTTAACATTGTAGCAAAGTGCTTCAATTACAATTTAAAGTATCAAAAACCTATTTTCTTCAAACCTGCTAACTTAAAAAGTACTTACCTGATTTGTTATATAAAGATAAGTGTTATTTTTATAAATTGGTCTGGATCTCCTTATTGAGTCTTGTGTATCATGTATTGGCTGTGTGTGTGCAGCGGATATCTAACACTCCTCTCTGATAAGCTAAAGGCTGCTCGACTACACTACCCACTAGAAGAGCACCTTGGGATTGCTAGAGCAAGCCCCTGTCAACTTGTAAGAAAATACCTGCACTCTTTGCATGGTATACCTCTTCTTGGTATACCAAATAAAGAACCAGCTTCCTTCATTCGGGAACTGCCAGAAGCTCCCCAGCCAGTCCTTAATAGATATTTTGGATTACGCCATCAAGGCATTGAATGGTTGGGTGCGTGGCACCAAAGCAAATGATTACGATGGGTTGTACAATCTGACTATGCTTGAGCACATACTCAGTGTTTGTTTTGCTGAGTTGTGCCAGCACCTAGTTGAAAGAAAGGTGACTGACCCTAGGAAGCTTGTTGAGGAGGCGCACCTCTGAGCCAGTACTAGAGTGTCCAAGACTGTATCTGGGGGGGACTCCCACAAAGGTGATTAGGACTCCAACCAGAAGGAGGGGAGAGAAAAACTGAAAAATAAACAAGGAGTTCTTTGACAAACCCCAAACTAATTCTCAAGGGAGCAGTGGTAACTAGTCCCAGTCTAACCCTAAGAAGAAGGGATTATTTGATAAGCAGATAGGGAGGTCTGTACCCCAATATACTGAGTGCTACAAGTATGGGCACTCCAAGGGTGACACCAAATGTCCGAAGAGGGTATACCCCCACCAGTAGGCAGACACCTGGGTTGGCAAGTGTAGACCTTGGGGAGGAGATAGTTCCAGTTAGCTTTGAGAAACACCGATAGAGGTACACCTAGTGTCCATGGGAGATAAAGAGATGGTGCCAAAAGAACATATGCTTGACAATACTTCCAAGTACAGGCAGTGGGTCACCATCAATGGGCAACAGGTGGAGCCTCTGAGAGACACAGGAGCCAATATGACTACTGTGAAGAGTCACATCGTGTCCTCATAGCAGGTCCTCCCTAACACATTCCACCAAGTCTTAGTCGGCAACAATCGAGGAAGCCATCTACTGGTGGCTTTGGTTCCTTTTGAGTTGTGGGTCTCAGGTTCTCTGTAAGTAGGTGTGCCATATCTGTAGATTGTTTGTTAAGCAACGAAATGGAGCATTCTAACTGGAGATAGGTAGAGCTCAGGTCACACTTCGACATGTTGGGATTGCCTGCGTGGATCTGTATGACCACATGGTCCATGGCTGCCTGTGAAGGAAGTCATTGGCGTCTGGAGCTTAGAACAATGGCCCAGACAGCTGCCAAGGAAGAAAAGAGCAAGGGGCATGGAAAACCAGCATCTAGGCATACCCTTCCGACTTAGGGCGACGAATGCAAAAAGAACAAATGATGGACGGAATGCTGAATCAAACATTCACCCCCAGGCACCGATCTGTGTTAAATCCATCATTTTTTTACATGCCACGCCATCCCAGTTTAGACCCAGCCATATGCAAATCAGTCTTGACCCTGTTTCCCATGAGAACAGTCCAGCCTGAACTGCTAAGCCAGGTCCTCACTTGACCAGAAACAAGCATCCTAGGACCGGTTTTGGAGTTACACCCCTCATCAGAGAGGATAACTTGAATCTGGTGATGTAGCGAGCACGGGACCCATGTCTGGGCATACCCTTCCCACTTAGGGTGACAAATGCAAAAAGAACAAATGATGGACGGAATGCTGAATCAATCAAACATTCACCCCCAGTCACAGATCTGGGTAAAATCCATTGTTTTTTGCATGCCATGCCATTCCAGTTTAGATCCAGCCATATACCAATCAGTCTTGACCCTGTTGCCCTTGGGAACAATCCAGCCCAAACTGCTAAGCCAGGTCCTCACTTGACCAGAAACAAACATCCTAGGACTGGTTTCAAGGTTTCGCCCCTCATCGACCAGGATAGCTTGAATCTGGTGGCGTAGAGAGTACGGGTCCCACGTCTGGGCATACCCTTCCCACTTAAGGTGACAAATGCAAAAAGAACAGATAATGGACGGAATGCTGAATCAATTAAACTTTCACCCCCAGTCACAGATCTGGGTTAAATCCATTGTTTCTTTGCACGCCACGCCATTACAGTTTAGACCCAGCCGTAGGCAAATCAGTCTTGACCCTGTTCCCCATGGGAACAGTCCAGTCGAAATGCTAGGCCAGGTCCAAACTTGAATAGAAAAAAACACCCTATGAGTGATTGCTAATAAAGCACTCAGCTACGTCAGAAGAGGTGTCCTGGTGCTAGCAGACTAGTCAAACTCAGAAACCAGTTGCTACTGCCCCTGCCTAAAGAGCCAGGATTTTAGAGCCTTTCTAAAATCCTGCTCCGTCTCCAGCCCACACAAGTGGCTGGGCATCAAGTTCCACAATTTAAATTTCCCAATTGTGAAAGATCTGCCTCCTTTTCTCATTTTTTGAGAAACGGGGGACTGTGAGTAGGTGCTGTTGATTCAATTGCAAAGTCCGGGTCTGGTGATAGGGAATGATCCTTGCCCTGAGATAGCCCGGTCCTTTTCCATGATACGAGCATCCTAGGACCGGTTTCAGGCAGGATAGCTTGAATCTGAGGGCCTAACCAGCACAGGACCCACGTCTGGGCATACCCTTCCCACTTAGGGCAACAAATGCAAAAAGAACAGATGAAAGACGGAATGCCGAATCAATCAAACCTTCACCGCCAGACACAGATCTGGGTTAAATCCATTGTTTATTTTGCACGCAACGCCATTTCAGTCCAGTTAACAGCCATCAAGCCATACAGGGTCAAGACTGATTTGCATATGGCTGGGTCTGATCTGGGGTGGTGAAGTGAGCTAAAGAATGATGTTGGATTCAACCCAGATCTGTGACAGGGGGTGAGTGTCTGAAAAGTTTCAGCGCTCTGTCCATCCTCTTCTTGTGTTTACTTTGTTTTCCCTAACTTGGCAGGGTATGCCTAGACGTGGGTCCCTTGCTCACTTTGCCACTGGATCCAAGCTGTCTGGCTGATGAGGGGTGTTACCCCCAAAACAGGTCCCAGGATGCTTGTTTCCTGCCCAGGGAAGACCTGGCTTGGCTGTTCGGGCTGGACTGTTCCCATAATGAACAGGGTCAAGACTGATTTGCATATGGCTGGGTCTGATCTGGGGTGGCGAAGTGAGCTAAAGAGCGATGATGGATTCAACCCAGATCTGTGACAGGGGGTTAATGTCTGAAAAGTTTCAGCGCTCCATCCATCAGCTCCTTGTGTTTGCTTTGTTCGCCCTAGGTTGGCAGGGTATGCCCAGACGTGGGTCCCTTGCTCACTTTGCAACTGGATTTAAACTAGCCTGACTGATGAGGGGTGTTACCCTGAACCGGTTCCAGGATGCTTGTTTACGTTCCAGGGAAGACCTGGTTTGGCAGTTCGGACTGGACTGTTCCCATAAGGAACAGGATCAAGACTAATTTACATATGTCTGGGTCTGAACTGGGGTGGCGATGTGAGCTAAAGAACGATGTTTGATTCAATCCAGATCTGTGACAGGGGGTGAGTGTCTGAAAAGTTTCAGCACTCGGTCCATCATCTCCTTGTGTTTGCTCTTTCAAAATGCCAGGCCAGTATTGGGTTATTTTGTTAGCTCCTCAGATAATGCATGTGTTACATCTAGCACCATTGCATTACAAAATTGACAACTCAGGTGATAATGTGCAACTCCATTTTTTTACCCTCTTGTTAACTCCTAAATAAAGTGACCTAAATTTGAATTTTGTAAAACGTTCACTCTTGAATAAAACAGCATTATTCCACATCTAGGAATTATACAGTTCATTGGCAGTCTTGTAATCTGCCTACAGTGATCTAAATCACTTTGGTAGCTTTTTAATTTCCTTTTTGTTTTTTAAATTATACAACAAAGCTTTGATCAAGTTGTGTGCTAAAAACTTATCTGTGCTGATAAACGACACAGCCGAGCAGGAGCCCCAAAAACATGCACAATTAACTGAATTTCTTAGCTCTCTGAATTACAAAGTGCATCAAGGGAAAACACTCACAGAAGAGGACAAATACGGTAGGCCACTAGCCTGGCTGATCAAGCAAGACACTCCAATATTCCCATCACCCCTACTGCATTATCCCTGAACAGCATGTCACATTCACCGGCAGCCATGCATGCAGGCTTTTTTGGCCTTTACCAAACACTGTGTAGCCCCAAGAATTCCCCCTCCCCATCTCACATTACAGAATTCTTAGATGAGCTACCCACGCTGCCCTGACGGCTGCTCAGATCAAGACCATAAAAAACTCAATCACGGAACAAAAGATTTTAAGTGCCATACAGAACTTTTTGTTAGGTAAAACTCCAGGAGTTGATGGAGAAGGCAGTGAGCGGGCAACTGCTGGGTTTCGTGGTGATCATTGATGGAAGTGACGCGACACGCAGAGAACACGGAGCGGAGAATGGAGAGCCGCAGCCAAGCTGAGCGGAGCAGAAGCCGCAGCCACACCCCCAGCCATAGCCGCTCCTCCAGGCAACGTTTGGGATCCCAGCCCAGCATGGACATCAGCACCGGCCCCAGCACCAGTGTTTGGCGCCGTGCCGGTCAGAGGGGGTACTGGTTGGAGGGGGCAGACTGTGGACTGAGGAGCCCCGCCTCATATTTGGGTTCAGGCTCCGCGTCCGCTCATGAAAGCCCAGAAAAGGGGTAAAGCTCAAAAGCAAGTGCGATGGCAGTAGCTGGCCAGCAGATTGCGTCCCTCGAGGGACCCGCGGAAGTGCTTTGGCAAGGTGCCAGGTGTGGCGTGTGTGCATACCTGGCTGTGCCCCACTCGCAATTGGCAACATACAAGGTTTCCTGCCCCCTGTAAGAAGGTCACTGCTTGGGACTGCAGTACTCCCACCTCTGCAACAACCACAAAAGATTGGAAGTAAAGATTGGCAGAACACAGCGTGGTGCCAAACAGACAGGTGCAGTTTCACCTTCTCTCGATGTCGATTGGGAGCCAGACTAAAGTGGCCTAGAGCAGTCTAAAAGCAGCCTAAAGCAGTCCAAAACCTAATCAGCAACTGCATTGGGAAATCAAACGGACAGTGGCAGGTGCAGACACAGGGTAAAGGAGCACAACAGCAACAGAAAGGTGAGCGGCCATCCAGTCAACCCTTTAAGCCTGCTAAGTACTTGCCATCACCTTCTCACCAGACCTGGGAAAAAGGAAGAAAGAGAAAAGAGAGAGCCCAAACCAACCCAACCCCAAACCAGCCCCAACCCTAAAAAAATAATTTGCAACCATTTAAAAATTGATACTCGACAACTGAGTGCAATGCATTGATTGCATTGAGACAGGAGGGTCACAGGTTTGTGGCACTAGAAGCACTGCAGCAGGCAGGCCCCCTGGTTGCAGAAGTGGCCCGACCAGGGAGGGAGCAGCTTGCAGCTAGGAGTGGGTACCCATTTCTACTTTCCAACTAGCCAGCGCAAGCGGCTACCCTCATTTATCCTTCCTCAACAGCAGAGTAGGAGAGTAGGATCTGCTTCTTATGGTTACCCCCACTTTTTGCAGATGTATCACTGTTTTCGACTTAGACTAACTGGGATCATGCTATCCAGGACCTAAGTCTAGCTGCTTTCTCCACTAAATTGATTGCATGTACTTTAGGTACATTCCAGATTGGGTACTGGGGTACCCTTATCAGTCCCTAGTATATGGTACACCAGTGGTTCCCAAACTTTTGACTCCTGAGGACCCCCATTGACTCACCACTGGAAGCTGGGGACCCCCAGCAATTTGCACGATTTAAATTTCAAACATTAAAGGAGTAATAAAAAAAAAATAAACACACGTGCACACAAAAGAAATACTTAAATTACTAAGGATTTTAGTATTTTATATTGAAAGATTTTGCAAAAAATTGAATATTTTAATGGGAAGGTTGAAGCTGCATCTCCGTGATTAACTTTTAAATGGTTAGTTTTATTTCGCAGTACAAGGCTCCTGCTCCTGCCAGGGCCAGAGTGGAAACCCAAAGCAGCCCTGGCAAATGTTTTAAGACCAGTCCCCATACAGTG
Source organism: Triturus cristatus (assembly GCF_964204655.1). NCBI lineage: Eukaryota > Metazoa > Chordata > Amphibia > Caudata > Salamandridae > Triturus > Triturus cristatus. Next base: position 1,012,279,916 of record NC_140587.1, on the reverse strand, counting down.
CACACCAAGTGCAGTGAGTGAGCCTGACCACTGCAAAGGGGGCTTTGGGAGGCTCCCCCCTCCCCCCCCCAAGAAAATGTAGGATTCAATGGTGCATTCTGCAACACATTTATCATTATATATTGAATTGTATTAGCTTACAAATAATAGTAAATGATGACCTTACTATGCACCAGGATACAACAATCTTTGTTGGGGTTCTTCAATGATTCCCTTATTATCACCCTTCAACAACAGTGCCTCTCGTTTCCCCATAGCACATCTGTCACATGTATTTCATTTGTTTTATAGCATCTCTCATACCATTGTAGGATGTCAGAGCACTTTACATCACATAGAGACAATGAATCATACTTGTATATTAGTGTAGAGAAAATGTTATATAAGGCAAAGGGGACTACAAGGTATAGGATTCACATGTCTTTCTTACTGGTAGGCATTTTTAATGAGTGCTTGGTCTGGAAAAGCACAAACTTAGAATTCAAAACATAACACAGTGGTTAGCATTGACTAACAATAAAAATGTATTTCCACCCAAATAAACCCCTTTAGCAGCATCAGGATAATGAAAGACTGGGAAAAAAAATAAGTTACTAACTTGTACCATGCAGTGTGTAAGCAGCTCCTTGATGACAGTTTATAGGTCACTGTGCTAGATTATGATTGTCTCATATGAGCTGCAGAGTAACAAAAGAATCTGTGACAAAAGCAGTAACCCACTGACCTATGCGCATAAAATACTGTTTTTTTAAATGCATGGCACACATTCTTTGCAGCAAGCATATTAACCCTCTGTGCTGCATTAGATAAGTCAAACCTGCCACTGGACAAAACTCATCTCTCTCCAGCAGGTACATTAATCAGTGGTGTTATCTTGACACTTTTATTGTTGCTCGAAAACTGCTAATTCTACAAGGAACATTGCAGTGCTTTTAAAACTGCTGCCTGCGGACCCCCTGGGAATGTGTCACGGACCCCTGGGGGGCCACGGATCCCAGTTTGGGAAGTACCCAGGGCATAGGTACCCCAGAGGCCTCCCAGTGGCTGCAGCATGTATTATGCCACCCCTGAGAGACCATTCGAACTGACACCATAGGTCTGTCCTGCAGCCTGTGTAAGGTGGTGCATGCACCCCTTACTTAGATATAGGTTCACTATATCTACCTTATATCACTGCACATATAAACCTATCAGTCAGCCCTATGGCAGGCCTTATCAAACCTGAAGGCAGGGTGCTGGATTTTATGTGAGACAGCGTCCCTGCATGAGCAGAGCCCCTCTGCAGCCTTCGGAACCTATTTTCTGGGGTTGTTTGTGATGCAGCCAACCATATATATTTAGGTGCATTATAACCTCGTGGTAAATTCTAACTTTAAAACCAGCTTTCTCGACCTGGGAATCACAAAATGGATGCTGCCAGCCACAGACACGAGTCTGCCCTCCTGCTGCTGAGCTGAGCTCAGGCAGGGGAAGGTTTGACAATAGGTTTCCTGTCACAGGGAGGTGTGACAACCTCCCAGACAGGATTTAGTGGGGCTGGGTGGGTGCACTCTAAGAGTGCTTTGATGTCTGCACTGGGGGCACATTTGGTGTCCCTGTGCATAGTCCAGCTCAAACCGTTTGCAGGAGCCATTTTCTCCTGCTCTGGCACAAAACTGGACAAAGGACATGGGTGTAGCCACCCCTCTGTCCTGACCCTCCGATAGGTGGGTCCCCAGAGTTTGTCCAACCCCTTCCTTGGGTATAATGTAGGAACACTGACTACAGGACTTTAGATTTTACCTGGACTAAACTCTGCAAGCAGAAACCAAGTACTTCGACGATCTACACTTCGCTGGACGACAGAAGAATCTCCCTTGGAGTAAAAGAGTTACTCCCCTGCAGCAGCAGGCACCTTAACGCATCTGACTGTTATTTATCTCCCGAGCTCCTGAGGACTCCGAAGATTTCTCCAACACAGGAGGTGTTGGAGAAGTACAATCCTCTATAGAGGGAGCTATCCCTATTGGCAAGCAAATTGTCAGTATTCTATGCTTTTCTTTAGGACCAGTATGTGGAAACACGGCCTCCAGCTGCGTTATTTTTTGTGTTTCCAAAAGGGCACTTGTTCACGTTTAGTGGGCATTTTATCCATCGCTGCGTGCAGTGTTTGTGGTGAAATTTTGGTTGTAGGAGTTTGGACTGGTCCTGGTTGTGTAGCTGGTGTTGGCTGAAGTGTGAGTGTTCTCATCACAAACTGTGTCATTTTTCAGTGAAGTCTTATTAATTTTTTTATACTGTATGAGTAAGTCTCCTCCCGGCATCGTGTCAATATCAGGATGTGGTGTGTATGCCGCTAGCACTGGCCATGTTGCTCCGACTCTTCCGAACGTACCGCGTCTTACTCTATTTCTTGTATGGGGGAGGGCGCCTTTAAACCAGTAAAAATGTTCATGGTAAGTGAGTGGAATTTCAATGATCTCATATGGACTATATTCATCTGGTATGTCATCTTCGACATAGTAGTGAAATGTTTTTGTTAGAGCATTTACCTGCGGGAATCTAATCCATGAATAGAATACCGCTGTTCTATATGATTTGTGTGCCTCACTCATGAAGGTCACTTGTCCACCCCTAATTGTAACACCATATGCTACCATTTTTAGGGTGACTGCATGTCTAACATTCTCTGCAATGTGTATGGCATCTGCATCATCTTCTTCTGTTGTGAAGTTTAGTGGATTTCCTTCATCCATGTCTCTTGGCTCAGTCATTATTTTTAGAACGGTGAGTGTTTCAAGGGAACTGGGATAAGGCGTTATGCACAATAGGAACACCATATCCTTCAAGCTTGATTAAACCAACAGCCAATACATAGTAATTTTCCTACTCAGCTGCGGCGGATTTTGTTCTCTCCCACTCCAGACGTCTCTGGGGCAATGTGAGCAGGGGTCTCTGGGAATAGCATGACTGAGCTACTCAGATCTGACTGTTAAATAAGTGCCAATACCAATGTCATGTAGTTCCTATAAGATCTATATAGGATCTACGCATTTAGACAACAAACACTGCGTGACTGGTGTCCAGACTGATTCGAGACACCCCCGCCAGGTATGTTAGCCTGTGTACCAGCTAGCTCGTAATGTCACTATACCCTATTCTTACCAAGGAGAGAATAGTTCTTGGCAACTATCGAACATGAAAACCCTGATCCCTCAGGAACGTGAAAACAGTAAATTACTTTTCGCTCAGTCACTCGTGCTCACTTTATCTCTGAGAGATACTCAGAATGAACGCTTTGGACGTTTTCAATAAGCACTTATTGAACAGTCATTATTCTTGTGTAAAATAGTGTACTGAAATTGTTGCAGGGATTCTGCTCATGCACAGAACTATGCGCAGGGAACCAGGACCTCAGTGAATGGTGGTGTACCAAAAACTCACCTCTGTACCCAGAACTCCTATCCGACTAGCATCAGTGTCTCATTCATTCTCCGTATCATCTCGAAGCTACCAATGATTAGACAACCCAGAACAAGCGACTTAGAGGACTCTCTGGAATGGTGGGAATCATAAACACCTTTTAGTTATTATTCTCATATCAGTCCACAACAAGAGTAATCAGAGACACGATAAAGTTTAAAATGTTTATTCTTAACTACGTGCCCTAAGATGCAGTACTTTGGCTAACATAAGCAGACAAATGATTAAAAACAAAACCATCAGCATTGTTACAATACCATTGAAAATGAAGGGAGAAATCATGTTATAAATATATAATGGAATAAAGCCACCCTCCCTTCACAAGTAAGCTAGTATTATGAAACTAATAGAAGGTCTATAGGTTTGAATGGGGAACCCCATACCGTAAATATCAGCTTAAGTGAATCACATCACAGGATCAGCTCTGCTCTGTGTCTGGAAAAGGTCTTCTCCAAAGTGTCTGAATCATGCATGCTAAATGCAATATTAAAGGCACCAGAGTTTCAGATATTTGCAGCTGTTTGCGTGTTATGGCTAGAGCGTGGGCCGATCAATATGAATTCAAAAGCATACATTGTTATTTGACCTTGACGGCTTCTGCACACAGTGTTCAGACTAAGGTCGCAGTGCACGTCTAGGGATGTGAACAACAGACCGTTCTCATGTGAAGAAAAAGCAAGCAAGCAGTTTTTCTTATAATAATATAACAACAGCTACCTGCAGTGTTGTGTGCAAAAGCAGCAAAAAGTGACAAGATGGCGTTTTACATCTAAGACGCTTTTGCGAACATAGCAATGTATGTACATGGAACTCCGTCACCACTACAAAATCACCAGTAGATAGGAGCATAGATAAATGAGTAGCAGCACTATGAAAGTAAACAGATGGTAGGTTTCTACCATTTTGCTAAAATCATATCCACAGGCGAGTATATAAAATGCATGGCAATAAAATGCGTACTCCTACGATGTACCCTAACTAGATGTACCCAAGTGTACCTAGCATGTGAGTAGGTGTAAAACCAAGAATCCCTCTAGGATAAAGCCAATCTCATTACCTGATGTAAGACTGCTGGACCTCGTTCTGGTCTCGAGCTGAACACCCCGCAAGGAATTTAAGACCACTGCGAGCTGGAGTTTCTGCATGCAGGAACCTCGGCGTCTTGCGTCAGTGTGTCGGCCGGGAAGACCTGATCTCCTCTGACTGTCTCAGCAAGATGTGATGTTTATATACACTAAGGTATCCCCAGGGGTTCTACCTTGCTGTGCCAGTGTCTGCCTTAGGATGACGTCGGGAATGAATTTTATACACCGTTATTATGCAGGAGATGATGGTCCTGTGGTAATTCCAAGAAACTAAGAATCCTCATGAATAATTTGAGGCCAGTGTTCAGGGAAAAACCCTACGTACTGTGTGTAGTATTGTAACTAGGTAAAAGGTCAGTCCTTCAAATCCGTTATGTATGAGGTATAGGAGATAATGTAGGTAGAGGGTTATGATGTTACCCAGACCTATATCGGGGTACCTATATGAAATATAAGACCCACTCCTCATCCGACTGGACGACAGTACTAAATTCTAGCGTACTACCAAGGCGTCTAGATATTTGTACGCAAGTTAACAGTAAAAACATTGTAAGAGAAGTTAATAATCGCTAAAAAAATCTTTTAAAAAGTTTTTCTTAAAGCATTCACTCAAGCACTGGCTCTAAAGTGTCCGTTTATATAGTCCAAACAGCTACAAGCATCTGAAAGCCATGCAGGTCAAAAGGTGTCAATTTAGAATTTTATTTAAAAGTGAAAGGCCAAATCTTCCCAGCATGCGACGGGCCAAAATTGTATGTGTCGTTACTGGTAGACGCAACATTGCTGCTGCCTGCATTCCCAGCTGACGAACCCTGTAACACCTCACAAAGAATGTCAATTGAGCACAGATGATCTTCCGTCCTGCCTGCAGCAGATGCCGGGGCAGCCTGTGCCATATCCGAATGACAGGAACCAAGAGGCGCTCAGTTCCCGTAGGTGAGGTGTGCCCAGATGTTGTACCATGCGATCATGGTATTTGCGCTCCAGGAGTGCTGTTGCAATCTCCTTGGTGGTTGGGACGTCCATTGCGTAGCAGAAAAGTAACAATCAGGATACCTGCTATTAGGAGCAGGATCAGCGGAGGCCCTCCATAAATGCTTCCAAAGATGGAGTGTATAAAGCTTGGTATAACTCTGAGGACTGTCTGAAAGGTGCTTAACATTCCGGAACCTATGGTCTTAATAGGTGTACCATCAGACATGTTAAAGATACGACTTACTATTTCTGTGAAATGGAAGAGGCAGTTTGTACGTATAAGTGCCTGTATCTCTGCCGAGGACCTTGCGGTCTGGAGATCAAAAGTCTGCAGGGCAGAGGTTAAGTGCATGGTTTGCTGTAAAAGCATGGCTTTAATTCTGCTTAGAGAATCAAACCGTATAAAGGAAACATTTAGCGAAGACTATACCAGCGCCTCCCTGACTGTATGTGTTGGTGGAAACAATACTTGCATACAGCAAGTAACCCTGGAGCTCACGGTGGCTAGATATGCGATGCCCGGAAGCATCCCACAACAACCTTGATCATTCAGCATCAAGTAACTCACATTCAAGAGAAGCCTGAATACTGGATTAATCACAGCTGCCGGGGTACCTCTTAAATAACAGTACAAGTTCGCCACAGACCCATTACAAGCCCCATGTAGCATAATATCCTGGCATATGAGAGATCCACTTAACACGTTCTCGCAGTTAGTTCCGCTTAGATCCCCACTCCTGCATCGAAATCTGTATGGTAAATCCCAGGATTCCCTGATGAATTCCTTACCCATTTTTCATATCTGCCTGCCTGTTGCTGTTCTAGGCAATACTGAAACTGGAAAGTTGCGACCGGTGATGTTATATGTCCGTGGATTAACCACTCTGTGGACGGTGACTCTGCCACAGTAAACGGTAACCTATCCAGTTTTTCAATACGGAGCATTGTATATTTTGCTCCTCTCTGTGCCGTTTTCATCTGTTTTTCTGTTAGATTGTATGCAGAAAACAATGACGTACTGTTGATAAAACGCCAAGGCACATAACCAGCGCGCAATGACTGCAGCATCCAGCTCAAGAAAATAATAGAACATAACTGTGATTGTCCGTGTTGCAATATGGACAAATCCTGTTCTAATACTTCGATAGCAGAAGATACAATGTTGCCCAGTGAATATATCCTGGATGTTAATGTAGTTATGCCATTGTCAACTACGGCTAACGCTTTTTCTAGGTTAATTCTATCTATCTCTCTGCAGCTTCTTGTTGGGAGATTTTCCATATTTCGGTATAGACCATACAAACTACGCTTCTGACGTGGTTTTCTGGTACCTAATAAAAAATTCCTGTGTGTCCACATCCTTTGTGAATAGGGACAAGTGTTGTTTCACCTGTGGTAGTGTTGAGGTCTTTAGCATTTGAGGCATAACTTCCCAACACTATAATCGTGGGTCTGACCTATGGATACTAAAGCCTTCGGTGATGCACCTGAATCTTTCCTGACATCTGGTTGTGTCTGTGGGATAAACTAACCATCCCTTCCAATTGGGATCTGATCTATTGTATTGCAATATGTCATCCATCTTATCCCCTCTATCTGATGTAAAATTCCCCTCGATGTTTAACAGTGTTGGAATTTGAGGCATGTTCAAGCCCTTATTCTTGGCTAGTCCAAGACAGGAAGTCTGTTGCACAGTGTCATTCAAAAAAATCATCTGCTGTGAAATGAGGCATGCTCTAAATAGTGCTTCTGTTCGCTGGACCTGCCAGTCTCTAGAACGCCAGATTGATTTTAAATCTACAGTGTCCATCCATAAGTCGAAACTCTGTTCAGACAGCTGTGTAATAAAGGAAGTAGAATAAATCTGTTTGTTTTTCGGTAACATATTTTTCTGTGCAGATATAGGTGCAACCTTATAATGATACGAGGTCGGGTCAGAAATGTTAAACCCTGAAAAGTATGAAAACTTCTACTTTTTGGTGGTGTAGGGAAATGTTCCCACTGGTGGTATGTAAAAACATTTCTAGGTTTGCTAGATTTATGCAAGAAATGATGACAATAATGTTGGTAACAATACATTTTGTCCAAATCTGATGTGTCTTCTAAATCAGACAATAAGTTATTAACAGTTTCAAAATCCCAATCATCAGAAAATGTACTGGAGGTAATGATATTGTTCAATGACATTTTAAACAAATGTGGAACCTTTAAAAGCTCGGTTGGTCCAAATATATCATAATTCACTTTGTCCCACACTATACCATCCGGTATAGGAACTGCTGAAATGTTCATGAAGGACAAGTCTCTTTGTTCACGATGAGATGAAACATGAGGTTTCAAAATTAAGTTTACTTTTGACGTTGCAGAGCTCTGTTGAAGATAAGTTCCATTGATGAGTAAATGGAAAACATTTACTAATCCAATCCAAAAAAGAAGAAAAGTATACCAGTGATTATCCAAAAGCTATAGCCAAGGTGATACTAAATAAGTATTTCCAATAAAGTTTTAAAAGTTTTTGATCCGTTGTTTGTATGAAATTTGGGCTGGCGTCATTTCAGGTTCACTTGGATCCAATGAAAAGGTATTGAAGTCGATGAAATAGCTAGATGCAGTTCAATCTATTTTTGGTAGCACAGCCGGTTTTGTTGAGGTTGTAGATTGCCCTTGTTGAGGCATGTTGACATAGATATCGTTATTAGCTTGAATTTAAATTTGTCTTTGATTTGGAAAGTTTGTGTCAAGGGGAACTAGTTCCATTGCATTGTTATTGATTCCGTTATGTTGTAAAGGTGACTCTTTAAATGTTATGAGTCTTTCTGTTTGAACTTCCTGTATTGTAGTGAGAGGAGGACGTCAGCTACTCAGGAGCCCACGAGGCCTACTATTCAGTTATGGCCACATAGTGTGGTTTGATCAGATCGATTGAGACAAATCTCTTTTCTTTTCCGACCAGAGACGGTAGAAGTACAGTTCTTGATCCTTCAACTGCCAGGACAGGTACAGGCTTTCGATAGGATGTCCCATATTCTTCCTTGTCCACAATCTTTTCTCTGACCAGATCCCCAACTTTAGGCATCCAGGCAGGTATTGCCGTGGCTGACTTGACTTCCCCAGTGGAGGTTTTCTTTGTCTCAACATTTCTTAAGGAGGCTCTGGATTCATTCTGATCCTGTAAAACAGCCAAACATGTATTGATGTCAAACGTTTTTTGATTCGCCACTGTGGCTTCAAAATCGAGATCAGGTACCCACATCCTTGTCCCAAACAGGGCAACGCATGGAGTGGCACCTCCAAGAGAGCTTCTTGGTTGGTTATTAAGGGCCGCTGGACCCCATACAGGTGACTGACCCAACTACCACCCGGGCCTAATACCCTTGTTGTTAAAGATTGCTTTATGTCCCGGTTTTTCCCCTCCACAACCGAATTTACCTCGGGATAGTAAGGAGAGGAGGACCACAATGCTACACTCAAACTTCCCATGGCTTCCTTGTACACCCTAGAGCTGAACACAGGGCCATGGTCAGAATGTAATGCACCAACTGCTTATGTCCCTATGAAGACTCGCAAATCTTTAATAACAGTTGGAGCGTCAGTCGAACGCTGAGGTCATACCCATAAGAATCTTGAACAGGAATCCACTGCAACCATGATATACTTGTAAGCCCCATCAGATTGCAAGGGGCCGTAGTGGTCCAGGTAAACGCACATGAGCGGTCTGTCTGATATTAACAAAGGTGTCTGCGCTGGGTGAGCTACGGTGGAACCTTTTACCTGTTAACGAATATCACACTTTAAGACGAAGTCTTTGGTCTGCTTTCTTAATCCTGGTCACCAATAGCGTTGTTTCAGTAAAGAAACCGTCGCCGTAACTCCTGCGTGCGCAGAACCCAGACCCTCGTGTGCAGCTAAGATTAAACCTAACCTGCGATCCATGTTTGTATTACTCTATCCCCCACTCCAGGAATCTGAGCAAATGGAACATTGTTTGCATCTAACCTGTAGGAGTACATGAGTGGATAACCTTTAGGTAGTGCCTTGCTGTTATTGTGTGAAGCAATCACAGCTACCATTGTGCTACCGTCTACCCTCGTTTTTGAACGGTTGATTGCAGCTACGGACGCAGTGCATACTTCCCCCTTTGCGGCTTCATCAGCCGATGAATTTACTTCAACGTGAATGCCATCACGTTGATGACAGCTTGTGTATCACATGAGCTCTTGGTAGTTTGTTCTTCAACTCTGCTACCTGTTCCCATAGTTTTCCATGTTTAATAGTGCTACTATTAGTGCGGGTAATTCTTTTCCCATATTTATCAGTGCCAGTAAGAGTGCTTTTAATTCTGCCAACTGAGCCGTGCAGTCTCTGAGAGACTGCATTTTGTACAGCTTGGACGCTACTTGCAGTCCTGCATCTTACCTTTTACAATAGCGCATGCTGCACTATATTGTTGCTTACTCCCTACGGCCAGTTGGGCAGATCCGTCGGTGTAAATAATGTACTCATACCAATCTAGAGGCATTATTTCATTTGGTAGAGGATATTCTTGTTCGTATTGCAGGAATGCTTGTGTTTTCAAACTAAGGTCATATCTGTAATCTACATCTGTTGCAGTGAGAGAATTATCCCATTGTATCCATCTTGGATGTAACGATTTTGTATTTGAGACACTTGCCTTTGTTGCAGCCTCTAAGGCCGGTACTGGGGTTACGACAATTATTAGTTTCCCCTGAGCCAGTGCTCTTTCTCCCGCTACAGCAGTCTGTACTGCTGTCAAAAAAATGTCTGTGGGTGCCAAACGCATTTCAGCGTTAGTATACAAATGCAACTTATATGCAATTGGTACTGTTTCGCCTTCATTGAATGTTAAGTAAGTGTACCCTGATTGACCTGCGACTACGCAAATCACCAGGTTGCATACGTTTACGTGTGTCTGTAAGTGTTTTGATGATATCATATTAGCTTGTAGGGAACAAAGTATATTTGTGTGTTCCTGTGTCCATTGCTTAACTGAAAAGTCTGGCATTATGAGGCTGTAGAAAGGTTTTACTCTCTCTGCGTAATCCAAAATGTATGTTCTGCCAAAATTAAAAAATCCCTGTATGGACTGTAATTTTATTTAATGATTTTGGAGGTTGGAGCAATGCGCACCTTTCTAAAAAGTTGGCTGCCAGGCTTTTGCCTTCACTTGAAAGCTCACATCCTAAAAATAGGACATTGAGGTGGGCTATCTTTTATTTTATTTTTATTAAATTTGTAGCCCTCAGAGGCGAAACCCAAAATTATGGTGCTCACTCTGGTCAAGGGTTCCTCTAATTCATCATCCGTTAGATAAATATCATCTACATAGGATAATGCTTTCTCATCCACATTCTGTAGTAACTCTGTTACCCTTCTTGAGAATAACCCCGGGCTGTTCTTATAACTTTGGGGGAGTCGACAAAATCGTCCCTGGGACCCTAGCGCTGAGAAGGCTGTCAATACCTACTTTCAGGCGCTATGTTTTGGCAGAAAAACCCATTTGAGATATCTAATGTTGTTTTGTACTTTTGCTGCACAATGTTATTCATTAATGCAGCACTGTGTGCATTCTGAACTGCAAATGTTTTTGTGCATGAGTTTAAGTGTCTATAATCTAAAACTAGACAGTATGAATTGTCGGGTTTCATTACGGGAAACAAAGGATTATTCATTGAGGAGGTGCATGGTTCAATCACACCTTGGTACTCAAGTTGATCTAAGATCTCCCTGACCTCTTTTAGCTTCCTGTTTTATAGGATACTGTCTTTGTGGAGATGGGTTTGTTTTAATTGGAATTACGTGGTGGGGTGACTCTTCATCCCACCCAACGTGGTTGCGATATAATACTGGAGCAAGGGCTACCGCCCTCTCCTGTGTATATGTATGTCTTAGGTGTGTGGGTACTAGGTTGTAAAAAGCTGGAAAAATCACAGTTTCTCCCTTTGGGCATTCCATAACAATAGTAGGCAGACAATCTCTTTCTGATAATAGGCTGGCGCAGCAAGATGTCAGGTTCGCCCAAAAGAGACCCTTCACTTGTCTGGGTTTGTCCCCCTCCATTTGGACTGTTATTTCATGTAACTTATGTGGGACACTCACACTAGTATCAGGTGTTTCCACTGTGATATACTAACTCTACTCCGCTGTCACGAGAAATTCCATCAGGTTCAGGCGAGCTATTGTTACTTCTGCTGCGCTGTCTAGCATCGTCAGAGCCCATTCCCCGTTCAGTAGTTGAGTCCTCAGAATTCTGGGCATGTCTAAGTTTGAGACATGCTACCTTCTTTTTAAATTGAGGTTTTGCTTTTGGTTTTTCTTCTTTCTTTGAAGCGTAGTCCGAAGTGCGTTGCCTGTCTCTGGGTTTTGTACGCTCTTCTTGTCCCTGTTTTGCCCATCCTTCCTTCTCAGAGTTTTTTGATGAACCCTGAAAGGAACAAGAGGAACGTGTATCAGTGGCCTGATACCTGTCAGGGTATTTAATGGTATCCCTATTTCTAGGATTATATCTCTTTTCTGGGGGCTACTGTTGAGGAGACCTTCCCCTGGAGTGAGATCTGTTCTTTTGTAGTTTATTACTGTCCCATTTCTTCTTCGAACAAACCAGTGCTTGCTTTGCCTGTTCTTTATCTGTACTTCCCACCAGTTGAGGTTTTACAGGTCTAGCTCCCAGACTGTGTCTACCTAATTCTGCATAAGCAGTTTCAATTATTTTAGGTAGTTCTGTCTCCTGTTGTGATGGAGTGAACTCTCCCAGACGTTGCCGTATTGCCACTGACGCTGCTTCCCCTTGAATATTTACCAATATTATCGCAGATACCTGGGCAAAGTTGCTTAACAACTTCATCCCTAAGTTTAGAGCAGGCTCTGCTCTGCGCCATACTCGTGCTGCATTTGTCTTAATACATCCAGTATTACAGCTAAAGATGGTATACCATGAGTCCTGGTATATTTTGCAGCGAAAACTGTACCCCAAGAAGTACAACCCTCTATAGAGCAAATTGTCAGTATTCTATGTTTTTCCTTAGGACTAGTATGAGGAAACACTGCCTCCAGCGGTGTTATTTTTGTGCTATCCAAAAGGGCATTTGTTCATGTTAGTGGGCATTTTACCCATCACTGCGTGCAGTGTTTGTGGTGTAATTTTGGTTGTAGGAGTTTGGACTGGTCCTGGTTGTGTAGCCGGTGTTGGCTTAAGTGTGAGTGTTCTCATCACAAACTGTGTCAATTCTTTATGCTGTACGAGTAAATCTCCCCCGGCATCATGTCAATGTCAGGATGTGGTGTGTATGCCGCTAAAACTGGCCATGTTGCTCCGACTCTTCCAAGAGGACCGAGTCTTACTCTATTTCTTGTATGGCAAAGGGCTCCTTTAAACCAGTAAAAATGTTTGTGGTAAGTTAATGGAATTTCAATGTCCTCATATGGACTATATTCATTTGGTATGTCATCTTCGACATAGTAGTGAAATGTTTTTGTTAGTGCATTTACCTGTGAGACTCTAATCCATGAATAGAATACCTCTGTTCTATATGATTTGTGTGCCTCATTCACGAAGGTCACTTGTCCACCCCTAATTGTAACACCATATGCTACCAGTTTTAGGGTGACGGCATTTCTAACATTCTCTGCAATTTGTATTGCATCTGCATCATCTTCTTCTGTTGTGAAGTTTAGTGGATTTCCTTCATCTACATCTCCCTGCTCAGTCATTATTCTTGAATGGAGAGCATTTCAAGGGAACTGAGATAAGGTGTTAAGCACAATAGGAACACTGTATCCTTCAAGCTTGATTAATCCAACAGCCAATTGATAGTAATGTTCCTACTCAGCTGCTACAGATTTTGTTCCCTCCCACTCCAAACGTCTCTGGGGAAATGTGAGCAGGGGTCTCTGGGAATAGCACAACTGAGCTACTCAGATTTCACTGTTAAATAAGTGCCAATACCAATGTTGGCGGCACCATGTTGTGTAGTTCCTTTAAGACCTATATAGGATCTGCGCGTTTAGGCAACATACACTGCAGGACTGGTGTCCAGACTGATTCCAGACATCCCCACCGGGTATGTTAGACTGTGTACCAGCTAGCTTGTAATGCCACTATACCCTCCTCTTACTAAGGAGAGAATAGTTCTTGGCAACTATCGAACATAACAACCTTGATTCCTCAGGATCGTGGAAACAGTAACTTACTTTTTGCTCAGTCATTCATGCTCACTTTTTCTCAGAGAGATGCACAGAATAAACGGTTGAGAAGTTTTCAATAAGCATTTATTGAACAGTCGTTATTCTTGCGTAAAATACGTGTACTGAAATCACCTGTCGACAGTAGCATAGATAAATGAGTAGCAGCACTAAGAAAGTAAACAATTGGTATGTTTCTACCATTTTGAGAAAATCATAACTACAGGCGAGTATATAAAATACATGGCAATAAAATGCGTACTCACACACCCTTTCGGGTGTCTTGCTTCATCATAGGGCGTTGCTCCTCGTGGGGGTGGCATACTAGCATACTAGCAGAACTACCTCGGATATGACTAGTAGCGATAAATAATAGCCATTATGAAACACTCTGAATACAGGCATAAAAACCTACCCCCCATTCACTCCGAAAAACATGTGGTATACTTGCACCATTTTCTGAATGGGACACAACAATGGCTTTAAATGGCTTTAATTTACTCAGAGTCTCCTTCTGTCACTAGTTTTCCACAGAAGCCCCCTTATCTCCCTAGATCATGATCCTTGGGTTTTTTCACACAAAAACTTTATTGACACAATATTATACATACGAGCAATTTTCTCGTTAATGCGGGGAGTTACTTCATCATGATATTTTAATAACCGATCCCCTAGACATGGAGCTCAGTCTCCGACATGAAGGGCACACTTTGACAACCGAGACCGCAATCTGTACGACGAACCGTCCTACATCAAGAAACGTCTACATATTGCCAGAATAACCATGACAACCATTTACATAACAATTAGACTGACGATCGCTCTCCAGACGCTACCACGTCTGTGAACAGCGTCCTACCTGTTGCCATAGTTACCGAACCACGCAACGTAGTGACGTCGTTTATCAGCGCCCAAAAAACCCCCAATCAGAATAGTGCAGCACTGGTAATCGGATATAAACAGAAGTTTTCGCTCTATGTCTATCCATTCCAGCGATAGACGGAGAAGGGGTAGGTCACTACGTCCCGGGCGGAGGAGCACGTGTGAGTATTTCCTAACGAGAGAGGTGAGCCTAGCCGCGCAATTTTTAGGTCTAACACAGATACCGATTATCGTGACACCTTTCTCTGTCTCCCCCTCTGTTAGTTTCTCCCAAATGCCAACTCCACTTTGCTGATGGAGCCCTAATCCCTACAACTTGAGGGTAGGCTTCAACTATTAATCTAGTCTTTTACCTTTTATTTTCACCTATGTTTCACGGATACAGTCAGTTGTGTTATCTTCACATAAACAAACACACCACTGTATAGATACTGCTCGTCTCCCGCTAAAGCCACGATAAAGCCAGCTTCAGTTCCCACGGGGTAAGTTTTCTTGCCTCACACGAACAGCTGGCCAAGTGAGACACTCGAATATAACAATACTCTCACTGCACAGTAACGGATTCAAGGCACTTTGGGGTCATAGTCCTCACAAACGAGTCCGTCACATGCGCATGTTATGTTGATTTTAGAAGCATGGCGTGCATTTTAAATTATCCTGTGTAGCTTATATGGCATTTGTGACATACAATGTACTAGTATTTACCTTGATGTTACTTTTCTTTGCATATGTCTCCCCTGTCCATGTGTGTGTCTCTCCACCCCTTTTTTTCCCTACCATTCCAGGTTGGGTTGAGGTTTCCAGAAAAGACAGGTAAACCTCTCAGCGCAAAGACGCTGGTCAACCTTAATATTGAGGTACAACAGGTCTACAGAACCACACTTCACTGAAACCTGTTATTCTATTTCACTCACAGACACTTGCACTCACTATTTAAATTGTCTTAGGTCCTGACGAAGCGCATTTGGGATCCCTTAAGGACCCACCTGTAAGCGCGAAACATGTTGACCATTCACCAGTAGGCTCCCCACTCACATTCCTGAGAGCAGCAGTTACTTTCCAGGATCTGCCCTCTTTTATTTTTTTCATTAAGAGTAGCTCCAGGATTACCATTTTTAACCATTTGCCAGGTAGAGCTGTGAATAAAGGTCTGAAACTCTACCCAGCAATTTTTTAACCGCACCACCCACTTGTCTTCCTATAGGCCCACACACACCCATGCACAACTGCGGCGTCTCCAACCAAAAGATCTCCGCCAAAGAGCCCTCTTGCGGGGCCCGTGGGGGACTGCAGCGCCACCCCCACGAGGAGCAACGCCCTATGATGAAGCAAGACACCCGAAAGGGTGTGTGAGGGCACTATATACAAAAGGAGAAATTCCCCACACCACGTTGAGAGAACACACACAACCATATTCCCTCAGGAACAGTTACCCTCTCGTAATATTTAAGTAATTCTGAGGGAGCACGGGTACTGGACCTACTTTCTAATTACGCTCCCGGTCCCCCCCTCTTTTTGTGATATAATAAAATGCGTACTCCTACGATGCACCCTAACTAGATGTACATAAGTGTACCTAGTATGTAACCCAAGAATCCCTCTAGGATAAAGCCAACCCCATTACTTGAAGTGAGACTGCAGGACCTTGTTCTGGTCTCGAGCTGAACACCCTGCAAGGGATGTCAGACCACTGCGAGCTGGAGTATCTGCATGCAGGAACCTCTGCGTCTTGCATCAGTGTGTCGTCTGGTAAGTCCTGATCTCCTCTGAGAATGTAGGTGAAGGGTTATGATATTACCCGGACCTATATCGGAGTACCTATATGAAATATAACAAGACCATAGAAAACTCAATCGTAGAGCAAGAGATTTGAAGCACCAAACAGAACTCTGGGATAAGTAAAACTCCAGGAGTTGATGGAGACGGCAGTGAGCGGGCAACTGCTGGGTTTCATGGGGATCATTGATGGAAGTGACGCGGCATGCAGAGAACAGGGAGCGTGAGTGAAGAGCCGCAGCCAAGCTGAGCGGAGCAGAAGCCGCAGCCACACCCCCAGCCACAGCTGCTCCCCCAGGCAAGGTTTGGGATCCCAGCCCAGCATGGACATCAGCACCGGCCTCAGCACCAGCGTTTGGCGCCGTGCCGGTCGGAGGGGGTGCAGGTTGGAGGGGCAGACTGAGGACTGTGTCCTAAGAAGCACCACCTCATCCTGTGGTTCAGGCTCTGCGTCTGCTCATGAAAGCCCAAAAAAGGGGGAAAGCTCAAAAGCGAGTGCGGCAGCAGTAGCTGGCCGTGGCATTTTAAGTTCCTCAAATGACCCGCGGAAGTGGTTTGGCAAGGTGCCAGGTGTGGCTTGTGGGCATACCTTGCTGTGCCCCGCTTGCAACTGGCAACAGACAAGGTCTCTGCCCCCTGTAAGAAGTTCACTTCTTGGGACTGCAGTACTCCCAGCTAGGCAACAACCACACAAGATTGGAAGTAAAGATTGGAAGAACTCAGCTTGGTGCCAAACAGACAGGTGCGCTATGAGGCAGTTTCACCTTCTCACTGTGTGGATTGGGAGCCAGACTAAAGAGGCCTAGAGCAGTCTAAAAGTAGCCTAAAGTAGTCCAAAGCCTAAGCAGCAACTGCAGTGGGAAATCAAACGGACAGCTATGGCAGTTGCAGACACAGGGTGAAGGAGCACAACAGCAACAGAAAGGTGAGCGCCCATCCACTCAGCCTTTTCAGCAGTGACGGTGCATCCATTAGGGCCCTGGGGCGTTGCCCCACAAGCCGCCAGCGCCCGCAGCTCCCTCGGCATCTCTGAACTTAAGTAAACTGACTCAGTTTACTTAAGTTCAGAAACGCCGAGGGAGAACTGTCTGACAATCATGTCAGTCAACATGAGGTTGGGCCGCCCACCTCCTTCAGAGTCATAAGGGGGTTGGCGGTCCAGCCTCATGCTGAGTGACTAACATACAGACGAGGGGTGGCGCAGAGCGCACAGCAGGCAGCAGTGCGCATGCTGGGTGCAGGTCGGCGAATTTTTCTGACCAGCCCAGTCATGCGCACTAGTGTCTGCTGTGGCTGGCGACTGCGCATTAGGAGAGCGAGGGTTCTTGGGAAGCCTCTCACCAATTTGGGATAATTGCGAAATTAATATCAAAATTGTCGATTTACTAATAGCAGTCGCTTTTCAGCAAATAACAAGAAATTGGAAAGATTTCACGAAAATGTCTTACAAAGCTTGGTGGTATGATGTATGCCACAATTATAGATTGGATACATTCCTCACCTTTCTTCTACACATGGCTACGAAGCAAATTCAGTTATGGTCACCTGTAATAATAATTGTGCACTGCAACATTCTTTACCAAACCCGTCTCAACAGGAAGTATTTAAGCCCCCATAATCTTTCTAGATGTTCTTCTAATTTCTACATAAATATGTTATTTCTTATTTTCTTTTTGCTGTGGTTTTATCTTTTATTCTCACTCATGTATTTATGCTGGAGTACATATGTGATGTATTGTTTCATGACTGATCATATGTATTGTATATTGACACCTCTGTGCCTTTAATAAAATGTTCTTTTGAACTGTAGGAGAGCGAGGGTTGAGCAATGCCACAACCCTCGGTCTCCCCTAATCGGCAGGCGGATTTTTCTGACCAGCCCAGTCATGCGCACTAGTGTCTGCTGTGGCTGGCGGCTTCACATTAGGAGAAAGAGGGTTGAGCAACGCCACAACCCTCGGTCTCCCCTAATGGGCAGGCGGGCGGTGAGTACCCCTGCTAAGCTAATCCTGGCGCTGCTGGAGCAGCGTCAGGATTGGCTTAGAGGGGTTGCCACGCAGTGCTGTTCCTTAGAAGAGGCGTCAACGGGACCCGCCGAGAAGCAGAGGTGCCGCGCAGACCTGGTCTGGTAAGCTTTCTTTTTAAAATGTTAATCCCCCGCGACCCCCTTCCCTTCCCCCGCGAGTATTGCGAGTAGCGACTGACTGACACGACTACTGATAGCTGCCTGGGGCGATAAAACGTAAGCAGGGGGCAGGTGCAGGCGATGTGCAGAGTTCATAAACTCACAAGTACATAAACCAGCAAAAAGACCACCGACTGAATCCAGAGGGGAGAGACTGTCCTTTTGCTACCATGCTTTCCTGTAGCCAGTATCATTCAAAACACATTGGGGAAGTGGTAGAGGCAGGCAGCACCGTGGTGTGCAGAAAGTGATAACAAAGGCACGAGAGAGAGGTTGACAGGCCAAGTGAGAGAGGAAGGGGAGGGAAGAGAAGCCATAAATGGGATGGTGAGAAAGAGAGCAAGAGATCGGAGCAAGCAGTGAGCGATACACAGAAAGGGTTGGCAGTTAGTAAAAGGCAGGCACCGCATGACAAAAAGTGAGTGTGCACCACACCAGGCTTGGCAGCTTTATCTCCCACCTTCGCGCCAAAGTGGTAAGCTAGCATCCAGGTTATGTTACCATTCATGTTAATTGTGCTTGTGTGCAAGAGAGAGGAGTGGGAAGATCGACTGGGGGGCGTTGCGATGTGTTTCAAATAAAACCCGTTTATTTATATGGCGCATAAGGCGGATTGCAGGTTGTCAGTGTGCTTTGCAAACCTCTACAAATGTGTCTATTTTTATCCGAAAAAACTGGCACCTATTGGCTTGTCTTGGAAAGGATGAAAGGCGGAGTCACAGCACCGGACTCTAAGCCTGTGAACTGCAAGTTGCACACAGATCTTTGCAGCAGATGCCCTACCAGCTGTTGTGTTTTTTTAAATTTATTTAGTGAGGTTTGTTTCGTGTCAGAATGGCAGCCTTGCGGCTCGCTTCAGAGGTTGAACAGCAGCCAACAAGATCAGGGCATGGCACGGGGGCAACTCAAACGAAATCCAAGAGTTGCGTGGCAGCGCCATGGCACGGAAAGGCAAACTACTGCCAACTTGGCCCGCATGAACACTCATTCTCCCGGCTACAGTGCAAGTGTTATTTATCAAGGGATGATGTGAGCCTTGCAAACAAAATGAAATAGGGGTTCCGGGCAGTCTTGTCGACACATTTCATGCTTCGTCTTTGCACAGTACCTACATGTTGTATGTATCCCTGCTTTCTTCTTGACGCTATTGATTTCAGTCTTTTCTCGTTTTTGTTCTACTTCCCTCCATTGTTTGATTTTTGATCCATTTTTCCAAAACGAAAGTCAGGTTTTGTGTCTAGCACTGGCCCACAAGGTTTGGTGTACAGCGTAGTTACACAAAAAAGTGTTGCCTCACTTTTCCTCGTGGACTAGCACTGGACGCCCCTGCATCTTAAATAAGTAAAATGTTATTCTCAGAGAGGTGACTCTGGTGCAAGCTGTTTTTGTTTGTGACCTAGCTGGGACTTTGTGGGCATCTGAGGGAGCCATCTACCTGTGTTTTTTTTAACACCACTGTGACAAAACACATGTTGAAAGAGCCCAGCCCCCATGGTCACAATTGTTTCAGTGCTGAAACGAATGTGGCCAGAAATTTGGGCGGGAGTCCTAGCATGAGCTGTCCTGCGGGCTATAAAGCCAAGATTTGATAAAGGTGCCCTTTGACAAATCGGAGTTGATCGAGATGCAGCTGGGATGAGGACGAGATAAAAGAAGTGGGCTGAGAGATGAAAAGCAAGAAGGAGATGTAGGAAATGAATAGGGCAGCAGAGGCACAGAAGAAAAAATGTCAGTGAAAAAGTTGGCGACTGAGAAAAGTAGATGAAGAAACAAAATGGAAACATGATAGGGAGTGAGATGTTATAGGCAGAGTGGTGAAAGGAGGAACCACTGTTGGTGTAATATGGACAGAGAGTTAAAATAAAAGCGTAAGAGGAGAGAGAGAGGGAAAGGAAGAGTGGGAAGAAGTAGCCGCGGATCAAGAAATGGAAAGGGCGGGAGCAAAGGGGTGTGCAAAGAGTGACAATGAAAGAAGGGGACAGGGAGGCAGATGAGAGAGAGGTTCACAGAGAGGAGGGATGGACTGAGGGGAGTGCAAAGAGTGACAATGCGAGGAGAGTGACAGGGATGGAGATGAGAGAGAAGTTGACAGAGAGGAGAAATGGACAGAGGGGAAGGGAACAAGTGTCAATAAGAGGGGGTGACAGATGCAGATGAGAGAGATTTGCAGGGAGGGACGTGGAAACAGGTACAGCAAGGAGAGTCACACGGATGGAGATAAAGAGCGTGTCATCCTGTTCATAAGGGCCAAATGAGGTTGGAAAGAATGGCAATGAGAGGAGAGGGACAGAGATGGAGGTCAGACAGAGAGTTTCACAGAGAGGAGGGAAGGGCAAAAGGGAGTGGAAAGAGTGACAGCAAGGAGAGAGTGACACTGATGGAGATGAAGAGCGTGAGATGAGATTCATAAGGGCCAAATGAGAGTGGAAAGAGTGGCAATGAGAGGAGAGTGACAGAGAGAGAGGTTCACAGAGAGGAGGGGGAGGGCAAAGGGGAGCGGAAAGAGTGACAGCAAGGAGAGAGTGAAAGGATGAACATGAAAGACGGTGCAATTCAGGCAGAGCTGTATGGGGGAAAACAGGAGGTAGAAAGAGTGATGGGGAGACCTAAAGGTGAGGGGGAAGTGCAGAGGGTGGCTGAGGAGAGGGTGGCAGAGATGGTGAAGGTGTGAGACACAAAGACACCGAAACACAGAAATGAGTTGGAGGCAGAAAAAGGAAGGTAGTAATTTTTTAACACAGAAAGAAACTCGACTTGCTGGGGCAAGCACTCAGTATTTCCTCATCCAGCCCAGCGTGTCTCCTGGAAGCTCCCAGAAAGGGAAAAGTGTGACCAGGGGTGCTTGTGAGGTGGCACCGGGCCCAGTATGTCTGGCTGCGGGTTTTGTGTTTGTCACTTTGTGAGTAAATTGAGTATTTCAACGTCTGCTTGCAGCTGCAGCGGTCTCTGTGTACTTTTTTGTGTACAGGTCTTTAAGCTTAAACAAATGTTTGTGACTCGTGCTTTATGTGTGTACTTGATAGTGTTTGAGTGTGTGCTTGTACTTGTGTTGGGGTGAAGTTGATGGATATAAGGATGTTGTTACAGATCTTGTCATAACACTTTCGCAAGTGCTTTATCAACCTTCCTGCTTCCTCAAATTTGCTTGAAAATGCTCAATTTATCCACTCTTTTTTCAAAATTTTCTCAGGGGGAGAACCCGCCCGAACCTCCCGTAGGTTGTTAGGGCTCGCTCGCTACGCTCGCTTGCCTCAGTGCAATACCATGATAAATTTACGCCTCACCACTTTCAAATGGCACCAGCCGCCACTGCCTTTAAGCCTATTAAGGACTTGCCATCATTTTCTCACACCAGACCTGGAAAAAAGGAAGAAAGAGAAAAGAGAGAGCCCAAATCAACCCCAACCCTAAAATTATTTGCAACCATCTACAGCCATTTAAAAATTGATAATCGACAACTGAGTGCAACTGTCAATATTGCATTGAGACAGGAGGGTCACAGGATTGTGGCACTAGAAGCACTGCAGCAGGCAGGCCCCCTGGTGTCAGACGTGGCCCGACCAGGGAGGGAGCAGCTTGCAGCTAGGAGTGGGCACCCATTTCTACTTTCCAACTAGCCAACGCGACCAGCTACCTTCATTTATCCTTGATCAACATCAGCAGCAGCAATCGCAACTGATAGCCTGACTAAGCCCCAACTCAAAAATAGATTAACACTTGCCAAAAGACCCTAAAATCTACAGATGATTAAAGACGCCATAAAAAAAGACCGAGAAATCTTGTCACAAGTCCAGGAACTCCCGCATTCTCCCCACTCTTAGCTTTAGTGAGCAGAAAAAACTCATTGGGAGCATGTCTAGGAGATCGTGCAGGGACCATAAGGGAGGGCAAACACCACCTTGAGGAAAAGACAGAGCCCCTGTTTTGTAGAGGGCTGGAAGATTGCCCACAGAGTTTTCCTTCAAAGTAGAGCAGCAGCAATGTCGATAAGGAACAAGCAGAAGCCACAAACAAGAAACCAAAAAAGTACGGTAGCAGCCCTAGAAGACGAGGTTGTCTCTACTAACTTGAGGGTCAGCGAATGCCCATCAACAAAGATCAATACACACATGGAAGGGTCAGTAGAACACAAGTCCTCAGCCACTCCCACATTAAATAGAAACATCTGGTCAATGGAAGAAATGGAGGGCAGACAAGGGCAGAAGCACTCACTGAGTACTTTCCAACTGTATCCAAAGGTGCCTCTATTTTCATCGGAGGAGGTCTTCTACCTGGCCTAACAGCGACCACACCCACAATAGATATGAATACAAAGGAGAACCAACTCAGCAGTATTATAATGCAAAGTTACACAACAAAGAGCAAGACGACCCCAACTCCTTAGAGCAGCACAACGTCTTCAAATAAGTTATCCCCCATTTTAACCTCCAGTCCAACGATCTCCCCAAAGAGTGGGAATGGCAGAGACCAGCAAGAGCTCGGGCCTTTAGCGACGGAGAATAAAAGCCCACTGCAGAAAATAAAGGAACCAAAACTGGTAGAGGCAGAAGTAAATGCGCAGGACGCTGACGGGGGCCCGCTGGAAAATAATTCTGCATTCACATGTGTAAGTGACCCTGAAGGCTCGGATCCGCTCCACTTGGGACTGGAGGCAAGTTCATACCAGCAAGGACTTAGTCTAAGTTCCCTGATCTTCGTGTCTGATAATTCATGCGACATCCCCTTGCATGACAATTTTGCTTCAAGTTTGGATCCCACCAAAGACCAAGATAAGTTATTGTCATCCATAAACATGACTCCCACGGCGGCAACTAATGAACTCACTTAGCAAACAAATTAGAAATCCAATTGGACATAATTCAAACAATAGACCTTGCGATTGTAAAAACCACAGCCTAACGTGACAACATTGAGAAGGGGCCTCTGTCAGGTTCCTATCCCCACGAACCCTGATCTGCCTAGCCTGTCTCACGTTCCCGCCCCTTTTTCTCCCTTTCAGCTGCCGGACTCAGATGCACCTCTTCAAGACCGTGAGGTTTCATACACCCCGTATAGCTGGCCGTTTAAGGCTGCGGACGAGGAGGACTACAGCCCTGCCCCTTGGGGGTGGGGATGCAGCGCGTCACCAGCGATTAAGAGGCGGGGAGTCTATGATATGGAGAGAGGAGACCGGAAGGAGGAAGACGTCCGAAAGCTGGAGAGCGGAGAAAAGGCGGAGAGCGAAAACTGGACGAGAGGAGCAGGAGTCCGAAGCACCATCGAGGCGGCAGCCGAGGAGACACCAGGAAGGCAAAGACACCACGCGACGTCCAGCCACGTTCCCGGAGGAACGTGGCTAGAGCAGGTGCATGCCCGTTTACGGGGGATCAGGAGAGTTGAGGCGATACCTCCGGGTGATGGGGAAGTTGACAAAGCGAGACCTCACTAGAAGCAGGAAAAGCAGAGCACGGCGTAATTCTCTGTTCCTTGTGGTGTCGGCCCCTTCCCTGCACAGTTCTGTGAGCCGACTGGGTGCTTTATCCCTCACACCCTTTCCCCACCAGTACAGACAGAACTTGGCACTAACGATAGTGCATCTTTTTGTTTTCTCCCTCACACCACATCTTTGAATCGCCCTGACGACCAACGCCCTGGGAGACGCCAAGGAGGAGAGGACGTAATCCCCCTGAAGAAGACGTTGCCTGGACAATGTCAGAGCACCTGTATTTGCTTACTCTAATAAACCCCCTTTTGCAATCAGACCTGTGGTGTCCCGTTTTACCTGCCCAGCGCGACAGGCTCAAAGCCTGAGAGAGCCATTGTACTGACATTGTAGCTAAAGTAATGAGATTCCCGGAAGGGCTGCTAACAATGATAAATGACCTAAGGAATCCCAAGCCGCCCTACCTGCAAAATATGTACTATTTCAAAACAGGACCTGACTCTATAGGACCTGACCCAACAGAGGGCCACAAACTACTAACACATAACTCACCTGGCTAGGGAGAAGAAGAAGCAAGAAGGAACTCCCAAAAACCTGAACCATCAAATAAGCACCTCTGTGCCACAAAGACAGACAACATTACAATTACCGATATAGGCACAAGTCAGGAAATTTCAAGCGTTTGCATACAACACAATGCAAAGAAGCTATCAAGGTGTGCGAAAAAAAGACTAAGGAAAAAACAGGAGTGTCAAAAGAAGACAGAAGTGAGATGGATCCGGAGGCTGCAGCCCCATGCCCAGGCACAGCCGTCAGTGCAGCCAACTTCGAAAGAGTAGGTGTCAGGAAACAAGAAGCCATACCCAATGTATACAAAAAGACCTAAGCAACTCCAGACACTCGAGACAACGCTAACAAGTTACATACATACATTGTAAAGAAAAAAGTGCCAGCGTTACAGGAATAAAATACATATTTACAAAGTTGACCTCATGTGAGTGCCAGATGGCCGTAAGGGTCTAGAAATGGGTTGAATTATTCCAGGAAGTGCCTTCGAAGGAGAAGGGTTTTAAGATCTGTTTTGAAAGTACGGAAAGATACGGAGGAATGGAGGAAGTGAGTTCCAAATTCTAACTGCATTACCAGAGAAGGATTAAGCCATAAATCTTTCCCCCTTGAGGGTAGGAGGTTCGTGCAGTAAGTTTTCCGCATTGCGTCAAGGTCTAGAGCCGCCTGAGATTTTGAATTTATTAGCCAGATAGCGAGGGGCGGAAGTGTGCAAGGCTTTGTGGGTGATACAAGCAGTCTTGTAAATTGATCTTGCTTTGATAGAAAGCCAGCGAAGAGACAACAGTATGGGTGTGACATGGTCATTTCTTTTAGCCCCATATACGAAGCCAGCTACTGAATGGAGGATGGATTTTAGAGGGGCAAGGTGGGATTTGGGGAGGCCAGAAAGGAGAGAGTTGCAGTAGTCCAATCTGGAAAGAATCAATGATTGGACCAAGGTTTTTAGGTCTTGCCAAGGAAAGAAGGGCCGAACTCCCCAGAGAAGGGGCAGTTGGTATTGTGCATTCTTTGTGATGGTATTCATATGGGACTGTAAGTTGAGCATTTTATCTAGGATGACGCCTAGAGATTTGGCACTGTCAACAATGGTAGGCTTGTGGTGGAGAATGTTCAGATTGTTCATCCAAGATTGGATAGGAGGAGGAGATAGTGAGGTCAGGAGTTGGCCTAACGGCTAGGGCGCTCAACCTCGGACCTGGGGAACTGAGTTTGAGTCTCGGTAATGACGCTGAACATCCTGTGATTCTGGGCAAATCACTTAATCTCCCCGTGCCCAACCAAAAAATGAATGTGTGTCCTCATGTAATGTAACTGGTGCTATGTAAAGCCATCTGATACCTGATTGGATTCGGGTCAAGTTCGCGCTATATAAAACTCTGCAAAAAAAAAAAAGGAGAAGGAATTCTGTTTTGGAAGGATTCAGAATTAGTTGATGTGTTGACAGCCAGTTTTGGATGGAGTTGAGAGTGGTGTTAAGGATTGAAATGTCGTGTGGAAGTCACCTTTAGGTAGATTTGGGTGACATCAGCATAGAGTGATAATGGATCCCATATTTTTTTTAGGAGATTTCCTAGTGGTTCCATGTAAAGGTATAACAGGGTGGGCGCGAGGATCGAGCCTTGAGGGATGCCTTGTCCAACAGAAGTGGAGAGACAATTTGCTATTTTGATCTTCCTGTATCTGCCCGATATGAATGATTCGAACCATTTGAGCACTGTGCCTTCAAAACCCATTCTTAGCTTTAAAGTGTTCAGAAGAGTGTTGTGATTAACAGTGTCAAAGGCTGCGGATAGGTCAAGAAGGATCAGAAGACAAAATTCACCAGTCAAGTACTCGCAGAGCATCATCGATCGCTTGTAGTAGGGTTGTTTTGGTAGTGTAGCTTTGAGTGAAACCAGATTGGAATTCGTCAAGGAGAATGTTGTCCTTGATATGTTGGGAAAGTTGCTTCGCCACACAACTTTCTGTAATTTTAGCAAGAAAAGGGAGGTTGGTGAAAGGGCGGAAATTGATTAGATCTTTCGCAATCAGCTCAGGGTTTCTTAAGAAGTGGGGTTACCTATCCTGTTCTAAGGGCAGCAGGAAAGGAGCCTTGGTTGAAGAAGAGGTTTATCAGACTGGTCCAGTAGTGTGGGTATAAAAGTCAATGGCAATGTCACTGGGGATGGGGTCAATGGAATGGTTAGAGGTTTTTGTTTCTAGAATGCTTTCAAGGAAGGCCGTTTCGGTGATGATGTCAAAGTTCTGCCATAGAACTAAGGATTTGTGGTCCTCAAGGCGGGGTAGGATGAGTGACATGATCCACAAGCGATTTTACTTTTTTATCAAAGAATAGAGCAAAATCTGCTGCTATCTTGGGGGGGGGGGGTCATCAAATATGGTGGAAGAGGGAGAGGTGTTGGTGCTTTTGAGAAGGTCAAATAACTTTTTAGGTCTGTTTCTGGCAGAATGGTGGAGGGTTCTGAAGTGCATTGCTTTTTCATGGAAGAGGTGTTTGTGGCAGCGAGCTCGTGCGAGGCGGAGATTGGTGGTGGAAGGAGAATGTCTCCATAGTTTCTCCATGCACCTCAAGTTTTTTCTTTATTCGTAGAGGGATTTATTGAACCATGGAGCAGAAGGAGTGGGTCTTTTCTTTTGACTTTGCAGTGGAGCAATATTTTTAATTACAGCTGATAGACTGGTGAGACTTTGGGTGGTAAGGTCATTGGCATCAGAGCAGGATTCTAAGATTGGAAGTGAACTCATAGCTGTGTTGCACAAAATGTCGAGGTCGATGTTTTTGGTGTTACGGAACAAGGTAGTAGTTCTTTTAGGTTGGCCATGGGTAACAGAATGAGATAGGTGCAGAGAGAAGGGGATGAGAAAGTGATCAGACCAGTCTAGTGGTATAGGATCAACAACAGTTAGCATTTCTACTTTGGAGATCACAAGGCCAAGAATGGAGCCCTTAGAGTGAGTTGGTTTTGTGTTATGTTGAACAAGATCATTTCCTAAGAGAAAAGTGGCACGCTTGTTGGTTTCTGAATCTTCCAGATTATCCCAGTGAAGATTAAAGTCTCCAATAAAGTCTGTTTGTCACTTTGCGAGTATTGGTCGCTCGCAAAGTCTTTGAATTTCTCTGTGAAGGCAGAGCTGTCACCAGGTGGTAAAGAGCTTCTGGGAAAAGCTTTGAGATGAGGGGAGTTTCTGAAGATAACTGCTACGCCTCCCCTGACTTTATCTTCTCTATCATTCCTGGAAATGGAATAGTCAGTGGGGAGCAGGAGATCGAAAGAAGTATGAGAAGTGTCATTGAGCCAAGTCTTAGTGAGGAAAAGTATATCCAGACTGTAGAGACTGATGATGTCTGAAAGTTCCAGCTTGTGTTTATTTGCGGTCTACAGATGTGAAGCAGACAACAAACCTCTGAGATGACTGTTTTGGTGAAGGGGGAGTCATGGCTTTTAGGGGTGATAGGGATGATGTTCCTGAGAATTGGTGACTGGATTGAAGATGGTAGATGTTTGGTGCGGGAGAGGGAGATGGTTGTTATAGTGCAGGAGATTAGTGTTCGCTGGAGAGGAGAAGATGTGGGGGTTGGAATTGTAAGAATTGTAGCTAGCCAATAAGTTGGAAATGTCAGTTGGTGAAAGATTATGTGAGGCTTTTTTGAGGCATGGGAGTTGGGTACTCATTGGGAGTTTGGGGAAGTGAGTGCTCGCCAAGGAAATGTTAGTACTAAGGTGGGAGATGGTAGATTCAAGCTGGGAGATAGCAGAGATGAGAAATCCTATTGTTTTTTTCTAAGGAGAGCAGAGCTGGGCACGGAATGTTAAGTTGTTTGATGTAGTCAGGAGGTGGTTCAACTTGAGAGGGAGAGCAAGGAGAGGGGGTAAGGATGGTGTGCTTGGAAGTAGGAATATAGAATGGAGGGAGACTCGTCAAGAGATGTTGATTCGAAGTAATTGTCAGTGCAGCTGTGGTGGAGAGAAATTTATGTTGGCACAAAGTGATTAAAATACAAGTATTGACCTCTAGCTGAGGTAGAGAAAGGTGTGGTCTGTAGTGGGAGGACAGGGGGATACAAGGGGGTCATCGTAAGGCATGAAGTTGGGGAGGAGAAATGAGGAAGAGGTAGAGAAGGTGCGCAGGCTGGGTGTAGTGAGTGTATGGGGGCTGTAAACAATCACAATGAGGATGGTAGCCGCGGTGGGTGGTTTATAGAAAGTGTAAAGTTCTGCTAGGTTAGAGGAAAGGGGGGAGGGCGGAGGTTGTCATAAGGGTATAGTGGTTCAAGCAGCAGTACTGGGGTGTTGGGGGTGAAGAGAGATGCAAGGGGTTTGCACAGGATACAGGATCAAGGGACGGGGAGGGGGAAGAAGGGATGGGTGGATAAGAGAGAGTATAAGGTGGAAAGGTCACTGTGTGAGCTGGGAAGTCAGGCTGTTGGAAAGATGGATTGGATGGGGTGATTAACCTGATGAGTGGGGAGGTTTCTGCGGAATTTCAGGCTGGTACAGTGATGTAAATGAGGGAGCTGCCATTGGCTGGGAAGGCGTGTTGAGGGTAACACCCCCGATGGGGAAAGAGGGATTAGGGGGAAGGGAAGCAGGGGTGAACCCAGGGAACGGGACTGCCAGGGGGACAACTGTGCCACTTGGGAGGACTGCAAACTGGTGTCCTGGTGGATAAGGGGAGGCGAGAGAGAATTGAGGAAGGAGTTAGATGAGGAGTCTGGAGGGATGGTCAAAAACGGAGAGATAAGTGTCTTTAGCTTGGATCAGGACTTTGCCGGTGTTGTAGAGTGAGATAGTGAGTGAGCCATTGAAACAAGCTGTAGGGGAGATTTTTAGTTGTTGCCCATGTGGGATAGAGGAGGAGGAAATAACATTGAAGGAGTTTTTGAAAATGGTGGTGTGGGATGAGATGTTAAGGGTGAAGAACATGAGGTCGGTTTTGAGCCTCCCATATCGACCGCTATGGTATTGGTCAATGAAAAGGGAATCAGGAAATTGTTCAAGGGTGTTGTGTTTGAGCCTTTTTCCTGATGCTTTTGACAAATGGGGGGGGGGGGAGAATGAGCTTGAAACAGTTGGCTCCAGCCTTCACTCGTTTCGTCAACATAGTTGTAAGATGGAGAGGGTGAAGTGAGGGAGATGGAGGGGAAGAAGAGAACACCACAAATGAAGTGATGGTGAGAAGAAGCAGAAGGAAGAGATGGCACATAATTCGGGGAAGAATTAAGTAACAGAGGGGAAGGGCGAGGAATAGAAAACCTGTTAAAGAAAAAGGCAAGATGATGTAGCTGAGCATCCAGGGCAAGAAACGTATCAGTTGCGGGTAGGGGCACATTGCTTCAGCTAATCTTCTGCTGTGTGCAAAGAGGGGGGCACAAGGAAAGTCTTAGGGGAAAACCATTGACGCTTATTTTGGTATAGCTCAATGTACCCAGGTAGGAGGTCACAACGTGAGGGGTGAATCACAGGTCAGAGATGCATAAAGATGAGAGCAAAAAAAAGATATGATGCAGGTAGGAGGTCACAACGTCAGGGGTGTATCACAGGCCAGGGATGCCATAGAGATGAGAGCAAAGATAAATAGAAAAGATGCAGCTGTTTCTCTGTGTGTATCAGTGGCGGGGAGAGGCTTGTTGCTGCAGCTGACCATCAGCAGTGAAGGAAGAGGGGTCACAGGGAGAGTCTTTGAGGGAAACCATGATGCTTAAGTCACTCCTGCACAGTCAATGTGACCAGGTAGGAAGCCACGACATCAGGTGTGAATCACAGGCCATACATAAGATAAATAGGATACTTAAAGATGAGTACATAAATATATCAACAAGATGCGTCCATGTAGGAGGTCCCCTGCTACAAGTCGTGCTCTGGCCTCTGGTGAGGCTCTTCACTTCAAGAAGGCGGACCCAGTCAGAGCCGGGTCCACAGGAGAGTGGCATTTGAGGATACTGCCAGTCCAGGGAGAAGTGGGTCTGAGCACTGGGAAAAACTCAGGGGCACAGAGGAGGTCCACAACGAGGCCCAGGACCTTCACCTCATCCGACCCAGGGTCGCCAATACAAGTTCGGACTCAAAGACAGATAGGATGCCGGCCCCAAGGGTGCTGCAAGAAAGGACAGGAGGGATCGGGTGGAGCTTGCATAGGGAAACCAGGACCTCCGCCACGCCTGTCCCAGGGTCGTCAATCATAGGCTTAAGCAAATGAACAAGCGAGTTGGCTGCCTCAATCAGGTCTAGTCTAGACAAAAGTCCTAAAGCACTGCCAGACCGGGGGTGGGGGGGGGGCAGGGAAGACTAGCCAAGGAAGCCTCGGACTTCAGCCATGCCAGATCCAGGGTTGCAGACCATAACTTGAGGCACATAAGCAACCAAGATGGCAGCCCCAATCAGAGCTGGGGCCGCAGGAGAGAACCAAGCCCCAAGGGTGCTGCCAGAGTAGGTGCGAGGGAGCAGGGTGAGAGGGAGCATGGGGAGACTCTCAGTCGGCCCCTGCCAGGTCTGTACAAGAACACCAACCACTGGCTGTGGCACAAAGATAACCAAGATAGTGGCTCCAGTTAGATCTGGAGCCACAAGAAAGATCAAAGGCCAGCGGGGGCTGCCGGGCCAGGCAGGAACCGGGGAAGCAGAGGCAGACACACCGATGTCGCACTCATGCTCATGCGATCCTCACACCCAATGCAGTCCCTGGCAGCATGTTCATGTCCCCAGCCATGACTCGAGAAATTTACTCCGCAACCAAGATGGTGGCTCTAGTTTGAGCTGGTGCAAGACAGACCAAAGGCAATCGGGTGCTGCCGGACCGGGCAGGAAGCAGGGGGAGCAGAGGCAGACTCACCGATGACGCACCGAGTCTGCTCATGCGATCCTCGCCCCAATGCAGTCCCTAGCAGCATGTTCCGTCTCCAGTCACGGCTCGATAAATTGACTTGGGGACGGAGAAAGGATGGAGGCTATGCCACTTGCTCGCAGTCAGAGGGAGACCCAGAAGATAGCGACGGCCCCAAGTCATCCGCTGCAAAGCCATGCCTCTCCCAGGGTAGGATCTCCAGGAACTCCCAAGGAGCAGCGAGCAAGCTGCTAGGCTTGATGCAACGATCACGGCGATTCTGTCAGCAGGGCCACCTTGCTCCAGGCCCCCACTATCTAGGGGGTCCCCTTATGCAGCAGACACCCAAACAAGAATATTGGGACCCTGATGGCTGACGGATGCTGCACCATCTAGTTGCAGGGGTCTCAGAGGGCAGGATGTCGAAGGAAAACCGAGCCGGAAACTTTCCTCTAGAGCTGTCCGTCGGCCATCTTGCTTGATGAATGCCCGCTCCCGCCCCTACTTTCGCTCTGGCGATCAAGCCTAGGGCTGTCTGTCTGCACCAGAGGGGAATAGAATGTGGCAGAGTGAGTGGCGATGAGACACACATTGTGTACCTGTATGCATATGATGCTGTTCTACTTTAGGGATATCCACACAGGAGTTGAAACAGCAGCATACATCCTACATACTTTTAAACTGGCATCAGGGCTGGGAGTCAACTGGGCAAAATTGTGCCTCTTCCCTCTGAGCCCCACATGTCCAATGCAGAAAACAACAGTAGGCGAACACTCAGTAGCATGGATGGCTTACACCATCCGCTGCCTCCTCATCAACATATATCATTCTAGTAAAGGCATGCTGGATGGGAACCTAATAAAGGCTGTATCCTCCCTGCGAGCTCAGACACTTCTCTGATGCTCCCTTCCGCTGAAAGTTCAGGGTCGTGTTGCACTGGCCAAAATGATGATGCTTCTGAGATTGCTTTACCACTTCTCAAACCTGCCAATCTGTGAACCCAAGAGCTTTTTTAGCACCCTGAATACCATGTTATGGGATCTTGTCTGGAATAGTGGAACGCGTAGAGTCAAGCTCTCCAAATTGAAGTTCACTATGTAGTAGGGAGGTCTCGGGGCTCCAGACTTTGAACACTACCACCTGGCGGCTCAACTCCACTAGCTCGCCCACTGATTAGCCAGCTGCCACCTCCTCAAAGTAGGCCATACTGACAGGAAAGCTGCACATGAGCTTTTTGTCCCCCAAACTGTCTTGCTCCCTCCCCTGCACCTCCAATATGCTGGTGTGCATCGCTCGCGAAAATTACAATAGGACTCTGGCTGAAAGTCACTCCTAACGCAACACCCTATTGTGCCAGAAATTCCTGCATATGTTGTTTCCATCAGACCATAAGGGGGGGATAATGGGGAGAATGCTGGTATCACCTGCACAGGTGGGGTCCTGCTACCCTTTTATTCACTAATAGTCCATAGAACAATATGGCATTTCAGCAGGCTCGTTTTCGACTCAGACACTTTACTGAGAAACTGAAGTAGGTCTGGGGCATTACCGACAGCGCCATCCCTACACCCCTTGACCCAGGCAATGTATTCCATTGGCTCAGGCAGGAGACTGATCACTTGGTTAGTTAGGGCCATTCCAGACCAAATACAACCCCCTGTGGCCCAACTCCGAACTCAATGGGAGAATGACATGGGACATCCTTTCACGCAGAAGGAGGGCTACTGGGCCCACACAAAACCTCCTGCCACACTATATTCCATTACATTCAACACAATATACTCCATCATGCCTACTTAACACCAGAGCAGCTCAGTAGACCTTACACATCGGTCACTTCTACTTGCCCACGTTGCCCATATGTTTGGGACTGCCCAAATGCTCAGACCTCTGGGGCACAGTCTGCACCAAACTCTCTTCTGCCACCGGCCACCTCTAGTATAACAAGCCTGAGTAGGCGCCCAAAGACCAGACGGAGAGTAACCACATTCCTAGATTTGGCCTTCCTCATTGCCTGATGGTTATGGAAGGCATTCAAAAAACCAAAAGGGGGGAGTGAAGAGGTTGTGCTCAGAAGAGCGATGGAGGTGGATACGTCCTCCTCTAGTCAATGTATAATAAACAAAAAGATCCACCCTTAAGCTGATATATAACTGTGTCCTCCCAGATTACACGTGTTTCCTACAGTGGTGGAAAACACACAGTTTTGTTAAAATACCCCTCACACACCAAAAGGACACTTGGTGTCATGCTTCATCATGGGGGTCTTCCCGCCCCACTGCAGGACGGGACGTGCTACGACCTACCACTACGCGGGAGCACTGTTCTTGGAAAACTATGTGTAGTATTTCCTATATATTTAGCAGGACACGGCACCTGGTTGAGCATCACTGATAAGGATAAAGAAAAATATATCACCTTGTACATAAGACAAGGCCCCTATCGCTACAGGAACGTCACAAAAAGTGACGTTCTCGTGGCGATAGGGGCTTGTACATATTCCCCCTGTTTTTTAGAGCTGCCGGTGCTCAGAAACTGCGGCACCTGGCCCACTTAAAGCCCTGCACTACCCCTTCCTAGCCCCCATGCCTTACCATGTTGGGGGTGAATAAACTGCCAAGTATGATCTCACCAATCAGCACATTGAGAGACGCCCTCACTCAGGTATACTGCACATCAGAACGGGGCCTGGCACAGTTTTGTTCCGTTTTATGAGTTCTTTATTCGTTTACCTGCCACACTGATTGAAGATGCATGTAATCACTCACAATCGTGTACCAAAATGTATCAGTTATTCGCCATCGACTAAAATATGTTACACCTTATTTCACCGCCTACGTGTGGAAGATGCCCCCTCCCCACAGCTTTGTCAAAACACTATGGGGGAGATTTACAAAAAAGTCATGCAACGCAGCACAGCCCCCCGCGAGGCTGCGCTGCGTTGTGCCACAGGGAGGGAGCAGGGGAGTGTCATATCTTCAAAGACATGGCTCTCTCCTCTCCTTTCCCTTGCACCGGCGTGGATTACAGCTGCCATGCACACACATTAGCGCAGCAGCCCTAGGGTGTGTGCATGAGTCCATCATAGGTTTTGTACAGGAAGGGTACCCTTTGTGTACAAAATACTATGCTCGACACAAGGGAAAGCTTTTCCCACTTTGTAAGTGTGCTGCACAGTGCAGCACGCATGCAAAGTCAGAAAAGGAAGGAGAAATTAAAGCATTTCTCCTTCCTTGAGCCTAGTTGAAAAAAGGCAGTTTTCTCACGCTAAACCCAATCTACTGCTTTTAGTAAATTGGGTTTAACGTGAGAAAACTTGGGAGGTTGCATGGGAATGCCCATGCACCAACCATGGTACGCCCCCAGGGCGCAAAGTAACGCAAAGCAGCTCAATGCGCTGCTTCGCATTACTTTTACGCTATTTACAGCGCTAAACAAGTTTAGTGCTGGAAAGTAATTTAGTAAAAAAAGATTTTGCGTCACTTTTGTGACGCAAACACGGCGCAAAAGCTTATTAAATCTCCCCCTATGTTTACTAAGTATGTATAAAAAAATGATAAACCTAATTAAACTTGATTAAAAAGACAATACTGGCAAAGAAAGCTTATGAAACGTATGAGGAAACATTAATCCTTATGATGAATCCTCCATCGGTGAATGTTTGTAACAGGTTGAAGAGTATTTTTATGCTATAAGAAAATGTATGGTTTAACTGAACTTGTTCATGGAAGGCATATTTGCACTTTTTAAAATTATGGTGATTGATATGTAGTGTTATGATCATATGTTATGTGTTTGAAGGCTCATTTGCGCATTTTAGAACTGTGATATAATAATGATTGATATTTGGTTTTATGAAGAAATTCTGCATACTGGAACACACATTTGTTCTTTTTAAACTTGTCATCTTATTTGACTGATATTTTCGTATGGTGGTACAGTACTATTTGTGTGGATTCACTACTGAATTACATAAATAAATAAATAGTACTTGTATTTAAAAGTTGCTCGGTAATCTGAAAGGAGACTAACCATGCGAAGTTTAGGACGGCCTTAATTCTGCATGTTTAAATTAGTTTATGCTCTCCTGATCTTCCTCCTCCTCGCAGCATTCTGGCACTAGCCTTTCCAGTGTCATCGCTATACAAAAACCTATGAATACAAATATTAATAATTCCAAATTAAAATAGTCGTCTAATGAAAAAATGTATAGATATAATTTATATCAGAATTACTTGCTTTGCACATTTGTTTTTTTATAGAAGCGTTTTAGTTAAACTATTTCTTCTTTACACCTGTCCTATTTCTTGGTCATTAATAAGCCTTTTTGTGTTTTTTAACAGGGTCTCTTTCCTAAATCCGAAAGCATCCCTTACCCAAATTGGGTATATGCGATAATTGTAATTCTGGCTGGGGTGCCGAGCCTTGTGATCCCCGGATATGCTCTGTACAAAGTTATTAGGAACTGCTGCTCAAAACAGAATGACCATCAGCAAGATCTTGTCCACATAGCAAGCATTGGATACCAAAATGGCAATGTGAAGAACCAAGCTTAAAACAGTAGTAAATCATGTATACTGAAATGTGTTAAATGCAAGATGGAAGATTTTGGCAATGAACTTGCAAGATCATTTTTAATTCATGTGCTGTTTTAGCACTATGAAGCCATTTACAGAAACTTAAAAACTGAAAGAATCAGCTACGGACTCAAAAGTTGAACTAATAGATGTGACTTATGGTAACTGTTCTACTTTGTGTCTCATAACTGTTTAGGGAAGGCGTGTACATTTTGTACAGTAAAGATTCAAAGTGTATGCAGTTCTTAGTGTATAATATGTAGACATGTTTCTCTGCTGCCACAAAATATCGTTATAAAAGAATTACAATGGTCCATTCAGTTGCTGCTGCCCTAGTTTTGATTAAATATTTTCAAAGATTTGAACGAATCCTGGCTGCACTGGGTTGCACTTATTAGAGGCGCAGACGATAATGCTTTACCACACTCTTCCCTGGAAGTCACAATATAGAGCCTTATGGGGGAAACTCGGCGCCTTCTTCGCTACCAAGAAACCTCCATGAACCTGCATGCCAAATGTATTGACTACTCCCCTCGGCACTTGTCATCCTAATGTGTTCTGGCTTCCCCTAAAAATTACCCGATCACAGTGAATTCTTACTCCACTTGCTACTGCGAACCTGCAACATCTTAACATTGTGAGCCATTGTCAATATATATTGTTTTCATACTGTCCTTGTAGTAGCTTTTCTGTGCCATTGTGATATATTTTTAAGATCATCGTATCTGTAGATTTTACAAATGTAACATTTGTTCAATACTATGTTATATTATAATTATTGATAATGACTATGCAATACTATACTCCAACTCTATTCCCTCACAGCAGCTACTTTTTGTATGTTTTATTTTTGTCCTGGGCATTTTTCAGCTTTCTTGTACTTGTATCTGTAGATTGTATCAGATTACTCATGCAAGGACTTTCCTTTGTATTCCTTCCTTGGATTATATTTGTTTTATGCGAAATTCAAGAAAAGTCTTTGAAATTAAAACAAATATTTTCAGAGAACCAAAGAAAGGTTTCAGGGTGAAGGAATCAATGATAATGTATTTGCTCCTCTTTTGAGTTCAACTCACTCCTCCGAATGAAGCAAATCACTTCGAGTCAGGAGAAAGACTGTTTGATGTATGTATGATGATTATAATTACAATCAATACTTAGCCTGGTCCACTTGTGTTATAATGTTTTGCAGATACTGCACAACTAAAGGCTTGCTTCCAGGTTAATTGAACTGCCATTTTTTGTGCAGGACAAGGTGTAATAAATAACAAAATCATATGAGTTCTTTAAGCTGCAACGTCTCAGATGACAGTCTGGGCATTCTTGCTTGGTTCAATGTAATCTTATGCCTTCTACGTGTGATTGTGGATGATATTCTGTCACCTCATCAAATGTTGAAATTCATCTTCCTCGATGAAATCTCAAGCTTCTTGGAATTTGCAGTGCACCATCAAAAATCAGACACTCTTTAAATATCACTTGATTGCGCTCTTCAGCCATCTCAGTAGGCAATGTAAGTACATCAATATACTGTGAAAGGTGAAAATGGATCAAAATCTCAGGCCTAAAATAAGAAGGCCTCAGCATCAAACCACCAGTGTGGATCCTCAAGTATGGCTCCCTTCTCAAAAAGCCCCAAATCTACCCCAGACATCTGGTGAATGTAATGGTATTCAAAAACAACACCTTCCAGGTCAAAAATGCTATTAGGACCACCTCTATAAGTTCAAAAGTAGCATTTGTCAGTATGCGGACGACAGAGAATGATCCCAAGAAGGAAACATAGGTGAACCCAGGGGTAGGCCAGCTCAAACACCCTCACAGCCTACACATATAACTCTCATCTAGAGGCACAGTCCTCAAGGTTCTCTAAAAAAATGGATGGCTGCCATCTGGATACACAGAGAAGAGGTTGTCCCCCCTAGCTCAAAATAATTAAACCAAAAATCAAAATTATTTAAAGGGTCTCACAACCAAAAAGAGACATGGTGTGATCTGCACATCACAAACAGAAGAACATCCAGTGCTGCAAGTGCAATCTCAAAATAGAATCACCACTTGACATTTGCAGGGTACCCACCACTTCATTAGACATACACAACTTTATAATGTCTAGCTTTTCAGGCTCCAAGCCATCAACCATAAATGGGACAACTTGCCAAGGAACAAGACTGGCCCCCAAAATGGTAAATGAGACAATGAAAAAGGCTAAGCAAGCCTGACTTCAGTCGTTTAAAGAAGAGGGAACCAGGCCCCATGAGCCCCGCACCTACCACCTTAATGACTGATGACACCTCACTCCTAAACCTAATTTTTTTCATTTCCTGTAACACCTCTAGGCTGAGAGAAGTCTATCAAGGATGAAAAACACCTGACTGAGAGCACCACACTAGATACTTGTGTCATCTGAAGGTAAGAGGCCTGGACAAAATTAAGTTTACACACTGCCTCTACTACAAACCTGAAGAGGAGCAAGAGGGAAAATCTGAAACGTCTATCTGTTGCATTCTCCCAAGTCAGACAATTATATTAAGATAGGAAAATAACAGATCAGACAAACTAGAAATTGTGCAGTGGATACCCAAAAATATGTGTGGAACTCTTGATAGTGGAGCATAATAGATTCTACTACAATTCCATACAATAACTGTCTACACTGGTAATTTGGTAGATGAGTTTTTGGGTTCTGCATGGGAAACTACTGGAGAATTAACATTGTGTAAGGTAAACCTAAATTCAGTTTAATCTCTGTCTTCCTCTGACAACCATAAACAAAACAGAAGGGCGAGTTATGAGCCTTATCATCGGTCAACCTCTATATTTTTCATGCCTGCGAAGCTTGTCCGGTCAATGGCATTTATTCAGGATGAGAGGGTCTCTGGATGCACCTACTATGAATATCTCTCTTGAAAAAAGAGTACAAATGTGTAGTAAATACATTCAAGTGATAATGTACTTATCTGACCCATGGAACCTCCTTTGTATTAGCCATAACTACCCTATGGATAGGTTACCATGAGGGGTAACTGCCAACCTACCATTGGATTAATTACCTTCCTCAGATGCAACAGGAGTTACTTTACTTACCACAGCTGATTGTACCACAAGTTTCAGAAAAGCCCAGGTTTGCAGGGTTTTCTGACCTTCCTAGGACCAAATATTACTGACACGCTCTATGTAAACCAATCACAAAGGGGGACTGAGGGCTTTTTAGACAGGTCCAGCATACATGCCCTAAGAATAATGAAGATACAAAAGGTATGCTGTTCCTTATATCGAGACACAGGAAAACTGGTTTTATGTGGTCCTGAAGTGTAGGAGGATGAGGATTCCTCCTCTTGGAATATAGGGCCCTCACACACCCAGCAAGGTGTCATGCTTCATCATATGGGCTGCTCCTTGTCAGGTCGGTGCTGCAATAGCTGGATCCTCATCCTCCTACACTTCATGACCACATAAAACCAGTTTTCCCATGTCTCGATATTAGGAACAGCATACCTTTTGTATCTTCACGCTCTATGTAAAGTCAACATTGAGTACACCTTGTGCACATTTACTGCATGCACTTTTAATCCCCATGTATGACACATGACTGCGCCATCTTTAATCATCTTGCGACTGGACTATTGCAATATCTTCTACTTGGGTGGCAAGAGATTTGTTATAAATAGACTGCATATTGTCCAAAACGCTGCTGTTAGAGTACTTTTCCATCTCCCTAAATTCTGTTTTGTCTCAAGGCTCCTTTGCGAACTTCACTGGCTTCCAATTGAGAAACATACTAAATTCAAAGGTTTTTGCATAGCCCATATGGTCATGAACAAACAAGGAGCACCTTGTATGGCTATTCTAATGCAACTATATCGGCCTATAGGGCACATACATGACTAAGATTCTTATTTGTCCAACCTCACAAGCATCTTCATATTAAAAATTTTAGAACATTACCCAATTTGTGGGGGGTGGGGGTGAGGGAGGATGGCAAACAAGGAGCAGATTGCGGGGTGTGTCGGAGCAGTGTTGGGTGTCCGACCTGCATGATCGTTGGCTCCATTGCACCTGTTGTCAGACGGCGGGCTGGCTCGTAGAGGGAGAGCTGTGGGCCGGCTCGCAGAGCAACAGCTGCGGGCCGACTGGTATAGGGAAAGGTGCGGGCTGTCGGCTTTCAAAGAGATAGCTGCGGAACAGTGATGTGGGGAGAGGGAGCGTGAAGATCGTATCTCGCAGAGAGAGACCTGCGGTATATTTCCAGTCTTGGCTTCACAGATACAATTGCGGGCCTGAGAACTCGCACCCGAAGAGCTGTGAGCCGACAAGTGGTTCGCAGAGGGAGACTTGCGGGCCCAAGAATGTTGTTGGAGGTATGCTGTTGATGGTGGAAAAGGGTGCGTTACCTGCTGATGTAGGGAGACGCAGCGTGAAAGCGGCATCAAGCACAGACAGAGCTCCGGTATATTAAATTGCCCCCGGGACCTTTCTTTTATATTTTCACTCGATGCGAGGCACAAGAGGGCTGCTAACATTTCCTGGTTTGAAGTGTTAGCAGCCAATCAGAGTCAAGCTCGTGCTCGGGAGCTAGGCACCGTCCAGATAAATATATATTTTTCCCTTTATTATCTCAAAAACTACTGAACGGATTTACACCATTTCAACAAAAGCACGCTTTCTGGACCAAGACCTTTCTCCTTGCCAAATTTGGCGTAATTCCATTCAGCAGTTTGACCTGTAGCCTTGTCTAAAGTTTCCTATGGAAAATGCATTGCGAAAACACTTTTTCGGACCCCTAAACTTTCAAGATACAAGCTGATCAAAAAAGAGAAACTTTCTGGAATATTTAGTAAAGATTCGTCAAACGACGCCAAAGTTATAAGCACATGAAGGGCTCCAGGAGGGGGGCTGCACAACCCCCCTCCCAACATTAGTGAAGCCCCGGGTCTGAGGGGACCACAGCGGGACCCCGCAGCCCCACCGAGCCCCCGCTATTATTTTTTAAGAAATGCCCCCGAGCCAACCCCGGGGTCTCATTAAAATAACGCGGGAACCTGCAACCCGTGCGCGAATAGCGCCGATATATATATATATTTTTTTTAGATGCTTTCTCTGGCCCTGAGGGTCCTTTTGGGACCCCCTGAGCAGGCCTAGGGGGTCAGGGTGTTTCTACCCTGCCCCCTTCTCTTGTTTTATAACTTTGTTTCTCTGTTGTCTGGTGACTCGCTTCTACCGAGTCACAAGATGGCTGCCAACACTTCCTCGTTTGGAGTGTTGACAGCCAATCACAGTGAAGCTCGTGCACAGGACTTAGGCTCCGCCCAGATATCGAAGCTTTTATTTTTCTAATTTCTCAGCAACTACTGAACGGATTTACACCATTTAAAAAAAATGGTCGCTTTCTGATCCAAGCACTACCTTTTTGCCAAATTTGGGGTCATTACGTTCAGTAGTTTCAGCTCTAGCCTTGCACAAAGTTTCCTTTGGGAAATTGATTTTTTGACTCTTATTCTTTGAATTTCTCAAAAACTACTGAACAGATTTACACCATTTAAAAAGAAGGTCCCTTTGAACCAAGCTCTACCTTTCTGCCATATTTGGGGTAATTCCGTTCAGCAGTACGAGCTGTAGCTCGTCGCAAAATTTCCTATGGAAATTAACATGGTTAAAACGCGTGTTGGGACCCCCTTTTTCTCAGTCCCCACTTGATGAATCACCCCCAAACTTTCAGGATAGGAGCTGATCTGAGACTTTTTGGGGAGAATTTCGCGAAGATTCGTCAAAACTTATTAGCAAATCAAAAAATGCTTTTCCTATGGAAACTAGGTTGTAACTATAACTACCTACTGGCGACCGCCAATAGTATATGGATACATATATATATATATATATATATATATATTTGCATAAGCGACTCCTGGACATGAAATACAGAGTCACGGACCCAAAGTTTCGTGGCTGGAACTTATTTTATTGATAAGCCATATGACGCGTTTCGGGTATACAGCGTACCCTTGATCACATGCGGAAACGCAGTCCGCTTTCTCTTTTTATATTTTAGTTGCCAAATCACCTGTGCTGAACATAAAAGAAACACTATCTGACAATCGTGTATCCAAAATTACGTGCGTTAATTGTGCATCAATGTTATTGACAGACCGTAATCATGTTGTCATTATATTTTAGTGGTAACCAACAGTAAATACATATTAACATATTTTGTTATCTCAAACACTCAGCTGCTTGGGTGAATCTCATCTGTATAAATACATCAATCTTTGATTTGACTAGTAACAAAGACTGTTTGCTAAAATTTTGGTTGATTAAAACCCCAAAATTGCATGTTATAAATACATATAATATAAATATAAATAAATATGTGTAAACAACAGATTTATTAAAATATATTTATGTGCCTAAAATTGTTTAAGCGCATAAAGTGCAACATGTGCCTATAACTGCATAAATGCTTAAAACCCATTATGGGTTTTCAGTGAGTATCACGCAATTCTGTAA
Organism: Triturus cristatus; assembly: GCF_964204655.1. Classification (NCBI taxonomy): domain Eukaryota; kingdom Metazoa; phylum Chordata; class Amphibia; order Caudata; family Salamandridae; genus Triturus; species Triturus cristatus. The sequence continues at coordinate 1,012,237,457 of NC_140587.1, read as the reverse complement.
CTGATGTGTTGATCAATTGGTAGTTGTAATATTTGACTAAACATATACTATGCTCATATATCGCTTGTAATCACTTTGTACACTGTCCTAGTTGGTCAGAAAAATAATTATACACTGTAAAGTGCTGAGTGCTCCCTTGATACTTATGAAAGTGCTAGTGCTTGAAAACATGATTTTTAAGTGCATTAAAAATTGAAAAAAAGAAAAACAAGAGAAAAATATATATACAGGGAAGTTATGGCTTTGATGAACTGTTCATAAATATTCTAACTTCATCGTTAATCATAACAGACTATTATGATTAACACATTGCCAGTTAACGGTGGAAAAAACAACAAGATTATATTGCATAATAATCCATATAAGGGTAGTTAAAATGTCATAAAATTACCCTTATTGCAAATCACTTCAGACTAATAGACAGACCTATTTTGCGTAAAACTGCAACTACCTGATAATACTGAAACAAAGATGGGAAAAATGGGTAAAAAAATCATTTGTTTGTATGATAGTTCACCCTTATGTCAGACATCTGCAGCAAACCCTGAGTTGTGTCTATAAGAAGTTGTGAAGGTCTTCTGTGTTGTTTAGACCTTTTGGATGTTTGCTATCCAACTCAATATTAAACCGCGATTCTAATTGGCGTAACTGTCGTTCTCTATTACCGCCTCTGCGGGATTTTAATACTGAGCTGATTACAAAGTAACTTAAACAACTCAAGTTATTGTTGTGACATGCTTTGAAGTGTCTGGCGACTGGGTAGGCCTCGTCGTTATTTACGATTGCTCGGATATGTTGCAGTATTCTGACGTGCACCTGTAGCTTTGTGCTGCCCACATATCTTAAACCACAGGTGCACGCCAAAACATATACGGCAAACTCGGTTTTGCAATTGAAGTGGCCCTCAATTAGTTTGGGTTTGGTATTAAAAGGAGTTACATAGCTGGTAGTGTTGATCCCAAACTTACAAGCTCTGCAACTTGGACATTTATAGAATCCCTGTTTTGGTTGTAACCACATTTTATTGTCTAAGCTGATCTCTGGGCTGTTTTTGACCAACTGGGATTTCATGGAAAAGCCTTTCCTAAATGTGATTGTGGGGTTTTCTGACAGTTGTGGTGCCAATACCGCATCTGTTAAAATTATGGGCCAGTTACGTTTGAGAATTGCTTTGATTTTTTTCTCCTGTTGATTGAAAGTAATAATCAATCTTGGTTCAGAATCATCGCTATCTGCTGCTAGAGCTGTAGCCTTTTGTGATTCCAATAGGTCCTCTCTAGTCTTAAGTTTCACTTTCGCCTGTGCTGCATTAAGGATAGTTTCATCATACCCTCTGTGTCTAAATCTAGTGATGGCTTCATTTGTGCATCTTTCAAGCTCTTGTGTTTGGCTACAGATTCTTTTGATGCGAAGTAACTCCCCGTAGGGAATGCTTCTTATCAAATGCGTGGGATGTTTACTTGACGCATGTAGGGTGGAGTTCCCTGCCGTAGCTTTTCTATAAAGTGTTGTGGTTAGCTGTTGCTCCTTAATGACAATTTCAACATCTAGAAATTCTATTTTTTCTGCATGAATATTAGATGTATGTTGGGACCCCCTTTTTCTCAGCCCCCACTTGATGAATCACCCCCAAACTTTCAGGATAGGAGCTGATCTGAGACTTTTTGGGGAGAATTTCGCGAAGATTCGTCAAAACTTATTAGCAAATCAAAAAATGCTTTTCCTATGGAAACTAGGTTGTAACTATAACTACCTACTGGCGACCGCCAATAGTATATGGATACATATATATATATATATATATATATATATATATATATATATATATATATATATATATATATATATATATATATATATATATATCCAAAGAACTGCTCCTAGCTCTTCATGGATTTTCTCCTCGAACAAAACAGACGCGGACTATCAAGTACGTGCTCAAAGTGCTCAAAGTGCTAATTTAATGTCGGCATATATATTTAGAGCAGTAGATCTTCGCCCTGCCTTGAGTTAGTGTTTCTTTAACCACATCCGCCCCAGCAAGTGTGTGATCAATATTGGTGTAAATTTGATTTAGTCACACCTCAATATAAACCACACAGCCTGGGGGAAAAGGGTTAGGGTTGGATGAATGGTTAGGAAGGGGGTTTTGGGGAAAGGTTTGACAAAGACAAACACTACACATAAACAACACACAATCTAGGCAGCCGACCATCATAAATCTGTTAAGGGAGAAAAAGGAAATGCATGTATGCTGATGACTTACTTGATGAGTAGTACTAGACTAGTAGTACAGAGCAGCAGTATATTATTAATTATTATTATTATGCAATTGCCTTGCCTGTCTGCCCCCAGAGAGAACCAAGTTACATACATTTTATGTTCTGGTGCACCAGGCTTCCTTTTAAAGCTAGCAAAGAAAATAAAAATAGTCAAATATATGCAAACATAATAAACAATAACACACACAGTTGTAATGATTGAAGAGAAAAAATGAATCAAATGAAAGGATGGTACTATAATTATGGTCAATTTGGGAGTTGCATCTATGCATGGCCCCGCTCGCACACTTCGCCCGACAGCACGACCTCAACATAATCTCCTACGCCGACGACACTCAACTGATCCTCCCCCTCACCAAGGACCCCATCACCGCCAAAGCCAACCTCCACGAAGGAATGAAGGCCGTCGCCGACTGGATGAAGATCAGCCAACTGAAGCTGAACACGGACAAAACGGAGGTCCTCATCCTCGGCTCCAACCCTTCAGCCTGGGATGACTCCTGGTGGCCAACGGTACTGGGGGCAGCCCCGGCACCCACCGACCACGCACGCAACCTGGGAATCATCCTCGACTCAACGCTCTCCATGACCAAGCAAGTCAACGCCGTCTCCTCCTCCTGCTTCAACACCCTCCGCATGCTCCGCAAGATCTACAGGTGGATCCCGACAGATACAAGAAGAACAGTCACCCAGGCCCTCGTCAGCAGCAGACTCGACTACGGAAACGCTCTCTATGCCGGAGCCCCGACCAAGCTCATCAAACGACTTCAACGCGTCCAAAACACCTCGGCACGACTTATCCTCGACATACCACGCCACGGCCACATCACCCCCCACCTGAGAAACCTGCACTGGCTGCCCGTCAACAAGAGGATTAACTTCAAGCTCCTCATCCACGCACACAAGGCACTCCACAAGACCGTCCCAGCCTACCTCAACAGACGACTTTCCTTCTACATCCCCAACCGCCAGCTCCGCTCCGCCGACCTCACTCGCCACCGTCCCGCGCATCCGAAGAACAACCACCGGTGGGAGATCCTTCTCCCACCTCGCCACCAAGACCTGGAACACCCACTGAGCCTACGACAGACCCAAGACCTGCTGACCTTCAGGAGGCTACTCAAGACCTGGCTGTTCGATCAGTAGCGCCCCCCCAGCACCTTGAGACCCTCACAGGTATGTAGTGTGCTCTACAAATGTTTGATTGATTGTTTGATTGCCTTCCTCTTGGTCCTTCCTTGGACTCTCCGTCCATCAATCTGGAGTGCCTGCCTGGCAGATGCGGTTTGGTAAGGTAAGTGTGAGTTGTTTTTCCCAGTATAGCACAGGGTAAGGGCCAGCCTATAAGTTAGATGGAAAAACAAAAAGGATATTTAAAAATCAAGGAGAAAAGTAAAGTTAAACTGCATAAATTAAGGAGGAGTGCAACAAGAAAACTTTCATGGCTAAATCATGTCTACTCTGTTTCCAGCAGTAACCTACAACAACAGAAGCAGGCCCGCCCACCCAACCTCCAGTTAGCTTAGATTTTGAGCCAGACAGCACTGAGCACACATACACAGCAGCATAGCATTTTCCAAATTAAGTAAGAAAATCAATACACCGCTGTCAGTCATACCACCACCACACTCGCCTCCACCACTACACAGACATGTAGGTCTGGTGTTGTTGTTTACCTTTTAGGCCACTTCATGAAATGCCCCAAGTCATTCCATCAATCATCTCCGATCCTGCTAACTGACTGCGAGTCCCCATTCTTTGTTTTGAAGCAGTCCCATCAAGTGCTGGCAAGCTGTCCTCTGCCAGGGATGGGTCCTAGTCCCTTTCTCTTCTACCTCCGACAGGGACTGTGACGATATCCTGAGGGAGGTACGAAAGCTGCAAAAGGGGAAAGTGGATAACGCCACAGTACTTTTCTTCCCTGACTACGCCACGGGGTGCAGAGGGGGTCATTTCTATTGGTTAAGTGAGTTGGGCATCAAATACTTCTTCCTTTTCCCGGCAAGGCTGCGAGTGGTCTCAGACACGCGATTGTTTGACGCCGCTGAACAGGTCTGGACCTGGCTGGAATCTACTGGTCGCCAGGAGGTGCAGACAGGGATTGAAGGGTCTGCGCAACAAGCTGCCATTCACAAAGCCAGTCGTAGTGGGAGGCGTAGGAGGAGCAGTCGTCCCCATCACAACTACAAGCCACCCCCAATCTGGAGCAGGTTATACAAGAGAGACAGAATGTGCTGCATGTGGTGGCTACAATGCTCGATTGCACTCAGAGACAGGATCCCCACACTTCCTCTGAACGCTTTCCCAGCAACAATGGCTCCACTGCGATGTGGCCATCCGGTGCGGAGTCTGGGCAACCCCCGGATGTGACTCCTCAGATGGCAGATAACCTAATTTAATGTGTACTGGTTGTACGTCTCTCCTTCGTCCATGGTTACAGACAGCTCCGGAAAGTCTCCAGTTTTCTGCAGTTCCTGATCTCCAGCTTCCTGTTGCTAAAGATCTGGTGTACAGAGGTCAGCACTTAGAGTAGGTCAGGTAAAGTTGTCAACCAAAGGGAATGAAGCAGTTGTTCAGGTGAGCGATGCATATCAGGGTTGGTGGTGGTGGTCTCCTTGATGCTCCAAGCTGCAATGGTATGAGGTCCATGTCGTCATTGACCTTGCCAAGGATGAATTGTTAGAGTTCTTCTATTCTCCAAGGGCCTCATTTATGAAGCCCTAGTTGCACTCTTACAATGCTGTGACGTCACGTGTTTGACGTTCCGGTAGCGCCATCTGCCTTAGCATGTTTACCAGGCCATGCATAGCCACTTTATGTGGCTTTTCATGAACTTTTAAATATGTGCCCCTTTCATGCATTAAGCAGTGTGAAAGGGGCGTTCAATGGGTGTTGCTGTGGGCATTCCCATGCCAAACCAATAGAATCTGAAGCATTCCCAGGTTTACGAGAAATCATAAACCTTCGGAATGCGCCAAAATCTAATATCACCCCAAGGGTGACATTTGAGAGGCGATACGCGGATAAATGTTTCAATTTCTCCTCTTTTTCTCACTTTTTGTATGTGTGCAGCATTCTGCAGCACACAGAGAAATCAACTCCGCAACACAGTCACCCTTGGACCATGGTGCCGGGGTGCCTGCGTTAATGCATGCAGTCATTGTGCATGAATGTACGGGAAAAATACCGGGGGGGGCTACTAAATGTGCCCCTTCTGACCGTTTAAAATTGCTGGTGAGTCATTTTCTTTACATACTTGCAGCGTGAAATTTGCACCACTTATTTACAAATTGATGCATCTATGTATATGCGTGACCTTGTGAAGCCCTGTGCCAGATTATAACTGCATCTGGTGCGATGTATGCAGGGTGGGCATTCCCACGCAACAATGCTTCATATGAGTGGGTCAGTAAAATTTATCAGAATTCACTGCGACAATTTTAGGACACCACTGCAGTAAAACTTTACGCCTGCCTCATGGCAGGTGTAAGAGAGACGCAGAGACATAAGGATCGGCTGGCCCCAAGCAGTGCTGGAGTTATGTCATGCTTGCAACACAATTGCAGCAATTTGTGACCTTAGTGCTGACAGATACGTCAGGTTTCCAGACGTATACGTGATTCTTTGCTACATGGAGCGCCGTACAGTAAATACAGTGCATCCATGGTGTTGCAAAGAGGACGCGATGAAAAGTGTTGGAACGCTGTTTTGTCGCAGCAATGCAGCCCTTTCCAGGAATGCGCCCTATCTTATTGATAGGGCGCATTCCTGACCTTTTGTTTTGGCACTGGGCAGCTCAGCAATATTCCTTGCAGTGCTGTCTAGCACCTAAAAATCTTATATGATCACCCACGTGTTTGCACCAATTTTAAGACCGGCTATTTTTTTGGTCCTAAAAAACTACCTCTAACTGAACTTAGCGGCAGTTTTTTTGCTTTTGCACCATACAAGGATTTCCTTGTAAATATTGCGTAATGTGTTTAGCAGTCGTTTTTTCATAGGAACGCCTACCTTGCATCTCATTTTCATTCAGTTCCGCTAACAGAAGTGGCACTCTTGAAAAGTCACATTTACGCTGGAAAAGTGCAGCAGTAACGTCAAAAAAATGATGCTACGGCAGCATTAAGTTCTTGTAAATATGTCCCTTAATTTTCATCCCCTTAGGAACACCTTGAATAGGGACCTGTGGAATGGCCTCCTGCCTTTAAGCGTATATAGGGCGGATAGCCTTATTTAAGATGATGTGACCCTGCGCTTTTTGGATGTCATTGTGAACTTCCATCACCCAAAACCCTGAGGACAGCCCTGTTGTGCCTCTTGGAGGAGGTTGGGGGACTGAGACTGGAGAGAACCTTTATCGGCATGGCCACATTGTTGGCCAAACAAGATATTGCCCGTAACTGGAAGTCGCCGGAATCACCCCTCATTGGAGGAGGGAGGTGGACTGGTGTGCCCACCATGAGAAGCTGATCTAAGAGGCCCAGTTATGCCACCAAAAGAATGATAAGATATGGAGCGGGTGGTGGTCACCTCATGGGTTGAATGTGTTAACGATATTGATGATTATGTATTTACTATGTCTATATCGCTAATGCATTTTTATGTAGCCTTGTAGAATTGTTTGTGGAAAAGGCCGAAATCTGAGAACTTGAGTATCAAAAAAAGAATATGATACTTTAAAGTCCAACAGTTAGCTGGATAAGGACAACGTGTCCTAGTTTCTGCAGTGCTAAAATTAAAGCAGCTGCCACCCATGGGCTGTGCACCACAAAGTTTGATCTTACCCATGCCACGGGAAACCTAATTTCAGCCCTAGAAACATTCGGTAGTCTGGTTCACAAATCTGCAGCGGCTGGTGCTGGCAAGGTATAGCTGCCTATTTGCAACCATCTCAGGACTAGGATCTTCACGCTGCTCCTTGGAGTTAACGTTATGTTCTTTTGGGTTCTGATGCAGATTTTGAGTGCGTCAGACTTTACAATGTTGATGTAGCAGTCGAACTTACTGCGTGAGTCTAGACCCACACTGGTGTTCAAGGCCTCGTCTTGCAAATCTGAGGTTGCTTTCCCACACTCAATGTGACGTTCCAATTCTGGTCACTTCTCTGCTTAGGGTGACAAACCTGTCTTCTCCAGCAGCAGTGTACCAAGGCGATGGGTCTTGAATTCCCATGGGCCTTTCCTGGTATACAGGGTTTGTGTTACTCACATACGGAGGCAACCTGCTTGGGGTCACAGCTACAGCCCTAATATTCCCAAATTGTTGCACCAGGGCCAAGGTCCTTAAGTTCTTGTTGCTCACTCTTGTTGTGCAGTGGTTGTCTCTCACATTTAAGGCAGTTTCTATAGTCTCTGAAGCACTGTTCTAACGTGAAGGCCCTAAAGTTTCAGTGCCCCCCTTTCCTAATAAAGGGGTCATGTCTCTCACACGCGGACAAGTAGTCCAATTGGTGCAGTGGTTCGGATGCACCCTAATCTTACGCACTGCCTCTCAGATTCTTGCATCAGGACGTCTAGACCTTGCTACCTCCTAGCTGTCTCCTGAACCTCACAGAGTTCACTGGTCTTGGGTTAGGTAGAAGGTTGTGTTCCAGGTGAGAATTCTTGATCCTCTTAGTGATGTTCCCTCAGCAAGCATGGGAAACTGGGCAACTCTCGGGTCTCAATTCTTCTTTAAAGAAGCTGAACTTTTGTTGACTTCTTCCATGCTGATATCAGCTTCATTTGACAAAGTGCGAGTCTCAAGCCTCCTATTTCATAAACAATTTCCATATACACTGTTAGATTTTGTGTCTCTGCTTTTGATGTTCTTGTAAATGGGGGCCTACTTGGAAATGCCCACATCTCACATGACACTTACTGTAGTTCAACATCTATCACTGAAGGACAGTCTACAAATTTGAGAGGCCCCACAAAGGCCATCTTGATGTTCTCATCAGTGATATGTGGTTTAAAAGGTTACCTGTGACATTGGTCCAACTTTTTATGATTCCCTTATCAGTCCCATAGTCTTCCACTGATGTGCTCAGGCCTCCTTTAATCCTTCCAAATTAAAGAGCTACCTTTTGAAATGCAGTACAGACCCTTGCTCTCCCTTCACCCAGTGTTTTGCCTTCTAGTTTGAGAAAATGCAATCCATATTTCTTTTTTTGAAGATTTATTGATTGACAGCTGAACTTAGCGTTATTTATTTTTGATTATTAATACACATTTTTTTACTACAGTCTCAGCCACATGACCTCTTCTGACTTCATGGCAGAAGACAAAGTGAAAGAGTTGCTCCGCTTATTACTAAAAGCAGGGTGCCTTGATTTACTGTTGGATAGGGGGGGTGGTCTCTGTGCCAGTTCGTCCAGCTAGGCACGTGTCAGGTGAGGTAGCCGCTGCAGTACTGGTGTGCACCCCACCCCAAAGCAGAGCCAGTAGACATCATGGTACCCAGCAAAGTACTCACCTTTGAGAAGGCAGTCTTAAAAGAGGTAAATGGGATAGAACCGAAAAAAACGTACAACAACTTATCAGCCAAATTGAGAAAAGCCATATCTACACTTAGAAAAGATGAGAATATCATCATAAAACCAGCTGGAAAAGGGGGTGCCACTGTATTAATGAACACCTGTGACTGTGAGCAAGAATGTCTACGCCAGCTAGCCAATACCAAGTATTACAAGAGACTTGAAACCGACTCTACCGAGACCCTACTTACTCGGATCAAGATTGCAGTGAATGAGGCAGAAACACAAGGATGGATCACCACACACGAGTCTGGCTTTCTTATAAATACCTCTCCAAAAATAGCATACTTCTACGTGTTACGTGTTACAGAAGATACATAAAGGTATCCTTCCACCACCTGGACGTCAAATCTTCTCTGGGATTGGCTCCTTACTGGAATCTCTTAGTCAATTTAGTGACTTCTTCCTATACCCCTTGGTCCAGACAACTCCATCCTACCTAAAGGACACAAGGGACGTCCTCAGCCTTTTCGCAGGAATCAATACAGATATCATTGAAGAAATTGATCTCTTTTTGACCTTGGACATGAAAGCCCTTTACACGAACATTCCCCAAGATGGCACTATCCCAGTAGTGGAAAACCTACTACAGACAACAGAGATCCCGACTGATACCGCATTGGAGTTAATAATGGAATGCATCACCGTGGCTCTAAAAAACAACTTCTTCATGTACAAGACCAACCTCTACCATCAAATACAAGGTACTTCCATGGGAAGTACCTTTGCCCCGAGTCTGGCATGCCTATAAATGGCACATTTTGAGTCCCAACACAACTTTACTGACTCCAATCCCTTCCAGGAAAATATTCTGACATGGAAACGTTACATTGACGATATCCTAATCATCTGGAAGGGAACAGAAGAAAGCTGTCGCAAGTTCAACGACTGGATCAACAACCTAAATCCATACCTACATTCATTAAATCACAGTCTAACAAAGAACTCCCCTTTCTAGATCTACTGATCTCCATCTAACAGGGCCGCTTGCGCACACAAAAGAAACAGACTGCAACAGTCTCCTCCTGTTTGATTGTCACCACCCAAAGGCCCTACGGGAAAATCTCCCTTATGGCCAATTTCTCAGGATCTGGAGGAACTGCAGTTCCCTAACTGATTATGATTCCCAAGCAGCATTACTAACTACTAGCCTGGAGAACAGGAACTACCCTACAGGTGTAATGAAGAAAGCCAAGAAGAGAGCACGCAATAACAACCGCGAAGGCCCACTGCAGAACAAAATACAAACAGAGGAGATGTGATGACCTGTCTTGCCACTTTAACCGCTCTGTCCAACAAGAAACAAAATATAATATTGAAGAACTGGAAGATCCTGAATACAGACGCGCTGACCATAACACAACCTAGATGTACGACCATGTTTTTTTGCAAGTCGCAAATTTTGCTCACTTGCGAGTCGCAAATTACATGTAAAACAGTGTCAGAGACACTGTTTGCGATTCCCAATGTCGTCGCAAATTGCATGCCTCATCAATATTCATGAGGCACTCGTAATTTACAACCCCATTGAGAATGGCTGGCCCTCCCAGGGATGGTGGCCTGCTGGGCTCAGCAGACCTAAATGTCTGGGACTGCTTTTAAATACAGCAGTTTTTTTTTTTTAAATGTAGCCCGTTTTCCTTAAAGGAAAACAGGATGCATTTAAATAAAAAAAATGAAAATTTTGCGTTTCATATTTTAAGGGCAGGCAGTGGTCACTGGGTCCACTGCCTGCGCTAAAAAATATTTTCCCCTGCATTTGCAAAGGGAACGGGTCCACTGGGGACCCCTTCCCTTTTGCGATTGCATTACCACCCTCTTGAAGAGGGCGGTAAATTGCGAGTGTTTTGCAACCGCAATTGCGGTTGCAAAAAATTTGTACATGGCTTTTGGGGTCGCCCCTTCCTAATAGCGAGTCACTAAACACTATTTTGCGAGTCGCAAATTATTTGTGACTTGCAAAATAGTGTTAGTACATGGACCATAGGATTTTTGCATGAGCAAACGGGTCGCAAACCCGTTAGCGCATGCAAAATCCTGTTATACTCGTGGCCCGTAGTGTCTTCCATCTTCCATCTTACGTCTCCCATGCTATGCAACCAGATAAACATGAGGTCTTCAATCCACGTGCAATGTGGGATAAAATACACAAAAAGCACACACATCAGCCCCTTTTCACAACTCTTTTGACACCCCTTGTAACTGCCCACACTAGCGCAACTACATATTTATCTCCACCAATATAACACACTCAAGTGCAAGTTCCACTTTACGCTTTGCACTGTGTAACTCTCCAAGATGTCTCCCAATGAACCTCGAGTTTACATGCACACCTCAATAGGCATTCTTCACACTCCAAGATGGTGCCCGCGCATGCGGTAGAGCGAAGACACGCCCACCGGAAGTTAGGCAACCGGAAACCAGGCTGTAGGAGAGTAGGATCTGCTTTTTATGGTTACCCCCACTTTTTGCTGATGTTTCACTGTTTTTCGACTTTAGTCTGGCTGGGACCCTGCAAGTCAGGGCCCCAGCCTAGCTGCTTCCTCTCTAAATTGATTGCATGTACTTTAGGTACACTCCAGATTGGATTCTGGGGTAGGCTTAAAAGTCCCTGGTATATGGTATACTATGTACCCAGGGCATTGGTACCCCAGAGGCCTACCAGGGGCTCCAGCATGTATTGTGCCACCCCTGGGAAGCAATTTAAAATGACACAACAGGTCTGCTACAGCAGCTTGTGTAAGGTGGTGTATGCACCCCTTACTGAGATATAGGTTACCTATATCTCTCCATATCACTGCACATGTAAACCTATCAGTCACCCCTATGGCAGGCCTTAACAATCCTGAAGGTAGGGTGCTTGGTTTCATGTGAGAGGGTGCCCATGCATGAGCAGAGCCCCTCTGCAGCTTTCGGAACCTTTATTCCTGGGTTGTTTGTGATGCAGCCAAACCATATACTCTTAAGTGCATTATAATCTCGCGGTAAATGCTAACTTTAGAATGGCTGCATGAAAACATGTTGTGTTTGGTGTCAAACACCTTGAACTCATACCCCCACAACAGTATCTGGTGTGGGAGGTATGATTCCACCCTACTAGAGGGGGAAACATGACAGCACCGGTATACCTGGTACCAGCTTAACAGACCCTGGCATCACAAAATGGATGCTGCCAGCCACTGACATGAGTGTGCCCTCCTGCTGCTGGACGAAACTCCGGCAGGGGAGGCCGGGACAATAGGTTTCCTGTCACAGGGAGGTGTAACCACCTCCCAGACAGGCTTTAGTGTATTGGGGCTGGGTGGGTGTAGTCCAAGAGTGCTTTGATGTCTGCACTGGGGCACATTTGGTGTCCCTGTGCATAGTCCAGCTAAAACCGGTTGCAGGGGCTACCAGCCCCTGCTCTGGCGCGAAACTGGACAAAGGAAATGGGTGTAGCCACCCCTCTTTCCTGACCCCTCCCATAGGTGGGTCCCCAGAGTTTGTCCCGCCCCTTCCTTGGGTATAAAGTAGGAACCCCTGACTACAGGACTTTAGATTTACAAGGACAAAACTCTGCTACAGATTTACCAGAACTTCTACTATCTACACGACATTGGATGACCGAAGAATCTCCCTTGGAGTAAAGGAGTTACTCCCCTGCAAGGCAGACACCAAAGACGCATCTGTCTGGTTTGCATCGACGCTGCTCTCGAAGGACACTGACGAATTTGCAACACAGGAGGTGGGTCTCCAAGCTTCCCAGAGGCCGATCCATGCTTTCAGCAACTCTGAGATCCAAAGCCCTCGTGGGGACCGTGCAACCCGAACCCCTGGATACCGCGACCATTTGCAGCAGCATATGCTTCTAGGTGATCCCTGAGGCTTTGCTTTGGGCTACTTGTAGTCCAGACCCCGAGCAGTGATTCCACCGAAGAATGCTGGCCTACACTCATCGAGTGATCCGTGGGCTGGTATCTAGTGCTTCCTCTTGAGGTCCCTTTGTGATCCCTTGTCTGTCGACTTGTGGGTCCCTGAGAAGGGTACTTGTACTTTCAATGGGCTTTCCTGGTTGCTCCAGACGTGCCCTGACTCTCCATCGCTTGGGGAGTCCACAGGATCTTGCTGGTCCACACCGAAGCATTTTCTTCTCACCGAGTGGGTTGTAGTTGCCAAGGCTTGTTGGTCTCCAATCCGTAAACTGAGGATGTATGACGTTACAACGCACACTTTTACAACGCATGCACTTACAACGCATTTTTTACAACGCATAATCCATTACAACGCATGACATTACAACGCATGACACTACAACGCATTTTTAAAAACTACCTTTACAACGCATTTCCATTACAACGCATACTACCTTTACAACGCATACCATTACAACGCATAATATTAAATTGCATTTAAGGTAAGTATTAGATAGTATAGGGGTAAAAGTTACTTTTCTAACTCCAGGGGGTGCAACAGTAGGGCAAGTGTTGGATAGTATAGGGGTAAAAATTACTATTCTAACTCCAGGGGGTGCAACAGTAGGGTAAGTGTTGGATAGTATAGGGGTAAAAATTACTATTCTAACTCCAGGGGGTGCAACAGTGGGGTAAGTGTTGGATAGTATAGGGGTAAAAATTACTATTCTAACTCCAGGGGGTGCATCAGTAGGGTAAGTGTTGGATAGTATAGGGGTAAAAATTACTATTCTAACTCCAGGGGGTGCAACAGTAGGGAAAGTGTTGGATAGTATAGGGGTAAAAATTACTATTCTAACTCCAGGGGGTGCAACAGTAGGGTAAGTGTTGGATAGTATAGGGGTAAAAATTACTATTCTAACTCCAGGGGGTGCAACAGTAGGGTAAGTGTTGGATAGTATAGGGGTAAAAATTACTATTCTAACTCCAGGGGGTGCAACAGTAGGGCAAGTGTTGGATAGTATAGGGGTAAAAATTACTATTCTAACTCCAGGGGGTGCAACAGTAGGGTAAGTGTTGGATAGTATAGGGGTAAAAATTACTATTCTAACTCCAGGGGGTGCAACAGTAGGGTAAGTGTTGGATAGTATAGGGGTAAAAATTACTATTCTAACTCCAGGGGGTGCAACAGTAGGGTAAGTGTTGGATAGTGTAGTGTAATATTATGCGTTGTAATGGTATGCGTTGTAATGGTAGTATGCGTTGTAATGGAATGCGTTGTAAAGGTAGTTTTTAAAAATGCGTTGTAGTGTCATGCGTTGTAATGTCATGCGTTGTAATGGATTATGCGTTGTAAAAAATGCGTTGTAAAGGTAGTGCGTTGTAAAAGTTGCGTTGTAAAGGTTGTTCCCCGTAAACTGACCCCCCTGCACTCGACATCCTTCGTGGGACAGCTCGCCTGCGGACTGTGGTTGTCGTCGACGCCTCCTGGTCCCCGTGGCACTGGAGTCAAGCTTCACCCCTTCGCACCTGAAACACCTGTTAACGGTGGGCATTCGTTTATCTGGCTCCTGGCAAGTGACCCAGACTCTGTCACCTCTGCTTTCAGGTTCTTCACATCTCTGATCCAGGCTTGGATCACACCGGACACTTCTACTTTCCACAGCAGCAGCACTTTGCAGCACATCGTCATTGAAATCAACGACGATTCCCGACACCATTTGACACCTATGCACCCGGCTTCCCTGGGTGAGGTAACACGAGTACGCCGGTGCTCCCATGGGTGCTGGCCATAGAACCCCCTAAGTCTAAAGGGGTTTGCTCAAAATCCTCTTCTAAATGTCCTTATTCTTTAAAATTCCAACCGCGACTTTCCTATTAAATTGTACGGGGCTCACACTGCACACATCCCCCGTGGGTCTCCTGTGTCACTACCTTGGGTGGTTCCTTGGGGTCCCAGCGATTCTGCGTGCTCTAGGCACTGGGTCTGATCAAGTCGTGGTTCTTATACCACTTTCTTAACATATGGTTTGGTCTCCCCCTGGGGCCCATTGTATATTGTGCTATTTACAGTCGTTTAATAACTGTATTATTGTGTGCCTTGCTCTCTAACTTTATAAAGAGGTTAGTAGAGAGAGTTTAGAAATAAATACATACATTTTATACATATACCTTGTGTGCATCTCCTTTCATTTAGTTATTCAAGAGGTTATAATCTGGCAAACCAAGCTGCTTTACACTCCTTCAAGACTTAGCCTGAAGGCTGCTGTCCATAGCTACCACTAGGATAGCTTTCAATAAAGGTTGTCTTAAACCGATTCATCAATAAGGGTTGTTTGGACTGGTTCAAGGGACCCACTATAACTAGTGGACGGCATATACCAGGCCAACTTCTCACTCAGGCAACAGTAGCACCGCTACTTGATTGGGACCGGATACCTACCGGCCAATATGCAGGAACGCATGCGAGGGTAGGTGTTGCAGATTAGCGCACCCAGCATAAACCGTGAGTAAAATACCTTTGGTTCCCCATTGGCAACAGCCACCAGGCTATGCTGTCCAAACTGATTTTAAGCTTGGTACTCCGCACAGTTTTCTTTAAACTGTTTGTTTCTGTTCCCCTTTTTTCCTATTGCTAATCACAACCTGTTACGGTGCGGGCAGCTATGTGATAGCCCATGGAACCTACTGGACGTTACCAATAGGTAAAAACGCATTCAATTCAATGTTTCAGGTTTTGTGCAGTACATCGTACCGACAATCCATGAGTAGGATTGTATATGCCGCTAACTGATTAAATGAGCTTAAACCCTTTTCTAGGGCCGAACGCTAGCCCACAACAGTGAGTGTTTGCACATAGTGACTGTATATGGCGCATGCATTTTATACTCTAACCTGGCGCCAACAGCACCACTCTCCTGCCACGCAAGAGAGTTCATAATTTGGATGAGATGCCATCAATCATTGCATCATTGAGAACTGAACAATAACTATGTTTTCATGTCTATCTATGTATCGTCTGTGTGTTTTCAATCTTTTCTTGACTCTTCTAGGTCACAACACGAGTGGTTACAACAAGCTGGCGCCACCCTATACATACAAGGGGGACCGCTCTACCACTTCGAATACAGGGGTTATTTCATTTTTATTTTTTAAATGTGAATGTCACAATTAAATATTATCCTTTTTTGGTCCTGATGAAACGGCAAGGATAGTTTTGACCATCGTAGGGCGCAAGACATGTCGACCTGATAGTTGCTAGGGTACATTATTACCGTATTAGTAACAATAACCTACAGGTTCTTTTAACCTGACAGGGGAGCCAACATATTTAAAAACCTTTAAGAGATCCCCTAGCAAATTTTAAACACTCACTCACCCACCCACCTTCCACAACCCCTCTATAAATAAATCTCAATCCCTCACTCATCATACGGCGTAATAAATAAAAAAAAGATATCCGCCAAAGAGACCCTTTAGGGGACCCGTAGGGTATTGCAGCACAGGCCCTATGAGGAGCAATGCCCAATGAGGAAGCATGACATCCCTTGGGATGTGTGATGGCAACAAGAGACAAAATCTATGATTGTCTCTATTCGTGAGAACAGAACCTAGACTCTCCTTTTCCCATCTCTATCTTGTCTCTCTGGACATTATTCACGTCCTTATAGGAACAGTAAACCACTTTGTCAGCCCCGGTTATGTTGAGATGGAAGCTAGAAATGGAAAGTAGTAAAATATATGGCTACAGATGTACTGGTATGTTAAGGACACAGGGTTAGGCATGGAGGAATGAAGGGAAGATACAAAAGAAGAAGATACACAAAAGAAGGAGGCTACAAAAAGGGACGGAAGGTCTCGTACACAGACAGGGATGTCAGCAGGAGAACAACAAGGGGACAAGGCTAAGAACATGAGAACTGACGCTGTGGAACAGATTGGACTGCTTTTAAATAAAGCTGTCTTTTTTTATAAATGCAGCCCGTTTTCCTTAAAGGAAAACGGGATGCATTTAAAATGAAAAATGAAACTTTTCAGTTTCATTTTTTTAAGGGCAGACAGTGGTCCCTGGGACCACTGCCGGCTCTTAAAAATATCTTCTCACGTACTCACAAAGGGGAAGGGGTCCTCTGGGGACCCCTTCTTGTTTGCGAGTGGTTTCCCACCTACTTGAAGTAGGTGGTAAACTGCGTGTGTTTTGCAGCCACAAATGCGGTTGTAAAATAATTGTACATGTCATGATGACTTGCTATTAGGAAGGGACGCCCCTTTTGAGTCAGTGACTGGCAAAATAGCATTTATAAATGCCATTATCCTATTTTCGGTCGCAAATGGGAGGACCTCCCATTTGCAGCTGCAAAAAAGGGTAGTACATCTGGCCCCAAGATCTTTGCGAAAAGGTAAGTACGCTTTTAAATAAGAATTCTTTTCAGTTTCAAAAGTGTACACTGCAATTTTTGCAATGTTAACCTTTGGAGAAAACCAATAATGCAGTTTCACAGGTAAGTAACCAACTTACAAATCCAGTCTTCGGGTGGCAGGGTCATCTGAGGGCAAGGTTCATGTAAGGACAAACACTGCACGACTAGCAGCACAGGGGCGGGCAGGTGCAGGGGTCAAAGTTGAAGATCAGACCCGATATTACCCAATTGAAACTGGGGGGTGCTTGTAGACACACTGCCCGCAGGTAAGTTAAGCGGACGCAGGGCTCAAGCTTTGGAGTTTTTAGGCAAGCACGAGGGGGGCCACATGGCAGCACTAATCATACACCACCAGCGGCAAATGGGCTGCCAGCTGAAGGGCGCAAACACCGTGTCAGGCGCCCAATGCAATTCAATGGAGAAACTTGGTTTGGAAAACAGGCTGCAGTTGACAAACTGGAGGCTGCACGAAGGAAACCAGTGACAGTAGAGGTAAGTTGGGATGTTGTGGGTCATAGGGACCCCATTGGTCGAGCACCTCAAGGCCAAGTGGCTTCGGATGCAGGGCTTTCTCTTACCAGAATAGGTTGCGGTCTGGGGGGAGCATTAGGATTCACACTGCAGGCATCGTCGTGGAGTCCAGGAGGGGTCATCCATCGCTGGACTTGGACTCAGGATTGCTGGGGAGCCTTTTCTGGATTGGTGGCCCACCTGGACACAGGCCGGATGCATCAGGTGCAGGGTGGTCAAGGATTGCGGATTCGGAGGGCACCAGAGTCCTTTGTGTTCTTTCTTGTGGACAGAGTCGCTGTCCTCTGAAGTTCTGGCCTTCTTCAAAGTCAGGCAGTCCTCCCAGGGGCTGTGGAGGTCGCTGACTGCAGGATAGGCGTTGTGTCTTTGCAGGATCTTCGAGGATTGCAAACAGGCCGGTAGGGCTGAGATCAAGTCAGTGGGCATTGACAGTCTTCTATGCACAGCGTCTTCTTCATCCTTCTTCTTCTTAGGTTGGCAGAAACGAGTTGCAGGGTCTGAGGGAGTCACCTAAAATGCTAGATTTAGGGGTGTTTTAATGGAGTGACAGGGAATGCCAATGGGCACCTTACTTGGACTGTTTATACCCTCAATTATGCCACCCTCCTGCGGGAGGGGGCATAGTTCTAGCCCTGATTGGAGGAGTCCCTCCATCTTCCAGATGACAGACTGAAATATATGCTTTACCTCAGGGGTCAAATTACAATGGTGGCAGGCCTTTGAGGCTTCCCTCTCTAGCACTGTGCCCATCCTGGGGGAGGAGATGTGACTCCCTCATCCAGTATGTGCTTTGTTTCTGATCCCAGAGAGAGGGGCCTCTCTATGACCACACCAGGGTTGGTAGGTTTTCGGTCAGCTCCTCGGAGGTGCCCTCTGAATATGTTTCAATAAATTCCACACTGGCATCAGTGTGTGTTTATTAAGGGGAGTAGTTTGGTACCAAACACTCCTGTGTTCAGAGAAGCTATCATGGTGCTTAAACATTATGGGGGCATTTCTGCTCATGCAGATATGCCCACACCTTTGAAATAATACACCCTGCCTCAGGGCTTTAAGGCTTGCGAGAGAGGTGACATACCCATACCTTAAACTGCTAATTGGCATGACACACAGGCAGTGTTCTATATCGACTTTGTCATTTTTGTCTGCACCAGGTCATGAATGCAGCAGTGGCAGTCTGCATGGCCTGGTTGAGGGGTCCCTAACAGGACCCTCTTCAGTCCCAATGACCTCGGTACCCAGGTACCAGTTACTAGGGACTTACTGAAGGGCCAATTTTGGAAATGTTTTAGGGAAGAAGCACTAGCACAGAGGACCTGGTTGGCAGGGACCCTGTGTATTATAATTGAAACCACATCATTTTCCAGGCAAAAAGTGGGAAGCTAACCATGTCAAAAGAGGCACTTTCTCACAGATGTCTCATGCAAGCACAGTTCATATATGGGAATATGCCTGGACACAGTTTGATGAAGAATTCAGGGTGCGTATGGTCTTGGACTCGGAGGTCAAAATGGGGAGAGATCCACTCCGATCTCTGGCAACACATGATGGATCCGTCAAAATGTGGTAAAACAATATTCACAGCAAGACCTTTGTACGAACCAGCACATGCCCCGCAGGACTGAAAGCAATATCCTGAAGGTACCCAAGCACAACTTTACACAAAAAAGTGTGCATGTTTTCAATCAGAGAACAAGGGCACTCATAGAAGCTTCTATAGCTGAAGAAAGCACGGTCGGCTGTGCAAAGGTATAGGAGTCTTCCTACCTGGCATAAAAGTCAGAGGGTTGACACCATTATCCTCTTTGTATAGTGAATTTTGTAATGATAGATAGGAGCTATTATCATAATGATAGAAATATTTGTGGTGTTCACAGTTCTGGTTTAATTAGTAATAGTTTTATTTCATGTTCATCTAACAATTGCAGCACACTTAGGTGCCGATCCTGATCCGTTAAAAATAATTTGCGTACGACCCGTATCCGTATTTCTTTACGTACGAGTCGTAGAAGCACCGTACAAACGGCCAAGTACGATTCGTCCGTGAAAAATATCTACGAATAGCGTCGGGAAAAGTCTACGAGAGTGCGTCGGAAAGTTTTAATGTCCGAATATCGTCGGGAAAAGTGTACGAAAGTGAGCCGGACAGTCTCACGTACAAATCGTAAAACACACATCCGAGCGCGCAAGTACGATCCCGACCGTCCGTCCGAATACACAATCGCACGTAAAAAAGCCCGTACGGGGCCAACGCAGGAGCACACATGTACACGGGTAAACTCATGCCCGCGTACGAGCTGTACAGCCCCCCCCAACCCCAAATATGTCAGCACCGTACACCACCCTGTCCGCACTGCACCCCAGGACCGCATGTACGCACTGTACCCCCAGCCCCCCACCGCATTTACGCACCGTACCCCAGCACCGCATGTATGCACTGTACCCCCAGCCCCCCACCACATTTACGCACCGTACCCCAGCACCGCATGTACGCACTGTACCCCCAGCCCCCCCACCGCATCTACGCACCGTACCTCAGCACCGCATGTACGCACTGTACCCCCAGCCCCCCACCGCATGTACGCACCGTACCCCAGCACTGCATGTACGTGCCGCACACCAACACCTTACCCCAGCACCCTCACCCAGCATCGCGTATGTACGGATCGTACCTACGCGAAAAAGACTCATACATAACCAGGACACTGTAAAACAGCACAAGGAGGGTCAAAGCAACTCGCACAACAACACAAAACACGTCTGCATGACAAAATACAACTCAATGACTGACCTGCCACATCCAAACAGGCCAACAGAGGCCCCAAACACAACCACCTCTTATAACACACCCACCAAAATTCAAACACAGCCACACCCAAAAATTGACCAATAAAAAGGGCCCACACACACAAACCATGAGCCTTTGCAACAGACCTACTGCGGACAGAGCCCACACACAAACCACCCCACATAACTCATACCTTCGCTACACCTTCACTCACACACCTTCACACAACCTCCTCCACAAACATCCCCCTCTTCACATTCACACACACACACACACCTACAACCATCCACACCCACACCCCACACCATGCCCACAGACAAGAATCCAAAGTTCACTACGGCGGAGCTGGAGCTCCTTGTCAACGAAGTCATCAGAGTCGAGCCACAGCTGTTTGGAACATTGGTCAGACAGACCAGCATAGCTGAAAAATCTGCCATGTGGCAGAGGATCATCGAAAAGGTGAATGCTGTTGCGCTCGTCCGAAGGACCAGGCATGAATGCCAAGCCAGGTGGTACGATCTGCGCAGGGCGGTCAAGAGGAAGATGAATGAAGAACATGCCCAGACCAACATCACTGGAGGTGGGCCGCCCCGCAGACCCGTACACTACCATCCCAGGGAGGAGAAGGTGATGGCCATGCTACCGCCGGTGGGACTACACGGAGTGGAAGGAGTCGCAGAGCCTGGTGAGTACACAAACAACTCACGTAACATGGGGGGAATGGCATCCACACCCCAACCACAACAAATGCACGCACCTACCCCCAAGCACTCACCGCACACAACCACACTCAAAAACCACGCCCATGCCACGAATGTCACCATTCACCCTTTACAAATCAAGGCAAGGCCATGTCCAAGGCTACAACAACCACAAACACAAGACTGGATGTCCGGGAGGCTGGGCCCCCCACAACACATTGTGAAAATGAGACGCAGACAACAATGTCCTCAGCCCATATGGCATAGGTACATACCCATGCACAATGCACAGGAACTGGCAAACTACTAACAAGGTCGCTGACACTGGGCCCTGCTGTATGCAGCACAAGGCCCTCCTGGGACCACTGTACACTCAAACACCAACTCCACAAGCACAGGTATCTATCACAGGAACTCACACACACTGTCATGCCAGCATACACCATGAGGGGACACACACATCACCTGGGAGACCCAATTACAACTCACACTACACACAACAGCAGGCCCGGTCACACTACCCCCCCTAACACAAGCACACACCCCCGGGGCAGGCAACGGATACACACACTACCACAATGGACATGTGACACAACAAGACCAAACCAGAGCCAAGTAAGCATCAGAGCCAACTATCTACAGGTCACACACTCAGGAGAACATCCCAATCTGTCTCCCGCAACATACCCATCCCCAAGTGGACACTGAGAGGAATGCTAGGGACATCCAACTACCTGGGGGAACTGTGTCAACTTGAATATGTATGAAACATGGATGTGGCATGAAACAGCATTAACATTGTCTCTCTCTCACACACAGGGCAACGTCGACGATCTCCCCCCAACACTGGGGGGGAAGAATCACAGTCCCAGGCACCGCGTGAAGACGATCCCACTGGCAGCGACGACTCTCACCACTCCGTGGATGACCCCGACCAACCTGGCCCCTCTGGTGTTGAAGCACCTGCAGCACCTGCGTCAGGTACATCTGTGCCAACCACCACCCCCATTCCCGCCACATCCCAGGACACACCCAGGATCCCTGCTCGCACTGAACAACTCAGCCGATCTGACCAGGAGGGACAAAGTTCTGCGGGCACCCAGGAGGAGGCAGACAACCCTGCAAATGCCATCCCTCAGGGGTCCCGTAGACCCGATGTGCCCACAACGGCAGGCCAGGCTCGTGTGGGCAGGGGTGGTGGGAGTGGAGGCAGGCAGAGGCGCGAACCTGACCAGCCAGCTCAGGACCCCGGTATGTCACACATACGCAACATCCTGGACTCATACCGGCTTGACACCAGAGGCATGGACCAGGTCGTGTCCAGACTTTCCGGGATGCAGGGGACCCTCGATGAGATAAAGAACCTGCAGGTCGAGCATCATGCCAGTCATCAACAACACCAAGGACAGATGGAGGCAAGACTGGCTGAGCTCCTGGCGGTGCACAGGGAACTGAGCCAATCACTCAGATCGCCCAAAGTCTGGCAAACCCTCCCTCTGCCACCAGGCGTAGACCAGCACCAGACACAGGGAGGGAGGAGGAGGAGGAGGATTCATCTGACGGAGCGTCCCCAGCATCGTCAAGGCCTGCATCTGAGGGTCCCCGGAGGAAGGTGGGTCGTCCACGGAAAAGACCGTGAGAGTCAGTGGACCATCCCCATCTCCCAGGTCACCTGGCCTGGCACCTGGCCCTCTGGCGCAACAGGAGCACCTCACCCAATGACATTCTCTGCCACATGGACTTGCTGGTCACAGTCTGACCAATGATGACCAACACTGTCGTCTGGACTCTGATGACTTCCAATGCCAAGGATGCCATCTCCCCCAGTGAACTTTGGATTCTAGGCACCCGGTAGACCCCTTACACATCTACCAAAAGATTCACCCCACCAAAAATAAATTCATATTGTTCTGCACATGAGATGTTGCTGTCATTTTGCATTATTCTACGACATATGTGTGTGGAAATGTCTAACTATGCCTGAGTGTTGAACCAACTCCAGCCATCCATACCCTGGGAACAGAGTCTGGTACAGGACACACATGGGTCACAAGGTATCATTCAATGTAGGCATGGAGCACAACACTCACCTGTGATGGCCTCTGGCTGCTGAGGGGGTGCTTGCTAAACTGTGCGGACAGACCTATTTGGGAGATCATCATCAAGGCGTAGAGGTCATGGCCCATGTGGAGGTACCCAGTGAGGGAGTCCCAGGTATGTGTGGCCAGGTGGGAGAACAATGTCCTGTATGCTGGAGTACGGTGGATGTGAAGAACGGTGGCCAGGGCAAGGTTGGATGCACGGAGATGGACCAACGGGATCTAGGATGACAGACGTACAAGGTTGGTGTGGGGTCGGTTTGTGGACTGCCTCCTGAGTGTAGGTGGGGAGTGTGGAGGACATCCTGCAGCAGACAGTGATCCATTGCAGCTATCTATGCTGGACGGTGAGGTAGCTGGGGCGCAGGGTGTAGAAGCTGAGGTGTGCAGATGCCCCCTGGAAGTGGACCAGTTTCCTTGGACTTTGGATGTACTTGCTCCGTAGAGGGCAGGGCAGTATATGAGATGGATGTTGTCATGGACCTGGGGGATGGTCTGTCGTAACTTGGAGTGGATCTATCTGTGGATCATGTGCATAATGCAGAGGGCGTTGCAGCATGAGGTACAGATGCAGTGGACTAGCATGGCATATGTGAGCGAGCCAAACATGATGCACACCATCTTGTGTGTGTGGCCACTGGGTGCTTGTGCAGGGCCTGCAGCAGCAGGCGCCATCTCCCTGCCAAATGCCCCATGTTGCACACAAAGACTAGGATGTCAGAAGGACAACTGCAACAGGCGCATGTGTAAAGTAAGGAGTGTCCAGTGTCACATGGCACACCCAGAGACAATCCATGCACAATCACCAAAGAGCCATTACAGCGGATCAGGAAACTGAAGGGCGACCTGCGCACAGGAGACACACCCTCAGCATCTGGTGATGGCCCATTGTGTGGTCGACCTTGCCAAAATACAGACACGACCATGTACTACATGGCCAATAAGGAGCCTAATCCATGATCAACTGCATGCATGTCGCTAAACTACACATGGACTCCTATGCATTATCTACAGCAAGTATGCCAGAGATGCCGTATGCCAAGTGGCAAGAGACCTGCATTGACAGAGATGAGGCACCTTGGAGTGTGACGAACACCTTTATTACTCATCCTCACACTAATGGAATTGCATCCATTGGAACAGAATCACAGGTCATTCGGCTGAACATGTGTGACCTACACTGGACACCCCCTGCAACACACAGATGTGGTAAATCCTACTGAGCTGGCACACAAGTGAAGGGGTTGAGCCTCACACCCCTTGCTGCACACGGAGAGTCTACAATTCCACATTGAGCCTCATATGGGGATGTCCCACACCATGTCCACCATGACCATCCCGTATGTTCCTGAGGGAGTTATACACACATGTATGCCTTCATCAGAATCCACAATCCACGACAGATGACTGTCAGGAAGGGTGACTATCAATTCATGGGAGCCATGCAACACGTCACGTGGCCCATGGTGAGTCGACATGTATGCATGGTAACACAACATGCACAGGAGCAGTCCCCACATATCACAAACACGTACCACCCACAAAACGCCTTGCTGCACTCCTTACCCAAAATGACTTTTCACCATGTCTGTGCATGTAACTCTGATCCAGCACACGTTGCAATACTCATGAGGAATAGCAGGAGTGCAATGATGACATGAGCAGACGACAGCCGCAGGAACCTGGGGAGGACAGACACACAACAAGTCAGCGAGGAGCCAGTAATCCGCAGACATGTACATGCACTCTACAGGATTGATGTTGTCACCATGGTAAGAATGAAATTTGTGTTCCCGCAAAAATATGGGGAATGACAATATCACTTGAATGACACATCAGAACACACCTCCAAGTCACTTGGCACACAGTCAGCTCGACACACACATTCCAACACATGCCACACAAGGCTCTAAGCGTGCACACTCAGACACAGGGACTCACCATCATGAGAAGAAGTTGCGGATGAGCTTACTCCGGATGTCCTCATCCTCATCCTCACTTGCCCCGTGCCCAAGCCCTTCATCCTCCACGGGTGGATGATCTTGCTCATCCGGATCCAGCATGAGTGGCACAGCCTTCTCCACTGCCATGTTGTGCAGCATGCAGCACACAAGGAAGATTTTGCAGACTTTCACCGGGGCATATGGGAGGGCGCCGCCGGTCTTGTGGAGGCACCGGAATCTGCTCTTCAGGAGTCCAAACGTCCTCTCAATCACGTGCCTCGTCTGCCCATGGGTGTCGTTGTACCAGTGTTCTGTGGCTGTTCTGGGGTTGCGGAGAGGCGTCATCAGCCATGGCATGTTGGGATAGCCAGCATCCCCTACATGGAAACATCATGGACAGAAGTGGGTCAGGAGAAGCAGTAAGATATGAAGAAACCGCTAAATACAGGACTAACAGAGTATACCCACCAACAAGACATGCACGTGCGTTGCGCAGCTGCAGCATCATTTCAGGGACCCTGCTACGCCTCATGATGTAGGCATCGTGTGCTGATCCTGGAAAACGGGCACAGACATGGGATATCATCATGTTAGCAAGACATACCACCAGGGCATTGATGGAGTGGTAATGCTTGCGGTTACGGAAGGCTACCTCCTGTGCGTGTGGTGGTACCAAAGCCACATGTGTCCCATCAATGGCCCCAATGACATGGGGCATCCCTCCCAGGGCATAGAACTCACCCTTGACACCTGTCAACTGCTCACGAGTTGGAAAAGCTATGAATTCATCCAGGTGTAACAACATGGCCTCTAACATATCATGCAGGACACGGCTGAACATGGTCTGGGACATGCCACCTACATCAGCTATGGTCAATTGAAACGTACCCGTGGCAAAGAAATGTAGGGCTGCCATCACCTTCATCTTGGCTGTCAGTGCAGTAGGATACCTGTGTAGCAGTTGGAGGTGTGGCTCCAGCCTTGTGGTCAAGTTGTCAATCAACGGTTGGGAGAAGCGGTAGCGGCGTATACAGTCACGTTCCCTCATGGCAGCCGAGTCTGGCATTGGTCGGGGGAGAGGCGGTGCCCTGCAGAAATTTGGAAGGAATAACAAAGATTGAGTACAGCACTACACCACTGTCAATGGACTGAGCACATGTTCAACAGCTACTACTGTAGTGAGTTCTCTCTGAATACGTACAGGCATTGTTAAGTTAGCATAACCACGTTAGATGTTAGAAAGCCATCTTTTTGCTTTTGCACACGGCACTGCGTTTACATGTTATTTCTTAAAACAAACTGCTGACTCGAGACTTGCTTCACACAAGAGCAATCTGTTGTTACCATCCCAAGCTCTGCGCAGCGACCTTGGTCTGTACATGGTGTGACAAACAGTCTGGGTTATTACACAATGCATGTTTTTCACTCTAGGTTGATCGGCCCACTATTTAGCCATAACACACGCGCAGCTGCAAATGCCTGAAAATTAGTGCTTTTAGTATCACAGACATCATGTTTATGATTCAGACCGAAGACGAGCCTTCCTGCGAGAAGACTCCTGATGCTCCTGTGATGTGATTTCACTAAGCTGATCTTTGAGGTATGGGGTCCCCTATTCAAGCCTAAGAGACCTTCTATTAGCATAATCATAATATTAGCTTCTTAGTAAAGGGAAGGTGGTAGTATCCACTGTCATTATAATATGATCACCCCTTTTATATTCTATGGTATTGTAACTATGTTGCTGGTTTTGATATTAATCATTTGTCTGCTTGTATTAGCCAAAGTACTGCATCTTAGGACACGTGGTCTATAAAAATAAACCCCTTTTATTTACAACGTGTCTCTGTTGATTATTGTTGTGGACTGATGTGAGAATAATATACGAACAGGTATTTCCGATTCCCACCATTCCTGAGTATGTACTGAGTCGCTTGTTCTGGGTTGTCTATTCATTGGGACCGCCGAGCTAAATCTCGGATAACGAATGGGACACTTATGCTAGCCGGATACTGGGTTCTGGGTTCTGAGGTGAGTTTCTGGTACACCACAATTCACTGAGGTCCTGGGGTTCTTCGCATAGTTCTGTGTATCAGCAGAATCCCTGCAACATGGCGCACCTAACGTTTGGTCTATGAGTTGAAACGCCTTAGTAGTGCTTACATTTAGTCCACAGCACCCTCATTCTTGTTTCCGGATAACAAGTCTGACGGATTTAAACCTACCTAGTTCTATTGATATAGGTTCCTTCAAGCTTGATCATTAAAAAGGTTATTGAACCCTTGTGCTACTAAATACTTGAAGTATAGTTTGTCCTTATGGCAGTAGACATTGCGGCGCACAGCCGTGCAGCTCTGAAACGTCATTTGACGCAGTATGGGGTGCCGGACACGGGCATGGACGTCATCTTTGTGGTGGGAGCCGATGCGGCTCACCCGTTTGAGTTGTTCTATTCCTGGGTGACGATTCCGGCAGTCAGTGGGGATGACGATACCTTTCATTCTTACACTGCTACTGCCGTGCCTGCTAACTATGCGCCGTATAGGACACAGGAGATACCAATATCTGCTTGGCAACATCAGATTTGGTTTAATGGCGCCCTCCCCCATGTGGTTATACCGCCGAGAATGGGCCCTTTATCAATTGCAGGGGCCACTTGGCCGGTACTAGCCGGATTTACGCCTCATCCCCGTTACCTCACGGTGACGGTGGCTGAATTGCGTGTACTACACACTGCCCTTATATCAGTATATAGGGCGTTGGTGCAGTATGTGTCGCGCACTGTACAGGCGGGGGCGCCTGTTAGTGCGGGACAACCTAGTGATCGTCACGCGGTGGTCATTAGTCCTGTTATGGTCAATTCTGTTGTGGGCAAGCGCCCCCTCACAAGGGATGATTATCCTTTTTGGCTTGCTGAAAAATTTGACCAAATAGAGGCGGTTTATCCGCATACAACTCCTGTGGAAAAACACAGGATCCTCACCATTAGTTTGCCTAAAGACTTAGTACCCCATATAGATGATTGTGTATCCTGGGGTAAGATTTTTGCTGCGACGTACGCGCAGTGCTTCGGCACTCCGTCTATGTTACAGCTGCCCTCCATAATTAAACAGGTTCAAGAGGACCATGGAGCGGAGTCTGCGATAGAATTGGGGATGCGGCTCCTCGGAGATTTTGGCCTGGTGGCAACCATGATAATGGGAAACCTTAAGGGTGATGCGTTGCACTTTCAGGTTCGTAATGAACTGAAGAAAGTTGCTGAAGAGGACAAGCCGCAGGAATTTGCAAAAATAATTGCAGAAGCATATCGTGATTTGGGTCGTAGCTCTTTAGGAGTTAAGCCTGTGATCAAAAATCCCGATTCTAAGCAGCAGGGTAAGGCAGAAACTTTTGGTAAGGATGGTCGGCCAATTTTTCCAAAACAACCTTGGCGGACTAAACAACAGGGAAAGCAGCAGCAGAAACAGGGCTCTCGGCCTGCCTCTCCCGTTCAGTCAAGTAGTGAACGCACTTATGATCTGCGAGATCGTGCTACTATTAAGTCTCCTGATAGATTTCAGGTTTCTGAACCGCGCTCTCCTCGTTCTTCACAGGAAACATCGGCTACACAGTCTGGTGGCGGAGGCGGTGGCAAAGGTCGGGGTGCTCCACAACAGCGTGACCAACCCCGACAGACTGAGGGTAAAGGCAAGCAGGACGAGTTTGCTCGACAAAGACCCCCGTTTCAGAAGAAGAAAGTGGCGGCTCTGACGGCAAAATATGCCTCAGATAGTGCGGACACAGCTTCAGAACCGGACATGGGCGCTGACGCTACTGGACAGCGCGGCAGAAATTACCATAGTCCGTCAAGCTCTGCGTCCATTTCTGGCGGCGACAGCAACTGATGTATTGGTTACTGTTGAAACAGCTGACACCAGAGTGGCTCCCCCTGATAGACTTTATGAAATAGTCTTATTAATAGAGGGTGACATACAACGTACTATAAAAGGGATTTTTTGGGATAATCTGACCACCACCTATGATATCCTCCTAGCGGAGGCAGATTGGCCCCCAGCCTTCATTTTGGAAGCTCCTAGAGGGGAGGAGAAAATCCTCCCGTCCTTTGCGCACACGGTGCCTAAGGACCAAGCTGAAATGTACGCTGGTGAGTGGGCGCTGGCGCTTGCGCCAGCGGTGTATCGTACTCAGGTGGGTTGGGACCGGTTGTCCCCCTGCCATGAGATTCCATTGCGGTCTATGCCCCAGCCACAGCCCCAATATCCCATGCGTCGTGAAGCTAGACCCCACGTCGCGGCGATCCTTGAACAATTGGAATATCAGGGTGTAATTGAAACTTGTGTGTCCCCTATGAATAACCCTTTATTCACTGTAACGAAGCCGGACGGCTCGTACCGTTTAGTTTTGGATTACCGGCACCTAAACTCCCATTGCCGGACCTGCGCGGTACAAAATACACATAGCTCGGCTCTAGTCGACAGTCTCGTGCGTAAACGGTTTAAAACGACACTTGACATTTCCAATGGCTTTTTTAGCCATAACCTGTCCACACTGAGTAGCCAGTGGACAGCGTTTACTTCGGGCGGAAAACAAAAACAGTTTACGAGATTAGCCATGGGCTACAAAAATAGCCCTGGCGTCTTTTCCGCTCGCGTGGTTTCTATCTTAGAAAGAATAGACCCCGAGGCATACTCCTATGTTGACGATATCTACCTCACGGATGACGAGCTGTTGCCGCATCTGTCTCGAGTCGACAATATTGTAGTGAGTTTTGCTGACTATGGCTACAAATTCAATTTTGCGAAGTCTCACATCGCGGAATATACAGTGTTGTTTTTGGGCTACGAGCTCAATAATGAAGGTAAGGGGTTAGCTCCCCACTTTCTGGAGAAGTGCGCATGCTTGAGTGCGCCAACGACTCTAAAGAAATTACAATCTCTACTGGGCTTTCTGAATTTCGGCCGTACGTACATTCCTGATTATGCCCAGCGTATCAAGCCGCTTTACGCCTTGGTACAACCCACATTTTCGAAGTCTAGCTGGCAGCTGGAACATTCTAAAATTTTACAGTCTTTACAGGCTGACCTTCTTGCTTCACAATATTTGCTGACACGTGATAACCGCACCAACCTGGTAATAAGAATAGTGCCAGGCGCCGTGGGTTTCACGTATTTGACGTTTAATGAGGGCGATACAGTCCCCATTGCGTACAAATCCCACTTGTACACCTCTGCTGAATTACGTTTTTCCGCGGTCGAAAAAGTTCTGACTGCTGTACAGATGGCGATCCTTAAAGAACGCGCACTGTCACATGGGAAACAGATTCTGGTTGTAACACCCTATCCTGCCTTAGAAGCGGTGACAAAGGCAAGTGTACCAAATTCTAAAGCTTTGCATCCTCGGTGGATACAATGGGCCACGACACTGACGTCGCCAGACGTCACCTACATCTTTGATGCCTCATTACAGACTCAAGAGTTCTTGCAGTATGAATTCGTTCATCCGGCTCCTCTGTCTTTGCGCCCGCTCGAAGAATACCATTGTGTCATATACACTGACGGGTCTGCGCAGCCCGCAATTGGATCAAAGCACGCCTACTCAGCGGCTTGCGCAATTGTCGTAGGTACTTTCGTAAATGGTGAATTCCAATCTGATGCAGTGCATACGCAGTCATTGGGCGATTGTACCGCGCAATTGGCGGAGCTTCGGGCTCTAGTGCTTGCACTGGAGTTTGCTGATCCCCGAGTCACTACTCTAATTGTGAGTGATTCTTTCTACTGTGTCCAGTCCTATAATGACAATTTACACTTCTGGTCTCAGAATGATTATCGAGACACAAAAGGTGGCACAATTAAGCATAAAACGCTTTGGGTTCGAGTGGCAGACTTTAAAGAACGTCTCCCACTCGTGAATGTAATTCACACTCTTGGTCACCAACGACTTGGTGTCCATGCTGTCGGCAACAGCTTGGCTGACGAGGCAGCAAAAACAGCAGTGGCTACATACTTAGTGGCAGCAGTAACCAGATCAAAGAGTAAGATTGATGATGACATCTTGGCAGCTATTGCTGCTACAGAAAAGGGAGGCGATTACCCGAAGGGTTTTCCTTCTCGTTACATTTACCATTTAAGTCCTGATAATGTCCCATTAGTGAGGATTAACGACGTTGGTGACAGAATTATTCCCAACGCGGACTGCAGACCCGCACTGATTCTGGCTGCTCATGAGGGGTTGGCGTCAGCCCACGCCGGAGTGTCAGCCACTATATCTCTGCTACAACAACGTTACTGGTGGTTTGGTTTATATAAACAAGCGCGCGCTTATGTTCTTGATTGTGACATTTGCCAACAGATTAAACCTTCTACTGTTGCGCGCCCATCACAAACACAGTTGTACATATCCAATAAACCATTTGGTTGTGTTTATTTGGATCACTGCGGTCCTTTTTCTTCTGATACTGCGTACAAGTACATCTTGGTTGCAGTGGATTCGTGCACACGTTTTCTGTGGGTATGGCCACAAAGGAGTGCTGACTAGCGGACTGTCATCAGAGATTTGCGTGTCTTTGTGGGAACCTTTGCGTGTGGTACCTTCCATTCTGATCAGGGCCCTGCGTTCGCCTCTAAGGCTTACAAGGAGGCTATGAGAAATTTGGGGGTCCTAGTCAAATTTTCGTCCCCCTACCGACCTGAGGGTAATAGTGTGGTGGAGCGAATGAACCGTGACTTAAAGCAATCATTGACAGCCCGTGTTTTAGGCACAGGCCGGAACTGGCTAGCCCATTTGTATAACGTTCAACGTGCACTTAATAATCTCCCTAGAAGGTCTCTGGGTGGGCGGACCCCGTACATGATGCTCTTCGGAATCAGAATGTTTGTACCAGACCTTGATGGTCTAGACATGGCGGCGTCGACCGCACCCTTTGACGTAGATGATCACTGTGCTGTTTTACAGACTCTACAAGAAGCCAGAGACACTCTATCGAAGGAACACATGCCCTCCACATCTGACGTTGAAGTTCAGGTTCCGGTAGTCGGCTGGCTACCCCGAGTTGGAGATCTGGTCCGTGAGAAGGTGGAGAACAAGAAGGAGTTCGGCCCCTCTTATCGTGCACCAGTTCCAGTGCTTGGAGTGCAGGGTACAAGAACAGTCATTTTACCTCCACTTCCTGGTCGCAAAGAAAACAGGTACATCTCTATTGACAATGTCAAACTTCAGCGAGTGGCCGATACTTCTTAGCATGACTCCAGCAGTTTCATGCCAGACGATGCAAAGAAATTCAATGTTGACTCTTGCTTCTAACACCTTGCCTGAGGTTGCCATCGAGATGCAATCGGTTACTGATCCCTTGTTGATACCATCGGCTGGTGGTTTGCCCGAAGAGACTGAGTATGCTTATCCTACACGTGGTCCCTCGCCTGTTTTACAATCTACAGCACTTGGCCAGTCC
Source organism: Triturus cristatus (assembly GCF_964204655.1). Classification (NCBI taxonomy): domain Eukaryota; kingdom Metazoa; phylum Chordata; class Amphibia; order Caudata; family Salamandridae; genus Triturus; species Triturus cristatus. The sequence goes on along the minus strand of NC_140587.1, from coordinate 1,012,204,841 downwards.
CGTTTCTCCTTTGACACTAACTCGTTGCCCTCAAGCCCCCCATCGAACGTTGCTATTTTTTTCAGCTGGTTTAAGAGACATTTTTTGATTGCCCCTTGGACATACATTTGGCTGTTGCTTTTCAGTATTTTTTTGTTTATGTCCATTGGGTTCGTGATAGTTTTTTTCCGTCTTGTGGATGGCCACTATCTGACTGAGAGATCGACAATTAGACTTATCAATGGAACTTTGGCCCCCCACTCCTCGTCCCACATCATGAAGAGGGACCAGACTTTTGTGAATATTACTGCCTGGCCCGTCTTGGATGGAATCGCATGGGATGCTGTTAAATTCCAAATTCATGGGCCTACAGAGGTCATTAATGTACCTAATGTATTTCGTGTTTCTATGGGTGATGTGGTTAGGCAGAACATACATTCTGATGATTGGGATGTACACGCCATTGAATCACTGTTTTCTGATTTGAAATATTATGCCGCTTTTGATGCTGAAGATTTATATGAAAATGCGGCTAATTATGCGGAACAGTATTGTTTTCAACATTATGGCAATCATTTCCTGCATAAAGCAAATACATTTAGAAATTTTGTAAATTTTACCCAATGGGAACACTGTCCTACTCCCGAATTCGGAAGTTCACAAACACTAGTTAACAAGTATTCATATTTTACCGATTTCAGTGTTTCCAACCCGGCAGCGTTTTATTTTAAGGTGCTGCCTGAGTCTGCCGCAAAGGTTAGACTGACACACACGAAGCTACTTTATTCTAAGTCCTTTATGGACGAATTGTCAATCAAAGGTTATGATGTATGGAAGGCTACTATTGATCTAAAGTCGGTTTGGGGTTCCAAGCCGTGGCAGGTACAGGGTACAGAGGCTTTACATCGTGCCTGTCTTATACCAAATCATATTTTATTTTTAAATTCATCCATCTTCCAAACCACCTGTTTTGGATTGGCTACTTCTAAACAATTAAAGTCACCTTCTGTGCCGGATCTGGGCGCTTATCCCAATTGGGATAACCACACAGATCTGTCCCTTGCGGTTTTGCAATCCTTAGTTTCAAATACATCTTTCAATATTTCGAAAGTTAATAGTGAGGGTTGGTTAATTTGGCAAAGCAGTTCAGATTTCTGTCAACGACGTTTTCTGGGGCTGAAACCGGGGTATACTCAGGAACGCGTAGACCCTCGGTTTGAGTCGTCACATACTGTAACTACATACTCTGTGGGCAAGTTATGTCAATCTTGGCTGCAACATTCCACTTTGGCGTCTGTCAAAGTTCATTTATCACAATTACATGACAAAATAGATTTGAATGATTTTGTTAAGGGTCCTGTGGGTGGCAGAACCAAGAGGTGGGCGTATGCTATTTACAACGAAGTCTGGAAGTTGTCACAGATTGAGGCGGCTTCCAGATTGAGGGCTATTGACCAAGCCAACATGGAAAAGGTTTTAGCCGTTATAGATAACAGCATTAGCACTCTCTCTTCTAGGATTTATACATTAGATAATATTGTTTCATCAGTAGTTGATATTGTGCATGATGATATGTCTGTGTTATATCATGGTCAAAACCAGTTGCGTTCTGTTATGCAGTTTGCATGGACATTGCAGACTTTAAAGGCAGGGAGAGTCCCTTGGGACTATCTTAACACTACATCGTTATTTCTTCCCTTTAACCTTACTGACAAGCAGCGATTTATGTCCATGAAGGATGCTACATTTTCATTGTTACATATTGAAAAATTAGAACCATTGCCTTTTTCTGTAGCGGAGATCAATTCGGCTACGTGGTTAGTCCACGGATTGATAACTCTACCTTTTGCGCTTTTTAAGTTTACGTCTTGTATGAAACATTATGCTTTGGGTAGATATGAACCGCTGGGCACCGCTTTCATACATGAGGTTTGGTCCCTCCCCTTTACGCATAGATGTACTAGGGACGGGACTGAGGTTTATTTGAAGGGCGAGGAATGTACCACGTCACCTGACCATTCCTTGGTATGTAGGCACATTCAATTACACGGCGCATGCAATGTACAAGCACCGAACTTAGCATGCATCCTACGGGGTGTCCCAGTGCCTGTGATTACGCCTTCTTTCACACTGCTTGCTAACGGAAGTTATTTGATTTTGAATAGTGAAGCTTGCTGTGGGATGTTAGTGGGAATCCCGTATATAGTAACTGTCTCGCAGAAAGTGGTCTGCTGCAATAATGTTCTCTTTCCACCCCCGCATGGGCGGCTGGATGCTTCCATCTGGCCTTCGATTCCAACCTTGAAAGCAGAGTTCAACAAGTTGAGCAGAATAAGAGCCTTATTGTCCCAAAAAGAGGTGTCTTTGACTTCCTCTCGTGAAACATTCGACCTTCACGTTGCTAATACGCGCACAGAGGTACAGGCGCTTCTGAATACTGACCTCCCCCTGCATTTCGGCTCTTTGATCCAAACTATTTTCAATGCCTCGTCCACGACCGGCCTGGCTCATTTTTTTAAACTTGTGGGCTCGGGTCTCGTGACCTCTTTCCAAACTATTTTTGGTGTGGTTCCGGGCTTTTTTCATTCACTTTTCTCGAGCATCTTTGGAGGTGTTCCGCTGCTTCTGGCACTAGTGGCGGGTGTGCTGCTTTTCCTTTTCATCCTACGGAATGGCTGCTCCTTCTGTGCCGCACGTGCACCTGTCCCGCCTGCATCTTCTTCGAGATAGGATGCTTGACTTTTATGGAACTCTGCCATTGGCGACCTTAAGCCTGGCATATGGATTGTCTTTCCGATATTGCTACTTCACCTGCGTGCAGCCTGTGCTTCACTGCCTGGATTGTCCCTTTGAATGGCCTTTGGATTTGTGCTTGACCAGCCTGGTGTCTCCGGTGCCGGATTTCGATCGACTAATGAGGCCCTTAGTGTCTCACGAGTTGACCTGTTCTGGTGTCCGGATAATGGCTTGTGGAGCAGCACATGGGATCCTGGGTAATTGGGACATCTCTACAGCTGCCTACAACTTCTTGGCTATGAGCTATTTGGAGGAACATTCCGGATGCCCTCTGATCGTGCTGGAAGCTCCGCTGATTGAAGAACACGTGTGTTCCTTCTCGTTGATGGATTGGATGGCTGAGACTTTCGCTGGCCCTGCAAATGATTTTTTGTTGGAAGCGGTTGCCACATATGCTGCCTATACATTCATGGATTGACTGCACTGTCGTCCTTGGCGCCTGTCGCTCCTGGACAGCACCCTGCCGAGGCATTTACCTTTTTCTTTTTTTGCTTTCTCCCTGATGGTTGTTTTGTGTTTTTTTTATTTGATTATATTTTTTTTCCGGACACCACAGTTTCCCCTTTTGTTTTTCAATTTTTTCGTTTCAGACTTTAACTCATTCTGACCCTTTGGATTGGTTACGCCTTGTTCTGCTCTGACGAAACTGAACTCTGCGTTCTCTCTTTTCTTGCCTACTAAATAGTGCTTCGATCAAGGGGGCGTGTAGTGAGTTCTCTCTGAATACGTACAGGCATTGTTAAGTTAGCATAACCACGTTAGATGTTAGAAAGCCATCTTTTTGCTTTTGCACACGGCACTGCGTTTACATGTTATTTCTTAAAACAAACTGCTGACTCGAGACTTGCTTCACACAAGAGCAATCTGTTGTTACCATCCCAAGCTCTGCGCAGCGACCTTGGTCTGTACATGGTGTGACAAACAGTCTGGGTTATTACACAATGCATGTTTTTCACTCTAGGTTGATCGGCCCACTATTTAGCCATAACACACGCGCAGCTGCAAATGCCTGAAAATTAGTGCTTTTAGTATCACAGACATCATGTTTATGATTCAGACCGAAGACGAGCCTTCCTGCGAGAAGACTCCTGATGCTCCTGTGATGTGATTTCACTAAGCTGATCTTTGAGGTATGGGGTCCCCTATTCAAGCCTAAGAGACCTTCTATTAGCATAATCATAATATTAGCTTCTTAGTAAAGGGAAGGTGGTAGTATCCACTGTCATTATAATATGATCACCCCTTTTATATTCTATGGTATTGTAACTATGTTGCTGGTTTTGATATTAATCATTTGTCTGCTTGTATTAGCCAAAGTACTGCATCTTAGGACACGTGGTCTATAAAAATAAACCCCTTTTATTTACAACGTGTCTCTGTTGATTATTGTTGTGGACTGATGTGAGAATAATATACGAACAGGTATTTCCGATTCCCACCATTCCTGAGTATGTACTGAGTCGCTTGTTCTGGGTTGTCTATTCATTGGGACCGCCGAGCTAAATCTCGGATAACGAATGGGACACTTATGCTAGCCGGATACTGGGTTCTGGGTTCTGAGGTGAGTTTCTGGTACACCACAATTCACTGAGGTCCTGGGGTTCTTCGCATAGTTCTGTGTATCAGCAGAATCCCTGCAACACTACACATATGCTACATACAGAGTCTGTACTGTGCAATGCATCCAGGACACGTATGCCAGCCAGGTAACACCCCTACCAACAGTCAGCTACACACGTGGGTGCTCAAGGTCAACATGACATGCCATGGAACTAGCTGTGGGCCAGTGTAAGTGAACAGGCAGACGCATTACAGGAGTGACATACATCCACATATGTGCATGAGAAGGATGTATTATCATACAGACCGGTTGCGGGACACTAGAGGCACAGGTCACATGTCCTTGAAATAGGACAGTCCTCACACCTTGCCATGAAGGGGTACATGTCAGGAATGATCACACATACATTGAGACTACGCAGATATGTCCTTGTCTCGCAAGTCCATGTGCGATGCATACATACATCCGTTACATCTGATTCCATATGTGGCCTGGTGTGCGTAATCGTGTGCCATGCCCATCGACACACACACACATGTTGGATGCAGCAACTGCAGATGCATGTCACAGAACAACTACAGCAAGCTCATGGGAACACATGACACACACATGACATAGTCACATCGTGCAACGCCGGTAGTTACATGTCAGGTGTCATTATCCGTGTCCCTGGCATCGGGGGACAGTTGCGGGTGTAGGTGACTGTGCCATGCCAGTGATGCAGTGCTCGACTCTCCCCAGAGAGTAGCTCCTCTGTATCTATTGATATCAAGTAATTTGCTGTTGTGTCAAGCTCCCCATTGTTTCCCAGTGGCATGGTGGGTACTCCAACTGTGTGGTGCAGGGCCTGCATATGTTTGTAGTATTGTAGATGTCACTCATGTTGCTGTTCATGCTATGCGCTGTGTCCTATGTAGTTTGGACTCATGTGTCATATGTATACAGGTGTCTGATCATTTCCTGTCTCTTCACCTTGGCCACAGCATCGTCGTGGGAAACCGAGGGAGACACTGGCACGGACGTGGGGGAGGTATCCAGCACTGGGGCCACCAGTGCTGGGGAGTCTGGCTCAGCAAGTGGCACGGAGGCCGAGGGGAGTCAGGCAGAGGACCTGTCCAGTCCCAACACCGACTATGACGCTGACAGGTCCGAGGCTGTGCTCCCAGAGGGGGCGGAGGCTGCTCCCAGAGCTGAAAGCAGCACTCCATCTCTCGCCGCACCCTCCATTCTCATCACCGCCCTCCCAGTTGCTCGGGTCCCTTGTGTCCGTGCTAGGCGACAACAGGTGCGTGACAGACGGCAAGGAGGTGTATTTAAGAGGTGAAGGGTGCACTTCCACTCCAGATCATTCTGTGGTGTGTAGGCACATTCAATTGCATGGTGCTTGTCACATGCACGCTCATGATTTAGCTTGTATTCTGAAAGGGATTCGTGTGCCAGTTATGACCCCGTCTTGTACGCTGCTTGCTAACGGTAATTATGTGCTATTCAATGATGAAGCTTGCTGTGGGATGCTTCCGGGAATTCCTGACATCGTGACTGTATCACTACGAGTGGTTTTCAGTCATTACGTCCTTATCCATCTGGCCTTCCATTCCAACCTTGAAAGCAGAGTTCAACAAGATGAGCTGAATAAGGGCTCTATTGTCTCAAAAACAAGTCGTGTTGACTTCATCCTGAGAAACATTTGTCCTTCACGTAGCTCACACGCGCACAGAGGTGCAAGCGCTTTTTAACACTGATCTCCCACTACATATTTTGGACTCGGATTCAGACTATCTTTCATGCCTCGTCAACAAGTGGCCTGGCTGTTTTTTTCTAAATTGTGGCCTTAGGACTCGTGACCTCCTTCCAAACTCTGTTTGGTGTGATCCCCGCATTTCATCATTCGATTTTTTCTAGCGTCTTCTGAGGTGTCCCTTTGCTTCTCGCCCTCGTAGCTGGGGTGCCATAATTGATCTGCGTACTACGCTGTGGCTTCACAACTTGTGTTACAAGACAGCATGCATAGGCTGCTCCATCTTCGGAAAAAGATGCTTGAATTCTACGGCACTCTGCCGCTGGCGACCTTGAGCAGTGCCTATGGATTGTCCTTCCGGTTTCCCTTCTTTACCTGCGTGCAACCTGTCTTTCATTGCCTAGATTGTCCATTCGAATGGGCTCTGGATTTGTGCCTGTGTAACTCGGTGTTTCCTGACCCGGATTATGATCGACTGATGAGCCCCTTAGTGGCTCATGAGTTGGACTGTTCTGGCGTCAGGATCATGGCCTGTGCTGCTGCACATGGAGTCCTAGGCAATTGGGACATCGGAACGGCTGCAAATGATTTCTTATCCAGAAGTTATCTTGATGTCCCCACCTGTTGTCCACAAATGGTGCTGGATGCCCCGATTGTTGAGGAACACGTGTGTTCTTTCCCCCTACTGAACTGGATGGCAGACAATTTTGCGGAACGTTCAGATGATTTCCTCTTGGAAGCTGTTGCAACTTATTGTGCTTATACCTTGATGGATTGACTTTAGCCCTGCTCATTTCATGGTGCATCCATCGATGCTGATATTTTTTCCCCTTTTACATGGTTAATTGACCTTCAACATCGTTCATAATTGACATTTCTTTTCTGACTTTTTCGCTTCCCTTCTATGGACTTCCAGTTCATGCCCTTGGTTCCGTTCTATCATACTTGAACTCTGCGTTCTCGAATTTGCGCCCCTAGTGGTTAGTGGTACAAACAAGGGGGGGTGTAGTGATGATTCCTATCTCCCTATGTATAATGCTAAGTTGGCACCACCGCGTTAGTTGTTAGTAAGCCATCTTGCCAATTTTGCTGCTTTTGCACGCGACACTGTAGTTGCGTGTTATTACTTTTGAAATGCCTACTCGAGTTTGCTTCACATGAGGACTGTCTGTTGATTGACATCATTCACAGTGAGCAGCGAGCTTGTACTGTACATTGTGTGCACAAACAGTCTGGGTGACTAGACGGTGCATGTTGTTGTGTGCAGGTTGATCGTCCCACTATTTAGCCATAACATGCACGCAGCTGCAGATACCTGATAGACGAGTGCTTGCCATATTGCAGTGCAGCACGTTTGAGTTTCATTGTGATGGAGGACTTTAGCAGGAGATGGGACTAGATGATCCTGTGATGTGATTCCACTGAGCTGATCTGTACGGTGGGGGGTCCCCCGTTCAAGCTTAGAGACCTTCTATTAGTCGAATGATACTACTATTAGTTCACTGGCGACAGGAAGGTTGCTGTTTCCACTGTCATTTTCTTATGATTGCTCCTTTCATTGTCTATGATATTGCAACAATGCTGATGCTTCAGAACTTAACCATGTGTCTGCTTATGTTAGCCACAGTACTGCATCTTAGGACGCGAGGTTAATTGAATGGACTCTTTCAACTTTACCTTGTCTGTGTCTATTCTGTTGTGGACTGATCTGAGAATAATGGCGAACAGGTATGTCTGATTCCCACCATTCCTGAGAATGTTGTAAGTCGCTTGTTCTAGGTTGTCTATACATTGGGACCGCCGAGCTCAACCTCGGCTAACGAATGGGACAATTAGCTAGTCGGATGAGGGTTTCTGGGTTCTGAGGGGAGTTTGTGGTACGCCAAACATGTCTCCTTCGTGCCAGGCACCGCACCCCCTGCCCCTGTCTCCCCTGCTGCCGTCAATGCAGAGTCTGTGGACATTCAGCGCCAGTTGCAGGGTGGTCAGACATCGCTGCTGCGTGTCCTCCATGGCCACACCAGACTGCTGACACGGATGGTGTCGTACATGGAGGGCATGTCATCAGCGATGTCTGACCACCGGATGTTGCTGAGGTCCATGGACTCGTCACTGACGGCAGCGGTGGGTCTCCTGCAGCGCTCCATCCCACCTCCTACCCCGGCACCATCCGCACTTCCCACTCCCATGCCTGTCCCATGCACACCCAGACGTCCCCATGCACGCACCCCACCGGACACAGGCAGCACACAACCAGGGAAGGCCAAGCGCACACCTCCTGTCACGCACACACAGGGGGGAGAAGGCACAGGCACTGAGTCGGGGGGCAAACAGCAGCCATGCTGTCACAGTAGGAATCTGCATTCCTCACGACCCACTACCTCCAATACCACTCCCCTTGGCTCTCCTGCCCAACAGTCGGACAGAGAGTCCTTCATGGGCAGTCCGTCCCTCAGCCCCAGTGTGACACCACCCCGCAAGCGTTTGAGGGATTCCCCGGGCAGGGTAGTTGAGTCCCCCCCCCCCTATCCACACCCTCCCCCAGTTGCGCTGCGACCCATCCCTCCGACCCCCCCTCCTTGGGGCCTGTGGTGCCTTCGGGTGCAGGGGAGACACTGGAAGAGCTTGCGGCCGTGTGCAGCGCCATACTGCCCTCCTCCTTTGGCGCTGCCCCACCCCCTGTGGTGGAGTCGTCCGTCCCTGCACCCACGACACCTACCCGTGCCCCTCCTGTCCCTGCGGTGCCTGGTTCTTCCCCCCCACGTGATGCCCCCCCTTCTGTGGATGATATGGTACAGTGAACTGTGCAGGCAAGCTAGGGGAGACGCGTCCCAACGTGTCCCCCCCAGGACTTCGCATCTGGCGTGGCCTATGGGCTTGTTGAATGGTGTACTGTAGCTACTTTTCTTCGAGATGCTGAATGTGGTTATTATTTTTTCGTTTGCACACTATTGCTTTTCTGGTATTGCTGTTGGTGCTGCTGCTCCCTGAGTTGGGGCGGTGATAATGTGTTGGGTGTCTGGGAAATGTTGTAGTGTCCTGCTCATGGGGTGGACCCTGGTATCTTCATGCCGTCACAAGGTGTCTGCATATATTCGTAGGTCATGTTAGCTCTTACTGCATGGTGACATTGTCCCAAGGTGTGTTCCTTCCTCTGTGGCACCTGACATCTTCCCTGCAGGGTGTTTCCCAATTGTTATGCTGAGCTGTGTCAACATTTCCTCGGTGTGTGACACATCCCTTCGACTTTGGCCATGCATGCTCTGCAATGTCTCCACCTGCATCGTTTGTGGCATCCTTGGTGGACACTGTACTTGTGTATGGAGTATATTGACATGACTTCATGTGAACATTTTCCCTTTTCCGCACTATGCATGTGTGTACTCCCTGCCTCACACACATGTGTTACGTGTTCTGCAGGGTATTTGGGCACCTGCCTGACAATTGTGGGCATTGTATCTGTGTGTACTCCACCCTTTTACTTCCATGGGAGGCAACGACTTGTTGGCTGGCCCGGCACCTGTAGATTCCTATCATTCCTGGAATGTGGGTGACAGTGTGTGTTCCCTTAGGCTCTCTTAGCTTAGTGGTGTTTGACATGAGGAGGCAGTCTTGTTGCATGATCTCAGTGTGTGTATTGTGCTGCCTCCGCCAGGTGTGGGTATGCATGTGTAATTTGTCATCACACCCACATGTGGTGTGTCATGCAGTGGGGGACGGATGTCCATCCTCATGGGAGTGGGACACTGCTGTCAGTGATGTGTTGTCATGGCACTCTCAACATTGTCGCACATTGTGGATGCCTTCATGCACCCATGGAGTTTTGCTCATCGGAGGGTGATGTACACACCCCCATGTCTCTGTCCACTGCTGGGGGTCCTCTGCACCCACCCCCATGTGTCTGTCCACTGCTGGGGGTCCTCTACACCCACCCCTCATTTGTCTGGGCACTGTTAGGAGTAATGGGTACCCACCCCTCATATGTCTGGGCACTGCTGGGAGTGATGGACACCCACCCCTCATTTGTCTGGGCACTGCTGGGAGTGATGGGCACCCACCCCTCATATGTCTGGGCACTGCTAGGAGTGATGGGCACCCACCCCTCATTTGTCTGGGCACTGCTGGGAGTGATGGGCACCCACCCCTCACATGCCTGGGCACTGCTGGGAGTGATGGGCACCCACCCCTCATTTGTCTGGGCACTGCTGGGAGTGATGGGCACCCACCCCTCATATGTCTGGGCACTGCTGGGAGTGATGGCCACCCACCCCTCATATGTCTGGGCACTGCTGGGAGTGATGGACACCCACCCCTCATTTGTCTGGGCACTGCTGGGAGTGATGGGCACCCACCCCTCATATGTCTGGGCACTGCTGGGAGTAATGGGCACCCACCCCTCATATGGCTGGGCACTGCTGGGAGTGATAGGCACACACCCCTATGTATCTGTCCACTGTCGTGGTACGAGCCGTACCCACGCGCTGATGGCCTGGGTAGGGCCCGTACCCCTAGGGCACCCCAACTTTGGGGGTGCGGCCCGTACCCATGCCTTTGGGACGTGGGTACAGGCCGTACCGCCATTGTTGGTGTGACGTAGGGGTGGGCGTGGTATGTGCCGTACCCATGCGCTGATGGCCTGGGTAGGCCCCTACCCCTAGGGCAGCCCAGCTTTGGGGGTGCGGCCCGTACCCATGCCTTTGGGACGTGGGTACAGGCCGTACCGCCATTGTTGGTGTGACGTAGGGGTAGGCGTGGTACGGTCCGTACCCACGCTCTGGGGGGCGTGGGTACGTCCCGTACCACCATTGTGGTGGTGACGGGTACGCGTCCACGTCCACTTCCGTTGTGGCGGGACGTGGGATTGGTGGACACGCCCCCCGAAGTGACCAGACCATGGAGGTAATTACTGTGCAGGATGTTTTAGTAATTTGTGGGGTGTGGGTTATGTTTCCTGACCCTTGCACACACACACACACCCCTTTGCCCCTGGGGGTTGTACTGACCTTCTGCGGCGTCTGCGTCGGTTTCTGTACACGAGGTGGTAGGCTATGAGGGCCGGGATGACACGTAGGTTGGAGTCCATCGCTGTCCGTGGCGTACCGGGGCTCCTTGTTCGCGTCATCCTCAATTTCCCGGCAGTTTTTGGCTCCCGTAAAATCTGCTGCGTGCGGAGTGACGTCGGCACGAATCGTACTTGCTGGTCCGTAGAACGCTGCCTGACTTCGTCCGGACATTGCGTGTGCGCCGTCCAGAAACAGATTTGTATGTATTTTTTTGCCGGTCGGTGTTTTTTACGACTCGTGCGGTAATGGTATTTCAGTGCGATTCGTACTTGCGAGTTTGTGAGGTGTTTTTCCCAGGTACGAGTCGGACGGAAAAAACGCTCCGTCCGACCATTCGTACCCGGGTTTTACCGGATCGGAATCGGCACCTTAATGTACAAGAGTGAAAAGATTAAAGTAAACATTTGCTAAAATCACTCATGTTCTTTATATTTTGGGATGAAAAAAACATGGAAGCTTTTGCAAACAGCAATTTTTGTGCATCCCAAAATCCCCATGTCTTTAAATTATAATGGTTCCCCCATTTGTCTGTATGGTCCTAAGGAGTATGACTCATAAAGGCACAAACCACAACTTTGAAAATCAGTTTTTGCCATTACAAAACAAGTTTTTTTAAATATTCTGTGATTTGATTGGCCACTATCCAGGGTAATGTACCAAACACAGACAGGTCTGTAAACTAGACACCTAGCAGAGTCCAGGATAGCGTGACTTGCATGGACTTTGCTAGAGTGTTCTACCCATAGGCCTTGTAAACTTTGGCAAAAATGCATATTTTTCCCACTTCTCAGTTAGAGGAAGTACTGGAGACTGTGGACCACCTTCAGTGATATTTCCTACCCCATAGTGGTGTATGTTAACATACAGACAACCCTGTGATCTGTCACATATATGTGTTCCATAACAAGTGGAGTTAAAACCTAACACAGCACCACACTTCAAACTTCAAAAAAGAGCAGAAATAAAATAATAAAGGATATGGAGCCAACAAATGTTCACCAATGAAGGAAAATTAACTCAGTGCCTGAGCATCAGTCACTGCAAATACAGTTGATATTCTGGGATTATCCACAGGCCAACTGTCATGAGCCGGTGCGGCGGGGGTTAGCAACCTATGAAACATAAGGATGTATTTAACAAAAAAATGTATTTCGGAACAGCTCGCCCCATACCACACTTCCCACCCTTTGAACTCAAACAGTGTTTCTCATCTACCTGCGGGAACGTTTGGGGGATTGACCATCAGTATACCTCCAGGGGACAGAAAGCCTACTCGATGCCAGGGATATTGCTAAATGAGCATTTGCTAAGACAATAGGCCTCACCTATGTAAGATAAATTGGCTTTGAAGGAGTGGAGTGGCATTGCATTGCAGGGCGTTCTGTTAAGTGGAGTAGAGTCACATTGTGTGAAGTAGAATGAAGTGGAATGCTTTTGCGTGACGTGGAGCGGCATTATGTAACATGAAGTGTGTTGGCATATAGTAGACTAGCATGGTATGAATGAGTGTTGTACAACATGGAGTAGAGTGGAATTGTGTGGATTGGAGTACTGTGGTATTTTGTGGAGGGGCATTGTGTGGCATGAAGTTACATTTAGAAGAGTGGTGTAGAGTGGTATTCAGACAAAATATCGAAAGAAAATATCAAGGAACAGAAATATTGAGTTTGAAATATTGTGATACACTCTAAATAAATATTAACTTTATTCAGTTTCACAAAAATAAAACCATAAAAGTTGCATAAAAACCATAATATATTAAAACAGTTCATTAAATAACACACTAATTAAAATATAAAGAGAACCCATTGCACAACCTCCCATTACGATCTACATCAATTAAAAACATAATACCGTAAGAGCATCTCCCTTAGTTGAATTTACCCTGCTCATCCTCTAAGGTCTTTAATAATTTATTAGCCCAATAACTACATGTCCAAGCTAGCCCAATAACTACATGTCCAAGCAGGCCATGGTTTTCACTGAGGATTTTAGATAACCTACAATAAAAAAAACACAATCCTCCTTCAACGTTTGGAGATACAGGAGGGCTGGACGGACCTGTGTAAAATTCATCCTTTTTAAAATAGGGACTAAAAAATATCTCAGGGGAATCGCAAAAAATTTACAGCAAAACATAAAGTGTTGCAGATCCTGTGGAGACTGTCCGTCGCAGCCACAGGGTGCTAACATTTGACCTCTGCTACATCCTTTAGGCCTAGCTAGCAAGAGGTGAAAAAGATTCATGCGAAACCTCGTCAATAAAAAATGCTCATATTGGGATAAGGACCCCAGGAGATAAGGTTCGATATAAGGAGTTGTTTTAAGCATTAAAAAAGTGCGAACACTCAGTTTGAGAAGTTCCTGCTCGTTCCATTCCATTTTCCTAAGTGTGAGGAAGGATTGTGATACACTAATATTGGGTGTAAAAATATCGTAGACAAGAGTATTGTATTGTAATTGCATTTATACAGTGCTTACTACTCCTGACAAGGTGTTGAAGCGCTCTTTCGGCAAATAGCACGCTACTTCGGAACCCATTAAGGATTAGAGGTGAAATTGTATAGTGAAATATGAAAGTAATTTGAGTGGTTGATATGTTAGTCAGTTGTTTGGATTGAGAACGATAGTGGAGGGATATAAGAGGAAAAAAAGGTTTGCATTTATATAGCGCTTGCTACCCCTGATGGAGTGTTGAAGCGTTTTTTTGGTGAGTAGTATGCTACTCCGGAACCCATTAAGTATTAGTGGTGAATTAGTATAGTGAAATATGACAGTGTATTGAGTGGTGCATATGTTAGTCAGTTATTTGGATTGAGAAGGATGGCAAGTGGATAGAGGAGGGAAAAGGTTTGCATTTATATAGCGCTGCCACTCATGATGAGGTGTTGAATTGCTTTTTCGGCGAGTAGCACGGTACTCCGAAACCCATAAAGGATTAGTGGTGAATTAGTATAGTGAAATATGACATTCATTTGAGTGGTGGGCATATTAGTCTGTTATTTGGATTGAAAAGGATAGTGGAGGGATAGAAAAGGGAAAGGTTCAGAAATATATATTTTTTTGTTTTTTGTTTTGGAGCTCATATCAGTAGGAGGAGGCTTGGGATGAGTAAAAGGGAGGTGGAGGGGAAGAGTCAGAGGGAAGGGTTTAGAAAGGCTTGTTTTGGGGAATCGGAATAGTAAAAGAGGTGTGATATTATTCAAGGAGGGGTAGAGTAGGGAAGAGTCTAGAAAGGGTTATTTTGGTGATCATAGTAGTTGTTTGGGTTTGGGATGAATGAGAGTGGAGGTAGAGGATATATTGATAGAGGTATAGGGTGAGAAATTGGGTGGTGCATTGGAGAGTAGCAGAAAGAGGTTTGAGATGAGTATGAGAGTTGAGGGTAGAGTATATATTGAGAGTGGTATAGGGTGAGTAATAGGGAAGTGCCTTGGATATGCTAAATTAGAAGAAAAGTAATAAATATGTAGACTCCTCCACTGCTGAGCGGGAGGCACAATTTAGGGGGAAATATGCTACTGCCAGGAGGTATGGCGAAGGTGGCAGGCCGGGGCGTGCTCTGGCGCGTGACATCAGGCGTCCGCGTTACACCAATTACGTGCTGGAGATAGAAGATGAGCAGGGGGATAGGCACAGGGATGGCTTGGAGATTCTGAATACCTTCACAACCTTTTACGAATCCCTTTACTTGTCTAAAGGGGTGAATACACAGGATTTTGCGGCATTCTTCGGGGACATAACCTTGGGGTATCTTAGTGGGAGGCAGAGGGAGTTTTTAGCTACCCCATTTACGATGGAGGAGATCCGAGAGGCTATTGCCCAGTTGCCGGCGGGGAAGGCGCCGGGATCCGACGGCCTGCCGGCGGACTTCTATAAATTATGGGAAACAACCTTTAAAATGCAACTATTACATCGCACTACACTTACAACGCAGGCATTATAACGGAACATCCTTTACAACGCATGACACTACAACGCATACCATTACAACGCATACCATTACAACGCATGACACTACATCGCATGTCACTACAACGCAGGCATTACAACGCATACCATTACAATGCATACCATTGGAGTTAGAATAGTAATTTTTAACCCCTACACTATCCAACACTTACCCTACTGTTGCACCCCCTGGAGTTAGAATAGTAATTTTTACCCCTATACTATCCAATACTTACCTTAAATGCAATGTAACAGTATGCGTTGTAATGGTATGCGTTGTAAAGGTAGTATGTGATGTAATGGAATGCGTTGTAAAGGTAGTTTTTTAAAATGCGTTGTAGTGTCATGCGATGTAATGGAATGCGTTGTAGTGGATGTTGCGATGTAAAAATTGCGTTGTAAGTGCATGCGTTGTAAAAGTATGCGTTGTAACGTCATACATCCATAAATTATATATGGATCATCTCGCGCCGGTGCTGCTAGAGGTCTATTCTGAGGCGCTGGAGGCGCAGGTGTTGCCTGCTTCTATGAGGGAGGCCCTAATTATATCTTGGTTGAAACCCGGGAAACCCCCTGTCAAATGTGATTCATATCGGCCCCTATCGCTAATCAACGTGGATATCAAGATCTTTACCAAAATGGTGGCGAATCGATTGAATCTCCTCATGGATAAGCTGGTGCTGCCTGACCAGGCAGGATTTATCCCTGGGAGAGCAACGTCTCATAATTTGCGCACTCTCTTCTCGATTATGCATCAGGTGGCTCCGCACCTCCCTCTGGCCGCTGTGTTCTTGGACGCCACCAAGGCGTTCGACTCGCTTGAATGGGACTATCTTCATGCGGTCCTGCGCAACATGGGGTTCCCGGTAGGATTTTCGGCTTTGATACGGCTTCTGTATACCGCGCCAGTGGCTAAGGTCATGGTCAATGGTCACACCTCGTGCGCTATATCGCTCTCCCGGGGTACGAGACAAGGATGCCCGCTGTCGCCTCTGCTGTTCGCGTTAGCGATGGAACCCTTCGCGGCGCGGGTGCGGCAGTATCTTTGGGACAAGGCGCTCAGCTGCCCTTTGCGTCCCATCCTCATCTCGCTCTACGCGAACGATGTGACTCTCTATGTGAAGGACCCACAAAATAACCTAAATCCGCTGCTGGTGCGATTTGGGGGGCTTTCGGGGATCCACATTAACTGGGCTAAATCCCAGATCTTTCCACTTACGGCGGCTGTCACGCGTTTTCATACTGACTTTCCGTTGGAGTGGTGCGACTCCACTGTGCGGTACCTCGGGGTGCAGGTTTCAGCGGACCGTGAGGAACTTATGGGAGACAACTATGGGCGGGCGATTGACGCGCTGAAGGACACGGTTACGCGATGGATTGCCCTGCCTCTGTCCCTGGCGGACAGGATATCCCTTATTAAAATGGTGGTCCGTCCGAAAATGCTGTACTATTTCACTAACATTCCCTACCACCCGGGAAGGGTGTTCTTCGCTACTCTGCGCACTGAACTGTTGCAGCTAGTGTGGGGAGGGAAGCAGGCCCGCATCAGGTGGGAGGTCCTGGCCCGACCGTATCCGGCGGGTGGCTTGGATCTGCCAAATTTTGAGTTATACTATCAGTGCGCCCAGGCCCATTATGCGCACTATTGGACGGGAGGGCCGCGATACATGGCGCATGTGGCCACAGAGCACTGGCTGGCTGACCCCGTGCCGTTGGATGGGGCATTGTGGCGTGGCACCTCCCAACAGGACCGCTATCCTGATACTGTGGAGTGCACGGGCCGGGCTTGGGGGTGGATCATGAAGCGAACGGGCGTGGCTTTGCTGTATTCCCCGCTGCTCCCGCTCGTGTATCACCCCCATATGCCCTTGTTGCAGGAGGGGGTCTTCCATAAACTGAAGCAGCACAGAGGGCCGCGCACGTGGGGGGACTTATATAGGGATAGCAGATTCATCACACTGCAGCGGCCATGCTCGGACCCTCCCCCTAGCGCCATGGAGACCTTCTTGTACGTCAGGCTCCGAGCTGGAGTTCGGGCCATTATGCCTGACTATCCCTTAGAGTCGGCGCCGTCGCCGCAGTTGCATGCGATGCTGCGGTCTACTACTGCCTCTCACTTGGTGTCGACCCTATACCGCTCAATTTACTCAGAGACGGAATATGCGCAGTGCGCTGCACGTGGCAAATGGGAGGAGGAATTGGGACAGCCGCTGTCGGACCGGGACTGGTTGTTCAGGTGTAAGCATACGGAGCAAGTTGCCGCTAACAGTCGGCCCCATGTTACGCACTATAAGTTCATTCAGCGTTACTACTACACCCCAGTGAAGCTACATCAGTTTGGGCTGCGGGAGGACACTAGATGCAACAGGTGCGGGGCCGAGGGAGCGGACATGGTGCATCTGGCGTGGGAGTACCCCTCTGTTTATTCGTTTTGGGCTCTGGTGTTTGATGCGGTGGGGAAAATGATTGCTGCACCCCTGCCTCCGACCCCGCAGATGGGCATCTTGGGTTGCACAGAGAGCATACCGGCTTCCCATAGGAAATTCGGCTCCTTTTGTTTTCTCCTTGCCAAGCGCAGTGTGGCCTGCAGGTGGGGGAGAGGGCGAGCCCCGAAGTTTAAGAGCTGGCTTGAAGATCCGATACGATGGCAGGAACAATTAACATTGTATACGGACCTTTTGCCGACCGCCTCCAAACCCCGAGATATTTGGGACCCTCTAAGGGGGTACCTGCTTCAGACCCCTCTGACACAATTAGACACCGTGGCCACTGCGTCCTGGACGGGTGGCTGCGACACCTTACCTACCTGGCGGAGTCCTCTGTGCGGGCGCGCTGGCGGAGGTCATGCTTCAGTATAGCTGTACTAGCCGTGCCCCTCCCTCTGGTATCTTCCGATATTCCACTTGGGTGTTATGCTGTGATGCCATTGATTGTGTCGGACTGCACTTCGTGTTGCCTGACGTTCTTGCTCTTATCTGTTTTATTGTTCACGCGGCCGGCCCTGGTGGGGTTGTAGGCGGCATGCTGTGTTAATATTTCTAATGTGCTGCTTTCTGACTAAAGTACATTGCTGCCGGCCCCGGTGGGGTTGTAGGCGGAGAACAGCTGTGTCAGTATGATTGGTTTTCCTTTTGTCAATAAAGGTTTTTGAAAACGAAAAAACCAACAAAAAAAAAGTAATAAATATGTAGATCCATAAGTACATGGATGGTAGATAGAAGCATAAAGGAAGGTAGTATATGTAGATTAAAGATGCATTAAATACGCTCCGGCTTACAAGTGTTGTACTTTAAATTAATTTAATTTGTTTATTTTTATATATATTTTGTAAATCAATAGTGAAGCAATTGTAGATTAATAGTTATGATAACAAATTTAGGGCCAAATGACCGACCATTGAATTTAGCGCCTCACAATCTGTGACAAATTGCAAGGCGCAAATTGCGAGGCGCTAAATCCAATGTACAACAGTGTCTCAGACACTGTTTGCAATTCCCAATTTCCCAATGGGGTCGCAAATTGCGAGGCTCATGAATATTAATGAGCCTCTCGCAATTTGCGAGCCCATTGGGAATGACTGGCCCTCCCAGGGATGGTGGCCTGCTGGGCTCAGCAGACCACCATGTCTGGGACTGCTTTTATATAAAGCAGTTTTTATTTTTTTTAAATGCAGCCCGTTTGCATTTTTTTTAAAAATGAAACTTTTTCGTTTCATTTATTAAGGCCAGGTAGTGGTCCCTGGGACCACTGCTTTCCCTTAAAAAATATTTTTAGAGACAGTCACAATGTGGAAGGGGTCCCCTGGAGACCCGTTCCAAATTGTGTTTGCATTACCACCCTCTTGAAGAGGGTGGTAATCTGCAAGTGCAAAACATTCATACATGGGGTTGCGGTCGCTATTAGGAAGGGAATGCCCCTTCCTAATAGTGACTCGCAATTCCTAAATAGCGAGTCGAAAATATATTGCGACTCGCTATTTAGGAATTGTACATTTTGCATGCGCAACCGGTTTGCAAACCTGTTTGCGTATGCAAAATAGGGTTGTACATCAGGCCCTTACTAATTTATGCAGTCACTTATATATATGTTGAATACATAGAATAATGTAACTATCAGTAATATGTACATTTGTTAAGCAAAGCCAATGAATATCTACAATTTCCTTTTTAAAACATAATTATTCTACACATTTATACAAAGCAATACACATATATAGGTACATATTTATAGTAAAAATAAATGCTTATATGCAGAGAGATATGCTGTATATTTTTGTTTGCATATGGTGATTATGAGGGGAAGAGACAATTCTTGAGTACTTTTCTGAAGATAAGTTGGTTATCCGTGGAACTTATGTTGGGAGGTAAAGAGTTCCATAGTTTGGCTGCTTGAACAGAGAAGAATGTGGCATCCATGGTTTTTTAGGTTGAGCCTGAGCCAGCACGTCAGCCCTGCTCGGGTGATGATCTGGGGTAGTCAGTACGGGAGAGAAGCCGCGCCCACTCCCCCGCCCATATTTGTCATTGGCTTGTGTCCTTGTCCTTGGTAAATGCTGTCTTCTGATTCCTAAAAAGGTTTGTTAGTCCCTCCTTAGTACGGCCGTGTCATCATTTGGAACCTCCCTTGGCTACTGGCCCCTTTACTTGGTACGTGTAATATTTTATTTATTTTGTTTTTCCTACGTTAGGCACCACGGCTATGCCCGCTTTCACATTCGATGCAGCTGGGACAATGGCGGCCGTTTGTTTGCAATGCCATTTTAAATGCGAGACCTATAACATTGCAAATATTGCCCATCACTGCTCGCAGTTCCACTAATCACTTAATGACATTCTCTTCACTGAATTGTGACATCTGGGCGAATACTGCTCTTTCTATCAGTTGTCTCAGGTCTATTTGTAATCGGTCTGTATTTGTCAGGGTTCAGCGGGTCCAAGTTAGTTTTCTTCAGTAACGGGCGTATGTATGACATTTTAAGTTCTTTTGGAAATATTCCGATAGTTAAGGAGTTGTTGATGATTCTCCTTACTAGAGTGGAAGCAGAGTTAGTAAAAAAATTGTCTTGAAGGTTTGCGGTAGACACAGGTCAGAAGGGCATCAGGCAGGTCTGCTTGTTTAACCAGGTCCATAAATTCAAGGTGTGAAATGTATTGGAAGGAATGGAGATCCTGGGTTAGTATATTCTTGAATTGTTGTTTTATAAAACGGTTAGCATGAGTCCAACGTGTCTGGTTTGTCCGTGTAATGATTTGCCAGTTTGTCTGTGAAATCTTGAGTAACGGGATGAGCTTCTTCTAGGCAATTTGGTGACGTGCCTGCCACAGGGTGCAGGGATGAACTGCACCTCCCTCTCCTCAAAAGGGGCTTGTGTTACGGGCAGTATATTCCCAACATCAAAATAAGCCCCATTGTGTGGTGGTTTTAAAAAAAAATATATTGATTTAAAATATTTAATAAAAATTGTGTAATAGATATGTACTTTTTTCATTTAAAAATTATGTATATTTTTAAATGTAAAATATTTATATATGGGGCATGGCTTGGACAGCCAACATGGCGGACGCGGAATAAATGAGCCCCGCACATCCGCGACCAAAATCCTGATTAATCCTGCCCAATCATCCTACCCAGTGTAATTCCCTGGGTGTGGGGAGACCGGGACGCACTCTGCAACAGTACCGGTGGTCCGTGGTCCGGATCACTTACGGCGGAGCGTGTTTGCACCCTGAGGCCTCCCGGTGTCTGGCAGGGGCTGGTTCTACCGTCTCCATCCTACTCCCGGGCTTGGGGAGGAGTGAGGCGAGAGGCAGCGGGGTTGGATCGGGCCCCAAAGGTGAGGAGCTTTGTTTTGGCGCCGGGGCCCCTAACTGTAGATTGCCGGCGGGGCTCCCTTTGCTGACTCTCTTGCAGACCTGTGGCATGGAGGTGGGTACCGGGCCTGGCGGGCAGCGCGTGTGTGGGTCAGCTTCTGGCCGGGGCTGGCCTCTTGATTCGAAGTGCGGCCCGCTAGGTTGCGGGCACCCCGTTAACACCTGCCTCCTACAGCGCCCTATGAAGAGCGGGTGGTGCCGTACACCGGCACTGCAGGACTCTTCTCCAGCTGTTTTTATGAGGGGGCCCTCTACCGTGGCGCCACAGCTGAGCTGACCCTGAAGCTGGGGGCAATGGCTGATGGACCAGATTGGGCCGGTGGTGTGCTCTAACTGCCTAAAGTGGTGTTCCCAGGGCCCACACAGCACGCTGGCCGGGCCCTTGTGCGTTGTGGTACCATGCGTGGGGAGGTGACGTGTGGTGCTTGTCCCCCTCCTCCCCCACGCTTTCAAAGCCATCTCCTGCAGGCAACCGGGGAACCAGTCACAGGCCACCTTGGAGGATCCTGTGGGCCACAACGGTGTAATGTACGCATCGGGGGAGCTGTGGGCAGTTGCAGGACCTGAAGACGTGGCGCGGGTGCTGGAGCAGGGTTTTCTATTGAAACTTGAACTTCAGTTTATGTTCTATTTGTCATAATTAAAACTATTAAGAATTAATTACTAGATATTAATTGCTGTTGAGTGGTTTTGACTAATCAACCTTACTAATGAGAGAATTACACGTGGGAATGCAATTGCATGGCTTAAATTAATGCGTGGACTAAGTTGGTGAGCAGATTAATTAAATACGTGTGGCTAAAGTGCTATTTGTTATGTGTTTGCGCTTGAAATAATATGCTTTAATGGTTCTTTATGTCACAAATGGCTAGATAATTACATACACATAAGGGTATTATTGGGAATTAACACTGTATAATCAATACGATGTAGTAACGTTGTTTTGTATTTCTTTTAATTAAGATTGTCCATTCTGGCCTAGTGAAAGATGGCCGATATTTACAGCCTGCATTTGAGTAGATGAAATACGAAGAGAGGCCACGCTGAATATGGTTGAAAACCTGACCTCGGCCTCTGTCTGTGTTAAAAGTTTCCGCGAGGACAGCAGCTCTGGGCTCATCGCCAGCTATCCTTGGAAGAGAACAGTAGCCACAATGAACATTTTGATAAACTTGCAGTGGCTTCACTATAATTCCGGAGAAGAGCATCCATGAATGTTGCAGATTTGGTTTGTGCTTCCTTCTTCCGTGTTTTTATTTTTGTGATATTCAAGAGCGGAGGTTTTTTCTAAATGTTGCGAGCCAACATCCTTTCCTGCTTGCTCTGCTCAACGGACGTTTAGAACTTGTTTGTAACTTTTAATGTGTAAGTTTCAGTATAAATATTGTTAGACTAGAGAGGGTCTAAGGCCACTTCTTCCTGAACTTATGCTCAAGAGGATCGATGCTGATTGAGAGGACGGCGACTCGGGAGACTTTACTGAGAGACCTGTCCTGACCTAAATACGACATTTAGCTAGAATAGGTAACTATGAGAATGATGATTTTGCAATTGGATGACTTTTCATTTGAACTAATTTAGATAAAATAACCTTTGTTTGAATTCCAGTGTCGGGTGGTTATTTCTTTGTCATTTATTGAGATCTCAAATGTATTCTTATTGTTTAAATCATGACTCGAGACAAATCAATTAGGTTGCATTGACCTCAGTTTAGAAGCAGATTGATTCAGGAGTTCTCTCGTATATTCAGTGTGGATAGAGTAATACAATGAATGTTGGTGTGATGGGCCCTAGCGTATGGTGAGTGTATGCGCGTATGACTGTGGAATTACTCTGTCCATGGAAGTAGGGAGAATTTATATGCTCTGATCTGCAGCACGGGTGTTACGCGGTGGTGGGGGCTACGGCGTGCTGGTGGTCCGGCGAGTCTGGTCCCGGTAGGGGGGCCTACTTGGCTGGTCATCCAGGGCTGCAGAAGCGGCCGAGCTAGGCTCAGTGCTGCCTGCCGCTCTGGGGCGGTCAGTTTCCGTGAGGACCTGCACTTTCCCCATGCGGGTCCCCAGGACGGTGGGCTTGCAGTGTGCCATAGTGCGAGGTGCCCACAGCTGAAGCGCCTGGGGCCCCCTCGGTGAATATCAGTGATACCACATCCTTGAGTTGACTATGGGGAGAGACAAGCCCGGTGGCACTGCCATGAAGCAGGGAACCATCGACCAATACACCACAACGGCGACGGGCGGGGGGGCCACAAGCAGCACAATCCCAGACATCGCGGTGCTCCTGGCAGCCATCACCAAGGCCAGGGATACACTTGACGCAAAAATCAGCGCTGTTGAATGTGAGGTCTCATTTCTCTGCCATGACCTAAGAAAGGCAGTAGATCGCATCACTGAAGTGGAAACACGGGTTTCGTCCATTGAGGAGACTGTGACTAATTTGCAACAACGGGTCACTACTCTAATGGTGATCTCGCAGGATCTGGTATCCTGGGTCGAAGAAACAGAGGATCGCGCCAGATGCAACAATCTCCACTTCGTGGGCTTCCCGGAGGTCTGTGAAGGTACTTTCATGAACCGCTTCCTCACCCAATGGCTCAGGGATCTCCAACCGGACGATATGCTATCATGCTGCTTTGTAGATGAGAGAGCCCATCGGGCACTTATGAAGAAACCTCCTCCCGGGGAAAACCCAAGGCCAGTCATTGCTAAATTGCTTTACTATGCTGACATAGATGCTTTGTTGTAGTATGCTAAGTTACATAAGGACAAACTCATTTTTGATTCTCGACCTATACTGTAATTTCCAGATTACACTCGTTTGGTACAGCAGCAACGGCAATCATTTCTGGCAGCAAAGAGGCGGTTGCGCGTGCTCAATGTCGAATATACACCCATGTATCCCGCCAGGCTAAGTGTGGTATATAACTCTAAATCACTCTTCTTCTATGCGTCTGAAGCTCTATTTGCTTGGTCCGCTGAACGTATCCACCTGATGCCTCGCTTTCCGCCGCCACTGGGGTCAGATTCATCCTGTGGCTCACAGCAAAATTGTTCCAGAAGGACTAAATCAAAGAGAAGACATAGGTCAGGCTCCGACAGACTCTCCTGGAACGGGCATCCTGAACTGATCTGTCACTGGGAATCTTGAGTCCTAGTCCCCACCAATGGACTGATCTCTATACATGCCTTCCTTGGCACTTTGAGTTCCAGTGGACGCTGAGACATGCCTGCCCAGCCCCGGACATTTGAACCCCATGTTGACTCAGGCCACTCCCCTAAACACAGTACACCTCTGCGACAGGTAGTGGCCTTGGTGGAATTTCGCAAGTGGAACCTGATAGGTATCTCCACTTTGGTTGATGTGATGAAGGGCACTACTCTGAAGTCATTCCAGCAGTTACAGACCGAATTTCATCTACATAAAACAAGTACTTCCAGTTCGCCATGCTCTCACTCCCATCATTAGCACGCTGGATGCCCTTCTGGAATTTCATCCCCTGGAGGGCCGCCTTCTTATGGGGGATTTAGAAACCCATAAAATCAGACAGACCCTGATGACGCATGCTAAAAACGACCCTACATAAAACCAGAGAGGCGTGGGAGGCGGATATCCCGGACTTAACCGATGACGACTGGGCGAAGGCTTTGGCTAGCCCTCGGAGTGCGGCCATGTCCTCCCGATACCGCCTCATCCAGTTTTAATACATACACCATGTATATTATACCCAACTCTGTCTCTGGAAGATGGGGGTCATTCAATCCCCCCAGTGCCTACGGTGTGGCAGGGATGAGGGAACATTTATACACTCAGTATGGAACTGCACTGTAGTACAGCCCTTCTGGCGTAAGGTTTTGGCTTGCCTGGGTGAAGTGCTGTCCTGGGATCTCCCATACGTCCCCAAATTCTTTCTACTACATAGCACTGAGGTGGAAACTGGTATAAACAACACCTTCTATTTCTGGCTCTCACAATAGCTAAGCGTGATATCGCTCTATTGTGGAAGGGGACTTCCCCCCCACACTGGGGAAATGGTGAACAGAACTAGATAAATATATGAGAGCACAGATCTCGGTCTTCCAGGCAAGAGGATGTCCCCTGAAACAGAGGAAAATATGGTCCTGATGGGAAGTGTACTGGGGTATCGACCTCCCCCCTCTCCCCTCTCAGTCCCCCTAATTTGTGTGTTTCCTCTTGTGTCCTGGCCCATGATACACTCCACTCAACACCAGGCTTCAGGGGATGAAAGAACTCTAACCTACTTGCTATACTATGCGGGTAAAGGGTGTGTCTGAGCAAAGTTTGCATTGTTCGATTTTCTATTGTTACTAATTCTGTACACAAGTATGGTACTTTTGAATTATCCAATGTTTCACTGTGATTATACTGGGCGGCTGCCCGGACGGTACCATGTAAACTCAATAAAATATGTTTTTAAAAAGTATATATTTATATATGTTGTTATTTAATGTAGTTGTTCAAATATTTTTTTTTTAACTGAGCTTCTCTCTCTCTACTGTTGCACAAACTGGAGTGGGAATAGTACATTTTACACCTCCGCCATCCAACACTTTCTCTACTGTTGCACATACTACAGTGTAAATATAAACGTTTACCCCTCAGCAATAACACACTTTCCCTACTGTTGCACAGACTGGAGTGTGAATAGTACATTTTACCCCTCTGCAATCACACACTTTCCCTACTGTTCCACCGACTGGAGTGGAAATAGTAGATTGTTACCCTTCCTGAGTCCAACCCTTTCCCTACTGTTGTACTGAGTAGAGTGGGAATAGTACATTTTACCCGTCGCAATCCAACACTTTTTTTTACTGTTGCACAGAGTGAAGTGGAGCAAGGATAGTAAATGTTACCCCTCCTGCAACCAACACTTTCCCTACTGATGGATTACGGAGGGGTAACATTTACCATGCCCACTCCAGTCACTGCAACACTTTCCCAACTGTTGCAGTGATTGCAGTGGGAATAGTATATGTATTATTCCTAACATTTTATATTTTTGTTTATATAGTTCACATGTATATTATTATGGGCCTTATTCTGAGTTTGGCGGTGCAGGAGCAGGACTGCCCCACTTCCGCACAGCAAAAGCCCCGCCCACCAGATCAGGAGTTTTCTTCTGTCTTGTGGGCTTCTTTGGGCATTCCCACAGTGGTGCCTATGAAATGGGACCATCAAAATCAGTACCTGCATGGCATGGACTGATGAACTCCATGCCAGTAAAGCCCCCTTTGTTTCCTTACTCCACACTTTTCATGGCGGTCGTACCTGCCAAGCAAATTGCAGCCGCAGGACCACCACGTAGCTGCCAGGGAACCGCAGTTCCTTGGTGGTTGCAGTGGTCCCAGGGCAGCCTTACCGCCCTCGGCGTAAAAGGACGGTAAGGAGACTGCCACTGTGAGTCTGGGAGTCCATGGACAGCCAGACTCACAATAAGGCCATAGGATTTGTTTTTGTATTTTAAATTATATTATTTTTAATTAGTAATGTTTGTGATGTGTAATACATTTTTAGTAAATAGTAATTTTCATATATTGTTTATTTTTTTACATTTTATTAAATTAGTTTGTTTTAAAAACAATCCGTTTATTATATATATTTTATTATTTTTTTAAAAATAAGTACATTATAATATAATTTAACATTCTTTTAATAATAGTTTTAAATTATGAGTAAATGAGCATACACACATACATGTGTGTTTTTTTAAAAAAGGAACATATTTATAAACACTCTTAAATATATTTAATTTATGTTATATTACTGTTACAAGCTAATATATTTAGGGCCTGATTATGATGTCAGGCGGATGTGGCCGCGGTCTTGGGACATTCCGACCAACCTCTGGTTGGCGGTCCCGACACCGCCATTACAATGCAACCGCACATGGTGCGGTCTCATACTCCCATTTCCCTATGGAGAAATGAGAGCCTGTGTAAATCCCTGCACCACGGTGTAGGCACCTCACGGTGCCTGCCACGGGGTGCGGGGATATAGGCGCCCCCCAGATCCCCTACTGGAGCCTGTGGAGACATGGGGGACCTGCTAGGAGCCCCCAAATTCGCTTTCCGACAGGCAGCTTTTCATGTCAGAAAGCTTGACATGAAAAGCCTGTCGGAAACTGACATCATAATCCCCACGGCGTAAATGCCATACATAGGGGATTATGAGAAGCCTCCGACTGCCTCGGTCCAACAGGACGGTTTCAAATCCGACAGCCTTTATCAATAAGGCTGTCTGATATGAAACCTACGAAGTGAGTCGGAAAGCCTCCTCACATCGTAATTGGCCCCTTAAAATGTTTCTACTTTCAAATAAATATACGTTGAAAAAAAGATATTTCTGTAATTGATATTAGTATATAATGATATATTTTTTCAATATTTTAGTCATTTACATTATAAGTTTAGGAAAACGATATTTTTCGATATTTTTGACTCAATAGTTATGTCCCACAATATTTGTGGTTTCGATATTTTGTCATAGAACCGAGTGACATTGTGTATAATATAGTGAGTGGTTTTGTGCCGGTGGAGAGTAGTTAGTATTCTATTATGTGGAGAGGGGTGAAATTGTGAATTTCTACACAGTATTGTGAAATTCATTACCCGATGTACAGTTTTTCCGCATTACATTTTTTAACTGTTTTTCTCTTATGCATTAAGGAGCAAATTCAAAGACTTTGGTCCTGTTACGTTGTCGGGAGGAACCCCTTTCAGAAACTGGACCGACCGACCTCTGGTCAGCGGTCCTGACCGCCTCATTATTATGCAATCGCACACGGTTGTATTTTGACATTTCCCTATGGGAGCATGTGTTATGGCTGTAAACCAGCTGTAGTACATCCTCCCATAGGGAAATGTGGTGTTAAACCCTGCACCCCATGGCAGGCACCTCAAGGTGCCTGCCACGGGGTGTGGGGATTAAAGGGGGCCACCAACCGGAGGCAGCAAAGGAAAGAAGGCCCTGCTAGGGGCCCCCAAGCATGCATTACGACAAGGTTTCCAGGTCAGAATGATCAGCATGCAAACCCTGCCAGAAACCATGCATCTTAATCCTGATGGCTTAAACCGTCTTCCATTTGGATTAGGGCCGGTTCCGGCCCTAATCCAAGTCCGGTTTCAATTCCGACCAGCTGAATCAAAATCAGCTGGTTGAAACTGAAACCGACAATGGCGGTTGTAAGGCTTCCGACCTGAGGTCAGAGGCTTTACGACCGACATTGTAATAGGCCCCTTCATGTTGGAGCATACTAGTGGTACAGTAATTGTAATAATTATGTTGCAAATATACTTTGTGGGTTTTTCATGGTCATCCAAGGGTTCAGATGTTGAAAACATATTCAAGTTTCAGGTTTTCAAGGGTTGTAGTAAAAGTACAGCCTAACAATTATGGGTTCCAGGACATTGGGATAACTACATAGGCGGTTAATGACACACCCCAGAAGAGGCCATGATCAGTGTCCAGGGCAGTTCTTTATCCTGTCAAAAAAATAGAACAGATCCAGTCCTTCAGTGCTCCTCTCAGGTCATGGACACAGTGTCCACTCATGGTCTAGTCTTCATCAAATCAAGGAACTATTCTCAGAAAACTACTTATGAAATCCCCATTGAAAAAGGGACGATTATCTTATCAGAGGAGGTGCCGTAAAGACGTCGGTCGACGCTGGATGCAGCACCGCTGGTGCTTTTGAAGTCAGACATGGTACCTCCTCCTTGTGAAGAGCCGTTATTAATCTACAAATCAATAGTTGGCAAATATTACACGTGTTTTGATGTGGCATTGTAGGAACCTGGATCTCTATATAGTGCACTAAAGTAAGATACACTGTGCAGAGTGAAGACGACCCTTATTGCTTTACAGTGCTCAAATGACAAAGACTACATGCTCTATTTTGTGGCAGTGTGGGTGATCAATTTAGGCTTATCAGAGGATGGTGCTAAGCAGTTGTTGTACTCACAGATGCAATAAATGAGACACACACTCAAAAATATATCCAAGACCAATTAAGAAAAATGACTCCTATTTTTATATAAATTCAGATGCCACTAACTTTGTTTGCAGGTAAGTATTTTTGCGTTATCAATGTTAGCAGGTAACTCAACATACAATACAATGTGTCTTTACGTGTAATGCTTTCCTATGGAAGAAAGAACATTTACTTCATACAGATACATGCAATACGTGCCTGTGGGATCCCTTTCAGTCGTGACGTGATAGAGGGACCAGGACCAAAGTTTCACCAGCAGGTTGCCCTGGTGAGGGTTTACTGACAGAATATCAACCCCCAAAATGTCACGATACAAAAATAATGTGACCAAAATATTGATTGTTGGACCCGGCCTCGTAACAGGGCTCTACTGGTCCCCACACCCCCTAACCTGGTGCCGGCGGCCCCAATCCCCCGGCCTCACCAAGCCTTTCCACCAGAACACACACACTCAACCCGGACACCCTCGTCCATGGCCTCTCTCCTTTCGGCCACCCCGGGCCCGCGTGCCCACTTCATGCACCAAGATGGCCGCCCGGCCCCAGCGCGACCCGGGCCTAGAGGCGCCACTCCGGCTGGAGGACATCACGCTTCCAGGGGTTGAGAGAGGGAGGAGCAGTTTCTATCGCACCTCTGAACTCCCCTGGGACGATGGGTTTCGATCGGCCCTCCGGCCTCCCTGAAGGCTGGCTCCACGCCTGCTGGGTGTCTGGGACTCCTCCCGACCCGGCCCTGAAAGGATCAAAAGACAATGGCAGGAAATCCCCGACAAGCGACCCCCAGGTGACAAGACCCCTGCCTGCACAGACCCCGGACATCAAAGAGGGGTCGACCTATAACAAGGGGTGCTCTGGGACTGTCCGGCAGATTTGACGCTGGAACAACGAGAGCCTGCTGACGCGGTCGCGGCTCCTGGAACTTAGAACTACCTGAGCCCTGCTGAGTGACTCGCGGCTCCCTGAAGATCGTAAGACCTCCGAACTTGTACCTGAGCCCTGCTGAGTGACTCGCGGCTCCCTGAAGATCGTAAGACCTCCGAATTTGTACCTGAGCCCTGCTGAGTGACTCGCGGCTCCCCGAAGATCGTAAGACCTCCGAACTTGTACCTGAGCCCTGCTGAGTGACTCGCGGCTCCCTGAAGATCGTAAGACCTCCGAACTTGTACCTGAGCCCGCTGAGTGACTCGCGGCTTCCACAGACTCCACTGGTCCCGCCGGACCCTACGACAACCAGCCTACCCCCCAGCTCGAGGATTGTGAGCTGTGCGCCGGGTACGTCCATACCTTGAACTTTTGTGCCAAAGACTGTCCCGCTACCCCCTATCCCTTCCGAGACTCATTGAGCCCGTGCTCTCCTTGTACATATTTGCAGTGCTAACCTACCTGATAAAGATTGGTTCCTAAGAACGCACGGTGTGTTGTTTCTGTGTCGTGTGGTGCCCGAAGTACGATCCTCGATACGAGACTTCTCCTCCTGAGGAGTCTCCCGCCAGTGCCCGGCTACGATACTTGAGGGTGGGTCTCAGGGTAGTCAGGACTCCCTTCCCGGGCTCCTCTGAGGTCGCCGTCTAACATTGGTGGCAAGCGACGGGATTCGGGCCCATCACCGAGAGATCGTACTGTGAACGACGGACGCACTACCAACAAAGATGGCAGAAGGAAATACCGGGATCCCCGCAGAAATCAACGCCAACAGGGTGTTCCAGGTGGCACAACTAGAAGAATACACACACAAAGAACTAAAGCAATTCTGCAAAGAACTTAGAATCGCTACCACCGGTCTAAACACCAAGGAAGATTTGCAGAAAGCACTGAAAGCCTGGGTGGATACCGGGGCCTCCCGCCCGGAGAACACGGGGGAGCGCCCCGACGAGGCCGACCCTCCCCAAGGCGAAAGCAGCAACAATCAAGTGCGAAACATCGTACCAGACGGGGGCCTATCCCCGGAGGAACTCGCGGACAGAGAGAGAAGCCGCAATCACGAACTCGAGTTAGCTAAGCTCAAAATCGAAGGCGAATTAAAGTTAGCAGAGAAAAAGCTAGCAGTAGAGCAAATGCGCGTGCAAGGCGAGCTAGAAGAGAAGAAGCTCCAACGGGAACACGAAGGAAGGAAGCTCCAACTGGAGCACGAGCGCAGCTTGAAGGAAATCGAACTCAAGGCCAGAAGTGAGGAAGGGAGGCCCCCGGGAAACCGAGAGGCGACCTCCCCAGCGGAGCAGAAGGTCCACATCCCCAAAGATGTGGTCAAGGAATATTATAAAAACGATGACATTCAGCAATGGTCCAGGGCCTACGAGGTCGCCATGACCTCCCATCGGGTCCCGCAGAAGGACTGGGGGGCAGGGTTGTGGGGACGATTTCTGAGCGAAGGAAGAGACACCCTGCTCGACCTACCCCTCTCTCTGCAGACCGCCTACAGCCACATGAAAGAGGCTCTACTCACAAGGTACGGTCTCACCCCCGAGATGTACCGTCAACGATTCCGGGACTGCAGGAAAATCCCGGGCACCACCTGGGTAGAATATGTAAACTTTTTTAGTCGGGCCTTCGACGGGTGGGTCAAGGGCAGCAAAGTCACCACTCTTGAGGAGCTCACCGACCTCCTATTGTGGGAACACCTGGCTGCGAACTGCTTTGTGGAACTACGCCAGCATCTGCTCGACAGCAAACTCACCGATCCCAGGAAGCTGGCGGTGGAAGCAGACCGCTGGACCAACACCCGGGTCACCCGGGGCATGGTAGGAGAATACCCCCGAGCCAGTCAGGGACCGCCCCGCCAGAGAGGGGGGGGAACCAGGGAGGCCAGAGAGAGTCCCAGCCTAGTCCTCCGAAGACCCAATCTCCACCTTTCCCAGCGCCCCCCCCACCAGTAACCGGGCCCCCCGGGAGACGGGGACACAGGGTAACCGTCACTTGTTTCCGTTGCCAGAAGCCCGGGCACTACGCCAATGACCCAGAGTGCCCCATGGCCACCCAAAACACCCCTGCAAGACAGATAGCCAACATAGCTCTGGGGGAGGAGGTTGAGGAAGCCGGGGAATGGGAACCCGCAGCCATGGCCCTAGTATCCCTGGGAGATAGGGAGATGGTCCCTGGTAGCCTCCTGCCCTCCAACACGAAGAAATACGGGCAGCTCGTTAAGATCAATGGCCACCAAATAGAGGCCCTGCGGGACACCGGGGCCAGCATCACCGGTGTCCTCAGGCACTTAGTCCCCGAGGAGCAGATCCTCCCCAACGTCTTTTGCCCAGTCATTTCCGCCGATAATAGAGAGAGTATGTGTCAGGTAGCTCTGGTGCCGTTTGAGTGGGGTGGAGTAATAGGTAAACTGAGGGTGGCCGTAAGAACCTCCCAGCCGGTCGACTGCCTCCTAGGGAACGACCTGGAGAGTTCGCCCTGGAAGCACGTCGAACGCAAGGCCCACCTAGGGATGATGGGGCTCCCCGAGTGGGTGTGCGCCACCACCCAATCTATGTCAGCCCGACTCACCCCCCTGGGAGAAGTCGAAGACGCCCCAACCGAAGAAGTCAGAGCAGTAACCCCCGAGGGTCCTCCCGTCCCCCCATCGGAGGGGCCCGTCGCCAGCGACGAGCCCTCCCTGTCCGATACCGCCCCAGTCCCTGAGTTAGGAGATCTACCCGAGTTGGCCCAATGGCGCCACGAGGGTGGACCCACCCGGGAGGAGTTTTGCCGGGAGCAAGCCACCTGTCCTTCCCTGGTCGGACTGCGGCGCCAGGCCGAGGGCCAAGCCGCAGGCGACCAAACTGGCACGCACCGAATTTATTGGGAAAATAGCATTTTGTACAGTGAGCAGAAGTCGTGGAGCTGGGATCCGGGCGGGTGCTGGTGGTACCCCTCCGCTTCTGAGACTTCCTCCTGGGCTTAGCCCACGACGTCCCCCTTGCCGGCCACCTGGGTCAAGACAAGACCTACAGCCGTCTCGTGGCCCATTTTTACTGGCCTAAGATGAGAGCAGCCGTAGAAGCCCACTGCAAGTCCTGTCCCACGTGCCAAGCTAGCGGGAAGAGTGGAGGGAAGCGCAAGGCTCCCCTCCAACCCTTCCCGGTTGTCAGTACCCCCTTTGAACGAGTCGGGATCGACATCGTGGGGCCCCTGGACCCCCCCACCTCCCAAGGTCACCGTTTCATCCTGGTCCTGGTGGATCACGCCACCCGATACCCTGAGGCGATCCCCCTACGCACCGTCACGGCCCCCGTAGTGGGCCGGGCCCTGATGGGGATCTTTTCCCGGGTAGGGTTCCCCCGCGAGGTCGTGAGCGATCGCTGCACTAATTTTATCTCGAGGTACATGACGTCCCTGTGGCAACAATGTGGAGTGTCCTACAAATTCACGACCCCGTACCATCCCCAGGGGAACGGCCTAGTAGAGAGGTTTAACCGGACTCTGAAAGGGATGATCACCGGCCTAGAAGAGCCCCTCCGGCGTAAGTGGGACGTCCTGCTCCCCTGCCTCTTGTTCGCTTACTGAGAGGTCCCCCAGAAGTCCCTAGGGTTCAGCCCATTTGAGTTGCTCTATGGACACCCCGTCCGAGGTCCCCTCAGCTTGGTTAAGGAAGGGTGGGAGGCGGCACCCCAGACCACCCCACGAGATGTGTTCCACTACGTTCTGACCCTCCGGAACCAGACCAGGAAGTTCCGAGCACTGGCCGAGGCCAACCTAGAGACAAGCCAAGAAGAGATGAAGCGCTGGTACGACCAGAATGCCACTCTGGTCGAGTTCCAGCCGGGCCAACAAGTATGGGTCATGGCTCCCGTGAAGCCAGGCGCCCTCCAGGACAGGTGGACCGGGCCCTACAAAGTGATTGAGCGGAAGAGCCCAGTCACATACTTGGTGGACGTCCAGTCGCCTCGGGATCCCCTCCGGGTCCTTCACGTGAACCGCCTCAAGCCTCACTTCGTGCGGACAGAACTCAGCCTCCTGCTGGCCACCGATGACGGGGCCGAAGATGAGTCCGATCCCCTCCCGGACCTCCTGTGTGTCAAGGAGCAGGATGGCTCCGTGGAGGGAGTGAATCTCTCCCCAGCTCTCACTGCCCAGCAGCAGGAGGACTGCCGCCAGCTACTAGGACAATTTGCCAACCTCTTCTCCCTGATCCCCTGAGTCACCGACTGGTGTGTCCACGACGTGGACACCGGGGACAGCCCGCCGGTGAGACACCGAGCCTACCGGGTCCCCGACCGGGTCCGGTCCTGCATTCAAGCTGAAGTCTCAAAGATGTTGACCATGGGGGTGATCGAGCCATCTGACAGTCCCTGGGCCAGCCCCGTGGTCCTGGTCCCGAAGGCAGCGGCCCCCGGTGTCGCCCCCGAGCTCCGGTTTTGTGTGGACTACCGGGGGCTCAATGACGTCACCCGAGCCGATGCCCACCCCATTCCACGAGCCGACGAGCTCATTGACCGACTCGGGGCAGCACGGTTCCTCAGCACCTTCGACCTCACCTGCGGATACTGGCAGATTGCGCTCACCGAGGGGGCCAAGGAGCGGTCTGCCTTCTCCACCCCAGATGGGCATTACCGCTTCCGCGTAATGCCCTTTGGAATGAAAAATGCCCCGGCCACCTTCCAGCGACTGGTAAATAGAGTCCTGGCCGGGCTAGAAGAGTTCAGTGCGGCCTATCTGGACGACATAGCCGTTTTCAGTTCCGGATGGAGTGAGCACCTCCAGCACCTCCGGAGAGTGCTAACCGCCCTGCACCAGGCAGGCCTGACAGTAAAAGCCAGCAAGTGCCAAATTGGACAAGGATCAGTAGTCTACCTGGGGCACCAGGTCGGGAGTGGCCAGGTCGCCCCTCTACAACCAAAGATCGACGCCATCGTGGCCTGGGAGCCCCCCACCACCCAAACGGAGGTCCGAGCCTTTCTGGGCCTCACTGGCTACTACCGCAGATTCATCAAGGGGTATGGCAGCCTTGTCGGCCCCCTCACAGAACTCACATCCAAAAAACAGCCAAAAAAGGTTCAGTGGACACCCGCCTGCCAGGAGGCGTTCGATGCCCTAAAGAAGGCCATGTGCACGGCCCCCGTCCTCCAGGCTCCCGACTACTCCAAGGAGTTTGTAGTCCAGACCGATGCCTCCGAGCATGGCATTGGGGCCGTCCTGTCCCAGATGAATGACCAAGGCCTGGACCAGCCCGTCGCCTTCCTCAGTCGGCGGCTGTTACCCAGAGAACAGCGATGGAGTACCATTGAGCGCGAAGCCTTTGCCGTGGTCTGGGCACTCAAGAAACTACGCCCTTACCTGTTCGGCACCCATTTCAAAGTCCAAACCGATCATCAACCCTTGCGATGGCTTATGCAGATGCGGGGAGAAAACCCCAAGCTACTGCGGTGGTCAATCTCCCTTCAGGGGATGGATTTCACTGTGGAACACCGTCCTGGGACGGACCACGCCAACGCCGATGGCCTCTCCCGGTTCTTCCGCCTCAGCGAAGAGAACCCCCCAAGATGATGGGCAGTTCTCTCCGGCTTTCAGCTGGGGGGGACGCGTGTTGGACCCGGCCTCGTAACAGGGCTCTACTGGTCCCCACACCCCCTAACCTGGTGCCGGCGGCCCCAATCCCCCGGCCTCACCAAGCCTTTCCACCAGAACACACACACTCAACCCGGACACCCTCGTCCATGGCCTCTCTCCTTTCGGCCACCCCGGGCCCGCGTGCCCACTTCATGCACCAAGATGGCCGCCCGGCCCCAGCGCGACCCGGGCCTAGAGGCGCCACTCCGGCTGGAGGACATCACGCTTCCAGGGGTTGAGAGAGGGAGGAGCAGTTTCTATCGCACCTCTGAACTCCCCTGGGACGATGGGTTTCGATCGGCCCTCCGGCCTCCCTGAAGGCTGGCTCCACGCCTGCTGGGTGTCTGGGACTCCTCCCGACCCGGCCCTGAAAGGATCAAAAGACAATGGCAGGAAATCCCCGACAAGCGACCCCCAGGTGACAAGACCCCTGCCTGCACAGACCCCGGACATCAAAGAGGGGTCGACCTATAACAAGGGGTGCTCTGGGACTGTCCGGCAGATTCGACGCTGGAACAACGAGAGCCTGCTGACGCGGTCGCGGCTCCTGGAACTTAGAACTACCTGAGCCCTGCTGAGTGACTCGCGGCTCCCTGAAGATCGTAAGACCTCCGAACTTGTACCTGAGCCCTGCTGAGTGACTCGCGGCTCCCTGAAGATCGTAAGACCTCCGAATTTGTACCTGAGCCCTGCTGAGTGACTCGCGGCTCCCCGAAGATCGTAAGACCTCCGAACTTGTACCTGAGCCCTGCTGAGTGACTCGCGGCTCCCTGAAGATCGTAAGACCTCCGAACTTGTACCTGAGCCCGCTGAGTGACTCGCGGCTTCCACAGACTCCACTGGTCCTGCCGGACCCTACGACAACCAGCCTACCCCCCAGCTCGAGGATTGTGAGCTGTGCGCCGGGTACGTCCATACCTTGAACTTTTGTGCCAAAGACTGTCCCGCTACCCCCTATCCCTTCCGAGACTCATTGAGCCCGTGCTCTCCTTGTACATATTTGCAGTGCTAACCTACCTGATAAAGATTGGTTCCTAAGAACGCACGGTGTGTTGTTTCTGTGTCGTGTGGTGCCCGAAGTACGATCCTCGATACGAGACTTCTCCACCTGAGGAGTCTCCCGCCAGTGCCCGGCTACGATACTTGAGGGTGGGTCTCAGGGTAGTCAGGACTCCCTTCCCGGGCTCCTCTGAGGTCGCCGTCTAACATTGATGACAAAAATATTGTCATTCTATATTTGCAATGGGAAGTAGTCAGTCAGTTAAAGTAACTTTAATTCAGTTCAGAGAACCATAAAAGTGTACAAAACAAAAACCTTCTCAGTACATGAAAACTTCTTCAGACATGTTCACATACCATACCAATATAAATATCATAATCAATTTCTAATGTAGTGCATCTTGTTAATAGAATAGGCCCTAAAGCTGCAAATCAAGATTGAGGAGACAAAAAGCTCAGCCAGAAGCTCCTAGAAGGGTCTCATAAAGGGTCCACAATGTCACCCGGGTTACGTTTGTATTTCCAGCCTAGGGTGGTATTGGCAGATCACTAAAATGAATAAAATAAATAGTGGACAAGGACCAAATTAAAAAAATTCAAACCATTGATGAATATCATTCAACTGGACTAGTCCGAGTCTCCCCGACTATCCCTGGATGTGATGTGGGACACAGAAGTTTAGAAAAGAAAAAAGCTATACCCAAAAATGGATTATTAAATAACCAGGACTAATTAAGTACCTTGCACAGGAGGTATTCACAGATTAAGATTACGGCAATTGGGTCACTTAGAGTAGGCCCACTACTGATTTATACTGGCATGCTCCCCCGTAACAGAAAGACAACGTGACTTAATGGTTTCATTGCCTAGCAATCTGATGCAGATTTTACCCATAATTCTTTCTGATCATGGCAGAACTCCTGATGAAATGTGCGACCACAATACAAATATCACTAGAGGCCAGTGAGTACAGCAAATTGAAATCTTAGTAATGGGAGCAGAAATCTAGTTATCACAGACGTATTAAGTGCAAAGTGCTTGAATTATCACAGGGGCTTGTCCGACAATCCTCCTAGGTGAGGGAAAGATACCAAAAAGTGCATGGTGCCTAACTGGAATCTTGTGAGATTAAATCTGGTTTGCAGATTTGCGCTAAAAGCTAAATAAAACTGAGGGGTAGCCGAAACAAGGATCAGAACTCCTAGATGACCCTAGTGGAAAAGGCCAGTTTGATAGAATCTTTGGTGTTTGGGGGCATATTTTGGGGATTCTCAAATAGGTGGCCTAGCCCAAACTCATGAAACCTGTCTTTCAAATAGTGAAGCCAGGAGATCCTATAAACACTATGAACGGCAAGGCAATCCTTAATAATATCTCTCAAAAATGCCAGATCTTAGCCTATAAACACAAAGGGGCGATGCCAATACGATACTCTATAAACTCTATGCCCAATTCTGCGTGGCAGAGTGTTGTAGAGGCACTTTTTGGTACCATCAGGAATCTTCCAATAAAGTTGTTCTCGACTACTTGAGGTTTATGAAACTTGTTGAACCCCCATACGTGGCAACAGGGAGACATTTAGCTCTATAGAATTAGTAGTTCTTTTACTGGTTTCTGCCCCAACTGTGGGGCCGATTACGATGTCGGTCGGAAACACTTCCCACCGAATCGGTTTTGGAATCGTTTTTGACTGACTCAGGTTCTGCGAGTCCGACCAACTGATTACGATGCTTCCCAGCATCGTTCGATCGGACTCGCATTGACTTCAATGGGAGCCTGTATTCCAAAAGAGTGGTGTTTGGGGAAAACCTTGCACCCTGTGGTTGGAAAGAGGGGTCTCTTGGGTACCCCCACGGGCCCCAACCAGAGACCTATGGGTGAAGGGGTTCCTGCTACAGAACCCCAAGGTCAGATTCCGACAGCCGTTTCATGTCTGACAGACCGATTCGGAATGGCTGTCAGACTCTGTCATCGTAATCGATCAGTCGTAAAACGTGTCCATAGAGCTATACGATTAAGCTCCGAACAACTTGGCTGTCCGAACAGAATCAGACAGTCTGAATGGTTTCCTTGCATTGTAATCTGTCGGTCGGAAATGTATCTGATTTGGTCGCAAACATAGGTTCCGAATCGGATATGGACAAATCGAATGCCGTTTGGAGCCTCTCCGACTGACATTCTAATCGGCCCCTTAGATGCAAACCGAAATAGCACGTCCAAGGCCCTGCTTGTCTGCTGCGCTCTCACGGTATGCAGGGGATCCCATTTCATCGGAGTATTAAATAAGTTTCGCAAGTATGAGAAGTTTTTCACTTTTTCTATCACCTTTCCCTGCATCACAAAGGTTTTTGTTTTTGTAGTCTGAGGACGGCATACCATGAGGTATAATTTATTAAAATTAACTTTTAAATCAAGAGATATCATAAACTCTGTAAAAGCGTCAAGGAAAGTCTGCAGACTCATAGCTGTCCTTGTCAACAGGACTGTATCGTCTGCGTATGAGAGCAGTGTGATAAAATTTCGACCAATTCTCGGAAAATCAAGCTCCCTTTTCAATAAAAAAGCCTCTAGCCCATTTGTGTAGATAAGAAATAAGAAGCAAGCAAAAACTACAGCCTTGACGAGCCCCCTCAGTTGAAATGATTGTGATTTTTCCCCATTGTTGCCATATTTTATAGTGACCGTTGTATTTGTATGAAGCCTACGTAGAAGGACTACAAACGCTTCTTCGAGACGCATGTCTCCCAATATTACCCACATTTTTTCCTGGTTGGCAGTATCAAAAGCACTGGGATAGATGTCATTTGAGATGTCATCAGTGATGTCATGAGTGATGTCACTGACCATGTCATGAGTGATGTAATATGTGACGTCATCAGCAGTGCATTGTGGGCGCGCGAGTTTTAGTTAGCTGAACTAACTATAATGGGGGAATTTCAATGGTTTTGTACGAGTGAAAAGTCCAGCTAACTATAACACCCCTGAAACCTATGGTGCAGAAAGAAGCAACAGAAGTCCTCAAAGACGAAGAAAAGTGCAGGAAGAAGGATAACGTGCAGAAAGAACAAAAAGAAGAGCAGAAAGAAGCCTTGTTGCAAAATCATCCTGTACCCTCAACTTTTTCAGACGGATACTGGTGGTAACTGAGTCTGACTAACCAGTCCTAGAGCCAGTGCTATGTTAAAAGACACTTAGAATACAGTGAAAACACCTACATACACTAGGTAACATTATGCGTTGGGGTCCCCCTGTGATTAGCATGACCTCCTCTGTAAGCCCCTAGTATATAATAGGGCAGGGGGGTTTAAAACTATCTCTTAAAACAGGCCACAGGGCGTTTTTGCACACGTTAACTCAGGCCCCGTCCCCTCCCTTCACCACTGTGTAAACACGCCCTGTGTCCATTTTTAGTTGGGAGATTAAGTTCATTTGAATCCTGAGGGTCCCTAGGGTCCAACTAGCCCACTAGGTACCTCCAGTAAGTGCCACAGAGCTGTGTTGCAGAGAGGTGTAAAAAGTGGCACGGCCTGGACCACCTCTCTGCAATGCAGCTCAGTGGCGCTTACTGGAAGCACTTGGTGGGCTAGTTCAGTATTGAAGGGAAATTTAAAACGTGCCATAGTGCGTGTTTGCACACGTCACCTCAGGCCTGGTCCCCTCCCTTCACCACTGTGTAAACGCGACCTGTGGCTGTTCTAAGTTGAGAGATTAAGTCCCCTTGAATCCTAAGGGTCCCTAGGGTCAAACTAGACCACTAGTTACCTCCAGTAAGCGCCACAGAGCAGCGTTGCAGAGAGGTGTAAAAAGGGGCTTGGCCTCAGAA
Organism: Triturus cristatus; assembly: GCF_964204655.1. Classification (NCBI taxonomy): domain Eukaryota; kingdom Metazoa; phylum Chordata; class Amphibia; order Caudata; family Salamandridae; genus Triturus; species Triturus cristatus. The sequence goes on along the minus strand of NC_140587.1, from coordinate 1,012,164,523 downwards.
CACCTGTCTGCAGCACAGCTCCCTGGCGCATACTGGAGATGCCTGTTGGGCTAGTTGGCCCTCAGGGACCCTCAGTATTGAAGAGGAATTAATTCCCCAACTTACAACTAGCCAGGAGGCGCGTTTGCAGAGTGCTGCAAGGAGGGGGCGTGGCCTCCGGCACGATGCCAGTCTTTTATTTATTTTTTATTTTTTAAGAAGGGGGGCTGTGTGGTTCCCCTTCTTATTCTAATTTATTGGCCCTGATGACCCCATCCCCCAGGACCTGTCTCCTAATTATATTTTTTTGACCCCAATCCCCAGGGCCGGCCACTGTTTTTTATTATTTTTAAAAAATATATATTTATAGACACACCTAGGACATGCTGGACAAACCGTGCGTACCTATCACCATGACGATTTGCGTGATATTCATTAAAAGGCGACTATGCACACAATGAATCCACGTGGAATGTATTTACACCACTAGTGAAGCTGTGACATGTCTGATGCCCTACCGTGCCTAATCCCGGTAGACACCCTTGTCGTTTATTTATACAAAAATGGGTAGCTATTGACGGGCACATTGAATACACATGCACACCAAGCCATTCAAAGGGGATTCGACAAAAATGCGACCAAAACTATGCAAGAAACCCCCCTCACGGTTAATAAAACACACATCCACTGCCGGATGTGTAATACTTTTTATTTCACTCTCTGGAAAGGGGACGAACATCACTTGAGAGTCACAGAGCGCTCCTGGCAGAGCCCAATGCTGTGTTACACCCACCATTGCCTGCTGAGTGCCACACACCTTTGTGTTGTATTCCACTAGCTAGTGCATATGCTATGACACTCTCTAGCCCATGTGCGCTGTAACACCACCCCGTGAATATGTCATGCCACACTTGTCTTCGCACGGGTTATATTGCCCCATCTAACGTGCCTTCCTCGATGCCTATGTTATAATGCACAGTGCTATGCCATACATATTACAATCTGGGATCCATATCTTTGTCACAGTGCATATGCAAAGTTACACTCCCCAGCACATATTTTATATTACAACTTTAGAGACTAGTTAGGTTACACAACACTGCCCTGTGCATATTACACTCCAAGGCGCATATCGCATAGCACGCGCTAGTGCCTGTGCTATCTCGCGCTCTCCAATGAATCTGTCATTGCGCTCAATGTATTGCATATTATATTTCACGCCCGGTTCATCTTATATCACACTTTTTGGTGCATAGTTTATACCATACACTATATCTAGTTTTCATTTTCAATCGTGCTCTCAGGACTATGTTCTATATAACACTGTGTTCACCTACCCTTTTCACGGGCATTACATTTTGCGATAGGGGGTGGAGGGTCAGGGGGTGTTTCTGCCAAGTGAGCCCGGAGTCACAGTCACAAACGTCCTCTTCTTCCTGAATAAAAGTGAGATTATGCTGCATACTTGTTCATATTTTAAGTAGTTCGCACAGACGCACGTTTTAAAAACAATAAAGTTCCTAATACCCGCCTTCTTTGAACAGTTAGCTTGCTGCCCCATCCCCCTCCTCCCTATCCTCTGTTGTGTGAATCCATGGACTAGCCTCCTCCCTCCTGCCATGCATGGTCTGATGTGCTGCCACTGCCCTCAATTTAGTATGATGTACCAGTCCACTCCTCCTGCCCTCCATTGCCCAATTCTATGCCCCATCATTGACCTCCTGCTTAAACTCTGTGCTTAGCTTGCTGCCCCTATTCTTCTTCCCCCTGCCCTCCGATGTCTTTGTGCATGCCCCTGCTCCATCCTTTTTGCCCACCATGTTCCATGGACCTGCCACTCCTATCTACTCTGAGTGTTCTGTTGAGCTGCCACTCCCCTCCCACCTGCCTAGCATTGTCAGATGACTGTAACCTGTCCCTGCCACCTCCACCCTGCCTGTCCACATGCCATGCCCCTATCCTCTTCCTCCTGTCCTACATGGTCCATTGTACTGCCACACCCTTCTGCCCTGCCTGGTCTGTTGTGCTGCAACTGCTCCTCCTGCCTGCCCCATGCGGTCTGTTGTGAGGCCCCTTCCCCTGAACTTTCTTGTCTGTGCACAGGTCCTGACCCTCCTTTCTATCCTCCATCGTCCTTTGTGCATGCCCCTGCACCCTCCTTCTTGCCCATCATAGCCATTGTGCTGCCACTAACCCTCCCACTTGCCATGCATGGTCTTCTGTGCTGCCATGGCCCCTCCCACCTTCCCTCTGTGGTCAGTTATCTGCCCCTGACCCCCTCCCACCTTCCCTCCATGGTCTGTGTGTATGCCATCACAGTCTCACTGTTGCTCTTCATGGTGTGTGTTGCTTCTAGTGCCCATCCTGCCTGACCTCCATGGCTATCTTGCTGCTCCTGTCCTGCCCCCTTGCCCCCAGCCCTCTGATTACATGTGCAGACCCCTACTCCCTCCCTCCTGGCTTGTCTGTTCCATTGTAATGCCCCTGATCCGTCCCTCCTGCCCTTTATGGTCTGTTATGCTGCAGCTTTCTCTCCTGTCTGTCCATTATGGTCAGCTAGCTACCATTGCCTCTTGCCCCTCTGTTCTCTGTTGTCCATGTGCATGGTCCTGTCCCGTCCCTCTTGCTTTCTATGGATTGTTGTGCTGCACTCCCGTCCCGCATGCCCTGTGTGGTGTATTGTGCTGCTGCAAACCCTGATGCCTGCCCTGCAGGGTCAGTTTGGTGCACCTCTCCATGTCCCTCCTGTCCTCTGTTATCCAAGTCCATGTCCCTACCCCATTTTCTTCCATGATCCAATGTGCCATACTTGCGAACATTTTGAACTTGGTAAGAGGGAGATTTTGAAAAAAAACTGGGGTATTGATTTTCCCCTTTGAGTTACATTGAAAAAGAGGAGATTGTACACAGGAGACAGATCAAATAAAGCCCATTTGAGCTTAAAAACATTGGACGTTTCCTGGCTGAATCGGGTCTGTTGGCATGTATGGTTGTACTACCATTGTCTCTTCCTTCTGCCCACAATGGTCTATTACATTGCCACAGCCTCTCTTGCAAGTCCTGTATTGTTGGTTTGTTGCCCCTGCCCCCCTTTCCACTGCCCTCCATAGTCTGTTGTGCTGCCACGGCCCTTCCTGCCTGCTCAGTGTGGTTAAATTGTTGCCTTTGCACCCTCCTACCTGCCTTCAATTTTCAGAGTCCGTGCCCCTGGCCTCTGCCTCTCAACAGTATCCTAATGAACAACTAGATTGCTAACATTCTATATTTATTACAAAAGTGTGGAACGCCTAACGTCATCTTGATGTAATCAAAACTGTAATACCTAGAGCATTTCCTTTACAAATTACATATATGCGATTATATTATTGGCATCAACATTATGGTTAGTGCTCTAAAAGACTATAATAAGGACATATTTTCTGAGTTTTCAAATAGCGACAAAGCACTTTTAAATTATTTGTTATCTTTATGGTTTTTTTATCCAGTTGACCACTTGATTAAATGTTGCACTTAGGGGAGAGGATGTGGTGTTACTTCCAGAACTGCAGACTTTGCAACTGGGGAACCAGGTTGGAGTTTCTGCTTCAGCTCGACATTCTGTGATTCTCGTCAAATCACTTAGTCTCCCCATGTCTACAACCAAAATGAATTTGTTCTTGTGTGATGTAACCAATGCTCATGTAAAGCACTCCAATACCTGACAAGTCTGCACTATATAACACTGCAAAAACACAAAATAATAAGTGTTTTGCACACTTCAGTCATTGGGCTATATTTGGGCTACATCTGGGTGATTTTGGGCTACATTTGGGCTCTTTTGTCTCCGGTGGCCATCTTGGGAGATTTATTTGTTATGAAGTTTCGTAATTTCCTCATGTACTGCAGTCTCCTCAGTAGGAAATGCTTTCAGTTTTTTACTTTGATTCCATCATGAATGTATTCAGATATGTCACACATTTGCCATAAATTCTGAATGTTAGAACTCTAGTTGCTCATTAGATCACTGTAGTAAAACTACTGTTCACCATGGAAGTCTGCTCCTGGTATTAAAAGTGCATGTTTCAGTCTGCATGTCAGAATTTTTTAATGAAATAGAAGAGGATTTGAGAAGTCACTCAAAATGTGTCCTCATTTTCTTTCTTCAGCATTAATCATAATTTCTATGGCAAAATGAACCCCCTCATTGTGTTCCTTTTTAAATTAAATGTTTTAAGTGTTACCAGTTTATTCCAATCAAGATGGCTTCAGGTGTGCCATACTTTTGTCATAATGAAGACATTAAGCGCTCTAGTTGTTTTTAAGAACACTCTGGGACATTCTGTCATTGGGCTATACTTGGGCTACATCTGGGTGATATTTGGGCTACATTTGGGCTCTTTTGTCTCTGGTGGCCATCTTGGGAGACTTATTTGTTATGAAGTTTCCTAATTTCCTCATTTACTGCAGTCTCCTCAGTAGGAAATACTTCCAGTTTTTTACTTTGATTCCATCAAGAAGGCATTCAGATGTGTCACACATTTGCCATAAATTCAGAATGTTAGCACTCTTTTTGCTCATTAGATCACTGTAGTAAAGCTACTGCTCACCAGGGAAAACTGCTGCTGGTATTGAAAGTGCATGTTTCAGTCTGCATGTCAGAATTTTTTAATGAAATAGAAGAGGATTTGAGAAGTCACTCAAAATGTGCCCTAATTTTTCTTTCTGCAGCACTAATCATACTTTTTATGGAAAAATGAACCCCCTCATTTTGTTCCTTTTTAAATTAAATGTTTTAAGAGTTACCACTTTAATCCAAGCAAGATGGCTTCAGGTGTGCCATACGTTTATTATAAGTAGGACTGTTAGTGCTCTAGTTGTTCTTTGGAACACTCGGGGAAGCTGCAGTAGAACACAAAGGAATCAACTGACAGTCTCTGCCCTTGTTGGATGTACATGTTTTACTGAGAATGTCAGACTTCATTCTCACATGACTGAGAAAGATAATGTGAATTTACAGAAAATAAGCTCTGAGTTTAGCTTATAGATCACCTTCCAAACCTCTGTGGGAAAAGCATGAGAAAATATTTTTCTCTCAATCATGATATCCCAGCAGAAGGCTTTTTCACATGGTAAAATCACCTTAGAACATACCACAATTCCTAAAATGAGTATGGTACCATCAACAAATGATTAATAATGTAACTAAAGTCTTAAAACCTTCTATTAACTGCAATGCTTTTTAATGAGGTGCTATCATGTATATTGGTCCCAAGATGGCTGCCAACACTTCTTGGATGAAGTGCTGAGAGCCAATCAGATCTCAGGATGCGATGTGTGATTAGGCTCCGCCCATATATATATATGATTTTACTTTTGATTTTCTCAGGAACTACTGAACAGATTGACTCCATATATGCAAAAGGCACATCCCTGAGCTGAGGACTACCTCTCTGCCAAATTTCAAGTAATTCTGTTCAGCCGTTCGGGCTGTACCTTGGACTAAAGGTCCTTATGGAAAATTGCATGGGGAAAACGCGTTTTGGGACCCCCCTTTTTTCTCAGCCCCCGCTTGACGAATCCCCCCGAGACTTTCAGGGTAGGAGCGGAGCGCCCCACCTATTTTGAAAATTTCGCGAGGATTCGTCAACCGGCGCCAAAGTTATTCCAAATAGAATGTTGCGGATTTCCTATGGAAACACGGTCCTAACTATAACTATCTACTTGCGACCGCCAGTAGATAATATATATATATATATATATGTATATATGTATATATCCTACTGGCGGTTGCCAGTGGGTAGTTATAGTTAGGACCTATTATCCATAGGAAACCCGCAACATTCTATTTAGAATAACTTTGGCGCCGGTTGACGAATCTTCGCGAAATTTTCAAAACTCGTGGCCCGCTCCGGGCCACTCCTATCCTGAAAGTCTAGGGGCGATTCATCAAGCGGGGGCCAAGAAAAAAGGGGGGTCCCAAAACGTGTTTTCCCAATGCAATTTTCCATAGGGACCGTTAGTCACGGCTACAGCCCAAACTGCTCAACGGAATTACACCAAATTTGGCAGAAAGGTAGACCTTGGTTCACACTCTTGCCTTTTGGTTAAATGGTGTAAATCCGTTCAGTAGTTGCTGAGAAAAGCAAAATCAAAATCACATATATATCTATGGTCTCGGAGGATCGGCGCACCCTATGCGCACCCGGCGCGCACCCTCCCGATCACGAGCTGCATGCTAATTGGCTGTTACCTGACTGTAAACACTCCAAACCAGGAAGTGTTGGCAGCCATTTTGTGCCTCTGTGGAAGCGAGGCTTAAGAAATCAGCGGATGACGTGTGCAAAACGTATAAAGGGGGCTGGGTAGAAATACCCTGACCCTCTAGATTTGCCCCAATTTTTTTTGGGGGGGGGAAACTGCAAAATGCGCCCTGGGTGCGCGGATCCTGCTGTAAAAAAAAATAAGAAGCGCGGGCTCTTTAATAATTAGCCCCCGGGGGGGCCAAATCCCGGGGGCAAAAACCGTAAAATTTGATGGGGGCCCAGAGGGGCCCACCAGCCCCGGTGACCGCCACCCCCGGTGCTACAAAATAAATGGGTGGGGGGGCTCAAAGGCCCCCCCAAGCCCCGGGGACCACCAGCGCACTGGAGCCGTTGATGGCCCTGGGGACCGCCACCCCCCAGAGCCGGCTCCTGCAGTGTCTCGGGGTGTCCAACCCCAGGTCACTGCTGTTTGCTATGGCAGGGCTCCCGCCCTGTCATAGCAAACTTGGTTTGGATTTTGAAAGAGAGAGCAGGAAACCTGCTGTCTCTTTCAAAATGCAAACCATATTGCTTTTCCACACGGGGAGCTGCATGTTAGCAGCTCCCCTTGTGGAAAAGCAATGCCGGCTCCCGAAGGACGCGGGGAGCTGGCTGAGACCGTGCGGTCATTGGGGCTCCCCCCACAGTCTCCAACGTTGTATATAGGCCCCGGGGGATAGGGTCCCCGGGGAGAATAGAAATTAGTAATAGGTGCTATTTTTTTTTACGGTAAAATTAGGAGGTGTGCATCCAGCGCGGCGCTCAGCGCGGCCCGCTGGTGTGCACGCGTTGGGTGTACGACTCCTATCGCATTGGGTGCACGATTCCACTTGCAGCCCCTGATGTGTACGTATTGGATGCATGATTCCTCTCGCGTAGGATGCGCGATTCCTAACGCGTCGGGTGCGCGACTCCAAGCAAAAAAAAAAAAGAAATATTTTTGAGATAAACATCAAGCTTATGTGTTTCGATCTTGAGTGGATCTAAAAAGAGCCGTTGTGTTCATTGAGAGATTTTGGTACTTATAAGTAAGTACCTATACAGAGTCTAAAGTTGTTGAGAAAGACCCTCATCAGTAAAATGTACACCATCTCTCCTATAGATGGCTTGCATATTAAAACGCAGATTGTTGTTGTAAATGGATCCCATTCTATAATATCTGAGATAAGCAGAAACAGATTTATTGACATGTTATTTATTGACTTGCTAGGTTCCGCGCAGTGATCGAGGAAGGTACGCTTTGGGTGCGCGGTTCAGAAAAAAAAATTGAAAAAGAAAAGAAAATACATTTCTTTTGCAAAAAATTCTTAAACAAAAATAAATTCGAGTTTCAATGCTTGAAAAAAAAATCAAATTAGATTACAAATATTTAAAATAATTTTTGCAAAAAATATGTAAAAATAAATAATTTAAAAAATGTAGAAAATAAATATCTAAATAATAAATAGAGCTATTATTACATTTAAGATATTGTCATTTCAGAAATCTTCGAAAATCACCACAAAAAAAAAAGGTTTCAGACATGTTAAATTTAGGAATTAGCATTTAAAAAACCTTTGAAATTCACTGAAAAAACCATAGGTTTCAGGGGTGTTATAGTTTGGAATTAGCATTTAAAAAACCTTTGAAATTCACTGAAAAAACCATAGGTTTCAGACATGTTATACTTAAGAATTAGCATTTAAAAAAACCTTAGAAATTCACTGAAAAAATCATGGGTTTCAGGGGTGTTATAGTTAGCTGGACATTTCACTCATACAATACCATTGATATTCCCCCGTTATAGTTAGTTCAGCTAACTATAACTCGCGTGCCCGCAATGCACTTGTGATGACATCACATATTACATCACTCATGACATGGTCAGTGACGTCACTCATGACATCACTGATGACATCTCAAATGAGATCACTGATGACATCACTGATGACATCATCCTTGTCATACAGTGGCAGACCTCCTCTGACCCTAATATAACCTTTGATACACACATTCTTAAATAGAGACTACAATTTTCAAAAAAAGGAGATACCAATACCAGTTACAACAAGCTATTCAGTAAATTCAAGATCTACATACACATCCACTGCTTCACCAACAGTCATATATAGTCACTCATACATGTATACTCACTCATCATATGTACTCATACACCTATACATCCTGTTACACACCACCACTGATTCATAGAGTTACTCACACACATAGTCACTCATGCTAATAAAGAATCAAACATCCATTTAATTGCATATAACGTTATACACACACCACTACACTTACTTCTACAGAGACGTACACATACTTACTCTCTTAAACATTCACTTATAGAAACACATACTTATTTATACAGGAACTCTTCCAATCTCTCACTCTCACATATACTCACTTATATACACCAATACTCACATATACTAATTTAAATAAATGTAGTTACTTAAAAGACACTATAGAGACACTCATTCACTCACTAACACACCCATACACACACTCATTCACCTATACAGTCCTGCACACATGCTATGTTCAACACATACAAACACTGTGTCACTCATTCATCCATCTACGCACTAAGTAATACCCCCCACTGAACCATACAGACACTCACACACTCATACTGATACTCAAAAAACATCTAATAACCCATTTAGACACTCATGTAGCTACTTACCAACCCATGCAGTCACTTATACAAAAAGTGAGAGATTGATAAACATATTTACAAATTCAAACATTACTCAGTAACCCATGTATTCACTAAGATACACTTAATCAGTCCGTTATACAAACAATTTTACAAAAAAAACTTTAAAAACACATATATACCCATTTATTCTTCCATCAACCTTGAGATATACATATAAAAAACATATTTAAAATTCAGTAAAACACAGTCACTGGATGATGTCATCAGTGATGTCATTTGAGATGTCATCAGTGATGTCATGAGTGATGTCACTGACCATGTCATGAGTGATGTAATATGTGACGTCATCAGCAGTGCATTGCGGGCGCGCGAGTTATAGTTAGCTGAACTAACTATAACGGGGGAATTTCAATGGTTTTGTACGAGTGAAATGTCCAGCTAACTATAACACCCCTGAAACCTATGTTTTTTCAGTGAATTTCTAAGGTTTTTTAAATGCTAATTCCTAACTATAACATGTCTGAAACCTATGGTTTTTTCAGTGAATATATATATATATATATATATATATATATATATATATATATATATATATATATATATATATATATATACTAATATAATAGAATCCTTGAAAAACAAACCGTTCTAATTAATTTAAAAAACCAAACTACTAAAAAAATTCACAAATGAAAAACATCAATAATTAAAAATATTATCATTTAAAAAAACAAAAGGACAAAAGGTCTCTTTAGGTCCTAATTTTCGTATCCTTTATTCTTGAATATGCTATCATGCTGTAATTAATGTGACATTTTTGTAACTAATCTGGGGGAGCACGAATACACTTGGCCGATTCCCGGTGGAGCTGCTCCGACAGCTATAGGGGAGATTGGCGGTGGCACACAGCTATGGCCGTCACCTACCCAGCCGGACTCCGGACATTTGCCTCATCATTTTCTTCGCTCTTGTCTCCTTCATGTTGACTCCTAGTTCTCCTTGGTCTTTTTGAGTCCTGATTTTCGTGTTCTTTATTAACTCCTGCCTAGAATAGGCTTTCATGCTGTAATTAATGTGAAATTATAGTAACTTGTAACACGCTGGTTCCTTATGTAAAGGGCTCTGATACGTTCGTGTCTAGCCAGCGCTATATAAAATGCATCAAATAAAAAAGACAATAACATAAATTATAACAATATAAAATAAAATATAAAATGTAATAGATATATTATTCCCACTACAATGTATTTAAAACTATGCAAACTATTATAATAAATATATTTTAAAAAACTTACAATTGGAGGAGCCTAGCGCGCAACCAAGATGGCCGCGTAGGTGCGAGGCTCCCGAGGACCTCCGCGACCTCCTGCTTAAATCCTGACAGAATCCTGTCCCAGATGAGGGGACTGTATTTGTGAGCCCGAGCAGAGGTGACGCCCGTTTTCCGTTTTTAAATCGGACCTCGGACACCGGCAGGAGCATCGATTGAGGTTTGCGGCCTTCTCCACACCGGCCCCCCATACTGGAGTTGTGGGGCGATCCGGACACAAAGTGAACAACAGCGGCGGGCAAGGCTGGGTGACTCGCGTGCCCCGCACTTTCACTTTCGCTTTTGCGCCCTCCTTGCTGCCAGGCGAGGTTGGGTTGCGGGGCGGTGTGCGGTGGTGTGGTCTCGCTGGGGTGCCCTGCCGGTCCGCCAGCTGCGGTCCGTCCTGCGGAGCGGTGGTCGCTCCCCCCTGGACCCCTTGAACTGGATTGTCGGCCCCCCCCTTTCTTGAGGAGACTGACTCGTCTTGGGGATTGAAACCATGTCCACAAAACAAGATGGCGATCGGGCTAAGATAAAATCGACCCGCCGTGGCGCGGCCCAGCAATCCAACAGTATGGACCGCTGCACCCTCCAGAAGGGATCCCCAGAGGCGCCGCGTAGGTCCCCTACGGGCCCGACTGATGCTTCCGCTCTGCCCACGGACCTGACCCTCCGAGACGTCATGGGCGCCATCGCCGAGATGAAGGCCTCGGTGGACCAGCGCTTCGACACTCTGGCGCAGAAGATTGACTCGGTCCTCGTGGACGTGGGCCTCGTGAGGGCTGATTTGTCTAAAACCAACGACCGGGTCGACTCTTTGGCCCACTCTACCACGGGCCTCACAACGGACGTGGCGGCCCTCCAACAGGAGGTGCGCAGGCTTGGCCAGGCGAGCGCCCTGATGAATCGTCGGCTGGAGGATTCCGAGGGTCGGGCCCGGAGGAACAACGTCCGCATTATCGGGGTGCCGGAGGGACGCGAGGCGGAGGCGGCGGATCTATTTGTTGAGGACCTGGTTCTCACCCATCTCCAGCATCGGGGGCTGAGTAAATTCTTTGCGGTGGAGCGTGCCCACAGGGTCCCCGGGGGTAGGCCTAAGGTTGGAGCCCCTCCGAGGCCTCTCATCGCCCGGATCTTCAATTTTCGGGACAGAGACGCTATCCTACAGACTTCCAGGCTACAAGGGCCGGTCAAACTTGATAATATGGACATCAATTTCTATCCTGACTTCACTCCGGCAGTCCAAAAGCAGAGACTGAGCTTTCTTGGAGTTAAACGTCGCCTAAGGGACCTGAATCTCAAATATGCGATGCTTTTTCCAGCTAAGCTGAGAGTGGAGGTGGATGGCCACACGCACTTTTTTGATCGACCCGAGGTGGCCGGGGACTGGCTAGACACTTTGCCCGGAGATCGGGGCCGGGGGGGTGGGGGGGGTGCGGTTGGTGGGGAGGGCCCGCCGGACCAGGACTGAGGGACTAATGGTAGGCCTTGCTCTGGACTGCGTTGTTGTCACTATTGACTGTTAGGGTAAGTTCCCCTCCTGTGGAGGTCGTGTGGGGTCTCTTGGGGGATCTCCCTCCTCCTCTGGGGGACTAGTTAGTTTTCTTATCTATGGGGCGACAGGCACACTGCACTTTGGGGGGGCTGTTTGGGCTCATGCAGGGGTGCAGGGTGGGGGGAGTTCTGTTGGGTTGGGTGGGTTGGGGTGGGGTGTGGTTCGTTTCTACCGCAAGGCAAACCCGCTATTGTATTGTTGTTTTTGAGATGCTCTGGGGGGGACAAATGATGGCTTCGTTATGTGATGGGGGGTAGGGATTTGACTTTGTTGTCCTGGAACGTTAACGGACTGGGTGATAGGATCAAGCGGGGTGTGGTCCTGCAGTATCTGAAACGGATTTCGCCTGATGTGGTCTTTCTGCAGGAGACACACCTTATTGGTAACTCCTTTTGTGCCATGAATCGCCGTGGCTTTCGCTTGGTGGCCCACTCGGGCTTCACATCAGGCTCGCGGGGGGTGGGCATCATGGTCAAGACCTCGCTCCCGCTAGAAATAGACGAGGTGCGCCATGATGAGAGGGGACGCTACACTGTCTTGGTGGGGAGGATGGAGGGCAAGGTAGTTGTCTTTGTCTCTGTGTACGTCCCACCGGGGCTACAGTCCACCACCTTTGCAGATCTGGGACGCCTCCTCCTTGACCTCCCGGGGGGGCTTCTGGTGGTTGGGGGGGATTTCAATGCGGTGGCTTCTGGGACTATGGATCGTCATCCCCCTAGGGACCTCCCCCGGGCACAGGCGTGGTTAGCGGGCCTTTTGGACACACTGGGATTGGTGGACTGCTGGCGTTTAAAGCATCCCACCCAGCTGCAGTACACCTTCCATTCGGGTGCCCATGGTAGCCTCTCGCGGCTTGATTATGTCCTTGTCCCTGCGGCCTATGCTGGGAGGGTGGGAGAGGTGCGCCATCTGGCGCGGGGTATTTCAGATCATTCCCCGCTCCTGTTGCACTTGGGTGTCTTCCCGAGGGGAGAGGGCAGGGTAGCCCCAATCAATGCTTGGTACCTGCGTGACCCCACTATTCGTGCTGACCTGATTAAATCATTGCAACGGTATTTTGAGGAGAATGTGGGGTCCGTCCCGTCGGCTATCTCCCTGTGGGAAGCCTTCAAAACAGTTCTCAGAGGGGAGGCCCTCTCCTTTATCTCCCATGCCGCAGACGCGCACAGGAGGAGGTGACCCGGGTGGAGGCCGAAATCACTGAATTGGAGGGTGGTCTGGGGAGTGGGGTGACTGACGCGGCGCTGCATGTCCTACGCCTTAAGCAGGCGGCCTATAGGGCCCTCGTCACGGAGGCGGCCAGGGGCCTTAGCAGAGAGCAACAGGGGCGACTGTACGATGTGGGTGATAAGGCTGGCAAACTGATTGCGTGGTTGGATAAGAAGGAGAGAGCTAGTCGTGTGGTCCCGCTGATTGAGAGGATGGATGGTGTACGAATTACTGAGCCGGAAGGCATTGTTTCTTGCTTCGCGGATTATTTCCGCGAGGTATATTCTCCGGTCTCTCCCTGCTCGGAGGAGGATTCCCATGCCCTGCTGTGGGACATCGCGCTGCCCTCGCTTTCAGTGGAGGACAGGGATTCGTTGGATGCCGCTCCCACCTCGGATGAAATCGCCCTCGCCATACGCTCAGTCGCCTCGGGCAAGGCCATGGGCCCGAATGGCCTTCCTATTGAATTGTATAAGCTGCGACCGGATGTACTGGCGCCTCACCTCCGCGCGATGTTCCTTGCGGCCCACTCGCGGGGCTCCCTCCCGCTGGACCAGCGTCTAGCTACCATCGTGGTTATCCACAAGGAGGGGAGACCGCGAGACCGGGTTACATCCTATCGGCCGATCTCGCTCTTAAATGCGGAGCCTAAAATCCTCGCCCAGGTGCTTGCCAACCGGCTGGTCGGCGTGGTGGGCGATCTGGTCCACCAAGACCAGTCCGGCTTTATTCCCCATCGCAACACGGCCCTTAACCTGCGGCGCTTGCACGGGGTGCTCGCGCGTGTTCCATTCGTGCGGGAGCCGGCCATCTTGGCGTCCTTGGACGCCACCATGGCGTTTGACACGCTCGAGTGGCCGTACATCTGGGCGATGTTGGCGAAATTTGGATTTGGCCCGGGATTCATCAGCTGGGTCAAATTGTTGTACTCTGACCCATTGGCGCAGGTGGTGGTGAATGGTCGAGTCTCGGCCCCATTCGTGCTGGGACGGGGCACGCGACAGGGTTGCCCCCTGTCGCCGCTCCTGTTTGCACTGGCCTTGGAACCCCTGGCGGAGTGGCTGCGGTGGCACCCTTCTATCCGTGGTCTCCGTTGGACCCCTGAGTATGAGGACCGCGTGTCCCTCTACGCCGACGACATCCTGTTGTACTTAGCCTCCCCGCGTAAATCGCTGATTGTCCTGGTCGATGTTCTGCGCTCCTTCGGCCGTAACTCAGGTCTTGTCATCAACTGGGCTAAATCCTGTGTCTATGTGCTTTCCGGGGAGGCTCCTGTTCTCCCGCGGGGCTGCTCGATCCAGATTGCCTCGCAGGGGTTTCGTTACCTGGGCGTCTATATTACGCTGGACCCGGTGGCCCGCTACGAGCGGAATTTGCTTCCCCCCCTCCAGCGCTTGAAGGAGGACGTCGCGCGCTGGCGGCGCTTGCCGCTTTCGCCGCTCGGCCGGGCGGCATTGTTCAAGATGATGTCATTACCGCGCTTTCTGTACGCTCTCCAGAACTCGATGGACCTGGTCCCGGCGCGCTACTTCCGTGAGGTGGAGAGTTTGCAGCGCCGCCTGTTCTGGGACGGGAGGCCGCGTATAGCCCTGGCAAAGTTGACGCTCCCGTGGTATGACGGAGGGATTGCCCTCCCGGATATTAAGCGGTATTACTGGGCCTCCCAATTAGCTGCAATTAATCACGGCCTTTATGGGCCCGCCTTAAACCCGGCATTTGAAATGGACAAGACGCTCCTGCCCGGTGGCGATTACAATCGAGCGCTCTACACTAGCGTGCCCGATTCCCGCCTGACGGGACCCACGCGTGTCATGGTGCGAGTATGGCACGCGGCCAATGCAGCTATGGGATGGAAGGACCGTTTGACCCGGGCGTCACCGTTGTATGCGTCTGAGAGGTTGGGCTCCCTATGGACCTCGAAGGGCTTCGATAGGTGGGACACGATAGGCATTAGTACAGTGGGGGATCTCTGGACGAGGGGAGGATTCAAAACATTTGAGACACTGTAGGCGGAGTTTCAGCTGCAGGGCAGTGAATACTTTCGATACCTGCAGGTCCGTCACGCACTGGGTTCTGTCTTCCCAGACGTGGCCGCCATCCCGGAGTCCTCCCCACTGGAGGATAGAGTGCTAGATGGCCACGTTCCGGACAGCACGATCTCCCTCATCTACAAGAAGTTGATTAATGATCGCTCGGGCTTACTGACTGGGCTCCGCGAGGCTTGGGTTGCCGATGGGTTGGAGCTGGACGACGAGGACTGGATTTCCGCGGTGGCCTCCCCGAAGGAGGTGGCCATCCCGGCTCGCCTTCGCTTCGTCCAGCTTAAGATACTTCACCGGGTGTACATGACGGGGCCAGGGCTTCTGCGTATGGGCTATGCCGAGGATGGACTGTGTAAGCGTGGGTGCGGTGCATTGGCGACTTTTTTACATATTCTGTGGGAATGTCCGAGGGTGGAGCGATTCTGGCGGGGTGTGCATGAGGTCCTGCGAGCGGTTACGCATGTCGTGCTGGTGCCTGAAGCGAGGAGATGCCTGCTGAATGTGTGGGAACCGACCGACTACTCGGTTCCGCAGACGCGATGGGTGACGCTGGGTTATATGATTGCTAAACGTGACATCGCTCAACTGTGGGGATCCCAGAGGCCCCCGGCAGTGTCGGCCTGGAAAGAACACATGGATTGGTGCATGTTCCGAGAGAAGGTGGTGTATGTGGCGCGGGGTAAGCCTGGGGCGTGGCTGAAGGTGTGGGGCCCCTGGAACGCCTACCGCGGGGGTATTTGCGAGCCGCCATTGTTGCCTCCCGCTTCACCAGCTCCGTCCCCCTAGATGACCCCCTCCCTCAATCCCGGGCACAGTGTTTTCCCAGTCCCGGACCTATTCCCCTTCCCCTCCTTCGATTTTAGTGTATGGTTGGGGTCCCCCCATTTGAGGAGCATATGTTGTCACTTTCGCTCTCGGGTTGCCTTGCGGGTGTGGTTTTATGTTGTTGTGTTGTATAAAACGAAACCGTATTGTGGGCTCAGAGTCATGTGGCCCACGTTGTTGATACCTCCTGCTTTAGCGTCTCTGTAACGCCAAGTGCCTTATTGTATATATGTCATTTATTTCTGTCACTTTAGCGGCCGGCCGGAAGGTTGTAGGCCCATACCTGTATATATTTGAGATTGTAATAAACGGTTTCAAAAAAAAAAAAAAAAAAAAAAAAAAAAAAAAACTTACAATTCCCACATCATGCAACGTAAAAATATAAAAACTTACAAATGTCCCTCCAATAAATACAATAGCAGTAAAAATGTTTAATTGCATATAGGTTTTATTTACTATAACCATTTGACACACTACAACAGTAGGGAAACTGTTGCAGTACAGAAGAGTAAAATTTCATACTCCAACCAGTACAACAGAAGGGAAAGTGTTGGACTGCGGAATAGTCAAATTTACTATTCCCACTCCAGTCAGTATAGCAGTAGGTAAAGTGTTGGATTGCGGAGGGGTAAAATTTACTATTCCCACTTCAGCCAGTACAACTATAGGAAAAGTGTTGGTTAGCGGAGAGGTAACATTTTCTATTCCCACTTTAGTCAGTACAACAGTAGGGAAAGTGTTGGATTGTGGAGGGGCAACATTTACTATTCCTACTCCAATCAGTACAACAGTAGGAAAAGTGTTGTATTGGGGAGGAGTACAATTTACTATTCCTACTTCAATTAATGCAACAATAAAAAACAACAAAATATGTTGGACAAAATAAAATTACTTAAAAAACAAATTAAATTTGAAAATATAAATTTGTTAAAAAAATTATGCAAATATATTTAAAAGATAATAAAAAATAAAAACATACTACAATGTTAAATGCATATCACAAATACCTACAAATTTTATTAGAAATAACATTCTAAATTAATTTTCATAGAAATAAACTTTTTATGTAAAAGTTACTTTTTAACAAATAAATTATAAATTTATTATACTCACTTCACACCGTATAACCTCCCAAAACTGCAGCGAAAAATGTACTATTAAAAAGAATATTCATACTACTGAATTAAAATGTAACAATCCAATTATCATTAATTACATATTAATTAATTAAATGTAATGTACTTTCCACAATATATCCCCACAAAACATGCAACACACTCATAAAATTTAACAAAAATGATTCACACAATTAACATGATTAATTATCAAATTATTAGTTAATAATTAAAAAATAATTATGAATCACTTAACATTACTTACCTCCCACCCCATACCCCTACACAACCCAAATATAAAATATAAGCAAATGATTTATTAACACAATTAACAAAATTAACTACCAATTAAACAAATATTATTTATTAAAAACTCGAAAATAATTCATTACAATTAATTAACTTCCTACTCTTTACACTTATAAACGCCATAACCCAAACCCAAAAATTAATTACACAATTAAAATAATTAATTGTCAATTAAATAATTAATTGTTTTTAACACCTAATAATTAATTAAAATGTATTTACTGCCATACCTTTACCCCACAACATGCACCTGAAAAAATGTAATTGAGCAATTAAACATAATTATCAATTAAACAATTTTAATTACTAAATAATTATTATTTCGTTAAAAATAACGTTTTTCCCACCCTATAACCCCACAACCTACAACCAAAAAAACTGATGAAACAGTTAAAATAATTATGAATTAATATTTATTAAAAATTAATTATGAATTAATTAAAAATAAATTACTTTACTAAATTAGGTGAGGACCCCTAAAAACCCCACAAACCGCGCATTCAGTTTACTTAAATAGTAACACAATTAACATAAATAAATATCGATAAAAAGAATTTAAAAAAAACACATATAATAAATATTTTCCTTCCCTATAACCCTATAAAACCCACAACCCCCTACGGAACTAAACAACACAAAATGTAATTACATTAATTATAATAACTACTAAAAATGTAACCAATATCTTAAAAAAATAATTATTCCAAAAAATACAACATATACATTTGAAATATAAACTAAAATATATAACAATAATTAAAAAAACACTATATTAAACAACTATATTTTTGCAAATGATAATAATGACTGAAATTTAAAACATTGATATTACTTACCTTAAAATTGATATTCTTGACATCGATATTTCCATGTCACGATATTTTAGACTCAAGCTTCTTTTACATCGATATTTTAAACTTTACATTTTGTCTGAATACACTGTTTAGTCTGGGTGCGGATGTGATGGACGGGTTGGTAAACTTGCGCTCTACACTCTAGAGAGGAAGGTGGGCCAACTGGAAATAGGCTGCAAGGGGACAAGTCCAGGAGCTCCTAACTGGGGGGGAAGGGGGTTTGAGTCGTGAGGGTCCTGGGTACATGGGGGAGGAGTCGGTTCTTTAGGCCAGACGGCTTAGGTGCAGCGGGCTTTTGCTAGCTGGAATGCATCTATCAAGGCACTTACTAGAGTCGGTCATGACCAGTAAGAAGGAATAAAACAGATCAGCTGGGCCTCTCTTATTGCTAACCTCTGTGGTGCTGACGTCCCTTGTTGGCGGGTTGTCAGTGCTGTTGTTGGAGTCCTGACTGGATTTTCAACAAGCGTTGATCACAGAAAGGGTGGCCTAAGTATACAACAGAGCCCTGCCCTATCTGACACTTGCTTACTTCGTTAGTGAGGCCTGCACTTTGCAGAGCCTCGTGTATCTTTCCAAGGTGGATCAGGAGATCCTGCATGGTGTAGCTGTAGACAGCAGGGGGTGCATCTCCAAGGTCTGGCTTGGGGCAAGATGGCCACCACAATGCTGAGCCTTACAGAGGCTCAAGGACCCTTTTTGGATTAAATCCCCACTAAGCCAGCCTTCTGTGCCCTGCCACTTTTGCAAACCAGCTCCTAACTCCTCAGCAGTTTTATAGACATGATTAAATCTGCAACAGTACCTGATGGCCGATAATCTCACCACAGCATCCATCAAGAGGTCTGATTTGGACACCTGTAGGCATAGAGAAGAGAGCCCCTGAGTCCCAACTGCCACCCACCCCCCCCCCCCAGCAACACCTCTGTTTATTATGACTGCCTGCACATAGGCGGTCTCCAGGCACCTCACTACTCTACAGGTGGCTGATGAGGTCCTAGAATCCACCGGTCGATGCCGGTGGTCCTACGTACTAGATGCCACCAACCATTGGAACTGAATTATGGTGAGTGGCTGTGGCCGGACATCTCCTGCCTGCCTCGGACCGATGCTTTGCTTTGCAGTGCTGTCACGTGCCAACTGTTTATGGTAGTGTGGAACAGCAGTGGGCACAGTGCATGGTGATCCTTGTTTCTCCTCTTTCCTGGACCCCTATTTATGATGATGCTGAATGCAACATGTGTGATCCTAATGACGCCGGATCGCCATGCCCCAGGTCCTTCCATCTGTCATTCCACTGAGAGAAATTCATAGCCCAATATCCCTCTCTGTGGGGCTACTCTTTGCATGAGGGTGCGGACCTGGGTCATGAACGATCTATTATGGAGTCGACCCTGCTGAGGACTTAGGGACTGATTACGAGTCTGGCAGTCGTAGGACCCCCAGACTCGCAGTGGCGGTGGTCTGTTTGCCACATTACGACTTCAAAAGTCGCTGCCGTGGAAGACCACCGGCTGAACCAGGGAACAGTCATTCCATGGCGGTGGCGGAGCTGCGCCACAACCTGCTGAATGGGACTGGTGCAGTCCCACTCAGCATAATACAAGTTCTACCACCACCAGCCATTTCATGGCTGGAGCCACGCCGTGGTAAGGTTAGCGGTGGGGGAACAAAGGTTCCCATGCCCCTCGTCATTGGGATTTATTCAGAGGGGCACAACATGTGCCCCCATGTCTGTATTCCCTAAAGTCCCAGCACTGCATGGACGTCACCATCCATGCCATGCTGGAACTTTTTTGCCGTTCCGATTGCGGTGCCTGTTTTCCAGGCACCACCATGGGAAATGCAAAGGAACGTCTGCTTTACACAAGTTCAACTCAGAATA
Source organism: Triturus cristatus (assembly GCF_964204655.1). Classification (NCBI taxonomy): domain Eukaryota; kingdom Metazoa; phylum Chordata; class Amphibia; order Caudata; family Salamandridae; genus Triturus; species Triturus cristatus. The sequence continues at coordinate 1,012,144,516 of NC_140587.1, read as the reverse complement.
AGGTGAGCAGTCCTTGCGCAGCTTTGACGCAGCTGTGTCGGCGGGGAGCCAGCGCAACTGCGACAAAGTCGTAATCAGGTCCCCTAGACTGCTGATATTCCGAAGTAGTATGTGGCTCTGCCAAGACTCACCGAACTGGAACAAAATGGGTAACCCAGCATCACCCCTCCCTGCGAAGATCTCTAATGTCATACTGGTCAGCCTTACCCTGATGCATTATGCTCTTCCCAGAGGGCGGATGATGAGCTCAGTGCTCACCCGCATTTACCACGATCTAGCATCGCACTGATGTACTTTATGGAGAGCTGATCATGAGCACGGTGCCCGCAGGCCTCTTGCACCTGATTGAGCTACTACTTTCACATAAATGCGGTGGATTTTCCTCCATTTGCATCCAATGCACCGAGTTGGTGCAGTACTGCCTGTTCCTTTGCTTGGGGTTCAGGGATGACCACTTTGTAGTGGCCATTTTGGGACTCCCAGGCTATGGTCTTTTTACATGAAGGAGCCATAGAAATCCTTCTTCGCTAGGTAGGACCTTTCCTTTTGGGACAGCCATTTAAGGAAACAGAAATAGGACTAAACTCCCTACTCATCTAGAGGGGCAGACATCTTGGAACAAGTCCTCTTCCATTAGGGTCCTACAACTACTCCCGTCCTCATCATCCCTGCTCAGTGGCCTCACCATGGAATCATCCCCTATCATTATGTTGAGCCACCCCACAACTCATTCGGAGTCATTTTCCACCTAACTTAACCAGAAACGCTGCAAAAAATCTCAAACAAAAAATGCTTAAATTGAATAGAGAAATACTCTTTCTAGATCTCTAGTTCTGCTAAGAATAAGGTATTGATAATCAACAATCTAATATTTTTTACCAACCGTCGCTTCCAATAGAAGAAAGCCTTATCCGTACTCAGTCACCTCCACTAAGAAGATTCTGCACAGCCTCAAGCTTGTTATTGCACCCTCATCTGTGTGCAATGCTGAAACCACCATTACCATTTACAATTACGTCACTGTACTCAGCCAATCATTCAATCGGCATTTGGACAAAATATTTAATCCAAAATATGGAGCTACACAAGCATTGAGCTTTTAATATCGTGATACTTAAATATTGTGATGCAGGAATATTGTTTACCAAAAAAACATTTTTTTGTTAAAGGTAAGTAATATCATTGTCAACAATCTGAGTTGTTAATATTGTTTACAAAAATGTGTTGTAAATATTGTCTATAATGATATAGGGGCCGATTATGAAGTTGATGGGACCGACACGAAAGTCTGTCCCACCGACATCTCTACCTGCGGTCAAACCGCATTGGCCCAGGGACCAACCGACAGCTTCTGACGGGCTCAAGGAGTCAGTCGGGCAGTCGGTCTGATCACCTTCCCCACAATGGAAGCAGTTCCTTCTCAGACACTGCCGAAGGATTATGATCCACTTTTCCGCCAGCCATTTCATGTTGGTTCTTCCGATGTGAAACGGTTAGCAGAAAGGCTTTTTTGGGACCCCCTAGCAGGGTACAGGGTGAACCTTTTAATAATTATAAATATTTTAAAATTATTAATGTATTAATCATTCAATTAATAATTATGTGAATTATTGTTATTATTATTATTGTAAATTATATTTTAGGTGTGCAATGTTGTGTTTGTAGGGGAATTTTGGTGGGAAGTTAAGTAATTAGTTATAATTTATTATTATTATTCAATTGATAATTATGTCAATTGTGTAATTATATTTTTCAAGTTACATTTTGGGTGCAGGTTGTTTAGTTTGTAAGGCAAGACGGTGGGAAGTTAATTAAATAAAAATTAATCGCTAATTCATTTTCATTGAAACAGTTAATTTATTGATACTTTTATAAGCTCTATTTAAATTTTTATGTTATATCTTAGGTGTTTTTTGTTGTGTTTATGGGAGAATGGGGTGGGAAGTTATTGTAGGGCTAAATTAAAAATTATTTATTAATTGGTTTATTACTTAGTGCCTTATTACAATGTCAGTGCAGGGATTGACAAGGGGCACCATAGGTGCCTCCTTGACCCCAAACTGGAGGCCTCAGGATGAAGGGGGCCCTCCTAGGGGCCCCCAATGTAGCTTTCTGACAGTCTTTCCATGTCCAAAAGCCCGATATGGAAAGCCTGTCGAAAACCGACTTCTTAATCCCTACGGCGGAAACGCCGTTCTTAGGGATTGCGTGCCGGTTTCCGACTGGCCAATGGGCTCCTTGAGCCCATCGAAATCGAGCTGGAATGACTGTCCGGTTTCAGTTTCGACCGCCTGCATTGTAATGCTGTGGTTCAATCTGAAACCGCAATGAGGCTCAGAAAGCCTCCAACCTGCAGTCGGATGCTTCCAAGTCTCATCATATTCAGGCCCTTAGTATGTTAATTATGGTGTTTTTTAATTTTAGTTCTTGGATGTTATGTTTGTGGGAATTACGGGGCCCATTAGCATGGGCACCCCGCCAGACGGCCATTTACCCCCCGCCACATTAGCATGGCAGGGGTTACTGCGGTGGGCGGAAAGGCAGTCCGACGCTTTTCTGCCGGTAGGCAATCGTCACGATTGCCTGCTGGGCAGAAAAGACCTATAATATGGTGGCAGTGCCTTGCAGGCACCGCCATCCATATAATGATGTGTGCGGTGGAATCCAGTTGCGGGCCCCCGGGGGGGCTGCACTTGGGGGGTATCCATGGTACCCCCCAAAATTGGCATTCACAAGGTGGCAGGCACCGCGAGGTGCCTGTCACGTTGTGCATGCCAATGCACAACATGCATTTTTAACATTGTGGCGGGTGCTGCTTACAGCACCGCCCACCTCAATGTTGAATATGCAGGATGCGACCGCCAGGGTGACGGTCGCATCCTAATTGGCAGTGCGGGACCGCCGCACCACTGGCAGCTGGTCCCAGCACTGCTAGGGTGGCGGGCGGACTGGAGTCCGCCCGCCATCCTAATGGGGGCCATAGTGTGGCAATTCAATTAAATTGATTGATTGATTCAAGCTTTATTTGACAGAAATGTCATAAAAGCTATAATAACAATACATTATTTCCTTTAAAAAGAGGGAACAAATATACAGCGTTTTCACATTACATAGGCGAATGATGCAACAAGGTGATCAATTAGGCTCTTGGTACAATTAAACATATATCATATTCATAATATTAGCAAAGAAAGCAGGATAGCATTGGCAAATATACAATTCGATTTGTCTGATGTGTTACTACAATAAAAAACAAGATTAAAACAATCATGCTACATCATGGTGATGAAGAAGTGGTATACTAAAAAGTTATTAATTTGTCCCTGACATGGCAACAGGGATTTAACAAATAAAGTGCTTGTGCCAAAGTATACAAATAGATTTGATATTGGATCGTGAGGCCATCGCTATCCTAATTTCAATCAGAATTAAAATTATACCAATCTGGCAAGAGCTTTCTACCTTATGAGCCATGCTTGTCCCAAGAACTTTGCTACACCGCATGCGAGAAATGGACTGGGATCAGATCTAAGAATGCGCAATGCTGTGTGGTGGTCCTCCGGGCCCAGTTGCTGACAAAGCGGTTTCAGCCATTTGGCCCGTGATGTTTTATGGAGAAGTGTGACTCAATGGTTAGAGCGGCAGACCCTGCTGCAGAGGTCTGGCCCGGGACCAGGGTTCAATTCCTGCCTCGGCGGGTCTTCGGCTCAATTTCCTTGGACCTGTTAATTCTCGCCTCGGTGCCTATTCTAATCATGGGTCCCACTCTGCAACTCTGGGCAATAGCTTGCTTAATCTCCACAACGGCTCCAACAGTGCTGTGATGCCTGGCTTCACCTTGGGAGTGCCCAGGAGTGGACATTTCACAGGGAAAAGCCAGGAAGGGTTCCACAGCGGTATGAGTACAGCGCCAGGACACCCTTAGGTAACAGTGCGCTATACAAGTACAACAAATTTAGATTTATATACCGGGCAAGCGAACATCAGATGGGCAATGCTCTCTGTCGCGAGCTTACAGCATGGGCAATTTTTCCCATTGATTGTACACCACTTGGCTGTCAATCATCTCACAAACTGGTAGAGTTCCAAATCTAAAATTTATATACAACATTCTATCTCTTGGCACCTGTATTGTATCAAAAAATGGCTCAAGATGTCTAGTTTGTTTATGGGATAAGAATTCTGTTGTTAATTTGCCCACGTTAGATTTGGAAATCTCCCGTTGGTCCACCCATTCCCAGTATAGGCGTTTGAGTTCTTCTCTCCTTGGTGGTTCCTGGCTTACCCAGCAGGAACAAAGTCCTATGGCTGTCAGGGTTTTTTTTTATGTCAACAATCCAACCTATTTTACAGCCAGTATCTAGGTGGATAATTTCAGTGAGGGCTTCGGCATAGGAAAGAAGCTCAGGAGACTGCCTAATGCGGGCCCAGAAAAGTACAGGGCGTAGCCTGGCTACATCAGCTATCGACCGCCTGCCCATGTCCAATAATAGAGGGGTAAGAGGGACATATTTGGGTGCCATGACCAGGTCTCTTAAAAATATATGTGTTCCGATCTACTGAGCTCGTTGAGTTTATCAAAGCCTCAGTCCTCTGCTCCATAAAGAGCAGAGCTAACTGCTTTTGTGTCATATACTCGAAGAGCAGGAGCTACAGGCCTGGTGTGAGCAAGGCGATGTTCTTTCCCTATTGCTCTGGCCACACGCTTATGCCCTAAGTGCATCTTTGCTGGGTGGGGTCTCCAGGACATTTTGTCATTAAGTCTAACACCTAGATAATCAAAGGTATCCACCTTTTCAAGGGGTACCCCACCCATCAAAGGGCCGTTCCTGTTTGACCTATTGCAGTTGTAGGCCATAAATTTGGTTTTTGAACTATTGATTACCAATCCCCGGGTATCGCAAAAAGTTTGCAATCTATCAATAAGGCGTTGTAACCCCGCTGGCGTCTTTGATATCAGCTAGGTGTCGTCTGCGAACAACAAAGAGTCGGTGAGTCTGTAGGCTCTTCCATGAGGAAGTTAACTACCCCATTCACATAAAGGGAGAACACAGTTGGAGTCAGAACGCAGTCCTGTCAAACTCCTCTGTTGACAGGGATGCGCTCTGTCCCTGCTCCCCTCACCTGACCTGCGCAAAGTTCCCCTCATGAAGCCAAATTAAAATTTTGAGAATAAAAGGGGGATACCCATTTCAACGAGCGTCGTCAACAGCCTAGATCTGGGAACCAGGTCGAAGGCAGTCTTCAAATCTTTAAAAGCTAGATAAAGACTGCCTTTGCCCAGCACTACTACTTTCCAATAAAGGAGGAGAAGTCTGAACACTTAGTCCATCGTCCCAGTCTTTGATCTAAATCCGGCCTGATACTGGGATAAGATAGCTTCGTCCTCAGACCATAACTGTATCCTATACCGAAGCATCCGGCCAAAGACCTTCTGCAGGGCATCAATTAAACTAGTTGGCCTGTAGTTGGAAGGGTCATCTCTATCTCCCTTTTTATAAATGGGGACCACTTCGGCGGCCTTCCATGACGTTGGGTCGGGTTTTCATTTAGCTATTGCATTTGCTAATAAGGTAATATAGCGTGCCCAATGGTGGGGGTCGGCCAAAGATAAATCTCCGGGCAGGATGTCGGGACCCACCGCTTTGGAGGGGACAATTTTATTTATTGCAGCTTCAGCCTCCTGTAAGATGAAGCACTCCTCTTCTGCCCTGGGCCCGTTTGGCCTTCTAACTCCCCTTCTTCACTGGCCTCTGCTGCTGAGTAGAGCCCTTTGAAATGGTCATGCCATGTCTGGCCAGTGATGTGATTCGGGGGTGGGCGGGCACCTGCCTTGCTACCCTAGGTAACTAGTTTCCACTAGTGTCTTTGGAGGAACATGCATTTTTAAGTTGTTCCCAGCGTGATTTGTCCCACTTCACCTTTGCCTCCCGCTGGGCTAGTTTGTAGGAATTTCTGGACGATTTTATAAGAATCTGATTTTTCTCTTTGATGGCTTTAGCCAGGAGTGATCTTTTCTCCCTACAATCTTTGTTGTACCAGGAATAAGGGTCCTTATTGATGTGCCTGGGTTTTTTCACTCGCGTTTGGGGCTTGAAAATATGTATTAATTTGGGTAACGGTATGCGTGTGTGCCTTGGGCACGTCCACTACTCTTGTTGCACTGTGGACCGCGGCTTGAAGTTTAGTCGTACCTATAGTTAGCTCGTGTTTGATGCCAGCAATTTTGGCATCACTCAAGGCTACCTTCTTCCATTTCAAAAACTTTTTACAGTTAGATGGAACTATGTCCCTAATAACAGTCAGGAGTTGATTGTTCAGCTGGTGGCATGGTGCCTTCAGGGTTAAGTACAAATGATTGTGATCACTATCTGTGGTCGAGCCCACTGACATGTTGATCATATTCCCCAATAATTTTACACCAAGGAGGATATAATTGATCCGGGAACGGCAACTGCCTCTGTTATAGGTGTTGGCACCTTGCTTATCAGATAGTGACCTACCATTGTCTGCCCCTAGCCCATACTTCATAGTAATGGCATTAAGTTGGAGTACCTGATGTAACCATCATTTGACTAAGGGGAAGTCAAGTTGGGGGACTGCCCATCTACACTCTTGATCTTCTATTCCCATTAGATCTTCTCTTGCCAGAGTTTCATAAGTGCAATTAAAATCTCCTGCAACTATCACTCTTGCATGGGGTGAACAATTGGCTATGTATTCTTCTAGTGCTGAGAGGGTGGCTGAGGGCCTGCCTCCTTTTTTCCCTCTCGCATCGACATTAAAGAGTTCAACCGTAAAGCCGCCCCTAGGCCCCATGATGCTTAACCATAAGATGTCTGGGCTTGAGCTAGCTTGAAGAGTGACTTGACAATCAAGGGCAATATTTGTCCATACAGTCAGACCCCCTGACGGACGCTCTCTTCCAATGGAGGTAGCAGGTAAATGGAAGCAGGTGTAACCAGTTTTATATAATGGAACCAGGCTCCATGTCTCCTGGAAGACACATACATCAAGCCTTCCACTAATTGGTTCCAATGAAGAAGTGGAATTTTGCTGCTTAAACCTGCCACGTTACATGACAGGTTCTTCAGTTGTTGATGATCCATGGGGCCAGAAACAATACTTTGTGCGGGAGTGTAAGTGTTAGACAGCAGATAAGTTGGTGTTTGCAAAGCTGGATGCACTGAAGTACCAAGGGCTTGTTCTTCGCATGCAAGAATGGAAGGTCTGCCTGAATTGCCTTGGTTCTTAGAACTATCTCTTGTGTTGTTTGAGAGATTAGAGAAGGTTGAGAGAATAAGGGGACTGGCTATGTGATTAGAGCTAGGTGCTTCACTGGATAGATCGGAAAAATGAAAAGCCGAGTCCTGTAGTCATTCAATAGCCTCAAGCGAGGAGGTACCTGCCAGGGATGGTGGTGGCTGTTGGGCTAATGTCCCACCTTGCTCGTATGTGGGAAGATGCCTGAATTGAATGGAGGACCCGTCGGGGGCACTGGTATGAAATTCTAGAGCAAGGAGGTTCTCTGCCAACTCGGTTCCCTTTAGGGTGATCTCAATGTTATCTAGTTGGTAGGTTGGGGAGGAACACCTCCGTGCTCTCAGAATATCATCTCTGATCACCGATCGGTAACCCCTAACATGATGAATCCAATGGGTCACCTTGTTTATCAAGAAGTCCTCGCACTCTTAGGCTTGCCTGATCCTAATTTGTGGGAGATTGGTCATGAATTGAGGTTGATTTATAGTAGCTGGCACAGCTATAAAGTGCGATTTGTCGTGGCTTCCGTTGGTATGAGGTTGGGCTTAACATGGTTGTACAGCTCTGTAACTATTTACAGGATTCTGAGGGGCTGCTAGCCTGTTGAGCTTATCTTGGATGGGAATGTCAGAACAAATCTTTCTCCCAACTAACGGAACGTTTGGGGCTTGCTTATGGGTAGAGATAGCAGAGGTGGCCTGTTGATGTGAGTTAGGGCAGTGAAATATGTGTCCTTTTTTGGGAAGTGCTGGTTCTTGAGACGTCGAGTGAATTTGAGTGAGATGTGGGTAGTAACTGTGTATGGGAGTATCATGCTGAGTGCGAGATGGGTCAGCCTTCAGTAGTGTTTTAACTAGGGTGGTGAGGCTTTCTATCATAGTTTTCATGGTACCAATCACTACTCTAAGAGCGTTTATAATAAGGTAAGTATCCATGTGCTCTGTTTTATTTTCTGTACTGATCATCCCTGTGTCGCACGTCAGCCCAAGGGGTGCTAACACAGACTCATTATTAACATATACGTCACTGAGATCCTGAAGGGGTAAAAATCTATTTGCGCAATAGATTGTAGGCTCAGACTGGGGAACGCTTATATCAATGCTGGTGATCGAGGTAGTGGGGGGTTGGGCTGCATCCTGGGTGATTGGTGCTAACGTTTTGGGTTCTGTAGGAGCCCTCTTTGAAAATGGTTTTTGAAACATTGATGGAATAACAGGAAGGAAATCTGACCCTGAGCATAGGAGGGGTCTATCGACTAAATCTTCTGAAGTTGGGGGTACAATCTCATTACCTTCTACGATGACCTAATCAAAGATCACTAATCAAGGTATATATCTGATCTAGAACGCAATTGCCACCCGGATGTTTAGGTATTTTCCTAGCCCTTTTCCCTTTTACTATTTGGTTTCCCCCACTTCCTCCCACACCTTCAATGGTTTTCCTTTTTCCCCATAGTTCGCCTTTGAGAGAAAAAAGCCACTAGTACAAGAAAATGACCAAAGTGCTGACAATATGTTGGCCTGTTCCCCTTAACAACTGGACGCAAACAATTTAGGTAGAACGAAATGAGGAAAAAAGCCCCAGCAGTTAGATGGAATCAAGACCGACAAAGACAGTCAAGTAGTTCCGTGTGGTGGCCAGGTACTGGCAGCAAGCAAAGAGAAGAATAGACCAAAACACACAGTACCTCTTAAAGCGTCTTTCTATAGCCAGGATGATACTTAATGCAAAAGCAAGCGGGTGGCCCTGCCCTGCCTCTTCCTGGCAATGACGGGCAAGGACGGGCCCGTGGGATTTGCAGGGCGCTTAAGAGCGCGTCGGTTGCTCCTCCTCCCTCCTGGGAGTCTGATGTTCTCTGGGACTTGAAGTCCCCCTGCACTAACAGCGCGATGGCAGGTAAAGCACAGTGGCACAAGAGAGCGTCCCCCACCGCGGGATTTGCAGGGCGCTGAAGAGCGCTACGGTTGCTCCTCCTCCCTCCTGGGAGTCTGATGTTCTCTGGGGCTTGTAGTCCCCCTGCGCTAGGAGCGCGATGGCAGGTAAAGCAGAGTGGCACAAGAGAGCGTCCTGTGCCGCAGGATTTGCAGGGCGCCTCTAGACCAAGTCGGTTGCTCCTCTTCCCACCTGGGAGTCTGATGTTCTCCAGGGCTTGAAGTCCCCCTGCGCTAGGAGCGCAATGGCAGGTAAAGCAGAGTGGCACAAGAGATCGTCCCGGGCCGCGGGATTTGCAGGGCACTTAAGAACGCATCAGTTGCTCCTCCTCCCTCCGGGGAGTCTGATGTTCTCTGGAGCTTGAAGTCCCCCTGCGCTAGGATCGTGATGGAAGGTAAAGCAGAGAGGCACAAGAGAGCATCCTGCACCGCGGGATTTGCAGGGTGCTCAACAGCGCGTCGATTGCTCATCCTCCCTCCTGGGAGTCTGATGTTCTCTGGGGCTTGAAGTCCCCCTGCGCTAGAAGCGCAATGGCAGGTAAAGCAGAGTGGCACAAGAGAGCATTTTAATTAAATTATTAATATTTGTTTTAATTGAGAATTATACTTTGTTAAAAAAAATCTAATTTATACATATACTTTATATTAACATTTTTATATTTTTGATGAATAGAGTTGATAAAATATGTTATTTGTTTTAAGTGAACTACTTTTCACAGATGTTCCTACTTTTTAATCTTGTTATATTGTTTTGTTTTATAATTGCATAAATGTATATATAATATTTTATATATTATTTTTAATTTAATGTATGTTTTCCTTTTAATTGTTTATTTATTTTGTTTTATGAATATATATATATATATGAATTTTAAATTAGTAAATGTATAAAATATATTCAATGTAAAGTGCATCTTTTTAATAATGTTATGTTATATCTATATTTAAACATACAAACATATATATTTGTGTGTATTTTTATGTAAGTGCATATCTATATTTAGTATAAAATTTTACTTAAATGTATGCATTTTACACTATAGCATTAGTACATCAAAATATTTACTATTTTAACCCATATATTATTAAAAATCATTATTTTTGTAAATTGCTTTATATGTATAGGAAAATTAGATTTTTGTGATTGATATTTATGTATCACAATATTTGTTTTCTCAATATTATGTCTCAGATCCCTTCTAATCACAACCTGGAGCTCTTTGACCATCTTTTCTCCAACATTAAAAATATGATAGGCAATAATATAACCCCCACCCCCTCCGCAACCAACCACTGCCCCTCAGAGCAAACCCCATACCCCATCCACTCCTTTCTTTACCTTTCTTCACCACTTTCCTGTGCCCTCTATCTTCCCTACCAACCATGGCCCCACGACAACCCTGACAGTCTCAAGAACTATGGGGCTCATTATGATGCCACCATAGCGGCGTATGGGACCGCCCGTTAGACATGTGGTGGTCTCACCACTGCATTTAGGATGCGACCGCCACGGTCGCATCCTGGCCTCTTAACACTGTGGACGGTGCTGCTGGCTGCAGCACCGTTCGCAATGCCTAAATGCCACGATGTGCATTCCCATGCACAACGTGGCAGGCACCACGCGGTGCCTGCCACCTTGTGCATGGGAATGTAGGGGGTACCATGGGCTGCTATCTTCACCGGCCACCGTCTCTGCTGTCTTCGGCTGCGCTATCAGGAGGCATCTGCCCCTCTACTTTCTGGCTGCCATTTTACTTCGCTAGGGACGCTTCCCTCTGGGCAGATTCTGGCCATTATCCTCTCAAAGCAGGGCCGCTGGGCAGTTTTTGTTGGAGCGGCGTGTTCCTGGGATATTCAGCTGCCTAGTTAGCTGAGAATTAATGCGCCCGGGGCTCAGGATGTTTATCGACTGGTGATATGCCGGCCGGAGCTCCGCAGCCCGCTTCCTTCATCAACAATCACTCTCGACTCCTCATCTGTGAAATGTGGCTGCTTCTTCTTGGACATGGTGAGGGTGCGGGTGAGTGTGAGGGTGAATGTGAATTAGAGGCTGCGTCTAAGAAAAAGAATCTGAACAAAAATATGATATTTACAAGTAGTGGTGTATGTGCAGGGCTGACAACAATGACTGGCAAAAGTTCTCTGTAGTTCTTTATATAGGTGGAGTGGTGGGTGCGTCTACCATTTAAATATTCTTTTTTTTGTGGCCCTGCCTATGCTTGGTGTTGTTGTTAGGCATGAGTTTTTCAGTTTTGCACTTGCCATGTGCCATACAAACCATCATAGATCCCCAACCCCATTGGATGCATCCTAATCTGCTCAGCGTGACAACCGATGCATGATCGTAACCGGAATCCCTATGGCAAACCTTCCCGACCAATGCAATCGGTTTGGACTTGTTTCCGACCAACGCGGTCGGGTAGGAATCGTCTTCGAACCACGCTGTTCATCATAATACACCGGTCGGAGACATCACGTTGAGAGACATCGCGGTCTGTATCTACGACCAAGTCAGTCGGACGGTCGAGTCGACCGACATCATAATAAGGGCCTTATTCATAATTAGGAGGTTGTAAAAAAATGCTTGCCTATCGTACTTTTAATATTGGAGAAAAGATGGTCAAAGAGCTCCAGGTTATGATTAGAAGGGATCAGAGACATAATATAGAGAAAACAAATATTGTGATACATAAATATCGATCACAAAAATCGCATTTTTCTATACATATAAAGCAAAGTACAAAAATATAGATTTTTAATAATATATGGGTTAAAATAGTAAATAGTTTGATGTATCAATGCTATAATGTAAAATGCATACATTTAAGTAACATTTAAGTAACATTTTATACTACATATAAATATGCACTTACATAAACATATATATATAGATATGAAATAACATTATTATTAAAAAGATGCACATTACATTAAATATAGTTATTTAAAATTTACTAATTTAAAATGCATATATATATTCATAAAACAAAATAAATAACACATTAAAAAGAAAAAATACATTAAATTAAAAAAATATATAAAAAATTCTATATGCCTATATGCGATTCTAAAACTAAACAAAAAGATATTACATTGTCAAACTTGCCTGAGCCCTATTTTCTAATACCTGCTGGTGGCCTCGACCTCTGCCCTGTGCCCCTGAACTGCCGCTGAAGCTCCTGGGCTCGCCGTGCTGCGCTTCTCCCCTGCTGCCGCTGTTCAACCTCACGACCGAGTGCAGGGGAGACTACATTGCCCAGGATTCCCAGCGCATATCTCCGTCAGCCTTGCGCCCGGAGGCGCACAAAAGGACGCGGCTCCCTCGGCGGAGCGGGAAACGTTGTCAAACTTGCCTGAGCCCTATTTTCTAATACCTGCTGGTGGCCTCGACCTCTGCCCTGTGCCCCTGAACTGCCGCTGAAGCTCCTGGGCTCGCCGTGCTGCGCTTCTCCCCTGCTGCCGCTGTTCAACCTCGCGGCCGAGTGCAGGGGAGACTACATTGCCCAGAATTCCCAGTGCATATCTCCGTCAGCCTTGCGCCTGGAGGCGCACAAAAGGACGCGGCTCCCTCGGCGGAGCGGGAAACGTTGTCAAACTTGCCTGAGCCCTATTTTCTAATACCTGCTGGTGGCCTCGACCTCTGCCCTGTGCCCCTGAACTGCCACTGAAGTTCCTGGGCTCGCCGTGCTGCGCTTCTCCCCTGCTGCCGCTGTTCAACCTCGCGGCCGAGTGCAGGGGAGACTACATTGCCCAGGATTCCCAGCGCATATCTCCGTCAGCCTTGCGCCCGGAGGCGCACAAAAGGACGCGGCTACCCCCGCGTCGCGGGACGCGCGCGGGCGGCGCCGGGTTAAGCCCGGGACAAGGGCGGGACCGTCTGCCTGCCGTCCGAGGCCGATTGAGGCTGGGCTGGGCCACATCTCTTGGTTCAAGATATTGGGTTAATACGGAATCTTCCATATTGACATTTACAGGACTACATATATTGTTGTTATTTGTATAAGCTAGCTACCTATCCTGCACAGCGTGCCTCATTGCTACCCATCTATGGAATAGAGATTAGATATATCCTCTGGTGAGAATATCTAGCCTACTTGTCGACAGTGTTAGATCTCTTGATATATTGTACTTTACTCGTTGTGTTTTCTAACTGAGAAAATGATGAAGCGGGGAAAGAAAGTCAAAACCAAAGCCCCAGTCACACGGTCACACACCAAGTCATTGACTACAGACTCCCAACCTTTACCCACTCTGACTGCCATAGACAAAATGTTGCAGCAGACCATCGGTGTTGTGGCAAACGCTATTGAGAACACAGAAAGACGGCTCTCTATAACACCATCACTATGTATTCCAATACAGGAAAGAGACACTTCAGTCACTATAACTGAAGTGTTGGAAGCCAGCTCCTATATGACATCATCCTATATAGATCTGCCCTGTAGTCAGTTGCCTGCAGAAAATTCTAAAGATCCCCATGGCAGACCTATTATTCTGCCCCCCCCCTCTTGCTGTAGAGAAAAGGATGGATGTATGTAAGCCTTGTCCCAGAAATAAGAAAAAAATTATATTAAATAAATCGAGTAAAAATATTCATACAAATCACGACCTGGTGACTCCATCTAACAATCTATCTGAATCTACGCCAGGAATACCATGTTGGGTTGCTAATATGGTTTCGGACCTACAAACGTCCCTAGAACGCATAATTATTACCCAACTTAAGCCCCTGGTGTCAAAACTTGACAAACTCATCTCTATGGTGAATACCAGAGGTGGAGGGAAAACGGAGGTAGCTAACTCCCAAAGAACTCTTGCGTCCCTTGCTATGGAAACCCAACCACACAATGCTCCTTGCAATTTAATAGCTGGAAACAATAGCTTACCAGCACTGATTACCAATGCAGGAGCAACCTTAGGTGCCCAAAGACCCATATCCACCTTACTCCAAGCCTTGCCTAGTACTGGTTCTCAGGAAAAGAGTAGTCAATTTACAAAAAAATTGACAAGTACAGCCGATAAAGTTTTAATTAAGGCAAAGGAAGGTGAATTGAGGGATAAAACTAATACACCTATGAAAAATAATATGATACTAAGAACCACTCCCCAGCAGTTGCCAACAATAAATGTACCCCCTGAAGCCCAACCATTTGCCGTCGCACTTGTGGGTGTACCACCCTTAAGTGAGGGGAAAAGAGAAAAGGAGGATGAGCTAAAAAATAAGTGCATCCAGTGGCTCACGGTAAATAGACCTCTACCAGGAAATATTTCAGGCGAAATCCTGCTGGCTAGAAGAGTGGGTTGGATTGGGAGGAATCCAAAGACTGTGGCAGGGGATGTAATAATTTTAAATTTCAGGGATGCCACTGCCGTACAACATATATGTAGTATCGACACCTATAGACAAAATACCCAAATATCTGCATTACATCTTTCATATTTTTACCCTACCCCTAGCTTGGAACCACACCGCCCTAGAGCTAGGTTTGCTAACAGGGGGCATTATCTCCCATCTTGTAACCCGGAAAATAGAGGAACATATAGAGAAGGTTGGCCTACTTGTACTTCCCTCTTCCCGCTTCAACCACATTGGAATAGATTCAGTGTATTGGAAGAGGTAGACTGACTCAGTCTAGGCGTAAAACCAAACCAACAAGCCATTAATGAAGCCCCTACCCGGGTAAGGACCTTAGAGGGGAAAATTCTACTAACAGATCCTACAGGCAATTTACAATTTGACCAGACACCTGGGGGAAGGGAAAATGATATAAGCAGTTTGGCTGCTGAGGGCTCTGATGATTTGATGCAAGGCTGTATAAAATTGGTTTCATGGAATATAGCCGGCCTGAAAAACAAACTGTGTACCCCAGATTGGGCTGCATTTATGGCACAATTTGATATTTGCCTAATGCAAGAGACCTGGGCATTGGAAGATAGCCTCAGTTCGACTTTTGCTACCTATGACATTATGGCAACATCCACAGGCAAAGGCCGCCCCTCTGGTGGGTTATCAATTTGGATAGCTACACATTTGGGAGTCCAGGCTACGCAAATACCAACAAAATCCCTGGATCTCCAATGTGTCCTACTAAAACCTCCAAATAATCCTCCAGTAGCATTAATAAATGTTTATTCGAGACCAATTAGAAACGGCAAAGAATCAGCCACAATCAATGATTTGGCCTCATTCATTTCAGGGCTAGATCCCTCTATTGCTATAGTTCTTGGTGGGGACTTTAACTGTCAATTTGAACCGTTGGGTGGTGTTGAGCTGGGCGACCAGGACGAAGTAGATGTACTATGGCACATCCCAGATCCTGATATTGTCCCAGTCAGAGCCTGGACACCTTTGGTGTTACAAGTAAAATCCTTCTCCCTTGCAATGTCCTTGCGGGCATGCAATGGGAGAATGGATTCTGACCGCCCAGCAATAGGAACATTTAATCGGACTACTAAGGTCTCTATCATTGATTATGTAATGGTAGATGCCAAAAATTGGGATAAGCTGAAGGACTTTAGAATAGAAAAAAACAGGACAGTGATCATAATGCACTGGTCTTAACTCTGAAGCCAGGGTCTTTCGGGCTAAAAAACTCTGAGACCAAATTAATTATGGCAATGCCCCCCCTCGTATTAACCAATAACCGAAGGAGGGTGAAATGGCCCCATTTGGCAAAGTCACCCTTACAGCTTGCAAAAATCTACCAAACAGTGATACCCTTTATATCCCAGATGGCTGCCGAAATTGGGCATATACAGGTAGTGGAAATACACAAACAACTAGTTACGGTGTTGGGAGATGTTTTTTATCCTATAGCTAGAGCAAAGAGGCGCGTGCCTAAAACCTATCCTTGGTATAACAGTGCCTGTAGGAAATTAAAAAAGGAGCTCCTTGCAGCAATTAAATTAAAAAATAAACTGAATATCAGAGCTGCTAGACAAGCGTATAAGGAGAAACTGTCCAAGAGTAGGTTGGAATGGGAAGAAGAGAGGTGGGAAAAATTGAGGGATGCCCTAGTGTCAAGGGACGCTAAACTTTTTTGGGCATTAGTGAATTGCACCACGAGAGATAGCGGGGAATCCTTTTTGCCAAACATCGCTCCCTAAGTGTGGGAAACACACTTTGCCACACTGTACTCTTCTCCCTCTGTTGCAACCTTGGAGCATCCGAATAGGGATATGGCAACGCAACTAGATGACCACCCCTGTGCTCCATTGAACTTAGACCCCACGCACGAGTGTCAACTGCAGGGGACCACAGAGTGTGGGGACCAGCTAGGCCACCTAGACACTAGGGTGCGGTTGGCTTCCGAAAGTGCTGAGAGCATCTCAATCAAGCAAGTAGAATCCGCAATTGCTAGACAGTCCCCTAATAAAGCACCAGGCCTCGATAAAGTGCCAGGTGATCTCTTTCGCTCCCAACCCAAAATCTGGGCACCTTACTTAGCTGCATTATTTCATGCAGTTTTGCTAGGAGCCAATCTACCAGATACCTGGGCCGGGGCCGAAATTGTTCCTATTTATAAAAAAGGCTGCCCCTTAGCTCCCTCAAACTATAGGCCGATAAGCCTCCTGGATACTACACAGAAACTTATGGGCCGGATTATACTGGACAGAATACTTGGGTGGGCGAAAGAGAATAAAATAATAACTACCTTCCAAGCTGGGTTTAGAGCTGGGATTTCGACTCTGGACCAGCTTTTTAGACTGCAGGTCCTGTTCTGGAAGACTGTAAGTTTGGAGGGTGGTAGCCTTTACTTGGTCTTCGTAGACTTACGGGCCACCTTTGATCTTGTGCCCAGAAAGAAGCTATGGAGGGTCCTGGAAGATCTAAACCTCCCGCCCTACTTACTAGATGTCCTGAAGTGTTTTCATAAAGGGAACTATGCCCAGGTACGTTGCGGGAAGAATGGAGAATTATCGGACCGCTTTCCCGTTACTAGAGGAGTACGCCAGGGCTGCGCCCTGGCTCCCACGCTTTTTAGCCTCTATATCAACGGTCTGGTGGATGAGCTAGACACTGTCAAGAATAGAGATGCCCCTCGGTTGTCATCTGGTCGGGTGCCTGCTTTGATGTTCGCAGATGACACTTTATTGCTGTCTCGAACCTCTACAGGCATCCAGAGGGTATTGGACGGTTTTGTAACATTCTGCGCTTCGCGGGGACTTGAGATCAATTTAGAAAAGACGAAGTTTATGATCTTCGGCCCCCCGAAGCGCACCCGCCCCTGCCCAGTTTTAAATGGCATCCCACTCGAAAGGGTCAGAACTTTTGTTTATCTGGGTGTTACCCTGACTGAAGATTTCAGCTGGGGTCCACAGGTAGTCAAATCTGCCCTCAGGCTCACACAGATAGTGGGCGGTATCAATAAGTTTCAGAGGAAAACGCAATTTAAACCAGTCTCTCCAGGTCTTGAAATGTATAGTGCCCAAGCTAGACCCGCCGCAATGTACGGTGCAGAGCTTTTGGGTCACACTCGTGTACTGACCCTTTCTAAGGTCGAACATACATTTATTAGAAACCTGTTAGGGCTCCCCCAGAGTACCCCGCTTACACCCTTGAGACTAGATCTAGATCTAGAGCCTATTTCTGAACTCTTATCGAGCCGACCTCTCCTGTATTGGAGAAGGTTGTGGACAGCGCCCGAGCTCGATGATTATAGAGCCGAGTTCTCAGCAATCTGGGATCAGCTGAAGAGTAGAAATATACCCTGGCTATCCCATATTAAAGCTGTAGTATATCAGATAGGCCTGCTCCATTTATGGGAGACCCCCGAGGAAAGTTGTATAGCGGTACAGAGAACGGAGCTGCTGGCTCTATTTAGACAGTATAATCTAGCTCTGCTATACCGCTTACCATCCGTGGGTAGGTTGACTACAGAATTCCTACAAATAAAATTGGCACCCAGTAGGGAGGAGTTTCTAGACTTGATTCAGCCCCCCATGGCAAAAAAGTTATATATTCAATTAAGGTATGGATGCCTCCCAATTGGGGAACTGACTTGTAAATGGGTGGGAAGAGGTGAGGGGATCTGCCCTGTTTGTAACGAAACTAAAGAAGACCTAGCCCATGTTCTATTCTTTTGTACCGCTTACAATGGAATACGTAGATCTTGGCTTGTGCCACTGTGCAGAAATTTGGGCCTAAAACAATGTGCCCAAGCCTGTAGGATTTTACGTTATGATACTTCACCCCCCATTGTGTTTTCTGTTTCCCGCTTTTTATATGGCATGTGGCGAAGAAGGTCTGCCCTGATAAACTAACCAATTAACCAATTGTTTTAATAATGATGAATTAAATTGCCTATTATCTCTTCTTTGACAACTTCTGTTTAATAACTTTTTAATTCTTAAGTGCTAAATTATTTATGTATTTTATCTTGTATGTATATATTTTACTTGTGCTTTTATGGTCATCCGACCGAAAGAAAGCTATCAAAGTTAAAAAAAAAAAAAAAAGATATTACATAGATTTAAACAAAATTAAAAAGTAGTAACATCTGTGAAAAATAGATATACTATTTGTACTGCAATGTATGCAACAGTAGGGAAAGTGCCCCTTTTGGACATGGTTAACCATAATGATTTGCCTGGTATCTGATGGAACTTTGATTGAAGAGCCCTGGATTCCCACTAACCAGGTCCCCAGTGCCAGTGTTATTTCTCAAAAACGAGGTAAATGCATAATTGTTCCACAATTGGCAAGGCCCTTAGCACCTCTGTAAGTCCCTAGTAAGTTGTACCTCCTGGTACCTATGGCATGGGTACTCAGGAGGGCCCCTTAGAGCTGCAGCATGCATTGTGCCGCTCTAAGGTTACCCTGCACCAGACCCACACAGACTGCCATTCTATACTGTGTGAAATGGTGCCCTCCAAAACGAGAACCCTGTGTTTCATATCACCTAACGCTTCATGGTAGTATCTGTAAGACACCTCTATAGCAGGCCCTACAGACCTAAGGTAGGGTGCATTATGTTCCATGTGAGGACATATCAGCATGAGCAGATGTGCCTCTGAGCAGTTCAGTTCAAGTACTGCCAGTACAAGTGAACAGAGATCTGCAGGTAAGTAACACGCATTTAAGGTTAATTTTGTTTACAGTTGTGGATAGGTGCGCTATGGGGACTGGTTTAACATTAGATTTAGTAATGGGCCTTAAAATTAGATGATGATGATCCCAATGTGGATGAGTGATGATTGTCTGGGTTTTCCCCAAAGGCATAGCGTGTTCAATGGGTGCAAGAAGGTAGAGTTTATCTCTGGTAAATAAGTGAATAGCTACTCACCAAAGTTGGAAGGAGAGGTCTAGATTTGGTTTGCAGCTCCACTTGGATTGAGGAGACCTTGTGTTCGCAGGGCTGCTGGCAATAGGGCATTTGAATGTGGTAGTGATATGGTTCCAGTAGTGCTTTTTTGCTTCATACCTTTATGATCCAGTTTAGAGGTAATGTGTAGTCGTTTTTGGATGTCAGCCCTCAGACATAATTCTCTTTTTAGGTCGTTGAGTATTGACCAGAGAGGAGGTGCTGGTAGGTTGATTAGATGTATGAGAGTTTTTAGGGGTGAGTGGGGATAATATTGGTTTGGGGCAGCCTCAGGATATGGGAATGTGTCAATGCCAGTGAAACAGTTCATGGCTTGAGGGTTGGGAAGAGGGAGAATATGAGAGTTGGAGGAAGTGTGGTGGGCCTTATTTAGATCCTGACTGGGGGAGCATTGTTGTGAAGAGAAAGTGTATTATCTGGAGAGGAGGGAGGTTTATGATTGGTAGGCATGGTGAACGGCTTCACAATGTCAGATAATTGATTGTGAAAGGAGTTGCTGTTGTTACTCCTGTAAAAAACCAAAGGAAATGATGGACGGAGTGTTGAACATTGCAAGCACTCACCCCCAGTCAACTGATCTGGGTTTAATCCATCACCGTTCTTTAGCCCACTCTGCCACCCCAGTTCAGACATGGCCATATGCAAATCAGTCTGACCCTGTGCCTCGTGGGAACAATCCAGCCCGAACTGCCAAGCCATGTCTTCCCTGGACCGGAAACAAGCTTCCTAGGACCGGTTTCTGGCACTTCAGCCGTCTTCAGCCAGGCTTGCTTGAATCCAGTGGCAAAGTACTACTCCTGTAGTCAGCATTGAAATTAGGTTTGCAATTTGATTGAGTAGGGGAGTTGTTAGGGAGATGTTGGCTTGTGGAGGGGTCATCCCTCTTAGGAGGGTAGGTGATATTTTGTACTGTGGTGATGTGGCTATGTGGGTTACGGTCATAGGGGCTCATTAGGATGGCGGAACGATCGCCACTGCTGGGCTGACGGTGATGATCATTCCGCCATCACTGAGCGATTTACCCACCGCCATATTAGGATGACGGTGGGTACAGCGGCGGACGGAAAGTCTGTCTGCCGCTTTTCCGCCGGTGGCAATCGCAACGATTGCCTGGCGGGCGGAGTAGGGCCACTAATATGGTGGAGGTGCTTAGCAGGCACCATCCACCATATTAGGATGTTGGAAATGAAAGGCCTTTCTATGGCGGCATCGGGCTGGCGGGGATTCTGTTTTGGGGCCCGTTGCGGGCCCCCTCTGTGCGGGGGGTGGGTGTAGGTGCACTGGTGGGCCCCGAGCTTTGTTCGCCGTAGGTCTAAGGAGGGCCATCGGGCGAAACTCGGCAAAACTGAGGCAAGTGCTGAGACTGCCGCCATGCCACAGAATGGCCTGCTCCAGCAGAGACAAACCGTTGGGGGCTGCTTTCCCTGAACGAGTGCCCTGCAAGAATACAAATAAAAACCTGATGACCCCCTTGCAGCTGCATTGAAAGGGATGCCCTGGGTGGGGAGAGAGGCCGTGCAGGTGACCCCCCCAGGTGCGGTGTAGGGGCACCAGAACGGGCAGCAACTGGGACAAACCCGGAAACAGAGAAGGGGAGCCCCGCCTCATTAGTACATGTGGATGGGGCAGACAAGATGGGCCAATCCACCACGGGACGCCTGAGGAGCCTGTACATGATGGCACAGTTTGGTGGAACCAGGGAATAGAAGAGGACAGTGGAGGCGGACCAGGCCTGAGTGGGCCTTCCAGAAGCCTCATTGTCGACTGAGTGGCACAGGTGAGTGGCGAGCATTACAAGTGAGGGGGCATGAGAGTTGAGAGAGCCCCCCCACTCGGACAGAGACCCCCAGAGCATATGCTGGCCCTGTGCGTAATGGAAAACGAGGTACACACAGTTTGAAAGACGCGGACCACAAGACTTAGAACAACATCCAAGGGGCAGTGATTCTAACCGCTGGTGGGTGGGCAGCAGCCAGAGAATAAGGGAGTGGAAGGGCTCCTCATAACATTGTGGCACGTGAAGTCTGAGAAAGTAGAGGGGAGAAGACCTGCAGGAGGCAGTGCAATTTGCCAAAACTAGTGGAGGACACCAAAAAGGAGTGCAGGAAGTGACTGCCTGAGGATAGTAGCTGTCATAGCCCGGGGGTCTGGCACGCATGGGACTTGGACTACCAAGTGGCAAAGGACTGAGGTATCACCCTGTGAAGTGCCCTGGGTACAGATTGGAGAATAGCCAGCTAGGACACGGAATGGGCAAAGAAACCACTGAAGACCAGCTTTCACTGATAGTGCGCCCCTAAAAGTCTGAGAGCAGAGACCCATTGAGAGGTATGGGGAAACCATCTAATCAGAGGGGAGATAGCGCCCTCAGTACGGGGGGCACAGGAACCCAGATGGACGACGATGAAGAGAGTGTGAAGAGATGCGACCCCCATGTGCCCCACCTTGGCAGACATCATGCAGGCTATCACGGCATCCAGAGAAGTCCTAGAGGCGAAATAGATTTAAACCTGCTGAAGGGTGACCACCGAAAGCTTAAGGAACGCGTGACTACTACCGAAAAAGCCCTCACTGATCTCCCTGAAGCGGTAGTTGCACTCCAAAAATCACTCTGCGCAGTCAAAGCCCAGATTAAAGTTCTTGAAGCATGAGCAGAAGACAGTGAAGGGAGATCGCGTAGAAACAATCTAGGAATAGTAAGAGTACCTGAAAAAGCGGAAGGCACGGACATGGTATGCATTCTCGAGGAGTGGATTTGAACCAAAGTAGCCCCAGATGGACTATCTCCCTTCTACGCACTGGAGTGAGTTCACAGGGTCCCAGCCAGACCACCTTGACCTGAAGCCCCTCCTCGACCCATAGTGGCGCGACTCCTTCACTTTTGGGACCGAGATCATGTGTTATACAATGCTCATCAAAAATAAGGCCTGCAAATAGACAATAGTAAAATCATGAGTTTTTCAGACTTTACCAGGGAAGTGCAGCAGCAGAGGGCCTCATTTCTAGCCTTCAAAAAGAAACTACGGCATCTGCACATTCCCTATGCAATGTTATTCCCAGCTCGACTAAGAGTGGTGGATCAAGCAGGAGTGCAGTTTTTTACTACGCCACAAGAAGCATGGTAGTGGCTGGACTCTCGACAAGGCAGTGGAAGGCGCAATACCTCACCAGAACTGTCACAGCAGCTCACAGAGAAGAACAAGAACACAGCTGGTGTGTCTTCCTTCAGAGAGGCCAGGCCCAAGAGAGCAAAGCACTGCAAGTGGCGGTGGAACTCACACAGCGGGTTCCAGCCCTGGATCGAGTAAAAGTGGGCAGGATACGGACAAGTCAGATGGATAATTGGCTGTCAGTGCTAACGAAGACAAAGACGAGGAATTACCAGAGGTCACACCCCAAACGGCGGATTATATTGTTTGAGGGGGATGAGCTGGGTAGGAGAAATGACTGTTCTTCATGTCACCTGTGGACCTGAAACTGAGTAGGAGGCTGGAGGGGTTATAATTTGTAGTGGCCCGACCTCAAGAAATGTAGCGTATGCCCGGGGCTGATAATGTCATTTAGCTGAAGCATTCGGGTATGACTTGGTGGTGCTCTGAGGCCTGCAGGGTAAGCTACACAGCTCCATAACCATCAGAGGACTTTCTTCTTGGAACTTAATTTGAGTTTGGAAGGGTACTATTTTGTTTGCACCTGTCCTGGAGAGGGGGAGTTGGGGTTCTTCTTTATCTCGGGGGTTATTTCTAGGGGCAGGCATGTCACATATAAGGGAGCTACTGTTGTGTTTAGATTTAGATTCCATATATAGGTTTCCTGATTTATGCCCTTATATAGGTACAACTCATATTGCCCTTATTTAGGCATAGAAAATCCAGCCCTTATTTAGGCATTGTCCATGCTACCAAATACAGGCATGGTCTCCTACATCCATCCATCCACGTCACAACGAGTTCCTGGAAAACCAGACTCTTAAGCCTTTAGGAATTTCACTTGCTTGGATATTGATTTCTCCAAGAACTCATTTAGTATGCATGAACATCTATTCTTTAGCGGTTCGTTCATGATGTTCCGATGCCTGACTTTTAGGTCAATACAGGCATTCCTAAACACCTTCAAGGTATAAATATACCTGCACTTGCCCTGTCAAACCACGGTTCCGCCACAATCCAGCTTGACTGCCTACTTGCGGTTCGCCACGGCAAGTTCGGCAGGAAATCGAGTTCCAGTCTGACGCACTGACCAGACGCTGTCATCCTCTTCGCAGAGAATCCAGCTACAGTGTTTCTGACTCTCTTTGAGGGGTGTTAGATATCGAGTCCCGGAAAAGAGATTTCAACCTCGCACATTCTAAGGTATGGAGCAGACTAGAACTTAGAGAAACTTTTAGCAACTCTTGGCAAAAATAAAACTATAGCTATAGCTAGCTATTCTTTAGAAAACAGCACCTACTTCTTACCTCATACTACACTTAAGTTAGGTACACCGGGGTAGAACTATTTAGAAGCATCAGATGAGTATTCATCTTTTAGCCTGTGTTATTTATGTATGTATTTTAATTAATATATGTCATAGCTACAAACCATGCTATTGCAGTATTATTTTATCTTACTGCTAACTCTGTACATATTGTACTTCGCAGCCTGTTTTACGATTGTAGCAGTTCATATCTCTTGCATGAGAAATAAGACTGTTCAATAAACCCTTTTTATTGAAACGCCCGTCTCTATTTCTGTGCAACTCTGTAGAAACGAAGCATGCACGATTGACTGAGTGAAACTGTTATCTATTGTTTCCACGATTCTGAGATTGTTCCAACTCTAAGGGAAACAAAGTTGTCATGTTTATGCGGTTGTCAGAAACGAATCCCTTCTTGTGTATTCGAGAAGTTTCTGGTGACCTCTGAGTTAGCTGGCACACACAAGTAATTAAGTTTATTGTACTCGATAGAGACATACTGACCTCAGTCCTATGTCAAATCTATAGTGTATATTATTCCAATGTGCAGAGCCTATCAGGGATATAGGAACTACACTACATGGCGCCCAACGGTTTGGTAAGCACTAATTTAACGCTAGATACTGAAGTAACTCAGTTGTGCTTTTCTCGGAGACCCCTACTCATAATACTCCATAAGACGTCTGGAGTGGGTTGGGATGATATCCACCATAGCTGAGTAGGACAAAAATCCTATGTATTAGCTGTTTGGTTTGTTCAATGTTGAAGGATACAGTGTTCCAAAACATTGTGCACCTTATCTTTGTTCCCTTGAAACTTGCTCTAAAACTTTCATTTAACAATGACCGAAAACCGCACAAACACCGATACTGGTGGAGCTGTGGCTGACCAAGTCACAGCAGCGTTTAATTGTACTGGTTTTCAAGAAACCGACGAGGATGCTATAATCATCCATCCAAATTTAAGGAGAGGCATCACTCTAAAGCTTAAAAAAACACTTGGCCTAACACCAAGAGGTGGTAGAGCAGTTTTTGTGATAGAGGCACATGAATCTCACCAGACAGAGGTATACTATCCATAGATAGTATTCCCAGAATCAAATCCAGTAACACATTTGTTTAACTTCTATAAAGAAGATGATCCACCTGAGAAATATATTCCTTTCGAGGATATCGAAATTCCACTCACATACCAGGAGCATGAGCTCTGGTTTACAGGCGCCCTAAAACATTACAATCACATTACCAGGCTCGATCCACTAGGTAGACCAGGAGCAACATGGCCGATTTTAGCTGGCTACACACCTCATCCTGACATTGATGAAATGTCAGATGTGGATCTACTAGCTCAACTGAAAGAGCTAATCAAAATTTATAAACAATTGGTTCAATATGTCATGTGGACTTTTACAGTCCAACCACCATTAACCATTCAAAATCCAGCACCTCAATAGGGGAATACATAAAAAATCACTCCACAGACTTTACACGCAGTCATGGGTAAAATGCCCACAAAATGTGAACAAATTCCATTCTGGATAGCTCAAAAAATTACTCAAATCGAAGCAGTATTTCCTATTACTAGCCCATGAGAAACATAGAATTCTAACTATCTGTTTACCAATGGGATCGCACCACATCTGAAAGACTGCACCACTTGGGGCACAGTCTTTGCTGCAATATACACAAAAACACATGGTGTTCCGTCCATGGAGGTAATACCTGATGTCCTGAAACAAATTCAAAACGAATACGGGGCAGAGCCTGCTCTGAATTTAGGTATGAAGTTACAGAAAAATTTCGACCAGGTCTCAACATTAATATAATCTAATATTAAAGGAGAAGCAGCATCAGTGGCAATCCACCAGAAATTAAGGGAATTTGATGTAATAGAACAACCACAAGAACTAGCCAGAATAATTGAAAAATCCTATGAAGAATTAGGCAGAGACACAACTGTCTGAAAGTCCTGATAAGGTCTTTCCTAAAAACACTCCTACCTCTTCTAAACAGAAGTGGGAAAATAGCAAACAGCATTCCAGAGAGAAAGATTGTCAATCCCGAGGTAGGTCTCCTCAAAAGGAACCCTCTGAAAGGAGGTACAACCTCAGGAATAGGGATAATTTGAGAAAAACTGACAGATATCAAGATACTGATACACGTTCCTCTCGTACCTTTCAGGTATCATCACAGACATCCGAAAGAAGAGGACGGTCTGAGAACAAAGAAGAACGCATGAAGTCTAAAGACGAACAACACGTTCAGAAAAACAAACAAAAACCTCAATTCTCCAAGAAGTATGTAGCAGGTCTTAAGATTAGACATGCCGATGATTCTGAGAACGCAACTCAAGAACGGAGAATGGGCTCTGACAATGTTGGACGGTGCAGCAGAAGATTCAGTAGCTCGCCAGAACCTGAAGGGGTTTCTGGAGACAGTGGACATGAATGAGGACATTCAAGTTGAAACTGCAGACACCAGGGTTAGTTCTCCGCATAGGTTATATGAAATAACACTCCGGATGGAGGGAGACATACCAAGAAAATTGAAAGCACTCTTTTGGGAGCATCTTTCAAGGGGTTATGATATATTTCTAGCAGAACGAGACTGGCTACCAGAATTTGTCAGGGAGTGCCCACATGGCGAAGACATCATTATGCCAGCCTTCTCTAACCATGTTCCAATACATTTAAAATATACTTATGCCAGGAAATGGGCAGTGGCCCAAGCCCCAGCATTGTACAAGACTCATGTAGGATGGGACTTACCTCACCACAAAATCCAGTTAAAAAATCAACCAGCTGCACAAAGGCAGTACCTAGTTAAGCAAGAAGCTAAAAAACAGGTCAGGGAGATCTTCGATCAACTTGAATACCAGGGGGTGATTGAAACATGCACCTCATCAATGAACAATCCTTTGTTTCCTGATTCCAAACCAGACAATACATATTGTCTAGTTTTGGATTACAGACACCTAAACTCATGTTGTAAAACATTTGCAGTGCAAAATGCACACAGTACAGTATTAATGAATAACATTGTGAGTAAAAAGTACAAAACCACATTGGGCATTTCAAATGGTTTCTTTTGTCAAAATATTGCACCTGAAAGTAGATATTTGACCGCTTTCTCAATAATGGGGACCCAGCGTCAATTTTGTCGACTCCCACAGGGGTTCAAAACAGCCCGGGTTATTCTCAGCAAGGGTAATAGAGTTACTACAAATTTATGATGACGAGGCATTGACATATGTCGACGATATATCTGACAGACGATGACCTGGACAAACACTTGAACAGGGTGAACACCATTATATTGGGCTTCGCCTCTGAGGGTTACAAATTCAACTTTAAAAAGTCCAGAATTGCCCATCTCAACGTCCTTTTCCTAGGATATGAACTTCCAAGTGAAGGCAAAAGCCTGGCAGCCAACATTTTAGAAAACTGTGCGCTGCTCCAACCTCCAAAAACGCTGAAGAATTTACAGTTGATTCGAGGTTTCCTGAATTTTGGAAGAACATTCTAAACTAGGCAGAGAGGGTTAAACCTCTCTACGAATTAAGCAAACCTGATTTCAAAGCCACAACTTGGACATAAGAACACACAGAAATTCTGCGTTCACTTCAAACAGACATGTTAGCAACTAAACACTTGCAAACACGCGTAAATGTACGCAATTTAGTGATCCGAATCATTCCGGGTCAATGCGGATTCACCTACTTAACTTTTAACGAAGGTGAAAAAGTACCCATTGCATACAAATCACACTTGTATGCACAAGCAGAAATGAAATTCACTTCTACAGAAAAAATTCTGACAGCAGTTCAAACCGCTGTAGCAAAAGAAAGAGCCCCTAGCACAGGGGAAACGAATAATGGTAGTGACTCCTGTACCAGCCTTAGAGGCAGTTACTAAAGCTAGCATTCCGAATGCAAAAGCTTTACATCCGAGATGAATACAATGGGTTAATTCTCTTGCTGCAACTGATGTTGAATATGTTTTCGATCCTTATTTAAAAACACAAGCATTCCTACAATACGAACACGAATGTCCTCTGCCTACTGAAATTCTCCCTCTTGATCAGTACAAATTTATAATTTATACTGACGGATGTGCACAACCCGCTACGGAGAGTAAACAATCTTACAGTGCAGCATGCGCAATCGTTAAAGGTCGTATGCGCGATGGCAAATTCAGACCAATGGTCACAAAAACGCAATCTCTAGGAGATTGTACAGCTCAGCAAGCTGAATTACAAACATTCAAGATGGCACTTGAAAACGCGGATCCCCACACTCACAGTGTGCGATTCTTTTTACTGTGTTCAATCTTTTTTTTTTGCAGAGTTTTATATAGCGCAAACTTGACCCGAATCCAATCAGGTATCAGAGCGCTTTACATAGCACCAGTTACGTTACATGAGGACACACATTCATATTTTGTTAGGCACGGGGAGATTATGTGATTTGCCCAGAATCAAAGGATGTTCAGTGTCATTACCGAACCTCGAACCCAGTTCTCCAGGTCCGAGGTCGAGCGCCCTAGCCAACTCCTCTCTTCTGTAAATATTCATCTTACAATGAATATTTACAGAATTGGCTTCAAAATGGTTTCAAAGATGGAAAAGTTGGCACAATCAAGCATAAAACGCTTTGGGAACAAATAGTTCAGTTGTGAAACGGACTACAAAAGACTCACGTGATACACACGCTGAGTCATCAACGTGATGGCGTTCACGTTGAAGGGAATTCATTGGCTAATGAAGACGCGAAGGGGACTGTGCAAACAGCTTCCGTAGCTGCAATCACTCGTTCAAAAACAAAAATAGACAGTGAAATAATGCTGGCTGTCAATGCTTCTAGCAAAGGCAGCGGTGCAGCATTACCTAAAAGATTTCCACTCAAATACTCATATATAATTGATGCGAACAATGTTCCATTTGCTCGAATCCCTGGAGTGAGGGATAGGGTAATACCAAACATGGAACAAAGAGCAGCTTTGATTTATGAAGCACATCTGGGAGAGGGTCTGACACATCAGGGGACCTCTAAAACAATTCTAGAACTAAAAGAGATGTACTGGTGGCCAGGAATGAATATACTGATTCATATCTTCATCAATAACTGCATAGACTGCAATAGAGATCGCAGTACAGAACGCCACCAGATACCTGACTACAACAAAGCTAGCCCAGTCCAGACACCATTATTAGACAGCATTAGACTATCTACATGCAGGCGTCCTCTTGGACAAATGCAATCCCACAAACACTAAATCAAGGTTCCTTTGGATGTGGCCTCAGCGCTCGGCTGACGCTCTAACTGTTATAAAAGATTTGTGAGTCTTTATCGGCACATACGCAATTGACACACTACATTCTGACCAGGGTCCTGCGTTTAGCTCTCAACCTTACAAAGAAGCCATGGCCAGTTTGGGCGTAGCATTGTGGTATTTTTCTCCATTTCATCCTGAGGGAAATTCTGCTGTGGAAAGAAAAAAACGGGACATAAAGCAGTCTATAACAGCTGGGGTATTAGGTTCAGGTGATGGGTGGGTGAAACACCTTTATGGTGTCCAACACGCGCTTAATAACTTTCCAAGAAGTTCTCTAGGGGGAGTCACTCCGTATGAAGTCCTATTTGGTACTAGAATGTTGGTACCGGACCTTGATATGCGAGGCATAGTGATGGAAAATAAGAAATTTGATATCAAAGATCATTTCGCTGTTTTACAGGACCTAAATGAACTGAGAACAAAACAAAGCAACGTGCTCCTGAAGCCAACCATCACTGAGGAAAAACCGTCCGTCCCAGCAAGGCCTGTCTGGATCCCAAAGCTTGGTGATCTAGTCAGAGAAAAGATCGCGGACAAGAAGGAATTTGGGCCTTCTTACAGACAACCAGTACCTGTCCTAGCAATCCACGGATCAAGAACAGTACTTTTGCCGCCCCTTGCTGGTAAAAAGGAGAAAAGATTTGTGTCCATCGACCTGATCAAACCACACTATGTGGCCGATACTAAGCAGTAGGCCAAGTGGACTCCGCCAATGTAGCAGATGCACTCCTCTGGCTACAATCCAAGAGGTTCAAACTGAGAGACTCATCACCTTTGAAGATTCTGCAGTGAGAAGTAAAGGACTAAGCAACAAAGCTATGGAACTTGTCCCTCTTGAAACCCAAATAACAGTTCGTCCTGATACACCTGTCTACAACGAAGTAACAAGTGATCAACTGGTTCCAGCGAATTCAACAAATCCTGATGCAATTCCAACCATTGACAGAACTGCTTCTGGCTATTTCATGAACTTTGATACGTTTTCTGAGGATCCAAGCGAAGCAGAAACGACGCCAGTGAAAAGAACTTTCAAAGAACAAGCAACAGACTTTTTTCAACTCCTGAAAAAGACTTATCTGGTTTCACCGTGGATTGAACTATGGATTATTTTGGGAATATTCTTCTTTCTACTATAATTAGCTCTGGTAATAACTCTGAGTATGCTGATCAATGGTAGATATATTCAAATGGACACAGCAAGTAAAAGAGTGAACTTCTCCAGCCACACAAATCATCCCATCGTGAAGCAAGAGAATTGTCAGCAGTGAATATCACAGCCGTTCCTATACATGATGGTATAGTTTGGGACCAAACTCAATATGACATTTTTGGCCCGTCTGAGCTTTTGAAGGTTCCACATTTGTTTAAGATTTCATTAAGTGACTTTATTACCTCTAGTACCTTTTCTGATGATTGGGACTTCGAGACAGTTAATAACATGATGTCTGATCTAGAGATGTCTAAAGTATTCACAAATCATGAATATTTAGAGGGTTCATCAGACTATGAACAAATGTATTGTTATAACCACTATAGTCATAATTTCTTGCATAAATCTGCAATGCCTAGAAATGTATTTATGTATAACCAATGGGAACATTGTCCTACGCCTCCAAAGGGTAGCTCAAAAACTTTTGCAATGACATTTCCATATTTTTCAGGCTACAATTTGTCTAAACCAGAAACGTTTTACTTTAAAAATGTGAACAAGACAGGAACGAAAAATATATTAACCAATACGAAACAGATTTATTCTGCAGCCTTTATTGCCCAACTGTCTAGACAAGGTTTCGACTTTTGGAAAGACAACATTGAGACAAAGACTGTCTGGGGTACAAAAGATAGGCAAGTACAGGGGGTAGAAGCTTTATTTAGAGCCTGTATCATCCCTGAGCAAATTATGTTTTTGAATGACACTGTCCAGCAAACGTCTTGCCTTGGATTAGCCAGGATCAAAGACATGAACCCACCGACCGTACCTATACCTGCAAGTAATAGCACTACACGGGGGAGTTTGACGTACATAATATTTTGCATCACAACAGATCAGAACCAGAATGGAAAAAATGGTTGCTCTGGCCCACAGACACGAATAACTGTCAAGATCGATTCCTGAATAAAACACGGGGTTTCACTATCAATAGGCCAGGCCCACGCTATGTTCAGAGACAGCATCCAGGGGTAGTAACAACATACAGTGTAGGGAAACTCTGCCTTGATTGGCTACAGAAAGCTACACTGAAGGATGTTAAACAACACTTAACTTTACTTCAAGAAGGCGCAGACCTTGGGGAATTCTTGCTAGGACCAAGAAAACCACATCAAAAACGTTTCATATATGCCGGTATCTACGCTGCTTATAATGAAGCATGAAAGGTTACCCAAGCAGAGCCTGCAGAACGAATACGAGAAATTGATCGTATTAATTTAGAGAAAACTCTCTCTGTAGTAGACATTGGGTTAACGACTTTGTCGTCCAGAATATATTCATTGGACAGCATTGTGTCTTCAGTCATAGACATCATGGAACAAGACTTGGACATGTTGCAACATGGTCAGTCTCAGCTACATTATATCATGCTATTAATGCTGGACGCTACAAAACTTGCGTGCAGGCTATGTACCTTGGCGTTTAATCAATACTACATCACTGTTTTCAGAATTTATTCTCACTGATAAACAGATCAGACCGGCACAAAGGGGAGCAGACTACACTACGCTGAGCATTGAAAAACTGGAAAAATTACCATTCACGGTGGCAGAAAAACCAGCTACTGAGTGGATCATACATGGTAAAATTACTCTGCCAGTTACAACTTTCCATTTTCAGTATTGCCTAAAACATATACCAGTTGGCAAATATGAAAGGTTGTGTAAGGGATACATCAAGATATCCTGGGAATTACCTTACACACATAGATGTTGGAGTGGGGAACGTGAAGTGTTTCTTAGCGGTGAAAACTGTGAACAAACACTAAGCGGTTCTCTCCTTTGTCAGGGTATTAACTTACACGGGGCCTGTGTTGGTTCCACTACAAACTTATCCTGTCACCTGCAAGGTT
Organism: Triturus cristatus; assembly: GCF_964204655.1. Lineage (NCBI taxonomy): Eukaryota > Metazoa > Chordata > Amphibia > Caudata > Salamandridae > Triturus > Triturus cristatus. Next base: position 1,012,112,148 of record NC_140587.1, on the reverse strand, counting down.
CACCGGCTGCAGTGATTAATCCAATTTTTGGCCAACTTTCTAATTTGGGAATGATCACAGCTGCTGTGGCATGTTGCCAGGTATTTCATATCTAGTTACGGTTACATCCATGGTCACTTGCTGTATGCAAGTCTTGTTTCCAGAAATAGACACAGTCAGAGAGTCGCCTTTATGGCCTTCACTGAACATCTCTTCTATACGAATTGATACTCTAAGCAGAATGAAAGCCATTCTTTTACAAAAAACTGTGCCACTGACCTCGGCCAGAGAACCCTATGACCTCCAAGTCGCAAGGACTTCTGAGGAGATCCATACCCTTTTGTATACAAGCTGCCCTGTACATTTCTGAGAAATGTTAGGTTGTATCTTAAACATGTCTGATACGAGCGGTATTATACATGTATTTAAGAACGTGTGTGCAGGACTGTTAGCACCTTTTCAAGCAGTCCTCGGACTTTTTCCAAACTTCGTGCACTCTGTGTTTGGCGGACTGCCGCTCCTTTTAGCACTCGTTACAGGGATCCTATTTTTGCTCCTACTGCTACGATATGTCAAGCGTCATCACCAGCGTCACTCTAGGCACTATAGAGAGAGCTCTATTGGAGATGAAGTGTGGAGGAGTGTGGCTCAATGGTTAGAGCGGCAGACCCTGAAGCAGAGTTCTGGCCAGGGACCAGGGTTTGATTCCCGCCTCAGCGGGGCTCGGGCTCAATTTCCTCGGACCTGTCTATTCTCGCCTCGGTGCCTGTTCTAATCATGGGCCCCACGCTGCAACTCTGGGCAATAGCTTGCTTAGCCTCCACACCGGCCCCAACAGTGCTAAGGATGCCTGGCTTCACCCTGGGGGTGCCCAGGAGTGGACACTTCACAGGGAAAGCCAGGAGAGGTTCCACAGCGGTATGAGTATCAGCGCCAGGAAACTGCAAAAGGCGACACTGCAAGGTGGCTGTCTGGTGACAGTGTGCTCTATAAGTACCTTGACATTTACATTTAGTGTTGTGAGCGCATCGTCAAAATGTTGAGTTTACCTCATCTACGAGAATTAAATACCACATGGTTTCTGTCTTTCAGACCAATCTGGCAAGATTGCATCTTACCTGTTCTACAATGCCTGCTCTGCGGTGAAGAATGCATGCTAGACATCTGTCCAACACTTCCATCAGTCATGCCTACGGATATCGATACTCTGCTGGACCCAGTAACAGCCCATGCTCTGTGTTGTCCCCAGCGGCTACCAATCCTGATGACGGCATTGATTGAGATCTCACATATGCAAATTGCTACTGCTGAGGTACGTGAGGAAACATCGGGCACGCAGGTAAGATCCGATTTGAACATTGCTGATGCGACCAATGCTGAAGGCAAGAGTTCACATCTATGTGCAGTTAATCTTCTAAAAGATGTATTACAACTTTCACCTACAATGGTAGACACATTGTTGTCAACAGAAATAGAAGATTTAATGTTTTCTCCAGGACCACACTCTGGGCCTCATGTAGGTAGCGAAATACCGGTCGGTAACGGCCGATTTTCGGTAAATATGCCGTTACCGACCGGTATTCAGACAAGTGAGATGTAGGAGTCCAAAAACCACTTTTCGGTAAATATGAGGCGGTAAATACCGATTCATAGTTACCGAATTCTAAAATACCGATTCATATTTACCGAATACATAATTAACGAATCGGTAAATATGAAGTGGTAAATATGAAGTGGTAAAAATTTAAAATGACATGTAGGAGCAGTCGGTAATTAAGAAATCCAGGAAAATCGGTAAATAAGAGTCGGTAATTAACACGGATGGAAAGCAGGTGGTAACCATCAACAATGCACATAAGCAATCCCAAAATGCAACAGCGTGGACAACATGGCCGCCATGTACGTCATTGCAAGGCGCCTACGTCTACAGGCAGCAGGACTGAGGGTGTGGCGACGGGAGGAACAAATCTACAGACAGCGCATCACACTATTACAGCTGACTGATGCAGAGATACATGAGAGGTACAGGCTACACCCCGAAACCATCATGGACCTGATAAGGGACCTGCACCCACTCCTGGACCAGCCAACAAGAAGGGCGCACGCCATACCACCACATGTGCAGGTGCTCTGCAGCCTACATCTACTGGCATCCGGCAGTTATCAGGTGGTGACAGCTGCGGTGGGTGGTGTATCCCAGAGTTGCCTGTCCCGTTTCTTCAGGAAGTTCCTGGATGCCATGATGCAGAGAATGCACCACTACATAAGCTTCCCAAACACACAGGCTGCACTGCAGAAAACAAAAACAGACTTTTATCACATGGCACAGTTCCCCCATGTCATCGGCTGTATTGATGGTACACACATCCCAATCTGTCCACCAGCTGATACAGAGCACATCTACAGGAACAGGAAGTCCACCCACTCCATCAATGTGCAGGTGATCTGTGATGCAGGGAACATCATCACAGATATTGTTGCAAAGTTTCCTGGGAGCACCCACGACTCTTACATCTTCCAGAATAGTGGGATCTACACACGACTGAGTGCCGGCGAATTCGGAGAGGGATAACTGCTGGGTAAGTAACAGTGACGCCCCTTGAAACCTGCAAATCAGAGTGTATAGAGGCATGTAACTGATGGTTCCCTTTTACTCATCCAGGCGACAGTGCATATGCATGCCGTTCATTCATCCTCACTCCCTACCTACACCCAGCAACCCAGAGTGAGAGACGATACAACGTGGCCCACAAATCTACACGCAATGTGGTGGAGCGCACGTTTGGACTACTGAAGAGCAGGTTCCGCTGCCTCCACAAGAGCGGAGGCGCACGCCAGTACAAACCCATCACCTGCTGCAAGATAATTGCCACTTGTGCAATGCTGCACAACCTTGCCACGAAAAAAGGTACAGATGTGGAACTAACATATTTTGAGGACAACGAGGATGAGTCAGGCCAGCCAGAGGGCAGCGCAGCTAGAGTGCCAACTGCAATCGATGGGAGAGAGAGACGGGCAGAGATCACATGCAACTATTTCTGAGTAAGTGAGGGGACACAGCGAGTTGTGAGAAGTCATGACGTAGTTTAATGTGGCACCACGCCATGAACACATGAACAGGCCAATCTGGCAATATGCCATCTATACAATGAGTATGTCCAGGGTTACGTCACCCAATGGCAAGTGGATAAGCAGGGCCACATCAATGTTTGCGCATACGCGCTGCAGTGGTGGATTGCACGGCCTGTGCATCCTCACTAGAGCCAACCCCAAGCCGCCTGCTGCTCCTGCGTGCTTCGGGGACGGGGGGTGTGATGCTGCTGCTGGTGTCGATGCTCTCCGCAGCATCCCCTGCAGCAGTTGTCGACGCCTGACTAGTCAATAGCACCCCTAGTGCACTTGTCACCTGCACCATCCCCCGAGACAGGTCGCTGCAGCACTGTGTTAGGCCCTCCTGCATCGTCACAGAGCGCCGGCAAAGTAGGGAAGTCGCAGTTGCCAGACGGTTGAGTGCCCTGCTGGTAGTGTCCCTTCTCTGGCGTTCCCGGCGCCGTGCTTCGATGTCAGCATCTAATTTGCTGCACAACTGCTGGATTGACTGGGACATGTCCCGAATGCCCGCAGCCATGCCGCCAATGTTTGTGTCCATGTTGACTAAGCTTGTCTTCATCACCCGCATGTGCCTCTGGACTGACATAACTGCCTTTGATTGCAGGCGCTGTTGCTTCAACATTTGGCCCTCGAGCCCCAAGAAGACACCATGGCCGTCAGTGGGTGCTGGTGGACTCTGGACACGCGACCTGCGGCACCCTCTTGCTCCCGTCTGTGCTGCCTGTGAGGTGTGGGGCACAGTGGCATGGCTCCCTTCCTGGGGCCCGGTGCGGTCTTCTGGGCCCATGCTGTCGTCTGACGAGGTGTCTAAGGCTCGTAGCCTGGCTGCTGGACGCCTCCTCATTCTCACACCTGCAAGCGGAGATGTGGCCGGTGAATCGAACATGAGTGGCGATGCTGGCTCTGGTGGTGGTGATGCTGGCTCTCGGTGAGGTGATGCTGGCTCTGTGTGCGGCGAGGCTGGCTGCGTAGGTGGTGCGGCTGCAAGTGGGCCTGCTCCCTGGTCTGAACTCGTGCTGGCTAGAGGTGATTTTTGTGGCCGGTGTGCCGTCTCCCCTGCAGCATGCCCTGTACTGCATGATGTCACATCTGTGGACAGAAAAACAACATTGGCTCAGTGTCCCCGAAGGGCTGCATTGCAAGCGTCACAATAAATCATTTCACATTCCAATCTGTCCTCTGTCTCCTTGTGCCTCGAGTGCGTGACATGCCTTGTTGCCCTGTAACATTTACGTCATGGTTAGTGTTGCCCTGACTACATCTCCCGGAATGCATTGCCTGTCTGCACTGACACGTGTGGACTGCAGTGTGATTCTCGTTTCACAATGGGGGATGTGGGATAGGGGTAGGGGAGGCTACATTGCTGTGCTTTCGTCTTACCTTGGTGTGTTGCGGCTCTGGCAGAGCTGTCGGCGTCCCCAAGACCCACGACGCTCTCTTGCTCGAGTGTGGCCGCCACCAGCTCCTCCAGTTCGGTGAGGGCAGGTGCCCTGTTGGTTCCACCTCCGGTCTGGCTGGCCTCCTTCTGGATGTCGCCCATCTTCCTCTTGGTCACAATCCTCAGGTCATACCAGCGCTTTTTGAGGACCTCAATGTCCCTGTGGGTCACTCCCACAGCATTGACCTGCGCCTGGATGGCCAGCCATATGTTGCGCTTTTCGGCCTCAGGCACTTGCAGGGATTGCCTCCCAAACAGCTTCTGGTGCTGCTTCACCACCTCCTCCACCAGCACCTGGAGTTCCTTGGGGCTGAATTTGAGCTTCCTCCTCCTTTCCCCTCCGTCTTTCTGTGTTCTCTGGCTGGACATGCTGTTCGTTTCCCGCTCGCACATGCAACTGCTCCCTGCCTCTCCTCTGCACTCCAAGCCTCTCCAGGGTCGGCTAATTATGTACACCTGCCTGGGTGTGGCCACTTCGGCTAATTGTGTACACCTGCCTGGGTGTGGGCAGTTCCTGGTTGGGTGGGCTGTCGTTGCACAGGATTAGCTGTTTCGTCAAGTCATGTGATGTTATTTACCGAATCCGTACGTACCGATTCGGTATTTTCCGATTCGGTAGATACCACCTCGGTATTTTCCGATTCGGTAGATACCACCTCGGTATTTTCCGAATCGGTAATTATCACCTCGGTATTTACCGAATCGGTGAATTCCGATTCGTATTTACCGAATGTTACCGAATCGGTAACTGTTACCGAATTTTTACCTACATATAACTTACCGATTCTAATTTACCGATTCGGTACGGCTCGGTATTTAAGAACCGGTAAAATTTATTTACCTACATGAGGCCCCACGACTTTTGATTCAGTCACACAGTCTTCTGAAGAGACTCTGAATTTGGCCTTCATTCTTTTCAAACAAGGGACTGACTTTGGAACTTTTTCCTATGATTAATTTTTTTTTCCAAATTAGTATTTTTCATTTTTGGCACAGTAATCTGCTTATAGTAGAACTATTCATAGAGAAGAGAATTCTTTGATAAAACTTCCAGGGACATTATGCCACCTTGTCACATCAACAATTGATTTGTGTTAACCTAATATGAAATGGTTTGGGCCCTTTTTTCTTCTGTATTAATGAGCCATTTCATCAAATGTATATATTTATGATTCATTCTAGTTGGTGTTTTCAATGCACGCATATACTTCGAATGAAACATTGCTTTTAATATGTACAGCACCTTATGCATAGCAATGGGTTTGTATTGCATTTTTAAGACATATGTTTTTAGATATATTTTAGCATGTTTTCGATTATCATGCAATATTCTTTTTAGACATGTTTAGTATGTTTAGGATTCAGTAATTTCATTCATACGAAACTGGAGTGGGTGTTGTGTGTAGATTTAGATCCCGTATATAGGTTTCCTGATTTATGCCCTTATATAGGTACAATTCATATTGCGCTTATTTAGGCATAGAAAATCCAGCCCTTTTTTAGGCATTGTCCATGCTAACCAAAAACACAATGCTTGGATATTGATTTCTCCAAGAACTCATTTAGTATGCATGAACATCTATTCCTTAGGGGTTCATTCATGACGTTCTGATGCCCGACTTTTAGGTCAATACAGGCATTCCTAAACACCTTCAAGGTATAAATATACCTGCACTAGCCCTGGCAAACCACGGTTCCAGCACAATCCAGCTCGACTGCCTACTTGCAGTTTGCCACGGCAAGTTCGGAAGGAAATCGAGTTCCAGCCTGACGCACTGACCAGACGCTGTCATCCTCTTCGCACACAATCCATCTCCAGTGTTTCTGACTCTCCTTGCGGGGTGTTAAATATCGAGTCCCGGAAAAGCGATTCCAACCTCGCACATTCTAAGGTATGGAGCAGACTAGAACTTAGAGAAACTTTTGGCAAAACTAAAACTATAGCTATAGTTAGCTATACTTTAGAAAACAGCACCTACTTCTTACCTCATACTACACTTAGGTTAGGTACACTGGGGTAGAACTATTTAGAAGCATCAGATGAGTATTCACCTTTTAGCCTGTGTTATTTATGTATGTATTTTAATTAATATATGTCATAGCTACAAAGCATGCAATTGCAGTATTATTTTATCTTACTGCTAACTCTGTACATATTGTACTTCGCAGCCTGACTTACGATTGTAGCAGTTCATATCTCTTGCATGAGAAATAAGACTGTTCAATAAACCCTTTTTATTGAAACGTCTGTCTCTCTATTTCTGTGCAACTCTGTAGAAACGAAGCATGCACGATTGACTGAGAGAAACTGTTATCTATTGTTTCCACGATTCTGAGATTGTTCCGACTCTAATGGAAACAAAGTTGTCATGTTTATGCGGTTGTCAGAAACTAATCCCTTCTTGTGTATTCGAGAAGTTTCTAGTGACCTCTGAGTTAGCTGGCACACACAAGTAATTAAGTTTAATGTACTCGATAGAGACATACTGACCTCAGTCCTATGTCAAATCTATAGTGTTTATTATTCCAATACGCAGAGCCTATCAGGGATAATGGAACTACACTACACTACCATGGAGGTGATGAAGTCAACACAATAGTACTCCCCATACATCTTAAATGTATATCTTGGAATGTACGGGGATGCATATGTTATCGAGGCGTCATAGAATACATGCCTACTGTTAGAAATGGGGGTCTCTAGTTGGCAATGGCTGGCCACTGTCCAAGTAGGGACCCTTCTTCCTAAGTCAGAGTAAGAGGGCTACACCCTTTGATAACCCCTGCTCAACCCTGTGGTAACGTAGCACGAGCAGCTAGGCTTATCTCAGAGGCAGTGTGTGAAGCATTTATGACCATACACAGTAACACAGTGAGGAACACTATGAAGGGACACCAAACAAGTAGTTATACAAAATAAGTATCTTTATATATAGATTTAACACAAGACCAATAACGGTAAAAAGCCACAATACTATAAAATAGGGTTACTCTTGAAATGCTGCAAAAATAGTTCAAAGTGTGCAAAGAGGAGTTCAGTTCAAAGCATTGGTCTCTGCGACCCTTTTACTTACAAAGTATCTGGATTTCATAGCAAAACAACCAAAATATCGCAAAGGAGCTGTAGCGATGATTTTCCACACGCGAGGCCGGCGATGCGTTGAATCCTTGCCGCGAGGGAGGATGATGCACCGATCTGCGGAAGCGTGCGGGGACAAGGCGACAAACTTCTGCACGCTAGGCCGTTGATGCGATGACTCCTTGCCACGAGGGTGGAGACGATGCGACGATCTTGTTGTGTGTGCGATCAGGTTGCGATGAGAGAAAATGGTGCTCCGCGAGGGAGCGACGATCCTGATGCGATGCGATGAAAATGGCAGGAGCCCGGCGTCCGCGCTGCGATGTTGTGAAGCGATGAACTCGATGCGATGATCTTTGGTTAGCGAGCACTTGGAGGCCCACAAACGTGCGATGCGATAATCTTTGGGTTTAGCGAGCACTTGGCAGCCCGCAAACGTGCGATGTGATGATTTTTGGTTGCGAGCACTCAGCGGCAGCAGCGCGATGAGTTTCCGGGCGCTTTCAGCTGCGGCGGCTCGCAAACAGGTGTTAGCGACGATTTCAGCACTCTCTTCTCTGTAGTAGAACTAGAGGCCCTGGAACTCACAGGAGCCTCACCTGCAGATAGAAATCCTTGCTGGGAGAAAACAGGAGGCTTGTGGTGAAGTCTGATGTGCCTGAGACTTCAACAGGAGGCTAGCTCTCTTCTAGCCCTTGGGTGATTGCTGTAGCAAGATAAATAAAAGTTCCGTCAAAGCCCTTTTCCTCTTCTTCCAAGTCCAGTAGTAACCACTGCAGGCCAATCCAAGAAACAGCACACAAGCACAAGGACAGTCACCTCCTGCAGATTCCTTCAGTTACACGGACAGAGGTTCTTCTTGTTGTCCAAGAGCAATACAAATTGTAGGGGTTTCAGCACAGATATTTATACCCCAAAAGTCTTTGTTCTCAGAAGCTACAAGTCACTGAACCCAGCCAGAACCAGTTCTGCCCAGTCCTGGAGCACTTTGTTTACCAGGCTGCATCCTTCCTTTCAGAAAGAGGGAGTCTGCCATCAGACGCACCGTGGGAGGTGGAGCCAGCATTCACCTTGCCAGGCACAGCCCTATTCAGGTCAAGGAACTACCCCTCCCCATACTCCAATGCAGATCTCTCTATTCAACCCAGGTCTGGCTCAGCCTGCCGTGTCCCTCCAAAACCAGACAGCCAATACACATAACAGCAGAGCACACTGAAAGGCTTAGGCAAGAAAATACCTACTTTCTAAAAGTGGTATTTTCAAACACAAAATATAAAAATAAACTTCACTAAAAGATATATTTTAATATTCTGAGCTCAGGCATACTAAATTTGTTTTCCTACCATGTTCCTTGGGTCAGTTAGGACTATAGAATGTAATAGTCAAACTGCCCATTCTGGCCTATGGAAAACAGGTAGCCTTACAGTAGTGAAAAACAGAATTGGGTGTAATTCACTACCAGAACATGCTACACACACCAAGGCATGTCCTACCTTATACAGACAATGCACCCTACCATTTACCTACAAAATGATTGCTACTGCTACAAAAGTTCTTCCTGAAATTGATAGTTGACTTGCCACAATTTTTTTAATTAAAGTTTCCAATTTTCATCCATCAGCTGTACAACGTTGCATTATTAAAATTATATATTGTCCATATCTTTGTATAAATAATGTTGATAACATTTCTGAGTTGCAGTGGCTACAGTCCATGTTCTGATTTGCTGATTTAACTGGTTTATTGAAAGATACTGATTTACAGTCTGGTAACGTCAAATATATAAAGCTTTCAGTGTCTATGTCAGTGCTACATGTGAACATACAATTTTCACATTGATGTTCCCATTTATAACGAAGGCCAAAAAGATTTTCAATTTCTACGCCTTCATTTTCCAATACGGTAAGCATATACATTAAAAATTCCTGAGCATCTTGTTGGATTTTCTAGGTAAATTGTGTACAACCAGAACACATATCCAAAAGATTACGAATATCAGAAAAGCTTTGCATTTTAGTTTTATCTGTTCTCAATTTTTCATAAACAGAATGCAACAAGGAACAAAATCTTTTTTCCCGATTCTCCTCAATTTGCTCTTGCAATCTTTCAAGAAAAAAAACAACATTGACCACTACATTAGCATAACAGTTGATACCAGAAGTATTTTCAAAGTGATAACCAACAATCTGTTCTACAGTATCCTTTTTCTTTTTACTTGCAATCTCAACATTATTATGAGTTTTTTCCTTCTTTATAACTTCACTACAGATATTCTCATATCTTCTTTTTCGACCTACCACACGCTTTTCAAACACAGGATGTTGCCCTAAATGGGGAGCATACACTCTTCTTAAACTATTATATTCTTTACCCAGTTTCCATCTGCAGTAATCTTTGATTCATCAAAATCAATCAAAAACAAACCAGATAAACTTCTGACTCGCGACAAAGCAACATATGCCAGACCCTCTTTTGTTGCAGGGATTCTGCTTTTGCACATAACTATGCGCAGGAGACCAGGACCTCAGAGAATTGTGGTGTACCAGAAAACTCCCCTCAGAACCCAGAACCCCTTATCCGACTAGCTTAGTATCCCATTTGTTAACCTAGATCTAGCTAGGTGGTCCCAATGTATAGACAAACCAGAACAAGCGACTTAGATATTTCTCAGGAGTGGTGGGAATCCAAAATACCTGTTCGTATCTATTTGTTAGTCCACAACATAATAATACAGACACGGTAAAGTTTAAAGAGTTTATTTTATAAACCTCGCGTCCTAAGATGCAGTACTTTGGCTAACACTAGCAGACTAACAGTACAGATCAGAACCATAAGCATTATTACAATACCATACAAAATGAAAGGAGCAATCATACTAATAATGACAGTGGTATACAGCCACACTCCTTTCACTAGAATCTAATACATTATTATTATTAGACTATTAGAAGGTCTCTTAGGCTAACAGGGGGGACCCCATACCGTATAGATCAGCTTAGTAGAATCACATCAAAGGATCAGCTCTCGCATGCATCAGCTCTTCTGTTCGAATGAATCTAAAACCAAACTGTTCTGCAATATTAAAGACGCTTGTCCTTCAGATATTGGCAGCTGTATGCATGATATGTCTAACAAGTGGTACGATCAATCTAAACACAACACTCTGTACCTTCTAGTGACCCAGACGCGTTCTTTGCATGATGTACAGACCAAGGGCACATTTCACGGCTAAGAATGTGAAACAACAGTTTGTTATCCTTTAAGGCAAAGTCGAGTCAGCATTTCTAAAATGAATAACACATAACAACAGTGTCGTGTGCAGCGCAGCAGAAACAACAAGCTTGCTTGCTAACAATGATCTCGTTTATGCTAACTTAGTGTTGTAAATAGGGCGTGGCTTAATCCATCTCACACTTTAAACACAGTACCTCCAATGTTCACCAAAGCACTGTCTACACTTAATCCTTGAGATTTATGAATAGTCACTGCATATGCCGAAGAAAGAGGAAACTGTTTTCTATGTACATACAATCTTTAACAAGCAAAAAACTAGCAGAACAACGAGCAATTTGTTTCACTTCTTCAATCTGATCAAATTTAATTTTTAAACATTCAATTCCATCTTTTTTTTGATAATTCACAAAATCAACAACTTTTCCCATTGCTCCATTCACTAACCCTTTTTCAACATCCAAATTACGCAGTAAAATAACCCGACAGTTTACACATACATACAAATTCTTTTCTAAACCTGCAGTTTTAGAAATAGATTTTGTAAGTAGTCGACTTTGCAAAGCTTGTTTGCCATGTTCTGTCAGTACTCCAATTCTTATATCTTGAAGAATACTTCCATATTCAGCATCATTTGCCTGTTGCATATTTTTCGTGAGTTCTTTGTACTCAAAATATGACCAAATGTTAACATTTCCAACACTTCCCAAGGACTTAAAGGTGTCTTCATGTGCAAGTGTTTTAAATACTGGTTGTCCTTTGACGGGAGTAAGTTGCAGTAGATCTCCAAAAACTATTACATGTTTTCCTCCAAATAACACATCATACTCTGTTTTAAGAATATGCTGCATTCTTAAATGTACAAAAGCAAGCATTAAGTTTGAGACGATGCTTCCCTCATCAATAATAAGAAGTTTCATTTTCTTTAGTACTCTTGAAACTTCTAAACAAGCTTCTCCAGATAGCTTGTAATATTCCAATTTGTTTTCATGCTCCACAGGTAGCATGAGTAAATGATGCAATGTAATTCCTTTAATGTTGTGTGCTGCCAATCCAGTTGGAGCAGTTACAACGCAAGACAAATGTGAGTCTGTTGTTTTCTGTAGATAACTGGTGATTACTTTAATTAAGAAACTTTTTCCTGTTACAGCTTGTCCACTCACATACATTCGTATAGGTTGAAATGAGGTGCATGTGCATTCTTTCTTTTCATGACGAAGTCCATGGTCAATCTGTTGTCTGACTTGCTGATATATTTCATTCTGTTCAACATTTAGGGGCCGATTCCGATTCCGGCCGCAAAACAAACTGACCAACATGGACCCGGACCGAATACCGACCGACACGGACCAGCGCCGTATGACCCGTGCAGTACGATGCAACGCGAGTGAATTACAACCAACACGTACGGAATACAAGCCGTACGACCGAGCCGGAGGGAAAATAGTGATCCGGACGGAAAACCGACGCGATTTTCACCGACCGACACGAACCCGGAATGAACCTGACCGACCCGTACCCACGATGTACGATTTGCGCAGTACGATGCAATGCGTGTAAAACCAGACCGACTCACATGGAGAGCAAGCCGCACGACCGACACGCACAGGCAACCCGGCACACAAGCAATAGAGACCGACGCGTACCAAACACAGAAGATAGACAGCGTGAACGAGGCGGAGAAGCCCACACGAGACAACAGCAGCATCCGTTTCCGTCACATGAACGTCTCCTTCAGGCCTACAAAACCCAAAGGAAAAAAGACAAAAAATGGACCAAACAAGTAATGTCAAAGCCAATAAATACCAAAGAAAAAAACATAGGACAAAGACACACCCACACCATCAGCACCTCATACAAAGCACACACACATACACCCAGCAAAACCAACACCAAGCCACCCTCACTTGCACCCTCACACACACATCCCTCCCCACCACCACCCATCACCATGCCCCCAAAGAAGAATCCAAAGTTCACAGATAGTGAGTTAGAAGTGCTGGTAGACGAGATCATCAGAGTAGAGCCACATTTGTTTGGTACATTGGTCCAAAGGCCCCTCATCTCACAGAAAACCAAGATGTGGGCGAGGATTGTGGACAAGGTGAATGCTCAAGCACCAGCAAGGCGCACAAAGAACGATATCCAGAACAGGTGGTATGACGTACGCAGGAGGGTCAAGAAACACATCGAAAAAGATCACGCCCTGAGTCAGTGCACCGGCGGTGGCCCTTCTGCCAAACCAGTCTACTTCAGGACCTGGGAGGAGAAGGTGCAGGACATCCTACCACCAGAGAGCGTCCATGGTCTAACAGACATCCCAGAGCCTGGTGAGTACACTAACAACATATCCAAGATTGTGTGTCAAGGGGACAGTGAAACCATGCACCGCAAGCAAAGCTACACTAACTAATAGATAATCATCCCACGATGTGTATGCCAGTCAGACAAACACAATACCTGCCATCTCATAGTGACTGTGAACTGTGTCATGACATGCACCAACCTACAAACAAATAGCAAGGCAGTGGCACAAAGCCAAATAGACCCTGCCAGACAGTTTGCCACCACAAACACACCACCTCACAGTGCAGCTGACTGTCAGGAAGAAATAGTGGGGATGGAGATGAAGTGAGTGTATCCAAAAGCATGATGGGGCCTGTAGTCACAGATATTGCTCCCCCTCCTGATTGGCCCATCAAGACCTCTCTGAAACATGCCCACATCACAGGGAGTGGAAAATGACTGACAAGATGGCTGACACTGGGTCCTGCTGTGGGGAGCACAAGGCCCTACTAGGGGTTGTGTGCAAATCAGAAGCAGGACACCACTGTCTGACATCCTGAAAGACAACTTGCATGCCCTACAATGAAAGCACGTTTCATGATGGGAAGGGGGACTGACAGCCCTGACCATACTTACCAGCATGTGGAGACACCCCCCCTCAACACAAACTCCACACAACTCACCGGGTACAATGCATTGACACACACCTCATTGAAATATCAGTAAAAGATACCCCGTACTGGGTGCTGCTGTGTGAAGCACAGGGGCTCACTTTGGACTTGTAGCCAAACAAACACCAGGATTTCACAGTCAGCCATCTTGCCACTGCTGTCACATCCCCTCACAGGGAAGCAGAGTCAAGAGGGAGGAAGTATGGGCATGCTGGGAAGGGGGTGTAGCCAAGAGTATGATGGGAGTCGCAGTCACAGACAATCTACACCCACCCACATGGCCCAGCAAGCTCACACTGAACCATACTCGCCTCACAGGGAGTGGGAAGGGACTAACAAGATGTCTGACACTGGGCTCTGTCGTGGGGAGCACAAGGCCATGCTGGGAAATGGCCAACGACAAACACCAGGACTACACAGTCAGCCATCTTACCATTGCTGTCACACTCCATCACAGGGAAGCAGAGTCAAGAGGGAGGAAGTATGGGCATGCTGGGAAGGGGGTGTAGCCAAGAGTATGATGGGAGTCACAGTCACAGACAATCTACACCCACCCACATGGCCCAGCAAGCTCACACTGAACCATACTCGCCTCGCAGGGAGTGGGAAGGGACTGACAAGATGTCTGACACTGGGCTCTGCCGTGGGGAGCACAAGGCCATGCTGGGAAATGGCCAACAACAATATCAAACTCTGTATGTGACAAGCTGGGAAAAAGCAGTGTACAGGCAGGCATCTGTTCAAAAAGTAGAAAATGTCATGTTTGTGAACCATCGATGCATGTAGAAATATAACTCGCATTGTGTGTCTCTTCCAAACACAGGTGGTGCTGGGCACCCAGCACCAAATGATGAGGATTCCCAGTCCCAGACTCTGGCGGACACTGAGCTCTCTGGTCTGACTCTCTCTCTGTCCTCTTTGGATGACGACGACCAACCTGGCCCCTCCGGTGTGAGCCATCATGCAGCACCAGCAGCATCAACATCTGCACCCCTTGTACCCACGCCTCCAGCATCTGGACACCGACAGGGCACCCCCGCCAACACGGACAGACCAAGGCCAATCAACACCCACAGCACAGGGACACAGGACCCCCCCGGAAGCTACAGCAAACACCACCAGCAACACCACCCAAGGGGTCCCAGTGTCACCTGTGCGTCCCGCCGCTGGTCCTGCCCGTGTGGAGAGGGGTGCTGGGAGTGGTGGGAGGCACAGGGCGCGCCTTGCAGAGGGGTCTGGATTGCATGATGACCCCCACCTGGCACGCATCTTAGATGTGTACCAGGATAGCACCGGAGGATTTGGCCAGGTAGTGGGGATCCTCAAGGAAATGCAACACGAGCAGGTCACCCACCATGCCCGCATGGAGGCCAAGTGGGATGCCATTACTGCGGTGCATCGGGACATATTCCAATGCCTCCACCAGATCAACACCAACCTGTCCACACCTCCGTGTGGCCACAACAGCTATCGCAACACCATCTGCCAGCGCCACAGGGAGGGAGGAGGACTCTGGCGGAGAATCCCCTGCACCGCAGAGGCCTGCACATGAGGATCCCCCCCGGAAGAAGAGGGGTCGTCCGAAGAAGGACATGTGAGAGGCAGATGTCCCAGCACATCCCCCAGGGCCTCTAAACCTGTTCTGGACAATGTCCTTTGTGGGCAACCCGTTCACCTTGTCCAATCGCACACAACTCACCCACATTACATGGAGGGTTCATGTTGGGCCAATGTAGCAGATGACTGTGAACTTTACTCTGGACATTTCATCTACCAGCACTTCCAACTCTAATGTGAACTTTGGATTCCCAAACCAATGTACAGCACCCACCATCCTGTACACTTCCCTCACACATGTTTGAAAATAAACTCACCAGTACACCATACTTGCCTCTGTTGTGATTCCAACTTTTCATGTTCAGGGAGATGTCGATCTGCTACACAACACAGTGCATGCCAAATACTGAAACAATGTGACCAACGTAAGGTGAGTCATGGTGATGTGACACATGTGAGGGAGACACACCACTATGGCAACACAACACATACTCAACATGGCCATGCTACTCATCACACACAATGATGTTGACCTGAAACACATTGGCATGCACAGACACAACACCAACACCAGTCAGTGGTAACAAGTCCACAGGTGAGGTAAGCAGATGTCACTCAGAAGTGGGAAGACAGACAACGCACATAAGAAAGTGTAGCACAGGTTCATTACACATCAGCAACACGTTTATTCCACAAAAGTTGCATGGACACACACTCACAATGTGTTGGAGAATGGAAGTCCAGGGATGTGTGGTACATCCGTTGATGGGAATTGTCAACGTCCACACTGGTGTTGGCTTCTGGGTGTTGGGGGTCAGTGTTGACCAAACAACAGGCAACGTACCCTGGGAAGGACAGACACAAGACACAGTCAAAAGCACAGAAGAACAGGAGGGAACTGCAATACACATGCACAAAACATGTTGCAAGACACCTACACAAAAACTAGTTAGCAGTACTACCCTATTGTGGAGACATCAATGCACGCATCCAGTCAAGTGGCACACAGACACACGCAGACAGCAACAGAGCTGCCACAACACATTCCAGGCTACCTACATACATTCACATAACATCCCTTGAAACTCACATTCAGGTGAAGAAGTTGTTGATGAGCTGTGAGCGGATGTCACCCTCATCCTCATCATCACTGGCATCTTGGCCCAGGCCGGGATCCTCCACAGGTGCCGGAGGTTGGTCATCGTCATCCTGGATGAGAGGCACCTCCTTCCGCACTGCCATGTTGTATAGCATGCAGCATACAAGGATTATTTTGCACACCTTTGCTGGCTCATATGGGAGGGCCCCTCCGGTCTTGTCCAGGCAGCGAAAGCAGTTTTTCAGAAGGCCAAATGTCTGCTCAATCACCCTCCTGCTCCAACCATGTGCCTCCTTGTAGCGCAGCTCGGCTGGTGTCACAGGGTTCCTGAGGGGTGTCAGCAACCATGGCATGTTGGGGTATCCGGAGTCACCTACACACACAAAAATGAACAAGTAGCTGAATTTTGCAGGAGTGCGGAATACAACATTGACAAACACACACAATGAGAAACAGTCAGTACACACCGACAAGCCAGGCATGCTGAGCTGGCATCTGTGACATCAGCGTTGCAATGCGACTACTCCTCATAATGTAGGCATCGTGCACAGAACCAGGGAACCGTGCACACACATGTGTGATCAACATGTCAGCAAGACATACCACCAGAGCATTGATGGAGTGGTAGTGCTTCCTGTTACGGTATTCCTGCTCATGTGCCTGTGGTGGTATCAGGGCCACATGTGTCCCATCAATAGATCCGATGACGTTCGGCATCCTCCCCAGTGTATAAAAGGCATCCTTTATTTCAGGGAGTTCAGCTGGGCTCGGGAACTTGATATACAGGTCTAAGAAATGCAACATCCCCTTCAAGACATCGCGTAGCACCCGACTAAACATCGTTTGCGACATCCCACCAGCAGTAGCCACAGTGTACTGGAAGGTACCAGTAGCAAAGAAGTGCAGGGCTGCCATCACCTTCACCTCTGGGGTCAGTGCTGAAGGGTATGTCTGGCCAGGTAGCAGATGCGGTGCCAACTGCTCTGCCAACTCCTCAATCAGAGGCCTGGTGAAGCGGTACCGTCTGATGCAGTCGCGTTCCTGCATGGTTGCAAGGTCTGGGAACGGTCGATGGAAAGCTGGTGCCCTGCAGTACAGAGATGCACAAAGGAAGATTGTCAGTTCATCCACCCATGTGGCCATGACCAGGATCAATCTCACATGCTAGATCATGACATTACACAATGTACTGAAGTGTGTGCTGTTGGGCATGGACACATATGTCACCTACATGACCACCCCCTCACATCTCAGTTCCACATGTCCACATGAGTCCCATGTAGTGCAATGGCCAATCATCTGGCCGTGTCACCCAACCTATGTACTGCTGCAACGTTCCAAACACACACCACAGTGACAAGTGAGGCCTGATGTCTCCCAGGCATCACAGATCTTTGCCATGCAGAAACCCAGGGTCCCTGTATTGCTACAGCGACACAGCAATGGACATGGCGTAGCACAAACACACTACAAGGCAAGCGTAAGTCCCACAGGTAGTAGCCACTGTTGTTCCTGCTGGCCCTACATGTACGTCTCTTAGACACACACCCCATCAAGGTGGATGCATATACCACATGGATGTGGAGACTGTCACCCATTGGGCACATTTGATCCGACACATCTGAGACACAACATGCACACAGACTGTGGGTACACATCAGTATTGTGGCTACAGGTCTCACTGTGACGTACATGCCATCAGCCCCAGGACTCAGGGTGTATGTGACATTTCCTAAACATATCCAACCTGAAACTGTGTCCGTGACTCATGCCCATTACTGTACAATTGCACATCACAGTGGTAATGTGCACAACACACAAAGGATTCTGCCCCTATGTACACATGCACAGCCTGGGAGTGGCTGCACAAAGTGCCACCCATCAAACCATATGTGGCCCCCCAAACACCCAGGGAATGCAGCCTTACATGCCATGGGACACTGTGTGGCCAATGCTGTAGTGTGGTAGGTGTGCACAGGTGTCCCTGGCCAGTAAATGTGTGTTGCATCCGTATAATAGTCACACCAATGAGGTCCGACGCGGGTGACAGTGCGCACGCATTGCACGGTTCATGACCGAGCCGTGCGTACGCTTTATCATTGAATGCAATGAGGTCCGACGCGGGTAACAATGCGTACGCATTGCACGGTTCATGACGGAGCCATGCGTACACTTTGCCATTGCCTGCAATGAGGTCCAACGCGGGTGACTATCATGCATACGCGTCGGACAGGCATGGTCCGAGACAGGCGTATGCCTTGGCCATTGAATCGTATGGAGACGGGTGCATGTGTATATTCAAAATACGCGTTGTACAGTCAGTTGAACGAGCCGGGCACACCCATTGGCTCCGGACTGTCATGGAGAAGGATGCGGATTCAAAACTTGTACGAGTTGTGCACTGGAAATTCAGTTAGATATCTACAACAATGTTGCAATTTCAAGTGTTCCATGAAGGTGAAGATTTGAACGATGCGGAAGGTGTGTACGAGTCGTACATTTAAATGGATTGGCCAGATTCATAGAATGCAACCGTGTTGGACCTATCACTTGGGACACATGGCACAGAGTCTGCCTCTGCAGCACAGATATAAGGCTGGCTGGCCCCTAGGGAGCTCACTTGCCTGCACTAGATGCTACTGGACCACATCCCTGCTACCACTGCTGCTGTCTCTGCATCCTCTGACTCCTGCTATGGCACGTACTCTGGAGAGGGCCCCAGCCTTCACTGAGGAGGAGATCAAGGCCCTGCTGGACGGGCTCCTTCCATAGTACAGCAAGCTCTATGGGAAACCAGGGGAGCAGGTGAGTGTGCAGTCCACTGCCTTCTTAATTATGCATGTTGTCTGACTAGCAGTACTAGCAGTGTGTACACCAGTGGCAAGCATTCTCACTGACTACTTTCATCCCCCAAAGTGTGTAGGTACATGTAATGAATAGGTTTCCTGCTGCTAAAGTGCATTAGTGCAAGCTTAAACTATCCAGGCATTGTTAACATGTCAGACATGCAGGTGATTTTTTCTTCCGCATGGTTGCACTACCTGTGTAATTCATTTCTCTTTGTGATGATGACATGTATATCCAAATGTGTGCTGCACAAATCTGGGGCATGTGTGTTAATGTACTTTTCACGTTGTCATCCTCACAGGTTGATGCCCACCAGAAGCAGGAGATCTGGCTGACCCTCGCATGGGCTGTTCTTTCGGTGGGGGTCTACAAGCGACAGATACGCAACTGCCAGAAGAGGTGGCAGGACCTTCGGGGCTGGCCCCGGAGGATAGCTAGAGTCCAGCTGAAGCTGTCACCTCCACGCAGGAGGGGCAGACACCGGACCCTGACCCCCCACATGCTCCGGATACTGGCGGTGGTCTTCCCGGACCTGGATAGGCAGCTGAAGGCCAGACAGCAGCAGGAAGGGGGTAAGGCCATGCCTGATCTGTGTACTATGTCTGACATGCTAATAGCAGTCTTTTGGCCTGGTCACACTTCCACATTACATAGGTCTTGTAGTCCAATACTCATGTCCCTCAATTGTGTGATGCACCCTACTCATCTGTTCCACTGGTGTGGCCCCTACAGTCTGTTGCTTGTGTCACTAGGGTACTGTGTCCCTGCAGTCAGCTATGCTTCATCTACCGGTCAGCATCTGTTCCCGTGACTCTGTTGTGTGTTTCATGGGTGGTTCAATTGTTTACACAATGCCTGAGATGTGACATGTGATCTGTGTGTGTCCTTGAGATGTGTTCCAATTGCTGGTCTGACTCGCAACATGTGGCTGGGGTATTCCAAACAAACCCATGCAGCAGGGGACCCCAATTTTTGGGCCTCAGGAGTATGTATATCAAGTATGTCACACTTGCTTAGCCACCTGACAACTGTCCAGGGCCAAACACTGTTTCACGTAGACCTTGCCAGTCATGCCTCCTCAAGGGCATTTAGAAACACTCTGTAATCCCACTCCTGTGTATGAAATTGCAGGTTGTGCTTAGTGACATGTGCCCTCAGGTGTCTGCCTCTGTGTCATTAGGGTGTGGCTTGTTGTTACGTACAACTGGGGTGTCCATGATTCAGAGGGTCAGCATGACATCTGAGATGTGACTGTGAGAGACAAGACCTGTGTGCCATATAGGTGTGTGATCATCTGACAGCGCACAATGGTGTATGTAACTGTGTCCTTCATGCAGCTGGGTTACATGCATGGCAGACGGTGATGTGTTAATGTACAGGGAGTTGTGTTTGCAGAGACTCATATGTATGATTTTCTCCCATGGATGTAGGCACTGCATTGGAGTCCACGACCACTCCATCTGACCTGCCCACTGGAGTTGTGCCGGCATCCACCCCACTTCAGTCAGCTCCACTGCAGTTGCAGTTGCAAGTGTCTCGCCTGCATCCACCACCCCTTCACTGCCTCCTTCTGCTGCGCCCTGATCCTGTCCCTGCGGTGCCTGGCCAGCCCCCATGTATGCCCCTCCGAGGGGAACCCCGGTCCTTAGTAGTGCAGGCAAGCTAGGCGTGACAGTTGTCACTCTACTTCACTCCTTGGCATTTGGACATGGACTGGCCATTTCCCTTTTGTTTGAACAGACGCTTAACTTTTCATATGCTGAATAAAGCTTTTTTCTTTATCCCTGTGAACTTGATTTAGCTGTACATTATGATGATGATGTTTAACATGCCCTTGCACCTGTGATGCTTGGTTTCCAATGTTGCTGTGAGGTACTCCCTGTGGTCCATGAGATATGTATCCTATTCTGGTGGGTATCCATGTCATCCTTTGCAGCTACCTGGGTGTGTCAGGATCAACTATTTGTGGATATCTCTGTGAACATTTAATTTGCATGGTCACATCTCTGGCTTGCACCCCTGCACATATGATGTGATTCCCATTGTCCAATTTGTCACTTCAACAGACTTTTGTGCTCATCAACACTGGACCTACAGGTGTGGGCATCATTGGTATGGGAGCAACTGGGTTCTCTGTGCAACTTGCTAGACATATGTTTTGGGTATGAGCAGATGACTTAGGGGAGACTCCCGTACCCAGGCTGTTGTGACCAGAGCCTTCATTGTGTGGTAACTGATGGCTGACTACCAAGTGTTCTGAAGACATGAGTGAGACGTGCGGGGAATATGTTTGGCACAGCTGGGCTTCCACAGGAGTTGGGTCCCCTCAAGTAAGTGTGTTGTCCAGTGACATGGCCTGGGCCCATGGTGTGTGTTGTATGAGCACGTGTGTGTGTTCACATCCCTGTTCATACAGAGACAGTGTTCCCTTGATATGTTCCTGTTGTTGATGCTTGCTGAGTGGAACTGGGTTCATCCCACTACTTTTCCAATGGGCTACCAGATGTGTGGGTGCATGACACACTACTGTTAATTCATGTATCATCATTGGGATTTGTCAGTTCTGAGTGGTGATGATGTTGTCAGGCACAGATGGGACACAGTCAGGTTTCCCCAAGGCACCTGTTTATTTGCTAAATCATGTAGTTGTCCCTAGGTGGTACCTTTCATTGATTGAGACATTTGTATGTGTGTGTGACTGCTCCCACTTGTTGGGTTCATGGCTGCGATGCTGGCAGGTGTCAGCATGTGTACCTTGTGGTTCTCCTTGTCTTCTAAATTGTCCTGGAACTGTCGCAGGGATTCTGAAGGTTACGTGAGCTTTGAGGTCATGGCCATGTACCCACATAATGTGCAGTATGTCTGTCATTCCCCAGGGTTGTAAACGGTCCTTGTGTGATGTGTCTGTGCACCTTAGTTCCTCCCAACATTCCTGTGTTTGTCATGGGTGCATGTGCAATGTCACCTGTCCATGTGGACTTCACAGATACACATTGTTGCAGTTCAGGGTGTGTGGTGTTGAGGGTGGATGTAAATGTTTGCATGGATGGTCCCCTAGTTCCCATTTGTCCATGGATGAGGGGCCATGCTGAGCGATTTGTGTTTGTGTATGTGTGATGTATGTTTTGTGGCACAGGACACATGTCTGGGTTTCCCAGTTTGTATGACATCTGCCTTTGTCATCACAGTGGAGGTGTCATGCATGCTTGTGTCACCCCAATATCTGGTCCCTGGGGGTAGTGTTGTTGTGTGTCAGTCTCTTGCTGTGTAAGTTTGTGTTAATTCCAGCTTGTGTCACATGTGTCTGTGTTGTGCTTCCTCTCATCTCCCAATGCCCGCTTGCCTACTGAGGGTGTCCCAATGATGGTTTACTTTTGTGTGGCACTGTGTCCACATCTGTGACACTGTGGTTCAGCCCCCCTCGTGTGTTGTGTAGTTGCCTGGGGATACTGTGACACACACACACACATGTTGTGTCAGATGTGCAGTGTGAGGTTGCCTGTTTGTGTTTGTGCATCTGCACCAGTGAATTGGTATTGCTGTTGTGGGCTTTTGTCTGGATGGTGTTTCTGTGATTTTGCCTGCTGTCCCTGTGAGTCATATCACATCATTATGCACATTCATCCGGGTTGTTAGGTGCCATTGCTGGCATGGAATGTGTGTTTGTGAGCTGACACCTACAGTCTACACATGTTGTTTTGATTAATGTGTCTGTTTTCGAGATGTGTGCATGCTTGGTGATGGTCACTTCTGCTCTTGTGTCATTGTACAGTGTATGCATTGTCAGCCCCCATGTGTGGTGCTTGTCTGCACATCGCCGAGAGTGTGTTATGTTTTCACAGCACTGTTAGCCTCACCACATCACTGTGGGAATGGGACACAACCACTAGTTTGCCCCAGAAGTGTTTAATGTGTTGGGAGCAGGGACCATACATGCTGTTTGTTATTTGCAGCTTTGACCATGATGACACTTACCTTTTGGTCACTGTGATGAGGGGGGGTTTAGTCCCCATCACCACAATGCTCAACATCTGCTGCATTTTGGAAGCCCACACTTAACTTCTGTTCTACATAGTGAGGGGGTGTTCTTTTTACATTGCCACAGTGCTATGGTGATGCTTGCCGTGTATATGTCACACTCATGTATTGGTCACACATGTGATGTTAGTTACATTGTATGTTCGAAGTCATAATCACTGTTCTGGGCATTTGTCACAGACTACACACTGTTGGCATGATGTTAGGGGGGATGTATTTTGCTGACATACCTGATGTTGGAGTATGCTGGATGTGTTGCGCATCACCCACCCTATGGCTGTGGGTGGCAGTAGTGATGAGCAACAGGTCCCCTATGGGTGTGGGTGGCAGGGGTGATGGGCAACATAAGCACTATGGGTGGGGGTCGCAGTAGTGATGGGCAACAGGTCCCCTATGGGTGGGCCTGGCAGTAGTGATGGGCAACAGGTCCCCTATGGGTGGGGGTGGCAGTAGTGATGGGCAATAGGTCCCCTATGAGTGGGGGTGGCAGTAGTGCTGGGCAACATATGCCCTATGGCTGGGGGTGGCAGGGGTGATGGGCAACATAAGCCCTATTGCTGGGGGTGGCAGTAGTGATGGGCAACATAAGCCCTATAGCTGGGGGTGGCAATAGTGATGGGCAACATAATCCCTATGGCTGGGGGTGGCAGTTGTGATGGGCAACAGGTCCCCTATGGGTGTGGGTGGCAGGGGTGATGGGCAACATAAGCACTATGGGTGGGGGTGGCAGTAGTGATGGGCAACAGGTCCTCTATGGCTGGGGGTGGCAGTAGTGATGGGCAACAGGTCCCCTATGGGTGGGGGTGGCAGTAGTGATGGGCAATAGGTCCCCTATGAGTGGGGGTGGCAGTAGTGCTGGGCAACATATGCCCTATGGCTGGGGGTGGCAGGGGTGATGGGCAACATAAGCCCTATTGCTGGGGGTGGCAGTAGTGATGGGCAACATAAGCCCTATGGCTGGGGGTGGCAATAGTGATGGGCAACATAATCCCTATGGCTGGGGGTGGCAGTTGTGATGGGCAACAGGTCCCCTATGGGTGTGGGTGGCAGGGGTGATGGGCAACATAAGCACTATGGGTGGGGGTGGCAGTAGTGATGGGCAACAGGTCCTCTATGGCTGGGGGTGGCAGTAGTGATGGGCAACATAAGCTATATGGGTGGGGGTGGCAGGGGTGATGGGCAACATAGTCCCTATGGGTGGGGGTGGCAGTAGTGATAGGCAACAGGTCCCTTATGGGTGGGGCTGGCAGTAGTGATGGGCAACAGGTCCCCTATGGGTGGGGCGGGCAGTAGTGATAGGCAGCATGTCCCTTATGGGTGTGGGTGGCAGGGGTGATGGGCAACATAAGCCCTATGGCTGGGGGTGACAGTAGTGATGGGCAACATAGTCCCTAAGGGTGGGGGTGGCAGTAGTGATGGGCAACATAATCCCTATGGCTGGGGGTGTTAGTGGTGCTGGCCATGCAACCCCTATGGTGGGCTGTTGTTAGTGGCCAGGATGTGGATCCCCTGTGTGTGTGTGCCATTTTGCGGGTTCGTGTGGTTTGTTTATGTGGTAGGTGTCTGACTTAACCTGCGCCGTCGGCGTCGGTTCCTGATCCGGTCATAGATGTAGTGTACTGGTATGACCTGCGCGATGGGATTCATGATGTGTTCGTGTCGTACACACTGCTTGTTGCTCCGTCTAGTACCCGCTGCAAGCTGGTCCGTCTCGTAGCCGTGGATTGACTTATGGCGCGAATCGTAGCTGATATGCTTGTTTTCCGGATGCTGTGACGTCCCGTACATGGCGACCCGTCCGGCGCGTAGGAAGTACGCATCGTACTTGTCATGCCGGAAACTGCTATGGGTACTGCTTCCAGGCGACTCGGTTCAGCGTTAGGAGTTACGGCTCGGACGGAGAATGGAGCTTCAATCACAGCCTACGTGTTGGTCGGGTTTTTGGCAGTTATGCGCATCGTACTTACTCTACAGGACGGACCGGCTCCAGGGACGTGTCCGTCGCACGTTAAGGCTACGGACATCTGTCCGACCGGGTATCGGAATCGGCCCCTCAGTTGTTCTTCCAAGTTGACTAAGCCCATAATATCTTCTTGAACTTGATGCATTGCTGTTTCCACCTCATACATGGCGATTGCTGCTTCATTTTCAACAATTGGTAGTCCTAGTGGATCTTGACTCAGTGGAGCAGGGCTTTGACTGTCTTGAGAACGGTCCCTAGCAATCTCAGCTGCAATAGTAGCTTCTTGATCAATTTCATCGTCCAACATTTTCACATAATTCGCAAAAACAGAACATTCTATAGTATCTTTACAAGCATTGAAGGAATCGTCATAGCTGTGAAAATCTCCAAGTAATTCCAATTTTGAACACCATGGTTTGAACAGTTGCAAAAATGCTAAATAGTAAAATTACCTTTTATCAGGAGTGTCGCAACTCAGTTTCCTGTGATTAATTAAATTTCCTTTCCTTTGTTTCACCAAACATCCTTCGGAAACAATAACTGCATATTTTCCACCATTGATGTTTTCTGTAGTATTCTGTTTAAAAGTGGAGTTTTGCAGCACTTCATAGAGACATATGTTCTCAAGATGATGACTTCTATTTGGATAATATGTGTCCAACATATTCGTTTTCAGAATATCTGTACTTTCTGGTTCATTTAATGCTAAATATTCAATGTCTTGTGCAGATTTAAGAACTCGATTTCGTGTTGCAGCAAGACCTAGACTCACCCAAATGATTCTTCTAGATTTGGAGTATAAACTAGCAGATGATAACCGATCTGAGAATTCATACGCTCCAATCTCTCGATGGGATAACATCTTCAAACTGAAACTGTATAATTTCTTATTTAGACTCTTCTCGTGAGAAATCTCTTCCCACATTTCTTTTAATCAATCAATCAATCAATCAATCAATCAATCAATCATTGCATTTGTATAGCGTGCTACTCACCCGGAGGGGTCTCAAGGCGCTGGGGGAGAGGGGAAAGTTACTGCTCGAAAAGCCAGGTCTTGAGTTGCTTCCTGAAGGAGAGATGGTCCTGTGTTAGCCGGAGGTGGATGGGGAGGGAGTTCCATGTCTTGGCTGCCAGGTAGGAGAAGGATCTTCCTCCGGTGGTGGCTCTGCGGATGCGTGGAACGTCGGCGAGGGCGAGGCTGGTTGATCGTAGCTGGCGGGTGGGAGTGTAGAAGTTCAGGCGGTTGTTGAAGTACTTGGGGCCCAGGTCGTGGAGGGCCTTGTGTGCGTGGGTGAGGAGTCTGAACGTGATCCTCTTGCTGACGGGGAGCCAGTGCAGGTCTCTCAGGTGGCCGGAGATGTGGCTGCGATGGGGGATGTCCAGGATGAGACGTGTGGAGGCGTTCTGGATGCGTTGGAGTCTTTTCTGAAGTTTGGCTGTGGTTCCGGCGTAGAGGGTGTTTCCGTAGTCCAGACTGCTGGTGACGAGAGCCTGGGTGACCGTCCTCCTGGTTTCGGTAGGGATCCACCGGAAGATCTTTCAGGGCATGCGCAGGGTGTTGAAGCACAATGATGAGACGGCGTTTAATTCCATCTTTTCTGATTTTGTAATGTAGGATGCTACATACCGAGCGTCAGCAATGGAATTATCTGCTATGTACTGAATACCCATTTTAGCATTCCACATAGAGAGAATAACCGGATTGTAATCATTTATGCAGTTTGATTCTTCACATCTTCTCAAATTGTAGGAATTTTTTAGAGACTTTCTAGTGATAGTTAGTCTCAATGCTGACATAAAACTGTTTACTCTTCCTTTTGATATTACAGGACGTGGAAATCCAAAACGACATTTAGTATAAAACTTTTCCTTAGACTTGTACTTTCGTCGACAGTATTTTCCACATCAATGACTTTGGAATCGTAAGACTTGTTGTCTTAAATTGTTTTCTTCTGTGCTTTTGGGTATGGCACATGTGGCATATTCTTCAATGAACGACAAAACAGTATCATCAGAATCAGTTCCGAATTTGGGGGCATCTTTGATCCATATGAGCAGATGTATGTGAGGAGTACCTCGAGCTTAATACTCCTTTCTCCAAAAGAAATCCACAACTTCTCCAAGAGGAGGATTCTTTTTATTACAGATAAAAGACATCATAGCTTCAAATCTATGATTGAAATACCTGCATACATTAAGAGGATCCAAAGAACACAATTCTCCAGGTGTCTTGTATTCAATATTTTTTATATTCGAATGTGCCTCTCAAAGAAATTCAAGTAAATCATCCCAAGCGTATTCAGCACAGCTTAGGGTAAGGAACCACGTAGGAGTTCCTAAGTTTCTTAGCATACATTTAAGTTCTTCATGACGACGGTACCAATACTCATTAGTGCCACGCTGACATGCCATCAGATTAATCAGCTAAGATTCTAAATGATCATCTCTTTGATGTACTTTATCAATAAATTCCTTCGCAGAAACATTTTGAAAACTAATTTGTAGTGGCATGGGCACCTACGATCACCGGTCTGCTATGCGTATTTTAAAATCTGATCCCAGTGTCTTATTTTCTTGTGGAGTGGCCAAATTTTTAGGCCAAGCTTGGCAAATTAGGATTAGAGCCCAACGAGGTGTGACCCTATTATAGATATTTATGTCCCATTATTTGTGATTAAAATCATTTACCATTTTGGAATGTTTTACCCTATTATAGATATTTATGTCCCATTATGTGTGATTAAAATCATTTACCATTTTGGAATGTTTCACAATTTTGGAACACTGTTAATCACATATGTAGCACTTGCACTTTACACATTGTCTATTGTGAGGGATTATGCCACTCTATGTATATATCGTTTTAGATCTAAGTCTAAGTCTTTTACGAAATTGGTTTTATGTCCTTTTTCTCATATGCTGTTTTTCATTTTATGTCAAGGTTTTTTTTGCATCCATCTGTACTGTTTGGAGATTTTATCAAATACTGTTTTATCGTAAATTTGTTACTCGAAGCTTTTATGATACATGCTGTCGAATAAAGCTATTTGAATTGAATTGAATTTTGAAAATGTACTCCTGTTTTCAATATGTGAGTCACTGCATATGAAAGTCCAGACAAGTCACTCTCAAACAAAAGATGAAATATATATGGGATACATTGTCGAAATCTTGGCTCTTCCGCATACAATCTTGTTGTTTGTGCGATATTCAGAAGCAGGAATCTGCACAGGCCGTTCATCATATCAACCACCTTTTCATGTTGGGAACAACTGCGGAAAACGACGAGCTTCCAAACTTTCTTCCCATACACTCATGGGACTTCCCTTCACTTTTTTTATTTGGAATAACTCAATAGTGTTCCCCATTACTTCTTTGGAATGAAGTGGATGTACACTGTAATGTTCATAGATTTCTTTACATCTGGACATGTCCACTTTTTCAATTTGTCCCCCTGACGTATCAGTATCTTCTGCTAAATCTATTTCTTCTTCTTTTACATACACATTTCTATAGTACTCATTATTTTTTATCAGATACAATGTTGCCTTTTGCACTTTTCTAACATCCACTAATTCTTGCCAGATTTTCTTGTTCTCAGTAGGAACGCCATTAACTAGAATAACTAGTGGTTCATTTTCTACATTCTCTACACCAATAGTTTCAAAAAATGTCTTTACATCTAGAGGTAAATATTCAACTCTTCCTTTTAATCCTCTCTGTAAATCTGAAGGAGGCGATTTACCTGTTTTAGGCTCCATGCGAACGATAGCCTGAAACGGGTGCACACATTGAATGAGAATAGACTCATAGGTATTTAAATCTATCAGTTCTGGAGGAATAGCAACCAACTCTAGATCATTATGAACAGCTCTAGTGGGCATTTTATTCTCATCTAATTTGTTATAACAATATTTGCAAATACGCTGGTCAGAACCCAAATTAAAACACTTCTCTACCAACAAATAAGTTGCAAATTCCTTCCACTTATCATTATTTTCTCTTTCACTTTTTAAATACAGATCAACAGTCTGTTTGATTTTTATAGTGAGTTCGCTGGCAACAAATACAAGAATAATTTGGCCTTTCCCCTGAAATCCCCTTAAACTTTGTAATTTGATCTTCAGAATTTATTGTACTACTATGTTCAACATTCTCTTCAACATTTTCTTCTATTAATGTATCAGTTTCTGCACTCTCTTGTTCAGGACCAAAGTAACAAAACTCAATGTCATCACAAACCTTCTTCACATCTGATACTGATCCACGCAAAAGAGCACTGTTCAAGTTATTTAACATTAGTGCTTGACTTTTTGCATAATACAATCTTCTGACTAATTTCCGCATTTGAGTATGGTGTACTGCTAACATCCTGAAATGGTGAAAAACACTTTGACATAATTTCTTAGAAAGACAAGCCAGAGAATGACCTTGCAAACTAGTACTTTTTCTCACTCTGCAAGGGTCTAGTCCTTGCAATTTCTTAATCTTTTGTTTAACAGATTTTTTACTATATGCTCGTAAGAAATTGCGTAAAATATCAATAGATTCTTGTCGTACACTACAAATACTACTGCAATCCCAAGTGTACACTGGGGCTTTAGGACGTCTGCTTAGAACTTCATCAGCTATCACTTCCTCTGCATTTCTGGTAACCATGTTCCATTTCTCAATTGGACAACCATTTCTAACCTCATATGCTCGACCACTGGTATCAACTGCATGCAACAAATTATTGGTCTGTAAATAACTTTCTTCATTAAAGAAAGGCTCAGTCAGCACTTGAACTGTGTTTCCATTCACCCCAAAAAAATCACAAAAATTAGTTCTGTTAATTACTCTTTTACTTTTGGCCATCATTAAATGGATTGGTTTATCTAGTGATCGAATTTTGTTTAAAACTAAAATAAATAGTTTCCTTTTTACTGCAAAAGCCTTTTCAACAATGGATTCAATATGCTTCTTCTTTTTATAAAATTGTGCTCTTTTTCTATATTTTTTTATATCTTTCATCAAATTAAGAACCACTCTTTTGTAAAAAAATGTTTTACGTATTTCCTTGTACTGATTTTGCCTTCTTTTACCATACTTTGACTCTTTTGCATGTAAATTATCTTTTTTTCTTTTCCTCTTATTGATTTTCTTTTGTCTAGGCGAATCATTGTCATTAGTTTGCACATTCTGCACACTGTTTGTAGGCTTTGAAAGTTTTTTAATGAATTCCTTGGTTGTCTTACCAGAAGACTTCTTCTTTTTAGCCACATGATGTTGGTCATCCAATACATGTTGTTGAATTTTCTTCGAATATTTTTCCTTTTTCTGTCCTTTTCTCTTTCTTGATTTTTCAGGCATGATAACTTTATTTTAATGATGATAAACAATATCTGTAAAAACTAAACATAAATAAATGTAAATTAATAAATAAATGAATTATACTTTTGAATTATTTATTTATTTATTTATTTTTTTGTTCCTCATCTTCACCATGGCTGAAACTTGCGTAAGCCAGAACATAAAAGAAAGGCATATAGGGCATTGACAAGCTATCTCAGCGGATAGCTGGGAGAGGTCTTACCGTAAATAGAAGCTGACCATGACCCCACAGCTATGTCATACGTCCTACCAATCTTAACATCTTGTAGTGGACTCAGCACACATCAACCACAAGCCACTTCCACCATAGCTGAAATCCGCAAGAGAGTTGGCATCTATGCCATGCGGCTTAACAGGGAGAATAGACCATGGCTTCATAATCATAGGACCTGGGAAAAAAAATTTAAAAAAAAAAAAAAAACCCAGTCTGTTATTGAGACCAATCAAGTAAGTGCCAGAAAGCTCTTTTGCTCAAATTGCCGGACCTGAGGAGATCTATTTTCGAGATTTGTAACGTCGACGACTGCCAGTCATATAGAGAAGGTGGAGATGCCTCTTTCCAGCGCTTACATGTTTCTCTTCGAGCCGTCAGGATGGAATAGAACTCAAGATTTTTTGCTGGACTTCGCTTCTGGTCCACAATCCCAAATATTACTAACCGCAGGTCCACAACAACTGTGAAACCCACAGCAGATGAAAGTTTAGTGCTGATAGAATCCCAAAAAGATGACAAATGGGGGGCACTCAAAAAACATGTGGGCATCAGAAGCCTCGACTAAACCACAGCGGGGACATGCCACCAGAACACCCGGAGTAAATTTAGAAAGCCTCTGAGGAGAATAATAGGCCCTATGGATAGTGAAGAGTTGGTTTCTGCGGAGCCAGGCAGGCTTGACCAAGTCCCACATGGTGTTACATGACACTTGCCAAAGTTCATTCAGATTTTCATTGGCAATAAGGTGCCCCACAGATGATCAGGGAGATGAAATTCCCCATCTATCTCATCCAAGATTAAATTGTACCAAAGGGAAACTTCTTTAGGTTGAGGTGCTCTGTCCAGCAATGTTGACACCAGTTGGCTATTTCCTCCTAGGGGCATGTTGTAACTCCGAGGGGCACTGGGTGGATATGACTGGGCCCAACTTGAGATTTGTACGTACTTTAATCTAGAAAGGTTTGGGCCGACCTTGTTTACCAGATATTCCCAAGGAAGCATTGACCCTTCCAGGAACAGATCGCCCCATGATTGAATACCGGCATCCTTTAGTGGAGTTACCAAGGCGTCATTAGCCCAGCCAGGGGGAGTTGGAAGGTCCCATATTGGAGATCTATTTGAGAAGTACCCTAGTTTGATAGCAGCCCTAAGATTAGACCAGGTTTTAGCTAAGCCATGGAGCACCTTCAGTTAGATTTTTTTTTTTAACTTGAGGTCCCCAAACTTAAATAGAAAACCTGACTGCCCAGCTCCTTCACCCTGTAATAAGGCCGAAAACATATTCCCTATTCCATGGGATGATGGAATTTTTAGCAACATTCGAGCATGTGTCATCTGAAAGGCCCAAGCATAGATCTGGAGGTCCGGACCAGCCAGTCCACCTTTCTCCCTGCGCCATCTGATTTTTTTCCATGCTATCCTCACGTTTTTATTTTTCCAGATAAATGAGGAAATATCGCTCTGCATCTTGTTAATAAGCGATGCCTCGAAATATAGTGGAATAGTGTTAAAGATATAGGTCAGCTTAGGCAAAATGGACATCTTTACTAAGTTTGCACGGCCCAAAACTGTTAGGGGGAGATGGACCCAAGATCCCATTAACTTCCGGCATTCTTTAGCAACAATAGAGAAGTTCAGAGAGGCGATCTTGTTTATATCTTTAATAATTCTCAGACCCAGATACCTCAAGTTGTTGCTCATTTGCTCATTGAATCCTGAAAGGTCGCTATTCCATGCCATGATTTCGGTTTTGGCAGAATTGACTTTTGAATTATTATACAAACACATTCTATATAAAAAAAAACATTTAACCACTTTGTTTTCTCTTCACTAATTAAAATTGTAATTCAAGGTGTATACATAACTAAATCGGTGATTACAGGTCAGCATGTGTAATGGTCGAAGGTTTCTACCAGTGTTTGTGTTATGCCCTGGGACATTATATGAGTACTTACACACTGACTGAATGATTACAGTCCTGCAAGGAGAATGCCTGGGAGAATGTATAAGTGTTTAGGTTTTGGCACAGTGAATGGATTAGTACATGGTGCTGAATGGGTCACTGGAGGTCTGAAAGGGGAGTGACAGGATGTTTATTGGAGTATATAGATACTGACTGGGGAATTGAAGGTGTGAAAGACAAGTGTGTAGGTGGTTAGAGGCCTACATGCATAGTGGATAGGCGTTTGAAGCAGTCCATGTGCAAAGGCCTGGCTCACTGCATGACTACTTGGGTACTGAGTGAATGATTAGAGTAGTACAAGGAGAGTGCCTCAATGAATTTATAAGTGGTTGGGTTTTGGCACAGTGAATGTATTAGTACATGGTGCAGAATGGGTCACTAGAAGAGTGCAAGACGAGTGACAGGGTGGAAGTGTATGGATACTGACTGGTGAATTGAAGGTGTGAAAGACAAGTGCGTAGGTGCTTATAGGACTGCATGCATAGTGGATAGGCATTTGAAGCACTCCATGTGCTAAGGCCTGGCTCACTGCATGAGTACTTGGGTACTGACTTAATGATTAGAATAATGCAAGGAGAGTGCCTAGGTGAATTTATAAGTGGTTGTGTTTTGGCGCAGTGAATGAATTAAGACATGGTGCTGAATGGGTCACTGAAAGAATGTAAGGGGAGTGAAAGTGTGTTTCCTGGAAGTGTATGGATTCTGACTGGGGAATTGAAGGTGTGAAACATAAGTGTGTAGGTGGTTAGAGGCCTGCATGCATAGTGCATAGGTGTTTGAATCAATCCATGTGATAAGGCCTGGCTCACTGCATGAGTACTTGGGTACTGACTGAATGATTAGAGTATTGCAAGGAGAGTGCCTGGGTGAATTTAATAGTGGTTGGGTTTTGGCACAGTGAATGGATTAGTACATGGTGCTGAATGAGTCACTAGAGGAGTGCAAAGAGAGTGACAGGGAGTTTATTGGAGTGTATAGATACTGACTGGGGAATTGAAGGTGTGAAATAGAAGTGTGTAGGTGGTTAGAGACCTACATGCATAGTGGATAGGCATTTGAAGCAGTCCATGTGCAAAGGCCTGGCTCTCTGCATGCCTACTTGGGTACTGAGTGAATGATTAGAGTAGTGCAAGGAGAGTGCCTCAGTGAATTTATAAGTGGTTGGGTTTTGGCGCAGTGAATGTATTAGTACATGGTGCTGAATGGGTCACTAGAAGAGTGCAAGACGAGTGAAAGTCTGTGTTTGCTGGAAGTGTATGGATACTGACTGGGGAATTGAAGGTGTGAAAGACAAGTGTGTAGGTGCCTTTAGGACTGCATGCATAGTGGATAGGCGTTTGAAGCACTCCATGTGCTAAGGCCT
The DNA here is from genome assembly GCF_964204655.1 of Triturus cristatus. NCBI lineage: Eukaryota > Metazoa > Chordata > Amphibia > Caudata > Salamandridae > Triturus > Triturus cristatus. Next base: position 1,012,077,936 of record NC_140587.1, on the reverse strand, counting down.
GGCTCACTGCATGAGTACTTGGATACTGACTTAATGATTAGAATAATGCAAGGAGAGTGCCTAGGTGAATTTATAAGTGGTTGTGTTTTGGCGCAGTGAATGAAGTAAGACATGGTGCTGAATGGGTGACTGGAAGAGTGTAAGGGGAGTGAAAGTGTGTTTGCGGGAAGTGTATGGATACTAACTGGGGAATTGAAGGTGTGAAAGACAAGTGTGTAGGTGGTTAGAGGCCTGCATGCATAGTGCATAGGTGTTTGAATCAATCCATGTGATAAGGCCTGGCTCACTGCATGAGTACTTGGGTACTGACTGAATGATTAGAGTATTGCAAGGAGAGTGCCTGGGTGAATTTATAAGTGTTTGGGTTATGGCGCAGTGAACGGATTAGTACATGGTGTAGAATGGGTCACTGGAGGAGTGGAAGGGGAGTGACAGGGTGTTTATTGGAGTGTATAGATAATGACTGGGGTATTGAAGGTGTGAAAGACAAGTGTGTAGGTGGTTCAACATCTGCATGCATAGTCGATAGGGGTTTGAAGCAGTCCATGTACTAAGGCCTGGGTCACTGCATGAGTACCTGGGTACTGACTGAATCATTAGAGTACTGCAAGGAGAGTGCCTGGATGAATCTTTTAAGGGTTTGGGTTTTGGCGCAGTGATTAGATTACTACATGGTGCTTAATGGGTCACTAGAAGAGTACAAGGGGAGTGACAGGGTATTTGCTGGAAGTGTATGGATACTGACTGGGCAATTGAAGGTGTGGAAGACAAGTATGTAGGTGGTTAGAGGAATGCATGCATAGTGGATAGGCATTTGAAGCAGTCCATGTGCAAATGCCTGGGTCACTCCATGAGTACTTGGGTACTGAGTGAATGATTAGAGTAGTGCAAGGAGAGTGTCTGGGTGAATTTAATAGTGGTTGGGTTTTGGCACAGTGAATGGATTAGTACATGGTGCAGAATGAGTCACTAGAGGAGTGCAAAGAGAGTGACAGGGAGTTTATTGGAGTGTATAGATACTGACTGGGGATTTGAAGGTGTGAAAGAGAAGTGTGTAGGTGGTTAGAGGCCTACATGCATAGTGGATAGGCGTTTGAAGCAGTCCATGTGCAAAGGCCTGGCTCACTGCATGGCTACTTGGGTACTGAGTGAATGATTAGAGTAGTGCAAGGAGAGTGCCTCGGTGAATTTATAAGTGGTTGGATTTTGGCGCAGTGAATGTATTAGTACATGGTGCTGAATGGGTCACTAGAAGAGTGCAAGACGAGTGACAGGGTGTTTGCTGGAAGTGTATGGATACTGACTGGGGAATTGAAGGTGTGAAAGACAAGTGTGTAGGTACCTTTAGGACTGCATGCATAGTGGATAGGCGTTTGAAGCACTCCATGTGCTAAGGCCTGGCTCACTGCATGAGTACTTGGGCACTGCCTTAATGATTAGAATAATGCAAGGAGAGTGCCTAGGTGAATTTATAAGTGGTTGTGTTTTGGCGCAGTGAATGAATTAAGACATGGTGCTGAATGGGTGACTGGAAGAGTGTAAGGGGAGTGAAAGTGTGTTTGCTGGAAGTGTATGGATTCTGACTGGGGAATTGAAGGTGTGAAAGACAAGTGTGTAGGTGGTTAGAGGCCTGCATGCATAGTGCATAGGTGTTTGAATCAATCCATGTGATAAGGTCTGGCTCACTGCATGAGTACTTGGGTACTGGCTGAATGATTAGAGTATTGCAAGGAGAGTGCCTGGGTGAATTTATAAGTGTTTGGGTTTTGGCGCAGTGAATGGATTAGTATATGGTGTTGAATGGGTCACTGGAGGAATGTAAGGGGAGTGACAGGGTGTTTATTGGAGTGTATAGATACTGACTGGGGAATTGAAGGTGTGAAAGAGAAGTGTGTAGGTGGTTAGAGGCCTACATGCATAGTGGATAGGCGTTTGAAGCAGTCCATGTGCAAAGTCCTGGCTCACTGCATGCCTACTTGGGTACTGAGTGAATGATTAGAGTAGTGCAAGGAGAGTGCCTCGGTGAATTTATAAGTGGTTGGATTTTGGCGCAGTGAATGTATTAGTACAGGGTGCTGAATGGGTCACTAGAAGAGTGCAAGACGAGTGGCAGGGTGTTTGCTGGAAGCGTATGGATACTGACTGGGGAATAGAAGGTGTGAAAGACAAGTGTGTAGGTGGTTAGAGGCCTGCATGCATAGTGGATAGGCGTTTGAAGCAGTCCATGTGCAAAGGCCTGGCTCACTGCATGAGTACTTGGGTACTGACTGAATGATTAGAGTAGTGCAAGAAGAGTGCCTTGGTGAATTCATAAGTGGTTGGGTTTTGGCGCAGTGAATGGATTAGTACATGGTGCTGAATGGGTCACTAGAAGAGTGCAAGACGAGTGAAAGTCTGTGTTTGCTGGAAGTGTATGGATACTGACTGGGGAATTGAAGGTATGAAAGACAATTGTGTAGTGGATAGACGTTTGAAGCAGTCCATGTGCTAAGGCCTGGGTCACTGCATGATTACCTGGGTACTGAATGAATCATTAGAGTACTGCAAGGAGAGTGTTTTTGTTTGAATCCTCTAAGGGTTTGGGTTTTGGCGCAGTGAATAGATTAGTACATGGTGCTGAATGGGTCACTAAAAGAGTACAAGGGGAGTGACAGGGTATTTGCTGGAAGTGTATGGATACTGACTGGGCAATTGAAGGTGTGAAAGACAATTGTGTAGGTGGTTCGAGGCCTGCATACATAGTGGATAGGCGTTTGAATCAATCCATGTGCTAAGGCCTGGCTCACTGCATGAGTACTTGGGTACTGACTGAATGATTAGAGTATTGCAAGGAGAGTGCCTGGGTGAATTTATAAGTGTTTGGGTTATAGCGCAGTGAACGGATTAGTACATGGTGTAGAATGGGTCACTGGAGGAGTGGAAGGGGAGTGACAGGGTGTTTATTGGAGTGTGTAGATAATGACTGGGGTATTGAAGGTGTGAAAGACAAGTGTGTAGGTGGTTCGACATCTGCATGCATAGTTGATAGGGGTTTGAAGCAGTCCATGTACTAAGGCCTGGGTCACTGCATGAGTACCTGGGTACTGACTGAATCATTAGAGTACTGCAAGGAGAGTGCCTGGATGAATCTTTTAAGGGTTTGGGTTTTGGCGCAGTGCATAGATTACTACATGGTGCTGAATGGGTCACTAGACGAGTACAAGGGGAGTGACAGGGTATTTGCTGGAAGTGTATGGATACTGACTGGGCAATTGAAGGTGTGGAAGACAATTGTGTAGGTGGTTAGAGGCCTGCATGCATAGTGGATATGCTCTTGAATCAATCCATGTGCTAAGGCCGGGCTCACTGCATGAGTACTTGGGTTTTGACTGAATGATTAGAGTATTGCAAGGAGGGTGCCTGGGTGAATTTATAAGTGTTTGGGTTTTGGCGCAGTGAATGGATTAGTACATGGTGTTGAATGGGTCACTGGAGGAGTGTAAGGGGAGTGACAGGGTGTTTATTGGAGTGTATAGATACTGACTGGGGTATTGAAGGTGTGAAAGACAAGTATGTAGGTGGTCAGAGGAATGCATGCATAGTGGATAGGCATTTGAAGCAGTCCATGTGCAAATGCCTGGGTCACTCCATGAGTACTTGGGTACTGAGTGAATGATTAGAGTAGTGCAAGGAGAGTGTCTGGGTGAATTTAATAGTGGTTGGGTTTTGGCACAGTGAATGGATTAGTACATGGTGCCGAATGAGTCACTAGAGGAGTGCAAAGAGAGTGACAGGGAGTTTATTGGAGTGTATAGATACTGACTGGGGATTTGAAGGTGTGAAAGAGAAGTGTGTAGGTGGTTAGAGGCCTACATGCATAGTGGATAGGCGTTTGAAGCAGTCCATGTGCAAAGGCCTGGCTCACTGCATGGCTACTTGGGTACTGAGTGAATGATTAGAGTAGTGCAAGGAGAGTGCCTCGGTGAATTTATAAGTGGTTGGATTTTGGCGCAGTGAATGTATTAGTACATGGTGCTGAATGGGTCACTAGAAGAGTGCAAGACGAGTGACAGGGTGTTTGCTGGAAGTGTATGGATACTGACTGGGGAATTGAAGGTGTGAAAGACAAGTGTTTAGGTACCTTTAGGACTGCATGCATAGTGGATAGGCGTTTGAAGCACTCCATGTGCTAAGGCCTGGCTCACTGCATGAGTACTTGGGCACTGACTTAATGATTAGAATAATGCAAGGAGAGTGCCTAGGTGAATTTATAAGTGGTTGTGTTTTGGCGCAGTGAATGAATTAAGACATGGTGCTGAATGGGTGACTGGAAGAGTGTAAGGGGAGTGAAAGTGTGTTTGCTGGAAGTGTATGGATTCTGACTGGGGAATTGAAGGTGTGAAAGACAAGTGTGTAGGTGGTTAGAGGCCTGCATGCAAATGCATAGGTGTTTGAATCAATCCATGTGATAAGGTCTGGCTCACTGCATGAGTACTTGGGTACTGGCTGAATGATTAGAGTATTGCAAGGAGAGTGCATGGGTGAATTTATAAGTGTTTGGGTTTTGGCGCAGTGAATGGATTAGTATATGGTGTTGAATGGGTCACTAGAAGAGTGCAAGACGAGTGGCAGGGTGTTTGCTGGAAGCGTATGGATACTGACTGGGGAATAGAAGGTGTGAAAGACAAGTGTGTAGGTGGTTAGAGGCCTGCATGCATAGTGGATAGCCGTTTGAAGCAGTCCATGTGCAAAGGCCTGGCTCACTGCATGAGTACTTGGGTACTGACTGAATGATTAGAGTAGTGCAAGGAGAGTGCCTCGGTGAATTCATAAGTGGTTGGGTTTTGGCGCAGTGAATGGATTAGTACATGGTGCTGAATGGGTCACTAGAAGAGTGCAAGGGGAGTGACAGGGTGTCTGCTGGAAGTGTATGGATACTGACTGGGGAACTGATGGTATGAAAGACAATTGTGTAGTGGATAGACGTTTGAAGCAGTCCATGTGCTAAGGCCTGGGTCACTGCATGAGTACCTGGGTACTGACTGAATCATTAGAGTACTGCAAGGAGAGGGTTTTTGTTTGAATCCTCTAAGGGTTTGGGTTTTGGCGCAGTGAATAGATTACTACATGGTGCTGAATGGGTCACTAGAAGAGTACAAGGGGAGTGACAGGGTATTTGCTGGAAGTGTATGGATACTGACTGGGCAATTGAAGGTGTGAAAGACAATTGTGTAGGTGGTTCGAGGCCTGCATACATAGTGGATAGGCGTTTGAATCAATCCATGTGCTAAGGCCGGGCTCACTGCATGAGTACTTGGGTACTGACTGAATGATTAGAGTATTGCAAGGAGGGTGCCTGGGTGAATTTATAAGTGTTTGGGTTTTGGCGCAGTGAATGGATTAGTACATGGTGTTGAATGGGTCACTGGAGGAGTGTAAGGGGAGTGGCAGGGTGTTTATTGGAGTGTATAGATAATGACTGGGGTATTGATGGTGTGAAAGACAAGTATGTAGGTGGCTAGAGGCCTGCATGCATAGTGGATAGGCGTTTGAATCAATCCATGTGCAAAGGCCTGGCTCACTGCATGAGTACCTGGGTACTGACTAAATCATTAGAAAACTGCAAGGAGAGTGCCTGGGTGCATCTTTTAAGTGTTTGGGTTTTGGCGCAGTGAATGGATTAGTACATAGTGCTGAATGTGTCAGTGAAGGAGTGCAAGTGGAGTAACAGGGTGTTTGCTAGAGTGTATAGATACTGACTGGGGAATTGAAGGTGTGAAAGACAAGTGTGTAGGTAGCTAGAGGCCTGCATGCATGGTGGATAGGCGTTTTAAATCAATCCATGTGCTAAGGCCTGGCTTACTGCATGAGTACTTGGGTACTGACTGAATGATTAGAGTTTTTTAAGCAGTTATGATTATGCAAACAGATAAAATACCCAAATCCTTCTCTCAGAACAGTTCCTAAATGGACACAGTGTGATTCTAGAAAATAAACAGTATCCCTTGTATTTTACCAAAACACATTTACTATTCTTGAAGAGGTAATGTGACTGCACACATTCTACATATTTTACCACTGCACATTTTGAAAAACATATAAGCAATAAATGATTTCTATTTCTACCAAAATGTGAGAACAGGATAGGTTTTTAAGCAGTTATGTGTCTGCAAACAAATAAAATATCCAAATGCTTCTCTCAGAATGATTCACAAATGCGCACAGTCTCACAGTGTGATTCTAGACAAACAACACTATTCCTTGTTGTAGGAGAGTGGCATCGACTGCATAGTTGCCCCCAACTTTTTGCTGATGTTTTTGCTGTTTTATGACTCTAGCCAGGCTGTGGCCCTGCTGTCCAGGACCCCAGCCTATCTGCTTCCTCTGTTAAATGATTTGAGTTCCCTAGGTACAACCCAATTGGATGCTGAGAATACCCTGACAGTCCCTTGTAGATGGTACCCTAGGTACCCAGGTGCATGGGTCCCTCAGTAGGCCTACCAGGGCTGCAGCACTTATTGTGCCACCCTGGGACAGCCATAGAAACTGACACCATCAGACCACTACCGTAGTCTGGGTAAGGTGGTGCTAGCACCCCTTACAGGGATATAGGTATCCTATATCCCACCCCATTACAACACATATACTCTCATAGGTCACCCCTATAGCAGGCCTTGGTAATCCTACAAGGCAGGGTGCTGAGGTATGTGTGAGGGGGGACTCCTACATGAGTAGGGCCTCTCTGCAACCTTCGTAAAATCATTGCTGGGTTGTTTGTAGTGTAGCCATACCATATACTCTTAATCGCATTATAAGTCTATCGCGATAATGCGATAACTTGAGAATGGCTACACAGAACCATATTGTGTTTGGTGTCAAACATGTAGGAATCATACCCCCAGTCCAGCCATGGGCATGAGGGTACGCTTCCCCCCTGCTAGAGGGGCGATATGGGAAAAGCGGCAGAATTTAGACACCAATTTAAAAGTGCACAAGTAACACAAAATGGCTACTGCCCGCCACCTACACAACCCTGGCTGGCTGTTGCTGGGGAAAACCCCAGCCTCGCCAGCTGGACAATAGGGCTCCTGTGGCAGGGAGGTGCTAGCATCTCCCCAGACAGGATAATGTGGATTGGAACAGGGTGGGTGCACCAAAAGTCCTTTCAGAGTTGCACGTAGGCAGCTGCAGAAGCCTCATTCTGCATACATCCTGCCCCTCACCCAGGTGGGAAACACACAAAGGGGAGAGGGTGTAGCCACCCTTTCCCGCCTCACCTCCCATTGGTGGACACTACTCTGGACACTCCCCTAATCTTGGGGATAAAGGTGAAGAACGTGGCCCCAGAGCCTCAGATTAATCTTGAACTTTACAGTCTTGACCTTCGACTTGCTGCTGCCCAGCTGACGGAAGAAATCTCCCTTGGGATAAAGGAGTTATCCCCCTGCTTGGCAGGCACCTGAAACACTGCAAGTGACCCGGTTGGAACTTCACTGCTCTCACGAACTTTGACGACTTCCAGAAACCTTGAGGTGGATTTCCAGCGCATCCCAGAGGCCAGTGAGTGTGCTCAATGAGTTTGGGCACCGTGGACCGCGTGGGTGCCGAGATCCCCAATACCCCAGGACACCAGCCACCTCTTGCATAGCACACAACCCTGACCAGTGGGGAAGTTGTGCTTTGGCCAATTTACGAGCCAACCACGCTACAGCAATTGTGCCAAAGATCAGCACCCTAGTCCCCTCCAGTGGCCCGTGGGTGCCCTTTGACGCACGCAAAATTGCCACCTCCCACGGTCCCTTGTCTCTCGACTTGTGGGCCCTAGCGGAGGTCTATTTCTACAATCAAGAGTTCCCCTGGTTGCTCTAGGCCTGCTCTACAGTCTCCTTGAAGGAGACCTCTCCCAGACCCTGTGGGTCTGCACTGTAGCCGATTTGTTTATTCTTCGTGGGTTGCGGTTGCCAAGGCTTAGTGGATCCAATCCGGACACTAACACCGCAGCGACCCTCATCCAATGTGGGACAGTCGCCCTCCTGAAGCTGGCCTTCCTTGAAGCCTCCCAGAGCCCTTGGCTGCAGATCCAAGCTACACCACCTTACACCTGAAGCACCCGACATCGAAGGGCTCTTTGCTTTGAGCCTCCTGGTCACTTTGCCGTGACCCAGACTTTGTCCCCTCTGCTTTCAGGTTCTTCTCTACAATCTTCACATCTTTGATCTTCACGGCATCATCGACGCTTTTGGCTAGCAGAACTTTTGACTATTTTCCCATTGAAAATCAGCCCGCGACCCGACAGCAGAAACGAACTATGCACCCGGCTTCCCTGGGGCAGGTAACAGTGGTACCTCGGTACTCTCGTGGTAGTGGGCATCTCAAAAGCTTAAGTCTAAAGTTTTAACTTTGTACTCCTGCTAGAAGTATTTTAATCTGTTTATTTCCAACCGCGACATTCTCCATAGGCTGTAATAGAGATCCCGATAGCAGCTACTTGCACTGCACGCGTCTCCCGTGGGTCCCCTTCCTCATAACCTGGGGTGGATTCTTAAGGGGCCAGCGATCCTGAATGCCCTAGGCATTGCCTGTAGAATTGCCGTGGTTCTTATACCACTTTTTTTAGTATATGGTTTGGCCCCCCCCCCGGGGTCCAATGTTAATAGTGCTATTTATTGTGTCTATCAATGCTTGTTTGATATTGTAACTTTGCCACAGCTTCATAAAGAGACTGTGGGATTCTGTCTAGAATAAATACATATATTTTATATATATACCTGTGTGGGCTACTCTTTCATTTGGTCATTCAAGAGGTTATTATGGTAAAACAATAAGCTTAACACTCCTTCAAGACTTAGCCTGAAGGCTGCTCTCCACAGCTACCACTAGGATAGCTTTCTTTAAAGGTTGTCTTAAACCTATCATCAATAAGAGTTGAATTGGACTGGTGCAAGGTGTCCCTATAACTAGGAGACAGCATATGCCAGGCCAACTTCTCACATTTGTGTGCAGCGGTTGGATTCAAGCTTGCCATTGTTTTACCAGATAACAAATTGAATTTCTAAAGTGAAACTTACTAGGTACCAAAGGTACATATAAATTCAAGCTTAGAATACAATGCGTTCTACTGAACTTAGGAGTTGTGTGTAGAGGGTTTAGCACACCTTGACTACAACTCAACAAAGGGTTCAGTAGGCCACACTTAGTGTAGGTAGATATACCACTATCACTACACTAGAAATGTCTTTAGGTTCAGGTGTCCCTACGGCTCTGGAAGGACCCCAAAGGGTCCCAGTCGACAAGTATGATCATCTCTCCTTTGCTGATCTCAGGGAGATGTGCACCCTTAGGAAACTTAAGTCAAACAAAGGTGCCAATACCCAACGTCTCGGGGAAATCCTGCTCATAGCAGACTTTATGCAGACTTTAGAGTCTGGTGGGGTAGACAGGTTGGGTAGGCATCCATCAGAAGAGGACCCTCCAAGAGAGGACTCTGATGAGGACCAGGAAGAGGATGAAGATCCTGACCTGGAAGAAACAGACCACTCACAACATGGAGGTGATGGCCCAAAAGGCACTCTCTCCATCCCTAAAGGGAGAGTGGTGGATCCCAGAAGGAACAGATCCCCCTCAGTGGGGTCCAACCATTCTAGGAGATCCAAAAGGACCTCTGCCTCTCCTCAGAGGAGAGAATCCTCCCAAGAGAGGAAATGCAGATTGCTCCAGTTTGAGCAGGCAAAGCTACAACTAAGGAAAGAGCAGTTAGCATTAGACAGGGAGTCCCTGGAGCTTCAGAAAGATTCAAAGAAGTGGGGTCTAGAGATCCCTGGTGGCAGAAATGAAACCCCTAGAGTTAGAGAGAAAGTCCCTGACAATAGGAACCTCCACAAAATTGTGCCCCCCTATCATACAGGGGATGACATCCACAAATGTATATCTTCTCTTGAGAGGGCCTGTAAGGTGCAGAGGGTCCCAGTAGAGCAATGGGCAGCAATCCTGTGGCTCTCCTTTGCAGACAAAGGTAGATACAAGCTCCTCTCTGTTAGAGAAGAGGATGCTGATGATTATTATATCCTGAGAGATGCTTTAATAGATGGGTTTGGCTTAACCACTGATCAATACAGACTTAAGTTCAGAGATACCCAAAAATCACAGAATCAGGATTGGGTAGACTTTGTTGATTGTGCTACCAAGGCACTGGAAGGTTGGTTAACTGGCAGTAAGGTGAATGATTACCAAGGATTGTATAATCTCATAATGAGGGAGCAGATTCTTAATAATTGTCAGAACCAGCTTTTACATCAGCACCTGGTGGACTCTGATCTGACCTCTCCCCAAGAATTGGGAAAGAAGGCAGACAAATGGGTCAGAACCAGGATTAAGCAGAAGGTCCAGCCCTTGGGGGGTGCAACTAAAAAGGAAGATGCCAAAAGCTCTGAGAAGGGTGGGGAAAAGGGAAAAGACCAGCAGTCTTCAACAGGCCCCCAAAAATCTGCATCTGAGAAAACCCAAGCTAATAAAGCTAAACAACCAAGGAAGCCATGGTGTAAGTTCTGTAAGCAGAAGACCCATTGGACTTCAGATTGTTATAAGGCCAAAGACTCCACAAGTACCACTCCACCTGCCCCTAAGGCAGCTGCTCCCCCTAGTGCAACCATAGGTGGTGGTACACAGAACAAGGGCATAGTAGGGTTGACCCTGGGATCTGGAGAGGACTCTGGCCTTGTCAGAACTCTTACTCAGGCTGTTCTAGTTTGTGATGGGGACCTGTCCCTGTTTGTGAGCCCCAGTGGTCTGGGCAAATAGAGACAACAGCCAAAAATTAATGGAAGGGAGTCATTAGCTTACAGGGATACAGGGGCCAGTGTCACCAGGGTGACTAAGGACCATGTAGACCCTAACCAGATCATACTTGGAGAAATATACCAAGTGACCAATGCAAGCAACGTTAGTACTGACCATGCTCTAGCAGTTGTGAACTTCTCCTGGGGAGGGGTAACTGGCCTCAAGAAAGTTGTGGTGAGTGCAGACCTACCTGTTGAATGTTTACTAGGGAATGATTTGGAGACCTCAGCATGGGCTGAGGTGGAGCTAACTACCCATGCAGCAATGTTGGGTATACTAGCAGAAGTATTTGCCCTGACAAGGTCAAAAGCAAAGCTGATAGGAACTGAACAGGCCTTGGATCCTGGAAGAATGGACCAAGGACCTTCCAAGAGGAGGAGTAGCAGGGGTAAGGCAGAGCCTTCCCCCCAGGAACAGTCTGTAGAAACTCTTTTAGCAGAAGAGGATCTAGTTCCTGAAGAAGGAACTGCCCCAGAGGAACTGGAACCTGATCAGGTTGAGTTCTTAGGGGCAGGGGGACCTTCTAGGGCAGACTTGAGCCTGGAGCAGCAGAGCTGCCCCACTCTTGAACCCCTCAGACAGCAAGCTGCTGCTGAGGCTGCAGGGAATGCCAGTGGGACCCATAAGATTTATTGGGATGAAGGGCTCCTTTACTCAGAGGGTCGAGACACCAAGCCTGGTGCAGCCAGGAGGTTGGTCATACCTCAAAAGTTTAGGGGCTTCCTGCTCACACTGGCCCACGATATTCCCTTAGCAGGACACCTGGGCCAAAACAAGACTTGGGACAGAATTGTCCCTCACTTTCATTGGCCCCAGATGAGTGAAGACTGTAAGAGCTTTTGCAGCTCTTGCATTACCTGCCAGGCAAGTGGCAAGGCAGGTAAATCCACAAAGGCCCCACTGATACCATTACCTGTGGTGGGGGTGCCCTTTGAGCGGGTGGGGATTGATATAGTTGGTCCCCTGGACCCACCAACAGCATCTGGGCACAGGTTCATTCTAGTGGTAGTGGATCATGCCACTAGATACCCAGAAGCTATTCTCCTTAGGACAATCACAGCACCTGTGGTGGCCAGGGCCCTCCTGGGAGTCTTTTCCAGAGTGGGGTTTCCTAAGGAGGTATTGTATGACAGAGGTACAAACTTTATGAGTAGTTACCTGAAGGCAATGTGGAAGGAGTGTGGGGTTAACTATAAGTTCACCACCCCTTACCACCCACAATGCAATGGTCTTGTTGAGAGATTCAACAAGACCTTAAAGGGTATGATCAAAGGGCTCCCAGAAAAGCTTAGGCGAAAATGGGATGTTCTTCTGCCCTGCCTTCTCTTTGCATACAGAGAGGTGCCACAAAAGGGGGTTGGTTATAGCCCCTTTGAACTTTTGTTTGGCCATCCTGTTAGAGGGCCACTTTGTCTAGTGAAGGAGGGATGGGAGCAACCTCTCAAACCCCCTAAACAGGATATTGCGGACTATGTACTTGGTCTCCGCTCCAGGATGGCTGAGTACATGAAGAAGGCAACTAAAAACCTGGAGGCAAGTCAGGAATTACAGAAAGCCTGGCATGACCAAAAGGCTCTCTTGGTGGTGTACCAGCCAGGACAGAAGGTATGGGTGTTGGAGCCAGTGGCCCCAGCAGCTCTTCAAGATAAGTGGAGTGGACCCCATACCATTTTGGAGAAAAAGGGAGATGTTACCTACTTGGTAGACCTTGGCACTCCCAGAAGTCCCCACAGGGTACTTCATGTTAATAGGTTGAAAGCATATGTGGACAGGGCTGACATGGGCTTGCTCATGGCAACAGATGAGGGACAGGAGGAAGAGAGTGACCCTCTCCCAGACCTGCTCTCTCAGAACCCTGATGATGGGTCAGTTGATGGAGTAGCCTTGGCAGGCAGCCTCACTGACCAGCAGCAAGCTGACTGTAGACAAGTTCTTCAGTCTTATAGACATATGTTTTCTCTGACTCCAAGTCAGACCACCTGGTGCACTCATGAAGTGGACACTGGGGACAGTCTGTCTGTCAAGAATAAAATCTACAGGCAACCTGATCATGTCAGGGACTGCATAAGGACAGAAGTCCAAAAGATGTTGGAGTTGGGAGTGATTGAGCCCTCAGATAGCCCTTGGGCTAGCCCAGTAGTCCTTGTACCAAAACCTCACACCCAGGGTGGTAAGAGAGAGATGAGGTTCTGTGTCGACTATAGGGGACTCAATGCAGTCACTAAGACTGATGCTCACCCAATTCCCAGAGCAGATGAGCTCATAGATAGGTTGGCCTCAGCCAAATATCTAAGTACATTTGATCTGACAGCTGGCTACTGGCAGATAAGGTTAGCTGAGTCTGCAAAAGCCAAAACTGCATTTTCTACCCCTAGTGGACATTATCAATTTATTGTGATGCCCTTTGGTTTGAAAAATGCACCTGTCACTTTTTAAAGGTTGGTGAACCAAGTCCTCTTAGGCCTGGAAGACTTTAGTGCAGCATATCTAGATGATATTGCTGTCTTTAGCTCCACCTGGGAAGATCACCTGATCCACCTGAGGAAAGTTTTGGAAGCCCTGCAAAAGGCTGGGCTCACTATCAAGGCTACTAAGTGCCAGATAGGGCAGAGTCAGGTTGTGTACCTGGGTCACCTTGTAGGTGGAGGCCAGGTTCAACCACTCCAGAGTAAAATCCAGACCATAATGGACTGGGTTGCTCCAACCACCCAGACTCAGGTTCGAGCTTTCTTGGGCCTGACTGGTTATTATAGGAGATTTGTAAAGGGATCTGGATCCATTGTGACCCCCTTGAATGACCTCACCTCTAAGAGGATGCCCAAAAAGGTTCAGTGGACTGTCAGCTGTCAGAAAGCTTTTGATGACCTAAAACAGGCAATGTGCTCTGCTCCAGTGCTCCAAAGCCCCAACTACTCCAAAGAATTCATAGATCAAACTGATGCTTCAGAGGTGGGGGTAGGTGCTGTGTTATCACAACTGAATGAGAAGGGCCAGGATCAACCAGTAGCTTTTATTAGCAGAAGGTTGACCCCCAGAGAGAACCGTTGGTCAGCTATAGAGAGGGAGGCCTTTGCTGTGGTCTGGGCCTTGAGAAGCTGAGGCCGTACTTGTTTGGCACTCACTTCATTGTTCAAACAGACCATAAGCCCCTCCTATGGCTAAAACAGATGAAGGGTGAAAACCCCAAACTACTCAGGTGGTCCATTTCCCTACAGTGGATGGACTATACAGTGGAACATAGACCTGGGAGCAACCATGCCAATGCAGATGGCCTCTCCAGATATTTCCACTTAGAACATGAAGACTCAACTGGTCAAGGTTAGTTTAATGTCCCTGCATTTGGGGGGGGGGTTATGTAGGAGAGTGGCATCGACTGCATAGTTGCCCCCAACTTTTTGCTGTTTTATGACTCTAGCCAGGCTGTGGCCCTGCTGTCCAGGACCCCAGCCTATCTGCTTCCTCTGTTAAACGATGTGAGTACCCTAGGTACAACCCAATTGGATGCTGAGGATACCCTGACAGTCCCTTGTAGATGGTACCCTAGGTACCCAGGGCATGGGTCCCTCAGTAGGCCTACCAGGGCTGCAGCACTTATTGTGCCACCCTGGGACAGCCATACAAACTGACACCACCAGACCACTACCGTAGTCTGGGTAAGGTGGTGCTAGCACCCCTTACAGGGATATAGGTATCTTATATCCCACCCCATTACAACACATATACTCTCATAGGTCACCCCTATAGCAGGCCTTGGTAATCCTACAAGGCAGGGTGCTGAGGTATGTGTGAGGGGGGACCCCTACATGAGTAGGGCCTCTCTGCAACCTTCGTAAAATCATTGCTGGGTTGTTTGTAGTGTATGTCAAAGCAAAAGACCTGCAGCACACCCTTTTTTGATTTATCAAGTTCTTTTTGCATTTTCTTCAAATTTAGCGTGCAGCACTCAAAATGCGTTCCGTTCCTTGCGCGCACTTATGAATTCAATAGAGAGTGGTGGCCCATTCAGTATGGGTCACCGTCGAGTTGCACAGCCTTATTCACACAGGTATTCAAGTAATACACTTTCACCATAGTGTTTCACGATTTGTTTCACCAATTTTATTTCATGATTTATCCAGTTTATCCTTCACGTCAAAGGCACGAAATTCAATAGTCTTGTGCATTTAAATTGTTTCAGAATTGCCCATCCAGGCCTATTCTTGAACAGTGAGAAATTTCGAGTTCTCCAAATCATCCCAATAACATCACCCAATGCATTTCGGTCTTTTAACCTTCGTCAGGGGTCTCTGTAGTTAAAGAGAATTTAAATCAGCCTCAACATTTACAGTCAAATCCAATGGCAAGTACAATCAAGAATAATGACTCAAGTGTTCTCCCGTGAAAATAACAGCACATCAAAAATATCAGCACATCAAAAATAATTCTAACTAATGTCAGACCAAATTATAACTTACACTTCCCCCCATGTGTACCTCATTTCATCAAGAGAAAACCCCAATTTTAACCTGCTCCTCTCCAGTGTTCGATACAGAACCTGCTGAATATTGATATATCTGCATTACCCAGTCCAAAATAATACCTAAACTACCCTCAATTACCACTACCTTCCTTATTCAGTACCCTCGTGCCTACCTGTTATCTTGCCAACAAACACCAATCTCGTGCGCCATTCGGCGTGTTTCCCAACTGCATTTAAAGAAACCCAAACTATCCCCACCTGCAACTCTGTGAACGCAACGTGTCACGTGCCCACTTTTTTCCGCCCCTTAAACTTCCCTTCAGCATTAATACTTAAAGTGACAGTTCCACACAATACATAATAGTCAAAACAAATTAAACAAAATAAATGGTAATAAGAATTATCTCGTTTGTGTCCAAATATTAGCCATTATGAAGCGAAATTGTGCTGTCGAAAGCGTGATTTGTCTGTTACTGTTCTCCGTTCTCATGTTTTGTATTGTCGAAGGCGTGATTTGTCTGTTACTGTTCTTCGTTCTCATGTTTTGGTGAACTGCCTTTGACGTGACCATGATGTCATCAAAGTTACTCTTGTGCGTTTTATACATCGGGGTGCTGTAACAGGGTTGGAACGGCAGGGTAATACGTCAAAGCAAAAGACCTGCAGCACACCCTTTTTTGATTTATCAAGTTCTTTTTGCATTTTCTTCAAATTTAGCGTGCAGCACTCAAAATGCGTTCCGTACCTTGCGCGCACTTATGAATTCAATAGAGGGTGGTGGCCCATTCAGTATGGGTCACCGTCGAGTTGCACAGCCTTATTCACACAGGTATTCAAGTAATACACTTTCACCATAGTGTTTCACGATTTGTTTCACCAATTTTATTTCATGATTTATCCAGTTTATCCTTCACGTCAAAGGCATGAAATTCAATAGTCTTGTGCATTTAAATTGTTTCAGAATTGTCCATCCAGGCCTATTCTTGAACAGTGACAAATTTCGAGTTCTCCAAATCATCCCAATAACATCACCCAATGCATTTCGGTCTTTTAACCTTCGTCAGGGGTCTCTGTAGTTAAAGAGAATATAAATCAGCCTCAACATATACAGTCAAATCCAATGGCAAGTACAATCAAGAATAATGACTCAAGTGTTCTCCCGTGAAAATAACAGCACATCAAAAATATCAGCACATCAAAAATAATTCTAACTAATGTCAGACCAAATTATAACTTACACTTCCCCCCATGTGTACCTCATTTCATCAAGAGAAAACCCCAATTTTAACCTGCTCCTCTCCAGTGTTCGATACAGAACCTGCTGAATATTGATATATCTGCATTACCCAGTCCAAAATAATACCTAAACTACCCTCAATTACCACTACCTTCCTTATTCAGTACCCTCGTGCCTACCTGTTATCTTGCCAACAAACACCAATCTCGTGCGCCATTCGGCGTTTGTTTCCCAACTGCATTTACAGAAACCCAAACTATCCCCACCTGCAACTCTGTGAACACAACGTGTCACGTGCCCACTTTTTTCCGCCCCGTAAACTTCCCTTCAGCATTAATACTTAAAGTGACAGTTCCACACAATACATAATAGTCAAAACAAATTAAACAAAATAAATGGTAATGGTGTTTGTAGTGTAGCCATACCATATACTCTTAACTGCATTATAAGTCTATCGCGATAACGCGATAACTTGAGAATGGCTACACAGAACCATATCGTGTTTGGTGTCAAACATGTAGGAATCATACCCCCAGTCCAGCCATGGGCATGAGGGCACGATTCCCCCTGCTAGAGGGGCGATATGGGAAAAGCGGCAGAATTTAGACACCAATTTAAAAGTGCACAAGTTACACAAAATGGCTACTGCCCGCCACCTACACGACCCTGGCTGGCTGTTGCTGGGGAAAACCCCAGCCTCGCCAGCTGGACAAAAGGGCTCCTGTGGCAGGGAGGTGCTAGCATCTCCCCAGACAGGATAATGTGGATTGGAACAGGGTGGGTGCACCAAAAGTCCTTTCAGAGTTGCACGTAGGCAGCTGCAGAAGCCTCATTCTGCATACACCGCTTGGAACCGGTTCAGGGGCATCCTGCCCCTCGCCCAGGCGGGAAACACACAAAGGGGAGGGGGTGTAGCCACCCTTTCCCGCCTCACCTCCCATTGGTGGAACCTACTCTGGACACTCCCCTAATCTTGGGGATAAAGGTGAATAACGTGGCCCCAGAGCTTCAGATTAATCTTGAACTTTACAGTCTTGACCTTCAACTTGCTGCTGCCCAGATGACAGAAGAAATCTCCCTTGGGATAAAGGAGTTATCCCCCTGCTTGGCAGGCACCTGAAACACTGCAAGTGACCCGGTTGGAACTTTGCTGCTCTCACGAACTTCGATGACTTCCAGAAACCTTGAGGTGGATTTCCAGCGCATCCCAGAGGCCAGTGAGTGTGCTCAACGAGTTTGGGCACCGTGGACCGTGTGGGTGCCGAGATCCTCAATACCCCAGGACACCAGCCACCTCTTGCATAGCACACGACCCTGACCAGTGGGGAAGTTGTGCTTTGGCCCATTTACGAGCCAACCACGCTACAGCAATTGTGCCAAAGATCAGCACCCTAGCCCCCTCCGGTGGCCCGTGGGTGCCCTTTTACACACGCCAAATTGCCGCCTCCCGCGGTCCCTTGTCTCTCCACTTGTGGGCCCTAGCGGAGGTCTATTTCTACAATCAAGAGCTCCCCTGGTTGCTCCAGGTCTGCTCTACAGTCTCCTTGAAGGAGACCTCTCCCAGACCCCGTGGGTCTGCACTGTAGCTGATTTGTTTATTCTTCATGGGTTGCGGTTGCCAAGGCTTAGTGGATCCAATCCGGACACTAACACCGCAGCAACCCTCATCCAACATGGGACAGTTGCCCTCCTGAAGCTGGCTTTCCTTGAAGCCTCCTGGAGCCCGTGGCTGCAGATCCAAGCCACACCACCTTCCACCTGAAGCACCCGACATCGAAGGGCTCTTTGCTTTGAGCCTCCTGGTCACTTTGCCGTGACCCAGACTCTGTCCCCTCTGCTTTCAGATTCTTCTCTACAATCTTCACATCTTTGATCTTCACGGCATCATCGACGCTTTTGGCTATCAGAACTTCTGCCTATTTTCCCATTGAAAATCAGCCCGCGACCCGACAGCAGAAACGACCTATGCACCCGGCTTCCCTGGGGCAGGTAACAGTGGTACCTCGGTACTCTCGTGGTAGTGGGCATCTCAAAAGCTTAAGTCTAAAGTTTTATCTTTGTACTCCTGCTAGAAGTATTTTTAATCTGTTTATTTCCAACCGCGACATTCTCCATAGGCTCTAATAGAGATCCCGATAGCAGCTACTTGCACTGCACGCGTCTCCCGTGGGTCCCCTTCCTCATAACCTGGGGTGGATTCTTAAGGGGCCAGCGATCCTGAATGCCCTTGGCATTGCCTGTAGAATTGTCGTGGTTCTTATACCACTTTTTTTAGTATATGGTTTGGTCCCCCCCTGGGGCCCAATGTTAATAGTGCTATTTATTGTGTCTATCAATGCTTGTTTGATATTGTAACTTTGCCACAGCTTCATAAAGAGACTGTGGGATTCTGTCTAGAATAAATACATATATTTTATATATATACCTGTGTGGGCTACTCTTTCATTTGGTCACTCAAGAGGTTATTATGGTAAAACAATAAGCTTAACACTCCTTCAAGACTTAGCCTGAAGGCTGCTCTCCACAGCTACCACTAGGATAGCTTTCTTTAAAGGTTGTCTTAAACCTATCATCAATAAGAGTCGAATTGGACTGGTGCAAGGTGTCCCTATAACTAGGAGACAGCATATGCCAGGCCAACTTCTCACACTTGTACTTTACCAAAACACATTCACTAGTCTGGAAGGAGTAAAGTGACTGCACACATTCTACATATTTCAATACGGCACACTACTGTGAAAGCCTGACTCATTTTCTGAATGCATAAGCAATGTTTAGCTTTTAATGCTACTAATACTTGACAACATGACGATTATAAAACAGTTATCTCTCAGCAAATACCCGATGTAACCAAATGCTTCTCTCACAATGGTTGCCCAAATGCAGACAGACTCACAGTGTGATTCTAGACAAGCAACACTATCCCTTGCTTTTTACCAAAACACATTTACTAGTCTACAAGGGGTAAAATTAGTGCATACATTCCACATATTTTAGCACTGCATTTTAGTGTTGAAGCCTGACTCATTTTGAAAATACATAAACAATAACTGGTTTCTAATTCTACCAAAACGTGAGAACAGGATAGGTTTTTAAGCAATGATGTGTCTGCAAAAACATAAAATACCCAAATCCTTCTCTCACAATGGTTCCCAAATGCACACAGACTCACAGTGTGATTCTAGACAAACAACACTATTCCTTGCACTTTCCCAAAACACATTCACTAGTCTGGAAGGGGTAAAGTGACTGCACACATTCTACATATTTCAATACTGCACACTACTGTGAAAGTCTGACTCATTTTCTGAATGCATAAGCAATGACTGGCTTCTAATGCTACTAAATCTTGACAACATGACAGATTTTAAAACAGTTATCTCTCAGCAAATACCCGATGTAACCAAATGCTTCTCTCACAATAGTTGCCCAAATGCACACAGACTCACAGTGTGATTCTAGACAAGCAACACTATCCCTTGCATTTTTCCAAAACAAATTTACTAGTCTACAAGAGGTAAGGTGACTGCACACTTAGCACATGTTTTACTTCTGCACATTAGTGTAGAAGCCTCACTCATTTTGCAAATACATAAGCAATGACAGGTTTCTAATTCTACCAAAACATGAAAACAGGATAAGTTTTTAAGCAGTTATGTGTCTGCAAACACATGAACTGCTCACATTTTTCTGTCACAGTGGTTCCCAAATGCACACAGACTCACCATGTGATTCTAGACAAGAAAAACTACCCCCTGGACTTTTAGCAGCAGAAACACATTACTCTTATTAAAAACAAAATGCACCACATACATCCCCTCACAAATGAATAACTCACCTTTCAAATTGTTTTGTAGAATAAAAAGTATGTCAGTCACACACCAGATTTTCTTATACAGAATCTCTGTATTGTACTGCTTTCAGGAAAACCAAAGAATGGAACATTTCCCTCTCATTCTGCACACATATAAGTGTAAATATCAAATCACATTGCTTCCCACATCAATTCAAAAGCAAACACACATTTCTATTGGTTACACATTTCAACCCTTTCCAATTGACATAAGTTTGAACCCGACACCCAATCTGCCTTCTGCCTGTTACCATAGTAACAGTTCATGGATCACTCAACTGAGCACACAGGTCACAAGTTCAGCACACCGTTTTGCTAATCAAAACAGCAAGTGTGCTTGACTTTTCACTATGCCAGCTTATCCTATATGATGTTCTTTTCAAACAGTTTTTGTTAACCAATAAGAAACATGCTTTTAAAAAGGAGAAACATGCACCCTAGTTTTCAGACTAGAATGTTCTCAAACAACCAATCTTTTCTTTTTTTTTTTTTAAACTGTATTTTATACACCATTTTAGAAAAATCTTAGTTTTCAAACTGCCATTTCATTTACAGAGACCATCTGAGTGCATCTAGACCTCCTTTCAAGATGCTTAGAGTGTGGATTGTGGGACACAGCTATATTTTCTGGAGCCAAAGGTATGCAGAAAACAAAGGCATTGACAAAGACCTAGCTTTGCCAAATGTGGACATTAAATGGATTGGACAGAGAGGGTTAAAGTGGCACCAATTGATGCCATTGGTAAAACCCTTTTTACTTCTCCAACACCCTGACCCCATAATTGTGCACTGTGGTGGCAATGACCTAGGCACTTTGACTGGGGTAGGTCTGGAAATGCTTATCAAGGACACCTTTGCAGAATTGATGTCACTTTTCCACCAAACTGCCTTGGTCTATTCTAACATATGCCAAAGGCAGAAATGGAACCGGTCCAATCAATTTTGTCCACAGATTGCGAAAGCTAGGAAACATGTCAATAAATCTGTTTCTGCTCATCTCAGAGATTATAGGATGGGGTCCATTTACAACAACAATCTGCGTTTTAATATGCAAGGCATCTATAGGAGAGATGGTGTACATTTTACTGATGAGGGTAACAGAGTCTTCCTCAACAACTTTAGACTCTGTTTAGGTACTTACTTATAAGTACCAAAATCTCTCAATGAACACAACGGCTCTTTTTAGAGCCACTCAAGATCGAAACACATAAGCTTGATGTTTATCTAAAAAATATTTCTTTTTTTGTTGCTTGGAGTCGTGCACCCGACGCGTTAGGAATTGTGCACCCTAGGCGAGAGGAATCGTGCACCCAACGCGTACACACCAGGGGCTGCAAGCGGAATCGTGCACCCAACGCGATAGGAGTCGTGCACCCAACGCGTGCACACCAGGGGGCCGCACTGGATGCGCAACTTCTAATTTTAGCGTAAAAAAAACTAGCACCTATTACTAATTTCTATTCTCCCCGGGGCCTATAGAAAACGTTGGAGACTGTGGGAGGAGCCCCAATGCCCCCACGGTCCCAGCCGGCTCCCCGCATCCTTCGGGAGCCGGCATTGCTTTTCCACACGGGAAGCTGCTAACATGCAGCTCCCCGTGTGGAAAAGCAATATGGTTTGCATTTTGAAAGCGAGAGCAGGTTTCCTGCTCTCTCTTTCAAAATCAAACCAAGTTTGCTATGACAGGGCGGGAGCCTCGGCTCACGCCCTGCCATAGCAAACAGCAGTGTCCTGGGGTGGGCATCCCGAGACACTGCAGGAGCCGGCCCTGGGGGGGTGGCAGTCCCCAGGAACATGACAGGCTCCAGGAGGGGGCCACGCAGCCCCCCTCCCACATTATTAAAGGCGGTGGTGGTCCCCGGGGTTTGGGGTGGCCTTTGAGCCCCCCCACCCATTTATTTTGTAGCCCCGGGGGGGTGGGGTCCCCGGGCCTGGGGGGCACCCCTGGGCCCCCCATCAAATTTTACGGTTCTTGCCCCCGGGTGTGCCCCCCGGGGGCTAATTATTAAAGAAGTGCTGGAGCCCGAGCTTCATTTTTTTTTTTTATGGCCGGATCCGCGCACTCAGCGCGCATTTTGCTGTTTTTTCAAAAAAAAATTGGGCCCTGGGGGTCCTTGTGGGACCCCCTAAGCAGACCTAGAGGGTCAGGGTATTTCTACCCTGCCCCCTTTATACGTTTTGCACACTTCATCCACTGATTTCTTAAGCCTCGCTTCTACCGAGGCACAAAATGGCTGCCAATACTTCCTGGTTTGGAGTGTTTACACTCAGTTGACAGCCAATTAGCATGCAGCTCGTGATCGGGAGTGTGCGCACTGGGTGCGCATAGGGTGTGTGGATCCTCCGAGGCCATAGATATATCTTTGATTTTACTTTTGATTTTCGCAGCAACTACTGAACGGATTTACAACATTTAACCAAAAGGCATAAGTGTGAATCAAGGTCTACCTTTCTGCCAAATTTGATGTAATTCCTTTCAGCAGTTTGGGCTGAAGCTGCGACTTACGGTCCCTATGGAAAATTGCATTGGGAAAACACGTTTTGGGACCTGCCTTTTTTCTCGGCCCCCGCTTGCTGAATCACCATGAGACTTTCAGGATAGGAGCGGACCAGAGCGGGCCACGGGTTTTGAAAATTTCGCGAAGATACGTAAACCGGCGCCAAAGTTATTCCGAAAAGAATGTTGCGGATTTCCTATTGATAATAGGTCCTAACTATAACTACCTACTGGCGACCGCCAGTAGGTAATATATATATATATGTATATATATATATATATATAACCTACTGGCAGTCGCCAGTAGGTAGTTATAGTTAGGACCTATTTTCCATACGAAGTCCGCAACATTCTATTCCAAATAACTTTGGCGCCGATTGACCAATCTTCACAAAATGTTCAAAACTTTTGGCCAGCTCCGGTCCGCTCCTATCCTGAAAGTCTCGGGATGAATCGTGTAGCGGGGGCCGAGAAAAAAGGGGGTCCCAAAACGTGTTTTCCCCATGCAATTTCCCATAGGACCTTTAGCAGCAGCTACATCCCGAACTGCTGAACGGAATTACACCAAATTTGGCAAAGAGGTAGTCCTCAGTTCAGGCTCGTGCCTTTTGCTTAAATGGTGTCAATCTGTTCAGTAGTCCCTGAGAAAATCAAAATCACATATATATCTGGGCGGAGCCTAACCACACATCTCATCATGAGATCTGATTGGCTGTCAGCACTTCATACAAGAAATGTTGGCAGCCATCTTGGGACCAATGTAAATGATAGCATCTCATTAAAAAGCATTGCAGTTAAAAGAAGGTTTTAGGACTTTAGTTACATTATAAATCATTTGTTGATGGTATCATAATCATTTTAGGAATTCTGGTGTGTTGTAAGGTGATTTTACCATGGGAAAAAGCCTGCTGCTGGAATATCATGAATCATGTTTGAGAGAAAAATATTTTCTCATGCTTTTCTCACAGAGGTTTGGAAGGTGATCTATAAGCTAACCTGAGAGCATATTTTCTGTAAATTCACATTATCTTTCTCAGTCATGTGAGAATTAAGTCTGACATTCTCAGTAAAACATTTACATCCAACAAGGACAGAGACTGTCAGTTGATTCCTTCGTGTTCTACTGCAGCTTCCCAGAGTGTTCTAAAGAACAACTTGAGCGCTACCAGTCCTACTTATGACAAACGTATGGCACACCTGAAGCCATCTTGATTGGAATAAAGTGGTAACTCTTAAAACATTTAATTTAAAAAGGAACAAAATGAGGGGGTTCATTTTGCCATAGAAAGTATGATTAGTGCTGCAGAAAGAAAAATTAGGGCACATTTTGAGTGACTTCTCAAATCCTCTTCTATTTCATTAAAAAATTCTGGCATGCAGACTGAAACATGCACTTTGAATACCAGCAGCAGACTTCCCTGGTGAGCAGTAGCTTTACTACAGTGATCTAATGAGCAACTGGAGTGCTAACATTCTGAATTTATGACAAATGTGTGACACATCTGAATGCATTCTTGACGGAATCAAAGTAAAAAACTGAAAGTATTCCTACTGAGGGGACAGTAGTAAATTAGGAAATTAGGAAACTTCATAACAAATAAGTCTCCCAAGATGGCCACCAGAAACAAAAGAGCCCAAATGTAGCACAAATATCACCCAGATGTAGCCCATGTATAGCCCAATGACAGAATGTCCCAGAGTGTTCTAAAGAACAACTAGAGCGCTAACAGTCTTTCTTATTTCAAAAGTATGGCACACCTGAAGCCATCTTGATTGGAATAAAGTGGTAACACTTAAAACATTTAATTTGCAAAGGAACAAAATGAGGGGGTTCATTTTGCCATAGAATTTATGATTAGTGCTGCAGAAAGAAAAATTAGGGCACATTTTGACTTCTCAAATCCTCTTCTATTTCATTAAAAAATTGTGACATGCAGACTGAAACATGCACTTTGAATACCAGCAGCAGACTTCCTTGGTGAGCAGTAACTTTACTACAGTGATCTAATGAGCAACTAGAGTGCTAGCATTTAGAATTTATGGCAAATGTGTCAACCATCTGAATGCCTTCTTGATGGAACCAAAGTAAACAAGCATTGAAAATGCAATGGGTCTCGCCCTCGTTTAAGTTAAAGCAATTCTGTTTGTAATTAGGTGGCTTTTTAGCTTTGCTTTTATTAACGATTTTCAAACTTTCATATACATAACATGCATATGTATGCACATATGTATATGTATGCATGCATTTATATTTGTATTTATATAGATATGCAGATTATATATATGTTTATATATGTATGTCTATATATACACATACATATATATAAATGCATAAGCATATATATATGTGCATATGTGTGCGTGTAGAGAGAGGTAGAGAGGTAGAGAAGTAGAGGTAGAGAGGTAGAGGTAGAGAGGTAGAGAGTAGTAGAGAGAGCGGTAGAGAGAGGTATAGAGTAGAGGATGAGTAATAGAGAGTAGAAAGTAGAAAGTAGAGAGTGAGTAGTAGAGAGTAGTAGAGAGTAGTAGAGAGAGTAGTGGAGAGTAGTAGAGTGAGTAGTAGAGAGTAGTAGAGAGTGGGTAGTAGAGAGTGAGTTGTAGAGAGGAGTAGAGAGTAGTAGAGAGTGAGTAGTAGAGTGAGTAGTAGAGAGTGAGTAGTAGAGAGTGAGTAGTAGAGAGTGAGTTGCAGAGAGAGAGTAGTAGAGAGTAGTAGAGAGTGAGTAGTAGAGAATGAGTAGTAGAGAGTAAGTAGTAGAGAGAGTAGTAGAGCGAGTAGTAGAGCGTAGAAGAGTAGTAGAGAGTGGGTAGTAGAGAGTGAGTAGTAGAGAGTAGTAGAGCATCAGTAGTAAAGAGTGAGTAGTAGAGAGTCAATAGTAGAGAGTGAGTAGTAGAGAGAGAGTAGTAGAGAGTGAGTAGTAGAGAGTAGTAGAGTGAGTAGTAGAGAGTGAGTAGTAGAGAGAGAGTAGTAGGGAGTGAGTAGGTGAGTAGTAGAGAGTGAGTGGTAGAGAGTAGTAGAGAGTAGTAGAGTGAGTAGTAGAGAGTAGTAGAGAGTGAGTAATAGAGAGTGAGTAGTAAAGAGTAGTAGAGAGTGAGTAGTAGAGAGTGAGTAGTAGAGAGTAGTAGGGAATGAGTAGTAGAGAGTCAGTAGTTTAATTTAAAAGGAACACAATGAGGGGGTTCATTTTGCCATAGACATTATGATTAGTGCTGAAAAATGATAAATTTGGGCACATTTTGATTGACTTCTCAAATCCTCTTTTATTTCATTAAAAAATTCTGACATGCATACTGAAACATACACTTTCAATACCAGCAGCAGACTTCACTGGTGAGGAGTAGCTTTACTACAGTGATCTAATAAGCAACTAGAGTACTAACATTCCAAATTTATGGAAAATGTGTGACACGTCTGAATGCCTTCTTGATGAAATCAAAGTAAAAAACTGAAAGTATTTCCTACTGAGGAGACTGTAGTAAATGAGGAAATTAGGAAACTTCAGAACAAATAAGTCTCCCAAGATGGCCACCAGAGACAAAAGAGCCCAAATGCAGCCCAGATGTAGCCCAAATATAGCCCAATGACAAAATGTCCCAGAGTGTTCTAAACAACAACTAGAGCGCTAACAGTCTTACTTATGACAAAAGTATGGCACACCTGAAGCCATCTTGATTGGAATAAAGTGGTAACACTTAAAACATTTAATTTGCAAAGGAACAAAATGAGGGGGTTCATTTTGCCATAGAAATTATGATTAATGCTGCAGAAAGAAAAATTAGGGCACATTTTGACTTCTCAAATCCTCTTCTATTTCATTAAAACATTCTGACATGCAGACTGAAACATGCACTTTGAATACTAGCAGCAGACTTCCCTGGTGAGCAGTAGCTTTAATAGAGTGATCTAATGAGCAACTAGAGTGCTACCATTCAGAATTTATGGCAAATGTGTGCTACATCTGAATGCCTTCTTGATGGAACCGAGTAAACAAGCATTGAAAATGCAATAGGTCTCGCCCTCGTATAAGTTAAAGCAATTCTGTTTGTAATTAGGTGGCTTTTTTAGCTTTGCTTGTATTAGTGTTTTTCAAACTTTCATGTACAGAACATGCATATGTATGCATATATGTATATGTATGCATGCATTTATATTTGTGTTTATATAGATATGCAGTTTATATATATGTTTATATATGCATGTCTACATATATACACATACATATATATAAATGCATATGCATATATGTGCATATATATATATATGTGCATATGTGTGCGTGTAGAGAGAGGTAGAGAGAGGTAGAGAGGTAGAGGAATAGAGGTAGAGGTGTAGAGGGAGAGAGGTAGAGGTAGAGGTAGAGGGGTAGAGAGTGGAGAGTAAGTAATAGAAAGGAGAGAGTGAGTAGTAGGGAGTAGTAGAGAGTAGTAGAGAGAGTAGCAGAGAATGAGTAGTAGAGAGTAGTAGAGTGAGTAGTAGAGAGTGAGTAGTAGAAAGTAGTTGAGAGTGAGTAGTAGAGAGTAGTAGAGAGTGAGCAGTAGAGAGTAGTAGAGAGTGAGTAGTAGAGAGTGAGTAGTAGATAGTGAGCAGTAGAGAGTAGTAGAGAGTGAGTAGTAGAGAGTGAGTAGCAGAGAGAGTAGTAGAGAGTAGTAGATAGTGAGTAGTAGAGTGAGTAGTAGAGAGTAGTAGAGAGAGAGTAGTAGAGAGTGAGTAGTAGAGAGTAGTAGAGAGTGAGTAGTAGAGTGAGTTGTAGAGTAGTAGAGATGGAGTAGTGGAGAGTAGTAGTAGAGAAAGTGGTAGAGAGTGATTAGTAGAGAGTAGTAGAGAGTAGTACAGAGTGAGTAGAAGAGAGTAGAAGAGAATGAGTAGTACAGAGAGTTGTAGAGAGAAGTGGAGTAGTAGAGATTGAGTAGTAGAGAGTAGTAGAGAGTGAGTAGTAGAGTGAGTATTAGAGAGTAGTAGAGTGAGTAGTTGAGAGCGAGTAGTAGAGAGTGAGTAGTGGAGAGTGAGAAGTAGAGAGTAGTAGAGAGTGAGTAGTAGAGAGTGAGTAGTAGAGAGAGTTGTAGAGAGTAGTGGAGTAGTAGAGATTGAGTAGTAGAGAGTAGTAGAGAGTGAGTAGTAGAGTGAGTATTAGAGAGTAGTAGAGTGAGTAGTAGAGAGTAGTAGAGAGCAAGTAGTAGAGAGTGTGCAGTAGATAGTGAGTAGTAGAGAGTAGTAGAGAGTGAGTAGTAGAGAGAGTAGTAGAGAGTGAGAAGTGGAGAGAGTAGTAGAGAGTAGTAGAGTAGTAGAGAGTGAGTAATAGAGTGAGTAGTATAGAGTAGTTGAGAGCGAGTAGTAGAGAGTGAGTAGTGGAGAAGTAGAGAGTAGCAGAGAGTGAGTAGTAGAGAGTGAGTAGTAGAGAGTGAGTAGTAGAGAGTAGTAGAGAGAGAGTAGTAGAGAGTGAGTAGTAGAGAGTAGTAGAACGTGAGTAGTAGAGAGTGAGTAGAAGAGAGAGTAGTAGAGAGGGAGTAGTAGACTAGTAGAGAGTGAGTGGTAAAGAGTAATAGAGAGTAGTAGAGGGAGTAGTAGAGAGTAGTAGAGAGTGAGTAGTAGAGAGTAGTAGAGAGTGAGTAGTAGAGAGTAGTGGAGAGTGAGTAGTAGAGTGAGTATTAGAGAGTAGTAGAGTGAGTAGTAGAGAGTAGTAGAGAGCAAGTAGTAGAGAGTGTGCAGTAGATAGTGAGTAGTAGAGAGTAGTAGAGAGCGAGTAGTAGAGAGAGTAGTAGAGAGTGAGAAGTAGAGAGAGTGGTAGAGAGTAGTAGAGTAGTAGAGAGTGAGTAATAGAGTGAGTAGTATACAGTAGTTGAGATTGAGTAGTAGAGAGTGAGTAGTGGAGAGTGAGAAGTAGAGAGTAGTAGAGAGCGAGTAGTAGAGAGTGAGTAGTAGAGAGTGAGTAGTAGAGAGCAGTAGAGAGAGAGTTGTAGAGAGTGAGTAGTAGAGAGTAGTAGAAAGTGAGTAGTAGAGAGTGAGTAGTAGAGAGAGAGTAGTAGAGAGTGAGTAGTAGACTAGTAGAGAGTGAGTGGTAAAGAGTAATAGAGAGTAGTAGAGTGAGTAGTAGAGAGTAGTAGAGAGTGAGTAGTAGAGAGAGTAGTAGAGAGTAGTCGAGTAGTAGAGAGTGAGTAGTGGAGAGTGAGTAGTAGAGAGTAGTAGAGAGTAAGTAGTAGAGAGTGAGTAGTAGAGAGTAGTACAGAGCGAGTAGTAGTGAGTGAATAGTAGAGTGAGTTGTAGAGAGTGAGTAGTAGAGAGAGAGTAGTAGAGAGTAGTAGAGAGTGAGTAGTAGAACAGTAGAGAGTGAGTGGTAGAGAGTAGTAGAGTGAGTAGTAGAGAGTATTAGAGAGTGAGTGGTAGAGAGTGATTAGTAGAGAGTGAGTAGTAGAGATTAGTAGCGACTGAGTAGTAGAGAGTGAGTAGTAGAGAGAGAGTAGTAGAGATTAGTAGCGACTGAGTAGTAGAGAGTGAGTAGTAGAGAGAGAGTAGTAGAGTGTAGTAGAGAGTGAGTAGTAGAGAGTAGTAGTGGAGAGCTAAGAAGAAGAGAGTAGTAGAGAGCGAGTAGTAGAGAGTGAGTAGTAGAGAGTGAGTAGTAGAGAGTAGTAGAGAGAGAGAGTAGTAGAGAGTGAGTAGTAGAGAGTAGTAGAGAGTGAGTAGTAGAGAGAGAGTAGTAGAGAGTAGTAGAGAGTGAGTAGTAGAGAGTGAGTAGTAGAGAGTGAGTAGTAGAGTAGCAGAGCGTGAGTGGTAAAGAGTAATAGAGAGTAGTAGAGTGAGTAGTAGAGAGTAGTAGAGAGTGAGTAGTCGAGAGAGTAGTAGAGAGTAGTAGAGTAGTAGAGAGTGAGTAGTGGAGAGTGAGTAGTAGAGTGTAGTAGATAGTGAGTACTAGAGAGTGAGTAGTAGAGAGTAGTAGAGAGCGAGTAGTAGAGAGTGAATAGTAGAGAGTGAGTTGTAGAGAGTGACTAGTTTAAAATGAGTAGTAGAGAGAGAGTAGTAGAGAGTAGTAGAGAGTGAGTAGTAGAGTAGTAGAGAGCGACTGGTAGAGAGTAGTAGAGTGAGTAGTAGAGACTATTAGAGAGTGAGTAGTAGAGAGTGAGTAGTAGAGATTATTAGCGAGTGAGTAGTAGAGAGTGAGTAGTAGAGAGAGAGTAGTAGAGAGTGAATAGTAGAAGTATAGTAGAGAGTGAGTAGTAGAGAGTAGTATAGAGTAGTAGAGAGTGAGGAGTAGAGAGTAGTAGAGTAGTAGAGAGTGAGTAGAAGAGAGTAGTAGAGAGTGAGTAGTAGAGAGTGAGTAGTAGAGAGAGAGTAGCAGAGTAGTAGAGAGTAGTCAGTCTGTGTCAGTCAGTGTCAGTCAGTCAGTGTCAGTCAGTCAGTCAGTCAGTGTCAGTCAGTGTCAGTGTCAGTCAGTGTCAGTCAATCAGTGTCGGTCAGTGTCAGTCAGTCAGTGTCAGTCAGTCAGTGTCAGTCAATCAGTGTCAGTCATTGTCAGGTAGTCAGTGTCAGTCAATCAGTGTCAGTCAGTGTCAGTCAGTGTCAGTGTCAGTCAATCAGTGTCAGTCTGTGTCAATCTGTTAGTGTCAGTCAGTCAGTGTCAGTCAGTCTGTGTCATCTAGAACAGCTCTGCTGACCTGGTTCTCTGGCTCTAGAGCAGCTCTGCTGACCTTGTTCTCTCCCTCTAAAGCAGCTCTGCTGACCTGGTTTCTCTGGCTCTACAGCAGGTCTGCTGACCTGGTTCTCAAGCTCTAGAGCAGCTCTGCTGACCTAGTTCTTAGGCTACAGCGCAGCTCTGCTGACCTGGTTCTCTGGCTCTAAAGCAGCTCTGCTGACCTGGTTCTATGGCTCTAAAGCAGCTCTGCTGACTTGGTTCTCTGGCTCTAGAGCAGCTCTGCTGACCTGGTTCTCTGGCTCTAAAGCAGCTCTGCTGACCTGGTCCCTCGGCTCTAAAGCAGACCTGCTGACCTGGTTCTCTGGCTCTAGAGCAGCTCTGCTGACCTGGTTCTTAGGCTCTAGAGCAGCTCTGCTGACCTGGTTCTCTGGCTCTAAAGCAGCTCTGCTGACCTGGTTCTATGGCTCTAAAGCAGCTCTGCTGACTTGGTTCTCTGGCTCTAGAGCAGCTCTGCTGACCTGGTTCTCTGGCTCTACAACAGCTCTGCTGATGTGGTTCCTTGGCTCTAAAGCAGCTCTGCTAACCCGGTTCTATGGCTCTAAAGCAGTTCTGCTGACATGGTTCTCTGGCTCTAGAGCAGCTCTGCTGACCTGGTTCTCTACCTCTGGAGCATCTCTGCTGACCTGGTTCTCTCCCTCAAAAGCAGCTCTACTGAACTGGTTTCTCTGACTCTACAGCGGCTCTGCTGACCTGGTTCTCTGGCTCTAGAGCAGCTCTGCTGACCTGGTTCTTAGGCTCTAGAGCAGCTCTGCTGACCTGGTTCTCTGGCTCTAAAGCAGCTCTGCTGACCTGGTTCTATGGCTCTAAAGCAGCTCTGCTGACTTGGTTCTCTGGCTCTAGAGCAGCTCTGCTGACCTGGTTCTCTGGCTCTAAAGCAGCTCTGCTGGCCTAGATCTCAGGCTCTAGAGCAGCTCTGCTGACCTGGTCCCTCGGCTCTAAAGCAGACCTGCTGACCTGGTTCTCTCCCTCTAAAGTAGCTCTGCTGACCTGATTCCCTCACTCTAAAGCAGCTCTACTGACCTGGTTTCTCTGGCTCTACAGCAGCTCTGCTGACCTAGTTTCTCTGGCTCTACAGCAGCTCTGCTGACCTGGTTCTCGGCCTCTAGAGCAGCTCTGCTGACCTGGGTCTCTGCCTCTAAAGCAGCTCTGCTGACCTGGTTCTCTGGCTCTAGAGCAGCTCTGCTGACCTGGTTCTCTGGCTCTAAAGCAGCTTTGCTGACCTGGTTCTACGGCTCTAAAGCAGCTCTGCTTCCTGGTACTCTGGCTCTAGAGCAGTTCTGCTGACCTGGATCTCTGCCTCTAGAGCAGCTCTGCTGACCTGGTTCTATGGCTCTAAAGCAGCTCTGCTGACCTGGTTCTCTGGCTCTGGAGCAGCTCTGCTGACCTGGTTCTCTGGCTCTAAAGCAGTTCTGCTGACCTAGTCCTCTCCATCTAATGCAGCTCTGCTGACCTGGTTTCTCTGGCACTACAGCAGCTCTGCTGACCTGGATCTCGGCCTCTAGAGCAGCTCTGCTGACCTGGGTCTCAGGCTCTAGAGCAGCTTTGCTGACCTGGGGCTCTGGTTCTAGAGCAGCTCTGCTGACCTGCTTCTTAGTCTCTAGAGCAGCTCTGCTGACCTGGTTCCCTGGCTCTACACAGCTCTGCTGACCTGGTTTCCCTGGCTCTAGAGCAGCTCTGCTGACCTAGTTCTTAAGCTACAGAGCAGCTCTGCTGATCTGGTTCTCTGGCTCTACAACAGCTCTGCTGACCTGGTTCTCTGGCTCTAAAGCAGCTCTGCTGACCCGGTTCTATAGCTCTAAAGCAGTTCTGCTGACATGGTTTTCTGGCTCTAGAGCAGCTCTGCTGGCCTGGTTCTCTCCCTCTGGAGCAGCTCTACTGACCTGGTTTCTCTGACTCTACAGCGGCTCTGCTGACCTGGTTCTCTGGCTCTAGAGCAGCTCTGCTGACCTTGTTCTTAGGATCTGGAGCAGCTCTGCTGACCTGGTTCTCTGGCTCTAAAAGCAGCTCTGCTGACCTGGTTCTCTGGCTCTAAAGCAACTCTGCTGGCCTAGTTCTCTGGCTCTAAAGCAGCTCTGCTGACCTGGTTCTATGGCTTTAAAGGAGCTTTGCTGACTTGGTTCTCTGGCTCTAGAGCAGCTCTGCTGACCTGGT
The DNA here is from genome assembly GCF_964204655.1 of Triturus cristatus. Taxonomy (NCBI): domain Eukaryota; kingdom Metazoa; phylum Chordata; class Amphibia; order Caudata; family Salamandridae; genus Triturus; species Triturus cristatus. The sequence continues at coordinate 1,012,045,242 of NC_140587.1, read as the reverse complement.
TCTCTGGCTCTAAAAGCAGCTCTGCTGACCTGGTTCTCTGGCTCTAAAGCAACTCTGCTGGCCTAGTTCTCTGGCTCTAAAGCAGCTCTGCTGACCTGGTTCTCTCCCTCTAAAGCAGCTCTGCTGACCTGGTTTCTCTGGCTCTACAGCAGTTCTGCTGACCTGGTTCTCTGGCTCTAGAGCAGCTCTGCTGACCTAGTTCTTAGGCTCTAGAGCAGCTCTGCTGACCTGGTTCTCTGGCTCTACAGCAGTTCTGCTGACCTGGTTCTCTGGCTCTAGAGCAGCTCTACTGACCTAGTTTTTAGGCACTAGAGCAGCTCTGCTGGCCTGGTTCTCTGGCTCTAAAGCAGCTCTGCTGACCCAGTTCCATGGCTCTAAAGCATTTCTGCTGACCTGGTTCTCTGGCTCCAGAGCAGCTCTGCTGACCTTTTCCCTCGGCTCTAAAGCAGCTCTGCTGACCTGGTTCTCTCGCTCTACAGCAGTTCTGCTGACCTGGTTCTCTGGCTCTAGAGCAGCTCTGCTGACCTAGTTCTTAGGCTCTAGAGCAGCTCTGCTGACCTGGTTCTCTGGCTCTACAGCAGTTCTGCTGACCTGGTTCTCTGGCTCTAGAGCAGCTCTACTGACCTAGTTTTTAGGCACTAGAGCAGCTCTGCTGGCCTGGTTCTCTGGCTCTAAAGCAGCTCTGCTGACCCAGTTCCATGGCTCTAAAGCATTTCTGCTGACCTGGTTCTCTGGCTCCAGAGCAGCTCTGCTGACCTTTTCCCTCGGCTCTAAAGCAGCTCTGCTGACCTGGTTCTCTCGCTCTAAAGCAGCTCTACTGACCTGGTTTCTCTGGCTCTACAGCAGCTATGCTGACCTGGTTTCTCTGGCTCTACAGCAGCTCTGCTGACCTGGTTCTAGGCCTCTAGAGCAGCTCTGCTGACCTGGGTCTCTGGCTCTAGAGCAGCTCTGCTGACCTGGTTCTCTGGCTCTACAGCAGTTCTGCTGACCTGGTTCTCTGGCTCTAGAGCAGATCTACTGACCTAGTTTTTAGGCTCTAGAGCAGCTCTGCTGGCCTGGTTCTCTGGCTCTAAAGCAGCTCTGCTGACCCAGTTCCATGGCTCTAAAGCATTTCTGCTGACCTGGTTCTCTGGCTCCAGAGCAGCTCTGCTGACCTTTTCCCTCGGCTCTAAAGCAGCTCTGCTGACCTGGTTCTCTCGCTCTAAAGCAGCTCTACTGACCTGGTTTCTCTGGCTCTACAGCAGCTATGCTGACCTGGTTTCTCTGGCTCTACAGCAGCTCTGCTGACCTGGTTCTAGGCCTCTAGAGCAGCTCTGCTGACCTGGGTCTCTGGCTCTAAAGCAGCTCTGCTGACCTGGTTCTCTGGCTCTAGAGCAGCTCTGCTGACCTGGTTCTCTGGCTCTAAAGCAGCTCTGCTGACCTGGTTCTCTCACTCTAAATCAGCTCTGCTGACCTGGTTCTCTGGCTCTAGAGCAGCTCTGCTGACCTGATTCTCTGCCTCTAGAGCAGCTCTGCTGACCTGGTTCTCTTGCTCTAGAGCAGCTCTGCTGACCTGGTTCTCTGGCTCTAAAGCAGCTCGGCTGAACTGGTTCTCTCTCTCTAAAGAGATCTGCTGACCTGGTTTCTCTAACTCTACAGCGGCTCTGCTGGCCTGGTTCTCTGGCTCTAAAGCAGCTCTGCTGACTTGGTTCTCTGGCTCTAAAAGCAGCTCTGCTGACCTGGTTCTGTGGCTCTAAAGCAGCTCTGCTGGCCTAGTTCTCTGGCTCTAAAGCATCTCTGCCGACCTGGTTCTCTCCCTCTAAAGCAGCTCTGCTGACCTGGTTTCTCTGGCTCTACAGCAGTTCTTCTGACCTGGTTCTCTGGCTCTAGATAAGCTCTGCTGACCTAGTTCTTAGGCTCTAGAGTAGCTCTGCCGACCTGGTTCTCTGGCTCTAAAGCAGCTCTGCTGACCCAGTTCTATGGCTCTAAAGCAGTTTTGCTGTCCTGGTTCTCTGGCTCTAGAGCAGCTCTGCTGACCTGGTCCCTCGGCTCTAATGCAGACCTGCTGACCTGGTTCTCTCCCTCTAAAGCAGCTCTGCTGACCTGGTTCTCTCACGCTAAATCAGCTCTACTGACCTGGTTTCTCTGGCTCTACAGCAGCTTTGCCGACCTGGTTTCTCTGGCTCTACAGCAGCTCTGCTGACCTGGGTCTCTGGCTCTAAAGCAGCTCTGCTTCATGGTTCTCTAGCTCTGGAGCAGCTCTGCTGACCTGGTTCTCTGGCTCTAAAGCAGCTCGGCTGACCTGGTTCTCTCCCTCTAAAGAGACCTGCTGACCTGGTTCTCTGGCTCTAAAGCAGTTCTGCTGACCTGGTTCTCTGCCTCTAGAGCAGCTCTGCTGACCTGGTTCTATGGCTAGAAAGCAGTTCTGCTGACATGGTTCTCTGGCTCTAGAGCAGCTCTGCTGACCTGGTTATCTCCCTCTGGAGCAGCTCTGCTGACCTGGTTCTCTCCCTCTAAAGCGGCTCTACTGACCTGGTTTCTCTGACTCTACAGGGTCTCTGCTGGCCTGGTTCTCTGGCTCTAGAGCAGCTCTGCTGACCTGGTTCTTAGGGTCTAGAGCAGCTCTGCTTACCTGGTTCCCTGGCTCTGAAGCAGCTCTGCTGACTTGGTTCTCTGGCTCTAGAGCAGCTCTGCTGACCTGGTTCTCTGGCTCTAAAAGCAGCTCTACTGACCTGGTTCTGTGGCTCTAAAGAAGCTCTGCTGGCCTAGTTCTCTAGCTCTGCTGACCTGGTTCTCTCCCTCTAAAGCAGCTCAGCTGACCTGGTTTCTCTGGCTCTACAGCGGTTCTGCTGACCCTGTTCTCTGGCTCTAGATCAGCTCTGCTGACCTAGTTCTTAGGCTCTAGAGCAGCTCTGCCGACCTGGTTCTATGGCTCTAAAGCAGCTCTGCTGACCCAGTTCCATGGCTCTAAAGCAGTTCTGCTGACCTGGTTCTCTGGCTCTAGAGCAGCTCTGCTGACCTGGTCTCTCGGCTCTAAAGCAGACCTGCTGACCTGGTTCTCTCCCTCTAAAGCAGCTCTGCTTACCTGGTTCTCTCGCTCTAAAACAACTCTGCTGACCTGGTTCTCTACCTCTAGAGCAGCTCTGCTGACCTGGTTTCTCTGGCTCTACAGCAGCTCTGCTGACCTGGCTCTCGGCCTCTAGAGCAGCTCTGCTGACCTGGGTCTCTGGTTCTAAAGCAGCTCTGCTGACCTGGTTCTCTGGCTCTAGAGCAGCTCTGCTGACCTGGTTCTCTGGCTCTAAAACAGCTCTGCTGACCTGGTTCTCTCCCTCTAAATCAGCTCTGCTGTCCTGGTTCTCTGGCTCTAGAGCAGCTCTGCTGACCTGGTTCTCTGCCTCTAGAGCAGCTCTGCTGACCTGGTTCTCTTGCTCTAGAGCAGCTCTGCTGATCTGGCTCTCTGGCTCTAAAGCAGCTCTGCTGACCTGGTTCTCTCCCTCTAAAACAGCTCTGCTGACCTGTGTCTCTGGCTCTAAAGCAGCTCTGCTGACCTGGTTCTATGGCTCTAAAGTAGCTCTGCTTCCTGGTTCTCTAGCTCTAGAGCAGCTCTGCTGACCTGGTTCTCTGGCTCTAAAGCAGCTCTGCTGACCTGATTCTCTCCCTCTAAAGAGCTCTGCTGACCTGGTTTTCTCCCTCTAAAGAGCTCTGTTGACCTGGTTCTCTGGCTCTAAAGCAGTTCTGCAGACCTGGTTCTCTGCCTCTAGAGCAGCTCTGCTGACCTGGTTCTATGGCTCTAAAGCAGCCCGGCTGACCTGGTTTTCTGGCTCTAAAGTAGCTCTGCTGGTCTAGTTCTCTGGCTCTAAAGCAGCTCTGCTGACCGGGTTCTCTCCCTTTAAAGCAGCTCTTCTGACCTGGTTTCTCTGGCTCTACTGCAATTCTGCTGACCTGGTTCTCTGGCTCTAGAGCAGCTCTGCTGACCCAGTTCCATGGCTCTAAAGCAGTTCTGCTGACCTGGTTCTCTGGCTCTATAGCAGCTCCGCTGACCTGGTTCTCTGGCTCTAAAGCAGCTCTGCTGACCTGGTTCTCTCCCTCTAAATCAGCTCTGCTGTCCTGGTTCTCTGGCTCTAGAGCAGCTCTGCTGACCTGGTTCTCTGCCTCTAGAGCAGCTCTGCTGACGTGGTTCTCTTGTTCTAGAGCAGCTCTGCTAACCTGGTTCTCTGGCTCTAAAGCAGCTCTGCTGACCTGGTTCTATGGCTCTAAAGCAGCTCGTCTGACCTGGTTTTCTGGCTCTAAAGCAGCTCTGCTGACCTGGTTCTCTCCCTCTCAAACAGCTCTGCTGACCTGGTCCTCTCCCTCTAAAGCAGCTCTGCTGACCTGGTTTCTCTGGCTCTACAGCAGCTCGCCTGACCTGGTTCTTGGCCTCTAGAGCAGCTCTGCTGACCTGGGTCTCAGGCTCTAGAGCAGCTTTGCTGACCTGGGGCTCTGGTTCTAGAGCATCTCTGCTGACCTGCTTCTTAGACTCTAGAGCAGCTCTGCTGACCTGGTTCTCTGGCTCTACACAGCTCTGCTGACCTGGTTCCCTGGCGCTAGAGCAGCTCTGCTGACCTAGTTCTTAAGCTACAGAGCAGCTCTAGCTCTGCTGATCTGGTTCTCTGGCTCTACAACAGCTCTGCTGACCTGGTTCTCTGGCTCTAAAGTAGCTCTGCTGACCCGGTTCTATGGCTCTAAAGCAGTTCTGCTGAGATGGTTCTCAGGCTCTAGTGCAGCTCACTGACCTGGTTCTCTCCCTCTGGAGCAGCTCTGCTGACCTGGTTCTCTCCCTCTAAAGCGGCTCTACTGACCTGGTTTCTCTGACTCTACAGCGGCTCTGCTGACCTGGTTTCTCTGGCTCTACAGAAGTTCTGCTGACCTGGTTCTCTGGCTCTAGAGCAGCTCTGCTGACCTAGTTCTTAGGCTCTAGAGCAGCTCTGCTGACCTGGTTCCATGGCTCTAAAGCAGTTCTGCTGACCTGGTTCTCTGGCTCTACAGCAGCTCTGCTGACCTTTTCCCTCGGCTCTAGAGCAGACCTGCTGACCTGGTTCTCTCCCTCTAAAGCAGCTCTGCTGACCTGGTTCTCTCGCCCTAAAGCAGCTCTACTGAGCTGGTTTCTCTGGCTCTACAGCAGCTATGCTGACCAGGTTTCACCGGCTCTACAGCAGCTCTGCTGACCTGGTTCTAGGCCTCTAGAGCAGCTCCACTGACCTGGGTCTCTGGTTTTAAAGCAGCTCTGCTGACCTGGTTCTCTGGCTCTAGAGCAGCTCTGCTGACCTGGTTCTCTGGCTCTAAATCTGCTCTGCTGACCTGGTTCTCTAGCTCTAGAGCAGCTCTGCTGACCTGGTTCTCTTGCTCTAGAGCAGCGCTGCTGACCTGGTTCTCTGGCTCTAAAGCAGCTCTGCTTCCTGGTTCTCTAGCTCTAGAGCAGCTCTGCGGACCTGGTTCTCTGGCTCTAAAGCAGCTCGGCTGACCTGGTTCTCTCCCTCTAAAGAGATCTGCTGACCTGGTTCTCTGGCTCTAAAGCAGTTCTGCTGACCTGGTTCTCTGCCTCTAGAGCAGCTCTGCTGACCTGGTTCTATGGCTCTAAAGCAGCTCGGCTGACCTGGTTTTCTGGCTCTAGAGCAGCTCTGCTGACCCGGTTCTATGGCTAGAAAGCAGTTCTGCTGACATGGTTCTCTGGCTCTAGAGCAGCTCTGCTGACCTGGTTATCTCCCTCTGGAGCAGCTCTGCTGACCTGGTTCTCTCCCTCTAAAGCGGCTCTACTCACCTGGTTTCTCTGACTCTACAGCGGCTCTGCTGGCCTGGTTCTCTGGCTCTAGAGCAGCTCTGCTGACCTGCTTCTTAGGGTCTAGGGCAGCTCTGCTGACCTGGTTCTCTGGCTCTAAAGCAGCTCTGCTGACCTGGTTCTATGGCTTTAAAGCAGGTCTGCTGACTTGGTTCTCTGGCTCTAGAGCAGATCTGCTGACCTGGTTCTCTGGCTCTAAAAGCTGCTCTGCTGACCTGGTTCTGTGGCTCTAAAGCAGCTCTGCTGGCCTAGTTCTCTGGCTCTAAAGCAGCTCTGCTGACCTGGTTCCCTCCCTCTAAAGCAGCTCTGCTGACCTGGTTTCTCTGGCTCTAGAGCAGTTCTGCTGACCTGGTTCTCTGCCTCTAGAGCAGCTCTGCTGACCTGGTTCTATGGCTCTAAAGAAGCTCGGCTGACCTGGTTTTCTGGCTCTAGAGCAGCTCTGCTGACCCGGTTCTATGGCTCTAAAGCAGTTCTGCTGACATGGTTCTCTGGCTCTAGAGCAGCTCTGCTGACCTGGTTATCTCCCTCTGGAGCAGCTCTGCTGACCTGGTTCTCTCCCTCTAAAGCGGCTCTACTCACCTGGTTTCTCTGACTCTACAGCGGCTCTGCTGGCCTGGTTCTCTGGCTCCAGAGCAGCTCTGCTGACCTGGTTCTTAGGGTCTAGGGCAGCTCTGCTGACCTGGTTCTCTGGCTCTAAAGCAGCTCTGCTGACCTGGTTCTATGGCTTTAAAGCAGCTCTGCTGACTTGGTTCTCTGGCTCTAGAGCAGCTCTACTGAGCTGGTTTCTCTGGCTCTACAGCAGCTATGCTGACCAGGTTTCACCGGCTCTACAGCAGCTCTGCTGACCTGGTTCTAGGCCTCTAGAGCAGCTCCACTGACCTGGGTCTATGGTTTTAAAGCAGCTCTGCTGACCTGGTTCTCTGGCTCTAGAGCAGCTCTGCTGACCTGGTTCTCTGGCTCTAAATCTGCTCTGCTGACCTGGTTCTCTGGCTCTAGAGCAGCTCTGCTGACCTGGTTCTCTTGCTCTAGAGCAGCGCTGCTGACCTGGTTCTCTGGCTCTAAAGCAGCTCTGCTTCCTGGTTCTCTAGCTCTAGAGCAGCTCTGCGGACCTGGTTCTCTGGCTCTAAAGCAGCTCGGCTGACCTGGTTCTCTCCCTCTAAAGAGATCTGCTGACCTGGTTCTCTGGCTCTAAAGCAGTTCTGCTGACCTGGTTCTCTGCCTCTAGAGCAGCTCTGCTGACCTGGTTCTATGGCTCTAAAGCAGCTCGGCTGACCTGGTTTTCTGGCTCTAGAGCAGCTCTGCTGACCCGGTTCTATGGCTCTAAAGCAGTTCTGCTGACATGGTTCTCTGGCTCTAGAGCAGCTCTGCTGACCTGGTTATCTCCCTCTGGAGCAGCTCTGCTGACCTGGTTCTCTCCCTCTAAAGCGGCTCTACTCACCTGGTTTCTCTGACTCTACAGCGGCTCTGCTGGCCTGGTTCTCTGGCTCTAGAGCAGCTCTGCTGACCTGGTTCTTAGGGTCTAGGGCAGCTCTGCTGACCTGGTTCTCTGGCTCTAAAGCAGCTCTGCTGACCTGGTTCTATGGCTTTAAAGCAGGTCTGCTGACTTGGTTCTCTGGCTCTAGAGCAGCTCTGCTGACCTGGTTCTCTGGCTCTAAAAGCTGCTCTGCTGACCTGGTTCTGTGGCTCTAAAGCAGCTCTGCTGGCCTAGTTCTCTGGCTCTAAAGCAGCTCTGCTGACCTGGTTCTCTCCCTCTAAAGCAGCTCTGCTGACCTGGTTTCTCTGGCTCTAGAGCAGTTCTGCTGACCTGGTTCTCTGCCTCTAGAGCAGCTCTGCTGACCTGGTTCTATGGCTCTAAAGCAGCTCGGCTGACCTGGTTTTCTGGCTCTAGAGCAGCTCTGCTGACCCGGTTTTATGGCTCTAAAGCAGTTCTGCTGACATGGTTCTCTGGCTCTAGAGCAGCTCTGCTGACCTGGTTATCTCCCTCTGGAGCAGCTCTGCTGACCTGGTTCTCTCCCTCTAAAGCGGCTCTACTCACCTGGTTTCTCTGACTCTACAGCGGCTCTGCTGGCCTGGTTCTCTGGCTCCAGAGCAGCTCTGCTGACCTGGTTCTTAGGGTCTAGGGCAGCTCTGCTGACCTGGTTCTCTGGCTCTAAAGCAGCTCTGCTGACCTGGTTCTATGGCTTTAAAGCAGCTCTGCTGACTTGGTTCTCTGGCTCTAGAGCAGCTCTGCTGACCTGGTTCTCTGGCTCTAAAAGCTGCTCTGCTCACCTGGTTCTGTGGCTCTAAAGCAGCTCTGCTGGCCTAGTTCTCTGGCTCTAAAGCAGCTCTGCTGACCTGGTTCTCTCCCTCTAAAGCAGCTCTGCATGACCTGGTTTCTCTGGCTCTACAGCAGTTCTGCTGACCTGGTTCTCTGGCTCTAGATCAGCTCTGCTGACCTAGTTCTTAGGCTCTAGAGCAGCTCTGCTGACCTGGTTCTCTGGCTCTAAAGCAGCTCTGCTGACCCAGTTCTATGGCTCTAAAGCAGTTCTGCTGACCTGGTTCTCTGGCTCTAGAGCATCTCTGCTGACCTGGTCCCTCGGCTCTAAAGCAGACCTGCTGACCTGGTTCTCTCCCTCTAAAGCAGCTCTGCTGACCTGGTTCTCTCGCTCTAAAACAGCTCTACTGACCTGGTTTCTCTGGCTCTACAGCAGCTCTGCCGACCTGGTTTCTCTGGCTCTACAGCAGCTCTGCTGACCTGGTTCTTGGCTTCTAGAACAACTCTGCTGACCTGGGTCTCTGGCTCTAAAGCAGCTCTGCTGACCTGGTTCTCTGGCTCTAGAGCAGCTATGCTGACCTGGTTCTCTGGCTCTAAAGCAGCTCTGCTGACCTGGTTCTCTCCCTCTAAATCAGCTCTGCTGTCCTGGTTCTCTGGCTCTAGAGCAGCTCTGCTGACCTGGTTCTCTGCCTTCAGAGCAGCTCTGATGACCTGGTTCTCTTGCTCTAGAGCAGCTCTGCTGACCTGGTTCTCTGGCTCTAAAGCAGCTCTGCTGACCTGGTTCTATGGCTCTAAAGCAGCTCGGCTGACCTGGTTTTCTGGCTCTAAAGCAGCTCTGCTGACCTGGTTCTCTCCCTCTAAAACAGCTCTGCTGACCTGGTTCTCTGGCTCTAAAGCAGCTCTGCTTCCTGGTTCTCTAGCTCTAGAGCAGCTCTGCGGACCTGGTTCTCTGGCTCTAAAGCAGCTCGGCTGACCTGGTTCTCTCCCTCTAAAGAGATCTGCTGACCTGGTTCTCTGGCTCTAAAGCAGTTCTGCTGACCTGGTTCTCTGCCTCTAGAGCAGCTCTGCTGACCTGGTTCTATGGCTCTAAAGCAGCTCGGCTGACCTGGTTTTCTGGCTCTAGAGCAGCTCTGCTGACCCGGTTCTATGGCTCTAAAGCAGTTCTGCTGACATGGTTCTCTGGCTCTAGAGCAGCTCTGCTGACCTGGTTATCTCCCTCTGGAGCAGCTCTGCTGACCTGGTTCTCTCCCTCTAAAGCGGCTCTACTCACCTGGTTTCTCTGACTCTACAGCGGCTCTGCTGGCCTGGTTCTCTGGCTCTAGAGCAGCTCTGCTGACCTGCTTCTTAGGGTCTAGGGCAGCTCTGCTGACCTGGTTCTCTGGCTCTAAAGCAGCTCTGCTGACCTGGTTCTATGGCTTTAAAGCAGGTCTGCTGACTTGGTTCTCTGGCTCTAGAGCAGCTCTGCTGACCTGGTTCTCTGGCTCTAAAAGCTGCTCTGCTGACCTGGTTCTGTGGCTCTAAAGCAGCTCTGCTGGCCTAGTTCTCTGGCTCTAAAGCAGCTCTGCTGACCTGGTTCCCTCCCTCTAAAGCAGCTCTGCTGACCTGGTTTCTCTGGCTCTAGAGCAGTTCTGCTGACCTGGTTCTCTGCCTCTAGAGCAGCTCTGCTGACCTGGTTCTATGGCTCTAAAGCAGCTCGGCTGACCTGGTTTTCTGGCTCTAGAGCAGCTCTGCTGACCCGGTTCTATGGCTCTAAAGCAGTTCTGCTGACATGGTTCTCTGGCTCTAGAGCAGCTCTGCTGACCTGGTTATCTCCCTCTGGAGCAGCTCTGCTGACCTGGTTCTCTCCCTCTAAAGCGGCTCTACTCACCTGGTTTCTCTGACTCTACAGCGGCTCTGCTGGCCTGGTTCTCTGGCTCCAGAGCAGCTCTGCTGACCTGGTTCTTAGGGTCTAGGGCAGCTCTGCTGACCTGGTTCTCTGGCTCTAAAGCAGCTCTGCTGACCTGGTTCTATGGCTTTAAAGCAGCTCTGCTGACTTGGTTCTCTGGCTCTAGAGCAGCTCTACTGAGCTGGTTTCTCTGGCTCTACAGCAGCTATGCTGACCAGGTTTCACCGGCTCTACAGCAGCTCTGCTGACCTGGTTCTAGGCCTCTAGAGCAGCTCCACTGACCTGGGTCTCTGGTTTTAAAGCAGCTCTGCTGACCTGGTTCTCTGGCTCTAGAGCAGCTCTGCTGACCTGGTTCTCTGGCTCTAAATCTGCTCTGCTGACCTGGTTCTCTGGCTCTAGAGCAGCTCTGCTGACCTGGTTCTCTTGCTCTAGAGCAGCGCTGCTGACCTGGTTCTCTGGCTCTAAAGCAGCTCTGCTTCCTGGTTCTCTAGCTCTAGAGCAGCTCTGCGGACCTGGTTCTCTGGCTCTAAAGCAGCTCGGCTGACCTGGTTCTCTCCCTCTAAAGAGATCTGCTGACCTGGTTCTCTGGCTCTAAAGCAGTTCTGCTGACCTGGTTCTCTGCCTCTAGAGCAGCTCTGCTGACCTGGTTCTATGGCTCTAAAGCAGCTCGGCTGACCTGGTTTTCTGGCTCTAGAGCAGCTCTGCTGACCCGGTTCTATGGCTCTAAAGCAGTTCTGCTGACATGGTTCTCTGGCTCTAGAGCAGCTCTGCTGACCTGGTTATCTCCCTCTGGAGCAGCTCTGCTGACCTGGTTCTCTCCCTCTAAAGCGGCTCTACTCACCTGGTTTCTCTGACTCTACAGCGGCTCTGCTGGCCTGGTTCTCTGGCTCTAGAGCAGCTCTGCTGACCTGGTTCTTAGGGTCTAGGGCAGCTCTGCTGACCTGGTTCTCTGGCTCTAAAGCAGCTCTGCTGACCTGGTTCTATGGCTTTAAAGCAGGTCTGCTGACTTGGTTCTCTGGCTCTAGAGCAGCTCTGCTGACCTGGTTCTCTGGCTCTAAAAGCTGCTCTGCTGACCTGGTTCTGTGGCTCTAAAGCAGCTCTGCTGGCCAAGTTCTCTGGCTCTAAAGCAGCTCTGCTGACCTGGTTCTCTCCCTCTAAAGCAGCTCTGCTGACCTGGTTTCTCTGGCTCTAGAGCAGTTCTGCTGACCTGGTTCTCTGCCTCTAGAGCAGCTCTGCTGACCTGGTTCTATGGCTCTAAAGCAGCTCGGCTGACCTGGTTTTCTGGCTCTAGAGCAGCTCTGCTGACCCGGTTTTATGGCTCTAAAGCAGTTCTGCTGACATGGTTCTCTGGCTCTAGAGCAGCTCTGCTGACCTGGTTATCTCCCTCTGGAGCAGCTCTGCTGACCTGGTTCTCTCCCTCTAAAGCGGCTCTACTCACCTGGTTTCTCTGACTCTACAGCGGCTCTGCTGGCCTGGTTCTCTGGCTCCAGAGCAGCTCTGCTGACCTGGTTCTTAGGGTCTAGGGCAGCTCTGCTGACCTGGTTCTCTGGCTCTAAAGCAGCTCTGCTGACCTGGTTCTATGGCTTTAAAGCAGCTCTGCTGACTTGGTTCTCTGGCTCTAGAGCAGCTCTGCTGACCTGGTTCTCTGGCTCTAAAAGCTGCTCTGCTCACCTGGTTCTGTGGCTCTAAAGCAGCTCTGCTGGCCTAGTTCTCTGGCTCTAAAGCAGCTCTGCTGACCTGGTTCTCTCCCTCTAAAGCAGCTCTGCATGACCTGGTTTCTCTGGCTCTACAGCAGTTCTGCTGACCTGGTTCTCTGGCTCTAGATCAGCTCTGCTGACCTAGTTCTTAGGCTCTAGAGCAGCTCTGCTGACCTGGTTCTCTGGCTCTAAAGCAGCTCTGCTGACCCAGTTCTATGGCTCTAAAGCAGTTCTGCTGACCTGGTTCTCTGGCTCTAGAGCATCTCTGCTGACCTGGTCCCTCGGCTCTAAAGCAGACCTGCTGACCTGGTTCTCTCCCTCTAAAGCAGCTCTGCTGACCTGGTTCTCTCGCTCTAAAACAGCTCTACTGACCTGGTTTCTCTGGCTCTACAGCAGCTCTGCCGACCTGGTTTCTCTGGCTCTACAGCAGCTCTGCTGACCTGGTTCTTGGCTTCTAGAACAACTCTGCTGACCTGGGTCTCTGGCTCTAAAGCAGCTCTGCTGACCTGGTTCTCTGGCTCTAGAGCAGCTCTGCTGACCTGGTTCTCTGGCTCTAAAGCAGCTCTGCTGACCTGGTTCTCTCCCTCTAAATCAGCTCTGCTGTCCTGGTTCTCTGGCTCTAGAGCAGCTCTGCTGACCTGGTTCTCTGCTTTCAGAGCAGCTCTGATGACCTGGTTCTCTTGCTCTAGAGCAGCTCTGCTGACCTGGTTCTCTGGCTCTAAAGCAGCTCTGCTGACCTGGTTCTATGGCTCTAAAGCAGCTCGGCTGACCTGGTTTTCTGGCTCTAAAGCAGCTCTGCTGACCTGGTTCTCTCCCTCTAAAACAGCTCTGCTGACCTCGTTCTCTGGCTCCAAAGCAGCTCTGCTGACCTGGTTCTATGGCTCTAAAGTAGCTCTGCTTCCTGGTTCTCTAGCTCTAGAGCAGCTCTGCTGACCTGGTTCTCTGGCTCTAAAGCAGCTCTGCCGACCTGGTCCTCTTCCTCTAAAGAGCTCTGCTGACCTGTTCTCTCCCTCTAAAGAGCTCTGCTGACCTGGTTCTCTGGCTCTAAAGCAGTTCTCCTGACCTGGTTCTCTTCCTCTAGAGCAGCTCTGCTGACCTGGTTCTACGGCTCTAAAGCAGCTCGGCTGACCTGGTTTTCTGGCTCTAAAGCAGCTCTGCTGGTCTAGTTCTCTGGCTCTAAAGCAGCTCTGCTGACCGGGTCCTCTCCCTTTAAAGCAGCTCTGCTGACCTGGTTTCTCTGGCTCTACAGCAGTTCTGCTGACCTGGTTCTTAGGCTCTAGAGCAGCTCTGCTGACCTGGTTCTCTGGCTCTAAAGCAGCTCTGCTGACCCAGTTCCATGGCTCTAAAGCAGTTCTGCCGACCTGGTTCTCTGGCTCTAGAGCAGCTCCGCTGACCTGGTCCCTCGGCTCTAAAGCAGACCTGCTGACCTGGTTCTCTCCCTCTAAAGCAGCTCTGCTGACCTGGTTTCTCTGGCTCTACAGCAGCTCTGCTGACCTGGTTCTCGGCCTCTAGAGAAGCTCTGCTGACCTGGGTCTCTGGCTCTAAAGTAGCTCTGCTGACCTGGTTCTCTGGCTCTAGAGCAGCTCTGCTGACCTGGTTCTCTGGCTCTAAAGCAGCTCTGCTGACCCAGTTCCATGGCTCTAAAGCAGTTCTGCTGACCTGGTTCTCTGGCTCTAGAGCAGCTCTGCTGACCTTTTCCCTCGGCTCTAAAGCAGCTCTGCTGACCTGGTTCTCTCGCTCTAAAGCAGCTCTACTGACCTGGTTTCTCTGGCTCTACAGCAGCTATGCTGACCTGGTTTCTCTGGCTCTACAGCAGCTCTGCTGACCTGGTTCTAGGCCTCTAGAGCAGCTCTGCTGACCTGGGTCTCTGGCTCTAAAGCAGCTCTGCTGACCTGGTTCTCTGGCTCTAGAGCAGCTCTGCTGACCTGGTTCTCTGGCTCTAAAGCAGCTCTGCTGACCTGGTTCTCTCACTCTAAATCAGCTCTGCTGACCTGGTTCTCTGGCTCTAGAGCAGCTCTGCTGACCTGATTCTCTGCCTCTAGAGCAGCTCTGCTGACCTGGTTCTCTTGCTCTGGAGCAGCTCTGCTGACCTGGTTCTCTGGCTCTAAAGTAGCTCTGCTTACTGGTTCTCTAGCTCTAGAGCAGCTCTGCTGACCTGGTTCTCTGGCTCTAAAGCAGCTCGGCTGAACTGGTTCTCTCCCTCTAAAGAGATATGCTGACCTGGTTCTCTGGCTCTAAAGCAGTTCTGCTGACCTGGTTCTCTGCCTCTAGAGCAGCTCTGCTGACCTGGTTCTATGGCTCTAAAGGAGCTCGGCTGACCTGGTTTTCTGCCTCTAGAGCAGTTCTGCTGACCCGGTTCTATGGCTCTAAAGCAGTTCTGCTGACATGGTTCTCTGGCTCTAGAGCAGCTCTGCTGACCTGGTTCTCTCCCTCTAAAGCAGCTCTACTGATCTGGTTTCTCTGACTCTACAGCAGCTCTGCTGGCCTGGTTCTCTGGCTCTAAAGCAGCTCTGCTAACCTGGTTCTCTGGCTCTAAAGCAGCTCTGCTTCCTGGTTCTCTAGCTCTAGAGCAGCTCTGCGGACCTGGTTCTCTGGCTCTAAAGCAGCTCGGCTGACCTGGTTCTCTCCCTCTAAAGAGATCTGCTGACCTGGTTCTCTGGCTCTAAAGCAGTTCTGCTGACCTGGTTCTCTGCCTCTAGAGCAGCTCTGCTGACCTGGTTCTATGGCTCTAAAGCAGCTCGGCTGACCTGGTTTTCTGGCTCTAGAGCAGCTCTGCTGACCCGGTTCTATGGCTCTAAAGCAGTTCTGCTGACATGGTTCTCTGGCTCTAGAGCAGCTCTGCTGACCTGGTTATCTCCCTCTGGAGCAGCTCTGCTGACCTGGTTCTCTCCCTCTAAAGCGGCTCTACTCACCTGGTTTCTCTGACTCTACAGCGGCTCTGCTGGCCTGGTTCTCTGGCTCTAGAGCAGCTCTGCTGACCTGCTTCTTAGGGTCTAGGGCAGCTCTGCTGACCTGGTTCTCTGGCTCTAAAGCAGCTCTGCTGACCTGGTTCTATGGCTTTAAAGCAGGTCTGCTGACTTGGTTCTCTGGCTCTAGAGCAGCTCTGCTGACCTGGTTCTCTGGCTCTAAAAGCTGCTCTGCTGACCTGGTTCTGTGGCTCTAAAGCAGCTCTGCTGGCCTAGTTCTCTGGCTCTAAAGCAGCTCTGCTGACCTGGTTCCCTCCCTCTAAAGCAGCTCTGCTGACCTGGTTTCTCTGGCTCTAGAGCAGTTCTGCTGACCTGGTTCTCTGCCTCTAGAGCAGCTCTGCTGACCTGGTTCTATGGCTCTAAAGCAGCTCGGCTGACCTGGTTTTCTGGCTCTAGAGCAGCTCTGCTGACCCGGTTCTATGGCTCTAAAGCAGTTCTGCTGACATGGTTCTCTGGCTCTAGAGCAGCTCTGCTGACCTGGTTATCTCCCTCTGGAGCAGCTCTGCTGACCTGGTTCTCTCCCTCTAAAGCGGCTCTACTCACCTGGTTTCTCTGACTCTACAGCGGCTCTGCTGGCCTGGTTCTCTGGCTCCAGAGCAGCTCTGCTGACCTGGTTCTTAGGGTCTAGGGCAGCTCTGCTGACCTGGTTCTCTGGCTCTAAAGCAGCTCTGCTGACCTGGTTCTATGGCTTTAAAGCAGCTCTGCTGACTTGGTTCTCTGGCTCTAGAGCAGCTCTACTGAGCTGGTTTCTCTGGCTCTACAGCAGCTATGCTGACCAGGTTTCACCGGCTCTACAGCAGCTCTGCTGACCTGGTTCTAGGCCTCTAGAGCAGCTCCACTGACCTGGGTCTCTGGTTTTAAAGCAGCTCTGCTGACCTGGTTCTCTGGCTCTAGAGCAGCTCTGCTGACCTGGTTCTCTGGCTCTAAATCTGCTCTGCTGACCTGGTTCTCTGGCTCTAGAGCAGCTCTGCTGACCTGGTTCTCTTGCTCTAGAGCAGCGCTGCTGACCTGGTTCTCTGGCTCTAAAGCAGCTCTGCTTCCTGGTTCTCTAGCTCTAGAGCAGCTCTGCGGACCTGGTTCTCTGGCTCTAAAGCAGCTCGGCTGACCTGGTTCTCTCCCTCTAAAGAGATCTGCTGACCTGGTTCTCTGGCTCTAAAGCAGTTCTGCTGACCTGGTTCTCTGCCTCTAGAGCAGCTCTGCTGACCTGGTTCTATGGCTCTAAAGCAGCTCGGCTGACCTGGTTTTCTGGCTCTAGAGCAGCTCTGCTGACCCGGTTCTATGGCTCTAAAGCAGTTCTGCTGACATGGTTCTCTGGCTCTAGAGCAGCTCTGCTGACCTGGTTATCTCCCTCTGGAGCAGCTCTGCTGACCTGGTTCTCTCCCTCTAAAGCGGCTCTACTCACCTGGTTTCTCTGACTCTACAGCGGCTCTGCTGGCCTGGTTCTCTGGCTCTAGAGCAGCTCTGCTGACCTGGTTCTTAGGGTCTAGGGCAGCTCTGCTGACCTGGTTCTCTGGCTCTAAAGCAGCTCTGCTGACCTGGTTCTATGGCTTTAAAGCAGGTCTGCTGACTTGGTTCTCTGGCTCTAGAGCAGCTCTGCTGACCTGGTTCTCTGGCTCTAAAAGCTGCTCTGCTGACCTGGTTCTGTGGCTCTAAAGCAGCTCTGCTGGCCAAGTTCTCTGGCTCTAAAGCAGCTCTGCTGACCTGGTTCTCTCCCTCTAAAGCAGCTCTGCTGACCTGGTTTCTCTGGCTCTAGAGCAGTTCTGCTGACCTGGTTCTCTGCCTCTAGAGCAGCTCTGCTGACCTGGTTCTATGGCTCTAAAGCAGCTCGGCTGACCTGGTTTTCTGGCTCTAGAGCAGCTCTGCTGACCCGGTTTTATGGCTCTAAAGCAGTTCTGCTGACATGGTTCTCTGGCTCTAGAGCAGCTCTGCTGACCTGGTTATCTCCCTCTGGAGCAGCTCTGCTGACCTGGTTCTCTCCCTCTAAAGCGGCTCTACTCACCTGGTTTCTCTGACTCTACAGCGGCTCTGCTGGCCTGGTTCTCTGGCTCCAGAGCAGCTCTGCTGACCTGGTTCTTAGGGTCTAGGGCAGCTCTGCTGACCTGGTTCTCTGGCTCTAAAGCAGCTCTGCTGACCTGGTTCTATGGCTTTAAAGCAGCTCTGCTGACTTGGTTCTCTGGCTCTAGAGCAGCTCTGCTGACCTGGTTCTCTGGCTCTAAAAGCTGCTCTGCTCACCTGGTTCTGTGGCTCTAAAGCAGCTCTGCTGGCCTAGTTCTCTGGCTCTAAAGCAGCTCTGCTGACCTGGTTCTCTCCCTCTAAAGCAGCTCTGCATGACCTGGTTTCTCTGGCTCTACAGCAGTTCTGCTGACCTGGTTCTCTGGCTCTAGATCAGCTCTGCTGACCTAGTTCTTAGGCTCTAGAGCAGCTCTGCTGACCTGGTTCTCTGGCTCTAAAGCAGCTCTGCTGACCCAGTTCTATGGCTCTAAAGCAGTTCTGCTGACCTGGTTCTCTGGCTCTAGAGCATCTCTGCTGACCTGGTCCCTCGGCTCTAAAGCAGACCTGCTGACCTGGTTCTCTCCCTCTAAAGCAGCTCTGCTGACCTGGTTCTCTCGCTCTAAAACAGCTCTACTGACCTGGTTTCTCTGGCTCTACAGCAGCTCTGCCGACCTGGTTTCTCTGGCTCTACAGCAGCTCTGCTGACCTGGTTCTTGGCTTCTAGAACAACTCTGCTGACCTGGGTCTCTGGCTCTAAAGCAGCTCTGCTGACCTGGTTCTCTGGCTCTAGAGCAGCTCTGCTGACCTGGTTCTCTGGCTCTAAAGCAGCTCTGCTGACCTGGTTCTCTCCCTCTAAATCAGCTCTGCTGTCCTGGTTCTCTGGCTCTAGAGCAGCTCTGCTGACCTGGTTCTCTGCCTTCAGAGCAGCTCTGATGACCTGGTTCTCTTGCTCTAGAGCAGCTCTGCTGACCTGGTTCTCTGGCTCTAAAGCAGCTCTGCTGACCTAGTTCTATGGCTCTAAAGCAGCTCGGCTGACCTGGTTTTCTGGCTCTAAAGCAGCTCTGCTGACCTGGTTCTCTCCCTCTAAAACAGCTCTGCTGACCTCGTTCTCTGGCTCCAAAGCAGCTCTGCTGACCTGGTTCTATGGCTCTAAAGTAGCTCTGCTTCCTGGTTCTCTAGCTCTAGAGCAGCTCTGCTGACCTGGTTCTCTGGCTCTAAAGCAGCTCTGCCGACCTGGTCCTCTTCCTCTAAAGAGCTCTGCTGACCTGTTCTCTCCCTCTAAAGAGCTCTGCTGACCTGGTTCTCTGGCTCTAAAGCAGTTCTCCTGACCTGGTTCTCTTCCTCTAGAGCAGCTCTGCTGACCTGGTTCTACGGCTCTAAAGCAGCTCGGCTGACCTGGTTTTCTGGCTCTAAAGCAGCTCTGCTGGTCTAGTTCTCTGGCTCTAAAGCAGCTCTGCTGACCGGGTCCTCTCCCTTTAAAGCAGCTCTGCTGACCTGGTTTCTCTGGCTCTACAGCAGTTCTGCTGACCTGGTTCTTAGGCTCTAGAGCAGCTCTGCTGACCTGGTTCTCTGGCTCTAAAGCAGCTCTGCTGACCCAGTTCCATGGCTCTAAAGCAGTTCTGCCGACCTGGTTCTCTGGCTCTAGAGCAGCTCCGCTGACCTGGTCCCTCGGCTCTAAAGCAGACCTGCTGACCTGGTTCTCTCCCTCTAAAGCAGCTCTGCTGACCTGGTTTCTCTGGCTCTACAGCAGCTCTGCTGACCTGGTTCTCGGCCTCTAGAGAAGCTCTGCTGACCTGGGTCTCTGGCTCTAAAGTAGCTCTGCTGACCTGGTTCTCTGGCTCTAGAGCAGCTCTGCTGACCTGGTTCTCTGGCTCTAAAGCAGCTCTGCTGACCCAGTTCCATGGCTCTAAAGCAGTTCTGCTGACCTGGTTCTCTGGCTCTAGAGCAGCTCTGCTGACCTTTTCCCTCGGCTCTAAAGCAGCTCTGCTGACCTGGTTCTCTCGCTCTAAAGCAGCTCTACTGACCTGGTTTCTCTGGCTCTACAGCAGCTATGCTGACCTGGTTTCTCTGGCTCTACAGCAGCTCTTCTGACCTGGTTCTAGGCCTCTAGAGCAGCTCTGCTGACCTGGGTCTCTGGCTCTAAAGCAGCTCTGCTGACCTGGTTCTCTGGCTCTAGAGCAGCTCTGCTGACCTGGTTCTCTGGCTCTAAAGCAGCTCTGCTGACCTGGTTCTCTCACTCTAAATCAGCTCTGCTGACCTGGTTCTCTGGCTCTAGAGCAGCTCTGCTGACCTGATTCTCTGCCTCTAGAGCAGCTCTGCTGACCTGGTTCTCTTGCTCTGGAGCAGCTCTGCTGACCTGGTTCTCTGGCTCTAAAGCAGCTCTGCTTACTGGTTCTCTAGCTCTAGAGCAGCTCTGCTGACCTGGTTCTCTGGCTCTAAAGCAGCTCGGCTGAACTGGTTCTCTCCCTCTAAAGAGATATGCTGACCTGGTTCTCTGGCTCTAAAGCAGTTCTGCTGACCTGGTTCTCTGCCTCTAGAGCAGCTCTGCTGACCTGGTTCTCTCCCTCTAAAGCAGCTCTGCTGACCTGGTTCCCTCCCTCTAAAGCAGCTCTGCTGACCTGGTTTCTCTGGCTCTAGAGCAGTTCTGCTGACCTGGTTCTCTGCCTCTAGAGCAGCTCTGCTGACCTGGTTCTATGGCTCTAAAGCAGCTCGGCTGACCTGGTTTTCTGGCTCTAGAGCAGCTCTGCTGACCCGGTTCTATGGCTCTAAAGCAGTTCTGCTGACATGGTTCTCTGGCTCTAGAGCAGCTCTGCTGACCTGGTTATCTCCCTCTGGAGCAGCTCTGCTGACCTGGTTCTCTCCCTCTAAAGCGGCTCTACTCACCTGGTTTCTCTGACTCTACAGCGGCTCTGCTGGCCTGGTTCTCTGGCTCCAGAGCAGCTCTGCTGACCTGGTTCTTAGGGTCTAGGGCAGCTCTGCTGACCTGGTTCTCTGGCTCTAAAGCAGCTCTGCTGACCTGGTTCTATGGCTTTAAAGCAGCTCTGCTGACTTGGTTCTCTGGCTCTAGAGCAGCTCTACTGAGCTGGTTTCTCTGGCTCTACAGCAGCTATGCTGACCAGGTTTCACCGGCTCTACAGCAGCTCTGCTGACCTGGTTCTAGGCCTCTAGAGCAGCTCCACTGACCTGGGTCTCTGGTTTTAAAGCAGCTCTGCTGACCTGGTTCTCTGGCTCTAGAGCAGCTCTGCTGACCTGGTTCTCTGGCTCTAAATCTGCTCTGCTGACCTGGTTCTCTGGCTCTAGAGCAGCTCTGCTGACCTGGTTCTCTTGCTCTAGAGCAGCGCTGCTGACCTGGTTCTCTGGCTCTAAAGCAGCTCTGCTTCCTGGTTCTCTAGCTCTAGAGCAGCTCTGCGGACCTGGTTCTCTGGCTCTAAAGCAGCTCGGCTGACCTGGTTCTCTCCCTCTAAAGAGATCTGCTGACCTGGTTCTCTGGCTCTAAAGCAGTTCTGCTGACCTGGTTCTCTGCCTCTAGAGCAGCTCTGCTGACCTGGTTCTATGGCTCTAAAGCAGCTCGGCTGACCTGGTTTTCTGGCTCTAGAGCAGCTCTGCTGACCCGGTTCTATGGCTCTAAAGCAGTTCTGCTGACATGGTTCTCTGGCTCTAGAGCAGCTCTGCTGACCTGGTTATCTCCCTCTGGAGCAGCTCTGCTGACCTGGTTCTCTCCCTCTAAAGCGGCTCTACTCACCTGGTTTCTCTGACTCTACAGCGGCTCTGCTGGCCTGGTTCTCTGGCTCTAGAGCAGCTCTGCTGACCTGGTTCTTAGGGTCTAGGGCAGCTCTGCTGACCTGGTTCTCTGGCTCTAAAGCAGCTCTGCTGACCTGGTTCTATGGCTTTAAAGCAGGTCTGCTGACTTGGTTCTCTGGCTCTAGAGCAGCTCTGCTGACCTGGTTCTCTGGCTCTAAAAGCTGCTCTGCTGACCTGGTTCTGTGGCTCTAAAGCAGCTCTGCTGGCCAAGTTCTCTGGCTCTAAAGCAGCTCTGCTGACCTGGTTCTCTCCCTCTAAAGCAGCTCTGCTGACCTGGTTTCTCTGGCTCTAGAGCAGTTCTGCTGACCTGGTTCTCTGCCTCTAGAGCAGCTCTGCTGACCTGGTTCTATGGCTCTAAAGCAGCTCGGCTGACCTGGTTTTCTGGCTCTAGAGCAGCTCTGCTGACCCGGTTTTATGGCTCTAAAGCAGTTCTGCTGACATGGTTCTCTGGCTCTAGAGCAGCTCTGCTGACCTGGTTATCTCCCTCTGGAGCAGCTCTGCTGACCTGGTTCTCTCCCTCTAAAGCGGCTCTACTCACCTGGTTTCTCTGACTCTACAGCGGCTCTGCTGGCCTGGTTCTCTGGCTCCAGAGCAGCTCTGCTGACCTGGTTCTTAGGGTCTAGGGCAGCTCTGCTGACCTGGTTCTCTGGCTCTAAAGCAGCTCTGCTGACCTGGTTCTATGGCTTTAAAGCAGCTCTGCTGACTTGGTTCTCTGGCTCTAGAGCAGCTCTGCTGACCTGGTTCTCTGGCTCTAAAAGCTGCTCTGCTCACCTGGTTCTGTGGCTCTAAAGCAGCTCTGCTGGCCTAGTTCTCTGGCTCTAAAGCAGCTCTGCTGACCTGGTTCTCTCCCTCTAAAGCAGCTCTGCATGACCTGGTTTCTCTGGCTCTACAGCAGTTCTGCTGACCTGGTTCTCTGGCTCTAGATTAGCTCTGCTGACCTAGTTCTTAGGCTCTAGAGCAGCTCTGCTGACCTGGTTCTCTGGCTCTAAAGCAGCTCTGCTGACCCAGTTCTATGGCTCTAAAGCAGTTCTGCTGACCTGGTTCTCTGGCTCTAGAGCATCTCTGCTGACCTGGTCCCTCGGCTCTAAAGCAGACCTGCTGACCTGGTTCTCTCCCTCTAAAGCAGCTCTGCTGACCTGGTTCTCTCGCTCTAAAACAGCTCTACTGACCTGGTTTCTCTGGCTCTACAGCAGCTCTGCCGACCTGGTTTCTCTGGCTCTACAGCAGCTCTGCTGACCTGGTTCTTGGCTTCTAGAACAACTCTGCTGACCTGGGTCTCTGGCTCTAAAGCAGCTCTGCTGACCTGGTTCTCTGGCTCTAGAGCAGCTCTGCTGACCTGGTTCTCTGGCTCTAAAGCAGCTCTGCTGACCTGGTTCTCTCCCTCTAAATCAGCTCTGCTGTCCTGGTTCTCTGGCTCTAGAGCAGCTCTGCTGACCTGGTTCTCTGCCTTCAGAGCAGCTCTGATGACCTGGTTCTCTTGCTCTAGAGCAGCTCTGCTGACCTGGTTCTCTGGCTCTAAAGCAGCTCTGCTGACCTGGTTCTATGGCTCTAAAGCAGCTCGGCTGACCTGGTTTTCTGGCTCTAAAGCAGCTCTGCTGACCTGGTTCTCTCCCTCTAAAACAGCTCTGCTGACCTCGTTCTCTGGCTCCAAAGCAGCTCTGCTGACCTGGTTCTATGGCTCTAAAGTAGCTCTGCTTCCTGGTTCTCTAGCTCTAGAGCAGCTCTGCTGACCTGGTTCTCTGGCTCTAAAGCAGCTCTGCCGACCTGGTCCTCTTCCTCTAAAGAGCTCTGCTGACCTGTTCTCTCCCTCTAAAGAGCTCTGCTGACCTGGTTCTCTGGCTCTAAAGCAGTTCTCCTGACCTGGTTCTCTTCCTCTAGAGCAGCTCTGCTGACCTGGTTCTACGGCTCTAAAGCAGCTCGGCTGACCTGGTTTTCTGGCTCTAAAGCAGCTCTGCTGGTCTAGTTCTCTGGCTCTAAAGCAGCTCTGCTGACCGGGTCCTCTCCCTTTAAAGCAGCTCTGCTGACCTGGTTTCTCTGGCTCTACAGCAGTTCTGCTGACCTGGTTCTTAGGCTCTAGAGCAGCTCTGCTGACCTGGTTCTCTGGCTCTAAAGCAGCTCTGCTGACCCAGTTCCATGGCTCTAAAGCAGTTCTGCCGACCTGGTTCTCTGGCTCTAGAGCAGCTCCGCTGACCTGGTCCCTCGGCTCTAAAGCAGACCTGCTGACCTGGTTCTCTCCCTCGAAAGCAGCTCTGCTGACCTGGTTTCTCTGGCTCTACAGCAGCTCTGCTGACCTGGTTCTCGGCCTCTAGAGAAGCTCTGCTGACCTGGGTCTCTGGCTCTAAAGTAGCTCTGCTGACCTGGTTCTCTGGCTCTAGAGCAGCTCTGCTGACCTGGTTCTCTGGCTCTAAAGCAGCTCTGCTGACCCAGTTCCATGGCTCTAAAGCAGTTCTGCTGACCTGGTTCTCTGGCTCTAGAGCAGCTCTGCTGACCTTTTCCCTCGGCTCTAAAGCAGCTCTGCTGACCTGGTTCTCTCGCTCTAAAGCAGCTCTACTGACCTGGTTTCTCTGGCTCTACAGCAGCTATGCTGACCTGGTTTCTCTGGCTCTACAGCAGCTCTGCTGACCTGGTTCTAGGCCTCTAGAGCAGCTCTGCTGACCTGGGTCTCTGGCTCTAAAGCAGCTCTGCTGACCTGGTTCTCTGGCTCTAGAGCAGCTCTGCTGACCTGGTTCTCTGGCTCTAAAGCAGCTCTGCTGACCTGGTTCTCTCACTCTAAATCAGCTCTGCTGACCTGGTTCTCTGGCTCTAGAGCAGCTCTGCTGACCTGATTCTCTGCCTCTAGAGCAGCTCTGCTGACCTGGTTCTCTTGCTCTGGAGCAGCTCTGCTGACCTGGTTCTCTGGCTCTAAAGCAGCTCTGCTTACTGGTTCTCTAGCTCTAGAGCAGCTCTGCTGACCTGGTTCTCTGGCTCTAAAGCAGCTCGACTGAACTGGTTCTCTCCCTCTAAAGAGATATGCTGACCTGGTTCTCTGGCTCTAAAGCAGTTCTGCTGACCTGGTTCTCTGCCTCTAGAGCAGCTCTGCTGACCTGGTTCTATGGCTCTAAAGGAGCTCGGCTGACCTGGTTTTCTGCCTCTAGAGCAGTTCTGCTGACCCGGTTCTATGGCTCTAAAGCAGTTCTGCTGACATGGTTCTCTGGCTCTAGAGCAGCTCTGCTGACCTGGTTCTCTCCCTCTAAAGCAGCTCTACTGATCTGGTTTCTCTGACTCTACAGCAGCTCTGCTGGCCTGGTTCTCTGGCTCTAAAGCAGCTCTGCTAACCTGGTTCTATGGCTTTAAAGCAGCTCTGCTGACTTGGTTCTCTGGCTCTAGAGCAGCTCTGCTGACCTGGTTCTCTGGCTCTAAAAGCAGCTCTGCTGACCTGGTTCTGTTGCTCTAAAGCAGCTCTACTGGCCTAGTTCTCTGGCTCTAAAGCAGCTCTGCTGACCTGGTTCTCTCCCTCTAAAGCAGCTCTGCTGACCTGGTTTCTCTGGCTCTACAGCAGTTCTTCTGACCTGGTTCTCTGGCTCTAGATCAGCTCTGCTGACCTAGTTCTTAGGCTCTAGAGCAGCTCTACCGACCTGGTTCTCTGGCTCTAAAGCAGCTCTGATGACCCAGTTCTATGGCTCTAAAGCAGTTCTGCTGTCCTGGTTCTCTGGCTCTAGAGCAGCTCTGCTGACCTGGTCCCTCGGCTCTAATGCAGACCTGCTGACCTGGTTCTCTCCGTCTAAAGTAGCTCTGCTGACCTGGTTCTCTCACTCTAAATCAGCTCTACTGACCTGGTTTCTCTGGCTCTACAGCAGCTCTGCCGACCTGGTTTCTCTGGCTCTACAGCAGCTCTGCTGACCTGGTTCTCTGCCTCTAGAGCAGCTCTGCTGACCTGGGTCTCTGGCTCTAAAGCAGTTCTGCTTCCTGGTTCTCTAGCTCTAGAGCAGCTCTGCTGACCTGGTTCTCTGGCTCTAAAGCAGCTCGGCTGACCTGGTTCTCCCCCTCTAAAGAGACCTGCTGACCTGGTTCTCTGGCTCTAAAGCAGTTCTGCTGACCTGGTTCTCTGCTTATAGAGCAGCTCTGCTGACCTGGTTCTATGGCTCTAAAGCAGCTCGGCTGACCTGTTTTTCTGGCTCTAGAGCAGCTCTGCTGACCTGGTTCTCTGGCTTTAGAGCAGCTCTGCTGACTTGGTTCTCTGGCTCTAAAGCAGCTCTGCTGACCTGGTTCTCTCCCTTTAAATCAGCTCTGCTGTCCTGGTTCTCTGGCTCTAGAGCAGCTCTGCTGACCTGGTTCTCTGCCTCTAGAGCAGCTCTGCTGACCTGGTTCTCTTGCTCTAGAGCAGCTCTGCTGACCTGGTTCTCTGGCTCTAAAGCAGCTCTGCTGACCTGGTTCTATGGCTCTAAAGCAGCTGGGCTGACCTGGTTTTCTGGCTCTAAAGCAGCTCTGCTGACCTGGTTCTCTCCCTCTAAAAGAGCTCTGCTGACCTGGTTCTCTAGCTCTAAAGCAGCACTGCTGACCTGGTTCTATGGCTCTAAAGTAGCTCTGTTTCCTGGTTCTCTAGCTCTAGAGCAGCTCTGCTGACCTGGTTCTCTGGCTCTAAAGCAGCTCTGCTGACCTGGTTCTCTCCCTCTAAAGAGCTCTGCTGACCTGGTTCTCTCCCTCTAAAGAGCTCTGCTGACCTGGTTCTCTGGCTCTAAAGCAGTTCTGCTGACCTGGTTCTCTGCCTCTAGAGCAGCTCTGCTGATCTGGTTCTACGGCTCTAAAGCAGCCCGGCTGACTTGGTTTTCTGGCTCTAAAGCAGCTCTGCTGGTCTAGTTGTCTGGCTCTAAAGCAGCTCTGCCCACTGGGTTCTCTCCCTTTAAAGCAGCTCTGCTGACCTGGTTTCTCTGGCTCTACAGCAATTCTGCTGACCTGGTTCTCTGGCTCTAGAGCAGCTCTACTGACCTAATTCTTAGGCTCTAGAGCAGCTCTGCTGACCTGGTTCTCTGGCTCTAAAGCAGCTCTGCTGACCCAGTTCCATGGCTCTAAAGCAGTTCTGCTGACCTGGTTCTCTGGCTCTAGAGCAGCTCCGCTGACCTGGTTCTCTTGCTCTAAAGCAGCTCTGCTGATCTGGTTCTCTCCCTCTAAATCAGGTCTGCTGTCCTGGTTCTCTGGCTCTAGAGCAGCTGTTCTGACCTGGTTCTCTGCCTCTAGAGCAGCTCTGCTGGCCTGGTTCTCTTGCTCTAGAGCAGCTCTGCTGACCTGGTTCTCTGGCTCTAAAGCAGCTCTGCTGAACTGGTTCTATGGCTCTAAAGCAGCTCGGCTGACCTGGTTTTCTGGCTCTACAGCAGCTCTGCTGACCTGGTTCTCTCCCTCTAAAGCAGCTCGGCTGACCTGGTTCTCTCACTCTAAATCAGCTCTGCTGACATGGTTCTCTGGCTCTAAAGCAGCTCTGCTGACCTGGTTCTCTGCCTCTAGAGCAGCTCTGCTGACCTGGTTCTCTTGCTCTGGAGCAGCTCTGCTGACCTGGTTCTCTGGCTCTAAAGCAGCTCTGCTTGCTGGTTCTCTACCTCTAGAGCAGCTCTGCTGACCTGGTTCTCTGGCTCTAAAGCAGCTCGGCTGACCTGGTTCTCTCCCTCTAAAGAGACCTGCTGACCTGGTTCTCTGGCTCTAAAACAGTTCTGGTGACCTGGTTCTCTGCCTCTAGAGCAGCTCTGCTGACCTGGTTCTATGGCTCTAAAGCAGATCGGCTGACCTGGTTTTCTGGCTCTAGAGTAGCTCTGCTGACCCGGTTCTATGGCTCTAAAGCAGTTCTGCTGACATGGTTCTCTGGCTCAAGAGCAGCTCTGCTGACCTGGTTCTCTCCCTCTAAAGCAGCTCTGCTGACCTGGTTCTCTCACGCTAAATCAGCTCTACTGACCTGGTTTCTCTGGCTCTACAACAGCTCTGCCGACCTGGTTTCTCTGGCTCTACAGCAGCTCTGCTGACCTGGGTCTCTGGCTCTAAAGCAGCTCTGCTTCCTGGTTCTCTAGCTCTACAGCAGCTCTGCTGACCTGGTTCTCTGGCTCTAAAGCAGCTCGGCTGACCTGGTTCTCTCCCTCTAAAGAGACCTGCTGACCTGGTTCTCTGGCTCTAAAGCAGTTCTGGTGACCTGGTTCTCTGCCTCTAGAGCAGCTCTGCTGACCTGTTTCTATGGCTCTAAAGCAGATCGGCTGACCTGGTTTTCTGGCTCTAGAGCAGCTCTGCTGACCCGGTTCTATGGCTCTAAAGCAGTTCTGCTGACATGGTTCTCTGGCTCAAGAGCAGCTCTGCTGACCTGGTTCTCTGGCTCTAAAAGCAGCTCTGCTGACCTGGTTCTGTGGCTCTAAAGCAGCTCTGCTGGCCTAGTTCTCTGGCTCTAAAGCAGCTCTGCTGACCTGGTTCTCTCCCTCTAAAGCAGCTCTGCTGACCTGGTTTCTCTGGCTCTACAGCAGTTCTGCTGACCTGGTTCTCTGGCTCTAGATCAGCTCTGCTGACCTAGTTCTTAGGCTCTAGAGCAGCTCTGCTGACCTGGTTCTCTGGCTCTAAAGCAGCTCTGCTGACCCAGTTCTATGGCTCTAAAGCAGTTCTGCTGAAATGGTTCTCTGGTTCTAGAGCAGCTCTGCTGACCTGGTCCCTCGGCTCTAAAGCAGACCTGCTGACCTGGTTCTCTCCCTCTAAAGCAGCTCTGCTGACCTGGTTCTCTCGCTCTAAAACAGCTCTACTGACCTGGTTTCTCTGGCTCTACAGCTGCTCTGCCAACCTGGTTTCTCTGGCTCTACAGCAGCTCTGCTGACCTGGTTCTCGGTCTCTAGAGCAGCTCTGCTGACCTGGGTCTCTGGCTCTAAAGCAGCTCTGCTGACCTGGTTCTCTGGCTCTAGAGCAGCTCTGCTGACCTGGTTCTCTGGCTCTAAAGCAGCTCTGCTGACCTGGTTCTCTCCCTCTAAATCAGCTCTGCTGTCCTGGTTCTCTGGCTCTAGAGCAGCTCTGCTGACCTGGTTCTCTGCCTCTAGAGCAGCTCTGCTGACCTGGTTCTCTGGCTCTACAGCAATTCTGCTGACCTGGTTCTCTGGCTCTAGAGCAGCTCTACTGACCTAATTCTTAGGCTCTAGAGCAGCTCTGCTGACCTGGTTCTCTGGCTCTAAAGCAGCTCTGCTGACCCAGTTCCATGGCTCTAAAGCAGTTCTGCTGACCTGGTTCTCTGGCTCTAGAGCAGCTCCGCTGACCTGGTTCTCTTGCTCTAAAGCAGCTCTGCTGATCTGGTTCTCTCCCTCTAAATCAGGTCTGCTGTCCTAGTTCTCTGGCTCTAGAGCAGCTGTTCTGACCTGGTTCTCTGCCTCTAGAGCAGCTCTGCTGGCCTGGTTCTCTTGCTCTAGAGCAGCTCTGCTGACCTGGTTCTCTGGCTCTAAAGCAGCTCTGCTGAACTGGTTCTATGGCTCTAAAGCAGCTCGGCTGACCTGGTTTTCTGGCTCTACAGCAGCTCTGCTGACCTGGTTCTCTCCCTCTAAAGCAGCTCGGCTGACCTGGTTCTCTCACTCTAAATCAGCTCTGCTGACATGGTTCTCTGGCTCTAAAGCAGCTCTGCTGACCTGGTTCTCTGCCTCTAGAGCAGCTCTGCTGACCTGGTTCTCTTGCTCTGGAGCAGCTCTGCTGACCTGGTTCTCTGGCTCTAAAGCAGCTCTGCTTGCTGGTTCTCTACCTCTAGAGCAGCTCTGCTGACCTGGTTCTCTGGCTCTAAAGCAGCTCGGCTGACCTGGTTCTCTCCCTCTAAAGAGACCTGCTGACCTGGTTCTCTGGCTCTAAAACAGTTCTGGTGACCTGGTTCTCTGCCTCTAGAGCAGCTCTGCTGACCTGGTTCTATGGCTCTAAAGCAGATCGGCTGACCTGGTTTTCTGGCTCTAGAGCAGCTCTGCTGACCCGGTTCTATGGCTCTAAAGCAGTTCTGCTGACATGGTTCTCTGGCTCAAGAGCAGCTCTGCTGACCTGGTTCTCTCCCTCTAAAGCAGCTCTGCTGACCTGGTTCTCTCACGCTAAATCAGCTGTACTGACATGGTTTCTCTGGCTCTACAACAGCTCTGCCGACCTGGTTTCTCTGGCTCTACAGCAGCTCTGCTGACCTGGGTCTCTGGCTCTAAAGCAGCTCTGCTTCCTGGTTCTCTAGCTCTACAGCAGCTCTGCTGACCTGGTTCTCTGGCTCTAAAGCAGCTCGGCTGACCTGGTTCTCTCCCTCTAAAGAGACCTGCTGACCTGGTTCTCTGGCTCTAAAGCAGTTCTGGTGACCTGGTTCTCTGCCTCTAGAGCAGCTCTGCTGACCTGTTTCTATGGCTCTAAAGCAGATCGGCTGACCTGGTTTTCTGGCTCTAGAGCAGCTCTGCTGACCCGGTTCTATGGCTCTAAAGCAGTTCTGCTGACATGGTTCTCTGGCTCAAGAGCAGCTCTGCTGACCTGGTTCGCTGGCTCTAAAAGCAGCTCTGCTGACCTGGTTCTGTGGCTCTAAAGCAGCTCTGCTGGCCTAGTTCTCTGGCTCTAAAGCAGCTCTGCTGACCTGGTTCTCTCCCTCTAAAGCAGCTCTGCTGACCTGGTTTCTCTGGCTCTACAGCAGTTCTGCTGACCTGGTTCTCTGGCTCTAGATCAGCTCTGCTGACCTAGTTCTTAGGCTCTAGAGCAGCTCTGCTGACCTGGTTCTCTGGCTCTAAAGCAGCTCTGCTGACCCAGTTCTATGGCTCTAAAGCAGTTCTGCTGAAATGGTTCTCTGGTTCTAGAGCAGCTCTGCTGACCTGGTCCCTCGGCTCTAAAGCAGACCTGCTGACCTGGTTCTCTCCCTCTAAAGCAGCTCTGCTGACCTGGTTTCTCTGGCTCTACAGCTGCTCTGCCAACCTGGTTTCTCTGGCTCTACAGCAGCTCTGCTGACCTGGTTCTCGGTCTCTAGAGCAGCTCTGCTGACCTGGGTCTCTGGCTCTAAAGCAGCTCTGCTGACCTGGTTCTCTGGCTCTAGAGCAGCTCTGCTGACCTGGTTCTCTGGCTCTAAAGCAGCTCTGCTGACCTGGTTCTCTCCCTCTAAATCAGCTCTGCTGTCCTGGTTCTCTGGCTCTAGAGCAGCTCTGCTGACCTGGTTCTCTGCCTCTAGAGCAGCTCTGCTGACCTGGTTCTCTTGCTCTAGAGCAGCTCTGCTGACCTGGTTCTATGGCTCTAAAGTAGCTCTGCTTCCTGGTTCTCTGGCTCTAAAGCAGTTCTGCTGACCCAGTTCCATGGCTCTAAAGCAGTTCTGCTGACCTGGTTCTCTGGCTCTAGAGCAGCTCTGCTGACCTTTTCCCTCGGCTCTAGAGCAGACCTGCTGACCTGGTTCTCTCCCTCTAAAGCAGCTCGGCTGACCTGGTTCTCTCGCTCTAAAGCAGCTCTACTGAGCTGGTTTCTCTGGCTCTACAGCAGCTATGCTGACCAGGTTTCTCTGGCTCAACAGCAGCTCTGCTGACCTGGTTCTCGGCCTCTAGAGCAGCTCTGCTGACCTGGTTCTCTGGCTCTAGAGCAGCTCTGCTGACCTGGTTCTCTGGCTCTAAAGCAGCTCTGCTGACCTGGTTCTCTCACTCTAAATCTGCTCTGCTGACCTGGTTCTCTGGCTCTAGAGCAGCTCTGCTGACCTGGTTCTCTGCCTCTAGAGCAGCTCTGCTGACCTGGTTCTCTTGCTCTAGAGCAGCTCTGCTGACCTAGTTCTCTGGCTCTAAAGCAGCTCTGCTTCCTGGTTCTCTAGGTCTAGAGCAGCTCTGCTGACCTGGTTCTCTGGCTCTAAAGCAGCTCGGCTGACCTGGTTCTCTCCCTCTAAAGAGATATGCTGACCTGGTTCTCTGGCTCTAAAGCAGTTCTGCTGACCTGGTTCTCTGCCTCTAGAGCAGCTCTGCTGACCTGGTTCTATGGCTCTAAAGCAGCTCTGCTGACCTGGTTCTCTCCCTCTAAAGCAGCTCTGCTGACCTGGTTTCTCTGGCTCTACAGCAGTTCTGCTGACCTGGTTCTCTGGCTCTAGATCAGCTCTGCTGACCTAGTTCTTAGGCTCTAGAGCAGCTCTGCTGGCCTGGTTCTCTGGCTCTAAAGCAGCTCTGCTGACCCAGTTCTATGGCTCTAAAGCAGTTATGCTGAAATGGTTCTCTGGCTCTAGAGCAGCTCTGCTGACCTGGTCCCTCGGCTCTAAAGCAGACCTGCTGACCTGGTTCTTTCCCTCTAAAGCAGCTCTGCTGACCTGGTTCTCTCGCTCTAAAACAGCTCTACTTACCTGGTTTCTCTGGCTCTACAGCAGCTCTGCCGACCTGGTTTCTCTGGCTCTACAGCAGCTCTGCTGACCTGGTTCTCGGTCACTAGAGCAGCTCTGCTGACCTGGGTCTCTGGCTCTAAAGCAGCTCTGCTGACCTGGTTCTCTGGCTCTAGAGCAGCTCTGCTGACCTGGTTCTGTGGCTCTAAAGCAGCTCTGCTGACCTGGTTCTCTCCCTCTAAACCAGCTCTGGTGTCCTGGTTCTCTGGCTCTAGAGCAGCTCTGGTGACCTGGTTCTCTGCCTCTAGAGCAGCTCTGCTGACCTGGTTCTCTTGCTCTAGAGCATCTCTGCTGACCTGGTTCTCTCCCTCTAAAACAACTCTGCTGACCTGGTTCTCTGGCTCTAAAGCAGTTCTGCTGACCAAGTTCCATGGCTCTAAAGCAGTTCTGCTGACCTGGTTCTCTGGCTCTAGAGCAGCTCTGCTGACCTTTTCCCTCGGCTCTAGAACAGACCTGCTGACCTGGTTCTCTCCCTCTAAAGCAGCTCTGCTGACCTGGTTCTCTCGCTCTAAAGCAGCTCTACTTAGCTCGTTTCTCTGGCTCTACAGCAGCTATGCTGACCAGGTTTCTCTGGCTCAACAGCAGATCTGCTGACCTGGTTATCGGCCTCTAGAGCAGCTCTGCTGACCTGGGTCTCTGGCTCTAAAGCAGCTCTGCTGACCTGGTTCTATGGCTTTAAAGCAGCTCTGCTGACTTGGTTCTCTGGCTCTCGAGCAGCTCTGCTGACCTGGTTCTCTGGCTCTAAAAGCAGCTCTGCTGACCTGGTTCTGTGGCTCTAAAGCAGCTCTGCTGGCCTAGTTCTCTGGCTCTAAAGCAGCTCTGCTGACCTGGTTCTCTCCCTCTAAAGCAGCTCTGCTGACCTGGTTTCTCTGGCTCTACAGCAGTTCTGCTGACCTGGTTCTCTGGCTCTAGATCAGCTCTGCTGACCTAGTTCTTAGGCTCTAGAGCAGGGTGAGCAGTCTATATATCGACTTTTTAATATCAAGGGACAGAAATATCGAGTCAAAAATATCGAATGTACAAAATATCGAAATAGATAATATCGATGTGAAAAATATCGTTTTTTTATTTTTACTTATATGTCGATGTAAGTAATATCGTTAGTAATAATATCGACATGTGAAAATATCGTCATTGTATTTTTTAGTAAATATTTTGAAGTTGTTTGTATAAATAGTTAAAATGTATATAATATGAGAAATATTTATATTGTTTTAGGGGCGGGATGTTGGGTTATAGGGGATAAGGGTGGGGAGTGTTTTAAAAAAGTTGATTAATTTTTTTGATATATTGTAAAATTTATTAGAAAATTTTATTTAAAATGTGAAATGTATATTTAATTTTAGAAGCGGGATGTTGGTTTATAGGGGATAAGGGTGGGAAGTGTTTTAAAAATGTTTATATATTGTTCAATTTAAAAAAAAAATAATTTAGAAATTGTAAATTAAATTTAGAATTGTAAAAAAATTTTTAGGGGATAAGGGTGGGAAGTGTTTTAAAAATGTTTATATATTTTTAAAAATTTGTAAAAAAATTTTTAGAAATTGTAAATGAAATTTAGAATTTTACAAATAATTTTAGGAGCGGGATGTTGGTTTATAGGGGATAAGGGTGGGAAGTGTTTAAAAAATGTTTATATATTTGTTAATTTTGTATTAAAATTATTTAGAAATTGTAAATTAAATTTCGAATTTTACAAATATTTTTAGGAGCGGGATGTTGGTTTATAGGGGATAAGGGTGGGAAGTGTTTTAAAAATGTTTATATATTGTTTAATTTTTAAAAAAAATTATTTAGAAATTGTAAATTAAATTTCGAATTTTACAAATAATTTTAGGAGCGGGATGTTGGTTTAGAGGGGATAAGGGTGGGAAGTGTTTTAAAAATGTTTATATATTTGTTAATTTTGTATTAAAATTATTTAGAAATTGAAAATTACATTTCGAATTTTACAAATATTTTTAGGAGCGGGATGTTGGTTTATAGGGGATAAGGGTGGGAAGTGTTTTAAAAATGTTTATATATTGTTTAATTTTAAAAAAAATTGATTTAGAAATCGTAAATTTAATTTCGAATTTTACAAATATTATTAGGAGCGGGATGTTGGTTTATAGGGGATAAGGGTGGGAAGTGTTTTAAAAAATTTTATATAATGTTTAATTTTGTAAAAAAATTATTTAGAAATAGTAAATTAAATTTCTAAAATTACAAATAATTTTAGGAGCGGGATGTTGGTTGATAGGGGATAAGGGTGGGAAGTGTTTGAAAAATGTTTATATATTTGTTAATTTTTAATAAAAATTATTTTGAAATTGTAAATTAAATTTAGAATTTTACAAATAATTTTAGGAGCGGAATGTTGGGTTATAGGGGATAAGGTTGGGAAGTTAATTTAAAATGTTTATATATTTTTAAATTTAAAAAAATAATTATTTAGAAAATTTAAATATAATTTAGAATTTTACTAATCCCATAATTAAATATAGATTTCTGTCAGACTAGTAAATTAATTAAGTTCAGTGTCCAGCACTTATCTTAATTAACTATAGAGTGGAGTGGGAATAGTAAATGAATTAAGTTCAGTGTCCAGCACCTACTCTAATTTAATATAGGTTGGAGTGAGAATAGTAAATTAATTAAGTTCAGTGTCCAGCACTTATCTTAATTAAATATAGACTGGAGTAGGAATAGTAAATTAATTCAGTTCAGTGTCCAGCACATACTGTAATTAAATATAGGTTGGAGTGAGAATAGTAAATTTATTAAGTTCAGTGTCCAGCACTTATCTTCATTTAATATAGACTGGAGTGGGAATAGTAAATTATTTTAGTTCAGTGTCCAGCACTTATCTTAATTTAATATAGACTGGAGTGGGAATAGTAAATTATTTTAGTTCAGTGTCCAGCAGCAACGCTAATTTAATATAGGTTGGAGTGAGAATAGTAAATTAATTAAGTTCAGTGTCCAGCAGTTATCTTAATTAAATATAAACTGGAGTGGGAATAGTAAATTAATTAAGTTCAGTGTCCAGCACCTACTCTAATTTAATATAGGTTGGAGTGAGAATAGTAAATTAATTATGTTCAGTGTCCAGCACTTATCTTAATTAAATATAGACTAGAGTGGGAATAGTAAATTAATTAAGTTCAGTGTCCAGCATCTACCCTAATTAAATATAGATTGGAGTGAGAATAGTAAATTAATTAAGTTCAGTGTCCAGCACTTATCTTAATTAAATATAAACTGGAGTGGGAATAGTAAATTAATTAAGTTCAGTGTCCAGCACCTACTCTAATTTAATATAGGTTGGAGTGAGAATAGTAAATTAATTAAGTTCAGTGTCCAGCACTTATCTTAATTAAATATAGACTGGAGTGGGAATAGTAAATTAATTAAGTTCAGTGGCCAGCACATACTGTAATTAAATATAGGTTGGAGTGAGAATAGTACATTTATTAAGTTCAGTGTCCAGCACTTATCTTCATTTAATATAGACTGGAGTGGGAATAGTAAATTATTTTAGTTCAGTGTCCAGCACTTATCTTAATTTAATATAGACTGGAGTGGGAATAGTAAATTATTTTAGTTCAGTGTCCAGCACCAACGCTAATTTAATATAGGTTGGAGTGAGAATAGTAAATTAATTAAGTTCAGTGTCCAGCAGTTATCTTAATTAAATATAGACTGGAGTGGGAATAGTAAATTAATTAAGTTCAGTGTCCAGCACCTACTCTAATTTAATATAGGTTGGAGTGAGAATAGTAAATTAATTATGTTCAGTGTCCAGCACTTATCTTAATTAAATATAGACTAGAGTGGGAATAGTAAATTAATTAAGTTCAGTGTCCAGCATCTACCCTAATTAAATATAGATTGGAGTGAGAATAGTAAATTAATTAAGTTCAGTGTCCAGCACTTATCTTAATTAAATATAGATTGGAGTGGGAATAGTAAATTAATTAAGTTCTGTGTCCAGCACATACTGCCAACTCAGTGAATTGTGGTGTACCAGAAACTCACCTCAGAACCCAGAACCCAGTATCCGGCTAGTATTAGTGTCCCATTCGTTATCCGAGATTAGGCTCAGAGATCCCAATGAAAAGACAACCCAGAACAAGCGACTCAGTATACTCTCAGGAATGGTGGGAATCGGAAATACCTGTTCGTATATTATTCTCACATCAGTCCACAACAAGAATCAACAGAGACACGGTGAAAATAAAAAGAGTTTATTTTTATAGACCACGTGTTTTAATATGCAGTACTTTGGCTAATACAAGCAGACATATGATTAAAATCAAAACCATCAGCATCGTTACAATACCATAGAATATAAAAGGGGTGATCATATTATAATGACAGTGGATAATACCACCTTCCCTTTACTAAGAAGCTAATATTATTATTATGCTAATAGAAGGTCTCTTAGGCTTGAATAGGGGACCCCATACCTCAAAGATCAGCTTAGTGAAATCACATCACAGGAGCATCAGGAGTCTTCTCGCAGGAAGGCTCGTCTTCGGTCTGAATAATAAACATGATGTCTGTGTTATTAAAAGCACCAACTTTCAGGTATTTACAGCTGCCTGTGTGTTATGTCTAAATAGTGGGCCGATCAACCTAGAGTAGAAAACATGCATTGTCTAACAAACCAGACTGTTTTTTCACGCCATGTACAGACCAAGGTCGCTGCGCAGAGCTCGGGATGGTAACAACAGATTGCTTCCGTGTGAGGCAAAGCTCGAGTCAGCAGTTTGTTTAAGCAATAACATGTAAATGCAGTGTCGTGCGCAAAAGCGGCAAGATGGCTTTCTAACATCTAACGCGGTTATGCTAACTTAACAATGTATGTACGTATTAAGGGAGTCCTCACTACATGCCCCCTTGATCGAAGCACTATACAGTAGGCAAGAAAAAAGAGAATGCAAAGTTCAGTTTCGACAGAGCAGAACAAGGCGTATTCAATTAATAAACAATTTATAGTTCAGGCAAAAGCCGAAAACATGAAAACCGAAAAGGGGAGAAAAAACCAGAAAACCACAAACGTGTGATGGGAAAAATTAAAAAATGTTGCTGTGGACAGCAGTCCAAAGGCACGGGAGAAAAAACCTAGAGGACCACAGTTCACTCAATCCATGAACGTATATGCAGCATACGTGGCCACTGCTTCCAACAAGAAATCGTTTGCAGAGCCACGAAAAGTTTCAGCCATCCAATTAATCAAAGAAAAGGAACATACATGTTCTCCAATGAGCGGAGCCTCTAGCACAATCAGAGGGCAACCGAATTGTTCCTCCAGATAGCTCATATTCAAGAAATCATAGGCTGCTCTTGCGATGTCCCAATTACCCAGGATACCATGCGCCGCACCACAGGCCATAATCCGAACACCAGAACAGGCAAACTCGTGAGACACTAAGGGCCTCATCAGTCGATCATAATCCGGCACCGGAGACACCGTGTTGGTTAAGCACAAATCCAAAGGCCATTCAAAGGGACAATCTAGGCAGTGAAAGACTGGCTGTACGCAGGTGAAGTAGGAATACCGGAAGGATAATCCATACGCCAGGCTCAAAGTCGCCAATGGCAGCGTACCATAATATTCAAGCATCCTGTCACGGAGAAGATGCAGACGGGACAGGTTGTCGTGTGGCACAGAAAGAGCAGCCATTTCGCAGTATGAAAAGTAAAAGCAGCACTCCTGCCACAAGCGCCAGAATCAGCGGGACACCTCCAAAGATGCTCGAGAAAATAGAATGAAAAAATGCCGGAATCACACCAAAAATAGTTTGGAAAGAGGTCACGAGGCCCGAGCCCACAAGCTTAAAAAAATGAGCCAGGCCGGTCGTGGACGAGGCATTGAAAATTGTTTGGATCAAAGCACCAAAATGTAGGGGGAGGTCAGTATTCAAAAGCGCCTGTACCTCAGTACGCGTATTTGCAACGTGAAGGACAAATGTTTCACGGGAGGAAGTCAATGGCACCTTCTTTTGGGACAATAGCGCCCTTATTCTGCTCATCTTGTTGAACTCTGCTTTCAAGGTTGGAATCGAAGGCCAGATGGAATCATCCAGCCGCCCATGCGGGGGTGGAAATAGAACATTATTGCAGCAGACAACTCTCTGCGATACAGTCACTATGTAAGGGATTCCCACTAACATCCCGCAGCAAGCTTCATTGTTCAAAATTAAATAACTACCGTTTGCAAGCAGCGTGAAAGATGGCGTAATCACTGGCACTGGGATACCTTTCAGGACGCAGGCCAAATTTGGAGCTTGTACATTGCATGCACCGTGTAACTGAATGTGCCTACATACTACAAAGTGATCAGGTGTCGTTGTACATTCCTCACCCGTCAGATAAACCTCAGTACCGTCCCTTGTACATCTATACATAAAAGGGAGGGACCAAACCTCATGTATGAAAGCGGTGCCCAGCTGTTCATATCTACCCAGAGCATAGTGTTTCATACAGGACGTAAACTTGAAAAGCGCGAACGGGAGAGTGATCAACCCATGTAATAACCACACGGCTGTATCCAATTCCGCTACAGAGAAAGGTAAAGGTTCTAATTTTTCAATATGTAACAATGAATATGTAGCATCTTTCATGGACATGAACTGCTGTTTTTCAGTAAGGTTAAAGGGAAGAAATAAAGATGTTGTATTCAAATAGTCCCAGGGGACCTTCCCTGCCTTTAACGTTTGTAATGTCCATGCAAACTGCATAACAGAACGCAACTGGTTTTGACCATGATACAATACAGACACATCATCATGCACAATATCAACAATTGAAGAAACAATATTGTCCAATGTATAAATACGGGAAGAAAGAGTGCTAATGCTGTTATCAATAACTGCTAATACCTTTTCCATATTAGCCTGATCAATAGCTCTCAATCGTGACGCTGCCTCTATTTGCGACAGTTTCCATACTTCGTTGTAAATAGCATACGCCCACCTTTTGGATCTGCCACCCACAGGATCTTTAACAAAATCATTCAAATCTATTTTGTCATGTAATCTTGATAAATGAACTTTGACAGATGCCAAGGTGGAATGTCGCAGCCAGGATTGACATAACTTTCCTACAGAGTATGTAGTTACGGTATGTGACGACTCAAACCGAGGGTCCACTCGTTGCTGAGTATACCCCGGTTTCAGACCTAGAAAACGACGTTGACATGTATCTGAACTGCTTTGCCAAACTAACCATCCATCACTACTAAATTTCGAAATATTGAAAGATGTATTAGAAATCAATGACTGCAAAGCAGGAAGGGACAGATCCGTGTGGTTATCCCAATTGGGGTAAGCACCCAGATCCGGCACAGAAGGTGACTTTAGTTGTTTAGAAGTGGCCAATCCGAAACAGGTGGTTCCAAAGATGGTTGAATTTAAAAACAACATATGATTTGGTACAAGACAGGCACGATGCAAAGCTTCAGTTCCCTGAACCTGCCACGGTTTGGAACCCCAAACCGATTTAAGATCAATAGTAGCCTTCCATAGATCATAACCTTTGATTGACAACTCGTCCATAAAGGACTTAGAATAAAGTAACTTGGTGTGTGTGAGTCTAACCTTTGTGGCAGACTCAGGCATAACCTTAAAATAAAAGGAAGCCGGGTTGGAAACACTGATATCAGTATAATAAGTATACTTATCAACTAATGTAGGTGAACTGCCGAAAGAGGGAGTGGGACAGTGTTCCCATTGGGTAAAATTTACAAAATTACGAAAAGTGTTTGCTTTATGCAGAAAGTGATTGCCATAATGTTGAAAACAATATTGTTCCGCATAATTAGCCGCATTTTCATATAAATATTCAGCATCAAAAGCGGCATAATATTTCAAATCTGAAAACAGTGCTTCAATGGCGTGAACATCCCAATCATCAGAACGTATGTTTTGCTTAACCACATCACCCATAGAAACACGAAATACATTAGGTACAATATTTTCTTTAGGTGTTTGGAGTAATATCTGTAGTGGAAACATAAAGAGATGGAATATATACGTTAGTTATTTATTTGAGTAAAGATAAATTAGTGTTTTAGTTTAATTTGGCAGTTTAGTTAGAAAATAATATTTACTTACGTTTTTAAAATAGTAGTAGGATGTAGGTTTCTTCTGTTTAGCAGAGTTTCTTCTTCGTTCAATGCTTTGGTTTAAGGCACAGTAGAAGACTTGTTTTAATTGGTTTATATAGTGGTTTTAAATTGTTTCTTGAATGTTATTGGTTGTTTTCTGTATGTGGCCTTTCTATTGGATGGTTTGATTTTTTTTTAATTAATTGGTTTCCTTTTATGGAAAATGCTAAGTAAGAGTATATTTAGTTTTAAAGGAGGAGAGTTTTAAATCATTATATATAAAAAGATTGTTTATAATGTGTAGTGAATGTTTTTTAAATGTGTTCGAAATGCCAATGTGATAATAATTCCAGTGTTTTTTTATTATGTAGTTAAATATTGAGATCGCTATAAATGTTATGTTTATGTTTAAGTAGAATCTCATTTGAAAAATGTATGTTTTGGGAAATTATTGTCTTTATGTTGTTTAAAATATTGGTTTTATTAGTGTTAGAATTGTCGATATATTTAAAAAAAACGATATTATTGATGTCTATATTTTGGTTATCGATATTTGTGACATGTGTCATATTTATTTACTCATGTCGATATTTAGTATTGCGATATTTATGTGTGCGATTTTTGTGTGATCGATATAATTGTATTACGATATTGTAGTGTCGATATTAGTGTCGTTTTTTAAATAAGTATACAATGTCGATATTTTTGATGTCGATATATTTGATGCGATATTTGTGTAGTTCGATAATGTGTCTGTCGATAATATGTCAGAGATCCCTAGAGCAGCTCTGCTGCCTGGTTCTCTGGCTCTAAAGCAGCTCTGCTGACCCAGTTCTATGGCTCTAAAGCAGTTCTGCTGAAATGGTTCTCTGGCTCTAGAGCAGCTCTGCTGACCTGGTCCCTCGGCTCTAAAGCAGACCTGCTGACCTGGTTCTCTCCCTCTAAAGCAGCTCTGCTGACCTGGTTCTCTCACTCTAAAACAGCTCTACTGACCTGGTTTCTCTGGCTCTACAGCAGCTCTGCTGACCTGGTTCTACGGCTCTAAAGCAGCCCGGCTGACTTGGTTTTCTGGCTCTAAAGCAGCTCTGCTGGTCTAGTTGTCTGGCTCTAAAGCAGCTCTGCCGACCGGGTTATCTCCCTTTAAAGCAGCTCTGCTGACCTGGTTTCTCTGGCTCTACAGCAATTCTGCTGACCTGGTTCTCTGGCTCTAGAGCAGCTCTACTGACCTAATTCTTAGGCTCTAGAGCAGCTCTGCTGACCTGGTTCTCTCCCTCTAAAGCAGCTCTGCTGACCCAGTTCCATGGCTCTAAAGCAGTTCTGCTGACCTGGTTCTCTGGCTCTAGAGCAGCTCCGCTGACCTGGTTCTCTTGCTCTAAAGCAGCTCTGCTGACCTGGTTTTCTCCCTCTAAATCAGCTCTGCTGTCCTGGTTCTCTGGCTCTAGAGCAGCTGTTCTGACCTGGTTCTCTGCCTCTAGAGCAGCTCGGCTGACCTGGTTCTCTTGCTCTAGATCAGCTCTGCTGACCTGGTTCTCTGGCTCTAAAGCAGCTCTGCTGAACTGGTTCTATGGCTCTAAAGCAGCTCGGCTGACCTGGTTTTCTGGCTCCAAAGCAGCTTTGCTGACCTGGTTCTCTCCCTCTAAAGCAGCTCGGCTGACCTGGTTCTCTCACTCTAAATCAGCTCTGCTGACCTGGT
Organism: Triturus cristatus; assembly: GCF_964204655.1. Classification (NCBI taxonomy): domain Eukaryota; kingdom Metazoa; phylum Chordata; class Amphibia; order Caudata; family Salamandridae; genus Triturus; species Triturus cristatus. Next base: position 1,012,004,747 of record NC_140587.1, on the reverse strand, counting down.
TCTCTGGCTCTAGAGCAGCTCTGCTGACCTGGTTCTCTGCCTCTAGAGCAGCTCTGCTGACCTGGTTCTCTTGCTCTGGAGCAGCTCTGCTGACCTGGTTCTCTGGCTCTAAAGCAGCTCTGCTTGCTGGTTCTCTACCTCTAGAGCAGCTCTGCTGACCTGGTTCTCTGGCTCTAAAGCAGCTCGGCTGACCTGGTTCTCTCCCTCTAAAGAGACCTGCTGACCTGGTTCTCTGGCTCTAAAGCAGTTCTGGTGACCTGGTTCTCTGCCTCTAGAGCAGCTCTGCTGACCTGGTTCTATGGCTCTAAAGCAGATCGGCTGACCTGGTTTTCTGGCTCTAGAGCAGCTCTGCTGACCCGGTTCTATGGCTCTAAAGCAGTTCTGCTGACATGGTTCTATGGCTCAAGAGCAGCTCTGCTGACCTGGTTATCTCCCTCTGGAGCAGCTCTGCTGACCTGGTTCTCTCCCTCTAAAGCGGCTCTACTGACCTGGTTTCTCTGACTCTACAGGGCCTCTGCTGGCCTGGTTCTCTGGCTCTAGAGCAGCTCTGCTGACCTGGTCCCTCGGCTCTAATGCAGACCTGCTGACCTGGTTCTCTCCCTCTAAAGCAGCTCTGCTGACCTGGTTCTCTCACACTAAATCAGCTCTACTGACCTGGTTTCTCTGGCTCTGCAGCAGCTCTGCCGACCTGGTTTCTCTGGCTCTACAGCAGCTCTGCTGACCTGGGTCTCTGGCTCTAAAGCAGCTCTGCTTCCTGGTTCTCTAGCTCTAGAGCAGCTCTGCTGACCTGGTTCTCTGGCTCTAAAGCAGCTCGGCTGACCTGGTTCTCTCCCTCTAAAGAGACCTGCTGACCTGGTTCTCTGGCTCTAAAGCAGTTCTGGTGACCTGGTTCTCTGCCTCTAGAGCAGCTCTGCTGACCTGGTTCTATGGCTCTAAAGCAGATCGGCTGACCTGGTTCTCTGGCTCTAGAGCAGCTCTGCTGACCTGGTCCCTCGGCTCTAAAGCAGACCTGCTGACCTGGTTCTTTCCCTCTAAAGCAGCTCTGCTGACCTGGTTCTCTCGCTCTAAAACAGCTCTACTGACCTGGTTTCTCTGGCTCTACAGCAGCTCTGCCAACCTGGTTTCTCTGGCTCTACAGCAGCTCTGCTGACCTGGTTCTCGGCCTCTAGAGCAGCTCTGCTGACCTGGGTCTCTGGCTCTAAAGCAGCTCTGCTGACCTGGTTCTCTGGCTCTAGAGCAGCTCTGCTGACCTGGTTCTCTGGCTCTAAAGCAGCTCTGCTGACCTGGTTCTCTCCCTCTAAATCAGCTCTGCTGTCCTGGTTCACTGGCTCTAGAGCAGCTCTGCTGACCTGGTTCTCTGCCTCTAGAGCAGCTCTGCTGACCTGGTTCTCTTGCTCTAGAGCAGCTCTGCTGACCTGGTTCTCTCCCTCTTAAACAACTCTGCTGACCTGGTTCTCTGGCTCTAAAGCAGCTCTGCTGACCTGGTTCTATGGCTCTAAAGTAGCTCTGCTTCCTGGTTCTCTGGCTCTAAAGCAGTTCTGCTGACCCAGTTCCATGGCTCTAAAGCAGTTCTGCTGACCTGGTTCTCTGGCTCTAGAGCAGCTCTGCTGACCTTTTCCCTCGGCTCTAGAGCAGACCTGCTGACCTGGTTCTCTCCCTCTAAAGCAGCTCTGCTGACCTGGTTCTCTCGCTCTAAAGCAGCTCTACTGAGCTGGTTTCTCTGGCTCTACAGCAGCTATGCTGACCAGGTTTCTCTGGCTCAACAGCAGCTCTGCTGACCTGGTTCTCGGCCTCTAGAGCAGCTCTGCTGACCTGGGTCTCTGGTTTTAAAGCAGCTCTGCTGACCTGGTTCTCTGGCTCTAGAGCAGCTCTGCTGACCTGGTTCTCTGGCTCTAAAGCAGCTCTGCTGACCTGGTTCTCTAACTCTAAATCTGCTCTGCTGACCTGGTTCTCTGGCTCTAGAGCAGCTCTGCTGACCTGGTTCTCTGCCTCTCGAGCAGCTCTGCTGACCTGGTTCTCTTGCTCTAGAGCAGCTCTGCTGACCTGGTTCTCTGGCTCTAAAGCAGCTCTGCTTCCTGGTTCTCTAGGTCTAGAGCAGCTCTGCTGACCTGGTTCTCTGGCTCTAAAGCAGCTCGGCTGACCTGGTTCTCTCCCTCTAAAGAGATATGCTGACCTGGTTCTCTGGCTCTAAAGCAGTTCTGCTGACCTGGTTCTCTGCCTCTAGAGCAGCTCTGCTGACCTGGTTCTATGGCTCTAAAGCAGCTCTGCTGACCTGGTTCTATCCCTCTAAAGCAGCTCTGCTGACCTGGTTTCTCTGGCTCTACAGCAGTTCTGCTGACCTGGTTATCTGGCTCTAGATCAGCTCTGCTGACCTAGTTCTTAGGCTCCAGAGCAGCTCTGCTGACCTGGTTCTCTGGCTCTAAAGCAGCTCTGCTGACCCAGTTCTATGGCTCTAAAGCAGTTCTGCTGAAATGGTTCTCTGGCTCTAGAGCAGCTCTGCTGACCTGGTCCCTCTGCTCTAAAGCAGACCTGCTGACCTGGTTCTCTCCCTCTAAAGCAGCTCTGCTGACCTGGTTCTCTCGCTCTAAAACAGCTCTACTGACCTGGTTTCTCTGGCTCTACAGCAGCTCTGCTGACCTGGTTTCTCTGGCTCTACAGCAGCTCTGCTGACTTGGTTCTCGGCCTCTAGAGCAGCTCTGCTGACCTGGGTCTCTGGCTCTAAAGCAGCTCTGCTGACCTGGTTCTCTGGCTCTAGAGCAGGTCTGCTGACCTGGTTCTCTGGCTCTAAAGCAGCTCTGCTGACCTGGTTCTCTCCCTCTAAATCAGCTCTGCTGTCCTGGTTCTCTGGCTCTAGAGCAGCTCTGCTGACCTGGTTCTCTGCCTCTAGAGCAGCTCTGCTGACCTGGTTCTCTTGCTCTAGAGCAGCTCTGCTGACTTGGTTCTCTCCCTCTAAAACAACTCTGCTGACCTGGTTCTCTGGCTCTAAAGCAGCTCTGCTGACCTAGTTCTATGGCTCTAAAGTAGCTCTGCTTCCTGGTTCTCTGGCTCTAAAGCAGTTCTGCTGACCCAGTTCCATGGCTCTAAAGCAGTTCTGCTGACCTGGTTCTCTGGCTCTAGAGCAGCTCTGCTGACCTTTTCCCTCGGCTCTAGAGCAGACCTGCTGACCTGGTTCTCTCCCTCTAAAGCAGCTCTGCTGACCTGGTTCTCTCGCTCTAAAGCAGCTCTACTGAGCTGGTTTCTCTGGCTCTACAGCAGCTCTGCTGACCTGGTTCTCGGCCTCTAGAGCAGCTCTGCTGACCTGGTTCTCTGGCTCTAGAGCAGCTCTGCTGACCTGGTTCTCTGGCTCTAAAGCAGCTCTGCTGACCTGGTTCTCTCACTCTAAATCTGCTCTGCTGACCTGGTTCTCTGGCTCTAGAGCAGCTCTGCTGACCTGGTTCTCTGCCTCTAGAGCAGCTCTGCTGACCTGGTTCTCTTGCTCTAGAGCAGCTCTGCTGACCTGGTTCTCTGGCTCTAAAGCAGCTCTGCTTCCTGGTTCTCTAGCTCTAGAGCAGCTCTGCTGACCTGGTTCTCTGGCTCTAAAGCAGCTCGGCTGACCTGGTTCTCTCCCTCTAAAGAGATCTGCTGACCTGGTTCTCTGGCTCTAAAGCAGGTCTGCTGACCTGGTTCTCTGCCTCTAGAGCAGCTCTGCTGACCTGGTTCTATGACTCTAAAGCAGCTCGGCTGCCCTGGTTTTCTGGCTCTAGAGCAGCTCTGCTGACCCGGTTCTATGGCTCTAAAGCAGTTCTGCTGACATGGTTCTCTGGCTCTAGAGCAGCTCTGCTGACCTGGTTATCTCCCTCTGGAGCAGCTCTGCTGACCTGGTTCTCTTCCTCTAAAGCGGCTCTACTGACCTGGTTTCTCTGTCTCTACAGTGGCTCTGCTGGCCTGGTTCTCTGGCTCTAGAGCAGCTCTGCTGACCTGGTTCTTAAGGTCTAGGGCAGCTCTGCTGACCTGGTTCTCTGGCTCTAAAGCAGCTCTGCTGACCTGGTTCTATGGCTTTAAAGCAGCTCTGCTGACTTGGTTCTCTGGCTCTAGAGCAGGTCTGCTGACCTGGTTCTCTGGCTCTAGAGCAGCTCTGCTGACCTGGTTCTCTGGCTCTAAAGCAGCTCTGCTGACCTGGTTCTCTCACTCTAAATCTGCTCTGCTGACCTGGTTCTCTGGCTCTAGAGCAGCTCTGCTGACCTGGTTCTCTGCCTCTAGAGCAGCTCTGCTGACCTGGTTCTCTTGCTCTAGAGCAGCTCTGCTGACCTGGTTCTCTGGCTCTAAAGCAGCTCTGCTTCCTGGTTCTCTAGCTCTAGAGCAGCTCTGCTGACCTGGTTCTCTGGCTCTAAAGCAGCTCGGCTGACCTGGTTCTCTCCCTCTAAAGAGATCTGCTGACCTGGTTCTCTGGCTCTAAAGCAGGTCTGCTGACCTGGTTCTCTGCCTCTAGAGCAGCTCTGCTGACCTGGTTCTATGACTCTAAAGCAGCTCGGCTGCCCTGGTTTTCTGGCTCTAGAGCAGCTCTGCTGACCCGGTTCTATGGCTCTAAAGCAGTTCTGCTGACATGGTTCTCTGGCTCTAGAGCAGCTCTGCTGACCTGGTTATCTCCCTCTGGAGCAGCTCTGCTGACCTGGTTCTCTTCCTCTAAAGCGGCTCTACTGACCTGGTTTCTCTGTCTCTACAGTGGCTCTGCTGGCCTGGTTCTCTGGCTCTAGAGCAGCTCTGCTGACCTGGTTCTTAGGGTCTAGGGCAGCTCTGCTGACCTGGTTCTCTGGCTCTAAAGCAGCTCTGCTGACCTGGTTCTATGGCTTTAAAGCAGCTCTGCTGACTTGGTTCTCTGGCTCTAGAGCAGGTCTGCTGACCTGGTTCTCTGGCTCTAAAAGCAGCTCTGCTGACCTGGTTCTGTGGCTCTAAAGCAGTTCTGCTGGCCTAGTTCTCTGGCTCTAAAGCAGCTCTGCTGACCTGGTTCTCTCCCTCTAAAGCAGCTCTGCTGACCTGGTTTCTCTGGCTCTACAGCAGTTCTGCTGACCTGGTTCTCTGGCTCTAGATCAGCTCTGCTGACCTAGTTCTTAGGCTCTAGAGCAGCTCTGCTGACCTGGTTCTCTGGCTCTAAAGCCGCTCTGCTGACCCAGTTCTATGGCTCTAAAGCAGTTCTGCTGAAATGGTTCTCTGGCTCTAGAGCAGCTCTGCTGACCTGGTCTCTCGGCTCTAAAGCAGACCTGCTGACCTGGTTCTCTCCCTCTAAAGCAGCTCTGCTGACCTGGTTCTCTCGCTCTAAAACAGCTCTACTGACCTGGTTTCTCTGGCTCTACAGCAGCTCTGCCGACCTGGTTTCTCTGGCTCTACAGCAGCTCGGCTGACCTGGTTCTCGGCCTCTAGAGCAGCTCTGCTGACCTGGGTCTCTGGCTCTAAAGCAGCTCTGCTGACCTGGTTCTCTGGCTCTAGAGCAGCTCTGCTGACCTGGTTCTCTGGCTCTAAAGCAGCTCTGCTGACCTGGTTCTCTCCCTCTAAATCAGCTCTGCTGTCCTGGTTCTCTGGCTCTAGAGCAGCTCTGCTGACCTGGTTCTCTGCGTCTAGAGCAGCTCTGCTGAACTGGTTCTCTTGCTCTAGAGCAGCTCTGCTGACCTGGTTCTCTGGCTCTAAAGCAGCTCTGCTGACCTGGTTCTATGGCTCTAAAGCAGCTCGGCTGACCCGGTTTTCTGGCACTAAAGCAGCTCTGCTGACCTGGTTCTCTCCCTCTAAAACAACTCTGCTGACCTGGTTCTCTGGCTCTAAAGCAGCTCTGCTGACCTGGTTCTATGGCTCTAAAGTAGCTCTGCTTCCGGGTTCTCTAGCTCTGGAGCAGCTCTGCTGACCTGGTTCTCTGGCTCTAAAGTAGCTCTGCTGACCTGGTCCTCTTCCTCTAAAGAGCTCTGCTGACCTGTTCTCTCTCTCTAAAGAGCTCTGCTGACCTGGTTCTCTGTCTCTAAAGCAGTTCTGCTGACCTGGTTCTCTTCCTCTAGAGCAGCTCTGCTGACCTGGTTCTATGGCTCTAAAGCAGCTTGGCTGACCTGGTTTTCTGGCTCTAAAGCAGCTCTGCTGGTCTAGTTCTCTGGCTCTAAAGCAGTTCTGCTGACCTGGTTCTTAGGCTCTAGAGCAGCTCTGCTGACCTTGTTCTCTGGCTCTAAAGCAGCTCTGCTGACCCAGTTCCATGGCTCTAAAGCAGTTCTGCTGACCTGGTTCTCTGGCTCTAGAGCAGCTCCGCTGACCTGGTCCCTCGGCTCTAAAGCAGACCTGCTGACCTGGTTCTCTCCCTCTAAAGCAGCTCTGCTGACCTGGTTTCTCTGGCTCTACAGCAGCTCTGCTGACCAGGTTCTCGCCTCTAGGGAAGCTCTGCTGACCTGGGTCTCTGGCTCTAAAGTAGCTCTGCTGACCTGGTTCTCTGGCTCTAGAGCAGCTCTGCTGACCTGGTTCTCTGGCTCTAAAGCAGCTCTGCTGACCTGGTTCTCTCACTCTAAATGAGCTCTGCTGACCTGGTTCTCTGGCTCTAGAGCAGCTCTGCTGACCTGCTTCTCTTGCTCTAGAGCAGCTCTGCTGACCTGGTTCTCTGGCTCTAAAGCAGCTCTGCTGACCTGGTTCTATGGCTCTAAAGTAGCTCTGCTTCCTGGTTCTCTAGCTCTAGAGCAGCTCTGCTGACCTGGTTCTCTGGCTCTAAAGCAGCTCTGCTGACCTGGTTCTCTCCCTCTAAAGAGCTCTGCTGACCTGGTTCTCTGGCTCTAAAGCAGTTCTAATGACATGGTTCTCTGGCTCTAGAGCAGCTCTGCTGACCTGGTTATCTCCCTCTGGAGCAGCTCTGCTGACCTGGTTCTCTTCCTCTAAAGCGGCTCTACTGACCTGGTTTCTCTGTCTCTACAGTGGCTCTGCTGGCCTGGTTCTCTGGCTCTAGAGCAGCTCTGCTGACCTGGTCTCTCGGCTCTAAAGCAGACCTGCTGACCTGGTTCTCTCCCTCTAAAGCAGCTCTGCTGACCTGGTTCTCTCGCTCTAAAACAGCTCTACTGACCTGGTTTCTCTGGCTCTACAGCAGCTCTGCCGACCTGGTTTCTCTGGCTCTACAGCAGCTCGGCTGACCTGGTTCTCGGCCTCTAGAGCAGCTCTGCTGACCTGGGTCTCTGGCTCTAAAGCAGCTCTGCTGACCTGGTTCTCTGGCTCTAGAGCAGCTCTGCTGACCTGGTTCTCTGGCTCTAAAGCAGCTCTGCTGACCTGGTTCTCTCCCTCTAAATCAGCTCTGCTGTCCTGGTTCTCTGGCTCTAGAGCAGCTCTGCTGACCTGGTTCTCTGCCTCTAGAGCAGCTCTGCTGACCTGGTTCTCTTGCTCTAGAGCAGCTCTGCTGACCTGGTTCTCTGGCTCTAAAGCAGCTCTGCTGACCTGGTTCTATGGCTCTAAAGCAGCTCGGCTGACCCGGTTTTCTGGCACTAAAGCAGCTCTGCTGACCTGGTTCTCTCCCTCTAAAACAACTCTGCTGACCTGGTTCTCTGGCTCTAAAGCAGCTCTGCTGACCTGGTTCTATGGCTCTAAAGTAGCTCTGCTTCCGGGTTCTCTAGCTCTGGAGCAGCTCTGCTGACCTGGTTCTCTGGCTCTAAAGTAGCTCTGCTGACCTGGTCCTCTTCCTCTAAAGAGCTCTGCTGACCTGTTCTCTCTCTCTAAAGAGCTCTGCTGACCTGGTTCTCTGTCTCTAAAGCAGTTCTGCTGACCTGGTTCTCTTCCTCTAGAGCAGCTCTGCTGACCTGGTTCTATGGCTCTAAAGCAGCTTGGCTGACCTGGTTTTCTGGCTCTAAAGCAGCTCTGCTGGTCTAGTTCTCTGGCTCTAAAGCAGTTCTGCTGACCTGGTTCTTAGGCTCTAGAGCAGCTCTGCTGACCTTGTTCTCTGGCTCTAAAGCAGCTCTGCTGACCCAGTTCCATGGCTCTAAAGCAGTTCTGCTGACCTGGTTCTCTGGCTCTAGAGCAGCTCCGCTGACCTGGTCCCTCGGCTCTAAAGCAGACCTGCTGACCTGGTTCTCTCCCTCTAAAGCAGCTCTGCTGACCTGGTTTCTCTGGCTCTACAGCAGCTCTGCTGACCAGGTTCTCGCCTCTAGGGAAGCTCTGCTGACCTGGGTCTCTGGCTCTAAAGTAGCTCTGCTGACCTGGTTCTCTGGCTCTAGAGCAGCTCTGCTGACCTGGTTCTCTGGCTCTAAAGCAGCTCTGCTGACCTGGTTCTCTCACTCTAAATGAGCTCTGCTGACCTGGTTCTCTGGCTCTAGAGCAGCTCTGCTGACCTGGTTCTCTGCCTCTAGAGCAGCTCTGCTGACCTGCTTCTCTTGCTCTAGAGCAGCTCTGCTGACCTGGTTCTCTGGCTCTAAAGCAGCTCTGCTGACCTGGTTCTATGGCTCTAAAGTAGCTCTGCTTCCTGGTTCTCTAGCTCTAGAGCAGCTCTGCTGACCTGGTTCTCTGGCTCTAAAGCAGCTCTGCTGACCTGGTTCTCTCCCTCTAAAGAGCTCTGCTGACCTGGTTCTCTGGCTCTAAAGCAGTTCTAATGACATGGTTCTCTGCCTCTAGAGCAGCTCTGCTGACCTGGTTCTATGGCTCTAAAGCAGCTCGACTGACCTGCTTTTCTGGCTCTAGAGCAGCTCTGCTGACCCGGTTCTATGGCTCTAAAGCAGTTCTGCTGACATGGTTCTCTGGCTCTAGAGCAGCTCTGCTGACCTGGTTCTCTCTCTCTGGAGCAGCTCTGCTGACCTGGTTCTCTCCCTCTAAAGCGGCTCTACTGACCTGGTCTCTCTGACTCTACAGCGGCTCTGCTGACCTGGTTCTCTGGCTCTACAGCAGCTCTGCTGACCTGGTTCTTAGGGTCTAGAGCAGCTCTGCTGACTTGGTTCTCTGGCTCTAAAGCAGCTCTGCTGACCTGGTTCAATGGCTTTAAAGCAGCTCTGCTGACTTGGTTCTTTGGCTCTAGAGCAGCTGTGCTGACGTGGTTCTCTGGCTCTAGAGCAGCTCTGCTGACCTGGTTCTCTGCCTCTAGAGCAGCTCTGCTGACCTGCTTCTCTTGCTCTAGAGCAGCTCTGCTGACCTGGTTCTCTGGCTCTAAAGCAGCTCTGCTGACCTGGTTCTATGGCTCTAAAGTAGCTCTGCTTCCTGGTTCTCTAGCTCTAGAGCAGCTCTGCTGACCTGGTTCTCTGGCTCTAAAGCAGCTCTGCTGACCTGGTTCTCTCCCTCTAAAGAGCTCTGCTGGTCTGGTTCTCTGGCTCTAAAGCAGTTCTAATGACATGGTTCTCTGCCTCTAGAGCAGCTCTGCTGACCTGGTTCTATGGCTCTAAAGCAGCTCGACTGACCTGCTTTTCTGGCTCTAGAGCAGCTCTGCTGACCCGGTTCTATGGCTCTAAAGCAGTTCTGCTGACATGGTTCTCTGGCTCTAGAGCAGCTCTGCTGACCTGGTTCTCTCTCTCTGGAGCAGCTCTGCTGACCTGGTTCTCTCCCTCTAAAGCGGCTCTACTGACCTGGTCTCTCTGACTCTACAGCGGCTCTGCTGACCTGGTTCTCTGGCTCTACAGCAGCTCTGCTGACCTGGTTCTTAGGGTCTAGAGCAGCTCTGCTGACTTGGTTCTCTGGCTCTAAAGCAGCTCTGCTGACCTGGTTCAATGGCTTTAAAGCAGCTCTGCTGACTTGGTTCTTTGGCTCTAGAGCAGCTGTGCTGACGTGGTTCTCTGGCTCTATAAGCAGCTCTGCTGACCTGGTTCTGTGGCTCTAAAGCAGTTCTGCTGACATGGTTCTCTGGCTCTAGAGCAGCTCTGCTGACCTGGTTATCTCCCTCTGGAGCAGCTCTGCTGACCTGGTTCTCTCCCTCTAAAGCGGCTCTACTGACCTGGTTTCTCTGACTCTACAGCGGCTCTGCTGGCCTGGTTCTCTGGCTCTAGAGCAGCTCTGCTGACCTGGTTCTTAGGGTCTAGGGCAGCTCTGCTGACCTGGTTCTCTGGCTCTAAAGCAGCTCTGCTGACCTGGTTCTATGGCTTTAAAGCAGCTCTGCTGACTTGGTTCTCTGGCTCTAGAGCAGCTCTGCTGACCTGGTTCTCTGGCTCTAAAAGCAGCTCTGCTGATCTGGTTCTGTGGCTCTAAAGCAGCTCTGCTGGCCTACTTCTCTGGCTCTAAAGCAGCTCTGCTGACCTGGTTCTCTCCCTCTAAAGCAGCTCTGCTGACCTGGTTTCTCTGGCTCTACAGCATTTCTGCTGACCTGGTTCTCTGGCTCTAGATCAGCTCTGCTGACCTAGTTCTTAGGTTCTAGAGCAGCTCTGCTGACCCAGTTCTATGGCTCTAAAGCAGTTCTGCTGACCTGGTTTTCTGGCTCTAGAGCAGCTCTGCTGACCTGGTCCCTCGGCTCTAAAGCAGACCTGCTGACCTGGTTCTCTCCCTCTAAAGCAGCTCTGCTGACCTGGTTCTCTCGCTCTAAAACAGCTCTACTGACTTGGTTTCTCTGGCTCTACAGCAGCTCTGCTGACCTGGTTCTCGGCCTCTAGAGCAGCTCTGCTGACCTGGGTCTATGGCTCTAAAGCAGCTCTGCTGACCTAGTTCTCTGGCTCTAGAGCAGCTCTGCTGACCTGGTTCTCTGGCTCTAAAGCAGCTCTGCTGACCTGATTCTCTCCCTCTAAATCAGCTCTGCTGTCCTGGTTCTCTGGCTCTAGAGCAGCTCTGCTGACCTGGTTCTCTGCCTCTTGAGCAGCTCTGCTGACCTGGTTCTCTTGCTCTAGAGCAGCTCTGCTGACCTGGTTCTCTGGCTCTAAAGCAGCTCTGCTGACCTGGTTCTATGGCTCTAAAGCAGCTCGGCTGACCTGGTTTTCTGGCTCTAAAGCAGCTCTGCTGACCTGGTTCTCTCCCTCTAAAATAACTCTGCTGACCTGGTTCTCTCGCTCTAAAGCAGCTCCGCTGACCTGGTTCTATGGCTCTAAAGTAGCTCTGCTTCCTGGTTCTCTAGCTCTAGAGCAGCTCTGCTGACCTGGTTCTCTGGCTCTAAAGCATCTCTGCTGACCTGGTTCTCTCCCTCTAAAGAGCTCTGCTGACCTGGTTCTCTCCCTCTAACGAGCTCTGCTGACCTGGTTCTCTGGCTCTAAAGCAGTTCTGCTGACCTGGTTCTCTGCCTCTAGAGCAGCTCTGCTGACCTGGTTCCATGGCTCTAAAGCAGCTCGGCTGACCTGGTTTTCTGGCTCTAAAGCAGCTCTGCTGGTCTAGTTCTCTGGCTCTAAAGCAGCTCTGCTGACCGGGTTCTCTCCCTTTAATGCAGCTCTGCTGACCTGGTTTCTCTGGCTCTACAGCAGTTCTGATGACCTGGTTCTCTGGCTCTAGAGCAGCTCTACTGACCTAGTTCTTAGGCTCTAGAGCAGCTCTGCTGACCTGTTTCTCTGGCTCTAAAGCAGCTCTGCTGACCCAGTTCCATGGCTCTAAAGCAGTTCTGCTGACCTGGTTATCTGGCTTTAGAGCAGCTCCGCTGACCTGGTCCCTCAACTCTAAAGCAGACCTGCTGACCTGGTTCTCTCCCTCTAAAGCAGCTCTGCTGACCTGGTTTCTCTGGCTCTACAGCAGCTCTGCTGACCTGGTTTCTCTGGCTCTACAGCAGCTCTGCTGACCTGGTTCTCGGCCTCTAGAGAAGCTCTGCTGACCTGGGTCTCTGGCTCTAAAGTAGCTCTGCTGACCTGGTTCTCTGGCTCTAGAGCAGCTCTGCTGACCTGGTTCTCTGGCTCTAAAGCAGCTCTGCTGACCTGGTTCTCTCACTCTAAATCAGCTCTGCTGACCTGGTTCTCTGTCTCTAGAGCAGCTCTGCTGACCTGGTTCTCTTGCTCTAGAGCAGCTCTGCTGACCTGGTTCTCTGGCTCTAAAGCAGCTCTGCTGACCTGGTTCTATGGCTCTAAAGTAGCTCTGCTTCCTGGTTCTCTAGCTCTAGAGCAGCTCTGCTGACCTGGTTCTCTGGCTCTAAAGCAGCTCTGCTGACCTGGTTCTCTCCCTCTAAAGAGCTCTGCTGACCTGGTTCTCTGGCTCTAAAGCAGTTCTACTGACCTGGTTCTCTGGGACCTGGTTTTCAGGGACGTTATAGTTAGAAATTAGCATTTAAAAAACGTTAGAAATTCACAGAAAAAAACAGAGGTTTCAGGGGTGTTATAGTTAGCTGGCCATTTCACTCGTACAAAACCATAGAAATTCCTCCGTTATAGTTAGTTCTTCTAACTATAACTCACGCGCCCACAATGCACTGCTGATGATGTCACATATTGCATCATTCATGACATGGTCAGTGACATCACTGATGACATCTCAAATGACATCACTGATGACATCACCGATGACATCATCCACGTGACAATCTGATACACCTCATCATACACTAGTATAACCTTTCATCACTCACTGTAAAATACAGAGTACCATATTTGAAACCACTGACCCACCAATACCAGTTACTACATACCCACCCACTGATTCCTAAGTGTACACACACAACTACCCATTCAACAACAGAATCATTTATACATGCAGTCACTAATTAATAGAACACTATCAAATGCACTTATACACATATATAGACATTGACACTTCAGCAGTCATCTTAGTTCGTTAGGCAGTCATCCTACTCACTATATATATATATATATATATATATATAATACGTATTTAAATTTCAAACTAAACTACATTCACTGGAAGATGTTATCAGTGATGTCATTTGAGATGTCATCAGTGATGTCAACAGTGATGTCACTGACCATGTCATGAATGATGCAATATGTGACATTATCAGCATTGCATTGCAGGCGCGCGAGTTATAGTTAGCAGAACTATCTATAACGGAGGAATTTCTATGGTTTTGTACGAGTGAAATGGCCAGCTAACTATAACACCCCTGAAACCTCTGTTTTTTTCTGTGAATATATATATATATATATATATATATATATATATATTACCTACTGGCGGTCGCCAGTAGGTAGTTATAGTTAGGACCCTGTTTCCATAGGAAATCCGCAACATTCTATTTTGAATAACTTTGGCGCCGGTCGACGAATCCTCGCGAATTTTTCAAAATAGGTGGGGCGCTACGCTCCGCTCCTACCCTGAAAGTCTCGGGGGATTCGTCAAGCGGGGGCTGAGATAAAAGGGGGGTCCCAAAACGCGTTTTTCCCATGCATTTTTCCATAGGACCTTTAGACACAGCTACAGCCCGAACGGCTGAACAGAATTACTTGAAATTTGGAAGAGAGGTAGTCCTCAGGTCAAGGAAGTGCCTTTTGTAGGTTTGGTGTAAATCTGTTCAGTAGATTCTGAGAAAATAGCCTTTAAATCAATATATATATCTGTGACAGCTTACGGTGCGCTTACGGTAAGCTTACCGTACGCGTACGGTGGCGTGCGCGAGCGCGATTTTGATTGGCTCTTAGATCTTAGTAAACATTCTAATCGGTCGAAACCAGGAAGCGGCGGCCGCCATTTTCTCTCTCGCTCTCTGAGTTGGGCAGCAAAAACGAAGCCAAAAAATGTCTAAAGAGGCAGTTTCTTGAGATCCTAACCACCCAGCATTGATATAGGGGTCCCCAAACAACCCCCAAGCCCAAAAAAAAAAAAATTGTTTTTTTTCCGGAAAATCGCCGATTACGCTTACCGTACGCGTACGGTAAAAATTAAAAAAAAAAAAAAAATTATCCATATTGTCCCCACCCCGTGTGCAAATGGTGCCCGAAGGGCACCATTTGTGCATGGCATATAACATATATGAAATTAACTAAGAATACATTTCACAAAGATGCGCATAATATGTCCCCCATGTGCGCACGGTGCGCGAAGCGCATTGTGCGTACATGGCCCATCCCGCATAACGTGGGCACGCGGTGCGCGCAGCGCACCGCGTGACCACCGTGCGTGCACGGCACTAACTGCGTAAAGTGGGCGCGCGGTGCGCGATGCGCACCGCGTGCTTACTGTGCGCGCACGGTGCGCGAAGCGCACCGTGCGCGCACGGAACGAACTGCGTTAACTGGGCGCGCATGCCACAAATGGCGTAAAGTAACTTAGCATTTAAAAAAACGTACAAATTCACTGAAAAAACCATAGGTTTCACACACGTTATAGTTAGGAATTAGCATTTAAAAAACCTTGCAAATTCACTGAAAAAACCATAGGTTTCACACATGTTATAGTTAGCTGTCCATTTCACTCGTAAAAAACCAATGAAATTCCCCCGTTATAGTTAGTGCAGGCAACTATAACTCACGCGACCGCAATCTTCTGCTGATGACATATGTGTCTTTATGAAAAAAAAATATTTGTAATATATGTATAGCTAAAATGTAATGGAAGAAGACATGGGCAAATAAGTGTCTAAATACAGTATTAGCATCAGCAGAGGATTGCGGTCGCGTGAGTTATAGTTGCCTGCACTAACTATAACGGGGGAATTTCATTGGTTTTTTACGAGTGAAATGTACAGCTAACTATAACATGTGTGAAACCTATGGTTTTTTCAGTGAATATATATATATATACACACACATATACATATATACATATATATATACATATTATACTACTGACTACTCTTGAAAAATGTTTTTGCTACCATTCAAAAACAGGAAGGGGTTCTCTGGGGACCCCTTTCTATTTGTGACTGGCTTACCACCTACTTGAAGCAGGTGGTAAACTGTGATAGTTTTACGACTGCATTTCGGTTGCAAAACAATCATACCTACCCCTGCGACTCACTATTAGGAAGGGAAGCCCTTGGCACGTCCCTTCCTAATACCCTCTTGCAAACTCTATTTTGCGAGGAGGTAATAGATTACTGACTCGCAAAATAGGGTTTGTCCATTCCATTTGAGAAGCGCTAATGTGTCTGAGACAAATTAGTTAGTACATTTCATTTTGTGAGTCTCTAATTGCTATTAGAGACTCACAAAATAAAATGTTTGTACATCTTTCTGGTCCCAGATTTCCATACCAGCTCGTGCTATTAGGTGAAACCCATATATGCCAACATTTTGGAAGAGGCAAGCGGGAGACTTTTAAAAAATAATCGGGAAAATGTATTGCTCCCATTTATGTCTGTTGCAGCCTGCATCAGGGCTATTGTCATGTATGGGACTTGCAAGTGTGCTGCTGCAGGAGCAGATTTCAGAAATGCAAATATAAAATGTTTTCCTTACATGTGAGTAGTGCTTAAATTGTAAATGAATAGGTGCCAGGGCCCTTGTCCGGTGTCCTCTGCAGCTTGCACCACCCCTTGCCCCTGCTATGCTGCCAATGACCGTACCAACACAACTACTAACCATCACACTCCTACAAGGGTGACAATTAAGACTATTCCAAGCCCCCCAAGCTATAAGAATGGCTTGGATAATCTTGCATATTAATGATCCAGGCTCCAATTTGAAATAGTAGATTTATTCAATAAACCCAGCAGAAGTGAGGAGGACAGTCTGGACGCTCCTCTTCCAGCGTTGGTCAGTCTGCAAGTGATCTCACTGGATTCCATAGTTACAGAATGTACTAGTTGGAACCCAATGAGGTCACATTGCTACAAGAACACAAACACAACACTTCCCCTTTCTCACACAATTTGCAATACTTATATAACAATAAAATCTCAATAACACTTTGTGAATACATTTGCATGTGATAACACGCTAATTCACGAAGAACAAATATGTGTGATGTAATCCTTTAAATACAGAGGTTTAACACAAACTCGACCAGCTCTGGTCACATCATAATTATTTTCAGGAATGGTACACTCTTTGAACGAGGCGCTTGTGTCAACACTCTCTTCCCCTTCTATAGCAGAAGAAGACAGTTCAGGATCACAAGAATGTACATTGTGGGTGGAATATTCTGTAGTGCAAGGAGAGGAATCAAATTCAGAGGGACAATCTTCAATCCAATCATATTCAAAGGAACGACTATTAGTCCCATTTATGCAAGAAAGATCAAAATCACCTCTGAATTTGGCAATTCTGCTAGCATGCCACACCTTCCCATCGCTTAACAATGCAGAATTGCATAAAACTTTAATGACCTTTAAAGGAGACGAAAATTTACTTTCACCTTTACGTACAAGCCTTCCTTTTCTTACTTTAACAATATCATCCACGCAAAGATGTACTTTTTTTATATTATGCGTGCGATCAAAGAAATATTTCTGTTTCTGTTGATTATCTACCAGAGATTTCCTTACCTTACTAGGGGCCATATGTAGGTAGCTTCACATTTACCGACTCATAAATACCGAATTTTACCGATTCGGTATTTATGAATTGGTAAATGTGATGTAGGTAATAAATCGGTAAAATTTACCGATTCGGAAAAAGTCGGTAATTTAGAATCGGTATTTACCGATTCGGTAATGAGGCATGCCTTCCCATTGATACCTATGGGCCAGGAGGCCCATAGGAATGAATGGGAAGCCAGTTACCATTACCGAATCGGTAAATACCGAATCGGTAATGGGGGAGGCAGTATCATGGGTGGCAGGGTGTCACATTGACACCCTGTTGCACCCCTGATTCGTCCATGTGTGCACATGTGGCGCACATACTGCCACATGGCACTGTTACATCTGCGAAATATCACGTTTTGCATGGAATTCGGTATTTATCACCAACCTATATTTGGTGGTAAATACCGAATTCTAATTCCTACTCATCACTCATTAGAGTGTTTCCTACATATCATTTCAGGATTCGGTATTTACCGAATCGGTAATTTTACCGATTCGGTAATTTTACCGATTCGGTAAATTACTGAATCCTGAAATATACCCCCTACATCTCAAATAGCTAAATACCGGTCGGTAACGGGATATTTATCGAATTTCGGCCGTTACCGACCGGTATTTAGCTACCTACATATGGCCCTAGGAGACCAAACTACAGATCTTGTACTTTTTAACCAACCCATGTTATCTTTTGTACGTGGTAATCTACCTCTCATCAATTCAAACGGGGCATAACCTGAGGACTCACAACGAGTTACTCTATATGCATTTACAGTCTTCCTTAGTTCATCTACCCAGTCTAAATGATTACTGACAGATAGTTCAATAACACTTTTGATTACTCTGTTAAAGCGCTCCACACAACCATTTCCTTCTGGATGGTACAGAGAGGTGGCTCTATGGTTGATACCTGCTTCCTTGATACATTTTTTAAATGATTCGCTGACAAATTGTCCTCCATTGTCGGAAATAATATCTTTGGGAAGACCTTCACGACCAAATATGTCAGCTAGAAATAAAAGTATTGCTTCAGTGTCAGCCTTGTCTACAATCCTATATTCAGGCCATATTGAAAAATGATCAACAATGACAATAATGTATTTCAAAAAATGATGGGTATGTCGGACTGGGCCAAAAATATCGATGTCAATTCTTTCCCAAGACATATGGGGAACAGCAATGGGGTGTAAAGGAGTTTTGTGAGTAGTCAAACTCTTGTCCGAATTAGAACATTGGACACACTTCCTTATCTCTTTTTCAATATCCCTATCTAGGCCAGGCCACCAAAATGACTGTTTTATTCTAGCCTTGCACGTTACGAATCGTAAGTGACCTTCATGACAAAGATTAATAATTTTACTACGAAACTCTAAGGGAGGAATCAGTCTTCCACTTCTGAGTAATAAGTCTTCTTCCACTGAAAGGTCATTCCTAACTTCCCAAAAGGCAAGGAGACTATTAGGTACAAGTGCCTTTGCTGGCCAGCCTTTTTGCACATACTCAACTACCAACGTCAAGTTTGAGTCTTTGATTAAGCTTTGTGTCCACTCAGAATGGGAAATGCTTTGCAACTCATTACCAAAGACAGAGGCAACCATCCATTCATCCCATTCATTCTTTTCGTCTTTGATGTTGCGAAGTGGACATCTGCTTAAAAAATCAGCAATTCTATTCTTTACACCTGGGACATAAATCACATTTTAGACGTAATCAAGTAACTGAATTGACATTCGTGAAATTCTAGGCGAAACATTGCTCAGACCTTTTGAAGTAAGAACTTTAGTTAATGGTTTGTGATCTGTCCTAACCGTTACACAACTACCCCAAATATACTGTCTGAAATTCTTTAGAGCCCAAACACAGCCCAATGCTTCCCTTTCAATGACTGAGCATTTTTCTTCTGTGTCAGGGAGAGCCCTAGAAGCAAATGCAACAACACACTCACTCCCATTTTCTTGAATCTGTGATAAAACTGCGCCTAAACCTTTCCCACTGGCATCTGTGGTGATAATGCTCTCCAGATCTGGAGAGAAACCTTTGAGTGCAGGTGCAGAGCATATATCCTTTTTTATGCTTTCAAAACTTGTTTGACACTCGGGAGACCAAATAAATGTACAACCTTTCTTCAGTAGTTGTCTAATACTGTACATTTTTCCAGAGAAGTTTTGTACAAACTTAGAATAGAATTCGGCTAATCCTAAAAAGGATATTACCTCATCCTTATTCTGGGGAACCGGGGCATTCATAATAGCGTCCACCAGTTCCGATTTCGGAAAGATTCCTTTACAACTAATTTCATGTCCTAAGTAGGTAACGTTACTTCTTGCTAGTTTACATTTAGATTCTTCTGCAGTTAATCCTTTGAACTCCAAAACTTCAAGAACTTTAATCAGGGTATTATCATGCTCAACTTTATTCAAACCCATGACTAAAATGTCATCTTGAAAGAACACAATGTTTTCCATGTCATTGAAAATTCTATGCATTAGTCGCTGAAACATGGCCGCGGCTGATGCTAAACCAAAAGGTACCCGTTTAAATTGAAAAAGTCCAATAGGAGTAATAAAAGCCGTTAGATGTCTGCTCTCTGTATGAAGCGGGACCTGATGGTATGCAGAGGTTAAGTCGATGGTGGAAAAAAAGTGTTTGTTTCTAGTGGCAGAGAGTAACTCTGAAATCCTTGGCAGTGGAAAAATATCAATGAAAATATTCTTGTTAAGTTCTCTCAAGTCCACACAGAGGCGGACCCGGCCATTGGCCTTGCGTGCCACTACTAAGGGGGCGACCCAATCTGACGATTCAATTTGTTCAATTAGACCATTCTGTACCAATTTGTCTAACTCTTTGATAACTCATAGGAATGTTCCTAACCTTATGAATACATGGGTGGGTGTCACTCTTCAGAATAATCTTATGGGAAAATCCTTTTAGTTCTCCTACTTTCCCTGAAAAACACTTTAGGAAATCTTGCTGTGATCATGTCGTACTGCTTTTTGTTGGAATCAACAACACTTAAAACTGGATCTGCACTGTTGGGATCCAATAATATTCCTAATTCGCCCTGGTCCCACCATCCTAGGACACAAGGTCCTGATTTGGAAACATAAAGTTTGCACTCAGCACTTCTGCCTTTAAATTCAAAAGGTAGTTTCTCAAATCCTATGAGATCAATGGGTTTGCCTGTATAACTTACAGGATGCACATCAGGAACCTCAAACCTGTTACCTAATTTTTCTTTAAAAGTTTCGTTCCAAGTATTACGATTAATAATCGTGTATGGTGACCCAGAATCAGCAATCAGTGAGACTGAAATACCGCTAATAATAATTTTGCAAACTGGTTTCTTCCTGATAGTTTTTCCCAATACCTCAGGTTCTTCAATGATACAAATAACATCGTCTGGGTCTGAACACTCATCCTCACATGCGTATTCATCAACTATGCATTTTACAGATCTTAATCTTTTTTGACACACTTTTGAAAAATGACCTAAAACTTTGCAATTAGTACATCTTTGTACCAATGCAGGACATTTTTTGTCATGAGCAAGGTGGGATGAGGTCCCACATCTATAACATTTGCCTCTTAAGTCACTTATTCTTTCATTCTGAAAACTTTTTAAACTTTTTTTTTCTCTATTTGTTCCATCTCTATCGTTTTTTTTCCTTGTTTGTTCATCGGGACGATTACGAGTCCTAACAATCTAGAATTACAGTTTTAGCACATCTGGAAGTGAGTTCAGCCTTGGAAATGATAGCAGTTATCTCTCTTAGGCTGGAATCACCATTCATCCATAACTTATCTTGTAAATGCGTATTGTTACAATGCATCACTAACTGATCTCGAATTAACTCTTCTTCCATTGTTCCAAATTTGGATGGTAAAGCTAAGTTTTTTAATGCTGCGATGTAATCTTCAACTTTTTCATTAGCCCCTTGTTTGCGATGATAGAAATTATAGCGATGTACTGCTTTGCAGACTGTAGGAGCAAAATAAGAATTCAGATCTGCTAATGCGTGTGAAAAGACATCTCCTTCATTTCCGCTCCTACTCTTCTTTTCCATCCGGTTGTAGATACGTAATCCACCAGAACCTAACCAGTGCAAAAGTATTTTTTTTTTCCTTTGTGGTGACAACTCTTCATTGTCAAAAGCTTCTAAATAATTAATTAAATGATCTTTCCATTCTTCCCTTTCCAAACTAGTCACTTCACATTCTTTAACCATAAAAGCTTGGGGGGCTGGTAAGTTCATTGTTGTCATGGTGCTTCCTTTCCTCCCTTCTTTTATACTAACAAATGGCAAGAAAAGGTTAGAATACACAACAGGATTGAGAGAATACAGAAAAGAAAAAAAAAAAATTTTTTTTTACTATTACTGGATACACGGTGTGTGTATCACTGTAGAGAGAAGATTTCTTGCTTCTTTCTTTTAAATTATTCTCATAGGTTAACTGGGGACAGTGCACGTGTAAATAAAGAGATTCCTTCGTTCCCCGTATGCTCCGTTGCTAGGTTGCACTCCGATGCTGCTTTCCTGACAGCGTAGCGTGATGACGATGGCCCGCGCAAAAGCGTCGTGTTGCCAGGATACGATGGTCTTCGCGCGTCTCGCTGGCGCGTGACGTGTCAATCGTTACGCACGCAGCTTCTGATGCGCAAAGAAACTGAAAATGGCAGCGCGGACTGGAATGTGGGCCGATTCAAATCCCGCGTACCTCGGAGGATTCAAACAATGCTGTATCCAACAGCGTTTCACTGACCTTTGGAATGCCGATCCGCTGCCTTTGACGGGTGATGCCGATGACGCTGGTAAGGTTGCAGGCACTGCAGTCACTTCAGCGCAAGAGTGAACAGCGCGTTGAAAGTCAAATGTCCTACTTGTAGCGAAATAAAGAATTTCGTAGTGGCATCAATGTGGGTCCGCTGTTACTGGGTTTAGTTGCTGTAGCTCGTCGCCATTCTTGCATATTAAAGATGCAGGCTCCAATTTGAAATAGTAGATTTATTCAATAAACCCAGCAGAAGTGAGGAGGACAGTCTGGACACTCCTCTTCCAGCGTTGGTCAGTCTGCAAGTGATCTCACTGGATTCCATAGTTACAGAATGTACTAGTTGGAACCCAATGAGGTCACATTGCTACAAGAACACAAACACAACAGATAGCAGGTATTAGACATTTTTATTGTATATTGAATAACAAAACAACTGTTGTTGTGGTCATCTCTAAATTAGACTGTGTGGCAGACCCTTATAAATGCTGGTGCTGACAATGAAGTGATGGTGGGAGCATCAGAATCCACCGGCTGAAATTAAGCACTAACTGTCAGGAGCACAGAGAAATCGGTATGGCAGGCAGAGGGAGCGTGACAAAAATGTTATACACTGGCTTGCAGGAGCAGGTTACTGGCAGTGCATGATGGGAGTCACCCAACAGCTGCCTCTGCTACCTGAAGCCCACTGAGGAATCAGGTTTCTGCATGCAGTAATCGGGAGACTAGCCTTGGCATCAGTAGTCTTCCACCTGAATCGTGATGGTTGGCTTTTATGGAAAAGTACTTTTCCAGTTTCAGGTACAATTAAGAGAAACCCGTTTACCACTTTCTTCGTAACGATTCCGCTGACGTTTACTTTCACAGTTCTTTCAGCGTAATACGATTAGTACCTCCAATTAAGGCTGCCTTTATGGGTCTCTCAAGATTTAAAACTTGGATGGTCTATTTTGCTATCTGCGCCACGATATGAGCCGTTAGCGCTTTTTGTCGTAAATAAAAAAGCTCTAGGATCAAACTGACCTCACCGTGCTTCCAGTGTTTGTGACGTCATCCGTACAGTAATGATCACGAAAGACTCGTCCACCTGGCAGCAGACAGCAAGGAGGCGCGCGACAAGATCTGAAAGAAGTGCTAGAGCGCGCCCGGCGGCGCCGCAGATGTTCCTTGCGCGATGCCAGTCCATCCAGGCGACTTGTGAGTATTTGGGCAAGAGAGTAGTGGTGGTCAGACACTGGCAGTCTCACTTCAGTGCGAAGCGCCAATTGAAGGAAAATTCTGAGCGGCCCCTGTTGGGTGGTAAGCCCGAGTGGTGAACGGCGAGGAATGCCACAGACGATAATGTGCTTGACATGTCTCTAGGTCTGGCTCTGCGAGGTCAGCTAAGGCCTTCCCTAGAATTTTAGCTGTATTGCTAGATCCTTAAGTCATAACATAACATACATACACAAAAAAAGAGAAATGGGCTTTTGCACAACCCTTTAAAGGCATTGGCTATTGTAGTTCAGCTGACTTTCACAATTGACTTTAGGGGATGTTCATCAGTTGTGGTGTCGGCCAACAGCATTTGACGGATGTCAGCTTCCTAAAAGAAATACTGCACACGTTCTGTGGTTTTTTTTTTTTACATATATGTTGGATTTTAAGATATATTAAATGTGGAGGTCCTAAGTCCATTGCACTGTTCTCTAAATTGTTTGTGTAGAAGTTTAAAAAATATATATTTTTTATTGATGCCACAACAAAGCATTCAGCGGCAAATACACCAAGATTACCAAGGACAGTAACAGGGTATGTAACATACATGTTCACATTTCCACCATAAGGCAGGGCTCTCTTGCCTGATCCCATTAACATGATCACCATAGTTATCAAGTTTCAGGTCTGCAGTACTACTCGGCCCCATGAAGGGGGGCATGCACAGACTTACCCGGTAGAGGTTCCATTTACCCCAGACCTATTCCCACTTCCTGGGACAACCTCTACTTTTGTAGACCACTTTCTCGGCCACCATGCACCAGTCCATATCCTTTTCCCAGTCATGAAGGGATGGTGCTGTGGGCGCTACTCACAAGCGGGCAATGTTGCGTTTTGCAACAGTCATCCCCAGGGTTACCCAGAATTGCTCCTTACCGTTCAGATCAGTACTCTCCATATGTTTAATAGACACCACTTGAGGGAGAGTAACATTTCCAACCCCCAACACTTTGTGCATGCAACTCATTAAAGCTTCCCATTATCTCACCGTTAGGCATTCCTATAACGTGATAAAATGTACCCTCCCTCCCACACTGCATACAGCAGTTAGAGTCCACCCCCGGCCCATCTTAGCCAGGGTACTGCAGGAGAGATAAGATCTATGAAATATTCTGAGTTAAAGCAGTATCAGTCTCGCTGATCTGGCCACCTCCTTAGGAGAGGCCAGGGCTTCCGGGCAATCCTCGTCTGCAATGTCCCCCAAATCTGTTTGCCATTACTCCCAAAGACGGAGGAGGGGATCCAGTGAAATAATACGTTTTTGGTAATTCAGGGAGATTGCCTCACGTTCCATATGATCCGTTAGTAATCTGTTTTCTAATGGGGATGCCTCATGTCGTTCATCCCCTCGTGCGATAACCGTAAGGAGGGTGTGACTTATTTGCAGTTATCGGAATGTTTCTGTTGGTGTCAGGTCATATTCTTGCTGCAAATCGGGAAAAGCGGCCACATGTCCCCTTGACCACAGATCTCCCCTCTTGAAACGCCTAAAAGATCCCATCTGTCAAACCCCCAGGCATCTGCTCAAAATACCTAATCTTTCTGTGCCCCATAGCGGTGTTGCTTGTGTGATCTTGTCCCGCCAACCTAGCTCTCTATGCACTGTGTGCCAGAGACAAACTGTCTGTTCTGCCCAGTTAGGTGGAGATGCCTGGGTTTGGCATACAGGGTGCTCATATATCCTCCTGGACGAAGAACATATCTGTCCATTCGATATGTGGGTTCATCTTGGGGTCTGTGTACCCACTGATTGACAACTGCCAGTTGCGCAGCCCAGTAATATTTCCTGATATCAGGTAGTACTATCCCTCCGTTATACCATCCATGCATCAACTTCGCCGCAGCTATTGGTGAGGGCTTTCCATCCCACAATAATGCTCTGATCTCATCTTCTATGGTCTTAAAATAGGACCCCGGGACTGGGTAAAGTGCATTTTGCAACGCATAGAGGAATTGCGGGAGCGCCATCATTTTGAATAGGGCTGCCCACCCGAGCTAGGAGAGCGGCAGCGATCTCCAATGGCAGACATCTCCCTGCAGTCGTGTTAGTGGGGCCAGAAGATTATGGGTGTAGAAGAGATCAGGTATTGCCGTAACGTATATCCCAGGGTATCGAAAGCTGCCTGTTACCTCCTCTGCCGTACACTCCGGCAGTAGGGCTGGGACTGCGCCACTCAGGAGGCATATCGTGGATTTGGACCAATTAATTGTGTATCTGGAATACCTGAAATAATTGGTGAATATATTCAGTATTCTGTTGATCAAGGTATGTGGTGCCGAGACATAGATGAGTATGTTGTAGGCATACAGAGATATTTTGTCCTCCCAGTCCTCTGTCCAACTCAACCCCCTTATCAGTGGGTTTCCACTAACCCAGGTAGCTAAGGGCTCCAGAAATAAAGCAAAAATTAGAAGATGTCAGGGGGCAACCCTGTGTGGTTCCGTGCCGAAGGGGGAAAATATTGGAAAGTTGCCCACTTACCACCACCTGCACTTAGTGTTTTGTGTAAAGGAGCTGAAACCAAGCGAGAAACTTAGGACCAAAACCCATTTGCTCCAGCATAGCAAATACATATGACCATTTGACTGTGTCAAAGGCCATACAGGCATTGAGGGATTAAACTACTGAGTCTTTCTGTATAATCTCCACCCTACCCAGCACTCCCTGAAGATGACGCAGATTGAGTGCCTTATTACACCCCAACATAAAGCTGAATTGGTCCGTGTGAGCCAATTTGGGGATGATTTGTATGAGTCTGGATGCTAGTATCTTAGCTAGAATCTTAACCTATGCATTATGCAGTGAGATGGGGTGATAGGAGGTACAACTTTCTGCCAGCTTATCCTCTTTGTGGATGACCACTATGGAGGCAAATCGCTGCTCTTCAGGAAGTATCCCCTCTGCTGACTCTCTAAGTACATATTTGGTAGATAAGGAGCTACCTTGGAAGCCCCCAACTTATTAAGCTCTATAGGGAGGCAGTTCGGTCCCATTGCTCTACCTACTTCAATACTGTGGATTGGAAGTGTCACTTCCTCATAAGTGAGGTCTCCCTCCGTCAGTGTCAGGTCGTCGGGTGAGAGGATGGGGAGGAGCATATCCGCCAGCAGTTCTTTGGCACCTTCAGTGGTGGTTTGAGTCGTTGGGGTGTAGAGTAGAGAGTGGTAGGTAGCGATGGCTTCGGCGATTTCTTGCGGATCTTTTATGGTTGTTCCCGTGTTGGAGTTTATAATAGTGACCCACCTGCTAGCACGTTCGTGCCTCTTGTGCCATGCTAATAATTTCTCTACTTTATTACCCACTTAGTAGATTTTGTGTTGTGTCGCAAAGTGCCTGGCCTTCGCAGTCTCGATTTCTAAGTCTCTATATTCCTGTATCTTAAGAACTAATGTGTGCCTAATAATGTTATCATTCCCCTTTGCTAGTTCTGCCTCTAATTCTAGTATCTCGTTATTCAGCTTCTCTACAGCTGCTATCCTATCTCTTTTTTGCCTGGTCAAGAGGGAGAGTGCTTGTCCCTTGACCACCGCTTTGAAGGCCTCCCATAAAATCTGTGGGAACTCAACTGAGGATTTGTTTTCTCTAAAATAATGGTCCACTGTCTGCACCAGCCTGTTCCTAATATTTGGGACTTTTAGGTACCAGAGGTTTACCAAGATTGTCCTTTGAGAGCGAGGAGTACCCACACTATACGTCAACCCCACACCAGGGAGTGATCAGGGATTTCCCTCGCCGGTTGTCGCACTTCACGAAGATTGATGACTTGGTCAGACAGGATAAGGATGTAGTCTATTCTCAAGAGACTGTTGTGTGCTCCAGAGTGGAATGTGTACTGATGTCTGTCTGGATTATGAGTTCGCCATGCGTCGACCAGTCCCATGGCCAACAAAAAGTTGGAAAGACCAGAGCGTCTAATTGGGCATTGTGGGGGGATCTGTCCCTTTGATCACTTAGTGTTGTATTAAAATCTCCTCATATCAGAAGTTCCGCCTCTGGTAGGTCCAACAACATCTTGCTTAGGTCTGGGAAAGCTATGTTATGCAGTGCTGGTGGTACATATACTGTTGCTATCATCATCCTCCTTCCCTCCCATGTGCCTGATATTGCCACGTATCTGCCCTGCGTATCTGTCCATGTCTGCCCCACTATGAGAGGGAGTTGTTTCTTCAGGAGTATCCCCACCCCCCTCGACCCTGAGGTGAACCCTGCGTGTACCATTAATTTTTAGCCCCTGCGGTCCAAAGCCCTACAAGTGTTACCTATTAGGTGAGTTTCCTATAAAAGGACTATGTCCGGGGAGAGGCATTTGATGTACTGAAGCACTATCCCACCTTTGATTTTGTCTCCCAGGTCATTTATGTTCTAGGACCGAAGCTGCAAGATGGAAGCGGCCCCGGAGTCAGCCGCTGGCTGTTTGTGCATCCCCCTGTCTCCTCCCCCCCCTTACTGTCCCTCGGATCAAGGCTTGAGACTTTTTGTAGAGCCCCATCCCATCACCCTGTGTTGTGCGACATTCGTGTGGAAGCTTGCTGAGACTCCACTTTAAAGAGACCTGGTGCCTCAGATTACATCCAATCAGAGACAAATCCTTGTACTGTTGATTCAATTGAATCTAATGTGATGGCGTCCCCTAAGCTGATCCCCTGTGCTGTTTCACACTCTGACCCAGCTACTCCTAGTAATAATATTCATGATGTATTGAGTACCTCAAATCCATGTATTGTCCAAGAGCTCTTAGCTTTGTATAGGCTGGAAGTAATATCTGACCCCAATATTCCTACTAATAGAACCTGACAAGATGCAGTTAAAAAAGTAAATAGTAAAATGACACTCTCTAAAGCCACTCGTGTGCCCCAGAAAAAACAAACTTCAAGTGGCAAGAACAGCCGAGGAAAGATTTATGTACAGAATTCCACACCCATTACAATCAAGACCAATGTAACTGTCTAAGATTGTGTTACTAGAATGGCCCACCTTTCAACAATCTCCCAATTTTGTTCTCTCGCTACATCAAAACAAAACCTCTTGGAAGGAAAACTGTCTTCCATTCAAATTATGCAAGATGAAATTCTAGCCAAGTTGGCCCCTTTAGAGAAATTTGATGATCCTCTGTTATGCCCAAGCGTATATTTTTTTTTGATAAACAAATTTTTATTGATTACAAAAGGAATACACCAGCCATTCAGTACTACCCCATTAGAATCCAGGATTACATATAGGAATTTGCGCAACCCATCTTACAGACATTATTAAAACGCAATTACTTAAAAATAGACAATCCCATTCATTACTAAATTCCCCCCAACTACTTCCCCCAGACACTGTGATATTTCGTGGGACACCTACGAGCTTCATGCATAACTTTCTCTGGTGTGGCGCACCAGTCCACCCCAGCCCGTCATCGCCCGACACTGGGGGTTCAGGGCATTTCCAGGAGACCGCGATTTCTCTGTTGGCGACCGCCATAGCTGTAGTCAAAAACACTTTCTCATTCCGAGACCCATCCAACCCATCAGTGATGCCCAGGAGCGTGGGTTATGAGTTCAGGGCGTTTCCAGCAGACTGCGATGTCTCTTTTGGCGACCGCCATAGCTGTAGTCAAAAACACCTTCTCATTCCGAGACCCATCCAACCCATCAGTGATGCCCAGCAGCATGTGTTTTGGGTCGTGGGGGACCTCCCACCCCAAGATTCCGGTGAGTTCTTCTTCAATTTCCCTCCAGAACCGCGCCAGGCGGGGGCAGGCCCACGCCATATGCAGGAAGTCGGCTGGGTCGTGACCACACCTAGTACAGGCTGGGGTCGAACTAAACCCTGACCGATGGAGGTGCACCGGCGTGAGATATGCAGTGTGCAAATAATAGAGCTGCACCAGGCGCAGCCTAGCGGATGCGGTGACTGTTCTAGGAGCCATAAGGGCGTCACGCCAGTCTTCCTCCTCCAAGGGCTCACCCAGTCCTCCCAACGAGCCCGCAGTCAGTCTAAGGAAGTAGGTGTATTGTTGAGCAGTGTACGATAAATACAGAAGATGCCTCCCTTCCCCAGGTCCCCACACATTATCTGAGCTTCGGATGGGCTGTGGTCAGGAAGCTGTGTGCCTGTCGTAAGGTGTGTATGGAGGGCGTGTCGCAGTTGCAAATACCTGTAAAATTGTGATTGGTGCAGCGAGTATCTATTCTGCAGGTCTCCGAAGGAGGGCATGTGATCCCCACCCACACATCACCCAATTGTGAAATACCTATCAGGTCCCATGCCTTGAAGCCTTGCAGCTCATTGACTTCTTTGAGCCAGGTACCATGCCACAAGGGTGCACATTGGGTCAGTGTGAGTGTCCATTTAGTGTGCCGCAGTGCAGCCCGTGAGGCCAATAACACGGAGCATGTCACCTCTGGTAGGGAAGAAGGAATAGGGACCCCGTACAACATGGAGTGAATCCTGGCAAGGCCCAACTCTCCCAGTTCGAGTCTGTAAGCCGGGTCAGACCAACCCCGTTGAACCAGTTGTGTATGGAGAGAAGTCACGTGGCGAGATAATATAAATATAGATGAGTCATTCCTAGACCCCCATCAAACAAAGGGATCCGGCAGGTAGTTAGCGCCAGTTGGGACCTACCTTTCCCCCACAAAAACTTGTTGACCATACCATCCAGTTCACGGAACCAAGTTGTAGAAAAACACATAGGGGTGTTCTGAAGAACGTAAAGGAAGTGGGGAAGCACCATCATCTTAAAAAGAGCCACCCTCCCCATGGGGTTCAGGGGCAGCGACTGCCACTTCTGGAGGTCCGCCTTGGCACGTTTCACCAGGGGAGTAACATTGAGGGCCCAGCTCAGCTCAGGGAGCCAGGTCATCCATATCCTCAGATATTTAACGGATTGACGGTGCAGAGGTATATCAGATTGCCAGTCGAAGCATTCCCGGGATAAGTGGAGGGGAACCAAAACCAATTTGTCGGGATTCAACCGGAGTCCTGAGGCCCGCTCGAAGAATGCAGAATGCAAAGACAGTGTGGACCTGACTGTGCGGAGTCTGCTAAATATATGAGGACGTCATCCGCATAGAGGGCAATTTTATCTGGCTCATTATAGGGCCATTCCCATCCCTGCACGCGTTCACACGACCGCACCAGGGATGCCACGGGCTCCATCACCAAAGCGAAGAGCAGGGGGGATAGAGGACAGCCTTGCCTCGTTCCCCTGCGAATAGAAGAGGCCTCCGATAGGACCCTGTTCACAAGGACACAGGCTCGCGTGAGGGCATATAGAACCTTGACCATGGCCCGAAACCAAGGACCGAGTCCCACCCCTTCCAAAACATCCCCAGTCCACCGAGTCAAAGGCCTTCTCAAAATCTACAAGGAGAATTGCCAGATATGGGGTGAGGAGATGACGGTGGGCCAAAGCAGATTGCAGTCGACAGAGACAATGCCGGGTGCCGCGTGAGGGCATGAACCCGCACTGGTCGGGATGAACCAGTGTGGACAAGTGGGGTTTGAGTCACTGGGCGAGGATTGCGGCAGCCAGTTTGACCTCGGTGTTGATGAGTGAGATAGGGAGGTAGTCTGCACAGCGTGTCGAGGGCGGTTGGGATTTAGGCAGAACCACAATGGTGGTCATCTCCGTCTCCAGAGGGAAGGAGCCTTTTTCCACGGCTTCCCGATACAGACCCGCAAGATGGGGGACAAGAGTGTCCCGATAGTGTACATTGTATTCTTGGGCGAGACCATCTGGACCTGGTGTCTTGCCGGAGGAAATAAGGCCAATCGCCTCCCCGATCTCCTCGCGGGTGATGGGGCGATCCAGATCAGCTTGAGTAACAGAATCTACACACGGAAGGCTGCCACCTCCGACCTCTAGCAGGTCCGCGAGAGAAAGGGTTGGAGGTCTGGCCTCGTACAGTTGACGATAATAGGTGGCAAAGGTACGGGCCATGTCCACTGGGGCCTGGCACTTCGAACCATCCTGCGCCACGATCTCAGGAATGATACGATTCACCCTAGGATATGTGGCTAGGCGGTGAAGGAGTGATCCATTCTTGTCACCCCAACCATATACCCTGGCCACGGATGAACGCCAAAGGAGTTTGGCCGCATCCAGTGACAACTGTTTGATCCCCGATTGAAGCCGGGTAGGAAGTCTCATGTCGGAAGCGTCCGGGGAATGGGCAGAGGTGCGCTCAAGGCGCAGAGCCTACGCCTCCCGTGTAGTGATTTATTCCAATTGGGCCTGTCGTTGAATCTTGAGCTGGCCTTTGGTGACCCCTCTAATTGTGGCCTTGCCCGCCTCCCATAGGGTACCAGGGGAGGAAACAGACCCTTCATTAGAAAGAAAATAATGTTTAAGTTCCCGCCCCACCACCTTCCAGAACTCCTTATCCTTAAGGAACCAGGCGTTTAGCCTCCATGTTTGCCGGACGAAAGCAGGGGGGGGGGGTCGGGGGGGGGGGTCGGGGGGGGGGACCCGTGCGGAGCATCACCGGAGAGTGGTCAGAAATACCTCGGGTAAGGAGTGAGGCATCTTGAATCAGTAAGCAGTCAGTCGATGGAACGAAGATGGCATCTATGTGCGCCTGTGTATGGTGTGCCGCCGAGGTGTGTGTAAATTGCTTAGAGTGTGGGTGCCATACACACCAGGCATCACATAAACCCAAGAATTCAGGCCAAGCCGTCAGCTGTTTTGCCTGTGCAATCCTACTGTGGGAAGGAGGACCGATCGTATCAAGGTCTGGTGAGGAGACCGCATTGAAGTTGCCCCCAAGGAATGTGGGACCCAGGGGTAAGGATGCCAAGAGGTCGACAGATTTGGCTAGGGTTGCCGTCAGCATTGAAGGAGGAGAATAAAGAGACACAAGGTTGAGAGGATTACCATTTAGCATACCACTAAGGGCCACAAAGGTGCCCTGGGCATCAAGGGTCGTCTGGACAGTCACGAAGGGAAGGGAGCGTTTCACCAGAATCGCCACCCCTCGGGAGCCTCGAGTGAACCCCGAATGCCAAGTTCTGTCGTATCCATATCGCGCTAGAAAGGGATGTATGACGTTACAACGCACACTTTTACAACGCATGCACTTACAACGCATTTTTTACAACGCATAATCCATTACAACGCACTACACTTACAACGCATGACACTACAACGCATTTTTAAAAACTACCTTTACAACGCATACCATTACAACGCATAATATTAAATTGCATTTAAGGTAAGTATTAGATAGTATAGGGGTAAAAACTACTTTTCTAACTCCAGGGGGTGCAACAGTAGGGTAAGTGTTGGATAGTATAGGGGTAAAAATTGCTATTCTAACTGCAGGGGGTGCAACAGTAGGGTAAGTGTTGGATAGTATAGGGGTAAAAATTACTATTCTAACTCCAGGGGGAGCAACAGTAGGGTAAGTGTTGGATAGTATAGGGGTAAAAATTACTATTCTAACTCCAGGGGGTGCAACAGTAGGGTAAGTGTTGGATAGTATAGGGGTAAAAATTACTATTCTAACTCCAGGGGGTGCAACAGTAGGGTAAGTGTTGGATAGTATAGGGGTAAAAATTACTATTCTAACTCCAGGGGGTGCAACAGTAGGGTAAGTGTTGGATAGTATAGGGGGTAAAAATTACTATTCTAACTCCAGGGGGTGCAACAGTAGGGTAAGTGTTGGATAGTATAGGGGTAAAAATTACTATTCTAACTCCAGGAGGTGCAACACTAGGGTAAGTGTTGGATAGTGTAGGGGTAAAAATTACTATTCTAACTCCAGGGGGTGCAACAGTAGAGTAAGTGTTGGATAGTGTAGGGGTAAAAATTACTATTCTAACTCCAGGGGGTGCAACAGTAGAGTAAGTGTTGGATAGTGTAGTGTAATATTATGCGTTGTAATGGTAGGCGTTGTAATGGAATGCGTTGTAAAGGTAGTTTTTAAAAATGCGTTGTAGTGTCATGCGTTGTAAGTGTAGTGCGTTGTAATGGATTATGCGTTGTAAAAAATGCGTTGTAAGTGTAGTGCGTTGTAACAGTTGCGTTGTAAAGGTTGTTCCCCGCTAGAAAGGGGCAGTGATTACCCAACAAGTGTGTTTCCTGCAACAGCAAAATGTCCACCCCTAAGCGTTGTGCATAGCGTAAGACAGCCATGCATTTGAAACGATCCAAGAGGCCATTAACATTTCAGGACATGATGCATAGGGAAGTGCTTAACGAAGGTATGTCAGGCATATAGGCGGACATAACAGTATGATAGTGGGTCCCCAAGGGGAGACGTGAAAACAAACACGGACTTCAACAGGCTGAGCGAGGTGTCCAAAGGGAATTCTACCTGTCCCACTGGGCGCATGTCAAGGTGTTTTGTGAGTGCTGGTGTGATGAAACTAAAGAACAAAGAAAACAAAATTCAAGAAGAAACTCTGGACAACGGTCCCACCCCCCCACCCTACACTTCAGGAACTGAAGTATCTGTCGCCCCAACAAACCAATGAATGAACAACCAAACTATAATGCTTGGAAATGGGAAAGGGTGGAGGACCCCTCCTCATGTCAGGATGTGCTTAATCGAGGCCATCGGAAAGGAAGAAATGTTTAGAGTTTGTGAGCACGGTCTCCGGCTGCGGAACCAAGCCCGGCAGGCAGAAACCAGTTCAAGCAGGGTCCTTCAGGAGCATCGGGCTACGTGAGAAGTCCTTGTCTGGGAGGTCGGGCAGAGAAGGTCGGAGCGAGGCACCTCCACGGTCCAGGTGCCCAGATGAACCAGAGCGCCTCCCGGCCGAGGCCCCATCAGAGAGCAATATTGGTTGTCGAGGGGATTGACCCGGTGGGGAGTCCGACCAGGCCCGCCTCTGTCCATGGCTTCTGCGGGAGCGGTGGCGCTGGGGCTGGTGAGCGAAAGGTGCGGACCGGACAGGCCTCCCCCCAGAAGCGAGGGCTGGTCAGCAATGCGCAGGGGGCGCTCCTCCGTCACCCAGGCCTCATTAGGAGTGTCAAAGAACAGGGTCTTGTTAGTGAACACCACTCACTGGCATGCCGGGAAAAGGAGCCGATACTGGATGTTGAGTGCCCTCAGCTTTTGTTTAACTTCACCAAAGGAGCGTCGCTGACCCTGAACCTCGCGGGTATAATCCGGGAAGATCATGATTGCATGGTTTTCGTAGTGGAGCCGCTGCTGTTTGCGAGCTTCAGACAGGATGGCATCACGATCCTTGAAATTATGGACCCGCATTATGACTGGTCGGGGGGCCGCACCTGTTTGTGGCCTTGGGGCGAGTGATCAGTGGGCCCGCTCAATTGCAAACCATAGAGAGAGGGATCCATCAGGGACCCACGATCTTAACCACTTCTACAGGAAGTCCACCATGCGGCCCCGCTCCGACACCTCCGGAAAGCCCACCAGGCGGAGATTGTTGCGCCAGGACCTGTTTTCTGCGTCCTCCGTCCGGCGGTGTAGTTCCTGCGTGCGCGATTGGAGAGTAGCCACCTGCCCCTTGAGTTGTTGGACATCGTCCTCGACGGTGGAGATCCGGGTTTCAGTTTCCTTGATCTGAGCCACGGCACTTCGGAGGTCCTGCCGGATGAGAATCATGTCCACGCACACCTCCGCAATCTTGCCTTCGACCGAGGTTTGTGAGGCCTGGATGGCCTGTAAGATAGTGGACAAATCCGTGGATACTGGGGGCTCCTGTTCCGCAGCTCCCCCGGTCGCCCCCACCTCCGAGGTGGTGAAGCGATCCATTTTTGTTTGGGTGGCAGGGGTCTTTGCTGACCTATCCGTTCTGCCCATGGCGGCACCCCGGGGAGCAGCAGGCAAACCCCACAGCAGGGGACCAACAGACCTCCTCAGGCAGGCCGGATTCAAGCAGGAGGAGCAGCCAGTGCGCAGACGAGGCCCAGACCATATCGCTGCCGCCCGATACGTGCAGCCGAGACCGCCACCCCAGATGAGGCGCCCTTCAGGAGCAAGGGAGGGGGGAAGGAGGAAGGATAGGGAAGAGTCCAGATCCAGGGCTGCCCTCGGGCCCCCACCTGCCAGGGCAACCTCGCACCCCGCCAGGGCAATAACAGTTGAATCAGCAGGCAGCCTCACCCCCCAAGGCCAGCAGTTCAATAGGTGACGGTGCGGGCGGGGGGAACGATCCAACTCCAGCCCAATGGGAGAAACTCTGCAACACAAGAGGCACTGGACGGGGGCCCCCCAGCAGAGGTCCCCACACCCAGCTGGGTACCACTCGAATCGCGCAGCCGAAAGCTACCCAAGCGTATATTTAACCCAAGCGTAGCCATCTAACTCAGCAACCCTGTTGTATCTTACCCAGGAGAACGTAGGAAGGGTGAATTTGCATGTACTAGCAGTTCCCAGTGCAGCTATTCCTAACCCTCACTTACAAGGAAGAACGTGGGCATCAAAATGGGGACCATCCAAATGATCATGGCTCTCTCACTATGATCCAGATAGAAGCTCCTGATGGGTGACTGCACATACCTCCACAGTGTACTCCCCATATATTTGTTCTGAAAAATGTCCCACATATTGACCCTTCACTGTTTGAATCTCATACTTCTTCAGTGAATAAGGCACAATATGGGCTGAAAAACATTCCGGTTGGTAAAGAGACCTATCTAAAGATTTATACTGCTAGACGAGTTTCATGGGTTGGACCAAGAGAGAAATCCCCATAGGGTGAGGGTGTGATTTTAAACTTTAGGAGCTCTAACTTGGTGCAGGCGCTATTTCAAAGCCTTTCAAATAAAGGTATTGTTCCAGATGGTATTAGACCTCAGCCTCTTGGCTTTTTTTTTATGAGCCGAAATCCGCTCACTTGTGGAAATCAGATGACAAGGGTCAGCAATATGACCAGATAAATGTTACAGGGAAGGAGGCGCCCAGGATTCATCATCCACAACATTTACAAAATAGTTTTCCTCTTTTTGATAGATACAAGGCCTTCACATCCCTGTAACAGCAAGATTGACTTCCACAAGTGACTCAAAATCTGGTGGAGCCCAGTAATTCAGCCACTCCTTTAGGTCTCACCCAATGGATGCCTTTCACCACAATGACCAAGGAAAATAACTGGTCTATAATCTCGTGGAATATAGCCAGACTTTGTCCACAGGTAATCAACACTGACTGACTAAGACTTGTGGATCAGCACTCAATAATCTGTTGCCAAGAGGCATGGTTGTTGGATACTCCTCACTTAGTTGGCTACACCATTTATCTAGTCCAATTGATTGCTTCAAAATCAGGCCGGGCTAAAGGAGGCCTGGTCTCTTTTATCACAGTAACACTGATTGACAGGAAAATACGCTAAGTCATTTCCATGCCTTATTTTCATATACTTCTGGTGCCTTTGCTTAAATCTTATAATTAATTATAAGCACATTTTTATCATAATATAGTTGATTCCGCAATAACAAAGGTGGTGGATGGGCTTGAGGAGGCGCTACTTAAAGTTCCTAATGAGCATTATAAAGAATCATTATCCATCTGGGGGGAGTGAGTACAACATTCAAATGTGTGATCCCAAAATGATGTCCTCAAGTTGCATTAGTGATGAGTTAGATCTTCCCCTCTCACGCTTTAGGCATACGGGGAGTCACTGAATAGAGGTCTATATGCAAATAATTTGATATTTGTCCAAGATCTGCACTATGCTAGGTATAGGCTGATTCCAACATTTATGGGGCGGGGTCTAAAGTCTATCATTGACCATATTCTAATTTCTAAAGAACTAGCATCTGCTTATTTTGGGTGCAGTGTTTTGCCTAGTTGTATAAGTGATCATGATCCCCTAATTCTGGAACTCCAACTGAATTCTGCCAAGAACTCTCAAGATGTCTTTCTCAACAAACACTAGAATATAGTAAACATAAGGGAGTCAATATTTAATGGGAAAAATTAGACAAGGATGCTTTTCTTGCCGACCTTGTCACCAATAATGAGTCGGAAATTGCTAAGGCCCTACAGGCCGATACAAACGCTGCAGAGGTGATACAAGCTCATTCCATTGTAAATAAGTATATGGCTGCCAGATTAACTAAAAGTGCAGCAATGGTCAGTGTCAGCCCCAGGTGGTTTGATAAAGCCTCCTCAAAAGCCCATAGATCATTAAAGCTAGCACTTGCCAAATGCCCCCAAGATAAAGCAGGTGTAGTTTTGGGCGAGGAAATCATATAAGGAAGTTATCGCCTCAAGAAAGGCCAAAATAAGAAAGAAAGACTGGGATGATCTTAGGGCAGCAAGAATGCTGAAGGACTCTCAAGCATTTTGGCAGGTGGTTAATTCACCTAATTTATTGGGAGAGGATTTGCCTAGGCTAGAGTTTCTGATACCAGCTGATAATTGGGTGGCACATTTTTCAAAAGTATTTGGTTCAGGAGCCCATCTACTGGTATTCAGGCACACATTGTGGCATCCTGTGACCTGAATGCTGCAATTGCTTAAGGTGAACAATTGAAGTATCGCATGTTACTCTACCCATTGAATGTGGTTCTTTGGATAAAGTCAGAGGAACTTATAGAATTCCTCTAGATGTTTACAAATCATTACTGGAATTTTGAGCACCTTTACTTACAAATGTAGTAAGAAGTGCCATTGTGGGACACCTAGTGTAAACCGGGCAGGAGGCTATTATTGTCCCTATTTTCAAAAAAGGTGGCAAGAATCAACCTCACTGCCATCACCCAATCTCCCTGCTGGACAGTACTGTAAAGAACTGGCTAAGCTGGACGATTGAGCATTGGAGTCCCGAGCACTCTAGGATGTCCCGTTTTAGGAATTCTTGAACAATCCTTGAATCTGTCTTTGATTGTACAAAAATATACCAAGGTAAAAAATGGTTGTGTCCATCTTGCTTTTATGGACCTAACATGGGCTTTCGACATAGTAAATTGAGCTACATTGTGGTCCATTGTGTTTGATTTAGGGATTGATAGTGCTGTTATCAACTTACTCTGTAGACTCCATGTGAACACCACAGCCAAGGTGCGATTTAGCAGGGATACACAGATTAATTTCCTTATCAAGCTGGGATAAGACAAGGCTGTTTTTTGGCCCCCTTTCTCTTTTTAATTTATACAAATGGTTTGAAGACTCATTTGTGTGTTGTGGGTAGTGACTTGCTGAAGTTTGCCTCCCGATCTGTCCCTCTCTCACTTTACGCAGATGATGCCTTACTCCTAGCCAGAACCACAGATGGACTCCAAATCTTACTTGATGCGTTTAATAGTTTTATGGGAAAATTGGGACTTAAGACAAATCGGAGTAAATAATTTATAATGAAATAAGGCCAAAAGTTATGCCAAAACAAAGACATTTCTTTTAGAAGGTAGTGCATTTTTTAAAACTCCAAACTTTACATATTTAGGAGTCCCCATGGATGTTGATTTTAATTGGAAATTTCAGTTCAATACTAGTGCTCTTCAATTCCAAAGGTCAATTGTTGCTTTTTTAAAGATTTCTAAAAGACCAGGGCGTAAGCCAATAGAAGAATTGCTGCGTGTGTTTAAAAGTAAATGTC
Source organism: Triturus cristatus (assembly GCF_964204655.1). NCBI lineage: Eukaryota > Metazoa > Chordata > Amphibia > Caudata > Salamandridae > Triturus > Triturus cristatus. The sequence continues at coordinate 1,011,966,948 of NC_140587.1, read as the reverse complement.
TTTTGATTGTTTTGTTTCATGCTGGTGTCTGGGGTTATTATAATAGTAAATAATTGAAGACACATTTTTAAGAAGTCTTCTGGCTGTTCCACAATCGACTTCTGCCTCATTCTGTCATGAAGAATTGGGATTAACTAATTTGGAAGATTACTTAAAACTGAAGCCGCTGCTACTCTGGACTAAAATTTGGAAAAACACTAAAGCCCATTTCTGTAGGCAAATTCTGAGTGACTGTTTGGTCCTGGAAAACTCCTTAGAAATTACTTGGCTGAAATATATTAAACTTAGCTTTACTAAGATGTGTGTTCCAAAAAGATTTTCTAGCCCAAAATGCCTTGAAGGTGTCTCATCTAGCCGAATTAAAGGAATATTTTATAACCATGCACATCTGGTTCGGGGGGGGGTGAACAGAAGTATTACAGTTAGAGAATCCCCCAACCTCTTTCTCTTTGACCGGCACCTTATTTACAGACAGTTCTAAAGGAAATGTTTTTTGTTGACAAGGCTTCGCCTTCAATCCTTACATTTCTTGGCAGCTTTCCCAATCAATCAGGGGGTTTAAAGCACGCTACTCACATGTGAGGGACTCACAGCGCTGGAGTGGGGGTGTTGCTCCAGTTCAACAACAAATCCAGGTCTTGAGGCTCTTCCTGAAGGTGTGAAGAGTAGGGCAGCGTCTGATGTTGACTGGGAGGTCATTCCAGGCTTTGTCTGCGAAGTAGGAAAAGGCTCTTCCAACCGCTCTGGTTCTGAGGATGTGCAGGGTTTCTGCTAGGATGAGGTCAGTGGAGCGGAGGTTTCTTTTGTGTACGTGGAAGCAGACTCTTTTGTTGAGGTATTTGGGTCCGGTGTTGTGGAGGGATTTGTAGGCGTGGGTGAGTAGCTTGAAGGTTACTCTTTTCTCGACGGGGTGCCAGTGGAGGTCTTGCAGGTGTTGGGTGATGTGCTCATGTTGTGGGATGCCGAGGAAGAGCCTGGCCGTGTTGTTCTGGATGGACTGGAGTTTGCGTAGCAGGGATTTGTTGATTCCAGCATAGAGGGTGTTTACGTAGTCCAGTCTGCTTGTTATGAGAGCGTGGGTGATGGTCTTTCTGGCTTCGGAGGGATCCACTTGAAAGTCTTGCGGAGGATGCGGAGAGTGTTGAAGCAGGTGGAGGCGACTGCGTTGATCTGTTGGGTCATGGTGAAGGAGGACTCAAGTATGATGCCGAGGATCCGGGGGTGGATGTGCCGAGTGCACAGGGCCACCAGGAGTTGTCCCTAGCTGAGGGGGTGGGTCCAAGGACGAGGACTTCTGTCTTCTCCGATTTGAGTTTCAGACAGCTGCTGCTCATCCAAGCTGTGACATCTTTCATTCCTTCTTGGAAGCTGAGTCTGGTGGTTTCGGGGTCCTTCGTGAGGGAGAGGATGAGCTGTGTGTCATCGGCATAAGATACAATGTTGAGTCCATGCTGTCTGACATTTGCGGTGAGGGGGCCATGTAGATGTTGAAGAGCTTCGGACTGAGCGAGGATCCTTCTGGCACTCTGCAGGGTTCAGAGAGGGAAAGCAGGAGTCTGATCCTTTGGGTCTTGCCGGCGAGGAAGGAGCTGAGCCAGTCGAGGGCGGTTTCCTGTATTGCGGCGTCGTGGAGTCTGGCTGTGAGAGTGCGGTGGGAGACGGTGTCGAAGACTGCGAAGAGGTCGAGCAGGATGAGGGCTGTGGTGTGGCCTTGTTCGTGGAGCATGCAGATGTCGTCTTTCGAGGAGGGTGGTCTTGGTGCTGTGGTTGCTGCGGAATCCAGATTGGGAGGGGTCGAGGATGGAGGCTGCGGAGGGAAGGAGGGAGATGGGTCGGTAGTTCTTTAGGTCCGTCAGGTTTGCAGAGGGTTTCTTGAGGAGGGGCTTGACTTCTGCGCGTTTACAGTCATCAGGGAATGTGCCGGATTCGAAGGCGACATTGATGGTGCGTTGTAGCTTGGGCGCTATGGCGGCAGCGACTCTCTGGAAGATGTGCAAAGGGCAGGGGCCCATGGGAGCTCCTGTGTGAGTGCTCTTCATGGTCATGGTGGTATCTTTGGTGGTGACCAGGGTCCAGGCGGTGATGGTAGGCTGGCGGTCGTCGCTGGAGGGAAGGGTGGTTTATGGGGTCTGCTTGCTGAAGTTGTCATAGAGGGCCTTGATTTTCAGGTGGAAGTAGGAGCTGAGCTTGTTACAGAGGTCCTGGGAGGGAGTGATGACAGTGGCTGTGCTGGGGGGTTTGGTGAATTGCTGGATGATGTTGAAGAGTTCCTTAGGGTTGCTGGAGTTGATGAGGATTTTGTTCCATATGAAGGTCTTCTTTGTGGATCTTATGCGTTGGTGGTATTCTATCATGGCATTCTTATAGGTGGTCAGGTCTTCTGTGGTTTTGCTGTTTTTTCATCGTTTTTCAAGACGTCTGCAGGAGTGTCTGGCTTTTTGGAGATCGGAGGTGAACCAGGTGGCCTTCATGGTGCGTTGTCTGTCAGTGGTGCGGAGGGGTGTGTGCTTGTCTGCACAGTTGGTGATCTATCAGTGTAGGTCCTTGGCTGCATAGTTGGTATCAGTCGAGGTGTTGGGGGTCGTGTATGGGGGTGGAGTTGAGCTGCTCCTCTGTGACCTTGCTCCAGTTCCATCGCAGAGGGCGAGGAGTGGGTTTGAGAGCGGTGGCAGTGTTGAAAGTGAAGTGTACGCAGTGGTGGTGCGTCCTGAGGAGCTGAAGTAGATGTTGTTCTCACCTGCGAAGATGGGGTCGAGTGTGTGTCCTGCCTTGTGGGTAGGGGTGTTGATGAACTGTTACAGTCCGATGTTGGCAAGGCTGTCCAGGAGGGTGGTGGCGTTGGGGTCGCTGAGGTTGTCGAGGTGGAAGTTCAGGTCTCTGATGAGTCTGTAGTCCATGGAGGCTATGGCGTGGGGTGCGATGTCGTCAGCAATGGTAGTTGCGAATGAAACGCAGGGTTCGGGGGGGTCTGTAGGCAAGGGTGCCATGAAGTGTGGTTCTGGGGCTGGTCTGGATCTGGAAGTTAAGATGTTCAGTGGTGGCAGAGGGGTCGCTCGTGGTGGAGGTGGAGAGTCGGAGGGAGCTCTTGTGTGCGATGGCGAGTCCTCCTCCTGGGCGATTGGGGTGGTCCTTCCTCTGGAACTTATAGCCATCGTGAATGGCGTTGGTGATGTCAGGACGGAGGAGGCGTTGGTCCAAGTTGTCAAGGAGGTCCCAGATCTCAACGGCATGTCTGCAGGGAGCGCACGTGAAGGAGGATGCATTTCAGGGCTCAGTCGTGTGGCGTCCGGTGTGGGGACGGCAGCCATGGTGCTGCAGAGGGTGGTGAAGGTTCGGCGGCAGTGGCGGCAGGAGAACTGGCCATGAGTGGTGTTCGGCATGGACAGCTGGCAGTTGTTGTTCCTTCCGGGTTGAGTGTGTGGAGGGCAGCTGAGTCGTAGTGGGTGGTCGGGGAACCTGGAGCTGGTCGAGTTCGGTTCGCGGACAGGCGTAGATGGGCTTGCCTTTGGCTCGTATTTGGCGTGCCAGCTGCACAGCCGCATGGCCGTACAGCGGCCACCTTTAATTAGGGAAGGGTGAGAGAAGTGCCGCTGGGAGGCAGGAACACGCAGGGGGAAGCTGCTGCAGTGGCAGGAAAGGGCTGCAAAAATGGGCACAACAAAGGCAGAGGTAAAAAGCGTAGCAACCAGGCAAAATGCAACAGAATACAGAAAGGACAGAAAAGACAGTTTACAGGCACAATAAAACAAAGACAGACAAAAGACAGAAAAATGGGTACAAACACAGGACAGACAGCAGCGGACCAGCAGAAGAGCAAAGCTCTCCCACTGGACCACCAGGGATGAGGCGCAGACAGGAGCCTGCGTGTGGACAAGCGCCTCGAACAACTACCTGCAACAAGGTGAACAGGGTCAGGGGCACAACAGGGGAGTTGCTGGGGAGAGAGAAGGTCTTTGACCAACTTAGGATTCCTAACTTTACTACTCCTAAATGCCTTTTGTGAATACCGAAATGCATAAAATTAGGATTGTGTCTCAGATTACTTTTGTGAATCGGGCACTATATTTTTTTAAAAATAAGTTTTTAGGCGATTCTGCATTGAACACCCACACATGTGAGGTATCATTTTAATTGAGAGACCAAGGGGAACGCTGTGTGGTTGGACATTTGTACCAGCACAGTCATCCCACACAGCAATGTGAAGAAAATTGTATTTTCTTCAGCTAAATGTGAGGTTTGCAGGGGATTTTTGGTAGGAAAACACTGGAGGATCTATGCAAGCACACATCCCTGGTCTCCCCGGGTGTTTAGTTTTTGGAAATGTGTGGGTTTGGTAGGTTTCCCTAGATGTCCGGGACCAAAAACAATCAATCAATCAATCAATCACTGCATTTGTAAAGTGCGCTACATACCCGAGAGGGTCTCAAGGCGCTGGGGAGGGGGGGTGCTACTGGTCGAAGAGCCAGGTCTTGAGGAGTCTTCTGAAGGCCAGCAGGTCCTGGGTCTGTCGTAGGATGGTGGGGAGAGTGTTCCAGGTCTTGGAGACGAGGTAGGAGAAGGATCTGCCGCCGGCGGTGGTTTTTCGGATGCGAGGCACTGTGGCGAGGGCGAGGTTGGCTGAACGGAGGCTTCGGGTGGGGGTGTGGAAGCTGAGTCGGTTGTTGAGGTAGGTGGGTCCGGTGTTGTGCAGTGCTTTGTGTGCGTGGTTTAGGAGCTTGAAGGTGATCCTTTCGTTGACGGGGATCCAGTGCAGGCCTCTCAGGTGGAGTGTGATGTGGCTGCGGCGGGGGACGTCTAGGATGAGTCGGGCCGAGGTGTTCTGGATGCGTTGGAGTCGTTTCAGGAGCTTGTTTGTAGTTCCTGAGTAGAGGGCGTTCCCGTAGTCGAGTCTGTTGGTGATGAGGGCCTGGGTAACGGTTTTTCTCGTGTCGAGGGGGATCCATTTGAAGATCCTGCGGAGCATACGGAGGGTGTTGAAGCAGGACGCGGAGACGGCGTTGACTTGCCTGGTCATGGAGAGAGTGGAGTCGAGGATGACCCCCAGGTTGCGTGCGTGGTCCGTGGGTTCCGGGGCTGTGCCTAGTGACGTGGGCCACCAAGAGTCGTCCTAGGCTGATGGGGTGGGTCCGAGAATGAGAACCTCTGTCTTGTCTGAGTTCAGCTTCAGTCTGCTGTCCTTCATCCAGTCGGCTACGGCCTTCATTCCTCTGTGGAGGTTAGCTTTGGCGGTATGGGGATCTTCGGTGAGGGATATGATCAGCTGGGTGTCGTCGGCATAGGAGATGATGTTGAGGTTGTGTTGTCGTGCGACGTGGGCGAGGGGGGCCATGTAGATATTGAACAGCGTCGGGCTGAGAGAGGATCCCTGTGGGATGCCGCAGATGATCTCGGTGGTTTTGGAGCGGAAGGGTGGGGGGCGGACGCTCTGGGTTCTGTCGGAGAGGAAGGATGTGGTCCAGGCCAGGGCCTTCTCTTGGATACCAGCGTCATGGAGGCGTGCTGATAGGGTGCGGTGGCAGACCGTGTCAAAGGCTGCTGATAGGTCCAGGAGGATGAGGGCGGCTGTTTCTCCTTTGTCCATCAGGGTCCGGATGTCGCCAGTGGCGGCGATGAGGGCAGTCTCGGTGCTGTGGTTGCTGTGAAAACCGGATTGGGAAGGGTCCAGGATGTTGTTAACTTCGAGGTAGCGGGTCAGCTGTTTGTTGACAATCTTCTCGGTCACTTTTGCCGAGAAAGGGAGCAGGGAGATGGGCCGGAAGTTCTTGAGGTCCTTGGGGTCCGCATTGGGCTTCTTCAGAAGGGCGTTGATCTCGGCATGCTTCCAGCTTTCTTGGAAGGTTGCTGTCTCGAAGGAACAGTTGATTGTTTTCCGGAGGTGGGGCGCGATGGTTGCGCTGGCTTTGTTGAAGACGTGGTGAGGGCAGGGGTCCGATGGGGATCCGGAGTGGATGGAGTTCATGGTTTTGATGGTGTCTTCGTCGCTGACGCTGGACCAGACGGTCAGGCGACTGGGGCGAGTGGTAGTCGCAGGGGTGGTGAACTCGGTGGTGGGTGCGGGAGGGTCGGAGTTGAAGCTGTCGTGGATGTCAGTGATCTTGCGGTGGAAGAAGGTGGCCAGGGAGTCGCACAGGTCTTGAGATGGCGGGATGTCGTTGGTGTTGGAGCTGGGGTTGGAGAGTTCTTTCACGATGCTGAAGAGCTCTTTGGTGTTGTGTGCGTTGTTGTCTAGGCGGTCCTTGAAGGCGGTCTTCTTGGCGGTCCTGATGAGTTGGTGGTGTCTGCGGGTGGCGCTCTTGAGGGCTATGTGGTTGTCTGGTGTTCGGTCGTGGAGCCATTTCTTCTCCAGCTTCCGACAGGTGTGCTTGGAGATCCGGAGTTCCTCGGTGAACCAGGCGGCTTTCTTGTTGGTGTGGTTGGTTGTAGAGGTCTTGAGAGGGGCGAGGGTGTTGGCGCAGTCGTTGATCCACTGTGTGAGGTTGGTCGCGGCAGTGTCTGGGTCAGTGGGGTCGGTGGGTGGTCTCAGGGCGAGGGCGGTAGTCAGTTGATCCTCGGTGACCTTGCCCCAGCAGCGGCGTGGTAGCTGTTGGGTGCGGTGGTGTGTGGTGGGTTTTCTGAAGGTGACGTGGATGCATCTGTGGTCGGTCCAGTGTGGTTCGGTGGTGTGGTTGAAGGAGACGTGGGGTTTGCGGAGAAGATGGGTTCGAGTGTGTGTCCAGCGGCGTGAGTAGGTGTCGTTACGAGCTGTTTGAGTCCGAGGTTGGCGAGGTTGTCGATCAGGGCGGTGGAGTTGGCGTCGTTGTTGTTCTCGAGGTGGAAGTTTAGGTCCCCGAGGAGGATGTAGTCCGTGGAAGCGAGGGCGTGGGTGCTGATGAGGTCGGCAATGGTGTCACTGAACTGTGGGCGGGGTCCGGGAGGTCTGTAGATGAGAGTTCCTCTGAGGGTGGTGTTGGGGTCGGTGTGGATCTGGAAGTGCATGTGCTCGGCGGTGGTGAGGGTGTCATCGGTGTTCGTTGAGATTTTGATGGAGTCTTTGTGGATGATGGCGATTCCTCCTCCCACTCCGTTGGTGCGGTCTCTGCGGGAGATCTTGTAGCCCTGTGGGATGACTATGGCGATGTCTGGTGCTGAGGTGACGTTCAGGCAGGTCTCCGTCAGGAAGGCGACGTCGGGGGCGGTGGAGTCTAGGAGGTCCCAGAGTTCGATGGCGTGCTTGCGAGCGGAGCGGGTGTTGAGGAGGATGCAGCAGAGGTGGTTGGGTTCTCTGGCTGGTGGTGTGGAGGGTTGGATGCTGGTGAAGCTGCAGTTCCGGCAGGTGAAAGGCCCCTGGGTGTGTTTCGGGGTGGCCCGGTAGCAGGGGTGGTCTCGTCTGGTGTTGAGTGCGTGGAGGGTGCTTGCATCGTAGTGCAGTCTGGCGTTGCGGGGGTGCGGGGTCCAGGGGTTCTGGCGCTGGGTGCGGTCCAGGCGTGGACGGGCGAAGATGGGCTTACCTTAGGCGCGCCTTCAGCGCGCCAGCAGCGCGCCCGCTACACGCGGCCTCCATATGAGGGCAGAGGGAGGGAGGAGCAGTTGGGAGGTGGGAGCGGGGTGGCCAATGGGAGTGAAGGGGACGGGGCCGCAGGGGCTCAGCAGCGGGGGGAAACCCGGGGAAAACCCAGGGAAAAAACAGCGGGAAAAGACGGCGGGAGAGGGACAACAGAGCACAGGGGTACAGAAAGCAAAACACAGGGGCACAGAATGAAAAAACAAAGTGGCACAGAAAGCCAAGCGCAGGGGTACAGAATAAAAAAGGGAGCGAGCAGTCAGGTGGCAAAAGCGGCAACGGAGGTTCAACCCACAGGGGGCTGCGTGGCGGAGGGGGGGAGCCACCTGCCTGGTGACAGGGTCAAAGGTCGCTCTCTACCACCGCTTCGCGGCCTCCATATGAGGGCAGAGGGAGGGAGGAGCAGCTGGGAGGTGGGAGCGGGGCGCCCAATGGCAGTGAAGGGGGCAGGGCCGCAGGGGCTCAGCGGCGGGGGGAAAACCCGGGGAAAAAACGGCAGGAAAAGACGGCGGGAGAGGGACAACAGAGCACAGGGTACAGAAAGCAAAAACACAGGGGCACAGAATGAAAAAACAAGGTGGCACAGAAAGCCAAGCGCAGGGGTACAAAATAAAAAAGGGAGCGAGCAGTCAGGCGGCAAAAGCGGCAACGGAGGTTCAACCCAAAGGGGGCTGCGTGGCGGATGGGGGGAGCGACCTGCCTGGTGACAGGGTCAAAGGTCGCTCTCTACCACCGCTTCGCGGCTTCCATATGAGGGCAGAGGGAGGGAGGAGCAGCTGGGAGGTGGGAGCGGGGCGGCCAATGGGAGTGAAGGGGGCGAGGCCGCAGGGGCTCAGCCGCAGGGGCTCAGCGGCGGGGGAAAACCCAGGGAAAACCCGGGGAAAAAACAGCGGGAAAAGACGGCGGGAGAGGGACAACAGAGCACAGGGGTACAGAAAGCAAAACACAGGGGCACAGAATGAAAAAACAAAGTGGCACAGAAAGCCAAGCGCAGGGGTACAGAATAAAAAAGGGAGCGAGCAGTCAGGCGGCAAAAGCGACAACGGAGGTTCAACCCACAGGGGGCTGCGTGGCGGATGGGGGGACCCCCTTGCAAAACCATTGTTATCGGGGGACCTGGCGCAACAATAGGTGTTTAAAAAAAAAAATTGTCCTCATACTGCCATTGTTTGCAAAGTTAACCCTGACATCTAACCTGTACCACCACAGGCTATTTGCAATTAAACATATAGTGCTGCGTTCCAGTCCATCCAGTTTCCTGCTTACTGGTTCCACTGGTTTGCTTTGTTCGCCCTAAGTTGGCAGGGTATGCCCAGACGTGGGTCCCTTGCTCACTTTGCCACTGGATTCAAGCTAGCCTGGCTGATGACGGCTGATTAGCCAGAAACCAGTCTCAGGATGCTTGTTTCCGGTCCAGGGAAGACATGGCTTGGCAGTTCGGGCTGGACTGTTCCCACGAGGCACAGGGTTAGACTGATTTGCATATGGCCATGTCTGAACTGGGGTGGCGGAGTGAGCTAAATAATGATGATGGATTAAACAAACTCAGATCAGTTGACTGGGGGTGAGTGCTTGCAATGTTCAACACTCCGTCCATTATCCCCTTTGGTTTTGCTGTGTTCGCCCTAAGTTGGCAGGGTATGCCCAGACGTAGGTCCCTTGCTCACTTTGCCACTGGATTCAAGCTAGCCAGGCTGATGACGTCTGATTAGCCAGAAACCGGTCCCAGGTGGCTTTTTTCCGGTCCAGGGAAGACATGGCTTGGCAGTTCAGGCTGGACTGTTCCCATGAGGCACAGGGTCAGACTGATTTGCATATGGCCATATCTGAACTGGGGTGGCGGAGTGAGCTAAAGAATGATGATGGATTAAACCCAGATCAGTTGACTGGGGGTGAGTGTGCTTGCAATGTTCAACACTCCGTCCATCATCCCCTTTGGTTTTGCTTTCCACGCAGGTGTAATCATAGGATGGAAGGGATTAAGTTCTTACCATTCCATTCCACTTAAAAAAATCATCCAAGATCTTACTACGTGGTCCACCCTCAATTCCTATATCCCTTTTGCAAATAGTTTTAACCACCTGAAGCCAATCAGAACCATGAGGTGGTACAGAGTCTATCCATCTTTTGCAGATCTCTCTTCTAGCGAGGAGAATCAAATAAAAAAGTAAGTCCTGCCTATTTGCCGATAGGGGCAAGGTTGGCTGATCCTCCAGCCCTAACAAAATCAACGTTAAGCTCATTTTTATATTGGTGTGCAGAATTTCATTTATTACTTTCTCGACCAAAAGCCAATACTCCTGTAGCAGGGGGCATTCAAAAACATATGTCGGTCAGCCGCACATAACATACCGCATCTATGGCATCTTGGGGCTACGGCTGTTACAAATGTTGCCAATTTCTGGGGTGTCCAATAGAGCCTATTAGCTGTACAAAAATGGTTTCTCTTTAGATTTGCTGGTTTGACCACCTTATAGAGTAGTTTGAAAGAAAGTTGCCAAATCCTCTGCGGCTCCGTCATCTGAATAGCACCATCCCAGATCTCATATGGTGCTTTTAACTTCTTATCTTCCGAGAGCCCCAAAGACCAGTACCAGTCGGTGACTTCTTTTCTTCTGGGGGCCTCATTCTGTAATTTCTATTTGAAATCCCAGACTCTACCAATCTGCCTTCTGTTTGCCTCCACCCAAGATAGCAACTGATGGTATTTGAATCTTGAGAGGGAACCGCCTATCTTTGCCATCAGGATTTCCCAAGGCACCACCTACTTCATCACCAGGAGATCCCCCCACAGTTCAATTCCCGCCCTCCTTAACGGGATACTTAACTGGTCCTGCAGGCCCTCTGGTGTGCCTGGTTAGTCCCATATTGGTGCACCATCTGAAAAGTAACCCATTCCAAGTATATTTCTTATTCCTACCCATAAGGTAAGTGCTGCCTTAAACGTCTTCAGTCTGACTTTATTTAAAAAAAAAAAATCCTTGCCCCAAATTTATAGAGAAACCCTTTTGAGCCCCACTCCTTAACCATTTCCTCCAATAGCCCACCCCATTCCAGGGGCCCCGGTGTGCCTAAGAGAATTATACAATTTTTTAACTGAAAGGCCATACAGTATAGTCTTAAATCCGGAAGTGCCAGCCCACCTTTTCCCAATTTACGCCTCAATTTTTTCCAAGACAGCCTTGCTCCCCTGGCTGCCCAGAAGAAACTGCCCAATTTCCCCTGTAGTTCATCGATCATGCCTTTGGGGAAAGTGAGAGGGATACAATTAAAGAGAAATGTCAGCTTGGGTAGTAGCACCATTTAAATTAGGTTTACTCTTCCGTATAGTGACAAGGGCAAATTCTTCCATCTGGCGAGTGTTTTCTCGATTTCCTTCACTACCCTCTCTAAATTGAGCTGAGGGATTCCCTCTAATGAATTAATAATGCCTATTCCAAGGTACATGATCTCTCTCTGAACACCTCCCATCCAATCTGGGACATTCCAACAGTTATACCGCTTTTTTCGTTATATACAGAATAACCCAAAAACACCCCTAATTCTTTGGCTAATAATTCCACCCTAGGAATCATTACAAGCGGAGCTTCTGTGTAGATTACAAGGTCATACGCATATAATGCGATTTTCTTTTTATATGCACCTGCACCAGGTCTGGATCACACCGGACACTTTTCCTCTTCCAGGCAGCAGCACTTTGCAGCATCACGCCATTGAGAACAACGAAGATTCCCGACACCATTTGTCACCTATGCACCCAGCTTCCCTGGGTTAGGTAACACGATTACTCCGTTGCTCACGTGGGTGCTGGCCTTAGAAACTTCTAAGTTTAAAAGGGTTTGCTCAAAGTCCTCTCCTAAGTGTCCTTAGGCTTTAAAATTCCAACCATGACTTACCCATAGGATTGTACAGAGCTCGGGGCTGTGTTCTCACATTGCACCCGTCCCCCGTGGGTCCCCTGTGTCACTACCTTGGGTGGTTCCTTGGGGTCCCAGTGATTCTACGTGCTCTAGGCACTGTGTCTAGTCAAGTCGAGGTTGTTATACCACTTTCTTAATATATGGTTTGGTCTCCCCCTGCGGCCCACTGTGTATTGTGTTATTTACTGTTGTTCTAGTGCTTTAATATTGTGTATCTTGTTCTCTAATCTCATAAAGAGGTTAGTAGAGAGTGTTTAGTAATAAATACATATATTTTATATATATACCTTGTGTGGTTCTCCTTTCATTTGGTCATTCAAGAGGTTATAATCTGGTAAACCAAGCTGCTTTACATTCCTTCAAGACTTAGCCTGAAGTCTGCTCTCCATAGCTACCACTAGGATAGCTTTCAATAAAGGTTGTCTTTAACCTAATCATCAATAAAGGTTGTTTGGACTGGTACAAGGTGCCCACTTTAATTAGTGGACAGCATATACCAGGCCAACTTTTCACAATCTGTCTTTTGTGTGATCCAGGACTCCATTAAAGTCGCCACACCATATCCTCATAGTCATATATAGCTTTATTCCGAGTCATAACAAACACCCATAAAAGCATTTACATAGGTAAAAAAACATGCATCGGTTTCATTTCATTACATCTAATATAATGCAATCAATTATCTTAAAAAGTGATAAAAACATGAGCTCAGAATGTTAAAAATCATCTAATTACACACAGCCAAGTATGTTAAAAAACAATACGCACATGAGCTCAGGCTGTTAAAAGACATCTAGCTACGTTGACTTTCATTAAATGTTTATACAGACATCTCCCTAAAGTTATTAAAGTGCATTAATGCAATGTTTTTCATATTGACTTCCAGATTCGCTTGTTCCTATGGTCCTTACTACCTATACCCCTCAAATATATACTCTTGTTGCCATGTTCTAGGTAGTAAACAATGTCATAGTCTTTCTAGCATAAAAAAAGCCCATAAAAACGATGACATTCCACTACAAATTTCTAGTGTTGGTAATGATTGCAGAAACAGATATGCAGGGCGACATTGTGTAAAACCTAACTGTCTTATGAGTGGTAAAATATACCGCTTCCTATATTGGGAATACAATTTCAATTTGAAAGCTTTCATTCGGTGAAATAAATCAACCATATAAGCAAATCATTCATAAGACAAAATAGAATATAAAAACAGTGGGATTGAAAATATAAAAGTAGCAAAGTTCATAAACATGGTGAATCAAGTACAAAAGTGTGAATGCATAAGTGACAAGGGGCCCCTAACATTTTACTTGGACATAAACGGGCCTGATTCAAAGTGCAAATGCATAATGTACCGAAAGAGGAGCATACAGTCAATTGTCAATGATCAAAGATTTCCTAGTACTAATAGCTTTCATAAGGAATGTGGCTAAATAAAAACACAATTGTGGATCATCCAGTCTAAATAGCAGCTCCATGGCATTTTTAAAAGATCTGGTATTATAATATAAAAAAAAAGGTTTAAGATAACATTTTCTAAGATGGGTATAAAATGTGCAAAAGAGTAGCATGTGGCAACAACTTTGGTGGGAGACTCCGTCACATGGGCATGGGTAGGTAGAACTCTGTTTCGTGACTGGGAAATTAACGAGATGATGTATAGTACCCAGTCTTAGACGTGTCAACACGAAACGATGTAATGCTCTGGTCACAACTGACAAGTAACTTTGAAAACCCTGTTTGAGATCCATTTGCAAACAAAAAACAAGAGTTGGTTGAGTCTTGATAGCATGGGATCTAGCCTCAGTTTTGTAAGCCAGCATAACTGTTTTTATCTCAGTTTTGGCAATGGAAGCTGAACACTCTTGGTCCAATCGAATATCACAGTTGAATAAAAACTTGAACCAATGGATATTATAATTAATCCAGGGTATTTTTAGACAGTTTTCCAATTTAAGGCAGTCCCGTATTATAGATTGCGTGAACAAAGTCTCCTCTTTTGACCATATAGATTTCCATAATAGGAGAGGGCGTATAGGGGCCAAGTCTGAAATATATTTAATGCCCACCTCCCTATGGATCAATTCAGTAGAGGCAGATAAAGGGGCACACAATAGACGTTTTAAAAATGAATTTTCAATTTGTTGTAATTTATTGCCATGGCAGTGGCCCCAGACACCTGCCCCGTAAAGTGCTGCAGTGACACATCGTACCTCGTAAATTGTCAACATGTCTCTGATGCATCGATTGCCTAGTATGGCAGCAAATCTAAAAATACCATTAATGTTTCTCAACATCTTAGAACAGGCATTATCCTGCTCCTGGAACCATGACCTATTTCCTGCGAACGTGATGCCTAGATAACTAAAGATTTTAACTGTCTGAACCTTGGAGCCTTCAATATAATAAGTACTTGATGTGTTAGGATTCCTGCCACAAGCCATTACAAAAGTTTTCTATTTGTTAATTAAAAGTTTCCTCTTGACAATAAAAGCTGTAAAATTATCCATAAGACGTTGTAAACCAATGGGAGTACGGGAGAGTAAAACCGCGTCATCCGCATATAAAAGAATTGGAACGGGCATACCATCAACCCTTGGGGCATCCGACTCAAACAATTTCAGGGCTGCGTCTGTTTCGTTGATAAACAGAGAAAAAAGCAATGGAGCCAGAACGCAGCCCTGTCGGATGCCTCTTTTAACTTTAAAAGGAAGAGTATGTTCGCCTAAAAGACCGTACCGCACCTTGCTAGACAGGCTTTCATACAATCTCGCTAGGAAGTAAATTATCTCCTTAGGCGTGCCCATGTCTAGCAATAATGGCCACAAAATTGAATGGTCTACCAAATCAAAGCGCTGCTAAGGTCAGCAAAACATAAATATAAATTTCCTTCCCTAGCTAAAGTATACTTTCCAATCAAGAGGTCCAAATTGACACACTGCTCTAGTGTACCAACTCCCTTTCTAAATCCATATTGTACTGGAGTAAGAACTGCCTTCTCTTGGACCCACGCTTCTAATCTCGATAACATGACCCTGCTCATAATCTTAATAGATGAGTCAAGTAGAGATATTGGGCGGTAATTACAAACGTCGGTTTTAACTCCTTTCTTATGTATAGGTACTACAATGGATTGACCCCATGACAAAGGGAATTGGGTCTCAACGGCAGCATTAAAAACTCTTGTTAAAAAAAGGGGACCATAGAACAATTTCATTCTTATAAAAATCTATGGGAACCCCGTCGGGTCCTGGTGCCTTACCCCCCTTGCTGCTAATTATACCATTGGTAACTTCTTCTATGCTGATTGATAAAGGAATAATTGGCCATTCATCGAAATACTGGTCAGATTGGGTGGATAATACAGCTGTATTAATAGGATTAAAAATATTAGAAAAATAGGTTACCCAGGAATTACAGTTGATATAAGAGTTCATTTCAGGAATGTGGTCATCCTTCAAGAAGGTGCTATTTACAGTGTCCCAGAACAATTTACTATTTTTTGTGTCGGCTGCCAAGCTTAAATCTTTCCAGGCTATTTCTTGGAGTTCAGTTTTTCTAATTTTTAGGGCTCTAGCATATTCTGCACGCGAGGCCTGGATTAAGTCCGGATTACTAGGATTACATCTCAAAGCCAGTTTCAGATTACTCAGGGCCTTCGTGCATCTGGAATCCAACCAGCCCGCCTTGGGTTTTATATTTTTGCAGACTGGTTTCATCAAAAGATTCTCCACAGTGTTATTTATCTTGATGAAATTCTCTAACATCAGTGCGGGAGCAACCTCATCCCCTAGGCAAACCTCAATTTCATTCTGGCATTGGGTAACAACATCATGCAACATTTTAGATGGGTCCACACCAGCCCATTTTATCCGGACGCCATTTGGTCTGGTAGGGACAATGCATGAGCTTTGGGGTGCACTGCAAATATGTTTTGGGCCCCAGCATAGTAAATACACAGAAATACTGTTATTATCACTAGTGGGTTGGTCCATTATCCAGGGTGAAGAAAATAAATGTGCACTATTACAGGAAAGGATGATATGATCAATATTAGATATTGCATTTCTACCTGTGAAAGTGGGGCATTTCATATTGTGTTTATCAGTAGCGCAATGTAACAATTCTAAATCCCATGTAGTCATAGCACCATTTAGGGCCATACCATATTCGCAGTGAGGAAAATGCATATGGCAATCATCATCAGATTCCCCCCTTCTGGGGCCACAAACTTTGGTTAAAGATAATGGACATATTTGAATATTAAAATCACCCACCCAAAGGATAACGATTGGCTTCCTGATAATACTGGTCAGCTTCTCAAGTTCTCTTTCCAGATCATTTATAATTAGGCCACGTGGGGAGCTAAACACATTGTTATAAAAATTAATCAGAATGACATCTTTACCTACAGGGGAAACCAGCCACATAATCTGAGCATAAATACCCACGTTAGTACAGCTTTTAATTTTACATTTGTTTAAGCTGATGGAGATCAGAATCAAAAGACCTCTCTTGGCTCTACCAGAAGGTGAAGCCTGGGCCGGAAGCGAATGGGAGGTGAAGCCCTCTACATAAATCGAATCGGAACACCACGTCTTCTGTAGACAAATAATATCATGTTGGGCCGATATGAAGTCTAACCATGATGGAGTACCTTTTTTTCTATTAAAACCAGCAATATTCCAAGTAGTGACCTGATACCCTATGACCGTGTTCGTTACATCGAGTTGCTGAGGAAGTTCTCCATGTTCTGCCTCTTTTCTGGTCATGATTACTTCTGGTAAAATACATTCTAATTCTCTGGAGACAATGGGTTGACATATTGCATTTTTAGTTAAAGTCCCGCCCTGCTCCAGCATGCATGGATCAACCTTTCTAGTTGTATTCTTGACCTTTAGGTTCCCTGTATTGAGACTTTTGGATGCATGTCTTTCCCTTATTACCTGGCTAATCCATAACGGTCCCTTACGTCCATCATTGCTGTCCAAGTTACCCAACACCTGATATTTATTAGTTACTGGGACAGCAAAATTGGATACAAGGGGGTACAAAAAGGAGGAGGTTGGCGGGGGTCCATTTCAGGGTCGGCCTGTATTTCCGTTTTCGAGTGTTCCCATTAAATGTCTATAAAAGTATCCTAAAGGGAAAAGAGTAGTGTTAAATTCCGAGGTGAAGGTAATGGCGCGTTTTTAAGTGTATTAAACGCCCACCTCGGGGACCTAAAATTGATGATTATGCAATCACCGACAAAACATTTTTTGGAAGTCCGATCCAACCTACTCTACGTGTTGTCAGGATCTCATTTATCCCTTCCATTGGGTAATTACAATTATTAGTTAAACAAAACACTACTTTATTTGTGAGAGACTCGTGGTCTTCTATCTGACCAAATTCAAGTTTAGGTACATTGGCCAGAATTGCAACATATGCACTGCATTCAGAGGCAGGTTTGTAACCAAGGTCATCTTCCTGTCCTCATTGGCTGACACTCTTAAACCATCTAGTTTGGCAGAAGTGGGTGTAATAAGTTTATCCAGCCTAGTCACTATTCTATCCTTCTGAGGGGGTTTAGATCCTTGGTTATTAACTGAATTACCTGGTACTAAAATTCTTTCATTTCCCTTATTCTTCGCTTCTAAAGCAATAGTCCGCTCCTTCGAGTAGTCAATAGGATCCCTATCTAGGACAGTAGTCAGATTAGTTAGGCCTATAGTAGCATCAGTAGTTTATCGTTAACTTTACCCAGCGCTCCAGTAATATTGTGGGTTTCTCTAGACAAAATATCTAGTTTATCATATAATGGCCTCAATAGCTCTATCATTTTATCAGTTATAATAGCCAATGTTAAATGTTGGGATATAGGATCTGTTCTGTTCGACTGATCGACTAACAGACCTGATTTCGCAGCACGAGTACTCTTAATTGCCTTTTTTGGCTTGGGGTTAGGATTCGAATTCCCCCGTTCTAGAATGTTCTTTCTGCATCCCCTGGTTTCTCCCAATGGCAGGGGGCTCTCGGGTGGAATCGACTTAGGGGTCAGTGATATTCGAGTACAATCCCCACTTTTGCCTCCCTTACCAATGGTGTCCGGGACCAGCTCCCCAGTAACCAGTGGATTGTTAATCTATATATTAATCTCAATCTCACCGGGGGGGCCGGGGAAAGCACTGGCCTCATTTCCCTGGTCAACCCCCATAAGGCTTGAACCCATAGAAAGATGTCTCTCGGTTCGATTAATTTCTTCTGAAAGGACGTTAACTGCTTTAACCAAAAACTAATCGATCGTGGTACATGATCGATCCATGGGGGGCTTCACGGTTTTCCTCCTTGCCATAATCTTACTACGGGGAGAACTGTGCAAATGCCTAGAACGACATGTGTTACACTATACAAATACAGAAATCTATCACTTTGTACTCATTGGGCATGAACTTGGGGTATTAAACATTAGGCAACCTATTACTTGTAAAGTGCAAATGCAGAATAAATAAATCTAAAATAAAGTGACACGTGCTAGCAAGAGATACAGTACTATGATACGATGATAGCATACAAATGTTTGAAATATTTAAAATCCCACTATATCAAATATACAAATATACAAAAATAGTCCAAAACGTAGCAGCAATGGGAGCGGCAAAGAAAATGTCTGGGTAAAAGTTGCCAGTTCCAAATAATGGAAGAGAACCATAAGAGGTAAGCTATTCCCTCGTAGTTTGGGGTGTACACAGGTCTATATATGTACTGTACCTTCCCTTAATATAGGCGTATTTAGGTCCCAGATGGGGTGCCAATTGTTAGAGGGGGGGCCCAGCCCTGTCTCCGCCTGGCGATGACGGGCCCAATTACACAAGAGAAGCACATGCATAGTGTTCTGGGGCATCCGGTCATCACAGGGACAATTTATCAGTTTTTTGGACCAATCATTCATAGTAGAGAAACTACGTAATCTATGGAATATGTCCAATCTTAAACGTGTAATAACAAACCTATGCCGTGAGTTTATAACAGTTAAGGTAGGTCTGCAGAAAAAGTGATTAATATCAGTTGATTGTTTAAAACAAAAGGTTTTGGAAGTTCAGTTATCAGGTTAAGATTTTCTAATTGTGTAATAGCCTCCCTTTATAATGTCTTTCTGCTGATAGTGACTAACAAATCCGGTTTCTCAAAATATTCAGGGTGGGCCATATCACCAAAGAACCGGTGGACGTACGCCAACCATGGAATGCACATGTATGAAGTTGATTTAAGGCAGTCGGCTATTATTGCCCGGTTGAGGTCCAAATTTTGTGCCACAGCAGGATTGGTTCTAACATGATTACATTTGTAAGAAAAGGGGCACCAAGTTCAGAGTGGAGCACATATACTGATGTGCTTTTGGGGATTGCTAAAAGGTGTCTAAGAAAACAATTTTCTATTAATTGCACCTCTGCACATTTCTTGTGTCCCCATGTACCCGCCCTGTAAAGTTCTATGCTAATGCATTTTGCTTTATAAATCTTCATCATCATGTCTGGGGGGTTGCTGCCCAGTCGTCTTGCAAAACCTCTGAGGGCCCAACAGGCCTTACTAAAAATTATTTTTCTATTCTCAATAGACTTGTTCCATAGCCCATCTTTGTCGAATAGGACTCCGAGATAAGAAAAGGTGCTGGTAGAGCTAATCTTTGTTCCATTTATTGTTATATTTTTACATTTCTTACTATTCTTACAGCACTATATAAGGAAGGTTTTAGATTGGTTAACTTGGAGACCCAATTTCTTCATGTTAATAAACAGTGACTGTAGGGCCAGTGGGGTGTGGGCCATAAGAACTGAGTCGTCGGCTTAGAGGAAGGCCGGGACAGGGCGCATACCTATTTGCGGGAGGTCTTTCGAGGCGGCGACAAGCTCCTTCTCCACAATGTTTATATAGAAAGAAAACAGGAAGGGGCCAGGACACACCCCTGTCTCACCCCTCTCTCCACGCCGAAGACTTCAGTGCATTCTCCACCGGCACCATAGCTTACCTTGGCTCTACAACCCCTATATAAGTCACTCAGATAGCTAATGATTGGCCACTCCACCCCCATATCTTTCAATTTTAACCAGAGCTTGGCAGGTATTACTCAGTCAAACGCCGATGAAAGATCAATGAAGGCTAGGTAAATTGTCCCCTGTTTAATCCTGACGTATTTACCTATGAGCATATTTAGATTGAGACTCTGCTCTATTGTCCCAATCCCGGGTCGAAATCCATATTACAGGTCTGACAGCTTACTATGGATTTCAACCCACTGTTGTAATCTTTCCAAGATTACGCATCCCTCTATCTTCGCTAGAGAGTCAATCAAGGAGATTGGCCTGTAACACGCTGGGTTTCGGCGATCTCCTTTTTTATAAATAGGTACAATGATTGATTCTCCCCATGACAGGAGGAAACCTACTGTACAAGTGTCCCTCAGTACTTGGGTCAACAGGGGTCTCCATAAATTAGTGTTGTCCTTCTACAAATCAACTGGGATTGCATCTGGTCCTTGTTCTTTGCCGTTTTTACTAGCTTCAATCGCAGTGCTAACTTTCTCCAAAGAAAAGGGGGGAATGGATGAAGTTTGGGAGGCAAATACATTCTCATTATCCGTTTGTCCCTGCTCTTGTGAATCTGTTGAAGGAGCTGCAGAGTAAATACCAACAAAGTGCCTAATCCATTCATCCTCCAGAATTGCAGTCTCACTTTTAGAGGACACGTCTGTACTCCATGGTGAGGAATTAATTATCTTCCAGAATGTTCCCTCGTCATTACTAGCAGCAACCTCCTGTAGGGACTCCCAGGCAGTCTCTCTTAAATGTAATTTCCTCCTCTTTACTGCCTGTTTGTATACTACTCTGCATTGGCGGACCTCGCTATTTCTCCTAGGTGTTTTATGTAGTGCCTCCTTCAAGAGCTTGTGGGCTTTGGTGCAAAGGGCGTCAAACCACCCCTTTTCTCTTTTTAGTCTTCCCTCTGGTGACAAAGTTACTCTCCTTTAAGCCTTTTAAAATGGTCAGAAAGGCCGCAATAATCTCAATTGGGGATGTATTTTTATTTAAACATGATTCAAAGTTTTCTTTATTGTTAGATATTAACTGTTTAGGAAGATCTTTCGGGTTAATATTTGTCCAACACAGAGTATTTCCATTACACCGTGCTAATTCGATCCCCTCTACCTGTGGTATAACATTATCGTGGCTTTGTTTAAAAAAAGGGTGCAGCCGATAAATGAAGGCTCAGTGGGAAGTGGTCAATTAATGAAATGGAGTGTGTACAAAGGTGTTGCTATATATACCCTGTATAAAGTGTGGCTGCTCTATGTCCTCTATATATGGAATTCGACACATTTTACCCGACTGAGCATTACACTGACGTTTGTCAAAATCCTCCCCCCATAAAATTGTCAGGTACTTTTTATTCCCCGCAGTAATACGCTCTAAATCATTATTTATTTCCTCTACCACCTTGGTTAGTTCTCCCAGAGTGGTATAGTTATAAAAGTTGATTATTACTAGACTGGCACATCTTTTCGGTTTACATACCGTTAATTGATAGTGTGGGTTATCTGTGATAAAATCGATATTAGTAAATTGTAACGTATTTGCTACGTATGTGCACAGAACCCCGTTTGCCCTTCCATGAGTTGATGGTATGGCCAGTTTAAAGTATGTCCTATACTCATTTATATGGATAGCCTCTGTAAGCCATGTCTCTTGAATACAAATAATTTGTTAATTGCCTATAAAATCTAACCATTCTGTGGTCTGTATTTTACAACGTAATGCCAGCACATTCTAGAACAGGCATCCAAAGGATTTGATTTTGGGTTGTGGTACATTCTGTGAATAAATATCTGTTGTGGGGGCTCACACATTGCTATAAACTAAGTGGGGGACTATTTGTTGTCTCTGTAAAGTCCCGTGTAATGTCGGTGGAGTAGTAATAGTGATAGTGCCAACTGGAATTTCAGTGTCGACTTTCTGTGGCTTCTCATCTCCAGGTAGATGTACCTCCACCTTAAGTCAATCGAGGCCGTCCAACGATGATAAACATTGAAACCTGTTGAGAGTTGGAATTATAAAATTTGGGAACCTCGGTCTCTGTTCAAACCTGAGCTGTGGGCACAAATTGTTTCTTGGGTATAGAGGGTGACAAAAATGACCCAAAGGGCGAGAGAAAATGCCATTTCCATAAGTGCCGGAAGTCCCAATCCTATTCAGGACTGCGTCCACCAGTTGAGGAGATCTAAAAGTCAAAAACACACAATCGCCACTCTGGTTTTTATTCCCTCTCCCTACCCACTTGACTCTCCTTACCATATTAAAGTCGTTAAATCGATGGTCGGTTAAACCCCTTCTAACTCCCAGCCAATTTATGGACTTGTTTCTCAACAAGATCCAGTTCTCCTTACTGTTAGTGGGGAGGGAAGGGACGTTGGTCAGGACTACCACGTATGGGGCAGCTGCTGGTGGAAGATCCAAAAGCTCAGATGTATGTTCAGCTAGCTCTTCAAATTGATTACTAACGGCTGGTGTGGGCGCTGCAATTCTGGTCTCGCCACTATTCCTGTCCCCATCTCCTGGCCTTAAACTGTCCCCCTCCAACCCTCTTATGTTTTTAGAACCCAAATTATTAATGGAGTGTGTAGTGGGTCCTATTGCTGCAATATTATCCAAACAGGAATTGGTTCTTGCTCTGACTATCGTTAGTCTAGATTGTATTGTCCCCATGATGTCTTTCACATGCTGGTCAAGTGTTTTAAAAGTATCAGTTAAGGCATCTAATTTTCCAATAATTATGTTATCATTGGGGTCTGCAAGAATTGCTGATGCATTTCTTTCTATTTGGACCAGTTCCTGTGTGTGGCTACTACCCTTCTTATTCTTAGTTGAGTCTCTACTAGGGAGAGTACCTACACAATGGGGTTGTTTTTTTTTACCCGTTTAGGTGGGAGGGAGTTGGATTCAGCTGGGGAAACACAGTCATCTTGGTATTGTATGCACCCATTTACCTTTTTAGCCCCTTCCCCTCTGTTCTCTCTCCTGAATTCCTTCCTAGTTGTTATGCCTTGAGTGATGTCATTAACACTGGCATATATCCCCTAAGTGATTTTGGTAGGCTTAATAGCCCCCTATTCTTCGTTCTCCCACCTAAGACCCTTCCCTAATGGAGTGCCTCCACGGGTATCAGGGCGATTGTCACTATGGCCGTTTCCCTCCCCCACCCCCTGTTAACAAAGATTCCTCAACAGTAGAGATCTGCTTCTTGATGGCTCCCATTGCTCCAGTAATGTACTTTAATAGGGATGTTTGCAACTTATCAGGGGAAGGTATTTTTCTGATTGTGGCCAAGTGCTTTCTTTTACCCATGTTTAACCACGAGTATCTCAGACATAGCAAACATACAATTGTCTTGGGGGTAAGCTCTAAAAGGTAAACCCAATAATAGTCAGGGCATTTAGTGGGGAGTACAGTTATGGGGTTATTGCAGTGGAACTCAGGTGGTGAACCACCCACCCACCATCCACCCACTGGCCTACAGGTTATTTAACCATATATAGCTGCCCTTAACACCCCCTTCCCGTCCAGTGCGGTATCTTTATACACGGGAAATGGCAGCTGTAAGACCAGTTAGATCTGTTTACTAGTATCGGGATAGCACGACGTTGCTTACGTGCGTATTGCTAGCATCTACAGGAAAGAAGACACTTGGAGGTAGAGTCAGTTTGTTTAAAAATAAAAGTGAAAGTTGTAAAAAGTACCTTGATTCTGAAAAAGTCCTGATATTACAGCCTGGTTAAATGACCTGGCCAAGGGTTCACCGCTGGATCTAAGAGGGCAGCTCCCATCTGCTGTTAGAGTCCAAAGCTTGCTTGTTCGCAGCACAACTTAATGTGCTCATTCAAAGTCTGGGAGACTGGAGAAATGGACGTTCCTTTATATGACCCCTATTTATCAAATAAAACCGAATTCAAAGGGGGTGGCCCCGACCTGCCTACACCTGTCACCGACGGGCGCAGGTCGGATCCGCCATAGGCCCAGACTTCGCCCAGGCACGGCCTGCACTCGTCCCACGCTGCAGGAGCCGCTGCTGTGATTTATGCGCCTCCTGGCACAGCAGCGTTCGCCTGGGAGTCTGGGAAATGGAGTCCTTGCTCCTCACTCCTCTCCCGCTGGCACCTTACTCTAGCAGTTGGCTGATGGAAGGTTTGGTGGCAAATCCACAGATTTCCTGGCTTCCCACGCCACCGGAGCTGCAGCTGTGATTTATGCACTTTCAAGCACAGCGGCGATGATGGCGGCACCTGGGAGTCTGGGAAATAGAGTCCTCGATCCTCACTCCTCTCCCGCTGGCGCTATACTCTGGCAGTTGGCAGACGGCAGGTTTGGTGGCAAATCCACAGATTTCCTGTCTTCCCCATATCGTGGATGTTGTAGGGTTAGACAAAAGGGCGGGCATCAGGGTTGTGATGAAGGGTGCCTGTCCCATGTTCGGCGCATATTCAGCCACCATTGTCAGTAGTACCCCATCCAGCATTCCCTCCACCACTAAAAGCGGGCCCAGGGTTTAGCACAGTATGTGAGACGGAGAATTGGACACCCAGGGATATCCACACCTGGACACCTCTGGCATACCCCCAAAATGTTGTGCCAAAGACCCCACCCCACCAGCATTTTGTAGGTTGGAAAGTTCCGCCTCAGTTAGGTGTGTCTCCTGTAGGCATGCAAAGTGTATTTGACGTCTCCTCAAGTATGAGTAAAACCTGTGCCACTAAACATATGTACCCATGCCTAACACCTTGGCCTCCCAGGGGACTCGTATATACCGGAGCAACAGGGGGTGGTTTGCCACACACAACAGTACACACATCTAATCACAAAAAAAACATTTCCCCGAAAATCTCCTCCCCAGGCCGTCGCACAACAGTGCTGAATCTGGCCACTAATTGTGTAAAAAACTATTATTCAAAAAAGGTCTCCGTGGATAGTGTGGGGTATCGCATGGCAAATACCAAGTACAGTGCGGTAGCATGTTACCCCTGGTGCCTTCCCAAGTTTGATACCCTACCCACCCCACCCCACCAGTCCAATATACCATGTCCCCAGGGACTCAGCCAAGGATATCAGCAGAGTTAGTGCTGGCCATCGCATTAGGAAGTGAAAAGAACGCATTGGCACAGGCTGCGCTACGGGAGATCTGCTGTCATCGGAGTGACTTGGGGCACCCCCTGTAAGGCCTCTGGGATCTCATCCAGGAGGAAGCAACACATTAAGGACACCCCAGTGATATAAAAGTTCCCAGAGCCGGGGGACCTCACTTACTCCAGTTCAGCCACCACCTGTGCCTTCTCTTGCACTGGCTGTTCCATAGACGATCTGGCTCAAAGTCTATGGGCCGTTCTACATCTGTTCCTCACCGTCTTCCAGCCCCCTTCTGTCTCTGCCTGGTAAAAAGGTGGTCTCTCTCCCCTAACTTCCATCCATTTCCAGGTCTCCCATGCCTATTGAAAGAGGAACGCCTTGTTCCCCTCGAGGACCCTGAGCTTTACTTGGAATATTAATGCATACTTGAGCCCATGATGCCAAAGCCTTTGTTTCGCTGAGTAGTAGGATGCCCTCTGCCTCTGTACGTCTGCTGTGTAGTCAGGGAAAATCGTGACTGTGTCATTTTCCACCTGCCATGGGCCCATGGTTCGGGTAATTTGCAGAATATTATCTGTGTTGCGGAAGTTTAACAACCTCGTCACCACCGGGCGTGGGGCGCGCCAGGTGGGTTGGGCGGCCTGGCTGGCACTCGGTGTTCTTGCTCTACAGAGAAGAAGGTGGATAACTTACCTCCCAGTACTTTTTGCGCCAGCCATTGTTCCCTATACAGGTCCATGCTCGGGCATTCAATCCTCTCAGGTAGACCCACCACCATGATGTTATTGCGGCACAAACAGCCTTCCACATCTTCCGACTTGCATCACAGCAGGTTCACCTCTTCTTACATGGCCTCGATCTTTGCCTGTGCTGTGGTCACGATAGATTGCAGCTCAGCTATTGTTCAACTATTGTGGTCTCATGTGTGGCTACTTTTGACATCAGTTTGTCGTGTTCCCCCCGAATGATACCCATGTCAATTATTAATGTGTGCAACTTCATAAACAAATCCTGTGCACACGTAACAGTCAGCTAATATAATCACAGAAAGAACAACACAGTTCAACAAACTATGAAGAAAATGTTGTTTTAATTCAAGATGAGTTCATCAAGACAAAAGGCGCCAGCCGACACGTGTTTCGTCAACAGTAAAACAACTGTGACTCTTCAGGGCTGGGAAACAATATAATAAGTATCAATAATAAGGCACGGAGAAGAGGGTGACAAGACATTTAGGAAGATAAGGTAACAAAATATTAACGTAAATGTATGACAAAAAGGCAGATCACACATGTAATTAAATAATGGTGGTGGAGCAAAGGGGTAACAAATGGGAAGAAAGCAAAAGGAAAAGGGATATTGAAAAGGATGGGTAAGGGTTCACAGACAAAGAAAAAGAAAAAGAAAAAAGACGAATGGCTGGTAAGTACTAAGCAATATGCACAGTGCGACAAAAGGCGTGAAATGTCTATAAAGGTCTAAAAAGTTTGTTGGAGCTCACAATAATGGCAATGAAACACACAATGTGTGTACAAGAACATTGATTTGATGAAAAAGTACACAATGAAAACACAAAACAAAACGCAAAACGAATTGACGGAGAAATAATTGTGTATGGGAGAAATTTCAAAAGTCGTGAACAAAAAAACATATTGCCATGAAGTGAAATAACGCAAACTTGTTCGGCATAGAATCGGGTCAAAATTGCAACAACTTTGAGACAAAGGGGCTATAAAAAAATGTGAGGGTGAATAGCACTAAGTAAAAAGAAACCAAAGCGACGAGCGAAATTTACGGGAGAAGGCTAATGAGTACAAAGTGCATTTACAATCATGCAACTAAGGCTAGGAAAAACGGCTCCAGGTAAAAAAACGGAAAATAAAATCGTGTAAGGAGCGAGATGTGAATCGATGTTGAAAATAACGGTGAGAAAAAGGGGGGGAAAAATAGGTACGACAGAAAGAGAGCAAAATGTGGTGAAAAGGTAAACAACTGACAGTGTACACCAACCGGGAATAAAAGGGCAGATGAAAAGTGAACTTACCAAGATGAAAGTGTCATCAAGAGAATCCACGGATAAATGGAGAGTTCAAAACAAGAGCAGTATCCCGGAGGTCAATGCGACCAGGAAATACGGGGCCTGAATCAAAACAACAGGGGAAAGGAATAACTAATGGGCATTAAATGAGAAAAAGGGGCATGAAAACGCCAAGGCGTGTGGGGAAAAGAATTTTTAACATATTAACTATGAGTTACTATGTGTTTGAATAAATGAGGTGTTGTTGGATAGTTGTGTAAGTGAGTAAATGTAAGTGTGATTCATTTTTTTCGTGAGTGAGTAGGATGACTGCCTAACGAACTAAGATGACTGCTGAAGTGTCAATGTCTATATATGTGTATAAGTGCATTTGATAGTGTTCTATTAATTAGTGACTGCATGTATAAATGATTCTGTTGTTGAATGGGTAGTTGTGTATGTACACTTAGGAATCAGTGAGTGGGTATGTAGTGACTGGTATTGGTGGGTCAGTGGTTTCAAATATGGTACTCTGTATTTTACAGTGAGTGATGAAAGGTTATACTAGTGTATGATGAGGTGTATCAGATTGTCACGTGGATGATGTCATCGGTGATGTCATCAGTGATGTCCTTTGAGATGTCATCAGTGATGTCACTGACCATGTCATGAATGATGCAATATGTGACATCATCAGCAGTGCATTGTGGGCGCGTGAGTTATAGTTAGCAGAACTAACTAACAGTTCGTTCCGTGGCTCTAAAGCAGCTCTGCTGACCTGGTTCTATGGCTCTAAAGCAGCTCGGCTGACCTGATATAGAAAAATGTCCAGAATGTTAAGCAGATAAATGTATATAATTTAAATTAATTCAAAATATACAAAACAATTGTCAATAAGACATAAAACATTGATGAACGGAAAATGACAAAGAAGAATATGGGGAGAAAAGCATGTAGAAAATAGCTACATTAAGGTGTCAAGAAACAGTGAGGTAGAGACGAATATGAAACTAAGTAAATCATCACAATTGTTTACAGAAATATTGAAAATAAGTGGTTACTGTACGTACTTAAGTACAAGGTCACAAAAGCTAATGAGAAGGTTAAAGAGATGTGTAATGATACAAGAAAGACAGTGTAGATATGAAGCAAGATGAATCTAATAGGAACATAATAGTGGAATCATTGAAAGACTTGAAATAGAAAGATGGGAAAATATAAGACAGAGAAATCAAGGCAGAAAGATAGATATCAATAAAGAAAGAGAAGAAAAAATCGCATTTCAATAAAAGATCAATAAAGAGCAAAGCTTTAAAAACCCAGCAGAAGCGGACATGAGCAAAAAGTAAGAGAAAGATGAAGTAGTGAGACCTTAGGAGCTCAAGAAATATTGAAGTTCATGATCCGAATTTTGGCCGTGGCTCACTGTGTGAAGGCGCATTATACAGGTAGCTTCAAGGCGTCTCAATCTCAGTTCGCGATTGCCACCCCTTATGTTGGGTGGGGCAATGTCAATGCCAAAGAAGGAAAATCTCTTGTGAGTTCCTTGTGTGGGACAAGAACCTATATGTATGGCCATAGGGTATCTTGAGTCGTTTTGGTGAATGGCTCTAGCATGTTCACTGATTCTTTCTTTCAGGGCTCTGATGGTACTACCGACATATTGGCTTCTGCAAGTGCATTCAAGAACATACACGACAAATTTGGTGTTGCAGTTGATGTTCATCCTGATTTCAAAACTGCGTTTGTGATGGCTGGAGAATTTTTTAACTCCATTCTGTGCCCATTTGCAAACACCACAGCATCCGCACTTGTGGAAGCCGATGGTGTGCTGTGTAAGCCAAGAGCGTGTGGCAGCTGTATAAGGTACAGTAGGGCTTAATCTGTTGCGCAAGGTTCTCCCACGTCTGAATGTGATCGAGGGCTTGGTGGTGACGATCTCTTTGAGAGTTTTGTCTGTAAGAAGGATATTCCAATGTTTGTTCAGGCTTCTTTTGATCACAGAGCTGAGGCCATTGTAGTCAGTTATTAGTCTTGTTGTCTGGATAGTAGGTTCATTGTGAGTTTTAGGTCGGAG
Organism: Triturus cristatus; assembly: GCF_964204655.1. Classification (NCBI taxonomy): domain Eukaryota; kingdom Metazoa; phylum Chordata; class Amphibia; order Caudata; family Salamandridae; genus Triturus; species Triturus cristatus. The sequence goes on along the minus strand of NC_140587.1, from coordinate 1,011,938,237 downwards.
TGTGTTATTTCTGTCTATTTTAGTGACTCTGGTGGTGGCTTTGTTGATTAAGTTAGGCTTGCATCCACGTTGAGAGAATCTTTTTCCCATGTCTGTCATACATTTGTTGAATTCGATATCTTCACTGCAATTCCTTCTTGCTCTAATGAGTTCGCCATAGGGAATGGCTTCAATCTGATGTATGGGGTGAGAGCTGGTAGCATGGAGAATGGCGTTACATGCTGTCTATTTGCGATAGAGTCTGCTCTGTAAGATGTTGTTTTTCACGTAGAACTCCACGTCTAGAAAGGTGATGAGTGAGGTACTACAGTTGCATGTGAACTTCATGTCCATGTTATTGGAATTGAGGTGGATGCAGAAGTCATCAAGTTCTTCTTGGGTGCCAGACCAGAGCAGAAGGCAATCGTCGATGTAACGGCCCCAGTATACGATAGAATTGGTCCACTTCGCGCCTTTACTGCCCCAAATCCAAGTTGCCTCTAATGAGCCCATATAGAGGTTGGCGAACAAAGGTGAAAACCTTGAGCCCATGGCTACACCTTTAATCTGTTTGTACCATTTTCCTTCATACAAAAAGCAGTTGTTTTTGAGTATTATATCCATCATGGATATTAACATGTTGGTGTGTTGCCAGAGAGAGGCCGATCTACCCTCCAAAAATTGTGTTGCAGCTTTTACGTTTAAAACGTTTTTATTGAGACAAAACAAACCATGGGGGAGGGGGATAGGAGGGCAGGATACATGGAATACAATCAAAGAAAAAGGGTGCAACTCCAGAGGGTTGGCAATAGGTAGCGCGGTGGGTCAGGGGGAAAAACACAGTAAATGAAGGCTAGAAATACAAGCTGTGAAATCCCCGCACGCTTATCCGACACCCCAAATCTAAACAATAAAAACCCCCCCATCAACACCTCAATAGAACACAATCCCCCTCCTCCCATCCCCCATCCTCCCAGTAACTAAACAACAACACTCCCCCCCCCCCCCGTCCTATGGTCCCGCATCAGAGTAATCCTAACCAGGAAGCCCCGCACCCCCCCCCCCTCCCCGGGGGGTCCCCGTTTCACATGTAAGATAGTCCGCCGGGGTCACCGGCGGCGTCAGCCTGAGCAGCCTAAGATACCTCGGGCAGGTGAGCTCTCGGAATTCAGTGGACAGCAGCGCTAGAAAGGGTTGCCACAGCTCTTCAAATTGGTCTATCTCCCCCGCAACCGTAAGCGACAGCTTCTCCATCCCCAGCACATGCCAGAGCCTATGCAACCAACCGGTGATGGAGGGGACGGTGGTTGTGCGCCAGTGGATTAGAATGTTCTGAACCGCAGACCCCAGCGCGATTGCGATCTGCCTACCCCTACGGGACTTCAGTGGGTACATTAGGTCATTGGGGAGGCCCAACAGGACATACGCCGGGAGTCGCGGTAGCTCTATCCCAAAGTGCTTATCCACCTCGTCCAAGACTTCCTTCCAGTAGGCGGCCAGCACTGGGCAATCCCAAAGAATGTGTGTAAGGGTACCTTCCTGCCCGCAGCTCCGCCAGCACCCCCTGTCAGTGTGTTTATGCATTTCATACAGTCTCTCCGGGGTGTAGTACCAGTATGTGGATACCTTAGTAAAGGTCTCTGTAAGGCCCGTGTGATATGCAGAGTGCCGCGCCCGATACGCAATTTTGTCCCATTCCTTGTGGCTGAGTGTCCTACCCAATTCCCTGTGCCAACGCTCCCTCCCCGGGTTGTAATAGTGAAACGGCGGGGGTTGTAGGTATTTGTACAGATCGGTGATCAGTTTAGCGTCGGAGGTCCGAGTAGCCAACCACCTCTCATACGGTGTAATTGGACGGGCGGCGGTGGCACGCACCTGGGGCTGGAGGGCCCAATGCCGAACTTGCATGTAGCGCAATCTGTCCAGCTCCGTCAGGCCGAACTCCTGGCGGAGTTGCTGAAAAGGAACCACTCCTTCCGGGCCATAGATCTGGAAGAGTGCCCTGCAGCCCGCCCGCACCCAGTGGGAGAAAACCCCCGGCTCCATCCCTGGGGAGAAGTCCGGGTTGCCCGCAATGGGCGTGAGCGGCGAAGGGAAGGTGGTAAGGCCCCGGGCCTCACAGACCGCGTCCCACACCCGCAGGGGGACCCGCGTAACAAAGGAAGCGTAAAGATTAGGGGGGCGATGCGCGCGGCGCAGGAATGGAACCTCTTGTAAGGTGCGGCCCGCCACTGCCTGGTCTTGGAAGAGCCAATGTTTGTCGGACTCCCACCTGCTCCACTCCACCAGATAGCGGAGCTGTGCCGCCTGAAAGTACTTACGGAGGTCCGGAATGCCGAGACCCCCCGCTTCCGGAGCAAGCGTGGAGAGGACCCTCTTCATGCGTGGCCTGCGGCCCTGCCAGACAAAGCGGGAGATGTCAGCCTGCATTTGTCGTATCCAGCCCGCCGGGGGTTGGAGCGGAAGGGCCCGGAAAAGATATAGTATCTGGGGCAACACCGTCATCTTGACCGCCGCGATTCGCCCCAGCCAGGACAGCAGGCCTTTGTTCCAGCGGCCAAGCTCGTCCTTGATCTTCCTGCTGAGGGAGGCATAATTGGCCGTAACCATCCCCGATAATGTAGGCGCCAGCAGAATCCCCAGATACGGCACCGTGGACGAGGACCACTGCATGGGGAAGAGCCGCTGAAGATCCCTCCTGGTTTCCGCAGCCAGGGACACGTCTAATGCCATCGACTTGCTCATATTCATTTTGAAGCCGGCCACCCCCGCAAAGGCGTCCAGCTCTCGGAGGCAAGCAGGCAGCGACCTCCTAGGGTCGTCCAAAGTCAGCAGGACATCATCCGCGTAGAGACTGACGGTGTGGACGTACTGGCCCATCCGGACCCCGACAGCATCCGGATTATTACGAATCCTCTGAGCAAACGGCTCCATGTAGAGGGCAAACAAGAGCGGCGAAAGAGGGCAGCCCTGCCGCGTGCCGCGCTCGATGGCAAAGCCACCGGAGCTACACCCGTTGACCCGCACCGACGCTGAAGGATGCTTATAGCAGTTAAAGACCATGGTGTGGAACTTATCGCCGATTCCCAGTTTCTTGAGGACCAGCTCAAGATACGGCCAGTGAACTCTATCGAAGGCCTTCTCCGCATCAACGGACAGCAACATCCGCTCCCCCGAGATCCTTGAGGCCTTCTCCAGAACATGCGTCACCCTCTTAGTGTTGTCAACCGTCTGTCTGCCGGGCACAAAACCAGCCTGGTCCGCCTCCACCAGGTCGGGGAGGTGTGGACTCAGCCTGGACGCGAGGATCCCCGTGTACAGCTTGAGGTCGACATTCAGAAGCGAGATGGGTCGGTACGAGCCGCAGAGGGCCCGGTCCTTCCCAGGTTTCGGGATTACCGCGACCGTCGCCCTCAGGAGATCCGGAGGGATGGCTCCGGGTTCGGAGAAAGAGTTAAATAGCCGAGTAAGGACAGGGGCCACGGCCGTGCAAAAAGTCTTGTAAAATAGCGACGTGTACCCGTCCGGGCCCGGGGCCTTGCCATGTTTCAGCCGCGCGATAGCGGAAATCACTTCCTCCACATGGATGTCCCGCTCCAGGTGGTCAGCCTGAGCCGGATCCAGCACCGGGAGGGTCACCGACTCCAAATAGCCGTCGGCATCCCGTGGCGAGGAGGGCTCCTCAGCATACAGCGCCTCGTAGAAGCCGCGGAAAGACTCCGCTACCTCCGCGTCCCCGGAGACAACCCCCCCCGTCCGCGCCCACCAATTCTTTCACGACGCTGCGCTGTTGCGCGACCCGGAGCCGGTGGGCCAGGAGCTTGCCACATCTGTCCCCCCCAGTGTAGTAGGCATGTTTCAAGCGTAGGGCGGCATACTCCGCCCTGTCAAGATCCAGAGCCGACAGGAGCTTCCTCGCTGCCTTCAACTGCCTCCACACCCTCGGCGCCCCCGTACGGCGGTGGACCTGCTCGAGCTCCCGGACTTGAGCTGTCAGCTCATCCCTCTTCAGTTGCCGCTCCCTATTCTCAGCTGCGGAGATAGAGATGAATTCCCCCCGGAGGACGGCCTTCAATGCCGCCCACTGTGTCGCCCGCGAGGTGTCAGTGTTGCTATTGTGGGTGAGATAGTCCTGTATGACCTCCCCGATGCGTTGCACCACCGACTTCTTGTGTAGAAGTGTATCCCGGAGGCGCCACACCCCCCGAGAGGGGGAGGCCGCCGGCCACTGGAAAACGCCGGTGACTGGGGAGTGGTCAGACAGGGTCAGGACCCCGATGTCCGCCGCCGTGGCAGCGGCACGCATCGGTCCACTCACCAGGAGGTAGTCCAGCCGTGAGTAGGTTTGGTGTGCGTGCGAGAAGTAAGAGTAGTCCCTATCCGTGGGGTGCATGGAGCGCCAGAGGTCGTGCAGATCCATTTCCGCAATCCGGGCCCTCCCAGCCTGGGACAGTTCCCCCGTCTGCGGGAAGCGCTGCGCCGATCTGTCCATCGCAGAGTCAAAGACAATGTTGAGGTCTCCCCCCAAGATAATGTGGCGGTCGGGGGAAGCAGTGACATCCACCAGCGCGGAATCTAGGAAGCGCTCTTGGTGATCGTTTGGGCTATAAACTGAACCGACCGTAAATGCTATGCCTCCCAGGCGCATGCGATACGCAAGGAGCCTCCCCTTCTGTTCAGCACACTTATGCAACACCTCCCCCCGAAAGGAGCTCGCTAGGAGAATGGCTACCCCCGCCGTCTTGTTCACTGCCGAGGAAAAGAACTGGGTAGGGAACTTAGCAGAGCGCATCCTATGGCAATCTCGGGGCAATAAGTGTGTCTCCTGCAAAAGGCAAATGTCCGCCTGCGTCCCCTCCAGCAACGACAGGATCGCTCTGCGCTTCACCGGGTTGTTCAGACCCTGAACATTAAGGGTCACTACCTTTAGGCCTGGCATTCCTCGCAGGGGTCGGGAGCGCCATGCAATGGGCAGGGAATCAGCGGGTGGGGCGCGCGGGGCCACAGCGCAGGACAAGCCAAAACAAAGCGGGCATACAACATCGGACGGGACCTTCCCAACCCCAAACAACCCCCTCCCCACCCAAAACCCAACCCTGGCAACTAGCCACCCACAAACTCAAACACCCCATAGTCTCAGTCAAGCCCCAAAACGGGCAAGTCCGTAGAAAAGAGCAAAGTGGACGTCCAGCCACTCACCTCCAACCGTTCCCTCCCAACCCCCCCGCCCCGTACCAAGCATGTAAAGAAGCTAAAGACATCTCCCCCCGGAGTGTGTGTTAGGCCGTCAAGGCCACGCTAGAGGAGCCGGTCGAGTCCCCGGCCGCCACCCTCAGGGCGTCGGCCATGTCCGCTCTGATGGTGGGGGAGTCCGGGCGCCCCACACTGGTCGCTGAGCGCCGCCTCGTTGACCTCCGCCGGTTCCGTCTCTCCGAGGACCTCCACGACGGCGTAGCTCCCTCCTCCTCCGCCGCCGTGAGCCCCAGGACCCCACAAATGTCTTGCAAGGAGCGTAGCTGGTGTAGCACTCCGTTCCACCGAAAAATCAGGCGGAAGGGGTGAACCCAAGAGTACGGCGTCTCATGCTCGCGCAAAAAGTCAGTGGCAATCCTAAAGGACCTGCGTTTCTGCAGAGTGATGGCGGAGAGGTCCTGGTAAAGCGCCACCGGCCGATCCCGGAAAGTCAGGGGCTGTTTCCTGCGGGCTTCAGCCATGATGCGTTCCTTTAGTGGAAAGTCGGGCAGGAAGGCCAGAATGTCCGGTGGAGGCGCCGATGACTGGCGCTGCCGGCCAACCCTGTGCGCCCTGTCAATGCTGATGGGAAAGTCCGCAGCTTCCCCCAGGATCTCTCAGAACAGGGCCCGCAGGTAGCTCCCCAGATCGGACCCCTCGTCCGCAGTCGGCACGCCACGCACTCGGATGTTGTTCCTCCGAGATCTGTTCTCAAGGTCCTCGGAGTGGGCCTGGAGCTCCACACACTGTTCCCGGAGGCGAAGAACGTCCTGCTGGAGGTGGACTATCTCCTCCGCTCGCTGTTGGCCCTCCGTCTCCGCCGCTTCCACACGCTCGCCAAGGCCCTCCACCTCCCTGCGCACTTCTCGGACCTCGCTGGCCACCTCCTGCTTCAGTGTCTGGAAGTCCTCCCTGAGGGAGCTGAACAGTTCCTCCATAAAGGCCCTCGTGACGGGTGGCTCCCCTCCAGTCACATCCACCGGAGCCCGGGAGGGCCCCGGTGAGGGCTGCGTCCTGTCCCGCAAGTGCTGGGCCCTGCCAAGCATGTCCGGCAGGGTACGGTCCCCTTTCTTCGGGCCTCCTCTTCCAGACATCGCTAGCTCCGCAGTCGGGCACCGATCCAGGCACTCCAGGGATGCTCAGCCGCCGGCTAGCACTCGACCTGGGTATCCCCCACGAGTGAGGTCGCTGCGTCACAGGTGACAAAATGGCGGCCCAGTCCGGTCACCGTCAGCCGCAAGAGCTTGTGTGAGACAACCAAGGGGGCCGCAGCAGAGGGGTCTAATCAGCACATCCCTCCGGTAATCAGCCCAGCAGCAGCGGGGGTCGCTTGCATCCAGCAGCCAGGACTCCGGCGAAGGCTGCCACCACTGCACCTTCGGGGACAAAATGGCGGCCGGGCGGAGCAAGCCAAAACGACCAGGCCCGACGACACCACCGGGCCCCCCAAGGCACCCCACAGTAAAATAAGTTCCACCACCGGCCCCCGTCTGTCACGCACAGGGGCCTAGATGGTCCAACCCCATCAGGGAGTCCGCTGTACCTCGGCTAGGGGTTAGGGCCTCCGCAGTGCGGGGTGTCGCCGTCACCAGTCTGAGTGCCGGGGCACCCGTCCCAAGCCTTCCACACCGTCGGGTCCCTTCCCGCAAGGCTCCTTCAGTCACCGTCGAACGGCGGGCCAGATCCCCTCCAGATCGCAACTTTCAGCACCAGGCCCAGCCGAGGCACCCGGACAGCTCTCCAATGCGCTCCGCCCCTCGGGCTCGCCGTCGTCGTTCCTTGGTCTCGATCGAACTTTTGGGGGGGTTCCCCCGAGGCGATCCGAACCAAAACAGCACCAATGTGCACCCCTGATGCTCCGCCACGCTCCTCTCCCGCGCTGAGCCTCAGCGGGGGGAGAAAAGCATAAGAAAAGGGCTCTAGCTTGGCCGGGCCGGAGGAGCTACAGGAGGAAGCGTCCGCTCACCCCGCCATCTTGGCCACGCCCCCGTGTTGCAGCTTTTAAACCAAGATCGGGTTTAATTGAGGTATATAGGGACACTACATCGAGTGTCGCCATAATCATGCCTGGTTGCCATTGGAGATCATTGAGAATACTTAGAATATGCTTTGTATCCTGTATGAAAGAGGGAAGATTTTTGACCAAGGGATTGAGAAACACATCAACATATTGAGCCAATCTTTCAGTTGGGCCTCCTATCCCTGAGACAATGGGTCTGCCCGGCGGGCAGGTAGGGTGCTTGTGTATTTTGGGTAGTGTGTATAACCAGGGAGACACAGGTTTGTCAACCCTCATGTACAGAACTTCCTCATCGTCAAGTAAACCATGAGAGTGCCAATCACTCAGGTTTTTGTTGATCAGTTTAGTAAGATTGCCAGTAGGATTGCTGGTGAGAGGTTCATAGCAAGTCGAGTCGTTGAGTTGAGAGATAATTTCAGCATGATAGTCAACTTTGTTCATGACAATAACATTTCCGCCCTTATCGGCCTCCTTAATGATTATGTCATGATTAGAAATAAGATCTTTGAGTGCCAACCGTTCGTTTCTAGATAGATTGTCTCTACCTTTGTGGCTAGATTTATCCAGTTTATTCTCATGTTTGTATGAGATCTTCAAGCACCAGATTGTAGAAAATATCGATGGGATTGTTACCCGGTAGTGTGGGTGTCCATTTGGGTGTCCATTTGGATTTGACTTTAAGTCCACTGGTAATAGTGTGGTCAGTGTCAATGTCTAGTTCCGTGAGTAGATGTTCAAGTGTGTAAGGATGATCATCCATTTCACTGAGTGTCATGAGCAAATGAGTATCTTTGATTTCTTTGATGCTTTGTGCGTTAAGGGCGGTATTATGTGTGCAACTTCAGTTCCTGGGATGCTTTCAAGTTTTGCACACCGGTAAGGAGCTCAGTGAATTTAGCATTACTGTCCTGCAGCACATGCTCCATGTTGAATGGTGCCGTGGGTTAGGAATATTCTCCGTGGCTCAAGGAGATGGGTGGTTGGTTCTCACCTGCTTTGGCTCCCTTCTGCTTTACCATCTTGGCACCTTCAAGTATTGTCCAGGGTGCGTCCTGACCCTTCCTCTAAATCACTCCTTACCCTCTGTTGGTCACTTCCCACATAGCGGTCCTGTGCCCTAATCCTCCGACTCCCTCTGCCCCAGTTCTCCAGTTTCTGATATCCCAGTGGGAGGGGGGCCTGCAGTCCTCCTATCCAGCTCAGGGACTTAGCAGATTCAGCAGGATAGTGCCTTCATGCCGGGGGGACCTCTTCCTTTCACCGAGCTGCTCACCGTTCCAGGCAAAATGGCACATGTCCCACCACGGGGTCTGTCAGTATCTCAGAAGCCCCTCTACGTGCCTCCCAATCCAGGTGGGCAACTAGACCTCCAATTTGTCAGTGTTGGAGGAGGGATAACTGCTGCCAAGTTTTGCAGCCTTCCCCACACAAGATGAGCTACAATCACTCCTGGGTGGCTGTCCTGTAAGGTGTTGCTGAGGGCTAGACTGGTATTTACAATTTTGGGAGTCACTTAAGTGAAACCTTACCAAGACCCAATTGGTGAGAGTTTGGCAGAGTCTGAGCCACCAAAAGGAAAAAGAAAAAGAATAATCAAAGGCCACCACATGGTAGTGTAACAATCATCAAGGCATGTTTGACTTAAAGTCAAGCCAGTTCATGGGAATTGCCTGTGCCGCTCTCATGTGTTACTGACTGGATGTACTGTCTGTCAATGTTGCTGCCTTCACAGCCACCTGCCAGGCTTCTGCATGTCCCAGCCATCCAAAAGGAAAAGGAGGAGAGGAAGGTCAGCTTGTCCTCTTTGCTGCTGGAGCAGGCCCCGCCTTGGCCCCGTCTCCTCGTGCAACTGAGCACCCACCCGGGCCGTCGGCTGACTGTGTGTGGCCCCCGGGGCAGGCAGGTGCACTCACCGATGCTGCTCTGCCAAGGGCCTCTGATGGGGATTGATCGTGCACACTGTGGCCGCTTCCAGCAGCCACCGTCCTTAAGCTGCAATACAATGTGGTGGCTCTAGGAGGATTTGGGTAGCTCATGTGGCCAGCTGCAACCTCCTACAGGCTCGGTGGATGTTGGGTGGTCTCCTCAGCTTGTTATCATGGGCAGGGTGAGGGGATGCCCATGCTTTTTGCCAGGTTCTCAATAGCACCAGCACAGTGCTCGCAACTATGCGACCGCTCCTGCCATCTTCCCCAAACTTCCACTTCAGTGAGATTCTTAATAACATTGCTAATGTATTTGCTCTTGCCTTAGTTGTAAGTGTAGCATTGCTGAACTTACAGCATCCAACAGACTCCACCCTCCTTTGCAAGTAAAATGTCTAAGGCAAGGCAATTCTGAAAAGCCACAGATCTAATATCTATCAGCTTAATGTCAATGGTTAATGATGCTCCAGCCTTGCTAGTAGCAGGTTTATTCACTAATGTTGAAAGCTTTCAAATCTTTACAGCATTTAAAGAAACACATACAGAGGAAATCTTAGCACTACTACTATGCTTAGCCTTACAGGAATTCTAACAGCTCGATTATCCAACTTGTCTAAGTGATAGATCTTGGGGTACACTATAGCTAGGTAACAGCTTCCTACCCAATTAGTAGGAAGCATGAAGTAAGCATTTGGTCCACACACACTGTAAACTCCAGGAATAATGGGATTGTTCCCAGCAAATATCTTTTCTATGTAATCTAGACCCTCAAACCTATGATAGCAATCGCTCCAATCAACTGTATGGAAATTAGGGACATTATTCTCTCTTTTATTGAAGCTTTACTTCCAGTCTAACCTCAGCTTGGGTTATGTTCCCAGATCTCTATTTTCCTTCTTCCTTTACCCATTAATGTTTCCAAGATCTCTTCCCATCTCAGTCAATAATGCCCCAATAACTGTTTTCTCCTGTCCTCCAGATCATCAATAAATTTCTTTTCAGTTGAACTCACCAAGGGGCATATTATCAAGAATGGCGTTAAAATTATCGCCGCTTTAGCAGCAGGAAACTGCCGCTAAAAGCGGCGATAATGGGCTTGATAATATGCCGCAGAGAATTCCAATAAAAGCCCATGTTCTGGTGTGAACCTGGGCTTCTATTGGAATTCTCTGCGGCATATTATCAAGCCCATTATCGCCTCTTTAGCAGCAGTTTCCTGCCACTAAAGCGGCGATAATTTTAACGCCATCCTTGATAATATGTCCCCAAGCAAGTCAGTTTCTGTCTATGGGCACGGACAGTGTTAAGCTATTCTTGGAACCTAAATAAATGCCGAACAGTGTCCATCTCTTTATATTGTCTTGGGGGTTCAAGTGTTTGTACATGAGCACTTCTGACAGGACCTAATCATAATGCTCTTGATGATATAGTAAGCTAAGAATGATATTGCCATAAGTAAGGGGAATATGATGGTACCTCATGACCTCTTTCACCGATGTGGGTAAATGAGTGCAGAGATAACAGTCCTTAGTCTGCATTAAACTTGAATACTCATGCAACACTTTAAAATACACACTGGAAGATAAATCTCCCTAGGAAGAATTCTTGTGCAAAACCTTGAAGACAATTTCATATTGTGTGATAGAATGTGAATTAGCAGGAAAAACAGTGGGGGCTGCCTTCACATGATTATCATCTGCTGGGGAGCTCAAAGCTATCAGTATAGCAATAGTGGAGAAAACAATGATAATTAGTACTACAGCTGCAAATACTCTAAACTGATTTTGTGAGAGCATATCCATGGTTTCTCTAGAATCAGACCTTAAAAAGAACCGCTGAAAGCAAAATAATGATTACGACTTGTTAGATCACTTGCACAAACTGCAAAACTATGTTGTTTTGTATGGCTCCTAAATCAAAAAATCCAGCAGCACTTTGAGCAATAGAGGTCATGGACACTAAAGTTCAGTCTGAGATCACAGCTCCTGTAAACAGGCTGGGGTTCCAAACAACTTTTTGTGAAGTCTGATTCAAGTGAACAGTGGTGGCAGCAGGCTCTCCACTAATGACTCCCGAAACAACAGGCATCAGAGCCACGGAGATCAGGGCAACTGTAGCAGGCACAGTCATTGTCTGGGTTATTATAACAGGGGTCGCCATTCCAGGAACGGGTGCAACCGGGGCAGTAGTAATGGGAACTGTCATTTTTTTTAAACCATTATATTGGGTTTTCTGAATTACACTCCTGGTGTTTTTGTAGTAAGGTTATATGGAGGCATGATCGTCTGTTGGTGAAATTGCTGGATCTTGAGCGAGTGGGGATGTAGTTTGTTCTTGGAAATCCGGGGCACAGGTGGTATACAGGTTATCTGAAAAACTCCCTGGGTAATCCTTTCCCACTTCAATTTCCACGCTTGGTCTTTAGTGCTAATGTTATATTAGAGATTTAACTCACCACCCCCCCTTTTATGGCGGCCGAGAGGAAAATATACAATATGAGAGGATTATGATCACTATGGCAGTTCCAGGTAACTCCTAGATTTTTTTTACAGCCGGCGTTAGTAATGCAGATAACATAATGTGGTCAATTATACTTGAGCTACCACTGCCTGCATAAGTAGGAACCAGGACAGACGCGTCTGTTTGCTGTAGGCAGTGCAAATTATGAGCTGAAAGGAGACCTTCTAGGAAAATCCTCGATGGTGTGTGCTCAAAATGATTTGACAACTCAGAGACATCCTCCTCCTCCAACGTGGAGATGCAATTAAGGCAGCATTGATGGATATTGAAATCCCCTACAATTAACGTGTCATAATAGGCTTGTCTTCCTTCCCCTAACTTTCCAGAAAATCCTCTAAGGCCAGATGATGTTCAGTCTCATGGGTTCTGGCTAAGAAATTGTAATAGTTAATCACTAACAAAGTGGGGAAATTCTTATGAGACAATTTCACTGCTAGCACATGAGGTGATCGACAATCAATCAGTTTGGCTTGGTATGAAAGTGTAAGAGAGAACATTAAAAGAAGACCCCCCAGCACTTCCCATATTTGAGGGGATAGCGTGCTTACAAAATGAGGTAAAACCATCCAAATAAAAGCAATTGTTGGACTTCCATGTTTCTTGTAGGGCAATAATGTGGTGTGTAGCAAGAAAGTATTTCCTGGGTGTATTGCCCCTCTTTGACCTAAGGCCAGCTATATTCCAGGATACTTCCTTTGTGGGGGGGTCAGGGGGTATGGCTGAGGTAAGAGTGGGTTTAGGGGGATTATCCAACAGGGGTTGAAATATAGGAGTGGGTACACTTGGCTCATGGTGAGCCTTGGATGGCAACTTCTTGCCCTGTGCTTTTTCTACCGCCGACAATTGTCAATCATTTTCGTCGAGGCCCAGGGGGCTGGCTAGAGGTAGATATCAATTAGTCAAAGGTAATACGGGGTTCACATTTCTGTCTTGAACGGACTTGTCCAACTTGAATGGCAGCTGCTTTTGGGGATTTGCTAGGGGTCGTTTAGGAGGATAAAAGAATTGTAAGAAGACTGTTCTAATTTTAGTTTTGGTGCCATCCTTGTATTGGCCACCTGCTAGTGCTTTAGCCTGCGTAGAATGCTTAAAATTAACAATTATGCAATCCCCCTCAACGTTTTTCCTAGTCCCGTGGCCAAGCCAACCCACTCTTCTGGCCATAATGATGTCCGAGGATATATTAGGACCGTTAGTCACATTGCTATTATTCCAGTGAGTGGTCTTGTGGATAAGGTCCAGAGAGGTTTCCTTAATATCTTATGTAAGTGAGGGAACCCCTAATAAAACAGCAACTAAGGGCGATGATGGGGGGGGATCAATTATGCATTGGTTTTCACACGTGGCCGATTTGGGTTGGGAGAGAAAATGTGTGGGTGGTAGACCCTCATTAGCTGTTCCCTGTCCTTCCATGTGTGGTGCCTGAGGTCCAATGCTTAGGCCCCCTGGTGTATAATTAGTATTAGTTTTACTAGACAGAGACACACCCACTGATTCTTAGGTATTACTTGCCTGGGGAGCTTGGGTCGAGGTACCAGATACCAGACAGGAACCCCCACTCACCCCAACTGCTATTTCAGGCCCTGGGAGACAATTAATATGTGTGGAAACAAGGGAATTGAGTTTCGGCTCAATCCCTTCCAGCTTTAAAAATATGGGTGCTAACAGATCTTTGGTCATAGACTCTAGCCTTACAAGGAGGGTATCCAGCAGCAGTTCTAGATTATGTTCGGCTGGTGGAGGGGTTATTCTTGTCCACGGGGACTTTCTCATGGCTCTATTACCCCCAGTTCGCTTTCTCTTAGTGGGGGGGACAGTCCAGATCATCGCCCAATGTCAGGATGGGTGCAGAAGTGCTTGTAGATGTTTCCAACTCAGTCATTGGGCCTTCTGTAGATGAGGGTAGAGGCATAAAGGAGGACCTTTCTCCCACTGGGTCCCTGGTTGCCTTCGTCAGTTCTCCATTAGTTACAGAGCCCAGTGCTAATTTTCCAGACTCCATGGAGAGCCTTTTCTCGGTAGGGCTATCTCCTTCATGATGACATTTGCCGCTCTGGTTAGGCAGGAGTCTATAGTCCTCGCTGACCCTGCTACGTTGCTTCCCTGAGGGCCCCCGTGGCCGATGGCCAATTTCCTTTTACCCATTGCTATTTGGTCAGGAGACACTTTGTCTTTTGTGAACTGCAGTATGGAGTTACGGACTCTTCAAGTATCAGATAGAAAATACAATGGTCACTTCCTGGGCGGAGTTCATAGGGACTAAAATAGAACTAGGAAAAAAAACACAGTCATAGATCACCATTAAAGGAAATCATACAATCATACAATGTACCTTGTTCCTAGTCCTTGAGGTCTCAATCCATAGATCCATAACCTGGGGAGATCCTGGCCTGGCTGCAAAGTTCCTGTAGAGAGAACCAAAGGACCTGGCCCAGTCCAGCCTCTTCCGGCCGCTGACGGCCACAGACGGTCCCCTTGTGCGTCCCGCGGTGGGTGAGCCCCCAGGTAGATTTATAGCGCCTCCGGGTGCAGAGCAATGGCTTTGGCGGCCACGAGCCGCAGAGGAGGCTGGTATTTGTAGTCCTTGACTCCCGATCCCAGAAACAACTTCCACAATGGAATCAAAGCCGTCGCAACATGGATGAAATACATCTGCCTCAAGCTCAATCGAAGAAGACCGAAGATCTCATCCCGGGACCCACCATATCAGCCTGGGACGACTCCTGGTGGCCAGCTGCACTGGGCACTCCCCCACCCGGTTGAACCAAGCACGCAACCTTGGCATCACACTGGACTCTTCGCTCACAATGGACCGCCAATTGAACACCGTTTCCTCATGCTGCTTCCACATGCTCCGCCTGCTCCTAAAGACATTCAGATGGATCCTCACAGAATCCAGAAGATGGTCATCCATGTACTCATCACCAGCATACTCGACTACAGCAATTTGGTAGTAGTAGGACATGCTTTTGATGCAGCGCGAGACCAACTCCAACACCAATATCCTCCCTGCGCCGCAGACCCGCCGTCACGCACACTCATTCATACACGCATTCATGGGTGGGGCCCATAACACCAACTCACACACGTCACCATTCACGAGTCTGCACACACAGGAGGGATGAGAAATTCAAGCGCTGGACATGTGGGAGGGTACCTTATTACCTATAGGAAAATATTTACATTAAATACATTATGTACATCTGCATCTGTAGAATCCTAGCTTTAACATCAAGGCACTCCACCCACTTGGTCGACGGACCAATTAGTTGGATTGGTTGATGGTGATTGTCAAGACCAGCTTAACCTCACTACAACAATATATTGACTTGCATAATTAATTGACTCTAAAAGAATCACGAACACCTGAAATCATTTAAAAGATTTTATGTAATTAATTTGCATAAAGGAAATTATCATTTATTCTCTCACTATTCATTTTCACTTGAGCATTGCCTTTTTTTCAGGACATAAATCAAGAAACTGTTTAATAAAATCATGAAGAGAAAATGTAGGTTTGCGTTCATTTCATTATTCTCAAAATGGTTAAAAATCAATCCTTGATCATGTAACTGACAGAGGGTTCCAAAATGAAGGATCAGTGAACCATAGTTAAAAACATGCATTTAATTCTAAAGATTTCCTACACTAAAGCCTTCCTACCCAGCACTAACACCCCAACTTACTTAATAAACCCTTGACCTCCTCGACGACTTCTCTCACCCAGGCTAGTGTCCAGCAACGATCTCGAACCTACAGGGGTCATCAGTGCACAGTCTGGCATAATTCTAAGCTCCCAGCATCTCTCCATTTTCTCCTCTGCCTTCTCAGACTCCAAACCCCAATTTTGGTCTGATATTTATACTGTGTTTGCTGGCTCTCTACCATCAAATGTTTCAACTCTTGTCGTTTCCCTTGCTCTGATTGGTCATGACAATGCAGTTCTCAGCTCCCAGGATGTCCGTGAATAAATTTATGTTTGACAAGCTGATAGATACAAATTCAACTGTCCACAGTTCATTGGCAGGCATTCAAAGGTTCATTGGCAGGGATTCAACTGTTCAGTGTTAGGGATTCAGCTGTTTCCACGTGGTCATTCTTTGGCAGGCATTCGACTGTTTCTCTTTGGCAGGCATTCAGCTGTTCTCGTGCTATCATTCTGGCTCTCAGCCACTACCGGCTTCGAACATAGTCAGCTGGAGTTGCAAAGTTCAGTGGAGCACAGTGCATGCATGAGGTTCCTCCAGCCAGATGATGCAAGCATTCTCTACTGCGCAGAACCGGGAAAAACAAAGCCATCTTGAAACTGGCCACCAGCCAAACTACGATAAACACACATAAAGAAAATGTAAATACACAGAAAATAAGTGTTTTCTGTCCCCCCACCCACCAGGGCTAATATTTATCCCCTAAAATCTGTTACCTAGCGGAAAAGCATCACACTGCAAGCCATTAAAATGAAGCAAAAGCATCATGCAATGCACAATGTACACTACAACATAGACATGCACTATTACACTACTTAAATACGCAAAATAGATTAAACATGCATTTTACACCATTAATTAATATGTTAATCAAACCTGTTAATGCAGAGCATTTCCCACATGTAATGTGTGTGTTTGGTTAATACACAGCAAACAAAATTAATATATTACTTTGTTATAGGGGGGTGATTGGTCTGAGCGGGGTACACACAAAATCTTCTGTACTTTGCTCCATCACTTTTACACCTCTGTCTTTTGATGAGCAAGATCCTACTGATCTCCCCCTAGAAAGATCTGTCCAGGATCATGTTAGTAGGTTGTTTTCTTGCATCAACTTGTGTCAGGTGTATAAAGTATTGGTGTACGGTAGTGTGAGCCAGGAGTGTATGGATCTTAGTCGACTGTAGGCCTGATCTTGAAGTGCAGCTAGAGAATTGCTGTACAAAATGGGGGTGGATATGGTCTACCAGACAAGCAGTGTGTATTACTTACATTACCTATCGTTTGTTTGGGAGGGATAGAGACATGTGGCACTTTAGAAGCGTAGACATAGGCCCTGGTCATGTTTAGCTTTTTGTCTTTAACAATGCCCACATTAAACACAATTAGATGATGTGGGAAGCCAGAGACCACAGTATTTTTTAAAGTACAAAGCTAGCCCTGTGTCAGAAATTCCTCTTTTGTACCCTTGAGATTTACTTAGGGTGGGTGCAACTTGCATAATTCTGTATAGCGTATTCACATGGAATTACCTAAGAATTCTGCAGAATTATGTGACCACAGTCATTCAGTGTTTAGCATGATTTTTAATGCAAACCCCCCTGTTTCATACATTTTTGCGCTACGAAATGGCACTAATTGCAGCAGAACACGATTAGTGAGTGAGAACACCCACTTGCGCTGGCTAAATTTGCTATTACTGTCGTCTTTGTTCCCTCCTAATTATGTGAACAGGAGTGATTGCATAATTATCTGTAATTCTACATTAAAGAGTAATGCGGAATTACTGAAATTACTCCCAATACTGGGGGTAATTGAAATTCCACAAATGCCTAGTGTACTTCAGAAAGGTTGGTAGGTGCAAGGTGTGAAGGCTGTCTTTTCATTTGTGCATGTTTTGTGTGTCTAGAAATAGATGTCTGCTAACACCACCGCTGTGTGCCATGGCCCAACACAGAGTGTGTGACTTGACTGAGGATGGACAAATGAAATAACCAATCAGTCCTGATCTAGTTCCAAAGTGCAGATGAGGAATGCATAATCCCCATCTGGAATAGGAGTATAAGAGGAGGACTGAAACATGCAGTAATTGTTGTAGGAGTTCTCATTGACCATTAGAGGCACTACTGCATAGGGTAAAAATCCGAGAACCCCGGCTGATGTGTCTGACAGACAGCTTCCAAGTCAGGTGAGGTGACATCGCCTGAAAAGTCTACAACATACTTCTAGAGAGCCCAAGATCCTGCCTTGGATGAGGATTCATACTGCTTGCTGAGAAAGTTCATTGAAAATGTCCTTGCCAGAAGAGTCTACCCACAGGAAAGGAAAGCCCAGTTGTAAGCTTGTAGGGGTAGCCTACAAGGCTCATAAGGAAGGAGAGTGAATAAGCCTGCCAGACGCGACCTCACAGTGGTGTTTTGTGGAACTGTCAGATCTCATATTCAGACTTCCACTTCTACCCACAAATGTGCATCCACTGTCGCCCCACCCCCGGGCCTTAAGGTGGACCTTGGTCATCTGTCTATCCTGGGAGCGATTAACAGAGCTTCCAACATGAACTCCTGGGGTGAAAAGTGATGGACCTCGAGTGTGCGACCCACTGCCTGAAGCAAGACTGGACAGCATCCTGCATTGCGTTCTGTGACTGAACAGTCCTTGGTTTGTGCAAATTGGCCTGTCGCCTTTGCCCCCCACTATCATGTGTGCCGAACATGTTTGCCAGAGTGTGGTCCCTAGCACCAACTTTAATCCCCCAACCGACTCCTGTACCTGCCGCAAGAACCTGCGAGTGTGCCGGACATGTTTGCCAGAGTGTGGTCCTTAGCACCAACTTTAATCCCCCAACTGACTCCTGTACCTGCCGCAAGAACCTGCGAGTGAGCCAAGCTCATGGTTTGGGTGGGAGGTTTCTTGTCCCATGAACCTGAGACTTGTGGTTGTTTCTTGACATGACCATGAGCAATATGTGCACCATCGAATGACAGAAGGAGATTGGGTTGAGTGGCAGAGCTTGATGGCTGCTTCAGATGGTGGTGGCATGTGACTGAAGCCATTGCATAAATTGAAGGAAACGTAGCTCCTGTTATTGTGCGCATGGTTGAGTCTCTATTCTCACACTTCCTCTGAGTAAGGCTGGGACTGCTCTCCTCACTACTCTGTGAGTCAAGTGCTAAACGGGTCTGTCCACTACTATATTTTGGGGTATTAATAAGTTAGAGCCCATCATACAATTTACTAACATGCTGAACCAGTTTCTTCAAATATTCCTGTGCAGTTGTTCCATTTTCCCTATTAGAACTAAAGGTCAAATCCTCCTCCTTTCTTTATTATCATTACATCCCAGGTTTTTAGCCCTTTGACTTCTATGACTTCTAGGGTGGCTACACATGCCAGTGGACAAAGATTGGAGAAACCTTTCTTTCATTGTTTGTAGCTTATGCTTCTGACTTACATGTGGACTGGAGCTTTCGTGTGGAAACATATCATCCAGGAGCACCAGCAACCTTCTTCTAAAACCTCAAAGATTTGCCAAGAAGAAAACATATAACCACGCCTTCTCTGGTATTGCCCCAAGGATTTGGAATGCACTACCCCCAGAAACCAGACTTAACCTCTAAATTGCCTCCTTCAAAAAAGAAGTCAAATCTCTTCTCATGACAAACTTCACTTGATCTTTGAATCGGACTCTTAGAACAACCAGCTGGAACATAAGACATTATTTCGAAATACTATGTTTCTTTTGTACATTGTTTCTTTTGTTTAATTACCTCACTTGTACAGCGCTTTGATAACCGCAAGGGTCATGTGCATGCTATATAAAACCTTCAAAATAAAATAAAATAAAATGGGCGTCTAGTGAAACTTTTATTTATGTAAGGCAGAGACAAGGAGTGATGATGCTTTATTTTTATGTTAGATCAGATTTCTGTGCTGTTGCTTGGTTTGCTGGAGACGCTTGGTGAACCTCAAACTGTTCCATGCCTTTACCATTCTATTTTTCCAGTCTGAACTAGTTTTCAACGTACATTATGGAGTTTTTTGTTAAAACACTCTTGTTTAAATATTTTGTTTGTTAATATTAGTACTCAATCAGATTGCTGCAGCTAAATGAATCTGCAGCATGCACACAAGTTCCACATACCTGTTGAATGCAGAACTATAATGGCTGATGCTCTGTCCAATACCTCTACATAAATCTGTTATATGCTCATAACAATTGGCATGTTTCAATACTTCTATATGCTTTGTTGGTTAGCCCTGAAATAGATTATAAATCTATAAATATGCATTATTAAGTAATTTTACATCAGGAAATTCTAATCCCCAATTCTGTATCCACTACAATCTCTGTGGAGTGTTCCTCAATGCTTAGTTTACCATTGAAATTGTAAGTGCAGAGAAGAGGTCCTTTCACATATTGGTCCACTACAAGCCTTTGAAATTGATCTAGCTTAGTCTTCAATAGATACACTTTAATAGGGACAGGGGGAAAGTAGCAAGTCACTGCATAAAGGTTCCTTCGATTGGAGCCTCACTTGAAATCAAGCTACTTTGTAAGATCAGAATATATGGAGTTTGCAATATCCTCTGCCCTCATTACCCCTTCCCTGATCTTCATCACCATGTTAATTCCATGAATCTTTAACTCATCTTGGGCATCTGCATCCTGTTGAATATGGCCGCCATAATATTCATCTTCTTTCTTATATTCTGCAAATTGTACACCTAGGGACTGATTACGATGTTGTTTCGGAATCGTTTCCGACTGAATCGGGTTCTGTGAGTCCAACCAACCGATTACGATGCTTCCGTACATCGTTTGGTCGGACTCGCATTGACTTCAATGGGAGCCTGTGTTCTGAACAAGAACACAGGCTCCCATTGACAAAAGGGGTGGTTGGGGAAAACCTTGCACCCTGTAGTGGGCTCCTCATGGTGCCTGCCACTCTGTGCATGGCTGGAAAGAGGGGCCCTTGGGTACCCCCATGGGCCCCAACAGAGGCCTAAAGGATGCAGGAGGGCCTGCTGCGGGCCCTCAAAGTCAGATTCCGACAGCAGTTTCATTTTGGGCAGACCGAATCGGAATGGCTGTCCGAATCGGTCATCGTACTCTCTAGCTCGGAAACCGTGTCCATAGAGCTGTAAGATTCGGCTCCGAGAGACTCGGGCTGTCCAAATGCCTTTTGGGACTGAAATGGACAGCCCGAATGGTTTCCGTACTTAATAATCGGTCAGTTGGAAATGTGTACGATTTGGTCAGAAAAATAGGTTCCGAATTGGATTCTGAGATTCCAAATCCCATTCAGAGCCATTTCGACTGACATCATAATGGGCCCCTTAATGTGTAATATTCAAACTGTGTTTTTTGTGGGGCCACAGACATCCATATCGGACTGGAAATATGACTTTAAACTTTTTATCAAGCTGCTTATTTTTAACTGTAGGGAGGAGGTCATGCCTATTTCCACACAATTTTGCCATATGGAAAAACACATAGGTCATGATTGCAAGTGGTCTGTTAATTTCATTTACTAAGTAACATAAGTTACTGAGCTTTTCAGAATTATAAGGTCGATAGGAACACCACAGATCTGTCTTGTTTACCCCAAGGCTTTGAGCTGTTTACACCAGCGGAAAACCCTGGGGGTAAGTGCGGGTAGTAATGGGCTACTACTAGGTGAGTCTGACCCAAAATTACTGATACACCTAGTAATTGACCATTTATCAGTGAAACCTCAAGGCTCCACTCAGAATACCAACTAACTCTGTACCCCAAGAGTTAACAGGACCCCCTTAATGTTAACTCTGGGGATGTGGACTTACTGGTGTGCGTCCTGGACACTAGTAACGAGGCCCATGCTCACTCTCCTTTCTAGGATTGAATGCAATGAAGGTGAATTTTGAATCTGTAGCACCATTTTTGTGTGATTTATGTTATTTTCATATCATTAGAAAAAATGATGGACTGTGACATATTATGAGCACTCCAGTTCATTTAGGTGCCATATTATTAATATAATCGATAGCATCTGCCCAAGAAGCGTGGGCAATGTATTTGCTAAAGCACCTTTTAAAAACATTGTTTCAGAGACCAACACATGCGAGGGTAAGTTATAACCAATCACATGATTCTATGTTATGCACACAAGCAATTAAAGTTGGGTATCATGGATGAAGTGTTAAATTGGAGAAGGCCAGTTGAAAAATGCTTCTACATATTTATGGAATTTGTAAGCTAATATTTGACTAATAAGATGGTTCTGTACATGTTTGTGAATAGAAATGGTGCTGATAAAAAATTATCATTATGCATTTTTGAAACTTGAATGTCACAGTTTGTTATTCATTAGTGCTGTCTTCTTTCACTTTTTCCCTGCTAACAAATGCGATGTGTGTAAAATACATTTTGTTTCCATTTTTAACACAGGCATCCATTGGGGAACAGTTCAAAATACAGTTACAAATCTAGGGCTACCGCAAGAAGGTATTCTGTACCCTGCTGCCACAATGTATGAAGCCACAAGTTCCAACACTTCAAACGAAACACAGGAACAATATGTTTGCTCAGACGCATCTAGCATTCATTATGCAGAAGAAACTGACGAGGATGTTGGAATTGATTCCAGTACCAAAGAATTTGTTGTAGGGCATAATTCAAAGAAAAGTAGCTTGCTGCCAGTGCTCTTCACAACTGTGGTGACTCCACAAATACATTCTCTTATATCAGCTCCTTATCCAAAGAAACAACACATTGAAGGCAAATTTAGATCACTGCCATTTGAAACTTGCCTAATTTCTGAAGGAGATGTGTCTTCGACAGAGTCAGCAACAGCTCAGTTTTCACCAACCTTCTCTGAAAGTAATGCATGTTATTTGTGTAAAGTAGATGCAAAAAGAACAATTTATTTATTTATTTATTTATTTAGAAAGTTTTATAGAGCGCGAACAAGATCCTAAACGGATATCAGAGCGCTATACAATCAATAAAGGTTACTATACAACAAATAAATGTTACACATAGCACATACACAGAGCATCTTGTGTAGGCAAAGCAATAATCAACCTGAGGAAAAAAACAAAAAGTCTAGATGCTCAGATGGTCTATTATGACCGTCTTGTTCGGGACACGGATGTGATTGGAACCCAGATGTCTATAGTCCATAGTTAGGTGAATTTGGCCATGAGTATCGATTTTACCTCCCTTTTTAAAGAAGCAGTGGAGGGGTTAAGTCTGGTTTCAGGAGGTAAGGCATTCCAGATTCTGGGTGCCATCCCGGAGAAGGATCTGTTATATGTTTTCTTCTTGTGGAACCTTTGTGGTTTCAGTAGTAGGTTATCTGCACTTCTTGAAGGTCTAATCCCGCCAGAGATAGTCAGTTCCTGTGCCAGATATGTGGGTGCATTATGATGCACGGCTTTGTGTGTCATACACGCTATTTTCAGATGAATTCTGGCTTCAAGGGGTAGCCAGTTCAGGGATTGAAGATCCGGGGTGATGTGGGAGTTTCTTTTGGAGCCAGTGATGAGTCTAGTTGCCGAATTGATAGCGGCTCTTAATGGTGCAGTTGATACTTTGGGAAGGCCACAGAGAGAGATAATACCGTATTCCAGTCTTGGTATGACTAGTGCTTGTACTGCCTGTTTGAAGTCGTTGGGTGGTAGGAAAGGTTTAAGTTTCCTTAGTGTATTTTTCTGGAAGTTTGCTCCCTTTGTATCAATGCTGATGTGTTTTTGCATATTGAGGTTGCAGTCAAGATTAATTCCGAGTGATTTCGCTGAGTCCACGATGGTAGGTTGAACTTTGAGTGCTGTCAGATGTTTAATCCACTCTTGTATTATGGGGACTTGGGCAGGTGGAGCTATAAGGAGGAATTCTGTTTTTAGGGCATTCAGTTTGAGATGATTTTCTGCTAGCCAAGTTTGTGTATTCCTAAGCGATAGGTTAAGTGATTTGATGTCTTCTAAGGAGTGGATCTTGAGGTATAGTTGTGTGTCATCGGCGTACATGTGATATTGTACGTTCGATGCTTGCAGAACTTCGGTGAGTGGTTCCATGAAGTGATTAAACAGCGTTGGGGAGAGTGAGGAACCTTGTGGGACACCTAAAGTAACTGGTACTGGTTTGGAGAGGGAGTTATTGACCTTGAATTGTTGTGTTCGATTATGGAGAAATGAGGTAAACCAGTTTAGCACTGCACCTGAGAATCCCATTCTGTGTTCCAGGAGGTCTAACAGGTTCTCGTGTTTTATCGTATCAAAGGCTGAGGATAGGTCTAATAGAATGAGTAAGCAGGCTCCATTTTGATCCAGGATTTGTAGCGCATCATCAATTATATGTGTCATGGCTGATTCAGTGCTATGACCTGCTCGGAAGCCTGATTGGTGCTTGTTAAGTAGGTCAAAGTGATCAATATGCCTCGTCAGTTGGAGGTGAACACATTTTTCCAATAATTTGGCCAAGGTAGGGATGTTGGTAATGGGGCGGTAGTTGTTTAAGTCCATAGGGTCGGCCGTGGGCTTCTTTATGATGGGTGATACCTGCCCAGCTTTAAGGGTGTCTGGGATGCAGCCTTGTTGAAGTGAGCTGTTTATGATCTTGGTCCAGATCGGTAGAAGCAGAGGAGTAAGGTCTTTGACAGCATTAGCAGGGAGGGGATCGACGAAGTGGTTGGCAGGGTTCAGGGCACTGAGTATTTTGCCTATGTTTTCTTCAGAATAGGTGGTAAAGGAAGACCAAGTTGCGTCATTTTTTAGGTCAGGCTTTGAAGGGGTTAGGTATGAAGCAGTTGGAAATGCTGGGGTATTTGTGTGTGGTCTCGCATGTAGGGTTAGGTCAGTTAGGAGATCCTTTTTGATGGTGTCAGTCTTCTGGGTGAAGAAGACAGCGAAATCTTCACAGTTTGGTTGCGGACATGATGAGTCTTGTGGGCGTTGTGGTGCCTCCTTGGATTGGGTTTTGATTAATTCAAAAAGTTTTTTGGGGCGGTTTCTTGCTTGGTCTAGTTGGAAGCTGAAGAAGTCAGCTTTGGCTTGCTTGATTTTACGGTAATATGCATTTCTCTTTGTCCTAAGGATCTTGAGGTGGTTTGCGGATGGAACAGATCTCCATGTGCGCTCAGATGTTCTGAGCGACCGTCTGTCTTCATTAAGTGTTCCATTGTACCAGGGCTTTGAGTCTTTTATGGATACTCTCTTTAGTTGAAGTGGTGCGACCTCATCTATTATCGATGTCATGGCGTAGAGGTAGTGATTGGTGAGATCATGGACTTCGGAAGTTCCTGCGGGGGGGCCGGAGTAGGTTGTAGCTGGGAGATGGCAAAGTGTTAGGCTTGATCTTATTCAGGTCTCTTTTCCATATTTTAGGTCGTGTGGGTTGCGCCGAGTTAAGTTTCACCATTTCCTTGATGTAGAAGTTAATGATATGATGATCTGACCAGTCGCAGGGGTCGATCGACTGGATCTGAATGGAATCGGTTTTAGAGATTATTAAGTCCAGAATAGATCCTTTGTTGTGTGTAGGGCTGCTACATAATTGGGTCAGGTCTAGGTCTTCTAGGAAGATTTTGAGACTATTCACCACAGTATCATTGTGATCGTTCCAGTGAAGATTGAAGTCTCCCAGGAATATTTGGGTGTTTAGTCGCCCCATATTTGTTGTTACCATATCCATGAAATGTTCAGTGAAGGCTAGGTCGTCACCCGGTGGATGATAGATGATGTGTATGGAACATAATGGTTTACCATAGTTGGTGATGTCAAGGCATAAGTATTCGCAGGAGGTGTATGCAGGGGATATGGCTCTGTTCACAGAGATATTACTACGATGTATGCAAGCGATACCTCCCCCTGTTTTATCAGTTCTCTCTAATCTAATGATGTCATAGTTTGGGGGTACTAATATGTCCATGATTGGTGTGGAGGACTCTTTTAGCCAGGTTTCCGTTAACAGTAACAAGTCCAGTTCCTGTGTGAGAATGAGGTCAGCTATGTCCGCTGCGTGTCTAGATGCAGATCTACAGTTTAGGAGTATACATTTTAGCCGGGGCGTGATAGTGGATGAAGAAGGTTCCTGAGTGAGGGGGATTCTTCTTAGGTTGTTGCTGGTAATGCCTCTAGTGAAGGGTTTAGTAGTCCTGTGAGGATTGGAAGGGATAGTAGGGATCATCATTGAGGTAGGGGTGAGCTTGTTCACGAGAGTGGATGCATAAGAGTTTAACAGGGAGAGTAGGTCACTCTCTGATAACGGATTAATGCTTCTGAGTGGGCGGGTTGAATTGTTACATGAGGGAACTGAAATCCATCTGGGCGGAATGAGATTCGATGAACCTGTTGGATGGTTCTGAAGCCCGCTAAGTTTGGACTGTCTTGAGGGTCTGGTAAACCACGGGTTTCTCGATATCCGATCGTTGAGTGCTTGTAGTTCAGTTTTGATTTGAGTTAGTGAGATCATGATCTCATCAAGTCTAAGGTTGGGAACGGATACGAGTTGGGTCAAGGGTTGTGTGGAGGGTGAGTCTGCCTGCAATGTAGTTTGGTTGGATTTATGGAATGGGGCAGGTGTGGGTGGCATTGGGAGGGGTGTTGCGGGTGTGGGTAGGCGTGTAGTAGATATGGATGACAGGGCTGTGGTACTGGAAGGTTGGGTAGTGGGTGTGGGAAGAGTACTAGATGGGGGTGAGTGGGCTTTGGGGGTAGAAGGATGGGCTGTGGATGTAGGTGGTGTGAATGTGTGCAGAGTGTTAATGGAGGGTATCCTGTCTTCTGTGTGGGAGTGGAGTGTCCTAGTGTGTCCTAGCCCTTGAGGAGAGGGCGGCGTTCTGGAGAGTTGGGTGTGTATGTTAGTGGAGTCGGCGTTCAACAAGAATGAGGTGCTGTGAGTGTTAATGTGGAGAGGGGTGGTCTCTGTCGCGGGGGCATCTGTGAATATGGCTACGGGGTGTACGTTACCTGTTGGTTCTGTGTAGGTGATTGCCGTTATGTTAGGTAGGTGGGGTATGTGAGTGTCAAGTGGCCTGGGAGTAGTATGTGTGTCCAGCGCAGATAGTGGGATGTGTGGTGAAGGAGTAGAATTGGTGGGGGGATTTTGTAGAGTGAATTGCCATGAGATGGAGTAGGGGGAGGTCCGGGCGGGACTAAACGTTTGAGTCGGATGCAGGTGATGTTCGTGCAAGTATTGGGGGGTGGTTGTCCGAGGGGATAGGCAATGGTGTGTATTGTGTGCTTAAGGAAGGAATGTCCAGAGTGGAAGTTTGATGGACAGAATGCAGAACAATGTCATATATTCACCCCAGTACAGAGATCTGTGCCTAAACCCATCATTTGGACCCAGCCATATGCAAATCAGTCTTGACCCTGTGCCTCATGGGAACAGTCCAGACCAGACTGCCAGGCCAGGTTCTCCCTGGACTGGAAACAAGCATCCTAGGACCGGATTCGGGCTTTCAGCCCTCATCATCCAGGATAGCTTGACTCCAGTGGCATGGAGAGCACGGGACCCACGTCTCGGCATACCCGTCCCACTCAGGGTGACAAATGCAAAAAGAACACTTGATGGACAGAATGTAGAACAATGTCATACATTCACCCCAGTACAGAGATCTGTGCCTAAATCCATCGTTTTTTTGCTCACCATGCCTTTCCAGTTTGGGCCTAGCCATATGCAAATCAGTCTTGACCCTGTGCCTCATGGGAACAGTCCAGACCAAACTGCCAGGCCAGGTCCTCCCCGGACTGGAAACAAGCATTCTAGGACCGGTTTCCTGCTTTCAGCCCTCGTCATCCAGAATAGCTTTACTCCAGTGGCATGGAGAGCACAGGACCCACGTCTGGGCATACCTGTCCCACTCAGGGTGACAAATGCAAAAAGATCAATTGATGGACAGGATGTAGAACAATATCATACATTCACCCCAGTACAGAGATCTGTGCCTAAATCCATTGTGTTTTTGCTCATCATGCCTTTCCAGTTTGGACCCAGCCATATGCAAATCAGTCTTGACCCTGTGCCTCATGGGAACGGTCCAGACCGAACTGCCAGGCCAGGTCCTCCCTGGACTGGAAACAAGCATCCTAGGACCGGTTTCGTGCTTTCTGCCCTCATCAGCCAGGATAGCTTGACTCCAGTGGCATGGAGAGCACGGGAGCCACGTCTGGGCATACCCGTCCCACTCGGGGTGACAAATGCAAAAAGAAAAATTGATGGACAGAATGTAGAACAATGTCATACATTCACCCCAGTACAGAGATCTGGGCCTAAATCCATTGTTTTTTTGCTCACCATGCTTTTCCAGTTTGGACCCAGCCATATGCAAATCAGTCTTGACCCTGTGCCTCATGGGAACAGTCCAGACCAAACTGCCAGGCCATGTCCTCCCTGGACTGGAAACAAGCATTCTAGGACCGGTTTCGGGCTTTCAGCCCTCATCATCCAGGATAGCTTGACTCCAGTGGCATGGAGAGCACGGGACCCACGTCTGGGCATACCTGTCCCACTCAGGGTGACAAATGCAAAAAGATCAATTGATGGACAGAATGTAGAATAATGTCATATATGCACCCCAGTACAGAGATCTGTGCCTAAATCCATCGTATTTTTGCTCATCATGCCTTTCCAGTTTGGACCCAGCCATATGCAAATCAGTCTTGACCCTGTGCCTCATGGGAACAGTCCAGACCAAACTGCCAGGCAAGGTTCTCCCTGGACTGGAAACAAGCATCCTAGGACCTGTTTCGGGCTTTCAGCCCTCATCATCCAGGATAGCTTGACTCCAGTGGCATGGAGAGCACGGGACCCACATCAGGGCATACCCGTCCCACTCAGGGCGACAAATGCAAAAAGAACAATTGATGGACAGAATGTAGAACAATGTCATACATTCACCCCAGTATAGAGATCTGTGCCTAAATCCATCGTTATTTTGCTCACCATGCCTTTTCAGTTTGGACCCAGCCATATGCAAATCAGTCTTGACCCTGTGCCTCATGGGAACAGTCCAGACCGAACTGCCAGGCCAGGTCCTCCCTGGACTGCAAACAAGCATCCTAGGACCGGTTTCGGGCTTTCAGCCCTCATCAGCCAGGATAGCTTGACTCCAGGAATTTGTAAGTTATTATTTGACTAATAAGATGGTTCTGTACATGTTTGTGAATAGAAATGGTGCCGATAAAAAGTTATCGTTATGCATTCTTGAAACTTGAATGTCACAGTTTGTTATTCATTAGTGATGTCTTCTTTCACTTTTCCCCTGCTAACAAATGCAATGTGTGTAAAATACCTTTTGTTTCCATTTTTACCACAGGCATCTATTGGGGAACAGTTCAGAATACAGTTACAAATCTAGGGCTACTGCAAGAAGGTATTCTGTACCCTGCTGTCACAATGTATGAAGCCACAAGTTCCAACACTTCAAACGCAACACAGGAACAATATGTTTGCTCAGAAGCATCTAGCATTCATTATGCTGAAGAAACTGACGAGGATGTTGGAATTGATTCCAGTGCCAAAGATTTTGTTGTAGGACAGAATTCAAAGAAAAGTAGCTTGCTGCCAGTGCTTTTCACAACTGTGGTGACCCCACAAATACATTCTCTTATATCAGCTCCTTATCCAAAGAGACAACACATTGAAGGCAAATTTAGATCACTACATAATATACCGCCATTTGAAGCGTGCCTAATTTCTGAAGGAGACGTGTCTTCGACAGAGTCAGCAACAGCTCAGTTTTCACCAACCTTCTCTGAAAGTAATGCATGTTATCTGTGTAAAGTGGACCATTCACTAAACGTATCAGATTCAACAGAATATGATTTTTTTCCCCACTCATTCACTTGCCATGTGCCATTCATTGCACTTGAATTTTGTAATAGCTTAGTTTCAAGTAAGCTTGGATTAATTCGCAGTAATTCAGTGGAAACCATTAATCCAAAGGAATGTCTTTCAAGTTTGATACGGATGGAATATTTTTCAGTTGCTTACAGCAGTAACTTAGGGCAGAATCATGTATATGATGTGTCCGGTTTCTTTCTTAAAAATAAGATTTTATTTTGGTCTGAAAAGAAGGAATCACAAGCACACTTCGACCATCATCAAGGTCAATCGGAATTAACAAGGGCTTCAAAATGTTCACCAGAGAATAGGTTTGTGTACCCTCCACCATCCAAGTTTTTAAAAAAACCTGGACCACAGAAGGGAATGTGTACACCTTTTAATAAAGCTACAGGTAAACTAGTGGTGAATTTGAACACACAAATTATTTTTCTTGATAGGCTTTCAGGTGGACACAATGACCAATCAAGGAACATAAAGACAAAAGATTTCTGTCTATTTTTGACATATCCATGCTTCTGTGGCCTTTTAAGTATAATCATTTTGACTGTTGATACAGGCAATGAAAATATTAGATATTTTCTGCCTAGTGCATCACAACTAAATGTTCACATTTTTGTAATTGGAAGGTTAGCATCAAAAAAGATGCTCAGCAAGTCAACTAACAGAGGTGATGAATCATTTGTCAAGAAACTGATCACCTTTGTAGTGGCGGAAATATCGACGCATAAACTAGAAAAATACATTTCCGAAGAAACAGAAGATTTTACATCAGTAATACAGGATTGTGACAGTATAGACAAAAGAGAAAAAAAAGATTTTCGCAAGACTAGTGATTGGGCACAGGAAGATACTTCCCTTCATGGCAGTGCCACTTTAATACATACTATCAACTTGCTACTATTTATCATTTTTCCTTCATTTTATGCAAGCATCGTACTCTCAGAGAGCCAATATCATTTTCAGAAGCTTAGCTTTATGGAGTTAGCTAAACAGCTCAAGCTGAAAGTAATGCACTGTGTTTCTAATGATCTTTGGAATGCAAACAATTCAAATTTAAATCAGTTTTTGCATGTACAAGTCGATGTCGAACAAGTAGTTGAATCTGTTTACAACAATATCTTGCAGGAATATGAAACAGTGCAAGCAATGCAGGCAGCTTTGGCGACCAGTAATGCAGCTGTTATTGACAGACTTGCCAAAGAAATGACTTGTCATCTGCAGGTCATTTTACTAGGAGAGGTCTTGCCTGAATCAGACACATCACCATCATCATCTGTTGAGAACATTGTTGATGAAGTACTTGGTAATGTCTTTGTACACAGCACACTCAGTATATATAACACAGAACAATCAACCAGTTATGTTTATTCAGCTTCATTTCTGGAGGATATCATTGCTGAACTACTTACTCATGTCATTTTAGCGTCAAATATCATGGAGGACATAAAAGAAAGGAAATCAGAATTTGAACTCATGGAAATTGCTGTAGAATTAGTCAATCTACTGTTAGGGGAATTAAAAGAATCAGATGTTAAGGTAGTATCAGTCAGTAAAGAAGCTCTAGATCATCTGCAGCAAAACATGAAGCATGTGAACAAAGTTGTAAATTCCGTTTATTGTGAGATTTTGAAGGACTGTGGATCTTATAGGAGAGTTAGAAAGTATATGAAGCATAATAGGACCATGCTTGCTGGAAGAATAACCAGTTTTTTATTAGCTGCAATGCACTGTTACCAAATTCAACCATGTCTTTTAATAGAGAGATCACCTTTTCAATATACAACTTTGAACCCCAGTATCATCCTTCGGAAATTTAAAACAAATGTTAAAAACTCCAAACACAAGCGCAGATATTTGGTGGCACGTAAAACTGTTTTATCCTCCAAAGTCTTAGAAGACATTATTTCTAGACTTATTTCAAAAATATTCCCTTCTTTTGGTGATCAAATCTGTTTTTCAGACTCTGAATTCAAACATATAATTTCAAAACTTGTAACAGATGTTATGATCCAAATTTCACAGCATGAAATTTGGGACACACCAGATGTAGCAGACATTGAAGTTAATTCACAAAACGACGTTCCCCATGTTGTGGATTTGGTGTACAATAATGTTTTGGACAAATACGGAAGTCATCTTGCAGTACAAGATATGATAACCTACCGAAGCAAAAGTTTGGTGAAAAGTGTATCTCGTTTTGTAGTTCGTGAAATTTCCAATCCCAATTTTGTTGCAGTTTCTGCAAAGAAAATACCTTCTTTGTCAAACTCATCAGTATCAGCAGCATATGAAGTTGAACGTGTCATATGTGGCCTTCATGACTCCCAAGACAATACCCATTACACAGGTCATAAAGATGCCTATTCTTCATTTCTTCTTGAAATTATCTCAGGTATTTTATTGAAAATCTTCACTTTTTCAGACCAGATTACAAAAGAAATTGATGCAAAAAAATCAGAAATGGAACTCAATAATGAAGTTTCAACTTTAGTAAATTCTGTACTGATGGAGATTAGGCATTCTCAAATCAAAGTGAATTACCCAGACATAAATAGACATGTGTTGGATGGCATTGTTAACTCAATATTCAGTAAGATTTATTCGGAACATGAAACCAATGTGGCAGTTTTTACAAGTCTGACTAGAAACACCAGTGTGTTTGCTGAAAAAATTGTTTGTTTAATCAAGGAAGCAATTGCAGACTACCGACTAGAAAGACATGTAACTGAAGATATTTCACTTTGTTCATACACATCCCTTGATGCCAGCAAAATTGTTTCAAAGGTTGTAAATAGTGTAATGGAAACCCGGAATCATGGCACATTCTCCATGTCACATGACTTAGTCTCCTCAATGATGAGTAACAATGCTGCTACCTCTGCTGCCACATGTTTTGATGATCTAACATCACTCAAATATGAAACAAACTGCTTGCAATCATCATCAGCTGTGATGTCTTCCACTGTTTTAGGAGAAGTTGTTGTGAGGTTTCTAGCTACACTATTTCTTAATGGTAGTGAATGGGCACGTGGCAGAGAAGTCTTTCCTGCATTCTCAAGGGTTAAGAGGATGACTGAAATATTATTAGACGCATTGTTAAATATAATTTCAGATAAACAAATACAAGTTAGAGACGATTCCTGGGAATTATGTACAAAACATGAAAATGATTTTAGAATGGTTGAAAATTTAGTTGATATTGCTTACCTTAATATTTGTAGGCAGTTTGGAAAATCATACAATTCAATTTTTGAAAACCTCTCAAGGAATGACAGATTTCAGGCACATACAGTTGCCGAAATAATGATTGCTGAAATATGTAACAGTCCAGTTCAGCACTTTTACCACAATTGTAAATTTGCGCCTACTTGTGTATGCATAGAATCAACTTATATTGCTGAAAGAGTTATTAATATTATTCGAGCAATCAAGCCTCATTCTCTGGATATAGAGTCCAAATGTCATGGACTATGTGCATCACTTTTGGAGGAAATTGTAAGCCAACTATTAACAAAAATGTTGGCCTCAACGTATTTACAAGCTGCAAGATACAGAAGTAAATCTCTAGAAACAGAAGTCAACAAAATAGCTTCAAAATTGATGGATACAGTCCTAAATAAAATGCTAAACCCTGAGCCTGATGTAAAAATAGCATTGAAGAAAGAACAGTACTTAAAATCTGAAGATGATAATGATACTGTTGCCGTCATCGTCAACTCAGTTTACATCAATGTCTTGCATGAGATAGGTTGTCCTACTACAATTTTTAAAGCCATGGCAACTGGATGCAATTTAATCTACAAAAAAATTGCACGTCTTGTAGTTAAAGAAATATACACATGGGAGAGTAAGCCTCTTTCTAATGCAATAACATTATGTGATTTGTATACTGACGTTGAAGGTACTAGAATTGTTAATGAAGTTCTCAAAGATATTACAGGACATTCAATATTAACTGCTGTTGGAGGAAATAGTGTGAATTCAATTTTTCTCCAAATGGTTGATACACCAAAGGAAGATAATCCTGTAGAAATAACCACTTACATAAGAAATGAACTCTTAAACACAGATACAGCCATGAAAGCAGATTATTTGTCAGGACAAGCTCAGCCATTGACGAAACCAGAAAAACAATGTTTTTCTCAATATGAAAATAGTCTCAGAGATTTAAACACAGCTTTAGTATTGGAGAAGAGCAGGGCAGGTAAAACCTTTGATGCTGATATACGAAACTCTGCTTCTGCTGTTGTGACTCAAAATGGAAAACGTGCTCTATTCTTTGGATATGGGAGTTTAGATGAAGAGCCTACAAAGGTGAGTAGCATGTGCCATAGTTTGAATGTTGCCAGTATTGATTAATTTTACATGTTTTAGCAATGTGTTATGTTGACAGTTAAGAATGAGGGATATTTCAATTAGCATTTGTAGGTCTGTATTCATGCCAGGATCCCACCATATGGTGGCCCTAATCTTTATTGCATCTTCTATGATGATAAGGTCTGTCGTATAAACAAAAAAGCAACCAAATATTAGGTTTGGGGGATGACAGTGTATTATAGTAGACCATGGTGTTCTAAAACTGTGTAAAGTGTTGCCCTTTGAAGTATTTGTTCTGCTATAAAAGCCTCTTTTTTTTAAAAATCATTTGTGTTTTTTCTCATTCATCATTATGGGAGCCTTGGCTAAAAAGGTATATTTAGAGTCCAATATAACCTGCAATATTGTAGAAATATTTCTTTTTAAGCAGTGAATTTACAAATAATCTGAATTAGTTCATAACCCTTCTCTGTGTTTGATGGATATTTAGTTTGTGTTAAACAATTTCATTTTTTTGGGGTTTCAAGGTTTTATTTCTATTAATTCCAATGTTGAATTTTCAGAACTGTGTAAACCTTCCGTACTTTATCAACTTTTGCATCTCTCAGATAGTTATCACATGACACCTATTAGAGAATCGTATTTAAGAATCAGCCAACAGCGGGCAAATTAGTTGTGTAATTAGTCTTCTTTGTCAGATCATATAGTGGCAGTCCGGTCATGATCAGAAGACTAGCA
Source organism: Triturus cristatus (assembly GCF_964204655.1). NCBI lineage: Eukaryota > Metazoa > Chordata > Amphibia > Caudata > Salamandridae > Triturus > Triturus cristatus. The sequence goes on along the minus strand of NC_140587.1, from coordinate 1,011,903,971 downwards.
GATAATATCAGAAAACAAGGTGTTAGCCAATGAAAAGCATATTAACAGGTGTTCAGACTAATGTTACCATTTCAGTTGACAAGCAACAATCAAAACATCCTTGACAAATCCCAGAGGATTAAAAACCAAGAAATAGCAATTTGTTTCTTCATTATGTGGTGGTCAATCACTGTTCAATCAGAAATAGACAATGATTTATTGGATATTTGGGTTATTAGGGCTGAGAAAAAATGAATACATTTTGTATTGGGTCCTTCAGAGTTTAGGAGAGAATGTCCCTCTTCACCACATCATTTAAACAGAAAATGAAAATGTTTTGATTTTCAAAGCAGTTTTGATAGCCCAAGAAAAGAGATGGAACATGGAAAGTTTCTTACTTACAAGATATTTTCATCTTAATTCCTATGAGACTGCTTGCTTTTGCATGCCATTGGGACCTATGTAAAATACTTGGCAACCAGTTGTTGTATGATATTCATGAACGGTATGAGTTGCATAAATTACTGTGCTATGATTTTAGAAGAGTACTCCAGGGTAAAAAAGCACAAATTGTAGCCAATATTAGAAGGGGCTAATCAGAGAAATAATAAAAAAAGAGCAGAAATGTAATCTAGTTTTAGACAGTCGATATGGGCATGTCCAGTATTTTAGAGCCATCATCGTTGTTTTTAATTTTAGTCAAGGTGTTCTGATGGATCAAAATGCATAATTTAAAAAGAACATATACAGTCCCCATCTTGCAGACTTCATCAATGTACTGCTGCTTATGTGGCAGAAGAAAGTTTATGAGTCGTTAAAGTTGCTGTACATCTTTTGCCCCTTTCATATTTGGGTAAATTCGACATGGAATATGCCACATTGATTAAGGTTCTTAGTCCCTTTCATTGTGTCCTTCATAATCCAGAGAATTTGTGCTTCATCAACTCAATACTGTTATGTCTTCATTCAGAATATAATCCAACTTTTCAGCTTTAAGGAGATAAATCACTAACTTGTTTGACTCTGAATCTGTCACCCCAAAGATTTGAACATTTGAACTAAGCCCCAACTCCTCATTAATTTAGTGGACAAGTGGGTCTTATGGAAGAACTTGACTTGGTTGGACATAATTAGATGCTTACTAATTATGATGTAGATAATGCACATGGAGGACGGAGCCAACCACCATTTCCTGAGGCTGCGGGTAGGGTGAGCTCCTTTCCGCCTGCGATCCCTGACTGCTCCTGACTGCTGCGCCCGGCAGCTCGGAAGCAGTGTCTGCGAGCATGTGAGGAACCTGCAAAGCCTCCTATTATGGCACTGGAGGTGAGGAAAGGGGAAGTTTGGACGCGCGGTTCCCAACGCTTAGGGCCTCCTTCAGCTCACAAGATAGTTGCCCCACTCCCAGCACAGAAGCCATGCTAGTTCCCGACCGTGCCCGACTTTGCCTCTGTCCTGCCGTGCCTAATTGAGTGGGCCATTGAGGTATCGGGCTCCCACATTAATATGTTGATTGGCCTGGGGCTGGAGCTCTCTGTGCGGGAGCAGTGGTCGGACCCGACCACTTCTAAGATGGTGGCCCCGAAGTGATCATGTCAGCCACGCTCCTACTGTGGATGCTGCCCAGTGCTTCCTATCATAGCTCCTGTGGGGGAGCCACATAGCAAACTCTGATGCCCCTGGAGGGCAATAACTGTAGCCCCTGCTTATATCAGGGGGCCTTTGGACGAATGGGCTCCCAGGATTACTTTGGTGCCTTCTCCCTGGGGCCTGCTTTGCCTTGTGGCTGGCTTACGCATGGCTTTGACCTTTTGCATATTATCTGCCCGTCTTGTTTGCAGGATCACGCTCTCACCTTGGATGCACTCTTTTTTTGTGTGCTGTGGATTGTATTGCCCTTGGAGGACCCTGAATGTGGGGATGAGTGCTTTTATATGCCACAGGCGCCCTTATTTATGACGGACAGTGGACCCTTGAGCACTGGAGAAGATATTGGGTGCGGCCCTTGCAGGGGGTACTCTGACCTTCTACTGAGGGGAAATACAAGGCATACTCTGTGATTCTGCCTGCCTTGTTGAGATGCCCCACGACTATGTTGCTGCTGTGTTCTTGTGGACTGGAGCCTCTGTGGCTGCTGCTGGTGAGATAGATATTTTCTCTTCTAGAGTGGCGTGCTGCTGACCTGAGTGATTGCCTGTATTACCCTCCATACCAGCTGCTGGGGTCTACTAGTCCGGACTTTTACTGGGTCCCACACATCTGGGTTGCCTACGCTATTGCCCTGCAAACTTCCTTTTAAAATTGGACACATTCTTGATATGGGGGGTTTCTCGGCCCTCCCTGGGAGACACCTACCTATGCCTCTGCATAGCCTGTCGTACATTATTGTGCAGGTACTTTGTGCTCCCTTCTGTCTTACTGAGACCATCGAGGGATGCACACAGGAGGACACTAGCACCCTCCAGGAGGAGGTCAAGCAGGGCACTGGGCCTGGGACTAAAACTTATATGGACGGTAAGTTTGAGGTTCCTTTTACAGTCATTCAGGTGACTGATTGGAATGCAAAATTGAATTGCTGTCAGTGGAATTTGGCCTTATCCGAAAAGACTTGCAGAAAGTGTCGGAGTGGGTCCATTGGCTGGAGAACACTGTGCAGTCTCTGTCCCTCCGCCGTCCAGTCTGTGGATCACCACATTATGACTCTTGAGAGAGCCCGACTGAATGACCAGGAGGGTTGTGCGTGCCAGAACAATGTCTGTTTTCTACAATTGTCAGAGTGTGTTGATGAGAAATCCCTGCTGGCTTATTTGGAGGATTGGTTGCAGGAGGTGGTGTCCCCAGAGGGCCTCTCCAATTTCTTTGCTATAGAACATCAGCATAGAGTGCAGGCACAGATGCCTTCTCCTGGAGCCCCACCAAGTCCAGATTCTGTGGTGCATTTTTATATTTTTCAATTAGGGATCACCTCCTGCTAAAGGCACGTGCTTATGGCCCCTTCACTGTGGACAATTCAAAAGTGTCTCATTACCCTGATTTCCCTCACCAGGTCCAGACTCAGAGAGCGTTGTTTTTAGCGGTGAAGAGGAAACTGTGCAACCTGGGATTGATTCACTCCTTGAGTTTCTCTGCCCGGCTGCGGATTCAGGCTGACGACACAGTGCATTTCTTTACCAAACCGTCTGCAGCCTAGGATTGGCTTGAACTTTATGAAAAAAAATACAGCGTGCACGAGATGCCCGGGTCACAGTGACCGCCGCATCCATAACATCAGTGATCTAGGCATAGAGGGGCGTCTCGGCCAATGGCCTTCAAAGTGGCATTGGAACAAACGAGGGCAGTTGAGACTGCTGCATCATTGGGGAACAGCAAGGGTTCTTAATCACGTCTCTGCCCAAAACATAGAAGCTCTGCCTCTGAGTCCAGTGACTGTTATTCCAGGGCTCGAGAACACATTAGTGGGAGTTACCCAAGGGTAGCTGGAGGATATAGTTTAATGCTACTTATTTTCTCAATGACCCCTTATCTTGCCTAGCCCATTCATTTTTACTTGAGTCTACTGTTCTGTCGATGGGTGAGCTGATTGTGTGGCTCATTTATCCTGTTTGTACTCTGGATGTTATATAATGCTGTCTGTTTCAGCGCTATATTCTTATTTTACCTTGCAGTCTATTACTATTTGTTACTACTAGTGTGTCGGTGAGCGGAGTGTGTGGTTACTTTTTCCTGGGCGTTATCCAGTTGTGAGCGGGACTGGGAGGGAGTCGGCTGGGTTAGGGCTTGCTTGCCACATCTGCTTGTATTTGGTTGCTTGCCAGTGAGCTGCGTCTTTCTACTTTAGCAGGTGGAACTCTTCTCTGGTAGCCTTTCTCCGTTACGGAACTTGTTGGACCGTTGGTCTCTATTTGTCTCCTCGGTGAGCCTTATGTGTTGGTGTGTGTGGACAGGATGGTTGTGTGTGTCTCAGTTCTGGTGGGGGAGGTCAGTTTTTTTCTATTATTTTTTGTTCAATTTTTTCAGGCAGACTGTGTGAGACAGTGGAATTTCTTTGCTTGGTGCAGTGTGAGGTGGATGGAATTGGCGGTGCTGGGTCTGAATGGGGTTCCTGTGACCCTTAACTGGTGGTTTCCGAACTATGACGTGCAGTTTAAAGTGATCACTTCGAAATTGCGGGGTCTCTCCTCCCCTACTGAACTTTATAACATCCTAGCTTATCAGAAACGAAGGGGGTTAAAATTATGATTTTGCTGGAGACTCATCTTGTGGAGGGTTGAAAGCCGGGTCCTTTAGGTGTATTGCCAGGGTCAACTTTATACCACTATTTATTAGTCTTTTTCACGCTGCACCCTTATTTGGATCAGGTGTGGGTCCCTTTTCAGTTACATAGGGCGGTCATGGACCCAGAGGGTTACATTCTGTTGGTATTGGATCTCTTGGATGGTAGAGATATGGCGTTGTTAAATACTTTTGCCCTGAATATTGACCAGTTAGTGTTACTGTCTGGGGAGTCTGCCCTCTTATCACTCATGGTGCCTTACTGGAGGATTGTCGAGTGGGGATTTATTTAGGTGGTGGACTTTGGCTAGGATAGATTGCACCCCCCCTTGCACAGTGCACCACAGACTTAGTTGGCAGACTGCACGTGCATGGGTGGTACAATGGGACTTGGAAGATTGTTGAAGGACCTGCAACCCGCGTTCTCATGTGTACTCCTACTGCTCAGATTTCCCCGATCTTGTGGCCCTGCTCGACTGTGTATACACTTGTCGGACGCTGTATGGAAGGGTGGTGGGAACTGAATACTTGGCAAAGACATATTCCGATCACTACCCTGTTTTGTGTTCAATTGTCCTCTACTTGAAGCACAGTTCCAAACTGGCGCTTAGACCGAGCGATAGTGGAGAACCAGACTTTCTGAGTTTTACTGGGTGAACATGTCACACACCTTTGACTAGACAGTGCGGTCTCTGCCTCATTGGTGGGCGTTGAATGGTAAACCATGAACAGGGTGCTTGGGGGTTATTGTATCTCTAATGAGGTGGGAGATATAATCACAACTGCATTCAGATATTTAGCATCAGGAGAAGGTGATTGACGGTCTTCCACACGAGTTGGAGGGAACACCGAATGGGAAGCGCAATGTACCGAAGGAAAGGTAGAAACTATAAGGCATATGAAGCCAGGGCCCACGCTTATAGGGATAAGTCAGGGAGGATGCTGGTGTGGCATTTTCAGGCCACGAACTGGGGGAATGCCATCCTCCAAGTACATGACTCATCAGTGTGGGACTTTTTTACTCAGAAAGGTATCAGTGAAGCGTATTTTCACCATAGTGTTGAATTGTAATCTGCAGAACCCCGGTGTAGTGATATGGACATGCTGTGTTATATTGCAGACTCTTTGCTGGTTTTGCCCAGTTCCGAGGTGGCGGACCAAATTGGGGGCGGATATCACCAAACAGGAAGTCCAGGGTGCAATTTAAGACATGGCAAGGGGGAAGGTACCTGGCCTAGATGGGCTCTCTATAGAATTCTATGTAGTGTATGCTCCGGTCCTTGTCCACAAACTTGTGGCTCTCTTTAATGACTCTTGTCACCAGGGTCTGCTTCCTTCTCCCTGTGTGAAGCTGCTATCATTTTGTTTCCAAAGAAAGATAAGGACTCGCTCTGGATTCTTATCGCCCGCTGCCAATACTCAACATGGATTATAAAATCCTGGCGAAGCTATTGGCCACTTGCTTGCTTCCCCATATGTGCTCTATGGTTCATATTAATCAGACGGTCTTTGTCCCTACGCGTAGCACAATGACTAATATTCACCAGATACTCTTTGCTTTGGATCAGCATGAGGAATAGCTGCAGAGGGAATTGGACCTTTCAGTTGACATCAGAAATGTTCGACATGGGCATGGGCCCTGCTTTTGTCAGATGGTCAAAGTTCTTTAACACTTGTTCACTTGCTAGGACCCGCATCAGCTCTCTGATATCAGAAGCATTTGCAGAGGAACGAGGCACCCAACAAGGTTCTTCCCTATTGTGTACTTTGGCAATGGAACCATTCGCTCAAGCTGTCCATCTGGGTCACCACTACTTTGGCGTGCTACGCACTGACGAAAATATGTTCCTTTCCTTATTTGCAGACAATATGTTACTATATTTGAGGGGGGAGGACAATGACTTACAAAGGGCAGTGACTGCGTTGGCAAGCTTTGGCCATCATTCAGGGCTCGAGGTTAATTGGAGTAAATCCTGTGTTTATCCTCTGTGGGGTTAGGTGGCAGTGTGCAAACCTCTACTTGCAGGCCTGACGTTGCGGTGGGAACAGCACACTATTCGTTATTTGGGAATTTCCAGTTATTGGCTGCTGGATTTGTTGCTTGACAGCAACAGTTTCCAGGCATTTTCTGGTCTTCGGTGGTGTTTTGGATGATGTTGACACTTTCTGAGAGTGGCAGGCTTGCTGTATCCAAGATGGTTGTCCTGCCCCGACTCCTCTATTTGTTTGCAGCTCTTCCACCTAAGCTGCCCCGAAGTTGTTTCGGGACCTCAATGGTATCCTGTTGTCCTTATACTAGGGCACCTTGTGTCGCCACGTGGCACTCTGGAACTTATGCCTACCAGTGCTGGAGGGTGGATTAGCTGCCCCTGATCTGGAATTGTATTATTTACCAGTGCAGTGACAATGGGTGGTTCGTTGGCGGTCCTGCCCGTAGGATGTTGTGGGTATCCTGGAGAATGGTTCCCGGACTAATGAGCTGTTAACCAGGATTTTGTTAAGGCCTTTCCCTCCCTCTAATGTGTGGAACTTGAATATGCTCCTTAGAACAGATTGATATGTATGGTTCGGGGCCCTCATGAGGACGCATACCACAACACCTTATTCATGCAAACTCCTGATCATGGTAGCTTGATGCTGGGAGCATCGAGAGGGGTTGGTCCGTCTCCTCTCCACCGCTGGATGACAGCCAGGGTCACGGTGTGAGGGTCAAATCAGTTTGGATGATTCAGTCGTGGGGGTCTCTTCACCCACTGCTGCCTCGTTTTGCCCCCCCGTAGGCCTGGGATATCTGATGCTGAAGGTGTGTGGATTCTGTGATAGTCGCGGTACGAAATGCTTGAGCGTATGCCATAGTCCATCTGGGAGAGAATGGGTGACTGTAATGGTGATTGGTGTATTGGCTTTTGTGGAAGGGTGGGATCCGACGATGGGCTTATGTTCTACATTTTTGGTAGTGTTATCTCCAGTACTGCAGGCCCTTCCACTTGATCAAAATATTGCCTCCTAGTGCCCTGCCTGACGATTCTGTTGGTTTATTGTTTACTTTTATTTTGTATGTCATTGTTACAGTGAAATATTAATACAATTTTATTTTTTTATGTTGGTAATGCTCGCTGGAAATTGGAAACAGGTATAATTAGTTGGTTATGGAGGGCCAGTGTACAGCCAAAACACTGATTCACAAGCAAGGTTGTGTTCAGTGTATGGGCTATAAATAGGCTTAATGATACGCGTGTACATGTCAATGATTTGCTAATGTTAGACTGCACACTTCTGGGATTTCAAATTGTAGCATGTCATCCTCTCACTCTAGTACCAAAGCAATACACTGATAGTGTATAGGAAAAAGACACATGAATTTGGGACAAAAGCAAATACCTCATATAGGGCCTCATGTAGGTAAATAAATTTTACCGGTTCTTAAATACCGAGCCGTACCGAATCGGTAAATTAGAATCGGTAAGTTATATGTAGGTAAAAATTCGGTAACAGTTACCGATTCGGTAACATTCGGTAAATACGAATCGGAATTCACCGATTCGGTAAATACCGAGGTGATAAATACCGAATCGGAAAATACCGAGGTGGTATCTACCGATTCGGAAAATACCGAGGTGGTATCTACCGAATCGGAAAATACCGAATCGGTATGTACGGATTCGGTAAATAACATCACATGACTTGACGAAACAGAAAATCCTGTGCAACGACAGCCCACCCAACCAGGAACTGCCCACACCCAGGCAGGTGTACACAATTAGCCGAAGTGGCCACACCCAGGCAGGTGTACATAATTAGCCGACCCTGGAGAGGCTTGGAGTGCAGAGGAGAGGCAGGGAGCAGTTGCATGTGCGAGCGGGAAACGAACAGCATGTCCAGCCAGAGAACACAGAAAGACGGAGGGGAAAGGAGGAGGAAGCTCAAATTCAGCCCCAAGGAACTCCAGGTGCTGGTGGAGGAGGTGGTGAAGCAGCACCAGAAGCTGTTTGGGAGGCAATCCCTGCAAGTGCCTGAGGCCGAAAAGCGCAACATATGGCTGGCCATCCAGGCGCAGGTCAATGCTGTGGGAGTGACCCACAGGGACATTGAGGTCCTCAAAAAGCGCTGGTATGACCTGAGGATTGTGACCAAGAGGATGATGGGCGACATCCAGAAGGAGGCCAGCCAGACCGGAGGTGGAACCAACAGGGCACCTGCCCTCACCGAACTGGAGGAGCTGGTGGCGGCCACAATCGAGCAAGAGAGCGTCGTGGGTCTTGGGGACGCCGACAGCTCTGCCAGAGCCGCAACACACCAAGGTAAGACGAAAGCACAGCAATGTAGCCTCCCCTACCCCTATCCCACATCCCCCATTGCGAAACGAGAATCACACTGCAGTCCACACGTGTCAGTGCAGACAGGCAATGCATTCCGGGAGATGTAGTCAGGGCAACACTAACCATGACGTAAATGTTACAGGGCAACAAGGCATGTCACGCACTCGAGGCACAAGGAGACAGAGGACAGATTGGAATGTGAAATGATTTATTGTGACGCTTGCAATGCAGCCCTTCGGGGACACTGAGCCAATGTTGTTTTTCTGTCCACAGATGTGACATCATGCAGTACAGGGCATGCTGCAGGGGAGACGGCACACCGGCCACAAAAATCACCTCTAGCCAGCACGAGTTCAGACCAGGGAGCAGGCCCACTGGCAGCCGCACCACCAACACAGCCAGCCTCGCCGCACACAGAGCCAGCATCACCTCACCGAGAGCCAGCATCACCACAACCAGAGCCAGCATCGCCACTCATGTTCGAATCACCGGCCACATCTCCGCTTGCAGGTGTGAGAATGAGGAGGCGTCCAGCTGCCAGGCTACGAGCCTTCGACACCTCGTCAGACGACAGCATGGGCCCAGAAGACCGCACCGGGCCCCAGGAAGGGAGCCATCCCACTGTGCCCCACACCTCACAGGCAGCACAGACGGGAGCAAGAGGGCGCCGCAGGTCGCGTGTCCAGAGTCCACCAGCACCCACTGACGGCCATGGTGTCTTCTTGGGGCTCGAGGGCCAAATGTTGAAGCAACAGCGCCTGCAATCAAAGGCAGTTATGTCAGTCCAGAGGCACATGCGGGTGATGAAGACAAGCTTAGTCAACATGGACACAAACATTGGCGGCATGGCTGCGGGCATTCGGGACATGTCCCAGTCAATCCAGCAGTTGTGCAGCAAATTAGATGCTGACATCGAAGCACGGCGCCGGGAACGCCAGAGAAGGGACACTACCAGCAGGGCACTCAACCGTCTGGCAACTGCGACTTCCCTACTTTGCCGGCGCTCTGTGACGATGCAGGAGGGCCTAACACAGTGCTGCAGCGACCTGTCTCGGGGGATGGTGCAGGTGACAAGTGCACTAGGGGTGCTATTGACTAGTCAGGCGTCGACAACTGCTGCAGGGGATGCTGCGGAGAGCATCGACACCAGCAGCAGCATCACACCCCCCCGTCCCCGAAGCACGCAGGAGCAGCAGGCGGCTTGGGCTTGGCTCTAGTGAGGATGCACAGGCCGTGCAATCCACCACTGCAGCGCGTATGCGCAAACATTGATGTGGCCCTGCTTAGCCACTTCCCATTGGGTGACGTAACCCTGGACATACTCCTTGTATAGATGGTATATTGCCAGATTGGCCTGTTCATGTGTTCATGGCGTGGTGCCACATTAAACTACGTCATGACTTCTCACAACTCGCTGTGTCCCCTCACTTACTCAGAAATAGTTGCATGTGATCTCTGCCCGTCTCTCTCTCCCATCGATTGCAGTTGGCACTCTAGCTGCGCTGCCCTCTGGCTGGCCTGACTCATCCTCGTTGTCCTCAAAATATGTTAGTTCCACATCTGTACCTTTTTTCGTGGCAAGGTTGTGCAGCATTGCACAAGTGGCAATAATCTTGCAGCAGGTGATGGGTTTGTACTGGCGTGCGCCTCCGCTCTTGTGGAGGCAGCGGAACCTGCTCTTCAGTAGTCCAAACGTGCGCTCCACCACATTGCGTGTTGTTTTGTGGGCCACGTTGTATCGTCTCTCACTCTGGGTTGCTGGGTGTAGGTAGGGAGTGAGGATGAATGAACGGCATGCATATGCACTGTCGCCTGGATGAGTAAAAGGGAACCATCAGTTACATGCCTCTATACACTCTGATTTGCAGGTTTCAAGGGGCGTCACTGTTACTTACCCAGCAGGTATCCCTCTCCGAATTCGCCGGCACTCAGTCGTGTGTAGATCCCACTATTCTGGAAGATGTAAGAGTCGTGGGTGCTCCCAGGAAACTTTGCAACAATATCTGTGATGATGTTCCCTGCATCACAGATCACCTGCACATTGATGGAGTGGGTGGACTTCCTGTTCCTGTATATGTGCTCTGTATCAGCTGGTGGACAGATTGGGATGTGTGTACCATCAATACAGCCGATGACATGGGGGAACTGTGCCATGTGATAAAAGTCTGTTTTTGTTTTCTGCAGTGCAGCCTGTGTGTTTGGGAAGCTTATGTAGTGGTGCATTCTCTGCATCATGGCATCCAGGAACTTCCTGAAGAAACGGGACAGGCAACTCTGGGATACACCACCCACCGCAGCTATCACCACCTGATAACTGCCGGATGCCAGTAGATGTAGGCTGCAGAGCACCTGCACATGTGGTGGTATGGCGTGCGCCCTTCTTGTTGGCTGGTCCAGGAGTGGGTGCAGGTCCCTTATCAGGTCCATGATGGTTTCGGGGTGTAGCCTGTACCTCTCATGTATCTCTGCATCAGTCAGCTGTAATAGTGTGATGCGCTGTCTGTAGATTTGTTCCTCCCGTCGCCACACCCTCAGTCCTGCTGCCTGTAGACGTAGGCGCCTTGCAATGACGTACATGGCGGCCATGTTGTCCACGCTGTTGCATTTTGGGATTGCTTATGTGCATTGTTGATGGTTACCACCTGCTTTCAATCCGTGTTAATTACCGACTCTTATTTACCGATTTTCCTGGATTTCTTAATTACCGACTGCTCCTACATGTCATTTTAAATTTTTACCACTTCATATTTACCACTTCATATTTACCGATTCGTTAATTATGTATTCGGTAAATATGAATCGGTATTTTAGAATTCGGTAACTATGAATCGGTATTTACCGCCTCGTATTTACCGAAAAGTGGTTTTTGGACTCCTACATCTCACTTGTCTGAATACCGGTCGGTAACGGCATATTTACCGAAAATCGGCCGTTACCGACCGGTATTTCGCTACCTACATGAGGCCCATAGTGGCTTATCTATTGAAAATTGAACATGGTAGACCCTTCTCCAGCAGAGGATCTTTCATAGTTCATCATGCATTAGTTATTTCCATTTCCAAGCTAGGAATGTTGGATAATTATTGTTAATAAAACAGTGGCAACAAACGCTTGTTGAACTTGCATGCTGCGCAGTCTGATTATTTATTATGTATTCTTTAAATTTACATGGCGCACAGCCAACCCAAAGTGTTTCCCGGCGCCTGCTAGAAAGGAACTAGGCCAAGTAAAGAGATTACTGATTGAACAACCATGTTTTTAGTTCTCTGCAAAAATGCTCATAGAGTGTTTCATTACGTAAAGTGAAGGGAAGAGAGTTCCACAGGGAGGGACCTAGGTAGGCAAAAGATCGACCACCTATGTGCAGCAGTCTAACTCTGGGAACTGAAAATGTCACCTGCAACATAGAACGGAGAGAACGTGCAGGTATGTAGCGATGGACCAAGGATTGAAGATATAGAAGGGCTGTATCGGTTTTAATCTTAAACATGTAGCCCAGGGCTTTGAATTTGATACGATTCGCTACCCTGAGCCAACAAAGATCACGAAGAGAGCCAGAGATAGAGCCCATCCTTGGCACCTGGCAGAGCAGTCTAGAGGCTGCATTCTGCACCACCTGAAATTTTTGCAACAAGTCTTTATTTGCACCCAGATATAAAACTTTACCGTAGTCCAGCCTGGAAGTAACAAAGCCTGGACTACGAGTCGGGCCAGGCAGCATCCACAGGATTCTCTTGAGCCATTTAAGGATGGTGAAGCAGGTTGTGGCCACCTTAATGACCTGCTGTTTCATAGACAGTTGGTCATTAATGATGAAGCCTAGGTTACGGACTTGATGAGACGGCAGGGGTAAAGCGCCCATTACTGACAGCCAATGCTGGGGACCCCAGAGATCTTTATTCTTCCCGAAAATCAGGTCTTCAGTTTTTTTGCCGTTTAGTTTTAACAAGTTCGTTTGCATCCAGGATGCAATTTTGGACAAACCAGATTGAAGGGAAGATGAGTCAGAATCTTGCACAGCGGAAAGCGAAAAAATTATCTGGGTGTCATATGCGTAGGAAAATAGGGACAGTCCTGCCTCTTCGGCAATCGTTGCCAGAGGTCTAACATAGATGTTGAATAATAGAGGACTCAACACAGAGCCCTGCAGTACTCCATGTGGGGATGAAAGGATATTGGAGCTGGCCGTAGAGGAAAAGATATGGAACGTGCGATTGGCCAAAAAGGAGTCAAGCCATTTCAGAGCTAGGCCGTCAATGCCCAGAGATTGTAGATCTTTCAATAACACAGTATGAGATACCGTGTCAAATGCAGCGCTCAAATTAAGCAAAATGAGTGCCGCCGTGTCCCCATTATCCAGATGGTGACGAAGCATTTCGGTAACACCCAAAAGGGTTGTTTCCGTTGAAAAACCTGCTCTGAATCCAGATTGAGAAGGGTGCAAGACGGTATGGGATTCAATTAAGTGGGATAGCTGTGAGTTGACATGTCTTTCCAAAACTTTAGAGAAGGCTGGAAGCCGTGAAATAGACCGTAAGTTGGAAAATTGAGAAGGGTCGGCATTCGCCTTCTTAAGAGGAGGAAGAACCATGGCATGCTTCCATTTGGACGGGACTGTTGTTTCCCGAAGGGAGGCCTTAAGTAGTTCCATTATTAACATCAGTGAAGGCAGCTCAGGCTGCTTTAGCACCAGAATGGGAAGTAGGTCACAAGGTGAGCCAGATTTTAAGCTACCCAAAAGTTGCTTAAAAGAGTCCGTATCCAAAGGAGACCAAGTTTTGAGTGTATTATAAGATTCATAGTTCACAGGTCCAGTCTGATCTCTTCTTTATGTGACCCAAACTCTGGTCTGGTGACTTAGTGGACTAATGCATCCAATGTAGGGGCCTGTGTTTGACCTCATGGTCACAGGTCAAATCCTGATGGGTCCACTCATCCGTCCATCCTTCTGAGGTTGATAAAATGAGTACCATTGAATTGGGAAACAATGAACATCTGCTTTTCAGCGGCAAGATGCCCTTGGGTGAATGTGCGCCTTCCAAATAGACATGTTATGTTAGCTCAGTGATGTGAAGAAACTTAAAGCTATCCGCCTTTAGAGAATTCCTTACATCAGATTTCGTGAATCATGTCAAACGTAGGGGAATTCTCTAGAGCTCCACTCTCTCTTTTAATATTGATATTTTATTTGCATTCTACAGAATAGAAAACATTATCACAGCTAGGCACTGTCAGAAGCCACAATCCAGGACTAGGGATCATGGCCAGGATAATTAGCCGGCCTTTGGTTGATAAAATCAGAAGCAGTCATACTATGCACATGAGTTTGTTCCATTTGCGCACATCAGTTGAATTGAGGTTACATAGTAACAGTGGATGCCGGCATTGCCAGAAGGGGCTTGTTGTAGTGAATGAAAAACCACAGCAGTTAAAGAGTAGAAGTGCACATGTAAGTTATTGCATATGTTCAACTTTTGTAGCAGGTTATATGACCAAAGGGGATCTTGGGGATGAGGGAATCCAAGCACATGTATACTAGCTGTGGAGGAGGTGGTGAGCCTTGCTAGTATTGAAAGATATATTTTTGTGAAGACCATGAGGGTTGAAGCTTTGTGGATCTCTGATGGGAAGAGTTTTCTGAGTCTGGATTTCACCACTTTGACTCTCATGGTGCCTTTGCTCTTATTTCTGTTTTTTGGTGAAATGAGAAGGTTGCCTCTTGTGGAATGGAAAGAGCAATATATTTTGTTTAATCTTTTCCTGAATGTGTTTGGGGGTAGAGCCTTCCATGCATTTGTAGGCTTGTCAGACGACCTTGAATTTGATTGAAACCCACACTGGGATCAGTGAAGGTTTTTTGGTTAGACTGCCATTGACTAGCATATATTTAGGCTAAAGACAAGCTGACCAGCCATATTTTTGGATTTTTGTAGTCTCTTGCTCTGGTACACAGGGAGATCTTCACATGAAGCATTGCCATTGTTGAAGCAGGAGTAACTTGTCTTTTGCCCACTACTGAATGGTTTTCTGCAGTGATACGTGGTAAGATTTATTTTGTTAATTTCATTTGGAAACTCTTTCCTACACTACTGGTTATATATTGGACTTAAGGATGAGGTCATCTTACTCAATAACACCAAGGTCAATACTTGGATTTGATGGAAATAATTTGGCTTACGAAAGTGGGGGACAAAAGTGAGCCTATTTGCTTGCTGAGAGCCAAGAACTAGGATTTCAGTGTTTGTCCAATAGAAATTGACGCTGTTGTTGGCCATCAAGTTTTCAATGGCTTGTTGCCCTTCTGATATGGCTGTGAATTGGCTGGATTCATCTGACACACACATAGGTAGATTTGTGTGTTATTTTTATGGTAGTGTAAGCAATGGGCATCAAGGATGAATATCGTCAGAGATGTTGAGCAGAGCTGTTTCCGTGCTACAACCTTTCCTGAATCCTCATTGAAAGGTGTCAAGGAGGTTGAACTCATCAATGTGTTTGTTGAGTTGGTGGAGAACGCATTTCTCCAATGTTTTTGCAAGGAATGGGAGGTTGGAGATAGGTCTGAGGTTGTTGAGATCATTAGGGTCGACCCCTGGTTTTTTGAGAATGGGTGTGATTTGTCCAAGTTGAAGTCTGGGACACAGCCTGAGGTGAGAGAGGCATTGATGATTTTTATCCAGAAAGGGGAAATGGTGCGGTTAAGTTCTTTTATGATTGTGGATGGGATGGGGTCCATAGTGTGGGAGGAAGGTTTTAGGTTAGAAATTATACTGAGAACCTCATTTTCCGACATTAGCTCAAAGTCGGACCAATGCGCATTGTTTTTTAGCTGGAAATGCATAAAGGGTACTCGGTGATGCTGTTAAAGACCCGCCACCCAGGGTCTTCCCACTTGATGATATAGGGTGATTCTTTATCCTGTTAGAAGGACCTACATATTGACACCACACAGGAAACTGATTCCTTTTTTGCCTTAAAAAAATAAGTGCTGCACAGCAGGGAGATCATTTCCCATCAATGACTAGATTGTATGAAGAATCCATGTAAAACAATGGTCAATGTGACAAGATTTTTTAAAGAAGTTCAAAGCACTGGATATATCCCTGATATATTTAAAGATTTTTGGGGGTATTCTTCAGTTACAGTGCAATATACTGGATATATCCCTTATCTGTTTAAAGAGTGATTCAGGGATTTCTGCAACTGTTCAGAGGCATTCACACAATTCAGCTTTGTCGTGATCAAAGGCCCCTGTTGGGAAAGGAAGCATACTGGGCACTATAGAAATGAAGACCAATCTTATAGCAGCTATGTCAGCTAAGCTGGCCAATGCCACTGTGATTTTGTCATGAAACAAAAGACAAACATGGCACAATATTCTGCTATTCTTTTTTAAAAACTCTTTTTATTAGGCAACATAACGAAGAGCACAACAATGCAGGTCATCAATAACATACAAACAGATGCAATGTGTGTATAGATTATTCTCAATATATTATTCCAGAAATGATTCTTCATTCCAGTATCTCCCCCTCAATATGTAATGGGCCTTGCAATCTTACTTCACTGTGTCGTAGCTCCACTGTGGAAGACAGGCATATTTCACCCCAGTGTATATTCCAGGCAGCCCACTTCCGATCCCATTTTTTGGGGCATCCTCTGTGTTTGAAAACATCCTTATCCGCAATCATGGCTCTATCCATGTCTGCAACCCAATCTCTGGTAGTTGGCATTTCACCCACACCCCATTTTTGTGCGATATTTCGCTTTGCAAGGGCCCATCCCAATGAGACCCATGGTTTCTCAGTTTGGGTGAGGTCTGTGGCCTCCCATATGTTTGGCAGGCATAGTTTCGGGGTAGCCATCAATTCCCCCCCCTCGATTTCTCCATTTGTTCTGCGACTACTTTCTAGTATGTTGGACGACTGGACACTCCCAGATTATGTGAAAGAAAGTTCCCTCCTGGTGGCACTGTCTGAGGCAATAAGGATCGTCCCTCCTGCCCATCTTGACCAAAACTCCTGCGGCAAGATAAACGCGGTGCAGAATTTTAAGTTGGACAAGCTGAAGTCTCATGGGAATGGCTATTTCCCTGGGGGAGGCCAGAGCGTATTGCCAATGAGCTTCCTCCAGCACACCCAGATCCGCCTTCCAGCTCTGTCGCAAACCCGTTAAAAGATCTGGTCGGTTATTAATCAATTTTTTATAAGTTAGAGATATGGCCTTCTTGGTCATGGGGTCGAGTATTAGCCTGTCTTTTAGTGGCAGAAGCCTCAGGAAATGGACCCCCCCACCGTTATTGCTGTTTTAAGAGCATGGCTGATCTGTAGATATCTAAATGTTTCGGTTTGTGCAAGGTCATAGTCTTTCTGAAGATCTGCAAATGTGGCCAGTCCTTTGGAATTCCACATGTCCCCCACCGTTGATATATCAATCAGGTCCCACTTATCAAACCCGGGGCAAGCACTCAGACGGCCCAAGTGCTCAGGCTCCCAGAAAGGAGTTGCACATGTATTTTTGTTGTGCCAGCCCACTTTTTTATTAACTGCATGCTAGATTTCAATTGTGCGTGCTGTCAACCGGTAAGGCCCAACCTCCTGGGGTTCGTGTATAGTGCTTTGTTGTACCCACCTTGTTCCATGAGCCACCAGTCTGTGCGGTCACTCGGGTCCCCCGAACATCGTGAGCCCAGCAGTTGACCACCACAAGTTGAGATCCCCAATAGTACGAACCTAATGCAATTTCCCCGTCATACCATCCCGCCGATCGCAGCGCCCGTCCATCCCACAGTAAGGTGCACACAGCGCTATCAATGCTAGAAAAGTAGAAGCCGGGGACCTTGGAGGGAGTGTTTTGTAAAACATAGACAAAGCGGGGCAACACCAACATTTTAAAAAGAGCTGCGTGTCCCAGGAGGGTCAATGGAAGGGAACCACAATGTTTTACGTCAGTGCGAAAGCACGTCAGGGGCCCTTGCAGGTTTGTTTCATAGAAGCGGGTTGGATCCAACATTATATAGATTCCTAAGTAGCGGAATCCCTCCGGTACTACAGGGATTATATAGTCCCTTGGTATGCACGGCTGCAGGGCATGCAGTGGGTATAGTTGCGCCTTAAAACAATGTATTGTATATCCTGAGTGATTGCCAAATATACGGAAAATATGAAGTACACGATGAAGGGTAGATGCTGGAGAGGCCTTGTATAACAATATATCATCTGCATAGAGCGAAATTCTGTCCTTGTGGTTCTCGGTCCATTTAAGTCCCCGGATCAGAGGGTCTCCCCTCACCCAAATCGCCAAAGGTTCTAATACTAAGGTGAATATTAGGGGCGACAGGGGGCACCCTTGCCAAGTTCCCTTACTCAGCTGAAACTATCTAGATGTGTGCCGGTTCACCACTACTTGGGCCATCGAGTTGGTGTATAGTAACTTGACCCTTTTTATGAAATTGGGCCCGAAGCCCATTGTTTCCAGGATAGCAAACATATAAGTCCATTCAATAGTATTAAAGGCCATTTTGGCATCAAGGGACAACAGGGCCACATCTTCCCTTATCGTATGTTCCCTACCCAGCACCCCGTGCAGGCATCATAGATTCAAAGCGGTGTTCCGGCCGGGCATAAAGTCTGACTGGTCTGGGTGTATCAGCCCGATAATCAGTAGGATGAGTCTCTTGGCCAGTAATTTGTCTAGTATATTAGCTTCTGCCTTAAGGAGAGAGATTGGTCTGTACGCCTTACAGTCATTGGTTGATTTGCCCTGCTTGTGTATTACCACGATCGTGGCTAACCGGATCTCTTCTGGTAACAGCCCTTTCTCAC
Source organism: Triturus cristatus (assembly GCF_964204655.1). Lineage (NCBI taxonomy): Eukaryota > Metazoa > Chordata > Amphibia > Caudata > Salamandridae > Triturus > Triturus cristatus. The sequence continues at coordinate 1,011,885,577 of NC_140587.1, read as the reverse complement.
AACTTTCTAAATACATCTGGCAGAGGTAGGGAGGTAATTTGGAAGCAGTTGACTGAAAAAGCTGGATTGGGAGCCCATTGGGTCCCATGGCCATGCCCGAACGTTTGTCACCTATGGTGTATTGGATTTCTTCTTCTGTGGGCTCCCCATCAAGAGAGTCTCCCTCTTCTGGTGATAAGCAATTGACATTGATAGTGGAGAGAAGCTCCTGTGCTGCATGTGGGGACACCGCCACCACTGACGTATATACCGAAGCAAAGTAGGTGGCAAAAGTTTCTGTGACATCTCGGGGGTCAGTGATCCCTTCCCCCTCGGACGCTTGTAATTGGTGTACCAATCTCGATGCCTGGTCTCTTTTTTTCCAGCCAGGCTAATAGCTTGCCCGTTCTCTCCCTCTGTTCATAGATCTTATGGTACATTGACTTTTGTTTTGCCTTGGCCGCCTCCGTGAGGAGTTGTCTGTAGTCTAGTGTCTTGACTGCCAATAACTGCAGAGCAGCATGGTCAGGGGACTGTGCCAAGGCTTTTTTCCCCTTTAGGATTTCCACTTCAAGTTGATCTATACGTTTCATTGATTCCTTCTTGTGTCCTACCATCAAGGCCAGTGCTCTTCCCTTGATATCTGCCCCATAGGATTTGGGCTGAGGTTACTGATTCAACATTTTCTTTGAAGTATAGTTCGGTATCTTTGGTAATGGCGTCTTGATATGAGGTATTTTGAACGCCCATGGGTTTATGGTCAGAGTCGTGCGCCTGGATTGGAGACCCACCGTCATCTTAGTCAAAATGGGGGGGAGTGCTCCAAAATTCCACGAGCTAGACAGGTCCACAGCATGTGTGATCATGTAATCTATTCGCGATTGGCTGTTGTGGGGCCCTGAGTGGAAGGTGAATTGTGTGGCCATGGGGTTAAGGTGTCGCCAAATATCCACCAAGCCGAGAGGAATTCAGCCAGTTTAAACCAATGCCAATTGGGAGTTCAAGCATAAATGTACTGAGTACCTGCAGGGTGGACTGTCACAGCGCAGGGGGGACATAGACAGAGAGCACATTAAGTGTTTTCGCTACCCAGGAACCAGATACCGTCACAGACCTACCTTGGTCGTCAGTCCAAGTTTTCTTAACCATATAGGGGCAGTTCCTCCGCCGGAGCACACCTGTCCCATGGGCACCAGAAATGAACCCCGCATGCACCATCAATTGATAACCCCATCTGTTTAGGGCCCTACATGTATTGCCAATCATGTGGATTTCTTGTAAGAGGGCTATATCGGGAACCTGTCTCTTTTGATACTGGAGAACTATTCCTCACTTCATCTTGTCCGAGAGCCCATTTACGTTCCATGTAAGGAACTTAAGTTCTGCGCTTGGCCCCTTAGTGGAGATGTAAGTGTAAGCCATGTATAGCGATAGCGGAACGCTCGTCACCCAGGAGTTACAGTGATATTTCGATGTGCTTGAATATTGAGTGAAAACGCAGTGTTGCGTGAAAACAGTCAGAGGAAACGTTCCCCATACACAATAATGAGGTTGCTGAATATCCCGGAATGAGAATCTAGCGTCCATTTTGACCCTTGGGTTATTGATTTTCATTTTTCTTCGCAGCATATATGTACATAAAATAGCATATCTGTGCATTGTATATTATATGACAGGCCAAACAACATATTCTAACAGTGCTCATGCTACACCTTACGAAAGTCCACCGTCTTTCGTTACAAGCAGCGTTATTAACTTCTACTTGCTCCATGATTTAACCTTTACTAAGCCAATCTGAGGATAATGTGGTAGCATACCAACTCGCCTATAACAGTACAGGACTTTGCGCACTCTTATATTGCTGTCTTACATGGACATAGCATACTTAAAAACCCCACAACTGTAGTTCACCCACCCCCCACCCACTGATCCTGCATATGCGCATAAACAAAAAAAATTCTCTCCAGAGTCGCTCGCCAGCATTGGCTCAAACATTTTCCGCATTTCCATCTCACTGATACAGATACCCAGGGTCAGGCCATTCTAATCTATAGGTGTAGTCGCCACCTTAGGTATTACAGAGATTAGTGTGTAAGGGTATGTCCAAAGATCTACATGCCTCCAACATGATGTCCCAGTCCATCGCAATTGGGGTCTTGCGCAATCCCCTGGCCTCTTCCCGCCTCAGTGCAGCACTCTCTGCAACACCCCACCACGTCTGTTCGCGGTCAAACTATCTAAGGGTCCAGCAAAGAAGCTTCCAAACGGAAAGGGGCACCTAAATAAAACATCAATTTCTCCAGGAATGAAGATCCAAAAACGAATAATAAATCACACACTGAGAAAGATTCGGCAAGATCCAGAAAACAAAGGCCTGCAGACAACCTTGAGGGAAGCTAAAAAATCACTAAAACAGAAGAAATGGGAGAAACAGAAAAATAAAAACGATCAACTATGGGCAAAATTATTCCACGAAGCGAAACAAAAAAACAGTTCTATATTCTGGAGAATGATTAAGGAAATAAAAAATCCTGACCATGGTGGCATAGACTCAAACATCACAGAAGGAGCTTGGACAAACTATCTAGCCAGTAACTTTAATAGTGAGGACAGAACCAAAGAGGAAGCGCCAAAGAGCTTGAAAACGGATGACGTGGAGGTAGGACTTGGCTATCACCAGAGAGAAGCAAACAACAAATGCAGCACCTTCATCTTGAAAACGAACGATCCAAAGAATGACGCTGATATTTCCACAGTCTCAGACCCACAGCTATCGACTATTGGGACTGAAGACATCAGAAGACAAATAGCGAAAGGAAGACCAACAGGAGCCCCTGGACCCAACGGCTTACCATCAATGCTTTACAAAAACGACGTAGAGTTCTGGAGCGTCGCTTTAACACCTTTATTTAATTATGCAAAAATTACTCAGATATTACCAGAGTCATGGCACGGTTCAATAATCAGTCCAATCTATAAACACTCGAGCAAAAAAGCCCCAAAAAACTATCGTCTGATTGCGTTAATTGACGTAGAAGCTAAATACTTTGCAGGGAACATACTAGAGGAATTAACCTCTTGGGCCGCAGCTAACTCAGTAATCCTGAACACCCAAATCGGATTCCGTCAGGGCCAAGGAACAACTACAAACATCATGGCCCTGACTCTACTGATGGAATCAGCAAGAGACAACAATAAATCTTTATATCTCTCCTTCATCGACTATACTGCAGCGTTCGATCATGTAGACCGCAACAAGTTATGGCAAAAATTGGCCAAATGGGGCATACCTGCTCATCTTTTAAATGTCCTGATAGCACTACATTCTAACACCTGGATTAAAGTGAAACTTGGTGCAGGCACACATCTTTCAAAACCAATAAAAACAACAAAGGGCCTCAAACAAGGCTGTGTCCTAGCTCCAACGCTATTCAATCTCTTCCTAGCCGACCTGCCCGGCGAACTAGACAAAAAATTCTGCCACGCACCAAAGCTAGGGATGATCACACTATCCAATCTGCTGTACGCAGACGATCTGGTGCTCATCAGCCAGACACCCATTGGTCTTCAGCACCTACTAAACACCACCTACGATTTTTCAAATAAAAATGCTCTGCAAATAAACTTTAATAAATCTAAGGTAATGGCAGTAAACTACAAAAAGAAAAGGGAACATAACTGGCACATAAATGGAGAACGAATGGAAAACGTAACAACCTACAAATACTTGGGCATAATACTGGACTCGAAGATCACCTTTAAACCTCAGCTGGACTCCCTGCGAGGCAAGGGAACGGCAACCTCCCTTGCCCTAAAAACCTTAAAGACTAAACTCCCAGATTTGACCTTCTATCCACTTCTCCAAGTACTTCGTGCAAAACTGCAACCAACACTCACCTACGGGAGCGAACCCCTTCAAGGGAAAGACGCCACCCTTCTGGACATAATCATATCAAACTCTTATAGGCTCATCTTTAACCTGCCAAAACAAGTCTCCTCCGCACAAATACGACTGGAATTTGGCATCGCGAAACAAACCTTAGAAAGACGGTGTGCATATGTCACTGCCTGGCACATGATACGCAATGCCAACAAAGATTCCCTAAATTATAACATCTGGGAAGAGACTCTTCAGCATCAAAAATCATCAGCGAGGAAGTATTTAATTGACTCTCTCGAAGTGCTGGGCCTATCTAATTTATGGGACATTCCAACAGACCACGTGACGTTTAAAAAAACAGCCAAAAAGGTAGTTAGACTTATTTCTACAGCCGAAGACAAGGAGGCCCTGACAAAAAAAGCACACGGCTGGATAATCCTTAATGACTATGGTCCGACGCAACCACAGGCTTACCTCAATGTGGGCATGAACTTAAGAATGAAAGAGAAATTTCTAAAAATGCGTCTGGGCATAATCTCTGTATATCCTCACTTACCGCCCTGGACAAGGAAAAATCTTCAACCACAATGTTGTCTGTGTAAAGCAGGAAAGGAAGACCTCGTCCATGCAGTGTGCATCTGCCTCAAATTGAAAGACCTGAGATGCAAACTCCTGCGAGACTCTTTCAAATCTCACGGAATACGGACATGCAGACAGGCAGTCAAACTTTGCTTCAATCCCAGCAAAACAAAACTAAACTGTCAGGTCGTAAAAAATTTTGAACTGGCTGGGGTCAGATACATGAGAGCTTGAGGACTGTTGATTTTAAATAATGCCACACTATAATCTGAATCAACTTGGCAAACTCATAGGACAGAGAGAACTTTTAAACATCTTTTGGTTAATTGTCCTTGCAATTTTTAATTGTCCTTTTAATGTTTTTATTCGCTTTGTAAAGATTTTAATTAATCATGTACAAAATAAATACTTACTTACTTACTTACGTCTGTTCGCTGTGCCATGCAGGAATAGGAGGTGGCGTCTTAGACTTCCACCGCATGGTGATCGCTCGCACCGCCAAGAGGAGTGCCAGGTTTTCAAATCTATATTGCACTTTATACTTAGGAGTTTCATTCCGTAATCCAAGGATACAGCTCCCCACCGTAGCACCTATTTCCCTCTTTGTGATTTGATTGATGATAAACTTATAGAGCGCAACTATCACCCTACGGGCATCTTGGCGCTTTAGACTGGGGGGACCATACCGGAAAGGCAGACGACGAGACTGGAAGAATGAATCGGCTAAGCTTTGGGATAGAGCCAGGTTTTGAGCCCCTTGCGGAATTCGAGTAGAGAATTACATTGTCTCAAGTTCAGAGGGAGCTTATTACACAGCCCGGCGGCTACTATGCTGAAGGCCCTGCCGCCCGCCCGAGAGCGTTTAAATCTCGGGACTACCAAAAGGCCAGCTGTAGAGGAGCGCAGTTGCCTAGTTGGTATGTGGCGAGCAAATTTGCCCTGCAGAGGGGCTGGGCCCAGACCATGCACTGCTCTGAATGTCATGCACAGAGACTTGAAGGAGACCCTTTCCCTGACCGGGAGCCAATGCAGGTCCCTCAGTGCACCAGTGGACGAGGAGCTGCGTCGTCGATCAAGTACTAATTTAGCTGCTGCTGATTGTATCCTCTGCAGGCCCTGAAAGATATACTGCGGAGCCCCTAAATACAGGGAGTTGCAGTAATCGAGCCTGCTTAATACTGTGCAGCATACTACCATGGCACGCAATTCACTAGGAAGTAGAGGTAGAATACTTCGAAGTAGTCGTAGCAGGGCAAAGCAGACCGAAGCGGTCTTGCTGGCCTGGGAGACCATCTGGAGGTCGTCGTCGAAAATCACCCCGAGATTGCGCACCTTTCTGACCGGAATCAGGGGATCCTCCTCCGGAAGAAGTCTGAATTCTGGAGGTAGATGTTTTGGGATCCTAGTAAGAGAGCAAAAGACCACCTCGGTTTTACCGCTGTTGAACTGGAGGGAGTTTCTTCTAAGCCAGTCCGTGGTCTGCCTCATACATTGCTGGAACCGGTCCAGGGATATCGCATCTTCCCCCTCTAGAGAGAAAGCCAGCTGCGTATCGTCAGCGTAGTTCACTAGGCTGACTCCGAAAGATTTAATTAAAGGAAACAGGGGCCGCAGGTAGATGTTAAAAAGAATAGGGCTAATTGCCGATCCCTGCGGCACCCCGTGCGCAACTGGCGATCTGCTAGAGGAGAACGGGGTCATGGTGACTACTTGCTGTCTACCCTCCAGATAGGATTGAAACCATTGCAACGCTCTGCCCTTGACACCTAACTGCTCCAGTCTTTTCAGCAGGACCGGATGGCTCACCGTGTCGAAAGCTGCCGACATATCGAGAAGCACTAAGATCGTGGCATTCCCGTTGTCGGCACGCATTCGAAGATTGTCCAGCATGGTGGCCAGAGCCGTTTCCGTCCCATGGCCGGGGCGAAAGCCGAACTGATCCCTGTCGAGCAGAAGGTTCTCCTCCAGGAAGCAGGACAGCGTCATGCTAACTGATTTTTCGAGAATTTTCACCGGATAAGGCAGGAGTGAAATGGGTCTGAAATTAGCAGGAATCAGAGGATCCAAATTAGGTTTCTTGATTAATGGGGTCACTACTGCTAACTTCCAACATTCCGGGACTGATCCTGCCATCAGAGACTGATTGCAGTTCAGCCTCAGGCTGGGAAAGGTGTTACGCCCGTACAGTTTCCAGATTTTATGAGGGAGGGGGTCAAGAGGAGAGCCAGAGGATACGCTCTCTATTAAGCTGTCAAAAGCTGCCTGAGAGAGTGGTTGAAAACTGTCCAAAACCGCGGTCAGTGAAAGAGCTCCATCAGCCAGGCTAGTTGTTGCCTCAAAACCCTCCTGCGTCTTGTCGTAGAGTGTGTTAACAATATTATCGATTTTCTCCTGAAAGAAGGTGGCAATTTCATTGCACAAAGTTTGTGAGGGAGCTACTTTGTTGTTCATGCAGTCCGGGTTGGAGAGATCGCGGACAATCTTAAAGAGGGTTTTAGTCCCATTAGAGGCCTGGGCAATGGAGCTTGCATAAAAATCAGCCTTGGACCTCAGGATTAAAGCTTTATATTTTAGTTGGATTAATCTCAGATCTTGCTTATCATCCTCGGCATAGTTTCTTCTCCATATCCTCTCGGCTTGCCTGCGAGATAATCTAAGCTGACGCAGCTCTTCGTTGTACCAGGGCGCCGATCTTTTCCACTCCTTCTTTAAGGATTTTATGGGAATGGTCCGATCAAGAGTCTTAATTATCTGATCGGTGAATGATTTATAGTTTTCATCCACGGACTTATCGGAGAAAAAGTGACTGGCATCCAAAGATATAGTTAACGGGCCGACTTTAGCCAATTTGGCCCATTCTCTATCCTTCCTATAGAGGCTCTGCTGGCTGGACTTGTTCTTTTGACAGGGCAGCCTCGTGCTCAAGAGTATAAGGTAGTGGTCTGTCCAGTTCATAGGCAGGATACTTGATATCCCCGTAGTGTCTGGGCAGGCAAATACCAGGTCCAAAGTATGGCCCTTCTGGTGGGTAGGACTGACCACTAATTGATGAAGATTTAAGTTAGAGCACGTATGCTGGAGGTCCCTCAGATGACTGCCGAGACCTCCATCTTCCGTAAGGTTAAAATCACCTAATACAATCAGATTAGTATGGGCGAGCTTTAGATTGGTGATGGTGTCAGCTAGAAGTTGGAAAAGTGTGGTCACGCCCGGGGGCCTGTAGCAGAGCATCCCCGTTAGAAGATTCTCGCCAGGAGACTGTAGGGAAAAGCCCATGACTTCTATCCCCCCTATCTCATCAATCAGAAGAGGTTTAAAATCTAAGGTGTCCTTGTACAGTATACCCACTCCGCCACCTCTACCTGTACAATGAGGTTTGTGGAGAATTTTATAACCACTGGGACAAGCGGCGCCCAGGCTTACTGTAGATGTAGCCGTAGCCCAGGTTTCCGTTATAAAAAGTGCATCGAGCTTCAAGTCCTCCAGAAGGCCATAGACTTCAGCGGAGTGTTTGACTAATGACCGGCTGTTAATTAGTCCACAAGAAAGGCTAATGGCGGAAGGATTATGATCTGTAGGTGGGTTCAGCTGCAATAGTTGGTCTCTACTATATGTCACACGACCAGGGGGGCCATTTAGCGGGGCAGCATTCCTGGCGCTGGGAGCGGCCGGGGCGCGGACGGGCGCAGACGGGCTTCCCTCTTTCCGCTGTGTGTCCCTGAATCAAGGCCCAATATCTACCGATCCGCGGGCAGGACCATATCATGTGTGCTAGGTCTGGTCCCTCTGACTGGCATCTAGGGCAGTGGTGACATCCTGTCGAGCCTACATGGTGTAAGGTACGCCTTGTGCAGTATCATAGTTTGAATATATTTAAATCGCGCTTTCCGTGATACCCTTTTAGGGTGTTCCAACACTTTCTCCCATTCCTTATCCTCAAGCTCCCTGTCCATGTCCCCTTCCCAGGCGGTGCAAAGTGGTATCAGTTCTACTTGTGCATGGGAGCGTAGACCTACGTATAACTACCTAATGAGATGACGTCCCCTACCCATGTAGTACAATGTTTTGACTAGATCATTAGGGGGCTCTTGTCTCTGCGGGGCCCAGTACTTTCTGACATATTGTAGCAGTGCGGCACATAAGAGGTATAGATGATCTGGTGCTCCCGTTTCCCGAACAAAATTATCGTGGTCTAGTAGCATCCCCTCACCGAAGAGGTCTGCAACTGTAGTGACCGCTACGTCCACCCAGGGTGTAAGCCTGCGCATGGACAGTCGTCCGTCCTGGAATACCAAGCAAAGGGATGTTACCGGCATAGGCCGGGGAGACCCCTGTATACTGCAGCGCCGCCCTCCAACATCGCAACGCCGTGTGCAGAAGTGGGGGGAGGCCCCACGGCATCTTGCTATGCGGCAATAAAAGGGTGTGTAGCGTCCCCTTCCCTATATCTCACTCAGTCATCCCTATCTCCTGCAAGTTACGCCCTGCTATCCAAAAGGATAACCACTGTAGTTGACAGGCATAAAAATACGCCCTAAAATCAGGTACCTCTAGACCCCCTCCAGCCGTGCTGCGCTGCAACTTCTTTAGGCTAATCCTCCGCCTGCCCGACCCCCAAATAAGGTCAACCAGCAAGGTGTTCATCAATTTAAAAGTGCTGTTCGGGAGCATAAGTTGTATGTTCGTAAAATAATAGAGTAGTCACGGAAGGACCAACATTTTGGCAATCGCTGCCCTGCCTGCCACTGACAACAGATGTGATGTCCAGAAGTTAATGCTGGATCGTATGGCTCTTAGAGCTCTGTTCAGGTTGCCTTCTAGCATATCCGTTTGGGTCCTATATACATGGATGCCTAAGTACTTAAACGTGTGGGGAGCAACCTTAAACCTCAGCAAGCCAAATCGAAAGACCGGTAGAGGCGCCTGCTCTTTAAAGAAGAAAACCGTTGGTTTCGCCGGATTAATAGCTAGACCTGACAGTCTCTCAAAGGAGGAGAATAGCGCAGCCATAGCATCCATAGCGGAGCGGCGGTCGCACAGGTATAGTATGATATCGTCGGCATATGCCGATAGCAGGTGCATGGTGTTGCCTACAGTGATCCCCAAGTCGGTCAATTCCGCCCTGATCCTTAATGCCAAGGGTTCAAGTGCCAGTATAAAAATAAGCAGTGAGAGCGGGCACCCCTGTCTCCTACCCCTATATATTTTATATGCTGCCGAGTTATGCCCTCCTGTCCGTGCCCTGGCTGTGGGAGCATTGTATAGGAGTCGGATCCAAGCAATGTAGTCTTTCGGCAGCCCAGATCTTGCTAGGGCCCTAAATATGTATTCCCATTTGATCGCGTCGAACGCCTGATGCATATCTAACGAGATACAGCCCGCGTAGTCTGCTCGGCTCGGGGCCTCTGCAAGAAGGTGGTGCAGTTTTCTAGTGTTCAAGGATGTACTGCACGGTGGTAAAAAGCCCATCTGGTCTATATGAATCAGTTTGTGTAGTGTTGGCAGGAGTCTGTTGGCCAGGATTTTACTAAGTATTTTGTACTCCGTCGACAATAATGATAGGGGCCGTTAACTAGCTATATCTGTGGGGTCCCTGCTCGGTTTCGGGAGTGATATCACTAGCGCCTGCGCTGTAGTGAGGGGCAAAGCTCCCTCCTTCAATGCTTCTTCCAAATGGGGTAAAAGGAGATCCGCATAAGAGGTATAAAATTCAGCTGGTAGGCCGTCCAACCCAGGGGTTTTGTTGCAGGGGAGGCCCTTAATGGCAGCCCTGATTTCAGACTGAGTTATTGGGCCCAGCAATTCTTTCCGAGCCTCCGCCGACAGTTGGGGGCATTGAATTGCAGATAAAAACTTGTCTATGCCGTACCTACTTCCTCTTCAGGCGCACTGTAAAGTCTGGCGTAATATTGCCTGAAGGCTTCATTAATTTCTCCTTGGGTAGCCGCTATACCTCCCGTGACGTTAGTAACCTCATTAATCACAACATTGGGGGGAGTCATCCCGCAGTAGTTTCGCCAGCAACGTCCCCGCCTTATCTGCTTCTGTGTGGGTGTCAAGAATTCCTGTCATACGAGGGGAGGAAAACGGTAACCAGCGAAAACGGACTACATCTCCCAGGATGCTTAGCGGTTGAGAGGTTATGTAAACAGGAGAGCTGTTACATAACTCAAGGAAAACACGCCCTTATGTAAACAGGAGAGCTGTTACATAACTCAAGGGAAACACGCCCTTATGTAAACAGGAGAGCTGTTACATAACTCAAGGGAAACACGCCCTTATGTAAACAGGAGAGCTGTTACATAACTCAAGGGAAACACGCCCTTATGTAAACAGGAGAGCTGTTACATAACTCAAGGAAACACGCCCTTATGTAAACAGGAGAGCTGTTACATAACTCAAGGAAAACACGCCCTATAAAGGGAGGAACCGGGAGGTACAACGCTGTCGGATATTGTGTTCACACCGACGTACCTGCTTCGTGAAGAGCAGTGTTCCGGAGTGGTGCTCCAGTAAGGCAAGAACGGAGGTAGGTCGAGTCGTTACTCCCTGGGCCGTGTCTTGCCCCATCGTCACCTGTGAAGGACCCGGAAGCTCTACCGGTCAACCATTGAGCTTCGCTTTTTGACTCGGCTGAGTCCAAGCGCAGTGGCGCTTTTGCTGGTTGGAGTCGTAACTCCCAGCTCGACCAGAGACACAGGGACTGCCAGCTGTAACGCACACCAGGAGGTGTTTGCCGCGTTACAGACTCGGAAGTCCACAGGATCGATCGAGCGGCTGCTCTCGGTTCAGTCTTCTTGCTTGTGATTGGGGTATCGGTGACGCATCACCAGGAGGTGACTCCGCGTCCCGGTGCAGTCTGAGGAAGAGGTTGAGCGGCTGCTCCCTTCAGGTAGAGACCCCGGCTGGGTGTTTCCCTGACTCCTCGATTATCCCCAACACTCTTCGTGCCCCTCACAGCCTACCGATTGGCATTGTCGGCCATTTCATTTCTGCCCTCTGTTGGCATACGCCGGGACCGGCGTATATGCAGAGGACGGTTAGGACCATCCGTGCTGTGGGATGGTAACGTACTTAGCCTGGAGGATTCCAGTGACTATAACTTTTGTTTATTCTTTGTAGTATATTTGCCTTCATTAAAACAACTAACCCTTCACTAGTGGTTGCGTCCTCATTGTCGTGTCTGTTAAACGATCCTGAGACGTTCAGGGCGTTACAGTGGGTCAATTGAGTGTATCTTTGATGGTCAATGACTCGGAGGGACTCCAAGGGCCCGATTCACAGAACAAACTTAAGACAAAATCCTAAACTTAGTACCATTTTGGCCTAACTTTACGTCCGCACCCGGGCCGGAAATTCCGGCCCGGGGGCGGAGCTTCCGGCCCGGAGGCGGGGCTTCCGGGCCGGAGGCAGAGCTTCCGGGCAGGAGGCGGAGCTTCCGGCCCGGAGGTGGGGATTCCGGCCAGTTGCGGAGATCCGCCACTGGCCGGAATCCCCACCTCCGGGCCGGAAGCTCCGCCTCCGGCCCGGAAGCCCCGCCTCCGGGCCGGGAGTCCCGCCTCTGGGGCGGAAGCTCCGCCTCTGGGCCGGAAGCTCCGCCTCCGGGCCGGAATTTCCGGCCCGAGTGCGGACGTAAAGTTAGTAGTCTTAAATCCATTCTGTGAATAGCAAAAGTAGTAAGTTTATTCTGTGAATCGCAAAAGTAGTAAGTTCATTCTGTGAATACCAGAAGTAGTAAGTGCATTCTGTGAATATCAAAATGGTACTAAGTTTAGGATTTTGTCTTAAGTTTGTTCTGTGAATCGGGCCCCCAGACTTCGGGATGTCTGATTCTAGCTCCTTGCAAGGGGGCACGTTGGTCCTCGTCCTGCACAGCTTCCTGCTCCAATCTACTGAGCTTCTCCTCAATGTCTATCAAATACTTATTTATTTCTTGTCTTGCCCCTACTGTTGCCCCTATGGCCTTCCCACGAACCACTGTTTTAAAGGCGTCCCACTCGATCAGTCTGGTGGACGCTGTGTTACTGTTGTCGTTACAACAAACAAATGATGGACGGAATGCTGACAATGCAGACATTCTCCCCCAGTCAAGAGATCTGGGTTAAATCCATCGTTCTTTTGCCCACTACACCACCCCAGTTTAGACATGGCCATATGCAAATCAGTCTTGACCCTGTGCCTCATGGGAACAGTCCAGCCCGAACTGCCAAGTCATGTCTTCCCTGGACCGGAATCAAGCATCCTAGGACCGGTTTCTGGCTATCAGCCGTCATCAGCCAGGATAGCTTGACTCCAGTGGCGTAGTGAGCACGGGTCCCACGTCTGGGAATACCCATCCCACTTAGGGCGAAAATCGTTACAACAAACAAATGATGGACGGAATGCTGACAATGCAGACATTCTCCCCCAGTCAAGAGATCTGGGTTAAATCCATCGTTCTTTTGCCCACTACACCACCCCAGTTTAGACATGGCCATATGCAAATCAGTCTTGACCCTGTGCCTCATGGGAACAGTCCAGCCCGAACTGCCAAGTTATGTCTTCCCTGGACCGGAATCAAGCATCCTAGGACTGGTTTCTGGCTATCAGCCGTCATCAGCCAGGATAGCTTGACTCCAGTGGCGTAGTGAGCACGGGTCCCACGTCTGGGAATACCCATCCCACTTAGGGCGAAAATCGTTACAACAAACAAATGATGGACGGAATGCTGACAATGCAGACATTCTCCCCCAGTCAAGAGATCTGGGTTAAATCCATCGTTCTTTTGCCCACTACACCACCCAAGTTTAGACATGGCCATATGCAAATCAGTCCTGACCCTGTGCCTCATGGGAACACTCCAGCCCGAACTGCCAAGTCATGTCTTCCCTGGACTGGAATCAAGCATCCTAGGACCGGTTTCTGGCTATCAGCCGTCATCAGCCAGGATAGCTTGACTCCAGTGGCGTAGTGAGCACATGTCCCACGTCTGGGAATACCCATCCCACTTAGGGCGAAAATCGTTACAACAAACAATTGATCCGCATGCTCAGACGTGAGTCCCTTGCTCTCCATGCCACTGGAATCAAGCTATCCTGGCTGACGAGGGCTGAAAGCCCGAAACCGGTCCTAGGATGCTTGTTTCCAGTCCAGGGAGGACCTGGCTTGGCAGTTCGGGCTGGACTGTTCCCATGGGGCACAGGGTCAAGACTGATTTGCATATGGCTGGGTTCAAACTGGAATGGCATGGTGAGCATAAAAACGATGGATTTAGGCCCAGATCTCTGTACTGGGGTGAATGTATGACATTGTTCTGCATTCTGTCCATCAATTGTTGTTTTTGCATTTGTCACCCCGAGTGGGAAGGGTATGCTCAGATGTGAGTCCCTTGCTCTCCATGCCACTGGAATCAAGCTATCCTGGCTGACGAGGGCTGAAAGCCCGAAACCGGTCCTAGGATGCTTGTTTCCAGTCCAGGGAGGACCTGGCTTGGCAGTTCGGGCTGGACTGTTCCCATGGGGCACAGGGTCAAGACTGATTTGCATATGGCTGGGTTCAAACTGGAATGGCATGGTGAGCAAAAAAACGATGGATTTAGGCCCAGATCTCTGTACTGGGGTGAATGTATGACATTGTTCTGCATTCTGTCCATCAATTGTTGTTTTTGCATTTGTCACCCCGAGTGGGAAGGGTATGCTCAGACGTGAGTCCTTTGCTCTCCATGCCACTGGAATCAAGCTATCCTGGCTGACGAGGGCTGAAAGCCCGAAACCGGTCCTAGGATGCTTGTTTCCAGTCCAGGGAGGACCTGGCTTGGCAGTTCGGGCTGGACTGTTCCCATGGGGCACAGGGTCAAGACTGATTTGCATATGGCTGGGTTCAAACTGGAATGGCATGGTGAGCAAAAAAACGATAGATTTAGGCCCAGATCTCTGTACAGGGGTGAATGTATGACATTGTTCTGCATTCTGTCCATCAATTGTTGTTTTTGCATTTGTCACCCCGAGTGGGAAGGGTATGCTCAGACGTGAGTCCCTTGCTCTCCATGCCACTGGAATCAAGCTATCCTGGCTGACGAGGGCTAAAAGCCCGAAACCGGTCCTAGGATGCTTGTTTCCAGTCCAGGGAGGACCTGGCTTGGCAGTTCGGGCTGGACTGTTCCCATGGGGCACAGGGTCAAGACTGATTTGCATATGGCTGGGTTCAAACTGGAATGGCATGGTGAGCAAAAAAACGATGGATTTAGGCCCAGATCTCTGTACTGGGGTGAATGTATGACATTGTTCTGCATTCTGTCCATCAATTGTTGTTTTTGCATTTGTCACCCCGAGTGGGAAGGGTATGCTCAGACGTGAGTCCCTTGCTCTCCATGCCACTGGAATCAAGCTATCCTGGCTGACGAGGGCTGAAAGCCCGAAACCGGTCCTAGGATGCTTGTTTCCAGTCCAGGGAGGACCTGGCTTGGCAGTTCGGGCTGGACTGTTCCCATGGGGCACAGGGTCAAGACTGATTTGCATATGGCTGGGTTCAAACTGGAATGGCATGGTGAGCAAAAAAACGATGGATTTAGGCCCAGATCTCTGTACTGGGGTGAATGTATGACATTGTTCTGCATTCTGTCCATCAATTGTTGTTTTTGCATGTGTTACTGTTGTCAGCAAACTACTGCCGGATGGTGTCCGACATGGTAGCGTGGAACACTGAATCCTCTAGCATTTGAGGCTACAACCGCCATGTTGGCACTGGGGTGGGCACCCTGCCCCATCCAAGCACCACCTCTAACGGACTGTGGTTGGAGAAGGTCTTTGCTAGGTATGTAGTATTCAGAACCTGCATTGCAATAGTAGAGGAGCAGTACATCCTATCAATTCGCGTGTGTAACATGTGTACTGGGGAGTAGAAGGAATATTCCCTGTGTGATGGGTGCCTCATCCTCCACACATCGCATAACCCCCATCCCTCCGCCCATTCACACAATGCACTTGCGTGTTTACAGACCCCCGTCCCATGCAGAGGAGGGTGCGACCTATCCAGCAATATATTCATCACAGCATTACAATCCTCCCGATGATCCATGGATAGCTTTCCCACCCCACTAGGGCAGTTGACAACCTACATAGGAACTTGTCCTGATCCGAGTTTGGCGCATATATGGAGCCCAGTACTACCGGTTGGCCATCCAAGGTGCCACTGTGGAAAAGTAGGTCTTTTATTGTCCCATTCACTCCGCCATTTTGTGCTATACCCTTCATGGCTGACCTTCTCTCTCTTTCACGATCACTCTGGAGCTCCACTTTTGACCTCCCACATTCCTGCACGGACGATCACACCCTGTTTGTGCTTTGACCTGCCACAAACTGACCAGCCCATGCTCAACCAGTCGGACAGGGAGTTTCCCAGATGTTTATCGTCCTCACCCTGCAAACTATGCCCTGCAGGCGTCCAACAGCTACCATCTGCAGGCCTATCAGATTGGCCTCTGCTTGCTGTGTAATCATTCCTCTCACCTGTGCCCTGCAGGGGTCCAACAACTACCATCTGCGGACTTATCTGATCGAACTTTACTTGTCGATAAACATGCTTTTCGCCTACACCCTACAGGGGCCTCACCTCTACCATCTGTGGACTTATCAGATTAACCTTTGTTTGACATATAATCATGCCTTTTTCACCTATGCCCTGCAGGGGCCAAACAGCCACCACCTGCTGATTGTATCATAACTGACCATTGCATGTCTGTAAATTATTGGTGTTTGTTATTGTTCACCTAGCACGCACAGGGTGGGGATGAAGGGTATATAAGGTGCAGAAGCAAAGCACTCAGGAGATTGCCTCCTCAGACAAGCTGCGGGTGTCTGTTGCCGATGCTCTCTCTCCATCTCATGAGATTGTAATAAATATCCTTTCTCTCGGCGCTCCAGTGTTCGTCTCAGTTTGTATCCCGGACCCGTGGACGAAGGGTGGACCCTGCACCTTTGGGTGGTCCCCCAAAAGACCCCCAAATCCATACCCCTTGCCAGGATGTACCATCCTTGCTGATCTGTTCCCCGTGCATACCCCAAACATGTGGTTGAGAACACCTGCCCTCTCCATTTCTTACGCAGCTTCCCTACTTCCAACTCAATGAAATGGGACTCTTGCAGGTACACTATCTGCGCCTTGCGCCTTAATAACTGTGCATGCACTCTATGCCGCTTCTGAACTGACCCCAGACCCCTAACATTCCTCGTTATTATGGTAAACTTATTCTGTATCTGCATCACATGTCTGGATGGGGCCACCGTATAGGCAGTGGATCTGGTGTAGTGCCAACGCAATAGAGTGTACCTCGCAGGACCATTACCCTCCCCAACCATTCCCAATACTCAGTCGGGTTGTAAAACTATACCGGACCACCCAACTTAACAAGAAACACAGAAACTCGTGTAACATCTATGCAAAGCGTTCGCATATTGGGGTACGTGGCCAAACCTACCCATGCAGCGCTTTCTCCTGCTCCGATTTGCCCTGGAATTCAAACGGCCCCCGGGCCATAATTACAAGTAATACAATGCCTGTATAACACATATATTGGTAAAAAATAACGCAGTCATATACATTACTGTCCAGGTGCGAGTTCGTAACACTGTTCACCCAGTGCCGGGAATCAGTCCATCCGCAGTCTGTGGGGTTACTGAGGGGAACAGGGCCACACTCACATCTGAGTCCGATTTCTGGGTGTCTACCTCAGACGTAGTCTGGTCGCCGATCTGCGCCGTAGTCCGGAAGGAGGAAACCGCAAGAATCGCTGTCGCCTTGTCGCACTGTATCTGTTGAGTCGTTGGCCGGAGATGTGTGTTCCTTTTGCGTAATCGTTTTGAAACGCGGCTTCCCGCCGCGCGGCCACTTTGCATAGTGGATGTCGAGGTCTGAGAGTTAGCCATTGATTGGCTCCCCAGCTCCATCACTTCCAACCATTCCTCCACGTCACCTGGACTCTTAAATAAATACGTTTTCCGTTCATGAATGATCCTCAACCGCGCCGGGAAGAGAGAAGGGCGAATGGCAGGTTCAGTTCTCGTAGCTTCCTCTTGACCGACAAAAAGGAGGAGCGCAGTTTCTGCACTAGAAGCGTGTAATCTGGGTACAATGAGACCTTGGTATTCTCAAAATAAATTTGGGGCATCTCTCTTGACTTCTGCAGCAGCGTGTCCCGGTCTCTGTAGTTTAACAGTTTAATTATGAGTGGCCTCGGTGGGGCCCCCGGTTTCTGACAGCTCGTGGGGATCCTGTGCGCCCATTCAATGCAGAATTGGTCAGAAAGTTACATGCTCCTTGAGTCACCCCCCCATATAGCGGGCCGCGTCAGCCCCCTCGCTTTTCTCCGGCAGACCTATGATACGGATGTTGTTCATCCGCGCTCTTCCTTCCGCATCCTCCACGCGGTCCATGAGGGTGGCTACCTGGGACTGGAGTTGTTTGATATTAGCCGTGTTTTGGATTTGCTGGGGGGAAAAAGGCCTTTAGTTCCACTGCGTGATCTTTTACCTTATCTGCAAGCTTGGCGTGATCCGCCCGGAGCAACGACAGGCCAGACGTTAGAGCGCCGATTTGCGCCTCTATGGCCTTACTAGAGTCTCGCACTTCCTGTAAAATCAAGTCCAGCTTGTCCGCTGGCTCCGCTGTGTTGGTAGGTGGTATGCAGCTGGCTTGCTGGGAGTCGCCCGACGATAACGCGGTCTCCGGGACATGGTCGGTTCCAGCCTCACCTTCAAATTGTTTGCCCTTCACTCGCCCCATCTCAGCGTGTGAAGACGCCCTGCCCCCTGTGGTCGAGGCGGAGCGACAGCGTGGCACTCCCCAACTCCGTGGGGGAAGCTCCTGTACTGTTTGGCAGCCCCCGCTGCACCGTGATCCCAACTGTCTGCACGCAGAACAGTCCGTCGCGCACTCCACCAAGTACCAGTCTGTAGGCCACCGGTCCGCACCACTGTATGCAGTGCCCCAAATGACAGCCTTCTGCCACAGCCGCAATGCGCCGTCCAGTCATGCAGTTCTGATTCTTCAGCAGGGGGTCAGGAGAGCGGGGGCACTCCAGGTGTCACACACTGTAGCAGCACTCCAGGACCTGCACCAATAGTCGTTATGGCCACTCCACCAGTCGTGCACAGCGCCAAGTAGCCAGTCACTCTGCCATCCACAAGCTCGCCTCAGTGCACTGACACTGGCGCCCGTGCGAGCATACAGCTGCAGAACTCTCTGGGGTGGAGCCCGCAGCTCTCCGTAGGATTCTCCCCCTCCGGGTTTTCTGGTGGTGGTACTCACCTAAATCCTCCCGTCGTTTCTTGGCCTCGCCCCCTCGGTTGCGCGGTCCTGTGTGGGCCGCGCTAGATCCCCGGCACTAGCGTAATCGCGCCCGGGGACTCGCGCTCCAGGCCAGCCCACCCGAGCTGCGCCGGGTGCGTCCCGTCGTTCGTGCCCCTCCGGTGGCAGTTCGGGACGCTGCCTGCTCACCGCGCCGCCGCCCATGGTCTCCAGTCGCTGAGCCTTGTTGGACCTCTCGATGAAGGCTGTGCTCTGCCAAATCTCTCTGTGCAGCGATCGGGCCGTCCCAGGTTGCACGGCACCCCGCAGGCCTCAACAGCGATGATCCGCTCGCTCCACAACACTGACCTCTCCGAGAGCCAAAAAGCGCTACAAGGGTCGGCACCAGCTAGCTGCTGCTGCGCCCGAGTTCAGCAGGCGACAGAGTCCTCGGGATATGGCAAGTCTGCAGGATGATTACTGCCCGGGTCCGAAGTTCCCTCAACAGGCGACCGCCATGATCGGCAGTTGGCCACGCCCCGACCCGACCCTCGGGTAATGTTGCATTGCTGTGCTAAACTAAAACTACTAACTAAACTACCATCCCTCCACCCGGAACACCCTCCACCCCCTCCCTGCCTCCCTGCATAACGGAATCCAGTGACCCGCTTCCATAACTGGGCAGAGTGCCCGTCACCCTCCCAACCCTGAAATGGAGGAAACGTATGCTCAACCCACCCCTCCCGTCCCCTCTCCGGATAATCATAGATTAAGCTGCAGGAATCATTTTATACAGTGAAATATACTCATTGTGGAGAAGTGGCCAAGCCAAGCTGCAAACCTGCGCTTGGTAAAGAGGCTCTGCCACCCGAGCACATCATCCAACATTTATCCAGTGATATACTACCAATCCTAGCCGAAAACGAGGAAGATCATGTGCGTTCATAACTGGGGCACACACTGGTGCGCTTGAAACAGCAAAGCGCTGAACATTGCAGAAACGGCTGGCCTCGTGGTCCCGCGGCCTGTCCCCAGCCCGGGGAGCGCACCACAGTGAACAACCAACAGGGCGCCTGCAGCCGTGACTCACAGAGGACACCTGCGGGCTGCGCCGGAGCCAGCTACATCCCTGCCGGGACCCTGTGTAGGTCTGTGGGGAGGCTGCGGTCTCCTAAGAAGGAATCCTGTGGTGCCTGGGGAAGTGTTTACAAAGCCACAAATGTTGGAGCAGTGAGGCGCAGAGGGTTGCTGTAGCAACCGGCCTCACGGCCTGTCCCCGGCCTGGAGAGCGCACCGCAGGGAGAAAGCAACAGGGCCTCTTCAGCCGTGACTCACCGGTAACATTTGCGGGCTGTGCCATAGCTTTCCACATCCCTGCTGGCACCCTGTGTGGGTCTGTGGGGGCGGCTGCAGTCTCCAAACAAGAGATCCTGTAGTGCCGGAGGAAGCGCGCAAGGAGCCAACACTGCCTGGAGGCCCCACCGGCAGGCGGTTTGTTGAGTGGCGTGTCTTCGGCTGTGCTGCCTTTACTCCTGGGTGGTGGGCGGAGGCAGCTGCGGCAGCTGAGGCTGAGTGTTCATCACTACGGGGTGCGGGTGTTTCCCTTGTTACGACCCCCGGTGCGGGAGAAACTGTTGTGCATGGCGGCCATCTGTGAAAGTGAAGGGCCTGGCTGGGAATACCCTGTGGCTCCCCGGGGGTCAGAGACCTTGCTGTGGTAACGCCCTGTGCTGGACTGGGCCCAATAGCTGGAATGCACATGGCAGGCAGCGCGGATTGGGACAGTCTCTTGGACAGCAGCACACGGAGATCCTATGCACTGGGATCCAGGGCCGCCGCCATTTTGAGGACACGTGGGCCTCCAAATATGGAGAGGCCTGGCTGCCAGCTTTGAATTCGTAGATTGAGGGGATGCAGGGGCAGTGAGGTATGCCCCCCTCCCCAGGAGACATCGAGGCTGCCGCCTGCAGTCACAGCTACATGTCAAACTACAGGTACTTGGCATAAAAGTGTTCACCCACCATACTCCAAACACGACCCAGGCAGGCTGGCTGTGACTGGGGCCTGAAGCCACGAGCGCTGGGGAAGCGCACAATTGGAATGCGGCCACAATGGGAAAAACAGACAACAAATAGGCTAAGCTGTGCTTAGATAGACGCTCCACTAGACAACAGGACACTGAACCGGCGCCGCTAACAATAGTGCCAGAAACGCAGATGGGCTCTGACCAAGAAGATGATATCAAGGCCATGCTGCATGATGTTAAGGTCAGTCTGCATGCAATAGACTCAAAACTGGACTCGCTTGTGACGCGAATGGATCACGTTTTGCAGAAGGTAGAGAAGCACGAAAACAGAATCGACGCACTTGAAATCAGAGTGTCAGATTCCGACGACCATCAAGCAGAGGCACAGGAGCAACTCCTCCGCATGGACTAAGTGCTCGACATTATAAGGGCAAAGAACGAAGACCTCGAAGCAAGATCGCAGAGAAATGATGTCCGTATAACGGGAATTCCAGAGACCACGAATATAACGAACATGGAAAAATACATAGAAGGGCTCTTAAAAGACTTATTTGGGTCTGACCTGTCCGTAGTGTTCCTCGTGGAGCGCGCCTATCGCACTCTGGGGCCCAAGCCTCCCCCTGGCGCTCAACCCCGTCCGATACTAGCTCATCTATTAAACTATAGGGACAAGGACACTGTTTTACGGATGGCCCGTGAGCAAGGCTCATTACAATATCAGGGCAATGCGATTGCTCTATTTCCAGACTTTACCCAGGTGGTCCAGGCAGCACGGAGAGAGTTCATCCCGGCAAAACAACTGCTCCAAAAAGCAGGCAACAACTACGCCATGCTTTACCCTGCAAAGTTCCGAGTGCAGACTAGTGGTAGGCCCATGATCTTTACGGAGGCAAGTGCCGCTCTATAGTTCACCAAACAGACTGCAAGGAAGCAACACAGCCAAGAAGGCGCGACTGATACTTCACCGCGAGACCAGCTAAGTGACAATGACTAAACCAGCAGGTCCTTCCGATTATGCCTTGGATTGTCGCCACTAGGGGTGGGTGGAATTCGCGAAATTCACTTTCGCAAATTACCGCGAAAATGTTAAAAATCTCCGCAAACACGCGGAAATATCGCGAAGATGCAAAAGTTTTTTTCCCGCCCGTTCGCGGTATTTTCTGCATGGCCGCGGCTCACCAACTTACCCATGTGGTTGCTCGCGGGCGCGGCCATCTTGTTTTCAGTTGTCTCGCGGTGCATGATCGCGAGAAGAAAGATGTGATCGCGCGACAAATGATGTCACTGCGGGCGCGAACTGTCGCGAGACAGTGCGAAAGGCTACCAACAATCCAACATCTCATGGAGAACGCGACCGGATCGGGAAAACTTGTTGGCGAACGCGGAGATTCAGGTAAGGCGATCGCGCGCACGCGAGAATGTATTATTTTACAGCGCGAGCAAGAAACAAATTATCGCTAAGCTGCGGAATGCGGAAATTTTGACATTTTTGCGCTTTCCGCGGACCGCATAAATGTCAAATTATCGCAATTTCCGCGACCGGAACAAAATTTTAGCCCAGGCCTAGTCGCCACCTCACCTCAGGCTGTAACAAGACTGGGCACGAGCTGTAGGGGTGCATAGCAATTGGTACACCTCAGTTTGCTCCCCTGTGCTACTACTAGCTTAGAGCTGAGAAAAATTTGAGTGTGTTCCCCCTCCCTGTAAATTTGTTCCAGGATAAGTGTACCGGTAGTGGAAAGAACTCTCAGCCATCCTGCTGCTTAGAGACAGGGCAGTATGCCAGCAACCCTACACTCCCCCTGGGATAATTCCCTCTGGCCCTTCTGGTAGGGCTGTTCACTGGGGCAACACAACCTGTTTGGGGGATTTGTATGGGTGGGGGAGGGCAGGGAATGTTGTTGTTATTTGTTGTTCACTGCAGTACGTATTGCAAATGTCTCCGCTAGCCCTTGATCCAGGGAGAAATATACACAATCCACGCACCTTTATCAAGAACCACGTAGGGGCTCCAATAGTTGTAACGGGTCCTCCGCCAGGCGCCGGTATAGTGGGCTAGATTCACTCCTGCAGACGCATACGCTGGCACCCAACTTGCATAGATGTCAACACTAAACTGCATCACTTGGAATGTACGCGGTCTAAATGACCATAGAAAAGCAAGACTGGGACAGTCATATCTTACTAGACATGCGGCGGATATTTGTCTCCTGCAGGACACTCACCTGAAGGATGCTGCCTGCTATAGGTTAAACTCCAATAGGTGGAGTGAGGTATACACATCCAACTACTCAAGCTATTCACGGGGAGTGGCAGTACTGATTAGACGGGGTGTTCCCTGGCAAATGCAGCAAGTGATCAGTGACCCTGAAGGCTGTTACATAATACTACGGGGGCCACTTTTCAATCGGCAGGTCATTATCACCAATACATATGGCCATAACAATGATGATCCTACTTTCTTTCAACATGTATGGCACAAGATGACGTCTCTGGGGGACACCGCGATACTGTGGGGAGGTGACTTTAATGTTGTCCTGTCGCTCACGGCTGACATAGCAGGTTCCTCACGAAAACATCAACCGCAGGCTGCTGCTGCCCTAAAAGGTTTAATGTCCGATCACCATTTAATAGACTCCTGGCGTGTATTCCACCCCACTGCCTGAGAGGGTACATGTATCACGCAACAGCACCATGCTTGGTCCAGACTTGACTTCTGGCTAATATCTAAGGACTTACTCTCTTGGTCCACCGAGGTCACACAGCATGCCTGCACACTTTCGGATCATGCCCCAGTTATGCTAAACCTCTCAGTACCGAAGCCCTACATACAACCATTTGCATGGCGCCTTCCCCCTAATGAGTTACTAGATGCTGTTTTTAGAGAGGAGATCAGGACGCAAATAACGGAGTATTTTGAACACAAAACTGGGTCAGTCGACACTGTCGGAACCTTGTGGGAGACGTTTAAGGTGGTGATTCGGGGGTCCTGTATAGCCCCTCAATTTGGGGTGCTACGAGACATCCGGGGTTGTCTGAGAATGTTGGAAAAGGAAATACAAACATTAGAAGTGAAATACTTTCACTTCCCTTCGTCGGCAATATTAGAGCACATCCGCAGTAAACACGCAGAATTCCAAGAAGAGGCGATTAGGGAAACAAATTTCTTACATAAACACACAACTGCATGTCGATATGGCGAGGGAGACCGGCCCGGAAGGACACTGGCAAATCTCCTGAGGCCACCCAGAAACTCTAAGTACATCACAGCCCTTGCCACCCCTGATGATAGAATGGCACTTACGCCACCAGCCATTCTAGACACAATGAGACATTTTTACACGCAGTTATATACATCCCACTCCAGCCCACCTGACTCTGTTCTGCAAGACTATTTTGACTCAATAGAACTTCTGTGGCTCAGCAGGGCACATCGTGAGTATCTGGATGATCCATTCACAGTCAAGGATGTGTGACAGGTCATAAATAGTCTGCCGGCGGAAAAAGCCCCAGGGGGGAAGTGTCTTACAGCCACATTTTATAAGGAATACTCAGAGTTACTTGCCCCTCACCTCCTAGCAGTCTATCCTGAAGCTTCGCAGGTGGGAGCCCTGCCCAGGTCAATGCATGAGGCCATCATTATCACACTGCTAAAGCCTGACAAGGATCCCTCGAAATGTGATTCGTATCGGCCTCTCTCACTGATTAACTTAGATGCTGAGATTTTTGCCAAACTACTGGCAAATAAACTCCAGCCGTTGCTCCCGTCGATTGTCAGGCCGGACCAATCTGGTTTTGTGCCGGGAAGGTCTATCTCACATAATCTCAGGACATTATTTGCATTACTACACTATCTCGCTCCTCATGTCCCAGCGATTGCGGCACTCTTAGACGCCACTAAGACTTTCATTTCTTTGGAATGGGGGTTCCTGTTTCCTCTTCTTCACAAACTGGGTCTGAGTCCACTATTCATACAGCAGATAAGGCTTCTCTACACTTTGCCCACAGCGCACCTTCGGGTCAACGGCTTAGTCTCTGAACCAATAACCATCACCAGGGGAACCAGGCAGGGCTGCCCTGTCGCCTTTATAAATTGCGATAGCGACATAACCATTAGCAGCCAGAATAAGGAAACACCATGCAAATCAGGGGATTGGGTTTACCACAAGAGGGCTCACCATGTCAATGTATGCAGACAACATTACTTTATATATGACAAACCCAAGGGACAACTTCGCACCTATGCCACGGGAGCTGGTGAGATATGAGGGCATGTCCCGGGTGGTGGATAATTGGAGCAAATCCGTCATTATCCCGCTGACAACCGAGACTCAAGCCTTTGACACTGAATACCCGATAGCATGGGCGGATGGCACGACGCGATACTTGGGCGTCTGGATTAGTAGCAACCTGCAGGAAATCTGGACGGCCAACTACGGCAGGGCGGTGGACTGGATAGAGAAACAAGTGAGGAGGTGGAAGACACTCCCCCTTTCTCTGGCGGGCCGCATTGCTGTAATGAAAATGATCATCCTGCCCAAATTACTGTATTTATTTGTTAACATTTATTTATTTATTTGAAAAGTTTTATATAGCACTGGCTAGACCCGGAGGTATCAGAGCACTTCACATGAGATAGGACATTGCATCAGAACATTGTTACATAGTTACATCAGTTACAGTTACAGTTGCAGTTACCAGTAAATGCTTGGGAGAAAAACATGAGCTTACACAATAATACAAGGAATTAGCGCGTAGCATATCCAAGACACACGTCATATGGGGAATGGAAGGTAGTGGGGGAAAGGTAAACAGGGGAGAGGAAAGCAGACAGAGTCAGATGGATCTGAAGCGGAAAGTACTACAGGGGGAAAAAAGCAGTCAAAGTAGTCAAAGAGAGGACAGATAAAACCATGAAGAATAGGTGACGGCCGATGGGGTGACCCAGAGCCAGACTCCGCTATAGCTGCATAGGACAGCTCCACCGGGCAGTGGCCAAAGGTACTCGGGCTCCGTGGTGAGTACAAAAAGTTTTAGTTTCAGCCCGTGGGGCATCGTCATAGTTTCATAGAAGGCATCAGTCCCGGTGTTACTGGGCGGCACCGCCCGCCTCGTCCTCAATCTCGAGTTGCATTGTTTACTGCAGAGAAAACAGAGGTCGGCAGCATCACGGTGCACGTCTTTCAGCAACGGGCGTGTTCTCAGCTCCCCGGGTGCCATCTTAGTATATTCACTGGCAGGGACGTCACGGCTAAATTCTGAGCGATGTAAGATTGGAGCAGGGCGATATTGATCTTCAGGTGATCTGCCTGCAATATGTTTGTGGGAAGGTTGTTCTGGGTGGGATAACAGTGCAGCGGAATGTCGCTCAGGAAGCTGGTAAGAGGGTTCATCACAAAGCATCAACTCAGAGCGGCAATGCTGGTGTCTGGCTCCTCCTCCATTCCGTTGTCTAGGCTTTCCTCCCAGCTTGCTCACTTCCTGCAGCCCCAGTGGGTGTCTTCCTCTCTGCGCGGTACCAGGTCACTCTGTATTGAGGACTTTAGTGTGATTGTGCTCCCTCAGCCGCCATCTTAAGGTCAGGTGGGTCCATTGAAGAGCCAGTGCATCTAGTTCCTTTGTTGCTCACTAGTATCCAGGCTACTCTCCCCGTTTTATATTTGGGCGCCACTGTGCCTCTCTATTCACTGGGCCTAGTGCTGTGCCAAACGCCTCCTATTTCTCTGGTGGTACGGCCGCCATATTAGAGTCAGGCATCTTCGCCCGTTGGCCTCAATATGCTTCCACCTTTCACCCTTCTGTGCTTTATGGCGGTTTTCCGATAGACGGTCCCTGACTCTGCCGCTCCCCCTCTGCTCCTGAGCCCTGGCCGCTTTGCTTGCACAATTCACTGAGGTCTGCCGCTCAGGGTCAGCATCTCACAACCACACCCCTGTGTCTCCCTGCTTCCCAATGCCAGCCGGCGGTCCGCTCACCTCAAAGCTGCTGAGTTCCTGTTCCGATGTCCGAATCCCCATCCTGCGTTTCCACAATTGATGGACTATGTGGGACCACTTTACTCAAAACTGGGTCTTTTTTAATGAGGTGCCAGTATTTTCCTAGAATCCCTCTTATGCTTGCCTGTTGCCTGCTTTATGGTGTAATTAGCCTAAAGTGTACATTTTCTGTCTTTTGTTTGCTATTCCTCTTTACTTGATTACTTGTTTTACTTGATTGTTTATTGGCTTTCCAGGTTGCCCCTTCAACACAGTCTTCGGGATAGCCTCTTGCTTTGAATCGATCTTTTAGAATCATAATCTCTTTTTTAGTTTCTACAGGCTTGCTACAGTTTCATTTCACTCTTAGGTTCTCACCATACGGGATACTTCTAATTAGGTTTCTATGATGGAAGCTTGTTGCATGCAGAAGCGTGTTACCTGCTGTGGGTTTTCTATACAGCTTTGTCTCAAGTTTATTCACATAAACTGTCAGATCCAAAAAATTCACACTCTGGGCACTGATATTACTTGTGAAATGTAGGTTTAAATCATTTACCTCTATCTGGTTTGAAAACTGTCTTGCGTCACTTTCTGTTCCTTCCAGACCAGAAAAAGGTAATCAATAAAACTACACCAATGTATTATGTTGTTATCCCAAATTTCATGATATTGTACTTGGACCACCTGCTCCTCCCACCAGCCCATATGCAGATTCGCATGGCTGGGGGTGAAGCAGGTACCCATCGCTGTGTCGCATATCTGATGAAAGAGCTCATTGTTGAATAAAAAATAGTTGCTCTTGAGACATCTCTCAATCATTGTTAGTATCATTTGAGTATGTTGCCGTAGTCTGAGGGGTCTGGCTCCTAAGAAATGTTTCACCGCCCGCAGCCCATCATCATGTTTGATGCTGGTATATAAAGTAGATACTACAGTTTATGATCATTGGAAATCCTAAGGAAGTCGCCCGTATCTTGTATGTTTATGGAAGGTTTCTGACAAAGCTGTTTAGGAATGAGTCTACATATTTTGAGGTGTTTTCAAAGGACCTCTCTATAGCAGAGATTATAGGGAGTCCTGGGGGATTCATTGCATCCATTGAATTAAATACATTTCAGGTGTAGTGGGATTGTCGATTTTTAAATACAAAAATGAATCCCTGCTAATTAGACACCGGGTCTTCCAGTCCTGCAATTCACAATTATATTCAGTCTAGGTTGTTAAAATGACATCCTTTGTTATTCTCGCATAACATATGGTATTGTTTAACTGCTCATAGGCTTCAGCCGTATACTTAGTTCTTGCCCACAACACCACATTGCTCCCTTTATCCGAATTTCTTACAATACAATCATTGTTATTTGATAACTTGTTCATCAATGCATAGTATGCCTTCTGCTTCTGCGTACTGACATGCTTTTTATTGTTTACACTGGTATGCAGGTTCTTTATCTCATTAGTCACTAGTTCACTGTAAATATCAAAATTGTCTTTTGCTGGTGCAGGCACAAATAGGGATCTAGGCCTAAACCCAGTTGGTGCTCCTCCATGTATGTCTACAATTTGTTCAAGTGCTAGTGTTTCCTCGTTATGTATTGTTGTTTCCCCATCTGTATTTTCATTCTCAAGTTCTCTTAAATCCATCATTAAACTCCTATCTGCCACATTTGTCGCCGTTTGTGGTTGATCTGATCTCGGATAAGACAAGAAATGTTTCTTTAATTTGAGCATCCTTTTAAATTAGAACAGGTCAATGCGTGTTTGTACATAGTCCATATCCGAATCGATGCGAAAAGATAAACCCAATTTTAAAATTCTCTCTTCTTGATCAGATAAAATTATGTCTCTTAGATTGACAATGATATTATCATTTGCCGCATCCATTCCTTTGTCGCCCTTTGTGGTTGATCTGATCTCAGATAAGACAAGAAATGTTTCTTTAATTTGAGCATCCTTATAAATTAGAACAGGTCAATGCGTGTTTGTACATAGTCCATATCCGGATCGATGCGAAAAGATAAACCTAATTTTAAAATTCTCTCTTCTTGATCAGATAAAATTATGTCTCTTAGATTGACAATGGTATTATGATTTGCCACATCCATTCCTTCGACTGCTTGTTCCATTTCTTTTTCTCCATTGATTCGTCTTTTCCTGGCGCCTTTCCTCCTCTTGTTCCTCTGCCTCTTCCTCTTGGAGGCTTTGGGTTTGATATTTGTAGTCTGGGTCTGAGATTGAATCGCCGGTCTTGACGTAAAAAATCTAATTTCTCAATGACTGTGGGGTGGGTCCTTTTGCCAGGCCACTTGGTCCTTCATCAGCGGTGACGTCTACTTCTGAGGTTACCAAGCTACTTTGATGCGCCCTTCGTTTTAGAGAAGTAGCGGCAGGTCACAAGAGACTAAACCGAAGGATATATATCTGTATATATATATATATATATATATATCTATATATATATATAGATAAGCTACTGGCGGTCGCCAGTGGGTCGTTATAGTTAGGACCTATTATCCATAGGAAATCCGCAACATTCTATTTGGAATAACTTTGGTGCCGGTTGACGGATCTTCGTGAAATTTTCAAAACTCGTGGCCCGCTCCGGTCCGGTCCGCTCCTATTCTGAAAGTCTCCGGGTGATTCGTCAAGTGGGGGCCGAGAAAAAAGGGGGGTCGCAAAACGTGTTTTCCCCATGCAATTTTCCATAGGGACCGTTAGTCGCAGCTACAGCCCGAACTGCTGAACGGAATTACACCAAATTTGGCAGAAAGGTAGACCTTGGTTCAGAGGCATGCCTTTTGCTTAAATGGTGTAAATCCGTTCAGTAGTTGCTGAGAAAATCAAAAGTAAAATCATAGATTTATCTGGGCGGAGCCTAACCACACATCTCATCGCGAGATCTGATTGGCTGTCAGCACTTCATCGAAGAAGTATTGGCAGCCATCTTGGGACCAATATACATGATAGTACCTCATTAAAAAGCATTGCAGTTAATAGAAGGTTTTAAGACTTTAGTTACATTATAAATCATTTGTTGATGGTACCATACTCATTTTAGGAATTGTGGTGTGTTCTAGGGTGATTTTACTATGTGAAAAAGCCTTCTGCTGGGATATCATGAATCATGTTTGAGAGAAAACTATTTTCTCATGCTTTTCCCACAGAGGTTTGGAAGGTGATCTTTAAGCTAAACTGAGAGCATATTTTCTGTAAATTCACATTATCTTTCTCAGTCATGTGAGAATGAAGTCTGACATTCTCAGTAATACATGTACATCCAACAAGGGCAGAGACTGTCAGTTGATTCCTTTGTGTTCTACTGCAGCTTCCCAGAGTGTTCTAAAGAACAACTAGAGCGCTAACAGTCCTTCTTATGACAAACGTATGGCACACCTGAAGCCATCTTGATTGAAATAAAGTGGTAACACTTAAAACATTTAATTTAAAAAGAAACAAAATGAGGGGGTTCATTTTGCCATAGAAAGTATGATTAGTGCTGCAGAAAGAAAAATTAGGGCACATTTTGAGTGAATTCTCAAATCCTCTTCTATTTCATTAAAAAATTCTGACATGCAGACTGAAGCATGCACTTTCAATACCAGCAGCATACTTCCCTGGTGAGCAGTAGCTTTATTACAGTGATCTAATGAGCAACTAGAGTGCTAACATTCAGAATTTATGTCAAATGTGTGACACATCTGAATGCCTTCTTGATGAAACCAAAGTAAACAAGCATTGAAAATGCAATAGATCTCGCCCTCGTTTAAGTTAAAGCAATTCTGTTTGTAATTAGGTGGCTTTTTAGCTTTGCTTGTATTAGTGTTTTTCAAACTTTCATGTACATAACATGCATATGTATGCATATATGTATATGTATGCATGTATTTATATATGTATTTATATAGATATGCAGATTATATATATGTTTATATATGTACGTGTATATATATACACATATATATATAAATGCATATGTATATATATGCATATATATATGTGCATATGTGCGCGTGTAGAGAGAGGTAGAGAGGTAGAGGTGTAGAGGTAGAGGTGTAGAGGTAGAGGGGTAGAGGTAGAGAGGTAGAGGTAGAGAGGTAGAGGGGTAGAGGTGTAGAGCGGTAGAGGTGTAGAGAGGTAGAGAGTAGTAGCGAGAGAGGTAGAGAGAGGTAGAGAGGTAGAGAGTGTGTAGCAGAGAGTAGTAGAGAGTAGTAGAGAGAGTAGCAGAGAATGAGTAGTAGAGAGTAGTAGAGTAAGTAGTTGAGAGTAGTAGAGAGTGAGTAGTAGGGTGAGTAGTAGAGAGTGAGTAGTAGAGAGTGAGTAGTAGAGTGAGTAGTAGAGAGTAGTAGAGAGAGTAGTAGAGAGTAGTAGAGAGTGAGTAGTAGAGAGTGAGTAGTAGAGTGAGTAGTAGAGAGTGAGTAGTAGAGAGTGAGTAGTAGAGAGTAGTAGAGAGTGAGTAGTAGAGAGTGAGTAGTAGAGAGAGAGTAGTAGAGAGTAGTAGTAGAGAGTAGTGGAATAGTAGAGAGTGAGTAGTAGAGAGTAGTAGAGAGTGAGTAGTAGAGTGAGTAGTAGAGAGTAGTAGAGTGTGAGTAGTAGAGTGAGTAGTAGAGAGTAGTAGAGAGCGAGTAGTAGAGAGTGAGTAGTAGAAAGAGTAGTAGAGAGTGAGAAGTAGAGAGAGTAGTAGAGAGTAGTAGAGTAGTAGACAGTGAGTAGTAGAGTGAGTAGTAGAGTAGTTGAGAGCGAGTAGTAGAGAGTGAGTAGTAGAGAGTGAGTAGTAGAGAGTGAGTAGTAGAGAGTAGTAGAGTGAGTAGTAGAGAGTGAGTAGTAGAGAGAGAGTAGTAGAGAGTGAGTAGTAGAGTAGTAGAGAGTGAGTGGTAGAGAGAAGTAGAGAGTAGTATAGTGAGTAGTAGACAGTAGTAGAGAGTGAGTAGTAGGGAGAGTAGTAGAGAGTAGTAGAGTAGTAGAGAATGAGTAGTAGAGAGTGAGTAGTAGAGAGAGTAGTAGAGAGTGAGTAGTAGAGAGTAGTATAGAGTGAGTTGTAGAGAGTGAGTAGTAGAAAGTAGTAGAGAGTGAGTAGTAGAGAGTGAGGAGTAGAGAGTGAATAGTAGAGAGTGAGTAGTAGAGAGAGAGTAGTAGAGAGTGAGTAGTAGAGAGTAGTAGAGTGAGTAGTCGAGAGTGAGTAGTAGAGAGTAGTAGAGAGTGACTAGTAGAGTAGTAGAGAGGGAGTGGTAGAGAGTAGTAGAGAGTAATAGAGAGTAATAGAGAGTGAGTAGTAGAGAGTTAGTAGTAAAGAGTAGTAGTAGAGAGTAGTAGAGAGTGAGTAGTAGAGAGTGAGTAGTAGAGAGTAGTAGAGAGAGAGTAGTAGAGAGTAGTAGAGAGTGAGTAGTAGAGAGTAAATAGTAGAGAGTAGTAGAGAGTGAGTAGTAGAGAGTACTAGAGAGTGAGTAGTAGCGGGTGAGTAGTAGAGAGTATTAGAGTAGTAGAGAGTGAGTAGTAGAGAGTAGTAGAGAGTGAGTAGTAGAGAGTGAGTAGTAGAGAGAGAGTAGTAGAGAGTGAGTAGTAGAGTAGTAGAGAGTAGTCAGTCAGTGTCAGTCAGTCAGTGTGTCAGTGTCAGTCAGTCAGTCAGCGTCAGTCAATCAGTCAGTGTCAGTCAATCAGTGTCAGTCAGTGTCAGTCAGTCAGTCAGTCAGTGTCAGTCAATCAGTGTCAGTCAGTGTCTGTCAGTCAGTGTCAGTCAGTGTCATTCGGTGTCAGTGTCAGTCAATCAGTGTCAGTCAGTGTCAATCAGTCAGTGTCAGTCAGTCAGTGTCAGTCAGTCAGTGTCAGCTAGAGAAGCTCTGCTGACCTGGTTCTCTGGCGGCTCTAAAGCAGCTCTGCTGACCTGGTTCTCTGGCTCTAAAGCAGCTCTGCTGGCCTGGTTATCTCCCTCTAAAGCAGCTCTGCTGACATGGTTCTCTGGCTCTAGAGCAGCTCTGCTGACCTTGTTTCCCTACCTCTAGAGCAGCTCTGCTGACCTGGTTCTCTCCCTCTAAAGCAGCTCTACTGACCTGGTTTCTCTCCCTCTAAAGCAGCTCTGCTGACCTGGTTTCCCTGGCTCTACAGCAGCTCTGCTGACCTGGTTCTCTGGCTCTAGAGCAGCTCTGCTGACCTAGTTCTTAGGCTCTAGAGCAGCTCTGCTGACCTGGTTCTGTGGCTCTACAACAGCTCTGCTGACCTGGTTCTCTGGCTCTAAAGCAGCTCTGCTGACCCGGTTCTAAGGCTCTAAAGCAGTTCTGCTGACCTGGTTCTCTCGCTCTAGAGCAGCTCTGCTGACCTGGTCCCTTGGCTCTAAAGCAGTTCTGCTGACCTGGTTCTCTGGCTCTAGAGCAGCTCTGCTGACCTGGTCCCTTGGCTCTAAAGCAGCTCTGGTGACCTGGTTCTCTCCCTCTAAAGCAGCTCTGCTGACCTGGTGTCTCTGGCTCTATGGCAGCTCTGCTGACCTGGTTCTCTGCCTCTAGAGCAGCTCTGCTGACCTGGGTCTCCGGCTCTAGAGCCGCTCTGCTGACCTGGGTCTCTGGTTCTAGAGCAGCTCTGCTGACCTGCTTCTTGGGCTCTAGAGCAGCTCTGCTGACCTGGTTTTCTGGCTCTACAACGGCTCTGCTGACCTGGTTTCTCTGGCTCTACAGCAGCTCTGCTGACCTGGTTCTCTGCGCTCACAATGCATGCACCCGACTTCGCGAAAATATATTGCAAAATAATATAAGTTTATTATAAGTACAAATATATTATTTTTATGAATATCTTAGATAATCTCTTGCCCTAATATGTCCATTAAACACACATACATATCATTTTGGAACATAATTTTTTTTTTGCGGGAGTCGGGGGGATTAATTAAGGTTTCCTTCATTGTGAAAAACGATTGTCCCAGATCGATTCCACAGCATCCATTCTTTTCTTTGCCGTCAAGGAGGCTCATAGCAATGCCACTGCTGCTGGCAAAGAGACAAGTGGCCTTGCTTTGGGGTGCAGCTTCCCCCCAACAGTGAGGGATTGGGTCAAAAATGTCACATACTGTAGGGACCAATTGTCTTGCTACTGGGTATTATTACCGACGCAATCCCGCCCCAAGGACATCTGGGGCCCATTTACAAGTTCCGCCACCGCGGACGACCCCTGACACAATAGGTACTGGAGAACGGACCTCGGTCCGCCCTGGAAAAAGGTTTTTGGTTAACACTGTTGAGATTGAAATGCATTTATGATATGACCTGCATGTAGTGGTGCGAACCAGTGGACTGTATTCTATCTTCTGTGTTGTGGATCCAGTCCAACATTATATGGTGTATTATTGTCTCCCTAGCAGGCTGGCTGACCTGACAGCTAAGTAATGTACTGCACTTTTGTGTTATTGTTTAATGTCTCTTATACGAAATGCCAATAAAAACAATAAAAAAAAGATATACTCATCGCAGTCCTGGACAACGATTCCTTGGTCTTTGGTGCAGTCCCACTCAATCTGCACCTGTGGCTGAGCCATACTGGCCACCAGTATATTAACAGTTCCGTGTTGATCTCGCAGTCCACCTTGTCACGCCAAAGGTGAGGCGACACAATTTGAGCGTCGGAGTGGCTGTCCACCAGCCAAGTCTCAGTTCAAGGTTCCAGGGTGATTTCAGGATCCACCCATTGTGTGTTGTTCTCCAAAATCATGGGTGGATTCTTGCCTATTCTGCTTCTTCATCCCTCATCGTTCTTGTCACTCTGGTTGTCCTTTCTCTTCCACTCTCCACCAGCCATCGAGCCAGTCCATTGCCTCAGCGGGGTCCATGAAGAACCAGCTTTTGCCCTCAGCCTCCACACGCATTTTCGCAGGAAACAGCATAGCGTACTTGATTTCTCTATCCCTGAGTGCCTTTTTTACCTCCATAAAAGAACGTCTTTGTTTCTGGACTTTAGCGTGGAAATCAGGGAAAAATGTGATTGTGCAAATTCGAGGGGGGAGGCACAACAAGCCGTCTGGAGAATATGGTCCTGGTCTCGAAAGTTAAACACTCTCGCCAGGATAGCTCGAGGGGGCGCCCCCGGCTTGGGCCTACCCCGTGATACAGAGGGCTCTCCGAATAGAGAAGTAGTTGGAGAGGTACTTAGGCTGCAGGTGCTTGGTCACAAGTTCTTCAAGAAAAAGGTCCACTGCTGGCCCCTCGGCCCTCACCAGTACCCCTAGGATGCAGACGTTGTTCCGCTGCAATCTTCCTTCATAGTCGTCGAGTTGGGCCACAAGGAGCTCGGTGCATTGTAGTTGAGACTTGTTTTTTCAAGGTAGATGCATCGGCGACAAATTCTTGTGTAACATCCTCCACCTCCTTCACCCAAGAGTCCATTATACGTAGGTCTGCTCTGAGCAAGGATATATCCATGGTGACTGAGTCAATACGACCCTCCAATGATGTGTGTATGCTATTGATGGCTGCCAGGACGTCTTGGAGTGTGGGTGGTTCTTGCTCGCTCGCCTTCTATTGAGTGTCCTGTTCCAAACCCAAATTTGGCTGACCCCCAACTTGTGCCTTCTGCAATGCAAATGTATCAATTTTTTGCTGGTGCATGGAGCGACTTCCCTTGATCGTCGCCATGTTGTAATTGAGACCGCAAGCTCCACAAGTAGGGGTACTCACCACCGCCTACCGTAAAAAAGACCACGTGGCCTGCCGGCTTCTCCCCCTCCGCAGGGCAACGGTCTCTTGTTAGAAGGCTTTTGGGTCTAGGTCTCAAGACGGAGTGTTCTAGTGCCCATCCTTATATGTCAGTCTAAAGGGCGACGCCACAAGTTACCCTCATGTGAGGGCAGTAGTTGTTGGGAGCCCAGGTAGGCAGCACTAATCTTCCCTTGTCCCCGGTGCCCCCTCAGGTCCCGTACCAACCTTGTGAGAGTGGACCCTTGTCAGGGCCCTGCAGTTGCCTGGCAGGCGTTACGCCACTTTTCGGTTAATCAGTGCTTGTATCCTTGGGTCAGGCCTTCCAAGCGTGCTGATCCTCCACTGCCCCCCCCACACCTTTCAAATATGTCCACATTATTGGTTGTGGGTCAATTGTTACAAAGAGACCACAAGATAGGCTCCAGAACTAGGCCCTGGGTCGGGGGAGCTCTCAGAGTCAAGGCAACTGGGGGGAAAACTATGTTTTGAGTGGTGCCTCCACCTCACTCATACATCTGAGTTAGTAGCCCTGGGTGTTGCGATTCATGGCACCTTCTGTGCAGACTAAATGGTTTTAGGGCTGACCAAGCCCTGTGTCACCGGCGTTGGGCTCCGCGCTCCGCGGGGGAGAGGAAAAACCAGCACACCACCAGCACCAACAGCCAGTGCGCTCCACCGATCTCCAGGTGGCCAATGGGAGCGCCCACTCGTATGGCCAGTTGAGCGGTCCCCCACTGGCAGAAGTCCACGCGTGCCATCACCAGCGTGGAACATGTATAAATTATGTGCCCGAACCCACCTCCCCATGTCCGGGCACTCACCTACGTGAGTCCGAGGCTGCTCCACTCTAACAGGCCTCAATGTTCCGACTGCTCCTCCCACTTGCCGTTCGTGCTTGGGACGGCATCTATCACTCCCTGCCACCTCTGGGGATTCGCGCACCGGGATTCATTTCCTGTAGGATTATTTAAGGGACGAGAATCTCCGGGGCCAGAGCTGCGCTAGCGAGCGGCCATTTTCTCCAGCAGTTGGCCACGCCCCCCCATATTCTGCTAATCTTGGATGCATTGCATAAAAAGAACAGCAACCAAGCAGAAGCAATCCTTAAAGAAGGAATTCACTTCAGTGGATACAGCTTTTACATGTACCTGCAGCTTGCAAACCGTGTTGTTTCACAAAGCTACAAATGAAAAATCTAAACACATTAGGGAAGTCATTCAAAATCAATACACAGAAGACCAAATGCCTAGATGTCCTGAAATGATGATCCGGTCACGCTATCTATTAAATATAATCATACCCTACATGTATCAATATAGTACTACAATACCTGCCAGGCTGACTCATATATTAAAGGCCCCACAGGAATCATAGAGGCAGACTGAATGAATTAATACATTTGTAAAGCATACAGTGACCTAGACAAGTATCTATCGCTAGACTTGACAGAATGACTATTTTCCCATCTCGAGATGATCGGAAATCCTGTATTGCTTGTAGGATGGAAACTGATTGGCTTGGTTGCGGTAGAGCTGGGCATGGTGGAAGGTGAAGGTTTATTATTGGGGGTTAGTATAGGCCTTGTAAATGTATCTATTTGTTCCTGCAAGACTTGGTCCCCAGATTGTTTGTCCTTCCCCATGACACAATCTGAAGGACTCCCAGCCCCCTGTGTATCTCTAGGTATTAAAGGCCCTACTGAACAGTGCCATCTGCCATCACAAGGCAGGCCCATCCAGAATAGGCCCGGTCACAGCGCAGCAGGTTGCCAGGGGGTGGCCCTCAAGCCCAAAGGATTCTCTTGGCCCCCGCTCTTCCTCTCATCCTGCAGGTCAGCAGTGCCCAGTCCATGGGTACTGCAGGACACTAGTCAACCCCAATAGCAGTTCCAGCCATCTTGTAGGCCCCCAATGATGAACCTCACTAAGGTCGCAGAGGCCCTTCCCACTTGGCAATAGGGCATATCAGGCCTTCCACAGTCTTGAGGAAGGCCCAGCCAGAATAGGCCCAACTGCAGCACCGCAGGTTGCCGGGTGCAGATGTTCAAGGCCCAGGGAGTCTTTGGACCCCAGTTCGGCCTTTGTGCCCAGGCTGCCCTGGGTCAGCCTCAGTAGCAGATTCGACCAGCCTGTAGGCTGTCAGTCATTGACCTCACCTGCTCATCAAGTCAGTCCTTCTACTCCAGTTACGGCAATGTTATAAACTCTGCAGTGGTGGTTTCTGGCCTCCAGGCCCCCACGGTGTCCCTAGTGTAGGGAGCCGGGTTTCACCAGCACTCATATTTCTAATTGCGGTGGTGTTTGAGGGAGGGGATAGAGTGTCCTTTCCATTCCAGGCCACTTCATGGCCCATAGGCCTCCTCGTCAGTGGTGTCGCCTCCGGGTCCATGGCAGCCACAGAAACCAAGCATTAGTCCCCAGGTCTCTCTACAACTGATGTGCAGGCAGATGTGGGGCAGCAGACTGATCAAGGTACCTGGATCTGTGCTATATGCAGAGTGCAACTGGAGTATCGGCGGAGCTCAGAAGAGAGCGATCGCCAAGTTCAGAGTTTTAGCCTCGCCAACTGTGAAGCTTTTTTTATCTTATAACCTTTTATCGCGTGAAATATCGCTAATGAGCAATGCTTCACGTTCTTTTCAAGATTTGTTCCTGTTGACTTGCACAGACTCTCATTCACCCCGTCGCAGATTTCAGAGATCTGTGTACAAGCCCTGGTCAGGGTAACTACTTTCCCCTCGCGCAGCTCCGTCTCAAGGAACTGCCCCCAGTGCCTTCTGGTGTCCCAGGTAGGTGTTCAAGGCCCTCCTCCACCCGCAGGCTCCTGCCTGCGCCTCATCCCTGGTGGTCCAGTGGAAGAGGCTGCCTTTTTGCCTATTTTCGCTTTTTGCCTCAGTTTTTTCCTTTTTTGCCTTCTTCCCGCCGCCGCTGCCCTGCGGCCTGTCCCCCCTGCGTGTTCCCACTCCCGCCTCCCAACTGCTTTCCCTCCACCCGACCCCTTCTTAAGGGTGGCCGCTGCACAACAAGGTGAGCAGACCTCTGACCTCCTAGTCAGGGTAAGTACTCTCCTGTCGCGCAGCTCCGATACTTAAGGTGCTGCCCCCAGCGCCTTCTGGTGTCCCAGGTAGGTGTTCGAGGCCCTCCTCCACCCACAGGCTCCTGCCTGTGCCTCATCCCTGATCGACCAGTGGAAGAGCCTGCTCTTCTGCTGGTTCGCTCTGTCAGCCTTTTTCAGAATTTTTCTGTTTGCTCTGTATTCTGTCTTTTTCTATTTTCTTTTTCTGTCTTTGCCTTTTTGTCTATTTTGGCTGTTTGCCTCTGTTTTTTCCTTTTTAGGTCTCACCTGACCCAGTGCATGCGCTGGTCTGGCGAGACATTTTGCGAGGGCTCCAAAAAGTGCTACCAGGCCAGCCTAGACCTACAGTGCATGTGAGCGGGCACGCGCGTCACACTTTCTCCGTGAGGCTTCCATAGATTGCAGCAGTTAAAACAAGCATTGGCATAGCCAATAGGTCTCGCTTTTGGGACCTTATACTTATAAGGTCCCAAAGGCGAGACCTATTGGCTATGCCAATGCTTGTTTTCCTTCTTCCCGCCACTGCTTCCCTCGTGGCCCCTCCCCCCTTGTGTTCCCGCTCCCGCCACCCAGCTGCTCTCTCTATCCCCTCCCTCTACTTAATGGCGGGCGCTGTTCGGCCATGCTGCTGGCGCGCCAAAGACAGGCGGTCTGTGCCCATCTGCGACCTGACCATGACCAGCGCCAGGGACCCTGGTCCCCCAAACCCCCGCCGCTACGACCCCAGCACTCTCCACGCACTCAACCCTGGATGCAACAACTGCCAGCCCTTGACGCCGAGAACTCCCAAGGCCCGTTCTCCTGCAGACACTGACTCTGCACCTTCCCCCGCCTCCGGACCCAGACAGCCACACCAGCGTACACAAACCCCTGAGCTACATCCTCCTCAACGTGCGCTCCACACACAGACACTGGGTAGAAGTTTGGGACCTCCTCAACACACACTCGCCTGACGTCACCTTCCTCACAGAGACCTGGATCAACGCCAGCTCTGCTCACGACATCACAACCGCCAACCCCGAAGGATACAAGATCCTCAGAGGAGGCCTCTCAATCATCCAAAAAAGCTCCCTTCGACTGACAACCTCTAACCCGGACACGCCTCGCCCCTCCATGGAACACATCCACTTCTAGTTGCATCCCAACCCCAGATCAGCACTCTGTGGGACACTCTCCTACAGACCACCAAGACCTTGCTCCCCGTTCAGCAATGCCATCGGAGACTACATCACTCCCCACGCCCTTGCCTCCACAGACTACATACTGCTAGGAGACCTGAACTTCCACCTAGGCGGGGGACGCTAGAGAGCCCAGAGCAAGATGGCTGCACTTTAGTGCTGCTCTGCTGGTCAAGACAACAATCCGCCAAATATCCTGCTTAATTGGCGCCATCCACAGCTGACTGTAATATTTCCTGACTTCTGAGGCTCAGATGAGCATACTGAAGTTGTTGCTGCGGCTCTACAATGCACTGGGACGTATGTTTTTGCAGTGTTATCCTGATTTGCGCAAGATGGCGGCTCCGGGGTGCCCTGGCTGCTCAGATCTGCTGACGAGACTCTCCCTTGCCCTGCTGCTGTATTGTGGATTGGAGGCGTTCGCATCTAGGCACTGCATTACCAGGGGATCTCACGCCGACTGGTGTATTGTGTGTCTCCTGCAGAGTGGTCCTGCGGATCGGTTCGGACATCCGCCATTACCATAGCTGTGGGCGCGAGGTGAGCTCCAGGAGTTACGCCCCCCCTCCTGCGCGGGTGTGTGCCGCTGTGGGGTGCGTTGTGTGGCGGAATAATCCTGCTGCTCCGCTCAGACATCCGCCATTACCGGAGCTGTGATCGCACGGTGTGCTACCGGCGCTGTGGCCTCCCTCCTTCCTGCTCTGCTGGCGGCCGCGCAGAGTGGCGGTTTGGAGCCTGTCTCTGCGGCGATCTGTGTGTCCTGACTCGCACTGCGGTGGCTGCCCTCCGTATCGAACTACTCTCTGCAAGGCCCGGATATATTGGTGTGTGGAGCCCGCTTGACAGCGCAGCCTGGACAGCGGCGGCAGAGCGCGATCTTCATCTTGGGCGCCATGTCCCTGGCTGGAATCAACCTGCGGCGGAGCCGGGTGTCATGGCATTGTCCGCCCTGCAGAGAAGTGTAGTGACTGTTGGCAGGCCTGGAGGTGGACACACATATATCAATAGTGTGGACTGTGGTGTACAGATAAGTGTGTGCATTTCACTCAGTTTTATTTACTGTGGCTCTCCAGTCTCTTCAAGCTAGGTCTGCACAGCTGGGCCTCTGTGTGGGCTGTCATAATAGCTGGCGGGTACTGCTTTTGATGCCTGGTATCCTAGATATACTCCTGTGTGCCGGGATATTTATCTCACAGTCTGCTGCTATTGCTGGGAGGAACTGGGCCTCTGCGAGCTGCATACCAATATATTTATATCCTCCATATCCTTTACTGTGAATGCAGGCAGACTGTTCTGTGGGGATGCTGGCTGTGTGCCTTGTGCTTTGATGTACTCTCTGGATTGGCTGCTCAGGGCTATACTGGTTTCGGTGTTGTGGAGGTGCTCTCCCCTGGATCTACAATAAATCTGGTCCTGAAACCTGAATGTTCTGACAAGTGGTGGCCCTGCTCCTGTACCTTCAGGCTCCGTCTTTTGCTGCAAATCAGCCTGTGACTGCTTGGGGTGCTGCACTGCTCGTAGGGGATTGGGGGGCCGAGCGCCTGTTGGTCAGCTGCATGCAAATCAATATCTGAGGCAAACATCAGTCTTTTCTTACTGTGGTACAATATGTGGTGGGGTTCAGGCTCACGTTCAATCCTCAGCTGGGCTCTGGGTCTGTGGCGATCTGGCCACGACTGCCTCTCTGATCTTTGTTTTGATCACTGCTTGCGTTGGATCGCAGCCACAATGAGGAGGACGGACAGGCAGCAGAGCAAGTTGCACTTTGAAACCATAAAACCAACGAAAGCTCTGGCTCTTAATGCCCCGGACACAGACCCAGATCATGAGGCGGGATCGACTACAAAACTAGAGCGCCTGATGTTAAGCATGCAGCAGAGCTTGCACTCTAAAGACAAAATTGATCACATTAATCTACGTATGGACAACATGACGGTGAAAATAGATAAGCATGGCACGCAGCTAGTGGAGGCAGAACAATGGATATCAACTATGGAGGATCACGTGGAGGCTGTTAGTTCCTCATGCGCCAATATGAAGAAGCTTCTGGAGGTGATAAGTACAAAGAACGAGGATACTGAGGCTCGGTCTCGAAGAAATAACCTTCGTATCACGGGTATTTCAGAGACCACCAACACTGGGCCCATGGAATCATTTGTCGAGACGCAGGTGGTATCTCTTCTGGGTGCTGATCAGTTTTCCAAGGTGTTCATTGTGGAGCGGGCTCACCGCTCCCTGGCTGTCCGCCCTGTGCTTGGAGCGCCACCTCGCCCTATCATAGCCAGACTACTGAACTATCGGGACCGAGACACAGCACTTCGTCTGGCTAGGGAGAAAAGCGCTCTTGATTATCAGGGAATGAGGGTTGAAATCTTTCCAGATTTTACTGTGGCCGTGCTGCAGGCGCGTCGAGAATTTCAAGCTGTCAAAAAGAAATTGCAATCCCTCCACATCCAGTATGCCATGCTATACCCTGCCCGTCTGTGAATCCAGCATGCGGGAAAGGCACGCATTTTCACAACGCGCAAAGACGCACTTCAATATATTCGACAGATTGGGTGGCAGGAATCCAGTCGTGAAAGGGGCGCTGACTCGCACTCTGAGGACTGATCACCTGGGCCTCAAAGTGTTGGTTCCACTGAGTTGCACTGTCTCTAACAGATCAGGTTGCCTACTGAATAGCATGGCCGCTTATTGTCAGTGCCTTATTTGGTTATTAGTTACTATTTGTTCTTTTCCTGTATCACATGCTAGGCTCTATTGGTAATATGTTGCCTGTCAAATGTGTTAGACTTGTGTATTGCAGGTTGTGTACTCTACATGATTGCTCTTTTCTAGTATCCTGTATAGGGGGCCATCAACTGTTCATATGCTGCTGGTTGGTTGGCCTACCACTTTGGTCTTGACCCACCCTGTTAACTCAGGGGGCTGATGGCTACCAGTGACCCACAGTATGGGTATTCCCCACAATGTTTTTCCTTTTGTTCTGGTGCTCTATAGCGCCTTTGTAAGGTGGTTTAATGCCTTTCCTTGTGATAGTTCCAAGGATTTACAGACACAATTGTGTGTCTGCGGTTTTGTGTTGGACAAGGGCTTTCGCAGCAATTGTTTTTATGCTGCTGTGGGTGGGGGGATGGTTGGGGAACACTACCACATTCTTAGAGCTTTGAATGCAATATATTGGCAGAGCAAGCTTTATACTTACCTCTTTCATTTGGGCAATGGCACAGATATACTCTCCATTATAGAAAGACATGACTGATCCCAAACCATCCACACTATCGTGGTTGAGTTGGAATGTTAGAGGGCTCAATAACCCTAAAAAAGTGCGGCAGGTACTGGCATACCTTGATCGTCATCATATACAGGTC
Organism: Triturus cristatus; assembly: GCF_964204655.1. Taxonomy (NCBI): domain Eukaryota; kingdom Metazoa; phylum Chordata; class Amphibia; order Caudata; family Salamandridae; genus Triturus; species Triturus cristatus. The sequence continues at coordinate 1,011,842,577 of NC_140587.1, read as the reverse complement.
GCTCTATGACAGGAGACCCACCTTACCAAATGCACTGCTACCACTGTTGCAACAAGATGGGCGGGGGTGAGGCTAGCTGCATCTTACTCCTCTTATGCGCGAGGAATAATGATTCTTATAAAGAAGGGCATTTCTTTTGTACCTATACACGTAGAGGAGGATGATGCAGGGTGATACATTATAGTGCAGGGTACGTTATATGGCACGCAGATGGTTATCGTGAACCTTTATGGTCCAAACGTTGATGATCCTGCTTTTTATGACACATTATGGGGCAAGATATATAAACTACCTTCGTCAGCCATTATTTGTGGTGGTGATTTTAACACTGTTTTAAATCCTGTATTGGACAGAATGTCAACAGTAGATCCTCCCCCTAGGAAAGCCATGGTGTCTGTGCGTGATGGTATGGTGTCCTTAGGGCTTACAGACATCTGGCAGTTGAGGCATCCAGCCTCCCGGGAAGGTACATGCCACTCCTTTGCACGTCAGTCATGGTCACGCATTGATTTCTGGCTTGTCACACAAGATGTCACCACGTGGGCTGTACAGATTAAGCATCTGCCGCGGACATTGTCTGATCACTCCCCGGTGCTCCTCAGTACGTCTCTGCCCTCTCACATCCTTCTCAATTCCAATGGCAACTGCAGTTGTCCTCACTACAAGATCAGGTTTTTTGTGAGGGCATCCGTGAGGCTATAGCAGACTACTTCTTGCACAACACGGGATCGGTTCAGACTATCGGAACGCTTTGGGAAGCATTTAAAGTGACTATACGGGGGACCTGTATAGGTCTGCAGGCTGGGGTGCTAAAGTCCCTGCGCCACACTATGGCTACACTTGAGAGAGAATTATGCGATCTCGAACGCTGTTATGAGCAAACAGCAGATCCAACTACGCTGGTGGGTATAAGAGCTAAAATGACAGAGTACAACGAGGTGGCGGAGCAAGAAATTAGGCATATGTCGCGCCGAGGTACTGCTCGGTATTATGGCGAAGCTGGCAGGCCGGGCAGAGCACTGGCCAGCCGTATTGTTGAGCCACACCACAAAGCCTGTCTGATCAAAGAGATCATTGCAGATGATGTCACGCATTATGATACACCCAATATACTTAAGACCTTTGCGGAATATTATGCGGAGATGTATGCACATCGCCAGGCAGCAGATGAGGCGGAACTTGCGCAATATTTAGATGATGTTGCATTGGTGTGGCTTTTGCGGAGGCAGCAAAAGTTCCTAATGCGTCCCCTTACCTTAGATGAACAGCGGGATGCGATTGTCGCGCTACCTAATGGAAAGTCTGCTGGTACCGATGGATTGCCGTCGAAATTCTACAAAGAATATATAGATCTGCCTGCCTTCTCCAGTTATATGAAGAAGCATACGAGACGCAATGCCTACCGCCAACTCTGCGTGAGGCACTCGTGATTACGCTATTAAAACCTGATGAATCGCCGGAGAGGTGCGACTCCATTATTGTTGAGTAATACCAATGTTAAAATTTTAGCGAAGGTATTAGCGAATAGATTGAAGCTGCTGCTTCCAGTTATGGTCCTCCCTGATCAATCTGGGTTTGTCCCAACTCGTTCTACGGCCCATAATTTAGGAACGCTCTTTGCTGTAATGCATGTACTCGAGCCCACATTACCGGCGGTTGCGGCGCTACTAGATGCTGCAAAGGCCTTTCATTCTATTTCCTGGTCTTATATGTTTGCAATTTTGCATCGTATGGGTGTCCCTTTTATTTTTACTAATTGGATCAAACTGCTTTATACTAACCCGCTAGCTCGTGTGAGGGTTAACGGTCACCTATCGGAGACTTTTACCATTCGGCGTGGCACGCGGCAGGGCTGCCCGTTATCACCTTTACTGTTTGCGCTCATACTCGAACCGTTGGCGTGTATTTTGAGGCAACGCTATGCGCAGGCAGCATTACGTTTTTATCAGCGCCCATTGGGGGTCTCCATGTATGCTGATGACATGGTGTTGTATGTACGTAACCCCGCTACACACCTTGCACAGCTCATTCGGGAGTATATAAGATTTGAATGGTTCTCTGGATTGGGTATTAACTGGTCCAAATTGCTCATACTACCCCTTACAGATAACAAACACCGCGTCGACCTAGACTATCCCTTAGCCTGGTGTACTGACGCTGTGAAATACTTAGGTATATGGCTTCATAGGGATCCACAAACGGTCGTACAATCTAATTATGGCACGGCCGTCACACATCTCGAGGGGCAAGTATGTAGGTGGATTAAATTACCCTTATCCTTTGCAGATCGCATAGCACTCATGAAGATGATAGTCCTCCCACGCTTTTTATACCTATTTTTAAACGTACCGTGCAATTAACGCAACATTTTTTTGGTCAGCTCCGCTCTCTCTTGATCACGCTGGCATGGGGAGGTAAAAAGCCTTGTCTCAAATGGGAAACACTTACACTTCCTTACGAGCAAGGGGGGTTCGCAGCGCCAGACTTTGATTTATACCATCTCTGTGCGCAGGCCCATTACGCATATTATTGGCAGCATGACCCAGCTTACATACCCCATGTGGCAGTGGAGGCTGGTGCGGTGCACCCATTACCACTTAAAGCTATGATAGTTAACACACAGTCTTTGAGAATGGGGAATTTGACACTGTCCAAACTATAGCTAGGGCCTGGCATGAGTTAGGAAAACGGGCAAGGAAATTACCGTTATATGCCCCTGGCATGCCCTTATTGCATCACTCCACGCTCTCTGTCACCCAAGAAACTGGTACGTTAAGAACCCTTCGTGACATGGATCTGATCACCATGGCGGATGCATATCCTGGGGGGCATTTTGTAACGTCAGACACTGTACCCACAGGGGGCAACACCACAGCCATGCAGTTGTTTGTTTACACTAAGCTGCGATCAGCCATGCGTATGTTGTATCCACAATTCCCTGCAGACCCACAACACTTGAAGCGTTGCAACTTATATACACTACCACATCTAGAGCCACGTTGGTCATGAGGCTATATGATGCCTCACTAGGGGAAGTGGCTGCAATGGATATGTCTGTGTTGTCTAAATGGAATGGCGTGCTCCCTGAATCACTTCCTGAACCAGAATGGGTTGCCTGCTGTCGTCTGACTGGACAGTTAACAGCGAACGGGAGCTTGCGATTGGTGCATTTTAAATATTTACACCAAATGTATTATACCCCGGCACAGCTGTATAAGTATGGATTGAGGGATTCTGACCAATGCAGGAGCTGTGGCGCCAATTTCTGTCACTTAGCCTGGGATTGTAGGAAGGTACATGAGTATTGGAGGTCTGTCACGCAAACTCTGCAGCAGATGGTGGGACTGCCCATAGCATGTACTCCACAGCTATGTCTATTGGGTGCTGTAACGAACATCAAGCCAACTCATAGGACATTTTTTGCTATATCCTTGCTATTCGCTAAACGCAGAGTGTCCATAGGTTGGGGGGGGGGGGGTAGGGCTGCGCCCTCCACTAAACTCTGGTTGCAGGACCTAACATATTGTCGGGATAAACTAACGTGCTATGCTGAGGAATTGCCAACTATGTCGAAGCATCGTGATATTTGGGGTCCACTCACTGCCTATCTGCTAACGGTATCTAATGTGTGAGGCATAGGTATGTTAGATATCTATTTACATTTTGTCCTCTCTGTTGATTGTCGTACTACTGTATTGTTTATCCTATTGTACGATGCCCTTTAGCATACTGCCAAGTTTGTGTATATCTATAGTGCCGAATTATTGTAATACTATGTGCTGCCGCATGATTTCTACAGAATGTCACTATTCTGCCAAAGCTCTGATTTGAGCAATTATATCTTGTTCTTTGTTTTGCATTTGAAAATGCACAAAAAAACATAAAATATAAAAAAAAACTTCCACCTAGACATCCTCAACGACCCCAACAACACCGCCCTCCTAGAGAACCTCGCCAACATTGGACTGAAACAACTTGTTTCCAACCCCACCCATACGGCAGGACACACTCTCGACCCCATCTTTGATGGAGGAAACAACATTCGCTTCAGTCACACCACGCAACCTCTCTGGTCGGACCACCACTGCATCCATTTCTCCTTGTCGAAACCCACCACACATAAGCTCATGCCACGCCTCCCACGCAGAAACTGGAACAAAATCACAGATGAACACCTCACCTCCACCCTCAGCTGTACTCCTACCTGTACCATGACAGACGCCAACACAGCAGCTAACGACCTTCACCAATGAAGCGCCAACTGGGCCAACACCTTTGCCCCCCCCTCCAGAACTCCGCCAGACGACCCAACACGAAAGCCACCCGGTTCACCACGGACCTCCAGGAATCCAAGCACTTGTGCCGATGACTGGAGAAAGCATGGAGAAACAGCAAAACCCCGGAAGCAGCACCGCCTACAAGGCCTCCACCACGGCACCCCACCAACTCATCAAATCAACTAAGAGAAACTTCATCCAGGACAGAATCCTCTCCAACTCCCACAACTCCAAGGGACCCTTCGTATTCATACAAGAATTCACCAGACCCCCCACAGCGAAACTACCTATGTCCCTCCCTCCCAAGACCTCTGCAACAAACTCAGCTCCTTCTTCCTCCACAAGATCAGGATTCTCTACGACAACTTTGATGACTAAGACCACGGCACCGACCCTCCACCAGCGAGCCACCCAGCAGACCCTCCACATCTGGACCCCTGCCACATCAGAAGACACCACAAAGACTATAAAAAGCATCCACTCCGGAGCACCCACTGACCCCTGCCTGCCGCACACCTTCAACAGGGCCGCCATCGCACCAGAACTACAAAGGGCAATCAACTGCGCCCTTGAAACAGCCACGTTCCCCAACAACTGGAAGCGCTCTGAAGTGAAACCCCTCCTCAAGAAGCCCTCTGCAGACCTAACTGACCTTAAGAACCACAGGCCCATCTCCCTTCTCCCCTTCCCCACCAAAGTCATCAAGAAAGTCATCAACACCCAGCTAACGCACTTCATAGAAACCAACAACATCCTCAACTTCTCTCAATTCAGATTCCGCAGCAACCACTGAGCACTGAGACCACCCTGATAGCTGCCGTTGTTCATAGCTGCCACTGACGACATCCGCACCCTCCTCGATCAAGGTCACACTGCCGCTCTCATACTACTAGACCTCTCAGCAATCTTCGACACCGTCTCTCACCGCACACTAGCCACCAGACTCCATGACGTCGGTATCCAGGGACTCCCGCCCTTCCTCTCCGAACCCACAGAGGTCAGATGCGGAGTACCCCAAGGATCCTCCCTCAGCCCCATACTCTTCAACATCTACATGGCCCCCCTTGCCACCATCGTCAGAAAACACAGACTCATTAGAATCATATGCCAACGACACCCATCTCATACTCTCCCTCAACAAGGAACCCAACATCACCAGGCACAGCTTCCAAGAAGGCACGGAGGATGTCACATCCTGGATAAGCAGCAGCTGCCTGAAGCTCAACTCGGAGAAAATGGAAGTCCTGATCCTCAGATCCACCCCATCCGCATGGGACAACACCTGGTGGCCCCCTGCCCTCTAAAGCCTGCACACCCCTTCGGTAACGCCTATAACCTCAGCATCATACTCGACTCCTCACTCACCATGAGCTACCAGATCAACACCGTGTCCTCCACATGCTTCGATACCCTCCACATACGCCGCAAGACCTTCAAATTGATCCCCCCGACTACAGGAAGACAGTCGCCCACGCACTCAGCACCAGCAGACTGGACTACGGAAACACGCTCTACGCCGGTATCAACAAAACATTCCTTTGCAAATTCCAGACCATCCAGAACGCCACAGCCAGACTGGTCCTCAGCCTCCCACGACACAGGACCAGATCACCCAGCACCTCCGCGAACTCCCTTAACTCCCTGTCTAAAAAAGAATAACCTTCAAACAGCTCACACACGCCTACTAAGTCCTCCATAAAACCAGACCCCAATACCTCAATGAAAGAATCTCCTTCCGCGCCCCCAAGAGAAACCTCCCCTCTGCCAACCTAGCCCTAGCCACAGTCCCCCGCATCCACAGGGCCAGAACTGGTGGCAGATCCTTCTCCTACATCACAGCCAAGACCTGGAACAAACTCCCCCTCAGCATCAGATGAAGCCTGACACTGCACCTATTCAGAAAGGACCTCAAGACCTGGCTCTTTGGATGACCACAGAGCTGTCTGTACCCCCCCACCCAGCGCCTTCAACCCTCTTGGGTGAATAGTGTGCTTTATCAATCCCTGATTGTTTGATTGTAGGAAGATGGCATGTTGTGTGCCATATGTTAAACATGCAGCCATCCCTCCAGGGTATATTTCGGCAAGCCTTTTCTGAGTGATGTAGGTTTTTTTTAAGGTAATTAAACTGTATTAGTATGAACCATGCATTATTTGAGACTTTGATTACTTGCTTGCATGCTTTATTCTAGCCTGTGTCTGACAGTGATGGTCTTGTGGCTCTGTTCTCACATTCTGGCCTGTACTAGTGTTATGTATGTTTGTAAGTTGTTGTCTGCTTCCTGGCAGCTCTTGTATCGCTGTCATTGTGTTAGTGATTAAAGCTGGCTCTGAGAATGTTGTCTTGTTGTGTGCTGTAGCTTTGTGTATTGAATAAATCAACCTGGGCCCACCTGAAACACCTCCTGCACCTCAGTATATGTGAGGAATTTCTAACTCTTCATGAACATCCCTATTCCCTTTTAATAATGCCTTTTTGCAAACATTGCAGTCTGGAATGGGTTGGCAAGCGGTCAAGTATCAAATGGGATACACTTATGTTATGCTTTCACCCAGGTAGGTTCAAAACACCTGACTTTGAGCTCTATTATTTATGCGATCAGGGTCATTTTGCTTCCAGTTGTTTCCACTGTTCTCCCTGTTTGTCACACACTGCTTTCAAATTGGCAAGTCTGGCACTCTAGCCCCTGCACTCACCGAACAAAGTCTATAACCCAACTGCTTGCACTATCTGTGCTTGGGACATGCTGTGGGAGAGAGCCTGTTTGGCCACCATCTACAGCACCTCTGCTTCCACTTGCCTTTCACCACTTGCTCCTGGTAAATCAGGAGTGGCCATGTTTTCTCAGTTGTACACTCGCTGTTTTCTCCGATGGAGCGATTTATGTAAAGAGGTGAACTTCATCTCTTTGGCAGACATCGCACATGGCTCCTCTCTTAAAGCCCTGGCTGTTTTCAAATACTATTGTATTCGTGGGTCATGCAGCTCAACGCTCACTGGGCTATCTGCAGAGCCTGCGGTCTTTAACACATTACATAAACTTCTGACTGTCACATACTCTAAGCATTTAATATCTATTCTTTATCACTCTGTGCAAGTGGACACCATTACCATGGTCATTTGGCTACAGATGAGTGGGAGAAGGAACTAGTGAGGGGATTATTGAAGAGGCATGACTGTTCTGCTGCTCTCAAACTGGTCTGCTATGTCCGAGCAATAGACTTTGCATAGTTCACTTTCAAGTTTTTTCACAGGGCATTCTGTACCCCATGGGGCCTTTGGAGATATAGGCTTATGGAGATTTCCAGTTGTACCAAATGTGGTGCCGCAGATGGAGGTTAATTTCTTGCATGTGGCGTGGCCCTCCGCGGAAGTTCAAAAATATTGGACTGAAGTTTTGACAACCTTGTCCACAATGATCAAAGGTGCAGTCCTGTCAGATTTTTGTGAAGTTGGTTTGGGTGGTGGGGGGGTTTCACACTGTTCACAAGAAAATCACTGCATTGGCTCCGCTTCTGGTCAAGAGACTGGTGGCCTGTTCTTTTAGGAGAGGTGTACCTCATCATAGGCAATAGTTATGCTCACTCATGTATTGTAATGGACAACTGGAACTTTAGTCAAAACGTATGCTCCCCTCTACCAGACCCATAGATAAATGGGGAACTGTTTGAGGTTATCTCCTGTCTACAGATTTTATTTATTTTTATTTAAAGAGTTTTATATAATGTGGACAGGACCACAAAGGGTATCAGAGAGGTTCACAGAAAGGTAGTTACGTAGTTACAAGGGTACAAGAAATATAAACGACATTAGCACAGAAAGGACCAGAAAAGGACAATATCGGTCACAACAGTAGAACATTTCAAAAAGAGGAAAGAGTAAGAGAGCAAACCCTAGGGTGACTGAAGGACTGACTAAAGAATTCTTATAGAAACAGATCCCTGTTGAAGCCTCAGGCACAACTATGTAGCTCATTTGTTTGTTTCTCCCCGTATTCTCTCTCAAGACTTCATTTATAGTACACATGCCCCCTCTCCCTAGTGCACTTATTCTATAACCTGGCAACAGAATGCACTGTCATTGCATAATTGCGGGAACATGTCTCCCTATGTAATGAGGTAGAGTTGTGCTGATTCCAATATATGCAGGGGTTCTGGTTTTCAGTTAAAACCATTATATCCTCTGAAACACCACTGTAGGGAACATTTGTTTTCGGTAGAAACTGGAAAACATCTGTTTTTGATGTACTTTTATTGTTTTGGCGCCCTTAGTATGGTGCAGTCCCTACCTCTAAGCACTTTTTTGGTATTGTAGTTCCTAGGGTAATACCATCTCATGCCATGGTAAGCCAATAGGCCTTTGTGGCCATACCCATGGTCCCTGGACCCCATGACCCACTTATATTTTTGTTTTTGGAGCATGGCTCAACTTGCATGCCTTTTGTTCACTGTTCACTGCCTGTTACTGTGTAGTGGCCAGCAGATTCACAGCTGAACTTTGATCAGTGTCTCATTCAAGGGCAAGTGGCACCTCTATGATGTCATCCTCCTTCAATGAGACAGGGATGGTGCTTCTGAAAGCTCAAGTTATCAGGATTGTGTCAACAAAGATTAGTGTGCCTACACATTCCTCCAGAATCAATATCTTCCTATTAATCATTGTAATCAGTACTTCAGTTGTTTGGTTTACATTACATATAATATTAATGAGGCACACCCTTGACATCAACTGGAACTGGACTGCTAGAACCATGGATTTGAATACTAGGCATTTAGACAGGCAAGGGGGGATGTGAGAGATATAATGAAAAGTGTTTTTAAAGAACAGCTTCAATGAAAGGGTACAAAGAGTGGTGTTATAAGCAGAAAAGAAGGAAGGAAATAAAAGCAATTTTCTTTATAAGTACTTTTAAAACAAATGATGATATTGTACAGTGCAAAAAAGAGCAAACACTGATTATCACAGATGTTTTACAATTTATGAAAACACAAAAGAATCCCACCATAATTCATAATAAATAGAAACTGAAAACAGGGAAGCCTAAATATATGTAAGCTGTCTTGTTTTGAGTTTTTATTATTTGTGGATTTCAGTGGTGTTTTCTCAGTATTTTCTAAACCTTATGAAATTATTGCTTGTGTTTATTCAATTGCCTAATACCCAAATTAGACAAAAACAGTTTTTCTAGTGTTTACAAAACATGCTGTTTTTGTAGGGATTGTTGTAAAACACATATTTAATTTAAAGGAGAAGTAGAACAGGGTATGAAGTGTCTTCTCATTGTCCGTTGTGCCCAATAGGCTTATGTTAGCCTGTTTAGAGCATTTAAAGTCTGTGTCTTGCACTGCTGCTCTCACACCATCTCATTACTCTCTCTCACACACATCTCATTACCCTCTGGCACATCTAATTACTTCTCACACACCCTCTGTTGGGACACTGACTGTTTTACTGGACTATTAGTGGATTTAAAATTAAGAGTGCTATTTTCACATGTTTTAAGAAACAAATTCTTTGACACATTAGCGGATCATTCAATTACTATTTACTGAACATCACAAATGCTTCACTGTAAGTCATTCCTTTTAACAGACATCAGACAGACATAACTATAGGCTCGGAAATCCCAGCAGTTAAGTGCAATTGGGTAAAAAGCCAGGATTAGCTGATGATATCACACATAGCAATGGGTCACTTTGCAGCTATGAATTTTATTGGTGTGTGGAACGGCTGGTGTCATGTTTTCACCACTATCCTATGTGCATGGTGTCAGCAGTCTTTTCACAGGCACCTTTTGCTACAACTTGCATTGGATGTTTGAATCCTGGGGTGTTAGGCGGGTCATCTGCTATCACTATTGACTTTGTAGAAAATGTGGCTGACATCTCAAGGGGTTTTACTCATTTTAAGTCTGTGGGTGATTCTGATAGTACCTATTTGGCTGAGATTCTTATGACTTATCCATTTTTCCAATCAGCAGCGGTGGCCGGCATGGCTCGGCTGGGCTGCGGGATGGGTATCGTGGGGGGTGTCATCGACAATTACCATGTTTACAAGGTTCGTCGGCAGCAGCTCGTTGTCATTGAGATTATTAGGTATACCTTCTATAAACCTGATATGTGGGAAACTACAAGATAGTTCAGTATAAAGATCTTGCCAGCAAGAATAAAGCCACACAATGTTGTTAGGTGTTTTGGATAACACACCTGCAGCAGTTTCTTAGGGCTTTTTTATAAAGTAGCTTTTGCCACAGTTTGACGGACCTGCTAAAACGCAGAAGAACGGATGCTATAATCTGGTGTCCATAGTGCAGGGGTCAGCTGCTCTAATGTGTCTAATAACCATACACAGTGTTTTATCGTCCTCAGTCAGGAACCTTTTATCGAAAACAATGCATAAGGTTGTATGTAAGGGTTGTGTTGTAATTTCCCACTTCTTTTTAGATCTGACTATGCTGGGTTGATTCACTACTATGGTTGTATCATTTTCACGATCATCTGATGCCGAGTATTCATGCACCAGATCCTTCAGCCTGTCAAAATTGATTTTTAGGGTGTTATTGGCATTTAATATTATACCTTTGACTTTAATACCTACTTTGTTGTGGTTGGTTCTGTATGAATAGGTTTTAGGCCCTGATTAACTGAATTCAACTCTATATTCATCCTTATCAAGTTCGCTGGTCAAATTACCTAGATAATCACCTATCGGAAAGTCTTCATCCCCAGGCTTACTCACAAAAAAAAACGAAGTCGATGTAATGATACAAACATCGGTCCTGTAGTTGTTCCACAACCTGTGAAGTTCTAGATGAGCGTGAGCGGTTGCAAAGCACGCTATGAAGATGTTTATGTTGTTACACCTTGTGGGCTACTCTTTTGTGCATTTCCAACACAAAGCTGTGGTCTCATCATTGATAAACTCACAGCTGGACACCTCGTAACACGGGGCAAAAAACAGCTTTGTATGCTGTGCAATTTTTCCCATAAGGAGTTGAGACAGAGTTTGGCTAAATGACGTCTGGCAGGGTTAACCTCTATCAAACGGGGCCATAAGTATATACCATATGACTGTAGTAGTCATCAAAGTATTTTTGCTTTGTATCATGGCTAGTGCACCAATCAGAATACCCTGAGGCCTCCTGTTTGTCTCTGAGAAACAAATTAATATATGGAGAAAAGAGCTGTGTCATGGTCCTCTTAAAATGCCAAACTCCGTGTACTCGGCCTGTAGCGTTCCTCTAAGGCCACCTGTATCTCAATGCTACACCAGGTCCCTGTGAGCATCCTATGTTCTTCAGTGTGTCTACACTCGCTAGACTCTTTACTCTCAGCACATGTTCGACAGACGGGAAACATTAGCTTCCCATCGACTCTGTATGGTAGTACTAGAAAGTAAAGATTCCTTGGAGGGTAGATTTGACACTTGACTAACCAAAAATTTTCGGATATATAGGTTTAAAGTTTCTATATATGATGGTAGGGTGGCCTAAGGGGTATAACTTCATCTTCTTCACAAACGGATACAGACTAGTGAAATCATAGTAGTTATTTTCTCATCCTTACCCGCAGACCTGTACAGCTGTATAGCGTTTGTATGACCCCCAAATAAGGCATTGCGGGGCTCCAGAGGCTCTGGTAAATGACAACTCTTCATAAAAGAGCAGAGTTCCACATTGGATGTTAACATATCTACCCACTCATGCTCCCAAAGGGTCCACATAGCGAAGCCACATTTTTCAACATTTTAAGGATTCATCAGAGAAGGTCTGTGTAGGTGTTCAAACTTGGTACCCAACAGTCTGTTAAGTTCATGGGGCATTTAACACTGAGACAAATGTGGTAAAAAAAACTATTGTATTCAAAGGCAGATGGAACACCCTTAACTACAGCGTACCCATCCAGGTAATAAGGTCCCAGGCAGTATTCACCACCCTGTAAGGCGTTCTGAATGTGTTTGTCTTCCTTTTCAGAGACTTTGGAAAGAGGGGGTTGGACAACGTTTCTGTTTACCGTTACAGAGGTCTGGCAGGACTAGAGCGATACTTTCAGGTCTTAAAAACATGTGCTTGTAGATGACCATGGAAGCCAGAGTGATGTTTTGAAAGGGGTCTATGTATTCTATGGTTTTAGTCATTTGAGGTGTGTTGGGTTTCAAAGTCTTTATCTTCTTAGTCATCGCCAACACAACATCTCTGAAGAGGTTGCAGGCTTTTCGCAGGATCACTACATCTGCTTTACAATAGGCTTTTAATTCTGTTTGAAAATGAAACTAATTTCCACGGTTTTCACCGTACCACTTTAGAAAGCTCTCTTTCTCAGCAGGCATCATATACTCAACACCGTAGCTGTCGGGAGGCGGCATGGGCCCCACATAATTCTGGTTCACCCAAGTGTGAAAAAGTGTGGAAAATAACCTTTACATCCTGGGAAACCAAAAGCTTTTGGCAGCTTGCTTAATTTCATGGGCAGAAAATTCAGGGAGTCTATGAACCTTATTTGTGACGGTCTAGCTGTTAACAACATCAGTTTGGAGCCCTGGGTGATGAGTTCTACGGGCATCTTTTCACGAATCACATTTTGCAAAATAAAGAAAGAGTTGTATGCTTTTGAGTTGTGCGCCAGCATGGTATACACTTTGAATTTTGTTTGAATTAATGTGTTGAGAAAGTCACCCATGCACAAGCGCCCTTCAAACTCCCAGTTGTCACCAGAAGTTAGATGGTGGGCATAAATATAGTTACGATGATATAGCCCTGTCTGTTGTGAACACTTTATATCGAACACAATATAGTCTTTGGTTTTGCTTTGAGGCCGACCCTTAACCATGTAGCAACGGTGTTCTGTTCCAACCCTAAAAGACGTATGACACCTTGGACATTTCATGCCTTTGCATTTTTGATCTGCTTCCACATACTAACCACACTCGTCGCAATCTGATTTAGGGATGCACATTACATCATGGTTGTGTATGCTCAAACAATATTACGAGTGACAAAACAGATTACATGTGTGACACCTCACCTTCAGGGCGGCGTCTACGACGCATCCGTCCTTTGACACATCTTACAGTGCATTTCACACTGGTGATTTGTCTGAGTGCTGCAGATGTGATCGCAATTGGTGCACATGTACTTAGCTCCTAGAATACGTTTAAAGTTCAAGAGGTTCACTGACAAAATATCAATGTTAAAAGTATAGAAGTAAAAAATATAGATGCAAAAATATAGAATGCAAAAAGATCAACTCCCTAAACTTAAACAGGTAAGTACAAAAATATCCCCAAAAATATATTAATGTAAAGAAAATAGTTGTACAAAATATCGAATTTTATATATATATATGTATAAAAATATAATAATAAATATTAAGGTGCCGATACCGATCCTGTAAAACCCGGGTACGAATGGTCGTACGGAGCGTATTCTCCGTACGACTCGTACCCGGGAAATCCTCCTTACAAAGCAGCAAGTACGATTCGTACAGAAATACCATTTCCGTACGATTCGTAAAAAAAATACGTGCGGCTAAAAAATACCCACAATTCTGATCCGGGATATCGCGTATGTGATGTCCGGACGGAGTCAGGCAGCGTTTTACGGACCAGCAAGTACGATTCGTGCCTACGTCACGCCGCACGGCTCATTTTTTACGGCAGCCAAAAACTCCCGGGAAATTGAGGACGACGTGAAGAAGGAGCACCGGTACGCGACGGACAGCCATCAGAGCGTGGGTACGGTCCGTACCTTGCGTACCCCTACATCATCACTACTACGCCTTGTATCACAAATGTACTGGTGCCCTAGGGGTACGGGTGATGCGGTCCGTACCCCCGCTTTCATAGGTTGGGTACAGTCCGTACCACGCGTACCCCTACGTCACCACTACAATGGTGGTACGGATCGTACCCACACCCTCAGAGCGTGGGTACGGTCCGTACCACGCGTACCACCATTGTAGTGGTGATGTAGGGGTACGCGTGGTACGGACCGTACCCACGCCCTCAGAGTGTGGGTACGGTCCGTACCACCATTGTAGTGGTGACGTAGGAGTACGCGTGGTACGGACCGTACCCAACCTATGAAAGCGGGGGTACGGACCGCATCACCCGTACCCCTAGGGCACCAGTACATTTGTGATACAAGGCGTACATACGCCACGAATGTTGGCTTAGGGCCTGGTGCAGCATATAACCAGTATACAGAGACATGTGAGGGGTGGGTGCTTATCACTCCCAGCAGTGGACAGAGACATGTGAGGGGTGGGTGCCTATCACTCCCAGCAGTGGACAGAGACATGTGAGGGGTGGGAGCCTATCACTCCCAGCAGTGGACAGAGACATGTGAGGGGTGGGTGCCTATCACTCCCAGCAGTGGACAGAGACATGTGAGGGGTGGGTGGCTATCACTCCCAGCAGTGGACAGAGACATGGGGGTGGGTGCAGAGGACTCCCAGCAATGGACAGAGACATGTGAGGGGTGGGTGCCTATCACTCCCAGCAGTGGACAGAGACATGTGAGGGGTGGGTGCTTATCACTCCCAGCAGTGGACAGAGACATGTGAGGGGTGGGTGGCTATCACACCCAGCAGTGGACAGAGACATGGGGGTGGGTGCAGAGGACTCCCAGCAGTGGACAGAGACATGTGAGGGGTGGGTGCTTATCACTCCCAGCAGTGGGCAGAGACATGTGAGGGGTGGGTGCCCATCACTCCCAGCAGTGGTCAGAGCCATGTGAGGGGTGGGTGCTTATCACTCCCAGCAGTGGACAGAGACATGTGAGGGTTGGGTGCCTATCACTCCCAGCAGTGGACAGAGACATGGGGTTGGGTGCAGAGGACTCCCAGCAGTGGACGGAGACATGTGAGGAGTGGGTGCCTATCACTCCCAGCAGTGGACAGAGACATGTGAGGGGTGGGTGCTTATCACTCCCAGCAGTGGACAGAGACATGGGGGTGGGTGCAGAGGACTCCCAGCAGTGGACAGAGACATGTGAGGGGTGGGTGCCTATCACTCCCAGCAGTGGACAGAGACATGGGAGGGGTGGGTGCTTATCACTCCCAACAGTGGACAGAGACATGTGAGGGGTGGGTGCTCATCACTCCCAGCAGTGGACAGAGACATGGGGGTGGGTGCAGTGGACTCCCAGCAGTGGACAGAGACATGTGAGGGGTGGGTGCCTATCACTCCCAGCATTGGACAGAGACATGTGAGGGGTGGGTGCTTATCACTCACAGCAGTGGACAAAGACTTGTGAGGGGTGGGTGCCTATCACTCCCAGCAGTGGACAGAGACATGTGAGGGGTGGGTGCTTATCACTCCCAGCAGTGGACAGAGACATGGGGATGTGTACATCATTATCAGATGACCACAACTCCATGGGTGTATGTACGCATCCCTAATTTTTAACTATGTTGATAATGCCATAACAACACATCGCTGACAGCAGTGTCCCCCTCCCATGAGGATGGATGTGTTTCCCCTACTGCATGACACACCACATGTGGGTGTGAGGACAAATGACACATGCATACCCACCCCTGGCGGATGCAGCACAATACACACACAGAGATCATGCCACAAGACTGTATAGTCATGTCAATGCCTACTAAACTAAGAGAGCCAAAGGGACCACACACTGTCACGCACATCCCAGGACTGATAGGAATGTACAGGTGCTGGGACAGCCACCAAGATGTTGTCTCTCATGGAAGGAATAGGGTGGAGTTCCCACAGATACAATGCCCACAATTGTGAGTCAGGTGCCCAAATACCCTGCAGAACAAGTACCATATGTGTGCTAGGCTGGGATTACATACATGCATAGTGCGGAAAAGGGAGAATTTCTCCATGAAGGCATGGCAACATACTCAATACACAAGTACAGTGACTAGCAAGGATTGCACAGACGATGCAGCCGGAGACATTGCTGAGCAGGCATGGCCATAGTTGAAGGGATCCGTCACCAACAAAGGGAATGTATACACAGGTCAGCACAACAATTGTGCAACTCTCTGCAGGGAAGATGTCAGGTGCCACGGAGGAAGGGACACTCCTTGGTACAATGTCTCAAAAAACAAATAACACACACGACCAAAGATCCTTTGCAGAGACCTTGTGATGGCACGCAGATCCCATGGGCCACCTCATGACCATCAGACTCGAACCTTTGCCCAAAACATAACACATTACCACAACCCCAACTCCTGGAGCATCAGCACCAACATCAATACCTGAAATGCAATAGTGTTCAAAGTAAAAAGAAAATGCTTTAATCAGCATAAGATAACATTTTTTTCAAGAACACTATATACAAAGGCCAATGGCCAGTCCCGAATAGTAGTCCTTGGGGGGACACATGGGCACGTGTCTCCCCTAGCTTGCCTGCACATTAGAACCCTCAGGTTCGTCGACTGGGGGGGGGCATCATGTGGGGAAGGACCAGGCACCGCAGGGACAGGAGGTGGAAGGGTAGGTGCGGTGGGTGCAGGGACGGGCGCCTCCACCACAGGGGGTGGGGCAGCGCCAAAGGTGGAGGTGAGCTTGGCGCTGCACACTTCTGCCAGGGCATCCAGAGTATCCCCTGCACCGGAAGAAACCACAGGCAAAAAGGAGGGGGGGTCAGAGGGATGGGGTGCAGCGCTACTGGGGGAGGGGGTGGACATGGGGGGGGACTCAACTCCCCTACCCGGGGAGTGCCTTGCCCGTTTGCGGGCTGGTGACCCAGTGGGGCTGAGGCCCAGCACAGACATGTAGCTTTCCTTGTCTGACTGTGTGGCAGGGGAGCCAAGGGGAGTGCCTTTGGAGGGACTGGGTAGTGAGGCATGCGGACTCAGACTGTGGCTGCATGTATGCCTGTGTGCCCCAGACGCAGTGGGTGTGCCTTTATCCCCCTGAGTGTGTGTGCCAGGAGGTGTGTGCTTGCCCTTACGTGTTGGTGTGCTGCCTGTGTCTGGTGGGGTGCGTGCTTGGGAATGTCTGGGTGTGCATGGGACAGGCATGGGAGTGGGAAGTGTGGATGGGGCTGGGGTAGGGGGGGGACGAAGCGCTGCAGGAGACTCACTGCTGTCGTCAGTGAAGAGTCTATGGACCTCAGCAACATCCGTTGGTCAGACATCGCTGCTGACATGCCCTCCATGAACGACACCATCTGTGTCAGCAGTGTGGTGTGGCCATGGAGGACATTCAGCATCGATGTCTGGCCAACCTGCAACTGCCGCTGAATGTCCACAGACTCTGCAGTGAGGGCAGCAGGGGTGACAGGGGCAGGGGGTGCGGTGTCTGCCACGAAGGAGACATGGTGGTGCCCTGCACGGACAGAAGGGACCGGAGCAACTGGGAGGGCGGTGATGGGAATGGAGGAGGCGGGGACAGATGTTGTGCTGCTGCCAGGTGTTGTAGCAGCCTCCGTCCCCTCGAGGAGTTCAGCCTCGGACCCGTCAGCATCATAGTCGGTGTCGCCACCAGACAGGTCCTCCGCCTGACTTCCCTCGCCCTCCGTGCCACTTGCTCCCGCAGACTCGCAGGATCACTCCTCCAGGTCCGTGCAGGTGTCTCCCTCGGTGTCCTTCGATGATGCTGTGGGCAAGGTGAAGATACAGAAAATAATCAGTCACCTGTATACATCTGACACATGAGTCCAAACAAAATAGGTCACAGTGCATATCAGGTAATGCATCATGAGTAACATCTAGATTACTCCGCACATATGTAAGCCCTGCACTCCCCAGTTGGTTGACCCACCATGCCACTTGGAAACAAGGAAAAATAGGACACAACAGCAAATAACTTGATATCGAAATATACTGAGAAGCTCGTGTCTGAGAACAGTTGAGCACAGCAATACTATGAAGGCATGCCACCTCTTGTGTACTGTGAACGAAACAGTATTGGTGCACCCAAGGCTAAATAACAGACCTCAATGCTGAAGGTGTCCCCACACTCAGAGACCTGTAAGTACTTTGGAAACCCAAACGAAATACATTGTGATCCCTTGGGAATCACACCACTTTACACAATCTACATGTTTAGAATGTGGGAATGTGCCACTTTGTGAACAGAACACACATGTGCCTGTATAAAAGAAGTCACATAAGGAGGTGCACACAAAACTACATTTACACAGTCATTGTATGAGCTGCCAGCCTTATTCAAATAAGCCACTGTTAGAAAGAAATGGGGTTTCAGTAAGTACATATACATGGCACCACGGCGGTCTGGATGACTTGACACTCGTAAGTTGGTATCAGCAACAACCAAGGACTTACCCAAATGTCACCACACTGTGGGAACATGTATATGTATAATCTGATAAAAAGTCTTATTCAAACTGTGCCGTTCTTTAAAATGTGCCAGCGTGTCCCCTGAAAGTGTAAAGGTGGTTTCTTGTGCACTTCCTTGGGAGACATCTGTCATGCAGGCACATTATTGTCCTTCACAACAAAACATCAAAGTCAAGCATTGAAAACTTGAAGACATGTTGAAAAGTGTAGTGAGTGCCAAGGTACAAGACTTCTTGACTAACAACTTGAATCATGCCACTTGTCACATGGCCATGCGTACCATGATGACACAGTTGGCAACACTCAATATCCAGCGAGGGGTTTCAGAGAAAGCTAGGACTATGGCGCTCAAGCAGAATACCAAAGTTAGTAATAACGGAAAGAAGAACTGATGCTTCACGGTGCCACCAGTACAGAGGTGGACCCCAAACCTCTGAGGGAGTCTGAGTAGAGAACCCAAACAGTATCAATGTAATACAAATACTGGGCACACGTAAGGGATAAACAATTGGTACAATGATAAACAAATATCTTGAAGTCAACACCGGTGGTTCTGTAAAAGCAGTTTATATCAGAAATGTTCATGAGAAAAACAACAAACGCCAGCCGACACGTGTTTCGTCAGCAGGTCAATGCCTATGACTCTTCAGGGCTGAAAAAGCGTAATGCGTCTATCGGTGTACCGGTGATAATTCCGACCCAATGAGTGGGTATGCAAAAAAGCCGATGGTAAAGGGATAACAGCTTGGTAAAACGGGCGGGTGCATCCGTGCGATGGCGGGGTCTGTAAGTGCAGGAGCCAGCCTGTGCTCGTCTCGATCTAACGAAGCTCCCCTTCACCATCGGCTTTTTTGCATACCCGCTCACCGGGTCGGAATTATCACCGGTACACTGATGGACGCATTACGCTTTTTCAGCCCTGAAGAGTCACAGGTATTGACCTGCGGATGAAACACGTGTCGGCTGGCGTTTGTTGTTTTTCTCACAGAACCACCGGTGTCGACTTCAAGATATTTGTTTATCATTGTACCAATTGTTTATCCCTTACGTGTGCCCATTATTTGTTTTACAGTTGGCAACACATCTGACCCACTGCCTGTCATGTGGAGTGGCTCACATGTCCAAACACAGGACAATGCATAAGCTAATGGGCCTGCAATTGTGTCGGAATAAGGCACACCTGCACTGAGGAGACACCCTCATGGCAAGCAAGAATGTCCACATAGATGTCAGCACACAAAGACAAAACTACGTAGCATCTGGACCACACACTGGTGCCAAAAATGGATGAGCAGGAATCATGTATTTAAACTTTTGACGCATGCTGCAAAGCACAAACATTAAAC
Organism: Triturus cristatus; assembly: GCF_964204655.1. Classification (NCBI taxonomy): domain Eukaryota; kingdom Metazoa; phylum Chordata; class Amphibia; order Caudata; family Salamandridae; genus Triturus; species Triturus cristatus. Next base: position 1,011,822,675 of record NC_140587.1, on the reverse strand, counting down.
CCTGCACAACATGACTGGGTCACTGCATGTTGAGTATCTGTCCAGACAATTATCACACACAGGTCAGACCTGGCAAGGAGACATAAGGTTTGGACATGTAGGCCTTGCCCGCGCAAACCCCCCATACCTGAGACAATGTGATTGAGACAGATCAAGAAGTTACACCTCTTAATCTGGGTTTACTAAAATGTGCATCAAGAATTCCAAAATGTACTCCACATCACCTCTTGAGGCTGCCAACACATATTTGTGACAAACAACCATCAACAGATAGTTGTAAATAGACACACAGGTACTGCCCAGTGTGAGGATGCACAAGCCAAATGGGGTCACCCTGTCCAGTGGACACATGTAGCACACTTTAGATAAATACAAATGAGGCCAGGGAACAATGCCACAGAGGCCAGCCTATGCTGAACACACAGAGAATGGGCACAGTGTTGGATGACACACATGATTCTGAGGCAAGGGTGTCTCAGGGGACTGTAGTGGGCACACTGCTCCATGGTCCTGGAATGATCTGACTGTAACATGAGCAACCGTCCCGGCACTATGCATATCTCCCACTTATGCACATCATGTCTGAGGCCACAACATCGGTCATGCATGCTGCAAGTCTGTTAATTTGAAACCTCACACTCCTATGTTGAGACTCAGCATCAGTGCCAACAAATATGGACCCCCAAATGACTGAACCGGACAGGGCACAGGCAAGGTACCAACACATGTCACAGACCACCCCCACACATGATGCAGAAAGCAATGTGCACTTGGATTAACTGGCAGCCTAGATGACCATGTGCAATAGTGATTACACACAGACCAGGGAACACATGTCAAGGAGGGGAAGGGAGGAAGAACAGCACCGGTTGACTTGGGGGAACAGGATATGCACTGCACGTATAAACCCTGGCAGTGTATCCAGGCGACTGAGCACTTCCAAAAGCTGGTGACACACAACAAACACATATGTACCTACCCCCTCCTTGCTGCTGCATCTCCTGTAACCGCCTATCAATGTCAGGGAAGACCACCGCCAGGACACGCTTCATCTGGTGGGTCAGGCATCGGCGGCCGCCGTGGGGGCGTGGAGGTGAGTCCTTCAGCAGGACCCAGGCGATCCTCCAGGTCCAGCACCGGATGTCCTGCCACCGTTTTCTTACTTGGGCTAGGTGCCGACTGCGACCCTCCACCGATCTCACGGCCCTGACCGCCTGCTTCCAGATCTCCCCCTTTGCGTAGGCAGTTACCTGTGAGGATGACAAAGTGAGACAACATCACTACACCTGCTCCATGTCAGAGAGACACACATTTGAACATCTTTGATATGTTGAACAGGGCATAGGATGCTGCCAAGGAATCGCATCTTTGTCATATGGACATTGGCCTCTGTGGAAGCCCCAATGCACTACATGGCATATAAAGTACACAGGTGGCATGAGGGGTGTGACACGTTCCATGAACATGGCACACACTGAGCATCACAAGCAACACCAGGCTGATGGACAGCACCTCCAAGAAGTTACATGCCCCAGGCCACTGACGCAACCTCAGCAGAGTACACAGACACACACAGGCACAGATCAATCACATGCCATTGGCAACAGTGGATACAAACCTCACTCTGCACATGTGCCACTTGCCTGTGGGGTGTCACAGGTGTGGGGCTAGCTCAGCAAGTCAGACACACAGCACGCCTTACTTCTCACATCAGATGGGTAGAGCTGTTGCCTCCTCCATGCAGCTGTGGTGCAACACTTCACATAGACACTCACCCACATGACAAGGAACATTCACACACATCAATGTCCAGGGGGCGTACACATCACTTGGACACTCTCACCACAGCTCCACTCAACTCAGACACATCTGTGGGTACAGTCACCTGTCACACCGGGGGGACCACTGAATCACCTCAGGACTATAGACGAAAAATTACACAAAGGATTAGCCAGGCTGAATGTGCCATGCACTATGCAGTGAATGTCACAGTAAGCACAATGCAAGTGAGAAGTGCACACATGAACTACATCATGCTCTGCATGGGAGACATAAGCCATTCCCCCCCCCCCCCGGGACCCACTCTAAACAACATTGCATGTCTGGCACACCTGGACACAATGGCAGAAGTGACAGTCACAAAAAAGGTGCACAGTCAAAGCTAGTGGAGTCAGCACCCACCTGCTCCCCTGGTCTCCCATACAGGCTGGTGTACTGTGGGAGGATAACATCCAGCAATGCCTCATTCTCCTCCTGGGTGAATGGCTGGGCCCTCTCCACAGACCTTGACATGGTGCCAGAGGAAGCACAGACAGCAGCAGTGTTGTCAACAGGAAAGTTGTGCAGGCAAGTGCCCTCTCATGGGTTCTGGCTGACTTATATATGTCTTGCTGAGGGGCATTCATTTGGAGGAGTACATAGTGATTGGTCAGATTCATTCGCATCTTACATTTACTCCAATCCCTTTCACATACACCAGTGACAGCATTTGCATCGTTCAAATTTTGAGCATCATGTCAAGTCAACAACCACTTTGCAACATTGTATTTTGTGGCCAACTGACTTTTCCAGGACACCTGATGGAAAAATGTTAACTGAAAACTCTGTATCCATGATAACCAGCATGCATTTAGTGCCTAATACTTGTCCCTTATGTGTCCCCTATGTAATTTTCAAATCCACACACAGTTACGGTGCGTTTCACACGTACCCCTACGGCACCAGCTGCACAGTGTGTTTGACATGTACGTGTACGCACTGGTAGTACACGTACCCGTACGTGTACTACCAGTGCCTACACGTACGTGTACTACCAGTGCCTACACGTACGTGTACGCACTGGTAGTACACGTACGGGTACGTGTACTACCAGTGCCTACACATACGTGTAGGCACTGGTAGTACACGTACCCGTACGTGTACTACCAGTGCATACACGTACGTGTAGGCACTGGTAGTACACGTACGTGTAGGCACTGGTAGTACACGTACGGGTAGGCACTGGTTGTACACGTACGTGTACGCACTGGTAGTACACATACCCGTACGTGTACTACCAGTGCCTACACGTACGTGTACTACCAGTGCATACCCGTACGTGTACTACCAGTGCCTACACGTACGTGTAGGCACTGGTAGTAAACGTACGTGTAGGTACTGGTAGTACACGTACGTGTATGCACTGGTAGTACACGTACCCGTATGTGTACTACCAGTGCCTACACGTACGTGTATGCACAGGCAGTACACGTACCCGTACGAGTACTACCAGTGCATACACATACGTGTAGGCACTGGTAGTACACGTACGTGTAGGCACTGGTAGTACACATACATGTAGGCACTGGTAGTACACGTACATGTAGGCACTGGTAGTACACGTACGTGTGTATGGTCCGTACCACGCGTGCTCCTACTGCACCACTACTATAGTGATACGGACCGTACTTGTATAGTCCGTACCACGCGTGCTCCTACGGCCACACAACTCTAGTGATACGGACCGTACACACGCCCTCTGAGCGTGTGTACGGTGTGTTTCACACGCTTATACTGTTGATAGGATGCGCACACAAAAGGAATGGAGGTCTCAGACTCGCACAAGGATGTACATCAAGTCATTGTCATTGCTGTCCTACATGTGCAGGGCCTAGGTGTGTCAGGCAGTGATATTTCACATGTCTCCTCATGTATTTGCACAATTGATGTGTGATGACCTGTGTACACATGTCATGTGTGATGGGGCACTATGTGGCACACTTCCCCTTCACACTTTGCACATGTGTGCATGTAGTACAAACGTGTCAAGCACAGCATCACTGGTATGGCACAGTCACCACCACCCGCATATGTTCCCTGATGCCAGGGACAGGGACACTAACAACTGACATTTAACGACCAGCGTGCACCGATGTGACTATGTCATGTGTGTGTCATGTGTTCCCATGAGCTTGCTGTTGGTGTTCCGTCAACTGCATCTGCTGTTGCTGCATCCAACATGTGTCTGTGTCTAGATGGGCATGGCACACATCTACGCACACCATGCCACATGTGGCTTTCCACGTAACGTGTGTCTGTATGCATCGAACTTTATATTTTGACATGAGGACATATCTGCGTCGTCTCAATGTCTGTGTTTTCTGTTTTCACGTGTACCCCTTCATTGCAATGTGTGTGATCTGTACATTTGACGTTCCATGTGATCTGTGCGTCTAGCTTGCCGTCAGCTGTCTGTATGAGATGACATCCTTCAAATGTTGATATGTGGATGTATGTCACTCTTGTGATGTCTCTGGCTGTTCACTGACACTGGCCCACAGCTCGTTTCAGGGCATGTCATGTAGACTTGACAATCAACGGGTGTAGCTGGCTTTTCATAGGAGTATCACCTGGCTGGAATACGTGTCCTGGATGTATTCCACAGACCAGACTCTGTATTTAGCAGATGTGTATTAGCAGTTGAGCATGTGCTCAGTTCATTGACATTGATGTTGTTATGTTCTCACTCTTCGTTATTCATTCCAGTTTTCTGCAGGGCACCGCCTGTCCCCAGACCAATGCCAGACTTGGGTGCCATGAGGGAACGTGACTGCATACACCGTTACAGATTCACCCAACAGTTGATTGAGGACCTGACAAATATCCTACTGCGCTGACCCCCAAGAAGAAGGTGATGGCAGCCCTACATTTTTTTGCCACAGGTACGTTTCAATGCACCATAGCTGATGTTGGTGGCATGTCCCAGATGATGTTCAGCCATGTCCTGCATGATGTTTTGGCAGCCATGTTGGAGCACCTGGATGAATTCATCCATTTTCCGACTCCTGAGGAGTTGACAGGTGTCAAGGGTGATTTCTATGCCCTGGGAGGGATGCCCCATGTCATTGGGTCCATTGATGGGACACATGTGGCTTTGGTACCACCACAGCGGTACAAAAGGGGGTGGTGATGGACGGAGCATCAGAACCAATCAAACACTCACACCCAGTCAACAGATCTGGGTTTGATCCATCACCGTTCTTTAGCCCACTCTGCCACCCCAGTTCAGACATGGCCATGCGCAAATCAGTCTGACCCTGTGCCTCATGGGAACAGTCCAGCCCGAACTGCCAAGCCATGCCTTCCCTGGACCGGAAACAAGCTTCCTAGGACTGGTTTCTGGCATTTCAGCCGTCTTCAGCCAGGCTTGCTTGAATCCAGTGGCAAAGTGAACAAGGGACTCACGTCTGAGCATATCCTGCCAACTTATGGCGAACAAAGCGGTACAAAAGGGGGTAGTGATGGACGGGGCACCAGAACCAATCAAACACTCACACCCAGTCAACAGATCTGGGTTTGATCCATCACCGTTCTTTAGCCCACTCTGCCACCCCAGTTCAGACATGGCCATATGCAAATCAGTCTGACCATGTGCCTCATGGGAACAGTCCAGCCCGAACTGCCGAATAGCCTGGCTGACGAGGGTTATGAACCCGAAAACGGTCCCAGGATGCTTGTTTCCGGTCCAGGGAAGACGTGGCTTGGCAGTTCGGGCTGGACTGTTCCCATGAGGCACAGGGTCAGACTGATTTGCATATGGCCATATCTGAACTGGGGTGGTGGAGTGAGCTAAAGAAAGATGATGGATTAAACCCAGTTCAGTTGACTGGGGGTGAGTGTTAGATTTGCTCAAGCGCTCCGTCCATCATCCCCTTTGGTATCGCTTTGTTCGCCCTAACTTGGCAGGGTATGCCCAGACGTGGGTCCCTTGCTCACTTTGCCACTGGATTCAAGATAGCCTGGCTGACGAGGGTTATGAACCTGAAACCGGTCCCAGGATGCTTGTTTCCGGTCCAGGGAAGACGTGGCTTGGCAGTTCGGGCTGGACTGTTCCCATGAGGCACAGGGTCAGACTGATTTGCATATGGCCATGTCTGAACTGGGGTGGTGGAGTGAGCTAAAGAATGATGATGGATTAAACACAGATCAGTAGACTGGGGGTTAGTGTTTGATTTGCTCAAGCGCTCCGTCCATCATCCCCTTTGGTATCGCTTTGTTCGCCCTAAGTTGGCAGGGTATGCCCAGACGTGCGTCCCTTGCTCACTCTGCCACTGGATTCAAGATAGCCTGGCTGACGAGGGTTATGAACCCGAAACCGGTCCCAGGATGCTTGTTTCCGGTCCAGGGAAGACGTGGCTTGGCAGTTCAGGCTGGACTGTTCCGATGAGGTACAGGGTCAGACTGATTTGCATATGGCCATGTCTGAACTGGGGTGGTGGAGTGAGCTAAAGAATGATGATGGATTAAACCCAGATCAGTTGACTGGGGGTGAGTGTTTGATTTGCTCAAGCGCTCCGTCCATCATCCCCTTTGGTATTGCTTTGTTCGCCCTAAGTTGGCAGGGTATGCCCAGACGTGGGTCCCTTGCTCACTTTGCCACTGGATTCAAGATAGCCTGGCTGACGAGGGTTATGAACCCGAAACCGGTCCCAGGATGCTTGTTTCCAGTCCAGGGAAGACATGGCTTGGCAGTTTGGGCTGGACTGTTCCCATGAGGTACAGGGTCAGACTGATTTGCATATGGCCATGTCTGAACTGGGGTGGTGGAGTGAGCTAAAGAATGATGATGGATTAAACCCAGATCAATTGACTGGGGGTGAGTGTTTGATTTGTCCATCATTCCCTTTGGTATCGCTTTGGTACCACCACAGGCACAGGAGGTCGCCTATTGCAACCGTAAACATTACCACTCTATAAATGCCCTTGTTGTGTGTCTTGCTAACATGCTGATTTCCCATGTCTGTGCACGTTTACCAGGGTCAGCACACGATGCCTACATTATGAGGCGTAGCAGGGTGCCACAAATGATGCTGCGGCTGCACAACGAACGAGCATGTCTTGTTGGTGGGTATACTCTGTTTGTCCTGTGTTTTGCGGTATCTTTGTATCTTACGGCATCTCCTGACCCACTTTTTTACATGATGTTTCCATGTAGGGGACTCTGGCTATCCCAACATGCCATGGCTGATGACGTCTCTTCGCAACACAAGATCAGCTGCAGATCACCGTTACAACAATGCACATGGGCAGACCAGGCGAGTGATTGAGAGGACGTTTGGCCTCCTGAAGAGCCGATTCCGGTGCCTTCACAAGACAGGCGGGTCCCTCCCATATGCACCAGCGAAGGTCTGCAAAATCTTCCTCGTGTGCTGCATGCTGCACAACATGGCAGTGGAGAAGGCAGTGCCACTCATCCTGGAGCAGCATGAGCAGGAATATCCACCCGTGGAGGATGAAGGGCTTGGTCACGGGGCAAGTGAGGAGGAGGAGGAGGAGGAGGAGGAGGATATCCGGAGTCAGCTCATACGCAACTTCTTCTCATAATGGTGAGTCACTGGGTCTGAGTGTGCACGCCTGGAGCCTTGTGTGGCATGTGTTGCAATGTATGTGTCCAGCTGACTGTATGCTAAGTGACTTAGATGTGTGTTCTGATGTGTCACTCGAGTGATGATGTCATTCCACTCATTTTAGCTGTGACCCTAATTTTTCTAATCGCATGGTGACAACATTATTCCTTTAGAGTAAATGACCATGTATGCGGATAACAATCTTTTAGCTGACTTCTTGTGTGTCTGTCATCCACTGGTTCTTGCGCATGTTGTCTGGTCATGTCATCGTTGGCCTCCTGCTATTCCTCATGAGTATTGCAACATGTGCTGAATCAGCGTTCCATGCACGGACATGGGGAAAAGTCATTTTGGGTGAGGATTGCAGCAAGGCATTTTGGGGGTGTTACGTGTTTGGAATGTGTGGGGACTGCTCCTGTGCATGTTTGGTTACCATGCATACATGTTGACTCACCATGGGGCACATGACATGTAGCATGACTCCCATGAATTGATAGTCAACCTTCGTGACAGTCATCTCTTATGGTTTATGGATTCTGATGAAGGCATCAATGTGTGTATAACTTCCCTCAGAAACATACAGGATGCTACGGGTGGACATGGTGTGGGACATCCCCATAACAGGCTCAATGGGGAATTGCAGCCTCTCCGTGTGCAGAAGGGGGTGTTTGGCTCATCCCCTTAACTTGTGTGCCATGCCATTTGGATTTACTACATCTGTGTTGTGAAAGGGGTGTCCAGTGTAGGTCCCACATGTTCAGCCAAATGACCTGTGAGTCTGTTCATATTGATGCATTTCCCTTGGTGTGAGCCTGAGTGATAAAGGGGTTTCTCACCCTCCAAGGTGCCTCATCTCTGTCAATGCAGGTCTCTTGCCACTTTGCATGCGGCATCTCTGGCATAGTTGTCAAAGATTGTGCATATGAGTCTATGTGTAGTTTGGCTACATGCATGCAGTTCTTCATGGGTTAGAATCTCGATTGTGCATGAAGTCCATGGTTGTGTATGTATTTGGGCATGTTGGTCCCCACGACGGGCCGTCAACGCCTGCTGAGGGTGTGTCTCCTGTGCGCGGCTCGGCCTTCTGTTTCCTGATCCTGTGTCAGTCATCTTTGGTGATTGTGCATCCATTTTCTCTGGGTGTGCCATGGGTAACCGGACACTCCTTCCTTTACATACGCCTGTTGCAGTTGTCCTTTCTGACATCCTTGTCTTTGTGTGCTACTTTTGGCATAGTTTCCAGGACATGCCGCCTGCTGCTGCGGCCCCTGCAGCAAGGGCCCACAAAGTAGCGTGATTCGGCAACACACACGCCTCAAAGATGCTCCTCCCTGCCTCCCTCCACCCATTCATTTGGCTGTCATCATCTTGTCTGTGCCACTGTTGCGGCCACGCGGTGCCAAAGGCAGGACCGTCAGCACATGCAACGTGCACATTGCACGACCCTCATGTCCTTGCATGACCCACATCACACTACAGTCTGATGTTGCAGCCACCCTCCAAGCAATGTCTATCCGAAATCCAACCGCCTGCTCTCAGGCATACCCTAAGCGCACACACGACACCTTTGCATGCTGAGTGTGCAACTCCAACTGCATACACAGCGCTGCCCCGCCTTCCAGGCCCTGTCACACCAACCAGATCATGTCCCTCCTGCTCCACACCGGCTCCGTCCACCAGCAAGGCCATGGGAGTGGGACTCAAGCCTTCAGCATGTAGTATAGTGGTGTCATCTGGCACATGGCCCAGGGATCATCTCTCAGTGTGTCAATCTTCAATGTGTCCAGGACCCCCCTCTCCACCATCACATGCGCACACAACCTCATCATCATGTCGTATGCCATTGACACCCAGGTACTCCTCACCCTCAACAAAGACGCAGACATTGCCAGTTCCAACATTCAAGAAGGCATGAGGTCCGTGGATGAATGGCTGAACATCAGCCACCTGAGGCTGGACTTGTGGCTCAACTCCTTGTGTCCCACCCGCAGGGGCCCTACACAAGCACACAGTGGCCACGCACACAAGATGGTGTGCATCATGGATTTGTCACTCACATTTGCCATGCAAATCACCAACATCTGTACCTCATGCTGCAACACCCTCTGCATGATGCACATGATCCACAGATAGATCCACTCCAAGGAAAGACAGACCATCCCCGAGGTCCACGACACCAGCCGTGTCAACTACTGCCCCACCCTCTACGGAGCAAGTACATCCAAACTCAAGGGAAACTTGTCCACATCCAGGGTGCATCTGCACAACTCAGCTTCAACATCCCACACCCCATCCACATCAACGTCCACCTGAGATAGCTGCAAGGGATCACTGTGTGCTGCAGGATGACCTTCACACTCCTCACACACACTCAGGAGGCAGTCAACAACCCCAGACCCCAAAATCAACCTTGTACGTCTGTCATCCAAGACCCCGTTGGCCCAACTCTATGCATCCGAACTTGGCCTGGCCACCATTCTTCACATCCACAACACTCCAGCTTGAAGGAGATGGTTCTCCCACCTGGACAAACATACCTGTGACTCCCTCCCCGGTAACCTCCACATGAGCCATGACCTCTAGGCCTTCATCATCCTCTTCCTGATTGGTGTGTCCGCACATTATTTCAAGTCCCCCCTCAGCAGCTTGAGGCCATCACAGGTGAGTATTGGGCTCCCAGGCTGTATCGGATGATACATTGTGACCCATGTGTGTCCTGTCCCGGACTCAGATCCCAGGGTATGGATGGCTGGAGTTAGTTCAACACTCAGGCATAGTTTGACATTTACCCACACGTATGTTTTGGACTAATGCAAAATGACTGCAACATCTCATGACAAAAAAATTGTTTTATTCTCGGTGGGGTGCGTGTTTTGGTAGAAAAAATAAGGTGCTCTACTGGGTGCATAGAATCCAAAGTTCACAGGGGGAGATGGGATCCTTGGCATTTGAAGTCATCAGAGTCCAGACCACAGTGTTGGTCATCATTGGTCAGACTGTGACCAGCAAGTCCATGTGGCAGAGAATGTCAGTGAATGATGTGCTGCTGTTGCGCATGAAGGCCAGGTGCCAGGCCAGGTGACCTGGGAGATGTGGATGGTCCGCTGCCTCTCACGGTCTTTTCCGTGGACGACCCACCTTCCTCCGGGGACCCTCAGATGCAGGCCTTGACGATGCTTGGGACGCTCCGTCGGACGAATCCTCCTCCCCTCTCCCTGTGGCTGGTGCTGGTCTGCGCCTGGTGTCACAGGGAGGGTTGCCCATGTTGTCGGCGACCCGACGGAGTGAATGGCTTATGTCCCTTTGCACCGCCAGGAGCTCAGCCAGTCTTGCCTCCATCCGTCCTTGGTGTTGTTGTTGACTGGCATGTTGCTCGGCCTGCTGATTCTTAATGTCTGTGAGGGTCACCACTACCTGACTGATGGCCCTGGTGTCACGCCGGTATGCCTCCATGATGTTGCGTACGTGTGACATACCGGTCCCTTCAGCTGTCTGGTCAGGTTCTCGCCTCCGCCTGCCTCCACTCCCACCACCCCTGCCCACACGAGCCTGGCCTGCCATTGTAGGCACATCGGGTCTACGGGACCCCTGAGGGATGGCAGTGTGGGTCTTGGCTGCCTCCTCCTGGGTGCCCGGCGAACCTTGTCCCTCCAGGTCAGACTAACTCAGTTGTTCAGTGTGGGCAGGGCTCCTGGGTGTCTCCTGGGATGTGGCAGGAATGGGGGTGGTGGTTGGCATAGATGTACCTGAAGCAGGTGCTGCAGGGGCTTGAACACCAGGGGGCCAGGTGGGTTGGGGTCATCCGCGGAGTGTTGTGAGGTGTCGCTGCCGGTGGGATCAGGTTCCTCCCGAGCCTGGGACTTTGGTACTTCCCCCCCATTGTTGGGGGGAGATCCATGACGTTGCCCTGTGTGTGAGAGAGAGACAATGTTAATGCTGTTTAATACATTCATGTTTCATACATATTCTAGTTGCTACAGTTCCTCCAGGTAGTTGTATGTGCCTAGCATTCACATCAATGTTCACTTGTGGATGGGTATGTTGCAGGGGACTGATTGAAATGTTCTCCAGGGTGTTTGACATGTCGAATTTGGGCTTGGATGCTTCTTTGGCTGTGGCTTGATCTTGTTGTGTCACATGTCCATTGTGAGAGTGGGTAACTCCATTGGCTGCCCCGGGGGTGTGTGCTTGTGTAAGGGATGAGTGATCATCAGCCCGACGCTGTTCAACATCCACATGGCCCCCCTCACACAAGTGGCCCGCCACCACAACCTCAAAAACATCTCCTACGCCGACGACACCCAGCTCATCCTCTCCCTCACCAAGGACCCTCACACCACCAAAACAAACATCCACAAGGGCTGAGGGCCATCGCCGACTGGATGTGGAGCGGCCATCTGAAACAGAACTCGGACAAGACGGAGGTCCTCATCCTGGGACCCACACCCTCATCCTGGGACGACTCCTGGTGGCCGATCACTCTGGGGACAGCACCGACAACCACCCACCACGCACGCAACCTAGGATTGATCCTCGCATCCTCCCTCTCCATGTCCAAGCAGGTCAACGCCGTCTCCTCCTCCTGCTACGACACCCTACGCACGCTCCACCGGATCTACTGGTGGATCCCGACCGAAACAAGTAGAACAGTGACACAGGCCCTCATCAGCAGCTGACTGGACTACGGCAATGCACTCTACGCAGGACTCCCATCCAAATACCAACGGCGGCTACAACGCTTCCAAAACGCCTCCGCACGACTGATCGTCAACGCCCCCCGCCACAGCCACATCACCCGCCTCCTGAGTGACCTGCACTGGCTCCACATCGACAAGAGGATCACCTTCAAGCTCCTCACCCACGCACACAAGGCACTCCCCAACACCGGACAAGCCTACCTGAACATCAGACTCAGCTTCTACACCCCCACCCGCCAGCTCCACTCCGGCAGCCTCGCCCTTGCAGCTATCCCCCGCATCCAACGTACGACCGCCTGCGGGAGATCCTTCTCCTACCTCGCCGCCAAGACCTGGAACACCCTCCCAACCCACCTACGACTGACCCAAGACCTACTTGCCTTCAGAAGACTCCTCAAGACCTGGCTCTTCGAGCAGTAGTGGAACCCCCCCCCCCCCTCAGCGCCTTGAGACCCTCACAGGTAAGTAGCGCGCCTTACAAGTACCCTGATCGATTGTTCATTGATTGACAGTGCCTGCTGGTGGGTGTAGTGTGATTTGGCAGTGGGTCTCCCAGGTGATGTATCTGTCCCCCCATGGAGCACGCTGCCATGTCAGTGAGTGTGAGTTCCTGTCCTAGATAGCTGAGCTTGTTGTGTTTGTGTTAGAGTTTGCAGTTGTCACAGGAGGGCCTTGTGCTGCCTACAGCAGGGCCAAGTGTCAGCTACCTTGTCAGTACTTTGCCAGTCCCTGTGCATTGCGCATGGTGCATGGGTGTGTACCTGGGCCATATGGGCTGAGGGCAATGGTGTCGGTTTCTGAGTTGTACAATATGTTTAGTGATCCCCACCCTCCCAGCATCCCGGACATCCAGTCTTGGGTTTGTGGTTTGTGTAGGCTGGGACATGGCATGGCCTTGCTTTGTGAATGGGGCATAAACATGTTAGTGGCATGAGCGTTGTTTTTGAGTGTGGTTGTGTCCGGTGAGGGCTTGGGGGTAGGTGAGTGCATTTGTTGTAGTTGGGGAATGGATGCCATTACCCCCATGTTACATAATTTGTTTGTGTACTCACCAGGCTCGGCAACTCCTTCGACTCTGTGTACTCCCACCGGCGGAAGCAGGGCCATCACCTTCTCCTCCCAGGGATGGTAATTTACCGGTCTGCGGGGCAGCCCACCTCCAGTGATGTTACTCTGGGCATAGTCCTTGTTCATTTTGCGCTTGACTGCCCACTGCAGATCGTACCACCTGGCTTGGCATTCATTCCTGGTCCTTCTGATGGGCGCAACAGCATTCGCCCGATCGACGATCCTCTGCCACAGGCGTGATTTTTCGGCTATGCTGGTCTGTCTGACCAATGTTCCAAAGAGCTGTGGCTCGATTCTGATGACTTTGTTGACAAGGATGTCCAGTTCCTCCCTTGTGAACTTTGGATTCTTGTCCGTGGGCATGGTGTGGGGTGTGGATGGTTGTGGGTGTGTGGGTGTGAATGTGTAGGTGTGTGTGTGAATGTGTAGAGGGGTATGTGTGAAGGAGGTTGTGTGAAGGTGTGTAAGTTAAGGTGTATGGGTGCAGTTGTTTGTGTGTGGTGTCTGTCAGCAGTGGGTCTGTTGCAAAGGCTCATGGTTTGTGAGTGTGGGCCCTTTTTATTGGTCCATTTGTGGGTGTGGCTGGGTCTGAACTTTTGGTGGGTGTGCTATAAGAGGTGGTTGTGAGTTTGGGCCTCTGTTTGCCTGTTTGGAGGTGCCAGGTCAGTCTTTTAGATGTTTTTTGTACTGTAGACGTGTTTTGTGGTGTTGTGCGAGTCTAATTGACCCTCCTTGTGCTGTTTTACAGTGTCCTGGTTCTGTACGAGTTGTTTTAGCGTATGTAAGGTGCGTACATACGCGATGTTGTTGTACAGTGCTCACATATGCAATGTTGTTGTATGGTTCGTATATACGCGATGCTGGGGTACGGGGGTGGGGTACGGTGCGTCCAAGTACAGGGCTGGGGTACGGTGTTGGGGTACGGTGCGTACAAGTAGGGTGCTGGGGTACGGTGGTGGAGTACGGTGCATCCAAGTACGGGGCTGGGGTACGGCGCTGGGGTACGGTGCATCCAAGTAGGGGCATGGGGTACGGCACTGGGGTACGGTGTGTCCAAGTACGGGGCTGGGGTACGGTGGTGGGGTACGGTGCGTACCAGTACGGGGCTGGGGTACGGTGTTGGGGTACGGTGCGTACATGTACGGGGCTGGGGTATGGCGCTGGGGTATGCTGCGTCCAAGTAGGGGCATGTTGTACGGCGCTGGGGTACGGTGCGTCCAAGTACGGGGCTGGGGTACGGTGGTGGGGTACGGTGCGTACCAGTACTGGGCTGGGGCACAGTGTTGGGGTACGGTGCATACATGTATGGGGCTGGGGTACGGCGCTGGGGTACGGTACGTCCAAGTAGGGGCATGTTGTACGGCGCTGGGGTATGGTGCGTCCAAGTATGGGCCTGGGGTACGGTGGTGGGGTACGGTGCATACAAGTACGGTGCTGGGGTACTGTGTTGGGGTACGGGGCTGGGGTAGTGTGCTGGGGTACGGTGCATCCAAGTCCGGGCCTGGGGTACGGCGCTGGGGTACGGTGCGTCAAAGTACGGGGCTGGGGTACGGTGGTGGGGTACGGTGCGTACAAGTAAGGGGCTGGGGTACGGCGCTGGGGTACGGGGCTGGGGTAGGGTGCTGGGGTACGGTGCGTCCAAGTACGGGGCTGAGGTACAGTGGTGGGGTACGGTGCGTACAAGTAAGGGGCTGGTGTACGGTGGTAGGGTACGATGCGTCCAAGTACGGGGCTGGGGTACGGTGGTGGGGTACGGTGCATACAAGTAAGGGGCTGGGGTACGGTGGTGGGGTACGGTGCGTACAAGTAAGGGGCTGGGGTACGGTGGTGAGGTACGGTGCGTACATGTACGGGGCTGGGGTACGGTGGTGGGGTACGGTGCGTACACGTACGGGGCTGGGGTAGAGTGCGGACATGGGGGGGTATGGTGCTGACATATGGGGGGAGGGGGTGGGGCTGTACGACTCGTATCCCGGGCACAAGTTTCCCCGGATACGAGTGGTACGGCGTTCGCTCCGTACGGGGCCTTTTCCATGCGCTTGTGTTTTCGGACGGGCGGTACGGATCGTACTTGCGCGCTCGGACTTCAGTTTTACGATTTGTATGTAAAACTGTCCGGGGACGTCTCGTAGACTTTTCCCAAAGTGATTCGTATGTATTTTTCACGTACGAATCGTACTTCGCCGTTTGTACGGTACTTGTACGATTCGTACGTAAAAAAATACAGATAAGAGTCGTACGGTAATTTTTTTTAACGGATCGGAATCGGCACCTAAATGTGTTAAATAATAAAATTAATATAAAAAAGTCGATTTAATATAAATTTAAAAGAAGATAATAAACTTAATTAAAAAAAGTTAAACACATACATAATTCATATATATTTACTTTAAAACAATTAATAAATATTAATTCTAATTTATTTTATACTTTTAAAATAATATAATAATTTACATATATATATATATAAATCTATATATATATATATATATATACACATTTATTTATTTTTTTATTCACAAAATGCCCATGAGCTTTAGGGAAGCACTCAACAGTTCGCCATTTAAATGTCAGCTTGCCGCGATATCCCCAATATCTTTTCTTGCTGCCTGACGCGTTTCACGGCTCACGCCGCTTCTTCAGAGGCAATTTTGCATATATATTTGTGTGTGTGTATACCAATAACATAAAATCTAATTAAAAAACATTCTATTATGAACATTAAACTATTTAAAAATCTTCAAACTTACATTTTCCACTCCAGTGAGTGCAACAGTAGGGGAAGTGTTAGATTGCGGAGGGGTAAAAATTACTATTCCCACTTCAGTGAGTACAACAGTAGGGAAAGTGTTGGACAGCGGAGGGGTAAAAATTACTATTCTCAGTCCCGTGAGTGCAACAGTAGGGAAAGTGTTAGATGGTGGAGGGGTAAAAATTACTATTCCCACTCCAGTGAGTGCAACAGTAGGGAAAGTGTTGGATTGCGGAGGGGTAAAAATTACTATTCCCACTCCAGTGAGTTCAAAGTAGGGAAAGTGTTGGATAGCTGAGGAGTGAAAATTACTATTCCCACTCCAGTGAGTGCAACAGTAGAGAAAGTTATGGATAGTGGCAAGATAAAATTTACTGTTCTCACTCCAATATTTGTAAAAGTAGGGAAAGTGTTGGATAGAGGAGGGGTAATAATTACTATTCCCACTCCAGTGAGTTCAACAGTAGGGAAAGTGTTGGATTGCAGAGGAGTAACAGTTAATATTCTCTTGTTCATTTTTAAACTTGCCTACCTGCTGGTGACTCTTCCCGGGCGCCTTGGTGCTGGTGTTGCTGCGGCAGCTTCCGGGTGCCTTCTCGCTGTGTGTCTCCTCGCCGCTGCTGTCACCACCATTCGCGGCCGGAGACCACAGCCCCCACAGTGCTTTGCGCTGCATACGCGCCCGGAGGCGCTTAAAGGACCGTCGCTCCTCCTGCAGAGCGGGAACCCTGTTCATTTTTAAACTTGCCTACCTGCTGGTGACTCTTCCCGGGCGCCTTGGTGCTGGTGTTGCTGCGGCAGCTTCCGGGTGCCTTCTCGCTGTGTGTCTCCTCGCCGCTGCTGTCACCACCATTCGCGGCCGGAAACCACAGCCCCCACAGTGCTTTGCGCTGCATACGCGCCCGGAGCGCTTAAAGGACCGTCGCTCCTCCTGCAGAGCGGGAACCCTGTTCATTTTTAAACTTGCCTACCTGCTGGTAACTCTTCCCGGGCGCCTTGGTGCTGGTGTTGCTGCGGCAGCTTCCGGGTGCCTTCTCGCTGTGTGTCTCCTCGCCGCTGCTGTCACCACCATTCGCGGCCGGAGACCACAGCCCCCACAGTGCTTTGCGCTGCATACGCGCCCGGAGGCGCTTAAAGGACCGTCGCTCCTCCTGCAGAGCGGGAACCCTGTTCATTTTTAAACTTGCCTACCTGCTGGTGACTCTTCCCGGGCGCCTTGGTGCTGGTGTTGCTGCGGCAGCTTCCGGGTGCCTTCTCGCTGTGTGTCTCCTCGCCGCTGCTGTCACCACCATTCGCGGCCGGAGACCACAGCCCCCACAGTGCTTTGCGCTGCATACGCGCCCGGAGGCGCTTAAAGGACCGTCGCTCCTCCTGCAGAGCGGGAACCCTGTTCATTTTTAAACTTGCCTACCTGCTGGTGACTCTTCCCGGGCGCCTTGGTGCTGGTGTTGCTGCGGCAGCTTCCGGGTGCCTTCTCGCTGTGTGTCTCCTCGCCGCTGCTGTCACCACCATTCGCGGCCGGAGACCACAGCCCCCACAGTGCTTTGCGCTGCATACGCGCCCGGAGGCGCTTAAAGGACCGTCGCTCCTCCTGCAGAGCGGGAACCCTGTTCATTTTTAAACTTGCCTCCCTGCTGGTGACTCTTCCCGGGCGCCTTGGTGCTGGTGTTGCTGCGGCAGCTTCCGGGTGCCTTCTCGCTGTGTGTCTCCTCGCCGCTGCTGTCACCACCATTCGCGGCCGGAGACCACAGCCCCCACAGTGCTTTGCGCTGCATACGCGCCCGGAGGCACTTAAAGGACCGTCGCTCCTCCCGCGTCGCGGGACGCGCGCGGGCGGCGCCGGGAGAGGCCCGGGACAAGGGCGGGACCGTCTGTGGCCGTCCGGGGCCGATCGAGGCTGGGCTGGGCCACACCTCTTGGTCTGCACTATCTGGTCAGTACTGTTCGCATTTGAGTGACTCTTTCCGGATCCTATGAACTGCTGTGTACTGTGTGCGCTAGTGACATATCCTGCTTAGTTCATATTACTGGCGCCCATGACAGGCATAAAGATTAATTATTTCCGCTGGTGATAATATTTAGCTCACTCCCTGATAGCGTTAGATCTGTCATCATATTGTACTGTACCTATAGCGTACATTAATCAAGAAAATGATGAAACAGGGTAAGAAAGCTAAAACTAAATCTCCAGTCACACAGTCACACACCAGATTATTGACCGTTGAACCCCAACCTCTACCAACTTTGACTGCCATAGATAAAATGTTACAGCAGACTATTGGGGTTGTGGCAAGCGCCATTGAGAACACAGAGAGACGGCTCTCTATCATTCCATCTTTATGTATCCCAGTACAGGAAATAGATAACTCAACCACTATGAATGAAGTGCTGGAGGCCAGCTCATGTATGACATCATCCTACATAGATCTGCCATGTAGCCAGTTGCCTGCAGAAAATATTAAAGACCCCCATAGTAGACCTACCACTTTGACTCCTCCCACAGCTGCAGAGAAAAAGCTAGATGCACGCAAACCTTGTCCTAGAAACAGGAAAAATAACATCCCAACTAAGTCGAGTAAAAATATCCATGCAAACCATGATCTGGTGACCCCATCTAATAATTCACCCGAACATATGCCAGGGATACCTTGTTGGGTTGCTAACATGGTTGCGGACTTACAAGCGTCCCTAGAGAGGACAATAATTACGCAACTCAAGCCCTTGGTGTCAAAACTCGATAAACTCATCTCGGTGATGAACACTAGAGGTGGAGGTAAAGGTGAGGTAGCTAATCCCCAAAGAAGTACGGGGCCCCTCGCTGTGGATGTTGAATCATGTAATGCCCCCTGTAATCTAATGGCCGGAAGTAATAATTTCTTAATACAGAATACTGATATGGGCACAGGTATTGATACACAAAGATTAACTTCTGCTTCACTCCAAGCTCTACCCAATACTGGTTCCCAGAGTAAGAGTAGCCAACTTACAGTAAATTTACCAAGTATAGTCGACAAAGCTGTAACTAAGACAAAGGAAGGTGACCAGGGGCCTAAAACCAATACACATATGAAAAGTAACATGATGATAAGAACTAGCTCCCACCAGTTGCCAACAATAAACTTACCCCCAGAAGCCCAGCCATTTGTTGTAGCACTTGTGGGTGTACCACCCCTAAGCGAGGGAAAAAGAGAGAGGGAGGACGAGTTGAAAAACAAGTGTATTCAATGGCTCACGGTAAATAAGCCCTTACCAGGAAACATCTCAGGTGAAATCCTTCTTGCTAGAAGAGTGGGTTGGATTGGGAGGAACCCAAAGACTATAGCTGGGGATGTGATAATTTTAAACTTCAGGGATGCTACTGCCGTGCAACACATATGCAGCACTGATACTTATAGGCAAAACACCCAAATATATGCACTACACCTCTCATATTTCTATCCTACCCCTAGCCTGGAACCATATCGGCATAGAGTTAGGCCTGCAAACAGGGGGTATTACCGTCTACCTTATACCCCGGAAAATAGAGGGTCATATAGGGAAAGTAGGCCTATTCGCCCTTTTCGCTCTCCGCTACAACCACACTGGAATAGATTCAGTGTGCTGGAGGAGGTAGATTGACTTAGTTCAGTTGAAAAGCTACACCCGCATACCAACATCGAGGCCCCTAGTGGGGCAATGGGACTAGACGGGAAAATTCCATCAATAGACTCCACAGCCAACCTACCATCCGACCAGATACCTAAGGAGAGGGTAAATAATGTAACCTCTTGGGCTACCAAGGGCTCTGATGACTCGATACAATGCTGCATAAAACTGGTCTCATGGAACATAGCTGGCCTAAAAAATAAATTGTTCACCCCAGAGTGGGCTGCATTTATGGCTAAATTTGATATCTGCCTAATGCAAGAGACCTGGGCATTAGAAAATAGTGCCAGCACGACCTTTGCCACTTATGACATCTTGGCATCATCTGCAGGCAAAGGCCGGCCTTCTGGTGGACTATCAATATGGATAGCTACGCACTTGGGAATCCAGGCCATGCAAATACCAACAAAATCCCTGGATCTCCAGTGCGTTCTACTAAAACCTCCAAGTAATCCCCCAGTAGCAATAATAAATGTTTACTCGAGACCTATTAAAAACGGCAAAGAATCAACCGTATTCGGTGATCTAACCTCATTTATTGCAGGGCTTGACCCTTCTATTGCTATAGTTATTGGAGGGGACTTTAACTGCCAGTTTGAACCGCTTGGTGAAGCTGAGCTGGGTGACCAGGATGAAGTAGATGAGCTGTGGCACATCCCAGCTCCTGACACTGTTCCCGTAAGAGGCTGGACACCTTTGGTGCTACAAATAAAATCCTTCTCTCTTGCAATGTCCTTGCGGGCATGCAACGGGAGGATGGATTCTGATCGCCCAGCAACTGGAACATTTAATCGGACCAACAGGGTGTCCATCATTTACTATGTAATGATTGAGGCTAAAAATTGGGACAAGCTGCAGGACTTTAGAATAGAGAAAAGACAGGACAGTGACCATAATGCACTGATCTTAACCCTGAAGCCAGGGTCTTTTGGCCTGAAAAACAGCGAGACCAAACTAACTTTGGCAATGCCCCCCCTCGTATTAACTAATAATAGAAGGAGGGTGAAATGGCCGCACCTGGCAAAGTCACCCCTGCAGCTTGCAAAAATTTATCAAATGGTGATACCATTTATAGCCCAGATGGCTGAAGGAAATGGGCATGCACAAGTACTGGACACACACAAACAGCTAGTCACGGTACTGGCTGAGGTTTTCCACCCTGTAACTCGTGCCAAGAGGCGTGTACCGAAAAACTATCCCTGGTATAATACCGTCTGTAGGAACTTAAAAAAGGACCTCCTAACAGCAATCAAGCAAAAAAACAAACAGAACACTAGAGTTCTTAGGAAGGCATATAAGGAGGAACTATATAGGAGCAAGATGGAATGGGAAGAGGAGATATGGGAAAAACTGAGGGACGCCCTAATGCTAAAGGACGCTAAACTTTTTTGGGCAACGAGAGACAGTGAGGAATCCTTTTTGCCAAACATTGCTCCCTCAGTGTGGGAAGTACACTTTGCCACACTGTATAGTTCTTCCCCGGGGGCAACTCTGGCGTATCCGGATGATGACAGGGTATCCCAACTAGATGGCTCTTTTTGTACCACACTGGACCTGGATCCCCTGTGTGAGTGCAAAATGCGGAGGCCCACAGATTGCGCGGACCACATAGACGACACAGGTATTGGGGCTCGGCTGGCTGTCGAAAGCGTTGACAGGATCTCAATCAAGGAAGTAGAGTACGCTATCGCCAGGCAGCCCCCTAATAAAGCACCTGGTTTGGATAAAGTGCCCGGCGATCTCTTTAGCTCCCAACCCAAAATCTGGGCACCCTACCTAGCTGTGCTGTTTAATGCAGTTTTACTGGGAACTAATATACCAGACACCTGGGCCGGGGCCGAAATTGTTCCTATTTTTAAAAAAGGTTCCCCCTTAGTTTCTTCTAACTACAGGCCGATAAGCCTTCTGAATACCACACAGAAACTTATGGGGCGGATTATTCTGGACAGAATACTAGGGTGGGCAGAAGAGAACAAAATAATAACTACCCTGCAGCCTGGGTTTAGAGCTGGAATTTCGACCCTAGACCAGCTCTTTAGACTACAGGTTCTGTTCTGGAAGACTGTAAGTTTGGAGGGTGGTAGCTTATACCTGGTATTCGTAGATTTACGGGCTGCTTTTGATCTTGTGCCGAGGGAAAATCTATGGAGGGTACTGGAAGATCTAAAGCTCCCACCATACTTACTTGAAGTCTTGAAGCGTTTCCATAAAGGGAACTATGCCCCGGTACGCTGTGGGAAGAACGGCGATCTATCGGACCCCTTCCCCGTTACCAGAGGGGTACGCCAGGGTTGCGCCCTAGCTCCCACGCTTTTTAGCCTCTATATAAATGGCTTGGTGGGCGATCTGGATGCTGTCAGAAATAGCGATGTCCCCCGGTTGTCATCTGGGCGGGTGCCTGCTCTGATGTTCGCGGATGACACCTTGCTGTTGTCGCGAACATCAACAGGCATCCAGAGGGTTCTGGACGGTTTTGTAACATTCTGCGCCTCGAGGGGACTTGAGATCAATCTAGAGAAGACGAAGTATATGATCTTCGGTCCACCAAAACGCACCCGTCCCTGCCCACTCTTGAATGGCACCCCGCTAGAAAGGGTTAGAACTTTTGTTTATCTGGGTGTTACCCTGACTGAAGATTTCAGCTGGGGCCCCCAGGTAGTCAAATCTGCCCTGAGGCTCACACAGATAGCGGGAGGCATTAAAAAGTTCCATAGGAAAACACAATTCAAGCCAGTCTCCCCAGCTCTTGAAATGTACAGGGTTCAAGCTAGACCTGCCGCTTTATACGGCGCAGAACTTTGGGGTCATACTCGCGTATTGACCCTTTCTAAGGTTGAACATACATTCACTAGAAACCTGTTAGGGCTTCCCCAGAGCACACCGCTTACACCCTTGAGATTAGACTTGGATCTAGAGCCCATCTCTGAACTTTTATCGAGTAGACCCCTTCTGTATTGGAGAAGGCTATGGACAGTGCCCGAGCTCGATGATTACAGAGCTAAATTTTCAGCAATTTGGGACCAATTAAAGACTAAAAATATACCTTGGCTATCTCATATCAAAGCTGTAGCATATCAGATAGGCCTGCCACGATTATGGGAGACTCCTGGGGAAAGTTGCATAGCGGTCCAGAAATTGGAACTGCTAGCCCTACTTAGACAGCACAACCTAGCTCTGTTATACCGTTCACAGTCCATGGGCAGGTTGACTGCAGACTTTCTACAAGTGAAATTGGCACCCAGCAGGGAGGAGTTCTTAGATTTGATCCAGCCCCCTATGGCAAAAAAGCTATATATCTAGTTAAGGTATGGTTGCCTCCCAATTGGGGAACTGACCTGCAAATGGGCAGGGAGAGGTGAGGGGGTTTGCCCTGGTTGCAACGAATCTAAAGAAGACCTAGCCCATATTTTATTCTTTTGTCCCGCCTATAAGGAAATACGTAGATCTTGGATTGTGCCACTGTGTAGAAATTTGGGTCTAAAACAATGTGCGCAAGCATGCAGGATATTACGTTATGATACTTCACCACCTATTGTGTTCACTGTTTCCCGTTTCTTATATGGTATGTGGCGTAGGAGGTCTGCCCTGATTAACTGATTGAAAATTTGATTGTTCTTAATATTGATGTACAAAAACTGTGTATCATCTCATCTTTGATAACTTTTGTTTAATAACTTTTTATCTTGTATGCATAATTATTTATGTTTTATCTTGTATGTATATATTTTATCTGTGCTTCTATGGTCATTTGACCGAAATAAAGCTATCAAAGTAAGTAATATTCTCACTTCAGTCAGTTCAAACTTAAAACCAAACCCAATTTTATCAACAATAACAATAGTAAAAAAATAAAATAAAATAAAAATATATAACTATGTTTAACATTCTAATCCAATAAGCATTTCAATGCGTCACTAAACCACCAATAAAAAACTAGTTCCTGACCCATGAAACTAGTTTCGGCCACCGTCCTAGTTCTACCTCTCTAAGATCAGCAGACTAGGGAGGGTTCTGGATGGTAATCAACCTTTTTACAGAAACAAAATGACACCGACCAATCTAACCTACCTCCTCTCCCCTGCACCCCATTGCCTGAAACCCCATGGCCCTAACTCTTTCTCCATCATCTCCCCCCCCAATCTTTCACTGAAAGCGAAAAGAAATTTCAAACACAGGCTGATAAGACAACACCCGGAAACACTATTCGCTATCATTTACCACTGCTCCTCCAAAGGCCAACAGAAAATGGATCTGATCTTCTACTCCCTGAGCCCTGCGCATAGGAACACCATTCTTAGAACCCACCTCCACATACCCAAAACAACTAGCACCCCTCTCAGCTGCAAACGGATATTCTCAATCCCAAACTGCCCCACGCGCAATGGAATCACCTTCGCAGCCCTCTACCGCAATGGTACAATGCTGATCCAAGCCAACAACGACAACCTTGACTCATTTGACTCCATGTTTCCCACGCTTCGCAACGCCTTCACTCATTTACACTATTCCCACTTGAACAACCCCCTATGCACCAACCGGCTGACCCCCCGGAGAATTTTCAAATCAACCCCAAGTCACACTACACCAACCTATCCCACTCCGACGACACCATCTCCTCCTCTGCGAATTCCCCTGACTCGCACAATACACACTTTTCATCCATAACAAACCCGAGGTAGGTCTCTGCCGGGACTCTACACTCCCTTACCGACCACCACCGCTTCCCCCTCCACACAAAACTATCACCTTCAAGCAACAAGTGCAACCATCGACCCGCAAGCAATCTGAGGACGGCGCCTGGTTCATGACTTGACTCCCCACACAACTTACCCTCAGCTATAGCCAGGGACAACAGAGGCAACACTAACACAGTGAGCCACACTACCACAGACAAGCTCTCTCCTTCCCCTGACTGCCCCACTCAGGACACCCTGAAGCTAAACTCCCCCACCCCTTCCTCTTTGAATATGACTGAGAGACTCGATCTGCTGGAAAACCAGCTAGAGAGCGTAATACAGGGAATCTATAAAATCTTAGTCAACCTCACAACACCTCTAGAATCTACCCAACGACCACACCCTACACCCATAGCTACCAATAATAAACACACAAGTCCTCCCAAGGTTCAACGACACAGCTGGAACACAACTCCCTTCTTGAAAAAGCCACAGAGACCCAAAATAACAAGCGCCGCTATGCCCATGAGTGAGGTGATTGACCTTGCCAAATCATATGACTCAACTTCAGCTATTAACCTCAGCTCCGAGATCCAGGTTATCACTGGATTTGGAAGAGACCGCATAGCACAGAGAATGTCGAGGCCTTCAGCCCTCCTCACTAATATCCCCATGGCTCCCCTAACGAAGGAAAGCAACCATAAGGGGTTGATCAACTGCATGCTCATAAACCGCAGATCTGCTACCAAATACGCAACAGAACTGTCAGAAACCATCCTCACCCATGAAAAAGACACTTCTTCATCACAGAAACCTGGCTGAACAAATCCTCTTCCCCTATCATTGACATGCTGGGTCCCCCGAGGTTCTCAATCATCAATAAAGACAGAAAGGACCATCGAGGTGGGGGGATTGCAATCTTCCACAAGAGCAACATCTCCGTTACGGAAACAGACTCCTTCAAATGTAACACATTTGAATATCTTACTGCCACCATTAAGACGACTGACAACAAAGCACTATACTGCCATCTTCTTTACCATCTGCCAGGCAACACCCCCTCATTTGGAGAACACCTGTCCAACCTGATAACACACTGCCCGCTCTTGGACTCTAACAACATAATACTAGGCGACCTAAACCTACATTGGAATGATGATAATAACTCTCTGATCCAATCCTTGAACGAACTTCTACGCAACAACAATCTTACCCAACACTGCTCAGAGCAAACCCATAATAGAGGCTCCATCCTGGATGCCATCATAGCTCAAGAAGATACAATCACTATTGATCACATCCTTCCTGTTGACTGGTCAGACCACCACATCATTCTATTTCACATCAACCAAAAGCTCCATTGCCTACCTCACACACAGGATTCCCCCCGATGGGCGAGAAATCTAAGACAGATTCCCCTTGTTGCCCTGGAAGAAAGGATAAGCTCAATCCTTCCCATCACCACATGCGACCCGTTCAACACAGACCTAAACTTGGAAAGAAGACAACTAAGACCTGCAGAAAGACTCTGGCAGAAAAACCTGTCCACAATCCATCTTGATCAACTCAAAACAGAACGCAGTAAATATAAAAAGCACATCAAGAATGAAAAATCCTTCTTCTTCTGTGGTGCACTAGACAATGCCAAAAACAAACTTCCAACCTCAGTGCAGGCTTCGAAAGTCCTATGTGTCAACTTTGCCAACTTCTTTAACGATAAAATCAACAAGAATGAGCTCTCCCTGGATGTCCACCGCGGTCCACCCAGAGCTCGCCCCATGGCAAAGAAGAAATCATCCCACCCAGACACCCCTCTACCAACCCCATCTCTGAAGTAGAAATCATCAAAATGATTACCAAATCCAATCCGTCGTCTCACATTGCGGACCCTATCCCTGTCCAACTGGCTAGAAAGCTCAAACACACACTAGCCCCGTACTGCACCAAGATCATAAACAGCTCCCTGACAACCGGATTCATGCCAGACTGTCTCAAAATCGGTCAAGTCAAGCCACTACTAAAAAAACGGGCTCTGACCCAAATGATGTCAATAACTTCAGGCCCGTATCCAATTTTCCATTCTTAGCCAAAATCCTAGAAAGATGTGTTCTTCTTCAACTTACCCAGCACATAGACAACAACACCCTACTAGACCCTCACCAATCGGGTTTCAGAAATGTTGCAGCACGGAGACAGCGATCCTGAATGTCATAGATGATGTCCACAAATCACTCGACACGGACCGATGCTGTATGCTCGTACTCCTGGACCTATCAGCAGCCTTCGACATGGTAGACCACAAATTGCTCATTAATGTACTCAGAGAAAGGGTTGGAGTGGAAGAAGTGGTTTACCTCCTTTATGCGGAACCACTCTCAAAGAGTAAAAATTAAAAACTTCACGTCTGACCTACTCCCCATAAGTAGGGGTGTAGCCTAAGGACCTGTCCTCTCCCCATCACTGTTCAACATCTACATGGAGCCCCTCACCACCATACTCAAAAAAGCTAACATCCCCTTCCACCTCTATGCAGAAGATACACAGATCTACCTGGAAACCTCCTCCATTGATAACATCCAGAGACTAAACAACACCCTAAAAGAAGTCCAACACTGGCTATCCCTCAACCACCTGAAACTCAATCAAGACAAGACGGAAATCCTTCTCATATCCAACAAAGAGCAGACCCCCAAAATCACAGAATGGCTTTAAACCATTGATGCTCTCAACTGCAATCTCATCCCTGCCGACTCTGTAAAATCACTGGGAATCACTCTGGACCCAAACCTGGACATGCTCAAACATATCAAGAACACCGCAAAGAGTGTGTTCCTCAACCTAAAACTACACAACAAAATAAAACCCTTCATCCCTTCCAATGACCTCAAACAAGCCACACAATCCCTGGTTCTGTCCAGATTGGATTACGGGAATACAACCCTCACAGGCACGGCAAAATCTCACTTAGCTCCCCTCCGATCAACACTAAATGCAGCAGCCAGGATGGTCGTGGGAGTAAAGAAATACGAACACATCTCTCCCGCTCTCAGGGAGCTAAAATGGCTCCCAATCAAAATGCGAGCAAGCTTCAGAACCGCATGTCTCACACACAAAGCTCGGCACACAGGTAAACCTGCCTACCTGGCATCCAAACTCAACAAGGCTGGTCAGACAAGGAACCTTAGGAGTACGAACACCCTACTCCTCATCCCTCCGAGAACTCGAAAACAAAAAACTTTATCACGCTCCTTCTCCAGTAATGCACCCAAAATCTGGAACAACATCCCAGTCCATATCAGGACAAACCCCTCATTCATAAAATTCAAAAGCCAGCTCAAAGACCTCTACCTTAACCGATCTCTTCCGAAGGGATAGCTGCCACTCAATCCTGCCCAGTGGAGTATACAGTCATGTTGGCAAGAAGACTTTGACATCACCTACGTCTGGACTCGGGTCACAAATTGATCTGTTTACTATTGTGTTATTGATACCTTTGTCCTCCCCCCCCCGAACAGGAGTTGTCACGAATCACTGTGGTTACTACTGTGTTTATATTGTCTCACTTTGTTTATGATTGCTACATGACAAAAGGTTGTAAAGCGCTCCGATACCTTGGGGTCTGGCCAGCGCTATATAAAACCCTTAAAAAAAAAGAATGAAAGATTGTTTTACAAATATTTAAAAGAAACATATTATAATGTTAAATATATATAACAAATACCTACAAATATTATATTAAATGGAATAAAAAATAATTTCCAAACAAATGAATATTTTTTATTAACATTTATTTAGAAACAAAAATATTAATTCTTGCATAAATTAACTTTTTTTTATTTCCTACCCTATAACACTACACAATTCACTAACCACATCTAAATTTAAAAGAAATGTATTTCCTCAACTGCCATAATTATTTACCAATTAAAGAAATATTATTAATAAAAAAAAAATTAAAACTCATAAAAATTATTTAACTTCTCACACTTTACCACTATAATCCTCACAACCCACAGCTAAAATTAAACTGTAAAAAATGTATTACACAATTAAAACTTTAACAACTAATTATAAAGTAAAATTAATTTACTCCCCACACTGTATCCTATAACAATAAAACCCACACACAAAAAATATAAACAAATACCCTAAATAAATATAAATTAATTAATATTAATGATCAACTAATTTTTAAATAACTTAACAAAAATTACTTCCCACCCTTTACCCCCATAAACCCCACAACCCACATCCAAAATTAATTACACAAATTCCATGTTTAATTTTCAATTAAGTAATATTAATTAACAACTAATTGTTAATTAATTAAACATAAATTACTTCCCACCCTTTACCCCATAAACCTCGCAACCCACACCTAAAAAAATCACACAATTACCATAATTAATTAGCGAATAATTTGTTAATATAAATTAACAACTAAATATTAATTAATTAAACAAATTACTTCCCAACTTTTAACCCTATAAACCCCACAACCCACACCTAAAACTAATAACACAATTTCCATAATTAATTTTCTATCAATTACTTAATATTAAGAACTAATTAATAATTATTTAAAAAATAAACTCCTTCCCACCCTTTACCCGATAAACCCCACAACCCACACCTAAAAAGAATCACACAATTACCATGATTAATTATCAATTAATTGGTTAAAATAAATCGACAACTAATTATTAATCAATCAAAAATAAATGAATTCCCACCCTTTACATCTATAAACTCCACAACCCACATCTAAAAAAATTACACAATTACCATAATTAATTATCAATTAATAAATTAATATTAATTGACAACAAATTAATAAGTATTTATAAATATATTACTTCCCACTTTTAATGCAATTAAATCTAAATTAAATAAATACAAAATAATCATTAATTTATCATAATAAAATTACTTCACACCCTCTTCCGCTATGAACACACAACCCGCTACGGAACTAAAAAATGCAAAGTTTTATTAAAATACAATTCACAACTACTAAAAATGTAACACATATATTAAAAAACATAAACAATAAATATACAAAAAAACATACATCACATACATTTCAAATATAAACTAAAATACATAACACTAATTAAACATATGGATATTTTAAACATCTATATTTTTGCAAACAATATTAATGACTTCTATATTTAAAAAAATGATATTTCTTACCTTAAATTCGAGATTCTTGACCACAATATTCTTGCTGTTGATATTTCTGAATCACGATATTTCCAACTCGATATTTGTGTAAGACGACATTTCCAACTTGATTTTATGTCTCAGCACCATTCAAGATATCGTAAAAGCGATTTTCATGGTGGAGGAGACATTCATTCTTGTTTTTCACACATTCCCCTGTTGTAAAGTACTTCCAAGAGCCGCTGTGATAAAGAACTTTCACTGTAATGGCAAAATCGTTCTCAAAAAGACCTATGTGCCCATGGGCTTCAGCCGTTCTAGACATGATGACAGCATCGGGGGTGCTGCGATCCAACAGAAACCCCATGATGCTGGCCGCCAGACAGGCGTTGGAAGCTACACTGTTAAAGTTGAGCAACCAACGTTGTTTCTTTCCAATGCTTTTACTGTACAGTACGCTCATTAAATGATGGGAAACACCCCCCTCACAGCCTCGTACAGTGAGGGCAAGGACTCTGAAGGTACCATAGGCAACTTGTTCAGCCTAGAGAGGTTTTTGAGAAAATTCCACAGCGTCAAACACATCACTGGGTCGCCGTTTGGTGAACAAGGGGCTGTCAAGGGCCTGGCCCTGGAAGCTTAGTTGGAAGAAATCATTAGGCCCCTACCAATCTTTCTAGAAGCGTTTGCACAGCCTGATGTATGGCTAAAATCCCATGATCAGAGGACCTTATATGGTGTAGATTAACAAACCTTAATTCCTCATAATGGTCTGTAGCGTCAAATCTCTCTACAGTGCGCCTGTAACTTCTAACACTCTCTAAAAACACGGGCTCTGAATCCTCAGCTTGAGGAATCATGCTTGCTGGGGAGTGCCCGGATGAACCATATTGGTGATTTGGGCTTAGCAT
Source organism: Triturus cristatus (assembly GCF_964204655.1). Classification (NCBI taxonomy): domain Eukaryota; kingdom Metazoa; phylum Chordata; class Amphibia; order Caudata; family Salamandridae; genus Triturus; species Triturus cristatus. The sequence continues at coordinate 1,011,792,375 of NC_140587.1, read as the reverse complement.
CGGCTCTGGTGTAAGCCATATTCTGGCTTTCTTTAGTTACTTACTAAAAGCCTGCGCTGCTTAGCGCTATTATATCACTTTTAGTTTTTACCGGCCCACCCGTTTTGTATTTCTTTTAATTATGTGTAGGCTTATTACTAACTGTGAAATAGGGGTTCTTTAGGGAACGTTGTGGGTCTGGTCACACCTGTATAGTCTGTTGATGCTGCTTGACAAGCTTGTAGGACCAAGTTTTTACATAGTTCAACCCTTTGAAGTATCTTCTTATGTGCGTTCATCATGATCATGTCCCTGCTTGCCGCCTTCCCCAATTTTAAGGTCCTATAGTTCACCTGACGTTTTAGTTTTCTAACCACCAGCTATGCTTCACCGGGAAAATAAATAATGGGGAAGTAATCGATGATGCTGTATTGGTAGGTAGCTTCATGCGTCAGGTTGCGGTGGGTCCAAGAGGCGTAAGAGCCGTAGATATCTGGGACTGGATAATTCGCAAAACTTTGTTATGAGAAGGGATATAAAGGGCTGCCATAGTTTTCTGAACTCTGATCCTTTCCCCTCGAGTGTAAGTGATAGTTTCTCCATCCCTAGGACGTGCCACAAGCGATGTAACCATTATGTGAAGGTGGGGGTATGGGAGGAACGCCAATGTGTCAGTATGTTTTGGAGAGCGGAACCTATGGCAATGGCAATCAGGCGGCCCCTTCTGGATTTGAGTGAATAGGTAAGGGGGTTAGGTAGACCCAGTAGGATGTATGCTGGGAATCTCGGAAGTTGTGTCTCTAAGTGGGTGTCTATGTTATCGAGAACCTGTTTCCAGTAGGCTTGAATATGTTTGCAGTCCCAGAGAAGGTGGGTCAAAGTTCCCATTCCCCCGCAACCCCTCCAACACGTGGCGCTTTGCCGTGAGTCAAAGTGGTGAAGCCGCTCAGGCATGTAGTACCAGTAGGTAACTAGTTTTGTCAAGGTCTCTGTAAGTCCCGAGTGGTAGGCTGAGTGTCTGGCCCTGTAATAAATACCTACCCACTCCTTGCATGTTAGTGTTCTGCCCTGTTCTCGCTCCCAGCGTTCTCGGCCAGAGTTGTAGGAGTGCTTACCCTTCGATAACAACATCTTATAGACATCAGATATAAGTTTCTTGTTGGATGTACGAGTTATGAGCCATTTTTCATAGGTGGTTAGAAGGCGTTGAGCACCAGGTCGAACCTGCGGGTGCAGGGCCAGTGGCGGACTTGCAGGTATCTTAACCGTTCTGTCTCTGCTATGCCATACTCAGCTTTGAGCTGTGTGAATGGCATTATCCCATCCAGGTCAAACAAATGGCCAAGGGAGCAACATGCTGTGGATCTCCACGCGGAGAACGCCCCCGCCTCTGTACCTGGCTGAAATTCTGGGTTATCAAATAACAGAGTTAGAGGGGAGGGGAAGGTGGTCAAATGGTAGCGGACATTATTGTGGTCCCACGCGAGCATGATCGGGCGAGTAATATAAGATGCATAAAGATTGGGTGGCCTGTGGTGCTTCGGTAAAAACGGTATTCTCTGCAAGGGAGTGGCGGCCACTGCTTGATCTTGGAATAGCTAACTTTTCTCTGATTCCAAACGATTCCACTCAACTAGATACCGCAGTTGGGCAGCCTAATAATACAGTTGAATATCGGGGACCCCACCCCTCCCTCTTCTGGTGGAAGAATCGCTATAGCTTGTTTAAGCCTGGGTTTGCGGCCTTGCCAGATGAATTGTGCTAACTCAGATTGAGTTTGCTTAATCCAACCCTTCGGCTTAGAGAGTGGCAAAAGTTTGGAAAAGGTAGAGGATCTGAGGAAGGATAGTCATCTTGATTGCCGCGATCCTGCCGAGCCAGGAAAGTAAACTGTGTTTCCAGCGCACTAGTTCTCTGCGTATAAGGGAGCGCAAGTTAGCATAATTGATGTCGGCAGTGGACGGGATGGTGGGGCCAAAGTGTATCCCCAAGTAGGGGACTGATGTAGAAGACCATTGAAGGGAGTGTTCGTCTTGGAGGCGCGATAAAGTGGATGGCGACAGGGAAAAAGATTGAGCACCTCTGATTTGTTCAAATTGATTTTGAACCCTGACGCTAGTGTAAAATAATACATTTCAGCAAATAAGGACCGCAGAGCAGGGATTGGGTCAGACAAAGAAATCAGGACGTCATCCGCGTAAAGACTGATGGTGTGTACATCCCCACCGAATTTGACACCGGTTATGAGGGTTACATTTAATCCGTAGGGCAAGTGGCTCCATGTATAAAGCAAATAAAAGGGGAGAAAGTGGGCATCCCTGCCTAGTTCCTCGGGTAATGGGGAATCGCGAGGAGGTGTGGCCATTAACCCTGACAGTAGCTTTGGGGAACCGGTAGCAGTTAAGGATCCAGGTGCGCAATTTCTCTCCCAGGCCTACCTGCGCGAGGACCTTCTCTAGATATGGCCAGTGAACCCTATCGAAGGCCTTCTCTGTGTCGATCGCAAGCAGCATATACTCCCCCACTTGTCCGAGAGGCCTTTTCAATCAAGTGGAGCACCCGTTTGGTGTTGTCACTGGTTTGGCGTTGTGGAATGAATCCTGCCTGGTCTGGCTCCACCAAGGCGGGCATATAAGGTGCCAATCTATATTAAGGATAGATGTCAGCTGGTACGCTCCACAAGAGGTCCTGTCCTTGCCGGGTTTGGGAATGACTACTATGGCGGCCTCAAGCATTTCAGCCGGGATTGCCCCAACCTGCGTAAAGGAGTTAAATAATCTCGTCAAGAGCGGGGCCAAAAGAGGGCAAAAGGTCTTGTAATAGACCGCTGAATAGCCGTCAGGCCCATGGGATTTGCCCACTTTGAGGCGAGAAATGGCTGCGATGACCTCCTCAATTCTGATGCACCTGTCCAGGTGATCGGCCTGTGCCGAAGTAAGTGAGGGCATGCCGGCTGTCGCTATATAATCAGCGTTATCGGAGGGATCCAAGTGTTCCCCAGAGTACAGCTGGGCGTAAAAATCACGGAAGGTCTCTGCTATTTCAGAGTCCTCCGTAGTGAGCTCCCCCCCTTTCGCGCGTATGGTTTGGATGCTCTGGGTCTGTCTGGCCTCATGGAGCCTGTGCACCAGCAAGTGGCCGCATCTATCCCCCCCGTGTAGAAGGAGTGACACAGCCTAAGGGCCGCAAATTCTGCTCTATCTTGATCTAGGCCAGCCAACTGCTGCCGGGCCGTGCGCAGTTGACGCCAGACTTTATGTGCCCCTGTCCTTTGGTGAATTAGTTCGAGCTCCTGCACCTGTTGGGTGAGGGCGTCCCTCTTGCGAACCCGTTCAACGTTCTCCACTGATGTGATGGCAATGAAATCCCTCCTTAAGACCGCCTTGAGAGCTGTCCATTGTGTGGACAAGGTAGTATCGGTGTTGGCGTTGTGGTGCAGAAATTCTGTGATGGCTTTCTGAGCTTGCTTCACCACGGAGGTCCGTTGGAGAAGGGTGTCTCACAGGCGCCATAGACTGATGGGTTGGTGCAGGGATGGAAGCTTAAACATTGCGAGAACGGGGCGTTATCTGATTTTAGTTGGGAGATTAAGTTCATTTGAATTCTGAGGGTCCCTAGGGTCCAACTAGCCCACTAGGTACCTCCAGTAAGCGCCACAGAGCTGCGTTGCAGAGAGGTGTAAAAAGTGGCACGGCCTGGACCACCTCTCTGCAACGCAGCACAGTGGCACCTACTGGAAGCACCTGGTGGGCTAGTTAGCCCCCATGGGCCCTCAGGATTGAAGGGGAATTATTTCCCCAACTTAAAACGTGCCATAGGGCGTGTTTGCACATGTCACCTTAGGCCCCGTCCCCTCCCTTCCCCACTGTGTAAACACGCCCTGTGGCCGTTTTAAGTTGGGAGATTAGGTCCCCTTGAATCCTGAGGGTCCCTAGGGGCAAAATAGCCCACTAGGTACGTCCACTAAGTGCCATTGCAGAGAGGTGTAAAAAGGGGCACGGCCTGCACCACCTCTCTGAAACGCAGCGCAGTGGAGCTTACTAGAAGCACCTGGTGGGCTAGTGGGCCCCCAGGGTCCCTCAGGATTGAAAGGGAATTATTTCCCCCATCTTAAAACGCGCCACAGGGTGTGTTTGCACACGTCACCTCAGGCCCCGCCCTCTCCCTTCACCACTGTGAAAACGCACCCTGTGGCCGTTCTAAGTTGAGAGATTAAGTCCCCTTGAATCCTAAGGGTCCCTAGGGTCAAACTAGCCCACTAGGTACCTCCAGTAAGCGCCACAGACCTGCGTTGCAGAGAGGTGTAAAAAGGGGCATGGCCTCAGAACACCTGTCTGCAACACAGCTCCCTGGCGCATACTGGAGATACCTGTTGGGCTAGTTGGCCCTCAGGGACCCTCAGTATTGAAGGGGAATTAATCCCCCAACTTACAACTCGCAAGGGGGCGCGTTTGCAGAGTGCTGCAAGGAGGGGGCATGGCCTCCGGCGCGATGCCGGTCTTTTATTTATTTATTTTAACAAGGGGCGCTATGTGGCCCACCTTCTTTTTCTAATTTATTGGCCCTGGGGACCCCATCCCCCAGGCCTGCCCCCAAATTTCTTTTTTCTTTTAGAAAAGAAAATTTGTAAGATGGCCGCGTGGCCCCACTCCCGAGGCCTTAATCGGCCCCGGGGACCCCAACCCCCGGGGCATGGCCTTTTAAAAAAAAACATCTTTAGGAGGGGGGCTGCATTGCCCCCCCTCCTCAGGCCACTTATGACCCCGGGTACCCCATCCCCCGGGGCCGGCCTTTGTTTTTTATTATTTTTTAGAAACACCCAGGACATGCTGGACAAACCGTACGTACCTATCACCATGACGATTTGAGTGATATTCATTAAAAGGCGACTATACATACAATGAATCCACGTGGAATGTATTTACACCGCTAGTGAAGCTCTGACATGTCTGACGCCCTACCGTGCCTAATGCCGGCGCCCCCGCCGGTGGGTACTTTTCAAGTAGGCACCCTTGTCGTTTATTTATACAAACATGGGTAGCCATTGATGGCCACATTTAGGGATTCGACAAAAATTCGACCAAAACTATGCAAGAAACCCCCCTCACAGTTAATAAAACACACATCCACCGCCGGATGTGTAATACTTTTTATTTTACTCTCTAGAAAGGAGACGAATCTCACTTGAGAGTCACAGCGCGCTCCTGGCTGAGCCCAATGCTGTGTTACACCCACCAGTGCACGCCGAGTGCCACACACCTCTGTGTTGTATTCCACCAGCTAGTGCGTATGCTATGACACTCTCTAGCCCATGTGCACTGTAACACCACCCCGTGAATATGTCATGCCACACTTGCCTTCGCACAGGTTATATTGCCCCATCTAACGTGCCTTCCTCGATGCCTATGTTATAACGCACTGCGCTATGCCATACATATTACAATCTGGGATCCATATCTTTGTCACAGTGCATATGCAATGTTACACTCCCCAGCACATATTTTATATTACAACTTTAGAGACTAGTTAGGTTACACAACACTACCCTGTGCATATTACACTCCAAGGGCATATCACATAGCACGCGCTAGTGCCTGTGCTATCTCGCGCTCTCCAATGAATCTGTCAATGCGCACAATGTATTGCATATTATATTTCATCATATCACACTTTTTGGTGCATAGTTTATACCATACACTATATCTAGTTTTCATTTTCAATCGTGCTCTCAGGACTATATTCTATATAACACTGCGTTCACCTACCCTTTTCATGGGCATTACATTTTGCGATGGGGGGTGGAGGGTCAGGGGGTGTTTCTGCCAAGTGAGCCCAGAGTCACAGTCACAAACGTCCTCTTCTTCCTGAATAAAAGTGAGATTATGCTGCATACTTGTTCATATTTTAAGTAGTTCGCACAGACACACATTTTAAAAACAATAAAGTTCCTAATACCCGCCTTCTCTGAACAGTTAGCTTGCTGCCCCATCCACCTCCTCCCTATCCTCTGTTGTCTGAATCCATGGACTAGCCTCCTCCTTCCTGCCATGCATGGTCTGATGTGCTGCCACTGCCCTCCATTTAGCATGATATACCAGTCCACTCCTCCTGCCCTCCATTGCCCAATTCCATGCCCCATCATTGACCTCCTGCTTAGCCTCTCTGCTTAGCTTGCTGCCCCTATTCTCCTTCCCCCTGTCCTCCGATGTCTTTGTGTATGCCCCTGCTCCATCCTTTTTGCCCACCATGTTCCATGGATCTGCCACTCCTATCTACTCTGAGTGTTCTGTTTAGCTGCCACTCCCCTTCCACCTGCCTAGCATTGTCAGATGACTGTAACTTGTCCCTGCCACCTCCACCCTGCCTGTCCACATTCCATGCCCCTATCCCCTTTCTCCTGTCCTCCATGGTCCATTTTACTGCCACACCCTTCTGCCCTCCCTGGTCTGTTGCGCTGCAACTGCTCTTCCTGCCTGCCCCATGTGGTCTGTTGAGAGGCCCCTTCCCCTGAACTCTCTTGTCTGTGCCCAGGTCCTGACCCTCCCTTCTATCCTCCATGGCCCTTTGTGCATGCCCCTGCACTCTCCTTCTTGCCCATCATAACCATTGTGCTGCTACTAACCCTCCTGCTTGCCATGCATGGTCTTCTGTGCTGCCATGGCCCCTCCCACCTTCCCTGTGTGGTCAGCTAGCTGCCCCTGACCCCCTCCCACCTTCCCTCCATGGTCTGTGTGTATGCCATTATAGTCTCACTGTTGCTCTCCATGGTGTGTCTTGCTTCTAGTGCTCATCCTGCCTGACTTCCATGGTCATCTTGCTGCTCCTGCCCTGTCCCCTTGCCCCCAGCCCTCTGTTTCCATGTGCAGAGCCCTATTCCCCTCCTCCTGGCTTGTCTGTTCCATTGTAATGCCCCTGATCCTTCCCTCCTGCCCTTTATGGTCTGTTATGCTGCAGCTTTCTCTCCTGTCTGTCCATTATGGTCAGCTAGCTACCATTGCCCCTTTCCCCTCTGTTCTCTGTTGTCCATGTGCATGGTCCTGTCCCCTCCCTATTGCTTTCTATGGATTGTTGTGCTGCACTACCGTCACGCATGCCCTGTGTGGTGTATTGTGCTGCTGCAAACCCTGATGCCTGCCCTGTAGGGTCAGTTTGGTGCACCTCTCCATGTTCCTCCTGTCCTCTGTTATCCGAGTCCATGTCCCTACCCCAATTCCTCCTGCCTTCCATGATCCAATGTAGCATACTTGCGAACTTTTTGAACTTTGTAAGAGGGTGATTTTGAAAAAAAACTGGGGTATTGATTTTCCCCTTTGAGTTACATTGAAAAAGAGGAGATTGTAGACAGGAGGCCGATCAAATAAAGCACATTTGAGCTTAAAAGAATTGGACATTTCCTGGCTGAATCGGGTCTGTTGTCATGTATGGTTGTACTATCACTGCCTCTTCCTTCTGCCCACAATGGTCTATTATATTCCCACAGCCTCTCTTGCCAGTCCTGTATTGTTGGTTTGTTGCCCCTGCCCCCCTTTCCACTGCCCTCCATAGTCTGTTGTGCTGCCACTGCCCTTCCTGCCTGCCCAGTGTGGTCAAATTGTTGCCTCTGCACCCTCCTACCTGCCTTCAATTTTCAGAGTCCGTGCCCCTGGCCTCTGCCTCTCAACAGTATCCTAATGAACAACTAGATTGCTAACATTCTATATTTATTACAAAAGTGTGGAACGCCTGACGTTATCTTGATGTAATCATAACTGTAATACCAAGAGCATTTCCTTTAGGAATTACATATATGAGAGGGTCTTATTTGCATAAAAATTATGGTTAGTGCTCTAAAAAACTAACATGAGGGCATATTTTCCGAGTTTTCAAATAGCGACAAAGCACTTTTAAATTATTTGTTATCTTTATGTTTTTTTTCCAGTTGACCACTTGATTAAATGTTGCACTTAGGGGAGAGGATGTGGTGTTACTTCCAGAGCTGCAGACTTTGCAACTGGGGAACCAGGTTGGAGTTTCTGCTTCAGCTCGACATTCTGTGATTCTGGTCAAATCACTTAATCTCCCCATGTCTACAACTAAAATGAATTTGTTCTTGTGTGATGTAACTAATGCTCATGTAAAGCACTCCAATACCTGACAAGTCTGCACTATATAAAACTGCAAAAACACAAAAAATAAGAAGTGTTTTGCACACTTCTGTCATTGGGCTACATCTGGGTGATATTTGTGCTGCATTTGGGCTCTTTTGTCTCTGGTGGCCATCTTGGGAGATTTATTTGTTCTGAAGTTTCCTAATTTCCTTATTTACTACAGTCTCCTCAGTAGGAATACTTTCAGTTTTTTACTTTGATTCCATCAAGAAGGCATTCAGATGTGTCACACATTTGCCATAAATTCAGAATGTTAGCACTCTAGTTGCTCATTAGATCACTGTAGTAAAGCTACTGCTCACCAGGGAAGTCTGCTGCTGGTATTCAAAGTGCATGTTTCAGTCTGCATGTCAGATTTTTTAAATGAAATAGAAGAGGATTTGAGAAGTCACTCAAAATGTGCCCTAATTTCTCTTTCTGCAGCACTAATCATACTTTCTATGGCAAAATGAACCCCCTCATTTTGTTCCTTTTAAAATTAAATGTTTTAAGAGTTACCACTTTATTCCAATCAAGATGGCTTCAGGTGTGCAATACGTTTGTCATAAATAGGACTGTTAGCGCTCTAGTTGTTCTTTAGAACACTCTGGGAAGCTGCAGTAGAACACAAAGGAATCAACTTACAGTCTCTGCCCTTGTTGGATGTAGATGTTTTACTGAGAATGTCAGACTTTATTCTCACATGACTGAGAAAGATAATGTGAGCTTACAGAAAATATGCTCTCAGGTTAGCTTATAGATCACCTTCCAAACCTCTGTTGGAAAAGCATGAGAAAATATTTTTCTCTCAAACATGATTCATGATATCCCAGCAGAAGGCTTTTTCACATGGTAAAATCACCTTAGAACACACCAGAATTCCTAAAATGAGTATGATACCATCAATAAATGATTTATAATGTAACCAAAGTCTTAAAACCTTCTATTAACTGCAATGCTTTTTAATGAGGTGTTATCATGTATATTGGTCCCAAGATGGCTGCCAACACTTCTTGGATGAAGTGCTGACAGCCAATCAGATCTCACGATGAGATGTGTGGTTAGGCTCAGCCCAGATATATATGTGATTTTGATATTGATTTTCTCAGGAGCTAGTGAACAGATTGACACCATTTAAGCAAAAGGCACGAGTCTGAACTGAGGACTACCTCTTTGCCAAATTTGGTGTAATTCCATTCAGCAGTTAGGGCTGTGGCTGCGGCTAAAGGTCCTATGGGAAATTGCATGGGGAAAACACGTTTTGGGACCCCCTTTTTTCTCGTCCCACGCTACTCATCATCCCGAGACTTTCAGGATAGGAGCAGACCGGAGCTGGCCAAAAGTTTTGGAAATTTCGCGAAGATTCGTCAATCGGCGCCAAAGTTATTGGGAATAGAATGTTGCGGATTTCCTATGGAAAATAGGTCCTGTTGGAAGGCGTTCCCCGGGGAGGCTTCGGAAGGCGTTCCTGACCACCCGGAGGCCCACCTTTCCCAGAGTTATGCCGAGCAAGAGCGGGGAGGCCCTTCCTGGAAGGGTCTCGTACCTAGGATCGCACACGCCGCGCTTACTCTCTCTTCGGATAGAGGGACACCACACAGTAATTAGTTGTAAGACAATAGACTTTTATCGGTAGTTGTCAGGGATCTTTATGATCCGGAAGGCAGGTGCAGAATTGAGGCCACAAGCGGCAGCGATCTCGTGATGAGGGAAAAGGGGTAGCGGGACAGTCTTTGAATCAGTGACTCTGCGAGGTATCCGGCGCACAGCTCTCAATCCTCGAGCTGAGGGGATGTTGCTTCTCTCGGCAATCTCTGCCGTTTCTCTTGGAGGAGCGGGCCGCGAGTCACTCAGCAGGCACCGGAGGTTCGTAGTTCGGGGAGCCACGACGGCGTCAGCAGGGCTCAGATGGTTCAGAGTTCGGGGAGCCGCGACAGTGTCAGCAGGGCTCAGATGGTTCAGAGTTCGGGGAGCCGCGACAGCGTCAGCAGGGCTCAGATGGTTCAGAGTTCGGGGAGCCGCGACAGCGTCAGCAGGGCTCAGATGGTTCAGAGTTCGGGGAGCCGCGACAGCGTCAGCAGGGCTCAGATGGTTCAGAGTTCGGGTAGCGTTCTTCGGTTCGGGGAGCGATCGAGCCGCGACCAGGTCAGCAGGCTCTCGTCAGTCCAGGTCTTCTCTGCTCTCGTCCCTTCAGCACCCCTTGTTATACTCCCCCTCCTCTTTGAAGTCCGGGGTCCTCGCGGAGAGGGGTCTGGTGCCTGGGGGGCGGTGTGTCGGGGTTTCCTGTCGCTCGGCCCTTTGATCTGTTCAGGTGGGTCCGGGAGGGACTCCAGACACCCAGCGGGCGAGGCGCCTGCTCCCCGGGAGCCTGGTGGTCGATCGAAACCTCCCTCGGGGGAGAGACCAGAGGTGTGACAGGATCGGCGCTTCTCGGTCTGGTTTGGGGGGGGGGTTTCGCTCTCCCTCGGCCGGGCATGCGTGTTGGGGATCTGGTCGGCCCTCGGGATGTTGGCCCGCGGGAGCCGGAAGGCTGTATCAACGAGGTTTGGCGTGGTTGCAGGGTAACTGGCTGGTCGGGAGGGCCCACGCCATGAGGCCGGTCTCACACGTGCCCCCCCAGCTGAAAGGCGGGGAGAACTACCCATCCACTTGGGGGTTCTCCTCGCTGAAGCGGAAGAATCGGGACAGGCCGTCCGCGTTGGCGTGGTCCGTCCCGGGGCGATGTTCCACCGTGAAATCCATCCCCTGGAGGGAGATGGACCAGCGTAGCAACTTGGGGTTTTCCCCTCGCATCTGCATCAACCACCGCAAGGGTCGGTGATCTGTTTGTACTCGGAAGTGTGTTCCGAACAGGTAGGGCCGTAGCTTTTTGAGGGCCCAGACTACTGCGAAGGTCTCTCTCTCAATGGTGCTCCACCGCTGTTCTCGGGGCAGCAACCTTCGGCTGATGAAGGCTATGGGCCGATCTATGCCCTTGTCGTCGAACTGGGAGGGGACTGCCCCGATGCCGTGTTCCGAGGCGTGCGTCTGGACCACAAACTCCTGGGCGTAGTCAGGTGCTTTGAGCACCGGCGCCGCGCACATGGCGGCCTTTAGGGTGTCGAACGCCTTCTGGCAGGAGGGAGTCCAGTGTACTTTCTTGGGGTGTTTTTTGGAGGTTAGTTCTGTGAGGGGGCCTGCGATGCTGCCATAGTTCTTAATAAACCTCCGGTAGTAACCGGTGAGGCCCAGGAAGGCCCGGACTTCCGTTTGGGTCGTGGGGGGTTCCCAGGACAAGATGGCGTCGATCTTCGGTTGGAGGGGGGCGACCTGCCCACTACCCACCTGGTGCCCCAGATAGGTTACGGAGCCGTGCCCAATTTGACATTTGCTGGCTTTGATGGTGAGGCCGGCCTGGCGCAGAGCCAGCAGGACTTGTCGGAGGTGCTGGAGGTGCTCGGTCCATTGGGAGCTGAATACCGCTATATCGTCGAGGTATGCTGCGCTGAACCCCTCTAGTCCGGACAGGACCCTGTTCACCAGCCGCTGAAAGGTGGCCGGGGCATTCTTCATTCCAAACGGCATCACCTTAAACGGTAGTGCCCATCCGGGGTGGAGAAGGCGGAGCGCTCCTTGGCTCTCTCGGTGAGGGCAATCTGCCAGTATCCACTAGTCAGGTCGAAGGTGCTGAGGTAGCGAGCGGCCCCGAGGCGGTCAATGAGCTCGTCGGCACGGGGGATAGGGTGAGCGTCCGCTCGGGTGACCGCATTGAGCCCCCGGTAGTCCACGCAAAACCTCAGCTCGGGGGCGACACCCGGGGTAGCCGCTTTCGGAACCAGGACTACCGGGCTGGCCCAGGGGCTGTCGGAGGGTTCAATCACCCCGAGGTCCAGCATCTTCGCCACCTCGGTCTGGATGCAGGTTCGGACCCGATCAGGGACCCGATAGGCCCGGTGTCTCACTGGCGGGCTGTCGCCGGTGTTCACGTCGTGGACACACCAGTTGGTGACCCCAGGGGTTAGGGAGAAGAGGTCCGCGAACTGCCTTAGTAGCTGGCGGCAGTCGTCGGACTGTTGGGCTGTGAGGGTGGTTGATAGTCTCACCCCCTCCACGGAACCATCGGTCTCTTTCGCCCCCAGGGGGTCTGGAAGGGGCTCGGTGTCTTCTTCGGCCCCATCGTCGGTGGCCAGGAGCAAACTCAATTCTGTCCGTACAAAGTGGGGTTTGAGGCGGTTCACGTGGAGAACCCGGAGGGGGTTCCGCGGGGACTGCACATCGACGAGATAGGTGACTTGGCTCTTCCGCTCGACCACCTTGAAGGGTCCAGCCCATTTATCTTGGAGGGCGCAGGGTTTCACCGGAGCCATGACCCAGACTTGTTGGCCCGGCTGAAACTCGACCAGCGTAGCATTCTGGTCATACCAGCGCTTCATCTCTTCCTGGCTAGCTTCGAGGTTCGCCTCTGCGAGTTCTCGGAATTTCCGGGTCTGGTTGCGGAGCGCCAGGATGTATCGGAACACATCCGGAGGGGTCTCCTGGGGAGTCGTTTCCCAACCCTCCTTGACCAGGCTCAGGGGTCCCCGGACGGGGTGTCCATATAGTAGTTCGAATGGGCTGAACCCCAGGGATTTTTGTGGAACCTCCCGGTAGGCGAACAGGAGGCATGGGAGGAGGACGTCCCACCTCCGGCGTAGGGGTTCCTCGAGGCCCATGATCATTCCTTTCAGTGTTTTATTAAAGCGCTCGACTAGGCCGTTTCCTTGGGGGTGGTACGGGGTGGTGAACTTGTACGATACTCCGCACTGCTGCCAGAGGGACCTCATATATCGGGAGATAAAGTTCGTACCCCGGTCACTCACGACTTCGCGGGGGAACCCCACGCGGGAGAAGATCCCCATCAAGGCCTGGCCTACCACGGGGGCCATCACGGCACGGAGAGGGATGGCTTCGGGGTAACGGGTGGCATAATCCACCAGGACGAGGATGAACCGGTGGCCCTGGGCGGTCTTGGGGTCCAGTGGTCCCACGATGTTGATTCCTACCCACTCAAAAGGGGTACTGACGACTGGGAAGGGTTGTAGCGGAGCCTTGCGCTTGCCCCCACTCTTTCTGCTGGCCTGGCACGTGGGGCAGGACTTGCAGTGGGCCTCCACATTCACTCGCATCTTGGGCCAATAGAAGTGGGTGACGAGTTGTTGGTAGGTCTTATCTTGGCCTAAGTGTCCGGCCAGGGGTACATCATGGGCCAGGCCCAGGAGGAGACTTCGGAAGCGGAGGGGTACCACTAGTACTCGGGCCGATCCCAACTCGGCCGACTTCTGTTCGCTGTACAGGAGGCCGTTTTCCCAGTATACCCAGTGGGTGCCGGTCCGGTCGCCTGCTGCTTGGGACTCAGCCTGTTGTCGGGGTCCAATGAGGGATGGGCCAGTGGATTGTTCTTGGCAGAACTCTTCACGGGAGGGGCCTCCTTCGCAGTGCCACTGGGCCAGTTCTGGCAGGTCCCCGAGTTCGGTCAGGGATTCGGGGTCGGAAGGCATGGACCCTTCGTCGGGAGCGGTTGTTTCGTCCAGAAGGGGGTCGTTGGCCCCTGGTGGCGTATTCTGGACCTCGGGGATAGTGGCGGTGCTTAGCGGCATGGCTTCTCCCCCCTCGGAGGAAGGCACTCTGAGAGTCATTGAGCGCGTGGTGGCGCATACCCATTCGGATAGGCCCATCATCTCGAGATGGGCTCTTCGTTCCACTTGTCCCCACGGGGAGTTCTCAAGGTCGTTGCCCAGGAGGCAGTCCACGGGCTGGGAGGTTCGGACCGCCACCTTTAACTTGCCGGTGACTCCCCCCCATTCGAAGGGGACTAGGGCCATCCGGCAGAGGCTCTCGGAATTGTCTGACGATATGACGGGACAAAAGGCGCCGGGTAGGATCTGATCTTCGGAGACCAGGTGACAATGAACCGCCGTGACACTCGCCCCCGTGTCCCGGACGCCCTCGACGCGGTGACCGTTGACCGTTACCTCCTGTCGGTACTTCTTCGTGTTGGCGGGCAGGGATGTTTCGGGGACCATCTCCCGGTCCCCTAGGGAGACCAAGGCCATGGCGGCTGGTTCCCATTCTTCGGAGTCTTCCATCTCTTCCCCCAGGGCTACGGAGGCCATTTGCCGAGCCGGCGGGGTTGTTGTGGCGGTTCGCTGGTACATGGGACATTGAGGGTCGCTGGCATAGTGTCCGGTCTGTTGGCAGCGGAAACAGGTGATCCTCACTCGGGGCCCCGGCCTCCCCGGTGGCCCGGTGCTGGCCGGAGGTGGAGCTGGAAAGGGCGGAGGTTGTCCTCTGGGGGGGCTGAGCGGGGATCCCCCCGGGAGTTCCCTTGGCCGGCCTTGATTCCCTCCGCCCCTCTGGCGGGGGGGTCCCTGACTGTGGCGACTGTAGTCTCCCACGGGGCCCCGGGAGGCCCGGGTGTTTTTACCCACCGGTCAGCCTCGACGGCCAGTTTCCGAGGGCCTGTGAGTTTGCTGTCCAGGAGGTGCTGGCGCAGCTCTACAAAGCAATTAGTAGACAAGTGTTCCCATGCGATTAGGTCGAACAGCTCCTCAAAGGTGGAGACCTTGCTGCCCTTGATCCACCCGTCCAAGGCCCGGCTGTAAAAGTTCACGTACTCCCCCCAGGTGGTACCGGGTATCTTCTTGCAGTCTCTAAACCGTAGCCAGTACATTTCAGGGGTGAGCCCATATCTGGCTACTAGGGCCTCTTTCATGTGACTGTAGTAGTTCATCACCGTGGAGGGCAGGTCCAGCAGGGTATCTCTCCCCTCGCTCAGGAACCGGCCCCACAGCCCAGCCCCCCAGTCTTTCTGCGGGACTCGGTGGGAGGTCATGGCGACTTCCTAGGCTTTGAACCATTGCTGGATGTCGTCGTTCTTATAGTATTCTTTCACCACGTCTTTGGGGATGTGGACCTTTGGTTCCACGGTGGAGGAGAGGGGTTGGGTTTCCGAGGGTCTGGCCTCCGCATTCTTCACTTTGAGCTCGATCTCTTTCAGGCTACGTTCGTGCTCCAGTTGGAGTTTTCTTTCTTCGTGTTCTCTTTGTCGTTTCTTTTCCTCGAGTTCTCCTTGTAGGCGTAACTGTTCCACCGCCAGCTTTTTTTCCGCCAGTTTTAGCTCTCCTTCAATTTTTAATTTTGCTAGTTCTAGTTCGTGGTTGCGACCTCTTTCTCGGTCCGCTAGTTCCTCTGGGGATAGGCCCCCCTCGGGGGCGCTGTTCCTCCCCGGGGGGCTTCGTGGTTCGTTGGGAGGCTCTCCTTCTGTTTGTGTCCGGGGAGTTCCCGCCTCGACCCAGGTTTTTAATGCCCCCTGGAAGTCCTCTTTCGTGCTTAGTCCGGTGGTAGCGATTCCAAGGTCTTTGCAAAATTGTTTCAGTTCTCGGTGCGTATAAGATTCTAACAGGTCCTTTTGGAATGTCGTGCTCGGGTTGGTGCCTGCGGCACCTAGGGAAGTTTCTCCTTCCATTTCTTCTTGGTAGTGCGTAAGCCGTCTACTGCACGATCTCTAGGTGTTGGCTCGGATCCCGTCGCCTGCCACTAAATGTTGGAAGGCGTTCCCCGGGGAGGCTTCGGAAGGCGTTCCTGACCACCCGGAGGCCCACCTTTCCCAGAGTTATGCCGAGCAAGAGCGGGGAGGCCCTTCCTGGAAGGGTCTCGTACCTAGGATCGCACACGCCGCGCTTACTCTCTCTTCGGATAGAGGGACACCACACAGTAATTAGTTGTAAGACAATAGACTTTTATCGGTAGTTGTCAGGGATCTTTATGATCCGGAAGGCAGGTGCAGAATTGAGGCCACAAGCGGCAGCGATCTCGTGATGAGGGAAAAGGGGCAGCGGGACAGTCTTTGAATCAGTGACTCTGCGAGGTATCCGGCGCACAGCTCTCAATCCTCGAGCTGAGGGGATGTTGCTTCTCTCGGCAATCTCTGCCGTTTCTCTTGGAGGAGCGGGCCGCGAGTCACTCAGCAAGCACCGGAGGTTCGTAGTTCGGGGAGCCGCAACGGCGTCAGCAGGGCTCAGATGGTTCAGAGTTCGGGGAGCCGCGACAGCGTCAGCAGGGCTCAGATGGTTCAGAGTTCGGGGAGCCGCGACAGCGTCAGCAGGGCTCAGATGGTTCAGAGTTCGGGGAGCCGCGACAGCGTCAGCAGGGCTCAGATGGTTCAGAGTGCGGGGAGCCGCGACAGCGTCAGCAGGGCTCAGATGGTTCAGAGTTCGGGTAGCGTTTTTCGGTTCGGGGAGCGATCGAGCCACGACCAGGTCAGCAGGCTCTCGTCAGTCCAGGTCTTCTCTGCTCTCGTCCCTTCAGCACCCCTTGTTATACTCCCCCTCCTCTTTGAAGTCCGGGGTCCTCGCGGAGAGGGGTCTGGTGCCTGGGGGGCGGTGTGTCGGGGTTTCCTGTCGCTCGGCCCTTTGATCTGTTCAGGTGGGTCCGGGAGGGACTCCAGACACCCAGCGGGCGAGGCGCCTGCTCCCCGGGAGCCTGGTGGTCAATCGAAACCTCCCTCAGGGGAGAGACCAGAGGTGTGACAGGATCGGCGCCTCTCGGTCTGGTTTG
This sequence comes from Triturus cristatus, assembly GCF_964204655.1. NCBI lineage: Eukaryota > Metazoa > Chordata > Amphibia > Caudata > Salamandridae > Triturus > Triturus cristatus. Next base: position 1,011,775,696 of record NC_140587.1, on the reverse strand, counting down.
GGGGGGGTTTTGCTCTTCCTCGGCCGGGCATGCGTGTTGGGGATCTGGTCGGCCCTCGGGATGTTGGCCCGCGGGAGCAGGAAGGCTGTATCAACGAGGTTCGGCGTGGTTGCAGGGTAACTGGCTGGTCGGGAGGACCCACGCCACGAGGCCGGTCTCACAGGTCCTAACTGTAACTACCTACTGGCGACCGCCAGTAGGAAGTTATAGTTAGGGTGGGCCACATCCCGGGGGAAAAATGGTTATAAATTAATAGGGTGAGGGGGCTGCGTGGCCCCCCTCCTGGAGCCCTCGAGAGCCCTGGGGACCGCCACCCCCCAGGGCCGGCTCCTACAGTGTCCTTGGGTGCCCACCCCCAGGACACTGTTGTTTGCTATGAGAGGGCGGGAGTCTCCCGCCCTCCCATAGCAAACTTCGTTAGGATTTTGAAAGAGAGAGCAGGGAAATATGCTCTCTCTTTCAAAATCCAAACGATATTGCTTTTCCACACGGGGAGCTGCATGTCAGCAGCTCCCCATGTGGAAAAGCAATGCCGGTTCCCGAAGGACGCGGGGAGCCGGCTGGGACCGTGGGGGCGTTGGGGCTCCCCCACGGTCTCCAACGTTTTTTTTATAAGCCCCGGGGGATGGGGTCCCCGGGGATAATACAAATTAGTGATAGGGGCTATTTGTTTTTTTACGGTAAAATTAGGAGTCACGCATCCTAATGCGTTGGATGCACGGTTTCTTTCGCGTTGGGTGTGCGGTTCCTAACGCGTTGGGTGCGCGGATCCAAGGAAAAAAAACTGACATTTTTGGGAGATAGACATCAAGCTTAAGTGTTTTGTTCTTGAGTGGCTCTAAAAAGAGCCGTTGTGTTCATTGAGAGTTTTTGGTACTTATAAGTAAGTACCTATACAGAGTCTAAAGTTGTTGAGGAAAACTCTGTTTCCTTCATCAGTAAAGTGTACTCCATCACTCCTATACATCTCTTGCATATGAAAGCGCAGATTGTTACTGTAAATGGAACCCATTCTATAGTCTCGGAAAAAAGCGGAAACAGATTTATTCACATGTTTCCTAGCTTTCTCAATTTGTGGACAAAAATGATTGGACCAGTTCCATTTCTGCCTTTGGCATATGTTAGAATACACAAAGGCAGTTTTGGGAAAAAGTTAAATCAATTCTGCAAAGGTGTCCTTCATAAGCATTTCCAGACCTACCCCAGTCAAAGTGCCTAGGTCATTGCCACCACAGTGCACTATTATGAGGTCAGGGTGTTGGATATGCATAAAGGATTTTACCAATGGCATCAATTGGTGCCACTTTAACCCTCTCTGTCCAATCCATTTAATGTCTACATTTGGCAAACCTAGGTCTTTGTGAATGCCTTTGTTTTCTGCATACCTTTGGCTCCAGAAAATATAGCTGTGTCCCACAATCCACACTCTAAGCATCTTGATGGGAGGTCTGGATGCACTCAGATGATCTCTGTAAATGAAATGGCAGTTTGAAAGTAAGATTTTTCTAAAATGGTGGCTAAGATGCAGTTTTGAAAAAAGACAAGAAATCATTGGTTGTTTGACAACCTTCTACACTGAAAGGTAGGGTGCATGTTTCTGTTTTTTAAACGCATGATTCTTATTGGTTAACAAAAAGTGATTGAAAGGAACATTAGATATGATAAGCTGATATGTTGAAATGTCAAGCACACTTGCTGTTTTGATTAGCAACATTGTGTGCTGAACTTGTGACCTGTGTGCTCAGTTCAGTGTTCCATGACCTGTTTCTATGGTAACAGGCAGAAGGCAGATTGGGGGTAGGGTTCAAATTTATGTCATTTGGAAAGGGTTGAAATGTTTAACCAATAGAAATGTGTGTTTGCTTTTGAATTTATGTGGGAAGGAATTTGATTTGATGTTTACATGTATATGTGTGGAAAATGAGAGGGACACTTTGCCATTGTTTGGTTTTGCTGACAGGTGCACAGTGCAGAGATTCTGTATAAGAAAATCTGGTGTGTGACTGATATACTTCTTAATCTACAAAACAACTTGAAAGGTGAGTTATTTAATTGTGAGGGGATGTATGTGGTCTATTTTGATTTTAATCAGACTAATGTATTTCTCCTGCTAAAGTGCAGGGAGTACTTTTTTTTGTCTACAATGTTATTGACAGTGTGTGTGCATGTTGAAATCATTCTGTGATATGCATTTGTGTTGTTCATGTGTTTGCAGACAGATAACTGTGCTGTTTTTATATTTTGGTACAATTAGAAATCAGTCATTGTTTATGAATTTGCAAAATGAATCATATTTCTACTCTAAAATGTAGTATTCGTAGATTAAGAAATGTGTTTTGGTATAGTGCAAGGGATAGTGTTGTTTGTCTAGGATCACACAGTGAGTCTGTGTGCATGTAGGAATCATTTTGAGAGAAACATTTTGGTACTAATCTGTAGTAGTAGATTTTCTGCAATGTGTGCAGTCACCTTAGATCTTGTAGACTAGTAAATGTATTTTGTACAAGGGATAGTTGTCTGTCTATAATCACACTGTGAGTCTGTGTGTATTTGGGTAAGCATTGTGAGAGAAGCATTTGGTAAAATTATGTATTTGCTGACAGACAACTGTTTTAAAACCTGTCATGTTGTCAAGTTTTAGTAGCATTAGAAGCCAGTCTGTGCTTATGCATTGATAAAATGAGTCAGGCTTTGACACTAAAGTGCAGTACTTTAATATGTAGATTGTGTGCAGTACCCTTACCCCTTCCAGACTAGTGAATGAGTTTTGGTAAACACCTAGGATAGTGTTGCTTGCCTAAAATCACACTGTGAGTCTGTGTGCATTTGGGTAAGGATTGTGAGAGAAGCATTTGGTAACATTGTGTATTTGCTGACAGACAACTGTTTTAAAACCTGCTATGCTGTCAAGTTTTAGTAGCATTAAAAGCCAGTCTTTGCTTATGCATTGATAAAATGAGTTAGGCTTCGACACTAAAGTGCAGTCCTGAAATATGTAGATTGTGTGCAGTCCCCTTACCCCTTCCACAGTAGTGAATGAGTTTTGGTAAACTCCTAGGGATAGTGTTGCTTGTCTAGAATCACACTGTGAGTCTCTGTGCGTTTGGGAACCACTGTGAGAGAAGCATTTGGTAACATCATGTATTTGCTGACAGATAACTCTTTTAAAACCTGTCATGTTGTCAAGTTTTAGTAGCATTAGAAGCCAGTCATTGCTTATGCATTGATAAAATGAGTCAGGCATTGACAGTAAAGTGCAGTACTGAAATATGTAGATTGTGTGCAGTCCCCTTACCCCTTCCACAGTAGTAAATGAGTTTTGGTAAACTCCTAGGGATAGTGTTGCTTGTCTAGAATCACACTGTGAGTCTGTGTACATTTGGGAACCACTGTGAGAGAAGCATTTGGGTACTTCATATCTTTGAACACGCATAACTGCTTAGAAACGTTCCTGTTCTCAAGTTTTGGTAGAATTAGAAGGCAATCATTGCTTATGTATTCACCCAGGAACTGTCCTTGCAATACTGTAAACATTTGTTAATATTCAAGTAGTAACGGAGTGAGGCAGGCCTTAGCACATGCATTGATTCAAATGCTTATCCACTATGCATGCAGTTCTCTAACCATGTACACAGTTCTCTTTCACACCTTTAATTCCACAGTCAGTATCCATGCATTTCAAGCAAACACCCTGTCACTCCCCATGTACTCCTGTGACCCATTCAGCACCATGTACTAATCCATTCACTGCGCCAAAACCCAAAAACGTATAAATTCACCCAGGCACTCTCTTTGCAGTACTCTAATCATTCAGTCAGTATCCAAGTACTCATGCAGCGAGCCAGGCCTTACAACATGGACTGCTTCAAACCCCTAAATAGTATGCATACAGGCCTCTAGTCACCTACACACTTGTCTTTCACTTCTTTAATTAACTAGTCAGTATCTATATACTTCAATAAACATCCTGTCACTCATCTTGCACTCATCCAGTGACTGATCCAGTACCATGTACTAATCTCTTCACTGCGCCAAAACTGAAAAACTTAAAAGTTTTACCCAGGCACTCTCCTAGCAGTAGTCTAATGATTCAGTCATTCCAGGTACTCATGTAGTGAACTATGCATTACCACATGGACTGCTTCAAATGTCTATGCAGTATGCATACAGTCTTCTAACATACTATATACTTGTCTTTAACAGCTTCAATTCCCCAGTCAGTATCCATGTACTTCCAGCAAACATCCTGTCACTCCCCTTGCACTGTCCCAGTGACTTATTCAGCACCATGTAGTAATGCATTCACTGCGCCAAAACTGAAACACTTATAAATTCACCCAGGTACGCTTCTTGCAATAGTCTAATCATTCAGTCAGTACCTAAGTACTAATGGAGTGAGGCAGCCCTTAGCACATGGATTGATTCAAACGTGTTTCCACTATGCATGGAGGCCTCTAACTACCAACACAATTGCCTTTCAGACCTTCAATTTCTCAGTCAGTATCTATAAACTCCAATAAACACTCTGTCACTTTAACTGCACACCTCCACTGACTCATTTGGCAGTAAGTACTAATCTATTCACTGCACTAGAATCCAAAATCTTACAAAGATTCACCCAGTCACTCTTTTTGTAGTACTCTAATGATTCAGTCAGTACTCAGGTAGTTGTGCAGTGATCCAAGTGTTTCTCTATGGACTGTTTCAAACGTCTATCCACTATGTATGTAGGTCTCTAGCCACCTACATACTTGTCTTTCACACCTTCAATATCCCAGACAGTTTTCATACAGTTCCCGCGAACAATCTGTCACTCTCCTTATACTTTTCCAGTGACCCATTCAACACCATGTACTAATCTATTCACTGCGCCAAAAGCCAACCACTTATAAATTCACCCAGGCTCTCTCCTTGCAGTACTCTAATCATTCAGTCAGTACCCAAGTACTCATGCAGTGAGCCAGGCCTTAGCACGTGAATTGCTTCAAATGCTTATCCAGTATGCATGCAGTCCTCTAACCACCTACACACTTGTCTTTCACACCTTCAATTCCACAGTCAGTATTCATACACTTCTAGCAAACACCCTGTCACTCCCCTTGCAGTCCTCTAGTGACCCATTCAGCACCATGGACTAATCCATTCACTGTGCCGAAACCCAAACACTTATAAATTCACCCAGGCACTCTCCTTGCAGTACTCTAATCATTCAGTCTGTACCCAAGTACTCATGCAGTGAGCCAGGCCTTAGCACATGGACTGCTTCAAACGCCTATCTACTATATATGCAGTCCTCTAACCACCTACACACTTGTCTTTCACACCTTCAATTCTCCAGTCCGTATACATATACTCCAGCAAACACCCTATCACTCCCCTTGCACTCCTCCAGTGACCCATTCAGCACCATGTACTAATCCATTCACTGCGCCAAAAGCCAACCACTTATAAATTCACCCATGCACTCTCCTTGCAGTACTCTAATCATTCAGTCAGTCCCCAAGTACTCATGCAGTGAGCCAGGCCTTAGCACATGGACTGCTTCAAACGCCTATTCACTATGCATGCAGTCCTCTAACCACCTACACACTTGTCTTTCACACCTTCAATTCCCCAGTCAGTATTCATACACTTCCAGGTAGTTTTGCAGTGATCCAAGCGTTACTCTATGGACACACTTGTCTTTCACACCTTGAATATCCCAGACAGTATTCAAACAGGTCCCGCAAACACTCTGTCACTCCCCTTATACTTCTCCAGTGACTTATTCAGCACCATGTACTAATGTATTTACTGCACCTAAATACAAATACTTATAAATACATCCTGGCACTCTCCTTGCAATACTCAAAACATTCAGTCAGTATCCAAGTACTATTGGACTGAGACAGGCCTAAACATATGGATGGATTCAAACGCGTGTCCACTATGCATGTAGGTCTCTAATCACCTAAACACTTGTCTTTCACACCATCAATATCCATGTCAGTATTCATACACTTCTAGTAAATACCCTGTCACTTACCCAGTGTTGCTCCTTATAGTACTGTAATCTTTCAGTTAGTTAGCATGTAGTCTTTTAGTGAGTTAGGCTTTAGGGCATGAACTGCTTCAAAGTAGTATGCACTATGCATGTAGTGTTTTAACCATCATCACACTTGTGCTTCAGGGCTATAGTTTCTTAGTCAGTTTTTATATAAAATGTGTTTCTACAGTAATAGAATAGTATAAATTTGAAAGTTATTAATACAAATTTATTTGTGATTCTTATTTACAGATACTGTTTTTCAACGTTAAAATAGAGAAAACATGCCAGAAAAAAAAGAAAAAGAAAAGAACAGAGACAGGAGAATTACTTGAACAAACATCAACCACAAGTATTGAATGTACAAGATAATGTGGCTAAAAAGAAAAAATCTTCTGGTAAGATCACAAAGCAATTTATTAAAAATTCAAAATAAGAGGAAAAGCAAAAAAGCAGATGTTCAGTCAAAGGAGACAAAGTATGGTAAAAGAAGGCAAAATCATTATAAGGAATTACGCAAAAAATTAATTTACAAGAGAGTAGCACATAACTTGCTGAAATATGTGAAGAAATATAAAAAGAGAGCTCTATTTTATAAAAAGAAGAAGAATATTGAAAACATTGTTGAAAAAGCTTTTGAAGTAAAAAGGAAACTATTCATTTCAGTATTAAACAGAATTCGATCACTAGATAAACCAATCCATTTAATGAAGGCCAAAAGTAGGAGGAAAAGAGTAATTAATAGAAAAAAAATGTGTGATTTTTTTTGGGAGAATGGAAACACAGTTCCAGTTCAGAGCCTTTCTTTAATGAAGAGAGTTATTTACAGAGCAATAATTGATTGCATGCAGTTGACACCAGTGGTCGAGGTTATGAGGTTAGAGATGGTTGTCCAATTGAGAAAGAGGTTGAAAGAAATGCAGAAGAAGTGAAAGCTGATAAAGTTCTAGGGAGACGTCCTGAAGAATGGGGGGCATATCAGAGAAAAAAACGCTTTTGATAGAAGCAGGCGTGAACTTAAAAAGAAAGAAATAAGCACCCTTGTTGATGTAAACTGTGCAGATTTTGAGAAACTCCATCGAACAATTTGGTTGGCTAGCTGCTAGTGGTGTCAAGGCAGTGTTTGACTACGTGCTAGAAATTGAATACTTCTAGTTAACTATCCAGTTACACACGATTTGTAGATACGACCACCTATCTAAATTTGTGGTAATTAATGATACTTCCTAAGTAATGTCAGGCACATACTAGTACATACAAGAAAAGATTCATTGATATGTATGTATGATACACTGGGACCAAGAACCCTTGTATAACTGGGGTTTTTAAGAAAAAGATCGATAAGATTATCCCATTCTAAGATGGCGCTCCGTTTTTCGTTACGTATCGCGTGACTTTTAGCGTAATCAATGGAAGTCACGGGGTAACTGACACGTCTATTAGTTGGTAGCGCGAACATCCTGGAGTGGCTGAGACGAAACTCGGGACGTGAGAACTGTGCGGTGAGACTTATGAGTAAAGTAAAGCATAAGGGCAGGGACTCTCTTAGATATGGTGAGTGTACACCGATGTGGGAGGAAGAGGCTCAGACTTGGTGCAGAGTTATTTACAGGCTGTATTGCTTGATAGCTCTGCGCTTGGATGAGGTCAGACAACAGAATAAATCCCTAAGTAGAGAAGGGAGAACGCTGCGATTAGTTTTAATACCTTGACGTCACTGTAATTGATTAATCTGGGTGATGTGCTAGATAGCCTGTGCACCACCTGTGTCGATGGACTGGTCTTTGATCCAAAAATCCTTTTACAGAATGCCCACAGTAGAAGTACAGGACCATCGCAAAATGTATGGTTCCTGTCTGACACGCTGTCGAGCTGGTATGAAAAACCTGAGCTGACAACGGGTAATGATACCCCACATGATTTTTATATGGATGGATTGAGTGAGAGTGTGTTTTGGCGCTCAATGTGTAACCACATGAATCCTTCTTTTCTATGTTTTGCAGTCACTAGTAGTTCATTACAAATGTGCTGATGAGGAGAATGGAGTCCTGTTGCCCTGAAGAAATTGCCGTAACAGTAAGGCAATGAAACATGTCAGCTTTTTGACTTCCTGTCTGTTATAATACAGCACTTTTTACTTTTGAATTGACCCATGAGCAAAAGAATAACATTATGATGACCATGGTTCTCTATCAATTTTAATTCAGGACTACTGTGTGTGTTGTTCACATACTTTCACCTTTTTGTTGTTGGTTAAATTTTTCCATTTTCTTTGAGCAAGGTGGCAACCTATGATGAGAAACGTGGCAGTACTGGTGATGATCTAACCAGTGTCAGCCCGCTAAGGTGTTGCGCACGTGAGGTGCCTCCTTGCTCGCCACATATTTTTTCTTCTCACTGTTTTTTCACTGATATTCCACGGTGTGGGGTGTTGTATCCCTGTGAGTGAACTATTTTCATCACACACTTCTTTATATATATAAAAATATATAAAAAATTGCTTTTGAACACAGTGACTGCTGCATGGATTTAGGGTTCCTGTGTAACCTTTTTTTAAAATTAGTACAGTACCTGGTAAATTGGGAATCCACCCCACAGTTTCAGCTAAACAGGGGTTGGTTTTGAAGAGGTTAATCCGATACCTCTCGATTCCTTTTGTTACACAGTGTATAAAATAGTCCTGTACTGAATAGATTGGGTCTTTGTTTGTTGGAAAACTGTTTTGAGTGGGGGACGACCCAGTCTTTTCCTTTCCCCTTTGGCTCCCTATTGTTAGGCCAGACGTCCTAAACACCCTGTGTATACTTGGGATTGCAGTAGTATTTGTAGTGTACGCCAGGAATCTATTGATAAATTATGTAGTTTTTTACAAGCATATAGTAAAAAATGTGTTAAACAAAAGATTTAGGTGTTGCAAGGACTAGACCCTTGCAGAGTGAGAAAAAATACTGGTTTGCAAGGTCATTCTCTGGCTTGTCTTTCTAGGAAAGTTTGTCAAGGTGTTTTTCACCATTTCAGGATGCTGGCAGTACATCATACTCAAATGCGGAAGTTAGTGAGAAGATTGTATTATGCAAAAAGTCCAGCACTAAAGTTAAATGAGTTGAACAGTGCTCTTTTGCGTGGGTCAGTATCAGATGTGAAGAAGGTTTGTGATGATATTGAGTTTTGTTACTTTGGTCCTCAGTAAGAGAGTGCAGAAACTGACACATTAGTAGAACAAAGTGTGGAAGACAATGTAGAACCCGTAATTAAAAAAAAAATTGAGGATGAAATCACAAAGTTTAAGGTAATTTCAGGTGAAAGACCAAATGTTTCTTGTATTTGTTGTCGGCGAAGTCACTATAAAAATCAGACTAGGGGTGTCAATCTGTATTTAAAAAGTGAAATAGAAGATAATGATAAGTGGATTGAATTTGCAACTTATTTGTTGGTAGAGGATTGTTTTGATTTGGGATCTGAGCAGCGTATTTGCAAATATTGTTATAACAAATTAGATGAGAATAAAATGCCTGCTAGAGCTGTTCATAATAATCTAGAGTTGGTTTCTATTCCTCCAGAGCTGATAGATTTAAATGCGTATGAGTCTATTCTCATTCAATATGTTCAACCGTTTCAGGCTATTGTTCGTATGGAGCCTAAAACAGGTAAATTACCTCCATCAGAGTTGCAAAGAGGATTGAAAGGAAGAGTTGTGTATTTACCGTTAGATTTAAGGAAAAATATTTAAACTATTGGTGTAGACCATGTAGAAAATGAGCCACTAGTCATTCTAGTTAATGGTGTTCCTACTAAGAATAAGAAAATCTGGCAAGAGTTAGTGGATGTTAGAAAAGTGCAAAAGGCATCATTGTATTTGTTAAAAAATAATGAGTACTATAGAAATGTGTTTGTAGGAGAACAAGAAATAGATTTAGCAGAAGATACTGAAACATTAAGGTGGCGATTCCGATCCGTGAAACAAAAATTGCGTACGAATCGTATCCGTATATTTTCACGTACGAATCGTACAAGTACCGTATAAACTGCGAACTACGATTCGTGCGTGAAAAATACATACAAATTGCGTCGGGAAAATGGTCCGAGAGGGAGCCGTAAATTTTTACATCCGAATAGCGTCGGGAAAAGTGTCTGATAGGGAGCCGGACATTTTTACGTGCAAATCGTAAAACAGAAGTCCGAGCGTGCAAGTACGATCCGTACCGCCCGTCCGAATACACAACCACATGTAAAAGGCCCCGTACGGAGCGAACGCTGTTGCCTACATGTACACGGGTAAACTTGTGTCCGGATACGAGTCGTACAGTCCCCCTTACCCTGCACATGTCAGCACCGTATGTCAGCACCGTACCCCCCCTCCGCACTGTACCCCAACACCGTAGCACAGCCCTGCACCTGTACGGGCCACACCCCAGGCCCGTCTCCCAGCCCGCACCTGTACGCCCCATACCCCAGGACCATACCCCAGCCCCCCACCTGTACGTGCTGCACCCCAGGCCCATGTCCCAGCCCCGTACCTGTATGCACCGTACCCCAACATCGTAGCCCAGCCACGTACCTGTATGCACCGTACCCCAGCCCCGTACCTGTACGCACCGTACCCCACCACCGTAGCCCAGCCCCGTACCTGTACACACCGTACCCCAACACCCTAGCACATCCCCGCACCTGTACGCACCATACCCCAACACGGTAGCACAGCCCGCACCTGTACGTGCTGCACCCCAGGCCCGTCTCCCAGGCCCGCATCTGTACGTCCTGTACCCCAAGCCCGTACCCCATCCCCCCACCTGTACGCGCCGCACACCAGGCCCGTCTCCCAGCCCTGTACCTGTACGCACCGTACCACAACACCGTAGCACAGCCCCGCACCTGTACGCACCGTACCCCAACACCGTAGCCCAGCCCTGTACCTGTACGCACCGTACCCCAACACCGTAGCCCAACCCCGTACCTGAACGCACCGTACCCCAACACCGTAGCCCAGGCCTGTACCTGTACGCACCAAACCCCAACACCGTAGCCCAGCCCCGTACCTGTACACACCGTACCCCAAAACCCTAGCACATCCCCGCACCTGTACGCACCGTACCCCAGCCCCGTACCTGTACGCACCATACCCCACCACCGTAGCCCAGCCCCGTACCTGTACACACCGTACCCCAACACCCTAGCACATCCCCGCACCTGTACGCACCGTACCCCAACACGGTAGCACAGCCCGCACCTGTACGTGCCGCACCCCAGGCCCGTCTCCCAGGCCCGCATCTGTACGTCCTGTACCCCAAGCCCGTACCCCATCCCCCCACCTGTACGCGCCGCACCCCAGGCCCGTCTCCCAGCCCTGTACCTGTACGCACCGTACCACAACACCGTAGCACAGCCCCGCACCTGTACGCACCGTACCCCAACACCGTAGCCCAGCCCTGTACCTGTACGCACCGTACCCCAACACCGTAGCCCAACCCCGTACCTGTACGCACCGTACCCCAACACCGTAGCCCAGGCCTGTACCTGTACGCACCATACCCCAACACCCTAGCAAAGGCCCGCACCTGTACGCACCGTACCCCAACACCGTAGCACAGCCCCGCACCTGTACACACCATACCCCAGCACCCTCACCCAGCATCGCGTATGTACCGACCGTACCTACACGAAAAAGACTCGTACAGAACCAGTACACTGTAAAACAGCACAAGAAGGGTCAATTTGACTCACACAACACCACAAAACACGTCAACATGACAAAATACATCTCTATGACTGACCTGGCACATCCAAACAGGCAAACAGAGGCCCTAAATCACAACTACCTCTTATAACACACCAACCACAAATTCAAACACAGCCACAGCCACAAATGGACCAATAAAAAGGGCCCACACACACAACCCATGAGCCTTTGCAACAGACCCACTGCTGACAGACACCACAGACAAACAACTGCACCTTACTTACACCTTAACTACACCTTAACTTACACACCTTCACACAACCTCCTTCACAAACACCCCCTCTTCACCTTCACACACACACCATCACATTCACACCCACACACCCACAACCATCCACACCGACACCCCACACCATGCCCACAGACAAGAATCCAAAGTTTACAACGGCGGAGCTGGAGCTCCTTGTCAACGAAGTCATCAGAGTCGAGCCACAGCTGTTTGGAACATTGGTCAGACAGACCAGCATAGCCCAAAAAACCAGCCTGTGGCAGAGGATCGTCGATAAGGTGAATGCTGTTGCGCCCATCCGAAGGACCAGGCATGAATGCCAAGCCAGGTGGTACGATCTGCGCAGGGCAGTCAAGAGGAAAATGAATGAGGAATACGCCCAGAGTAACATCACTGGAGGTGGGCTACCCCGCAGACCCGTACATTACCATCCCTGGGAGGAGAAGGTAATGGCCGCGCTTCCGCCGGTGGGAGTACACGGAGTTGAAGGAGTCGCAGAGCCTGGTGAGTACACAAACAACTCACGTAACATGGGGGGAATGGCATCCACACCACAAATACACCAAATGCACGCAACTTCCCCCAAGCCCTCACCGCACACAACCACACCCAAAAACCACGCTCAGGCCACTAACGTCTCCATGCCCCATTCACAAATAAAGGCAATGCCATGTCCCAGGCCACACCAACCACAAACCCAAGACTGGATGTCCGGGTTGCTGGGAGGGTGGGGCTCACACAACACATTGTGCAACTCAGAACCAGACACCAATGCCCACAGCCCATATGGCCTAGGTACATACCCATACACCATGCCCAATGCACAGGGACTGGCAAAGTACTGACAAGGTAGCTGACATTTGGCCCTGCTGTAGGCAGCACAAGACACTCCTGTGACCACTGTACACTCAAGCAACAACTCCACTAGCTCACATACCCAGCACAGGAGCTTACACACACTGTCATGCCAGCATGCACCATGAGGGGACAGACACATCACCTGGGAGACCCAATGACAAATCACAATACTCCCAACAGCAGGCCCGGTCACACACCCCCCTCACACAAGCACACACCCCCGGGGCAGGCAACGGATTTACCCACTCTCACAATGGACATGTGACACAACAAGACCAATCCATAGCCAAATAAGCATACCAGCCAAAAATCTACTGGCAAACACTCAGGAGCACATACCAATCTGTCCCCCGCAACATACCCATCCCCAAGTGTACATTGAGAGGAATGCTAGGCACATCCAACCACCTGGAGGAACTGTGACTACTTGAATATGTATGAAACATGGATGTGGCATGAAACAGCATTAACATTGTCTCTCTCTCACACACAGGGCAACGTCATCGACCTCCCCCCAACAATGGGGGGAACAATCACAGTCCCAGGCTCAGCGTGAAGATGATCCCACCGGCAGCGACGACTCCCACCACTCCGTGGATGACCCCGACCAAACTGGCCCCTCTGGTGCCCAAGCCCCTACAGCACCTGCGTCAGGTACATCTGTGCCAACCACCACCCCCATTCCTGACACATCCCAGGAGACACCCAGGAGCCCTGCTCGCAATCCCTCAGGGGTCCCGTAGACCTGATGTGCCCACAACGGCAGGCCAGGCTCGTGTGGGCAGGGGTGGTGGGAGTGGAGGCAGGTGGAGGCGAGAACCTGACCAGCCAGCTGAGGGAACCGGTATGGCACACATGCGCAACATCCTCGACACATACCGGCGTGACACCAGGGGCATCAGCCAGGTTGTGTCGAGCCTCACAGACATCAAGGGGACCCACGACGAGATGAAGAACCTGCAGGCCGAGCAACACGCCAGTCAACAACAACACCAAGGACGGATGGAGGCAAGACTGGCTGGGCTCCTGGCGGTGCAAACGGACATGAGCCGTTCACTCCGTCGGATCGCCGACAACATGGGCAACCCTCCCTGTGCCACCAAGCGAAGACCACCACCAGCCACAGGGAGGGAGGAGGAGGAGGATTCGTCCGACAGAGCATCACAGACATCGTCAAGGCCTGCATCTGAGGGTCCCGCGAGGAAGGTGGGTCGTCCACGGAAAAGACCGTGAGAGTCAGCGGACCATCCACATCTCCCAGGTCACCTGGCCTGGCACCTGGACCTCTGGCGCAACAGCAGCACCTCACCCAATGATATTCTCTGCCACATGGACTTGCTGTTCACAGTCTGACCAATGATGGCCAACACTGTGGTCTGGACTCTGATGACTCCAACTGACAAGGATGCCATCTCCCCCTGTGAACTTTGGATTCTATGCACCCGGTAGAGCACCTTAGCACATCTACCAAAAGACTCACCCCACCAAAAATAAATTATTTTTTTCTTGTCATGAGATGTTGCTGTCATTTGGCATTAGTCCACAACATATGTGTGTGTAAATGTCTAACTATGCCTGAGTGTTGAACCAACTCCACCCATCCATACCCTGGGATCTGAGTCTGGTACAGGACACACATGGGTCACAAGTTATCATTCAATGCAGACATGGAGCACAATACTCACCTGTGATGGCCTCAAGCTGCTGAGTGGGTGCTAGGGAAACTGTGAGGACACACCTATTTGCAAGAGTAACATTAAGGCGTAGAGGTCATGCCTCATTTGGTGGTTCCTGGGGAGGGAGTCCCAGGTATGTGTTCCCAGGTGGGAGAACTATGTCCTGCATGCAGGAGTACGGTAGATCTGAAGAATGGTGCCCAGGTCAAGGTTGGATGCATGGATATGGCACTACGGGGTCTCAGATGACAGTGGTACAAGGTTGGTTTTGGGTCAGGGTTGTGGCCTGCCTCCTGAGTGTGGGTGAGGAGTCTGAAGGTCATCCTGCAGCACACAGTGATCCATTGCAGCTATCTCTGCTGGACGGTGATGTGGCTGGGGCGCGGGATGTTGACCCTGAGGTGTGCAGATGCAGCCTGGATGTGGACAAGTATCCCTGGATTTTGGATGTGGCTGCTCCGTAGAGGGCAGGGCAGTATTTGACACGGATGTTGTCGTGGACCTGGGGGATGGTCCGTCTTACCTTGGAGTGGATCTATCTGGGGATCATGTGCATAATGCTGAGGGTGTTGTAGTGTGAGCTACAGATGCTGGTGATTACCATGGCAAATGTGAGCAAGCAATCCATGATGCAAAACATCTTGTGTGCGTGGACACTGGGTGCCTGTGCGGGGCTTCTGTGGGTGGGACACAAGCAGTTGGCCCAGCTGTAAGGGGACAATCCTCAGATGTTGACCTCAGTCCTGTACAAGTCCAGCCTCAGGTGGGTGCTGTTCTGCCATTCATCTATGGATCCCATGCAATCTTGAATATTTGAACTGGAAATGTCTGCGTCCTTGGTGAGGGTGAGGAGCGCCTGGCTGTCAATGGCATACGAGTTGATGATGAGGTTGTGTGCGCATTTGTTGGTGGATAGGGGGGTCCTGGACACATTGTAGATTGACACGCTGAGAGATGATACCTGTGCCATGTGCCTCACGACGACAGCATACTACATGCAGAAGCTTTGAGTCCCACTCCCATGGCCTTGCAGGGGTACAGAGCCGGTGGGGAGTAGGAGGGACATGACCTGGTGGGTGTGACAGGTCCTGGAAGGCGTGGCAGCGCTGTGTAGGCAGTCGGAGTTGCACACCCATCATGCAAAGGTGTTGTGTGTGCGCTCAGTGCATGCCTGAGAGCAGGCGGGAGATGTGTGGATGGACCTTGCTTGGTGGGTGGCTGCAACATCAGACTGTAGTGTGATGTGGGTCATGCAAGGACCTGAGGGTCGTGCAATGTGCACGTTGCATGTGCACATGGTCCAGCCTTTGGTACCGCTTGGCCGCAACTGTGGCACAGGCAAGCTGAAGACAGCAAAATGAATGTGTTGAGGGAGGAAGGGAGGAGCACCTTTGATGTGTGTGTGTTGCCAAATCTGGAAACTACGTGTACCCTTGCTGCAGTGGCTGCAACAGCAGGCGGCATGTCCTGGGAACCATGCCACAATATCCACACAAAGACTAGGATGTCAGAAAGGACTACTGCAACAGGTGTATGTCAAGGAAGGAGTTACCGGTTTGCAATGGCACACCCAGAGACAAAGGATGCACAATCACCAAAGATGACTGACACCGGATCATGAAACTGAAGGCCGAGCTGCGCACAGGAAACACACCCCAGAAGGTGTTGACGGCCCGTGGGGGGGACTAACATGCCAAAACACATACACAGCCATGGACATCATGCACAATAGAGAATCAAATACATGAAGAACAGCATGCAGGTTGCTAATCTACACATAGACTCATATGCACAATCCTTGACAACCATGCCAGAGATGCCGCATGCACAGTGGCAAGAGACCTGCATTGACAGAGATGAGGCACCTTGGAGGCTGAGGAACACCTTTATTACTCAGGCTCACACCTATGCAAAAGCATCAACATTAACAGACTCACAGGTCTATTGGATTAACATGTGGGACCTACACCAGACACCCCCTTTGCACCACAAATGCTGTAAATCCATTGTACTGGCACACAAGTGAAGGGGTTGAGCCAAACATCCCCTGCTGCACACGGAGAGGCTGCAATTCCCCATTGAGCATCATATGGGGATGTCCCGCAATATGTCCACCCGTAGCCTCCTGTATGTTTCCGAGGGAAGTTGTACACACATTGATGCCCTCATCACAAACCACAATCCCATAACAGATGACTGTCACGAAGTGTGACTATCAATTCATGTGAGTCATGCCACATGTCATGTGCCCTATGGTGAGTCGACATGTATGCATAGTAACAAAACCTGCTCAGGAGCAGTGCCCACACATTACAAACAACTACCACACCCAAAAAGCCTTGCTGCAATCCTCACCCAAAGGAGACTTTTCACCATGTCCGTGCATGTAACGCTGATTCAACACACGTTGCATTACTCATGAGGAATAGCAGGAGCACAACGATGTCACGAGCAGACAGCATGCGCAACTACCTGGGGATGAGAGACACACAAGAAGTCAGGAAAAACATAGTCATCTGCATGCATGGTCATGTACTCTACATGAATAAGGTTGACACCATGCTAGTTGTCAATTGAGTGTGTCAGCTAAAATGTGTGGAATGACATCAGCACTCGAGTGACACATCAGCACACACCTCAAAGTCACTTAGCATACAGTCAGCTGGACACACACATTGCAACACATGCCACACAAGGCTCCAAGCGTGCACACTCAGACCCAGGGACTCACCATTATGAGAAGAAGTTGCGTATGAGCTGACTTCGGATGTCATCCTCCTCCTCCTCCTTCTCACTTGCCTCGTGACCAAGGCCGTCATCCTCCACGGGTGGATGTTCCTGCTCATCGGGATCCAGGATGAGTGGCACAGCTTTCTCTACTGCTATGTTGTGCAGCATGCAGCACACAAGGAAGATTTTGCAGACCTTCACCGGTGCATATGGGAGGGACCCGCCGGTCTTGTGGAGGCACCGGAATCGGCTCTTCAGGAGGCCAAACGTCCTCTAAATCACTCGCCTGGTCTGCCCACGGGTGTTGTTGTAATGGTGATCTGCAGCTGTTCTCGGGTTGCGGAGAGGCGTCACCAGCCATGGCATGTTGGGATAGCCAGAGTCCCCTACATGGAAACATCATGTAAAGAAGTGGGTCAGGAGATGCCGTCACATACTAAGATACCACTGAATACTGGACAAACAGAGTCTACTCACCAACAAGACATGCTCGTTCATTGTGCAGCTGCAGCATCATTTCTGGCACCCTGCTATGCCTCATGATGTAGGCATCGTGTGCTGACCCTGGAAAACGTGCACAGACATGGGAAATCACCATGTTAGCAAGACACACCACAAGGGCATTAATGGAGTGGTAATGTTTACGGTTACGAAAGGCTACCTCATGTGCCTGTGGTGGACCCAAAACCACATGTGTCCCATCAATGGACCCAATTGCATGGGGCATCCCTCCCAGGGCATAGAACTCACCCTTGATACCTGTCAACTGCTCACGATTTGGAAAATGGATGAATTCATCCAGGTGCTCCAACATGGCTTCTAAAACATCATGCAGGACACGGCTGAACATGGTTTGGGACATGCCACCCACATCAGCTATGGTCAATTGAAACGTACCGGTGGCAAAGAAATGTAGGGCTGACATCACCTTCATCTTGGGGGTCAGCGCAGGCCGATAACTGTGTCGCGGTTGGAGGTGTGGTGCCAGCCTGTTTGTCAGGTCCACAATTAACTGTTGGGGGAATCTGTAGCGGCGTATGCAGTCACGTTCCCTCATGGCAGCCAAGTCTGGCATTGGTCGGGGGAGAGGCGGTGCCCTGCAGAAAATTGGAAGGAATAACGAAGATTGAGTACATTACTACACCAATGTCAATGAACTGAGCACATGTTCAACAGCTAATACACATATGCTACATACAGAGTCTGGTCTGTGCAATACATCCTGCACACGTATGCCAGCCAGGTGATACTCCTACCAAGAGCCAGCTACAGACATGGATAGTCAGTGGGCTACATGACATGCCATGAAAGTAGCTGTGGGCCAGTGTGAGTGAACAGCCAGACACATTACAGGAGTGACATACATCCACATATGTGTATGTGAAGGATGTCATCTCATACAGACAGCTGCCGGCAAGCTAGACGCACAGGTCACATGTCATGGAAAAAGGACAGACCACACACCTTGCCATGAAGGGGTACATGTCAAAAATGATCACACAGACATTGAGACTACGCAGATATGTCCTAAGCTCGCAAGTCCCTGTTAGATGCATACGGACACACGTTACGTGTTATTCCACATGTGTCCGGGTGTGCGTAATAGTGTGACATGAGCATCTACACACAGACACATGTTGGATGCAGCTACAGCAGATGCTGTTGACGGAACACCAACAGCA
Source organism: Triturus cristatus (assembly GCF_964204655.1). Taxonomy (NCBI): domain Eukaryota; kingdom Metazoa; phylum Chordata; class Amphibia; order Caudata; family Salamandridae; genus Triturus; species Triturus cristatus. The sequence continues at coordinate 1,011,756,759 of NC_140587.1, read as the reverse complement.
AGATCATGGGAACACATGACACACACATGACATAGTCACATCGTGGCACGCTGGTAGTGAGATGTCATGTGTCATCATCCGTGTACCTGGCATCAGGGGACAGTTACGGGTGTTGGGGACTGTGCCATGCCAGTGATGCAGTGCTTGACAAGTTTGAACTACATGCACACATGTAAAAGGTGTGAAGGGGAAGTGCGCCACATGGTGCCCCATCACACATGACATGTGTACACAGGTCATCACACAACTATTGGGTTAAAACATGAGGAGACATGTGCCAGCTCACTGCCTGACACACCTAGGCCCTACACATGATGCACTGCACTGACAATGACTTGATGTCCATCCTTGTGCGAGTCAGACACCTCCATTCCTTTCCTGTGCGCCTCCTATCACCAGTGTAAGCTGTGAAACGCACCGTACACACGCTCTGAGGGCGTGTGTACGGTCGTATCACTATATGGGGTTTGGGTAGGAGTACGCGTGTGTGCACGGACCGTACACATGTACGTGTGCACACTGGTCCTATCCCTATGGTAGTGTTGGCGTAGGCGTACGCCATAGAGATACGGCTCGTACTCACGTGTGTACCGCCTGTAGCACTATGGTAGTGTTGCCGTAGGCGTACGCCATAGTGCTACGGGCCGTACTCACGCGGGTACGACCCGTACCATTATGGTAGTGTTGGCGTAGGCGTACGCCTTAGAGATACGGGCCGTACCCGCGTGTGTATGGCTTGTAGCACTATGGTAGGGTTGCTGTAGGCGTACGCCATGGAGATACGGCTCGTACCCGAATGTGTACGGCCCGTAGCACTATGGTAGTGTTGCCGTAGGCGTACGCCATAGTGCTACGGGCCGTACTCACGCGGGTACGGCCCGTACCACTATGGTAGTGTTGGCGTAGGCGTACTCCATAGAGATACGGGACGTACCCGCGTGTTTACGGCTCGTAGCACTATGGTAGGGTTGCCGTAGGCATACGCCATAGAGATACGGCTCGTGCCCACATGTGTACGGCCCGTAGCACTATGGCATACGCCTACGGCAACACTACCAAAGTGATACGGACCCTACACACGCGTGTACGGACCGTATCACTATGGCGTACGCCTACGGCAACACTACCAAAGTGATACGGACCCTACACGCGTGTACGGACCGTATCACTGGAGTAGTGGTGCCCAGGGGTATGTGTGGAACGCACCGTACCTGTGCGTGGATAGTGAAATTACATAGGGGACACATGAGGGACAAGTATAAGGTCCTAAATGCATGCTGGTTGTCATGGAGACCGAGTTTCCAGTTCAACATTTTTCATCAGGTGGACAGCAAAAGTCGGTTGGAGACAATATACTATGTTGCAAAGTGGTTGTTGACTTGACATCATGCTCAAATTTTGAACCATGCAAAGGCCCTCACTGGGGTAGGTTTAAAGGGATTGGAGGAAACGTAGGATGCAAATGAGATTAACCAATCACTCTGTACTCCTGTAAATGAAACAGCCCAGCAAGGGAGATATAAGGCAGCCAGGACCCATGAGAGAGCACTTGCCTGCACAACCTTTCATTCCACACCACTGCTGCTGCTTGTGATTCCTCTGGCACCATGTCCAGGTCTGTGGAGAGGGCCCAGCCTTTCACCCAAGAGGAGAATGAGGCGTTGCTGGACGTCATCCTCCCACAGTACCCCTGCCTGTATGGGAGACCAGGGGAGCAGGTGGGTGCTGACTCCACTAGCTTTGACTGTGCCCCTTTTTTGTGTCTGTCACTTCTGGCATTGTGTCCAGGTGTGACAGACATGCAATGTTGTTCATGGTGGGTCCCAGGGGGGGAATGCCTTATGTCTCCCATGCAGAGCATGATGTGGTTCGCATCTGCACTCCTCTCTTGCATTGTGCTTACTCTGACAATCACTGCATGGTGCATGCCACATTCAGCCTGGCTAATCCTCTTGGGAATGTTGTTTCTATAGTCCTGATGTGATTCTGAGGTCCCCCCAGTGTGACAGGTGACTGTACCCACAGATGTGTGTGAGTTGAGTGTACCTGTGGTGATAGTGTCCAAATGATGTGTACGGCCCCTGGACATTGGTGTGTGTGTAAGTCCCCTGTCATGTGGGTGAGTGTCTATGTGGAGTGTTGCACCCCAGCTGCATGGAGGATGCATATGCCCTACCCATCTGACATGAGCAGGAAGCCGTGCTGTGTGTCTGACGTGCTGAGCTAGCCCCACACCTGTGACTCCCGCCAGTCAAGTGGCACATGTCCTGAGTGATGTTTGTACCCGCAGTTGCCAATGGCAGGTGATTGTCCTGTGCCTGTGTGTGTCTGTGTACTCCGCTGATTTTGCGTCAGTGGCCTGGGGCATGTGACTGCTTTGAGGTGCTGTCCATAATCCTGGTGTTGCTTGTGATGCACAGTGTGAGCCATGATCATTGATTCTGTCGCACCCCTCATGCCACCTGTGTACTTTAAATGCCACGTAGTGCATTTGGCCTTCCCCAGAGGATAATGTCCCTATGACAAAGGTGCAATGAGTTGGCTGCATACTATGCCCTGTTCAAACAAGTCTAATTGTTCTAATGTGTGTCTCTGTGACATGGAGCAGGTGTATTGATGTTGTCTCACTTTGTCATCCTCACAGGTAGCCGCCTACGCCAAGGGGGAGATATGGAAGAGGGCCGTCAGGGCCGTGAGGTCAGTGGAGGGTCGCAGTCGGCGCCTGGCCCAGGTGAGGAAACACTGGCAGGACATCCGGTGCTGGACCAGGAGGATCGCCCGGGTCCTGCTGGGGGACTCACCTGCACGCAAACACGGTGGGCGCCGGCGCCTGACCCACCAAATGAAGCGTGTCCTGGCGATGGTCTTCCCTGACATGGATAGACGGTTACAGGAGAAGCAGCAGCAGCAAGGGGGTAGGTACATGTGTGTTTGTTGTGTGTCACCAGCTTTTGGAAGTGCTCAGTCGCCTGGATACACTGCCAGGGTTTATATGTGCAGTGCATATCCTGTTCCCCAAAGTCAACCGGTCCTGTTCTTCCTCCCTTCCCCTCCTTGACATGTGTTCCCTGGTCTGTGTGTAGTCACTCTTGCACAAGGTAATCTAGGCTGGCAGTTAATCCAAGTGCCCAATGCTTGCAGCATCATGTGTGGGGGTGGTCTGTGACATGTGTTGGGACCTTGCCTGTGCCCTGTCCAGTTCAGTCATTTGGGGGGTCCATGATTGTTGGCACTGATGCAGAGTCTCAACATAGGAGTGTGAGGCTTAAAATGAACTGCCTTGCAGCATGCATGACCGATGTTGTGGCCTTAGACATGATGTGCATGAGGGGGAGATATGCATAGTGCGGGGACGGTTGCTCCTGTTGCAGTCAGATCTATCCAGGACCATGGAGCAGTGTGGCCACTACAGTCCCCTGAGACACCTTTTCCTAGGAATCATGTGTGTCATCCAACACTGTGGACATTCTCAGAGTCATCAGCATAGGTTGGCCTCTGTGGCATTGTACCCTGGCCTCATTTGTATTTACGTAAAGTGTGCTACATGTGTCCACTGTACAGGGTGACCCAATGTGGCTTGTGCATCCTCACACTGGCCAGTGCCTGTGTGTCTGTGTACAACTATCTGATGATGGTTGTTTGTCAATAATATGTGTGGTCAGCCCCACGAGGGGTAGTTAGAGTGCAATTAGGATTTAATGGAGCCCATTTTTGTGATCCCTGATTAAGAGGTGTAAGTCCTTCCTCTGTCTCAATCACATTGTCTCAGGTAGCGGGGGGGTTTGTGCGGGCAAGGCCTACATGTCCATACCTTATGTCTCCTTGCCAGGTCTGGCCTGTGTGTGATGATAGTCTGAACAGACACTCAACAAGTATTGACCCAGTCATGTTGTGCAGGGTTTAATGTTTGTGCTTTGCAGCATGTGTCATAAGTTAAAAGACATGGTTCCTGCTCATCCATTTTTAGCAACGGTGTGTGGTCCAGATGCTGTGCTCGACTGTCCACAGACACTAGCCTCTCTGTATAATTCGATATCAAGTTCTTTGCTGTTGTGTCATGCTCTCCATTGTTTCAAAGTGGCATGGTGGGTCAACCAACTGTGTAGTACAGGGCCTACATATGTGCGTAGTATTGTAGATGTTACTCATGATGCTTTTCATGCTATGCACTGTGACCTATGTAGTTTGGATTCATGTGTCATATGTATACAGGTGTCTGATTATTTCCTGTCTCTTCACCTTGCCCACAGCATCATCGGGGGACACCGAGGGAGACACCAGCACGGACGTGGAGGAGGGATCCAGCACCGGTGCCACCAGTGCTGGGGAGTCTGGCGCAGCAAGTGGCACGGAGGGCGAGGGGAGTCAGGCGGAGGACCTGTCCAGTCCCAACACCGACTATGATGCTGACGGGTCCGAGGCTGAGCTCCCAGAGGGGGCGGAGGCTGCTCCCACAGCTGAAAGCAGCAGTACATCTCTCGCTGCCCCCTCCATTCCCATCACCGCCCTCCCACTTGCTCGGGTCCCTTCTGTCCGTGCTAGGCGACAACATGTCTCCTTCGTGCCAGGCACCACACCCCCTGCCCCTGTCTCCCCTGCTGCCGTCAATGCCGAGTCTGTGGACATCCTGTGGCAGTTGCAGGTTGGTCAGATATCGCTGCTTAATGTCCTCCATGGCCACACCAGACTGCTGACACAGATGGTGTCGTACATGGAGGGCATGTCAGCAGCGATGTCTGACCAACGGATGTTGCTGAGGTCCATGGACTCGTCACTGACGGCAGCAGTGGGTCTCCTGCAGCGCTCCGTCCCCCCTACCCCTGCACCATCCACACTTCCCACTCCCATGCCTGTCACAAGCACACCCAGACATCCCCATGCACGCACCCCACCAGACACAGGCAGCACACCAACAGGGAAGGCCAAGCGCACACCTCCTGTCACGCACACACAGGGGGAAGTAGGCACACCCACTGGGTCGGGGGGCAAACGGCAGACACACAGCCACAGTGGGAGTCCGCAGTCCTCACGACCCACTTCCTCCAAACCACTCCCCTTAGCTCCCCTGCCCAACAGTCGGACAAAGAGTCCTTCAGGGCCATTCTGTCCCTCAGCCCCAGTGTGACACCACCCCGCAAGCGGTCGAGGAAGTCCCCGGGCAGGGGAGTTGAGTCCCCCCCTGTCCACACCCTCCCCCAGTAGCGCTGCAACCCATCCCTCCGACCCCCCCCCCGCCTTGGGGCATGTGGTTCCTTCGGGTGCAGGGGAGACGCTGGAAGACCTTGCAACCATGTGCAGCGCCATCCTAACCACCACCTTTGGCGCTGCCCCACCCCCTGTGGTGGAGTCGTCCGTCCCTGCACCCCCAACACCTACCCTTGCCCCTCCTGTCCCTGCAGTGCGTGGTCCTTCCCCCCCCCACATGATGCCCCCCCGTGGATGAAAAGGAACTCTGAACTGTGCAGGCAAGCTAGGGGAGACGCGTCCCAATGTGTCCCCCCCCCCAGGAATTCGCATATGGACTGGCCTATGGGCCTTGTATATAGTGTACATTTCAAATCAAATCATTTTTTATGCTGAATAAATCATTTTGTTTTTCATTTGCACACAAATGCTTTTCTGGTATTGCTGTTGGTGCTGCTGCTCCCTGAGTTGGGGTGGTGATAATGTGTTAGGTGTCTGGGAAATGTTGTAGTGTGCTGCTCATGTGGAGGACCCTGGTATCTGCGTGCCATCACAAGGTCTCTGCAAAAATCTTTGGTCATGTAAGCTCTTACTGTATGGTGACATTGTCCCAAGGAGTGTTCCTTCCTCTGTGGCACCTGACTTCTTCCCTGCAGGGTGTTTCCCAATTGTTGTGCTGACCTGTGTCTACATTTCCTTGCTGTGTGAGGGATCCCTTCAACTTTGCCCATGCCTGCTCAGCAATGTCTCCGCCTGCATCGTCTGTGCCATCCTTGGTAGTCACTGTACTTGTGTATGGAGTATGTTGCCATGGCTTCATGTGGACATGGTCCCTTTTCTGCACTATGCATGTGTGTACTCCCAGCCTGGCACACATGTGTTACTTGTTCTGCAGGGTATTTGGCCACCTGACTGACAATTGTGGGCATTGTATCTGTGGGTACTGCACCCTTTTCCTTCCATGGGAGGCAACAACTTGTTGGCTGCCCCAGCACCTGTACATTCCTATCAGTCCTGGAATGTGGGTGACAGTGTGTGTTCCCTTAGGCTCTCTTAGTTTAGTGGGGTTTAACATGAGGATACAGTCTTGTTGCATAATCTCAGTGTGTGTATTGTGCTGCCACCGCCAGGGGTGGGTATGCATGTGTAATTTGTCATCACACCCACATGTGGTGTGTCATGCAGTGGGGGAAGGACATCCATCCTCATGGGAGTGGGACACTGCTGTCAGTGATGTGTTGTCATGGCACTCTCAACATAGTCGCACATTGTGGATGCCTTCATGCACTCATGGAGTTTTGCTCATCGGAGGATGATGTACACACCCCCATGTCTCTGTCCACTGCTGGGAGGCCTCTGCACCCACCCCTCATATGTCTGGGCACTGCTGGGAGTCCTCTGCACCCACCCCTCATATGTATGGGCACTGCTGGGAGTGATAGGCACCAACCCCTCATATGTCTGGCCACTGTTGGGAGTCCTCTGCACCCACCCCTCATTTGTCTGGACACTGCTGGGAGTGATAGGCACCCACCCCTCATATGTCTGGGCACTGCTGGGAGTGATGGGCACCCACCCCTCATATGTCTGGGCACTGCTGGGAGTCCTCTGCACCCACCCCTCATATGTCTGGGCACTGCTGGGAGTGATAGGCACCCACCCCTCATATGTCTGGGCACTGCTGGGAGTCCTCTGCACCCACCCCTCATTTGTCTGGGCACTGCTGGGAGTGATAGGCACCCATCCCTCATATGTCTGGGCACTGCTGGGAGTGATAGGCACCCACCCCTCATATGTCCGGGCACTGCTGGGAGTCCTCTGGACCCACCCCTCATTTGTCTGGGCACTGCTGGGAGTGATAGGCACCCACCCCTCATATGTCTGGGCACTGCTGGGAGTGATAGGCACCCACCCCTCATATGTCTGGGCACTGCTGGGGGTCCCCTGCACCCACCCCTCATATGTCTGGGCACTGCTGGGAGTCCTCTGCACCCACCCCTCATATGTCTGGCCACTGCTGGGAGTCCTCTGCACCCACCCCACATTTGTCTGGGCACTGCTGGGGGTCCTCTGCCCCACCCCTCATATGTCTGGGCACTGCTGGGAGTCCTCTGCACCCACCCCTCATATGTCTGGGCACTGCTGGGAGTGATAGGCACCCACTCCTCATATGTCTGGCCACTACTGGGAGTCCTCTGCACCCACCCCTCATTTGTCTGGGCACTGCTGGGAGTGATAGGCACCCACCCCTCATATGCCTGGGCACTGCTGGGAGTGATGGGCACCCACCCCTCATATGTCTGGGCACTGCTGGGAGTCCTCTGCACCCACCCCTCATATGTCTGGGCACTGCTAGGAGTCCTCTGCACCCACCCCTCATATGTCTGGGCACTGCTGGGAGTCCTCTGCACCCACCCCTCATATGTCTGGGCACTGCTGGGAGTGATAGGCACCCACCCCTCATATGTCTGGGCTCTGCTGGGAGTCCTCTGCACCCACCCCTCATATGTCTGGCCACTGCTGGGAGTGATAGGCACCCACCCCTCATATGTCTGGGCACTGCTGGGGGTCCTCTGCACCCACCCCTCATATGTCTGGGCACTGCTGGGAGTCCTCTGCACCCACCCCTCATATGTCTGGCCACTGTTGGGAGTGATAGGCACCCACCCCTATGTCTCTGTCCACTGATGTGGATCGTAGCACGACACCCACCCACCCGCCCACACGCTCTGAAGGCCTGGGTACGGGCCGTACCCCCAATGTTGGGGTGCCGTAGGGGTACGGCCCATACCCAGGCCTTCAGAGCGTGGGTACGGGTCGCACCACGCGTACCCCTACGTCACCCCAAGAATGGTGGTACGGCCCGTACCCAGGCCTTCAGAATGTGGTTACGGGCCGTACCAGCATTGTTGGGGTGAGGTAGGAGTAGGCGTGGTACGACCCGTACCCACGCTCTTAAGGCCTGGGTACGGGCCGTACCCCTACGGCACCCCAACATTGGGGGTACGGCCCGTACCCAGGCCTTCAGAACGTGGGTACGGGCCGTACCACCATTGTTGGGGTGATGTTGGGGTAGGCGTGGTACGACCCGTACCCACGCTCTTAAGGCCTGGGTACGGGCCGTACCCCTACGGCACCCCAACATTGGGGGTACGGCCCATACCCAGGCCTTCAGAACGTGGGTACGGGCCGTACCACCATTGTTGGGGTGACGTAGGGGTAGGCATGGTACGACCCGTACCCTCGCTATTAAGGCCTGGGTACGGGCCGTACCCCTACGGCACCCCAACCTTGGTGGTACCGCCCATACTCACGTTCTGAAGGCCTGGGTACGGGCCGTATCCCCAATGTTGGGGAGCCGTAGGCGTACGGCCCATACCCAGGCCTTTAGAACATGGGTACGGGCCGTACCACCATTGTTGGGGTGACGTAGGGGTAGGCGTGGTACGACCCGTACCCACGCTCTTAAGGTGTGGGTACAGTGCGTACCACAATTGTTGTGGTGACGAGACCCTTCCACGTCCACTTCCGTTGTGGCGGGACGCAGGCCTTGGTGGACATGCCCTCCCCCGAAGTGGCCAGACCCTGGAGGTACGGTATGTACAGGGCATGTATACATTTTGCCTTGGTTATGTTTCCTGCCCCTGCCCCCCACCTTTGCCCCTGGGTGTTGTTCTGACCTTCTGCAGCGTGTGCGTCGGTTCCTGTGCACCAGGTCGTAGGCTATGAGGGCCGGGATGACACGTAGGATGGGGTCCATGGCTGTCCATCGCGTACAGGTGCTCCTTCCTCGCGTCCTCCTCAATTTCCCGGCAGTTTTTGGCTGCCGTAAAATATTATCCGTGCGGAGTGATGTAGGCACGAATCGTACTTGCTGGTTCGTAAAACGCTGCCTGACTCCGTCCGGACGTCACGTACGCGGTGTCCCGGATCGGAATTGTGGGTATATTTTAGCCGGTCGGTGTTTTTTACGATTCGTACGGAAATGGTATTTCTGTACGAATCGTACTTGCGGGTTTGTAAGGTGGTTTTCCTGGGTACGAGTCGGACAGAGAATATGCTCCGTACGACGGTTCGTACCCGGGTTTTACAGGATCGGAATCGGCACCTAAGTGGACAAATAGAAAAAGTGGATATGTCCAGATGTGAAGAAATCTATGAACATTACAGTGTACATCCACTTCATTCCAAAGAGGTGATGGGGAACACGATTGAGCTGTTTCAAATAAAAAAAGCAACAGGAAGTCCCATGAGTGTATGGGAAGAGAGCTTGGAAGCTCGTTGTTTCCCGCAGTTGTTTCCAACAGGAAAAGGTGGACGATATGATGAACGTCCTGTGCAGATTCCTGCATCTCAATATCGGACAACAAGATTATATGCAGAAGATCCAAGATTTCGACAATGTATCCCCTATATGTTTCATCTTCTGTTTGAAAGTAACTTGTCTGGACTTTCATATGCAGTAAATCACATTTTAAAAACTGGAACTGCAAAGGATTTTATGGAAAAAGTGCATCAGAGAGATGATCATTTAGAATCTCAGTTGATTAATCTGATGGCATGTCAGCGTGGGACTAATGAATATTGGTACCGTCGTCATGGAGAACTGAAATGTATGCTACGGAACTTGGGAACTCCTACATGGTTTGTTACACTAAGCTGTGCTGAGTATGCTTGGGACGATTTACTTGAATTTCTTCGAGAGGCAAATTCCAATATAAAAAATATTGAATACAAGACACATGGAGAATTGTGCTCTTTGAATCCTGTTAATGTGTGCAGATATTTCAATCATAGATTTGAAGCTATGATGTCTTTCATCTGTAATAAAAAGAATCCTCCTCTTGGAGAAGTTGTGGACTTCTTTTGGAGAAAGGAGTATCAAGCAAGAGGTGCTCCTCATATACATATGTTGTTATGGATCAAGGACGCCCCCAAATTTGGAACAGATTCAGATGAAATTGTTTTGTCTTTCATTGAAGATTATGCCACATGTGCTGTACCCAATAGCAGAGAAGATAAAAACTTAAAACAACAAGTCTTACGATTCCAAAGCCATAGGTGTGGAAAATACTGTTGACGAAAGTACAAGTCAAAGGATAAGTTCTATACCAAATATTGTTTTGAATTTCCACGTCCTGTATTATCCAAAGGAAGAGTGAACAGTTTTATGTCAGCTATGCGACATACTATCACAAGAAAGTCTCCGAAAAATACCTACAACTTAAGAAGAAGCGAAGAATCGAAATACATAAATGACTACAATCCAGTAATTTTATCCATGTGGAACGCTAACAAGGATATTCAGTATGTTGCGGATAATTCCATTGCTGTTGCTCGATATGTAACGTCCTACATTACTAAATCAGAAAAGACGGAATTGAAAGAAATGTGGGAAGAGATTTCTTACGAGAACACTCTAAGTAAGAAATTATACAGTTTCAGTTTGAAGATGTCATCGCATCATGAAATTGGAGCATATGAATGTTCAGATCGGTTATCATCTGCAAGTCTATATTCCAAAAGTAGAAGAATCATTTGGGTGAGTCTAGGTCTTGCAGGAATGCGAAATCGGGTACTAAAATCTGTTCAAGAAATTGAATATTTATCAGAAAAGAACCAGAAATTGCAGATATTTTGAAAACGAATATGTTGGACACATATTACCCAAACAGAAGTCATCATCTTGAGAACATGTGTCTCTATGAAGTGCTGCAAAACTACACTTTAAAACGGAATACTACAGAGAACATCAATGATGGAAAATATGCAGTGATTGGTTCCGAAGGATGTCTGGTGAAACAAAGGAAAGGAAATTTAATTAATCACAGGAAACTGAGTTGTGACACTGATGATTAAAGGGAATTTTACTATTTAGCCCTTTTGCAAATGTTCAAACCATGGCATTCAGAACTGGAATTACTTGGAGATTTTCAGAGCTATGAAGATCCATCTAATGCTTGTAAATATAGCATACAATGCAGTGCTTTTGCAAATTATGGGAAAATGTTTAAGGATGAAATTGATCAAGAAGCTACAATTGCAGCTGAAATTGCTAGAGACAGTTCTCAAGACAGTCAAAGTTCTGCTGCACTGAGTCAAGATCCACTTGGACAACCAATTGTTGAAAATGAAGCAGCAACTGCCATGAATGAGGTGGAAACCGCAATGTATCAAGCTCAAGAAGCTGTAATACAGTTAGGAAACTTGGAAGAACAACTAAATGTTGAACAGAAACAAATATATCAACAAGTGAAAGAGCAGATTGACCATGGATTACTTCTTGAAAAGAAAGAGTGCTCATGTACATCATTTCAACCTATCCGAATGTATGTGAGTGGTCAAGCTGGAACAGGAAAAAGTTTCTTAATTAAAGTAATTACAAGTTATCTGCAGAAAACAACTGAGTCGCATTTGTCTTGTGTTGTCACTGCTCCAACTGGGTTGGCCATTAGAAAAAGGGGTATACCCAAAAATCACTGGGACCTGGGTGTAGAACAGTATAGGGAAATGGTCCCAGAGTATGTATAATAAAGAACAGTCAAAAAGGAAAATTAAGAATTAGAACAACAATAGAGGAAGCAAGAGTGTTGTTTAATCACACTCCGCAAAAGTATCATCTCATTTTAGATACAAAACCACATTCAATTATGCAAAATAAGGTGCAAGATAGTGCCCAGGGAAAAGGGGGGAATCGTGTTGAAAGTGATAGTCAGGAGGGGGGAGGCAAGTGACATAAACTTTGAACAGTATCACAAATTAATTGTTTTGGCAAGGTATTTCATGCCACATATTCAAACAGAAGTAAATTCATTGAGACATGTAATCATTTAGACAACCATGTACATAGAAGAAGACACAGTGCAAAATACACTATTGAAGGTACTGGTGTGGATGATAAGTCGACGTTTCGACCCCTTAAACCCAGGTAGGTAGGTAGGTAGGTAGATTAGGTCTTTATTGCCGGGGTCTTCATCAGGACAGGGTGGTGGAGGGGGAAGGGGGGGGAGGGCACCCTTAAAGGAAACCTCGAAAAATCCTGGCTGAATCTCAAAAAAAGCGGGGCTGGTAGGCTCCCAAGGTGGAGGACAACAGAGACACTGAATGAAGATAATTCATGAAGGCATAGTTGGAACTAAATCGCAGCCGTGGAACTTAACCATCGGTGAGGAGCGTGAGATAAATCGCAAACAATTGTGACCTCGAAACACACAGAGGGAGCATGAATCAACCCGAAGTGGATGGCCAACTGAGTCGCATTTGTCTTGTGTTGTCACTGCTCCAACTGGGTTGGCAGCACATAACATTAAAGGAATTACTTTACATCGTTTACTAATGCTACCAGTAGAGCATGAGAACAAATTGGAATACCACAAGCTATCTAGAGAAGCTTCAAGAGTCCTGAAGAAAATGAAACTTCACATTATTGATGAGGTGAGCATGATCTCAAACTTGATGCTTGCCTTTGTGCATTTAAGAATGCAGCAAATTCTTAAAACAGAGTATGACGTGTTATTTGGAGGAAAACACGTCATAGTTTTTGGAGATCTACTGCAACTCACTCCGGTAAAAGGACAACCGGTATTTAAGACACTTGCACATGAAGATACCAGAAAGTCTCTTGGTAGTGTTGGTAATGTGAACATTTGGACTAATTTTGAATGCAAAGAACTGACAACAAATATGCGACAGGCAAATGATGCTGAATATGGAAGTATTCTTCAAGATATAAGAATTGGAATTCTTACAAAACATGGCAAACAAGCTTTGGAGAGTCGATTACTTTGCAATGTGTTTCCAAATGAAAATGTAGTTCCTGCAAAAGTGTACATGAAAATTGCTGTGATCTGCTTAATGCCAACACTGCGCGAGTGTTCCATATTCAACGAAGAACTATTGAAAGTGGAAAATGAAGAAATTATAAAAATGGAAGCCATCGATAAAATAGAGCATGAAGGAATCACTATTATTTTGACGGTAAAGTTGAAAACAAAACTGGATTCTTTAGAAAAAAAATATCTAAAACAGCTGGTTTAGAAAAGACACTATATGCGTGTGTAAACTTTCGGGTAATTTTAAGGCATAATTTGGATGTAGAAAAAGGTTTCGTTAATGGCGCAATAGGTAAACTGGTGGATTTTGTTAATTATCAGAAAAAAGAAGGAATTTAATTTTTTTAAATTAAATTTGATCAGATTGAAGAAGTTAAAGAAATTGGTCGTTAATGGCGCAATAGGTAAAGTGGTGGATTTTGTTAATTATCAGAAAAAAGAAGGAATTGAATTTTTTAAATTAAATTTGATCAGATTGAAGAAGTTAAAGAAATTGGTCGTTGTTCAGTTCGTTTTTTGCTTGTTAAAGATTTATATGTCCGTAGGAAACAATTACCATTTTCTATGGCATATGCAGTGACTATTCATAAATCTCAAGGATTAAGTGTAGACAGTGCATTGGTGAACATAGGATCTACTGTATTTAAAGAGGGTATAGCATAGGTTGCTTTGTCGCGAGTCAGAACATTATCTGGTTTGTTTTTGATTGATTTTGATGAGACAAAGGTTACTGCAGGTGCAAACTGTGTAAAAGAGTATAATAGGTTAAGAAGGGTGTAAGCTCCAAATTTAGGTCAATATCCTGTATTTGAAAAGCGTGTGGTTGGTCGAAAAAGAAGGTTTGAGAATATCTGTTCTGAAGGTGTCGAGAAGGGAAAAGAACAAGATAATGTTGTGATTGCAAGTAAAAAGAAATCGGACACTGTTGAAGAGATTGTTGGTTATCAGTTTGAAAATAGTTCAGGTGTCAACTGCTATGCTAATGTAGTGGTCAATGTTGTTTTTTATCTTGAAGGTTTGCAAGAACAAATTATGCAGAATCGGCAACAAAGATTTTGTTCTCTGTTGCATTCTGTTTATGAAAAATTGACAACAGATAGAAGTAAAATACAATCTGTTTCTGATGTTCGTAATCTTTTGGATGTGTGTTCTGGTTCTACACAATTTACACAAAATATCCAACAAGATGCTCAGGAATTTTTAATGTATATGCTTACCACTTTTGAAAATGAAGGTGTAGAAATAGAAAATATTTTTGGCCTTTCTTACAAATGGGAACATCATTGTGAAAATTGCATGTATACATGTACCACTAATGTAGACACTGAAAGATTTCTGTATTTAACATTACCGACTGTAAATCAGTATGTTTCAATAAATTAGTTAAAGATGCAAATCAAAACATGGAGTGTAGCCAATGTAAATCAGAAATGTTATCCACATTATTTTTAACAAAATATGGACAATACATAATTTTAATGATGCAACGTTGTACAGCTGATGGAAGAAAATTGGATACTTTAATAAAGCAATTTGTAGCAACACAACTATCAATATCAGGAAGGACTTTTGTAGCAATTGCAATAATTTTCCATTATGGTCCTTCTACAACTTCTCTGAGGAAGTTATTATTATAATTTAATAGGACTACCATTGGACAATTTACATAAAAAGGAGTGCAAAAATACCATTTGGCCTCAAGGAAAGGTATATGTTTGAATTATAGACTATTTTGTGCTCATTGCCTCGGTGAATATTTTTAAGTGACAACATTTACAGTTTTTAAAAGTTAAAGTTATAAAATGTTGTTAGCCATAAGCATTTCATATATGTGTGATTTGTATTTTCTGGTATTTTACTGAGAATAGCATGTTGATTTTTTTTAAACAATCTTTTTGATTGGTTTTTTTTGGCTACTGTTAAGTGATGAGTACAATTGAAATCACTATTTCTAGTGAAATTCAATATATTCTGAGAACAACAAAAAAGGCAAACAAATTACTTTGTTGAAATTATGTTGAAAATGTATTATTATATTTTATAACTATTTTTTCTTTTCTTTCACAAATCCTAATTTTAAAATAAGCAATTTACATCAATTTACATTGCAAAAAAACTTAAGGTAAGTTTAACTAAGTATTAATATGCAAGAAGCTACAAAGTTTGAACACGTTTTAAAAACACTCTGTTTATACCTATGTAGTTTTGAAATCTCTCTGTTATCGGATAGCATGTGAAAACAGATTTGAGTGGTTCATAATATTTCCCATTGTACCTATTGAAGGACCGCAATCATTTCAATCATTCTTTTTTGAGCATCTTTGCAGACAAAACTCTGTGCTTACCTTCTATCATTTGCAAGCAATTTTAAAAACAGAAATATGTCACTTTTTGTAACATAGTTATTGCGCAAGACACTCTTTCATATTTCCAAAGAGAGGAAAAGGCACTCTGTGTACATTTTCTACTCCATGTAAATACAACTTCATCATACATCACTTTGCGTTGCGTTGAAAGGGTGTTCTATAAGTGTTGTTGTGCATGATTGCACTGAATACTCATAGAACAAGGCACATCTCCAGATTTATCAGAAATCATAAATCTCGATATGTGTGTGAATGCTGTACCATTCTCCAATTGGTGTATGAAAGCACAACAAGGAGAATTGTTTTCATTTCTCCTCATTTTTAAATCGTCAATGCATGCTAAAATGTTCAGCATACATTGAAGGAGAAAAATAAGTTTTCTGATTGTTTTTGTGCAGGAAGGTGCGTCTTCCTGCACAAAAACAAACAACACATGACATAGATATCCTTGCACCATGGTGCAAGGGTGCCTGTGTCACTACATGGCTGCAGTTTAAGCAGCCGTGCAGAGAGAAGCAAAGAGATACATTCACCATACGCTACTAATGCATTCGTTCAGTAAATTATGCAATACACATACATTCATCTAAACTTTCACAGGCTAAAATACAAATATAGCTCTTTTTTTTAAATCAGAAAAAAAGTTAGTTCTTACAAGAACTTTTTTTTTCTTCTTTTTTCTTTTGTATTATTATTTTTTGGTTTTCTGATTTTTTAAATTTTTTGGGGGGTTTTTCTGGAAAAAAAGGAAAAAACAGAACTGGAGGAACAAAACAATGAACTTCAGGGAAAAACAAAACAAAAAAAACCTAACAATGATGGCTTTCTTGCATCCTGCAAATTAAGTCAATAGATTGCTCTCCGTAGCATAGCACTGCATTACACTTTAAGCAGAGGACTTTCAGTGTGGCAAACTGAGGACGGATGTCCAGGTGTTGGCTCTGATATCTGTGAAGGTCCAGGAAGAACTCTCATTCTTCGGCACTCTTCATGTGCCAAGTTTATTGGATGCATGGATATGAGATGTTTTTTCATGCTCGCTGTACCACATGAGTACTTCTTTGCTGTATAAATGCATATGATAGTACTGTACTGAGTGACTGTAAGTATGAGTGACTGTACAGGTCATCAGTGATGTCATTTGAGATGTCATCAGTGATGTCACTGACCATGTCATGAATGATGTAATATGTGACATCATCAGCAGTGGATTGCGGGCGCGCGGGATGTAGTTAGTACAACTAACTATATCGGAGGAATTTCAATGGTTTTGTTCGAGTGACATGTCCAGCTAACTATAACCCCCCTAAAACCTATTGTTTTTTCATTGAATTTCTAAGGTTTTTTAAATGCTAATTCCTAACTATATCAGGCCTGAAACCTATGGTTTTTTTCTGTGAATTTCAAAGGTTTTTTAAATGCTAATTCCTAACTATATCAGGCCTGAAACCTATGGTTTTTTCAGTGAATTTCAAAGGTTTTGTAAATGACAATTTTTAATGTATTAATTGTTATACTGATTTTTCTGATACTGATTTACTACATTTTTTAAACTATTTATTTTTAGATATATTTATTTTTAATTACATTATACATTACAATACAAAATATACTTTCTCAGAATGAATTACTTTAGTTTAAATACTTTGCAAATAGGCAATAAACTTTTAAGTACAGTAGTTACAGTTGTTGCAATGGGCAACACAATTTCAAACACAATGCAACATTGAGCTCAATGTGAATTTCTAGTCAAATGCAATTAGTTACTTTATGGATTACTTTTCTAACCACAGGACTGGATCCTAGATTCAGTTCTTGGACATCTCCTGTAAACAGTTGAGTAAAAGCGTTTTGGTTACAGTAGTTATTTTTAAGGAATATTATTGTATTTTAAAAGTTGACACTTGGAAACATTTTCACATAGAATCACCAATGTTATCCTATGGCAGAAAATTCACTTAGCAGGTAAGTAGTGTTATCGTTACTTTTTCTTACTCAGTGGTGGATCCTGAATTCAGCACTGGCCAATCTCCTGTAAACAGTTGAAATAATGTGTTTAAGTCATACAGACGATTTTTTAGGAATATTTTTAGTTTGTGAAAATAGACAAACTTTTCTGGTGAAAACTACACAATGGATTCCTATGGAAGGAAATACAAGTTACTGGTAAGTACGCTTAGACTTACTTTTCAGAATCAGTGCTGGGCTAAAAGATGCAGCCCTGGGTTCTCTCCTGATAACAGGTGAGTAAATCGGAATTCGTAGTTCAGCTGTTTTTAGAGGAATATTTGTACGTTTAAAAATTGGGCACTTAGAAACTTTTCTCGTGAAAACTACACAATGGATTCCTATGGAAGGAAATACAAGTTACTGGTAAGTACGCTTAGACTTACTTTTCAGAGTCAGTGCTAGGCTAAAAGATGCAGCCCTGGGTTCTCTCCTGATAACAGGTGAGTAAATCGGAATTCGTAGTTCAGCTGATTTTAGAGGAATATTTGTACGTTTCAAAATTGGGCACTTAGAAACTTTTCTGGTGAAAACCACACAATGGATTCCTATGGAAGGAAATACAAGTTACTGGTAAGTATGCTTAGACTTACTTTTCAGGGTCAGTGCTGGGCTAAAAGATGCAGCACTGGGTTCTCTCCTGATAACAGGTGAGTAAATCGGAATTCGTAGTTCGGCTGATTTTAGAGGAATATTTGTACAATGGTGAAGGAAGGGGGCGGGCCTGAGGTGACGTGTGCAAACACGCCCTGTGGCGCGTTTTAAGTTGGGGAATTAATTCCTCTTCAATCCTGAGGTCCCCTGAGGGCCAACTAGCCCACCAGGTTCCTCCAGTATGCGCCAGGGAGCTGCATTGCTGAGAGGTGTTCAGAGGCCAAGCCCTTTTTACAACTCCATCCCCCAGGGCCTGCCCCCAATTTATTTTTTTATAAAAAAAACCAAAAATCGGGAAGGGGGCCGCGTGGCCCCCCTCCTGAGGCCATAATTTGCCAGGGGCACCCCATCCCCCGGGGCATGGCACTTTTTTTGTAATTTTTGTATTTTGGAGGGGGGCTGCTTTGCCCCTCTCCTGTGGCCCCTTTTGGCCCCGGGGACCCATCCCCCGGGCCGTTTTTTTTTTTTTATTTTTTTTATTTTTAGAAGGGGGGCCGCTTGGCCCCCCTCCCGGGCCACTACTGACCCCGGGGACCCCATCCCCCCAGGCCTGGCCACCTCGTTGGGGACCATGGGGGGTCCCCAATAACCCCACGGTCCCAGCCGACTCCCCGCCTCCTGCGGGAGCCGGCATTGCTTTTCCACGTGGGAAGCAGCTAACATGCTGCTCCCCATGTGGAAATGCAATCTGCTTTACTTCATTGAAGCGAGAGCAGGTTTCCCTGCTCTCGCTTCAATGAAGCAAAGCAGTTTGCAATGGCAGGGTGGGAGCAGCGAGGCTCCCGCCCTGCCATTGCAAACAGCAGTGTCCAGGGGGTGGGCACCCCGGCACACTGCAGGAGCCGGCCCTGGGGGGTGGGGGCCCCCCCACTTAATTTAAAGCCCTGGGGGTGGTGGTCCCCGGGGCTTGAGGGCCTTAACGGACTCATGTTAAATAATTAGTGCCCCGGGAAGGTGGCGGTCCCCGGGGCGTATGGGGAGGCTCGAGCCTCCCCACACAGGGTTTTTTTTAAAAAGACAAGCCCCGGGGGGTGGCGGTCCCCGGGGCTTGGGAGGGCCTTTGAGCCCCCTCACCCATGTATAATAAAGCCCCGGGTGGCAGTCCCCGGGGCTGGGTTGGGCTGAGAGCCCCCCCCCATTATTCAGATAAGCCCCGGGGGTGGCGGTCCCCGGGGCTGGGGGGCCCCTCTGGGCCCCCCATTATAATATACATATTGCCCCCGGGACTTGGCCCCCCTGGGGGCTAAGTAAAAACGAAGCGTGGGAGGCCGCGCTTCGTTTTTTTTTCGGCACCGGGATGCGCGGATCCTAAGCGCATCCCGCGATTTAAAAAAAAGAAATACATTTTTTTTGGTCTTGGGGGTCCTTGTGGGACCCCCTGAGCAGGCCTAGGGGGTCAAAGTGTTTCTACCCTGCCCCCTTGTCGCGTTTTGCGCCTTTTTGGGGGGGTTTTCTTGTGCCTCGGTTCTACCGAGGCACAAGATGGCTGCCAACACTTCCTGATTCAGAGTGTTGGCAGCCAATTAAAATACAGCTCGTGCTCGGCAGGGTGTGGGGAGGGTGCGCGGATCCTCTGAGGAAATAGATATATCTATCTTTTTAACTCTAATTTTCTCAGGAACTACTGAACGGATTTACACCATTTAAGCAAAAGGCACGAGTCTGAACTGAGGACTACCTCTTTGTCAAATTTGGTGTAATTCCGTTCAGCAGTTCGGGCTGTAGCTGCGTCAACAGGTCCTATCGGAAAATGCATGGGGAAAACACGTTTTGGGACCCCCCTTTTTTCTCGGCCCCCGCTTGACGAATCACCGTGAAATTTTCAGGATAGGAGCGGACCAGAGCTGGCCAAAAGTTTGGAAAATTTCGCGAAGATTCGTCAATCGGCGCCAACGTTATTTCAAATAGAATGTTGCGGATTTCCTAAATAGGTCCTAACTATATCTACCTACTGGCGACCGCCAGTAGGTAATATATTCACTTAAAAAACCATAGGTTTCAGGTATGTTATAGTTAGGAATTAGTATTTAAAAAACCTTAGAAATTCACTGAAAAAAACATAGGTTTCAGGGGCGGTATAGTTAGCTGGACATTTCCCTTGTACAAAACCATTGAAATTCCCACGTTATAGTTAGTTCAGCTAACTATAACTCGCGCCCCTGCAATGCACTGCTGATGATGTCACATATTACATCACTCATGACATGGTCAGTGACATCACTGATGACATCTCAAATGACATCCAAAAAACCAATTTTCTTTTTTAAATTGTTCTGAAAACAAAAAAAAAATAATATAAAACAAAAAAGAAGAAAACAAAAGTTCTTATAAGAACTAACTTTCCTGGTTTAAAAAAAGATCTATATTTGTATGTTAGTGTGTGAAAGTTTAGATGAATGTATGTGTAGTGCGCAATTGACTGAACAAATGCATTAGTAGTGCATGGTGAATGTATAAGTGCAGAACTATGTGGAAGTGCTGCAGCATCACACAGTAACCTCTTTAACTGCAGTGTGCTGTGGTACTTCCGAAGCACAGGGATACATGTGCAACATATGTGCAACATGTGCAACATATGTACAAAGTCAAAGTCAAAATTTGCTTTATTCGGTTAAAATTTTAAAACCATCAAAGCACAGTACAGTAGTTCATTTTACGGGCAAATGCAATAACAAAGAAAATCATAAACACAAAAAATAAATACAATACAATTTGGCGCTGAATACAATAAAAGTATGTCGTACAGTTACTTCAACAGTATTACAATTTAAAAAGTTCATTTCTCAATAAAAATTCCATCATCAACAGTTAATTAGGCACAATACTCTTTGGGAAATGAGGGGAGTAGCTAAATAAACTGAGCCCTATTTCTAGATCTTAAAGCACCCACAATGAAGCTCGCAACCCCAAAGCAAATAAATGGGGACTCCAACATTTGTAAATATGCCAGCGCAGGCCTTACTTGCTCAAATTGACGAGTCTTGAAAATCGGAAGAATGTATTTTTTACGCTGAGAAGAGTAAAATTTACAAAAAAATACCATGTGCAACAAGTTTTGTTCAGAAGTGTTGTCACAAGGACAAGGCCCCAGTGTTCCCTCTTTGAAAAAGCCTTTGGGGTAAGCCAGGAGCCAGGGGAGCAAACCATGCTTAAACCTTATTAGCAGAAATATGGAAAGGTTTGTTGATATAGGTTAAATAAGGCTGGATCTCACCACTTAAACTCAGCGTAACAAACCTCCTAACTGTCGGTTTCCCCAACTCGCCTCCTTCCCTTGTCAGCATAGCTCTTGTCAAGAACTGTGTCTTAAAGGTCTTAATTTGCTCTTTACTCAGCGGACAAGGACTGGTAAACAGTTCAGGGCAGCCAAGCGACTTCAAATTATTTTTGATATAACGGATCCATGGGATAGATGTCGCTTCATCTAGGGACAAACAATCTTGGATAATTTGTTGGTTTAGATTTGGAGGCTGCTGCGCCCAGACCCTCAACCAACATAGTAACGGGGCCACAGATATTAAGTCAACAAGATATCCCGCCCCCAAATCCTCGTGAATATTACAAGTTGGTGCAGAGGGGGGAAGAGACAACAATTTCCGAAAAAAAGTATTTTCTACTACTTGGATGTCCGCAGAGGCCTTATAACCCCAGATCTCACTTCCATAGGAGCAGGTAGCGGTTTACACCCCAAACGCTTTGCAAAGCCCAACAGAGCGCCTGTAGCTCTGGCAAGGTTATTCTTTTTCTGAGCACGTTGCATGACCCAAGATATTCTGTCGTCAAAAACAACCCCTAAATATGGGAATGTCTGCACTTTTATTAATTCCTGCCCATTACAGAAAAACTTCACCCTTTTCGCTCTTCCCGAGCCTATTGACATGGAATGTGATTTTTTAAAATTTATTAATAGGTCTAAAGAGACCATAAAATCATAAAATCCGTTTAAGAGAGCTTGTAAACCTCTCGCGGTCCTAGCCAACAAAACAGTGTCATCCGCATATAGTAACGCGGGAATCATTTTAGAGCCGGCTTTGGGAATATCATTACTAACCGCGGTTAGAACCACACCCAAATTGTTAATGTAAAGTGAGAAAAGTAGGGGAGCAAGAATTCACCCCTGTCTTACTCCACGCTTTACCTGCCAAGCATCTGTCTGACTCCCGTCGTCACTATAGCGAACAACTGCGGTGGTGTCCTCATGAATAACAGCCAAGAAGGAGATCAGGACTGGATCAAGCCCCAGAACGGCTAGTAAGGCCCATAATTTTTGCCGGTTTACAAGGTCGAAAGCAGTGGACAAATCCATAAAAGCTAAATGGAGGTCCCCCTGCTTAGCGACCGTGTATTTTCCAATAATGAGATGTAAATTAAGGCATTGGCCTACCGTACCCCTTCCTTCTCTGAACCCATATTGTAGGTCAGAGATTATAGATTTCTCCTCCAACCACACTGATAAACGAGCAAGGACAACTTTACCCATTACTTTCATGGCAGAATCCAGGAGAGAAATAGGTCGGTAACACGCCGGGTCTTCTCTTGAGCCTTTTTTAAAAAGAGGGACTATAACAGCTTTGCCCCAAGATTTAGGAGCGCCGACCACGGAAGCAGCATTAAAAACACGAGTTAAAAGTTTAGCCCAAAACCTTGAATCAGCCCTGTAAAGGTCAGCGGGAACTCCATCCGGACCTGGGGCTTTACCCATTGCCATAGCCTCAATGGCCTCCAGGACCTCTTCCTCCTTAAAAAGGATTCTTGAAGCTAAGGTATTATCCGCATAATTTACTGGATTAGGTTCATTGATCTCCGAGTAAAGGCCACTAAAATGGGCCACCCATCTGTCTGGTGAGATGAGACATTCGTTGTTAGTATTCTCCGGCTCATTAAAAAGAGGACTGTTAATCACCTTCCAAAACTGGCTACTATTTTTCTGGATACTTGCATCTGACAAATCATCCCATGCCTTGTTCTTTAACTCATTTTTCCTGTCCTTTATTGCTTTTTTGTAACATCTTCTGGCCTCGGCTATCTTACTAGGATTGATATCGGGTTCTTTCAGTGCCAATAAGAGAACAGAGTGAGCACTAGCACAGGTATGGTCAAACCAGTTTTTAAATTTCTTGGGCCTTGGTTTCCCATGACTGGTAAGATTTCCCATAGCTTGTTTAGTAATTCTGTCAAAGGCATCCAGAATGGCCCTAGGTTGTGCCACTGCCGAAAGACACAAGCTAAAATCCTCTTTTTTACTTTCATATAAGTTGTCAAGGAAATCTGCCGGAGTAATAACATCCCATCTCAAACGTCTTCCCTGACTGGTAGACTCTAAGTTTGTATTAGGGAGCAGAGGCAGAGGAACATCTTTCCTCAGTGCCTTAACTTTAATTTCCAGAGTGAGTGGATTATGATCACTTAAAACATTTTGTGTGACACGAAAAGTACCCAGTAGGTTCATCATAATGCGTGGTACAAAAATTTAATCAATTGTACTACCACGGCCTTGACCCGTAAATGTATGGACAGGGACCAGCGTGTCTTGAACAGGCATGTATAAGTGATAGGTCGATACCATGTTGTCCAAATATATCCCACCCTTAGAATGTTCAAAATGGGTAGCTTCATATGGACAAAATTCATAATGGTAATTTGCAAAACAATTAAGATGGCATACGTGAATGTTAAAATCGCTAAAGAGTAAAAGGAAATAAGGTTTACCATTAATTGCATCATACTCGTCCAAAAAACTAGAGAGTGCTTTAACCCTAGTGAATGAGTTATAAAAGTTAACCACCAAAAATGATGGCAAGTTAACACAATCCATTTTCACCGCTAAAATATGAGGAGAGTTAGTAACTAACAACTCCATACTATATAGTAACTTTAGACTAAATAATAACAAAAGACCCCCTCGAGGTCTCCCCATAACAGAGGGGACAGCATATTTAATAAAGGACTGATACCCATCCAGGTAGTAAGGATCTGTTGCCTCCCATGTTTCTTGTAGAGCAATTATATGATAAGTGGAAAGAAAAGCCCTCCAATTTTGATCACCTCGTTTGGAGCGAAGACCAGCAATATTCCATGATAGGACAGTAATTGAGTCTGTTGCTGGGGTGTCCACTACACACACTTGCTCTACTCCATTAGAAGGCAATTCAACACCCAAATTATCAGAGTTAAGGGTTGGAACTAATCCACTCCTAACTACAGAAACTTCCTCAGGGCGTCTTTGTGTGACACTTATAACTGCCTCTGACTGTAAAGGTAAGATTACAACTGTTAAAGCAGAACATTTACCAGTGTTATCCACAACAGGTGTCCTAGGAGGTAAAGACCCAAAGGAATTGGAAGGCACAGAACTAAAAACGTCATTATGGGTGTGAACTCCACCAACCCTGAGTCAGTCATTAGCATCTAAAGTACCAAAAACTTCGAATCTGTTACTCAATAGCAGTAAATTACTTTCAGGAGCTTGCTGAAAGGGGCGCTTTCTCAATCTAACATGCCCCGAAAAGGGTGGTGGAGAAAAAAAGCCCAATGGAAGGACATTAACATAGTCTTGTTGGATTCTAATAGACCCTGCTTGTCTTAAAATGTTATCAACGATATCAGGGGAACTAAAATTCACAATAACACAGTCACCCTTCAGAGTCTTAATAGACTTCCCCACCCAGGGTACCCTTCTTACCATTTTAAAACAATCAAAAAGGTGACTTCCCAAGACTGTCTTCCCAGCCAAAAAGTGAAGGGCTTTATTTTTCAAGGAGGACCAATGTTCCTCCTTGCCATCACAAATTTTTGGGACATTTGCCAAAATAACCGTATATGGACATGCCTCTGGTGGCAAGTGCAGTGGACGCTCTTTATGTGTAGATTCCCCCCGTGTACTCCGTCTTTCAGTGTGACCCCTCGGCCCTGGACTAACACCATTTGATCCCCGATCAGATGGTAAGGGGATTATAGGGCCCGTAACAGGAATGGACATAGAGTCGACCAGTTCAGATACTCTAGAGGTGACTTCACCTAAGGGAAGTAAATCAGAAGGCTTAGGCCTTAACGACAGAGCACCTTGACCAGCAATATGACGTTCAATCAAAGTAAGTCTGTCGTCAATCCTGCTAAGTCGGTCCAAGACTGGCGACATAATTACCCTCAGTTGCACGTCCAACAGCTTAATCAAGTCAGCTGGAATGTCCCTCATAGTAGCTACGTCCCCTTGAGCCCCATGCTCAGTAAGCCCACTTCCCTTAGAAGGAGTTACCTCAACCACTGGACTACCCACCGGATGGGCCAACCCTTGACCCAAACCTTTATTCCTAGGTTGTTGAGCATGTTGACGATTTCCATAGGGAGCATGAGTAGCTTTTCTCTTTCCCTTTGGAACTTTAACAGGGGCAACAGAAGAGGTCTTTAACTGCCTAGTGCGTGAGGCTGGGGGGGAGAAAGAAGGACTAGAGACATTCATCGGAAATTGGACACTGGAATGACAAGTCTCTAATGCAGGCCCGGAAGAAATAGAGTGGGTAGCCTGCGTAAGAACAGCTGAATTAAGCTGGGTAGGAGGCTCTAAAGATAACCGTCTTTCCACAATTTCAATCTCTTTAGACACGGCATTTTCAGCTTTTTTTAAAAAGGCGTCTAAGGTCCCTGACCCCCCCACTATAGAACCCTTATTACATTTTCGCCATAGCTTACACTGCTACGAAATACCTACAGCAAATATGAACACAGTTATCACAGCATGAAATAAAACCTTGGCAGCACACAACGTAACAACCAACTAAGTGGTGCAACAAACAATCCCCACAAACGTGTGAAGCTGCTGAAAGAGAGGTGGCCCAGCCCAGCCTCGTCCAGCCCCGGACGGCCACAGACGGCCCGCCCTTTGCCCGGGCTTAGCCCGGCGCCGCCCGCGCGCGTCCCGCGATGCGGAGGGAGCCGTTCGAATTTAGCGCCTCCGGGCGCGGAAGTGCCTGTGGGTGGGGGCGGAGTCTTCAGGGATCCTGGGAGCCGTAGTCCTGTGCTCCCCAACGTGTAGCGGCAAACATACAATCGCAGCGGCGGCCGGAGACACAAGCTGCAGCCGTCCCTGCACAGGGATGAGAGCGTCTGGCCCCTCTAACTCCTCTGCGATGTCCGAGTGAGTGACCTGCACCCTCGCGCTGCAGTTTACAAAGATCATAAATATGTTGCAAGTCTAAGCTTCTCTCTGCACGGCTGCTTCAACTGCAGCCATGTGGTGACACAGGCACCCTTGCAACATGGTGCAAGGATATCTGTCTCATGTGGTGTTTGTTTTTGTGCAGGAAGACACACCTTCCTGCATAAAAACAACCAGTAAAGGCATTTATCTACTTCAATGTATGCTGAGCATTTTAGCAAATATTAAAGGTTAAAAAATGAGGAGAAATGAAAACAATTCTCCTTGTTGTGCTTTGCTACACCAATTGGAGAATGGTGCAGCATTCACACACATGTCCAGATTTATTATTTTTGATAAATCTGGAGATGTGTCTTGTTCTATCAGTATTCTGTGCAATCACGCACAGCAACACTTATAGAACACCCTTTCAATGCAAAGTGGTGTGTATGATGAGGTCGTATTTACATTGACAAAAAAAGGTACACAGAGTGCCTTTTCCTCTATTTGTGTAAATATAAAAGAGTGTCTTGTGCTATAACTATGTTACAAAAAGTAACATATTTCTGTTTGGAAAATTGCTTGTGAATGATAGGAGGTAAGCACAGAGTTTTGTCTGCAAAGATGCTCAAAGAAGAATGATTGAAATGATTGCAGTCCTTCACTGCATACAATGGGAAATATTATGAACCACTCAAATCTGTTTTTTTGCAGGTCATATGATATCCTATGACAGAGAGATTCCAAAACTACATAGGTATAAACAGGCTGTTTTGAAAAACGTATTCAAACTTTGTAGCTTCTTGCAGATCTGGCCATAGTGCATATTAATACTTAATTAAACTTACCTTCAAAGTAATAGAAATAAAAAATGGTACACATTTTTTTTCAGATGTTTTTTGTAATGTAAATTGGGGTAAATTGCTTATTTTAGAATTAGTATCTGTGAAATAAAAGAAAAAATAGTTATAACATGTAATAATACATTTTTAACAACACAGCATAATTTAAACCAAGTAATTTGTTTGCCTTTTATGCTGTTCTCAGACTATATTGAATTTCACTAGAAATAGGGATTTCAATCTTACTCATCACATAACAGCGGGCAAAAAAAAACAATCAAAAAGATTGTTAAAAAAAAAACCAACATTCTATTCTCAGTAAAATACCAGAAAATACAAATCACACATATATAAAATGTTTATTGCTAACAACATTTTATAACTTCAATTTATAAAAACTGTAAATGTTGTCGCTTTAAAATATTCACCCAGTCAATGAGTAAGAAAAAGTCCATAATTCAAACATATACCTTTCCTTGAGGCCAAAAGGTATTTTTGCACTGTTTTTTATATAACTTGTCCAACGGTAATCCTAATAAATTATAATAATAAATTCCTCAGAGAGTGAATTATCTTCCTAAAACTTTGGCTTTAAAAATATTAGGTAGGAATTTGGTAATTCACTAGGCAAACGTTGTTTGAAAATCAACTGGGCATCATTACAAAGTGTCCAGCCTTTGTCACATTTTAGATAGGCAGTGTAATGTCCAGATGTTGTGGAAGGACCATCATGGAAAATTATTGCAATTGCTACAAAAGTCCTTCCTGATATTGATAGTTGTGCTGCTACAAATTGCTTTATTAAAGTATCCAATTTTCTTCCATCAGCTGTACAACGTTGCATCATTAAAATTATATATTGTCCATATTTTAAAAAAAATAATGTGGATAACATTTCTGATTTACATTGGCTGCACTCCATGTTTTGATTTGCAGCTTTAACTAATTTATTGAAAGAAACTGATTTACAGTCCGATAATGTTAAATATAGAAATCTTTCAGTGTCTAAATTAGTGCTAGATGTATACATACAATTTTCACAATGATGTTCCCATTTGTAACAAAGGCCAAAAATATTTTCTATTTCTACACCTTCATTTTCAAACAATTCCTGAGCATCTTGTTGGATATTTTGCGTAAATTGTGTAGAACCAGAACATACATCCAAAAGATTACGAACATCTGAAACAGTTTGTATTTTACTTGTATCTGTTCTCAATTTTTCATAAACAGAATGCAACAAGGAACAAAATCTTTTTTCCCGATTCTGCATAATTTGTTGTTGCAAACCTTCAAGATAAAAAACAACATTAACCACTACATTAGCATAGCAGTTGACACCTGAACTATTTTCAAACTGATAACCAACTTCAATAGTGTCCTTTTTCTTTTTACGTGCAATCACAACATTATCTTGTTCTTTTCCCTTCTCTACACCTTCAGTACAGCTATTCTCATACCTTCTTTTTCGACCAACCACACGCTTTTCAAATGCAGGATATTGACCTAAATTGGGAGCATACGCCCTTCTTAACCTATTATACTCTTTTACAAAGTTTGCATCTGCAGTAACCTTTGTGTCAGGAAAATCAATCAAAACCAAACCAGATAATGTTCTGACTCACGACAAAGCAACATATGCCATACCCGACACGGAAGATCCAATGTTCACCAATGCACTGTCTACACTTAATCCTTGAGACTTATGAATAGTCACTGCGTATGACAGAGAAAATGGAAATTGTTTCCTACGGACATATAAATCTTTAACAAGCAAAAAACGAACTGAACAACGACTAATTTCTTTAACTTCTTCAATCTGATCAAATTTAATTTTTAAAAATTCAATTCCATCTTTTTTCTGATAATTAACAAAATCCACCACTTTACCCATTGCTCCATTAACTAAACCTTTTTCTACATCCAAATTACGCCTTAATATTACCCGACAGTTTATACATGCATATAGAGTCTTTTCTAAACCAGCCGTTTTAGATATCTTTTTTCTAAAGAATCCAATTTTGTTTTCAATTTTCCCGTCAAAATAATAGTGATTCCTTCATGCTCTATTTTATCGATGGCTTCTATTTTATAACTTCTTCATTTTCCAGTTTCAATAGTTCTTCGTTGAATATAGAACACTCGCGCAGTGTTGGCATTAAGCAGAGCACTGATTTTTTTCTGCAATTTTCATGTATATTTTCTCAGGAACTACATTTTCATTTGGAAACAAATTGTAAAATAATCGACTCTGCAAAGCTTGTTTGCCAAGTTCTGTCCAATTCTTATATCTTGAATAATACTTCCATATTCAGCATCATTTGCCTGTCGCATATTTTTCGTCAGTTCTTTGTATTCAAAATATGTCCAAATGTTCACGTTTCCAACACTACCCAAAGACTTTCTGGTATCTTCATGCACAAGTGTTTTAAATACTGGTTGTCCTTTTACAGGAGTCAGTTGCAGTAGATCTCCAAAAACTATGACGTGTAATCCTCCAAATAACACGTCATACTCTGTTTTAAGAATTTGCTGCATTCTTAAATGCACAAAGGCAAGCATCAAGTTTGAGACCATGCTTACCTCATCAATAATGAGAAGTTTCATTTTCTTCAGGACTCTTGAAACTTCACAACAAGCTTCTCCAGATACTTTGTGGTATTCCAATTTGTTCTCATGCTCTACTGGTAGCATTAGTAAACGATGTAAAGTAATTCCTTTAATGTTATGTGCTGCCAACCCAGTTGGAGCAGTGACAACACAAGACAAATGCGACTCAGTTGATTTCTGCAGATAACTTGTAATTACTTTAATTAAGAAACTTTTTCCTGTTCCAGCTTGACCACTCACATACATTCGGATAGGTTGAAATGATGTACATGAACACTCTTTCATTTCATGAAGTAATCCATGGTCAATCTGTTCTTTCACTTGCTGATATATTTGTTTCTGTTCAACATTTAGTTGTTCTGTCAAGTTTCCTAACTGCATTACATCTTCTTGAGCTTGATGCATTGCTGTTTCCACCTCATTCCTGGCAATTGCTACTTCCTTTTCAACAATTGGTTGTCCTAGTGGATCTTGACTCAGTGCAGCAGAACTTTGACTGTCTTGACAACTGTCTCCAGCAATCTCAGCTGCAATTGCAGCTTCTTGATCAATTGCATCTGTCAACATTTTCACATAATTTGCAAAAGCACTGCATTGTATGCTATCTTTACAAGCATTAGATGAATCTTCATAGCTCTGAAAATCTCCAAGTAATTCCAGTTCTGAATGCCACGGTTTGAACAGTTGCAAAAGGGCTAAATAGTAAAATTCCCTTTTATCAGCAGTGTCGCAACTCAGCTTCCTGTGATTAATCAAATTTCCTTTCCTTTGTTTCACCAAACATCCTTCGTAACCAATGACTTCATATTTTCCATCATTGATGTTCTCTGTAGTATTCCGTTTAAAAGTGTAGTTTTGCAGCACTTCATAGAGACACATGTTCTCAAGATGATGACTTTTGTTTGGGTAATATGTGTCCAACATATTCGTTTTCAAAATATCTGTACTTTCTGGTTCTTTTTCTGCTAAATATTCAATTTCTTGAACAGATTTCAGTATCCTATTTCGCATTGCTGCAAGACCTAGACTCACCCAAATGATTCTTCTACTTTTGGAGTATAGACTTGCAGATGATAACTGATCTGAGCATTCATATGCTCTAATTTCTCGATGCGATAACATTTTCAAACTGAAACTGTATAATTTCTTACTTAGAGTCTTCTCCTGAGAAATCTCTTCCCACATTTCTTTCAATTCCGTCTTTTCTGATTAAGTAATGTAGGACGTTACATATCGAGCAACAGCAATGGAATTGTCCGCAACATACTGAATATCCATGTTAGCGTTCCACATGGATAAAATAACTGGATTGTAGTCATTTATGTATTTTGACTCTTCGTTTCTTCTTAAGTTGTAGGTATTTTTCGGAGACTTTCTTGTAAAGGTATGTCGCATAGCTGACATAAAACTGTTCACTCTTCCTTTGGATAATACAGGACGTGGAAATGCAAAACAACATTTGGTATAGAACTTATCCTTAGACTTGCACTTTCGTCGACAGTATTTTCCACATCCATGGCTTTGGAATCGTAAGACTTGTTGTTTTAAGTTTTTATCTTCTCTGCTATTGGGTACAGCACATGTGGCATATTCTTTAATGAAAGACAGAACAGTATCATCTGAATCTGTTCCAAACTTGGGGGCATCCTTGATCCATAACAACATATGTATATGTGGAGCACCTCTTGCTTGATACTCCTTTCTCCAAAAGAAATCCACAACTTCTCCAAGAGGAGGATTCTTTTTATTGCAGATGAAAGACATCATAACTTCAAATCTATGATTGAAATATCTGCATACATTCACAGGATCCAAAGAGCACAATTCTCCGGGTGTCTTGTATTCAATATTTTTTATATTTGAATTTGCCTCTCGAAGAAAATCAAGTAAATCATCCCAAGCATACTCAGCACAGCTTAGTGTAACGAACCATGTAGGAGTTCCTAAGTTCCGTAGCATACATTTCAGTTCTCCATGACGACGGTACCAATATTCATTAGTCCCACGCTGACATGCCATCAGATTAATCAACTGAGATTCCAAATGATCATCTCTCTGATGCACTTTATCGATATAATACTTTGCAGTTACATTTTGCAGATGCTTTCCAGGTTTTAAAATGTGATTTACTGCATATGAAAGTCCAGACAAGTCACTTTCAAACAGAAGATGAAACATATAAGGGATACATTGTCGAAATCTTGGATCTACTGCATATAATCTTGTTGTCCGATATTCAGATGCAGGAATCTGCACAGGACATTCATCATATCGTTCACCTTTTCCTGTTGGAAACAACTGCGGGAAACAACGAGCTTCCAAGCTCTCTTCCCATACACTCATGGGACTTCCTTTTGCTTTTTTCATTTGGAACAACTCAATCGTATTCCCCATCACTTCTTTGGAATGAAGTGGATGTACACTGTAATGTTCATAGATTTCTTCACATCTGGACATGTCCACTTTTTCAATTTGTCCACTTGATGTTTCAGTATCTTCTGCTAAATCTATTTCTTCTTCTCCTACAAACACATTTCTATAGTACTCATTATTTTTTATCAGATACAATATTAACTTTTGCACTTTTCTAACATCCACTAACTCTTGCAAGATTTTCTTATTCTTCGTAGGAACACCATTAACTAAAATAACTAGTGGTTCATTTTCTGCACGGTCTACACCAATAGTTTCAATGTTTTTCTTTAAATCTAACGGTAAATACACAACTCTTCCTTTCAATCCTCTTTGTAAGTCTGATGGAGGTAATTTACCTGTTTTAGGCTCCATACGGACAACAGCCTGAAACGGGTGCACACATTGAATGAGAATAGACTCATAGGTATTTAAATCTATCAGCTCTGGAGGAATAGCAACCAACTCTAGATTATTATGAACAGCTCTAGCAGGCAACAGACAAAGAGGTCCTGTGCACACGTTTCTGGATAATACTTTCATTAGAAATGATAGAGGAATGAAAAGGCTCAAAGTTCGTAGGATTTTGAAATGACGAAGGTCGACATCAAAAGTCTCAGTGCAAAGTATTTTTTATGTATGTCGATATCTGACCAATACATAATACAAAACAAATCAGCCGACTCGTGTTTCGTCACACCGTGTAAAGATGTGACTCTTCAGGGCTAAGAAGGACATAAAGCAAAAGCTCAAATGAGTAAAAATGTAAATACCAAACAAATATAAAAAAACACATAAGCTGGTTCGAAAACATGGAAAATGATCACATTGCAAAGTGCAACATACGTATAACAGAGTGAGCCAAAAGAGAGAAGAAAAACATGGAAGACAGAAATCATAGAACCAGGAAAGCACCCTGGAGTAATTGGCGTCTCCTAGGAAAAATCCAAAAGTGAAAAGAGAGAAACAGAATAATAATAAAAGACCCGATAGGAAATGCTTGTCAGTAAAGGGGTGCGAGTTGCGTGAAAAATACACCAAAAGGTAGGTATATGAAAGACAATAATCAGCAGAATGCAAACGGTGGTTGGCCAGGTAAGCGCATGGAGGTCAATAAGAAAGACAGAATAATATAGAAGGAAAAGGCGGACAGCAAAGAACGTGACAGTACTAACAAGAGCATGAGAGAGCAATGATCAGCAAAAGTATGATGCATTTCCAAAGTGCATGAAAGAAACAAACAAGCACACAAGAAAGCACTGTTCAGAAAACGAGATCTTGCAATATTTCAAGGAGTAGGAAAAAGCCACTAGATGAATAAATGGAGTAAAAACAAGGCCATAGTCACAAAAGCATAAGGAATTCTGTATGTACATGGGGTAGGAAAAGACACGTGTTAAATACAAAATGAAAATTGCAAGAACATGGTATCAAATGATTAAGTGGTGCAACGAGCAAAATGGCAGCGTGATGCCTGTAGACACTGAGAACCCGGCATAGCATAATGTCTGTTGCATACAAAGTGGTAAAATAGTATTGTAAAATTACAAGATCACGAGATCAAAATTGAAATTTCGACAAGCAGAAGGAAAACAAAATAAGGGAGCAAGCGTTTGAAGAATGACAAAGTGATAGAAGCAATCATGCGATAGAGAAGACAAAAAAACATATACAACAGTAAAATAGCCGTTCGGTGAATGTCGGCGGGGATAGGGGGAGCGGGGCCCGAGCTTACAGTAAATGGAGCAGCGAGAAAGGGTGGTGAGAAAGATCCATGGGGAACAAAACACGTAAAAGGAACAAGTACCTGGTTAAGCAGTAGAGTATGTGCATAAAGACCGATCCTGGGCGTGAGAAACAAGGGTGCGGTACGAAGGATCGACCTCACAGCGTGGTGAAGTAGGGGGCGAAGAGTACCAACCATAAGGGGGAAATGGCTGTACAATCTATGGAAGCTCTAGCAGGCATTTTATTCTCATCTAATTTGTTATAACAATATTTACCAATACGCTGCTCAGATCCCAAATCAAAACAATCCTTTAACAACAAATAAGTTGCAAATTCCTTCCACTTATCATTATCTTCTGTTTCACTTTTTAAATACAGATTGACACTCCTAGTCTGATTTTTATAGTGAGTTCGTCGACAACAAATACAAGAAACATTTGGTCTTTCACCTGAAATCACCTTAAACCTTGTGATTTGATCTTCAAAATCTTTTGCAATCATGGGTTCTACATTGTCTTCAACATTTTGTTCTATTAATGTGTCAGTTTCTGCTCTCTCTTGCTGAGGACCAAAGTAACAAAACTCAATATCATCACAAACCTTCTTCACATCTGATACTGACCCACGCAAAAGAGCACTGTTCAACTCATTTAACTTTAGTGCTGGACTTTTTGCATAATACAATCTTCTCACTAACTTCCGCATTTGAGCATGATGTACTGCCAACATCCTGAAATGGTGAAAAACACTTTGACAAACTTTCCTAGAAAGACAAGCCAGAGCATGACCTTGCAAACCAGTATTTTTTCTCACTCTGCAAGGGTCTAGTCCTTGCAACACCTTAATCTTTTGTTTAACACTTTTTTTACTATATGCCCGTAAGAAGATGCATAATTTATCAATAGATTCTTGTCGTACACTACAAATACTACTGCAATCCCAAGTGTACACAAGGTCTTTAGGACATCTCCCTAGAACCTCATCAGCTATCACTTCTTCTGCATTTCTTTGAACCATTTTCTCTTTGTCAATTGGACAACCATTTCTAACCTCATAACCTCGACCACTGGTGTCAACTGCATGCAATCAATTATTGCTCTGTAAATAACTCTCTTCATTAAAGAAAGGCTCTGAACTTGAACTGTGTTTCCATTCACCCAAAAATACATCACAAAACTTTGTTCTGGTAATTACTCTTTTCCTCTTACTTTTGGCCTCCATTAAATGGATTGGTTTATCTAGTGATCGAATTCTGTTTAAAACTAAAATGAATAGTTTCCTTTTTACTTCAAAAGCCTTTTCAACAATGGTTTCAATATGCTTCTTCTTTTTATAAAACAGAGCTCTCTTTTTATATTTCTTCACATCTTTCAGCAAATTATGTACTACTCTCTTGTAAAATATTTTTTTGCGTATTTCTTTATACTAATTTTGTCTTCTTTTACCATAATTCGTCTCGTTTGACTGTCCATTTGCTTTTTTGCTTTTCCTATTATTTTGAATCTTTTTTCTAGTTGAAGCATTCTCAGAGGTTTCAGCATTCTGTACATTCTGTCTGGTCCTACAAACATTTTTAAGAAATTGCTTTGTGATCTCACCAGAAGATTTTTTCTTTTTAGCCACATTATGTTGTTTATTCAATACTTGTGGTTGATTTTTCTTCAAGTAACTGTCATTTTTCTGTTCTTTTCTTTTTCTTACTTTGTCCGGCATGATTTCTCTATTTTAATGGTAATAAACAGTATCTGTAAAAATTCATCACAAAAAATGTATATTAATATCTTTATATATTATACTTTTCTATTACTATACAAACACATTTTATATAAATACTTACTAAGAACTTATAGGTCTGAAGCACAAGTGTGAAGGTGGTTAGACCACCACATGCATAGTGCATACTACGAAGCAGTTCATGCCCTAAAGCCTGCCTCAGTGAAAGACTACATGCTTACTGACTGAATGATTACAGTAATATAAGGAGAGACACTGGGTGAATTCACAGTTGTTTGAGATTTCCTTTACTGAATAAATTACTACATGGTACTGAAACACTCACTATGGGTTTGCAACAGCAGTCACAGTGTGTTTGATGGAGTGTATGCATAGTGACTGTGGAAATGTAGGCCTGAAGCACAAGTGTGAAACTGGTTAGACCACTACCTGCATAATGGATAGTTGTTTCAAGCAGTCCTTGTGAAAAGGCATGCTTCACTGCATGAGTACCTGGGTACTGAATGAAACATTAGCGTAATCCAAGGAGAGTGCCTGAATGAATCTTTTAAAGGTTCGGGTTTTTGCACAGTGAATAGATTAGTACATGGTGCCAGATGAGTCACTGGAGGTGTGCAAGGGGAGTGTTAGGTTTTTTTTTTGGAGTTTATAGATACTGACTGGTCAATTGAAGGTGTGAAAGACAATTGTGTAGGTGGTTAGAGGCCTCCATGCATAGTGGATAGACATTTGAAGAACTGCATGTGCTAAGGCCGGGTTCACTACATAAGTACCTGGGTACTGACTGAATCATTAGAGTACTACAAGGAGAGTGTCTCGCTGAATTTATAAATGGTTGAGTTTTGGTGTAGTCAATGGATTAGTACATGATGCTGAATGGGTCACTGGAGGAGTGTAAGGGGACTGACAGGGTGTTTGCGGGAACTGTATGATTACTGACTGGGGTATTGAAGGTCTGAAAGACAAGTGTGTAGGTGCTTACTGGCCTGCATGCATAGTGGATAGACGTTTGAAGCACTCCATGTGCTAAGGTCTGACTCACTGTACGAGTACTTGGGTACTGACTCAATCATTAGAGTACTTCAAGGAGAGTATCTAGGTAAATTTATTACTGGTTTGGTTTTGGCGCAGTGAATGGATTATTACATAGTGCTGAATCAGTCACTGGAGAAGTGTAAAGAGAGTGACAAGGTGTTTGAGGGAACTGTATGAATACCAACTGGGGTATTGAAGGTGTGAAAGACAAGTGTGTAGGTGCTTAGAGGCCTGCATGCATAGTGGATAGGTGTTTGAAGCACTCCATGTGCTAAGGTCTGACTCACTGTACGAGTACTTGGGTACTGACTGAATGATTAGAGTACTGCAAGGAGAGCGCCTGGGTGAATTTATAAGTGGTTGTGTTTTGGCGCAGT
The DNA here is from genome assembly GCF_964204655.1 of Triturus cristatus. Classification (NCBI taxonomy): domain Eukaryota; kingdom Metazoa; phylum Chordata; class Amphibia; order Caudata; family Salamandridae; genus Triturus; species Triturus cristatus. The sequence continues at coordinate 1,011,719,844 of NC_140587.1, read as the reverse complement.
GAATGGATTAAGACATGGTGCTGAATGGGTCACTGGAAGAGTGTAAGGGGAGTGAAAGTGTGTTTGCTGGAAGTGTATAGATACTCACTGGGGAATTGAAGGTATGAAACACAAGTGTGCAGGTGGTTAGAGGGCTGCATGCATCGTGGATAGGCGTTTGAATCAGTCCATGTGCTAAGGCCTGGCTCACTCCTTGAGTACTTTGGTACTGACTGAATGATTAGAGTACTGCAAGGAGAGTGCCTGGGTGAATTTATAAGTGTTTGGGTTTTGGTTTAGTGAATGGATTAGTAGATGGTGCTGAATGGGTCACTGGAGGAGTGTAAGGGGAGTGACAGGTGTTTGCTGGAAGTGTATGGATACTGACTGGGGAATACAAGGTGTGAAAGAAAAGTGTGTAGGTGGTTAGAGGCCTGCATGCATAGTGGATAGGCGTTTGAATCAAAACATGTGCTAAGGCCTGGGTCACTGCATGAGTACTTTGGTACTGACTGAATGATTAGAGTACTGCAAGGAGAGTGCCTGGGTGAATTTATAAGTGTTTGGGTTTTGGTTTAGTGAATGGATTAGTAGATGGTGCTGAATGGGTCACTGGAGGAGTGTAAGGGGAGTGACAGGGTGTTTGCAGGAACTGTATGAATACCAACTGGCGTATTGAAGGTGTGAAAGACAAGTGTGTAGGTGGTTAGAGGCCTGCATGCATAGTGGATAGGCGTTTGAATCAATCCATGCGCTAAGGCCTGCCTCACTCCATTAGTACTTGGATAGTAACTGAATATTTAGAGTATTTGCAAGGAGAGTGCCTGGGTAAATTTATAAGTGTTTGGGTTTTGGCGCAGTAAATGGATTACTACATGGTGCTGAATGGGTCACTGAAGGAGTATAAGGGGAGTGACAAGGTGTTTGAAGGAACTGTATGAATACTAACTGGGGTATTGAAGGTGTGAAAGACAAGTGTGTAGGTGGTTAGAAGCCTGCATGCATAGTGGATAGACGTTTGAAACAGTCCATGCGCTAAGGCCTGCCTCACTCCATTAGTACTTGGGTACTGACTGAATCATTAGAGTACTGCAAGGAGAGTGCCTGGGTGAATCTTTTTAAGTTTTTGAGTTTTGGCGCAGTGAATAGATTAGTACATGGTGCCAGATGAGTCACTAGAGGTGTGCAAGGGGAGTGACTGGGTGTTAATTGGAATTTATAGATACTGACTGGTCAATTGAAGGTGTGAAAGACAATTTTGTAGCTGGTTAGAGGCCTACATGCATAGTGAATAGATGTTTGAAGTACTCCATGTGCTAAGGCCAGGTTCACTACATAAGTACCTGGGTACTGACTGAATCATTAGAGTACTACAAGGAGAGTGTCTCGCTCAATTTATAAGTGGTTGGGTTTTGGTGCACTCAATGGATTAGTTCATGATGTTGAATGGGTCACTGGCGGAGTGTAAGGGGACTGACAGGGTGTTTGCAGGAACTGTATGAATACTAACTGAGGTATTGAAGGTCTGAAAGACAAGTGTATAGGTGGCTAGAGGCCTGCATACATAGCGCATAGAAATTTGATGCAGTGCATGTACTAAAGCTGGGTTCACTATATAAGTACCTCAATACTGACTCAATCATTAGAGTACTTCAAGGAGAGTGCCTGGGTAAATGTATTACTGGTTGAGTTTTGGCGCAGTGAATGGATTAGTACATAGTGCTGAATGAGTCACTAGAGAAGTGTAAGGGGAGTGACAAGGTGTTTGAAGGAACTGTATGAATACTGTCTGGGGTATTGAAGGTGTGAAAGACAAGTGTATAGTAGGTTAGAGGCCTGCATGCGTAGTGGATAGACATTTGAAGCAGTCCATGTGGTAATGCATGGTTCACTGCATGAGTACCTGGGTACTGACTGAATCATTAGACTACTGCTAGGAGAGTGCCTGGGTGAAACTTCTAAGTTTTTCGGTTTTGGCGCAGTGAATAGATTAGTACATGGTACTGGATGAGTTACTGGAGGTGTGCAAGGTGAGTGACAGGGTGTTTATTGAAGTATATAGATACTGACTAGTCAATTGAAGGAGTGAAAGACAAGTGTGTAGGTGGTTAGAGGCCTGCATGCATAGTGGATAGGCATTTGAAACAGTCCATGAGCTAAGGCCTGGCTCAGTGTATGAGTACTTGGGTACTGACTAAATGAGTAGAGTTTTTTAAGTACTTATATGTATGCAAAGACATAAAGTACCCAAAACCTTCTCTCTAAATGGTTCCTGAATGCATACAGACTCTCAGTGTGATTCTAGACAACAAACACTATCCCATACATATTACCAAATCACATTTTCTTTTCCGGAATTGATAAACAGAGTACACACAATCCACATATTGTACTACTGCACATAATTGTAGAACCATGACTCTTTTACAAATACCTAACCAATGACTGGTTTCTTATTCTACCAAAGTATGAGAATAGGATAGGTTTTTAACCAGTTATATGTCTGCAAACACATAAAATACCCAAATCCTTCTCTTAGTACAGTTTCTAAATGCACACAGACTCACAGTGTGATTCTAGAAAACAAACAATATCCCTTGAATTTTACAAAAACACATTTACCATTCTTGAAGAGGTAATTTGAGTGCACACATTCCACATATTTTACTACTGCTCATTAGTGTATAAACCTGACTCATTTTACAAACACATACACAATAAATGGATTCTATTTCTACCAAAATATAACAACAGGATAGGTTTTTTAGCACTCATGTGTCTTCAAAAACATGAAACCCCCAAATGCTTCTCTCACATTAGTTCCCAAATGCACACAGACTCACAGTGTGATTCTAGACAAACAACACTATTCCTTCTATTTTACCAAAACGCATTCACTAGTGTGGAAGGGCTGAAGTGACTGCAGAGATTCTACATATTTCCATACTGCACACTACTATGAAAGCCTGACTCATTTTATGAATGTATAAGCAATGACTGGCTTCTAATGCTACTAAAACTTGACTACATGACAGGTTTTAAAACAGTTATCTGTCAGCAAATACATGATGTTACCAAATGCTTCTCTCACAATGGTTACCCAAATGCAGACAGACTCACAGTGTGATTCTAGACAAGCAACACGATCCCCTGTATTTTACCAAAACACATTTACTACTCTGGAAGAAGTAAAGTAACTGCACACATTCTACATATTTCAGTACTGCACTTTAGTGTCAAAGCTTGACTCATTTTCCGAATACATAAGCAATGGCTGGCTTCTAATTCTACCAAAACTTGAGAACAGGAAAGGTTTTTAAGCAGTTACGTGTAGGCAAAGATATGAAGTACCCAAATGCTTCTCTCACAGTGGTTCCCAAATGCATACAGACTCAGAGTGTGATTCTAGACAAGCATCACTCTTCCTTGTACGTTACCAAGACACAATCACTAGTCTAGAAGCGGTAAGATGACTGCACACATTCTACATATTTCAATACTGCACACTACTGTGAAAGCCTGACTCATTTTGCAATTGCATAAGCAATGACTGGCTTCTAATGCTACTCAAACTTGACAACAAAACAGGTTTTAAAGCAGTTATCTGCCAGCAAATACATGATGTTACCAAATACTTTTCTCACAATAGTTGCCCAAATGCACACAGACTCACAGTGTGATTGTAGACAACCAACTATCCCTTGTACACAATACATTTACTAGTCTACAAGATGTAAGGTGACTGTACACATTGCAGAAAATGTTCTACTACACATTAGTACCAAAATGTTTCTCTCAAAATGATTCCTAAATGCACACAGACTCACTGTGTGATTCTAGACGAGCAACACTATCCCTTGCATTTTACCAAAACACATTTCATAATCTAGAAGGAGTACTGCATTTTAGTGTAGAAACTTGACTCATTTTGCAAATACATAAACACTGACTGGTTTCTAATTCTACCAAAACATTAAAAAAGCACAGTTATCTGTCTGCAAACACATGAAAAACACAAATGCTTATCACAGAATGGTTTCTACATGTACACACACTGACAATAAGATTGTAGATTGTAAACAAAAAAAAGTACTCCATGCACTTCAGCAGGAGAAATACATTAGTCTGATTAAAATCAAAATAGACCACATACATCCCCTCACAATTAAAAACCTCACCTTTCAAGTTGTTTTGTAGATTAAGAAGTATGTCAGTCACACACCAGATTTTCTTATACAGAATCTCTGCACTGTGCACCTGTCAGCAAAACCAAAGAATGGCAAAGTTTCCCTCTCATTTTGCACACATATACATGTAAACATCAAATCATATTCCTTCCCACATTAATTCAAAAGCTAACACACATTTCTATTGGTTAAACAATTCAACCCTTTCCAAATAACATAAATTTGAACCCTACCCCCAATCTGCCTTCTGCCTGTTACCATAGAAACAGTTCATGGAACACTTAACTGAGCACACAGGTCACAAGTTCAGCACACAATGTTGCTAATCAAAACAGCAAGTGTGCTTGACTTTTCAACATATCAGCTTATCATATATAATGTTTTCAATCAGTTTTCGTTAACCAATAAGAATCATGCGTTTAGAGAACAGAAACATGCACCCTAGTTTTCCGTGTAGAATGTTGTCAAACAACCAATCATTTCTTTTCTTTTTTCAAAACTGCATCTTATTCACCATTTTAGAAAAATCTTACTTTTCAAACTGCCATTTCATTTACAGAGACCATCTGAGTACATCCAGACCTCCCTTCAAAATGCTTAGAGTGTGGATTGTGGGACACAGCTATATTTTCTGGAGCCAAAGGTATGCAGAAAACAAAGGCATTCACAAAGACCTAGGTTTGCCAAATGTAGACATTAAATGGATTGGACAGAGAGGGTTAAAGTGGCATCAATTGATGCCATTGGTAAAATACTTTTTGCATCTCCAACACCCTGACCTCATAATTGTGCTCTGTGGTGGCAATTACCTAGGCACTTTGACTGGGGTAGGTCTGGAAATGCTTATCAAGGACACCTTTGCAGAATTGATTTCACTTTTTCCCCAAACTGCCTTTGTCTATTCTAACATATGCCAAAGGCAGAAATGGAACTGGTCCAATCATTTTTGTCCACAGATTGAGAAAGCAAGGAAACAAGTGAATAAATCTGTTTCTGCTTTTCATCGAGAATGGGGTCCATTTACAATAACAATCTGCGTTTTCATATGCAAGAGATGTATAGGAGAGGTGGTGTGCACTTTACTGATGAAGGAAACAGACTCTTCCTCCACAACTTTAGACTCTGTATAGGTACTTACTTATAAGTACCAAAAACTCTCAATGAACACAACGGCTCTTTTTAGAGCCACTCAAGAACGTAACACATAAGCTTGATGTTTATATCCCAAAAATTTCAGGTTTTGTTGCTTGGAGCCGCGCACCATACGCGAGAGGAATCGTGCACCCAATGCGATTGGATGCGCGACTCCTAATTTTACCGTAAACAAAAAATAGCCTCTATCACTAATTTTTATTAGCCCCGGGGACCCCATCCCCCGGGGCTTATAAAACATGTTAGGGACCATGGGGGGAGCCCCGACGCCCCCACGGTCCCAGCCGGCTCCCCGCGTCCTTCGAGAGCCGGCATTGCTTTTCCACATGGGGAGCTGCTGACATGCAGCTCCCCGTGTGGAAAAGCAATATGGTTTGGATTTTGAAAGAGAGAGCAGGTTTCCCTGCTCTCTCTTTCAAAATCCAAACGAAGTTTGCTATGGGAGGTCGGGAGACTCCCGCCCTCTCATAGCAAACAACAGTGTCCTGGGGGTGGGCACCCCAGGACACTGCAGGAGCCGGCCCTGGGGGGTGGCGGTCCCCAGGGCCCTCGAGGGCTCCAGGAGGGGGGCCACGCAGTCCCCCTCCATCAATAAATAAAGCCCCGGGGGTAGCGGTCTCTGGGGCTGGGGGGCCCCTGGGCCCTCCAATAAATGTTACGGTGTTTGCCCCCGGGATTTGGCCCCCCCGGCGGCTTATTATTAAGAAACCACTGAATCCCCGCTTCGTGGTTTTTTTTTTACGGCTGGATCCGCGCACCCTGCGTGCTTTTTGCTGTTACTTCAACACAAAGAAAAGGGGGTCCTGGGAGACCTTCTGGGACCCCCTTATCAAGTCTTGAGGATCAGAGTATTTCTACCCTGCCCCCTTTATATGTTTTACACACTTATTTCCCTTACTTCTTCAGCCTCGCTTCTACCGAGGCACAAAATGGCTGCCAACAGTTCCTGTTTTCGAATGTTGACAACCACTTGACAGCCAATTAGCATTCAGCGCGTGATCGGGAGGGTGCACGCATGGTGCGCAGACGGTGCGCTCAGGGTGCGCATAGGGTGCGCAGATCCTCCGAGGCCATAAATATATATATACTTTTAACTGTAATTTTCTCAAAAACTACTCAACTGATTAACACCATTTAAGCAAAAGGCACGAGTCTGAACTGAGGACTACCTCCTTGACAAATTTGGTGTAATTCCGTTCAGCAGTTCGGGCTGTAGCTACGGCTAAAGGTCCTATGGGAAAATGCATGGGGAAAATGCGTTTTGGGACCCCCCTTTTTTCTCTGCCCCCGCTTGATGAATCACCCCGAGACTTTCAGGATAGGAGCGGACCGGAGCTGGCCAAAAGTTTGGAAATTTCGCAAAGATTCATCAACCGGTGCCAGACTTATTGGGATTAGAATGTTGCGGATTTCCTATGAAAAATAGATCCTAACTATAACTACCTACTGGCGACCGCCAGTAGGTAAGATAGATAGATAGATAGATAGATAGATAGATAGATAGATAGATAGATAGATAGATAGATAGATAGATAGATAGATAGATAGATAGATAGATAGATAGATAGATAGATAGATAGATAGATAGATAGATAGATAGATAGATAGATAGATAGATAGATATGTAGATAGATATGTAGATAGATATGTAGATAGATATATAGATAGATCGATAGATAGATGTTAGAAAAAATAAGAAGCCAGTACAAAAGTCTTACATTAGACACAGACACTCATACGGACCCCAAAACTTCTGCACTACCCTTTATACAACTGTATGATACGATAGAGGCCCTTTCTGTTTAAGATAATAACACCTAAGAGTTCTTTTGACACCTTTCGTAAACATACACCTATTATTGGTCTTTGCACAGCTAACTTCTTTGAAGCTGGTCCTTTTTTTAGGTGCTGAAGATTTCCTTTTCAGGAACCCTTTTTTTGCGGCTCTGCTCCATGCCCCAGTCTAACGTCTTTGCAAGCCTCCATGGGACCTGTAAAGAAAAACAAAGTCACATTTTACACTATAAATGGTACCCTTGGCAACCCTTCTGAGGAACTCTCCTACATTTCACATATGGGTTTTTGGACTATCACAGCCTAATTCTTACACATCGTTTTGGGTCCTTTTTATTTACCTGTAAGAGCAGGATTATGTTGTATGCTGAGCGGAGTGTCTTGATCATCCAGGATCTGATGTAGTGCGTGAGTGACAACTGTACTTTGGCGTCATAACCTGTAAAACACCCTTCAGAAGAATACAATTAAAAAAACTGCGGTGCTGCGATACCCTGGTTAGCAAAGAGGCTCAGAACTATAGAATTCTAAATACCTATACCTTGGTAAAAGGCAAGCATTTCTTCATCACTTATATTTATTTCAGGGAGATCCTATTGGGGTAGATCAGACAGGTCTGTTTTGAAATAACTAAAATAAAACACTGAATTACATTTGTTACATTTAACTCAGAAAACGCTAATACATAATACGTAAAGCCCTATCTACAAAAACATTCACAGTTTGTAAATAGCTGGGACTCTGGTAATACATAAAAGCTATTTCAACAACCAATATTTTACTGATTTTTTTAATTGGTTATATAATGGCCCTCATACCAGCATAGGGTGTCAGGGCCTTTTGCAACACATTCATATTACATAGAGACAATCAGCCACATGTGTGTAAATCAGCATCTAGACAGTGTTACATAAGCCAGAGTTCTAAAAGCTGAAGGAACCACCTGTCATTACTACTAGTAAACAACATATTTAAAGTCTGTGAAGCATATATTCAGAAATGAAAACGGAACCACATAGTTGCAGAGTTCTCTTTAATAATAAACCTAGATTTCTACCCACATGGTCTCCCATGTATAGCATTAAACCATGCTCATACCTATACTATGCAGTGTGCATGTTGTTATTTGCCCCCCTTTAATAACCACAGCTCTATGTCTGGGATTTTAGCGTAGGATATCTCTCTGAAAAACAGGGATCCCTGTCCTCATTATATTATATACACAGTGTGGGATGCAGGGTACACAATCTATGCACCAGGCATATTAATCAGCTGTGTAATTCTATGACCAGTCAAAACCTCCACCATTCAAAATGTCTATATCTCTCTCCAGAAAGAACATTATTCACATTCGTTATCTTGGCATTTATTTTCTTTCTTTCTTTGATTCTTTCTTTCTTTGTTTCTTGGGCTGGGAATTGTTATTGACACTGCACAGGTGCTGTAAATAAACATACAAACACAGAGCCCTTTGATAGCAGCACACGGTTTATCAGATTAAAAGCTGGGGAGAGCTAAAATGTGTGAAGAGCTCTCCCTCTTACTGTTGGGGGCTGTGCATTGACTCCATATTATAATTTTACAACCATGGGATCTGCTAATGATGCCCATGGCTGTAAAAGAAAATACCTTGGCATTATGTGGGGAATCCCTGCATATAGTTCCGGCAGTCTGTTTATGAATGCCACAAGGATGCTGCTAAACTGGCTCCTACAGCTGTAAATACACTTTTTCTGGCCTCAATGTTGTGGGGAAACCAAGCGGGCATGGTGCAGTGCGATATCTCCCTACAACGTGTCGCTTGGTTTCCCCACAGCTTTTAAGCCATCAAAACGGGTTTACAACCCAGGGACCCATTTAGCACCATCCCTGGGGCTGTAAACCCTGCCACACACAACCGGAACGGTATGCCTGCTGGGAGCTCCCCACGGCATTGCAGTGCCCTGCTGACTTCACGAGGGAGGCCTTCCCCTGCAACCTCAAAAAGTGTCCCCCAGTGATGACGTGCCCGGGGGGCGGGACATCCCTCTTATCGGCTGAGGAAGCTGTCCCGACGCAATGGTACCCGCAGACTCTGCTGATCCGGCCTGCACACGGAGCACCGTCGGCACTGCAGCGGTCTTTGGGGTTTGTAACATAGCCTGTGGACCACAACCACTCAACAGCCATCATTGCTGTCCTGGAGGGCCCAATGGCCCCAACGGACACCTTACCGCAGATCCAGAGCACCACACTTGGGAAGAGAGCTCTGGGAGTCCTGAAATAGACCAATGGGCCATCGGATCCCACAACAGATTATGCTGCTCTGACTGTCCAGCTTGCAACATCGGACCCCAGCCCCAGAGTACCGCACATTGGAAGCGGACTCTGGGGCCCTTTTTTAAAATCCCTTCGGGGCCTCGAGCCCCACACCGGCCTAAACTGCTCACATCCCCAGAGCCCTGCATGGACCACAGTGGGCTCTGGGGGGTTTATTTTAAAGATCATGAGGGCATCAAGCCCCACAGTGCAGACCATGCCAAATACAGCCTTCAGGGCACCGCCAAGGCTACTTTGGCTCTGGACAGGCATAGACCTGCTGGGTCAATGGACCCTCAGCTGCCCACACCGCGCACATCCCCAGAGCCCCACCATTGGTCCACAGTTGGCTCTGAGGGCTTTTATTTTAAAATCAGGCAGCCTTCAAACCACACAGTGTGGATCATGCTCCACACAGCCCCAGGGCCCGCCCGGAATTCAGTGGGCTCCACTGCAACCCATTCGCCATTTGGGCCCCAACGCCAGTCCCGCACAGTAGAAGAGGTTCTGGGGTCAAAAAGATTGGCCTCGGGTCCCACCCCAGCCACCCTGCCAACCATAACAGGTTCTAGAGTTCCAGCATGCCAGCGCTGGGGTCAGTGGATCAGACATCCTACCGTGGACAACATCCCCAGTGGCACTGCCTATGGCCAGGATCAACTCACCAACATCACTCCCAGAGCCCCCTATGGAAAAGCAGGCTCATGACCCTCAAACCCCCCTCCCCCCTCCCAGAGTATCAGGCAGCAACGGGCCCCAGCCATGCAACCACAAAAAGGACACAATTGGGCAAGTGCAGGCGCTGGTTGCTTTTATTTTGTAAGTTACTTAGCATTTTCTGTGCTCTTTGGGCCATTAGCCCCATACAGCATTGTGAAAGGTTTCTAGGAATAAAACCAATAGTATTATTCACCTTAAATGCAGTCCCACAAAATACCTTTAAAAAAACTTAAGGTTACAACCATGTGTCCCCCCAAAAACATTAGCATTAAATATATTAAATACAGTCATACACTGCGTAAAAAGGTATCTTAAAAACCTTAACATTGTAGCCATGTACCACCCCAAAACGGCCACCTTTATTCACATTAAATGCACGACCACAAAGCGCTAAATATTATTTAAAACGTTAAGACTGTGACCCTGGGCCACCCCCACAAAACAAACATTATTCATGTTAATTGTTATCCCCCTTACGTTAAGCGACATTTAAAACAACTACAACAATATGCCACCTCTAGCCCTCTAACGATATTCACATTAAACACACCATCACTAGCTCTTAAACATTATTTAAAAGGTTAAGGATGCAAACCGTTGCCACCCATACTTTAATCACACCGTAAAACCTTAAGACCATAACAATGTACCACCCTTAGCTATTTATCTGAGGCAAAGCACTGCATGCAACACCATTCTGCGCCTTGTTTTTCTGAGCCATTTTTCCCTCCTTAAGGTCTTCAAACACAAGATATATGATTTGCGTCTGTTTCTAGAACTGCTTATGTAAAGAGTTGGGCTTGGGGCGGCCTTTTTATACATGGGACAGGAGGCCGTTTGCTAATTATGCATAGGCCATACTCTGGTGACGAGTGGACACAGAAATAGGTTTTGAGGGTTTGGGTTAAACTTAGCCTCACCTGCTTGCTCTTGTGAAAGCACAAAACAAATCCTGGGTTTGAAAGGTCATTATTTGAAGCGTGCATTGACAGGCAGGCAGGCCAGCATAGATAATGGTGTGGTGGTAGCAACTTCTATTGATAGGCGTATCTGCACGAAAGCCCCTTGGAGTGCTGGCCATACTTATCTGACCCTTACATGGGTTTCCTGCGTCAAGAAAACTCGGCCTCATAATTTTTAGAGGCACTGCTCAAAGATGGTATACACCCTCTTTGCTTCAGTCCAGTCATATGTTCCATGTATTAGCCTAGGTGCTAGAACTGGGGGTCTCTAGTTGGCAGAGGTAGGTACCTTTGACCAAATAGGGACCCTTGCTTCTAAGTCAGGGAAAGGGGATTACACTACTGGATAACCCCTGCTCACCCCCTTGGTAGCTTGGCACGAGCAGACAGGCTTATCTCAGAGGCACTGTGTTAAGCATTTGTGAACACATACAGTAATACAGTGAAAACACTAGAAATGGACACTACACAGGTTGTATATAAATAATTATTCTTTATATAGACTTAACACAAGACCACAAACAACAAAAATCCACAATAGTGTACTCAAAATAGACTTTAAGATGGTAGAAATCACTTAGTTCAAGTTGATGATAAATGCGGCACAGTTCTCACAAAAGTACCTGGATGCGTAACGCAAAACAAACAAAAGGTTCGCAGGGATGGTGATGCGTCAGTTCCTTACTTCGGGGGAGACGATGCGTTGTGCCTCAATGCTTGCGCAGAGTAGGGAATGTGTCTTGGTCCTTACCGGAGAGGAGGTGATGCATTGATTCTCGTACTGCGTTCTGGTTACGATGTGACAAGATGGAGCCTAGATGCGATGCGGCAATCCGGTGAGATGCAATAAGATGGCGCCCTTGATGCGACAACGTGAAGACGATGCGTGCACGCCCAGCGGCCGTGCGGCAAACTCTGTAACTTTGGAGCCGCAACAGGCCTTGCGACACGCTTCTCCGGTGATGCGTCAGGCAACAACTTTGACGAAGGCACGCTTCTCTGGTGATGCGGCGGCGACCTCTGTGGCGGCAACACGCTTCTCCGGTGATGCAATGGCAACAGCTGCGACTGCAACACGCTTCTTCTCGTTGAGTCGCGCTTCCAGCTCCCAGCGACACGCCGGCTTCTGCAGATAGAATTCCCAGCAAAGAATTTCAGAGGGGAGCTGGTGGTGAAGTCTTTTGTCCCTGAGACTTCAGCAGGAGGCAAGCACAAGTTCAAGCCCTTGGAGTAATATTCTATAAGATGATGAAAGTTCTTTGAAAGTTCCTTCTCCATATTTACATAATAACAACAAAAATTATGTAAATATGTCAATGTTTCAGGTTCCCCTGATGAAGGGCTAGTTGACAGCCCGAAATGCATTTTAAGCATCTATTATTTTGATCTTCTTGCTGAATTTAAGCACTTGGAACTCTTTTTTAACCACATCCGATTTCAACAGTGATCTTTGGAAATAAAAGTCATTTGATGCTTTTTCAAGTTTGGTCATTTGTCTGGAAGAAAATATACATTGATATACTGAGGATTCATTGCATTAAGAATTGTGCTATAGTTAATAATCAACACATTGTTTGTTTTAAATGTATGTACACTAGTCAGTGACATGTAGTAGTGTTGCAGGGATTCTGCTTATGCACAGAACTATGCGCAGCAAACCAGGACCTCAGAGAATTGTGGTGTACCAGAAACTCCCCTCAGAACTAAGAACCCCTATCCGACTAGCTTAGTGTCACATTCGTTATCCGAGATTTGGCTCGGTGGTCCCAATGTATAGACAACCCAGAACAAGCGACTTAGATACTCTCAGGAGTGGTGGGAACCCAAAATACCCGTTGGTAGCTATATATCAGTCCACAACAGAATAACAAAGACACGGTAAAAGTTTAAAGAGTTTATTTTATAAACCTCGCGTCCTAAGATGCAGTACTTTGGCTAACACAAGCAGACAAATGGTTAGGATCAGCACCATCAGTATTGTTACAATACCATAGAAAATGAAAGGAGCAATCATAATAATAATGACTGTGGAACACAACCACCCTCCTTTCTCTAGCAACTAATAAGGTATTATTAGACTAATAGAAGGTCTCTTAGGCTTGCATGGGGGACCCCATACCTTATAGATCAGCTTAGTGGAATCACATCACAGAATCAGCTAGGCTCTTCCTGCTTCAGCTCTTCGTTTCGAATGTATCAGAAAATATGCTGCTCTGTAATATTAAAGGGCTCGTCTTTCAGGTATTGGCAGCTGTATGTATGTTATGTCTAAAAAGTGGTACGATCAACCTGAACACAACAACCTGCCCCGTCTAGTGACCCAGACTCGTTCCTTACACGGTGTACAGACCAAGGTCACTGCCCACTGTTAAGGATGTTAAACAACAGACGGTTCTCATGTGAAGCAAAGTCGAGTCAGCAGTTCTTGAATAAATAACATGTAACAACAGTGTCGCGTGCAAAAGCAGCAGAAGCAGCAAGCTGGCTTTCTAACAGCCATCGAGGTTATGCTAACTTAGCGTTGTACATAGGGCGTGGTTAACCCACACTACATCCCCCTATGATCGGACTACTAACCACTAGGGGCGCACTTATCAAGAACGCAGAGTTCAAGTTAGAAAGAACGGAACCAAGGGCATGAACTATAAGTCCATATAAGGTAAGTGTAAGTTCGAAAAGAAAAAAGAAAAAAGATGTCGTCAGGTGGAAAAAACCATGAAAAAATGGGAAAAAACGACACCTCTCGACACATCAAGGGTCGACCATGATAAAAAGTCAATCCATAAAAGTATAGGCACAATAAGTTGCAACAGCCTCCAAGAGGAAATCATTGGAGCGTTCCGCAAAAGTATCTGCCATCCAGTTTAACAGGTGAAAGGAACACACGTGTTCACTCACAATCGGAGCTTCCAGCACCACACGGGGACAACAGGAAGGCTCCTCGATATAACTTTGTTCCAGAAAGTCAATCGCAGCCTCTTCGATGGCCCAATTACCAAGGACTCCACGTGCCGCACCCAAGGCCATAAACCCAACACCAGAGCATTCAGACTCATGAGCCGTTAAGGGGCCCATCAGTTGACCAAAATCCGGTACAGGTGACACCGAGGTTGAAAGGCACAAATCCAGAGCCCACTGGAAAGGACAATCCAGGCAGTGAAAGACGGGTTGTACACAAGTAAAGAACGGGAACCGGAAGGACAATCCATACGCGACACTTAAGGTCGCCAGGGGCAACGTGCCATAGTATTCAAGCATCCGGTTACGTAGATGAAACAGCTGGGGCATGTTGTCTCTGTACGCAAGTTGCGCAGCCATTGCGTAGGACGCAAACCAGCAAAAGTATTCCAGCAATAAGGGCAAGAAGCAAAGGAAGACCTCCGAAGATGCTGGAAAAAATAGAATGAAAAAACGCAGGGATCACACCAAAAATAGTCTGAAAGGAGGTCACGAGGCCGGAGCCCACTATTTTAAAAAAATGGACAATGCCGGTCGTAGACGAGGCATTAAAGATAGTCTGTATCAATGTTCCAAAATGGAAGGGGAGGTCAGTATTCAAAAGCGCCTGCACCTCCGTGCGGGTGTTAGCCTCGTGAAGAAGAAAGGTTTCACGGGATGAAGTTATAGCGACCTCCCTTTGAGACAAAAGAGCCTTTATTCTGCTCATCTGGTTGAACTCTGCGCTCAAGGTTGGACTCGAAGGCCAGATAGAAACATCGAACCGGCCATAAGGACATTATTACAGCAAACTACACGCTGGGAAACAGTGACTATGTACGGAATGCCCTTCAGCATCCCACAGCAATTCTCATTATTTAAAAGAAAATAACTACCGTTAGCAAGCAGTGTAAATGAAGGGGTTATAACTGGTACAGGAACACCTTTCAAAACGCAAGCTAAATTAGGAGCGTGTACATTGCAAGCACCATGTAATTGTATATGTCTACACACTACAGAATGATCAGGAGCAGAAGTGCATTCCTCACCTTTCAGATAAACCTCTGTTCCCTCCCGCATGCATCTATATGTAAATGGGAGCGACCAAACTTCGTGCAGGAACGCATTACCAAGTTGTTCATATCTGCCCAGAGCATAATGTTTCATGCATGAACTAAATTTAAAAAGCGCAAAAGGTAAAGTGATTACGCCGTGAATAAGCCACGTGGCCGAATTTAATTCGGCAACAGAGAAAGGCAAAGGTTCTAATTTCTCAATGTGCAGTAATGAATAAGTGGCATATTTCATAGACATAAACTGTTGCTTTGCAGTCAAATTAAAAGGGAGGAACAAAGAGGAAACATTCATGTAATCCCATGGAACTTTCCCTGCCTTTAACGTCTGCAAAGTCCATGCAAATTGCATAACAGAACACAACTGATTCTGGCCATGGTACAACACAGACAAATCATCCTGCACAATATCTACAACAGATGAAACAATATTATCTAAAGTGTAAATCCTAGAAGACAAGGTATTTATACTATTATCAATCACAGCCAACACTTTTTCCATATTGGCCTGGTCAATGGCACGTAATCTGGAGGCAGCCTCAATTTGCGACAATTTCCAAACTTCATTGTAAATAGCATATACCCATCTTTTGGACCTGCCTACTGCAGGACCTTTAATAAAATCATTCAAATCAATTTTGTCGTCTAAACGTGACAAATGTAGCTTAACAGACGCTAATGTGGAATGTTGCAGCCATGACTGGCATAACTTACCCACAGAGTAGGTAGTTACAGTGTGTGATGATTCAAAACGAGGATCTACCCTAACTTGAGTGTACCCAGGTGTCAGTGCTAAAAATCGACGTTGACAAGAATCTGAACCAGTTTACCAAACCAACCCACCCTCAGGATTAAATGCCGAAACATTAAAGGTGGAGTTGGAAATAAGGGACTGCAATTTAAGAAGGGAAAGATCTGTGTAATTACCCCAACCGGGATAAGCACCCAGATCCGGGATTGCGGGGGAATTCATCCTTTTGGACGTAGATAAGCCAAAGCACGTCGTCTGAAAAATAGATGAATTTAAAAATAACATGTGGTTAGGGATAAGACAGGCACGATGCAAAGCTTCTGTCCCCTGAACTTGCCACGGTTTAGTACCCCAAACCGATTTAAGATCGACAGTATTTTTCCATAGCTCGTAGCCTCCCACTGCCAATTCGTCCATAAAGGATTTGGAATATAATAATTTGGTATGTGTCAACCGCACCTTCGAGGCGGTTTCAGGTGCCATCTTAAAATAAAAGGAGGCCGGCTTAGACACACTGAAATCCGAAAAGTATGTGAACTTGTTCACTAACGTTGCAGAACTGCCCTGATGAGGGGTCGGACAATGTTCCCATTGTGTGTAATTAACAAAATTCCGAAATGTATTTGCTCTGTGTAGGAAATGTGTGCCATAATGTTGATAACAAAATTGTTCACCATAATTAGCAGAATTTAAATATAAATCCTCAGCATCAAATGCTGCATAATATTTTAGATCAGAAAACAGTGCTTCTATTGCGTGTACATCCCAATCATCAGATCTAATATTCTGTTTAACGACATCACCCATAGAAACACGAAATACATTAGGCACATTAATCACTTCTGTAGGTCCATGAATTTGAAATTTTATAGCATCCCAAGCAATCCCATCATGCACAGGCCAGGCAGTAATGTTCACAAAAGTCTGGTCCCTTTTCATAATGTGCGATGAGGAATGGGGGGCCAAAGTTCCAGCAATGGAATCAATCGAAGATCGCTCATTCAGGTAGTGTCCATTTATAATTTTAAAAAACACTACCACAAAGCCAATTGTCATGAACAAAAAAACACAGATTAGCACCAGCCAGATGTAAGTCCATGGTGCCACTAAAAAATGTCTCTTGAACCAGGCAAAAAATATAGCAATTTTGGATGGGGCAGTGGAAGTCATTGATTCAGTGTCAAAGGAAGAACGGGACTGGTCAATCGCTGTTGAATGTAAAAGAGGCAATGGAACACTTGCAGGATAAGCATACTCAGGATCATCAGGCAAACCACCATCAACGGACGGTATAAGAGGGGAAGCAACAGTTTGCATCTCAACTGCAACTTCAGGCATGATGGTCGAGGGCGGCAGCACAACAGAATTTCACAGAATGGAGGGGCAAGAAACTGAAGGTGTCATACTATGAAGTATCGGCCACTCGCTGTAGCTTGACATTGTCAATCGAGATGTACCTGTTTTCCTTTCGACCAGGAAGTGGTGGTAAAATGACTGTACGGGTACCCTGGACTCCAAGCACCAGCACTGGTGCACGATAAGAGGGGCCAAACTCGTTCTTGTTCTCCACCTTCTCACGGACCAGATCACCAACTCGAGGTAGCCAGCCGACCACCGGAACCTGGAGCTCAGCTTCGCATATAGAGGGTACGTGTTCCTTCGCCAGAATGTCTCTTGCTTCTTGTAGATTCTGTAATACAGCACAGTGATCATCTAGGTCAAAAGGCGCGGCAGCCGCCGCCATGTCTGGACCCTCAAGGTCTGGGACAAACATTCGTACTCCAAAGAGCATCATGTATGGGGTCCGCCCACCCAGAGACCTTCTAGGGAGATTATTAAGTGCACGTTGCACGTCATACAAGTGGGTCAGCCAGCTTCGGCCTGTACCTAATACCCTTGCTGTCAAAGACTGCTTTAGGTCACGGTTCATTCGCTCCACAACACAATTGCCCTCAGGCCGGTATGGAGACGAAAATTTGACTTGGACCCCCAAACTTCTCATGGCTTCTTTGTAAGCCCTAGAGGCAAACGCAGGGCCCTGATCAGAATGAAGGGTACCACATGCAAAACTCCCAATAAAGACACGCAAATCCTTGATGACCGTCCGGGCATCAGTACTCCTTTGTGGCCATACCCACAGAAAACGTGTGCACGAATCCACTGCAACCAAGATAAACTTGTACGCAGTATCAGAGGAAAAAGGACCGCAGTGATCTAAATAAACACACGCAAGTGGTTGATTAGATATAAACAGCTGCGTCTGTGGTGGACGCGCGACAGTAGAAGGTTTAATCTGCTGGCAAATGTCACATAAAAGGACATGAGCACGCACTTGTTTGTACAAACCGTACCACCAGTAACGCTGCTGTAAAAGAGACACAGTCGCTGAAACGCCGGCGTGCGCTGACGCAACACCTTCGTGGGCAGCTGTAATCAGAGATGGTCTGCAGTCCGCGTTGGGAATCAATCTGTCACCAACATCGTTAATCCTCACTAAAGGGACGTTAGCAGGACTTAAACGATAATGGTAGCAGGAAAGGAATCCTTTCGGAAAGCCCGTTCCTTTCTCGGATGCAGCAATAGCTGCCAAGATGTCATCATCAATCCTAGTTTTGGATCTTGTAACTGCTGCTACTAAATATGTCGCCACTGCGGTTTTTGCTGCCTCGTCAGCCAAACTGTTACCGACAGCATGGACACCAATACGCTGGTGACCAAGAGTGTGAACTACATTCACGAGGGGCAGGCCTTCTTTAAGTTCTGCCACTCGAACCCAAAGCATCTTGTGCTTATCTGTGCTACCTTTCGAATCATGAAAGTCATTCTGACTCCAAAAGTGTAAATTCTCGTTGTATGATTGAACACAATAAAAAGAGTCACTCACTATAAGAGTGGTGACCCGAGCATCAGCAAACTCCAGTGCAAGCACCAGAGCTCTCAGCTCTGCCAACTGCGCGGTACAATCACCCAATGACTGCGTATGCACGACATCAGACTGGAACTCACCGTTCACGAAAGTACCTACTACAATTGCACAGGCCGCTGAATAAGCGTGCTTTGATCCAGTTGCGGGTTGCGCAGACCCATCAGTGTATATGACACAATGGTACTCCTCGAGCGGGCGCAAAGTCAGAGGAGCCGGATGAACAAATTCATACTCCAAGAACTCCTGTGTCTGTAATGCCGCGTCAAAGATATATGTGACGTCCGGCGAAGCCAAGGAGGTGGCCCATTGTATCCACCTTGGATGCAAAGCCTTTGAATTGGGTACACTGGCTTTAGTAACCGCCTCAAGGGCAGGGTACGGTGTTACCACCAGCATGTGCTTTCCCTGTGATAGCGC
Source organism: Triturus cristatus (assembly GCF_964204655.1). Taxonomy (NCBI): domain Eukaryota; kingdom Metazoa; phylum Chordata; class Amphibia; order Caudata; family Salamandridae; genus Triturus; species Triturus cristatus. The sequence continues at coordinate 1,011,700,648 of NC_140587.1, read as the reverse complement.
TCGCTCCTTCAAGATCGCCATCTGAACTGCTGTCAGTACTTTCTCGACAGCGGAAAAGCGCAGCTCAGCCGAAGTGTACAGATGAGATTTGTATGCTATGGGGACTGTGTCGCCCTCATTGAACGTCAAGTAGGTGAAACCCACTGCACCCGGTACGATTCTAATGACCAGGTTAGTGTGGTTATCACGAGTTTGTAAAAACTTCGAAGCTAGAAGATAAGACTGCAATGATTGCAATGCAGCCGTATGCTCAGGCAGCCAGCAAGATTTGGTATATGTAGGTTGTATCAAGGCATAAAGCGGCTTGATACGCTGGAAATAATCAGGAATGTAGGTACGACCGAAATTCAGAAAGCCCAGCAATGATTGTAATTTCTTCAGTGTCGAAGGAGTACTGAGGCGTGCGCATTTCTCAAGGAACTGCGGAGCCAAGCCTCGACCCTCATTATTGAGTTCGTACCCCAAAAACAACACGGTGAACTCGGCAATGTGGGACTTGGCAAAGTTGAACTTATAACCATAGTCAGCAAACATAGTTATTATGTTATCCACACGAGCAAGGTGTGGAAGCAACTCGTCGTCCGTGAGGTAGATATCATCTACATACGAATATGCTTCCGGGTCAATCATCTCCAAGAGTGAGACCACACGAGCAGCAAAGACCCCAGGGCTGTTTTTATAGCCCATTGGGAGCCTCTTGAACCATTTTTGTTTGCCACCCGAGTTAAACGCAGTCCACTCAGAGCTATGAGGAGACAGGTTGTGGCTATAAAAGCCATTGGAGATGTCAAGTGTAGTTTTAAAACGTTTTCTCACAACACTATCGACGAGAGCCGAACTGTGTGTATTCTGTACCGCACATGTCCGGCAGTGCGAATTTAAGTGCCGGTAATCCAAAACTAGGCGGTACGAACCGTCACAGTAAATAAAGGATTATTCATGGGTGACACACATGTTTCAATCACTCCCTGATATTCCAATTGTTCAAGGATAGACGCGACGTGAGACCTAGCCTTGCGACGCATGGGGTATTGGGGTTGGGGCTGGGGCTCCGACCGCAACGGAATCGTATGATTGGGAGAAAATTTGTCCCAACCCACCTGAGTGCGGTACAACGCAGGTGCAAGCACCTGCGCCCACTCCCCGGCTAACCTGTTAGAATGTTCCAATGGCACTGTGTGCCCAAAGGAAGGGAGGATTACCACCTCCCCTCTAGGAGCCTCCAACACGAAAGCCGGTGGCCAATCTGCCTCCGCTAAAAGTATATCATAGGTGGAGGTTAGATGATCCCAAAATACCACCTTAATTTTACGCTGTATGTCACCCTCAATTAAAAGGGTAATTTTAAACATTCTTTCAGGGGGAGCTACGCGAGTATCAGCAGTTTCAACACTTACATATGTATCAGTTGCTGTCGCCGCCAGAAACGGACGCAGCGCTTGTCGCACTATTGTAACTTCCGCCGCGCTGTCTAGCAGCGTTAGTGCCCATGTCTGGTTCAGAAGCTGTGTCCGTACCATCTGAGGCATATCGCGCAGTCAGAGCAGCAACTTTCTTCTTCTGAAACGGGGGTCTTTGACGTGCAGACTCGTCCTGTTTGCTTTTGCCGTCAATCTGACGGGGCTGCTCACGACCTTGAGCACCCTTTCCCTTTCCACGATCTCCGCCACCGGATTGATAAGCCGATGTTTCCTGTGAAGAACGAGGAGAGCGTTGTTCAGGAACCTGAAATCTATCAGGTGACTTAATGTTAGAACGATCGCGCAAATCATAAGTGCGTTCACTCTGTGTCTGCACCGGTGATGCAGAACGAGACCTCCGTATCTCTTGCTGCTTCCCCTGTTTCTTAGCTCGCCAACTTTGTTTTGGAAAGTTGGGCTTTTCGTCTTTTGTTGACGAACTCACTTTAGGCTGCTGTACTGCAGTCGGAACGACTACGGCGGGTATCACACCCAAGGTGCTACGACCCACCATTCTGTAGGCTTTCGCTATAACTTTAGCGAACTCCTTTGGCTTGTCGCCAGGATCCACAAGTGCCATCATATTGCACACCTGGAATTGCATGGCATCTCCTTTGAGGTTGCCCATAACCATGGAACTAACCACATCGAAGCTGTCGACAAGCCTCAATCCCAACTCAATCGCTGCCTCGGCACCATGATTCTCTTGGACTTTCTTGATGACCAAGGGCAGTACAGACATAGACGGAGTGCCGTAAAACTTCGCATAAGTCACAGTAAAGACCTTGCCCCAATTGTCACAGTCGACAATATCCGGGACCAGGTCCTTAGGCAATGTTATAGTGAGGATCCTGTGTTTATCCACAGGAGAACTATTGGGAAACACGGCTTCAAATTGATCAAATTTTTCAGCAAGCCAGTAAGGGAATTCATCCCTCTGCTGGGGGCGCTTGCCGACAACCGAATTAACCATAACTGGACTTATGACCATCGCATGATGGTCAGTCGTGTGACCCGCAACCGCAGGTGCCCCCACCTGCACATTGCGAGACACGTACTGCACTAACGCCCTATGGACCGTAATCAGGGCAGTGTGTAGCACTTGTAACTCCGCCACCGCCACAGTCAAGTAGCGGGGATGGGGTGCATAACCGGCTAGCACCGGCCATGTGGCCCCTGCTATAGACAACGGGCCCATTCCCGCCGGTGCTACCACATGGGGGAGGGCGCCATTAAACCAAATAGTATGCTGCCAGGCACTAAGGGGTATTTCAAGTGTCCGATAAGGGGCATAGGCAGCAGGCATCGCGGTGTGAGTATAATCGTGGAACAAATTGTCGTTTGCATCCACTTTGTCAAACGTCACCCAAGAGTAAAACAACTCATACGGGAACGCCGCATCAGCGCCTTCCACTAAAATTACAGCCAAGCCATCATCCGGGACCCCATAGACCCTCAAATGTGCGGTCAGGGGAACCCTACTATGCGCGGCAATATTGACCGCCATCGGGACACTTGAAAGAACAACGAAAAGCTATACTGTAGCACTGGGGTTCAGAAAAAGAAAACCTTTTTAATTATCAAGCTTGAAAGAACCTTTAGTCGAAACCTAGGTAGGTTAAGCCGTCACTCAAGTTACCCGGAAACTAGAGTGAGGGCGTTGTGGACTAATAAAAGCACTACTAAGGCGTTTCAGATCAAAAGACCAAACGTTAGGTGCGCCATGTTGCAGGGATTCTGCTTATGCACAGAACTATGCGCAGGAAACCAGGACCTCAGAGAATTGTGGTGTACCAGAAACTCCCCTCAGAACTAAGAACCCCTATCCGACTAGCTTAGTGTCACATTCGTTATCCGAGATTTGGCTCGGCGGTCCCAATGTATAGACAACCCAGAACAAGCGACTTAGATACTCTCAGGAGTGGTGGGAACCCAAAATACCCGTTGGTAGCTATATATCAGTCCACAACAGAATAACAAAGACACGGTAAAAGTTTAAAGAGTTTATTTTATAAACCTCGCGTCCTAAGATGCAGTACTTTGGCTAACACAAGCAGACAAATGGTTAGGATCAGCACCATCAGCATTGTTACAATACCATAGAAAATGAAAGGAGCAATCATAATAATAATGACTGTGGAACACAACCACCCTCCTTTCTCTAGCAACTAATAAGGTATTATTAGACTAATAGAAGGTCTCTTAGGCTTGCATGGGGGACCCCATACCTTATAGATCAGCTTAGTGGAATCACATCACAGAATCAGCTAGGCTCTTCCTGCTTCAGCTCTTCGTTTCGAATGTAACAGAAAATATGCTGCTCTGTGATATTAAAGGGCTCGTCTTTCAGGTATTGGCAGCTGTATGTATGTTATGTCTAAAAAGTGGTACGATCAACCTGAACACAACAACCTGCCCCGTCTAGTGGCCCAGACTCGTTCCCTACACGGTGTACAGACCAAGGTCACTGCCCGCTGTTAAGGATGTTAAACAACAGACGGTTCTCATGTGAAGAAAAGTCGAGTCAGCAGTTCTCGAATAAATAACATGTAACAACAGTGTCGCGTGCAAAAGCAGCAGAAGCAGCAAGCTGGCTTTCTAACAGCCATCGAGGTTATGCTAACTTAGCGTATAGGGCGTGGTTAACCCACACTACAGTAGTGCACTCAGGATTCTTGGATACATATCCGAGGTCTTCACTTTCACTTTTAGAAAGTTGACATGTTTTGTCCTAACCATTTAGTGTTTGCAGCATGTGTCCTGTGTCACATGAATAGGTGAAGCTGGCCTTTGTATTTTCATCCCAAACTGTGTCACAAAAGAGGACTGAGTATTGGCAGGATAGGCTATCCTGACAAGGTGGGTAGAGTTAGAGTTGTCACCTACCTCACTTGTACGTCAATAGGGGCTGCCTTCTGCACTCACAGAGAACTTCACACTAGCCTTTTGCTACCCCAGACATCCTGGGACCAGGGGAGGGATGAAGGATTCCAGACTATCTATTGGGGATAAACTCCAGAAGTTTCTTCCACTTCAAAATTGGCACCGGGTATAAAAGTAGGACCCTTAGACCCACTCCTCATTACACTACTGGGCCTGTGGATACAACAGAAGAAGGACTGACCTGCTGTCAGAGGTTTTCCCTGCTGCTTGAGGTCCGTCTTGCTCTCTGAGAAGAAAGTCTGGATCTGCTTCTTTCATCCCAGGCATAGTGACTCCAAGGGTGGTCAGGTGGTTGACCTACTGTTTTGAGCTACAGGGACACAACAAGCTCCAGAGGCCTCCCTGCAACTGCCCAGCTGACCTGCTGGACTAGACCTGTCAGGACCTGCAACCGGATCTGCCTGAGCCCTGCTGGCCTCTGCTGAAGTGAGTTCCGGATCCCCAAGAGGTGCCTCCTCATAGCCTGGATGCGTGGCTGGCTCCAGAGAAAACTCCTCCTGGCCGAACTACAGGCACCATCAAATCCAGTGCTAAGCAACGCAAAGCCTTGCCAAACAGCTGCACCAGTACATCGGAACCAATGCTGGGCGATGCAAAGTACCGCAAAGCACATTTTCAGGCTTCATTGGAACTAATGCTGTAAATGAAAAACACTGATAAGCTTTGCTGCACAGTTGCAAGCTTCTTTGGAACTGACACCGAGTGACACAAAACACTGTAGCATCTCACTGCACATCTTCATAGGAACCAATGCCGAGCGACACAAAGCCTTGCCACACGGCGTCATTGGCACCAACGCCAGATGATGCTAAACCTCGCAAAGCAACACAGCGCAGACCGTGATTCAAGAAGATAAGGTACATTCCTCCGTGGGCAGACTTGGTCAGCCTGAACTTGTGACTTTGTCCTGGTCCAGCACGACAGCCTACCCTCATTGGCGGCTTGCGTCTTTTGCCACTTATTTTATTTAAATCTTTAAGACTCAATATCTGCAGTCTGCTTGATTGGATTTTTGTCGTTTTGGTCTCAAAGTATTTAATAAAACATAACCCATTTTTGTAAATTGTTTATGGACTTTTCTTGTGTTTTCACTTCCTTATTGTTGGTGTGATTCATAAATACTTTACACATGGCTTCCAAGTAAAGCTTGAGTACTTTTGTGCTAAGGTACCAGAGGTTTAGGCATAGGTTAATTTAGTGACTTTTGTGGTTCACCCAACAAATATTGTTGTTGTTGCTAATAGGGTTTCTACCCCCCTCAAACCCAGTTTATCACACCTGCAGTTGGTATCATGTTCACTTGCAGTGGAGAACTGTCTCTATATATTTCAACAAGGTGATGGATGGGTGAAACTAATGTAGGAAGGTTCAATTTTACGATTGCCTTAGTTGACCTATAAAATGCACAAATCTTATTGTCTATATCAGCATTCCTGAGCCATTACAGTTAACAATTAGATAAGCACAATAATAATTGCTTTGACTTTTAAAACAGATTCACACACAAACACCTACCAAATGCCTTTGGCACAGATTGTGTAAAAAGAGAATTATGGATTTTCCTTCAGACCCTTTTATTCTTCATTGAAGACTTATCTACAATAGTCCTTAGTTTTTCCACTCTTGCTTTGCTTTCAGAAGAAAGAGCACCTATTTTGTTCCAAACAGACCAAACTCCGATTTTTTTTATAACTCTTTAATAAAACATTACTCATGACACAGTTTGTAGAGGAGATGAACGTAGTTTTCCACAAATTGAAGATAACACTGAAATGCCTTATGGTTCCAATAGTAGGTTCAGAGTTCAGATCACAAATGGCGCTTTTAAGGTCTAGTATTTTTCGTAGGGCAGTCATTACTTTTAACACAGCAAAATTGCAATGCCCTGTCTCTTTCACCCCTAGCATAGCCCTGTATTGGTGCCCCTTATTTCCGTGAGGCCCCCACTCATTCTCCCATTTCTTGGGGCAGCCCCAGCTCTGGTAGACCACCTTTTCCACCCTTTGGCACCTGTCAAAATCTGACTTCCATTCTCGAATGCCTGGGGGAGTATTTGTGCCCCATTTCCTTGTATATTGCGCTTGGCCACTCCAGTTGCCGTCATTAACCAAATCTTATAATATCTGAGCCAGTTGTCCTCACCAATCACCATCAGTAGAAGCCATTTTGCATCTAGGGGCACAGTTAAGGAAATAACTTGGGGCATTACCTCAGCCACCTTACACCAAATCTCTTGTATCGCCGGGCAAGCCCGTAGGATGTGAAAGAAAGTGCCCCTCTTGGTTACAGCATTTTAGGCACAATAGCGTGTCAGACGTACCTGTCTTATGTAAGAGAGTCCTCAGGTTAAATGTCCTATGTAAGCTCTCGAATTGGACTAATCTGAACCTGGCTCGAATTGCTATTTCCTGTGGGCTCTGTAGAGTCACTGTCCAGTTTCCCAGATCCCCAAGCATTTCTCAGGCCAACCAAACTCCAATCTTAAGATTTGTAATTCTTTTTTTACCCTCAGATTTCTGAAATTCCTCTTGCTGGTTCCAAAGGATCAGCTTTTAGTCAGCTCCTTGGTTATTTTTCCCTCACTGCACTTAGTGAATTGCCAAGGCTCAGTGTTTAATGAAAAAAAGGAAAGGAACTTCTCAAGATCTTTTCCAGTTGCTTTCTCCAGATAGCTGCAACCAGAACCTTCTTGCTTCAGAAGTGCACTCCTGCATTAGTGCCTGTGCACAGTAACTGCGTTGACTGGCGTTTTTTCTCTTCAGACGTGCTTGCTATGATTGCCCAGCCTCAACCTGCAACAATAGATCTTGCATGACAGAAAAAGATCTGAGATATTTGCCACTGCCCTAATACATGGCAGTGCTTCACCAAACCTCTAATTTCGCTCTAAAAATGATTTAGTCCACACTTTCAAAGCAACAAGAAACGTTTATAATCAAAATGTCAGATTTAACACGCCTGTAAGCTATAAATATGTGCCAAAAGAGTTTGCACAAAGGCATGTTTTTCCAATATGAAATTTAAGATATTTTCCCACTTACAAATTTAAGAGGTGAAATGTGACTGATAGCCGATGATTTGTGCAGGTGCTGCATAAGGCTTCATTTCAAATTAACAATATCACAAGAAGGGGGGACTAGGAGCTAGTTTAAGAATAAGAGAGGTCCTGTACCTATGCTCCTAAGACAATATTTATAACGAAATGGTAACAGTTCCTAATAGAAAAGAGGATAAGTACTTAGTAACCCAAATGTGGTTAAGAGTCTCCACAGGATGGTTGAGTGTGCTCGTAAGGGTAAGAACTGCTAATATCTTTTTGCCCTCACACACTCTTGCGAGTGTAAAGCGTCATCATTGGGCAGTGCTCCTCGTGGTGGTGGCGCTGCAGTCCCTCACGGGCTCTTCAAGAGAGCTCTTTGTTGGAGATCTTTTAAGGAGGTGCCGTACTTGTGCATGTGGGTGTGTGGGTCAAGAAAGTGGGTGAAAGTGAAGTTAAAATTACCTCTCGGTCCCTAAATGAATTTAATTAAAGGTCCTAGAGGTAAATTAAAAAGATAATAGGGTTTGGAGACTCCCCTTCAGACTAAATTAAGGGAGGGACTAGTGTGTTCCCACCTGCTCTCAAACCGTGAGCGAAAGTGTATGGTGAACTAAACTTGAGTGATGGTCGACATGTTTCGCGCAAAATAATGGTCCCTAATGGATCCCCGTGCGCTTCTTCAGGACCTAGTGCATGAAAACAAAATGAGTGGGAGTCAGGGAAAGACACCCTATACTTCCACTTCACCTATCGTCAGGTAGGATGAGACGTCTCTGCGTCCGAGACACGTATTATCTATAGTCTCAAAAACCGGAACCTGTTGGAGACATAATGAGAGAGAAAAGAGGAGGGAATAAGGGAGAGCTGTATGTGAAGTTTCCACAGCTAAAAATATAATGGATGGACAAAGAATTACTTCATCTGTCTGGGGCCACATACTATGTGGTCCTGCCATTCAAGGGTGTCGCAGAGAACCATGAATACTATTTCGAATGATTTGCAAATCCAATTCCAGGTGCCGCTTTAATGGCAAGCATACCTGGCCAATTTTTTTTTTAAATGCCTAAATACTGATATGAATTAAAAAAGTTACAGGATAGTTATTTTACACATCCCTTTATGCTGCTGAGTGTTTATTTTAATAAAAACAATTGCAGATTTAATGCGACACAATCCACTCCAATCAAGGCATTACGACCAAATTCTTTCTAATATAAAAAACTGACCATAAAAATGACACCATGCTGCAAAATATTTCTAAAGTAGGTAGTGTTTGCAGGTATAAATATGCCGGGTGGAATTGAGTAAAACCATGCTGTTTTAATATTGGAACAATGTATCTTTTCCGAAGGCAAGTGTAAAACTTGCAGAAGAAAACCACGTGCATTTTATTCTGGGGCGATAAATTATCACAAGGGCAGTGGGTCAAATTTGCTGCCCAATCATTCATCTTTGGGAAGCTGACTAATCGGTGGAAAATATCTAGTCTTAGACGAGTTAAAACAAATCTATGTCTGCCATGCGAAACTGATTTAAGATAGGGTTGCATATTGAAAGTAGTTACAATTAATTGATTCCTTAGTATACTCGGTTTAGGTGCTTCAAGTGTCCTTCTCAGGGTCTCTAGATGCATCAAGCCTTTCTCTTTCAAGTTTTTTTTGCTAATGGTGCATAGGGTATCTGGTCTTTCATAATACTCGCAGCAACCCATATCTTGAAAAAAGCATTGGACGTATGCTAACCATAAAATTATTTTATGCAGACTCAATTTTAAACAGTACCCAATAATAGGTTGATTCAATGCTGTGTGCTCCGAGGTCCAGATTTTATACCAAAGGAGTATTGGTTGCAACTTTATCATATCTGTAAGATGTTGTGCCCCTAGTTCTGGATGGGTAACATAGGCTGATGTACTTTAAAGAATGGCAAGTAAATATCCCAAAAATTTGTTTTGCACCATTTGTAGGTCTGTGCAATTTTTATAGCCCCACAAACCCGCCCCATATGTCGCTATACTCAGACACTTGGCTGTATATATTTTCATCATAACCTCAGGGGGATTTGTGCCCAAGCGTTTTGCAAAGCACCTGAGGGCCATAAAGGATTTACTAAAAAGTCACTTCCTATTGTCTATTTCTTTATTCCACAAACAATCTCTATCTAATTAAACTTCCAGGTAAGAGAATGTATTAGTAAAGCCAATGGTAGTATCATCAATTCTTATGTCTCTACATTTTTTGCTTACCCTTCCGCATTTCTTGATAAATATTTTCCCTATATTAATGAGAAGACCAACATCTTTCATGTAGTCTGACAAATTAGACAACAGAGACTGCAAAGCTAGGGGTGTGCGAGCCATTAGAATGGCGTCGTCAGCGTAGAGGAGGGCCGGGACTGGGTGCGTTCCTATTTGTGGTAAGTTTATGGAAGGGGGCCAAAACACATCCCTGTCTCACCCATCTCTCAACGCTAAATGCTTCAATGCATTCTCCCCTATTACCATATATGACCCTGGTTTTGCAGCCCGAATACAGGTCCCTCAAAAGGGTGATGAGTGGTGCCTCCACCCCCATCAGTTTTTGCCACAACTTGGAGTGTATGACACAGTCAAAGGCCGAGGTTAAGTCAACAAAGGCTAGATATAGATCAACTTTCTTGGTGTTAACATACTTTCCTATTAACATGTTTAAGTTGAGGCTCTGCTCAATCGTACCAATACCAGGGCGAAAGACATATTGCAAGTCTGACAGGATGTTTTGTGATTACACCCAGTCCTGCAACCTTTTTAGAATTACACACCGTGCTATCTTAACAAGAGAATCAAGGAGCAAAATGGGTCTACAGCAAGCGGGATTAAGCCGATCTCCTTTTTTTAAAATCGGGACGATGATAGACTCTCCCCATGTAGGCAGCTTCCCTTTTAGGCAACAGTCCCTTAGTACTAGGGTTAGCACGGGCCCCCAAAGGCCAATGTTACCTTTATACAAATCGACCTGTATTGCATCCAGTCCCGGTGCCTTACCACTCTTACTCTCTAACATAGCATTATTGACTTCTTCCAAGGTAAAAGGAATGATGGAGGAAGTTTGAGATGAAGTGATATTTTCAGCATAACTATGGACAGGCCCTCGTGCTACAGGTGTATCAGAGAGGGCGTAAATTTAGATAAATGGCTAATCCATTCCCCCTCCAATATGGCAAACTTAACTCTGGGAACTTCGAGGTTAGCAATAAGTGTGGAATTAATAACCCTCTTAGAATGCTCTTGAATCATTACCAGTTCTTGCTTCCTGCAGGTGGTCCCATGACTTCTCTCTTAGAGTTAGTTTCCATAATTTTGCTACCTGCTCATATTCAAATCTGCATTTACGTACTTCTGTAGGGTTTCTAGACATTTTATATAGCTTCTCCTTTAATGTTTTGAGTACTTTAGAACACGATGAGACAAACCATCTGTGTTCCTTTTGCTTAGCCTTCTCATCTGCGACAAAAAGGCCCTCTTTGATAACATCTGTTATTGATAAAAAAGCTGTGATGATTTCAATGTTTGATCAGTTTAGAGAGGAGGCCTACCGGGTTAATAGGAGTCCATTGCATGGAATAACCGTTGGTCCTTGCTAGCTTGACCTCATTTGCCTGTTTATATATACAGCTACGTCTCTGCTTAAAAAATAGCGCCATATTCATATGTATGCTTAGTGGAAAGTGATCACTAAGTGGAATTGAGTGAGTGATAACATTGAAAAGGTAGCCTAAACACCTATGAGAGAGTAGAATGTGGTTAATGATACACTGGCTATTCCTTCCATGAAAGGTTGTTTTACGGGCCACATGCGGGGAAGCAATTTCCTGTGCAAAAAACAAATCAAATTTAAACATTATGTCATTGATCTTGTCCCCATAACACCCATGGCTAAAATGGGTCTGGTCATCGGCCTCTTGGTCTACCATGCCGCAAATTTTGTACATCTGGGTGTGGCATTGTTGCCTATTGAAGTCACCAACCCAATAAATGATGGTTTGAGTATTTATGCCTGTGAAAATATGTTTGACTTCCACATTCAAACAATTCAAGGTGTCTATAATGTCCCTTGTTGTAGTGTTATTGTAAAAGTTGATTAATGCCAGTCTTGTTGCCCCTTGCGTTGTAAAGTACGCCCTAAATCCATTAATGTGAACAGGCTCAGTGAGCCATGTCTCCTGCAAAGAAATGATTTGATAGTCTGTCACAAACTCTATCCATTCTGTGTTAAGACTGTTCCTCTTCAGACCGCCACATTCCAACTTAAAAATCCTAGCAGTTCACCCTTATCCTCTATATGCCTGTTACTGCCATCCATGCTTTCAGTAATCGATCTGGCTTCCTTGCTTGCAAAATTTGGACATTTACCCTCGATAACCTTGTCCATGGGGTACAGTCTTGGAGACCACTCTATACTACCCATAGAAAGATGGTCATCAAGTCAGTCCAAACCATCTAGGGAGGATAGGCAATGAAAACGATTGGAGGTTTGAACTAGGTGACTATGGTCCGTCCTCATTCTCTGTGCAGGTATCGGTATTGGTCTGATGTCATTAGTATAAGTTTTTGGTTGGTAAAAATATCCTAGCCGAACGGTAGCAATCATATTTACGGGTATGTTGGTAATTCTAGTTCTAGTCAGCACGGTTTCAACTAATAGCGGTGTCTTAAAAGTTAATACAATACAGTCACCAGGAAGTGTTTTTTTTCCCCACTCCCTACCCATTTGACCCTTCTTGCCATTTTAAATTCACTTAATTAATGATTGGTTAACCCTGTGATGGCGCCTAGCCAGTTCAGTGGCTTGTTTCTTAGTGAGACCTGATTTTGGGTAGGGGAGGGACGTTTGTTAATCCTACCACATATGGTGTAACTGCAGGCGGTAGATCCCAGCGGTCAGCTAAACATTACAAATTATCCCGAACTTTAGGGGCATTTGCGGTAGCAACAATGTTCAGTAGTTCTAAACACGAGTTAGTTCTAGTTCCTACCTTCACTAGCTGAGTTTGTATGGAACCCAGGATATTATTAACGTGTTGATCTAATTGTTTAATGGATTCAGCTAGGTTATCTAGCTTATCAATTATTAACGTACCTGAATCTGTATTTGTATGTGCCAGGGTAGGGGCATGTTGTTCTATAAACTGTTGATGGCTTATCGCTTGCTTAGGTCGCACTGCCTCTGGTAATATACAGATCCTAGGGGGGTTAGTCCGTGGCTTTCTGACCCGTTTTGGGGGGAGGGGGTTAGACCTTGTTGGCAAAATAATTTCAGACTGATATTGAATGCAGCTGTTTGACTTAGTTTTGCTACATATGTTGTGGTCCTTTCTAGGGCCCATGTCTCTGTTAGTATTATCAATGCGGCTAGTGTGATTCTAAAATATGCGGTCAGGTGCTTGGGAATCGTGATGCTCATGAGATACGGATTTGAGAACATAGTCGCAATCATTTATCTGTAATGCCTCCTCAACCGTAGATATTTGCTTTTCGATAGCCCCCATGGCTCCTGTAATATACTTCAGAAGCGTATTTTGGTATTTGTCTGGATTACTGCTCTTACAGACAGAGGCTGAATACTTTCTCTTTCTCATTTCCAGTGGGGAATTTATGCTACACATTTTGCTAGGTGTAAAAAGAAATAAAAAGGGGCGACTTTGAGCAAATTTTAAATTACCAGTACACAACTCAACTACTATAGTTTAATTAGTTACTATGCGGTATATCACAATTTAACAGTAAACAAATACGTCAAAGTCCACGACCCCGCGCTCAATGCAAGGGAGATGATAATTTCCACTAAGCGGATTGAGTCTCGTATTGGAGTATTTAATGTAGCATAAACACTCACAAACCACGGGTGCAGGTGGCAGAAAGCAAGAGGTAAGCTTTCCTCTTTTTGACTCTAAAGACAGTACCTTATTTTACAGTGGTGAGCACTTGACTTTCCGGACGTATTGAGTTCAGTTAGAGGATCTTAACATTGTAACAGTCCACACGGTGCACCACAATTCTGCTGCTACCAAAGTTTTTACTTGGATGGTCGTGGACGTCTAACTCAAAGAGGGTGGCCCGACCCATCTCCTCCTGTCGCCGGAGAGGCGCTGGACAGGCCCGCCCTTGGCCTGCGCATTTCCCGCACCGCGGGGCTCGAGGCAGTGCATTATAGCGCAGTGTTCACGCCTCTCCCCTTGGTAGCTGCAGGCTATTGTTGGCGTTGCACCCTGGTACTCCGAGTCTCACCAAGGTGGTTGGTGAAAACGAGGACCGCTAGAACCAGGAAGCAGAGCAGGTAATTAAAAGTGAACCAGAGTGTCCCTCACCACGGTGTCGAGGCAGCGCTTTATGGTGCGGTGCTCACGCCTCCCCCCTCGGCAGCTGCAGGCTTTTGTTGGCGTTGCACCCTGGGACTCCGAGTCCCGTCAGGGTGGTTGGTGAAAATGAGGACCGCTAGAACCAGGAAGCGGAGCAAGGTAAATAAAAGTGAACCAGAATGCACTTCAGACATGAAGTCCACCCTCTCCAAGGTCCTGCCCTCTCCAACACCGTGAAATTTCTTTTGAAGTTGTCAGGCCTGTGACATTGAATTTTTTTTATCTAACTTCCTTGTATCTGTTTTATAGGTTGTAATATTACCTGCCATTTTATTTGCCTCCACTTATCATTTGCAAAACAAGTCAAATTATATTTTCCTGGACAAAATTCCCAGCGGATCACAGGTAAGGCACCTTTCTGACATAGGAATGAGGTCACACTATGATAAAACAAAGTCTGGGAAACTGCACGAACTTTAGTTTGATATGTTTAGTGCTTGTCACCAATAGCAGTCGAGTTCACCTTTTAAAACGTTCTAAAAAGCACTGCCTAGGGAGAGAGCTGACCAGAAAAGAAGAAAAGAAGATTGCTCTTTGATGGAAAAATTTCCATCTGGCCAAGGAGGGTTTGTGGTTAGACTAGTCTTCATCATTATCTTGAATAATAGATAGCCAGGTACTTTTTAACATTACTATTTTTCTTGACCCTTCCACTCCCTTCCCTCATAGTTTTACATCCAACAAAGTGCTCCTACGTCTCCGTATCGTTAGCACGCCCCGTCCCGCAGCGGGCGGGAAGAACCTGATGATGCAGCATGCCACCATGGGTCTCTTTGGTGGGTGAGGGTTATTTTAAGAAAACTCATCGTTTTCCCTGAAACATCAAGGATTACAACAATAGGACGGTCATAATCAAACAAGTGGACTATTTTTGGTTTATGTACGCATGACAGGAGGTTGAGTTCCCTCTGTATCTCACCACTTCCCCCCCCCCCCCTTTGGTTATATGTATTACTTATAAATCACCTCGAAGGCAGATCCTATGTAGCACATAGGACAGGGTGCTGTGTAATAAAAAGATTGGGCTGGACTTTTAAGTTTAATATGTCCTGGTAGTTAAGAGCTCCCAAATTGGTTTTTTTCTACTCTGAGGCCTGCCCCTCCCATAGGATAACATTTGGGATTGCTTATTACATTTAATAAGCTGTAATTCCTAATTGGGAGCCAGCAGTTATGTCATGATTAATACCAATGAATTTGTAATGATCCATCCTTGTCCATTAGTAAAGTCAGATTTTTCATTACAATTTTGAAAATGCCACTTTTAGGAGTTTGAAGCAGCTGATCTAGGACTAGAAGTCTTAGACAGAGTGCGCACTACCTGATCCACTCTAGATGAGTGTTTTTACACAATGTTAATCTATAACTTAAATTATTTACACAAAATAAACCAAGTTATCTGATACACCCAAAAATTCCTAATTTTCAATTAATATCAAAAAATAATTCAATGTCTTCATGTAGATTCAGGTCTTCAACTTGTTTTATTCACAGATGAAGAGCTTCAACAAATTCATTCTGGATGTATCAATTCAATAACTCTTTCTGAAGTGGATTTCTAAACTCCCAATGCATTTCGGGTGTCTTAAGACTCTACGTCAGGGGAAATCTATAAATAAACATAGGTACAATGTGACAAATATAATTGTCCATATCACAAACTAAATTTCCCCCACAGAGTGCGCACACCAACTTTGACAATTTTTTTTAATCAGTTAGAAAATAGGTCTAAGACAGGTACACTTGAGTGCATCACTGCTGTTACACTTTTTACTTTTAGGAGTTTGCCATTTTCCTGCCTTTAGCCCTTTGTGCCTGCAGCCTGCTTAGGTCACATGACGTGCTGTAGCTGACAGTGAGACTTTGTGAATTCCTCCCAGACAGTCATACAATAGAGGCATTACGTATGCTTCAGTGGCCATCAGCTGGCAGAATGGGGGGGGGGCCGGAGCGCCACAGCCCAAAATTACACCTTAATAGCTTATGCGCTGCCTTCACACAAAGGGCCTAACAATCCTCTATTGTCACTGCAGCTAGCTTGGAGCCAGAACAGGAGGGTCACGAAATTCCATGCAGTCCAGAAGCTTCGCTCACCTTCCAGAAGAAGGGCTTCAGTGTATAAAAACATGATCTACAGACCCACTCTTCCGTTTACTACTGGGCCTGCGGAAGGAATCTAAGAGGACTGCCTGCTGCTGTGACCTGCTGTGCACTCGGCCATACTGCTACTGTACCTGGAAGGCCTGCTTTGCTGCCTGGAGCCTGCCTTGAACCCTTAGAGGCCAGACCAGCTGTTGAGTCCTGCATCTTCACCTACACCCAGGACTATCTAAAGTGACTCCAAAGGCTAGTTTGCTGGCCTCCAGTTCAGGGCCACAGGTCAATTAAAGGCTCCCACCATCTTGAACCCTCACATGGGCACTGCCTGAGTGAGTCCTGAACCCCCAAGAGGTGTTCCACTAATCTTGTAACCTTGGTTGTTGTGCTAAAGGTGCTCAGATGGCCAAAAACCAAAAGTGAGGACTTGGACTACATTTTGTAAAAAAGTGGTCTCAGAACCAGGAGGAGAGTGGGACCAACCTGCTTGCCTGTCTGCCCGAGGTGCATCGCTGGTTTGTGGTACTGTAAAAATCGGAACCGTGTAGGTGGCATGGTCCCACCATGCCAAGTTTGGTATCAGCGAACCGCAAATGAGCAACGTGGTATGTATGAGTGTTTTCATCATGTTTCACTGATGAATTCACCATGTATACGATACTACATATTGTATCCATGGGTTCCATTTTACAGTAGTAGCCATTTTGTGGTTGCCCTCACATAGGCTGCGCACTAAGGCCATGCCTAGGCTTAAAGGACACGTACACCTTCTGTGACTTCTCTCTGACCTGTGCAAGCCGACTCCGCTGCCCGAGGTCAATCCTGTCCGGCCGGTTCCTTTCTCGCGGCCTAATGTGATTAGCATCAGGGCTCGACCCATCATAAAGCCCCTGTTCGCACACGATCCCTGACTAAGCTGTTTTCACACCTGACTCTGTTTCCTTCTTTATGGCTTGTTTTACGTGCAGGAGGTGCCCGTTTTATTGGGGTCTGCTGTTATCTGATGAGGGTTCTGAGCCTTGCTGGGTACAATAACTGCATGCTTAATGAACTGAAATGTGGGATTGTCATTATGGCTCTGCTGTTCCTTTGAAACTAAAATATGTGAATGACCACTTGTAAAACAGGGGCGGTGTTGCCCCCAAAGCGTAATTTTGTGTATATAAGTAAAGACTGGTTTTTGGTTCGGGAGCAGTCTCCTGAGAACATACATCGTGTTGTACTTCTCGGATATCTGTGATTGGTCTGCAGCCAATAAAGACGTTCTTTGAATTCACCTAGAAGACTCTGTGTTTCTGTGGGTCTGAAACAGGAAGAATCCGAAGTCTTAGGGTGTGTTCCCCTGCACCGCTGGGTTCTAAAAACCCGGTACTTCAGTTGGCGCCCAACTCGGGGCGATTTCAGTGGTACCAGTCCAAGCCAGAGGTTCGTGAGGAGCTTTGTGTGGAAATTCTGGAGGAAGGCCGCCATTTCATCGACCCCTGCATGTCGACGTGGTCCAAAAGTCTTTTCTGCAAGGTTCTCCGTGTCCCGACGGCTACTAAGGACTGCTGCCCTGATTAATCGCCCTGTTTTGGACCCTTGACGATTTGGTAGAGCGAAACAATTGAGAGAGTCTTCTGGTGAAGTCATCGATACCTCAGTTAAGTATAAGTGGAGCGTCTCCCAGTTTGTTTGGTATCCTTCGGGATTTTGGTATCCTTCGGGATCGCTTTGATTTGGGTCTTGCAAGTGCCAAAGCCAGAGGACTCGTGTATTCACGAGACTATCGTATTCGATAATCCTTTGAAGTTTGAAACTAGACTAGTGAGCAAAGATGCCTGGTTCTAGTATATTTGGAAATTTGTTTTGTTTTGGTTGTAAAAGGGACTCCCGATTGGAGGATTCGTGTCCGGTTCCTCCAATTGGAACTCCAACTTATGAGCTTTATGTGAAACATGGCGTGGGCCCCATTACGTATAATGAAGTATGGGTCCGATACACCAGAAAGGATGGTGTTTTAAAATGGCCCCAAAATGGTAGTTTCGACACAGAGATCCTAGATAATTTAGAAGTTAAATTGTTCAAGAAGAAAGCCCGGCCGGCGATGTTTGATTCCTTCCGCCTATGGCGAAAGGAAGCCAAACAAAAAGAAATTAAATTAGCAAAGAAACATAAAAGAGAGAGAGGTATGTCGATCATGCAAGCAGCTTTGCAGTTTAAGGATAATGAAGAGGACCGAATGGATGAGCAGTTGCATAGGCAACGCAAACTAGTCATTGATAAATGTTACCCAGTTTTGCCACCTCTTCAACAAGATGAGTCAAAAGAGAAACAGAAAGATTCCCTGATGTCGCATTTGCTAAGTTTGCCACCCCCTTATGCGCAAAATGCTACAGCGCCTCCACAGCCCGTCAATGTGCAGCCTCCAGCTAATGCGCAGCAAGCTTTCCCGCAGCCGCCAGCTCCTCCTCAGCCGGCTCCTGTCCCGGTAGCACAGCCTTCCCAAGGGCCGCCGATTTTGCTACCTACCACTTCTGCGCCCCTTACGACTTTTCCTAGCACATCAGCTGCCTCTCTTGGTGCCCTACCTACTGCTACCCCTGTATCTGTATCTGCACCCGTTTTCCTTCCCTCTGTTTTTTTTCCGGTTCTTGCCTCGACTTCTCCTTCTGCACGACAGCGAATAGCTAGTGCAGTCACTAGTCTTATATCACCCCTCTTTGGGTCGTCTACTACGACCCCTGGTCCACAGCGTAAGCAGTTACGTAGTCAAATACCTGGTTCTAGAGAGAAAGAAGAACTGGACCGCATGGCACGTAGATGGATTGTTTATCCTTCTAGATATGATGTAGAATCTGTTGTTAATGTTTTTCATCAGTGGGAAGCGCCACAACAGCGGTACGTTTTTGAGAAAATGTGTGAAATTCTATGTGAGGAATTGGAAGATAATGATGTAGACTCCAGTCCGCAAGAGTTGTGTCAAGTGCGATTTGAATTTGGAAAAGGTACGATTGTGGGTTCTGATGTTGAGAAGGCAGTTGCGACACTGCTGTCTTTCAGGAATGGGGATTGTCAGCAATCGTTGTTTGGACAGGAATTCCCTGAAGGGAAACAAGTAAAAGCGCGACAATATCCGATGCGTGAGGTTCCTCCAGTTTGGAGACCTGGTGATGCGAATGCTAATCCACCTGTTCTGGCACATTTTCAGCGTGTTTGGGTACATGTTCCCTGGAAACGATCTGAAGTTTTAGCCCTTAAGCAGACATTGCCTGACCCCCGTAAGAACCCTGCGGGATATTATAAGGAGTTATCACAGACTGCAGAATCGTGTGTCATGAACCTGGCTGACATAGATATGTTGTTCGGGAATGTTGTTCCACAGCCTTTGTGGGGATTGATTCGCAATGCAGATCATGCTGCAGACCTAGGTGACACATGGGCTAATATCATTAATGCAGACAATAGACAGGTTGGTGGTGCCAAGCCTGATCCCGTGGTAGCAGAACTCCCTGGTAGAATAATTAATTATATGAAAACTTTAATGCCCGCAATACGTGTAAATTGGGATAAATTATCCGCGTGCAAACAGAAGAAAGATGAAACAGTGTCCGATTTCTTCACTAGGTTTGAAGAAACATTTATCGACCACAGTGGTCAGGACATGAGTACAGAAGGGGGCCAACGGTTATTTGTTGATAAATTTGTGCATAATTTGCTTCCAGAGTTGTGTAAGAAATTAAAAGATTCGGAGAGTTCTTGGGCCGTTTCCTCTTCAGCACAAATACTGGCTACTGCACAGTATTATGAAAATAGGGATAAAGATGAGAAGGATAGAACAGACAAGAAAACGAAAGAGTTGAAAACGAAGGTTCTTTTACAGCAGGCTTATCCGCCACGTGCAGGTCAGAATAATTATAGGCAAACCCAGGGTATCTATCAGCAACCCCAACAGTTTCAGAATATTCAGCAAATGTATGGGTATTATCAACCACGTGTCCCTATCGGTCCCAATCAATGTTCGTATTGCAAGGAGGAGGGTCACTTTAAAAATAATTGTCTCAGATTGTTGCAACGCACAAATAATGCTTATTGTGCAAGAGGTAGAGGTGGCCAGCAAGCCCCAAGAGGTAGAGGGCGTGGGAATGTTCCCCAGAACGCGCGTCCTCTTCCGCCTCAAAATACGATGAATAGTTTTGATCAGCAAGCCAATGCGACCGGCAAGACAGCGCAGTACTATAATAATGACTACTATGCAGAAGATGATGATACGGAAGGGAATGATTACTAGGACAGCCGTAGACAGAGAGAGGGAGTTGTTTCATTGCCAGTGGACCAGAGCGGACCGTATGTTAAGGTGACTACAGCGGGTATAACAGAGCCCTTTCTGCTGGACACTGGTGCTGCAAAGAGTTCTATTATGCGCTCCAAACTCCCTGGCGCGC
Organism: Triturus cristatus; assembly: GCF_964204655.1. Classification (NCBI taxonomy): domain Eukaryota; kingdom Metazoa; phylum Chordata; class Amphibia; order Caudata; family Salamandridae; genus Triturus; species Triturus cristatus. The sequence continues at coordinate 1,011,680,288 of NC_140587.1, read as the reverse complement.
CTTTGTCTGGCGAAATGAATGTTTACGTAGATTTTTCTGGCGCCCCGGTTAGGAACCCGATCTCAAGTCCTATGGCCCTTTCTGTTGGACCTTGTGAGCTGAAAGCACCCCTCATCCTAACAACAGGATGTAATGAAAACTTGTTAGGATTGGACCTGTTGAAGAGATTACATGCGACATTATATTGTTCTCCCACAGGAGTACAACTTACGCTGGGTAAGGAAGTGATTTCTCCCATGTATTTGTCAAAGACTGAACTACCAGCTGAATTGTCGTCTCTTCCTGATGCCTTTGGGCCACTGGCCCTAATGATGTGGGCCTTTTGGAAATACCGCCTTATGTTGTCACTTTAAAAGCCAATGTTAAATTGCCCCGCATTCCCCAGTACAAGATCTCTAAGGAAGGTGAAAAAGTGTTGTTAGCAATTATCTATGATTTAATTGAGAAGGATGTCATTGAAGAGACAAGAGGCAACGTTTGCAATAGTCCGGTTCTGCCTGTTTTGAAACGTACTGACCCTTCGCAGCCACCTGTTTACAGATTTGTGATCGATCTTAGAGAGGTCAATAAGGTTGTTGTGCCACAGTTTCCAGTGGTCCCTGATATAACCGCCTTGTTGACTATGATCCCAGCTTCCGCTGCTTGGTTCTCAGTAATTGATTTAAAGAATGCTTTCTTTAGTATCCCGATTGCAGAGGAGAGCAGAGATATTTTTGGCTTTTGTTTAGGAGGTCGAAGCTTCCGTTTTAAACGTGCTCCACAGGGCTACTGTGAAAGCCCATCAATATACAGTCAGGCTTTAAAAGCACAGCTTGATGCCCTTGTTTTACCTAAAGGTGCTACCCTTATCCAGTATGTTGACGATTTACTAATCGCCGCAGATACTGAGGAGATTTGTAAACAAGCTACATCATCATTGTTGCGTCATTTGTCTACCTTCCATCACAAAGTGTCTCTCTCTAAGCTGCAATATTGTGGACAAGAGGTGACCTATTTAGGTCATCTCTTCTCGAAGGAGGGAAGGAAGCTGACCCAAGAAAGAATCCAAGCCATTGCACAATTAAGCGTGCCAAAGACAAAGAGAGAAGTGCGTGCTTTCCTGGGCATCACTTCATATTGTAGGCACTGGATCCCGAGTTTTTCTTTATTGGCAAAACCATTGCTAGCATTAACATATAAAGATATACCAAATCCTGTCCCATGGTCTGAAGAGTGTCAGAAAAGTTTTGTGGAATTACGAGAGGCATTATGTTCAGCTCCTGTGTTGGGTACCCCCGACTATAGTAAGCCTTTTACCCTGTACGTTTATGAAAGAGACGGTTGTGCATTGTCAGTACTGACACAGCCTTTTGGAGACAGACCGCGCCCATGCGCGTATTTTTCATCGACTTTGGACCCTGTAGCGAGGGCATTGCCAAGTTGTTTAAGAGCTACAGCGGCAGCAGCTGCGTCTATTCAACAGTCTGCTGGACTAGTGATGAATAACACATTGATTGTAATGGTTCCTCATGCAGTGGACACATTGTTAAATAGGACCAAGACACAGCATTTAACTAATGCTCGATTGTCAAGTTACGAGTTGACACTGCTAGCAAGTCATGTACACATAAAGAGGTGCAATACGTTGAATCCAGCCACATTACTGCCAATTTCAGCAGACACAGATGAGGTTGAACAGCATGATTGTCTGTTCAGAACAGAAGAAGAAACAAAAGGGAGAGTGGATCTTAAAGATACTCCCCTGGTTGAATGTGATGGTACCTTGTGGGTGGATGGTTCATGCTTCAAGCTTCCGAATGGTGATACGACTGCTGCGTATGCTGTCACTACTCTGCACACGATTGTTGAAACTGCACGCATACCACATAATTCGGCTCAAGCAGCAGAATTAATTGCACTCACAAGAGCATGCGTGTTGTCGAAAGGAATGAAAGTGAACATATATACTGACAGTCAGTACGCTTTTGGTGTGGCCCATAGTTTTGGGCGTTTGTGGAAAGAACGTGGGTTCCTGACTTCGCATGGAGCTAAGATTCAGAATTGTGAGTTAGTGAATGATCTCCTTGAGTCACTGACCTTGCCCTTACAAGTTGCGATTGTGAAATGCAGCGCACACAAGAAGGTTACTGATGATGTTGGGCGTGGTAATGCATTTGCTGACGAGACCGCGAAAGAAACAGCAAAAGATGTGACAACCCGAATGTATGTTGCAGGCCCCGCAAGATGGGTTGGTGATGTTGGAATGTGTGAAGACACGATAGAGAGTGTGAAGTCCCTTCAAGCTGAAGCCACAGAAAAAGAATTAAGTATGTGGAAAGAGAGTAAGGGTAAATTAGATGAAAACGGTTGTTGGATTGATTTGTCAGAACACCGGCGTTGGTTGTTACCTGATGCGTATATGCTTCCAGTGGTTACGATGGCGCATGGAATGGCACATATCAGTGTGAAAGGGATTTGTAAGTTGTTGGCTCCAGTATGGCAGAATGCTGGAATCCCTAAATGTGCAGAGAATGTAGTCAAAAATTGCATGGTATGGCTGAAATACAATACTGGTAGGGGAACCCCAACTCCACCTGGTCATTTTGCGCCTCCATCATATCCTTTTGAAGTTTTACAACTAGACTTCATCCACATGGAAAGATGCAACAATTTGAAATATGTACTGGTTGTTGTTTGTGCCTTTTCAAAATGCATAGAAGCATATCCCCTAAAAGACAATACTGCCTTATCCACAGCTAAAGCCCTAGTTAAAGAACTTTTTCCTAGGTTCGGAATGCCAAGGATGGTATGGAGTGATAACGGGAGTGAATTTGTAGGCCGAGTGATGAAGAATGTGTGTGAGGGACTAGGCATTAAGCAAAAGTTTCACGCTGCAAATCACCCCCAATCAGCTGGATTAGTAGAGTGCTACAATGGCACCTTGAAGCTTAAGTTGGCCAAAATTCAGGCGAGCTCCGGTCTTAAATGGCCTGACGCTCTGCCCTTAGCACTCCTGTCAACAAGAATGACTGTACATTCGCGAGTGGGACTTAGTCCATATGAGATAGTGTTTGGCCGTCTGGCCAATGTATGGGGAGTGCCAAGGCCGACAAAGTTCAGTGAAATCGAATATCCAGTACTGCTTGATTACCTGTATGAATTGATGGCTAAATTGCGTGTCTTACACCAACAGATTCACGATACTCTGCCCCAGGCCTCTGAAGCTCCAGGACACCCTATTAATCCTGGAACGTGGGTGCTAGTTACAAATTTTCAACGTGCAAAGAATGATGAGCCCCGTTGGATCGGACCCTACCTAGTACTGCTATCGACAAGATCAGCAGTTCGAGTGAAAGGGAAAAAGAATTGGATTCACGGCATACACTGTAAGAGGATCCCTTTACCCCTACCGTATGACTGGTGGGTCAAGGAGGGGATCGCTGACTCCGAGGCTGAGACTGTTCCTCGTTTTGTGCCTTTTAGCGATGCACGTGTAAAGGGGACAAATACAGAGCGAGAAAGTGACGACATTCTGCAGGAAGCTATATCGCCATCAATTCGATTGGATACCACAGAGCCTGAACTCTTGTTTCAAGACCAGACAGTGCCTGGCAGAAATAGGTATAATTTGAGGCCAAGAACTATGGACAAATAAAAATTATTTTCCTTTGATATTTTCAAAAGTGCAGCTCTCTCATCTGAGAAACTTTTTGACTTTTTGTTTTTCGAACCACCATCCGGGTTCAGCTGCAGGGTCGCGGTGCCAAGACTTTGGGGTACAAGCCGAAGACGCTAGGTCGACGGTTCTGGTTGGTCTAGGGCGTTCCCTGGACTGACAGGTGTACTCCTTAGCAGAAGATACTCATCCGCCACGAGCAGCACGATTAGAGGATGGAGTTTTTCAGGATGAAGAGGCCCACCGAGGAAATAAATTTCAAGAGCAGAATATGTAAAATAATGAATAGCAAATGTTTTGTAGTATTATGTCTGTTTGTACTCTCTAGCATAATGATGTTTTCTGTAGGTTGCGTATTATTGTCTTTCCAAGTGTCACTTGCACCCACTGTACAGCCCACACCTCTTCCTACTGCTTCCCAACACTCTTTCCACCCTCTGCCAGAACACGAACAAGCTAGACGTGCTGAATTTGTAAACAATTCGTTCATTCAACTCCTGCACCAGCACCAACTAGTTATGAATACAACAAACTGCTGGGTGTGTGGTTTGATGCCGCACACCATTAATAAGGGCATCCCATATCTAGTACTGCCATTCAGCTATAATGGTTCATCATGGGCATTCCAGACCATGTTTCTTTTTGCGCTTGAAACCTACTCCCAGCGACCACCGCGCTCCATTAGACCTAACTCGAATAATAAAGCCTTGATGAAAGGAGTTGCAGATATGAGTAGAGATATCGATGCATATACATCTATTCCCAAGGATGAGTTGCGAGCTTATGTAGGTTGGAACGCGACTGGGTATAGCATCAGTTTGGGTGAAAAACAGCACAAGAGTTCATCTCCGATTTGGGTCGTACCCCACATAGGTCGGTTCTGTCTATAAGGTAATGGTCAGAATCCAAGAGCTCAACTAGGGAAGAGTAACTGTACTGAAACATACACTTTTCCATCACAGTTTTCCCCTGCGTTTTTGGCTGCCAAGGGTACATACTTTGTCTGCAATGATCGAGCATATACATGGTTGCCCCCTGATTTCTCGGGCACATGCTATGTTGCGAATTTGCTACCGCCAACATTTACTGCCGCCTCTGATTATCACAAGACCAGAGTTGTGAGAGGCGTCGTTAGTAAGGAAGATACTGCCGGTCAGGAAGCGGGAGACTTTTTCCTGGGTTTCCTGCCGTTTTGGGGACCAATGGTCAATAGTCGGAACCTGAGACAACTGACTCGTTTAGTTGAAACCACTGTTAATGTAACGGCTGGTGCCCTTGGTAACTTGACAGCTGAGCTTCAAGCGGATCGCCTGATGACGTTGCAGAACCGTATGGTTCTAGACGTCATACTTGCAGACCGTGGTGGGGTATGCAAGGTCATCCAATCAAGCTGTTGTATTTTCATACCGGATAACGCTCCGACAGTCTACCAGGCCATTTCCAAACTGCATAAGATTTCCGAATCCATTTATGTACATAAAGGAGATTGGTCGCTGATGGGGTGGTTCTGGGGACTGATATCAGCTTGGGGATGGAAGATTTTAATAGTCATTGGAATGATCTTAGCCATTCTTTTCCTGTTCTGTTTGTGTATACAGTGTGCCCCTGTAATGTGTAGCCTCTGTGTTACATCATGTGTAAGGAAACCTATATCGAAGGACGAGCTAAGCAATAGGATGATGCTACAGCAACATCTCCATGACTTCATGAATGTAGACTTGGACTCAGATTAGTATAGTTCTTGCCTATGTAAGGGCAAAAGGAGGGTCTGTGGTACTGTAAAAATCGGAACCGTGCAGGTGGCATGGTCCCACCATGCCAAGTTTGGTATCAGCAAACCGCAAATGAGCAACGCGGTATGTATGAGTGTTTTCATCATGTTCCACTGATGAATTCACCGTGTATACGATACTACATATTGTATCCATGGGTTCCATTTTACAGTAGTAGCCATTTTGTGGTTGCCCTCACATAGGCTGTGCACTAAGGCCATGCCTAGGCTTAAAGGACACGTACACCTTCTGTGACTTCTCTCTGACCTGTGCAAGCCGACTCCGCTGCCCGAGGTCAATCCTGTCCGGCCGGTTCCTTTCTCGCGGCCTAATGTGATTAGCATCAGGGCTCGACCCATCATAAAGCCCCTGTTCGCACACGATCCCTGACTAAGCTGTTTTCACACCTGACTCTGTTTCCTTCTTTATGGCTTGTTTTACGAGCAGGAGGTGCCCGTTTTATTGGGGTCTGCTGTTAGCTGATGAGGGTTCTGAGCCTTGCTGGGTACAATAACTGCATGCTTAATGAACTGAAATGTGGGATTGTCATTATGGCTCTGCTGTTCCTTTGAAACTAAAATATGTGAATGACCACTTGTAAAACAGGGGCGGTGTTGCCCCCAAAGCGTAATTTTGTGTATATAAGTAAAGACTGGTTTTTGGTTTGGGAGCAGTCTCCTGAGAACATACATCGTGTTGTACTTCTCGGATATCTGTGATTGGTCTGCAGCCAATAAAGACGTTCTTTGAATTCACCTAGAAGACTCTGTGTTTCTGTGGGTCTGAAACAGGAAGAATCCGAAGTCTTAGGGTGTGTTCCCCTGCACCGCTGGGTTCTAAAAACCCGGTACTTCAGGTTGAATAGACTTTGAGACTTCTCCCACTACGTTCTTCTCTGCAGCAGCAAATCTGTTTCAGAAGTGTTTTGCCAAATGGGTATCCAACCTCATGGAACTGTGTTCGGCCACAGCCCTCTGCCTCGTCCCACTGGAGTTTTTCGACTTACATTTCAGCAACTAAGTCCGAATGTAGAAATCTTCATTGCGGCTTCAACCCAAGGCAATCTGCTCACGAGGATTCCTCCTTGGGCACCTCCTCCAGCTTTGCTAGGCTGAACTTTAACTTCTCAGACATATTTCTTCAAGAATTTTTCAAAGTCCCATGGTAAGTGCTGACTTGGCCCAGTCCACTTCTTGTATTCAAGCTGCACTCCATCGCGGACGGCCTTAACTTTTGACTTTGACATGGTCTTGGCAACTAGGTGTCCATGGTTGGAGCTTTGATCTTTTAGGCACTAGATTTCACTGAAAACTTAAAAAATCCATTACTTCGGTTCTACTGATTGTTTTATTTATTTCATTTTGGTGTCAAATAATTTATTAAAATGTAGTCTATTTTTCTAAATTGATTTGGTAATTTTCCTGTCTTGTGTTTTTACATTATTACTATTTGAGTACTGCATAAATACTTTACGCATTGTCACTAAGTTCAGCCTGACTGCTTTTTGTGCCAAGCTACCCAGAGTTAATCACAGATTAATTCAGTGACTTTTTGTTGTTCACCCCGCAAGGGTTTGTGCATGTTGCTTGTGCAGGGCTCACACTCCAGTCAACCAACAACCCAATGTCTCAGAGAAACATAGCAAGGAAATGGGGGGCACAGGATGTACCGACAGTGAAGGAATGGGAAAAATATATGGTCTGGTGCATGTTCAGGGAGAAAACAGTATATGTGTCCAGGGGGTGCCCTAGAAAGTGGATGCAAATATGGGGTAAATGGAATGCCTATGGGGGAAATATGTGTACCGCCCAGATTACCGTCACAAGCCTCCTCAGATGAACTAAAAACTTGAAATGCAAGAACAATCTAACCAAGGGTTGGGATTACTTATTGAAACTGACCCATGTGTTCCGTGTCAATGATTATGGTGAATTGAACGCTGCATTCACTGTGAAATATGAACTGTTGTTTGTTGTAATCAATAAAAAGAAATAAAAAGAAATTTAAAAAAGTATCACAGTATTCAACCTATTTAAATGTCAAATGGTGTTGCAGTGATTTCTGACACTAATGAATGCATTTCTTCCTTGAAAAATGGGAAAACATGTTAATATTTGCACCGGATTTGAGCACCTATTTGCATTTTAGGTAATATAAGTGATGTGATAATATACATTAAAGAGAACCTGTTAATTTCAACTCAAATTCTCAAAAATAAATCCTTCTTTTCATTGTAGGTTTTCAGTAGAAACTCTGTTCTCAATGAGTCAAATCCTAACAGCAAAAACACAGAACTTCTAAAAGATGAAAACAGTGAAGGGGAGCCAGGTCGGCTAAAAGTTAATGTTATTGAAAATCATGATAATTTCCATGAAATCGCTTTCAAAAACTATATTAATTGGATAGTTAATAAACAGCTACAGGAGAAAAATGACCATCAAGCAAATAAAGAGCCAGACCTCAACGTCCTAAAACCGGATGTTACCGATGTGAACATTCTTCAAGATGTGACAATTAAAGGAGAACTTGTGTTTCGTTTAGATGCCCATGATATTGAAAGCTATGATGGGGACAGCGGCACCGAAGAATTCACTTTCAACGACGATACATATCTGATGGCTGATAAACAATTACAGAAAGAAAAAGAGTATGGGAGAAAAAAAGAATTGGGCAATCCATGTAAGTCGCTGTTACAGAAAAATGAGACCATTTCATTTACCAAACGGAAACATTTTGCGAAATGTTTTAATTCGAAGATCGGCCATGACTGTCATTCTCAGAAAAAAAACGGCCATCTCGTTACAAACAAAAAGAAACGGTGCAGTGTTTCCTGTTTTAACTGGAATGCAAGTCCACCTAAAGCTTATAGAAATACAGAAAACAAAAAATATTCATTCGACATTCCTCATTTTACAAATTCTGGAATAATTGGTAAAACCTTGAAAAACGAGCCGAAGGGCAACACGGAGGTGCGTAAAAGGTGTGGAATCCTTGATCGATTGAACAACAATAGTGTTCAAGAACCGAACCTGGCAAAAAGCAGTGTACAGAATAATTTAGTACAGTTAACACGAAGTGATATTTCGGAGCCTGAGAGGCATTCACAAGTAAGTGGCCCTGTTTGTCTTTTGCTCTGAGGGAAAACAGTTTTGTAGATTTTTTTAAATAAAGTTTATTTCAGTAAATGATCTCTTATTGATAGGCTCATTATAATGTTTAACACAGTCCTTCATTTGCTGATCTGTTCTGAAAGGTTATAAACGTGTAAAATATGCAAGACAAAAAGGGCTTGTGAATATCTTTGTTTTTGGAAAGCTCGTGGTTAACGAATAGCCTTTTTATTCTCTCTCGGAAAACTATCTCGCTGTTGGTATTAGTATTCATAAAAATCAACACGTGTTAAAATGGGATTTTTAAACAACACCTTTCAGCGACTGTTAAAGCAGTGCACAATACAACGGTGCCAGAGTCCCAAAAAGTATTTGTGAGTACAGGAAGTAGTACTGCAGGAGTACACTTTTAGGTATTCTTACATGCCTTTGTGGATCGGCCCCACAACGTCGGTTCATTATTAGTAAATCGTCCAGGAGGGCATAGTCCTTTTTATTTTTACTAATTGTATATGGATATTCTCTGTGTTTTTCCAGTTCATCCACTTTTTTGAGGGTTTTCGGCCAGTTCACAAAGGCACGGAAGAGTACATAAACAAGTAGTACAGGACACCTTATGTACTCCAGAATTTCTTTCGGAACAGGCCTCATCGAGTACATGGATGACGTCCACAAATAGAAGTAGTGAGGACGCACTCGAGGAATGCTCACAGTTTTGATTCGCAAGAACCTTATGACCTCATTTAGAGTGTGGCTCCTACTCTGCTACTCTTGCGGTTTCTCTGCCTCATTTTTCTGATTGTGGAGCACTGCTTTTCCTGCCTCGGGCACCCACGCAAAGCATAGGAGACCCAGAAATAGAAAATGGCCATTGTTTTTTCCTTTCCACTGAAAAACTCCCAGTTTGGAAATCGGTTTAAAAATACTAACAAAAATGCCATGTGGGTTGGCTGGCAGCGTGGTGTTAACTTTTTTCCAAAAGTGCATCTGCTGCACTGGCATGTGCATGTTCAGCAAGTGATGCCCGCCAGGCGGGGTGCATCTCTAATTAAGGGAGATAGTCCACTTCTGGGAAAGCGAACGTGAGAGCCCCATTGGCCGGCCCATTCAGTGGACTGCCTATCAGTATCCAAATGACCCCCGGCTACATAGGAAGAAATTGTATCTGAATGGGACATATTGAGCACAGACCAACTGATTTGCATGAGCACACGCAACAGGGTGGAGGGTCTATTCATGGTTGTATGCAAGTGGTGAGAGAAATTCGTTAACATTTGCCAAGGGACCAGGTGGAAGGAAATTTTCTAACGTGTCAGATGATGTAGTTCTTGGAGACATGAGTTTATGTTCCTTACTGAAATGTAGGAGTTACTCCGTCAGTAATGTGTTTTTTATTCGGTCTGCCTTGTTACAAGTGCATTTTATCCTAGTGTTCTTGTAATAAAGTGGACTGGATATCTGTGACAAAGTAACCCATCCACGAAACTCAAAATCCACTACTGAGTTCCTGTGGAATATTGTTTAATGGTCCTTGAACATAACCTCAGAGAGTTTATTTACAGGTTGTGTCCTTTTTACAAATCTTTATCTTTGATCTGATGATCCCATGATTTGGAGTGTTGATTTGGCCTCCTAACTTAATTTCATTGCCAAGTTGGATGCTACTACTCTGAGTTGATTTAGTGGGTTTGAAGATGATGCAGGCATGCATTGGATAGCCAGTGCAGTTACTTTAGGGTCAATGTGATAGGATCATAATTCTTTAGATTTGTGGTGAATCCTCCAGTGGAATACAGGATACTTGTCACTGGAGCGCAGGTGTACTGGGTATGCTAGTAAGTTGGACACTGTGGCTTTCATGGTCAGGGATGACAAGACTTCAACAATTGTTCCAGACTCAACGTAAGGCAAGTAAAGTTTGATTTCTATTGAATGTGAGCTGGTACCAAGCAGTTCACATCTTCTTGGTGATGTAGTTCTTGAAAAGCTATGTTATTTCTATGATGAAGCCAATAGGCTTCACATGGGAATGAATTCAGAGTTTGATCTTAACAGGGTTATTAGAGGGTCCCAGTTCTTGATTGGGGTTGTAGGGAATTTTTATTTATTTTTTATTTATTAGTTTTATTGATTTCCATGTATCACAGCATTCACAAACGACTTAAATTACATACTTGCATCTTATCTAGCCACTACTTGCCAGTGTTAAACTTCTTTGCTGCAAGTCCCGGATTTGGTACCAAAGACAAAATTGTACAGCATTCGCTATAACAACATAATATGCTGTCTACAAATATTCGACAAGAATGTATACAATACTGCTTGCAATAACATGCTAACTCTTGGGGAGTGAACAGTGGGATAAGGGGGTGAGAGGTAGGGGAATCACATCTCACAGAATCAATGTATTGAGCGCAGATGGTGTTACCACTACATTGCATTTCATAAGTCTCATGCCCCTTCCTTCGCCAACATCTCTTGCACTTATGTCCCAGTGTTTGTGTGTGTTATCTTGGGTACATGTCAGGGGTTGCTGCGCGCATACTGGCCATGCTCTACTTCTGGAATGGTGCCTATTGGAAGGGGAACTCTAGCTACTATGCGGTACCCACAGCATGCTCCGTGTCCTGCTTGTCGCCTGAGATAGCCCCTGTGTCTCCAGGTGTTCCTGTCATGTGCCTCGGAGGTCTATTAGTATTGTATCCCATGCTACGGCCATGGGTAACTTACGTATGCCGGTGCGCCGCTTGCGCACAGCATATCATGGAGTGATACCAGGCCTTCACTGCCGGGTGGTCAGGGGACTTCCAACGTTTAATATTGAGGTGCTTTGCCACTATGAGTCTCAGATCTATAAAGTGGGTTGTCACTTTATGTTTCTTAGTCCTCTGGTAGAGGCCCAGCAAGCACACCTCCCAGTTCCACTCCATTTTGCAGTCCGTGCAGCTCTCTAATTGTGTTGTGATAGTCTCCCAGTAAGCAGTCAGTTTATTGCATGCCCACAGCATGTTTATGAGGTCTCCTCCCACCAGTCTACAGCGAGGGCACCGTGCATCCTCTCAATTGAAAAATTTGATTAATTGAGGCCGGTGTCATGTAAGCTCTTTGTGTTATATAATATTGTATTAGCCGAAACCTGGCATTCCTCGGTATGTAGGTAGGGCTTTCTAATATTTTTGCCCATTCCCGGTCAGTGCTTTGGCTCTGCAGATCAGTGTCCCAGTGTTCTTTTAGTTTCACTAGTGGGGCTGATTCATGCAGCCATAATGACTTTGCCAACCATCTGATGAGATGTCAGCCTGCACCCATTATGTGCAGATACTGGAGTGTTAGGTGTGTTTTTGGTTCTTCTGCTATGTCCCCCTAAAGGAACCTCAACGTTCTAGTGAGCACAGCATGTAGTAAAAACTGGCCCTGCGGTAGATCATATGCGCTCACAAGTGTGTCAAACAGGAGCAACTGTCCGTCTTGATATAAATCTCCTATCATCTGGAGTCCTGGATTGGGGTTGTAGTGATAAGGATGAACTACATATTGGCAGGATTTAATTTCGGGGAGCTGATAGACATGCAAAACGTGATAAAGTATATGAAGGTCTTAAGTTAAGGTGACTGATGCCAGTGCTGCAGGAGGTTTTCAGAAAAAACTGGATGTTGTATACCGATGGTTTTTAAGGTCTTAGCTAGGCTCGAAAACCTCATGAGGACCAGTGTAGAGACTTGAGACCCTTGTTGAGAGGAACAAATCATGGGCATCCTTTGCAGAACAGGTTGTGACTCCTGTTCGTGTTAATGTGATGTTCAATCAGTATTGATGTCTTGATTGGTCTTCATAGCTACAGAGATTTCAGTCAAGCCCCAAATACCCAGGTCATCATTATTTGAGATAAGATGGGCGTCATCTGCAATTTGATAAATGTGAGCATTTCTCTTTCTGTCTTTTTTAAAATCAGCCCCAGGCCAGGCCAGGCCAGGCCGCCCCCCCCCCCCCCTCCCTATGCCACATCCTTTTTTATTTGGGGTATCACACTTAGGCTCCCATAACTTTTTGTCCACCTGAGGTATGCATGCCAAACTTGCCTCCTTTTCTACCAACATCTTGAGGATTCTGAAGGTACCAGGGGTTTGTGGATTCCCCTGGAAGGGACTGAGAAATTATGCAAAACACAGCAAAAGTTGTTTTTTTTGGGGGTGGGGGGGGGGGGACATGGGATAAAATTGCTGCAGAGTAGAAAGTGTCTGGTAAAAATGAAACCTCACTTGTTTGGGTGTCCAATGCATAATCGCCTAAAAATGTATATACATTTTCTTTTCGATAATAGCTCGCTGTGCTATCCCCTCCATATCTATGTTTTTGGTCTTCCCCAGTCACAGGCCTTTGGCCCACACAAAAGTGAGGTATCATTTTACTCGGGAGACCGAGGGGAACGCTGGGTGGTAGGAAATTTGTGCTGGTGCGGTGATCCCAGACAGAAATGTGAGGAAATATTATTTTGTTTAGCTAAATTTGAGGTTTAAAGGGGAATCTGGGTAACAAAATGATGGGGGATCCACGCAAACCACACCTCCCTGAACTTCCCTGGGCATCTACTTTTCAGAAATGCCTGGGTTTGGTAGGTTTCCCTGGATGGCCTCTGAGTCATCAGACGTCTCACTAAGGCTCAGCAAAGACTTGCGTTTAAGCAGCCACCTCCGTCTGTGGCTAAACACCATGCCCACGACCCCACCCCCTTACATGAGCCTAAATCCAGGTGACCCGATTTTCAAAATCTTCTTCTGCTCGGTTGATTGAAGGTATTTTCACAGCAAGAAATAAAGCTTGGGAGAGGTTGCCTGCCACTGGATTGTTTCTGTGGCATTAGAGTTGTTTTTAACACAGTAGTAAACTGTATGCAATGGATGCGGACTGTGAGGGTGAATGTGTGCTTTGTGGGCATTCCCAAATTTCTCTTTGATCCATTCTCATACTGAAATGGTCAGAGATTCAATCCAACAAAGGGCTTGAGTCTACAGGTGGGAATGTGCAAAGTTTTTATGAATTGGGCACTGTGTGTTTTGCAATACAAGTTAGAACACTCGGTACAGAAAGTACTATAACCCCATTATGAACGTTTTGAGAAATCAGAGGCACAAATACAGAGGGCACCATACATTGATATATGTCAAATTTTGCACAAATGGTGACTTCTATAGTCCACTCTGGGAATCATCCTGTCATGGACAACAAAATAAACCTTGGTCAGAGTAAGAGCTTATTGGTTGAGCCATGCATTTCTACTGCTTTCGTATGCAAGCTCTTTATGACCTTTAATAACTGGTACCTTCTGTTGGTAGCTCCCCACACTCAATCTGAGATATTAGTGATCTTTCAGGTTGCCCTGCATGCTGTGTTGTCAGGAGTTTCAAGAAGAGTACCCACGTCCACACTCTGTGCTTTTCAAGGTTAAGAATAGAGGGACAAAAAGGAGAAAAGGAATCAAACACCTGATTATTGGCATGAGTGGAATTGTTTTCAGGAGTCTTTTGGTCTTTATTGTGTTCTCTCCCATTTTATTCTATGTTGATGTTGTCATCAGAATGCAGGGGATCTTCTGCAGATAATTCACACATGTCGTCTACTCAGAGTGCCCTGAAATGTGACCAGTTATTGGTCATGGTACGTCCATCTCGTCATGTAATGATCATAGATCCTTGATTGTAAGTGATCAGGTTTGGCTGTGGTCAGTAGTTCGAGTCATCCTAATGGTGACTTCTGTACTCGACTAGCACCATGCTGGCCTATGTCAGCTGTGAGGCTTTGGTTTTCTGCTTCTTGTCTACATATACCCTCATCTTCTATTTTGTAGCAGCCTCTTGAGTGACCAAAGAACAGGAGTCCTCTGAATGAGAAATTGTTGTATGATTTTTTCCCCCAAACTTAATCTCAGCTGCAGAGATCATATTCATACAGTGTGGGGTATCCCTGTAGTCACCAAGAATTTGACATAGCCTTTCCAGATTGGAATTGTTTTGGTTACTGAAGTGGCTTTTCAAGTGTAGAGTGAACTGTTCAGCTGTGCCATAAGACTGAGGCCACAAAGGTGTGGTCTTACAATGTCTAAAACCTCAAAGTCTTTATATTCGCTTCCAGATAATGCAGGGGCCATTGTCATATTTCACTTTTGCAGGTATGCCAAAGGTGGAGAAAATCATGTTGAGAGCTGGTATGGTTACTTCCGACGTGGTACGAGGTACAGCTATTTCCTCTGTAACTTTGGAGGGTTCATCTATAACTACCAGTAGGGGTTGCCCAGTTGAAATACGTCCAAAAAAGTAAACAGGTACTTCTGTCCACACCTGTGAAGGAACTCAAGACATTTGAAGAGGTTGAGGAGGACTGTCTTTGCTAAGAGCTTGGCAGACATGTCAGTATTTGAGTTTCTCTCATTTCACTTGTCAAGTAAAGGAAACAACACCTTGTGGCGTAGTAAACTGTTGGTGATCACTATGCCACGATGTCCATCATGCTCAATCTGCATGACTTGATCTTGTAGCTTACGAGGAATGTATACACAAGCCCCACTTAGCCACTCGAATGACAAACAAGTTCACCATGAACTTGCCTGAAAGCTTGAACAACCTTCATTTGCTCAGAGGGTATAATTTGTATGCTCTAATTCTTTCTTTCCATTTTTGGAATTCTGAAAGGACAGTCACAGCACGTTGAGTAGGATCAGTAAGAGAGGCTTGATTTGTATCCTGTTTATTTAGTGAGCACGGATATGTCTGCTTGAAAATGTATCTAAGGTATTCCTCTGCAAATGATGAAGTGGTGTCTGATGACACTAGAGGAAACCTGGACACAAAGTCAGCTGGATTTCATCCTTGCCCAGCTGAGAAGTATCTGAAATCGTTAGTCCAGTAAACATATGCCCCACCTCCCAATGCTAGAGGGCATTTTGGCTTTGGGGTATTCAAATATGGTGAGCAATGCTTGATGATCTCTTATAACTGTAAAATAGCAGCAATTTAAGAAGAGGTAAAAGTGTTCACAGGACCCAGAGTTCAGCCTGATAATTTGCTAGTGCAGGTTTGGTGAAGCTAAGTCTGTCATAGGCGACTGCTTGCAGTGAAGTTTCAGGATCGGGGTCACTTTGTGCTAAAATGGTTCCCAAACAGGACTGTGAAGGTTCAGTGTGAAATGATGGATCAAAATAGGCTAGGCTGTCACCACTAATAATTTTCATTCAAATGTTTTGGAAAGTGTTTTAATGTAACCACCCCAATTGAAATATGTAATTCTTTTTGTGAGGTCTCTCAATGGTGCACTCACCGATGCAAAATCAGGGATATTTCTAATGGATACTTTAAACTTGCTCACCTTTATGATATTCCCCAGCTGCCATACTTGATCTGGAAATTTTGATAGAAGTGATCCGGCGTGCCACTATGTGCCATCATGCGGCTCAGCCTTTGCCTTGTTCCACTCCAGCAGTGATAGAGCAGAGCTACATATAAGTGTCACCCCTGCGCGTCAGTCTGTTCCTTTCATCTGTGCCTTTGAATGCGTATCTGGAGCTCCACTCCTTTTCTGCCAGTTGATGAACTCTTTCAAACTCTTTTTCCAGTGTGCAAGGGACTAATGTACCCATCAAGGGATACAGGATTCAGACTGCACCGTGACTGTCGAAAACAGATAAAGGTGATGTACTCATACTAGGTATGCCTCCGGTGTTTGGTCTTAGGGCATGACTCCAAGTCATGTGATAAATGATGTGACTTCATACAGCAGAAGTCGATCCAGGACTGTGACGCAAAGCTGTTTGTTGATGAACATTAAATGAAGTTATGGACCTCACACAAGTTGAGGGCACAGAACCATTCTTGCGCTCGAGGTAATTCCTACAGCAGGTCCTTCTTGCAGTCAAAGTAATCTGGTAAGTTGAGGTCTAAGGCAAAGAAGTGGGACTTGACCCCACCATACCATTCCAAAGAGAAGTAGAGAGTGTTTCAAGATATCAATCGATTTCACTCTTGATCCCCATTCAAGGAGCCGATACCACAACTGATCTTTCTGCGTCATGAATTTCCCATGCCATTGACAGCAAGTCGAAGGCCTCAAAGTAGTTATGTTGCATATTTTTGGCACTAGTTCTTGTCCGTCTGGCATGCCTTCAGGTCCCAAGGCTCTACAGGGGCCTCCTGTCGGGTTACTGTCAACAGATCCATCCTTGGCACCATCTGAGCCCCTGGGACCCACATCTGGTTCTGTACTGATTCTGGTGCCGATTTCCCTGCTGGCCCCAATATCTGGGCCGGCCCCTGCTTCATTGACACCAGTCCTGACTTCGCCTGCACTGGAGGTTGAGCCCTTTCTATATCCGGTGTCCGACTACGAACCGAACCAGTCTTAACCCCAACTGAGGTTATGATTTGACTCCACTCCAGTGCACCTGATTCCCATATGATTTGATTCATACTAAACAATTCCCCTAACATGAAGCTTTTCTCATAGGCTCCATCATCTTTTTGGCTCAGATTCTGTCCAGAGTTTGCCACCACCTGGTAATGACGATGATGATTTACACCCCATTATGATGATGACAGTATTTATGTGGACTTGCATGAGGCCAGTGGGCTTGATACTTACCCTGCTACTTGGTTGATTTCCCCCTTGGACACCCAACTGAGAACATTGCTTTATTTGCCATAGTGATTAAACATGGAGCTAAGGTCCTGGATCTACAGCTGCTTTTTGTTGAAGTCAAGACAAGTGTTCTTACTGAGGATTTGTACCCTGGCCAGCCTCATCAGAGCCATTGCCTCCATTTAATGAAGCCTGGACTAACACCTTTATGGGCACTTGGTTTGAGCCTTGCTTTGGCCACCCTTAAACAGGCAGGTGGCCAGTCGCAACAGAGCAGAGCATACGACTCAGATTTTCTTACTCAGAATCCTGTTCTGTATTGTTTGGTGGTTCAGGATTCCACCAATAATGTAAATCCTAATGCATTCCACATGACTCCTCCAGACAACAAATCGAAAAGGATTGATGAGTTCAGGAAGTAAATGTTTTTTCGGCAAGGATTGCATTGAGATCAATCAATGCAGTCTGCCTTTTAGGCAGCCTATGCATGGCCAGCAAGGTCTTGCCAGCGATCATGGAGGAGTTTGTTCAGTGCCTCTTTGGCTCAAACCATTAAAGACAGACAAAATGCTGCCAAATATGGAATAAGGGCTGGCGTGGATACTACTGATTGCTTAGGATAAGCCCACTGCTCTGGTATTCCAACCTCCATACGTGGATGTAATGCACTGGCTTTTCTGGATATGTGTAGGCAACCCTTATTCCTTTTGATGGATCCTGCCTATTTGGTGAAAAAGCAGATTCTGCTCTTGAACACTAAGATAAGCAGAGCCACAGTGCGTTCTTTGGCCTTTTCATCCCTGCTTGACAGTTTTCTCTTCAGTTTCCGCCCTTCCAAAACTTCTCCAGAGGATTGGCATATAGACTATGCCAGGACCTGTCACCACCGCAACAGCCATCCCAGTCGTTTCATAGCCGGGATTGGGATAAAACAGACATCACACGGGTCACCGAAGGCACTGTTCTTCTTAGTCCCCTGCCCCTTCAGCATTAGCCCCAAAGCTGCATTAATTTGCTATTAGCTGCACACAAACACCTGGAGAAGGCAAGATCGGACATTTTCTCCCAGGGTGGGTGTCAATCACATCCAAGAGATGCATCCTTCAGATCATCTAGCAGGGTCATGCCCTCCTGTCTCTTTCCGGCCAACCACAGCTTCCTCACACATCAGAGAGGTTTTCAGAGGAGTACTTATCCATCTGCTGCAACAGTTGAAGGCTATACTGGTCAAAGGGGCCATAGAGGAGGTGCCGGCTTCGGAGAACAAGTTGTTACTCCTGCTATTTCCTCAGGTTGAAGATAGACGTAGGCCTTCAGCTTATTTTAGATCTTTGCTTTCTGAACACCTTCCTGCGGAAGAAAAAAATCTTAATGCTCACACTGGCCCAGGTTCTCTCTTCCCTAGATCCAGGCTCTCTCTTCCCTAGATCCAGACGACTGGATGGTTGCCTTTGACCATTGAGCATTTTCAGTTTGCCGTGCTCAGCTTTGGCCTTAACAGTGCCCCTCGGGTGTTCACAAAAGAAATGGCGGTGGTTGCTGCAGCTCGATGACTGTATGTTGAAGGTGGTCTCACCACAATCAGCCGTAGGTCACATCCAGACGATGCCGAACGTCCTGACATCACTGGGGCTCTCAGTTAACTAGCCAAAGTCTCACCAACTCCTTCGAGAGGCTCCCCATTATAGGTACTGTTCTGGACATGGTGCAGTTTAGGGTGTTTCCTCTACCACAATAAGTACAGGCCATTTGGGCTTTGATCCTGATGTTTCAGCCTCAGTATTGGATCTCGGTAAGAGCAGTTCTAAGGCTTCTTGGCCTGTTGGCCTTATGCATCTTGTTTGTCCACTTTGTCAGGTGTGGAGCATGCAGTGGGATCTGAAGTCTCAATGGGCTAAATACAGAGAAAACCCACTGGAATGGAATCCAGGTTTCAGAGGAGACTACACAAGATCTGCAGTGGTGGCTGCTTGACCGCGACTTCCCTAGCGGCTGACCCCTCTCTCTTCCACACCCAGAGCTGACAGTGGTGATGGATGCATCAGTGCTGGGTTGGGAAGGTCATTCGGGAGAAGTGGATATGAGTGGGCTCTGGATTCCAGGGGAAAACTAGCTCCACATCGATCTGTTGAAGCTGAGGGCCATTCACCTGGCTTTGAAGGCCTTCCTGCCATCCATCCAGTGAAGATTGGTGCAAGTTCTCGCTGACAACACCGCTTCCATCAACAAGCAGGGGGCAGAGTGTGATCTTGAGTCCTATACCAAGAGGTCATGGCACCTCCCTGGTTGTAAACCACCTGGTGGGATTTTTAAGAACCAGGGTTGACGAGCTCAGCCGGTGGCACATGGAAGACCATGAATGGCGGTTGCATCCTGAGGTGTCTTCTGTCAGTGGGGCATGAGACCCCGGTATGCCTTTCGTCCCTTGTCTCTCCTGCACTGAGTTCTAAAAAAGATCAGGAATTACTGGGTCCAAGTCATCCTGTGGCTCCGGATTGTGGCAGGGGACTGTGGCACATGAAATATTTGAGCATATGCATCTGTTGTTCGATCAGGCTACCATTTTGAAAGGATCTTCTGTTACAGCAGAAGGGCAGGGTTGTGCACCCGAATCTGCACAATCTACACCTCCATAGGTGGATACTGTGTGGTGGTAGTTGACTATGTTCAATCTACCACCTGAGGTTGTGGATGTCATCCTCGCAGTCTAGCGCCCCTCCACAAAGTACAAATTTACAGCCTAGTTTATAGTCCACAACTCAAACTCCTTAAGTGCTAAAGGCAATCCTAAAGCATATATGTTTGCCCTCTCAGCTATTTTGTGTTTGCTGTGCCAACCATCTTTGTTTAAATCTCCTGCAGTTAATTAAAGGTTTGACACACATGTTCCGGTCAACACTGTGTGTGATGCCACAGTGGTAACCTAATTAGGTACCGATGTTCTTCATGTGCTCTCCCTTTGAGTGCATGCATAGCTGCTCATTGCACCTTCTCAATCTCAAAACTGTCTTTCTCATTGTGATGACTTGGGCTTGTTGCATGGGTGAGAATCACTGCTCTCTCGGTGTAGCTGCCTTGCACCTCTTTTTTCTAGGAGAAGCTCGGACAAAGGTGGGCTTTTTGCCAAAAGTCATGACTTCTTTTCTTGTTGGGTAACTCATCAACCTCCCAAAATTCTTTGCTCCTCCTCATTCCTCGAAAGAGAAGAGGCTCCATTGGTTGGACCCCAAAAGAGCCTTAAACTTTTTAAGCAATTGCAGCAAAGACCGTTGGGTTGATTATCAGCTTTTTATGGAGTTATGTGATCCAAAGAAGGGTAAGGCAGTGCTCAAAAGAATGTTTTCAAGTTGACAGTCCTCTGCATTAAGACCTGCTATGCACTGGCCAAGAAGCATCCTACGGAATGACTGAGGGTTCATTTCTGCAGGGCCAAGGCTATTAAGACTGTGCTAGCACACAACCTTGACATCTGTCAGACCGTGATGTGGGCATCAGTGCAAATGTAAATGAAGCACTACTGCCTTGATAGTCAGATCTGGCAGGAAGGGTAGTTTGCCCATTCAGTCTTGCAAGATTTTTTTATTTGAGACCATTCCACAGACCCTCCAATTTGAGAAGGCACTGATGTGGTATCTGCTCTACAGGCAAGGAATCAGTGGTTAGAAGTATCCATCAGAAGAATAGGTTGCTTACTTTCAGTAATGCTGGAATCTCTTTTTGACCACATATTCCTCACTACCGTCCCACCTCCCATTTCTGTAGAGTGGCCTCTTTTAGCATATGAAAAAGTCTCAAATTAGACATATGCAAAAACGTTTTGTGTTTCAGAGTCAAGCAAGAAACTGACATAAATGTGCAAGGATGGTGCAAATATGTGGCTCCTCTCTGTCACTTATGGGGCGGACCGAAGCCAATACAGAGCTGCACAGAACCACCTAGCGGAGTGCAGTAGCACTGCTGTGAAATTTTTAAAATACAGTTTGGCACCTGAGGAATACTCTTAAGGTGAGAAATATATGGTTAGGTAGAGTATACACCAGAAAGCAAGTTATAGAAGGTAATTAACTTGTTCACTGTCAGCAGTAGATTTTTAATCCCATAAATGATTGTGGTGCAGACACTTTTTTCAGGAAGAGGTACTTAGCTCATTGTAGAGCCTACTCATGGTCTGGGCACATCCGCCCCACTAAGAATGTGTGGCTAAAGAACTTCAGGGGCCGTACTAAAGACGTGCCCTTTGGGTGCAATAGGCATTTGCGCCCACTTTGCGCACCTCCGGGGCACTTTGGTATTACGGGAGAGGCCGCAGATGCTTGTGCGTCCCCTTATGTAATACTGAAAGTGCTGGCGCACATACAGCGCTTCCTCAAGAGGACGTTCTCTCATTTGCATGGGGGCTTTGCCTCATGAAAATGAGGGAATCCCTCTGCCTCTGTGCCTGCGCTGTATTACTGACGTGGGTGCAGAGACAAAGAATCTCTCAGGAGATGCACTTAAGTGTGCCACCTAATAGGTGGGGCACTCTCAGTGCGCCCCCTCATTGCAGCCCTCTGGTGGGGGAAAAGGGGGTTTCATGGACCCCAAGACATCCCCTTGCAGGCGAGTGCAGTCATTCACTGCAAGGGGATCTCTAATTCCTTTTAAAAGTGCCGGCGGGTGCCGACTGCACTCTGAAAACACGGAGTGGCTTAAAAGCAGCCGCCCAGTTTTTCACATGAAGGTGCTGCCCCAGGGCAGCTCATCCACCCTAATATCACACATGTTCCTTGATTGCGCTGGGTGCACATTTTAAAAGGTTAATCCGGCACAATCAAGGAAAATGTGCTGTATGTATAATATGGCCCCTGGGGTGTCATAATAAATCTGCACTTTTCTTTGTTGAGAGCGAGATGTGCGCCTTGAAGGGCCTGGCGTATTTTCAGCAAGGTGCTGTTAGGCTCCTCCTCTGTCTTTCTATACACCAAAATGTAATCACTGTAATTATACAGTTGGGCATGCCTCACCCTACACACAGAGTTCTTATTGGAACACCAAAACTGAGGCGCTTGTTGCAAAATAATTCATACTGTGTTGCAAAATGAGTTATCTACTTGGATTCCTCTGCCAGCTTTAGTTGATAATACCCTTTCCTAAGGTCAATACACAAAAACACACAAGCACCGTTTAGTTGATGGATCATGTCCTGGATTCTAGGGGCTAAATATCTCTCCCATTAAATGGCTTGATTGGGCTGTTGTATATCAACACTGATGCAGAAGCTTCCACCTGCTTGTTGTTTGAGCACTGGGACAATTGGCGACACCCATTGTTTCGGCCCCTTAACAGGTTCAGTGATACCTTGCTGTATCAGGTTTTGTAGTTCTTTCTCCGCTTGTTCTTCAATGATGAAAGGAATGGAGAACTGCCTTTGTCTCAGTATGAAGAAAGCCCTTTCAAAGCTTAGTTGCCCCATTACCAATTCACATAGATGGTTTAATCTGGCTTGCTCAGTGGCAAACTGCGCATTGCGTACGGCACTCACTTCCAAACCCAGGGACCAATCAATGGTGGCCACTTTAAGGAACCAGTATGAAGTAGTCATGTCAACAAGGTGGAGAGAGGAAATAATGCAGCAATGGGACTCGCTTATGCAGGCGTCCTGAATGAAAGATAGCAAATCCTTTTGGTCAAATGTCTTGGAGATAAAATGCAAAAATCAACCACTTTTACCTAATACTTGTCATATTGCAAGTAAGACCTGTAAGGCCCATTTTGAAAAAACGTATGCTGCCCAATCCTCCGATGTATCATTTGAGGGTAGATAGTTGTAAATTGTGCGGCTTTCAGAGCTCCCTAAGTGAAGTGGAAGATGCTGTAAACCAAAGTGTCAGTGGTAAGGCACCAGGCCCGGATGGTGTCCCAATTGACTTGTTAAAATGCAACACTGACTTTTGGGTTCCACTATTAACAAATGTTTCTAATAACTTAGTGCATTCTTCAGGTCCTGTCACCTAGTTAACATCTATTATAGTTCCTTTATTTAAACAAGCATTTGCAATGCAATAGGTCTTGAATTATTAAAGTTTGAGCTATTGGTGTTGCATTATTTAGCAATGCCAATAGCTCACACTTTAATAATGCGAGATCTATTGCATTTCAAATGCTTGTTTCTTCAGTGGACTCTCGGTTGGCAGAGAAGTGCTGTTGCTAAAGGCAAAAAAGAGATGTTTTGGCTGTCAGCTGACTGGCTCTATAACAGGCGGCTCGAGGAAGATGCATACACAACACGGAAGAGCTGCCAAGAGAGGTCACGTGGGCTTAGTGGGTGAAAGGTCATGTATTGAGTGATTAGGAAAGCAAATCTGGTTTAAGGGTTTGCCCCAATGAAAACAGGAGCCTTTGTCAGCAAGCTGTGCGGGTTATTGAACATTGGAGTATACTTTAGAGTTGCCACTAACTTTAGAGTTGGCAATTAACTACCATCTGGTTAATGGGTTCGGGTTGATGAAATGCAATTGCCGTATTATGGAATTTATGGCGGGGAAAAAGCAAAAGTGTCTAAACAAGCCAGTTTGTGGAGCTCAGTTGAAAAATGTTTCATGTGCTTTGAGAACTTTTCCAGACAAGCGCAGCATAAATCTACCTCAAAATGCACGTTTTATGAGCCTTAATTCATATTACCTTGTAACATGTAGAAAAAGATTCTGAAGCCGGGTTTTGACTTCGTTCGATAAATAGACTAACAGGAGGAGGATGTAACAGATATGTAAATAGTCTGTGACCAACACATTCTGGCTCAGACTTGCTAAAGGTTTAGGCCTGCTCAGCAGCATCGGGTCACGTTTCTCAAGCAAAATCTATTCAGCACTGTAATTTGAACCTTGCGCTGCACTCAAACAAACCCTTTGCTCTATCTCCCGTTAATGTATGCAATCATAGGGCGTTTGGGCAGCCAGCTCTATGACATTGCGTTTTGGCGTTAAGCCATATCTAATAAATTAATGTGATCTGGCTGTGCCACAAACTTTAATGACATGTAAAAAGCAGGCACAAACAAGGAGGCATGCTGTATGTGGACTAACATACCTGCATTTAATATGTGCAAGCTCTGGGAAGCCTATGTCGGCAGCTATGCGCCCTATACATTGCTGCAGTCTCAGTTATGTGTGAGGCCCACTTTGGAGCAGGAGAACCAGGTCGAGCCTTGGCGTGGGCGCAGCCTCCTGTGCTGGACAAAATAACTCCCATCTCCAGGATATCAATAAGAAAAAAAAGGAAACTGTCCCAACCCTGGTACAATGAGAACCTAAGACTATCTAGACAGGAATGTCGTAGACAGAAACAAAGATGGAGAAGAAATTATAAGGTAGAGAATAAAATTGCATACAAAGTGAAACTTGCAAAACATAAAAAATACATTATAAAAGCCAAAACAGACTATTTTACTAAACAAATAAAAAATGCCTGTGATACCAATAAAACTCTATTTTCGGTGATCAACAGACTGATTAAACCTAATAAGGTCAGCCATATGGAATCAAGTCAGGATTTTTGTAACTTGCTAGTGAACTTCTTTCAAAAAATGGTGATTAACATCTATGACAATTTCACAAGTATTAATATTCTGAGCAAGTATAAATCCAACCCCAAGAAAGATATAACTAGCTTTTCAGAATTTAAAAATCCCTTTGATGAACAACTAATAGACCTTATTTTATCTATTAAGTATGGCTCTCCATATGACCCCTGCCCGCCCAGCATAATGCATCTGATACCTACACAATTAGCAGGGTATCTGGGCTCTATCATTAATACAGTATTTGTCAGTGGAATTTTTCCCACTCAATGGAAACGTACCTCAATTCTTCCTCTTTTAAAGAAAGACAATCTTGATAGCTCAGAACCCGGTAACTATCGCCCCATTGCAAGATTAGCCTTTGCTGCCAAGTGCATTAAAAATTTAATGAACAAACAAATTACTGAACACATTGAATCTAATTTTTTATTAGACGAAACACAACACGGATTCAGGAAGCATCATAGCACTGAGTCGGCCTTAATTACTGCCACTGAAGATATCACGTCAATTTTAGACGGAGGAGGAACGGCCGCGCTGGTGCTGCTTGATCTCTCGGTGGCCTTCGATATGGTCAGCCATGAAATCTTGGCTGTCCGTATGCAGGAAGCAGAAATAAAAGGCACTGCACTTGAACTCTTAAAATCCGTTCTAAACAATCGGCAACTAAATGTAGCAATGGGCTCAGTAACCTCTAAACAGTTTTCCTTACCATGTGGAGTTCCGCAGAGCTCTGCCCTGAGTCCCACACTTTTTAATCTATATGTAGCGCCACTTGCCTTGATAATAAAAAATGCAGGATTTGTCCTAACTTCCTATGCTGATGACACACAGATTGTGGTGTCTCTAACAAATGGAGAAAAGCACCCGGGCGAGGCCTTTAAGATCTGTATGAAGAATGTGAGTGACTGGATGGACATCAACTGTTTGAAGTTGAAAGCGTTTAAAACAGAGGTTATCATCTTTGGTGATAAACCCTCCCTGTGGACACCTGACTGGTGGCCACCTGCACTCGATGTGCTACCGGTACCCGCCACTAAAACTAAGGATCTGGGCATTGTTATTGATAAAGAACTCAAATTTAAGGCCCAAGTCAGTAAAGTCACAGCCATCTCCTTCTGTGCTATAAGATTAAATAATAAAATTAAGCAATACATACCAGAGGATCTCCTCAAAACAGTGAGTCTGGCTTTAGTCCTCTCCCGCCTAGATTACTGTAATAGCCTTTAGCTTACCATCAATTCAGGCCTGATCAACGGGCTTCAGATTGTACAAAATGCGGCGGCACGCCTCATCCTAAAAATCCCTAAAAATGTCTCAGCAAGAGAAGCCATAAAAAAATTACACTGGCTTCCAGTCAGGCAGAGATGTAAGTTTAAAGTCTTATGCCAGGCTTTTAAATCATTACACAATCTGGGACCAACACATTTTAGGAACAAATTAAAATGGTATGTTCCCAATAGTACCCTACGGTCTGGAACAGCCAGGAACATGGCAATTACCCCCTTCAAGAAGGCTACCTGTGAAGGCAGGAGCCTCTTTAGATCAGCAGCAATGCTGTGGAATACATTACCCATTACTTTAAAAACAGCACCCTCTTTGATCAATTTTAGAAAAGGTTTGAAAACTTGGTTGTTCACACAAACCATGTGAATCGTTCAACATGACTGCTGTTCTGTACTAGTGTTCTTACTGTTCTTAGATCATGAATAGCGCCAAGATGCCTCCGGGAATGAGTTGCGCTTTATAAATTTTAATTCAATCCAACTCAATTGTGCGTAAATCACTTACACATCGCTCACAGCAAGAACCAGGACTCTTTTACTCCTTGCTCAAAACGGCTTGTCTGGAATGAAGAGGAGCCTATGCATCCAGCCGCAAACACCAGTCCCGTACTGTAGAGGATATGACTTTATGGCCAGACTAGTTACCGGTTTATGAGCTGAGCGAACTGGGTTCGAGTCTCGGCAGCACCTCAACATTCTGTGATTCTGGGCGAATTACAATCTTATTGTTTTAAAAAAGGCAATTACTGAAATATTTGATTTCGAGTTCAGAATGACTTCCCTCATCTGATGCCGAACATAAAATGCCTACATCTGCTAAAAGCAGCACCATGGTGGACGGAAGACCATATGGCGTAACAGCCAGAGCTGCCACGAAACAAATGTCGAGAGATGAGCCTGCGTGTCCCTAAATGTCGCCTCAAAGTTTTGTTGTCAAGGTGAACAGTGCGATTTAATCCAGTGGTGCGTGCGCACCACAGAGGAGCGGGAATCAAAACCAGTGGTGCGCGTGCACCACAGAGGAGCGGGTGCGAGGGAGCCTGTTGTCTGTGCCGCGCTGATGCACGTAACAGACACCAACGGGAATGGGCGGGGCAAAGGCGGGACATGCGCCTGTCTTTTCCCAATTGCGACCCATTTTTTTAAAAAAAACACGCTAAAGCCAATGGCAGCAGGCGAAAGCCTGACCACACGCACGAGCGTGTGGTCAGCTTTCAGAACCCCATACAAGAGGACTCGCGCTGCGCAAGTAGTGGTGCGCACTGCAATGCTAAGCGCAAGACCTAAAAAGGGGACTTGTCCCTCACTGGATGTTATAGGCCCATATCATTAGTTGATTCTACGTCTAAAATTCTTGGGAGGGTAATCTATAACAGAATCAGAGATTTGGACTGCAAAGAATCCATTTTATAACCCTGTCAGTATGGTTATAGGAATAAAATCGGGACGATCGAGCAATGTTTGAATCTTAATTTGGTCCTGGGCAAATACACTGTACCCATACAAACCCCTCTATATTTGGCATTGATGGACCTGACCTCAGCATTTAACTGTGTCAATAGATCTAAATTATGACAAATGGTTATTTTACGTGGTCTGGGTGAAGCACTTGTGCACTTGCTAGCATTTTTGCACAACAGCATGAAAGCCAAGGTTAGAATTAGCATGCAGGGTGAGGTCTCCGGCAACATATATATTCACTGTGGTGTGTGTCAGGGGTGTGTGTTAGCCCCTCTTCTGTTTATTTTATATATTAATGAGCGCCATCCCTTTTTAACAAAAATTACTTCTGATGTACGGCAAGTTAAAAGCAAACTGCTGGCAACACTCCTTTATGTGAATCATGCAGTGCTTATGGCACGTACGCCAAAGGTTCTGAGTCTGTTGGTGGTTGCTTTGCTTTTGAGGACTGCATTCTTGCTTAAGATTAATGTAGAAACTATGCAAAGTCGCACATTAGGTCTGTGGGCCCAAAGTGTAAACAGCTACTTATTTTATCTGCAGGCGGCAATTGTTTGAGCAGCACAAGCATTTTCTCTTATCTAGGGGTCACATTTTCTGCCACAGGGTTGTGGACCTGAAATATTGTGGATGTTAAAGCTGTCTAGGGCAATCGGTTCTCTGTGTAGTCTGCCGCAATCAGTGTGTGTGTGGGGGGGGGGGGGCGGTTATCTTGCCCCTTCGTTACCAGATATATAAGTCACAGTGTATTCCTATTGCAATGTATGGGCTGAAGTGTGGGGTATTTCGCAATATGAGTCTATTCAGGGCAAAGACAATCGGTTTTGTAGGAAACTCCTCTCAGCCCCTATATCTTTTTCACACTTTATTTGCCACAAATAGCTTGGACTGTCTTACATAATTGATCTAATTAAAGTATGGCCCCCCTTACTTATGGCTCCTCATTTGTAAAAACGAGGAGGCTTCTCTGTCAAGAGAAATTATAATGGATTGTCTCTCTTGCAACAGAGGCCTCCAAATCCCCTGGCTGGCTCACATTCATTCTGAATATTGTAAAATTGGTCTACAACAGCTTATATGGTCCAAGCAACTTGCAAAAATCTAAATAAATAGGATGGCAACAAGCACTGCTCAACTATGAGAATCTACAGAGGAATAGGGAAGCCAAAGGGAAATTTAATATGTCCACCTATCTCAGTCAGTTCCCATCAGATTGCCCCACTAATTATCTCTGGTGTGCAAGGTGATGCTGGGAACGCTGCTTACCTTTCCGTTTTAGAACTGACACAGCAACATTTTTATTATGCTTCCCGATGGGTTTTAAGAGGAACCTTGATGCTAGTCGCTGCCCTTGCGACGCTGCACCCAACTTTCTTTTGAAGATGTTATGAAAGATACCCAAGACATAGTTCAATCCTGTTTAAAATAAGAAGTATTATAACAATAGACAATATAGAGTAGCTTTTGAACTATTATTACAAATGTCTGATGATGAAATCATTTTGCACATTGACTCCATTTTAGGCTCGGCTGTACATGCCCGTAGTATCATGTGTGTATACTCACACTGCTCTTATTGTCATATTTTATTTATCTTAATTGCTGCTATTCATTCATTTTAGCTATTCATTGTTTTTATCATATGTTTTATTGTTTTTGGAGTGTATGTTATTTTTATGGGTTCTTTTGCATCCAAATAAAGTTCAAATTGATTGATTGATTTATTGATTGGGGTACTAAAATGTTCTGCAATTGGTTTAATGGTTTTGTCTACGCAGAGTCAGATTTGTAATTTTTTTCTTTTTCTGAGTGCCTTGGAATAATGTGAGAAAAAGTCGCTCAGTATCTGCTTGATTACTGATGTATATTGTGCCAATAATCTGGCTCCAAACATTCAAATATCCTAGTTTGATTGCTGACTTGAAAGCTCAGAAGACAAGCAATGTCTGAGGCTACCTCCACAATGTACAGCTCTGTCTTGAGCAAGTGTTCATCATGTGTTAGATGAGGAGGGAAGGTACCAAGAAGGCATGTGTGCGGGTTTGTTGATCCATAGACATACATATCTACATTAGTCACTTGGAGATTTGTCTTGTGGGGTAATTTGAGAAAGTCAGTATCGGTCATTATTTTGATAGGAGCGTCTGTGTATATTAAGAGCTGAAAGAGCACTTCATTTTACATTTAGATTGATACTGAGTTTGTTTATTTTGATAGTAGAGCATGTGATTACCCATCTTCAGTGGCGACGCTGCCTCTGATAGAGAAAGCCTTATTTTTAGGACTCGGCCTGGCGAAAGCAGCGCATGCGCAGCACTGCCATGCAGAGGCCTTTTGGAATCGATACGATTTCAGCGTGCATGCAGGGAGACAAACGAGACAGAAGATGTGCACGCAGGGATTGGATGCTTTACTGGCGGCGTGATACACTGGGGACTTTTTTTTCCGCCGCCAGTAAAGGCAGTCCCCGTGTGCACATCTTCTGTCCGTCCCATGACGGGCCGCGCTTGTTGTCTCTTCTCTTCCATCTCAGTCTCCTTTTATCTCACTTTCCTTAGGTCACACCCCCTCCTCCAGTTTTTGCCTCTCTTCTGTTTCCACTCATCTCCCTCCTTTCTTACCTTCCTTTTCTCCTCCTCTTTCTCTGGTTTCTCCGCCTCAGCGCCATGTCTTCTTCGGACTCTCTCCTCCAGCCTCCGCTGTCTCCATTCTCACTTTCTCTCTCATCTCCCCTCCCCTCCTCCCTTTTTTCTCTGTATTCTTTCGTTTCTCTTCTCCTCGTCCCTTTGTCTTTCCTTCTTTCCTCTTTCTAACTCCTCACCCTCGTACATCTCTCTCTCTCGCCCCTTATTCAAAGTCAACATAAAAGTCCTGTGTCCCGTGGTGCCCCGTGGGCTGTGAAGCGGCATCTTATGTTTATTAGACTCTTTCCACGAGCTCCAGAAGCCCTCCGTGTCTGACTTGTAGATCGAGCAGATCACTTCTCTCGATAAAGAATGTCATTCTTTGCAACACGGATAACCTCAGCAAACATTAACAGATTGTGTCAAAGCTCTTCAAATGCTCATTGCTAAGAGTGTTTACTCTGTGCCAAGCCAAACAATTACAGTCATACATATTACTCCCTCCTTTGCGATAAGGATGACTAACGCAAGGGGGTTCTGCATCACCATAGACCTGATAGCTATCATTTCGGTGTCCACCTCCAACAATGAATTTGGGGTACCAGCAGCTAACTTATCAACTATAGTGGACAAGTTTCTAATTTTGACATCATTCAAAACTTCTCCTACAGAAGGAATCATGGCCCCAAATATGCCTCCAACTATTTCAGAACCACTGCTGCTTTGTTTGGTCCTAACTATTGATCACCACACTGGATCATCCAGGTGCTGTCCATGATGAATCTTCAGGTACACTCTTGCCAAATAACATGTGCCAAACCACCCTCAGGCAATGTAAAATGTGCGTGTTTCCCACAAACATAATAAACTTTAGGAATAACAGGATCCTGACCTCCCATGAATAAAGGCCAATTTACACCATATGCAATAATGTGATCACAATCACTCTTTCTCATACATTTAATGTGAACTATGATTTTACCTCTTAGCACACATAATTTTCCCTTGTGTTTCCAATCTAAAGTTAGTGCAGGCATAAGTCCTGACTCTTGATGTCTAATTCTTCTTTAGCCCACTTATTTCTATAGCTGTGATCCTTTCCTATTTTCCATCTGGCATCCATTGCCAATCTCCTGTCTTCTACAGACTTTAGACATTTCTTCTCAACCTCAATTAGGAACAAGTTAAATTATGCCTATGAGCATAAGCAGTATCTAATGTTGCAATGGGTTTAAGGAAACAATCAGCTGAATCCATTTCTTTAGCACTGGGGTAATGATTTGCATGTTGAAACATGGGGACTTCAGAAAGCACTAGATCATAATTCAAGAAATAATACTGAAAATGAGCCTGTCCATATTAAAGGCACATTAAAAGGCTACATGTACTACGATATGTAAGAGGAATGTGATGATAGATAATCCCTTCTGCAGCTGACACAGGTAACTGCATACATACATAACACCCTTTCATAGTGGCTTAAAGCAACTTTAAAAAAGTGTTTGTGGGAAAATCTCCTCTCGATGAATCTACATGTAATTACTTAAAATCAAATGTATGCAAACTACTATCAGTAGGAATTGGGGTTCTAGAAGTAGTCTTAGATCTAATTTTAACTAAATTGGGAAATTTAATCCTATAAACACAATAATTAGTCCTACAACTATAGCTGTCAGTACACCTGCTAATATAAGCCTGTGTCTATTATGATTTTTAGTTTCCATGACTTTACTAGAATCATACTGTTGAGTAGAAATTAGCAGTAAACAGATTTCTTCTGTATGTTTCTACTTGTCCAAATGGCAAAAAAAAGTTCATGAATCATATGCTGAAGTTATTTGCAATATCTTTGTGAGTTTTCCCTAACGTTACTCGAACATCATTTTCTAAATGACAACATTACTCTCCTTCTGTAGCCTAGGGAATCTTCTAAATTTTTTATAACAAAGTTGATTTAATTGTCTCTAATGACAAAACAGATCAAAGTTCAGTTTAGAAACCATGCCAGTGGCAACTCGGGTCATTCTACTCAATGGCAAAGCACAGTTCGGCAACAAACTCAAATTCACTGAGATTCAACTGGGATCTCACTATTATACTCCAAATCGCAAGATCCCCTTTCGCTGTATTTTGCCATAAAGTATGTTCATTCAGGGGATGAGTAGCTCTGACTCTAGCTCTTTTTGATCTCCTGAGTTCAGATATTTCTTCCTCACACTTACTCGAAATCCTTCAAATCCTCAGGAATGCTACGAAGTCTCATTAACACAAGAGGCAAAGCATTAGGTCACTTCAGAGATGCTGATGCACACACTTTGGCCAACCTGGATTTCAATGTTCTGTTCACCGGTTCCACAATGCCTGAAGCTTCAGACTGATAACTACAATGTAGTCTTTGCTCCACTTGTAATGCTGCACACAACATTTTCAGGACCTTATTATTTAAATTAGTTACTCGGTCTGACTCAACAATAACTTAGCTACTATGAGGCTATCATTTCTCCTGGTTGGGTACATTTCAACCCAACATGAGAAGATACACACAATCACCAGGACATTACTCAGCCTGTTACACACAGACATCTTGATGAAGTCCAGGTGCATCCTGTTGAATGGCTCTCCTGATCTCCCTATATGGTGTAATGTCACTGTGGTTCTTTTCCCTACATTCATCTGCTGGCACACAATACATCTGTGATACAATCCTTAAGCCTTCAATCTGAATCGGGGGTTACTCTAGTTATGTTAGAACAATCTGACTATTGCATCGCTCCCAACATGTGAGGGACCATGAAAATGTCTAGCCATTGGGATCAGCAAGCTATCTGGCAATACAGGTCTTCCATCTGATGAAACCCAAATATCATCCTCTCTTTTAACACAACCTGCTCTGACCCTACCCTGCTGTCCTGCCTCTGGTACTTATTCCTGCAAACTTTTCACTTCCTTTTTTTTTAAGTATCAGCTGCTGTTAACAAAAGGTTGTAATTGGTGTCATCCTCAGATACATTTACATATTCTCCATTAAATGTGCAGGACCCATGAGCACAATATCATGCAACCTCATCAGCATATCAGTTGCCAACTGTTACATAGTCATCGCCACTTCAGTGGGACGAACACTTTACAGCAACAATTTTGGTCTGCAACTGCAATGCCTGCAGCAATCTCATGCTGATGACATCTTGAATCCCCTCTGTGACCATACCTGTTCAAAGTAATGAACGACATCAAAACCACATTGACTATCAGTAAAAATAGTCATTCTCAGTTGTTCTGAAACACAGCAAGTCTGGTAAGAGCAATCAGTGCAGCCACTTGTGCAGAAGACACACCTTGAAGCTAAGAGACTCTCAATATCTCCGTGACTGTACAGACTGCACAGGCAGCTCTCAGGGTTCTTCCATCGTCTCTTAGGCAGGACATATCCACAAACAGTATGTTATCCGACTTTGCCAGTTGCTCAACTTGAATATTTAGCCTTGGCTTGGTGCATAGTTCTGTGACATCGAGGCAGTCATGCTCTTCCTGTACATTGTCAGGCAAAGGTAACAGTGTAGCAGGATTCAAAGAAGCACACCTCTTGAGGGTAATGTTTTCTGCGGCAAGTATAATTTGTTCATTTTTGGTTAAGCAATTTTTAGGCAAGTGCTGAGTGCATATACTCGTCAGCAAAATCTCTACAGATTTGGGGACCATAACAGTAAGAGGGTGTCCCATGACAATACTTTCACATCATACAATGCTGATACCTACCACTGTTACAGCTTTAATACATTCAGGCAGTCCTTAGGCTACAGGATCAACAGTAGCAGAAAATAAATCCACAGATCTTCGTGCATCCCCATGCATCTGTGTAAGCACTTAGAGAGCACAGCCCTCCATCTCACTGTAGAAAAGCATAAACACTTTGTTATAATCAAGCATTCTTAGTGCCAGGGCACAACAGAGACTTTCTCTCAGCTCTATGAAGGCAATCAAACAGTCAGTATCCCATGGTACCAGATCCGATGCATCCTTGTGTTTCAACCACTGTAAAGGCTTGGTCGCTGAGGAAAAGTTGGGTATCCACTGTCGACTGTAGCCCACCATCCCCTAAAACATCCTGACTTCTCTTTGGGTGGTTGGTGGGTCAGTTTCAGAATCGCCGAATTTCTTTCTTGCGACACCGTCATCGCTCCCTTCTCAATGTGATGTCCGAGATACAGAACTTCTCTTTGACAATACTGCAGCTTGCTCAGAGACACTTTATGTCCATTCTCAGTCAAGTGGTTTGACAATGCAGGGGTGTCTTATTTATAAGCTTCCTGAGTATGTAATGCCACTAGCAGATCATCTATATTCTGCACTAATACAGAGTTACAGAGCCTCAAGGTTCCTTTTAGGGATCTGATTAAACATTCACAGCTCTATTTACCCCTATGGGACTCACAGCATGCCAAAACACAGTTCTGGAACCAGAAAGCGAAAAGGTATTGGCTGTCCTCATGCAAGGGTATAGAGAAGAATGCCTAGCACAAGTTAATCGCAGTAAACCACTCGTCCTATGGTGCTGAATCTGTGATTTTATTTCAGATTCCATGTGAGGATAACAGGGAACAACAATGTTATTAATTTTTCTCTGGTCCTGCACGATGCACCACTAAGCTTCTACGTGCCCATGATGGGGGAGTTACACGGACTCCCCATTATCTCTTCCAAAATGATTTGTTGTATCAGACTCAATCACCGAGGGTAATACCAGCCCTCTTTTCAGGAGTCAAATTGTACAGAGGCATTAGACTTAACATTTACATGGACAGGCTCAACTCCTGAACAACTTATGAGATGTATGTCCATTCCTAAGAAGTTCCAGAATTCTGTCTTCACTGAATCTCTGAGATCCGGTGGTAAATCATCAGTTCTAATCAAACGGTACAGTCCAATGTTTGGCCCTTGACTCGCCAATTTAAAATCAACGTCTTTGTCATAAGTCTGACACTTTACAACTGCAATAAATGATGCAATTTAGCTGTCATAGCAAATCATGTCCCAAAAGATTTGCAGGATTAGAATCACACACCACAAACTGGTGGCTCTCTTCAAAGGACCCTATTTTAATAAGCACGTTTTGTGTTAAAGGGTTTGTCATTTGTTTATTTGCAACTCCTAGAACTTTGATTCTTTTTCCTGAGAGGGGTAGATTTGGAACTTCCACTGTTCTAACAGTGGAATGGGTAGCACCAGTATTGATCAAAAATGATATGGAATGGCCATTTACTTCAAACTTCAACTAATTGACCACTCTGGTCTACCTCAAAGACTGTGCCAAGCACATAGTCTTCCTCCTCCCTCAGGTAACATCACTGTGACAAATCAGAGCTGTAACCCTCAAGTGAGTCAGACACAGGAAATTGCTGGAACTGATTTTGGTTCTGGAAGGAATTCTGATTAAAATGCAGGTCCTGATTTGTGTTAAATCTGGGACCATTTTACGTTTTGCTGAGGAATCAGGACTTGAGGAACTTGCTTCACTGGAACTTGTTGCATTTTATGACTTTGCATTCTCTGTCTTGGCACATTCTGTGACTGTGCACTATTAAGAACCTGTGTCTGCCCAAACCCTGAATTCTGCACCTGATTTTCATTCATTATTCTGTTGGGATTAAGAAGACATTCCCGCTTCCAGTGCCCTAACTTGTTACAATAATGATATGGATTCAATGTTTTCAATGTGACCTCATCAATCCCAAATCCCACAAATCGTGACGTATAAGGTTGCATCTAAAGTGCACTGCTCCAGTATGCTAGTTCTTCCTTGCCTTTAATAACTGGTAGAAGTTAGGTACAGTAAAACACATCTTTATTTGTGTTGGTACATTCAACTGTCCATGCACAATCCAAGATATAAATCAGTTCTCAATTTGCTTCTGCATCTGGTGTTATTGGGAGACTCAGAAAGGACACACACAAACACATGTCCGTACTCTGTGCCGTCCAAGTCTCAACAACCCTTCCTGTGGCAAGCACGTGCACCTCCTCCGAAGAGACAAAAATCGTCCTCGCATCAGGACACAGCACAACCGGAAGTCAGACAGTTCGTAGAATAAACAGCCGGATCAAAGTGACTAGATCTCAACTTACAAGCATTTGTTGCTAGACATGATTTGCCTAGCTTGAGATTTTGACAAACTGTTTGTATAGCTCATGAAATGGTTGCACCAACATCAGTTGCTATGCTTACTGGCTTTGTCAAACCCAAAGGTCAGTGTGTGTCCTGACACAAAATCCCATTGATTTTAGACGGATCCAGAAATTCACAGACTCAGAAGGCAGGTATATCATATTGGGGGTGTCCATTGGGATCACTGACAGAATATCAGAAACACAAATATCGTGTGGACAGAATATCATGTCGACCAAAATATCGAGAAGGTAAGTGCAAATAGGATTATACATCCAATATTCTTAACTCCACATCTACTTACCTTGAAGATATATATGTCAAATTACATATATGTGGAGCTATTTATAGTAAAACTTTGCTCACTTTTAGAAACATACCTTCATAATATTTTTGTCCTCGATATTCTTCACACGATATTTTGTCCACATGATATGTTTTCTCTGTGTGAGAAACTATCGTCATACGAGGACGGGGACTCCCTTTTTTCTACCACCTTCTGTCCTCTTTCTTCCAAGGACCATTAAGAGTTAACGAAGGCCACTCCCTCCCTTTCACAGGAAACCAACGAACAACACGATGAGAGGAGGAACCACCCAGAGGGGGCGGGACGACCAGCCTTAAGGGGACGGACGTCGGAAACGAGGACGGGCTGTAAGCGGAACCCGGAAGACGCCGAGGGTCCAGAGACGGAGCAGCGGAAGGACGAGGAGCGACTTGAGGAACCGCCGGAGACGAAGTTGCGGGAAACATCACAGTACGAAGAAGACGTGGGTGAAACCGAGGCAGTTGAGGAGGAAGGCGAGCGGTGGTCCGAAGACTGGTGGACGCCCCCGGAGGACGCTGAGAAGCCGCCGCAACTCCGGAGAGTTGCGGCAGACGCGGTGAGTGGTCAGCCAGAGGCAGGAGTGGGGGAGGAAAGGTGTCTCTGGGCTAGGCAATGAACTTACACCCCAACCCTGCATGCTCCCGCACTGAAACGCCCATACCCTCAGATTGCCTCGTTGGAAAGGAAGGGTCGGAGAGTAGGTCTCTACGAAAAGAATATAGCCCTGCAGGTTTCTGTTGTTATCCCTAATTTTATTTAGCATCCTACCCTGTGAAGTCCTCTTGTTTTGGGCGTTGCATATAGCTCACTCGTTTATCACGGCCAGGGCAGGGATCCCTACGTTAGCACTCAAGAGGAAAGAATATCCTCAGTAGTTTTTCTTTGGGTTGTAACTGACCCTCGGGAGCAGAAGATTCACCCATCCTTGATTGTTTTTTTTTCCTCCATTCGACACTCTTAAACACTCCGGGTGTGGTGATGGTATAACTAGGGTCAACGTACAGCAGTCCTCTGACTGCTTTTTTCTCTTTCCTCTTTTCGAGACCCTCCGGAACGGCTAGCATCATCCCAACCTCCTGGAGAGATGTAGAGAGAAGAGAAGAGCGAGAACTGACCACCAAAACTCCACCATAACAACCACTCAACCGATTCTGACGTTGGAAGATCACTGATCCATATATCTTTTGTGTAATTACTCAATAAAACTTCAACATTCAACCCCCACTGCGGCCTCCTAGTTTCCATTTCCGCCCATCCCTCCGACACTCTGATATTGTATCTGCACACCGTCCATTCATTACAGGAAATGGGTACTAGTTAATACATATGCCTGAATGTGAAATTCTTTGATGCTGTCTCCAGTGTTCTGATACGATTTTAGTAGAAATAGCAGTGCGGAGAGGTGACTTTAGTTTAATGTTGAAGTCAGAACTAGTGAGATCCTGTGGGAGAGGCTTCCCAAATATATCATTGTTGCAGAAATATCACAAGTTGGCTGAGTGTGAGTTTGCATTCCTGGGGCAATTTGTATTGGCCAGACAATATGGAGAGGGTGAGAAACCCGGTAGAACGCTGGCCTGGCTGCTGGAGAGAGACAAACATAGCAATCATGTACTGCAAATGGAGGGAGAAAGGGGGCAATAAGTAGATAGTGAAGATAGGTGAATTTGTTCAATACTGTCAGCGTATCTATACTTCACAAGTAGAGGAGGCTTCAAAACCAATTGAAAAAAATGTTCTTGTTTAGATTTCATTGGTATGGTTAAATGACTGCCACAGACATATTTTGAGTGAACCAATATTATTAGAGATAAATTCTGCAACAAAGGGCCTACTGGGAAGGAAAGCACCAGGATCATATGGCTTGAAATGTGAGTTCTCTAAAACCTGCAAAGATCTGTAAGTGCCACATTTGCCTGATGTCTATACTGAAGCCATGCAAGACATTGGGCTCCTCTCCTCGCTATAAGAGGCTTTTTTCCGGTTTTCCCAAAACAGGGCAGGGATCACAATACATGCACATCATATCGCCTGCTGTCCAACAAGACACTAACAAAATGATTGCAAATCCTTTATCCTTGCTGATGAATGCTATGGTCTTCCCTGGTCAATCAGGCTTTGTTTCATGCAGCTCCACTGCAGTCAATCTCCATACTATATTTGCTGTATTACATCAGCTAAACCCGGAACTTGAGGCTTCAAAAGTGCATTTGGTCACTAAAAAAGCCTTTAATTCCTTGGAGTGGCCCTTTCTGATGGTCACACTTTGCACATACGGCATGGGTGAATACGCCTACTTTTATAGTTGATAGCTCTGCTATAAACTGAGTCGTGACAAAGAGTTTGCTCAAATGGTCTAACCTCAGATATGCCCACAGTGGACCGGGGCATTAGGCAGGACTGCGCCTTCTTAACTCTGCTTTTTGTTCTGGCCATGGCTAGCTTGACAATTGTGAAAACATCACATACCCAGGCCTCTATTTTCACATACATCATCTATTGCTGTCCATGTACGCTGAGGATATTATATAATTTGTTTGACAGTCTGGCAATAATCTCTTGGATAACATAAGGAAGATTATCAGATTCAGCAGATACTCTATCATATCTATCAATTAGAAGGGGCGTGGCAGAGCCAGCCAAGATGGTTGACTTGAGCCTTTGAAACTCCATCGCCTTGCCCGCACATCTATAATCTTCCAGCCTGGGAACACCACTCAAAGACCACCGGGGTATGCCCATAATAGCCCTGGGTCCCAGCCGCTGTTGCCTTCTCTGCTGCTGCTCCGTGGAGGTCACGGGCTGTATTTAAAATGGAGGGACTGGACCGAGACCAGGCCGCATAGATCTAGTGCTGAGGAAGGCAGGGACCACCAGCTGGCTGCGGAGCCCACTTCCTGCTGGTCCCTACCATGACCTGCCTTGTGGTGCCAAGCCCTGAGGCCATGGACCTCAGCAGAGTAGGCTCTGGGACCAAAGGCAGCCTGACAGAAAACAGGTGAGCTGTGGGGCGGTGCCCACACCTGCGGCACCTGAGGTACAGGAGGTCCCTCATCTCCTCCTGCATACTGGTCCTCAGATTGGTGGACCCCTCTTGACTGTTTGAGAAGGCACCCACCCCAGTGGAGAGGATTGCTGGTTGCCCCGGGAGACCCGCTTGGGTTCCATCGGGACGGAGTCCTCACCGGCGGCCCAAATCACTGCAACCGCCTATTCCTGCACCTTGGATCCCACAAGGATCAGCCCTGAGACCTCCCCTTGATTCCCCACAAATAGGGAACCTCTCGAGCACCTACTACCATTTACTGCAGTCAAAGGGCACTCCTTTGAGACTGTGCAGTGAGCCAGTTCTTGAAGGCCATATTGCCATCAACTCCTCGCTTGCTTCAATACCCTCCAGAGGCAGCCAAGCACCCACCTCTCATCTTCCCCAGTGGCTCTAGCTCCCAAGACATCATACGAGCCTCCACATCTGTCGCTACTCTGAAGAGACTTTACCGCCCCCGTTTGTCCCTATCCATTTTGGAATGTTGCATTCAACACCTCAAGCAATACAGTATACACAGCAGCAAAGCACTGGAGGTCACCTCCAATACTGTGATTGTGCTACCAGCTGCACCCTTCTCACAATAGAGGTGAGGATCAGAGACCTTGCACACCCAACATCAACTTGCAATGTTGGGTCTTCTCCCTGCCTACTTGTCAGCCCTCTTGCCTGTGAAACAAACATCCCTGACATCGCACGGCATGGGCAGGCTCCGATTGGCTGCAGCTTCTGCACCGGCTTAGACCCAGACTACAGAACATCCAACCAGCGCCATTCGGACACTGTGCTCAGTTGGCGCCCACGGCGTATAAACTGGACTTAGTGTTCGCTGCCATAGAGAATTTGCATGTCACAATGAGGAAGCATTTCTATGCACTAGCCTCAGATTTCTGCTTCTTACGTGATGACTACCGCAAACTCACCGACAAGGTAATTGACAAAGAGAAACAGCTGGCCACCCTGCATCCGATCGTTATGGACACCCAACGAACCATCCAGGAGCTGCAGGACCGTATCCACCACCCAAAGCCGACGACCTCGAAGGTAGATCCTGCAGAAGCAATGTGCGTATTATAGAAATGACGGAGGCCGCCCCCTACCAGGCTAACGCCCTGGCTCATGCTGGTGAAACCCCTCCATTTCAAACATAGAGATATGATCCTTAGTGTGGCACCACTCAAGTTGAAAGACAAAGTGGTCATGCTTTTTCTTGATTATATCAGGGCAGGTCATCAAAAACAATCGTCAGTTCCTGCGAGTTAAGCGCCGGCTGTGCCAACACGGGACCCAGTACGTGATCCTATTTTCGGCTCGCCTGAAGGTCATCATGACTGCCACCACTCATTTTTTTTACTGATCTGAAGTAAGCATGGGACCAGGTGGAACAACAATATGGTCTGGTGCAACGTATTTAAAATGGTGATGCAGGGTCACAGCATACAACAGGTAGCAGGAGTCCGCAAAACACTAGATAACAAAATACAGGCTTCTGAGTAAGTAAGCAGATCGGGACCCATAGAAGCTCCCACAGTTAATTGCAGCAAATACAGTCTAACCACTCATAAGGAAGGGCCCCTGGTATAAATATAAGGCAGAGAAAGCAGGGGAACAATCAAGAAACAATCAAAGAAAACACTCTGCCTAAGGAATTTTTTATATAGTGTAATGCGTCACGGATATATGCAAAACAGTCCTGAGTAGGGTACCTTTCACATTAATAGTACAAAAAGCTTGTGAATTAAGGATATCATATTTATTTAAGTTATTTTATCACCATAGTAGAAAAAACATAAAAGACAAAAAATATTCATGGACTATACCACACATCCCAAGCTGCACACACACACCCTTTCAGACAGACAAGCAGACACAGACTCAAACAATCTCAGACATTCCATCAAGTGACAATATATTAAATAGTGCCAAACACAGTCGTATGGTCCAGAATAAGGTTGACATCATATAGAAGCATCAGACAATGCCGGATGATGTGGAAGATCCAGGCTTAGTTGATTATTAATATATAGCACTGATACAATCCATATTTCGGTTTCTTCACCAAAGAATAGATGCAAGCAAAAGAAGCACTGGGGCAAATACAGCCTATGCAGAGCTGTTAGAATGCTTTAGTTGATTCAGTTTTACTGCTCATGCAGCTAAAGTTCATCAAGCGGGGGACAAGTCAGGCCGACTCTTAACCTGGCTTGCACGACAGTACACCAGCCCAGCTCAAATCTTCAAACTTCTTTCATCCACAGGTACCCCTGTTCATTCCCAGGAGGCTATATTAAAACAGTTTTACACCTTTTATTCCATGCTGTATCGGGCCCCAGCTGTTCTTGCAGAAGACCACTCAACTGCCTTTCTTGGATATGTCACACTACCCTGTATCCCACTGCATCCAAACACACTTTAAACTGCCAAATAACTTCTGAGGACATATTGCAGGCACTCAGGGACCTATCGCATAATAAAACCCCAGGTCTTAAGGGTATACTGCCTAAACATTACAGCACTTTTTTCTCGCTACTCACACCCAAACTCGCTGACACGTACTAAGCGGTATTTGCCTTGGGCGAACTCCTGCCATCGTTCCGGGAATCTCTTTTGGTTTCAATCCTGAATCATGGCAGAACACCGGTCCAACCCTCATCGTATCGACCAATTGCCATTCTGGGTGCTGATGGTAAGATATTAGTGGACCGCTATGTTCGGATACTCCCAGACCTCATACACATAGATCAAAATGGATTTCTCCAGGAGCATAGTACTTCGCAAAACATACACCGGGTGTTCCACATACAAGGCATTACCCTGAGGGCGGCTTGTCTAGTTTTAGACCTGAAGAAGGTGTTCGGTTCACTGGCATGGAATTACCTTTTCCAGGTCCTGATCGAATTTGGTGTCGATCCCCGTCTTCTTGCATAAATATGCCCCCTTTATACCAAACTGACCTCCCGGGTCCATTTGAGCCGTCCCATCTCTGCCCCATTCCCTGTGGGTAGGGGAACCAGATAGGGCTTCCCATTTCTCCACTGCTCTTCTCCCTCGCATTGGTGCCATTGGCTATCTGCTTACGATGGGAGGGCACTGACTGAGGGATTCCCCTGGAGGACAGGACGCGTGCGGTGTTCCTGTACACAGATGATCTCTTCCTTTATGTGAAGGACAACACTCAGATTTCACCCCTATACGCACAATACTTGATGAGTTCGCACTAGCTGCAGGACTCCATGTCAACTTGGACAAATCAGTGATACATCCCCTCTATCCTGACCAGCCACCTCGGTTCATTACCTTGGGCTCCACGCCATTACATTGGCATAGCACAGCTACGCACTACTGGGAACCTGCCTATACCATACCTCCTCGGATATAATTGACGGAGGGTGGCATTGCAAGATATTAAAGCACAAATGCAATTCTGTCATTTATTACTTCTTGACCCGATAGGGAAAATTTCCCTGGTGAAAATGATAATACTATCCCGCCTACTTTACTACTTTGCCATCCTCCCTGTGATCCTGCCTTATTCCTTCTTTCAAGAGCTTACTTCCACACTAGGCGATCTTATCTGGGACAATGGATGGCGCTGTGTTGCGCTTAGAAAATTACAGCTGCAGCTGGATCGAGCAGGGTTGGGAGCCCCGTCTTTCATGGCGTACTATCTCACTGCACAAATGCAGTGGGTATCGTGTTGGACTTATAGGAGATACATTGGAGAGACCTGCAGCACAGATGGAGTGATGACATCCCCGGATATCCATCACCTTCTACTTCCTAGAACACTACCCCCTGCCTCACCACCCATACAGGTGACTGTGTTTCGTGCCGGCTTGGCTCATACACACCGCAAGTCCCCCAAATCCCTAGCTT
The DNA here is from genome assembly GCF_964204655.1 of Triturus cristatus. Lineage (NCBI taxonomy): Eukaryota > Metazoa > Chordata > Amphibia > Caudata > Salamandridae > Triturus > Triturus cristatus. The sequence goes on along the minus strand of NC_140587.1, from coordinate 1,011,636,787 downwards.
ATGCGCCAGTCCTACCCTCAATTCAACTTCACAACTTACCCAGGTTCTATACAAGGATTTACCCTGGGCCCTTGGACAGAATGCTCGCTCCACACAGCAGGAGACCTTTACTATGACTGTCAATTTCTCTAATTCGATCAGTTAGTAACTGAGTACGGTTTACCCCAGGACAGTCTCTCTTATATAGCCGACCCACTCACACTTACAACACCCTGTGCAACGTGACAATGACCCAATCCGTGACACACCCTGTGATGTAGACGATTTTAATAATGGGGTCTGGTAGTCGTTCAATTACATGGCTCTATAAAGCCATAACTGAGCTCACCATGCTTTCCTTAGACACACTCCAACATAAATGGGAGGAATTTCGACGTGCGCTATATAAGGAGTGGGAAATCGCCTTACAGTTTCACGTTAGGTATCCCGCAACTCTTGCTTCAAGAATCTACAACTCTATATGTTACACCACGCGTACCTCACTCATACCGATTTTTTCCCCAGGCAAACGCTGGCTGGCCCAGATATTGGATCTCTGGCGCAGATGCTTTGATTCTGCCCAACCCCAAACCAACACTGGGAGAAGGTAAACAATATCCTCTGTCAAGTCACGGAGCTTTCTGGTATTCACACATGGGAGGCCTGCTCACTGGGTATTTTCTAGCAACGCAAACCACAGTAAACACATGGGCACTGTGGCTCACGGCTACATCTCCTCGCCAAGCGCACCCTTACCTTACATTGGCGCTCCCCGACTCCCCCCCCACCCCCCCCCCCCCAGTAGAGGCCTGGTATGGAGAGGTCCGTAGATGGAGCGCAGCGAAGGAAGCTTCTCCATTATGAAGAAGTGTGAGACTGGCGTAAAAGGCCTGTCTCCCCCAGTAGACCACTCTGTCCCCAGAGTTTGTACAACATAACAGTAATGATGACCTTCCCCTATAGGGACCCAACGTCAGCCACTACATACAGTTCTATTCTTATCGCCCCCACCCCACATACAGATATCAGTCGCTGCACAGCTTCCTCGTAATGAAATAGATCTCGCCCTTGTCACTCTCATATTTCTCCTACCATGGATACTGCGGATAAAATGAACCCCGCTGTGCCCCCATTCGGATCAGCCCCCCCAACCAGTTACTAAGTTCAGCCCCTAGTTTCGACTGTCTAGCAATGGCATACATGACTATGATGGTACTTACCTTATGCATGATGATGCATGATTATTCACATTCTATCTGCATGCCAGACTTCCATATCATACTAGCAACTGTATGTATTTTTTACTGTGTGTTTTTTAAATCAATGAAACAGATTAAAATATATATATCAATTGGAATAAATCAGAACCATTTCCTCTCACAGACAATGCAGTCAAAACTGAGCTCCAATTTACAATCAGATGGATAGAGGATTCAGTCTGGTGCTTTGAGGTGATATTACACAGAGCTAAAAAAAAACATAATGAAACTGAACTGCGGATAGATTAGCCCACCGGATAAATGTCTGGGTAAAATTACCTCTCTGTCTGTCAGGCCGAGTTGGTTGCACTTCTAAAAATGGTGATGTTACCAAAATATTTATATCTGTTCATAAATATACCCATTCCCTTGAGAGATTTTTTCCATACCCTCAGGAACATTATTGATCAGACCCATTTGGTCAGATAAACTGCCATTGAATAATCGAGATGTTATGAAGCTCCTGTAAGAGAATGAAGTAGTAGTTAAAGGGGTGAGAACTCACCTCAAATAAAAATCACAATCCTTGTCAAGATAAATCAATACCGTCACTAAATAAACCTGTGCTTAACCCTCTGATATGTTGGAACAAAGCAGTCAGGCTTAACTTCATGGCAATGTTTAAGGTATTTATGCAGTACTTAAACAGTATTAGCATGCAAATATAACTCAAGAAAAATACCAAACCAATCTAGAAACAGAGTAAATTTTATTAAATGAAATGGCGCCAAAATGATCAAAATCCAATAAGTGGAACCTGAGATATGATTTTTTTAAGTTTGAATTACAAACATAGCACCAAAAAGCACAAAGTGCAAACCGTGCCTGTTTTGTCGCGCTTGACCAGGTCAAAGTAAAAAGTTAAGGCCGACTGTGGAATTTTGTGAAGGAAAAGTGGTCATTAACGAACTGTTGGTGGGGCAAGCTGCAAGCCAGATCCAAAGGGGGTTCTCGATGACAGTGGGTGGTGCGAGAGTCAACGAAGGCTGGAAGCGGGCAAGTCTGAAGCCTGTGCCCAAGATAGCCTCAACGTTGACAGATTGCTGCTCGGCATCAGTCCCAATGAAGCCCCCTAAATTTGAACTTAGAAACTTTTCTGGAAGTCAGATCTCCTTCAGCGGAACAAACCAGCAAGCTGAGGCTAACCGGGGATTCGTTGTCATTGGCGGCGGCTTCAACAGCAATCCAAGTCTTGGTTGTTTGTCCAGGCAGAAATTTTCTAAATGTTTCTTAGTACCAGCCTTTGCATTTTGGACAAGAGGAGTATGCTCTAACTCTAGCCAAAGGTCCAGGACCTATGGGGCACCACTTGGGAGTTAGGACACACTACAACAGAGGCCAGCAGCATGGTCCAGGGAGGTCCAATTGGAGATGGGCAGTTATAGGGAAAGAGGCCTCTGAAAGATTGTTGTATCCTTATAGCTCAAGACGGAGATCAACCTAAATATAACTGGAGTCACATCTGGGGTCCTGGGTTCAATTCAAGCAGGTTCAGGGTTCTTTCAGATTCTTCAGAAAATAGGGCAGTCCTGATTCTCTGAGGGTCCAAAGAGTTTCTGAAGAGAGGTCTGTGGGTTCCACTTGTATGTTCACTTTCATGCCTGAAAGGCATGCCTTTGTCCACCCCTAAACCAGTTCTGGTCAGTTCTTCTACCCCCGCTGGGTTTGGTGCAAAATTGACTAGAGAGACAAAGAGGAAGCGGGCATAGGTGTGAGCTTCATCTTCCTGTGGCATGGTACGTATCCTTTGAAGCTCAGGAAGAGACTGGGCACAGCCCCAATGACCATCCTATCAATGATGGAGTTTTCCTCCCCACTCCCAGGGCCCTTGTCCCCTGTCTTGAAGCAGTACCCATCTCACTACAATAGAGCCATCAGGGTTCAGGTGACAGCTGGTCACTGACAGGAATGCCTTTTAGTTTTAAGCAGGAAAATGACAATAGATTGAAAGTGAAATTTCCAACATAGTTATGTAAAACCCCACTTGAGCTTTAAGTTGAGGTTTGTATTAATATTAAAATGAGTCTTTGAACCACTTTTCTAGCTACTCCCAACTGAATTCACCACTTAATAAATGTAATAGTGTAAACTACTGTTAACCTGTAGGAGAGGCAGCCTTGCCACAGTACAAATATAGGCTTTGGAGGTTTTTCACTGCCAGGACATGTAAAACAAAAAATATACATGTCCTACTTTTTAAATACCATGTACCCTGCCCTACGGGCTTTTAAAGCCTACCTCAGGGGTGACTTATAAGTATTAAAAAGGAAGGTTTAGGCCTGGCAAAAAGTTTATTCTGGCAGTTCGAAATGGCAGCTCAAAACTGCACACCCACCCTGAAGTGGCAGGCCTGGAGAAATGTTTTTATAGTGCTACATTAGTGGGTGGCACAATGAGTGCTGCAGACCACTAGTAGCATTCAGTTTGCAGGTCCTGGGGGACCTGACGTACACTGAGGACTTATAAGTAAATTAAAAGTCCTATGTTGGTATATGCCCATTTGAACAGTTTAGAAAGGGGAGAGCACCAGCACTTTAACAGGTTTGCAGGGGTAAAGTGTGCAGAGTTCTGTGGCCAACAAAAATGGATCACTTAAATAATATTAATGCATACAATAAAAAAAAAATATCAGAAATTAAATATCAGTAACAAAAATATTGACTTTCTATACTTAACTAGTAAAACCACAAATATCATTGTTAAAAATACTGATTTCTACCTATATCGAATACCAAAATATCGGAAACAAATATATTGTTACCTTTAAATAAAGATATTATATGTGAAAAATATCGATTCACACAATACTGACTACAATATTATTGACAAAATAACTAAATAATCATTAAGATATTTAAAAAAAAACACTTGTTTACATAAAACAATCACTTCAAATAAACCCAAAACATTTATACAAATATATATATATTACATCAACAAAATAGTCACCATTCACCCCAATAAGTTATGAAACTGAAATCTTACCAATACAACCCCACAAAAAAGTTGCATTATCTACAAACCTTTAAACACCAACCTAAATATTAATAAATATATATAAATAAATTCATATCAAAAAACTATATTCCATACATACGTACTAAAAACTAAATTAGTGTTTAGTATAGAAAGACTAACTCAACTAATAAAATCAAACAAACAATTAAATCAGCAATATAAAATGAACACTAATTTAAACAACAAAATATTTCAAAAATAGCTAAAGCTCCAAGACGAGGAAACTCTGCCGGATTCTCTCACCAGACCAGTTATATATACATCTGAACAAATGTAATTGTTAAAAAACACTCTCCAACTTCAATCTCTTTACATAGACTTTATAAAAGAAAAATCTATGGGGACCATTAGGATGTGAAGTCCGCCCGCCTCCCTAGCGGTGCTGGAACCGGCCGCCAGTGGTGCTGCGGTCCCGCACCACCAATTAGGATGCGACCACTACCATGGCGGTGGCATCCCGCATATTCAACATTGTAGCCGGCGATGCTGTAAGCAGAACTTGCCACAATGTTGAATATGCATGTTGTGCATTGTGCATGCCAATGTAGGAGGGTACCATGGGTACCCCCTAAGTGCAGCCCCCCATCCCCCCACCCCCCTGGGGGCACACAACGGGCCCCCAAAGTAAAAACTGCATGCCTTTGGAGTTTTCGTCATGGAAAGGCATTTTACCGCACACATCATAATATGGATGGTGGTGCCTGCAAGGCACCGCCATGGGCCTTTTCCGCCCGGTAGGCGATTGCCTACCGGCGGAAAAATGGCGGGCGGTCTTTCCACCGCTATGGTACTCTCCGCCATGCAAATGTGGCGGGGGGGTAAAAGGCCGTCCGGCGGGGTGTTTTGGCGAGTGGATTGCCACCGCCGGTTGGGCAGGTGGTGATCCGCCCGCCATGCTAATAGGCCCATACGACTTGAAAAAACGTTAAACTGCCAGAAAACAACAGCTATCAATAACCAGCAAAAAGATATAGGAACTTAAGTATACATAAATGAATCAAAAACTATAAACGAACCAAATAGCAAGCAAAAATAAGCCTAACGACCTCAACCTCTGCAAACTAGCAACAAATTAACTTATAAAATGAAACTTCAGGATTTTTTTTTTCATCAATCAAATGACTTGTATAGCGCAACTACTCACCCGTAAGGGTCTCAAGGTGCTGTGGGGGGACTGCTTGTTTGTCGAAGGCACTGTGGTTGAGACGAAGAGCCAGGACTTGAGGTCCTTCCTGAATTGGGGCAATGACAATGATTGCCTGAGGTGGGGGGGAGGGTGGTCCAGGGCTTAGCTGCAAGGTAGGAGAAGGATCTTCCCCCGGCCGTGGTCTTGTGGATACGTAGGATGGCGGCCAGGGCCAGTTGGGCAGGTATCTGGTGCTTACACGGAATTCGAGGCAGTGGGTGAGGTGTAAGACCTGTGTGCGGAGCTTGAAGGTGATTCTTTTGTTGACTGGGAGCCAGGTGGCTGGTGATGTGACTGTGGCGGGGGATGTTGAGGATGAGTCTGGCTGAGGCGTTCTGAATGTTCTGCAGTTTCTTGAGGAGTTTCTGGGCGATGCCGGCATAGAGTGCGTTGCCATAGTAGAGTCTGCTGCTGATGAGTGCATGGGTGACCGTCTTTCTGGACTCAGTGAGGATCCACTTGATGATATTTAGGAGCAGGTTTAGTACCTAGAAGCAGGATGATGAGACATCGTTGATCTGGCTGTTCATGGTGAGTGAGGATTCCAAGATGAAGTTGAGACTTTGTGCGTGGTCTGTCAGTGTGGAGGGAGGATCCCAGATTCGAGGTCCACCAGAAGTCATCCCAGGTGGAGGGGGCCGAGCCCAGGATGAGGACTTCAGTCTTCTGAGATTAGCTTGAGGCAGCTGTCCTTCATCTGTAGGAAAGTAGTATCTGCTTCTTCTGGTTACCCCCACTTTTTGCTGCTGCCACACTGTTTTTGGACTATTCTGACTGGGATCTTGCTATCCAGGACCACAGTCTATCTGCTTTCTCCCTTAAATGCTATGCATGCACTTTAAGTACACTCCAGATTGGATACTGGGGTACCCTTATCAGTCCCTAGTATATGGTACACCATGTACACAGGGCATAGGTACCCCAGAGGCCTCCCATGGGCTGAAGCATGCATTATGCCACCCATGAGAGGCCATTCAAAATGACACCACAGGTTTGCTACAGCAACCTGAGTAAGCAGGTGCTTGCACCACTTACTCAGATATAGGTTCACTATATCTATCTAAATCTCTACACTTAAAAACCTTTCAGTCACCCCTATGGCAGGCCTTATCCATCCTGAAGGCAGGGTGCTGGGTTTTATGTGAGAGGGTGCCCCTGCATGAGTAGGGCCCAACTGCAGCCTTTGGAGACCCTTCTCTGGGGTTGTCTGTGATGCAGCCAGACATATAGGTCTAAGTGCATTATAACCTTGGTGTAAATGCTATCTTTAAAACAGCTGGTCAGAAACATGTCGCGTTTGGTGTCAAAAACCTTGGAATCACACCTCCACACCAGTAACTAGTGTGGAAGGTATGATTCCACCCTTCCAAAGGGACATGCGAGGGTCACCGGTCTACCCGGTACCAGCTTTCTCGACCCGGGCAGCACAAAATGGACGCTGCCAGCCACAGACACAATTCTGCTCTCTCCTGCTGCTGAGCCAAACTCGAGCAGAGGAAGGCATGACAATAGGCACCCTGTCACAGGGAAGTGTGACCACCTCAGAGACAGGGTTTAGTGTAATGGGGCTGGGTGGGTGCACTTGGAGAGTGCCCGAAAGTCTGCACTGGGGGCACAATTAGTGTCCCTGTGCATAGTCCAGCTCAAACCAGTTCTGGGAGCCATTGGCTCCTGCTCTGGTGCGAAACTGGATAAAGGACATTGGTGTACCCACACCTCTGTCCTGCCCCTGCCCTGGGAGGGTCCCTAGAATCTTTCCAACCCCTTCCCATGGGTATAAAGTGGGTTACCTGTCTACAGGACTTTAGATTTTACCTGGACAAGATTCTGCTAAGAAGAAACCAAGTACTTTGATTGTCTGCACTCCGTTGGACGGCTGAAGAATCTCCCTTGGAGTAAAGGAGTTACTGCCCTGCAGAAGCAGGCACCTGAGCGCATCTGACCAGTTTGCTTCTCCCAAGCTCCTGAGGACTCCGAAGATTTCAGCAACACGGGAGGTGGGTTTCCGAAGTTCCCTGAGGTAGATCTGACCTATCAGCGATTCTAAGACCAGTATCCCTCGCGGCGGCCGTGCAACCCGAACCACTGTGCACCACGTACCTTTACAAGTGCATATGCTTGTTGGAGATTCCCGAGCTTGTGCATTGGAGTCCATGTAGTCCTGACCCCAAGCAGTAATTGCACCGAAGATATCCGTCCTCCACTCACCAAGTGTCCTGTGGGCTGGTACTTTGCAAACTAGCTTGTGGTCTCCTCGCAATCCCTGGTCCGTTGGCCTGTGGGTCCTGGCGAGGGTCACCTTGTTTGTTCTTGGGCTTACCTGGTTGCTCCAGGCGTGCCCTGACTCTCCATTGCTTGGGGGGGTCCCTGGACCGTGCTGGTCTACACCGTAACCTGTTTTCTCTGACCGAGTGGGTTGCATTTGCCAAGGCTTGTTGGTGCTCCAGCCGGACATCGACCCCTCAGCACTCGGCATCCTTTGTGGGACAGCTCACCTCTGGATTCTGGTCATCCTGGACTTCTTTTGGTCCCCATGGCTGCAGAGTCAAGCAACCCTTCTTCGCACCTGAAGCATCCGACATCGGTGGGCATTCGACTACGGGCCCCTGGTCACCTGAAGTGACCCAGACTCTGTCCCCTCTGCTTTCAGGTTTTTCTCACCTAGAATCCAGGCTTCAATTCCACCGGACACTTTTCGCCTTCCCAGCAGCAGTACTTCTTTGCAATTCTCCATTGAAAATGACAAAGGTTTCCGACACCAGTTGACCCCTATGCACCCGGCTCCTCTGGGATAGGTAACACGGGTACCTCGGTACTCACTGGTGGGTTGGCCTAAGAACCTTCTATGTTCCAAAGGGTTTGCTCGAAGTCCTCGTACAAGTGTCCTTAAAACTGTAACTTTGCAACCGCTACTTTCCCATAGGGTTGTTTGGAGCACGCAGTTGTGTTTCCTCACTGCACATGTCCTCTATGGGCTCCCTGTGTCACTTCTCTGGGTGGTTCCTTGGGGTCCCAGTGATTCTATGTGCTCTAGGCACTGTGTCAAGTCAAGTCGTGATTGTTATACCATTTTTTTAGTATATGGTTCGGTCTACCCCTGAAGCCCGCAGTGTATTTTGCTTCTTACAAATGTTCTATTGATTCAGTATTGTGTGATTTGTACCCTAATCTCGTGTAGAGACTAGTCGAGAGTGTTAAATTAATAAATACATATGTTTTATACAACTACTGTGTGGTTCTCCTTTCATTTAGTCATTCAGGAGGTGATATTCTGGTAAAACAAGCTGCTTTACAGTCCTTCAAGATTAAGCCTGAAGTCTGCTCTCCACAGCTACCACTAGGATAGCTTTCTAAAGGTTATCTTTTACCTCATACATCATATGGGTCATGTGGACTGGTACAGGGTGCCCACTTTAATTAGTGGACAGCATATACCAGGCCATCTTCTCACATCATCCAGGTGGTGACAGCCTTCATCCCATGGTGGAAGTTGTTGGCGACTGTGGGTTCGTTGGTGAGGGAGAGGATCAGCTGGGTGTCGTCGGCATAGGGGACGATGTTGAGTTTGTGGTTCCTGATGATGGCTGCGAGCAGGCCATGTAGATTTTGAAGAGTGTGTGGCTCAGGGAGAAGCCCTTAGGCACGCCATTCCTCCCTTCGCAGCTGATCACTGTGGTCCAGAGTGGAACTGTGGTACTCTGACTCTCCGTGTTCGGCCGGTGAGGAAGGAGCAGATCCATTCCAGGGCTTTGTTGCGGATGCCTACATCGTGGAGTCTTGTGCATAGGGTGCGGCTGGAGACAGTCTCAAAGGCTGTTGAGATGTTCAGGGGTATGAGGGCTGCAGTTCCGCCTGAGTCGATGAGGGTGCGGACTTTGTCTCTGGCAGCGAGGAAGGCTGTCTCTGTACTGTGGTTGCTTCGGAAGCCGGATTGGGGGAGGTCCAGGATTTGGTTTGCTTCGATAAACTCAGAGAGTTGGGCGTTGATGGACTTCTTGAAGACCTTGGCTGGGAAGTGGAGCAGCAATGGCAGAGGGTTTCTTCAGCATGTGGGTTGATCTCTGCGTGTTTCCAGTCATCCGTGAATATGGCGGAGTTGACGGAGCAGTTGATGGTGCGGCAGCATTCGGGGCGGTTGGAGGTGTTGGCTCTGTTGAAGATGTGGTGCGGGCAGGGTTTCAAGGGTGCTCCAGAGTGGATGCTCTTCATGATCTTAGGGTGTCATCAGTGGTATGGGGAGTCCAGCTGAGAAGGGTCTGCTGTGGTCCGGTGCGTGGTTCCAAGTGATGTGAGAGGGTCTTGGCTATTGGGGCTGTTGGAGCTGTTGTAGATCTCCTTAATCTTGTGGTGGAAGAAGGTGCTGAGGTTGTTGCAGAGGTCTAGGGAGGGTAGGATGTCTGCTGTCTCTGTGCTGGAACTGGCAAATTCTTTGACCACGGTGAACAGTTCTTTGCTATTGAGTGCATTGGTGTTGATCCTTTCTTGTAGGGCCACTTTATTTGTGGTTCAAATGAGGTGGTAATGTGCAGTGACTGAGGCTTTGAAGGCTGAGCGGTCTTTCCTGGTCTTGCTGTTCCTCCATCTCTTCTCAAGCTGTCTACAGATGCATCTGGACTCATGAAGTGTGGGAGAGAACCAGCTGGCTTATTTGGAGTGTGGCATGTCTGGAGCTTTCTTGAGGGGAGCCAGTGTGTCGGTGCAGTTGGAGATCCATTGATAGAGGTTGCGTCCTAAGGTATTAGCGTCTGCAGAAGTTGGAGGTGGGGTTTGATGAGGGAGGTGGTGAGCTGTTCTTTGTGACCTTATTCCAACTTCTGAGAGGGTAGTGGTGTAATGTGGGTTTGGTAAAGGAGAAGTGGACGCAGCGGTGTTCGGTCCAAAGCAGCTCGGAGGTGTGACTGAAGGTTTTTCATCCGACAGAAAAAACACACCTGCTCCACATTGGAACAGCGCTAATGGAAAAGCTGCAAAATCCTGTAAAACATCTAAACAGAACTTACATGCAAGTATACAAAACAAAAGTAGTTGCAAATTTTACATGTAAATTGCAAATGTACAAACTTTAAAATATCATATATATTTATACTATTATACTATTTTCAGATACAATGACAGAGGCTCCAAAGTATATCACTTCACAGAAAGGAAAGCAGTTACTAAACCACATGGGCTACACCTACAGCCAAGAAAGTGCATCATCAGAAAATATAAACTAGAAATGTATTAAATATTATTCTAGTGTAAGCTATGGGAGGGCAGCTACAAAAGATGAATGTTGTAATTCATGTAAGAAAGCACAACCACACCCCAAATGTGACAGAAATAGAAGTAAGGGAGATATTTCAGGGTATAAGAGAGGGAAGCCCTAGCTAGCTCCCAGGAACCTATGACAAAAATCCTTCAAGATATAGAACCTAATTTACAAGCCCATTACACCGCTGGTGCATAACGTTTTTTAAATGCACCGGTGGTGCAGTGAGCTTGCCCATATTTACAAGGCCACGTAAAGTCACTGTGCATGACTTTTCATGGCCCTGTAAATATGGACCCTTTTCAAGCATTTCTCTGTGTGAAAGGGACATTCCATGGGTGTTGCTATGAATGTTGCCATGCAACATCCATGGAGCCTGACACATTCCCAGATTTACAAAGTGTCGTAAAACTGGGAATGCGTCAGAATCCTAAGCCTCCCATGGGGAGGCGTAGGAGTAGCACAACGAGGAGAAATACTTTAATTTCTCCTCATGTTTTGGAGCAAATCGCCTTTAATGATTGTTTATGTGCAGAAATATGTCCCTTCCTACACATAAACAATCTTCCCTATAACCCAGGCACCCTTGCACCATGGTGCAAGGGTCTCTGCATTGGCGCACGGCTGCTGTTTTTGCACGGGCACAGAGGAGAAGGACCGGAATGCAGCCATTCCTGCCCTTTGATTTTGATGCACGGCAGTGCAGCAGGAAGGCTTACAGTGCAGCCATGCATCAAAATATAGTAAATGAGGCCTATACTGCCTAAAGCCCTGAACTCATAACAGGCCAACTACGAACCTATACCCACTTTAAAACATTTAATTGAAAAATTAAAAAAGACTTCAGCAATAACCCGTCTGTCACTCCAAGATACAAGGACATGCACATACCTGAACATGTAACAGATACATATAATGAGGTTACTTTCCTTTTACATGACAACCTAAATATTGAGAAATGAATTCTAATGTTCTCTACAGGAGATAACTTAGTCTAACTTAGACAGAGTCAAACATAGATGATGGATGGATCCTGCAAAGTGGTCCCAAACCATTCACTCAGATATTCACCATACATGTTGAATGTCAAAACACAAATATTCCTTTTATATATGCCCTTCTATCAAATGAACAAAACAGCACTTATTATGACCTCCCAAACCATAAAATAAAAAAGTACTAACCCAAAAAAATGATTATAGACTTTGAGCAAGTCATGATTCAAACCATTCTAAATTTGTACCCCCACACAGCCATGCAAGGCTCTTACTATCATTCCAATCAAAGTATATGGAGACACCTCTAAAGATCTGCACTAAGGGCCTGATAATGACTTTGGTGATGCGGCACCGGGACCGCCCAGCAGCCACACCACCAATGCCCTGGTCAGATCGCCCGCCAGATTAGGAGTTTCCTGTCAGACTTTGTTTTTGAGGCTCCCACGGTGGTGTCCTGACAAAGTGCACCGCCATAGAAACACCCAAAACCGTTCCAGCATGGTATGGACTGTAAAGAACATGCTGTGTGGGAACAAGTGTGCATGCACACGGGGGGAACATCTTGTGCCCCCCTATGTGCATCCATAGGGCGTGAGGCACCTTGTCCTCTCCACCACGGTTTCCATGTTGGTGGAACTGCCATGAAAACCGTGGCAGAGAGAAAACTAGTAATATGCTTTGCGGGACTGGTGCGGTCCCACTAAGCATATTACTGCCTCCTGACCGCCGCAACACCGTCAGGGAAGGGAGGTTCCCTGGCAGCTGCAGCGTGGCTGTGGCAGGTCCACTGCCCATACAGTAATAGGACGGTCGGGAGACCATCACCGCCCACCCCTGCGAGTCTGGTGGTTTGTGAACCGCCAGACTTATAATCGGGGCCATAGTCTAGAATATTCTACAAACAGCCAATTGGCCTTTGAAATTAAAACAAATGATAGCACTAGCCTATGTTCCTGTCACAGTGGTAGCCAACCATTACAATTTACAAACAGGAAGCCCTTTCTATCAAAAGAATGAAGATGAACTTAATATGACTGGCTACATATCTTGGGACACAGACGCCAACCCAAATTCCAAATACCTTGGTGAAATGTCTATGACAGCACCTTGACACACAAAGCCAAATCAAACAACGCAGTGGTCAATGCCTTCCAATCCACACTAGGCAGAACCCAACCTGCGCTCTACAAATAAATTATAAACATTACAAAAAGAGCAAGGCTATCAAGAACTATGAATGGAACAATCTGTTAGCCATTGGCCCTAAACTTAGCAAACACACCAAAAAGAAGTATGTTGTGTTACAATTTAAAATCAAACTCTTCATAAATGATAAAGGAGTAGATTACTCTGAAATCATAACCAAAAAAATATTATGGAATAAATAATAACCTAGTAAAGTCCTAAAAAATGATGACAAATTTTAAACCAACATATCAGGAAAAAAAAAAATATATATATATATCTTATTACATCAGTCAAAAATCAATTAAAATTCCAATGTTAATGAAAACAAACATAATAAAATTATATGTAATTTTTTTTTAAAAAAATGTAATCGTCATAAGCAAGAAAGATAAAAATCTAATATCACATGTCCCACCCAAACTGTTTACTGTTCTGTAGCTGCGGCTCTTTTTTCTGTATCACCGTAACAAAATATAGAAGTCCACCAAAAATTGAAAAACTATTGTCCAAAAAGAACAAAAAAAATGCAAAAATAAAACAAATCCAACAGAAATCCCTCGAAGCAATCTAAACTATTTAGGAACTATAAAACCGCCCAAAAAGTGGTTTAAAAAAAAGAAACGCTCCAGAAAACCCGAAAAATAAGGAAATCAAGGTAAAAAGCATTGGTTTATTATAAACCAAAAATGATATCTTTTAAAAGAAAATTTAATTCTGAATGCCCATAGTACAAGTTAATGGATAAAAACCTGTAAGGTAAATTGAAAAAAACCACCTGTAAAACACATTATAATTTCCAAAAATACATATTCTAAACAGTTAATCATCAAAATAGAACTAATATAACATAAGATAGTAATACATTACTAAAATAGTGTAAGTTAACCCCAAACTATAAACAAGTGAAAAACTCTTAACACAAATACCTCTAAATATACAAAAAACCCGACCTGTTTTCAGGAAAACAGACTAAAAATAACACAAATAGATTACAAAATAAAAGGTAGGGGTAAAAACAAAAACAGCTGCTAAATGAAACAAAAAAATATATATATATATCTCCATAGAAATGAATGGGAAATATTGTAAAAATGTTAAATTAATGTATTTAAAACATTATTAAATATGTACAATATGTTAAAAATTATGTGATAAAATGTGAAAAATGTGTCAACTCTAAATTAAATAATTGTATAAAACATATACAATTATTTAATATATACTGAAAACATGTATGTAAAAATAATGTTGAAAATATGAATATAAAAAAGATTAAGGAATGTTAAAAATCTTTTAAACAATGGGAAATAAAAGTTGAACATGTATAACATATAACACTATGTAAACATAATTTTAATTTTTTTAATAATAAAAAAAGGTTTATTTATGTAACTTCATTTATATGTTTTTTTGACTTGATATATAAATGATTGAAAAGGTAAAAATATACAATAAATAAACTTTGAAAATACAATACAATTAGAAAAATGTGGGGCATTTGTTTATTATGCAACAAATATAATAATATTATTGGTTACCAACATACAACAAACTATTTATTTTATTCTAATTATAATCACCAATAATACTAATAAATTAACACAAAGAATGTCTACTACATACAAATAAAAGTACAACAAAAGATTTCAGAATAAAAATTTAAAACTAAATAACCACACTCCAACAGAAATCATTTAAAAAAATCGTTAGACACTGAAGAGGTGACATTTGCTTTGCCCACTCTATTCTAACCATATTGAGGAAAGGTGTTTGATACTAAAGGGGTGACATTTACTATTCCTACTCAAATTTAAACCAATTTGAAGAAGGCGTTGAACACTAAAGTGGTGACATTTACTAATCCCACTCCAATCTAACCGTATAGGAAGAAGGTGTTGGGCACTAAAGGGGTGACATATACTATTCCCACTCCAATCTATACTAACTGGAAGAAGGTGGTGGACACTAAAGGGGTCACATTTATTATTCTCACTCCAATTAAACACATTTAAGGAAGGTTTTGGACACTAAAGATGTGACATTTACTATTCCCACTCCAATCTAAATCAATTTGTGGACGGCGTTGGGCACTAAAGTGTTGACATTTACTATACCCACTCTAATCTAAACCAATTTGGAGAACGTGTTGGACACTAAAGAGGGTGTTGGACACTAAAGGGGTGACATTTACAATTCTCACTCCAATGCAAACTAAGGGGTCTATTAGGATGGCAGTCGGAAAATCACTCCGACCGCCATGGTAGCGGGAAAACACCGCCCGCTAGGACCGCGGCATAACTGCCAGTCCAATTAGCATGCTCCGCAGTCGATATCCGGCCACGGCGGTACGATCGCGTTATTTAACATTGCGGCGGTTGCTGCTGCCAGCAGCACCGCCGCAATGTCCAAAAACGCATGTCCAGCATATCCCTGCAATGCGTGGCAGGCACTGCACAGTACCTGCCACCCGGTACAGGGACATGTAGGGGGGTACCATGGGTACACCTCCAGTGCACCCGCACCCTCCCAAAACACATTGGGGGCCCGCAATGGGCCCCCGGAGACATTCTCCGCATGCCTTTCCATGGCGGTTCCACCGCCGCGGAAAGGCCTGCTACCGCCGGCATCATAATCATTCCGGCGGAGCATTACCCTGTACCCGCCCCATCTTAGCGGTCCAGCTCCGCCCGCCAGGCAAGCGTGCGAACTGCTACCGGCGGAAAAGTGACGGGTGGTAAATCTCACCGCCATGCTAATGGGACCGGCGGTTTTCTGCGTTGCGATCACGGGTGGATGACCACCGCTGGCCCGGCGGCGGCCATCTGACCGCCATCCTAATAGACTTCTAATTTGGGGAAGGTATTGGACACTAAGGGGGTGAAATGTACTTTTGGCACTCTAATTTCAACCTATTTGGAGAAGGAGTTGGACACTCAAGGGGCTGAACGTTAAAGAGGTGATATTCACAATCACAACTTTAAAATAAAATATTTTACACAATGTAATACACACTAAACATTTTAAATCCATAATCAGTGCTCCATGCTCACTACAAATTGTTTACTATAAAATTGAATACAATTTTATCTCAAAACACACATTTTTTAAAATTACTATTAATAATCAATATATTTGTAAATATTTACTACCATTCCTAAACTTTAAACCATGAAAAACAAATAAAATCATAATACAAAATCACCAAAATATTTTAATAAATGTATATTAAAAAAAGAATTGAAACATTTTTAAAATGAAATTCCTATTTTAAAACCTAAAATGTACAATATTTGTACAATTTTAAATAATCGTTTACAACAATTGTTACATTTTGCATAAAATATTTCTAAATATTTGTGTCAAAAATGTTATGTATTTTTAAGTTATAGTATTTAATTTTTACTTTCATTCTTTTTTATTTAATACTAGCAATATATATCTAAATTAACATAAAATGAAAAGTATTAAAAAATACTAATACAACAAAAATAATGTAAACATTCCATAATATTAATTTGCATATTTTAAAAATTATTACATTACAATTAAATGTAAAATATACTTTTTTAAAGAATCTCCCCACCTTAATCCCCTAAAAACCCAAGATCCCACTGCTAAAGAAAAGTATTAAACAATTATTTATATACATTATTACAACTAAGAATACTAATTTCAGCAATTTCATAACAAAACAATTATCTTACCAATAACACAAATACACACTGCAATAAATTACATACTTAACATACTTAATAACACTTAAGATCGATATCAGTATTTTTTACAATGATATTAAAACAACAATAAAACTATATTCATACCTTTGATATTTCTGTTGACGATATTTTTGATATCCCAATAGTCTTGAAACAACATTTTTGTATCATGATATTCTTTTCGATATTTTGTCCAAACACCACAAAAACGTGTTTAATCACAGTAGGTAAAAAAAACCTCTGGGGTGACCCTGCAGAAAAAGCAGATTTCCAGCCACCTCCTTATGAAATGTTTCAAGTTTCTTTATTTTTGCATAGTTAACTCTAAAACCATTGCAATATTAACACTCAAAAGAATTAAAGATTTAGCCAAACATTCAGTATAATTTCATCCACCTTTTCTACCTTTTTAAGCGCTGTAAAAGAAAAATCTTCAAGTAAAAACCAGTTAAAACCCAGAGGTAGGGAAGGTTCCTTACAATTTAAAATCAGAATTAATTATAGTGGCATTAATGAATGTCCTTAGTTCACTGGGTACTGAAGGATACAGTCACAGATTTATTGCTCCAGCCGGACTTGCCCATTGACCAAAATCTTGTTATGTATGTTCAGATTATCTGGACTTTTTGCGAAGTTTCCACTATAGTGCAGGTGGTCTGTCCTCAGTGTGGCCAGGCAAAGGCCTTTTCCCGACTGCAGGACGACCTGCAGCATCAGGGCGTTATGATTGATATTTCAAGATTTTAGTATTTTGGGCATTTTCTGTTCGGCCAGCATAAGAATTTTACCAATCTGCAGTTCAATTGTATGTTTTCCGGGTTTAAGCAGGCCAGCACTGCTTGTCTCGTGATGCGGGAGCCTTTCTACTTCAGAGATTCTTTTAGGAGCAGTTGCTGTTCTTGGTGCAGTTACTTGCATGAGCAGATTAGATGTAAAATATCTCCTTGCTTGATGTTACACAGCCTACACATGTCTTGTACTGTTGTCCTCAGCCATGGTGGAAGATGCTGAGCGCACGGAAAAATCCCCAATCTATGCCTTAAAAAGTTCATTTTTATGGCTTTAGAATATCCCTGGTTGAAGAATGTTTGTGAGGCAAGTGATTTGTAGGAATTCAAGGTCATCCAGGCATGAGATCTCTTTGAGAAGCTGGCCTTGTCCTACACCAAGGAGGTTTGTTTTATGGACTTCCCGACTAGTTTTTTTTAAAGGTTAAACAACAGAGTTTTGTGTCCCAAAGTCCCATGAGTTTGGTTGATTCCAGGGCTAGCTGAAGGTAGCTTCTAGCTTGGGAGTGCTCCCTATGCTATATGTAGTGCCACAACAGATAATTTAGCATGTTTGTAGTGGCGCTTCTGATCTTCTGCCAGCAAATGATATAAGAGCCGTACCTAGCTAAGGCTTGTTGTAGAAGACTGAATTCCAGCCTTATTTGAACAGGTGATGTATAGGGCGGAAGGCAGAACATAGTTCTGTATGCTTTGACCTGTGTGTTATCCAGATCCTTAGCGTCTCATCCCCGCATTGCCTCGCTGCCATAGGCAATCGAGGGGAGAAGTTTAGCCTGGACTACCTTCAGCAGCGGGGTCAAAGTCGGCCCCATCAGTTTATTTGCAAGGTTTCTCATCGATAGAGCTATCAACAGTCCTTTCCTTCGTATTTCCTCTTTCTTTCCTTAAAAAATGGGTTGTTTAAAGGTCCTAGGCTGCACAGGGACACTTTGCCAAGCATTGGTATCATCCGGACAATAGGCACCTTTTCTTATATCAGGGAAAGAGCAAACAGTCGGTAATCCATACGTGTTTTAGCTACTGCATGGGCTCCTGAGACCTCCCAAAAATATAGTTATCAGGAGGTTTAGCTGTCTCGGTGAATATCGAACTTGGGTGCAAAGTTAGACCCTTGCAGGTAGAGTCGGAAGAAATACTAGCCCTAGAGGTTAGCTTCAATTGTGGCACCAGAATTAGGATTTTTAATGTCTACAATAGGGTACAGATGGGCATGGCAGAAACGGATACTCTGCGTGTACTTGATACTGCATTATCCCAATATTTGCATAATTCCCAGTTAATGGTCTGTGGGGACTTCAATTGCACTTTTTAGCCATTGGACCCAATTCCCCCGAACTTGACAGACGAATGGGACAGTGAATGGCAGGTTCCTCATCTAGATTTGCCCTTGGTAAGGTGGAGTGCAAGAGGAGCACAGTTGTTGGCACTCACAATGCAATATGACCTCAGGGCAACTAATGGTAGAACCTTATCGGATGCTCAAGGGGATCCTACCTTTAATAGGACAGGTCAGGAAAGCAGAATTGACTACTGCCTAGTATCCCTAAACTATTGGCATCTTGTAATGGACATGGCAGTGGTCAAAAGAGTTGACAGCGATCACAACGCTCTCGCCCTCAGCCTTACAAATCAAGCATCTGGTAGGACTGTCAACCTGGGCTGCCCAGACATTGGTCTTTTATCAGTTACAAATAACCTGAGGAGAATTAAGTGGAACTGGGTTGAGGCCCATCTGGAGGCCCTGGGTGCAGTAAAGAGGAAGGTTTCTGCATTCCTTGAGAAAGTTGCAAGGTCAACTATGGAACAGGTTGAAGAGGTGATAGGTTCTAGCCATGATTTTTTATATAGAGAAATTAGGGATTTACTGGGTAGCCAGGGGAATCGGTATAAGACGGAAAGACCAAATAGACAACATATACATAACCAACAAGGAGCATGGTATACAAAGGCCTGTAGGCTCTCAAAGCAGGAATTATAAAAGGCAGTTAAGCAAAAATCTCGTCAGGAAATAGTGTCTTGCAGAGCCAAGTATAAAATAGTAGTTGAAGCTGCTAAAAGGGAGTGGGAGGGCTCCCTTTGGTCATCCCTGAGGAGTGCATTGCTAGAAAGAGATGCAAAACATTTCTGGAGTCTAGCCGCCCATTGGCTAAAGGGCAATAAGTGTCAATTGGAATTTACAGTACACCCAGAGGCCTGGGAAACACATTTTGGCACATTATATGAAACTAGGGATAAGGTGCTCGTGGGATATGACGAAAATTCGACCAGTGGGCCTCTGGACTCCACTGACCTCCATATTACGCTAGAGGAGACCCAAGTAGCAATTGCCTCCTGCACCTTGGCTCGTGCACCTGGGCCTGATCGAATCCCCAACGATCTATATAAGGAGGATGTGGCTCTAAGGGGCCGGTACATAAATGTACTATCAAACTCAATCCTCAGAGGTAGTCCTATCCCCACATCGTGGAAAAATGCTGGGATCGTCCTGATCTACAAAAAAGGCGAAAGAGCAAAGCCATCAAGCTACAGGCCAATAAGTCTTATCGACTTCTTACAAAAGATCTTTTGTAAGCAGATTTTAGCTCGGCTGCAGGATTGGATCGCAGAGTCTGAAGTCTTGAGTGACCTCCAGGCAGGATTTTGAGCGAAAATTAGCACCCTGGACCAAACCTTCCGTTTGTTATGCTTATATTGGAAGGAAGTGCATATTAAAGGAGGGGAACTCTACGTGGCTTTTGTAGACCTGTGGTCTGCGTTTGCCTTAGTCCCCCCGGCTAAACTGTGGAGGGTCCTTAAGGAATTAGGTATGCCACAAAATCTCTTAGATGTTTTAATTAGACTTCACACACTTAACACAGCACAGGTGAGATGGGGAGGGAATAATCAAGTCACAGATACCTTCCCAGTTGAGTGTGGTGTGAGACAGAGCTGTGTTTTTGCCCCCACTCTTTTTATCATTTTTATTAATGATGTTGTAAAGTGTCTAGATAGGGATGGGTGTGACGCGCGAAAGTTGGTAGTACAAGAGTCCCAGCCCTCCTTTTCACTGATGCCACCCTTTTAATTGCAAAGACTCCGCAAAGTCTTCTGCAGCTTTTAAATAATTTTATTATGTTTTGTGATGAGCGTGGCCTGGTGTTGAATGAAACCAAAACTAAATACATGATTTTTAGGAAGGGCAGGGCTAAATTAAACAAAAGACAAGTCCTTGCCAGTAGTAGCAAGCTAGAACGCGTTGACTCCTTTGACTATCTGGGCATTCGCCTAACCCCAACAGTTAAGTGGGATCAACATATTGAAAAGGTAAAGATCCAACTCATACATCAGACTGCAAATTTGGCCAGAATACACAGAAATACCTTTTCAAGGCAGCTAGTGCCAGCCCTCGAAATTTAAAATATAAAAATCTTGGGAGGTATACTCTACGGAGCAGAACTGTGGGATACAGGCTCAACTAACCCTCTCTCACTTGTAGAAAATCGCTTTCTTAGATCCCTGACAGATCTGCCTGTAAGCACACCATTAGTGCCCCTTTGTTATGATTTGGCACACAGACAGCTGGCCTACAAAATCAGCTATAAGCTCCTGCTGTTCTGGTACAGATTGTGGACCGTGGACGAACTCTGCCTCTATCGGGAGCTACTCTATGAGCTTATGAAAATACCCTCCTCTAAATCAATTTGCTGGTTTAGAGCTCTTAAGGCACTCCTAGGGAAGCTAGGAATGATGGGGTTTTGGTTTGCCCAATAAGTATGAATTCCATATTGAGATCCATGCTGAAGGAAAGGTTTTGGGAAACATCGCTCTTACAAACTGCACTTGATGCTGAGGGTAGTTTGACTATTTGTTTTCTAAATTTCAATTTGAGGATACACTGGATGAAATTGTCCCTCCCTTGTCTCGGAAGCTGTTTTTTCAGTTCCGCTATAAAACACTCCTGCTTAAAACATTTTGTAAAAAATGGAGGAAGGATATAGAAAACAATGATCAATGCCCACTTGCAATGAAAGCGCTGAGTCCATTACCCACCGCCTATTTTTCTGTCCAATGTATAAATCATTGAGGGCCAAGTGGATTTTTCCACTTTGTAAAATTGTTGGTACCGGACATTATTTGGAGGTGTTTAGACTTTTGAGCACGGATACAAGCAGGGTTGTGGTTTTTGGTTTATCAAGATATTGGTATGCGCTGTGGCTGAAAAGGTCCAAATATCTGCCCTGAATGACACTGTAAAGTGGTGGGTAAATTAACATGCACTTTAGAGTATGGAAGCCACATATGATCACCCAATTTGGACTATTTGATGGCCCGCTCATCTCTTCTTGATTTTATTGATTATCATTTTTATCTTTGTATTTTATCTGTATCTTTCTAAAGGATAATCTGGTATTGACCATTTTTTAAGTGTACTTTTATCATGCTGTGTGTACTTTTATAATCTTGTGGTCGAAATAAAGTAAATGATGATGATGATAGTTATCAAAGCAACCATATGCTTGGTGTGGAGGGTTATATGCATAAAATCTGGACCGGTGGTTCGCCTTCATCAACCCTGACTCAACACTAATTTCTCTCACTCACCAAAGAGCACATGGGGATGCAGGTTTAACAAGGCTGGATTGAGGTCTCTTCGTCACTTCATTTCGAGGGCAAATTTCTCACATTAGACAACTGCAAGACTAGATGTGACCCCACTCTTCTAAACATATCCATCTATTTCAGAGTGAGGTACACTATCCGGGAAATGATTGCAGGTTGCCCTAAGGAACTGCTAGAATTCGAAACAACCCAGTTAATCAGACCCCAGAACCTACAAGATGGTGGCCAAAGTCCTTCTAGTCTAGGTAGACCATTTAGTGATTATCCACAGCATGGTTGTCATTTCTTTTATTAGGGCGACTGTGCACTTACAAAGACCAGCAACCAAACTCCACTGTACAAATACCACCCATACAGAAATTAATGGAAAATGACACCTCTTGATTAAACAACCCTCCCCTGCCCCCCTCTGACACACCCCCACCACTTCTCCACATTATCACAGCACCCACCGGTGGCTGGATAGTCAATGCTAGGATATACCAATACACCTGCGCTGCTTCTGTGGACTCTATAATTTCAAATTAAACCAGCTTGTGTCCTAGGAATGCATTGAAAGCATGGACTGAGAGAAGGAGAATTTAAGCCTCCTAAATTCACCCAGGTATCTCCAAGTGTGATAGTGCAAGGATGAAGAGGAGCTGGTGAGAGCATTTTTAAAGCTCTCGCCAGCTGGGAGCAGACTTCGTGTTTTCTCTCGCTTGGCAGGAGTTTTGAAACTGCTGTCGCCAAGTGAGAGCAAACAGGTTTGGAAACCACTGTGTCCCGGGGATGAGCACCCCGGAACATAGCAGGAGCCCTCCCTTTTGAAAATGAGTCATCCCTGGGGATGGGATCCCAGGGCCGAAATCAGCCCAGAGAGAGGGGCTGCATACTCCCCCTCTCCCCTTCTAATATACAGCTGGGCCCCAGCGGATTGCATTCCAGGGGTTGAAATTGTCCCCGTAGCAGGGTCGTGTGTCCCCTCCCAATTTAATGTAAAGGCTGGGCCCTGGAGGGTGGTGCCACCGGGGCCAAAATTTACCTGGAGATGGGGGCCACATTTGCCTCCTTCCCCCATATAATGATGTGAATCACCCGAGACCAGGCCTACAAAAAAACAGTTTTGGCCCCAGGCTGGTTCCTTGTGGGAACCCACCACCAGGCCTTGGGGGCCAGGTTATGCTTACCCTGCGCTCTCTCTGGGTTTGTTTTGCGTTTTTTGTGACTTGGACTGAGTCCCGAGTCCTAAGATGGCTGCTACCACTTCCTGGTTCATCATGAGATATGTTGGATCCATCGAGGCTCCACGTCTCTAGATATACATACATACATCGTTTTTCTGGATATACATACATATTTTTCTTCAATAACTCCAGAACTACTGAACAAATTTACACCAAATTACAGAAAGCTCTCCTGTGGACCAAGATCTAGCTTTCTGGCAAATTCAATGTAATTCCGTTCAATGGTTCAGGCTGTGGCCATGTTCAGATTCTCAATGGAAAATTGCATGTGGAAAATCCATTTTGGGATCCGCACTTCTTTTTGGGCTCCCACTTGAGGAATCACCCCAAAACTTTCCAGACAGCAGCTGAAGTAAACGGCAACTAGTTTTGAACATTTTGTGAAGATTCATCATACGGCGCCAAAGTTATTGGCAAAACAAAAAATGCTTTTCTTACAGAAACTAGGTGCTAACTATAACTACCTACAGTCGACCGCCACTAGGTAACACATATATAAATATATATATATAATGTGTGTGTATATTTCCCAGCGGGGGTCACCACCTGTTTGACTAATCTCCAAGACACTTTTGAAAAATGTGCTACTTTTGGACTAGTTTGTGTATGGATAATTTCGGGGTGATCCGTCAAGCGGGGGCTGAGAAAAAGGGGGGGCCCAAAATGCAAATCCCCCATGCATTTTCCACAGACTTTCTAAAGAAGGGCTACAGAAAAAACTTCTATACGGAATTACACCAAATTGGGCAGGATGGTAGATCTTGGTCTGCAGATTGTGTTTTTTGTGATTTTATGTAAATTCGGTCAGAAATGTTTGTAGAAATTAAAGGTCAAAAATATTTCTATATCTGGACAGTTGGATCCACGAGAGGCTCAAAAGACTCTTGTGGGATCTCCAGTTTAAAAATGGAGCATTCTGATTGGTCTAGGGAGCTTTTTCCCATGAACCAATTAGCTCCAACAGAAGTGAGACTCTGGCAGGAGCAAACGCTTTGATTGGCTGCCAGAGTCGAGCCACAGCTGTTTGGAACATTGGTCAGACAGACCAGCATAGCCGAAAAATCACGCCTGTGGCAGAGGATCGTCGATAGGGTGAATGCTGTTGCACCCATCAGAAGGACCAGGACTGAATGCCAAGCCAGGTGGTACGATCTGAGGAGGGCGGTCAAGCGAAAAATGAATGACGACTACGCCCAGAGCAACATCACTGGAGGGGGTGAGCCCGCAGGCCAGTACATTTCCATCCCTGGGAGGAGAAGGTGATGGCCCTGCTTTCGCTGGTGGGAGTACATGGACTTCAAGGACTTCCAGAGCCTGGTGAGTACACAAACAACTTATGTAACATGGGGGGAATGGAATCCACACCCCAACTACACAAAATGCATGCAACTACCCCCAAGCCCTCACCGGCCACAACCACAGTCAAAAACAACTCTAATGCCAATAACATGTGTATGCCCCATTGAGAAAGCAAGGCCATGCTATGTCCCATGCTACACGAAGAACCAACCCAGGAATGGATGTCCGTATGCTGGGAGGGTGGGTGTCACAAAACGCATTGTTGAACTCCAAATCAGACACAATTGCCCTCATCCCATATGGCCCAGGTACATACCCATGCACCATGCGCAATGCACAGGGATTGGGAAAGTAGCTGACACTTGGCCCAGGTGTAGGCAGCACAAGGCCCTCCTGTGACCAGTGCAAACACAAACACTAAGACAACAAGGTCAGATATTTAGGACGGGAACTCACAATCACTGTCATGGCAGCATGCTCCATGGGGGGACAGCTACATCACCTGGTAGCCCCACTGCCAAATCACACTACACCCACCAGCAGGCCCTGTTACAAACACCCCTTACACAAGCAGACACCCCCGGGACAGGCAATGGATTTACCCACTGTCACAACGGACATGTAACACAACAACACCAATACATAGCCGAAGAAGCATCCAAGCCAAAAATCTACATGTCAAAGACTCAGGAGAACATATCAATCTGTCCCCCGCAACATACCCATCCAAAAGTGAACATTGAGGAGAATGCTAGGCACATACAACTACCTGGAGGAACAGTGCCAACTTGAATGTGTATGAAACATGGATGTTGCATGAAACAGCATTAACATTGTCTGTCTCTCACACACAGGGCAACGTGATGATTCTCCCCCCAACAATGTGGATTGAACAATCACAGTCCCAGGCTCGGGAGGAACCTGATCCCACCGGCAGCGACGCCTCTCAACACTCCGCGGATGACCCCGACCGACCTGGACCCTCTGGTGTCCTAGCTCCTGCAGCACCTGGTTCTGGAACATCTGCGCCAACCACCACCCCCATTCCCGCCACATCCCAGGAGACACTGAGGAGCCCTGCCCGCAGTGAACACCTGAGCCAGTCTGACCAGGAGGGACAAGGTGTGCCGGGCACCCAGGAGGAGGCAGACAACACTGCCACTGTCCCGTAGACCCGATGTGCCGACAACGGCAGCCCAGGCTCATGTGGGCAGGGGTGGTGGGAGTGGAGGCAGGCGGAGGCAGGCGGAGGCGAGAACCTGACCAGCCAGCTGAAGGGACCGGTATGTCACACATAGACAACATCATGGACGCATACCGGCGTGACACCAGGGAGTTCAGCCAGGTAGTGGTGACCCTCACAGAGATTAAGAACCAGCAGGCCGAGCAACACGCCAGTCAACAAGAACACCAAGGACGGATGGTGGCAAGACTGGCTGAGCTCCTGGCGGCGCAAAGGGACATAAGCCATTCACTCCGTCGGATCGCCGACAACATGGGCAACCCTCCCTGTGCCACCAGGCGAAGACCAACACCAGCCACATGGAGGGAGGAGGAGGAGGATTCGTCCGACGGAGCATCTCAAGCATCGTCAAGGCCTGCATCTGAGGGTCCCTGGAGGAAGGTGGGTCGTCCACGGAAAAGACTGTGAGAGGCAGCGGACCATCCACATCTCCCAGGTCACCTGGCGTGGCACCTGGCCTCCATGTGCGATAGCATCACCTCATTGACTGACATCATCTGCCACATGGACTTGCTGGTCACAGTCTGACCAATGATGCCAAACACTGTGGCCTGGACTCTGATGACTTCAAATGCCAAGTATCCCATCTCCCCCTGTGAACTTTGCATTCTATGGTCCCTGTATTGCACCTTTTTCTGTGCACAAATCATGCCCCAGACCTTTAATAAAAAAAAATATAATTGTAATTTTATGTTGCAGTCATTTAGCATGAGTCCACAACATACCTGTGGGGATATGTCAAAGTATTCCTGAGTGTGGAACTAACTCCAGCCATCCATACACTTGGATCTGAGTCCAGTCGAGGACACACATGGGTCACACTGTATCACCAAATACAGACATGGAGCCCAATACTCACCCGTGATGGCCTCAAGCTGCTGAGGGGGGGCTTGCAATACTGCTCAGACAGACCAATTTGCCAGAGTATCATGAAGGTGTAGAGGTCATGGGTCATGTTGAGGTGCCCGGGGAGGGAGTCCCAGGTCTGTTTTGCGAGGTGGGAGAACTATCTCCTGCATGCAGTTCTGTGGATGTGATGAATGGTGGCCAGGGCAAGGTGGGCTGCATGAAGGTGGGCCAACGGGGTGTTGGATGACAGACGTCCAAGGTAGGTTTTGGGTCTGGGGTTGTGGACTGCCTCCTGAGTGTGGTTCAGGAGTCTGAAGGCGATCCTGCAGCAGAAAGTGAGCCATTCTAGCTATCTCAGGTGGACGGTGATGTGGCTGGGGCGGGGTATGTTGAAGATGAGGTGTGCGGATGCACCCTGGATGTGGACAACTTCTCCTGCAGTTTTGCTGTTGTTCCTCCATAGAGGGCGTTGCTGTAGTTGACCCGGCTGGTGTCGTGGACCTGGGGGACGGTCTGTCTTGCCTTGGAGTGGATCTATCTGTGGATCATTTGCAGCATGCGGAGGGTGTTGCAGCATGAGGTACAGATGGTGTTGAGTTGCATGGTAATTGTGAGCGATGAGTCCATGATGAACACCAGCTTGCGTGCGTGGCCACTGGGTGCTGCTGCGGTGCCCAGGCCGGTGGGACACAAGGAGTTGACCCAGCCGTAAGGGGACAATCCTCAGATGATGACCTCAGTCCTGTCCAAGTCCAGCCTCAGGTGGCTGATGGTCAGCCATTCGTCAATGGATCTCATGCCTTCTTGAAGGTTGGATCTGGCAATGGCTGGGTCTTTGGTGAGGTTGAGGAGCAGCTGGGTGTCAATGGCATACGAGATGATGATGAGGTTGTGTGCGCATGTGATGGTGGAGAGGGGGGTCATGGAGACATTGAAGATCGTCACGCTGGGAGATTAGCCCTGGGGCATGGGCCACATGTCCCCAGTGTACTACATGCTGCAGGGTGGAGGCCGACTCCCTGGGCCTTGCTGGTGAGCTACTTGGTGATTTAATACTGGGCCCTCCTCTGCATACCTGTGTTGGAGATGTGTGAGCTGACAGTGTGGTAGCACATGGTGTACAATGCCGTTGAGAGGTCAAGGGGGGTGGTCTCACCATTGTTGAGTAGGGCTAAGTTGTCGGTGGTGGCAATGATGACGGTTGCAGTGGTATGATTACTGTGGAAGATGTTCTGGTGCCGGTTGCCTGGAGCTGTTTGCACAGAGGAAGTTTGTCAGTCGCTCGTTGAGTGTCTTCCTGATGACATTTGCTGGGTAGGGAAGCAGGGTGATGTTCCAGGAGATCCTGCGGTACTGCCATACGTTGTTGAAGAAGGGCCTGGGTCTCTGCATGCCTCCAGCTCCCATGGAATGTGGCAAACTCAAATGAGACATTCAGGACGCCCTGTACGTGGGCTTCAAGGATGGGGAATGATGTGGTTGAGATGTTGTGTGGGAAGGGGCCTGATGGAGAGACAGAGTGGATGGTGCACATGAGCCAGGTGGTGTATTTGTTGCTGACGGGAGACCAGAGGGGGGTTTGTCACGCGGATAATAGTGCTGTCTGCCTCTGTGTGCCAAGGCTGTCGTGTATGGCCATGAGCTTGCAGTGGTAGAAAGTTGCAAGGGGTGTGATCTACCTTGCAAGGGTGGGGTGTCTTTTGGATGGAGATCTGCTGTCAGTTCACTCACAATGCTGATGAGCTCCTTGATGTCGTGTGTTTTGGTTCCTCGGCCCTGTCTGAAGGATCTCCACTTGTCCTTGCTGAAGATATGGTGATGGCTGTGTGTGGCGTTTTCCAGGGCTGTAAGGTAAATGAAGGTACATTGTGTTGCAAGGTTTGCACAAGAGTCCGGCTCGATCTGTATGAGTCCAGTAGGTCTGCCTTGTCCCAGGTGGTTTAACTGTTGTTGTGCTTCACACAGAAGTCCGTCAATGTGGCAAGATTGTTGGATCAGTAGCTGATCCAGTGTGTGAGGTTGCAGGGTGTGGCAGTGGTGTTGGTTCGAGTGTCCCACACAGCTTGTCTGTGGTGACTTACATCAAGCATCTTTGGGGGATCGGTAGCGGGGTGTGGGCCAGTGTGTTACTTGTCGGAGACGTGGATGCAAATGTTGATGGACCAATGTTGGATGGTGGTGTGGTTCTCCTCCAGCAAGAAGTTACTGGCCCCCAGCCACATGTAGCCTGTGGTGGTGAGGTCGTGCGTGCAGATGTATGTGTTGATGGCTTTGCGGAATTGTGGATGTAGGCCTGGAGTTCTGTAGATGAGTGTTACTCTGAGGGTTGCCAGGTGGTTGGAGCAAAACCGGATTTGTGACTCTGAGGGTGTACTTGGGAATAAATTGCAATTCATCCTCCGGGATTGTTGTTGCCGTCCCTGCGGGTGATCTTGTATCCGTCTGAGATGGCAATGAAGAAGTTGTGTGCTGAGGATGCTTTTGACCAGGTTACTGTCATGAAGGTGATGTGTGGGGCCGTTGTGTTGAGGAGGTAACAGAGTCCAATGGCGTGCTTGTGGACGGAGCGGGTGTGGAGTAGGAGGCACATGACCTGGTTGTTCTGACAGGGTCTGGTAGGCGGGGCAGTGCTGTGTAGGCAGTTGGAGTTGCACACCCAGCATGCAAAGGTGTTGTGTGTGCGCTTAGGGGTTGCCTGATAGCAGGCAGTTGATTGTCTGGAGGACATTGCTTGGAGGGTGGCTGCAGCATGAGCCTGTTGTGTGATGTGGGTCATGCAAGGACCAGAGGGTCGTGCACTGTGCACGTTGCAGGCGCAGACGGTCCTGCCTTTGGCATGGCGTTGGTGCAACAGTGGCACAGACAAGCTGCTGGCTGCAATTAGAATGGGTGGAGGGGGAAGGGAGGAGCATTTTGTAGGAGTGTGGGTTGCCGAACCAGGGCACTCGGTGGGGTGGGGCTGCAGGTGAGGCAGCAGCAGGCGGAAGGGGTGAGAAACTAGGCACAAAGTAGCACACAAAGACAAGGAGGTCAGAAAGGCACAGTGCAACAGGTGTATGTAAAGGAAGGAGTGTCAGGTTACTCATGGGTCACTCCGAGAAAATGTATGAAGAATCAACAAAAATGACGGCCACAGGATCAGGCAACAAAATGCAGAGCTGCGCACAGGAGACACACCGTCAGCAGGCGTTGACGTCCCGTCGTGGGGAGCAACCTGCACAAATACATACACAACCAGGTACTTCATGCACAATAGAGATTATTAGCCATGAAGAAATGCATGCATGTTGCCGAAGTACACATACACTCATATGCTCAATTTTTGACAATTATGCCATAGATGACGCATGCAAACTGGCAAGAGATATGCAGTGACAGAGATGAGGCACTTTGGATTGTGCAGAACACCTTTATTGCACAAACTCACACAAAGGGAAATACCTCCATACAGACTCACAGGTCAGTTGACAGAACATATGGGACATACGCTGGACCTCTCCTTCACAACACGGATGTTGTAAATCCCAATGAACTGGCACACAAGTCAAGGGGATGAGCCAAACACATGCTGCTGTACACGGAGATGCTGCAAATCACCATAGAGCCAGTTGTTGTGATGTCCCACTCTATGTCCACCCATTGCATCAGCAATGTTTCATAGGCAAGGTTTACGCACATTGATGCCTTCATCAGACTCCACACTCTACTACAGATGACTGTCAAGAAGGGTGACTATCATGTCATGGGAGTGATGCTACATGTTATTGCTCCATGGTGAGAAGACATGTATGCATGGTACCACAACATGCACAGAAGCAGTCCCCACACATTCCCAACCCGTACCACCACCAAAAAGCCTTGCTGCAACCCTTACCCAAACTGACATTTCCACATGTCCGTGCATGGAACCCTGATTCAGCACACGTTGCAATCCTCATGAGGAATAGCAGGAGGACAAAGATGACAGGAGCAGACAACAGGCGCAAAAACCTGGGAATGACAGACACACAAGAAGTCACCCAAAACAAATCTCGCCGCACACAATGGTCAGTTACGAAACATGAACAATGTTGGACACATGAAAATTTCAAAGAAAGTCTCTCCGCAAAACTGTGTGGCATGACATCATCACTCGAGTGACACATCCGTACACACATCAAAGTCACTTAGCAATCAGTCAGCTGGACACACACATTGCAACACATGCCACTCAATGCTACAAGCTTGCACACTCATACCCAGTGACTCACCATTATGAGAAAAAGTTGCGTATGAGCTGACTCCGGATATCATCCTCCTCCTCCTCATCACTTGCCTCGTGACCAAGCCATGGATCCTCCACGGGTGGGTGCTGCTCCTCATCAGGATCAAGGATGAGTGGCACTGCCTTCTCAACGGCCATGTTGTGCAGCATGCAGCACACAATGAAGATTTTGCACACCTTCTCCGGTGCATATGGGAGGGACCCGCCTGTCTTGTCAAGGCCCCGGAATCGGCTCTTCAGGAGGCCAAACGTCCTCTCAATCACTCGCCTGGTATGCCCGTGTGCATTGTTGTACCTGTGATCTGCAGCTGTTCTTGGGTTGCGGAGAGGTGTCATTAGCCATGGCATGTTGGGATATCCAGAGTCCCCTACATGGAAACATCATGTAAATAAGTGGGTCAGGAGATGCCGTAAGAGCCAAAGATACGGCAACACACAGGACCAACAGAGTATACCCACCAACAAGACATGCTCGTTCGTTGTGCAGCCGCAGCATCATTTGTGGCACCCTGCTACGCCTCATGTTGTAGGCATCGTGTGCTGATCCTGGAAAACGTGCACAGACATGGGAAATCAGCATGTTAGCAAGACACACCACAAGGGCATTTATTGAGTGGTAATGTTTACGGTTGCGATAGGCTTGCTCCTGTGCCTGTGGTGGTACCAAAGCCACATGTGTCCCATCAATGGACCCAATGACATGGGGCATCCCTCCCAGGGCATAGAAATCACCCTTGACATCTGTCAACTCCCCAGGAGTAGGAAATTTGATTAATTCATCAAGGTGCTCCAACATGGCTGCCAAAACATCACGCAGGACACGGCTGAACATTGTCTGTGACATCCCACCAACTTCAGCTATGGTCAATTGAGACGTACCTGTGGCAAAAAAATGTAGGGCTGCCATCACCTTCATCTTTGGGGTCAGCGCAGTAGGATACCTGTGTCGCGGTACGAGGTGTGGTGCCAGCCTGTCGGTCAAGTCCTCAATCAACTGTTGAGTGAATCTGTAACGTCGGATGCAGGCACGTTCCCTCATGGCAGCCAAGTCTGGCATTGTTCTTGGGACAGGCGGTGCCCTGCAAGACATTGTTAGGAATCATGAAGATTGAGAGTCTGCCAACATCAATGTCAGTGAACATAGCACATGCTAAACTGCTACTACACATCAGGTAACTATGGAGTCTGGTGTGTGCAATACATCCAGGAGACATATGCCACCTTGCTGGCACTCCTACGAAAAGCCAGATACATCTGTTGATTGTCAAGTCTACATGACAGGCCCTGAAATGAGCTGGGGACAAGTCTGAGTGAACAGCCAGAGACATCACCGGAGTGACACACATCCACATAGCTGCATTGGAAGGATGTCATCTCATCCAGACAGTTGACTGCAAGGCACACGCACAGGTCACATGGAATGTCATATGTACATAAGACACACATTGCGATGAAGGGATACACGTGACAACAATTAAACACAGCCATTGAGACGACGCAGACATGTATGCCTGGGAAAATATGATGTCCGATGCACACAGACCCTACAGCCGTGGGAATCCACATGTGGCATGGTGTGCGTAGATGTGTGCCATGCCCATCTCCACACAGACCCATGTTGGATGCACCAACAGCAGATGCAGTTGACGGAACACTAACAGCAAGCTCATGGGAACACATGACACACACCTGACATAGTCACATAGGGACACGCTGATCGTGACATGTCAGTTGAGAGAGTGTCCCTGTCAGCAGGAGACAGGTGCGGGTGGTGATGACTGTGCCATCCCACTGCTGCTGTGCATGACACAGTTGGACTACAGACACACATGTGGCAAGTGGCAAGGTGATGTGTGCCACATAGTGCCCCATCACACATGACATGTGTACACAGGTCATCACACATCAATTGTGCAACTAGATGAGATGACATGTGCAATATCACTGGCTGCCACACCTAGGGCCTGCACATGAAAGTATGCAATTACAAGTACTTGATGGACATCCTTGTGCGACTCGTAGCCCTCCATTCCTGCCATGTGTACGCCTGTATTACCATTGTAAGCGTGTCAAACGCACCGTACACCCGCAAACATCGCGTGTGTACGCTTCGTTTCACCATTGTACTTCTGCCATAGGGGTACGTGTGAAAAGCACCGTACACCCGCAATCATTGCATGTGAACGCTTCGTTTCACCATTGTACTTGTGCCGTAGGGGTACGTGTGAAATGCACCGTACACCCGCAATCATCGCGTGTGTACGCTTTGTTTCACCATTGTACTTGTGCCGTAGGGGTACGTGTGAAACGCACCGTACACCCGCAATCATCGCGTGTGTACGCTTCGTTTCACCATTGTACTTGTGCCGTAGGGGTACGTGTGAAATGCACCGTACACCCACAATCATTGCGTGTGTACACTTCGTTTCACTATTGTACTTGTGCCGTAGGGGTACGTGTGAAACGCACCAAACACCCGCAATCAGCGCGTGTGTACGCTTCGTTTCACCATTGTACTTGTGCCGTAGGGGTATGTGTGAAACGCACCGTACCTGTGTGTGGATTTCAAAATTACATAGGGGACACATAAGGGACAAGTATTAGGCCCTAAATGCATGCTGGTTGTCATGGATACTGAGTTTTCAGTTGTAATGTGTCCATCAGGTGTCCTGGAACAGGCAGTTGGCCACAAAATACAATGTTGCAAAGTGGTTGTTGACTTCACATGATGCTCAAAATTTGAACGATGTGAATGCGTGTCATAGGTGTATGTGTAAAGGGATTGGAGAAAACGTACGATGCAAATGTGTCTGACCAATCACTATGTACTCCTCGAAATGAATGCCCCTCAGCAAGACAGATATAAGGCAGCCAGAACCCATGAGAGGGCACTTGCCTGCACAACTTTCCAGTCGACCACACTGCTGCTGTCTCTGCTTCCTCTGGACCATGTCACGTACTGTTGAGAGGGCCCAGCCATTCACCCTGGAGGAGAATGGGGCGTTGCTGGACGTCCTTCTCCCACAGTACCCCAAGCTGTATGGGAGACCAGGGGAGCAGGTGAGTGCTGACTCCACTACCTTTCCCTATGCACCTGTTGTGTGACTGTCACTTCTGGCATTGTGTCCAGGTGTGACAGACATGCAATGTTGTTTAGAGTGGGTCCCAGGGGGGGGACATGCTTATGTCTCTCATGCAGAGCATGAGGAAGTTCCTGTGTGCACTCCTCACTTGCATTGTGCTTACTGTGACATTCACTGCATAGTGCATGACACATTCAGCCTGGGAAATCCTTGGTGGCTTTTTTTCCTATTGTCCTGAGGTGATGCAGTGGTCACCCCGGTGTGAGAGGTGACTGTACCCACAGATGTGTATGAGTTGAGTGGACCTGTGGTGAGAGTGTCCAAATGATGTGTACGACCTCATGGACATTGATGTGTGTGAATGTTCCTTCTCATGTGGGTGAGTGTCTATGTGAAGTGTTGCACCACAGCTGCATGGAGGAGGCAACAGATCTACCCATCTGATGTGACAAGTAAGCCGTGCTGTGTGTCTGACTTGCAGAGCTGGCATGACACCTGTGACACCCCACTGGCAAGTGGCACATGTGCAGAGTGAGGGTTGTATCCGCTGCTGTGACTGACAGGCGAGTGATCTGTGCCTGGGTGTGTCTGTCTAGTCTGCTGAGGGTGTGTCAGTGGAGTGGGACATGTGACTGCTTGACACGTGCTGTCCATCAGCCTGCTGTTTCATGTGCTGCACAGTGTGTGCCATGATCAGTGAGTGTGTCGCACCCCTCATGCCACCTGTTGACTTTCAATGCCATGTAGTGCATTGGGGCTTGCACACAGGCCAATTTCTTATTGTGAATGATGCAATTCCTGTCAGCATCCTATGCCCTGTTCAACATTTTAAAGATGTTCAAATGTGTGTCTCTGGGACATGGAGCAGGTGTATTGATGTTGTGTCACTTTGTCATCCTGACAGGTAACTGCCTACGAGAAGGGGGTGATCTGGAGGGACATCGTCAGGGCCGTGAGATCTGCCGGAGAGCGTAGTCGGAGCCTGCCCCAGGTCCGCAAAAGGTGGCAGGACATCCGGTGCTGGACCCGGCGGATCGCCCGGGTCCAGATGGCGATCGACTCTCCTCGCCCCCTCGGCGGGCGCCGACGCTGGTTGACCGCCCACATGAGCCGTGTCCTGGCGGTGGTATTCCCTGACCTCGATAGGCAGTTACTGGAGAGACTGCAGCAACGAGGGGGTAGGTACATGGCTGTTTGTTGTGTTATGTGTCACCAGCTTTTGGAAGTGCTCTGTAGCCTGGATACACTCCCAGAGTTTATATGTGCAGTGCATTTTCTGTTCCCCAATGTCACCTGGTGCTCTTTTTCATCCCTTCCCCTCCTTGACATGTGTCCCCTGGTCTGTGTGTAATCACATTTGCACATGGTCATCTAAGGTTCCAGTAAATCTAAGTGCACATTGCTTTCTGCATCATGTGGGAGGGTGGTCTGTGACTTGTGTTGGTACCTTGCCTGTGCCATGACCTGTTCACTATGTTGGGGGTCCATATTTGTTGGCACTGATGATGATTCTCAACATAGGAGTGTGAGGTTTCAAATTAACACCCTTGCAGCATGCATGACCAATGTTGTGGCCTCAGACATGATGTGCATGAGTGTGAGATATGCATAGTGCCATGACGGTTGCTCATGGTACAGTCAGCTCATTCCAGGAACACGGAGCAGTGTGAGCCCTACAGTTCCCTGAGACACCCTGGCCTCCTAATCATGTGTGTCATCCAACACTGTGCACATTCTCTGTGGGTTCAGCATAGGTCTGCCTCTGTGGCATTGGTCCCTGGCCTAGTTTGTATTTTTGTAATGTGTGCTACATGTGTCCACTGGACAGGGATACACCATTTTGCTTGTGCACACTCACACTGGGCAGTGCCTGTGTGGCTATTCACAAAAATCAGTTGCTGGTTGTTTGTCACAAATATGTGTTGTCAGCCCCAGGAGGTGATGTTGTGTAAATCTAGCAATTTTTGCTGCACATTTTTGTTACCCTGAATAAGAGGTGTCACTTCTTGATCTGTATCAATCACATTGACTCAGGTATGGGTGGTTGTGCGGGAGAGGCCTACATGGGCACCCCTGATTTTTCCTTGCCAGGTCTGACCTGTGTGTGAGAATTGGCTGTACACAGACTCACCGTGCTGTGCCCCTGTGATGCTGGCCAGTGCTTAATGTTCGTGCTTTGCAGCCTGTGTCATTTTTTCTAAAACATGATTCCTGCTCATACATTTTTGGCACCTGTGTGTGGTTCAGATGCAACGCAGTTTGGACTTTGTGTGCTGACATCTGTGTGGACATTCTGGCTTGCCATGAGGGTGTCTCACAGTACAGCTATGCTTTTTAACAACCCAATTGCAGGCCCAGTAGCTTATGCATTGTTCTGGGTGTGGACATTGTTGCCACTCCAGATGACAGGCAGTAGGTCATATGTGTAATCAGGTGACGGATGGCCATGTGACAACTGACATAATTCAAGTTGTTACTCTAAAAAAATTGTACCTTGGCACTCACAGCACTTGTCAACAGTTCCTCATGTTTTAAATGTGGTAATTTGATGATTTGTGTTGAGAACACTGATGTGCCTGCATGAAAGATGTCTCCCAAGGAAGTGCACACCAAACGACATTTCCACTTTCATGGAACACGCTGGCACCTTTGCAAAGAAGCCACTGTTAGAATGAAATGGTGTTGCAGATTCTCCATATACATGTTCCCACAGTGGTCTGGATTTTTTGAGACTCTTTTTTTGTTGGTGATACAAACTAACAAGTCTCAAGACATCCAGACCTCCGTGGGCCCATGTATATGTACTTTGTGCAACACCATTAATTTCTAACAGTGGCTTCTTAGAAAAGGTGCCAGCTTCTTCAATGACAGTGTAAATGTAGATTTGTGTGACTGATGCATTTTGGTTTCTTCTCCTTGCCCACAGCATCATCATCCGCAACGGAGGGAGATACCTGCATGGACCTGGAGGAGGGATCCAGCGACAGTGCCACCAGTGCTGTCTAGTCAGGAGGAGCCAGTGGCACGGAGGGCGAAGGGAGTCAGTCAGAGGACCTGTCTGGACACGATACCAGCTACGACGCCGACGGGTCCGACGCTGACCTCCTGGGGGAGGCGGAGGCTGCAACACCACCTGGCAGCATCCCCACATCTGTCCCCGCCTCCTCCGTTACCATCTCCGCACTCCCAGTTGCTCCCGTCCCGTCTGTCCGTGCAGATGCCCACCATGTCTCCTTCGGCCCAGGCACCGCACCCCCTGCCCCTGTCACCCCTGCTGCCCTCTGTGAAGAGTCTGTGGACATACTGCGGCAGTTGCAGGTTGGGCAGGCATCGGTGCTGAATGTCCTCCATGGCCACACTAAACTGCTCACAACGATGGTGTCATTCATGGTGGCATGTCAGCAACGATGTCTGACCAACGCAGGATTCTGCGGTCCATGGACTCTTCCCTGACGGCAGCAGTTAGTCTCCTGCAGCGCTCCGTCCCACCCCCACCCCAGACCCATCCACACTTCCCTCTTACATGCCTGTCCAACGCACACCCAGACAGTCACGGTCACGCACCCCACCAGACACGGCCAGCACACCCCCAAGTAAGGCAAAGCGCACACCTCCTGGCATGCACACTCAGGGGAATGTAGGCACACCGCCAGGGTCTGGGGACAGATGACATACACACAGTCGCAGTCCGCAGTCCTCACAACCCTGTTCCTCCAAAACCACTCCCCTTGGCTCCCCTGCCAAACTCTCACCCAAGGAGATTTTTATGGGTGAGCTGGACCTCGCCCCTACTGAGCGACCACCCCACAAGCGGGTGAGGAAGTTGAGTCCCCCACCAGCTCGACCCCCTCCCCCAAGAACGCTGCACCCCATCCCTCACCCACCACGCCCTCTGTTGACCCTGGGGAATTCTCAGGTGCAGGGGTTCGGATGGAGGCACTGGCAGCGGTGTGCAGCGCTGAGCTCGCCTCCACCTTCGGCGCTGCCCCCCCCATGTGGTGGAGACATCCCCCCTGCACCCGCAACACCTACCCTTCCCCCTCCTGTCCCTGCGGTGCCTGGTACTGCCACAGATGATGCCCCCTCCCCGGTCGACAAACCTTGAGGTTCCTTTGTGCAGGCAAGCTAGGGGTAGACGCGGTCCCCTACGTCCCCCCTTGGACATGAAATATGGACTGGCCATTGGCCTCTGTACATAGTCTATTTTTCGGGGGGTTTTTTGTGCTGAATAAAGCCTTTATTTTTACTTTCAACACTATTGCATTTCAGGTACTTGATGTTGGTGCTGAGGCTCCTGGAGTTGGTGTTCTGGTAATGTGTTAGGGTTCAGAGAAATGTTTTTGTATGATGGTCATGAGGTGGACCATGGTATCTGTGTGCCATCACAATGTCTCTGCAAAGAATCATTGGTAGTGTGTGTTAATTTTGTTTAGAGACATTGTCCCAAGGAGTGTTCCTTCCTCTGTGGCACCTGACATCTTCCCTGCAAACAGTTGCACAATTGTTGTGCTGAAATGTGTCTACATTTCCTTTGTTGGTGACGGATCCCTTCAACAATGACCATGCCTGCTCACCGATGTCTCCTGCTGAATCGTCTGTGCCATCCTTACTAGTCACTGTACTTGTGTTTTGAGTATGTTGAAATGCCTTCATGAACAAATTCCCCCTTTTCAGCACTATGCATGTGTGTAATCACGGCCTACCACACAAATGGTACTTGTTATGCAGGGTATTTGGGCACCTGACTGACAATTGTGGGCATTGTATCTGTGGGAACTCCACCCTCGTCCTTCCATGAGAGACAACATCTTGGTGGCTGGACCAGCACCTGGACATTCCTATCAGTCCTGGGATGTGCGTGACAGTGTGTGTTCCCTTTGGCTATCTTAGTTTTGTAGGCAGTTACATGACTATACAGTCTTGTGGCATGATATCAGGGTGTGTATTGTGCTGCATCCGCCATGGGTGGGTATGCATGTGTTCTATGTCCTCACACCCACATGTGGTGTGTCATGCAGTGTGTGAAATACATCCATCCTCCTGGGAGTGGGACACTGCTGTCAGTGATGTGTTGTCATAGCACTATCATCATAGTCCAAAGTTAGGGATGTGTCCATACCACCATGTAGGTGTGGTCATTTGATAATGATGTACACCCCCCATATCTCTGTCCACTGCTGGGAGTCGTCTGCACCCACCCCCATGTCTCTGTCCACTGCTGGGAGTCCTGTGCACCCACCCCCATATGTCTGGACACTGCTGGTATTCATCTGCACACATCCCTCATATTGCAGGCCACTGCTGGGAGTCCTGTGCACCCACCCCCATATGCCTGGACACTGCTGGCATTCATCTGCACCCACCCCCATGTCTCTGTTCACTGCTGGGAGTCCTCTGCACCCACCCCCATGTATCTGTCCACTGCTGGTATTTATCTGCACCCACCCCTATATAACATGCTTGGCAGGACCACTGCGGTCCCGCCAAGCAAATTGCGAGTTACCTCTCTGCCGCGGTTTTCATGGTGGTTCCATTGCCATGAAAACCATGGCAGAGTGGAAACAAAGGGGGCACTGCATGGCCCCCTGTTGCCTCTGTTTCAGGGTATGCATGCTGGGGGGTACCTGTTGTGCCCCCCTGTGTGCATGCATCCCAGTACCTGCATGGCATAAACTGCTGCAGTCCATGCAGGTACTGATTTTGATGTTCCTATAGGCACCGCTGTAGGAACGTCAAAGAACCGCCCACCACACCAGGAGAAACTCCTAATCTAGCATGCGGTTTAACCATGGGTTTGGCATTGCAGGAGCAGGGCGGTCCCGCACCAACAAAGTCATAATCAGGCAATAAGTTTTGAAAAGGGTGTACAGTTTGAATAAGTATACTCAATACATATCAAGCTAGTTTTAGAGTAATTGGACACATTTCTGACATTGTGAATACCTCTAGATGGCATTTTGTTGTCATCAAGTTTGCTCATGCATACTTGCACACTCCTTGATTGATAGACAAATCAAAGCGCTTCTCTACAATTAAAGAAAGTGCAAATTTAAACGACTGAATGAGGCCTTCTTCTTTAGTTTTAGTACAGATATTGATAATTTTATGTTTGTGCTTTGTAGTGTGTATGACGAGACAACAAACATAAATTTTGTTGAAAATTTCAGCATCTGTTGCACTAACTTTTCTAATTTCTTTCCTCAAGTTGTCTAACAGAGTACCTGTAATGTCTCTCTCACTAGTAGGTTCAAGTACTACTTAATTTACTTCAAGTTGACATTAAGGTCCAAAGTACATAAATTTAATATCTTTTGAAAATTAGCAAGTTTAGACAGAGTACCATGCACAGGAGGACTTTTCACAAAATATAATGGATGTGATTTTATTTGTGTGTGTGTATAGTTCATTTTTTTAAAACTGGTTTCGATATCAGTGGATCCATCGTGAAGCCACAGGCAGCCACACTGAGAGCCGCGAAGGGTCTGCCAAATGGACAAAAAAAAGTTACTTGTAT
Source organism: Triturus cristatus (assembly GCF_964204655.1). Classification (NCBI taxonomy): domain Eukaryota; kingdom Metazoa; phylum Chordata; class Amphibia; order Caudata; family Salamandridae; genus Triturus; species Triturus cristatus. The sequence continues at coordinate 1,011,596,324 of NC_140587.1, read as the reverse complement.
ATTACATGGATAAGCCTTCTTATTGAATGTTTACCTTGATGCAAGCATCTACCAATTAACCCGTTCCGCACTGCGTGAATTTTCGTGCTGTGCGGGCGTTTTATTGATTCGTCGGAGTTCAGACGGCCCCCGGCCGTCCTCCGCACACGCCCACCATCCGAAGCACACAATGGGTTAATCATCCCACTTGTGTGGAAATAAACATAGTATTCGCATAACCCTGTCATCAAAATTTGACATTGTCCTCATTGCACTTTTTGTTTCTTTCTTTATATATCACTAAACCTACCTTAAAATGTCAGTGTACTACAAACAAAATCATATTTTAGAATGCTTTCAATTTCCTTACAACGCACTTTGCGTTTACAATTTGGCTTTCAATAATACAGTGTTGTATAAAACGCATGAAAAATTTTGGCACATTATCACCAACAAAAAAACAAATTTATTAACCCCGTCGGTAGGATGTCCTTTTTTTTCATATTTGCCTCGAGAGGTGAGGAAGAGCTTCCCAACCTCCCGAGGCTTTTTTATTAGTTTTAATGTAATAACGATCGCGTGTATGTCGCGCTGACGTCATTACATTGAAAATGAAAATGAAACTTTGTTTCAGTTTCATTTGTTTCGGTGTTTGTGGGGCTATCTCACCCCGAGCACCACATTACATGGGAGGAGTATCATTGGAAAGGGGAGAACCTCCCCTTTCCAATGATACCCTTCCCTAGTGCATCCCTGCTTGGGGATTGGGCAGAAAGCACCCTAGATGCCAGGAATTCTTTTTTTTTAGGCCGGGGTGGAGGCTGCTCAGAATGGGCATGCCAATACCCATGCCCCCCACCCTCCCCCCCCAATAAAGACAAAAGTCTTTCTGCCCCCCCCCCCACGAGGTAGATGGGGGCAATAGCCACTGGGTACCAGTGATTATTTTGTTTTATTTTTACCTAGGGTTTGGGGCTGCCCAGAATGGGCCTGCCAATGGCCCACTCCCCCAAAAAATGTCACAGTCTTTCTGCCCCCTCCCCCCCGAGGCAGATGGTGGCAACACCCCTTGTCTGTCCTCCGGGGGGGCAGAAAGCCCACTAGGCACCAGGGATTCTGTTTTTTTCAAAGTTCAGGGGTGAGGGCTGCCCAGAATGGGTATGCCAATGCCCCCCCCCCAAAAAAAAGATGCCACAGTCTTCCTTCCGCCCCCCAGGAGGCAGATCGCTGCAGTCGACCCCGATCTGATCCGGGGGGAGCAGAAAGGCCACTAGGTACCAAAGATTTATTTTTATACATAGGGGATGGGGCTGCCAAGAATGTGCATGCCAATGCCCCGACCCCAAAAACATTTGCCACAACCTTTCTGCTCCCTAGAGGCAGATGGGGGCAACAGCCACTTATCAGCCCCCCAGGGGGGCAGAGAGCCCACTGGGCACCAGTGATTATTTTGTTTTATTTTTACCTAGGGTTTGGGGCTACCCAGAATGGGCCTGCCAATGGCCCCACCCCCCAAACAAATTGCCACAGTCTTTCTGCCCCCCCCCCCCCGGATGCAGATGGGGCAATAGCCCCTAGTCTGCCCCCCAGGGTGGCCAGAAAGCCCACTGGGCACCAGGGATTCTGTTTGTTCCAAAGTTCTGGGGTGAGGGCCGCCCAGAATGGGAATGCCAATGCCCCCACCCCCAAAAAAAGATGCCACAGTCTTTCTTCCACCCTCCCAGGAGGCAGTTCTGGGCAGTCGCTCCTGATCTGATCTGGGTGGAGCAGAAAGGCCACTAGGTACCAGAGATTTCTTTTTATACAAAGGGGGTGGGGCTGCCAAGAATGTGTATGCAAATGCCCCCACCCCAAAAATATTTGCCACAACCTTTCTGCTCCCTAGAGACAGATGGGGGCAACAGCCCCTTATCTGCCCCCCAGGGGGGCAGAAGGCCCACTAGGCACCAGGGATTCTGTTTTTTCAAAGTTCAGGGGTGAGTGCCACCCAGAATGGGTATGCCAATGCCCCCACCCCTAAAAAAGATACCACAGTCTTTCTTCCACCCCCCAGGAGGCAGATCGGTGCAGTCGCCCCTGATCTGATCCGGGGGGAGCAGAAAGGCCACTAGGTACCAGAGATTTATTTTTATACATAGGGGATGGGGCTGTCAAGAATGTGCATACCAATGCCCCCTCCCCAAAAACATTTGCCACAAACGTTCTGTTCCCTAGAGGCAGATGGGGGAACAACCACGTATCTGCCCCCCAGGGGGGCAGAGAGCCCACTGGGCACCAGTGATTATTTTGTTTTATTTTTACCTAGGGTTAATTTTGGCCTTGCAGTGGGACAGCATGATAACATTTAATCATGTGCCATCAATGGCTTTGCCCATTTGGGCTTAATTGTGGTATAGTTGTGATTACTAATGATAATGCACTTACTTTGGCAGTATGTTACAATGTATTTTGTGAGTTTGCACATTAATGTAACCAATGACTGCTGATACTATCAAAATACTGGGCAGCAATGAACTTGCCTATTTGGGCTCAATTGTGAAAAGTACCTTTTGTTACCAATGATGTAGTATTCATGCCATCTAATCAGTACTTTGTGAGTTTTAACAACAATGAATTGGTATATGTGCAAGACAGATATAGGCTGTGAGTAGATCTACATGGGTTTTAGTTTTAAAGTGAGACATACCCGCAACAACCAGTCATTATAAATGCATATTCTTGTTAGTTGTTTATTTATTGTCACATGGTAAATGTAATAAGAATCACGCTGTATTTAGTATGAAGTGAAATAGTGCAAGGCAATCTGAAGTATTATGTTTATTTCAATACTGATGTAAAATATAAGAGTAGGCAAAATGATGATGCAATGTTTGTGTGATCAAGGCAGTGGGCGGCGGTGGTGGCCAAAATGCGTTACGGCGCATAAGGTGAAATAAAATGTATTTTGAGCATCATCACAGTGTCGCCATCAATTCTGTGAGGCAAATATCTGTTGGAGGATTGACAGTGGTGTGATATATAAGGTGCAGGATCAGAAGAGGGGGCAGGTGAAGCATCGCAAACTGGGTTTACAACTCACCAGAACAAGAGGAATTGAGCCCTAGATTGACTGTCATGAACTTGTTCAACTGTGAACTGACTGGCAATGAAATGTCTCTCTTAGAATTGGGACTGACATATGTCCAAGTTCAGGATTTAACTATGCTCAAGCCTGTAATGATCTATACTTGTTAATTAGGAAACTGAAATTGAGTAAAATGCACAAGATGTCCAAATGCAAAACCAGTGCTAAACCGATCAGTTTGCTTATCTGTGATCTCCAAATTGGAAGTCGTAAGGGTTACTAGCGCTGGAGGCATTACACAGGGAGAGTGAATGTGATAATACTGATGTGGAATTGGAACAGGTTTCAGGCACACTGGGTATTGATACACAAACACCAAGTGTTAGTGGTTTTAAACCTAATTCACAGTTGATCACACCACTGCCACATGACAATTTGGAAGTCTTCCATGAGAAAATGACCAAGGAATTAATTGCCCTGACAGCAAGGGGTGGGAGGAGATCCGATAGTTTAACATTTGCCCAAAGAGCAGCCTTAGAAGCATTGAAAAATTATACCCACATAGAAATCAAGCCCTCGAATAAGAGTGGTAATATAGTGATTCTGGATGCGAGTATGTATGACGATGAGATCATGCGGCAACTTTCTCAGTTTGATTGCTATGAAGTAATTGCTGCTGATATGGGTAAGGTCTCTATACGCCAATATCAGGACCATCTTATGGATGGCCGGATAGGGGAATCTTGGATTACAATGAATACAACTTCCTAAAGTCACATCACGCCGGAGTTCCATCTTTTTATGTTCTGCAAAAATGGTATAACAGCACTTCAAATCCCCCTGGGAGATCAATTGTCTCCTCAAACAAGAGCTTTTTGTAAAACACTACTATATACATAGATTCTTTCCTTTCCTCATTTGTTGCAGCTCTCCTGGCTTATTGGAAGGACAGTGGAGATTTTTTTGTCAAAGATCCATAATTTGGAGTGGTCAGAGTCTTATCTCATGATCACAATGGTTGTTGTTTCTTTATCTACTGGTATAGACCATACGTTTGAAATGCGTGCATGTGAGCATTTTCTGAAAACAAGGCCAGCATGCTTTTTAGAACACAACAAAATGCTCACAAGTTTGACTGAATTCTGTGTTGGGGAGAATCATTTTGTACATGACGGGGTCTTATATAGGTAAAGGGTTAAGACCGCGATGGGCACCTGCTTCGCCCCCAGCTTCGCAAATCTTGTGATGGGCTGGTGGGAGAATAAGCCGATCAGTTTGCTTATCTGTGATCTCCAAATTGGGAAGTCGTAAGGGTTACTAGCGCTGGAGGCATTACACAGGGAGAGTGAATGTGATAATACTGATGTGGAATTGGAACAGGTTTCAGGCACACTGGGTATTGATACACAAACACCAAGTGGTAGTGGTTTTAAACCTAATTCACAGTTGATCACACCACTGCCACATGACAATTTGGAAGTCTTCCATGAGAAAATGACCAAGGAATTAATTGCCCTGACAGCAAGGGGTGGGAGGAGATCCGATAGTTTAACATTTGCCCAAAGAGCAGCCTTAGAAGCATTGAAAAATTATACCCACATAGAAATCAATCCCTCGAATAAGAGTGGTAATATAGTGATTCTGGATGCGAGTATGTATGACGATGAGATCATGCGGCAACTTTCTCAGTTTGATTGCTATGAAGTAATTGCTGCTGATATGGGTAAGGTCTCTAAACGCCAATATCAGGACCATCTTATGGATGGCCGGATAGGGGAATCTTGGATCACAATGAATACAACTTCCTAAAGTCACATTACGCCGGAGTTCCATCTTTTTATATTCTGCAAAAATGGTATAACAGCACTTCAAATCCCCCTGGGAGATCAATTGTCTCCTCAAACAAGAGCTTTTTGTAAAACACTACTATATACATAGATTCTTTCCTTTCCTCATTTGTTGCAGCTCTCCTGGCTTATTGCAAGGACAGTGGAGATTTTTTTGTCAAAGATCCATAATTTGGAGTGGTCAGAGTCTTATCTCATGATCACAATGGATGTTGTTTCTTTATCTACTGGTATAGACCATACGTTTGAAATGCGTGCATGTGAGCATTTTCTGAAAACAAGGCCAGCATGCTTTTTAGAACACAACAAAACGCTCACAAGTATGACTGAATTCTGTGTTGGGGTGAATCATTTTGTACATGACGGGGTCTTATATAGGTAAAGGGTTAAGACCGCGATGGGCACCTGCTTCGCCCCCAGCTTCGCAAATCTTGTGATGGGCTGGTGGGAGAATAAGGTGATACTCACACGACAGAGAAAAACTTCATAGCAAAAATAGTAATACTAGAAAGTGAAAAGGGGAAAATCAAAAAAGTTTTTAATACTGCCCTCACACACTTGGTAGTGTCATGCTTCATCATTGGGCTGCATCATACACCCAGGTGCAGACCAACACACTGGATGGAGCGCAATTTTTTAGAAGATGAAGGACAGTAGTGAGGGTAGAGTGTAGTAAAGAAAGACAAAAACACAAAGGTGTTTGCTCAAAACATAAAGGAAAATAGATTTTACTCCTGGAAAAACGGGACCAAGAGAGGTGCAGATATGTTAATAAAACTTCCTAGGTGTTAAACAATAACTCTTTATTTAATGTCAACGTCTGGCAGGAATAAAATTATGATTATGGGGTATTCAGGGAAGGTAACGACCCTTATATCCCCACTGCAATTACCAACATGTTTCTGCCAGTTTTTTACGCGCCACACCTGGTCGCTCTGGCATTCGTCAGGGTGTTGGTCCCTATTTTTTGGTCTGTCCCCTTATTCGGGTTTTTTTACCTTATTATTCTGTGCAGTGTGGGCCTTGTCCCACCGTCACTTTTCTCTGGAAATTTCCAGGAGAGTACACAATTTAAGAGTTTACGGGATTATTTTCTAAACCCGGGACTGTGGGGGAAGTGTTCTTATTGTCACACTTACTTCAAAGAGACACTTTCTCCAGTAGCCCCACACACGTGACGGAGGACGTGTGTGGGGCTACTGGAGAAAGTGTCTTGGAGCGGGGTGCTGGTGTGGCTTTCGGCTCCAAGACCACCAAACTCATAATCAGGCCCTTAGAAACATGGTTTATATGCCCAAGGTCTTAATTACAGCCACAAAATAAGTGGAACCCATTACAGGGTCTAGATAATGAGATCCCTTGGGAGAATGCCATCATATTCAAAATGAGAAGCTATCAACCTTATGCTGTCATCCCCATTTGGAGATCTGATTTTTCCCTTTACCTTTACTGAGAATTAGGTTTTCTAATTTGAGACATATGAAGAAATATAGAATTCTTAGACTCTCTTTTGACCACTTGAGTTAAATGCAGTATTTTATATTCGTGAAATCTAGTGTTCTTTGTCTTGTTTAGTCTTGCCCAGTTAGTGTCCTATTGTCCTATTGTCCACCCTATCATCTTAGCCTTTTATTATCATGTTTCGTTCTTCCAATGTTCTACTTGGCATACTAACTCTGGACTAACTTAATCCTTTTTCGAACTGCTATTACGGTATTTTGGAAGGGAGCAGTCTAGTTCCCCCTTACGCCTCCGCATCTCTCTGGTGCCACATGGCCATGCATCACAGGATTTGACTTCCATTTTCCCGATGGAAACGCTGGCGTACCACTCGCTCGTTGACATCCACTTGTTGTGGGTTTGTTCTAAGGAGCTTTCATTACGAAGATTAGAAACTACACATTGGTCTGTTCACCAGCCCTTTACTGTGCAAGCATTTTTATGGCACGTCCATAACGGAATTAGGTTGACACTCGCCCTGGAATTAGACGCATAATGGTCCTAGTGGATCAGCTGGCTATTTACTTTTGGCAAAGTCCCTCAGAAGCTTTATTACAGGGACAATATATTAATTTGTTAGTTAAGCCAATCTGTGCCATACGCATTAAATGGTTATTTACTTGGCAGGTTGCCGACTTCGGGCTTAGTGGCTCAGCGGAGTGTTTACTTTCAGTCAAGTCCCTCAGAATCTTTTTTATGAAGACAACATATTAATTAGTTTTGTTAACCCCTGTTTGTGCCATATGCATTAAACTGTTATTTACCTGGCGGCTTGCTGACTTCGAGCTTAGTTTTTACCTGCCTTTGGGAATCTAACATTAAGGCATAATATTCAACTGTTTGGGGGTAAGAGGTCTTATACATTTTATTCACTTCCTTTTTTTCCTCTTTTAGTCAAAAATTGTATTACAGCATTTGTTTTGCAGCTGGCCATGAGCTTGCTGTGTCATAGTTACACCTCCATCACCATTTTCTGCCACACCAACAAGACGACAAAGAGATCAACTATCAAATCGGGGTAATTATTCCTTGTGTACCATTCAGGCAGCTATATAAATTTATCAGCATATTCTTCAAAGGGACTGCTAGGTTTACTGTATTCGCCCGACTAGTTAATTTCATTGGCCACTGATATTTGTGTGTCCTTTCTTTAGAACACATTGGATAGGAGTTCGTTTGAATCCCTCACATCACATTTGACACTTGCAGTTCTGAGCAAGTTGCGACCTGGTTTTATCAAGTCATTTGCTATCTGTCTTTGACTGAGAAAGGTGTACCCCTCCCAGTCAGCTCGCAGTCTGGTTTGAAGTACCGACGGACAGAGCGGTGCCTCTATTTCCGAGCAGTCAGCCGGGTGAGGTGAGGCTTTTCTCCCACAAAAAGTTGGGAAAGAAGACATAGTTCTTACATCCAAGCACGAGGTTGCTTGTCCGGTAGGGTGGCCATTGCCACAGTCTTACCCGATTACTGTACTTGGATTTTTTGAGTACTATTTTTCACGATTCCATGCACTAAATGTTTCTATCCTGCAGTAGCCGTTATCTCCACTACATCTAGGTCCTGAAGAAAGCCGGGTCAGTTGACCAATTCGGCTGAAACATGTCGACTTAGCCAGGAAATAGTCAATTTTTTCAAGACTATTTGTTTTTTTAAATATGACACCTGGACAATTCCTAATAAACATATTTTTTGCCCAGGTAGCCATTTTTAACTCACATTTACACTAGAGCACTGCACATCACTAGGGTCTCCATAGTTTGTGCATACACCTTGGCAGGAGCCCCCTTTTTCTGAGGAGTATCAAGTTAGGCACCCAGCAGGGCCTGTCGGCTCGAAACTGTGGCCCCAGACCTTGACCTCCTAGAGTCTCAGATGACGAAGCTCCGCCAGTAAGGGTGGGCTGATGGACTCTTAACTCCTGCTAGGCAATGAGCAAACTATCTGAGGAGGTTTTTCTAACATTCTTTCACAGCGTCTAGTGGCTTACTGTTCTTTATGAACGGACTGAGCATCTCCCGTTAGTTGTTGAGTACCCCAAAGTCTGTCTATTTTCATCATGTAGGTCCTATCGGGGCGTTTTTCAAGTCACTTCAGCTGCATGTATTAGTACTAGATATTTTGAAATTCCATAATACTTTTTTTCCCTGTAGTGGTCTGCCCGAGTTATCGTCCCTGTATAGTTCCTGTTTCAGATCCAGTAGTGTGAATTCCATCTTCATGTCTGGTAAGAGATTATCCACCACAGTTGCACTACTCCACGTGTGTGTTGCAAACATTTGTTCTGAATGGGTGCATCCTTTGTTTATTTAAATATACCACGTTTCTGTACCTGATATTATGTTCCTTCTCCATTTGGATACTCGGGAGATTGGTATCTAGAACTATTAGGACACACTATATAAGATGTATTTTTCCTGGGAGACCTTTACTGCACTTTCTTTATTGGGAAACAGATAGGCACCTTATTGCTTTGATCCATTCTTTCTTCCACTTGGTGAAGGGTCTACCTATAGGTAAACCAATATTGTCATTTTACCTTTATAAGAAATGTATAATAAAATTGATGGGGTGAACTTGTTGCAGCATATTTTCAGGCATTTTACCATCTAATCTGTGGCTTTCCTAATGAAGGCACTTGGGTCGTCGAAAAGCACGTAGATTTGATTTCATGAAGATTCATCAACAATTTTAGAAACTACCTTGGTTTCAAAGTGATCCGCTATGTAACATTAGATGTAACCTTACGAGATGATCTGTGTATAAATATTTCTTGACCAATCATGAATCGGTCAAGTCTTGATTGAGGAAAAAAAGATACATCAAATTGTGAAATTACTGTACGCTACTGGTTTGCTGTCATGTGATTGCTTGTCTGACTGAAGGAGTGGTTGTTGTGTTGCACCATGTTTTTAATTTCTAGGTATTCTGATAAAATGAACAATATCTGTAATTTATTGTTTTAGAGACATGCTGAGATAACATTAAAGAAAGTTCATTTTTAACATTTTGTCTGCTTGGCCCTTATAAACATGTATCAAGAACTTTGAACTAGTGTATAGTAGCCTAGGGGTTTTCTACATACATAAGACTAAATAACAGTCCATTTAAACTGAAATTTACGGTAACAATGAGCTCTCAAGAGATCTCCTTCCTGGATGTCCAATTATGGGTACAGGAGGGGAGAGTACATACCTTGGTGCATCGTAAAGTAACGTAAGGAAATACTACAATGCACTATAAGGGCCATCACTTGAAAAGCCTAATAGAGTGTATACCCTATGGGGAGACTAAGACTCAAGAAAATTTGATGTAACAACACAGAGTTTGGCCTCCCAAATGAGGGAAAGATTTAGAGGCAGGGATTATATGCCCAAGGCTTTAAGTACAGTTGCCAAAAAAGCAGGACTCCTCACCAGGGATCAGTTACTTCATCCAAATACCAGGGAGAACCCCAAGGGTGCGAGTATGCAGCTTATCACTTCCTATAACTCTCTCTCCTATCAAGCCAGGAATCTAATGTGTAATTATTGGACTAGCCTGAGAAAAGATAGTGTTTTTGGCCCTGATTTGCCTTGAAAACCTTCAATCACCTATAGAAGAAGCAGGCCATTGGGGGATAAACTGGCCCACAGCTACTACACTAAAGCCCGAAAGGTGAATACCTGGCTGACTAAACCTAAAGGATTTCACAAATGCGGTAAGTGTAAAGCCTATAGATTCATCTCCAACACTGCAGGGTATATACTACATCTGGTGGACAAAAGACAAAGATAGGTAGTTTTTGCAACTGTGGCTTGGACCACTGTATACGTCTTGGTATGTCCCTGTCCACTCATGTATGTGGGCAGTACTATCTTTCCACTACAAAAATGCATATTGGAACATCAACGTGTGATCGGGAATTCTGTTTTCACATACCCCGTGGTAGACACTTTCATGAATAACATAACAGTTATGTGGCCAAGTTGTTGTTTCTTGCAATAGACACAATTGCAAGCAACTTCAGAGGTGGCAATAGTGTGAGACAAGTAAGACACCTTGGAGTCCAGGTACATTCTGGAGCTACACACAAAATCACCAGCTGGGTTGAATAAGGATGAGAAAATGGAGGTGCACATGGGCTAAAGAGCCCACGTGGTACACTTTTTCCTAATCTCATATGCTCCTTAGGGTGAGGATGGCTCTATTTATGTAATATATATATATTTTCAATTTTGTGAAGAGTAGGCTGTATCATAATACCAGGAGCCACTGGGTTGCAGGCTTGCTTTGCCAACATCCTGTAAATACTGGCTCTGCATGTTGGTATGACCCTAGATTTACATTGTAGAGTTCAGAGGCACAAATGAGAGTTGCAATGGTTCCCCTGCAGTATAAGTTGGGCACTGGCCTGTACGTACTTTTGCCTATGAAATTACATCTGTTTATCCTATGATAGTTTACTGCCAGCAGCCTTGCCGGCTGATTTCAGATTGAAAACATATTTTCCCTAAAAAAAAATTTTTATCAGATAATATTGTTTGCAGAATGTTGATCCTATTGTCTAGGACACAATTAATTTCAAAAGAATGCTGTTGATTTGAGCATTTCTGATTGAACAGTATCATGTTCTGTTCCAGATGAATCAATTTAATCAGGAATGTTGTGTGTTGATTATGATTTTGATTTTAATTTATTTTGATTGCACCTTTGAAAATGTGTCTATTTACATTTTTAGATGTATTTTTGGAAATGTGATGTTTGTGCAATGATCTGTCTATGCCACTGTTATACGGAAACACGGGACAGCCAAGTATGTCTTCCATGTCCATGAAAACATGTGTATATGAATTTTTGTGAGGTGATGGGGCTCATTCACTTTGAGAAAGGCTTGTTCAAGCCGAAATGCGTCAGTGCGGTTGAAACCCGCTGAATAAAGAGAAAATTTCCATACGCTACCTGGAGTGCCTGTTGTTCTTCGTCTTGCCGATTGGTTCTGAAAATATACAGGCTGGGGTCGTGCCAGCCATGGAGCGCCCGCATGTTGGTGGATGTCACCACATTCGCGACACCGACTGGAGTTTGAAATAGAGAGGTCTCTGCCACCATCATCCTGATTATTGCCATTGGGGTTCTAAGCAGTTGAGCGTTGGGGAGAGCGGTCTTGACTGGCCCTTCCGTCCTGAGTGTCTACCGGTGACCAGCTGTGATTGGAGGAATTAGCAGCAGTGTCCACAACGGGGTAGGGAGCTTGCTCGGTTACGAGGAAGAGCATGTGTCTTTTCTTGCAACAACGACTATAGATTCAACTGATGGTGATTTGGCAAGGCTGGAGACAGCCAAACACATCTTTAATGATATGGCAGAGACCGGGAGCCCAAATAATGCCGGTGGTAGGATGGGCTCCAATACAGGTACTGTGATGCTCGTACAGAAAATATTTGCAATTGAAAAATTGGCTAAGAAAGAGATCAGTAAATGGTGAGAACTTACTTCCCTTATGCAATACATTGAGGTGAACTGGGTCCCGTGGGACCTGCAGATGGTCACGGTCCCTACCTATGAGACCCCACATCTGGGGATGTTAGAGGAGTGGACTGACTTCATGTGCAAATCCTGCAAAGGAATGAAGGAGATACTGGTTAAATATTCTGAACTTGATATAGCCCGTATCCGAAGTGAGTTAAAGTACTAAAGGAAAGACCTAGAGAGTGCTGGAGATCGAAACACATTGAACGAATTACAAACAAAAATGTCTGAGAGACTGATCAAAATGAGGAGGAAGTGAAAGTGAAATAACAACAAAATGTCAGCATGATAAGTGCGACTATGCGGAGGGAAGATCCACACCTTTGCAAGAAACAAAATGCATCAGAAGGATACGCAGAAAAAACTAGACTGTATCTGCTCGCAATCGAGTTCAGATGTTGGTACCAATAAGAAAGATCCAGTTGATCAGACTCGGAGTGCAGAAGCAATGGGTTTTCAAAACGAGTACCGCCTTTTACATCAGGCCAGCAAACCAAGGAAAGATCGATCCCCGCTAAAAGGGAAGGGTAAAGGGAAGATGCACCAACAAGAGCGCAGGATCAGAAGAGGGGGTGGGCGCAGCATCGCAGACAAGGCAAACAACTTGCCAGACAAGAGAAACTGATCCCCAAATTGATTGTCATGAACTTGTCCCATTATGAACTGACTGGTGATAAAATCTCTCTCTTAGAATTTGGACAGACATTTTGTTCAAGTTCAGGATTTAACTTTGCCCAAGCCCATATTGATCTATACTTGTTCATTAGGAAACTGAAATTGAGTAAAATACACAAGATGTTCAAATGCAAATCCAGTGTTAAGCAGATCTGTTTGCCTACCTGTGATGTCCAAATTGGGGCGGTGGAAAGGTTTCTATCGCTGGCAGAATTACACAGCGAAAGTGAATGTGATTATACTGATGTGAAATTGGAACAGGTCCTAGGCACATTGCGTATTGATACAGAAACACCAAGTGGTAGTAGTTTTAAACCTAAGTAATGGTTGATCCAGAAACTGCCACGTGATAATTTGGATGTCTTCCATAAGGTAATGACCATGGAATTAATTGCCCTGAGAGAAATGGGGTGGGAGGACATTCAATAATGTCAATCTGCACAAGGTGCAGCCTTGGAGGCATTGAAAAACAATACCTTCATAGAAATCAAGCCCTCGGATAAGGGTGGTAATGTGGTGATTCTGAATGCGAGTATGTATGAGGATGAGATCATGCAGCAACTTTCTCAGAGAGATTGCTATGAAGTAATCACTGCTGATGTGTATAAGGCCTCTGTTTATCAGTATCAGGACCATCTTAAGAATTGGCGGGATAGGGAGATCTTAGATTATGATGAATACAAGTCCATAATGTCAGATTACCCCAGAGTCCCATCTTTTTATGTACTTCCCAAAGTGCATAGGAGCATTACAAATCCCCTGGGGAGATCGATTGTCTTTTCGAACAGGAGATTTTTGGAAAACATTGCTATATACATAATTTCATTCCTTTTCCAATTTGTTGCACCTCTCCCGTATTATTGCGTGGTTAGTGGTGGAGATTTTTTGTCAAAGATCCATAATTTGGAGTGGTCAGAGTCTCTTCTCATGATCACAATGGCTGCAGTTTGTTTATATACTTGTATAGACCATACGTTTGGAATGCGTGCATGTGCGGAGTTTCTGAAAACGAGTCTGGCATGTTTTATAGAACACAACAAAATGCTCATAAGTACGATTGACTTGTGTCTAAGGTAGAATATTTTTGAACATGATGAGGTATTTCATAGGCAGAGGGTTAGCACTGCAGTGAGCACCTACTTTGCACCCAGATTTGCGAATCTCATGTTGGGCTGGTGGTAGAAGCAGGCAGCCTGTGCGCATAACAACCAGGTCTATATGCAATATATTTGATTTGGACCTGGTCTATTGATGATGTGTTTGAAATGACCATAGGGGCAAGGCATGTGAGTCCCTAGCAAGACTAAATGACAATCATTTTAACCTGACATTCAAAGTAACGATGAGATCTCAAGAGATCTCCTTCCTAGATTTCCAATTATGGGTACAGGAGAGGAACATACATACCTCGGTTCATTGTAAAGTAATGGTAGGGAATAGTGCATTTCAACTTAAGAGCCAACACCCGAAAATCTTCATTGATAGTGTACCCCATGGGGAGGCTTTAAGACTCAAGAAAATTTGCAAAACAGGCCTCCCAAATGAGGGAAACATTTAGGGGGCAAATGTATGGAAATTTGTATTTGCGATTCTCAAAATGTGATTTTTAGCGAATCGCAAAACACGATGTAAATAAAAAAATTGCTAATAATTTGCGATTCCCAAAAATTCAAAGAAATTCACTGCGACCCCGCAAACAGCAATTCCTTATTTGTAAAATTGCAAATAAAGAATTGCAAAAATAGAGATTCTGCAAATCAGGTGCAGCTTGATGACATCACAACCAGAAAGTGTGACTGCCCATGCTGCACGTGATTGCCTGAGGCTGAGTCAGAGCCTGGGAGGAGAGGTGGAGAACTGAGTACTGCATTTGTAAACATTTCCAATGGATCCCCAGGAGAAAGAGAAGGACAAGGAGGAGGCTGGGAGAAAAAGAAAGCAGAAGTTCAGCAAGAGGGAGCAGGAGGTGCTGACAGAGGAAATGGTACACAGTCATTAGTTATTTGGAGAGAAGTCACTCCGTGTCCCAGAGTCAAGAAAGAGGAAAATATGGCTGGACATCCAGGCAAAGGTAGATGCCACTGGTGTGACCCAGCACTCTGTGAAGGACCTGTGCAAGCGATGGTACGATATGCACTCCAGGTCCAAGGACAAGGTGGCAATCAGTCTGGCAGAGGCTAAGAAGGCTGGTGGGGAAATACCAACCGCAACAGAATCTACACCCCTCGAGGAGTTGGTGGAGTCCACCCTTCAGCCCGAGAGCGTCAGTGGTGTGGCTGACAGCTCCGACCCTGCAAACACCAGACAAGGTAAGATGCATGCCAAATCATGCCTCACATATCACCATCCCAATCACACACTCAGGCATGCACCAACTACAGAGTACATATGCTACTCCAGTACACTTTTCCAGCACACACAGCAATGCATCATGGGAGATGTAGTCAGATGCATCATACAGTGGAGCAATGAGACACAGTAATGTAGAAGCAGTATGATTGAATCAGTATAGGCAAAAAATGCTAGACAGCAGATAGCTAACGTATAATTAGAAAACCTTATTCAGTGAGCAATGCTGAGCATAACACAAAATTAAAATGTGCCTTTTCATTCACAGAAACACAGTCCGTAGGGGAGGATGATGCCCAGTTTGAGCCAAGCCAGCATGCAGCACAGGTCCAGGAACAGCCCACTCTGCACCATAGGGAGGAAAGATCAGTGAGACGCAGGCCAAGGGCGAGCACCAGCACTGCCGCAAATGAGGAACACATGGTGTTTGCTGGACTGGAAGGCAGCATGGTGAAGATACAGCGCCTGCAAACAAGATCGATGTGATCAATACACCGGCAGCTGGTCTCAGTAAACCACAACCTTAGTGATATGAGGGAGGGCATCAGAGAAATGACAGGTGCGATCAGAGAACTGTGTGCCACAATGAAGCAAGAGCAGGCAGCCAGAAGCAGGGGGAGACAACGTCTCTACAGCCGTATGGACACCTACAGCAAGGTGGCGAACCGCCTGTGTACTGCCACGTCTCTCCTGTCACGTCGCTCAGTGAGCATGCAAGTTGAGATGGTCCACTGCAGCCAGGATGTGGCCAAAGGCCTGGTGCAGGTCACGACTGCCGTGGAACAGCTGCAGACAGCCACCACAAGTGGCACGAATCACTGACATAACACCGAAAGTCACATTATCAAACTGCTAATATTTTGACGCAAAAATATCGATGACAAAAATATTGATGTTGTATACTTAATTAAAAAAATACACAAATATCGATACCACAATATGGTCAAGTAACAATATCGACAACAGATATATCAAACACATAAATATCGCTATTCACAATATCGACGTTGCTAAATAAATATAGAACATCTCAAAAATATCAACTACAAAAATATAGACATCAATATTATCGTTTTTTGGAATATATCGACAACTCAACTCAATAATAATTTTAACAACATAAATACAACAAAATGCATAAACATATTATATTAAATTAAACCAAAAACATAACTATCAAAATTATAACAACATAAATAAATAATAACATAATAAACAGACTTACAATCATAATTTAAAATATAAACTTGCATTATATTAAAACATGTTAATGCATCTTATATATATTTTATTAAAATATAATTAGGTCAACATCTCCTTCCTCACGCAAAAAAATAAAATTACTCTTAATTAGCATTTTCCATATAAGGAAAACAATTACCAAACCAAGAAACAAAGTAAAAATTAACCCATAAAAATACAGAAGATCGAAATAAACCAATGAAATTAAACAAACAATTAAAAAGACACTATATAAGCCAAGAAAAATCAGTCTTATTTTACAACTTAAACCAAAATAATTAAGGAAGGCGAAACTCTGCCGGATTTTGACCACAAGCAAAAACTGCATCAAAATCAAGGCTACTACACTTGGGAAAAAGTAAGTAAATTACCATTTCTAAATAAGCAGTTAAATTAAAATGTAACACAGTTTTCAATTGCTAACTAAAATTAGTATCATATATTTTATATATTTATATTTCCACTACAGATATTACTCCAAAGAAGGAGAAAAAGGAATTAACCTCGCAAAAACATCTAACTAACAAAGTAAGTATACCTTAAAAAGCCTTTGTAAAATTTCTCTAAAATGCAACTAAACCCCTAATGTATCCTAAACCCCAAAACCACCCCATGTAGAACTGTAAAACTTTTAAAAGCCTTTGTAAAATCTAACAAAAATGGTGATAAAGCTATAATCTATCCCAAACACCAATACCACCCCATGTACAATTATAAAACATCAAATAAAATATGCTTTATTTTCCTTTCACAGAAAACTACGACCAAACAACATTTATTGAAAAAAGAATATCTCCATTGAAAAACAACTAAATAACACTTTGTAAGTATATGTAAAAAAGTTTTTCTTTTTAACAATATAAACATGTATAATATGCTTTTTCATATATGTTCATATACATTTTTTTTATAGAATTTTCCACATCACAATGACTGAAGGTGCCCAATTTATATAATCTCAGAAAGGGAAATTCTTATTGTGTTACATGGGGTACGTCTACACCCAAGAGAAGCAAACTGGCCTTAAAGTGAATTGGAAACGTTCAAAATATTATTCCAATAATTGTTATGGTCGTGCTACTACCAGGGAAACAACTGTATTATACTGAACATAACCATCCACCTAATGTTTCTGAAATTGAAGTGAGAGCAACCCTTGATAATATTAAAGAATTAAGTACTAGATCAGAAACCCCTACAAGTGTTATACTTAAAGATGTTTTGCCGAAAGTACCCAAAGAAGCAACCGGTCAATTACCATCCATTGCTTCAATTAAAAGAACCATAGCTAGGACCAAAAAAGCAACAACAACCACAATACCTACTCCTAACATTTTTGAAGATGTCATAATTCCCCCAGAGCTAGGTATAACACACAATGATGAACCTTTTCTTTTCTACGACAATAAAAAAAAAGATAAAAGAAATATAATGTTTGCTACAGCAAACAATATAACTAAACTTCAGCAATGTATAACATGGATGATGGATGGGACCTTAACAATATGCCCCAAACCATTCTACCAACTTTACAGTATCCATGGCCAATATCATAACAGTTGCATCCCCTTTATTTATGCATTGTTACCAAATAAACAGAATGCAACATATACTGAAATGTTAGGTCAAATAAAGCAAGAAACAAACAACTTTTTTCCTCAAAGAATAATAACAGACTTTGAGCAAGGTGTGATAAACTCTATCCTTAAATTGTATCCCCACATATCTATACAAGGATGTTACTTCCATTTTAATCAATGTTTATGGAGACATCTACAGAATCTGCACTATTCCGATTCTGGGTGTAAAACGTACCGACCGACACGGACCGGGAACGGAGACCGACCGACACGGACCTGCGCTGTACGACCCGTGCAGTACGATGCAACGTGTGAGAATTACAACCCACTCGCACGGAACACGAGCCGCACGACCGAACCGTACGCAAATCAGTGATCCACCCTTAAAATGACCAGGAATCGTACTGACCAACACGCATCAGGAATCGACGCGACCGAAACGTACCCGAGAGGCACGAGCCGCGCAGTACGATGCATTATGTGTGAATTGAGACCGACTCGCATGGAGCACGATCATGAAAACCGAGCTGCACAGCAAATAGTGACTACCAAACAACAGACACCTCTGCGTCCGACGTGTATGCCAACATCGAAAAACAACAGAATGTCAGTGTGACAGACTCGGGTTACCCCGCGCGAGCCATTGGCAGCGTCCGACACGGTCAAACAAACTTCTCTATCATGCACAACAAAAGCAAAGGAAATGACACAAAAAAAGCACCGTCTCAGCAACACAGAGATTCTCCTCTGCAACACTGCCTCTGCTGGCCATGCAATATAATCTGCAGATGGAAAAGTCCACCGTTAGTCCATTATTAGAACATGAATATTTCCAAACTAATGACAACACTACCAAGGTGCCGATTCCGATCCTGTAAAACCCGGGTACGAATGGTCATACGGAGCGTATTCTCCGTACGACTCATACCCGGGAAATGCTCCTTACAAACCAGCAAGTACGATTCGTACAGAAATACCATTTCCGTACGAATCGTAAAAAACTACGTGCGACGAAAAAATACCCACAATTCCGATCTGGGACATCGCGTACGTGACGTCCGGACGGAGTCAGGCAGCGTTCTAAGTACGATTCGTGCCTACGTCACACCGCACCGATCAGTTTTTATGGCAGCCAAAAACTCCTGGGAAATTGAGGACGACGCGAAGAAGGAGCAGCGGTACGCAATGGACAGCCATGGACCGCAACCTACGTGTCATCCCGGCCCTCCTAGCCTACGACCTGGTGCACCAAAACCGCCACGCACGTCGCAGAAGGTCAGCAAAACACCCAGGGGCAAAGGGGGGGCGAGGGGCAGGAAACATAACCTCTACCTATTTTTAAAAATACCATATACTGGCCATACATTATCTCCAGGGTCTGGTCACTTCGGGGGGCGTGTCCACCAATCCCCACGTACGTGTACCCGTCACCACTCCAATGGTGATACGGCCCGTAACCACGCCATCAAAGCGTGGGTACAGCCCGTACCACCATTGTAGTGGTGATGTAGAGGTACGCGTGGGTACGGGGCGTACCCACGCTCTGAGGGCGTGGGTACGGGGCGTACCACCATTGGAGTGGTGATGTAGGTGTACGCGCCGTACCCATGCCCTCAGAGCGTGGGTACGGCCCGTACCACCATTGTAGTGGTGATGTAGGGGTACGCGTGGTAGGGGCTGTACCCACGCTCTGAGGGCGTGGGTATGGCGCGTACTCCTACATCACCACTACAATGGTGGTACGGACCGTACCCATGCTCTGAGGGCGTGGTTACGGCGCGAACCACGCGTACCCCTACCTCACCACTACAATGGTGGTACGGGCCGTACCCACGCCCTCAGAGCGCGGGTACGGCCCGTACCACCATTGGAGTGGTGATGTAGGGGTACGTGTGGTACAGGCCGTACCCACGCTCTGAGGGCGTGGGTACGGCGCGTACACCTACATCACAACTCCAATGGTGGTACGGCCCGTACCTATGCTCTATGCTCTGAGGGTGTGGCTACGGCCCGTACCACCATTGTAGTGGTTATGTAGGGGTATGCGTGGTACGGGCCGTACACACGCTCTGTGGGCGTGGGTACGTCGCATACTCCTACATCACCACTACAATGGTGGTACGGGCCACACCCACGCCCTCAGAGCGGGGGTACGGACCGCATCACCCGTACCTCTAGGGCACCAGTACATTAGTGATACAAGGCGTACACACGCCACGAATGTTGGCTTAGGGCCTGGTGCAGCATATAACCAGTATATTGGGGTGTGTTCATGGCCAGAACAGCATTGTACAGCACCAAGGGTGCGGGTGGGTGGGTGGGTGTCTGCCTAGGAGTCCCAGCAGTGGACAGAGACATGTGAGGGGTGGGTGCAGAGGAATACCAGCAGTGGACAGAGACATGTGAGGGGTGGGTGCCTAACACTCCCAGCAGTGGACAGAGACATGTGAGGGGTGGGTGCATATCACTTCCATCAGTGGACAGAGACATTGGGGTGGGTGCATATCACTCCCATCAGTGGACAGAGACATGTGAGGGGTGGGTGCATATCACTCTCAGCAGTGGACAGAGACATGTGAGGGGTGGGTGCCTATCACTCCCAGCAGTGGACAGAGACATGTGAGGGGTGGGCGCAGAGGAATACCAGCAGTGGACAGAGACATGTGAGGGGTGGGTGCCTATCACTCCCAGCAGTGGACAGAGACATGTGAGGGGTGGTTGCCTATCACTCCAGCAGTGGACAGAGACATGTGAGGGGTGGGTGCAGAGGAATACCAGCAGTGGACAGAGGCATGTGAGGGGTGGGTGCCCAACACTCCCAGCAGTGGACAGAGACATGTGAGGGGTGGGTGCATATCACTCCCATCAGTGGACAGAGACATGTGAGGGGTGGTTGCCTATCACTCCCAGCAGTGGACAGAGACATGTGAGGGGTGGGTGCAGAGGAATACCAGCAGTGGACAGAGACATGTGAGGGGTGGGTGCATATCACTCCCAGCAGTGGACAGAGTCATGTGAGGGGTGGGTGCCTATCACTCCCAGCAGTGGACAGGGACATGTGAGGGGTGGGTGCCTAACACTCCCAGCAGTGGACAGAGACAAGTGAGGGGTGGGTGCAGAGGAATACCAGCAGTGGACAGAGACATGTGAGGGGTGGGTGCAGAGGAATACCAGCAGTGGACAGAGACATGTGAGGGGTGGGTGCAGAGGAATACCAGCAGTGGACAGAGACATGTGAGGAGTGGGTGCATATCACTCCCAGCAGTGGACAGAGACA
Source organism: Triturus cristatus (assembly GCF_964204655.1). Lineage (NCBI taxonomy): Eukaryota > Metazoa > Chordata > Amphibia > Caudata > Salamandridae > Triturus > Triturus cristatus. The sequence goes on along the minus strand of NC_140587.1, from coordinate 1,011,575,303 downwards.
TGTGAGGGGTGGGTGCCTATCACTCCCAGCAGTGGGCAGAGACATGTGAGGGGTGGGTGCCTAACACTCCCAGCAGTGGACAGAGACATGTGAGGGGTGGGTGCATATCACTCCCATCAGTGGACAGAGACATATGAGGGGTGGGTGCCTATCACTCCCATCAGTGGACAGAGACATTGGGGTGGGTGCCTATCACTCCCAGCAGTGGACAGAGACATGTGAGGGGTGGGTGCAGAGGAATACCAGCAGTGGACAGAGACATGTGAGGGGGGGTGCCTAACACTCCCAGCAGTGGACAGAGACATGTGAGGGGTGGGTGCAGAGGAATACCAGCAGTGAACAGAGACATGTGAGGGGTGGGTGCCTATCACTCCCAGCAGTGGACAGAGACATGTGAGGGGTGGGTGCATATCACTCCCATCAGTGGACAGAGACATGTGAGGGGTGGGTGCCTATCACTCCCATCAGTGGACAGAGACATGGGGGTGGGTGCCTATCACTCCCAGCAGTGGACAGAGACATGTGAGGGGTGGGTGCCTATCACTCCCAGCAGTGGACAGAGACATGTGAGGGGTGGGTGCAGAGGAATACCAGCAGTGGACAGAGACATGTGAGGGGTGGGTGCATATCACTCCCAGCAGTGGACAGAGACATGGGGGTGGGTGCCTATCACTCCCAGCAGTGGACAGAGACATGTGAGGGGTGGGTGCAGATAAATACTAGCAGTGGACAGAGACATGTGAGGGGTGGGTGCCTATCACTCCCAGCAGTGGACAGAGACATGTGAGGGGTGGCTGCCTATCACTCCCAGCAGTGGACAGAGTCATGGGGGTGTGTACATCATGATCAGATGAGCACAACTCCATGGGTGTATGTACGCATCCCTAATGTTCGACTATGTTGATAGTGCCATAACAACACATCACTGACAGCAGTGTCCTACTCCCATGAGGATGGATGTCTTTCCCCCACTGCATGACACAACACATGTGGGTGTGAGGACAAATGACACAAGCATACCCACCCCTGGCGGATGCAGCACAATACACACACAGAGATCATGCCACAAGACTGTATACTCATGTCAGTGCCCACTAAGTTAAGAGAGCCAAAGGGAACACACACTGTCACGCACATCCCAGGACTGATAGGAATGTACAGGTGCTGGGACAGCCACCAAGATGTTGCCTCTCATGGAAGGAATAGTGTGGAGTTCCCACAGATACAATGCCCACAATTGTCAGTCAGGTGCCCAAATACCCTGCAGAACAAGTACCAATTGTGTGCTAGGCTGGGATTACACACATGCAGAGTGCGGAAAATGGTGAATGTCGCCATTAAGGCATTACAACATACTCAATACACAAGTACAGTGACTAGCAAGGATGGCACTGACGATGCAGCCGGAGACATTGCTGAGCAGGCATGGCCATAGTTGAAGGGATCCGTCACCAACAAAGGAAATGTAGACACAGGTCAGCACAACAAAAGTGCAACTCCCTGCAGGCAAGATGTCAGGTGCCACAGAGGAAGGAACACTCTTTGGGACAATGTCTCCAAACACAAATAGCACACACGAGCAAAGATACTTTGCAGAGACCTTGTGATGGCACGCAGATACCATGGTCCACACCATGAGCATCAGACTACACATTTTTCCTGAAAAATAACACATTACCACAACCCCAACTCCGGGACCATCAGCACCCACATCAATACCTGAAATGCAATAGAGTTCAAACTGAAAAGAAATTGCTTTATTCAGCATTAAATGAAAATTTCTAAAAGGACACTATTCACAAAGGCACATGGCCAGTCCAGATCAGAAGTCCTTGGGGGGGGGGGGGACACATGGCCACGCGTCTCCCCTAGCTTGCCTGCACATTAGAACCCTCAGGTTCATCGACTGGGGGGGGGCATCATGTGGGGAAGGACCAGGCACCGCAGGGACAGGAGGTGTAAGGGTAGGTGTGGTGGGTGCAGGGACGGACGCCTCCACCACAGGGGGTGGGGCAGCGCCAAAGGTGGAGGTCAGCTCGGTGCTGCACACTGCTGCCAGCTCGTCCAGCGTATCCCCTTCACCCGAAGAAAACACAGGCTCAAAGGAGGGGGGGGGTCGGAGGGATGGGGTGCAGGGCTACTGGGGGAGGGGGTGGACAGGGGGGGACTCAACTCCTCTACCCGTGGAGTGCCGTTCCCGTTTGCGGGCTGGAGAGCCAGAGGGGCTGAGGCCCAGCACAGCCAAGTAGGCCTCCTTGTCAGAGTGTGTGGTAGGGGAGCCGAGGGGAGTGCCTATGGAGGGACTGGGTAGTGCGGCATGCGGACTCGGACTGTGGCTGCGTGTATGCCTGTGTGCCCCAGACCCAGTGGGTGTGCCTTCATCCCCTTGAGTGTGCGTGCCAGGAGGAGTGCGCTTGCCCTTACGTGGTGGTGTGCTGCCTGTGTCTGGTGGGGTGCATGCTTGGGAATGTCTGTGTGTGCTTGGGACAGGTATGGGAGTGGGAAGTGTGGATGGTGCAGGGGTGGGGGTGGGGGGGACGAAGCGCTGCAGGAGACTCACTGCTGCTGTCAGTGAAGAGTCCATGAACCTCAGCAACATCCGTTGGTCAGACATCGCTGATGACATGCCCTCCATGTACGACACCATCTGTGTCATCATTCAGGTGTGGCCATGGAGGACATTCAGCATCGATGTCTGGCCAACCTGCAACTGCTGCAGAATGTCCACAGACTCTGCAGTGAGGGCAGCAGGGGGGACAGGGGCAGGGGGTACGGTGCCTGGCACGAATCAGACACAGTTTTGCCTAGCACGGACAGAAGGGACCGGAGCAACTGGGAGGGCGGTGATGGGAATGGAGGGGGCGGTGACAGATGTAGTGCTGCTGCCAGGTGTTGTAGCAGCCTCCGCCCCCTCGAGGAGTTCAGCCTCAGACCCGTCAGCGTCGTAGTCAGTGTTGTCACTAGACAGGTCCTCCGCCTGACTCCCCTCGCCCTCCGTGCCACTTGCTCCCGGAGAGTCGCCAGCAGTGGTGGCAGCGGTGCTGGATTCCTCCTCCACGTCCGTGCAGGTGTCTCCCTCGGTGTCCTCCGATGATGCTGTGGGCAAGGTGAAGATACAGAAAAAAATCAGTCACCTGAATACAACAGACACATGAGTCCAAACAAAAATGTCACAGTGCATATCAGGAAATGCATCATGAGTAACATCTAGAATAGTCCGCACATATGTAACCCTGCACTCCCCAGTTGGTTGACCCACCATGCCACTTGGAAACAATGGAGATTATGACACAACAGCAAATAACTTGATATCGAATTATACTGAGAAGCTAGTGTCTGGGGACAGTTGAGCACAGCAAGACTATGAAGGCATGCCACCTCTTGTTCACTGTGAACGAAACAGTATGGGTGCACCCAAGGCCAAATAACACACCTCAATGCTGAAGGTGTCCCCACACTCTGAGACCTGTGAGTACTTTGGAAACCCTAACCAGAAACATTGCGATCCCTTGGGACTCACAACACTTTACACAATGTACATGTTTAGAATGTGTGAATGTGCCACTTTGTGAACAGATGACACATCTGCCTGTATGACAGAAGTCACACAATGAGGTGCACACAAAACTACATTTACACAGTCATTGTATGAGCTGCCAGCCGAATTCTAATAAGCCACTGTAAAGAAGAAATGGGGTATCAGTAAGTACATATACATGGCACCACAGTGGTCTGGATGACTTGACACTCGTAAGTTGATATCAGCAACAACCAAGGACTTACCCAAATGCAAACACACTGTGTGAACATGGATATGTTAATTCAGAAAACAAGTGGTAATTGAACTGTGCCCTTCGGTAAAATGTGCCAGCGTGTCCACAGAAGGTGTAAAAGTACTTTCTTTTGCACTTCCCTGGGAGACATCTGTCATGCAGGCACATTATTGTCCTTCACAACAAACTAGCAAAATGAAGCATATGAAAAAATGAGACATGTTGACAAGTGTAGTGAGTGCCAAGGTACAATACTTCTTGACTAAAAACTTGAATCATGCCACCTGTCACATGGCCATCCGTACCATGATGACACAGTTGGCAACACATCTCCAAACACAGGACAATGCATTAGCTAATGGGCCTGCAATGTGTCGGGATAAGGAGCACCTGCACTGAGGAGACACCCTCATGGCAAGCAAGAATGTCCACACAGATGTCAGCACACACAGACCAAACTACGTACCATCTCGACCACACACTGGTGGCAAAAATGGATGAGCATGAGCCGTGTATTTTAAATTTTGACACATGCTGCAAAGCACAAACATTAAACCCAGCACAACATGACTGGGTCACTGCATGTTGAGTGTCTGTCCAGACAATTATCACACACAGGTCAGACTTGGCAAGGAGACATAAGGTTTGGACATGTAGGCCTTGCCCGCACAAACACCCCATACCTGAGACAATGTGATTGAGACAGATCAAGAAGTGACACCTCTTAATCTGGGTTAACTAAAATGTGCATCAAGAATTCCTAAATGTACTCCACATCACCTCGTGAGGCTGCCAACGCATATTTGTGACAAACAACCATCAACAGATAGTTGTACATAGACACACAGGCACTGCCCAGTGTGAGGATGCACAAGCAAAATGGGGTCAGCCTGTACAATGGGCACATGTAGCACACTTTAGATAAATACAAATGAGGCCAGGGAACAATGCCACAGAGGCCAAACTATGCTGAACACACAGAGAATGGGCACAGTGTTGGATGACACACATGATTCCCAGGCAAGGGTGTCTTAGGGGACTGTAGTGGGCACACTGCTCCATGGTCCTGGAATTATCTGACTGTAACATGAGCTACCGTCCCAGCACTATGCATATCTCCCACTCATGCACATCATGTCTGAGGCCTCAACATCGGTCATGCATGCTGCAAGTTTGTTCATTTGAAAACTCGCACTCCTATGTTGAGACTCAGCATCAGTGCCAACTAATATGGACCCCCAAATGACTGAACAGGACAGGGCACAGGCAAGGTAACAACACATGTCTCAGACCCCCACATGATGCAGAAAGCAATGTGCACTTGGATTAACTGTCAGCCTAGATGACCATGTGCAATAGTGATTACACACAGACCAGGGAACACATGTCAAGGAGGGGAAGGGAGGAAGAACAGCACCGTTTGACTTTGGGGAACAGGATATGCACTGCACAAATTAACCCTCGCAGTGTATCCAGGCGACTGAGCACTTTCAAAAGCTGGTGACACACAACAAACACACATGTACCTACCCCCTTCCTGCTGCTGCAACTCCTGTAACCGCCTATCCAAGTCAGGGAAGACCACCGCCAGGACACGCTTCATCGGGTGGGTCAGTGGTCGGCCCCCGCCGTGCTTGCGTGGAGGTGAGTCCTTCAGCTGCCACCAGGCGTTCCTCCGGGTCCAGCACCGGATGTCCTGCCAGCGTTTCCTCACTTGGGCGAGGCGCCGACTGCGACCCTCCACCGATCTCACGGCTCTGACGGCCCGCTTCCATATCTCCCCCTTGGCGTAGGCAGTTACCTGTGAGGATGACAAAGTGAGACAACATCACTACACCTGCTCCATGTCTCAGATACACATTTGAATATCTTTGATATGTTGAACAGGGCATAGTATGCTGGCAACAAATAGCACCTTTGTCATTGGGACATTAGCCTCTGTGGAAGCCCCAATGCACTACATGGCATTGAAAGTACACAGGTGGCATGAGGGGTGCAACACACTCCCTGATCATGGCACACGCTGTGCATCACATGCAACACCAGGCTGATGAACAGCACCTCCAAGCAGTCACATGCCCCAGGCCACTGACGCAACCGCAGCAGAGTACACAGACACACACAGGCACAGATCAATCACCTGCCATTGGCAACAGCGGATACAAACCTCACTCGGCACATGTGCCACTTGCCTGTGTGGTGTCACAGGTGTGGTGCTAGCTCAGCAAGTCAGACACTCCGCACGGCTTACTTCTCACATCAGATGGGTGGAGCTGTTGCCTCCTCCATGCAGCTGTGGTGCAACACTCCACATAGACACTCACCCACATGACAAGGAACATTCACACACATCAATGTCCAGGGGGCGTACACATCATTTGGACACTCGCACCCCAGCTCCACTCAACTCACACACATCTGTGGGTACAGTCACCTGTCACACTGGGGGGGGCACTGAATCACCTCTGGACTATAGAACAAAAAAGGCTCAAAGGATTGGGCAGGCTGAATGTGCCATGCACTATGCAGTGAATGTCACAGTAAGCACAATGCAAGTGAGGAGTGCACACAGGAACTACATCATGATCTGCATGGGAGACATAAGCCATTCCCCCCCCTGGGACCCAGTGTAAACAACATTGCATGTCTGTCACACCTGGACACAATGCCAGAAGTGACAGTCACAAAAAAGGTGCACAGTCAAAGGTAGTGGAGTCAGCACTCGCCTGCTCCCCTGGTCTCACCATACAGGCTGGTGTACTGTGGGAGGATGACATCCAGCAATGCCTCATTCTCCTCATGGGTGAATGGCTGGGCCCTCTCCACAGACCTTGACATGGTGCCAGAGTAAGCACAGGCAGCAGCAGTGGTGTCGACTGAAAGGTAGTGCAGGCAAGTGCCCTCTCATGGGTTCTGGCTGACTTATATCTGCCTTGCTGGGCTGTTTCATTTACAGGAGGACAGAGTGATTGGTTAGTCTCATTTGCATCCTACGTTTCCTCCAATCCCTTTAAACATACACCAGTGAGTGCCTTTGCATGGTTCGAAATTTGACCATGATGTGAAGTCAACAACCACTTTGCAACATTGTATTTAGTTGCCAACTGCCTTTTACACGCCACATGATGGAAAATTTGAACTTGAAAATCGGTATCCATGACAACCAGCATGCATTTAGGCCCTAATACTTGTCCCTCATGTGTCCCTATGTAATTTAGCTATCCACACACAGGTACGGTGCGTTTCACACGTACCCCTACGGCACCAATTGCACAGTGCGTTTGACACATACGTGTACGACCAGTGTGGACACGTACGTGTACTACGGCAGTGTCCACACTGGTCATACACGTACGTGTACACACTGGTCGTACACGTATGTGTACGACCAGTGTGTACACTGCTGTAGTACACGTATGTGTCCACACTGGTCATACACGTACGTGCACACACTGGTCGTACACGTATGTGTACGACCAGTGTGTACACGTACGTGTACGACCAGTGTGGACACGTACGTGTACTACGGCAGTGTACACACTGGTCGTACACGTATGTGTACGACCAGTGTGTACACGTACGTGTATGACCAGTGTGGACACGTACGAGTACTACGGCAGTGTACACACTGGTCGTACATGTACGTGTACGACCAGTGTGTACACGTACGTGTACGACCAGAGTGTACACGTACGTGTATGACCAGTGTGTACACGTATGTGTACGACCAGTGTGTACACTGCCGTAGTACACGTACGTGTCCACACTGGTAATACACATATGTGTACACACTGGTCGTACACATACGTGTACGACCAGTGTGTACACATACGTGTACGACCAGTGTGGACACGTACGTATACTACAGCAGTGTACACACTGGTTGTACACGTACGTGTACGACCAGTGTGTACACGTACGTGTACGACCAGTGTGTACACGTATGTGTACAACCAGTGTGTACACTGCCGTAGTACACGTATGTGTCCACACTGGTCATACACGTACGTGCACACACTGGTCGTACACGTACGTGTACGACCAGTGTGTACACGTACGTGTACTACGGCAGTGTACACACAGGTCGTATACGTACGTGTACACACTGGTCGTAGACGTACGTGTACGACCAGTGTGTACACTGCCGTAGTACACGTACGTGTCCACACTGGTCGTACACGTACGTGTACGACCGTAGTAAACGTACGTGTACACACTGGTCGTACACATACATGTGTACGGTCCGTACACACACCCGTACTCCGGCGGGAACACCAATGTGATGATACGGACCGTTCACACGCCGTTTTAGAAGCCATGTTTGAGCACCTGGATGAATTCATCCATTTTCCAACTCGTGAGCAGTTGACAGGTGTCAAGGGTGAGTTCTATGCCCTGGGAGGGATGCCCCATGTAATTGGGTCTATTGATGGGACACATGTGGCTTTGGTACCACCACAGGCACAGGAGGCCGCCTATCGCAACCGTAAACATTACCACTCTATAAATGCCCTTGTGGTGTGTCTTGCTAACATGCTGATTTCCCATGTCTGTGCACGTTTTCCAGGGTCAGCACACGATGCCTACATCATGAGGCGTAGCAGGGTGCCAGAAATGATGCTGGGGCTGCACAACGAACGAGCATGTCTTGTTGGTGGGTACACTCTGTTTGTCCTTTGTTTTGCGCTTTTTTTGTATCTTACGGCATCTCCTGACCCACTTCTTTACATGATGTTTCCATGTAGGGGACTCTGGCTATCCCAACATGCCATGGCTGATGACGCCTCTCCGCAACCCCAGAACAGCTGCAGATCACCGTTACAACAACGCACATGGGCAGACCAGGCGAGTGATTGAGAGGACATTTGGCCTCCTGAAGAGCAGATTCCGGTGCCTTCACAAGACAGGCGGATCCCTCCCATATGCACCGGTGAAGGCCTGCAAGATCTTCCTCGTGTGCTGCATGCTGCACAACATGGCAGTGGAGAAGGCTGTGCCACTCATCTGGATCCGGATGAGCAGGAACATCCACCCGTGGAGGATGAAGGGCTTGGTCACGAGGCAAGTGAGGATGAGGAGGAGGAGGATGACGACATCCGGAGTCAGCTCATACGCAACTTCTTCTCATAATGGTGAGTCCATGGGTCTGAGTGTGCACGCCTGGAGCCTTGTGCGGCATGTGTTGCAATGTGTGTGTCCAGCTGACTGTATGCTAAGTGACTTAGATGTGTGTTCAGATGTGTCACTCGAGTGATGATGTCCTTCCACACATTTTAGCTTAGACACTCAATTTTAACATAGCATGGTGACACACTTATTCCTGTAGACTAAATGACCATGCATGCGGATGACAATCTTTTCCCTGACTTCTTGTGTGTATGTCATCCCCAGGTCGTTTTGCATGCTGTCTGCTCGTGTCATCGTTGGCCTCCCGCTATTCCTCATGAGTATTGCAACGTGTGCTGAATCAGCGTCCCATGCACGGACATGGTGAAAAGTCTTTTTGGTTAAGGATTGCTGCACGGCATTTTGGTGTTGGTAGGTGTTTGGAATGTGTGGGCAATGCTCCTGTGCATGTTGTTTTACTATACATACATATTGACTCACCATGGGGCACATGACATGTTGCATGACTCCCATGTATTGATAGTCACCCTTCGTAACAGTCATCTGTGATGGGACTGTGGATTTGGATGAAGGCATCAATGTGTGTACAACTTCCCTCTGAAACATACGGGATGCTACGGGTGGACATAGTGTGGGACATCCCCATGAGAGGATAAATGAGGAATTGCAGCCCCTCCGTGTGCAGCAGGGGGTGTTTGGCTCACACCCTTCACTTGTGTGCCAGTTCAATGGATTTACAGCATCTGTGTTGTGAAGGGGTGTCCGGTGTAGGTCCCACATGTTCAGCCAAATGACCTGTGAGTCGGTTCATATTGATGCATTTCCCTAGGTGTGAACCTGAGTAATACAGGTGTTCCTCACCCTCCAAGGTGCCTCATCTCTGTCAATGCAGGACTCTTGCCACTTTGCATGCGGCATCTCTGGCGTAGTTGTCAAAGATTGTGCATATGAGTCTATGTGTAGTTTAGCAACATGCATGCAGTTCTTCAGGGATTTGAATATCCATTGTACATGATGTCCATGGTTGTGTATGTATTTGGGCATGTTGGTGACCACAACAGGCTGTAAACACCTGCTGAGGGTGTGTATCCTGTGCACAGCTCGTCCTTCAGTTTCATGATCCGGTGTCAGTCATCTTTGGTGATTGTGCATCCATTGTCTCTGGGTGTGCCATGGGAAACCGGACACTCCTTCCTTTACATACGCCTGTTGCAGTTGCCCTTTCTGACATCCTTGTCTTTGTGTGCAACTAGTGGCATAGTTTCCAGGACATGCCGCCTGCTGCTGCGGCCCCTGCAGCAAGGGCACACAAAGTTTACAGATTCGGCAACACACACACCTCAAAGATGCTCCTCCCTTCCTCCCTCCACCCATTCCTTTGGCTGGCATCAGCTTGTTTGTGCTAGAAATAAGGACCCCCTGCAGGGACTAACAAAAACTCCTAGGACAGGGTAAATAACATTATGAACTCAAACACCTAGGCAGTCTAAATTTAAGCAACTAGATAGTACAATGAAAAAACACTAATATTGTAGAAGGAGACACAATATACATGATATTAATAAAAACATATATGAAATTTATTATGTATAAATTGCACAATAATGATAATAAATTGATAATGGGCAATTCAATATTTAGGGATACAGTTCAAAAGATGTCAAACAAAATAGACAATACATTGCAAATAATGAGCCGGATCAACTATATAATACAAAAAACAACAAAATACAGATACAGATACAAAAAAGCAAACAGAAGTGGCTGAGGCCGAGATGTTCTCAACGCGCGTTTCGACGCTTACAAAGCGTCTTCATCAGGAGAGCCACAATATCTTTAATCCTATAAATATACAAAAATATCATGTAAAGCACAACAATATACAAAAAAGATTTTTTTCCAATAATTTTTTCTTAAAAAAACACACTGTGGTCCTTCACCTACTATTTGACTAATAACAGGAAAGTGCTGTCAAAGACCAACCTTCAATAAGAATCCCAGGCTAGAGAAAAGAGAAAAACCCAAACCATATGTACAGATATGAGTAGAGTAGAGAAAGAAAAGAGGAAGAAAGAGAGAGTGCTATGATAACCCAAATGGAACCAGTGATCAGTGAGTGTGGAATAGAGAAACAATGAAAGAATTATTTTGATGTGTAGAAAATAATGAAACAAGAATGCCTAAAAATAAGGCGATCAATGATGTGATGAATTACTTAACGATGAAAAAAGGGAAGAAGAGAAGAAAAAAGAGGAAAAAAAGAGAAAGAAAAGTCATACTGACTTAATAATCCTGCAATGCGATAAATAGATGAGTACGGTCCAACCAGGGCTTACAAGCATAAGAAGTACTTCCTGTATAAATGAGAACAAACCAAACAAAACAAAAATGAAAATAATAAGGCATAATGTGATACGTGTAATGCAAAGATATTAAGTAACACGTAGTGATGTAACCTGATAACAGGGAAAAGGACCTACAGGGTAAACAAAATAGATGAAATCGCTGCTTACATATATAATGAGCCGAGGTAGTCAGAGAAGTCAAGGAAGGAATGCCAAGTAGTCCAATACAGGCAATAAGATTCACAATGGGTCCTGCAAGTTACCAGAAAGATAATAAACCAGAAAAAATAAATAAAATATGAGAAAATAGAGTGATTACGATAATATAGCGCCAAGCGCAGCCAAAGAAAAAATGCCAGAAAATACCTGCAATGCAATTCCAACGGATATATATGATGATGTAAGAATTCAAGCTGTAGGGAAAATTTCGAATGCAACACAACGGAAGCAAAGCAGAGCTAGCAGCTTCATAGCAAGCAAAGGGATATCTTGATATATTAAAACGGTGACCACTAAATAATGGAAAAAAGAAGAAAGAAAGGGACTGAATGTAACACACACAGCGGTAAAACGAGTAAAAATGATTATAGCTATGTAGAAAAGACCGAGAGCTAACTTACTTGAATGAGACACGGATCAGCTGTATCGGCGGATGTGGACCACAGGCAAGGGTGAACAAACAGGTTTGGGCGCCTGATTTAAGAGATTACGTAAGGTCAAATGATATCACAAAGATAGGCTCTGAGCAGCTGGCGAGCTAAAGAGCAGACAAAGAAAATAATATAATGTCGCGAAGGTGAGTAAAATGAAACTAGTAAGCATGGAGGACGGACAATGACAGACCCGGGGACTCGATTCAAGAAAGTACGTGGGATCACATGATGCCACGGGGGCGGGCTCCAATCAGCTAGCAAGCTAGAGACGGACAAAGAGCCCTATGGAATAATGCAATGTCGCGAGGGTGAGCACAATATAACCAGAAAAATAGAATGCGGACAGTACGCACGGAGAATAACTGGTAGAGATCCAGAAAAATAATAGAAAAAAGCCTAGCTAATGGAACCAAAAGGGGGTAAATAAATACGAATGAAAAAAGGCTGGATGCTAAATAAAAATAATAACAAGAAAAAAGAAAAAAGAGAGAGAGAGACTAATAGGATAATGCAAAAATGCTAAGATAATGAGACAGAAATGATAAGCATCTGTGTATAGCAGAAAAAGAAACAACTAAGCCCAAAATGACGGACAATAAAGTCAAAATACAGATATAAAGCAAATATGTAGCACACATAAAATGCCCCATATATGAAAGATAAAAAGCAAACAACAAGCCAGAATATCAACTAACAGGAGAGACCTAATGGCTATAGAGAGTTAGAATCTGTTGAAGAGAATGGCGTTTTCCCAGGGTAATTCACTGTTTAGTCCTTTAAGGAAGGTGTTAAGGGTGAAAATCCAAAAGACTTCTCGTTTTTTACGGATTTCTTCACTCTGTGTCTCATTCTCAAGATAATTTTTTTCAAGGATGTGCCATTTAATCTCTTCTGCTGAGTGTTGTTGTTCTCTGTAGTGTTTAACCATGGGAGCTAGCAGTTTGTTAGTACGGATAGCTGATCGATGCTCATTAAGACGAGTGGCAATGGGTCTGGAGGTTTCTCCAACATAGCCAGAATTGCACGGACAGATGATCAAATAAATGACGTTGTTTGTTCTGCAATTTGTCATAGATTTAAAATGAGTGGTGTATCCATTGAGAGTAATAGTGCAGCCCTCTATGGCTCCATCACATGCTTTACAGTTGGAACGTAAGCATTTGAATGTACCTTTGATGGGCTAATTTCCATCAATGGTTTTTTGGAGGAAAGGGACATGAGTGTTGAAACGCGATCTAACAATGATATCTTTCAAGTTTTTGTTGCGTCGATGCGCAAACAATGGTTTCTTTAGATGTGTAGAGGGATCTTGGTCAGAGTTAAGTATGTGCCAATTAGCATTAATGATACGATGTACCTGTTCATTCATGGTAGAGTGCTTTGTGATACATACCAATTGGTCATTGGTTTTGGGGTCTTTAGCTCGTAAAAGAGCATCCCTGTCATAGAATCTAGCTCGCTTAAGAGCTTCCCGTATCAGCCGATGTGGGTAACCTCTAGTGAGAAATTTGGTTTTCATAATTATAGCTTGCGAGTCAAAATCATGGATGTTGGTGCAGTTGCGACGCAGTCGCAAAAATTGACTGAAAGGGATGCTTTGTTTCTGTGATCTAGGATGGTAGCTATTAAAATGTAGCAAGGTGTTTCTGGCTGTGGGCTTAGTAAAAAGGCCCACTTCTAAATGGCCAGAGTTATGTGTAATCAAGATGTCTAGAAATTCGACTTTTTGTTTGTTGGTATGTGCTGTAAATTTGAGATTAGTGTCAGTGACATTGATCCATTGTAAGAATTCCTTTAGCTGTTCTTCAGTGTCTCCCCAAATGAAAAAAATGTCGTCAATGTATCGTGCCCAACGATACACTGATTCAAAGAAGGGAGCAATTTCATTATAAATGAAATTGGATTCAAATTTGGACATGTAGATATTTGCTACAGAAGGAGCCACCGTAGCACCCACACTTACACCGCGAATTTGTTTGAACCAGGTGTTATTGAATTCAAATGTGTTTTCTGTAAGTACAATATTATAGCTATGTAGAAAAGACCGAGAGCTAACTTACTTGAATGAGACACGGATCAGCTGTATCGGCGGATGTGGACCACAGGCAAGGGTTTGCTTTTTTGTATCTGTATTTTGTTATTTTTTGTATTATATAGTTGATCCGGCTCATTATTTGCAATGTATTGTCTATTTTGTTTGACATCTTTTGAACTGTATCCCTAAATATTGAATTGCCCATTATCAATTTATTATCATTATTGTGCAATTTATACATAATAAATTTCATATATGTTTTTATTAATATCATGTATATTGTGTCTCCTTCTACAATATTAGTGTTTTTTCATTGTACTATTTAGTTGCTTAAATTTAGACTGCCTAGGTGTTTGAGTTCATAATATCAGCTTGTTTGTGCCACTGTTGCGCCCACGCGGTGCCAAAGGCTGGACCGTCAGTGCATGCAACGTGCACATTGCACGACCCTCATGTCCTTACATGACCCACATCACACTACAGTCTGATGTTGCAGCCACCTTCCAAGCATTGTCCATCCAAGGAGCTACCGCCTGCTCTCAGGCATACCCTAGGCGCACACACGACACCTTTGCATGATGAGTGTGCAACTCCAGCTGCCTACACAGCGCTGCCCTGCCTTCCAGGCCCTGTCACACCAACCAGGTCATGTCCCTCCTACTCCCCACCAGCTCCGTACACCAGCAAGGCCATGGGAGTGGGACTCAAGCCTTCAGCATGTAGTATAGTGGCATCATCTGGCACATAGCCCAGGTATCATCTCGCAGCGTATCAATCTTCAATGTGTCCAGGTCCCCCTCACCGGCATCACATGCGCACAGCACCTCATCATCAGCTCGTATGCCATTGACAGCCAGGTGCTCCTCACCCTCATGAAAGACGCAGCCATTGGCAGTTCCAACATTCGAGAAGGCATGAGATCCATTGATGAATGGCTGAACATCAGCCACCTGAGGCTGGACTTGTACAGGACTGAGGTAATCATCTGAGGATTGTCCACTTACATGTGGGTCAACTGCTTGTGTCCCACCCGCAAAAGCCCTGCACATGCACCCAGTGCCCACGCACACAAGATGGTGTGCATCATGGATTTGTCACTCACATTTGCCATGCTAATCACCAGCATCTGTACCTCAGGGTGCAACACCCTCTGCATGATGCACATGATCCACCGATATATCCACTCCAGGGAAAGACAGACCATGCCCCAGGCCCACGACACCAGCCGTGTCAACTACTGCCCCGCCCTCTACGGAGCAAGTACATCCTAACTCCCGGGAAACTTGTCCACATCCAGGCTGCATGTGCACACCTTAGCTTCAACATCCCGCACCCCAGCCATATCACCGTCCACCAGAGATAGCTGCAATGGATCACTGTGTGCTGCAGGATGACCTTCAGACTCCTCACCCACACTCAGGAGGCAAGCCACAACCCCAGACCCCAAACCAACCTTGGCCGTCTGTCATCCGAGACCCCGTTGTGCCAACTCCGTGCATCCAACCTTGCCCTGGCCACCATTCTTCACATCCACCGTACTCCAGCATGCAGGACATAGTTCTCCCACCTGGCAAGACATACCTGCTACTCCCTCCCCGGCAACATCCACATGAGCCATGACCTCTATGCCTTCAGGATACTCTTCCCAATTGGTCTGTTCGCACAGTAATGCATGCCCCCCCTCAGCAGCTTGAGGCCATCACGGCTGAGTATTGTGCTCCATGTCTGTATATGGCTATGTTGTCGTACAGTGATCACATATGCAATGGTGTTGTACGAAGTTTGCAGTTGTCACAGGAGGGCCTTGTGATGCCTACAGCAGGGCCAAGTGTCAGCTACCTTGTCAGTACTTTGCCAGTCCCTGTGCATTGCGCATGGTGCATGGGTATGTACCTGGGCCATATGGGCTGAGGGCAATGGTGTCTGTTTCTGAGTTGTACAATATGTTTAGTGATCCCCACCCTCCCAGCATCCCGGACATCCTGTCTTGGGTTTGTGGTTTGTGTAGGCTGGGACATGGCATGGCCTTGCTTTGTGAATGGGGCATACTAATGTTGGTGGCCTGAGCGTTGTTTAGAGTGTGGTTGTGTCAGGTGAGGCCTTGGGGGTAGGTGAGTGCATTTGTTGTAGTTGGGGTGTGGATGCCATTCCCCCATGTTACGCGAGTTGTTTGTGTACTCACCAGGCTCTTGAACTCCTTTGACTCCGTGTACTCCCACCGGCGGAAGCAGGGCCATCACCTTCTCCTCCCAGGGATGGTAATGTACCGGTCTGCGGGGCAGCCCACCTCCTGTGATGTTACTCTGGGCGTATTCCTCGTTCATTTTGCGCTTGACTGCCCTGCGCAGATCGTACCACCTGGCTTGACATTCATTCCTGGTCCTTCTGATGGGCGCAACAGCATTCACCCAATCGACGATCCTCTGCCACAGGCTAGTTTTTTGGGATATGCTGGTCTGTCTGACCAATGTTCCAAAGAGCTGTGGCTTGACTCTGATGATTTCGTTGACAAGGATGTCCAGCTCCTCCCTTGTGAACTTTGGATTCTTGTCTGTGGGCATGGTGTGGGGTGTGGGTGTGGATGGTTGTGGTTGTGGGTGTGTGGGTGTGAATGTGTGTGTGTGTATGTGTAGAGGGGGTCTGTGTGAAGGAGGTTGTGTGAAGGTGTGTAAGTTAAGGTGTATGGGTGCAGTTGTTTGTGTGTGATGTCTGTCAGCAGTGGGTCTGTTGCAAAGGCTCATGGTTTGTGATTGTGGGCCCTTTTTATTGGTCCATTTGTGGGTGTGGCTGGGTTTGAACTTTTGGTGGGTGTGTTATAAGAGGTGGTTGTGAGTTTGGGCCTCTGTTTGACTGTTTGGATGTGCCAGGTCAGTCTTTTAGTTGTTTTTTGTCCAGTAGACATGTTTTGTGGTGTTGTGCGAGTCGAATTGACGGTCCTTGTGCTGTTTTACAGTGTCCTGGTTGAGTACGAGTCGTTTTTGCGTATGTAAGGTGCGTCCATGGCTATGTTGTCGTACAGTGATCACATATGCAATGGTGTTGTACGAATCGTACATACGCGATGCTGGGGTACGGTGTTGGGGTACCGTTTGTCCAAGTGTGGGGCTGGGGTGGGGGGTACGGGGCGTACATACGCGGGTGCTGTGGTGGGGGTACGGCGCTTACATACGCGTGTGCTGGGGTATGGCGCGTACACGCGCGGGTGCTGGGGTGGGGGATACGGCACGTACATACGCGTGTGCTGGGGTACAGCGCGTACATACGCGGGTGCTCGGGTGGGGGGGTACGGCGCGGACATACGTGGGTTCTGGGGTACGGCGCGTACATACACGGGTGCTGGGGTGGGGGGTACGGCGCGTACATGCGCAGGTGCTGGGGTGGGGGGGTACGGCACATACATACGTGGGTGCTGGGGTACGGCACGTACGTGCGCGGGTGCTGGGGTGGGGGGGTATGACCCGTACATATGCAGGTGCTGGGGTACGGCGCGTACAGGCATGGGTGCTGGGGTGGGGGGGTCTGGTGCGTACATACGCAGGTGCTGGGGTACGGCGCGTACATGCGCAGGTGGGGTGGGGGAGGCCGTACGACTCGTACCCCGGGCCCAAGTGTACCCCGGGTAGGGGTCTTACAAGGTTCGCTCCGTACGGGACGTTTTCCATATGCTTGTGTATTCGGGACGCCGGTACGGATCGGACTTGTGCGCTCGGACTTTATTTTTACAACTCATACGTAAATCTGTCCGGGGACGTCTCGTGGACTTTTCCTGAAGCAATTCGTATGTATTTTTACGGTACGAATCGTACTTCGCCATTTGTACGGGACTTGTACGACTCGTACGTAAAAAAATACGGATACGAGTCGTACGGGAAAATTTTTTACCCGATCAGAATCGGCACCTTGGTAAGTATATGTAAAAAAAAAAAATCTTTTTAACCACCTAAACATGTATAATATGCTTTTTCATATATGATCATATACATTTTTTATAGAATTTTCCACATCACAATGACAGAAGGTGCCCAATTTATATCATCTCAGAAAGGGAAATTCTCATTGTGTTACATGGGGTACGTCTACACCCAAGAGAAGCAAACTGGCCTTAAAGTGAATTGGAAACGTTCAAAATATTATTCCAATAAATGTTATGGTCGTGCTACTACCAGGGAAACAACTGTATTATACACTAGAGAACATAACCATCCACCTAATGTTTCTGAAATTGAAGTGAGAGCAACCCTTGATAATATAAAAAAATTAAGTACTAGATCAGAAACCCCTACAAGTGTTATACTTAAAGATATTTTCCCGAAAGTATCCAAAGAAGCAACCGGTCAATTACCATCCATTGCTTCAATTAAAAGAACCATAGCTAGGACCAAAAAAGCAACAATAACCACAATACCTACTCCTAAAAAATTTTAAGATGTCATAATTCCCCCAGACCTAGGTATAACACACTGATGAACCTTTTATTTTCTACGACAATGAAAACAAAGATAAAAGAAATGTAATGTTTGCTACAGCAAACAATATAACTAAACTTCAGGAATGCCAAACATGGATGATGGATGGGACCTTTACAATGTGCCCCAAACCATTCTACCAACTTTACAGTATCCATGGCCAATATCATAACAGTTGCATCCCCTTTATTTATGCATTGTTACCAAATAAACGCAACATATACTGAAATGTTAGGTAAAATAAAGCAAAAAACAACTTTTTTCCTCAAAGAATAATAATAGACTTTGAGCAAGGTATGATAAATTCTATCCTTAAATTGTATCCCCACATATATATATATAAGGATGTTACTTCCATTTTAATCAATGTTTATGGAGGCATCTACAGAATCTGCACTTAGGTGCCGATTCCGATTCTGGGTGTAAAACGCACCGACCGATCGACACGGACCTGCGCTGTACGACCCGCGCAGTTCGATGCAACGCGTGAGAATTACAACCCACTCGCACGGAACACGAGCTGCACAACCGAACCGTACGCAAATCAGTGATCCGCCCGTAAAATGACCAGGAATCGTACCGACCAACACGCATCAGGTATCGCGCGACTGAAACGTACCCGCGATGCACGAGGCGCGCAGTACGATGCAATATGTGTGAATTGAGACCGACTCGCACGGAGCACAATCATGAAAACCGAGCCGCACAGCAAATAGTGACTACCAAACAACAGACACCTCTGCGACCAACGCGTACGCCAAAATCGAAAAACAGCAGAATGTCAGTGTGACAGACTCGGGTTACCCCGCGCAAGCCACTGGCAGTGTCCGACACGGTCAAACGAACGTCTCTATCATGCACAACAAAAGCAAAAGAAATGACTCAAAAAAACACACACAAAAATGACAAAGCCAATAAATAAAAAAATTCAAAAAAGGAACAAAGACACTCCCACAACTCCACCTATATAAAGGCAAGAAATCCCTACCATGATCCTTTGCAAACCACAGGCATAGGACAGCAGACACCACCACCACACTGTAGAGACACACCACAACTCACACAACAACTACACCATTTGCACCACTCAAAAACTAAATCACATATTCACTGACAAACTCACACCAACCACACTCACATATACCCCCCACATCAATCCCCACAACCACCCAGCACCATGCCCCCCAAGAAGAATCCAAAGTTCACAGATATTGAGTTGGAAGTCATGATTGACAAAATACTCAGTGTAGAGCCACAGTTGTTTGGCACATTGGTTCAACAGACCCCCATGTCACAGAAAACCAAAATGTGGGAGAGGATCGTCGATAAGGTCAACGCACAAGCACCTTGTTTGCGCACAAAGGACGATATACAGAACAGGTATTATGATGTGCGCAGGAGGGTCAAGAAGCTCATCGACAGGGAACACACACTGAGCAGGCAGACTGCGGTGGCCCTCCTGCCAAACCAACGCACTTTAGGTCCTGGGAGGAGAAGGTGCGGGCCATCCTACCACCGGAGAGCATACATGGATTAACAGGAATACCACAGCCTGGTGAGTACACAACCAATTAACCCAAAATTGTCTAGCAACACACATATAGCACTGTCAAGGGGACTGTGAAACCAATTACCACCAGCAAAGCCATAGCAACGGAAAGGCAAGTATCCTGTGACGTGTATCTCAGTTACACAACCACAATACCTGTCATCCCACAGTATTATGGAACTACGTCCTAACATGTACAAACCTAAAGACTAATACTGCAAGGCATGACCATAAATAACCAACAAACACTGTCATTCATTTTGACACCACTGTCACCCCACCTCACAGGAAAGCTGAGTCAAAATGAAGGAAGGTTGGGCTGCTGGGAATGTGCATGTAGCAGAAGGCATGATGGGAGTTGCATTCACAGCCAGCAGTCCCCCAACCACATGTCCCTGTTAGCTCACACTGAACCATGCTCACCTCACAGGGAGTGCTAAAGTACTGCCAAGATGGCTGACACTAGGCCCTGCTGTGGGGAGCACAAGGCCCTGCTGGGACTTGGGCTCTAACTGACAATAGGACACCAATGCCAGACAGCCTGAAAGGCGACTACTACTCCCTGCAATGGAAGCATGCTGCATGGTGGGATGTCTGGACTGGGGAAGAGGACCACCAGCTCTGACTACAACAACCAGCTGGCACTTGCGCACACACACACACACACACTCCTTAACACAAACTACACCCAACCCACCTGGTCTAATGCCTCCCCTCAGAATCCTTTAAAATATCCCACAAAGATTTACCACCCTGGGTCCTACTGTGTAAAGGACATGGGCTTGGTGAGACTTGAGTGCAAACAAACACCAGGACACCACTGCCTGCCGACCGGTCAGCACAGGCACACCACCATATAGGGAAAACGATTCACAGGAAGGAAGCTCAGGTATTGTGGGAAGGTGGATGGAGCCAAAAGCATGATGGGAGTTGCAGTCACAGCCACCAGTCCCCCACCCACATGTCCCTGCAAGCTCACACTGAACCATGATCACCTCACAGGGAGTGCTAAAGTACTGCCAAGATGGCTGACACTAGACCCTGATGTGGGGAGCACAAGGCCCCGCTGGGACTTGGGCTCGAGCAGACAACAGGATACCAATGCCAGACAGCCTGAACCTAAATTGTGACACCCTGCAATGGAAGCATGACACATGGGGGATCATCTGGCCTCTGTGGGTGAAGAAGGTCCTGCAATGACTCCAAATGCCATCAATGCAGCCTCAAAGCACACCTTCTCAGCCACAACAAAGTGCACCCTTGGGACCAATCACTCCAAAAGTAAATGCCTTGGCAAGATGGCTGACACATGGTCATGAGGTATGGATTGGCTACAAGTCACAAATATGCACTGGCCAACTCAAACACATCTACACTCACAGCCATTGAAACTGTAGGCATCCTCCCACTCTCTGGAGATGCAGTGTCCCTGTGGTGTCCCCTGACCTGGCTGTGAAGGTGTGTCTCGTAGATGACAATTGGGGAGATGTAGACATAGTACATAGCAACAAGCACACACAATGTCACCTATACATCATTGACAGTGGACACCTGACAGTGACTAGAATGGACACACACATATAGCTGACACTGTAGCATGGTGTCAATCACAAAATGTGCAGTTGTGAGCTGCTGTCCAATCCCACATCGGTCTGCGTTGTACGCATCATTCACACAACACATTATTCACTGTCATGGACACCCCAAACGCAATGACTAACCTGGACTGCATCTGAGGAGGCATGCAACTGACAGAAGCTGAAATGTAACACACACACCTCTGCCCATCACTACCATGAGCATGGAAAAGCAAGACAACTGCTGTGCCCAATCCCTCTCACTATGTAGGAATTTGACAAGATAGAAGGCATTTGCACCTACAAAACTCAGCACCAACTTCATTAGCTACGCCAACACCATGACTTGTATGAAAAGAGATGTGAACTAGTAACACAGACAACAAATTAGTATCTCACATTGGATCTCAGGCATACCGTACTGCAACCATGTTGCACAGACACACCAATGTGACACACAGAGGAAAGTAAAGAATCACACAACACATGCCCCAAGCTAGCTACATACCCTAAGTGCAATTGTACGTATGTCATAGTCAAAGCACAAATGTGGACAGGGATAAACCACCTGTGTCAGGCATGTGATGGAACCCGAGTGGCAATCGCCATGTACAGACAATTGTTCAATACATGAGCTGGTCATGCACACAGCTTGTCGTGCACATCAAAATGCTCCAGGTTGCCATTACAAAGTGCTTCAACAATATTAACCTCTGTCTGTCACAACTTAGGAAAATGCAATGTACAGACTCTCATAATGATGTTCAGTGGCAAATGTCATGTGTGTGAAACGTTGATGTTGGTAGAAACATAACATATATTGTGTGTCTCCTCCAACCACAGGGGATGCTGGGGACACAGCAGGCCCTGAAGAAGAGTCCCAGTCCCAGACTCTGGCGGACCCTGAGCTCCCCGGTGTGGACCACTCTTTGTCCTCTTCGGACGATGACCTTGACCGACCTGGCACCTCCGGTGTGAGTCATCGTGCAGCACCAGCAGCAGTAACATCAGCACCCCCGGCAACCACTCCTGCCACATCTGACACCAGACGAGTACCCATGCCGACACGGACAGGCCCAGGCCACAGAACAACAACGGAACAGGTACACAGAGCACACTGGAAGCATGGGACAACATCACCGGCGCTAACACTCAAGGGGGCTCAGTGTCGCCTGTGCCAGCCATGGCAGGTCCTGCCCATGTGGGTCGGGCGTGGGAGGGTGGGCAGGCAGAGGACACGGCCTGCAGAGGGGGTTGGACTCCATGATGAGCCTCACCTGGAACGCATCATAGATGCGTACCAGGAAAGTACCGGAGGGTTTGGACAGGTCGTGGGGATCCTCAAGGAACTCAAAGAACAGCAGGCTGCCCATCATCAGCGCTGGGATGCCTCCGGGTAACCACGCGCTTTATAAATGTTACCTCATTCATTCATCATGCCCGCTTGGACTCCCACATGTCCCGGGTGGAGTCCAAGTGGGACAAATTGGATGAACTAACAGCGGTGCAGAGGGACATACTGACATGCCTCCGCCAGATCAGCACCAACATGACCACACCTCCCTGTATGCCCAGAACATCCGCAACAGCCACACGGAGGGAGGAGGACTCTGGCGGAGAGTCCTCGGCACCGCATCAGTCAGCACATGAGGGTCCCCTGAGAAAGAAGAGGGGTTGTCTGAAGAAAGGCAACTTGAGACGCTGATGGCCATGCATATCCCCCAGGCACCCAACACCTGGTCCTGATATTGTTTTTGTGTGCAAACCAGTTAAACTTGTCGACTTACATCCAAATCACCCACTTGACATGGAGTGTCAAAGTTGTGACAATGCACCAAATGACTGTGAATTGTACTCTGCACATTTCAGCTCCCAAGACTACCAACTCACCTGTGAACTTTGGATTACCATCACATTGTACAGCACTTCAAATTCCATTCACCGTCCTTACACATGTTTGGAAATAAAATCACAATCACACAATACTTGCCTCTGTCATGATTCATACTTGGTTTGTGCCATGGCGATGATAAGCTGCTAAGGAACACTGTGCATGCAAACTACTACAGCAATGTGAACACCGTTATGTGAGTCATGTGAATGCGACACATATAAGAGAGCCACACCACTTGGACAACACAACACATACTCACCATGGCCCTCTAACTCATCGTCAACACTGATGTCAACAGGAAATACAGTGGAATGCACACACACAACACCCATCCTGGGTCAGTGGCAAGCAGCCCACAGTTACAGGATGCAAAACACACACGGAGCACATCCCAAAGTGAAGGACAGGTTTATTAAATATTCACAATGTGAGAATTCCACAACTTATGCATGTTAACCTCACGTGACAGTGAGCAAAAAATTAAACATGTGGTGAACGATGAAAGTCCAGGGGGGTGTGGCACATCATTGGTTGTGACAACAAGTACTTGCAGTCTGGAACAAGGATCTGTGTCTTGGGGTTCAGACCGCACCATACAGCATCCAAAGTACCCTGTGAAGGACAAACAGAAAAAACATAGATTTACAGCTGACAACAACAATATACATGCCCAAAACAAAACACTAACTACCTAGACACAACCTAACAATCAGGTAAACACTGTTTGGGAGTACAGACTATCAGAAAGGACACATCACAACAAGCATCCTGGCAAGTAGCATACAGCCACACTCAATCAGCACCAGTGCACCCCCAACATAGGTCAGGCCGACACAATACTTTGACAACACATGCCTGTATACTGACATTCATGTGAAGAAGTTCTGGATCAGCTAGCTCCGAACATCACCATCACCCTCATCATCACTGGCATCATGCCCCAGGCCAGGATCCTTCACAGCTGGCGGAGGTTGGTCATCGTCACCCTGGATGAGGGGCAACTGCTTCCGCACTGCCAGGCTGTGTAGCATGCAGCACACTATGATGATCCTGCACGGCTGAACATAGCCTGTGACATCCCACCAGCATTAGCAACAGTGTGTTGGAAAGTACCGGTGGCAAAAAAGTGTAGGGCTGCCATCACCTTCACCTTGGGGGTCAGCGCTGTAGGGTATGTCCGGCCAGGTTGCAGATGTGGGGCCAACTGCTCCGCCAAATCTTCGATCAGTGGTCTGGTGAAGCGGTACTGTCGCATGCAGTCACGTTCAACCATGGTTTCCAGGTCAGGGAACGGTCTGTGGACATTTGGTCTCCTGCAGTACATAGTAGAGCAAAGACAGTTTGCCATTCCCCCTATCTATGTGCCAGAGCACGATGGGATTGATTGTTGGTTCGTCTCGTAGTTGCTGCTCGTTGCTCCGTCTCGTACACGTTGACAATTGGTCCGTCTCGTAACTGTGGATCGTGTTGTGGCGCGAATCGGACCTGATATGCAGCTCTCCCGGATGCTGTGACGTGCTGCTAGTGGCAACCCGTCCGGCGCGTAGGATTTGCACATCGTACTTGTCTGGCCGGAAACTGCTGTGGGAACTGCTTCCGGGCGACTCGAATCAGCGTTCGGAGGTACAGTTCGTATGGGAAATGCTGCTGAAATTGCAGCCTATGTGTCGGACGGAATTGTGTGAG
Organism: Triturus cristatus; assembly: GCF_964204655.1. NCBI lineage: Eukaryota > Metazoa > Chordata > Amphibia > Caudata > Salamandridae > Triturus > Triturus cristatus. Next base: position 1,011,550,198 of record NC_140587.1, on the reverse strand, counting down.
TTTTGCGCATCGTACTTCATTGCCCGGACGGACCGGCTCCCGGTACGAGTCGGTCGCAAGGTGAGACTACAGACAGCTCTCGGATGGCTGTCCGACCAGAACAAATATTACCTTTGCCTACCAAATTAAAAATCTAATTGCCCTGGCCTATGGGCCATTGACAGATGTGGCTGAGCATTATAAACTTTTAGTTGAAAGTCCATTTTACCAACAAAATGAACAAAAATTATCTCCCCTCCCAGACTATTTTAAGTATACCTGGGTGGGGGGATTACACTGATCAGGCCATAGGCGACAATCTAAATTTCAAATTCCTTGGTGGAATGTGTACCTAACTACACTTAAACCAGAAGCTAAAACAAACAACGCAGTTGAGGGGTGGCAAAATGCCTTCCTATCTTCTACAGGACGAAGCACTCCTACCCTACAAAAGCTATTACTTGCCATACAAAAAGAACAAAGCTTCCAAGAACTCAGAATGCAACAATCTGTTATCCAATTAAAACCAAAACTATCTAGACAAACTAAGCAAATGTATCAGTAACTCCAACAGCAAGTTCAGCTATACCCTTCCACAAGAGGCCTAGAATACTTAAATATGATAGCCAAAATTCTACTCTAAAACACACAAAGAATGTGAATATACTATTCCGAATAAAAAGATAATTAGAATAAAAACTGCATTTTTTTAAATCATAAAATTGATTAATTTGTCTAATATTTGTTATAAATTATTATAGAGATATATATAGACAAATTAATTAAACAGTAAAACAATTAAACAGCAACTGCAATAAAATTAAAATCTTTTCCCTCCCACAAGTAAAGAATTTAAAAACACTTACCATTCCCGTTGGTGTAATACGAAAATGCCACATCTTTCAAACTAATCCAGGTAGTTGACAATCCATAGATATTAAAAAGTAACCCCAATAAAATGTAAAAATACAACTGTATCAAAAACCTAATCCTCCAGGTAAAAATCGACAATCCAGTAACCATAAAAAATGGAAAAATAGTTTAAAATTAAGAACCGCTCCGTGAAAACCGAAAAATTAAGGAAGTATGAAATAATTACTAGTTAATATAACTAATACACACATCCTTTATAAAAAAAAATCGCAATCTTCCGTAATTCCAAACTACTTCTTCGTAAAACCTAGAGATCAAAACCAAACATTCCCACCCACAAAAATGTACACATAATACACTTAATAACATAATTACGAACATTATTCACACAATAATAACGTAAAAACGACTTAAATGGAAAAATCTAACTAGCCCGCAAATACGGAACACAACGTTAACCATTAATAACTAAATATAACACTAAACACACCATAACTTCTTAAACATAACAACGCACACTAATTACAACATTACTACCTTCAAAATACACTTAAAATAGTATAATATTTAAGAAAAATACTCTTACCTTCTCAGGCGTGAATCAGCTCCCAACCGCGAGCTTCTTTCTTCCCAAATGACACAAAACAACTGCTAGTGGTTACTATATTAAAGGCCCAAACAAAGATGGTAACTATAAACATATTAAATAAATAGCTAGACTTTTTTTTAAATATTATACAATGGTTTAAAAATTACTTTTACATTCTAATAAAATATTTAAAAATGTACCAGATTTATTTATATTTATTATCTTTTTTATATTATGTAAAATTGTAATAATAAATATTATGAATTAATATGTAATATTATCATTATTAAAATGTATATATGTCAAATAACAATTACTGAATCATTATATATTTTGCTTTATCTTCAGAAAATATTTACTTAGTAAATAAAATGCACAACTGTTAACAAATGTAATAATTATTAATATCTAAATATTAATATTAATAATTTAAATATGTTTTGTTTGTGATACAAAATTAAACTAGGTTATTTTTATCTCAAATATATTGTACACATTTTTGCAATGTAATGTTAATAAATACTTACCAAAATGTGTAACAGTTGCAAAAATGTTAAAAATATCAAATATTTAGCACTTGTTTTAAATATATAATAATGTATAAAATGTGTACAAAAAATATCCATATGCATCATGCTACTTTTCTAAAACAAATGTGAAGTACAATTTAATTTATTTGTGAAATTTGTTATTATTTACTTGTTAAAATATACATCTTGGTGAATTGTATTTTTTCTGTAATAAATATACTCTCCTGTATATATATATAACTTTAATGATTATTTTTCTATTGCTTAATAAAAAATTACATTTTGGATATACCTATCATTTTATTGTTTTATATAATAAAAATTATTAATAAAAATAAGATTAGTAATTTTTTGTCTACCTTTTCATTGTTATTACATTCAATCTACGTAATTAAATATTTTTTAATAAATTGTTTATTATAAAAATAATAATTTTCATTGTAAAGTATATATAATATAGTGTTTTTTTGATGTAAATATAAGTACTATGTTTAAACTAATTTTAACTCTAATAATATTATTTTCCTATATTTTAAAACTACTCACCTAAATTCTGCTTACTACTCGACTCAACATAAATATCCAATACTTAATTAACATTAAAATAACTTATTTTACTATTCCCACTGCAGTGAGTATTTAATTGGGGTATTATACATCTAATTATAATTAATGTCCTCCCACCCCAGACATTACCTGTATATCCCCACTCCAGTCAGTATTTTATAGTGGTAGGTGCTGTACACTAAACTTAATTAATTTACTATTCCCACTCCAGTCAGTATTTAATTGGGCTAGGTGCTGGACACTAAACTTAATTAATTTCCTATTTCCACTCCAATCAGTATACAATTTGTGTAGGTGCTGGACACTAAACTTAATTAATTTACTATTCCCTCTCCAGTCAGTATTTTTCTTTTGCGTAGGTGCTGGACACTAAACCTAATTTCATTACTATCCCCACTCCAGTCAGTATTTAATTGGTGTAGGTGCTGGACACTAAACCTAATTGAATTACTATTCCTACTCCAGTCAGTATTTAATTGGGGTAGGTGCTGGACACTAAACTTAATTAATTTACTATTCCCACTCCAGTCTATATTTAATTGGAGTAGGTGCTGGACACTAAACCTAATTTAATTACTATTCCTACACCAGTCTATATTTAATTGGGGTAGGTGCTGGACACTAAACCTAATTAATATACTATTCCCACTCCAGTCAGTATTTTATAGTGGTAGGTGCTGGACACTAAACCTAATTTAATTACCATTCCCACTCCAGTCAGTATTTAATTAGGGTAGGTGCTGGAAACTAAACCTAATTTAGTTACTATTCCTACTCCAGTCAATATTTAGGGGTCTATTAGAATGTCGGGTGGATCGCCATCGCCCGCATGGCGGTGGCAATCTGCCCAACATTCTCCTCCGCCCGCATTCCATTTCCCCCGCCATATTAGTATGGCAGGGGGGACCCCGGCGGACGTAAAAACCGTCCGCCGGTTTTCTGCCAGTCACACAAGTGACCGGGCGGAAAAGGGGCCTGATATGGTGGCGGTGTCTGCTAGACACCGCCATCCATATTATGATGGCAGCTGGAAGCAGCCTTTAAAGGCATGCGGTTTCCTCAGCTGGGGGCCCGTTGCGGGCCCCCAGGATGTTAGGGGGGTGGGGGGGGCACATGGGGTACCTATGGTACACCCCTGCATTTGCATGGATGACGTGGCAGGCACCGCGCGGTGCCTGCCACGTTGTGCTTGCAAATGCGCACATACCTTTTTTGTATTGCGGGGGTGCTGCTGACAGCACTGTCCACCGCAATGCAAAAAATGCGGGATGCGCCCGCCAGTGTGGCGGGCGCATCCTAATTGCCCATGCGGGACCGCCACACCCTTAGCGGGCGGTCCAATTTCCCGGGGCGATGGCGGGCGGACAAAGTCCGTCCGCCATCATAATAGACCCCTTAATTGGGGTAGGTGCTGGACACTAAACTTAATTAATTTACCATTCCCACTCCAGTCACTTTTTATTTAGAACATGTTCACACTACTACATATATTTTCAAACATTATAATTACATTTTCAAATTTCTAATTTCTATTTTGTTATTAATTTAACATTAATTTTTGGGAATATCCCCCACACTTTTTAAAGTTCAAAACTTTATTTATACTTTACATATAAAATTGTTTTTAATCTTTAAAATTAAAATTTTATTTTTTCTCAAATCACCACCCTTATCCCCTTTATAACCAACATCCCACTCCTAAATTTTTTAAAATAATGTTTACTTTTTTTTAATGAAAATTTTACATTTTAACTATTAACACAAATTAAAATAAACTTTTTAAAAACACTCCCCACCCTTAGCTCTTATAAACCCGACATCCTAGTCCTAAATTTTTATTTGAAATTCGAAATTAATTTTTAAATTAATATTTACATTTTTAAAATTTATACAAATTAAATTAATATTTTTTAAAACACTCCCCATCCTTATCCCCTATAAACCCAACATCCTGCTCCTAATTTATTTTTGAAAATTCGAAATTACATTTTAAATTAATATTTAACTTTTTTTTAATTTATACAAATTAAAATAATATTTTTAAAACACTCCCCACCCTTATCCCCTATAAACCCAGTATCCTGCTCCTAAATTTTAATTGGAAATTCTAAATTAATTTATAAATTCATATTAAAAATATTAAAATGTATACAAATTAAATTAATATTTTTAAAACACTCCCCACCCTTATCCCCTATAAACCCAACATCCCGCACCTAAAACAATATAAAATAATTCTTTTATTTCATAACATTTAAAACAATTTACTACTTAACATTAACTCTAAAATAATTCAAAAAATATACAAAAACGATATTTTGACATCTCGATATTTTTACAATCGAGAATACTAACATCGATATTTACCAATACACTTCAAAACGATATTTACTACATCGATATACAGAACATCGATATTAAATACTGTTGATATAACAAACTCAACATTTCTGTACATCGAAATTAACAAATCGATATTTTGACTGTGCACTAGGTGGCACAGGACTCCTGGGCTCAGGGGATAGCGAGGAGCTGTCAAGCAGGAGCAGCATAACCCCACCAGTTCCCGAAACCAGGCGGCGCAGTGGGAGACAGGGCACAACACCTGAGGAGTCAAGGGAGAGCAGTCAGCACCCTGAGCGTGCAACAGCAGGCCGTTCCCGTAAAAAATTAACTGCCATCACTGAGGATGGCAAATGGGTGAAGCAACCCATTGCACCTGGACTTGTGTCTCGCCTGCACTGTGGCAATAACATGTGCAACATCTAGTGACATTCATGATGTGTCTGTCAGGCTGTGTGACTAAAAATATCCTGATGCTAAAGAATTGATTAAACACAGTCGTGCGCAAAAACATCTTTTGCTTTGTGTCATCATTTCTCACCTAGAAACAGTTCAGTGTGATCTCATCACTCTCTGTCTTCCGACAACTGCCCCAACTCCACCTGCTGGTCTGCAAGGCGGACCTGGGCCCTCATCCTCAGAAGCATCTGTATCAGTGAGTTCTACTGGAATGCCTTTTTTCGTAGCTATGTTGTGGAGCATTGCACAAGTAGCCACAATCTTGCAGCAGATCTCTGGGCTGTATTGTATTGCTCCTCCACTTTTATGCAGGCAGCGGAACCAGCTCTTCAGTATCCCAAATGTCCGCTCAATTACACAGCGTGTAGATTTGTGTGTGCGATTAAATCTCCTCTCCCTTGCATTGGCTGGATTGAGGTATGGTGTCAGGATGAAGTCCCGCACTGCATATGCACTGTCACCTACAAGATGGAAGACAAGAGGTAAATTAATGTCCTCCCATCCCAGATATTACCTGTATGTTAGAATGTTTGACATGCATTTACCTAGCAGGTAGCCCTCGCCAGCATTGAGACGTCTGTATATCCCACTATGTCTAAAGATAAATTAGTCGTGAGTACTGCCTGGGTATTTCGCCACAATATCGTTGATGATATATTTGGCATTGCAGATGACCTGCATGTTTAGTGAATGGTAAGATTTGCGATTCCTGAATACATATTCATTGTTTGATGGGGGTGAGAGGGCTACATGGGTTCCATCTATGCAGCCAATTACGTGGGGGAACTGTGCAATCTGGTAGATGTCCTGTTTTGTTTGCTGTAATGCTTGTTGTGTGCTGGGGAATTGTATGTGATGATGTAACCTCTGTACTTTGCATCCAGGAATGCATGGAAGAAGCGTGACAGGCAACTCTGGGAGACACCACCTACTGCTGCTATCACCCCTTGAAAACTCCCAGATGCCAGTAAGTGCAGTGAGCACAGGACCTGCACATGGGTTGGAATTGCTGGGGTCCTGCGTGTTGGGTGTTCCAGCAGGGGTTTCAGCTCCTCTATCAGGTCCATAATGGTGGCTGAGTCCAGCCTATACTTCGCATAGATCTCCTCGTCAGTCTGCTAGAACAGTGTGATGTGCACTCTGAAGATCCGTTTCTGTCGCCTCCTTCTCTGTGCCGCAGCCTGAATTTGCATCCTCCTGGCTATCACATACAGTGCTGCCATTGTGGAAGTCCTTGTTGCATTCTGGGCTTTTTTAAATAGGTTGCACCTAGTTACCACCTGCCTTGAGTTGGTGGTAAAATCCATGTGCAAAATTGCGAATCTCAAGGATTCGCAAGTTGCGATATTTTCATACACTGATTTGCGAATTCACATTTTGCAATTTCTCTATTTAAGATTATCACAGGATGCGTATCGCAGTTTGCGATTTCGCAGTGAAAATTCGCAGATTTCGGGCCTCGCAGAATAGGTATTCGCAAAATTTGCTAATACCTATTTTGCGATGCAAACCTATGTCATACATAGGACTAGTCTATATTGTTGTCGCAAACACTGTTTTTTTGCGAGTCGCAGTGTTTGCGAACGCAATATAGCTTGATACATATGCCCCTTAGAGACAGGGGTTATATGCCCAAGGTCTTAAGTACAGCCTGCCAGAAAACCGGAACCCCTCACCATGGACCAGTTACTTTATCCATATACAAGGGAGAACCGCAAGTATGAGAGTATACAACTCATCAATTCGTATAACTCTCTCTCCTATCAAGCCAGGAATCTAATGTGTAAACATTGGACTATCCTGAAAAATTATAGTGTATTTGACCCCGAATTGCCTTCAACACCTTCCATCACTTATAGAATAAACAGGCCATTGGGGGATAAACTGGCACATAGCTACTGCACTAGAGCCCAAAAGGTGGATACCTGGCTGACTAAACCTAAAGGATTTTACAAAGGCGGGCAGTGTAAAGCCTATAGATTCATCTCTAACAATGCAGGGTATATTACATCTGGTGGACACAAGAGAAAGATAGGTCGTTTTTACAACTGTGGCTCAGACCACTGTATATACATCTTGGTATGTCCCTGTCCACTTATGTATGTGGACAGTACTATCTTTCCACTACGAAGACGCATATTGGAACATCAACGTGCGATCAGGAAATCTGATTTCACATACCCTGTGGCTAGACACTTCCACGATCAACGTAACAGTGATTGTGGCCTAGCTGACGTTTTTTTCAATAGAAAGAATTGCAAGCAACTTCAGAGGTGGCAATAGGGCGAGACAATTAAGACGCTTGGAGTCCAGGTACATTCTGGACCTTCACACAAAATCCCCAGAAGGGTTGAATAAGGATGAGGAAATGGAGGTACACGTGGGCTAACTAGACCATGTGGTACACTCTTTCCTGTCCTAATATGCTTCTTAAGGTGTAGATGGCTCTGTTTATGTAATATATATATTTTAAAATGTTGCAAAGAGTAGCCTGTATCATAATATCATTCATGAACCACTGGGTTACAGGCTCATATTGCCACCATGTTGTGAATACTGGCAATGCATGTTGGTATGACTCTAGATTTACATTTTAGGGTTCAGAGGCACGAATGGGAGTTGCAATGGTTCTCCTGCAGTAGAAAGTGGGCACTGACCCGGTACGTACTTTTGCCAATGAAAATGTACTGCCTGCAGCCTCGTCGGCTGAGTTGTGATTGAAAACATATTTTCTCTAAAAAAGTTTATATCATATAATATTGTTTGCAGAATGTTGATTGTATTGTCTAGGATGCAAACAATTTAAAAAGAATGCTGTCGATTTGAGCATTTCTGATTGAATATTATCATGTTTTGTTCCAGATTAATCAATTAATCAGAAATGTTTTGTGTTGATTGTGATTTGATATATTTTGATTGCACCTTTGAAAATGTGCCTGTTGACATTTTTAGATGTATTTGTAAATAATTTAATTTTCATGCAATGAACTGTCCGGCCCTTTGTTATACAGAAACACAGGATAACCGAATATGTCTTCCTTGTCCATGAAAACTTGTGTATGTGAATGTTTGTGAGGTGGTGGGGCTTATTCACTTGAGATAGGCTTGTTTAGTTGAAAAGCGTCAATGAGGTTGAAACCCGCTGAATAAAGAGAAAATCTCCACACGCTGCCTGGAGTGCCCGCTGTTTTCCGGCATGCCGATTGGTTCTGTAAATATATATACGTATATATAAATATATCTAAAATTAGCACCTTGGATCACTGTGGCTTGTTTCTACCTGGGCTTTTGATGCTAATTACTTTCTTGCAATTTTTTTCTACAATTTAATTTGTGCTGAAACTAGCAGAGATTTCTGACCAGTAAAACCTATTCACAAAATCCCTAGTTATGTGACAGGGAAGCCCATAACTGTTGTTTTTAATCTGCCATTTGTCTTTAGACCCTAATTTTATTGGTGTGACATGACCACACAGCAAAAAAGCTGCAGGTAGTAGTGGTAGTAGTTTATTCGATCAATAGTGATCACTCACATATTAAACAGTTCACATTGTACATTTAAAACATTTACAAAACTGTAATTTTACATCTTAAAATGTCATGATTCTAAACATCATTAGGCAGTAAAATATGTAATATTTGTCTGATTAAAATTCATTAAGAATTAATAAAAAAATGATGATTTAGATTCCTCCAAGGGAAGCACTAAGTAAATTTGGGCACATCAGTATTTGCAATATACCCCTGATTTAGAGGTTGACTCATACCTCTGTACATTGTTCGTGCATAGGACCAAGTAGATGACTCACGTCTTAGACCTAAGCCACCAAGCATACAACAAATATCCAGATAGTGCAAACACGAGCTGCTTAGTTGTGTCAGATCTAAACACACGTAATGCATCTGCAGATTGAGTAAATGACAGCAATCGACAAGCAGGAATGATCCATCTTTTTCTAATGTGATCATTGTGGCGGCAAGTAAACATGAAATGTTCTATGGTTTCAGAACTTAACCCACAAACCGGGCACTGTGGGGTTACAATAGCATTTCATTTGCCCAGCTGCTTTTCAATGTGTTCAGGTAAAGGGCCCCAGTTATAAATTGTATATAAAAGCTGCAGGTGTAAAGTGAGGAGAAAATGTAAAATTTCAGATTTACTCTTTTAAAGTTTTTTACATCGAAAAGTGTTTTTAGTGGAGTTCTTCCTTTAACCTACTCTGCTTCAAATATTTGATGCCATTTAGTTTTAGCACCAAGAGACTCATCGTGAACGGAAGTTTGCACTGTAAAAAATGTACCTTCCTTCAGTATGAGCATTACTTGCACCAGGGTCGACCAGGTGTAAATTTAAAAGGTCATGAAAGTGTTGAAAAGGCAAAACAAATGTACCTGAATGCACATAAAGTTATAATTTTGTGGGTGTTCGTGTCATTTTCAGCGAACCACGGCTTTCTAGGTGTCACTTTTGCAGAATACTACACACGCCTTGCAGAATGTGTGAAATTGTAAGTGCTATGGGAACGTCAGCAGACCCTCATTTGTCAATGAGGATTTGGCATACATCTTCTTGCGGTTGTCAGTTCGACTCGAAAGGATAGTTAAGACATATTTAAAGCTAAAATACTTGGCATGTTGATTTTTAGATGGTGTGTGGCATCTCTCGTCTAGCAAGTGAATTGAAAAAAGTGCAACTGGCACATCCCTCCTCTGAGGAGGGATGTGATATTTGCAGTGTATCAAAAAAAGGTGTTCTGGAAAATAACTCCGCATTTCTTTATTGTAGATTTCCTACATAACCCCTTCTCTTACTGTGCTGAAACCGGATATGCATAATGCACAACTTCTGCATGACGTGACCGCTGTAGGGGAGCAGGTAGTTCGATTAGAAGTTCATGACATTGAAGATTCTGATGGGGGCAGCGACTTTGAAGACATCATTTTAGCGGATGAAACATGTTTTCTTACTGATGTGAAGAAAAAAAACTGGAATACAAATATGTCCGAAAATTGCAGCAGGAGACAAAACAAATATGCATTGAACTTTCTAAATTTCATGAGTACCGGTCATGGGGGTGACACCTTAAAAAGGTCATTGATCAACAAGGCTGTAATGGGTGCGAGATGTGGAATCCATAATCAGCCGCACGGCTTTTGCAAAAATCTTGTCCGGACGTCCATCTTGGCTGGAAGGAATTTACAAAATAACCTAGCGCAAACATCGACCCGTGACCTTTCGGAAAGACGTTCAATCGTAAGTCATCCTTCTTAAATTGACTATGAGATAGACGACAAACTTAATTTTAAGAAAGCTGATGTATGCTCGTAATTCCTACAGCTGTGTATGTTACAGTTGGATGCAACTTTCAGAAAATCATTATACGTATAGTATCCCTAATGTTGCTAAACAATTTAGAAAGGTGGACAAAAACAGCATAGCTCAGAAAAATATTGGTGTGCTCTTTAATCAATCAATGTGAAACTTTTGTCTCGGTATAACCACTGATTTGACACCATCACATTGCCTCTTGGTAGGGAATTATGTCTTAGGACCTCATTTACAGTTTGGCGGATGTGGCTAGTACCCTGTTCTCCGAACCGACAGTCTGCTCTGGCTAAGTCAGTGAACCATAATTTTTCTGCAGTGCCCCTGCTTGCTCTGCTGGAGGAATCCTTACACTGACGAACTTAGGGCCACATGTATCAAACAATTTTGCATTCGCAATCAGTGTGAATTGGTCATTTCGCCCGTTTGCAAATGCAAAATGGCTTTCAAGATGTATGAAAGGCTTTGTAGTCACAATTTTAGGTAATCGCAAAAACGTCGATTACCTCAAATTGCAACAACAAATAGGAAATCACAATCAAATTCCGTTAGCACATATTTCAAGCATTTTCTAAATGCAAACTGTGCATTTTGGAAATGCTATTTCTATCGACTCCTGGTCGATGGTAACCATGTGCAAATTTAAAAAATTTAAAAATAAATTCATTTTTCAAAGGGCATGTGTGCACTTTGCATGTGCACATTTTATTTTGAGGGTGCATCAGGGGGGCCTTAGGCCCCGAGGCACCCTTGGTATTGCATTACCTAAATTGCGATTACCGATTAGGTCATCACAAATTAGCCAATGCAAAACCATTCTCACCTATAGGCCTTTAGACAGTAGCGGCTTGTAGTGGGAGTGTTGCGGGTGGTGGGGCGGGGGACGGGCAGCATGGGGGGTAGTAAACTCTGGCATACAGCCGACCGGAGGGAAGTACACAAATGAATAAAACTAATTACATTGCGCATGCTGCAACGCAAATGTCGTTGCAGCGCGCGCAATGTCATTTGTTTTATTTATTTATTTATGTACTTACCTCTGGTCGACCGCATGCTGGAGTTTACTATCCCCCCACCCTGATGATACATAGGCCCAAAGGAACGAATGGAGTAGTATTACCTAATAGCGAATACTTCATTGCGATTGTGAATCTTTAAGAATCGCTATTAGGTAATCGCTATTTTATTTTCTTACATACCATTTTGCATTCCTTAAATAGCGATTACTTAAAATTTGCAATTTAAGGAATGCCCAAATGGATTTTTGATAATTGTGGCCCGTAGTAACGTTGGTGTAGGTAACTTTTTTCCTTTTGGGACCTCCAGGAAAAGCCCGATGGTGACAGACTTTGGGAGAAACTTTCAAGGACTCAGTATCATTATTGTTTTGCCCGCCTTGGGAGTCGTTTCTTGTAAAAACAAATAAATTGCTAAGCAGCCACAATGTATGTTTTCTAATGGTAACTATCCACACACACACTGATTTCTTTAATCCACTCTCAACAATACCTCATATAGTGTTTGATTTGATTTGATTTGATTTGATATTTATAAAGCGCAGCATTCACCCAAAGGCATCAAGGCTCTAGAGACAAGCCGTACATACCCTGGAAAGTAGAAAAAGAGAGAGAACTCCAGCTCACCGCTAGACTGTGAACAACCAGGTTTTGAGGGCTTTTCTGAAGGGGAACAGAAGGGGGATAGATCTGAGAGCAAGGGGTATGGAATTCCAGAGTTTGCTTGCTGCCACCGAGAATGCCCTGTCCCCACACTTCTTCTTGGTTCTTGGTACCGATAGTTTCATTTGGAGCGAAGAACGTAATGGTCTGCTGGGAGAGTGCCAATTGAACATAGTCTGCAGCCTTGAAGGGTAGGGAGCATACAATGGTTTATGAACCATACAGAGAGATTTAAAACAAATGCGTTGTTCAATGGGAAGCCAGTGTGCTGCTTTATGAACAGGATCTTATGTTTGACGTACTTCTGCCCATGCAATAATTTCTGTGCCGGCCCCCATTGCACCAAATTTACGGAGCAAGCAACCATAACTGTTTTGGAAGAGGTACTCGGGAAATTCCGCCCCACCCTACAATAACATTTTATAAAAATTAAGCCAAGTACTGCATTTTATGGCACAAATTTAGAATATATTGGATACAAATCCAGAGGTGTTACATGGAGTTGTAAAGGCTCTTATCAACAATATGAATTTTCCACATGAGAGCACTATTTTTTAATCAATGAGGCACTCCACCTACAAATTTCACTAGGCTAAAAACCTAGCTCTGATTGCTCATAACTGCCCATAACACATGTTCTGTTTTATTCCCCCCAGGAAGCTCATAAAACAGGGCACATGATTTCCACTACACCACGTTTTATTTAGCGATCATATACCCATGTCAACGCAGAGTAACTAAGGTGCAAGAAAGAATATATTTTTGTACGATTCCTCCAGTTGTTCAAACTGGCATCTGCTAACATTATGATATGCGCTGTGACATTCCGTGTCACAGCACAAGTACTATGTCCGTATAAATTTAAAGTAAAATGAATGGGCTTCTATAGGACTTTTCAGCTAGGCCCGGGTAAGCTGGTACTGGAAATGCACCACTAGAATGGAATTAAATGTCACATGTGGGCTGTGTTTATATTTACACCCTCCACATGTAGGACTATAAAAGACGGTTCAAGCAATGCTATTGTGTCTTGGCTGCCTGCAGTTTAAAACACTGCAGTAACATTTACCCAAAACAAGTGTTCTGCCATTTAGAACCACCTTTTAAAAAGAAGAAAATTGAAGTCATCTCTATGTGTACCTCATAAACCTATTATGTTGGGTGCTTAAAATACACAAGTGGGACATGCTAAGTAGTAAAGACAAGCATGTAATTTGAAAGTAAATCTATCAAATGTGGTTTGTCACCGTAGAGGTCGAAGAGGCCTGTTTGGGAAAACTCTATTTTCCCAGTTTAAGCAAGGGAACTGCTAGCCACTTGTATATAAGTTCTTTTTGTTGGTTCATCAAAAGAAATCTAGTTCAGTTGCGAAAATAGATTTGTGGTATCTGTAGTGGAAGGGTAACTTTTACAAATCACACTTTGTACTGCATGCAAGCCTATCAGTGATGAAACCACTTCTGCTGAATACCCCTTCTGTCAAGTGGCATTAAGTAGCATCCCAAATAGGTGTGAAAATGTGTGCATTCAGGAAAGTATATCAGCTTCTACAGACAGAACGATTTTTGTGGGTAGTCAATTAGCTGGGATAGTCTATTAGCAAAGGAGCAAGAGCAGATGGCATTACAAAGGACTTGAGCAGAGGTATGCCTTTTGACACTGAGATGCCTTAAGGAAGATCAAGTGGCATAAGCCTTTTCATCTAGAGAATGCTCACAGACAATTATTTCTGCCTACCGAAGGAGGAAAAACTGTTTCATAGGCCTAGATCAGGGAGAGGACTTGAGCTTCTGAGGCAAGAGTCTGACCTCTGCCATTTTGGATAGAGGACTCTGGAAAGGTTTACAGTCAAGAGTGATGAAGTATAGGTATGATGTGTGGTGGTAATTCTGCATTGATTGGGTCTGTGGAAGTCACTGGTCAGTGGCTAGCCCACTTGATAAAAATATCACCCTACTAGCAGCTCAACAGAAGATTCCTAGATCAATCAATCAATCAGAATTTCATAGCGCAGCACTGTCACCCCTAGATCTATATGGACGCTGTGGGTGCAAAGTCTCAGTTGAAGACCCAGGTCTTGAGCTTCTTCCTGAAGTCCGCCAGGGAGGGTGCTGTTCGAAGATGGAGGTTTTGGTCGTTCCAGGTCTTGGCAGCGATGTAGGATAAGGTGTGGCCCCCGCTGCGACTAGGATGCGGAGGGGTGTGCTCAAGGGCCCGTGAGGGGGAGCAAAGGTGAACTGTGGGTAGGTGGATGTTCAGTCGTTGGTTGATGTAGGCCAGTCCTTGATCATGCATAGCTTTGTAGGCATCTATAATTATCTTGGACTGGCATCTCTTCTGGATTGGGATTGAGTAGATATACCGGCGTAAAGAGCGTTCCCGTAGTCGAGGCAGCTGGTGACAAGGGCCTGATTGACGGACAGTCTTTCTGGGGTTAACAGGGATCCATCTAAAGATTCTGCGGTGTGTGCGAAGGGTGTGGAAGCAGAAGGAGGTAACTTTGTTGACTTGTCGTTTCATGGACATTTCGCTGTTAAGGATGATACCTAGGTTACGTGCATGGTTTGTAGGTGTCGGTGTTTGTACTTGTTCTGCTGGCCACTAGCTGTGGTCCTTTTAGTTGTGTTCTTATGGAAAATCACTACTTCTGTCTTTTCGGAGTTGAATTCAACGCAGTTGTCTCTCATCCAGTCTTCTACGTTGATCATGGCATTACAGAAGTTGATTCTGAGGGTGGGGGGTCTTCAGTGAGCAAGAGGATGAGTTGAGTGTCATCTGTGTAGGGCATTATGTTGAGCATGTGGGCTCTGACGATGTTTGCAAGGGGGGTCAAGTAGGTGTTAAACAAGGCAGGGCTAAGGAATGAACCTTGGGGTACATAAGATGTGCTTAGGTTAAGAGATGAAAGGAGGCAGCCCGATGCTCTGTGTTCGTCCTGTGAGGAAAGAGGCAATCCACTTGAGGGTGTTTTGCTGAATGCCGAAGTTGTAGAGTCTGTTGATGAGGGTCTGGTGGCTAAAGGTGTCAAAGGAAGCACAGAGGTCGAGGAGGATCAAGGCCACAGTCTCTCCATGGTCGAGGAGGATTCTGATGTCATCTGTGACAATGTTTGGGTTGGTCTCAGTGCTGTGGTTGGCACAGAATCCTGATTGGGAGACGTCAAGTAGGTGGTTTTGTTCCAGGTATACAGTAGCTGTTAGTTTGATGGTCTTCTCAAGCCCTTTGGCCGGATAGAGGAGCAGGGAGATCAGTCAATAATTTGTGAGTTTGCGGAAGTCGGCGGGGGGCTTCATTAGGAGCGGTCTGACCTCTGCATGTTTCCATCTGTCCAGGAAGGCTGCTGTGATGATGGAGGTGTTGATGATGCTTGTGAGTTCCGTGCTGATAGGGTCGGTTCTGAGGTTGCAAAGACGATGGGGGCAGGGGTTAGTGAGTGCCCCAGAGTGAATGGATGATATGATGGCCATGGTGGTCTGAGTGGTGAGCGGAGACCAAGTGGTGATCATTTGGCTGGTATGTGCTGGTTCGTCAAAGCTGTTGAGGTTGAGAGTGGTGGGTTGGGGGTCAAAGTGTTTGTAGATGTTGGCAATCTTGCTTTGGAAGTAGTCCTAGAGGGTGTCGCAGAGTTATTGAGATGGATGGATTGTGTTCTCTGTGGCAGCTGGGTTGGGGAATTCCTTGACTATTTTGTACAGTTCTTTCATGTGGTTGGCCACTGTATTGATGTGAGCTGTGATGGTTGTTCTCTTGGCTTTCTTGATGCACCAGTGGTAGTTGCTGATGGCTGCTTTGTGAGTGGCTCTGTCGATGGGGTTCTTTGTGGCATGCCACTGTTTCTCAAGTCGGTAACAGTTGTGTTTGGTGGTTCTGATCTCTGGGGTGTACCAGCTGGCTTGTTTTGAGGATTTGTGGTTTATTTCTGGTATCATCGGGACAATTCTGTCAGCACATTTGGTGATCCATGCGGAGAAGTTCTGGCGGCCTGGTCAAGGTCTGATGAAGCTTCAGGTTTGGTAGCGCTGAGGGCCTGTGTCCACTGTGTCTCTGTTACCTTGCCCCAGCTACAGTGGGAGGATCTGTGATGCTTGGGGATGGTGTGATGAGCGTCGGAGATGCTGAAGTGAACGATTGCGTGGTCAGTCCAAGTGAGTTCTGTGAAACTGCTGAATTTGATTCTGTTCTGCTGGAGGTGAAAATGGAGTTGAGTGTGTGTCCAGCTTTGTTTGTGTGTTTGGTAACCAGTTGGGTGAGGGAAATGTTGTTCAGGTTCTCCAGGAGTGTAGTGAAGTTCCCATAGTTGGGGTTGTCAACGTGGTAATTGAGGTAGTTGAGAAGGACGTAGTGGTATGAGTCAAGGCTAGAGGAGAAATGAGGTTGGATATGGCTTCGCAGAAAGACAGCCGGGGTCCTGGGGGTCTGTTTACAAGGGTGCCTATTATCGTGGTCTTGGCGTAGGTCTGTAGTTGGAAGTTGAAGTGTTCCATTAGGGGTGTTAGGTCGTTGTTGATGGCGATGTATCTGATGGTTTTCTTGAAGTTGATGGCGATGCACCAGCCGTGTTTGTTGGTGCGGTCTCAGTGTATCATCTTGTAGCGATTGGATGTTGCAGTGGCGATGCCGGGGTTCAAAGTGGGGTTGAGCCATGGTTCAGTGATGGAGGCAACATCAAGGGAGATGGTGGTGATGGTGTCCCAGATTTCAGTGCCGTACTTGCAAAGGGAACGAGCGTTTGAGCAGGATACATTGGAGCGGTTCTGGGTTGTTAGGTCCTTTGGTTGATCATGGAGAGGAAGTGCTGCAGAAGTTGTTTCGGTGCCTGGGGTCCAGGGCCTGAGAGCTCCTTGGTTGTGTAGCGCTGGGTGGCAAGAGGGCCAGGGGACCCGACGCTGGGAAAGGATGGGCGCAGACGGGCTTGCCTTTAGCACACTGGTGATGCGCCCGATGGGCAGCCACGATGCAGCCTCCATGAAGTAGGTCCTGGGGGGAGAGTGGGGTGCTGGGAGGATGGGAATAGCAGGAGGAGGAAAACAAAAGAAAGGGGGATGAAACAAGCAGAAAAAGGCCAAATAGAGGGCAGAAAACAATCAGAAAAGGCAAAACAGAGCATAAGAGGGCAAAACAGAAGGCAGAAAAACGAGCAGGAAAGGAAAAATCAGAGAGCAGAAAAGGCAAAACATAAAGAAGAAAAACAAGCAGAATGGCAAACCAGAGGGCAAAAAAAGGCAAAATACAGCAGGAAACGAGCAGAGGAGGCACAAACAGAGGGTGGCAGGTAGACAGGCAGCAGAGGATAACTGACTGTGGGCAAGCTGGACAGGCAAAGTGTTGTAGCAGGAGATGGCAGGAGTACCTGCTCGATCCAGAAGAAAACAAAAGAAGATAGACAAAATCTGCCTGGTTTGCCAGTTAAAAATCTTTTTTTTTTTTTTTAAATTTTATTTATGATTTTATTTGAACAGGGTATAACAAGGCAATGGTATATCAGTCAGTGCAAGTTATCCTATACATATATAATCCACCTCTTCGTCTGTATACAGTGTCAGTATGCATATCCAGACAAACCAAGAGTCGTAGGTGACGGGATCGTACTAGTAGCACCATAAAATATCCAGATCTTACATGTTCGGCAGTCCATAAGATCACATAGTAGGAGAAGGCTGTCTATCACATTCGAGTACAGTGCTATTCATTGGGCAGATGTGTCCGTAGAGTCCTGGGCTAGTAGATAGCCCTGCAATGGCTCCCATATATCTTTAGGCTTAGAGGCAGGAGGCAAAAGTTCAGCATACCTGGTGCTTTGCTCTTGACAGTACACCAAATCTGCAAGCCAATCCTTAAACTTCGGTGCTCAACCCCTTCCCCACCTACATGCCACCCTTGTCTTAGCCAACAGAAGGGACAACGCTATGAATTTCCTACATTTGGCAGGCAACTGTTTTGTATATCCTAATAATGCAATAAGCGGATCTTTAGCCACATTAATATCAACCATCTTCTCTAGGGCTGTGAACACCTGCTCGCAATATTCCTGTATCTTCTCACATTCCCAGGCTAGGTGCAGAAATCCCGCCTCTGGCTGCTTACACCTTTCGCAGCGGTCATTATCTGCCAGCTGAATCCTGAGCTTTTTCGCTGGTGTGTAATACAGTCTATGTAGATATTTATAATGTAACACTCGCAGCCTACTGCTGGCCGAGATCTGCGCTGTTTGAAGACAGCAGTAGCGCCACTGTTCGTCCATAATGTCCTGCCCCATGTCCTCTCCCCAATTCTGCCGAGCTGAGCCAACAGCTCGTCCTTCATGTTCATGTATCGCGCGGTATAGGTTAGATACTAGATGCTTCCCGTCTTTGGACCCCAACATCAGATGTAGGGGCCCCAAACATTCTGGCTCTCGCGGAAAATCAGGGAGGAGCGACCTCATTGCTTGTCGTAGGCGCACGTACAGAAACACATCTAGTGGTGTGTAATGCATTCCCTGCATGAAGTGGTCTAGTGTGCGCAATTGTCCCGCGTGAAAGAGATCTCCCCACGTGCTGACTCGAGCTCTTGTACAGAGATCGAGGAACCCCTTTTCCTGCAATAAAGAGAGACTGAGATGATAAGTTAGGGGTAACCTAGAGGAATATAGAAAGGGGATATTCAGGTGCTTTGCTATATGGCACCATGCGTCTACCGTGCCAGTTATTGTAGTAGCCTGCTCTGTCCGAGCGCGCGCCGAGCAATGTATAAGCCCGTTAAGCGGTATCGGTTCTGCGAGCCAATCCTCCACTGCCACCTGTGGCATATACCGGGGGGAATAGACCCAATAATATGCATACTGCGCCTGGGCACTCAAAAAATACACCTCAAAATCAGGAATATTGAGCCCTCCTTGGTCGTACGGCCTAGTCAGTATTGCCCACCGCAATCACGATTGCTTACCACCCCAGAGCAGCCTAGTAAGTTCAGAGCGTTATCGATGAAAGAAATGTTTCCCAGGGTAGTAGGGTATATTAAGAAATAAATAAATAAATTGTGTAAGCACTATCATTTTTATGACAGATGCCCATCCCGCCATCGAAAGGGGCAGGGAAATCCAGCGCGTCACATTTATACTTAAGCGTTCCATAGCTGTGCCATAATTAACCCGTATAGTCTCCTCCCTGTCCCGAGTTATCTGAACCCTCAAATACTTTAACTCGGCGTGGCACCACTCCAGCGGAAAATCGAGCGGGAACGGGGTGACTGCTTCCGTAAGTGGGAACACCTGGGATGTCCCCCAATTAATCAGCCGGCCAAATCGTATGAATTCCCGTAATAAGGGATTTATGTTGTCCTGGGGATCTCTGACATAAAGCGTGATGTCATCCGCATACAGTGATATCAGTAACTGTCTGAGGCAGCATCGGAATGCCTTATCCCGATGAACTTGCCGCAACTGGGAGGCCAGGGGTTCCACCGCGATGGCAAATAATAGCGGGGACAGCGGACATCCCTGCCGAGTCCCCCTAGTTCTTAGGAGTTGCTGAGACAAATACCCGTTAATCAAGATTTTAGCCGAGGGACGGTGATATAACAACTGTAGCCACGATATATATAGATGTGGGAAACCCATCCTCCGCAATATCCCGAATAAATAGTCCCATTCCACCGAGTCAAACGCCTTGGTGGCATCCAGGAACACCGCGCCACTGTCTGAATCAGTGAGAACAGGGTCCGCAGATTATGAGATGTCGCTCTTCCCGGCACAAACCCGGACTGGTCTGGGAGTATTAGTTTATCCATAAGAAGGGACAGACGATTTGCCAGTACTTTAGCCAATATCTTAGTGTCACAATTCATCAGCGACAGTGGCCTATACGAGTCACACAACTCCGGGGGCTTCCCTGGTTTCAACAATGAGGTGACTACAGCCTCCCTCATTGAAAGAGGCAGCATCCCCACCTCCAGGGATTCTACATATACCTCCTTGAGCACTGGTGCCATGATATCTATGCAACTTTTGTAAAATTCCGCGGGTAGCCCATCCGACCCCGGCGCCTTACCATTTTGTAACTGCATTATTGCTTCCCTTATTTCATCCAATTCGAACGGAAGACATAGAAACTCCTGTTGTGTATCACTAAGCCACCCTAGTGCCACGTCCCCTAGAAAGTCGTCCAGCTCAAGCAGCCCCTGTCTCTGCGAAGTGTATAGTTCCTTATAATGGTTACAAAACGTGTCTAAAATATCCATTGAATCCCGTTTTAGCGGCTCCCCTGGCACCTCTATTTCCAAGATATGTGAGGCAAAGCGGGGACGTCGGGTTATATCCGCCAATGTCCTCCCTGGTCTTTCACCTTCTCCATATCTGCGAGCTACCCAGTGGCGCCCTCTGTGTTTCACTTCTCACTGCGCCGCTTCCTCATATTCCATTAGTTTCTCACGGAAAACTGTATGTATTTGTCCAGCCTCCCCGCCCTCCATTTGTCGTTCTAGCCCCTTCAGTTCCTGTTCTAACTTTCATAGTGTTCTCTGCAAGTCTCTTAATACACCAAAGCTTTTAGAAAGACAGATGCAACGTATGGTCACTTTGAACGCTTCCCATATTACCTCTACACTATCGACCAAACCTTTGTTTCACCTGAAGAAATCATGTATCTCCTCCCCCAGTTCGACCTGAAATACTGCATCCAATAGAGCCGTGAGCTGTAACCTCCAGCTTGGTCTAGGAGTGTCATAGCCCGGCATGGACAGCGTCACCTCCACCGGACAATGATCAGAAAAGGTTCT
The DNA here is from genome assembly GCF_964204655.1 of Triturus cristatus. NCBI lineage: Eukaryota > Metazoa > Chordata > Amphibia > Caudata > Salamandridae > Triturus > Triturus cristatus. The sequence continues at coordinate 1,011,529,099 of NC_140587.1, read as the reverse complement.
AGGTAAGTGTGTCACACTTCGTATGCTCAACCCTAGCCCTCTTGAAAGCAGACAGTAATCAATCCTTACCCAGGTCCCCTTATACGAGGCGAAATGGGTACCCTCCCTCCCCTGTGGGTGCAGGTGTCGCCAGCTGTCAATTAGTCCGCCTTCCCCGATAATGCCCTGCAGTGCTTCCTGCGCCCTATTGTAGTGGTGTGGCGCCGAGTGTGATCTGTTCAGAGGGGGCTGAAGCACAGCGTTAAAGTCCCCTCCCCATATTATGTGTGTGGACCCGATGGTCAATATTCTGCCCCACAATCCAGTAAAGAATAATGGGCTATCTGTGTAGGGGCCATAGCAGTTTACAAATGTGATAGAATCTTTTCCCAACCTCCTCCATACAATGATGTAGCGACCCTGCGAATCTTCCACCACTCCCATCTGTTCAAAGCGAACCTGTTTCTTGAAGAGTATAGCTACTCCCCGAGCATAGGACGAGTAGGACGAGAATAAACGATGTCCTGCCTATTTGCTCGCAAATCGGCTGCCAACCCGTGGATCTATGTGAGTTTCCTGTAGCATCACCACGTTAATTTTTTGCCGATCTAAATATACCAGCACCTGCCTCTGTTTCCGTGCATCTCCTAGCCCTCTAATATTCCATGTCAGCACTCTCAATGTGCCATTATCCCCCTGAATCCCCACCATCCATCAATTGCAACCAGATCGTGATTTGTAAAGAAACTGTTCCAGAACAAGGGTGACTTTGGTAATCTCTTTGATGCACATGCCCGCCCACTTCCATTTTGCAACCCCAACTTGAAACATCCTCCCCGCTCCCTTCCCCTCCCACTGAAGCATCCCAAACATGCCAGACGTATACATTCCCTCACAAGTTCCCCGACACCATCCAGCTACGCCCTCCGGTCTCTCGAGTGCCTGGACAGTCTTCAAGGAGGCTGTCTGTGTCCGTGTCCCATAAACATAACTTGTCAGCTCGCAAATAGCTCTTACCACCTGCGTGAATGTCATGGACCCCGCAACTTGGCCCCGTGAGGAGCCTGAGTGAGGAGCCGTAGCCCCCCTCAGGACCGCTGCCCTGCCAGTCTCCGAGCTCCCGCTACCATCAGTCCTCATTTGGGGAGGGAGACTGTCCCGACTCCTCCTGCAGTGCCACCGGCTTCGGCTGTCTTCGCAGTTTCTTCAAGAATTCCTCCACCTGTTGCGGCCTGGTGTAAAATGCCTGCTTTCCTTGGTGCGTAACGCGCAGACGGGCCGGGTACAAGAGGGCATAATCGATCCCCGCCTGTCTCAGTTTTTGTTTCACTGCTAGGAATTTACGTCGCTCTTCCTGTACATGGAGTGTGAAGTCTGGGAACATTGTGAAGGACACTCCCTCGTACGTCAAGTTCCTTTGTTCTCTGGCAACTCGTAACGCAACATCCCTATCTCTGTAGTTCAATAGGCGTGCAATGATGGGTCTAGGTGCGCTCCCCGGAGGGGGTCTCGGCCACAGAGAGCGATGTGCACGTTCCACTATAAATTGAGGCGAGAGTGCTTCGGCACCCACCACCGTTCTCAGCAGATTTTCGATGTACACCTCCATTCACCCCGTGTTGGTGCTCTCTGGAATGCCCAAAACACGTATATTATTCCTGCGACTGCGCGCTTCTATGTCCTCATTTTTGGCAACTATGATTTTGAGTAGCTTGTCTAGCTGCACTGTTGTCTTTACTTGCTCCGCAGTGTCCTGTACAGTGGATAGACGCTGCTCAGCCTCGGTCAGCCTTGTCTCATGACCTTCCAGAGTGCGGGCTATAGCATCCATGCGCGTCGCCATTGAGGCCAGTTTGCCCCCGATATCCGTGAACCCTCGCCGCATTTCCATCAGTAGTGCATTTATACCATCGCCGGTCCCGGGTTCCAGCGTTGTCGGTATAGGAGCCGTCTCCGCCCCTACATCAGAGTCTGCGGGAGGCGGTTTCGCCGATTTTTTGGTATCAAACGTGAGCCGTGACTGGCGGGCCTCTGTCTTCCCCATTAGGCTAGTGAGTATGGTAGCCGCCCTCTTCTTCACGGGAAAAGCGCTGCCGACGCCTGGGATATCGCGTATCTAGATCGCCAGCCCTCTGCCAGCTGATATAAAGGCCCCCTCACTTCAGCACCGCAATCGTCCGTGACGTCTTCCTCCAGCCGCAGCGGGGAGGGTCACAGCCCCAGGCGCCCCAAACAGAATACTCCCAGTTCGCCTCACGTGTGACCCGTATGAAGTGTGCAGGGGATTTCAAACATGTGCGACTCTCTCAAGCCCAGAGGTCGTCTGCCACGTGGATTCAGAGCAATGTGTCCTCCACCACACTTCCCCTACTCCTTTCCATAACAAGTTCAGGCTCCTTTGCTCCCGCTGCCTACGGGAATTGCAACACCAATCCCTATGTTTTCTCGTCGCGGGACGTTGATGGGCTCACTTCTATACACTGCCCCCGCCTCGGGTGTTCCAACCGTAGGCCCTTCAGTGGCAGCTGAGCGCTGGCGGTGTTACCCCCCGCATCCACTTCTAATTATGCCACTCAGCTGCGTCTGGTACTGCAGTGTCACGCTGGGCCGTTATCTACGCTCCCAGACTCACCGTTGCTGCACCGTGCTTCGACATCTACAGCTCGTCGGGCAGTCGGGGATCACCTCGCGCCAGCCACCACTCTCGGCCTCCTCGGGCCGCCCTCACTTCAGCGCTGCTTTCACGCGGCTTCCCCCTCCTTCGATGCCAGCCGATCACCTACTCCACTGGCTTGCAAGCTGCGCGAGGTGCCCCGTGACCGCCATCAGTCCCAAGGCCAGCACGATCATTCCGATCTCTCCGGGCACAGGTAACGCGCCTTCTGGCCTGCATGGGCTGCAGCAGCCATGCCTCTCACGTACTTCTCCACGCCTCCACTCCGCTCCACGGCTCAGGGTCTCCGGCAGCGGCTCCCAGTTGCATGTGAAACGGGTCTGAATCCACCAGAACCGGACACCGCTAGCTCCAGTATCTTATCGGGGACATTTCGCACAGGTATTTGATCAATTTAGTTCAAGTGATATAGGATAAATACCGGATTAATGCGACAGCTTGAGGGAGCCTCACAGAGGTGCGGCCATTCCGCTTGTGCACCACCTAGCGCCCCTGCCAGTTAAAAATCTTGAGGTAGCTTTGCACTTGAACCTAGAGACCCAAAGACTGAAGAAGGAGTCCATCCTGTATGAAAGGCCAGCTGCCAGATAGGAGAGGATAGCATTAAACCCTGTAGGAGCTCTTGCTGGAAAGAAATCTGTAGCATGGAAGTCTTCCCTAAGGACCTTGGAGCTGTAGAAGAGAGCAGAAGTAACTTTCCAAGTATCAAGACAGATTAGAATTATGGGTTTTATTTGGAGTTCAGCGGATGTGGGACATCAGCCTAAATTTAAAGGATGTACTCCCTACCCTTACTAAGAGTGTGTGTCCATATATACGCTCTATCTACAATAGACGGGACATCTGCCTGTTTTATACATTTCCTGCATCAGCCAACCTCTAAACAACGCCTTTAGTTGTTTTTCTGACTTCTGGAGGACCGTGACAAGACGTCAGTAACTCTCAGAAAAATTTGCACTTTCGTTAGCAAATGATCGCCAGTTTCAATAGCATTTTACATAGGAGTTTTAGGCTACTGCAGAACTTCTAGAAAGAAGTATCGGACTCCATGGAGTGTCTTGTGAAATTCAGCAACCAAGGAGGAGGCTCTTATGTGCATTGGCAGGCCATTGCAGGCTTTAGGAGCAAGGTATGAGAAGGCACGACTGCCAGATCTGGTTCTGCATATGCAGGGGTGGTGTACGAGTAGGAGTCCAGCAGAGCGGAAGTGTCTGGTAGGTTTGCGGAAGTTTATACAGTTTTTGACGTACATGGGGCTACAGTTGTTTATGGCTTTATATGTGTATGCAAGGAGTTTGAAGACTGCTCAATTTTGGACTGGTTGCCATTGGAGCTTTTTGAGGTGCAGGTGGAGGATGAGGGTGAGCCTGGTCACTGAGTTTTGTGTGGCCAGGAATCTACTGGTTAGTTAAGTGTTGATTCCAGCGTAGGGTGTGTTTCTATAGTCCAGTGTGCTGGTGATGAGGGTTTGGATGTGGTTCTGCAACAGTTGTTGGGGAGCCTTTTGAAGATCTTCTTGAGCACTTTAATAACAGTGAGGAACTCTCAGTGGGGGCTTCAACACCGTTCCCATGGTCAGACCACTTCCTGATCCCCCTGTCATGGGACATCACGGGTCCACTGTCCTCATTTGTATGGTTAGTAGCCAAGAACGTTCATGGTATAAACTTCCCCTAGAACAGCGGGTCTCAGCTCTCGATGCCACCAGGCCTTCCAGCAAATTAAATCCTATTGCGGCCAATGATAAGTTTAATAAGTGGATCAAACACTCTTTAGACCATGTTCTCCCTAAAAAATCCATTTGCAAAAAAATCAGGTCTAAGATATCTCCATAGTATTCTCCTAAGCACCGCAAACAAACAAATCTGTAAAAATAGAAAGAAAATTGAGAGGGGACTTTGCAGCATCTAGTAAACATATAGGGAGGCTATTAGACTCTACCAAGCTGAAATCAAATCCACACAAGCGGCTTATTATGGTGAGAAAATTAGCAGCGCAGCCAACTCTATGCGTAAAACTTTCCGCATTATTAAAACTCTCATCACACCTCCCTCTCCACAAGTCACCGTTGATGGCGCTCTTGACCGCTGCAACGATCTGGCAGAATTCTTCTACAAGAAAATCCACGACATATATCTCACCTTCCCTCTTGCAGCCGCTTATAAGAACCTGTCCTCACGGTTATTTCTCCCTCTGGCACCCAAGTGACTTTGAAAGATATTCCTCTGCTTGACCTTGAATCCCTAGAACCCAACTTGGCTCGTGTAAAATCAGGCTCGCCTAGGGACCCTGCCCCTCCCTATGCTCTGAACTTAGCAACAGGAACAATTCTCCCAGGGATTCACAAATTGATTAAATCCTCGATCACCTTGGGAGTGATCCCCTAGGCCCCTGTCTGGAGAAGGTAGCTGATTGGATGGAGCTCTCCTGCCTGAAACTAAATGGAGATAAGACGGAGCTCATGATCCTAGGCAACACTCCAATTTTTAATCCAGGTCTAATGTGGCCAAACTGTCTTGACCCTGCTCCAGCACCAAAGAATTAGATCAAGAGTCTGGACATGTGGCTTGATCGCTCTCTGAATTTTGACCATCAAGTGGCGAAATTGTCTTCCACATGCTATGGCATCTTGAGGATACTTCGAGATTTTTCCTCTTCTCCCATTCCTTGCTAGAAGGATAATGGTCCAAGCTTTGATTCTCTCACAGCTGGACTATGGGAATGTGCTCTATCTGGGAGCGCCCCAATCTACACTGCAGGTTATTCAAAACTGGGCAGCTCACCTGCTCCTCGAGATCCCTTATCGGCAATCCGCCAAGCCTGCGCTGGAGACTCTTCATTGGTTGCCGATATTGGAGAGAATTACATTTAAGGCTCTGTGTATCACCCACAAGTCCTTGTGGGGGAAAGGACTGATGATTAATTAATCCATCGCCACCCCTTATTACCCTAACAGAAGCCTCCGCTCAGCAAACCTCTTGCTCACCGTAGTTCCAAAAATAAAGAGAGCAAGAAGCAGCGGACGCTCTTTTTCTTATAATGCTGCTAGGCTCTGGAACTCCCTCTTTGCCTACATACGTCAGGAACCCAACCATTTTCCTTTCCGGAAACTCCTTAAAACTTGGCTTTTCCAAGGCTCCGCTCAGCAAAGATGCTTCTTCGGTCCGCTGCTGCAAATAACGCTGGGCCGCGCTTTATAAATGTTTTTTTCATTTCATTAAATCTGGAGAGTGTGGAAGCAGGAGATGGGACTGCATTAACTTGGCTGGTCATTGTGAGCTGAATGTCGATTACTATTCTGAGGTTCTTTGTGTGGGTTGTCAGGAGGGATGTGGATCCAAGTTTGGCAGTCCTCCAGGTGGAGTAATAGGGCAAGGTGTTTTTTGCCAAAGATTGCTACTTCCATCTTTTCTGTGTTGTTCTCAAGGCAGTTGTTTTTCATCCTTCTGGCAACTTCGGTCATGCTGGTGGTGAAATTAGTCCAGGTGTCTATCATCTTGCCGGAGAGGGAGGCTATGAGCTGGGTATCATCAGTATAGGATTTCATGTTGATTCCATGGGCCTGAATGATACTGGCGAGTGGGATCATGTAGGCATTGAAAAGAGTGGGACTGAGTGAGGGTCACTGGGTAGGGTAGCATGGAGATGGGCCGGTAGTTGGCTAGTGCCTTTGTGTCTGCTAAGGGGTTCTTGAGGAGTGGGAGTACTGTGGTGTGTTTCCAGGTGCCAAATAGGTGACTATGATAATTGAGTCATTCACAATCGAGGTGAGGTGTGTACTGATGAGGGCCACTCCTTTGCTGAAGACATATTGAGGACAGGAATCTGAGGGTGCCCTGGAATGTATGGACTCAATGGTTGTTGCTGTTTTTTGAGTGGTGACAGTGAACCACGTGGTAAGGGTGGTCCTCAGGGTATTGGTAGAGATGGGCATGAGGGCTGCAAGGGTGAAGGGGTCTGGTTGGGGCTCAAACTTTTCATAGATGCTGCGATCGTGTTGGTGAACAATAGGGCGAGCTGGGGGCAGAGATCCTGAGAGGAGGGTTACTTTGGTGGAGCTTGTTACTGGAAAGAGGTGAAGTCTTTCACTATAACTAAGATTTCCTTGAAGCGGTTGGTGCTGCTTTCGATGTGGTAAGTCAGCGTGGATTGTTTAGTGGCACTGATTAGCTGATGGCAGCGCCTGAGGATAGATTTGTAGGTGCTGTTGTCTGCGTCATTTACATTATCTCCATCTGCTATCAAGTTGCATATGGTTCCACTTGATGAGCCTGAGCTCTTCCATTTACCAGCTTGCCTATGATCTGGTTCTTGTGACTTTGAGGGGATTCAGGGTATCTATACAGGCAGTGATTCAGGTGTTGAAGTTGCAGGTGGATTCAGGAGGTTTCTGTTGTGTCAAAGCTGGTGGTATAGAAGTTCTGAAGACCAGGATGCTTATTAGATCTTGTTCTAGTCCAGCTTGTGAAGATTTGGTGACAGTATTTTTACGGTGGTCTGGGATGGGCATGCTGAAGTTAATGAGGTTGTGGTCAGACCTGGTGATCAGCGTTGTCTTGTCTACTGTGATGTTGCTGAAGGTGACAAAGATGAAATGGTTGGGTCCTAGCTTGGACAGATCTTCGAAGAGGTTGGTCGAGTTGGGATCTGTGAGGTCCTACAAGTGGTAGTGGAGGTCGCTGAGGAGGTTGAAGGCACTAGAGTTGGGGATCAGGAGGGCACCAAAATCTGTGATGGTGATGCCAAAGTTTGTGCATGGTCGGGAGGGCAGTAGATGAGGATTTTGCTCAGGGTATAGTTGGCTGTGATGAGGCGTTCGAAGGTCAAGTGTTCCATTGTTGCTGGTGGTACATTCCAAGGCGAAGGAGCATTAGATGGATTATTTGAAGAGAATAGTGATTACCCATCCAGGTTGTTTATCCTGTTCTGTTTTGTGATCTTCTTTCTGAGACTTATTGTTGTGGAAGTGACAAGGGCAAATGAGGGAGTCAGTCAGGTTTTCGTCAGGAAGAGTGTAAGTAATTGGGTTATTGGTTGAAGGGGTGGAAGCCCCACTCAGGCAGCAACCACTATCCTTATCAGGATGCAGCACAAAAAGTCTCTAAATTAACCTGTGCTTAACCCTCTGTTAGCTTGGCACAAAAGCTTAACTTAGAGGTAAGCTGTAAAGTATTTATGCAGCAAACAAACAATAATAAAGTAAAAGCACAAAACAAGAAAAAAATAAATCAATTTAATAGAGTAATTATTAATAAATTAAATGATACCACATGACAAAAATTCTGACCAGTTGAATAGGAGATATTATATTTAAAGGTTTTAAGCAGAAAACGCCAGCCTTGGTCATCTGGTTGTGCTAGAAAAGGGGAAGTCACAAATTCAGCCCGATCATGGTGGAGGGTGAGTTGGAATTGTTAGTCCCACTTAAAAGTTAGTTTCTCAAGTCTGGCATGAAGAGTTCCATTCAAGTTGGAGAAGCCAAGGAGGCTATTGGCTCGAAGATCAGGACGAGCATCAGTAATGGACGTTGCTGTATCGCGTAATTTGGTCACCGCTGGAGCTTCGTGTTGTCAGTCGTCACTGGTCATCATGGGTTGCAATTTCCGTAGCGTGAAGTGCAGGTCTTGCGCTGCCAGTCGTCACGAGCGCTCACAGTTGGCATGAAGAGCTTGTCTCACTGGAGCTTTGTCTTGGTGGGCGGCACGTACAGCAGAGTTTCAACACAAACTGGTCCGTTTGCGGTCTTGAGGAGCTTAAACTTTAGGCATTTAATCTTTTTCTTTCAGAGGAAATTCCAACTGAAACATGTTGATGAGTATTCAGTGAGGACGGGTGAGGGGCTACTAATAATCCTTATCACCACCATCATATTCTTCTTTTTAATTCCGGCCGGGTATTCCAGGAATAAAGCATAGAGGCGGATATACCCAAGCTAGGTTTAGATTTAGCAATCTGCATATTTAATTTTTGGATCCCTATATTTTCATGTTTATATTGTCTTCCCCTTTTCCTTTGCTCCAAACCAGGCGTTGGTCTGCGCAGGTGTGTCAGTTAGCAAGCCCTATGATGAAGCATGCCACAATTTGTGGGTGTGGGCAGTTTTTTCGCATCTAGCACATGCCACTTAAACGAAATAAGTGTGAAATTTACATTCCTACCTCTCTTTTGTGTGTGTGAAGTTTGTATGGGGAGGCTGGGTTAGGAATTTGTCCTCTTCCCTCCTCTTTATGTGTGTTTGACTTCAAGCGCGGCCGGTGAGACGCAAGGGATATTACTATTTGGCGAGGTTACACAGGTGGCACTCACAAAGCATTCTGAATAGAAATACCTTTTGTTAGGGATAATTAGTTGAATATCTAATATAGCTACCATGACAGAGGAACAAGGTCTAGTGTATGGAGACGGTGCAGTAGACTCTCTCTACAAGGGGAAACTACGATAAACCAAGTCCTCACCCAGGGAGAAGGTTGGGACGCACTTACTGAGTTAAAAAAAAAAACCATGTAAAAACTATCTTACATGGAGCGATCCTCCAGGAATATCTGAGAGGAAACGCAGCCCCACAGGGCCTAATAGTAAACAATGAACCCTTAACCTTTCTGGAAGATGCAACTTTCAGAAAAGATTGGGCACTTATTGCCTGGAAATATACTAGGGCTTGGTTAATCCTCATTATTAACACGGCAAACATGTTAATCATACAGATTCAGGCAAATAAACAAGGATTAAAAACAAATGTGATTATTGCTACATATAAAAGGAAACTAGATGAAATAGTGTATTAGGTGAATATAAAGACTACCTAATGCAATCCAAAATCACTAAATTACAAAAAGATTTGAATCGTTTCTCAAGGGAGAGAGTTTATCCATATATCATGGAAGAGTATGTCCAACAGAAAGAAGGGGTGATGAAAAAGGGCTCCCAAGAGGTGAGGAGAGAAGTGGACACCCTAAGCAGTAACAATGATAGTAGCGATTATGAACATAAACCAAGAAAAAGAGGCAGGGGGCGGGGTTTTCAACAGGGGCTGTGCCCGATGTATACACCCACCTTCCCAGGCTACATGAATCAAGGATATGTATGGCCAACTATGGTCCCTCCCATTCAACACATGCAGGGATTCCAGAACCCCCAGTTCCCACAGTTCCAGAACTCTTTTTTAGGAAGAGAAAGGGGACGGGGTAGAGGCAAACAGAGAGGACAACAGAGGGTACAATGGGAGGACTTGAACCAGCAGGTATCCAGGAGTATGTCACAGGACCAAGTTCCCGGAACGAGCAGGGAATGACATTGGTCATCTACCTTACAGATGCACCCCTGACAGTACCCGAGGAAAGAATCCTAAACAAGGGACTAGGTTTTGTACTAATGAGCATACTGATTGGCTTTTAACTATGACAAACATTGGCAGGGTTCTTCAGGAATATAAGACTTAGAATATTATTTGAAGGGAAGGAGGAAGACAGAACAAATAGAGGATAAACTCCTCTGCATCCAAAATCGAAGTTTAACCCACCTATCTCAACACTACCACCAACAGGTACTACCTTTGAACACGCCATGATACATGATGTTGAGGAACCGAGTAAAAAAAAAATCACCCCTTTCAAGAACCTCATGAGAGAGCAAAGGGAGGCCCTGGAACAACTTAAAGGGAATACAGAATTGGTTATAAAACCAGTGGCTAAAGGAGGAGCAATTGTCGTTCAAACGAGGCCAGCCTAAACCAATGAATGTACAAGGCTCCTTACAGAGAGAAGGAACTATAGCATTCTCCCTCGAGACCCCACACCAGAGATAAGAAAGGAAATAGCCACCCTAGTTGAGGAGGGAGTGAGTAACAATTGGATCTCTCAGCAGGAAGGGCTCTACCTGTGTAGCAAAAAAACGGTCATCCCATATTTTTACACGTTTCCAAAAATTCATAAACCCATTAGACCACCACCAGGGAGACCTATAGTCTCAGGGATTGGCTCCATACTCGAACCACTATCACTATTTTGGGATTTCTACTTCAAACCTCTAGTAAAAGAAATGGAAGCATATGTATAAATCACAAGAGACATTCTAAACAGAATAAAAGAGAAGGAATTTGATCCATCCATGGAATTCCTGGTTGAACTGGATATTGAGTCACTCTACACCAATATCCCGCAAAGGGAGACACTGAGGGTGGTAGAGGAGCTTCTATTTGCATAGGAATGGGAATACAACACCCCCAGATCATTTATTATTAATCTAGCAGAGATCGCCCTCACCAAAAATGTCTTTGAATTCGAGAACACCATCTGTCTAAAGACTCATGGAACTTCTATGGGTAGTACTTTCGCCTGAGTCTGGTGGGACTTTATGTGGGAGCCTTCGAGAGGGAGCACATTTACACCCAGGACAGCCCATGGTCTAACTATATAAAATTATGATGCTGGTTTATTGATGATGCTCTACTGATTTGAAGTGGGGGTGAACTGTCATTATGAGATTTCTTACATTGACTGAATGGTCAGAATCCACTCCTACACTTCACATCCATCATCACTCGGACAGGGCTCCCAGTCCTGGATTTGATCATTGAACCGAGGGAAGGAACACTGTCTACTCGAGTGTTCTACAAACCTATGGACAGAAATGCCCTGTTATCCATCAACAGTTTGTACCCTAAATCTCTGAGGGAAAACATACCAGTTGGACGATTCTTCCATTTGAGAAGGAATTGTTCAGACAAAAGAGATTTCCAAAAGGAATCCATTCTACTCTCAGACAAAACTTCGACTGAGAAATTACCCAGACAGGGAGGTAAGAACCCTGAACAGAGATGCCCTCCTGGAAAACACAGTAAAACCAAATGTGACAAATACAGTCTGCGTCACTACCTTCAATACGGCATCGAACAATGTAAAACGCCTTATATTGAAAAACTGGCGTATTTTAAATTTGAATGGTATCACCTTGATAAACCTTTATTTTCTTTTAAGAGGAGTGCTAACTTGAAGGACATACTAATACACACAAGACCCCATTATGTGACATATGACAAAGTACAGAGCCTATGGAGATGTACACCAGTGACAGGCTTTAATAGATGTGGTTCCTGTGATGTATGCAAAGACACAAAGAGCATTGACGTGGGGCTTAAATACCCATGGATAGAGAAAAAACACACAAACTGTAACTCAGAGAATGAGACATATTTGATTGAATGTCCCTGGAAAATGCTATATATAGGGATGACCAATCGGAAAGTAAAAGTAAGAATTATGGAACATAGAAGTAATACACACTGTCAGAAATCTATGACTAAGTTCACTACACACTACTTGAAAAAACACCATTCGGTGGATGATATTTATTGGACTGTAATAGATAAACCATACATTGTGAGTACCACACGAGATATCAAGAGATTACTGCTTATGAGGGAACAAAAACGAATGTATAGGATCCGGAGTAATCAGACGGGTCTGAATGATAACATAACATGGAATTCACTAAATAGATGAATAGGAGTGCCCTACACTGACCACTTATCTGGATATAGCCCTTTTCATCGAAAATCATAAAGTTACAAGAAGGGGTAGCCTTTATCAAGGTGTGTTTGCGTATATATATTAGTGATTTAACTGTTTTTGAGAAGAATGCAGCGATGATACCTACCTTTAATAAATTAATCAATAAAATATCAGGTTTGACCAGACCACAGGCAAATAGAGGGCCATATGTATCCCTAGAATCATTGATGTTGCAAAGTATATGAGAATCATCAATCTGCTAGTAAGTGATAGCAGAAGGCATCTGGATGTAGAGTCCACACATCCAGTAATTTCAATTGTGTTCGATTTTTGTTTTTGAATCATGCTGACTATACTTATGTCCATGGATATTACCAAAGTGTGGTCTGAATAAACCCTGAATCTAAGGGACATACCCCAAAACCTACAGAATCAAGGTAGGACAGAAGGGGCATATATGGGATCAGAGGTCCTGAAGAAAACCGTATAGACCCTCGTGAGGGTTAATAGAACTGCTGAAAGATGTTGACGAGTATGCAGTGAGGAGGGGTGAGGGGCTACTAATAATCCCTGTCCCCACCATCCTATTCTTCTTTTTAATCCTGGCCGGGTAGTCAAGGAATAAAGCGTGGAGGGGGATATACCCAAGCTAGTTTTAGATTTCACAATCTGCACATTTAATTTTTTGATCCCTTTGCTTTGCTATTTGTATTGTCTTCCCCTTCCCTTTGCTCCACCCCAGGCGTTAGTTGTGCAGGGGTGTCAGTTAGCAAGCCCTATGATGAAGCATGCCACAATTTGTGGGTGAGGTCAGTTTTTTCGCATTTAGCACATGCCACTTAAACTAAACAAGCGTGAAATTAACATTCCTACCTCTCTTTTGTGTGTGTGAATTTCCACTGATGCTAGCTAAGGGCCCAGGACCTGGGATGCACCTCTTAGGGATCAGGACTCACTCCAGCAGAAGGCAGCAACAGGGCTCAGGCGGGTCTAGTTGCAGCCGGTCAGCAGGCAGTTGCAGGGAGGCCTCTGAAACTTGTTTTGTCCCTGCAGCTCACACCACGCTTGATAGCCTGGGAGCAAGGCAGGCAGGTCTAGTCATTCTTCTTCAGACAGCAAGGCAGTTCTTCTTCTGAATGTTCCACAACCCAAGTAGTGTTCTCATAAGCAGTTCTGGAGATCCAATATGTATACCTGGTACTAGCCTTTGTGTGGGGGCACACCCTGCTCCACCCCCAACAGGGGTACTGGAATGTTCTTCCTATTCCTCAGGGTGACGAAAGACAGGGCAGGTCTGGTGTCAAATTCTTTGTGTATGTTGCAGGCAAAGCCCTTTGAAGTGTAAGTGAGGCTGGGTACAGTTCCTCCCCAGCAATCATTCAAGGATGGCCCATCCTTTCCTCACATAAGCCTCCTTTGTGTCACTGTCTAAAATGAATACACAAACAGCAGAGCCATTCACAGTCATATGACTTAGGAAACTGGCTGGAAGGCACAATTGTTTGGGATAACAAAAATGCCAACTTTCTAAAAGTGGCCAATGCAAAAAAAAAAATGCAAAAAAAAAAAAAAAAAATGCAAAAAAAAAAATGCAAAAAAACAGTGATGGACAGAATGCAGTACAATGTCATACATTCACCCCAGTACAGAGATCTGGGCCTAAATCCATCGTTTTTTTGCTCACCATTCCGTCCCAGCTTGAACCCAGCCATATGCAAATCAGTCTTGACCCTGTGCCTCATGGGTACAGTCCAGCCCGAACTGCCAAGCCAGGTCCTCCCTGGACTGGAAACAAGCATCCTAGTACCGGTTTCGGGGTTTCACCCCTCTTCAGCCAGGATAGCTTGATTCCAGTGGCATGGAGAGCACGGGACCCACGTCTGGGCATACCCTTCCCACTCTGGGTGACAAATGCAAAAAAACAGTGATGGACAGAATGCAGAACAATGTCATACATTCACCCCAGTACAGAGATCTGGGCCTAAATCCATCGTTTTTTTGCTCACCATGCCGTTCCAGCTTGAACCCAGCCATATGCAAATCAGTCTTGACCCTGTGCCTCATGGGTACAGTCCAGCCCGAACTGCCAAGCCAGGTCCTCCCTGGACTGGAAACAAGCATCCTAGTACCGGTTTCGGGGTTTCACCCCTCTTCAGCCAGGAGAGCTTGATTCCAGTGGCATGGAGAGCACGGGACCCACGTCTGGGCATACCCTTCCCACTCGGGGTGACAAATGCAAAAAAAACCGTGATGGACAGAATGCAGAACAATGTCATACATTCACCCCAGTACAGAGATCTGGGCCTAAATCCATCGTTTTTTTGCTCACCATGCCGTTCCAGCTTGAACCCAGCCATATGCAAATCAGTCTTGACCCTGTGCCTCATGGGTACAGTCCAGCCCGAACTGCCAAGCCAGGTCCTCCCTGAACTGGAAACAAGCATCCTAGTACCGGTTTCGGGGTTTCACCCCTCTTCAGCCAGGATAGCTTGATTCCAGTGGCATGGAGAGCACGAGACCCACGTCTGGGCATACCCTTCCCACTCGGGGTGACAAATGCAAAAAAAAAAACTTTCTAAAAGTGGCCTTTTCAGAATTCTAATTTAAGATCTGACTTTACCATTAAAGATGGTTATATTAGGGACTTCAAAGTACATTAAATGTGCTAAAAGGTGCAGCCTAATTTTACCATATTTGGAGGAGAAGGCACAAGCACTTTAGCACTGGTTACCAGTGGTAAAGTGCATAGAGTATAAAGCCAATATGAAACCAATTCAGCAACTGGAGGGGTGAAGGCAAAACTGTTTAGGGATTATAACGTCAAATATGTCAAATCTAACAAAGAGCACAACTTGTGCATGGGGGACCGCTTTTAACTGGGAGAGTGTCATTTGAACACAGTGCAGGAGTGGAACAATGTCCCTAGTGAGTTCTTGTTTGGCGCTTTATCCTACATAGTTATCCATTATTGATGCAGTGCTTTTATTGACTGATGTATTGTATGTCGCCCTTTCATTGAAACTTTGAAAATAAACACTTTAAAAAAGTCTAACAAAGAGCAGGTTTAGTGAGCCGTCATATAGCAGAGCCCTAATTTTGGTGGTGTGTTTAGTGAGGGAGCGAGTTTGGAGGACTATGCAGGACAGGGAGGGGTATAGTTTAGTGGGGGTTGGGTCAGTCTGGTCATGTTTTGAAGAAAGTTATGTCAGGAAACCGGCGATGTCTCTTCCAGTGCAGATGGATCATGGGAAATCAAGTGATGTTCAATTCCTTTGCAGGTGAACGATGGGAGATCCAGTAATGTCACTTCCTGTGCAGATGAATGATGGAAAATCACTGGAGAAATTAGAGAACCAGAAAGAAGGCAAACACCCTCATTTAGAGCTTGGAGACCAGGACACTTTGCCACAGATTTGGTGGAGTACCCTGTCCACTAAAATGATGGTCTGCCCCCTTGATTTAGAGTTGGGCGGACAGGCATGTTGTCGCCGGTCATGCCCCCACGACCGGCGGAAAACCTAAATCATCTGCTCTATTTAGAGTGGATGACCAGACATAATTTCAGCCTTGTTCAGGACCACCAGGGAAATCCTGGCAGTCCTGAACAGAAAACGTACAAAATGACCCCCACAACCTAGGAGAGAACACCCAGGATGTCTTGGCTAAAACTCCTACGTTGGGGGTTAGCTTCTGTAAAATAAAAAAAAAGTGTGCTGAGCAGCCACATGAAACATGGAGGTTTCTCAGCAAATTTACCTTGCCTTCAGAGGAGCCACCATGATGACTGTTCCTCTGAAGGCATAGAGATCGCTGCCAGGCAGGCAGAGATTTCTAAATATGGTAGGTGGCAGCCCACCAGGACAGTAGAGGTTATTATTTCCTCCCCCTTGATAGATGGCGAAACTGCGCCTGCCAAATTCTGAATATGTCTGAATGTAGGTTCTGGAACTAGAACAAGAAGTCAAAATTTTCACAGCTGCGAAGCACCTGTAGCGGCTATGAAATCAGGTTTTATTCTGTTTGGAGCTTTAGGTCCATAATTTTAAAGCTTCCTGCCTGGCCCCTCTGTAATAAACTGAAAGACAAAAAAATGACAAAGTCTGAAGGTAAAACTTTTTATCCATGAGAACCACAAGATATACCTGACTCATGTTCGATATCAGTTAGCGTGAAATAGTGTCTAAGTGCTGTCTACAGTGAAATTTGACTTTAAATGGTCCTTTACCATTTCTTGGTGCCTTTTGCCTTAAAAGTATGTTTTTAAATAATCCTCTTCTACAGTGCTCTCAATCCATTTCAACCATTTCTCTATCATTCTGCTTATTAATTTTTTTTTTTTTCCAAATTGTCTTGGCAATTTTATTGTGATTTGTGCTTAATTTTAAAGTTATTTGGTACTGCTTGAACCCATCACATATTTCTATATGAGGAAGTGTGTGCTGCGTGTGCCATAGCTACCAGAGCTTGAGTAGAGTTTGTAAGTGAACTGCGTTGTAACCTAAAATTATGTTTTATAAAGTTGGTAGGATAACGTCCTCTCAAATTGATAACCCACTTCCTGACATAAGGTCTCTCAAAAGATTAAATTTATCCTACTATCAGCAGACTCCTGCAACCACTAAAGTGTAAGCACCACCTTTGCCATCGGTTCAGTGCCTCCTACACTCCAAAGTTGGCAAGAAATGCTGGCCTCCCAGCTATAGTTATCTTTCTCCCTCCTCTTGTGCCCCACTGCTGGGCAGCATGGACATGGCAAAAACGGAGAGTGACCCAGTTCAGTCCTGGCCCACCTGGGACGGTCTCACTGCACACGGCACTGCTCTGCACTCACACGGTGACAGCATTACAATATAACAAAAAAAACAAGCATTTGCAACGCAATTGGTCTCGCCTTTGGGACCTTATGTGTATTTATCAATGCAGCACATTAGCTTGGGTGCTGAAACATCTGCTGTTCATTAACATGGAGGGAAAGTGTAATAAATGTGCTTTTCACTAAAAGGACACACCCAAACCCTGCACTCCCACCTGGGAGGCAAATTTACCACTGCACCTTTAAATAATACACTTTGAGCAGCACTTCCTAAAGACGAGGAAAGGACACAGCACTCCCTTTAGGCAAGGCAAGAAAACAGATGCTGGTACATTTAAAATAACACACACAAGTTTATTAATGCAATGTTTAAAATGGTAGGCAAAATATATCAGTAAATGCAGATTTTCAGGTATCAAACACTTTTAAATGAACAAGTAAAATAAAATGCAGTATATACACAAATAGCAAAGAGAAGATAACATATACAAAATGGTTAGGAAAACCTCACCGACTGAATTTGCATCATCCTTGCCAACATCGCTGGGAAAGCCCTTCAACAGCCCAGGAAGGAGTTTAGTCAGGACTCAAGTTCCGTCACCTCCACAGCAATACGTCTATTCTGTGCCGAGCTTCCACCTGGCCCCCGTAGGTTCCCAGCTTTAATACCATTACTCAACGTGGGGCGAAGCTTCTTGAAAACCTAGCCCCCTTCTCATTGGAAAAAAACGAGCTGGCTGTACCAGTCTGCATCAAGGCCAAGACGGAGGCTGGCCAAGCTCCCGTATTTTGACTTCGAGGTAGAGTTGCACATTCTACAGATAATATCCAGTTCACTCTGGCCAGTGAGGAGCGAAAAACAAGTGAGGAGCAGAAACATGCCCTCCCCATTTTGCAGCTACGTGCAAGCAGCAAGCCAAAGCCAGAAAAAAGGATGATTTGAGGCCATGTCAAAGCCAATAGTAAGCACTTATAATTCACATAACCCCAAACAACTTGCAAGCACGGCTGTGCATGCAGAAGCAAGGGAAAGTCAGAAAACAATATGACATGAGGCTATGTCAAGGCCAATAGTCAAAGTCAGAAAACAAGATGACAGGAGGCCATGTCAAAGGCAATTGTAAGAGCTCATAATTCTCACCAATGTACAACACAATGCACGTGTTTGCATCACTGCCCACAACACTGCACTTTGAAACCAAAGAATACATTCCACACCTCTCTGGCTTTCAAAGGCACATCCCACACCTTCTATTCTTGGCAAGACTATTCTACTCCGTGAAAGCTCCCACTGAAAGACAGAAAGATTACAAGAAATAAGAGAAGCAGGCATATGCAGGACCGTCTCATATATCCAGGCTAGGGTAAAATAACACACTAAAGTCAGTTAAAATGGTGGTAGTCGAAGGTCATCATAGGGTGCCAAACCACAAGAGCGACTCTTTCACTATAGAAAGTAAGCACCAAACTGCATGACACGCCAGGTATGGGAACACGTGGACAGAAAAATTGCCTTTCAGCGAGTGGGAAATGGTATAGTCCAAAGCTCTGTTTTTAATATAAAAGCAGGGCCTTCAGCGGTCCTATCACTGAAAATACAAGATTTGAAAAAAATATTATTGTCTACGGGTGCTCGTGGAAGACAAATTCTATGGACTGGAATCTAGAGAACACTAAAGTGATTCTGGTATTTTACTGACCTCTGCTGGTCGTTTTCTATCAAGAAAGTTAAATAGAGGCACTTGCCAGAAAAATGTAAAAAAATAAAGTCTCACAGCAGAAAGCAATTCTGGTATTTTACTGACCTCTGCTGGTCGTTTTCTACCAAGACAATTAAATAGAGGCAGTTGAACAGAAAAAAAGTCCCTAAGCGGAAGCAGAAAAGTCCTAGGGCTGATCTCCAGAGCCCACGAAGTACATACACACATAAGTATATGGTAAAGTATATATACTAAAGTATATACTAAAGTATATACAAGAGGCCGCCTCTGTTGTTGTTAGGCAGGACAGGACACGGCTTGGTAGTGCTGCACGGCCCTATGTTTCCATTAGTGCAGTAAGTACAAGTGTTGGGAAGGGCCCTAAGATAAGATGGATGAATAGCGCATGCACAGCTGCATGTCTGTGCCAGATAGTGTTAGCGTCATCAGTCTACCCCACTAAATAACTGCTGATCATCAGGCTGTGGGCCGTGTGACCTTCTGCTGGACCACGTTGCGGGGTGGATCGTATGCCAGGCTGCTGCAGGCATACAGCAGCAGCCACTTTTGAGCATTGCAGAACTCAGAGAGCAGCTTCCTTCTGTGTGCTTGTGTGTGGTCTGCAGCCCGGCCTATCACTGCAGCTGTAAATGATTGAAGCCTATCCAGGCTGGACGCTATCTTTGAGGCGACAGCCTGGTCTGCATCTGCCATAGCTGCTTTTACAGGTGAGAGGCAACAAGCACTGGCAGGGGAGAGGATGGGAGTTGTTCCTACTTTCTTTTTAGGTCTAGCCCTGAGCCAGCACGCAAGCGCTGCTCTGGGGTTAATCTGAGGTAGTAGAGTATGGGAGAGAAACCACACCCACTCCCCCACCCATCTTTTTCATTGGCTTGTGTATTTGTCCTTTCTAAATGCTGCCTTACGATTGGTTTATAGGCTTGTTAGTCCCTCCTTATGACGGCCATTTTTAATTAGTAACCTTCCATGGCTACTGGCCCCTTTACTTTGAGTGTTGCATGAGCACTATGTTCTTCCTGTGTCTTCTCCCTCCCTCCCGCTGTCCGTGCCTTCTCTCCCCCCCGCACTCCAGTTGTTCGTGCCTTCTCGCCCCCCCCCCTTCCCCCGCCCACCCGCACTCCCATTTGCAATGCAATAGGTCTCGCGTAAACGCAAGTCCTATTTCATTGCAAATGCTTGTTATTTCATTGAATGTAAGATGGCAAGCAGCAAATAATATAGTCCTCTCTTTGTGTCGGTGTAAAATGTTTACGTTATAGGTCTTGGACTAACTGACGGTTCCACAAGCCAATTGATATTAAATGTTCGTCTGGTGGAGCAACGTGAAGGCCAATGGAAATCAACGTATTTCTAACAGGTGCTTGACTTACGTGCCACAGCGCCTTACGTGAACATTGGCTCTTTCTGTCGGTGCGAATCCCGTCCCTCTCTCTCTTCACTGCTCCGGGACTCGTTTTTTTCTAGTCTGAACTGTTTGAAGCATCGGGGAACCAACCGAAGCCGCTGAGGGGGGAGACCTGCTAGCCACCCACCCCGTGAGCCCCCTACCCTCCCTCTCTGGAGGAAAAAGCAGGGTTCATCTCCGGACACCACGGGGAGGCCGGGCAGGCCCAGCTGCCCAGAACCCCCAGGATACTCTAAAAGAGGGCCAGGCCCCCACCACGGGACCCCGGGCAAGAAACTAAGTAGATATTAGGATCTGACCGTGTAGAGGATCCAGACAGAAGGAGGAGCACAAGCCTCTAGTGTCAGCGTCCCCAACCAGTTACCTGTCTGTATCCACCCCCAGTAGGAACATGGCAAGCTCCTCATACCATATCTCCACCGTGGCTATCCCATTCTAGCCGCATAGCAACAGTTCCTGAAACCTGCAACACTTAGGCATTGAACATTGGTTTATCTCCCAAACCAGACCCCCCCCCCCAATGTTGGGGTGAAAATATCATGCGATGGGTCTAACCCCACTTAGCCGGTGCTTTTATCCCCCAGCTCTAACACAACTTACTTGACATTACAGAAATGCCCCTCCTATCTGTCCACCCATGACACCTCCGCCCATAACCACTTTGCACCCTAAAGCATCAGAGCTGTATTATCCTCCTTCGTTTGCACCTGTAAGCACGAGTAGCATCTGTTTGCATCACAGTAACCAATTTCCTCCGGTCCTATGTATACAACTACTTTTTAGAAATGATGTACACTTAAAATCCTGGTTATGTAGATCGTCGCAACCACTCTTTCCATCAACTTTATGTCTCCTGCCAAACGATATACCTCCAGCTCTACAGGCAGGTCCCTGGTGAGGGTGGGGCCTGCTGAACTTCGAATCATGCCTTCAGGGAAATTGTAACGAAGACGGTGCTATGCCTGCTCCCACTTTAACAAATATTTTCGTCGACAAAGTGCAGTTCATGCATGCATATCAATGTTTTTTAAACCCACGTCTTTCCATAGTGAGTGCATGTAGCTAAAGTCATTTAACTGAGTGTCACTTCAGTATTGCTGGTAAAAGTGATCACGTCGGTTCTGTCTGGTTAAAGTAGATTAGCCTTTGCTTTTTATGCAAATTGTGGGCGCAAACTCCTTGTTTGTTGTCTTTCTTTTATATAATATTTTTTGCAGCCTTGACATTTGGAACAGAAATACTTTGCAGGCGCACATTAGCGGTATACAGTAACGAATTTATGAGGTCAATTAATACAATTCATATTGGGAATTTGAGGCTATAGCTTGTGGAAACATGCACAGTGTTGTCATGGGATATGCTGAGGTGGCCTTCTAAGAGAATTGGTACTCCTAAATGCCTCTCACCCTGATAGGTAAGAGATATAGTGGAAGCACAGCCTCTGCAGCACCAGACCAGCCTGTTGACCTCACTGGTCCTTCGATTTCTTTGACCGGGGAAGCACTTTAGTTGGTTCTGAGATGCAAAGGACAACCATCTATAACTTGTGCTAAGACCTAGAACAGAGTGTAAGGATTTAGCAGGCAGTCACCATTCTTCTTAGATATTTCCTTTTTTTCTATGCAAGCAACTGAGCCAAGAGCAGCTCAATCTAAAAAGTGCAAACATACTGGGGGAAGGAGTGAAAGCAGGGGATTCCAACAGGCTTTCATCATTGGTCGTGTCTTGGTGATATAGTTCTCTATAGGTTTCTTCTCCTCTGTAGCAGAAGCAGCTTTGAAGCAAGTGTGTCAAGGTCTGAGATGTAGGAAAGGTCCAAACAAACTTGGCAGCATTACCTCCACCTCTGTTGTGTGCCACCATATCAACTTCTGACCTGGGGGCTTGGTCGTCAGGCTTGGTGGCTTAATGCACCCCAGCTAGGGATGCATGTTTGACCTCATGGTCATTGGTTCAAATCCTAACGGGCCCACTCAACCTTTCATCCTTCCAAAGTCGATAAATTGAGTTGGGTAACAAAAACCTGTTATTTTAGCTCCAAGATGCCCCAAAATGTAAAAGTGTGCTTTCTAGATACATATGTGGGTTTAAGTACATTTTCCAACAAAAATCTGAGGTAGATCGAGCTGACACTTGTAGGAGGCTTCTGGCACGTAGAAGTGCTGACCATTGTGCTGTGTTTGCATGATCTTTTTTAGGTCGAGCCTGGGCAGTGCATGTGCTGCTCTGCGATGCATGCTGTATTAGAGTATGCACTTGAAGCTCCGCCCACTCTCTGCCCATATGTTTCTTTGGCTTGTGTCTTTGTCCTTTGTAAATACTGGCTTCTGATTCGGTAATTGGCTCGTTAGTCTCTCCTTACTACCACCTTGTCTTCATTTGTATTCTCCCATGAGGACTGGCCCTTTTACTTCGATTGTTACACCTTCTGTGTTATTTACTCTGTAAGCGCAATATCCTTTAATGCGTTTTGCCCTACTGCAGGCACATCGTGCTTTCCTTATATTCAGCGTTCCTTGCGTGCTTTCACTTTCCAAGCAGCCGGGACAAAGGTGGCCGTTTGTTTGCAATGCCATAGGTCTCACATTTAGGAGAGTCTGAGTTATTGCCATTGTAAATGACAATAGCTTAAACTCTCACAAATGCGACACCTATTGCTTTACAAATATTTTTTTGTGGCTTGTTTCCGAGTGCCCCATACTGCGCTTGTACTTAATAGAGGCCGTGCCCCTTTCTTTAGACTAGGCACGTCTAAAGAAAGGGGTGTGGCCTCTATTAAGTGCAAGCGCGGCATGGGGCGCTTGGAAACAAACAATATTTGCAGTTCAATAGGTCTCCCATTTGTGAGAATTTGAGCTATTGGCACTATAATGTCAATAGCTTAAAGTCTCATAAATGCGAGACCTATTGCATTGCAAATGCTTGTTTACTTAACTATCATATCTGCTAGAGGCGCCTAGCCCCAGATTTTTACCTTAGAGTTACCCACAGGCATCAGACTGTATCCGGAAATTTTTTCGTGACCAGTACCCCTGTGCGCCGGTAGGTGGTGTCATTCGGCTCAGCGTGGCGTCCGTGAAGGAAGTGCCATGCACAGTGCTTATATAGCCACCACCCCAGCACACTGGTGTCAGTTCTTTTCTTTCAGCGCAAGTCAGTGCGGATCCAGAGATCGCTACCACCCAGTCATTTTTGACTGACTTTTTTTGACTTTTTGTCAAAGTCTTTTTGAGAATCTTCTGGTGTGGCAGGAGGTCATCTAGTAAGGCCTGTTCCTGCTGGTGTGCCTCTGAGCCCTCTGGGTTCGGTAGAGGCCACCACTGAGTGTCCGCTGGCTGTTCTGTCGACGGCTCTAGTCAGGCCACTTTGATCCATGGATAGATCTGGACCGGCCAGTCGCACCACCTCGACTGGCATGATCTCTCCTCCTCTTATGGATATGGAAAAGGGACCCTCTTTTGCTATGATGGTGAGAAGGGCAGCCAAGGTCCTGAACCTTAGCCTACCCTCAGTGGCAGTCAAGACTA
Organism: Triturus cristatus; assembly: GCF_964204655.1. Classification (NCBI taxonomy): domain Eukaryota; kingdom Metazoa; phylum Chordata; class Amphibia; order Caudata; family Salamandridae; genus Triturus; species Triturus cristatus. The sequence goes on along the minus strand of NC_140587.1, from coordinate 1,011,505,471 downwards.
ACATCTTGACAGAGGTGCTTTCGCCGGTATTGACCCACTCAGGACTGCTTTTCCCATTTAATGCAGCCCTCACAGGCTGACTGCTTAGGACTTGGTCCAAACCCTGCACAGGGGATCCTGTGAACAGGAAGATTGACTGTCACCACGATCCACCCCAGGGGTCCCCATTTTCTTCACTCAACACCCTACCCCGGAGAACTTGGTCGTCTAAGCCTCCACCTCCAGTGTAAATACTAGCGCATTCCCTACCACTCCACCAGATAGGGAATCAATGTTTTCTTCCACCAGCCTGGCACAGTGGCTCTTGAACACTACACTCGTGGAGAGGTGTGGCTCACTGGTTAGAGGCGGCAGATCCGCAAGCAGAGAATCGGCCAGGGACCAGGGTTCAATTCCCGACGCGGCAGGGTTGTGGACCAGGGTCAAAACGGACTCGATAATTCTCGCCTCGGTACCTACTCTAACCAGGAACACACTCGGCAACTCTGGGCATTAGCTTGCCTCATCTCCACAACGGCCCCCCACATTCGCCGGGGATGCCTGGTTTCACCTTGGAGATACCCAGGAGGGACCATCTCACAGGGATAGCCAGGACGGGTTCCCCAGCGGTCTACAGCGCCACGACGCCTCAGGGCAGCAGTGCGCTTTACAAGACACATACATTTACATACATTTACATTTACATGCCTTTTGGGTTGGTACTCCCATGCAGTGTGGATTTCGGTTGCGTAGATACTGCCCATGGTCCCGGAGGAGGCCTGGGCACTATTTTCCCAAGCTTTTACAGACATGAGAGATGCAGCAAAGTTCTCAATTCGATATGGTTTGAACATGACTGACAAAGCGATTTCTTTGTCAGTGGCCTTACTGCGCCATGCCTGGCTGAGAACAACTGCCTTTTAAGGGGATATCCAAGTGTTGCTTTTTGACATGCCCTTTGATGGCTCCCATCTCTTTGGAGACAAGGTGGACTAAGCACTTAGACGATCAAGGACAGCAGGGCAACAGCCGGGTCCTTGGGTCTTTCCATGGCCCTTCACCGCCCTCAGTTCTCCTTTCGTGGCCATGGAAGGGGCTTCCAGCTGCATCTCAACCTGCCCAGCCACCACGGCACACAAGCTTCCAAGCATCTGTGTGGCCAAAGACGCAGTATTCACAGCCTCCGTGGGTCGGGAAGCCATATGTCGGGTCAGTCACCCCCCAACCCCCCCCGGCAGTCTCCAAAGCACTTTAGTGCACCCTCTTACCATCATGGGCACCCAGTGGGAGTAAGAATGTTCCATCACCTACTCCTCTGAAGGTCATTAACATCAGATTGTCCAAAGGGGCTACTCTGTTCCCTTTGTGACCCCCCTGCGCCCATACCACCTGTTTGTGACAGGCTGACAGAGAACCGTCTCTCCGTACTCTGCAAGGAAGTGACGGCCCTCTTGGCCAAGGGAGCCATAGAGAGGGTACCAATGACAGAAGTAGGTTGTGGTTGTTATTCCTGCTACTTTCTGGTGCTCAAGAAGGACGGAGACCTTTGTCCTATCCTAGACCTGCACCCTCTCAAATTCTTCCTCAAAAAGAAGAAGTTCAAAATGCTCACGCTCACTCAATTCCTGTCTGCCTTGGAACCCAAAGATTGGATGGTAGCTTTAGACTTGCAGGAGGCATACTTTCATATTCCCGTCCTCCCTGCCCACAGGTGTTACCTACGGTTCATGGTAGACAGGCACTTTCAGTTCTCTGTTCTCCCTTTTGGCCTTACCAGCATCCCATGGGTGCTCACCAAGGTGATGGCTATGGTTGCAGCACATCTGCGGAGATCAGGGTTGCCAGTCTTACCCTATCTCGACAATTGGCTGTTGAAGGCAGGCTCTCCCCAGACTGTCCTTTCCCACCCCAGACTACGGTGGACCTCCTGCACTCACTGGGGTTCACTATCAATGTGTTGAAGTCGCACCAAACTCCCTATCAGACCCTCCTGTTCATCGGAGCTGTTCAGGACGCGGAGCAGTTTCGGGCGAGTCCAGGATATTCATGCTATGATACCGTGTTTCAGCCTCTATCCTTGATATCGGTGAGACTGACTCGGAGTCTGGCATCTGCAGGCTCTGCAGTGGGACCTGAAGTTACAGTGGGCGCAGAATCAGGTGAACCTTTCCGACATGGGCCTGATCTCAGACGGAACCGCAAAAGATCTGCAGTGGTGGTTAATGAACCGGGATTCGGTCTGCAGCAAACTCCTGTCCTTTCTCCAACCAGATCTAACAGTGGTGACAGATGCATCACTCTTATGATGGGGTGGCCATCTAGAAGAGGTGGAGATCAGAAGCCTCTGGTCTGCAGCGGAATCTGGACTCCACATCAACCTTCTGCAGCTCCGGGTCATCTAGCTGACATTAAAAGCATTTCAACCCTCTATCAAGGAAAAGCTAGTATAGGTGTTCACAGACAACATCACCACCTTGTGTTATTGAAACAAACGAGGGGGTGGGGAGTCGGGGACCCATTGTCAAGAGGCCCTGTGTGGTTCATCATCTGGCAGACTCTCTGAATGCCAGGAAAGAAAAAATAAGCCAAAGATCCCTAGCATGGCATCTCTATCTGAAGGTGGTGAAAGATCTCTTTCAGCAGTGGGGAGGGCCTTGGTTAGATCGGTTTGCCACCACCTTGCCCATGCAATGTCAGCAGTTTGCACTCTGGAATAAGGCTGCTCTTGATCTGAGACTCTTTTTGTCTCAAGTGGACTCTGGACTCCTGTATGCCTTCCCACCAATACCACTCTTGTCAAGAGTTCTCAAGAAGATCAGGAGTGACCGGGCCCAAATCATCCTTGTGGCTTTGGACTGGGCTTGGAGAGTTTGGTATACCGAGCTGTTGAGCATTGCTATTGGCCCTTTGTTTAGGCTGCCACTTTGGGAAGATCTTCTGTCGCAGCAGCTGAAAAAGGGTTCTCCACCTGAACCTGTCAATGGTCTGCCTTCATGTGTGGAGATTGAGCGGCAGCAGTTGACAGTTTTCGACCTTCCACCCTAAGTCTGCAATGTTCTCTTGGCAGCCAGGCGATACTCCACCAAGACTGTATGCAACTGCCTTTGGGTCAAGTTTGTGGCATGGTGTGCAGAGAAACAGATTGGCCCTCTTTATCCTTTCTCTTGGCCATCAGGGATCTTCTTTGGTCACCTTAAAGGGCAATCTTTCTGCCATCTCAGCCTTTGTGCGGTTGCCAGATCAGCCATCCCTCTTCAAATTCCCTGTTGTAGATAGGTTCTTGAAAGGTTTGCAAGATGTTTTCACCTTTGTCCTTCATCATGGCTCAGTGGGACCATAATCTAGTCCTAACATTTCTGATGTTAGCTCCCTTTGAGCCATTGCATAACTGTCCTCTCAGGCTCCTTATTATCAAGACACCTTTCCAGGTGGCAATAACATCTGCCCAGGGGGTCAGTGAGCTTCAGGCTTTGTCCTTCAAGTCTCCATACCTGAACATCTACCCAGATATGCTGGTTCTAGGCACTAGCGCTTCATTATTGCTGAAAGTCGTCTCTCCCTTTCATGTAATCGGGTCCATCACTCTGCCTACTTTTTACGTCCACAAATCCCTCCAAGGAAGAGGAGCGACTTCACCATCTGGACCCAAAAAGAGCTTTGTCTTTCTACCTCGCTTGCATTAGAGAGTTCTGGTGGACACCCAGCTTTTTATGGTGTATGTCGGAGCGAAGAAGTGAAAGGCAGTGCAGAAATGAACCATCTCCTGATGGATCGTGCTCTGCATTAGAATCTGCTACGCACTGGCCAAGAACAAACACCCCCCCCCCCCGGATTTGTGTGCTCATTCCACCAGAGCTAAGACTGCACCACTGCGTTAGTTCATGAGGTTCTGGTCCTGGATATTGGCCAGGCAGCAACGTGGGCTTCTTTACACATGTACACGTAGCATTACTGCCTGGACAGTCAGGTCTGTCAGGAAGGGCGCATTGCCTGTTCGGTCCGAAACAGTTTCGCAGACCCACTTTCAGGGAGGTATCGCTTGTTTATCTATTGTAAGGTAAGGAATCTGTTACTAGTTGTCTCTATCACATGAACAAGTTACTTACCTTCAGTAACACCTTGTCTGGTAGAGACTCAATCTAGCCGCAGATTCTTTACCGACCCACCCATCCTCCACTCTGCAAACAAGTTTCTAGGGACAGGGCTGATCCCCTTTCAGGACCCTGGTTTTCCACACTAGTGGTCAGTGTTGTTTGTGACTCTGCGCTCCTGGTGTGGAATGTCGCGAAAAGAAACTGACGTCAGTTTACTAGGGTGGCATCTATATAGGCACCGCGCAAGTCACTTCCAGTGGGGCGACCTCGTCACACAGAGCTGGACTAATACATTATAGATCCATTGTGATGCCTGTTGATAATCCTAAGGTAAAGAATCTGTGGCTAGATAACATCTGTACAAGATAAGGTGTTACCGACAGTAAGTAACTTGCTCTTTATGTCCTGCTAATACACGCTATAACAGTGGTCTTCAAATTGTGGGGTGATTCCTGCGGGAATCCGTGCCAGTATTCCCGGGGGGTGGGGCCGGTGCATCTGCAAATACTTGTAAATGAAGATGACCTGTAAGCATGGTGGCAGGCTATATTCATTAACAGCAGTTGAAGTACATACAAGAGCTTGATCCTGAGTGCTGTGGGAGCAGGGGGTACTGAGTGTGGTGGTAGGATCAGAGGCACGGCTAAAAGAACAAAAGATTATGGAACTATTTTGTTATTCTTTAAATTTCACGATACTGCATATGAAATAACAAACACACCTTAAAAGAAAAATAAGTTAAGGTTAAACTAATTGGTGGGAAATCCAATTTTTACATTATTTATTTTGTGTGTGTGTGTGTGTGCGTGTGCGTGGGTGTGTGTGTGTGTGTGTGTGTGTGTGGGTTTGTGTTACTATCCTTGTGGGGACTTGGGTGTGATAACACACTCACGCTGTGGGGACTTGATTGCACTGTGGGGACTTGAACCCAGGTCCCCACAAGGCAATGCCTTCTAAATGTTAAAAAATGACTTCAGGAACATCTGTGTCAATTTTCACAACTTTTAAAAAAATTGCATTGTGGGGACCTGTGTTTCATCAAGTGTGTTTATATTTTTGCTCAGCTCTGCCCCTGGAGACAGGAGGCGGTACTGCAGTCTTAAACACACTTTGCATTTAAACACACTTTGCTCACTGGAACCACATACCAGCAGCAGAAAGGACAGCCTTTTAAAGTAAAAGCTGCATACCTGTGAGCTTATCTAAATATTTTTCATGTAATTTACCCATTTCTCTATTTATTAAAATACATCTTTATTTTAAATGAAGCTATTGAATTTAGATTTTTTGTGTCTGAAAATTGGTTTTAAAACTTTCTAAAAGCAATTAGCATCAGATTTGAATCCAAGAATACGTAACTATTGTCGTTTGATCCTTATCTGCAATTAAAGAATGATTGTGCGCTACACTGTAATAGAATAGATACTGATTTGATAGATATTTTCTAATAACCTAAAGGAAATCAATTCCTATTGTTACCTTTCAAAGCTTGTACCAAGAATTAGGAGTATTTGTTGTTTGCCTTTGTTTACATATTAATATGCACCATGGAATATGTTCATTTTTACTATCAGTGCTAGTTCATGTTTGGCTGCCATGCTCCAACACACATACCCTTGCTCTATAGAGCAAAAGGGTATGTGCCTTTTCTAAAGCACAGCTTTTGTACCGGAAGGCAGCCCTTTCAGTACAAAAACTATGCACTAAGATTTTTCCCCCTTTGCATGTGTGCATTCATGCAAAGTTGAGAAAATAGGGAGAAATTAATGCATTTATTATCATTACAGTAGCATTTAGTTTTGGCACAAATCAATGTCTACCAATGTAAGTAGATAGACATTTTCATCAAAACCCAAGGAACACTCATTGACGCAAATTACAGCATCTCGTTCCCCGCACCACTACAGCTCAGCCGCCCTCCACGCACTCAATACAGGAAGACGCAGAGACTGCCTCCAAGCCACGCTAAACACGACCCACAGCCAGTTCTCCTGCTTCCACTGCCGCCAGACCTTCAACACCACCCCGGCCTCCAAATCCACCGACAACAATACCAACGACACCCTCAGCTGGATCCTCCTTAACGTGCGCTCCATGCACGAACACGCCGTGGAGATAAGGAACCTACTGGACGTCCTCTCGCCCGACATTGCCTTCTTCACGGAGACCTGGACCAACACAACCTCCGACCCTGACATCAACACCGCCATCCCGACAGATATAAAGTCCCGAGGAAGGACACCCCAAACCACCAGGAAGGGGGCCTCGCCATCACCCACAAGAACACCCTCCTCCTCACCACCTCCAGTGAGACCTTCCCCACCACCGAACACCACCGAACACCTACATTTCCACATCAAAACCAGCTCCACACTTCGCGGAACCCTCATCTACAGGCCCCCGGGCCCCCTGCGATGCCGCCATTACTGAACTCAGCGCACACCATGCCATCGCCTCAATGATCTACATACTCATCGGAGACCTGAACTTCCCCCTCGACAACCTCAGTGACCCCAACTCCAACACCCTCAGGGACAACCTCGCCACCATCGAACTTAAGCAACTCTTCACTACAACAACCCACAGGGCCAGACACACCCTCAACCCCATATTTGCCACAGAAAACAGCGTACACTTCAGCCACACTATGCAACCTCCCTGGACCGACCACCAATGCGTACACTTCACCGTCGACAAGCCCCAGACACCCAAACATGCCCCACACCCACCACGAAGGAACTGGAGCAAGGTCACAGACGAGCAACTGAACTCCACCCGCACCTGAGAAAACCACACCATGGCAGCCGAAGCCACCATCGCAGCCAGGGAACTCCACACCTGGATCTCCATCTGCGCAGAAACTCCACACCTGGATCTCCATCTGCGCAGACAAGCTCGCCCTGCTATGCAACCCCGATAAACAACGCCCCAGGAAAGCTTCCTGGTTCACCTCCGATCTCCAAGAGGCCAGACGCACCTGCAGACACCTCAAGAAGAACTGGAGAAACACCCGAAAACCACACCGCCTACAAGAACACCATGACGGACTACCACAACCGGATCAGAACCACCAAAAGGACTTTCATCCACAACAAGATCTTCGCCAACTGCACCAACTCCAAGGAACTCTTCAGTGTCATCCAAGAATTCACCAACCCTCGCAGCGAATCCACTGACATCGCAAGACCTCTGCAACAAGCTCGGAACCTACTTCCACCTCAAAATCAAAAACCTCTACGACAACTTCATCAACCATCAACGAGATGCCACAGCTGGCCCGCCCCCTAGACACACCAGCCAGCCCACCATCTCCACCTGGGCGCCGATCACGGCAAAAGACACCACCTCGACAATGAAAGGCATTCACTCAGGGGCACCCACTGACCCCTGTCCACCACACATCTACCACAGAGCTGCTACCATCGCCCACGAACTACAAAGCACCATCAACACCACCCTCGAAACAGGCACCTTCCTAGACGAGTTGAAATATGCAGAAGTCAGACCCCTGCTCAAGAAGTCCACAGCTGACCCCATGGACCTCACGAACTACCGGTCCATCTCGCTACTCCCCTTTGTAGCCAAAGTTGCAGAGAAAATAATCAACAGGGAACTGACATGTTTCATCGAGGACAATGCCATACTCGACCCAGCCTAATAAGGATTCAGAAGCAACCACAGCACCGAAACCGCCCTACTCACCACCACAGACGACATATGCAACATCCTCAACCAAGGCCACTCCGCAGCCCTCATCCTTCTTGACCTCTCAGAAGCCTTCGACACCGTCTCCCACCGCACCCTGCTTGTCAGACTACACGACACTGGCATACAAGGGACAGCCCTAGACTGGATCCGATCCTTCCTCATCGAAAGAAGCCAGAGAATTAGACTGCCACCCTTTCTCTCCGATGCCACAGAAATCACATGCGGAGTCCCACAGGGATCATAAGTGAGCCCGATCCTCTTCAACATCTACATGGCCCCCCTCGCCACCATCGTCCGAAAACACGGCCTCAACATAGTATCCTACGCTGACGACACCCAGCTCATCCTCTCCCTCACCAAAGACCCCACCACCGCCAGACTAAACTTCCAGAAAAGAATGCTGGACGTAGCAGCCTGGATGCCCAACAGCTTGGTAAAACTCAACGCTGAAAAGACGGAAGTCCTCGTACTCTGTACCACCCCTTCAGCATGGGAAAACACCTGGTGGCCAACCACCCTCAGAAGCCCACCAACCCCCCTCAGACCACGTCAGAAACCTCAGAATTATACTCTACTCATCTATCACCATGAACCGACAGATCAACGCCGTCACCTCCAGCTGCTTCAACACCCAACGCATCCTCCGCAAGACTTTCAAATGGATTCCCCACCCTGAGTCAAGGAAGACCGCCAACCACGCACTCATCACAAGTAGACTAGACTATGGAAACGACGGCATGAACAAGTCCCTACTCAAAAAAATTCCAGACAATACAGAACACCGCCACCAGACTCGTCCTCGGCATCCCCAGCATGAACACATCAGCCATCACCTTCAAAGTCTCCGCTGGCTCCCCGTGGAGAGAAGGGTCACCTTCAAAGTCCTCACTTACACCTACGAATGCCTGTACAACATCAGACCCAAATACCTCAATGGCAGAGTTAACTTCCATGTACCCAAGAGAAACTTCTGATCCTCCAACCTTGCACTAGCCGAATCCCGACGAATCCACAGAGCCAGTGCAGGCAAAGATCCTTCTCCCACATCACGGCCAAAACATGGAACGAGCTCCCGGCAAACATCAGACGCGCCTGTCCCTGAACACCTTCAGGAAGACCCTCAAGACCTGGCTTTTCGGCTAACAGATCTGCCCCCCCCCCACGCCCCCCTTCCTTGCCTTGAGACCCTCACGGGTGAGTAGCGCACTTACAATTCACTGATCTACGTTGTAGTTTTGAGCTTCACTCTTGTTGTCTACTTGATATCACTCAGGCACCCATGGTGAATTCATCCCTGGTATTCACTGTTATTCATCTATAAATGTATAATTCCCTTTCTTCCACTTTGTAGCCACATCACCTGGTGTTTTAAAGAGAGCCTTTTACACCTAAACAATTCTTAGTCTAAAACACGCATTGAGTTTCTTGGTGGATTTGTATGTCTTTGTAAGGGGAACTGAAAATTTAGAAATATCTCAACTTCTATGGTTAAGATTGCTCTTTTTATGTGTCACCTTATCTTAAAGAGGGACTGGTACAAAATAAATGAGATCTGAAGCTGTCACTCTGTTTCTTCCTTCTTGCCTGTGCTGATGATCTTTAGGTGGTGTAGGTATCACAATAATCCTATATTGATGTGTTCAGACTGTTGCAGTAACTATGATGGAGTACATTTCTATTCCTCCCAAGATTCATGTTTTTCACTACCCTTGCCACTTCACAGCACAACCAACACACACGACCATTTTTTAACAAACTAGTGGCTTTGTAATTCAATATTTTTGCCTGTTTAAAGATGATAATGCAAAGCAATTGTTTCTAGACCTGCAACCTTTCTGAGTCCATTAACGTATGCCACACACCCATCCTCACTACTTCCGCAAGAATGAGCAAGTTGGGGTTATGGCCAGAGATGCATGAAGATGGCAGTATGATTGGGATTGCCAAGCTCTGGTGCTTGAGGCCCATGATGCCAGCATCCTGTTGCCCCAGAGGCCCACACAACCATGAGTGAAAGGGAAAACTCCAGGGGGGCAAAGAACTTGGCGGGATAGCTGTAGCTTCTGCATACGGGGAGCAAACAGCCCTTTGATCAGCACCAGGAAAGCGACACTGCAGGCAAGATGGCAATGGGCACATAGGGAATACTGCAATTCACCAGTTTGTGTCCCGGAGACGGGCATGCAGTGACGTGAGGTGACTGGCTGACGACTACACCCTGAACCCTATCCCTGATGGAGGGGGACTGCAGAGCACCAGCAGGGCTCCCAGTGGAGACAACAGTGCAGTACTGTGTGAAGGTCACACAGCGGGTCGGCCAGCTAAAGTACGGGACCCACCTATGGCATCTCCAAGGGTGAGCAATAGGAGATCCCCTGTACACACACCACCCCATGAAAGATCACATGGGATCAGTCGCCCACCAGCATCAATGGAGGCTGCAGCACCCGGTGAGGTGCACTGCAAGGGCAGGAAAAGAAAATTGAAGTGAAGTGGAGAGGTGAAACCTGGTAGATTGGAGGGAGTGAGTAGGGAGGAAAGCAGCAGCAGGGTGCTTGTGCCCAGGGTGTAGAGGGTGAGATGGTCCGGGTAGGGTGAAACACCCATCTACGTGGCATGCCGGCAGGGGAGACGAGAATCCAAGAGACTGGCACAAACCGACCCAGAGCCTAGACCGGGACACCTGCCGAAGGCGATTTCACTGCCGGATGCATCCCCGACCACTGCAGGTGCCTACTTGCAATCTTCTGGTAGGCCCTGACCCCAACCTAAGGAGGCCCCCATCGATGTGAAACTTTCAACCTCCTTAGACACCTGCCAAAGAAGAAACTGCGCTCAGTCTCTCCTAAAATGATATCCTTCAAACAATCTTTTTAGATGCGTAGTGTTAAACCTCTCCAATATACCATGTATTTCAGTGGAAACTGTAAAGTGGCTGTGAGTTCAGGGCATCCTGTAGCAGGCACATTGTGGGCTGCAGCAAGATGACCCACAAGAGTGCTCCCTCATGCCCCTGTTTACCATTGATACACCAAATAATTGATACATCCATTTACTCTGTAATTAATTCATGCACTTATGTCAATCCATGTGCCCACTTGCCTATTCATTCATCCATTCACTCATTTATCCAGCAATTCATCTATACCCGTTTATCGTAATATTCACTCACTTATTCATTTATCAGTCTATGCACATAATCACTCAACCATCCATGTGCTCACCAAGGGAAAACAAGTTGACAAACATGTTTCTTTGTTGTCCATTCAGTGTTGAACAAAGAGAGCAGGATAAGGTAAATAGCCCTCAAAGTAATTTATTTTTCTTTGTTGGATGCTCTCATCCACAGCTCTTTTTATTCTTTTAGAAAACATGAAGACAGAATGAGGAGAATAACTATTTTTTATTCTTTCCGTGTTTAAAGAGTCTTGGTCTGGTCCCCGATTTTAGTTATAGACACAATTGCAGTGCACCTGATAATTGTGTTTATTTTGTGTTTACATATATATATTTTGTGAGCTCAAAATGTATGACCGGGAGCAGGCGTGTCACAATTGTGCATCCCATGGCACCACTCCTCCGGCTACATCAACAAAGCAATAGGTACTCAAATCAAATTCCCACTGTCTGTTCTGCGCTTAATTATCAAGGGTCGCGCAACGGGGTGCTAACTTGACGCAACGCTTCAGAGGCAATTCGTTAAGGCATAGAAGGCACCCTTCCATGGTTTTAAGTGGCTTGATAAATCAAGAGTAACTCTGCCCCAGGGAGGCATTCCATGGGTGGTGCATAGCTGTTCCCAAGCAAAACCCATGGATTTGGATGCATTCCCAGATTTACTATAAGTGGTAGACCTGGGAATGCGTCAAAACGGCTATGCCTCCCCAGGTGAGACATAACGAAGAGAAATATGTTTATTTCCCCTCATTTTATCCTGCATTCTGCAGCACACATGGAAAGAGGAAAATGCCTCAGGGGATTGTTTTTGCTCAGGAAGGGACCCCTTTCTGCACAAAAACAATCATGCTAGCAATGCAGGAACCCTTGCACCATGGTGCAAGAGTGCCTGCGTCGGCGCTAGTCAGCACATTGTGCACCAGCACAGGGAAAAGCAGAAGTGGTTCTGCACAATTTTAAATACAGTGTATTCCTGCCTTTTCCCTATCACACAGCGCAGCAAAGTCACTTGCTGCGCTGCATGATATGATGATAAATATGTCCCAGGCTTAGGTTCTGGGCCTTTTAATGATATTTTTCTGGATAGGTGCTTTAGTTTCAGACAGCAAAGCTCAGAAACAGATATAGGCAACCTTTGACTACTGTTACGGAGCTATAATATCTAAAAATAATGCAGTAACTGAGAGAAATCTGGCGTAAAGGAGGTTTCTTTACTCAGTACAGGCCCGCAGAAACAGGTGCTTGGCTCAGTGCACCAGAAATGCTTGTGTAAGCCTTATGTTAAACTCAACAGAAAATACAAAAAATATATCCACACTTTATACAACAAAACATACGCCTGTTTATTTTGCGCATCCCAATTGTGTCTACATTATTGTGTATATTGGAGTAGGTTTTTTCATTAGGAAAGAGGCCTGACAAACCATATAGTGCAATATTTATTATTGATGTTTCTGATGAGGCAGCACTATGGCTTTTTTTTTTTTGTTGCAGTTTATATAGGTGAACCCGACCCAAATATTTTTGGTGCGCTTTACATAAGCACCAGTTACATTAAACACGTTTTAGGCACGTGGACATTAACTGCTTAAACTCGTCAGACCTTAAAAGAGCGATGTGCGTGGCAAGCTTCATTCCAAACTCTGAGAGGCCTTTTGGAAAAAGTATTGAATGTTCTGCTGTTTCTGTGAATCCTTCCTGCTTTGAGAGCAAACTCCAGGCAGGATTTCAGGATGCCCCGCCAGAGATGCAAATGCACCTCTACACATAACAAAGGGGAAATTAGCATCGCAAAAGACCCGTCCGCTCTTAACCCAGACTGGGGGATGGGCCCTGCTTCTAAGAGCGTACCTTTCTACAGAGAAGCATAATGAAAGGGCTGAGGTGTGCAAACCTAGGCTCTGCAGTGCACAGCCACAATATACAACCAGTTAAACAATTGCAACCGTGAAGCCATGTAGGATTTTAAAGGCGCAGGAATGTTTTATGTGTACATTGCATGTTAGATTTAAGTATAACAAGCATTTGCAATGCATTAGGTCTCGCATTTACGAGAGTTTGAGCTATTGACATTGCAAATAACTATGCCTATAGGCATTGTCATTTACAATGCCAATAGCTTTAACTGGTGTAACTGCGAGACCTATTGCATTGCAAATGCTTGTTTTTGTTCTCACACGGGTTGAGACGGTGAGTGAGAAACGACATTGTAGATCAAGTAGGGGGCGGTGATGGAAGGCTTGGGTAAACCAATCCTCCGAATCAACCGGGGCCGAGAGCGGGTTCGGAGTCTGCGGGTCACACTACAGGCCGTGACTGAGGTCAAAGGATGAAAATGTTGAGATGGACCCGGGCTGGAGTCAGTCCGAAGGCTCGGAGGCTGTGACTGACTGGAGGCTACGGGTGCGCTTGGAGGCGGGAAGTGAGTGAATGAGTCTAGGCGGCGAATAATGATGGGAGTTGTGCTCGAGGCTGTAGGTGTGAGTCCAGGACCGCGACTGGGAATATGGTGCCTGTGAGGAAGGTTTGACGTGAGTCAGTCTGTTGTGAAACCGGAGGCTGTGAGCTAAGAAAAAGGGAGACCGCCCTGTTGGCTTTCACAATCACCCACTGAGAGGTGGATCCAGGCCAGACTCCCTGGGTGCTAGCAGGCTGGGAGGGGGAGTCTCCGAGGAGCCTCCTGTCCGGGAGTCAGCAGACACCTTGCCACATCAGACAGGCCCCCGGTCAACTATTCTTAGGGGGAGGGGCCCTCTGGACGAGATGTTTATGAGGGTGGCGTGCTCACGGCCGCTGTGTGAAGGTGAGATGCCATGCCCACAGTGGGTGGGCGAAGTTCTCATGGTCTCTCCAGGGTGAGATGTTGCTCCCTGTGTTAGGCTGCTCTGCTCAGCCCTGCTATGTAGGAGAGAGAAGCTCCGCATTCACGATTTTGGCGCTAATCGCTCACATGACAACACTGGAAAGATGTCATAGGGAGTTTCTGCAGCGGAAAAAAGCGAAATCCTAGTTGCTCGAGGGCTTCCCTACATCACCCCACGTACGAAGGCCGAGGAAGCCTTCGCTCGCATCAAATTGAGTAATGGTAACACCAGGGCTTTAAGTAGGATGACAAAATGGAGAGAAATTGATGCTGTAAGTTGCGGCACTTCTGACCTAGATGGGAGGCACATGACACCCATGAGCACCCAAGGGAGGGGGTGGCAAATGGCGTGTACATTTCGCGGGCGCTTTGATGTTCGCAGTGGCCGCGCAGCTCACTGAGAACATCAAAGCGCCCGCGAAATGTACACGCAGGCTGCCAAATGGTGCGCGCGCCGCATGCACTGTGTGAAAGTATCAAAGTATCAAAAATTCAGTCAGAAAGTCTCAGTGAGTTAAACACTCGCCACTGAGAAATCTAGTGCTCTGCAGGTCATGCGTTCAAACTTTAGCTAGGTCGACTCAGCCTTTCAGCCTGCTGAGGTCAGTAAAGTGTGTATTATTTAATTGAGTAACAGTCCCGCCTGTTATTTAAAACACTTAGAAACGAGGTATGAAGCACTCTATAGAGTTATTTGTAATATTACCTAGAATATGGTTCTCACTTTCGTTTGGAAATATAATTGTCAATCAATCTGCAACCTGTATCAGGCATATTTCTTTGCCATGTTAATACATATAGGGACATATTTACAATGAAATGCAGGAGCACAGGGCTGCGCCAAATTTGCAATGCCACGCTCCTACATTTCCAAAACGCTGGGATGCACCGTATTAACAATATTGCGCACTCCTGTGTTTTCCCTAGCGCTGGCAGTAAAATTAGCTGCCTAGCGCCAACGCAGGCACCGTTGCACCATAGTGGAAGAGTGTCTGCATTGTACAATAACTGTTTATGTGCAGGAAGGGACACCTTTCTACACATGAACAATGATTCATGGTGTTTTGCTCTTTCTATGTGTGCTGCAGTGCAGCACACATAGAAAAGGAAAACCAAGGAGAAATAAATGCATTTCTCCTCATTGCGCCACTCTAACACCTGCTCTTGCATGGCGTAAGTTTTTGGCGCTGCCTCAGATTTATACATACTTGTAATTCTGGGGCAGCGTAAAAAAAAATGGGTGTTGCGGTGAAACGCCCACAGCAACACCCATTGCACACCCCTTTCACGCAGTGATGCTTGTAAAAGGGCTGTATTTACAAGGCAGCATTAAGCCACAAAAAGTGGCTTAACGCTGCTTTGTAAATATAGAGAAGGGCATAGCGTCACCAGAACCTCACAAAAATTACGTTCTGGTTGTGCTATCCCTTTGTAAATATAGCCCAAAGTTTACAGGGAACAAATTAAGGGGCATGGCACGCTCCTGCTACATAAATAGTAGTCATTTTACATTTGAAATAACCTTTATTGCAAAAAAAAAAAAATACCAAACTGATGTTGCACTATTGTTGCTACATGCATAGTAAGGCGTAGTACTAACCACTTTTGCTCTAACCTAAGTGCATCTTTCACATTTGAAAAGTTGAGTGATAAGCATTTCAGCAGTTTTTCCCGTTGTGTGAATTCGACAGACGAATGTGAAATTAGCTTGCTCTAGGTTCGCCCATGTGTAGATCTACGGCCTGGGGCAACACTCACCTGCTTTATTCCAATAACACCAGCAGCAAACACGGAGATGTGTGCACTATGGCGTAAGGGTCTGCATTGACGCAGGGCAGCATAGAATGCATCAGCGCCGGGAGAGGGCACAGCAGCGCCGCATCGCAGTGGCTATGGCACTGTTCTGCTCTCACCCATTCAAGCAGCGCAGCAACTTTACTTGCTGACTGTGCTGCGTAATTTCTTAGTAAATCTGGGCCTCAATGCCTACAAACACGCAGCGCAGCAATGATGAGATCAATACAAATAAAAACTGGTCTTGCACAGTTTTGTTCTCCTTTCTCGTGTGTTCCAAAGGTTGAAATACCTCATTTAGGCACAGCAACTTTGCAAGAGTTCCTTAGGCACTCACACGAGACATGTTAGCGCATATCTGTCTCTTAAGGGACTTCCAGGAACACCCCTTTCGTTTTTATTATCGAAGGCACCCATGTCAAGCTAAGTTTGTTGTGTTTGAGAGCTACAGAATACTGGAAGAAAATCCGATTCATTTTTAAGACGATGGACTTCATCATGGGTAAAAATGAGGCGGCAGCTCTGAATAAAGTTAGAATCAAATGACAAAGGTGTGCCACTGCTAAGGGAACCCAGTGTGTATTCAGTGCGCTGGAGAGGTGTGGCACGCGAGGGCTCGAAAGTGGTCGATTTAGTCAAAGAGGAAAAGAACCTTCAACGGCTTTGCGGCAAGAGCTGCAATGTGCATCTCCGAAAAGCGAAGGAGGGTCCCACTGCCCCGTCCCCAGCACAGACACGTTCTGCCCTCTACTAAAAAATACATGCAATTAGGGCTAAAGCCCTTAACTTTACTTTTAAAAACACACAAAAGGGTCTTCTGACATTGACCTCCATTGACAGGAGAAACTCTTGGAAGGGACACAGTATGAAACGCACATTTGTTGGTGTGATTTTTACTGTAAATAGTAGTAGCATGGTAATTATAGCTCCTTGAAAGGCAGAACCCCTCACTTTAGAACTGAAGGGCAAACCAGCAGAGGAGCCTGCCTGCGGCGACAACTGTTACTCTCACCAATCACAACAAGTCGTGCCAGGAAGCACCCGCCCCTTCTAGTAATCTAAACAAGAAAAACAAGCCCGGCGCAGCGTGGCGCGCGCGCGCGTGGGGGTGGGGGAGCGTTAAAGTGAATGTAATCATTTCGCGGGCGCTTTGAAGTTCGCAGTGGCCGCACGGCTCACTGAGAACATCAAAGCGCCCGCGAAATGTACAGGCAGGCTGCCAAATGGTGCGCGCGCCCAGCGCACATGCACTGTAGTTGGGGGCCTGGAAAGCACTCGTTTGCACTTCCAAATCCCCGTTTTCTATAGCTCTCGCCAGAGCAGCGCTAAAGCGCTGGCTCAGGCGAGACCTAAAAAACGAAGGATACTGTTTTAGTTAAAGTGATTAAATAAAAGCACAATGCACAAAAACAATTTTATAATCAAATGCTGCTTTTTCCCAACATGAAAGAGTGATATTTTATTTCCTGCTCTCATATGTTTAACCCCAGTAAAGAACGAACACAGATTCTCTCACCCTTTAACAAAAAACGTGCACCTGTTTGAAAGCGGACTGCAATCGAGAGGAAGAGTAAACGCCCCTGTGTAAGAACAGATAGTTAATGGCTCTGAGCTGAGCCCATCCCCGACCCTTCCCATACACTCAGTGTGGAAGCCTTGGGGGGCTAAAAAGCACCCCCTGAGGCTGCGTGCAAGGCGTGGCAGCCAAAGCCGTGGCACTGAGTGGAACACATCAACAGCTCCGTGGGGGAGGTGCTGAAGGTGCAGCTCTAGGTCCTGGGCACTTATCTCTCGTTCATGTGATATTTTTTAATTAAAAAAAAATAAACAACCAGCATCCTGATAAAGGGCAGGTTACACATAAATCAATTCTGTATTTCTTTTTTTGTCTCGCAACATCAAAATTTAAGTCTCTCAATACATGTAGAACAGGCGCACCTTGCAGATTTACCCAGTGTGAGCCTACTGTCTTCTGGTCAAATTGAATAGTAAATCTGTCGTATTGTCTCTGTAGGGGTGTGTGCCTTCCTTTTCTTTTGTCATTGTTAAGGCATGATGTGGCCTCTGACATTAACGTGTGTTTTCATTTAAATAAGAACAAGGCCTTTCAACAAATGTAGTTTGCTGCTATGTTTTTTGTTAATTTTGCTAACTTTTTTATTCTCATAATTCACTAATATATTGTGTGTAATGCCATGCCATCGTAGTAAAAGTAAATTTGGAACAGTGCAAAGGTAAAATCTAAGGGGCATATTTACAATAACTGGTGCATCCCTGCATTTCAGCAGGGATGCGCCAGTTACTGTGCGCCACGGCTCCGCCACCATGGATGCGCCGCATTTACAATGCGGCGCACCATGGGGCAAAAACAGCACAGATGCGTGACGCATCTGTGCCGTAAAAGTGTTGCATTGATGGAGTTGCGTCGCAAGCGTGACGCAGCCCCAGCAATGCTCTGGGGGGCCCTATTTGTTAATGCTGCGTCAATCCTTTCGCCTGCTTCAGGCAGGCGCAGGGTTTTGACACAGTATGGGCCTAAAAGTGACTGAGTGAAATCTTGTAGATTTCACACAGCTACTTTTAGGAGGCGTTCCTGCGCCGGAACGCCCCCCCCCCTGCGCAGAAACGCCTACATGTGGCACAGGGCTTTACAACGTGACGCATCTCCCAGATGCGTCACGTTGTAAGTACCCCGCACCATGGCGCAGGATTTGCGCAGCCGCTGCGTCACAAAAGTGCCGCAACGGCGGCGTAAATGAGGCGCAAGGGGCTTGTAAATCTGCCCCTAAGTTTATTAGCATAGTCAGAGCCAAATTATGCAGCAGGGTTGAGTAAATTATGGGGCAGGTTATGTGGCTAATACATGCTGTTTTGTGATAGTATTACTTCATTATTTTTTCATTTTTACACTTGTTAACATAGGTCTGGGCATTGGTTGCACTTCATGAGTAACAGTTTAACACCTATATTTAGCGATGAGCAACAGAAAGATAATCAGTCAGGGCCCGATTCACAGAACTAACTTAAGACAAAATCCTAAACTTACTACCATTTTGGTATTCACAGAAGGCACTTACTCATTTTGGTATTCACAGAAGTTAGGAGTCCTAACTTTAGGACTCCTAAATGCCTTCTGTGAATACCGAAAGTCTTAAAATTAGGATTTTTCTCAGTTTAGTAGTAGTATAGTTAGGACTCCTAACTTTAGGACTCCTAAATGCCTTCTGTGAATACCGAAAATCTTAAAATTAGGATTTTTCTCAATTTAGTAGTCCTAAATCTAAACTTAGGACTCCTAAATTGAGAAAAATCCTAATTTTAAGACTTTCGGTATTTACAGAAGGCATTTAAGGAGTCCTAAAGTTAGGAGTCCTAACTATACTACTACTAAACTGAGAAAAATCCTAATTTTAAGGCTTTTGGTATTAACAGAAGGCATTTAGGAGTCCTAAAGTTAGGAGTCCTAAACTTAGGACTACTAAATTGAGAAAAATCCTAATTTTAAGACTTTCGGTATTCACAGAAGGCATTTAGGAGTCCTAAAGTTAGGAGTCCTAACTATACTACTACTAAACTGAGAAAAATCCTAATTTTAAGACTTTCGGTATTCACAGAAGGCATTTAGGAGTCCTAAAGTTAGGACTCCTAACTTCTGTGAATACCGAAATGAGTAAGTGCCTTCTGTGAATACCAAAATGAGTAAGTGCCTTCTGTGAATACCAAAATGGTAGTAAGTTTAGGATTTTGTCTTAAGTTAGTTCTGTGAATCGGGCCCTCAGACTTTGGAAAGGGCCTTTACTGCAAGGCAACACGTGTCGCTGTATTTCCAGCAACTTTTTAACCATTTGTGGTGGAATTTGTTTTGCGGAAATCCACAGGTTATGCAGCAGATGAAGGATTATATGGAAAATACAGCTAGTCTATAATTGTGCAAATTATGCAATGGCGGCACAATCACATGATTACAGTGACACTGAGTATAGGAAAAAGAGACATGAACAAAACTGTTTTACTGCCTTGTAATTAATAATCTGCTACCCCTGTATTAATCAATTCTTACCATTACCCCTGTATTAATCCATTCTTACCATTTTCTTCTAAATTTTCTTTTGTTTAATAGAACAGTATGTTACATAAATAGGAACAGTAATCAAGTTTGAAATCTTCAAGAAGTATGTCTTGTATTCTGATATCATTGATTGGAATTTAATTCTATTTTTTAAAATGTTGTATGAATTGTTTTTATTGTATATTTGTATTTGCTTTTATGAATGAATTTCGAATAAAGCATACTTTGACTGAAATAATCTGCTATCTATTTAACTCTAAACATGGACCCCTAGGTAGTGTGCTACTTGCCTCAAAACACATCAACACCTCATCAAGGGTAGTAAGCAATATATAAATACAATTTACAATTACATGAAAAAATATGACGCCATAATCGAAATATGCAGATGTAAAAAGTAAATTATGCTATTTTATGTCATACTTAAGGGAGGGGCGTCCTGACTCAGGAGAACTAAAGGATAACGTTGACAGGTTTGTACCCTTTCCAAGTAGGGACCTTTCCTTCTAGTCAGGGGAAGGGGGATTACACTTCTAAAATAACCTTTGCTCACCCCCTTGGTAGCTTGGCATGAGCAGACAGGGTTATCTCAGGAGCAATGTGTAAAGCATGTGTACATAACACACATAGTAACACAGTGAAAATACTACAGATGGACACCACACCAGTTTAGAAAAATAAAATAACTTTATCTAAACCAAACAACGACAAAAATCCAGCACACATATATAAAGAAATCACTTTTTGAATGATTGTTGCAAAAATAACGCTTGTTATGTGATGTTATGTTAGGGTCATTTATAAAGCGCATGGCTGCCCCAGCAACAGGGCGTCCCTGCGCTAGAGGACGAGTAACCAGAAGAAATGAGGCTAGATAGAGGAGAAAAGCCAAGTTTTAATCAGTTTCCTGAATGCCCAATGATCGTGAGTACAGCGGTCAGCCAATGGAATAGAATTCCATAGCACAGGGGCCTGAGCTTTGAAGGAGCGACCCCCTGCTCTACACCAGCGGACCTGTGGAATGCACAGCAGGTGGTGGTCAGCGGAGCGCAATGCTCACGTTGGAACATAAGGGGTGCATAGTCCCTGCAAGATTTGGAGACCCTGGCCGTGTAAAATCTTATGTGAGGTTTAAACTGGACTCTCTATTTAATTGGCAGCCAATGAAGATGATGAAGGAGATTGGAGGTATGACACTGCCTTGGTAGGGCAAAAAGAGTATGTGCCACTGCATTCTGTACTCGTTGGAGTCTTGCAGCAACTGTTTTATTTACACCAAGCAGAAGACCATTGCAGTAATCTAGGCAGGATTGAACAACTGATTGCACTATCAGTTGGCGGGTAGGAGCATCAAAGAACCCCAGAATGGGTTTTAGGCCGCGCAGGAGGCCGAAACAGGTACCGGCCACTTATTTTGCATGAGCCTCGAAAGAGAAGGCGGTATCAATCAAGACCCCTAAATCTTTGACTGCGTTCTTTGGTCGGGGAGGAGTGCCCAAGGTCGCCGGCCACCATTGGTAGTCCCAACAAGATATGTTGTAACAACATATGGCTCCAACTGGGGCTATTACGACATTGGGACAGGCACAAATCCCAAGCACGCTGCTGACTGCAAGGTGCACAGGCCGGTCACGGAGTCACATTGATCCCTAAGTAACGGTACATTAGAAATCAGTGGACGGTGCACAGCATCATGGAGGTGAAGCGTTGATGGGCCAGGGCGAGGGCCGGCTCCTTACTGTCTTAAGGGAGGTGAGGCGTTGAGTCCACGAGGCATCGAGTTTGGGCTGGCAGGGAGGTCAGGCGATGTTGAGGCATCGATTGCATTCAACAGTCGGTGTCGATGTGTTCGTGAAGTCACCCTCATCGGTCATTTGCTCCGCGATCACGAGATGCAGGCGCTGGCGACGTCAGGCATCAGTGCGAGCTCTGATGTCGGGAAGAACAATAACTTGCAGGTGTTGGCAGGTGTCTGAGCTGGGGTGCAGTCAGGGCAATGGGTCATATACTTCACAAACAGGTGCCTGCGGCCTCGGTGCATGTCGCGGCATCACTGGCAGCAACGCTCACCCAGGAACTGGAATTAGCACCTTTTGGCAGGAGTCCAGCAGAGGAAGCCAGGTGCTGGTAAAATCTTTGTGTCCCTGAAACTTCAGAACAGGAGGCAAACTCTACTTCAAGCCCTTGGAGAATCTTCTTAAATAGGATACCACAGCAAGGCAAAAGTCCATCCTTTCCACTGCCAACAGACAGAAGCAGCAACTGCAGGCCAACCCAACAAAGCAACACTTGTTCCCATCGCTCTGTGTGCTGCACAGAGACCAAGCATTTGATCAGCATGTAATATGCACACATTTATGACCCAATGTCATGCAATGTGAGAAACTCTCACTGCCTTCATCTTCAACTATGAAGCCCTCAACTGTGCCCCTTTATGAATTGCCATCTCCAACCCAAATTCACCCAGACACCTATGGGCGACTCAGTGCACAGTATGCACTAGACAAGAATTCTACGTTGCATGAAAAAACCTACAGAAAAATAACATCTGGCAAAACTAAATTACACTTGGAGTGTAGTGTTAGTGATGCAGTCCCTGTTTACATTTCACATGTTTTTTTCATGCTAAAAAATGTGAAATGTAAACAGGGACTGCATCACTAAAATGGATTACTGTTGGTCCGGTGTCAAGGCTTAAATCTGGATACCCAGTTGCACAGTCTACAGCTCTGCCCATTACACCACATCCTGGGAAGAGGGAGGAAGGCAGGCAAAAGCCACATAAAAGATCAGCTTGTTTTTTGGATCAAGGCTATAACAGAACCTCAAGCTGAGCCAGAGCCAGGATTCTGGTTCAAGCCTGACTCAAAATGTCAGTGTCCTGACCCACCTCTAATTTGTTTGATTGGAGAATCAGGTCTTCAGCTTCTGGCAGAATTCAAGAACAGAAGAAAGAAAGAAGGAAGCTCTGATGTGGAGTGGGAGGTCATTCCACACTTTAGGAGTGATGTAATAGAACGCCCATCATCCTAGTTCTGCGAATGCGTGGAATGTATGCAAATTGGAGTCATGCGGAACAGTGGTGTCTAGTCTGGTTGGTGGAAGGAGATGCAACTATTCAGATACGTAGTGTCTAAGTTGTCTTGTGCCTTCATTGAGAGTGTGAGGTGTTTGAAATGAGTGTGTTTGTGTATCAGGAGTCAGTGGAGCTCTTTGAGGTGTGGTGTGGTATGATGTGAGCACTATGTGGGATGTTGTGGAGAGTAAGACTGCTGAGTTCTGAATGGTTTCTAGTCTTCCAGTGGGTTGCTTTGTGAGCTCAGAGTAGAGGCTGTTCCAGTAGCCTAACTTGCTAGTGACCGGTTTTCTAGTGTTGATTAGGAGCCATGTTGAAGATCCTCCTCAGCATTTCCAGAGTGTGGTGATGGTGCTGACTTGTGCATTTATGTCCAGTTTGCTCTTGATGATTTTGAGGTTTCTGGTATAGGTGCTGGGTGTGGTTGTGGGTCCCAACTTGTTACCAGTTGGAGTCCTATGGCGAAGTGTTCTTGACGAAAATCGCTAGTTCTATCTTATCAGTGTTAAGTTTGAGACAGTTGACTCATCCATTTATCAACTTTGGTCATGCAGGCTTTGAACTTAACTCTTCTGTTGGGTCTCTTGTCTGAAAGGAAGAGTATGAGTTGTGTGTACTCGGCCAGTGGAGGTTGGTGACATTTAAAAGTAGCATTTTGTAAACATTGGTTATGATTTTTATGTAGGGAGCGAAGTGAGCAAGCTTAATGGACAAACATGAAGTTTAGGAGATCCTCCTCCAGAGAATAAAAAAAAAAAACAATTAGCAAATGGCGCAAACCAATTTAGTGAGAAAGCAAGGTTTATAAAGCAGTGGAAAAGTATAGTCTTAAAATATTAAAGAATTTGAAAATGTCCCCATATCTTACTGCATTAACATGATCAACAGTGCCTGTAATATGAAAATTGTACAGTGCTACAACTTTAGGCCAAGCGACTTGCACCACATGCAGTATCGACTTAGAAGAAAATGCTCTAACCAGGTTTCTGGAAGCACCCACACCTGCTGGCTGCAATAAGTCATATGGAAATATGTGCAGACAGGTTTGAAAGTGGGATGAAAAAAGTGGGAGCTCTCTCAAAAGGGAAATGTAAAATACATTTCTCTTTCCCATGGTGTGTCACCCGACCAGCATTTTGGTTTCTTTCTGAGATGTTAGTGTATCCTATAACACAACAACTGACATACAGCTAAAACCTGCCAGTACTATTTTCTTTGTCAATGGTTGTTAGTTGTTTAAGATAAATGAGTACCAGCATTAATTTGTAATAAATAATTAACATCGGAAATGTTTACATTCTGAAATTGTGAAACTGTGAATTAAATATTATCGAGGCTGTGGAAGGGGCGTATGACACTTCTTATAAACGCGAGGGAACAATAGTCATGTTCAAAGCATCCCTGTGCTCAGATTCTAAATGGATCTCTTGGCTGCATTTTTTAATGTTGACCATCAAGTGCTTCTTAAAACAATGTCAGAAAGAGCTGGTGTTGTTGAACTGTACTGCTCTGCTTCTTCCGAATGATACTCATTTAATTAATCTCCTTCATTTGCTCTCAGATACTGCCAACCTCACATGGAGAGTAACCTGTGCCTTAACATTGTCTTCAGCACTTTTCTTTATCCGCATGGCACTTTTTACCAACTTTATAGACTTAGACCTGGTTGGCTATCCAATTTATGCTAATTACACCCTGTTCCATTTTATGCTAAAAGAGGTTTTAAATTTCAGAGTGCGTTTCTGTGTTTAAGAGGCAAAGGCTACACTAACCTAGATCGAATTTTAAGACTGGCTTGGCAGTGCACCCATTGCCTGACCTGATGCGATCAACAAAATAGAGCTTTCACAGTCCTACTGAGAGAGAGAGAGAGATTTAGGATACACTCACATGTAGCTTTCCCTTAATACAGGACTTGACAGGGATGAATTTGTGTGCTTCTGCTACAAACACTGCTTGGATTGCACTTTTTAGCTTCAAGCAATATGTATGCTCATTACTGAAGTACTGAGTTGGTTATGGTACCAAGCCAGTGATAATGATCATGGCTATGCGCCTGATCTATTTGGTATTGAATGTTATGACAAAGCCACTAGACCTGACATATTTTTTAGAACACCAATAGGCATTTAAGTGTGGATCTTGATTACTCTATATTAAAACCTTCAGCTAGGCATTTTGTTAGATAGAATCACACAGATTACCATAGTGGGCAATATTTTTTTATGTTGGCCACACAAGGTGACAAACCATTGATATAGAAGGTATTCTCTGTCAGAATCCTTGTTGGGCTGTAGCTATTTTGATAAGCCAACTGTAATTTTGACCGCTTCCTAGCTTTATGGCTGTTTCCGATAGTTGCCTTGTGGAAAAGCTGATGCTCAAAACTTTAGGACTGGGTTCGATATGGAAATATTATGTCCAATGCCATAGGTCTAGTCTACTCACACATTTATATCCATATAAATACATAGAGGACCTTTGGGTCAGCTCTCTTCTGTCATTGCATTGGTCTTTCTGAGTGTCATTTACCCTCTGCTTCCATTCATGAAAGTGAAGTGCATGGGAAAAGGTGCAGTCACCATCATTCATTGGCTCGCTTGTGAATGACAGCATTTTCAGATGATGTGTGCTCAGCCACCTGAAGATGAGTGTGCATTAGTGTCAGGCTTAGTTGATCAGTCCTTTAAATTGGAATGTATTGTTCCCCTTTTATTTATTTGCTTTTCTTATTTTTATTCTAATGCTTAAGAGGGTTCTACAGTCCTCCAGGCGATCCTAAAGGGTCACTTGCTTGCTGCTCATTTCGTCTGCAGTACACTGCATCTCACATGCTGCTTCCTCTACGGATTATGGATATTGTATATCACAGGTTTACCATTCCAAGATGGGAAATACATTGGTTCTAAATGTGGTGGCTATGCGGGAACTTTGAAACAACCACATATACTTGATATAAACCTAGCACACTCAGGCATGATCTGAAATTCCTCCGTGAGTATACAACTGGTAGCATAGAATTTAAAAACAGGGCTAAGCCAATGAAACTTCATCCCATGGACACAGGACACAAATGTGTACTCTTTCCTTAAAGGGGGCAGGTGAAGCAATCCCCAAGTGTCCAACAGATTGAAGCCCACAACTTTGAGTAGTGCCCTCTCATTATCGATATCCAAATGTGTCAAGTATGATATGTAGAGGCAGCCACCACTAATCTTTTTTTCTGTTTTCTGGAGTAGTGCACTATTCACCAAAAAGTGCTTTAAAACCTCGTCAAGGGTACTAAGCACTATATAAATACAATCACAAACTTCCAATCACCTCTTACTACTAGACAATTCCTGAGGAATTCTAAAATTTAGATAACCTGAAGGCAAAGATGGCTTTATAGTACCATTAGTTGTGGAGACTTACACCACAGTAATCCTTGAGTCCATGGTAAAGATTTTAATAAAGATGTGTCTCGCCTCAGAGAACATTCAAGAATTAAGTGGGTTAATGGCTAAGGTATTCATGAAAAGAGTGGCTTAACTGTTCTTAGGGAGAAGAGTGTATGACAGTGGAGGAGGGAGAATGGCTTTTGCTTACTACTTGTCCAACTCAGGCCCTCATCAAAGCAGGTGGTCTGAGCCAAAATGCCTAGAATGTCTTTTTCCTTTGACATTATCAGGAGTCTCACAAATATAGATGTTGTCCCATCTGTTACAATCTTCACATTCAACATTGCACCAAACATCTCCAGCCAGAGATGGAATTCAGTTGGTCCACAAAAACATTCAACCTCTTCTCCTCCATCACATCAAGCCTAGCATGACATGGTGTGATGTTAGAGCATTTTGTTGGGACTTCCTGTGACATTTTAGTGTGTCCTATACTGACAGATGCTTTAATTGTCAGGTGTTCCTTCATGGTAGAGTCATGGTTTGCCTCCAGCATTTTGAAGCTAGGATTGAGACGTGATATGACCATCAGAAATCACCACCAAAAGCACCTTACAGAGCAGGCATCAGGAGTTGTAATAGCACAATACACCAGACAGTGCAAGTGGGATGACAGTGCAGCACAACGGACCCTGGAAAGCAATAGTGAGTGGACAGGGCCATGCACATTGACAACAGAGAACAGAGAGGAAAGATGCAATGGCAGAAAGCTGACCATACTAGACAGACAGGAGACGGACAATCGAGGGCAGGAGGGAGGGGACAGGGCCATGACAAAGGACCAGATAAGGCAGGAAGGAGGGGATAGAGGTCTGAACATGGAAAATGGAGTCTGGCGGCAAGGGGTCAAGGCAGGAGCAGCAATCTGACAATGGAGAGCAGAAGGGATGTGCACCAGAAGCACAACACACCATGGGGGGCAACAGTGAGACTATAATGCTACACACACAGACATTGGAGGAAAGGTAGGGGCGGTCAGGGAGAGCAAACTGACTACACAGGGCAGGTGGGAGGGGATGTGGCAGCACAGAAGACTATGCATGGCAGGCAGGAGGGTTAGTGGCAGCACAACGACCATGGTGGGCAAGAGGAAGGGGACAGGAGCATGCACAAAGGACCTTGGAGGACAGAAGGGAGGGCTATTGGCTAGACACACACAAAAGAGGGCAGGGGAAGGGCTTCACAACAGACCACGCAGGGCAGGAAGGAGGAACAGTTGCAGCAAAACAGAGCATGGAGGCAGAAGGGAGTAGCAACAACATGGATCTTGGAGGACAGGAGAGAGGGGATGGGGCATGGAAGTTGACAGACCGGGTGGAGGTAGCAGGGACAGGCGGCAGCAATCTGACGATGCCAGGCAGGTGGAAGGGGCAGTGGCAGCTCAACAGAATACATAGAGTAGATAGGAGTGTGGCAGATCCATGGAATATGGTGAGCAGACAGAGGGGAGCAGGTGCTTGCACACAGACATCAGAAGGCAAGTGGAAAGAGAGTAGGGGCAGCAAGCTAAGCAGGAGGGCAATGGTGAGGCATAGAACTTGGCAACAGAGGGCAGTTGGAGTGGGCAGGGACATCAAGCTTGATGGGGAGCAGTGGCAGCACATCAGACCATGCAGGGCAGAAGTGAGGGGGCTCAAGCATGGACTCAGATAAAAGAGGGTAGGGAGGAGGGTGATGGTGCAGGTATTGGTGTAATGAGGGAGCAGGGTCATGGACTTGGAGAATGGATAGCAAGAAGGGGGTGGGGAGGAGCAGCAAGCTTGGGTGGGGGCAGCACAATGCCAGGCCAGACCCTGTGTTTAACCCCACAATGTGCATTGTGATGAGCATCTTACTTAATGGTACAAAAACCATAGAAATTCACTGAAAAAAGCAAAAGTTACAGGGTCATTAAACTTAGGAAACAGAATTTAAAAAAACCTTTGAAATTCACTGAAAAAGCCAAAGGTTACAGGAACTCGTACAAAACCACAATGCACTGCTTATGACCTCACATATTAGATCATTTATGACATGGTCAGTGACATTATTCATGACACCACTGAAGACATCTTAAATAACATCACTGATGACATCATCCAGTGTTTTCTAAAAGTTTGAGTTTTAAACATAAAAACATAAATACAAAGGCACCACAAAAGTACCACATATGCCCAGATATGCAAATTTGTTTTCCTATAATATCTCAATAACTACTGAATGATTTACACCAAATAATAACAGGCATGATCTCCAGAACAGAATCTACTTTTCTCCCGATTTTTTTTATAATTCGGTACGGCGGTTCGGGCTGCAGGATTGTGTAGACTCTAGGTAATTAACATGGTAAATGCACTTTGTTTGACCTCTGCATTTTTCTATGCCCCCAAACATTCCATGCACAGCTAGAATCACTGGCACACTTTTTGGGGAACATTTTGTGAAGATACGTCAACCGGCGCAAAAGATATATAACACTAAAAATTCCGTTGCCATTCAATAACCCATTCCCACCCTAACTCCTAAAAATTCCCTTGCCAATCAAAAAACAATACCCACTCTAAATCCTAAACAGTCCCTTGCCACCCAAACACCCATACACACACTAAAACCTAAAAAAAATCCTTTGCCGCCCTAACCCCAAACAAATTCCTTACCACCTAAAACTCATACCCACCCTAAACTTAAAGAAATGCCTTGCCACCCAAAAACAAATACCCATGCTAACCACTGAAAATTCACATGCCACCAAAAACCCATACCCACCCTATACCCTTAAAAATACCTTTTCACTCAAAAAACCATAACCACCAAAAACCTGAAACTCAATTTCCACCCAAAATCTCATACCCAACCTGAACCCCAAAAATACAGTTCCACTCAAAAACACACACTGACCCTAAACTCTGCAAATTTCCTTTGCATCTAAAACCAATACTTACCCAAAACCATAACATTTCCCATGCGCCCCAAAAAAGCAATACCCACCCTAAACCCTAAAAGTTCACTTGCCACACTAAACCCTAACAAATCCCTTGCCACCTGAAGACCCATCCCCACCCAAAACCCTAAAAATTCCCTTGCCACTCAAAAAACGATACCCATCCTAAAACCTAAACATTCCTTGCCACCCTAAAACAAAAAACCCTTACTACCCAAAAACACATACCTACCAGAACCTTAAAAAATCCCTTGCCACCCAAAAGCTCCTACCCACCCTAACCCCATAAAAACTCACACGCCACCCAAAAACCCATACCCAACCCAAAAAAATACCTTACCACCCAAAAACACGCACCCACCCTAATTCCTACAAATTCTCATATCACCCAAAAACCCATACCCACATGAAACCATAAAACTTCCCTTGCCCCCCAAAAATTCACACCCACCATAAACCATCCAAAAAACCCACACCCATGCTAAAACCTAAAAAAGCCCTTGCCCCCCAAAAACCTGTACCCACCATAACCCCTAAAAATTCACTTGCCACCTTAAAACCCATATCCACCCTAAACCCTAAAATTGCCCTTGCCACCCACAAACTCATACCTACCCTAAACTCTAAAACATCCCCTCCCACCCAAATACTCACCCCACCCTAAACTCTAAATATTCCCTTGCCACCCAAAAACCCATACCCACCATAAACACTAAGAAATCCATTACCACATAAAAACCCAGCCCCACTCTAAACCCTAAAAACTACAATGCCACCCAAAAACACATACATACACTAAACCCTAAAAATCCCTTGCCACCCAAAAACCAATACAAATGCTAAACCCTAAAAAATCCCTCACCACCCAAATACCCATACCCATCCTAAATTCAAACAATTCCATTGCCACCCAAAAACCCATTCCCACCCCACCCAAAATACCTTACCCACCCTAAACCCCAAAAATCCTTTGCCACCCATAACACATACAAATGCTAAACGCTAAAAAATGAGTTACCGCCCAAATACCAATACCCACCCTAAAGCCTAAAGGTGCCCTTGCCACCCAAAGCCCATACCTACCCTAAACCTAAAAAATCCCCTTTCACCCAAAAACCCATATACACCCTAAAACCTAAAAAAAGCCCATATCACCTAAAACCCCATACCCAACCTAAAACCTAAAAAATTCCTTGCCACCCAAAAACCCTTACACACCGTAAGCCCTACAATATCCCTTGACACCAAAAATCCTACACCCACCCTAAACGCAAAAAAATTCCCTTGCCACCCATAAACCCCTAAACTCTAAAAAAAAATCCCTTACCACTCAAAAACATACACCTAGCCTTACCCCTAAAAATCCACTTACCACCCAAAAACCTATACCAACCCATGACCCTAAAAAATCCCTTGCCACACAAAAACCCATACTCCTATAAACCCTAAAAAATCCCCTGCCACCAAAAACACATACAAACTTTAAACCCTAAAAGATTCATTACCACCCAAAAACCCAAACCTACCATAAACACTTAAGGTTCCCTTGCCACCCAAAACCCAGGCCCACCCTAAACCCTAAAAAA
The DNA here is from genome assembly GCF_964204655.1 of Triturus cristatus. Classification (NCBI taxonomy): domain Eukaryota; kingdom Metazoa; phylum Chordata; class Amphibia; order Caudata; family Salamandridae; genus Triturus; species Triturus cristatus. Next base: position 1,011,474,765 of record NC_140587.1, on the reverse strand, counting down.
ATCCCTTCCCACCCAAATACCCATACCCACCGTAAATCTAAAAAATTCAGTTGACAAAAACCCATACCCACCCAAATCCCTAAGAAGTCCCCTGCCACCCAAAAACCCACACCCACCCTAAACCCTAAAATATCGCTTACCACTCAAAACTCCATACCCATCAAAACCGTAAAAATTCTCTTGAAACCCAAAAACTCATACAAGTGCTAAACCCTAAAAAATTTCTTTCAACTCAAAAACTCATACAAATGCTAAACCATAATAAAATTATTATCGCCCAAAAACCCATACCCAACCTAAACCCTAGAAATTCCTTATCAGCCAAAAACCCAAACCCGCCCTAAACCATAAAATTTCCCTTGCCACCCAAAACTCATACCCAGTCTAAACCCTAAAAAATCCTTATCACCCAAAAACCCATACCGACCCTAAACCATAAAATTTCCCTTGTCCCACAAATACCCACACCCACCCAAAACCTTTAAAATTCCCTTGCCTCCCATAAAACCCATACCCACCCTAAACCCTAAAAAATCCCTAACCACTCAAAAACATACACCCACCCTAAACCCTTAAAATTCATTTGCCACCCAAAAATCATACCCACTCAAAACCCTAAAAAAAGCTCTTACCACCAAAACACCTATACTCACCCTAAACCCTAAAAACCCCTTTCCACCCGAATACCCATAACCACCGTAAAATTAAAAAATGCAGTCGCCACCTAAAAACCCATACCCACCCTAAACCCTAAAAAAATACTTTACCACCCAAGAATCCATACCTACCCGGAACCCTAAAAATTCTCCTGACACCCAAAAACCCAAACCCACCCTAAACCCTCAAAATTCCCTTGCCACCCAAAAACCCATACCCACTTTAAACACTAAGAAATCCCATATAACCTACAAACCCATACCCACCCTAAAACATAAAATCCCCTACCACACAAAACCCATACCCACCCTAAATCCTATAAATTCCCATGCCGCCCAAAAAAACCATACCCACCTTTAGCCCTAAAAAAGCCCTTAGCACCTAAAGAACTATACTCACCCTCAACCCTAAAAAATACCTTACCACCAAAAACCCATACCCCCCCCTACCCCTACAAGTTCCATTGCCACCCAAAAACCCATAACTACCCTAAACCCTAAGACAAACCTCACAACCCAAAAACCCATAACCACCCTAAACCCTAAAAATTCCTTATCATTGAAAAACGCATACTCAACCTAAACCATAAAATTTCCCTTGCCCCCCAAAAACCCACACCCACTTTAAACCTGAAAAATTCTCTTGGCACCCAAAAACCCATACTCGCCCTAAACGCTAAAAATTCCCTTGCCACCCAAAAATCCATACCCACCATAAACCCTAAAAAGCCCTTATCACCTAAAATCCTATGCTCAACCTAAACCCTAAAAAATACCCTACCACCCAAAAACCCATACCCACCATAAACCCTAGAAAGTCCCTTGCCACCAAAAAACCCATATGCAACCTAAAATCTAAAAAAAAGCCCATATCACCTGAAAACCCATACCCAACCTAAAACCTACAATTCCTGTGCTGCCCGAAAAGCCATACCCACCCTATACCCTAAAAAAGCCCTTATCAGCTAAAAACCTATACTCACCCTAAACGCTAAAATATTCCTTACCACCAAAAACCTATACCCACCCTAAACCCCAGAAATCCCATTGACACCCAAAAACACATACCCACCCTAAACCTCACAACCAAAAACCCATAACACTGTTTTTTTCACATTTCATGGTGTTCTTCTCTATCGTCAATGACATATAATTGTACATTAGTAGGGAGTATCTCTGCCTTTAAAAATAAATAGGTGGATGGCTACTTCTCATAGCACCAACTCCCATCATTACCATTTGGCATTATATTGAGACCCGGTTGAAATTTAAATGAAGCTGCTTGAGTCATGTAATTTCTAGAGTTTCATGCTACACTTGTTATAAAAATTCCAGTGCCACCTCACATAACTATGTGGCATTTGTGGCAAAAGTTTATCGCAAATTCATGGGACTAATACAAAATGTCCAGAACATGAGAGCCTTTTCCTTATGCCACTTATGTTTTTTCGTGCTATGTTTTTACTGCAAAATTGCAAAGCATTTGTGTAATTTTATATGATTTCGCATAATTTTCCTGAACTTTTGCATAATTAAACAAAAACAGACTAAGCAAATAGTGTACACGCTATCATTTTACACGCTTTTTTTATTTATTTTTTTATTTACATTTTTATAATACCAAACATACAAAAAATGCTGGAGGTCTGTTGCTCCACATCACCCCATGATGTATTGTTGTGCAATTAACATGGTATAACTTTACAAGCTTATTATCCAGTTTGCCTTGAAACTTTCCCTGTAAATCCAGCCAAAGCACGTTACACATTGTGAATGCATTATTCCCCTGATATGTACAAAAACATTTCCTGCTTACAGTGCTAGCGGCAAACGCCCTGTCATAGTGTGCTGAAGGGTTGTGCATCAGGCGTGTTTGGGTGATCCGGTTCTGCCTACTGTCATGTGCGGGCCCACTCCAGAAAGGGGCCCCATATGTCACGCGGCCGGGATACTGAGGGCGTCGGCTTCCAGAAGGTTGATAACTGTTCTTGACTAAATGTTACATCATAAATCCAATCGTTCACAGTCGGGGACCCTCTCCTCCCCCAATGTATAGCAACTCTACGCTTGGCCAGTAATAACAAAAGAGCGTGTAATTTCCGGAGTCCCTGTGGTGTCTCCTTTACATATCCCAATGAGCCCAACTGGGGGTCTGCGTAATTTGCCGTGCCCAGTAGGTCATGTATAATTTTAAAAACGGAGGTCCAAAAGTCAGCTCGTTTGGGGCAGAGCCATGCCATGTGCGAAAATGTTGCTGGAGTGAATCCACATCTCCAGCAGCTGGCATCGTCCCTAAGTCCCATGCGGTGAAGTTGAGCAGGAGTTCTATAGAATCTATGTATAAATTTGAAATGAATAAGGTGTAGCTTATAGTTCGGGGACAGTGCCGTGAGCTGATTGCAACAACATGACCATTGCTCCTCAGATAGCTCAGTGCGAAGGTCCACATTCCATGCTTGCAGGGCTTTGGTCGTTAACAAAAGGGCCGTGTTTTGCATGTTATTGTAGAGTCTGGTAATGAATCTACGAGGTGTCAACCTTAAGAACATTTTCAAGCGCTAGCAGTGTGGGGGTGGACTTGGGAATGTGTTGTGTAATGCTCTGCACATGGCTTTAAGTTTGTGATAGAAGAATTGTTCTGAAAATCGGACTGGACGTCCCTCCTCTGGCTCCAGAGGAGCTCTAAATGTCTCCCCCGGATATAGGTCCATGAAAGTGCGCAATCCCTATCGGAGAGCTAGTGCCCTACTTGTACCATCTCCCATGGTTGGCAACATCGGGTTGTGTGCTAGGGGGATAGATGGGGCATACAGGAGTTTAAGGTGCGCTCTGACCCATAATTTGTCCCATGCCCACCTCAATGTCTCCACCTTACCTATTTCCCCACGAAGGCTTCTACCTGACTGATATAATGCCACCGAAAGTTGGATCGGCGCTGCCACGTCCAGCTCCACAGCAGTATGCATCTGGAAGGGGGTCGGGTGCACCCAGAAGTGTAGGAATTGCGCCGAGCACAGAAGGCATACAATTGGACATCCGGGGCGCCCATCCCTTCCTGAGACAGGGGCAGTGTCAGTAGTTCCCTTGAGATACGCGCCTGTCTGCCAGCCCATATCATAGAGATCAGTAAGGAGTGAACTGAATTAAAAAAATGTTGTGTGAGCTGAATCGGTATATTGACAAACAGGTAGAGCAGTTTTGGTAGGATCACCATTTTGGCAATTGCTATTCTCCCCGCTAGGGAGAGCGGAAGATTGGCCCAGGCATCATTTTACACACTTGACAGGATGTCTGCCTTGCAGTCATTGCCAAAAGGATTACTAGGCCTTCTCTGGTTCTCCCTATAGTGTATTTGCACACATCACCCATCTGTCCATCTGACTAGGCGAGTGCTGCCTATTTATTTTAGTTCTAACTATATTGTAATTTGCATGCCGATCTCTCACGGATCCTACTCCTTTCATACGCACTATGCCCCAAGACAAGAAAAGAACACCACTCTGGTCACTCATCCATGAAATCAAAACACTTCTCACATAGAATGATAATAAATACATACTCTGCCAGCCCCACCTTCCCTCATGGGTTAGCATGCTACCTGTCCAAAAATGTGCTTCAGCACCCCACATGAATCACTGTAAAATACAATACAGTAGCAGTACCCTAATTCCTTATGTCAAGATCAGGCTTTTGTTGGCTCTTCACCCTGCCCAGTACCACTGTACCTGCTGCACTAATCATAGCTGCTTCCTTATGCTCCATGCTTGGACTTGGACTAGACTGCAGGGAGATTTTCACCTCCTTCATCTCTGGTGCCACTGTGGCGTAGAGTAGATTGGAGTAGAGTGTTATACAGTGGACTGTTGTACAGTGGAGTGTCCTAGAGTGGGGCGTTGTAGAGTGGAGTGGCATGCAGTGGAGTAGAGTGTTACAGAGTGGAGTGGCATAGAGTGGAGAGGCATACAGTGGTGTGGCAAAGAGTGGAATGGAGTAGAGTGGAATGGCATAGAGTGGGATAGCGTACAGTGGAGTTGTAAACAGTGGAGTGGCGTAGAGTGGCGTGTAACGTATAGGTTTAGAGTGGAGTGGTGTAGAGTGTCATGCTGTAGAGAAGAGTGGAGTGGAGTGGCATGTCGTACGTTAGAGTGGAGTGTTGCACCATAGAGTTGCGTGTCGTACAGTGTAGTGGCGTAGAGTAGACCAGAGAAGTGTCATACAGTGGACTGTTGCAGAGTGCTGTAGAATGAAGTGTCGTACAGTGTGGTCTGGAGTGGCGTAGAGTGGAATAGTGTACAGTGAGGTGGAATAGAGTGGAGTAGATTGAGTGGAGGGGTGTGTTGTAGAGTAGAGAGAAGTGGAGTAGAGTGCATTGGTGTGTCAGAGTAGAGTGGAGCTGCGTAGAGTAGAGTGGTATGTCATATAGTAGAGTGGCGTGTTATAGAGTGGCATGGCATACAGTGTAGGGGCATAAAGTGAAGTGGCATAGAGTGGAGTGGTGTAAAGTAGTGTTGTGTAGAGTGCAGGAGAGTGTCATACAGTGGACTGGCAGAGTGGAGTGACAAGGTGTAGTGCTGTAGAGTGAAGCGTTGAATAGTGTTGTAGTGTGGAGTAGAACGGAGTGCCATACGTTGGAGGAGCGTGCTGTAGAGTGGAGTGCCTACAGTGGAGTAGAGTGTCATACATTGTAGTAGAGTAAAGTGGCATAGAGTGTTGTCGAGTGGAGTGGCATATAGTGGTGTACAGTGGAGTAGTGAAGTACAATGAAGTAGAGTGCAGTAGTGTTTCATTGAGTACAGTGAAATAAAGGGGTGTGGCGTGGCCTAGCTGGAGTTGTATAGAGTGTTGTAGAGTGGAGTATAGTTTTGTATAGTGGCATAGAGTGGAGTAGAGTGGCATAGAGTGGAATAGTGTGTAGCAGTGGAGTAGAGTGTTGTATAGAGGGCAAGTGTAAAATGTCAAAGTGTAGAGAAGACTGTTGTAGAGTGATGTGTTGCAGAGTATAATAGGGTGGTGTAGCGTTTGTGAACCTAAAACCTGCATTTGAGCTAGTCCCACGAACAAAACTCTGGTCAGTTTTGGAGAGGAGGGTGGTCCCTAGTAACATATCAACATTAATCTACTTGCTCATTGACAGTTATGCCCAGGTGTGGAGGGCTAGTCAGGGTTAACTGGCAGAATGCATCACCATGAATAAAAGGTTGCAGCAGGTATACATGCTTACTCGATTATTTTCCTTTTATTTATATGATCTAGTTGCATAGTTCTTACTAATGCATCTCCAATACATGCATTTAGCAAAGTCTCTCTGTTATAGTTTGTGAAAGATACACTGCTTGCCTCAAAAACTATCAGAGGGTTAGTACTTTTAATTGAATACTTTTTGCTGATCTGCATAGAGAGTAGACTGGGGGCAAACTCCTCCAAAACAGATTATATAACCATCAATCTTCAAAAATCATACCGGGAGAATATCCATGAGTGCAGTAAATCTTAAAAGGGTAAAAATGGACTTTGAGTATTTGGGACATAGCATTAATCTGAACCTGCCTCTTTCTTAACTTCCTTGGCCCAACATTACACAACTCTTCCACCTAATTTCCAATGATTCAGCATGAAGATGTATTTCTCAAAATGTCTTTGATCACATACATTCTCTTTGGCAACCATGGAAATACTATAGTCACACACCATCTCTGTGGGGACCTGGACATCTCTATAATGACACTATCTCTGTGGGGACCTCGACATCTCTAAAATTACACACTATATCTGTGGGGACCTGGGCATGTGTATAATCACACACTATAACTGTGGGTACCTGGGCATGTGTATAATCACACACTATCTCTGTGGGGACCTGGACAGCTCTATAATCAAACACTATCTCTGTGGGGACCTGGGCATGTCTATAATCACACACTATCTCTGTGGGGACCTCGACATCACTAAAATCACACACTATATCTGTGGGGACCTGGGCATGTGTATAATCACACACTATCTCTGTGGGGACCTGGACATCTCTATAATCACACACTATCTCTGTGGGGCCCTGGGCATGACTATGACACCACACATTCTCTTTGGCGACCGTGGTAATACTATAGTCACACACCATCTCTGTGTGGACTTGAGCATTCCTGTAATTAAACGCAAGCTCTGTTTTGGCTTGACCATCTTCAGCTTTGCATTCTCTGTATAGGGCTTTGGGATACTGAAAAGTAGTAAAGTTAGACTTTTGGTCTAAGGTTACATTTGTGAAACTGAAAAGTCGAAAAGTTACATTTTTTGTCCAAGTTTACCTTTGTGAATCGGGCCCTATTTTAATGACGACTTAAAACACAATCATCTCCATGCACTAGCTCTGTGGGGACTTAAACATCGCTATAATAACACACTATCTTTATGGGGACTTAAACATCTCTATGATAACACACTATTTCTGTGGGGACTTAAGCACCGCTATAATAACACACTATCTTTGTGGGGGCTTGAACATCACTATAAAAACATATCATCTCTGTGGGGACTTGAGCATTCCTGTAATTACACGCAAGCTCTGTTTCGACTTGAAGCACCAGGGGGTGCCATAAGGCACAGGGTCAAAGGTGATTTGCATGTAGCTGGGTCTGAACTGGGGGTGACGAAGGAAGCTAAATAACGATGATGGTTTCAACCCTGATCTGTGACTGGGGGTAAGTGACTGAAAAGTTTCAGCACTTCGTACATCATCTCCTTGTGTTTGCTTCGAGTTGAACATCATCAGCTTCACATTCTCTGTATGGGGCTTTGTGAATATTGAACAGTAGTAAAGTTAGACTTTTGTTCTAAATTCACCTTTGTGAATACTGAAAACTAGTAAAGTTAGACTTTTTGTCTAAGTTTACCTTTGTGAATTAGGCCCTATTTAATGAGGACTTAAACACAATCAACTTCATGCACTATCTCTGTGGGGACTTAAACATCGCTATAATAGCACACTATCTATGTGAGCACTTGAACATCACTATAATAACACACCATCTCTGTGGGGACTTAAACATCTCTATGATAACACAGTATCTCTGTGGGGACTTAAACATCGCTATAATAACACACTATCTCTGTGGGGACTTGAGCATTCCTATAATTACACCCAACCTCTGTGTGGACTTGAACATCATTAGCTTCACACTCTTTATAATGATATTCAAGCTTTGAATGTACACACTATTTCTATGGAGACTTAAACACAATGATCTTCACCCACTATCTCTGTGGGGACTTGAACATCTATTTTGACAAAAATGTTAGCAGCTAATCAAGCTCTGGGTTCTACTTCTAATTTCTTTATGTGTTAGTTCCCTTATCTCCTAAGATTTTAAGCACTAATATATAGGTTAAATACAGCTTTAAGGGTCTTTCTTTAAGCATGATATTATATTTTCTGGCACATTGACAGAATCTGTCTTTAATGTATACCCCTAGTATATATGCAGCAATTCCTATATGAATAGATTATAATGTTGTTTGTGTATATTGTTGATAAAATAAACATTTAGCCATGTACCTTTGACTGTATTCAATCACAAATAGTGTTACAGACTAGGTCCCCACAAGGATGGTAGCACATGTTCAAGTCCCCACAAGGATGGTGCTGTGCGCACGATTAAATAACAATATATTTGCAAATTTGAAGCAGGATCCTGTATCATGAATTTTTTCTTAACATAGTTCTGTTATTAGTGTATTTTAAAAACATTGGGAAAGGTTAGTCCCCACAAGGCAGGTATTCACACATAGTCCCCACAAACTTCCACTGCAGGGAGCAGCATGGGCAGACCTAAGGGAGGCGGCTGAAAAAAAGGATATCACCAAGTTTTGGAGCTTAATACACAACCCATGCTTTCAAGACAACGCCCCTGAGATCGGATCAAACATCTTGCCTGAGCAGTGGCTGGCACACTTTCAGGATCTGTACAACCACTGCAAGGACCCCATTATAGAGGAAGAGATGGCGATTCCAGATATACAGTTAGTGGACTTTACCTTAACCAAAATTAGGGTGGGCATTGAGGGCTTGACCAAAAACAAAGCTCCGGGCCCAGATGGGACCCCCCGGATCTATTTTTGAGTGATGTAGACCTATGGGCTCCAATTATTACAAGGGTTATAAATACAGCAGTCATATGTGGTCTACCCCGGTCCTGGTCTACGGCAGTTATAGTCCCTATTTTTAAAAAGGGTAATAGGGACAACCCCCAATGTTATAGGCCAATTTCGCTGATTGATGTAACAGCCAAAATTTTAGGAAGGGTCATTTTGAACCAACTTATTGAATGGTCTGAAGACAATAATATTGTCTCAGACATACAATACGGTTTTAGATCTGGTAGATCTACTAGTGACCAATGTCTGAACCTGTACATGCTGGCCGCAAAGTATACTAAAACGAGCAATGAAACTATTTATTTAGGGTTCATGGATCTCGCGGCCGCATTTGACCACGTAAACAGGAGCAAACTCTGGTCGATATTGAGTAAGTTGGGAATAGACCCAGGGCTGATTAACATACTGAGAGAAATACACCGAGACACTACAGCCAGGGTACGTTACAACATTAACTGGGGGCTAACAGAAGCCTTTGCATGTACCAGTGGAGTGAGGCAGGGGTGTATTCTTGCCCCTTTTTTATTCTCCCTCTACATCAACAACCTAGAGCAGTGTTTAATTAACCTAAACACTGACTGCCCAAAAGTAGGATCGCGCCATATCCCGGTCCTGTTATATGCCGATGACGCGGTGTTGCTAGCCCGCACCCCGAAAGGTCTACAGACATTGATTGACGGCTTTGTTAGTTTATGGAAGCCTTAGACCTGTCGGTTAATCTTGGTAAATCCTATGTGATGTCAGTAGGCAATAAATCACGCTCCAACCTTGTGCACAGGATTGGGCGCCACATATTGGAAAAAGTGAAGTCCTTCTCCTATTTGGGTCTAAGATTTGATAAGACACTAAAATTCTCCCCTCTAGTGGAGGAACGATGCGGAAAATTAATTGCTTCGAATGGAGCAATAGCGAGTTATGGGAGGAGATTGGGCAGATGGTCCCCGGAACAAACCATGAATCTCTACAGTTCTATCTGCTGCTCAAAAGCTATGTATGGTGCGGAAATGTGGGGATATGTAAATACGGATCAGCTGCAGCGCGAGGAAAATAAATTTTTCAGGTCAGTCTTAAAATTACCCCAGAGTATTCCAGCTGTTATCGCGCACAGAGAATTGGGGAGGACTTATATCGAAGATATGGTCAAGTTTAGACCCATTTTAACTTGGCTTAAAATCTGGACAAACCCAGAAGCCGCACTGAGTAGGCTCATTTTAAAAGACTGCTTGACAAGAGATAAAAGTATGAATATCCCATGGCTACAATAGGTCGAGTCTAACTTGGATAGCCTAGGCTGTAAAGATTTGTTTGTAAATCCAGAAGCAATCACCGCTCAAGGTAAAATGACACTAAAGAGATCCTTCATGGCCCAAAGAGACACAAGGAGAGAACTAGGGGAAGGGTCCAAAGGTGCGGTGATTGCTCATAACACGGTTAAGACCACCGAGGGGATGGAACCCTATCTCTATCTCATGCACAACGCCCAAGAGAGGTTTTTAATGTGTCGTTTTAGGCTCAATCTTTTACCACATTTACTGGCAGATCCCCCAGGTTTTACAGTGTCAATTGAGCAGAAGGGTGCCTGCGGCTGTGACAATAGGTCTCCTCAGGACACCCTTCATTTTGTATTTTTTTGTCCTTTTCATATAATGCCACGGCAGAAGTTTTTAATAGGAATTTTAAAAAGGGCAAAACTGACACAAGCTAAATCTGCTCTGCTCTTTTTACAAAAAGCTAACGAGCCGTTGACATTATGGTGTATGATGAATTTTATTAAAGTTGCGCTGAGATTAAGAGAAACCAGAGGAGAGGTTTTAATGTGATTATTATGGATATGTGTGGTCTGCTTTTTCCTGTGGTTCTAATGTAATATGATTTTAGTTAACGGTTCGAGGGTGAGTCAACTGTGTTTCCCCTTGATGAATTGTAATTCCAGTCAGGGTTCCTAAGATGATTTAATTGTTTTTTTTAGGAAAAACTAAACTGTCTGTATCTATATGACTTTTATGGTGTTTTTTTAATCACCGAATAAAGAACTACTGAACTGAACTGAACTGCTGAAAGAACACAAGTCCTCACTAACCAAGCCTATAAGCCCAGTTTTAAAGATTTATAACACCAAAGTCATCGCTTCTGTACTCTGGTGCTGAACTGTGGGGGTATGACAATCTGCCGCCACTAGTTGTAGTCCAAAATAAATTTATGAGAGGCATCACCGGTCTCCCACAAAATACTCCACTCAAGCCCCTATACTATGACCTACACTGTAATAGATTGGATGAGATAGCAAGGTCTCACCTGATAGCATTCTGGCGTACACTATGGACTACTCCCGTGCTATCACACTACGCCAGTGCACTCAAAGATGTCTGGGAATCTAACATGGGTTTGCGACATTTATGGGATGACCCAGTGGGTCAACAGTTCCCCTCTAAAAAAGAAATGAAGGAGCTCTACTGGTCCATGGTAGTAACAAATAGTACTTGCTAGCGCGAAAGTTAGTCAGTTCCAGGTACGTTTCGAAGTAATTCACATCATGGTTCTAGCAGCTGCAGCTTTTCAGATACCACCACTTGCACCAGTGTTACCCATACTTCTAAATCCTCCCTTGATATGTCTGCCTGTACTCAAGAGGTACTACGAAAGGCAAGGAAGTGGCATACATTGCTCACATAATTCAAGTTATACCACCTATGTCTTCGTGCACAGCCTAAAGTCACTTTTTTTGCCTCGCATCTGAGTGGGGGTTGGCAACAAGGGAAACAGTCATCTCTCGTTGGGTAACCACTGGCTGCATAGTTGGTTGGGCACATGGCCTGTCCACGGGCTACGCCCTAGCCCCAAAATCTTGTAGAGCAAAGACTCTGTGCAGCAGAAGTTGCCATATTGGAGAATAGGAGCAGGAACAAAGGACAGCATTTACTGTGATGCAAAAATACATTTTCTGAAAGGAAAGAAATATTGGACACTCTGCCGGTACTACCATGCATGGCAATCCCATAGACCTTCCTTGGAAGGCTGTGGACTATAGACACAAAAGAATGCATTTGTAATACATATCAGCATTTTGTTTGTATCTTAATCCAGTTATATATGACGTCTTCAACACATATCACAAGGTTCATGGGCTCAAGGGTAAGGTCCTCAGGTTCACAAACAGGATGTCCTTCCTCCATGTCTGTGGAAAATCATTTCAGATGGAGATGGGACTTCTTCTTTGCAAGCCTGTGTTGCTTGATCCTAAGCCGAAGGACTCAACATAAAGTAAAATGATGCATAATTAAAAAATCCTAGCTATTTTACAGTAAAGTTTCAAATCTATTAAGGACACTGAGGTGAGGATTATGCATAACGTTTCTCCACTTTTGTGTCCAGCAGCCTTATAAAATTAAGTATAAAGAACTACAATTCATTCCCACGAACACTAGGAAAAAACGAGTAAACATTCACCGCCAGTCCATACCTAATTCTCTTTGTAGAGGGCTTTCCACTTCCTGAATTTCCTCTTTCTTCGCACAGCATCTGGCATGAACTCCATAATTGTTTCTTTATTCTGTATTCTGAACTTTTCCTACCACATGAAAAAGAAGCATCATCACCTCTTAATCTCTTCTCTTGCAGAGGCAGAATTAATATACACATCATTATATACATCTGTGAGTACAGTACATATGATAATTCTAACTCTTAAAACCTATTATTACATTAAAATTAAGAATATTGATATTTGTTTCATAACTCTTCAGTGGATTCCGTAATATAATCATACCTGTAGGGAGGGATCTGGATTATGGTGGGTCAAAGCTTACTTAACATGAGCAAGGCTACATCCGCCACAAGTTTGAAATAAAATCTCTTAAAGGTGGAATCAGAGTACAAATGTGCTGCATTCATAATGTCCTCCAGCCTTACTTCCTGTGAAAAGTCCTTTGATGCCTTGGTCTCACAGGCGAATAATCTGTGAACACATTTACATCGATACCTGCCTCCTGCATGAGTCACTGTACCCACCTGGCAGTAGTAGGTGAGGACACAACCCTGAACGACTTCCTGATGGAAATGAGAATGTATCTTTCACCTGGAGGTCAGACCGTATCGGTTACACTCTTGTACACCTTCAGGCATGCCACCATGCACAGTTAAGGGCAGGTTCTAAATGCTGGGTATGAATTAACCCTGAAATTGTTTTTTGTACCTGTACTCAAATTGAATGCAACAACCTCAGGAATGAAAATTCTGCCCATCAAGTCTAGAGGACTGACGTCAGAAAATCTCATACAAGACACCAAGCACAGAAATTTTGCACGTTTTCCTGACAGTACCTTTCTAGTCAGATATTTATTCTGTGGCCAGGAAAAAAATTAAAACTATGTTCTCGACCAACAATGCAAAGTAACGTGGTCAAGGAGGTAAAGAGAGTCAAATGCCCCTATGTAGATTTCGTACCATCGGGTGATCGCCCTCCTGTGGACCATGACCTGCTGATATGCCAGAGCAGAAAGTGTTTCTTAGACCTGTGAGCAAAGCCCTAAGAGGCCCTTTCTCAAAGGAAATTTAGCACATGTATCAGTTCTGACCCCATGGCACCAGTCAAGCCATCTTTTCCAAGCTGATCTGACCTTGTTGAGGAGATCCTCAGTTTCTCTTGATGAACCAGAGATTTCTCAGCATCCCCTGTAACCCCGAAGGCCATGATGCACAGGCTGCCCTCCTTTACAAGGTGTTGAGGGAAACCCTCCAGATTCCGAAGTATGTGACGATCAAGTGGGAGATGGATTGGAGAATCCCTAGAAATTCCAGAACAGCTGCTACCAGACCTGAGATTTCCTAATGAGACTGGCCGTTACCACCTCTGCTTTCCTTCTTCTAATGTGACCCGTAGCTCCACTATCATAGCAAATGGAAGAAATGTGTGCCCTTGTATTGTGCTATGTCTTGGAGAAATTCATCAGTTACCATTGTGGCGGGATCTGATCTCCAACTGTAGCACCTCGCCAACTGATGATCTAGCCTGGATGCAAAGAGGTTGACTGAGAAGGACCCCCATGCCTGATGCAGTATTCTGTAAATTTCCAGATCCAGTTTCCATATGCTCGAATTCTTCATGTGTCCGGAGTGCCAGTCCGCTACCGTGTTTCTCAACCCTGGTAGGTATTTCACCATTACCAAGATCTTACTGCCTATGCAGAAGTTCCAAAAATCCTTGGCAATGTCAGCCAAGATCTTCAATCCGGTGCCCCCAAGGGCATTTTTATATCAAATTGCCGACAGGTTGTCCATCGTGAGCAGGGTTCCGCCTAAGAAAAGATGCTCAAGGAACGTAACTAAGATTTTGAGGTTTTGAGAGACGAGTCTATGGGAGAAAGAGTACACCACATAGAAAACTGCAGAATCCAGTGTGTAGATTTTTTCCATTTCTGAGGATGGAGAACATTTTTTACACACAATGCTTCACTTGATTAGTATATGACCAGACCCTGAGCAGAGACAAAAGCAGCAAGTATAACTTTGCTGCATCTTTGTTTATCCAGCAACAAATCACTAATTGTACTATTAATTATCAAAATCACCAAGCATGCCCATGGGCCCAAAACCTTGTCAATCCTTGTACCTCAATCTGCTCAAACTACCCAACCACCTACACTTCAAGTAACCAGGTTGTTCATATTTGGTTATAAAAAGGCATTGATTTTCAAAGGGTAGTGATCATGAAATACTAATTTGGGCTCACACTTCATATATGGCTGAATAAGCAACCAGAAGTAGCACTGTGAAAAACTAAGTATATAATTACCTTTGTAGATAGATTTGTAAATATAAAGCACCAGTCTGCTGCAGTGTCTAAAAATGGAGGTGTATACCAACTTTGAAAAATTGTAAACTGCAATTCTACATTAGGATGTTGCTTTAAAGATGCAATGCAGTGTGCCTAACCGGATTTGATCAGGAAATATATGATTTGATAGTCTTCATCACTTAAGGACAAATGGGATTAAAATGTAACAAAGTCAAAGAGATTTACCAAACTACCCCAACAACGTTTAGGTCTGTTGTGCTGTATTTAATTTTTGTCTGAGATTTAAAGTGAGACTATCAAGAGTTGAAAGAGATATTTAATGGTGATTAGAGTAATTTACATATATTGTATAATTTCCTCTGCAGCCATTTTATCCTATTGTATCATCAGTTCAGCAGTGGTGCCCCTTTGCATGGAGGAGAATTTCAGGCTATGATTCCATTGGGCCTCTGGTCAAGTCAGAAACAAAACATCGTGAGGTAACCTATACTTTAATGAGTTGCTGTGCTTTTTTTAACAGCCTCACAGAAATTCGGACCTGCATTGCCCTTTGAGGTAATAATGCATTAGACCTCTTAAATGTCTTAAAATGAGCTACAATCAAATCAGGCTTCCCTGAATGACAAGTCAATCCCCTCATCCCTGTGTTTCAGAGTTCCAAAAGTTATTGTCCAGGCGAGAAGGCCATAGGAATGCTAGTCCTTCACACACACATTAATACTTCCTGTTCTAGGCCCCTCATAAAATGAACCTAGTGTGTTCTTCGGAATTTGCAAAAAAGTGCATATTTGTTGCCTTCCATTATTTCACTATGTTCCAACACAGTATAATGCCTGTTGCAGATTACCAGATCCATACAACTTGGTTTTGCACTTACTAAAATGTGGAATTACTTTATTGGCATTCGTATAGCATGCAATTCTCCATTTGTAAGCACACATCGCTATTGGTTTTCTGAAATGATGTTCCAAACAGTTCAGAGCTAACTGCTGAAGACCTTAGATTTCCATGAGTATGCAACTTTTTGTCAGACATAATCTGTTAGCTGTTATGTGGGTAGTGTGAGATTTGAGAGGCATGCTGTTGGAAATACCATGATACCCAAATAAATGGCATGTATGTGCTGTGCTGGATGCTCACAGTTCTCTGCTTATAATGAACTGTTAGTTGTGTGGGCATGTGATTAGAGGTGGGTTACATGTGAATAAAGCAAGTGGATCCATGCTAATATTTCAACACCAAAGCTCATCTCATCTAGCACTACAAATGTTTCCAATTTATGTTTAAATTTCTT
Organism: Triturus cristatus; assembly: GCF_964204655.1. Lineage (NCBI taxonomy): Eukaryota > Metazoa > Chordata > Amphibia > Caudata > Salamandridae > Triturus > Triturus cristatus. Next base: position 1,011,458,873 of record NC_140587.1, on the reverse strand, counting down.
TATTGATTTCAGATTAACCATGGAACATACAAAGTTACACTTCACTCTGTGAGTACTACTATGAGCTCCATCAAGGGGTTGGCTTAAGTAAAGAGAAAAACAAAATTAAACAAAATCCCACCCAACACCCCCTCCCTTTCCCTTTGAGGTATAAAGATGTACGGTAAGTACCTCGGACTCGCCCCCTAGCTTGAGACTTCAGTCTCGAAGCAGCCTATGATCGTTGGTGTGTTGTATCTTCTTGTGGTGCTGTTTGTGGTGAGTCGGCGAATCGCAACAGTCTCAAATACCTTGGGCCGTTGAGTTCTTTAAACTCCGAGGTTAACAGCGACAGGAAGGGTTTCCAGAGATCTTGGAGCAAGGCCCCCGGATTGGCGAGCGACAGAGAGATCCTCTCCATCCAAAGGATATGCCATAACCTATGAAGCCACTCCAGATAAGTGGGCGAGGTGGTCATCCCCCAGTGAGATAGGATATTTTGAATAGCCACCCCCAACGCCAGTGCAATATGCCGACCCCTATGCATTCTAAGTGGAAAGGTAAGAGGATTGGGAAGACCCAGCAGAGTGTAAGCAGGAAAGCGGAGTATCTGGGAATCAAAGTGGGTGTCGATGTCATCTAGGACTTACATCCAGTAGCTCGAGATTTGAGGGCATTCCCACAGCAGGTGGGACACCCCCGCGCCGCACGGCCACCAGCTGCTGCGTGTGCCCCTTGCCCTGCTGCCTCGCTGCCGCTGCCGCAGACCACGCCCCCCCGGCGTGCTCCATGATCGGCTGCCGGCTCTCCTGCTACTGCTGCCAAGTGTTGTTTTTCCCTGTTTTTTGCCCCCATTTGTGCCTGTTTTTAAATATTTTGCTGTTCCTGTGTTTACGTCTTCCTTCCTGGTTGTCCGCCTACCTCGCCGCCCTCCGCTCTCCCTTCCCGCCACCGCCGCTTGTCCCCGCCCCTTTTTTCTCTTCTGTAACCCTCCCCGCTCCCGCCTCCCAGCTGCTCCGCCCACCCGCGCACTTGGCCTTAAATGGCGACCGTGCGACGCAGGTGAGTGTGACCCACTTGTGGGACACCCCCGCGCCGCACGGCCACCAGCTGCTGCGTGTGCCCCTTGCCCTGCTGCCTCGCTGCCGCTGACCACGCCCCCCCGGCGTGCTCCGTGATCGGCTGCCGGCTCTCCTGCTACTGCTGCCAAGTGTTGTTTTTCCCTGTTTTTTGCCCCCATTTGTGCCTGTTTTTAAATATTTTGCTGTTCCTGTGTTTACGTCTTCCTTCCTGGTTGTCCGCCTACCTCGCCGCCCTCCGCTCTCCCTTCCCGCCACCACCGCTTGTCCCCGCCCCTTTTTCTCTTCTGTAACCCTCCCCGCTCCCGCCTCCCAGCTGCTCCGCCCACCCGCGCACTTGGCCTTAAATGGCGACCGTGCGACGCAGGTGAGTGTGACCCACTTGTGGGACACCCCCGCGCCGCACAGCCACCAGCTGCTGCGTGTGCCCCTTGCCCTGCTGCCTCGCTGCCGCTGACCACGCCCACCCGGCGTGCTCCGTGATCGGCTGTCGGCTCTCCTGCTACTGCTGCCAAGTGTTGTTTTTCCCTGTTTTTTGCCCCCATTTGTGCCTGTTTTTAAATATTTTGCTGTTCCTGTGTTTACGTCTTCCTTCCTGGTTGTCCGCCTACCTCGCCGCCCTCCGCTCTCCCTTCCCGCCACCGCCGCTTGTCCCCGCCCCTTTTTTCTCTTCTGTAACCCTCCCCGATCCCGCCTCCCAGCTGCTCCGCCCACCCGCGCACTTCGCCTTAAATGGCGACCGTGCGAACGCGCAGCGGTCACGCGCAGCGGGCGCGCCGATTGTGCGCCGAAGGCGCGCCAAAGGTAAGCCCGTCTGCTCCCGTCCGCGACCGGATCGTGACCAGCGCCAGGACCCCTGGCCCCCGAAGACCCCGACCGACCCGCCGGACGTACTCCGCCGCCACCCTCATCGCACTCAACACCGGCCGACTCCCAGAATGCCATCAAGCCACACCACGACGCACCCACGGACCCTTCAGCTGCCACGCCTGCAAGTTCACCTGCATCCGGACCTGCCTCGCTCCAGCACCCGCCAAGTCGAACACCAGCAGCACCCACCTCAAGTGCATCCTGCTCAACACCCGCTCCGTCCACAGACACGCCATCGAACTCTGGAACCTTCTAGACGCCACAGCCCCTGACGTGGCCTTCCTCACGGAGACCTGGATGAACGCCTCTTCAGCTCCCGACATCGCCATCGCTATCCCAGAGGGCTACAAGATCATCCAGAGGGATCGCAACGCCAACCAGATGGGAGGAGGCATCGCCATCATCCACAGGAACACCATCCGTCTCACGACCAACACCGACAACACCCTGACCAGCGCCGAACACCTGCATTTCCAGATCCACACCAACCCGAACACCACCCTCAGAGGCACCCTGATCTACCGACCCCCTGGACCACGCACACAATTCAGCGAGGACATCGCCGACTTCGTCAGCCCGCATGCCCTCCCCTCCGCTGACTACATCCTCCTGGGGGACCTCAATTTCCACCTGGAGAACAACAACGACCGCAACACCAGCACCCTGCTCGACAACCTCGCCAATCTTGGACTCAAGCAACTGGTGTCCACCCCCACCCACCTCGCCGGACACACACTCGACGCAGTCTTCTCTTCCAGCACAGACATCGCCTTCAGCCACGCCACAGAGCTTCAATGGACGGACCACAGCTGCGTCCACTTCACCTTCAAGAGAACGACGACCCACCACCACCAGCAACAGGCCGCCCGCAGAAGCTGGAATAAGATCACAGCAGACCAGCTCGCCACCTCCCTGAGCCAGCACCCTCCTGCCAGCTCAGCGAACCCCAGCCAGGCCGCCGACAACCTCACGAAGTGGATCAGCAACTGCGCGGACGAACTCGCCCCTCTGAGGACCCCGCCCAGCAGACCCGGCAGCAAGAAAGCCCCGTGGTTCACCGACGAACTCAAGAGCTCCAAGAAGAACTGCCGAGCCCTCGAGAAAGTCTGGAGAAGGGAACCTACACCGGACAACAGGACCTCCTTCAAGCTTGCCACCCGGAAGCACCACCAGCTGATCCGCGCCGCCAAGAAAACAGCATTCAAGGACCGGTTGGACAACAACGCACACAACAGCAAGGAACTCTTCAACATCGTGAAAGAGCTTTCCAACCCCAGCACAGGAAACAACGACATCACCCCATCGCAAGACCTCTGTAACTCCCTCGCTTCATACTTCCACAACAAGATCGCGGACATACACAACAGCTTCAACAACCAACCAACGCACACCATGACCGAACAACCACCCCCCACCACCACCCTCCACGCCTGGACCCCGATCAGCACCGAAGACACCATCCGCACGATGAACTCCATCCACTCCGGATCACCGACCGACCCCTGCCCTCACCACGTCTTCAACAAGGCCGACGCTGTCATCGCACCCCACCTGCGAGACATCATCAACACATCCTTCGACACCGCCACCTTCCCTGTGAGCTGGAAACACGCCGAACTCACCGCTCTGCTCAAGAAACCAACAGCGGACCCCACCGAACTCAAGAACTACCGCCCCATCTCGCTCCTCCCGTTCCCTGCGAAAGTCATCGAGAAGACCGTCAACAAGCAGATGGCCGCCTTCCTCGAGACGAACGGATCCCTCGACCCCTCACAGTCCGGCTTCCGAGCCAATCACAGCACCGAGACCGCCCTCATCGCCGCCACCGATGACATCCGAGCCCTGATGGACAATGGAGAAACAGCGGCCCTCATCCTCCTAGACCTCTCCGCGGCATTCGACAGGGTCTGCCACCGCACCCTAGTACAGCGCCTCAGCAACATCGGAATCCAGGACAAGGCGCTGGAATGGATCATCTCCTTCCTCGACGGAAGAACACAGAGAGTCCGCCTACCACCGTACAAGTCAGAGGCCTCCGAAGTCATCTGCGGCGTCCCTCAAGGATCATCTCTGAGCCCCACCCTCTTCAACGTCTACATGAGCCCCCTCGCGGCCATCGTACGCAAACACAACCTCAGCATAATCTCCTACGCCGACGACACCCAGCTGATCCTCTCCCTGACCAACGACCCCGCCTCCGCCAGAGCCAACCTGCACGAAGGGATGAAAGAGGTAGCCGAGTGGATGGCGACCAGCCGCCTGAAACTGAACTCTGACAAGACGGAGGTCCTCATCCTGGGCTCTTCACCCTCCGCCTGGGACGACTCCTGGTGGCCTCCCGCCCTGGGCGCCGCACCCAAACCGACAGACCATGCACACAACCTGGGCTTCATCCTGGACTCCTCCCTCTCCATGACCAGGCAAGTCAACAACGTCTCCTCGGCGTGCTTCAACATCCTACGCATGCTACGGAAGATCTTCTGGTGGATCCCCACCGAGACCAGGAAGACCGTCACCCAGGCCCTCGTCACCAGCCGACTGGACTACGGCAACGCCCTCTACGCCGGTACCACCGCCAAGATCCAGAAGAGACTCCAGCAGATCCAGAATGCCTCAGCCAGACTCATCCTCGACATCCCACGAACCAGCCACATCACCGGACACCTGAGAGACCTTCACTGGCTCCCCGTCAACAAAAGAATCACCTTCCGCCTCCTCACCCACGCACACAAAGCCCTACACAACCAAGGCCCGAGCTACCTCAACAGCCGGATCAACATCTACGCTCCCAAACGCCACCTCCGATCAGCCAACCACGCCCTCGCCGCCGTCCCCCGCATCCGAAGAGCGACTACAGGAGGAAGGTCCTTCTCCTACCTGGCCGCCAAGACCTGGAACTCCCTCCCGACCGACCTGCGCCTGACCCAAGACCACCTCTCCTTCAGGAAGAAGCTGAAGACCTGGCTGTTCGAGCAGTAGCGGCACCCCCTCCCCCCTGTGAAGCCTTGGGGTGTGAGATACCAATAGGTTGCTATTTTTGTCGTGGTCTCCATGTTCGCAACACTGCCTGTCGAGTGCCGAGCTCTGTAATAAATGTTCGTCCATTCTTTCTGGGAGAGTGTCCTGCCAAACTCTCCACCCCATCTCAACTGTCCGGGGGATTTGTCTGTCTCTGGTGTGTGTCCGAGGAATCTATAGAGTTCTGTTGTCAATTGTGAGTCTGTGTGTTTCATCACTAACCACTTCTCAAATGGCGTAAGGGCCCTCTGTGCTCCCTCCCGAACCTATGACTGTATAAGCCAATGTTGGATTTGGTGGTTTCAGAAGCGTTCCTTCTCTGGGAGACTGTTGTGTACGGAAGTCAGTAATGGATAAGGGCCCCTCCACATCAAAGAATTGTCCTATGGACTGGCAGCCCTCTTTTGTCCATGACTCAAATGCTCCTATGTCGAGACCAGGAGTTAAGTCAGGATTGTGGACTACAGGTGTAATTGGAGACAGGAATGTTTTAAGCCCACGAGATGTGGCCATCCTATCCCAGGATGATAGTGTAGAGTGTGTGCCTTTGATATGTATAAGTTGTGGGGCCTTGCTGCCTTTGTAAGAAAGGGACTCCCCATAGGGGCTGTCTGGCTAAGTCTCTGTCCATGAACAGCCAATGCTTCTCAGATTCAGGCCGTGACCACTCTACCAGGGTTCTCAGTTGTACCACTCAGTGATAGTCTTGCAAATTTGGGATTGCTAACCCCCCTGCGGTTGGAGGCCTGTAACATAGTCCATTGTGTAATCTGGGTCGCTGGTCTTGCCAAATAAAGCACTCCAATCACGCTGCATAGAGAGTAGCAATCCTGAAGGGGGGCCAGTGGGAGGGTCTGAAATACAAATATTATCTTAGGTAAGATTGGTATTTTGATCGCCTCTATGCTGCCCAACCAAGACAGCGAGTGTGGTCTCCATCTGCATAGGCAGTCACGTATGTGTTGCAGTAGTGCCGTGTAGTTCAAAGAGGTGATGCGTTGTATGGTAGCTGCGGGTTGAAGGCCTAACTAGGGGATAGTCTCTCGAGACCATTGAAGGTGATGCATGCGTTTAAGTACCTCTATTGTGTCCGGGGTAAGGGAAAGTTGAGCACTTGTGACTTGTGAACGTTAACCTTGAATCCCGACACTTGTGCAAAGCGTTCTAACTCGGTCATGGGGGCAGGCAAGGAATCCCTAGGCTTTTCCAAGTGGCGACTACGTTGTCCGAGTATAAACTAAACTTATGTTCCCCTCCCCCCGAACGTCACCCCAGATATCAAAGAATCATCACACACTCTTTGGTCAATGGGCTCCATATAGAGGGCGAACAGGAGTGGTGAGAGTGGGCAACCTTGCTTTGTTCCTTGCTGAATAGGAAAGGGGTGCGAGGTGAGGCCATTCACCCGGACAGAGGCAGTAGTGTTGGTAAAACTACTGAGCACCCAATTTATAAATCTCTCCGCCAGGCCAAAGTGGCCCATGGTTGCTGTAAAATAGGGCCAATGCACCCTGTCAAACGCCTTCTTGGCGTCTATAGAAAAAATCATGCATTCGACATCAAAACGCTCAGCTTTGTCTATAATGTGTAGTAGGCGTTTGGTGTTGTCGGAGCACTGGCAGCTTGGCACAAAGCCCGATTGATCTGGGTCTATCAACCCCGGAAGTCAAGGGGAGAGGCGCTGCGCTAGGATCCCCGTGAATAGTTTAAGGTCCAGGTTGAGAAGAGAGATAGGACGATAGGACGTGCAGTGCCGCTTGCCCTTTCCCGTTTGGGTATCACTGTAACTAGTTCCTCCAACATCATAGACAGAATGGGGGAAGAGAGCCCAATTGAATTGTACACCCTCACCAATATCGGGGCCAATGTGGCGCAGAAGGTTTTATAAAAAAGGGATGAAAACCCATCCAGGCCTGGAGATTTAAGCAGTTTTTGTCTGGAAATAGCCGAGTTTACCTCTTCTAGCTTGATCGGGGATTCAAGATCCACGATCTGGTTAGGTGTTAGTTTGGTGGTTTTCACGCTGTGCAAATATTGGGCGGGGCCATCGTCGGGGAGTTTCTGTGCCTCGTATAGGGACGCGTAGTATTGCCGAAATGTTTCTGCGATGTCCTGGTCAGTAGTCTGCTCTTGCCCAGAGTGATGCGTAACCGTGGGTATATATGTCTGCCCTATCAATGTCCAGGCCTGCCAATTGGGTTCGCACCGCCTTGAGCTGCATCAAGACCCTGGGAGTGCCTGTTCTTTGGTGTACATGCTCTAACTCTTTCACCTCGCAGGAGAGTTGCTCCCTCTTTTCCTGACGGGTTCTGTTGTCGAATGCAGTGATAGCTGTAAACTGTCCCCTGACTACTGCCTTCAGGGTATCCCAAAGCATGGCAAAGGGGGTATCTGGTGTGTCATTCACGTCTAGGTAATCCACCATTGCTTTAGTAATCCACTGTACTACTGTGGGGCATTGGAGCAACATCTCTTTGAACTGCCATAATCGGCGAGCAGGTTGAGGGCCAGTAAAGGCCAATGACATACACACTGCCGAGTGATCTGACAAGGTGCAAGGGAGTATCTCGACCTGTTGTGCCTGCTGAGACAGTCTGTTGGTAGTCAGTAGGTAATCATTCCTAGTGTAGGTCTAATGAGGATGCAAGTAGAATGCGTACTCTCTATCCGTCGGGTGGTGGGATCTCTATATGTCCGTCAGCCCTGCCTCAGTCAGAAGCCACTTCCCCTTTATGGTGAGCGTCCCAGTCTGTCAGTGTCGCTGGCTTGATCTGTCCATGTCATTATCAAAAGCTAAGTTGAGATCCCCCCCCATGACCCATGATCTGTCAGGGCATTTGGATAGTTCCAGCACCACCTAGTAAAGGAACCCCTCCTGTCCCTCGTTCGGGGCATAGACTAGGACGAAGGTGAAAGTGTGTGGGCCTAGTGTGAATATGTGCGCCAGCAGTTGACCCTTAATTTCAGCCCGTTTAAGGCCAACTCTGTGTTAAAAATTAGAGGAGACCAAGATGGGCACTCCAGCCGTCTTGGTAGTGTGAGACGAGAAAAGTTGTTGGGGGAACGCCTTGGCTCGTGATCTATAAGTATCCTTTGACAGAAGAGGTGTCTCCTGGAGAAGACAGATATGTGCGTCCGTGTTTTCAAGAAGCGAAAGGATGGCCCTTCTTTTAACCAGATTGTTAAGGCCTTTCACATTAAATGTGATAATCTTAAAGGCTGCAGTCATGTGAACGGTGTCTTTAGATTGTTATGCATATCTGGAAGTGTGTAGAGACCGTGAGGGTCGGCCTCATTTGTGAGTTGGCAGATGTTGTGTGACAGAGATCTGGCCCTGGAAGAGCCCATTCGAGCTTTAAGTTGTATGTGCGGAGGGAGACCAAAGAACCCCAAAACATTATAAACAAAAACTAACAAACTGGCAAACAGTATAATAGTCCTGGGTGAAAGACTCAATGGATAGGCGTGAAATGCCAGCCGGACCCATTCCATCTCCCCGTCCCACCCGGTCCCGGCAAATGAAAAGGAACGGGAAGTCCATAATACAGGTTTGCGATACATCTGGCCCAACCCGGCTGGCAAGATCAGGCAGCGTTCAATCTGCGTTGGCGGAGTCTACTTTCAGTGACGCAATGACCGCCTTTCTTTCTTTGGCAATAGTCTCTGGGTCCGGCCGAAGGCAGTGCGGTGACCGGCCAACCTTCCGCCATCCCTCTGCTCTCAGGGACCTTCTCTTGGTTGCTACCTGCGTAGAAGCATTCAAAATGTCATCCAATAGGTTCAGCAGCCGTTTGGCCTCCTGCAGTGAGCGGATTTGCTGTACTTTACTTTCCCATTTAAAAATTAAGTGGAAGGGATGGCTCAAAGAGTAGGGGAAGTCATTGGAGCGCAGGTGAGCAGTGACTGGTCTAAACTCCCTCCTCTTTTGCAATGTGGAGGCCGCCACTCTTGATACAAGAGGAGTTGGGAGATCTGGAACTCGATAGGATGTTTGTCTCGGGCCTCTCGGAGGAACCGTTCTTTAAGTTGAAAGTCGTGGACACACATGAGGATGTCCGGCAGGGGAGCCGTCGCCGCTCTCCTTGGGCCCACTCTGTGTGTTCTGTCCAATTTGATCCTCTGTTCCGGTGAGGATCCCAGTATAGAGCGAAAGAGTTCCTCCACGTAGGCTTCGATATCTGGCCCCTCCGCCCCCTTGGGAACCGCTCAAATTCGTATGTTATTACATCGGGAGCGATTTCCGAGGTCCTTCGCATGTGCCTGGACATCCAGATGCTGGTCTTGGAGACGGAGGACTTCTTGTTGGAGCTGATCTATCTCCTCATCCCTTGTAGAACTTTGTATCTCCAATGTGTCACCCTGTCACCGATTGAATCTAGATCCCTCTGAACCTCATGGATCTCCTGGGCCAGCTCCTGCTTCATAAAGCAGAGATCGCCTTTCAGGGAGGCGAACACAGTCTCAAGAAAAGCGCGTATGACTGGGGCCTCTGTGTCCTCCATCTCTGGGCCCGTGGGACCTCTGGACGGGAAATGGGTTGCGTCTGTGCCGCTAATAATGGACTTAATGAGGAGGTCCTTAACAGAGCGTTCCTTCTTGCCTTTATGTGATGCCATTTCCAGCTAAGCAGTGTCTACCCCTTATTCAGCTTAAGCACATCTGTGTCAGGCACTTTCTCAGGGCCCACCAATCCTGGGTGTTGAGCACTCCGTCCTGCTCCTCTGCTGTAATTGTTAGTCTCCTGGGCTCTTGTACCTGATTTCTGCTGCCCGTGAGCAGCCCGGGTTCAGCAACCTATTACACCAAGATGGTCGATCAAACCGCCAGGGCCAGCGCAGCAGGCGTTTCGTCCTTCGGCTCCCACCCAGGCCTTCCTCAAACCCCGGGCTCGTGGCCACCCCCACTTGGTCAGCCCTGTAGATAGCATGGCCCAATCGGCCCACGGTGCGGCTCGGCTGCAATTCTGGGGAGAGGGAGCTGTTCCTTAGTCAGCCTTGCGACTTGGATCTGGGTCCATAGATGGGAGAAGGAGCATACGTCACTCTGCTTTGATCTTTAGGTGTGAAGCTATAGACTCAGTCGTGGTGGCTTAGCAATTACTCTCTTGCTGTAGGTAATCAGAGGGTTCCCGCAACGGCCAAATGCTTCCTCCTCCCCTTCCCCCGACGGCACCAACCTTCCACCTCGGGGATCACCCTGGGGTGCTTCCCCCGGCCCCGCGCTGCACGCTGTCTTGGTCTAGGCCTTCCACGTTACCCAGGCCAGACTCCGCTGCACCGTCAGCTGAACAGCCCAGGGGAACCAGCCTCGTGCTCACTCAAATCCAGGCAAAATAGGCGAGGGAAAGGGGGGGCCCAAGCAGGAGGGTTTGCGCTCCAATCGGGCGGCAGCTGGGTCAGCGCCCACGGCTATGAGCCTCGGCCCACTGCAGCTCCACAGATCCCCAGGTCCCCGCTGCGGAGTCGGGGCTCTTCGGAACAGGAATGATCACTGGGGCACAATCTGGGGGAATGCCACTCACCTCCCCCGGAGTCTTAGTATGGCCGTCCGGTCTCCTCACAGACAATGAGGCTCTCAGCAGTGCAAAACGCCCGCTCTCCAGATCAGGAGCACGTCAGCACCCCTCTACACCCAGGCCGCATGTCGTCTCTGCCTCGCAGCGCCTCGCTAGTGGCTCTGATGCATTCGCCACAGGGAAAGTGCGAAATCCGCCCGGTCCGAGTTGTGCAGCCCCGGCACCAATCCGCAGCCTGTGTCCCCTTTCCGAGTCATCTTGGTCTGCCCGGGCTGCCTGTGCTCAACCAGACCGATGTCAGGGAGACCCACATGCTGCCAAGCAGCCCACACAATGGTGCCGCAGGGCCGGGCTCTACCTCTCCTGGTTTCCCCGGAGCTAATGCGGCACCTCCGCCGCTTGTCTCCACCGGATCTGGCTTCAGGGTATCATCAAAAGGGGAGGGGGGGTGATGCTTCTACACCCTTCCCGGTTCACTACTCGGAGCTGTGTCAATAGGGACCAGGCAGTAGGACGGAGCGACAAGCAGGCACATCCTACTCAGCCGCCATCTTGGCCAGGCCCCCAAATGAATCCAATTTAGATGGTAAAATACTTTCTCCAAGTAGATGGATGTCAACATGGGCACCCAGGGATAGTTTGGTAAATGAAATAATTGCTGTATGTTAGGAGGTGTGCCTTAGTTTGACATGAAACTGGATTAGCCCCCATGTATCAAATTTGGCTGGGCATGTTTCAGGCTATTTGCGTGTGCTTTCCTGAGTATTTTGCAATCCAAATTGGGCATTGATTCCTTATGATTATGAGAGATTGGGCTGTTGGTTGATTGGGGTTTGATCCCTGGACAAGCAACAGCCACAAACCCTGGCAGGATGAACTACAAAAAGTCACTAAATTAACCTGTGCTTAACCCTGGGTAGCTTGTCACAAATAAGGCAGTCAGGCTTAACTTAGAGGCATTGTGTAAAGTATTTATGAAGCACACAGAACGTAATAAAGTGAAAACACAACTGTAGGGAACTTTTGCACCAATTTAGTAAACTTCAATAAATGATTTGACAAAACAAAAATACAATCAGTAGTACTGGTGTTATGAGTTTTGAAAGTTTTTAGTAAAAACTAGTGCCTAAAAGATCAAGGCACCTACCACGAAATATAGTCGCACAAGATCGGGTCAAAGTTTTAAAATCTTCCAGACACAGTCTGACTCCTGGGGAAATTCATAGGTAAGGAATCTGCAGCTAGATATTGTCTCTTCCAGTTAAGAGATTCCAAAAGTAAGTACCGTGCTCTTTAATGGTAAAGTAGGATTTTAAATTACAGTTTTGAAAATGCCACTTTTAGAAAGTTGGCAGTTTCCTGGTCATATACTTCGATGCTTGAAGCCTTCCCTGGGTCACAACTGGGTGTAACTGACAGTTAGACTTTGTGATTTTTTTCCCCAAACAGTCACACAACAGGGGGATTAGATGTGCCTGAATAGGCCATCTGCTGACAGGATGGAACCGCATGGAGAGTTGGATTGCCAGCGGGAGACTGCAAATTATTCAAGATTGTAGAATATGAACAGACGATTTTGCGGCGACAGGAGTTATTAGCCCTGCGCGCATTGAATTTGACCCTACAGGCTTTTGCCCAATAGATTTTTCTATTCAGAACCATCTTCTCGCCATGGATATATGACTGCTTTAGAATTAGACTTCTTGGATTGCTGCGGATTTGATGTTGTTCCAGGAGATATATCCTTATATACCCTAGTCCTGATGAGGCCCACAAGCAAGTTGGGCTGAAACGCGTCGGCTACTGTTTAATATTAAGAGCCCCGGAAGAATTTAAATTTTTGTTGAATCGAGTTCTACATAGTACTAATATATTGCGATAGGGGTGTAATTGTTTCTACCCCCCAGTACTATTCCATGGGGCTTCTTTAAACAATGGAATGTTCATGATAATAGTGGTTACATCCATTATTTTTTGTAGGGGAATAAAGAATGGATTTAATGTCCTTTGTTTTGTATGTTTTTGGTTTTTCCCTTCTTCGAAATGAATATTTGAAATTGTATTTGATATGTTGATAAAAAGAGATTTATCAAGTGAAACTGTGTCCAAACAATGATATGACTAATAGATGATTTATTTCAATATATAAGTAACTTGTTGTGAAGGAGTAATTTGTGGTATCCTTCATATTATGAGAGAAATATCATTTTGATCTGTTCCTTCGCATCACTCTGTTTTCTGTGATTATTGCTTTACCCAGATGCGTTTGGAATATTGGGTGCCCCCTTATTATACATTAGGATTGAGCGGCAGAGCACGCGGGAAACTTAAGGATTTCAAAACCAAAAATTCTAACTATTGCCTGCACAAATTGCTGTGGATCTCCTCCCATTATTACAAATAGATGACACATCCTCTGTAGGAGGCAATGGTGCTCTTTGTAGCACAGATGACTTGTGATCCGCTTGCCTCCCCAGCAGCATTATGGGCACAGTAGTCGTAAGCGCCCTCAGGAACACAAAAAGAGTCACACACTGCAGTAGGTGAGGGCGCTCTTTGTATTACAGATGACTTATCACCCGCCTCGTTCCCCAGCAGGATTATCGGTGCTGTAGTCCCAAACTCCCTCAGCAACACACAATACATCAGTGAAGTATAATATGAGTCCTGTGGAATTACAAGCACGGGATCCACATCTGGACATACCCTTCACATCAGAGTGCTGACTACAGTAAACTACACAGTGATGGAAGGATTGCTTGAATTAATCTGAGCCTGTGGTGATAATTGGTGCCACAATTCCAATATAGGTTAGTTACCCAATGTGCCATGCTAAATAGTTAGGGTCAAATCATGGGTGATAAAGCCTTCAAGTGGTGATTGGCCTTTTGAAATAATTATGAAAACATATTTAACCCCCCTTGGCCAATCAACCTAATCCTTGAAACAAGCATGCTTTGCACAAATACAAAACATTAGTCTTAAACTTTATGAATTATGCAGCTTTAAATAAGCAGAATGAAATAAATTAATTCCTTGCCCATTAATGATTGTTATGCGCCTAATAGTGCTTTGTGACTCTCCTTGAAATAATATTGTTTTGATAAAATAACCTGAACCTGGTCAGCCAAAATGCATGAATCAGTAACGTACGTTTGGCACGTTCCTTTGATGTTCATTGATAACTTGTGGAATACATCTGTGTAACCATTGTTACTATTAGGGAAGTGTTAGAAGTTGGGGTGGGGGATAAATTCCTCTGAGCCAGCGGAGTTGGCTGAGTTTTGGCGGAGTTCCGGCTATACTCCATCAACTACCATGTGGCAGACTTTCTTCTTGCGCTTGGCTCACCAACGGTAAGTTGGCGAGCGAGAATTGGCGTCCCTTAGTGCAATTTTCAGGTGCTAAGAGGTCATCCAGTGAGATTTTCTCAATGTGGGCGGCTGCAACTCTTTGCAGCGAGAAAGCTGCCGCTCAAGTAGCAAATCTACTCGAGCGGCAGCAAAGAAGCAGCGCCCTCTGGTGTGCTGGGTGGTGCCATTCGTGCCGATTTAGCAGTGTGGAACAAGCTTCCAGCATTAAAAATCAGTACAAGCAACGCAACATGCCGATTTCTGCCTGTTAGCGGAATTCTGCAGAATCTCGCTGAGTTTTTCTATACCTTCACAGATTTCAGCAGAGTGAAACTCAACAAGTGCCACCCACCCCTAAGTTGAAGCTCTTCAAAGGCAATAAAAGTGCACCTTCTCGAGACTAAGGCGTTTCAGACAGATAAGAACTACCACACTCCTAGGTTATGGGGATTCATGCACCAGCATTGTGTTTTTCTGCCCATTTTCTAGAGGATGACTTGTTAGATACATGACTTGATAATGCTGCATAGATTCTAAGAGTGAAGTGTCACAGTCCTATTAGATAGCTGTGCAGAGGAAGAGACCAGGAGATCTGAAGATACCAATATTTTTTACTTGAATACGACTTGTAGGATATGGAGCGCTGTCACAAAACTGGCTGAGGGGAACATAATTAAACACAAATTTAGATAAAGAAGCTGAAGGGAAAGATGACAGGACACACATTGAGGTTGATGTCTAATACAATCAAGCCTACTTAAACAACGAATGCTATGCACAAAGTTTGGAGTATCTTCTTTTTTGCCATTTTTAAGGATTGTAAATTACTGGTGCTAACATTATCCAATGTATTGGCCTTGGACAGTCTGGATTGGTCCTTCTGGGATTCATATCACACTAGCTTTCAGCAGTAATGTCCTTACATACTAGTCAGATTTACATTTATATATTTGTGCATACCATGATATAGGGTCCATAAATCACTAAAACATGGAGGTTTTTTAGAATTTTGAATAAAAACAAATGTTCTGCTTTCCATAAAAGATGCAGGGGGATTTTTATTAATTTTTCAGGCAACAGAGGATAGCATGCTGTGTTGCATGAAAGGGAGACAACGGAAAGGCACCGTATCTACTAAGATAATTGCACATTTCCGCTGTCTAGGAGCATTGGCACACTGTGCTGTGCCAATCGCCAACACAGGCACACTTGCACCATGGTGCAAGGGAGCCTGCGTTACAGTCAGGATTGTTTTTGTGCATAAAGGGATACCTTCTTGCCCAAAACCAACCCTTAAAGGCATTTTCCTTTTTCTACATGTGCTGCAAAACACAGCACACATAGAACAATTAAGTAACGAAGCGAAATAAAGATATTTCTCCTCGTTATGCCCGTTTCAGGCAGGCATAGCATTTTGGCGCAATCCCAGGTTTATTCACCTTAGCAATTGTGGGATTGTGTTAAAATCCATGTGTGGGTGCATGGAAATGCCCATGCTCTACCCATGGAATGCAATCGTGCTGTGCGGGGGTCCTCTGAACTTACTAAACCACGCAAAGCCATACAAAGTGGCTCTGTGTGGCTAAGTAAATCTCTGAAATAATTTCGCGTCAGGCTGCCCCACAGTTTAGTGGTGCACTTTGGTGTGGAAGATTGGCTTAGTTAAAAGTTTTTATTAGAAAAAGACATTGTATTTAACAAATTTGTAAGGGAGAGCCTACCTTAACCAAGAGACATTCAAAGGGAGGGAGCAATTAGGAATGGTATTTCTCACAGGTATATTAAATTTAAAGAGGCACAAGTTAAAACCTATAAATAGTTCACTAATTCATTATTGTTTTCCCCCTCAGCTGCTAAATCCTCTGATATTATCAATCCATCAGCGGCGTCAGATGTTGTGGAGAAGGATAAAAGGCTGTCACCGGCTTGGGCCTGTTCAATTCAGAAACAAAGCATCATGAGGTAATTTCTGTTGTTTACATAGCTCCATGGTACCACATTATCACATTGAGAATAAATAGTTTGCAAGAGAATTAATGTCCAGTGGGTACAGTTTGCTGTGGATAATCTATTGATTACGCCTTCACCCAGTCCTTCTTGTCACAGTCCTTAGCACATGCGGCTGCCCGCTTCCCTGAGATAGTTTGTGACAATCGAATTTACAAAATCTTTCTTTCTTCTTTATAAAAACTTCTCATGGCACAAATGCTCCTCCCTCCTTTCCCTTATTCTGCTTTGTTCTGTCTCCTCACGGATGGAGGTAAGATTGTATGGTATTAATGAACATACACTATGAATTGATCTTTCACTCCAGGGAGTGTTGTGTACGGTGCACAGTGGACCCTCTGGCTACCTGTCCATGTGCTGGGCTGGGTTAGGGGCATTGTTGATGAAATTATTTGAGAGCCCTTGCTCTGCCCTTTGGAGTGGGGCATAGTATTGGTATATTAGTGTGTTTAGTAAATTCATTTTGGCTGGCACCATGAGGTAAATATTCTGTAGTATCCAGACCTCACAAGAACAGATCTGGTTGTGATAGAAACCCCCTGCAACAGGAAGCTGATGCTCTAGCTCAACAACAATGGAGCAAAGAAAATGCTCACAGAAATACCGCCGCGCAGAGGGGGGGATGGGCAGAGGTCATATCCCTCACCAGAAATGATTTACAGGCCATGATTCGTGATGCCGTTTCAGGTGACCTAAATGAGCCAGCAACAAAAAAGAGCTTAAGGACAGTGCAAATGCAGATGAACAGGAATCAATCCTGAAGGTCATATTGGAGAAGTTTTGGGATCTGAAAAGCCTTCTCTACCATTAGAAGAGGGGTTTTATGGCCGGTATTAGTTTCAAGACTCTGACAGCCTTCCCTTTCATGATGTATTGACAAACATTTCACTAAAAGAATCTCAAGATAGAGAAGTCCAAAAAATCCGGCTTTCTTAACTACAGAACTTAAATCCTCAAATACCCAAAGTAAAAAAAAAAAAGTTTTTGTAGAGCATGGAATCTACTTCTTCTCCGGCCTCCGAAGAATCATTGCTGTCAGACCCCTGTGATAAAACGTCGGAAAGTCCTTTAAAATGTTCCTATGCTGCCTCAAAATTTGTTTTTAGAAACGTACTAATGTGGCCTATGTGTCTTTAAAAATCTTTATAACTTTGTGTCACTATTTAATAATGTGATGGGTCTATAAGAACCCAGGTTCAGAGGATCCTTCTCCTTTTTAAAAAAAATAATGATATTGGCGGCCCCCCAAGATGCTGGTGGTGCTGCCCCATTCCTAACTTCTTTGAATAGCCCCAGTACCTCGGGCACCAACTCGCAAAAAGAAATCTTGTAGAATTCTAGTGGTAAGCAATCCGTACCAGTGACCTTGCCTGATAGAAGGTCTTGTACAGCTAAATAAAGCTACTCTTGCGAAATTTCTATACCCAAGGAAAGAGCTTCCTCCTGAGATATTTTTATTTTCGGTAAGAATTCATTTTCATATGACCGCTCTGTTTCCTCTAATATATCAGCAGCAGTTTATAACTCCTGGTAATACTTTTTAAAGGCTCCCCTAATTTCTATAGGGTCCGTGACTATGTCTCCCTGAAGCTTCCTGATCCGTTTAATATGACCCATAGCTATTTGTTGCCTCACCTTAATTGCTAGTATTCGACCAACTGTCTCACTATACTCATAACATCGTTGCTTTTTCGCCAGATACTTCCCAGCTGTTTTATCCAAATAAAAATCATTCAGTGAAGCTTTGGTCACCATTATCAAATCATTGACCTTTGTGTGATCTCCACCTTTGTTAACGGTCTCAATCAGTTTCTTCTCTAAAAAAGCAATTTTCTGATAATAACTTTTAACTTGTTCTGAGCTCTTTCTCTGCTTAATCAAACTGTATCGCAATGTCTCCCCTCTCACAGAGGCTTTAAAGGTATCCCAGATTATTCCCGGGGCTGCACTATCTTTATTGAAATAAAAAAACACACCAATCCATTGTTTCATATGACTCACATAATCGTGGTCAGTGAGTAATGCTCTCTCAAAAGTCCACTTATTCTGTCCTACTATCGCTCCTGACACGGGAAATTCAAAAACCAAAGGATTGTGATCCGACATTATCCTTGGAAATATATCAATCCTAGCATCCTTCATGAGAGAGGGAGACACCAAAAAATAGTCTAGTCTAGCAAATTTAAGGTGGGGCGCAGAGAAGTAAGTATATTCAAACTCTAAATTTCTCAAACTAGGCCACACATCCACTAAGCAAATGTCCTTAATCACATTTTTGAGTGCATTAGATGATTGAGGTTTACGATTCCTATTTACTCCCACTGCTTGATTGATCATATATTTTGTTCCATTAATGTTAAGATCACCACAGATTATATAAGGTTCAGGCCAGGACGGAAGCTCTAAAGCTAGAAAATTTAACATCGAAGGGTCATCTAAAACAGGGGCATAGATTGAGCACAGAGTAAACAAACCAGTTCCACTTCTAACTTCGATAATTATCCATCTGCCGTGTTTATCCACATTTTTTCTCACTCCTGTAATATTTTTATTTTTTAACAAACTTGCCACCCCTTTAGTCCTAACATCTTGTGTTGTATGAGCCATTAGCTTGAAGCCCAACAAATCTAATATTTTATAATCATTACAAGCTATATGAGTCTCTTGGAGACAGATCAAGTCTGCATGTAAAACTTTAAGGTCTTCTTGAATTCTTCTTCTCTTGGCTGCAGATATTTACAGTTGCAATATGCAGTTTAGCCATGATCATTAACACACAACCCCCTCAAAATGATCCTACAGTTCATATACAGATTATTAATCTCAATCAAAAGTGTCTGTATAAAATCATCATGAAAATTATTATATATCTTTTCCCCCCTTGCCCACTTAGTGCCTTTCAATTTGTTTTCCAAATTACTTTCAAATAACACAAGCATACAAAAAAAATACAACAATTTTTTTATCTGTGGTTTGCTTTCAGCCCCAGAGGAAAAACCCAGTGCCTCCCACCCACCCTTACTCCCCCTCCCTTGAGCCTTACAACCCTCCCCCCACCCCCTCCATATCAGAGCAGCCAGACCACACCGGTCTGTATGATAGGGCGAACGTTGAACGCCATGGAGCCTCCAACACCCCACTTTGTTTTATCTCTTTTTACCTCCCTTTTTTTTCCCCTTTCATTTAGCCAAACATACTACTCCCTATGCTACTCAGAGTCAACTACTATTTATAGAGAGAGATTAAATAAAAATATTCCTCCTAAGTCTTTCTCTTCTCCCCCTGAGCTTGTACCAAGTACTCTTTAGCCTGAATTTCAGACATAAAAAATCTAACAGCCCCTTTAACAATCGTTTTTAACCTTGCTGGGCCCAGCAAGAAAGCTTCAAACCCAGAATCTTGAAATGGCTTGATTAACTGCCTTAAGCGCCATCTGCGCTCCACAGTTATGTGGCAGAAATCAGGACGTACGAAAAAGGAGACCCCTTTAAACTGTCGTCTAGTATCCGGACGGGCTTTCTCAAAGATGGCCTGTCTCAAAGAGAAATTACCAAAAAATACCAAGATTGCCCTCGGTTGACCTGTATCTCTATTAGGCATGTTATGGCGAACAAAAGGGAACCTATGAACTCTCTGGATCTCATGATCCCAATCCCAGCCGATGAGCTCTGGGAAGGACTCCTTAAAGAGACCTAACATAAACCCCCGAATATCTTCCCCCTCCATGCCTTCCTTAATCCCCAGGACTCGAAGATTATTTCTACGCTGGAGATTTTCTAAGTCCTCCAATTTCCACATTACATCAGACAGTTGAGTTTCATGGGTCTTTGTTTGCTCTCTCACAGCCGCCAGATCTTTTCAACAGCGACAGTTCTTAATTCCATAGAATCCAGCCTTTCACAAATTTCACCACATGTACGTCCTACTTTTCGGATAGCCCCTTCCAGTTTTTTTGTGCCCTGTCTTGTCTTTTTCCCATCTGCTCTAGTCTCTGCCTGATGATCTTTGATAGTCTCCAAAATGAGGCTTGCTATAGATTTATCCATTGTTGTTATAGGTTCCCCTAGCTCTTCAGAAGACGGAGGGATGCCACCCAAGCTTGAAGCTTGTTCAAGAGGGCCGATTATACCAGTGTCTGAGTAATCCCATTTTAGGCCAGAAGCACCATTCTTTTTCTTTCTTTGAGTCTCCTTAGGGCCCTTAGCCCCTTTTGTAGACCTCCGTAAGTTTTTATGGCGTCTCCGGGTTGTTTCGGGCGCTTCAACTGTACTAGACCCTGAAGTAGTGTCGATATGATCTGAATCACTGAATGCTACCTCTGATTCAGAGGTCCCTGATCGTGAATCCTCCGTCAGAGAATAAAATGTATCCGGGACATCTGAAGTAGCCTCAGAAATAGCATCCATTACAGTTGGCTTGTCAGACATGGTACCACTGCCCAGGTCCTCGTGTGAAATGCCTCCATCCCTGTAACCTAGAGCATGGGGGTCTTTTACCACAACAGGTGAAGGTGCCTGTATTAAAGCTGGAATATTAGGTCCCACATCCTGAGTCTCCGGCCACTGGTCGCAGGGTATATCTTTTCTAAGATAATTAGCGGCTAGTGACTCTTGTGACCCTGCCGCAGCAGAAGAGTGATCAATACCCAATGTGCAGTTATCTGGGTTCAGATTAGGTGGCAAATTGAGCAAGTTTGAATCTGTGATTATCGCTCCATCCTGGGTTTTGAAAAATGCTGTAATAGCTGGCTGAGGTGTTGTTGGACCATTATTTATAATATTACTTTCCTGTGTCCCCTTTCCCTCTTCTGCAACCATTGGTATGCCACCTTTTGTGCCTGCAGTTTGATATCTATCATGAGGCGCCCTCCGCTTAGCCCCCAAGTCTTGTTTATTAGTAATTCGGTTCTCCAGGGGCTTACCTACTGGTGTTTCCATGTTTGCAGGGGACATCAAAGCCGGATGAATCCCAGCAGACATTTTTTGCTCACGCGGTTGCCGCATCGATTTTGGTGACATTATACGAAAGTTTATAACTAAAAGCCAGCTTTGGAAAGCTCTCTGTGCTTTCTTGATAATTTCGCCACTTGCCGCCAGCAGGAGCTCAGCCCAACCTCTAGCGGAGCATCGCAGGGATCCCGCCGCCTGTATGGGCGTGTCCTCTGCCGCTCCGCGTCTCGCTATCCTCGTCTACGTCTCCGAGCAGCAGCCGGCCCCCGGAGGCTCCACAACTGGGATGGAAACTGCGGCGCCACCAGCAGTCCTGCCCGAGGTCAGCAGCATCGGGTAAGTTCACCTAGTCCATAGGGAGGCTCTCCATTTCTCCGCCACTGTGGGAGGGCAAGGCAGGGGCTCCGCAGCTAAGTTCTACGCCGCCGCCATCTTGCTCTCTCGAAAGAGCTAAACAAGTCTTACTAAATTAAATGAACCATGTTCTGGAAAAGCCAACACTTCGTCCTTTTCAGTATACTTGACCCAATTGTCTAACCAAATACAGGTGTGATATCCATATTTCGCAACCATAAAGGATGCGGGGGTTTTCGGTGGAGAAAGTAACTGTCCTTACCTAGTTACAATCAGTTTGTCCTTCTTAAACCACTTTTTAATTCTACCAAACCAGGACTTTTTCTCCTTTTCTGGTGGATCGTAATACATTTTCCTGTCTTCCGTATATCGCTAGTCTCTCCTTACAACTGTACCGCTATTCTGTCCAATCGTAGCGCGACTCACACTAACGCACCAATGCGGAGCGTCTATGTCACTTTTGCAATTCTCCAATCCCAGTGCGACTCACACTAACGCACCAATACGGAGCGTCTACGTCACCCTGTGCTTCTCCACTCCTAGCGCGGCGCACACTAACACACCAATCCGCAGCTCCTGCTCCTGTCTACCCCTCCTTCACAAAATCCACTCAGTAAGTTTTGCTTCGAATTTACAATTCTGTTAGTAACAACATAAAAACACCACCATTGTCCGCTTCACAAACCAAGGAATAGCAATAGACCTTTCTCACGAGAATTCCGTCTTTCCCAAGAGCAGCGCTTACCTCTGCCCTACTACGGAATCGTTACTTCCGTTGATAAAGTAGCACATCTCTCTACCTTACCCTTCTAACAAGCATTAGCTAACCGTTTCTCCAGAATTAAGACACATAGTTGGAGACCCAATGCTCCTGAGAAATAAAACTAGTTTCACAATTAACCCGAATGCCCTCACATTCACGCACTTTCACACGAGAAAATGTAGTACATTCACACAGAATCCTGTCTTTCCCGAGAACAGCGAACAGTCTGTCCTACTACAGAATTATGTTTTGTTGTAACGCTTTTCGCCCTAAGTGGGATGGGTATTCCCAGACGTGGGACCCATGCTCACTACGCCACTGGAGTCAAGCTATCCTGGCTGATGACGGCTGATAGCCAGAAACCGGTCCTAGGATGCTTGATTCCGGTCCAGGGAAGACATGGCTTGGCAGTTCGGGCTGGACTGTTCCCATGAGGCACAGGGTCAAGACTGATTTGCATATGGCCATGTCTAAACTGGGGTGGCGTAGTGGGCAAAAGAACGATGGATTTAACCCAGATCTCTTGACTGGGGGAGAATGTCTGCATTGTCAGCATTTCGTCCATCATTTGTTTGTTGTAACGCTACTACAGAATTATGACATACGTTAAAGTAGCACTTCCCTCTACTTTATCCTTCTAGCAAGCTCAGAGAAAACCTGCTACCTTTCCAGTGATAAGCGTTATCGGAATGCCATTTGGACTCCTGGTACCGAAGACCAAAATTTCACAGGTGAATTTTGTTATCATACACACTTCTCTCACACAGAAAATGTCTCTAATGGCAAAACACGACGATGTCACCGAATCGAACCCAGACAATGCGTTGTGCAACTTCAATCGTTACACGTTTCTCCCTGTGTACCTACAGGGCAACAACAATTCCGTCTTTCCCAAGAGCAGCGCTTACCTCTGCACTACTACGGAACCGTTACAAACTTCCGACTTCCTACATACCAGAAGCCGTGCAAACAACATAAAACTCAACGCGACTCAACATAGTGTTAATACATGAACCAATATCAATAACCAATAATCAATAAGCAATTTACAAGCAATGATCACCAAACCAAAACAATAACAACCATCATTCTGCTACCAGAAAAACTGCTGCAGCGTGGAAAGTCAAATTCCCCCTTCGTCACAGACCAAACATTGCAATAACACACTCACTCAAATACATTCATTGGTGGGGACCATAACACCAATACTCACACTAACTTAAGCTGTTTCTCTAGAAGGAAAAGTTTCCAAACGCTGACATGAAAGGAATATCTTTTTACCTAAAACCCTAATGCGCATTGAATACTTTTATTAACTTTTAACCTCGTGATATTCCCCTCATTTGGTGATGAATCAGTTAGTTGTTTTTATGTTTTAGTGATTCAATTCATTTATCTATACTCTTCTCTTATTCTAGTTTCTTCAAATAATCGACACAACACGTTTATCAATTAATCAAAACATCGTTTATCTAATTAAATTGCAAATTGTTAGAAAATCATCGTCCAAACTGCAGAACATCATATTTACCTAGATTGGCTATTAGTCGTCCTCTAAGTCAGTCAAGTCGTGGAAAATCTTTAAATTCATAAAAGTCAGGCCGCAATTCAGTCTCTCAAAGATACAGGATAACAGCTGTCCAGCAGTGTCACCGTCATCTCCGTCAGCATAACGTCAGGAAATTCGCAGCAAGACAAATCGAACGACAAGAGCCCCTTAGTAAGCAAGCCAGCAAGCCCCGAACTCACTATTCTAACGTCTTTTTATAATGATTTTAATGTCAAAATGTATCAAGATTCAGTTTTAGACAGTCCTCATTGGTGGATTTGGGGTCACTCGGTAAAGTTCTCACATAGTCCGTAAGATTAAGTCATCGCTCTTGCTGGTTCCGGTTTTAAAGACAGTCCATTGTTGTGGACCTGGCAACTCTCCCAGTATGACCTTGATGGGTACATCTTCTCCTGGGGACAGGACCAGGCCATTGTTGCTGGCGGTGACGCATGCGCACTTCACCCAAAACCTCGTGAGACAGCAGCAGTCACGTCGTACGTCTCAGTCAGCCATCTTTATGAAGGCCCAAATGATCAACTTAAGCAAAACAAACACAAAAACGTAATTAAACATTGAAATGGCTAAATAAATGTTAAACCCTCACTAATTCCCCTATGTGTAAGTAATTATCTAGCATAATAGCAACATTCAAAGCGTTTATATTCACCCAGTGATGTCATCTGGTGCAACTTACAATTACATCACAAAAGCAACCTATATCATGCAATATTCTAATTTTCTACCATTATTATGGGTACATATATTAATATACAATTAGTTTAGCCATGCAAAATGCAAATCCCACGTGTAATTCTTTTGTTAATTTAATTGGTGAGTTTTCACTTCAAACGAATTAATAATATTACTATTAGTTGATTATTCAGATTAATATAAACATGCAGAATGGGGGGGGTATACAAAATGTTGTACTACCCGCTCCAGCAATCCCCTCTTTGGTGATTATATCACCACACCAACAAAATTTTGTATCCCTTTTACGGAATATCAAAGTGATTTCTTGTTTTTATTCATATTTCAGTTTCCCCTGTTTCTTCTCTTTTTGCTGATTTATACATGCTCTCCTTGATTTCCTCCGACTCTATTTCTTCAAATTCTCTTTCTTGTTTCTTATCTCTTCTCCTTAAATTTTCTCTTTTTAACCTTTTCTGATTTTTATCCTTTTTACGACAAATACATCTTAATCTAATTATTAATACTATGAAAATCACACATGTTAATGGAAATAATATCTTACCTAAAAATGTACTACCTAGTTTTACTACGAAATCTTTAATAGCTGATAATTTCTTTCCAATCTTTACCCAAACACCTTCAACCTCCAGTGGTGCAATTTCGTCATGCAATTCTGTAATATATATTTTTTTTTTGGGAAAAACTTTATTGTGCAGAAAGCAACAGTACAAACGTGGGCCTACAACCACCAGGGCCGGCCGCTAGCACATGCATGCCAATTACGAGACGTCACAAAGCAGCGACTGATCCCCAGAAGCGCAGCAGGATTACAAAGTTATGCTCGGCAACGCAGAAGTTAGGCAGAATACTGACATTTTAAATTTTGAAAAGAGAAAACGAACAAAGAAGAAAAACAAAACTCAAGCCGAGAAACAGTCTAGACAGTGTCAAGCGCCAACGGGGGGACCCCACCCTACCAGGTAAAGAATCAGGAGGTCAATAAAGATGACCGGGAGGGGGGGAGGCAGCGGGGAGGCCAGAACAATCAGCGTAAAGAGTACAGTACTCAGGGAACCCCAGGATCAGGGAGACAGGGAAATATCAGACGTATCTTCAAAAGGGGGCGTACAAATGTTACCTCGGTAGGCGTTCCACTGACCCCAAATTCTACCCCACGCCCCAGGCTTGCCCCGCACCAGATATACCGTCTTCTCCCTGAACATACACCAGTCCATGTTCTCCTTCCACACTGACACGGTGGGAGGCCGTCGGGAACCCCAAAGCTGCGCGATATCCCTCTTTGCGATCATGTTCCCAAGTGCCGCCCACCGGGCCTGGGCAACGTTATAATCATTCGGCTCCCATACATTCAGCAAACATCGACGAGCCTCAGGCAACAGAGCAACCCCAGTAACACACTCCATTACCGCATGCACACGGCGCCAATAAGCCGCAACCTCGCGACACTCCCAAAGGATATGAAGGAAGGTGACACTCATACCACAGCCGCACTTACACAGCCCATCCAAAGAAAAGCCCATCGCAACCAAACGAGGACCCGTCACATACTCACGGTGAAGAATTTTAAGCTGGACAAGACGGAGACGGGCAGGAATGGCGACCTCTTTCGGGGAAGACAATGCAGACTGCCAGTCCTCGTCATCCAACTCCAACCCGTCTCCGGTCCAGGCCTCCCGAAGATGCCCCAGGAGGTCCGCCCGACTGTTGATTAACTTCTTATAAATCAAAGAAATCGTACTATCGGGCAGATGACCATCAAGTATACGGTCCTCGAGTGGTGAAGCTACGGGGATCGTGGTACCGGCCTTGAAAACCGACAGCAAAGCGTGGCGAACCTGTGCGTACCTGAACAACTCCCTCTCACTCAGCTCATACTCACTCTGAAGCGCCGAAAAGGACTTGACAGAACCTTTCACCCAGAGATCACCCACTCTGCTAATGCCAATCATATCCCAGTTCTCAAAACCTTTCGTCGTCCAGAGGCAGCCCAATCCGTCCGACGCAAACAGAGGGGTCGCTCGTGTCAGGCGATCATTCCAACGCATGTCCACATTGGCATCCCTCCACGCAGGCACTGCAATCTTAGTGGGTCCCATTAGGTTCCTCCCCGCTGTCCGAGAATAGAGCGCTCTATTGAAGTTGCCACCAGGCAACTGATATTTATCCATCTCGAAAGCCGGATTTGGGCCGGGGGCATATGTAGCATGGTTGACAGCGGACAGCTGGGAGGCCCAATAGTACCTCCTGATGTCCGGGAGCGCAATGCCCCCGTCATACCAGGGGAGAGTCAGTTTTGCAAGAGCGATACGAGCGCGACCGTCCCAAATAAGTCTCCTCTGTAGACCCTCCACCTCCCGGAAGTAGGCCGCCGGAATAATATCAAAGGAGTTCTGGAGTGCGTAAAGAAATCGGGGCAGGGACATCATTTTAAAAAGTGCCGCTCGACCGAGTGGCGACAACGGCAACCTACGCCAATGAGCCACGTCCAACTTTAGTCGCCGGAGAGGAGGAAGGAGATTATGCTCATGGCGGACCGCCGGGTCCAACGATATGTAGATCCCCAAGTACTTGAAACCGGATTGCAAAATTTGAATGGGAAACCTATTCGGCAAGGGGGGAAGGTCACCGGAAATACCATACACACAGGATTTGGACCAGTTGATGATCAGCCCGGAGATTTTCCCGAAAGAAGTGAGGAAAACAAAAAGGACATTAAGGGATTCATGCGGGGAGGTGAGGTACAAAAGAATATCGTCGGCGTACAACGAGACTCGGTCCTCAAAGCCAGGGGCCCACTGAATGCCCTTTATCGACGGTTCCCATCGGAGCCAGGCTGCGAGTGGTTCTAAAGCAAGAGCAAAGAGCAGGGGGGACAGCGGACACCCCTGCCTAGTACCCCTCCCGAGAGCGAAGGGCTGGGACACCCTCCCATTGACAACAACCTGAGCCAGCGGATCCGTATATAAAAGTCTGACCCAACTAATAAATCCCGGCCCGATACCGAACTTCGCCAGAGTGGCCCAAAGGTATGACCATTCTATCGTATCAAAGGCCATCGTGGCGTCCAAGGAAGCCAAGATGGCCGGCTCGAAAAGAAACTCCGCCCTGGCGAGAACGCCATGCAAACGCCGCAGGTTGAGAGCAGTGTTCCGGTGCGGAATGAAACCAGATTGATCCGGATGAATCAGGTCACAGATAACAGCGAGTAGGCGATTAGCAAGGACCTTGGCGAGGATCTTTGGTTCAGCATTCAGTAGGGAAATGGGCCTGTATGAGGCACAAAGATCACGAGGCTTGCCCTCCTTGGGAATCGCAACTATGGTGGCCAGCCGCTGTTCACTAGGGAGGGAGCCAAGCTCACGCGACTCCAAAAACATATCACAGAGAAAAGGCGCGACTTTATCCGGACACAATTTGTACAGTTCAATGGGCAATCCGTTGGGGCCCATAGCCTTACCAGTACGAAGGGAACAAATCGCGATAGCAATCTCGTCGGCTGACAACGATGCCTCCATGCACTCTCGATCCTCTTCAGACAGGCAAGGCAGCGCAATGTCCCTCAACAAGGAACAAGAGTCAACCTCATCTCTGTCGGATACCGGGGAGTAAACCACAGGAAAATAATCAGCAAAACACTCCACAATCTCGCCAGGGCCAGTCACACGCACACCACCGGAATCCTGAAGTACAGGGACCACGCGGTTCACTCTCTCCTTCTTATCGAGCCACGCAATCAGTTTACCCGCCTTATCCCCAACATCATACAGTCTACCTTGCTGTTCCCTGTACAGTGTCTTGGCAGCGTCAGTAACAAGGGATTTGTATTCGAACTGCTTCAAGCCAAGGGCGTGGAGCCCATCCTGGGTGACACCCGAGTCTAGCTCAGCCTCTAACTCCAGTATTTCAGCCTCCAGCCTCACAACCTCCCCATTCCTAGCTTTCTTGGTCTCCGCTATTAAAGAGAGGGCCTGTCCACGAATAACAGTTTTGAAAGCTTCCCACAGGGACACGGAGGACAGGACAGACCCCTCGATCTCCAGGAAGTAGTGGTCGAGCGACTTAATGAGGCTGTCGCGAGTCCTGGGGTTGCGCAGATGCCAAGGGTTAATAGGGGCGATCCGCCCCGCGGCTTGCGTCCCCGTGTCAAAAAGCAGCCACACAGGGGAGTGGTCTGAAATGCCCCGGGCCAAGTGTCGAACCTCCCCAACATGGGTGGACTGGGCCGCGGGCATGAGGAAGTAATCAAGCCTAGAGAGACTCCCATGAGCCCCGGAGTGGAAGGTGTATTGACATTGCGTCGGGTGCATTAACATCCAGCAATCCACCAGACCGAAGGTGTCCAAGAACCCACCGAGCCATGATTGGGAAACGGGAAGGGCCCTGGGGGGGGTGGCGATCCAGATCGCCGGATAGCTCAGAGTTAAAGTCCCCACCCATGAGGAGAAGACTATCGGGGAGTTCCAACAACAGCCGGCCGACATCCGAAAAAGTAGAGGTCTGGAGGCCTGGGGGAACATATATCGTGACCAAGGAAAGGGTCTTGCCCTCCCACCTCCCAGTTAGGGCAGCATAACGCCCTCTGTCGTCAAGGATGGCCTTATCAATCTCTAGTGGGAGGGAAGACCGGACAAGAATACCAACCCCTCTGGAACCAGTGGTGAACCCAGAGTGTGCAACCAATCGGTATCCCCACCTGTTCATAGCATGACACACATTGCCAACCAAATGCGTCTCCTGCAGGAGTACGACATCAGGAGTCAAACGACGCAAATATTACAATACAACCCCCCGTTTGATACGATCCCCCAATCCATTGACGTTCCAAGATATCAACCTCAACCCACTACCCCCCATCCCCACAAAAGTAGCAGGAGTCTCCCCACAGAGAGCAGGACACCAGAAGCAAAGAAAGAGCCAATATGCCGTTCCTCATGTTCCACTCGAAGCCTGGTAGGGAAAAGCATAGCATACTTCAAGCCCAGGTCCCGAAGACGTCGCTTAACCCCCTGAAAGCCCATCCTCTGTCTCCGCACAAGTTGAGTGAAGTCCGGGAAAAAATTGACAGAGGAGTTTTCAAATTGCTCCCTCGAGGCCTGCAACATCGCATCACGGTCCCTGAAATGAAAGAGTTTAGCAATGATAGGCCTCGGGGGAGCGCCAGGCTTGGGCTTGCCGCCCAGAACACGATGTGCACGCTCCACAGCGAAGAACTTGCTGAGTC
This sequence comes from Triturus cristatus, assembly GCF_964204655.1. NCBI lineage: Eukaryota > Metazoa > Chordata > Amphibia > Caudata > Salamandridae > Triturus > Triturus cristatus. The sequence goes on along the minus strand of NC_140587.1, from coordinate 1,011,429,499 downwards.
CAGAAGGGGCAAGATGAGTGAGGATAAGATCCTCAACCAGGAGGTCAACAGAACGAGTCTCGGGATTCTCCGGAACACCTATGACGCGGATGTTGTTGCGTCTTGCCCGGTTCTCAAAATCGTCCAGCCGATGAGACATCAAGTCGTTGGCCGATTTCAGAGCGCCAAGGTCTGTTAAAAGTCCCGACACATAGGCCGTGAGGCTGGAGGTCTTCAAATGCAATGACTTCACCTTCTCATTAGTTTTGGACAGGTCAGCCCTGATTAGAGTGACGTCCATGGCGACCGTGTCAATTTTACGAGCCAGGGCCTCATACTGCTGGCCGATGGTCTCCTTCATGCCGGTGATGGCGCCCATAATGTCCTGCAGGGACAAGTCAACAGGGGCAGATAGGTCTTCTCTGGCGTCCTCCGGGGTACTGCTGGAAGGCCCGGGGGATCCTTTGGCTTGAGTATAGCGGTCCATAACATTTGTCTGGAACTGTCCCCCACGAAGAGACGTCTTGGTCTTCCGCTTTTCTGGTTCACCCCTGCCCGCCATGGTGGAAGATGCACCCCGGAGGGGCCCACAAGACCGAGTGAAAATGGCCGCAGGCAGGTCGGGCACCAGCCGGCCAAGAAGCTGGCTCATGGGGTCCGGAGAGAGGCGCGACTTGACCCAGTACGCTGTGATGAGAAGGCAGCGATGACAACAGAAGGAGGCTGGATTGGTCCCCGGCCGAGCGAAACAGGCCCTCGATCAGACCACGCCAGAAACCGAAAGCGAAACCGAAAGTGGGGACACGGCCACTGAGGAGGTCCCAATGCCGTTGTTGTTCAACTACGCCCCGGCTCCACAGATCACCAAGTCGCCGGCACGGCCTCAAGGTGGGCCTCAAAAGTTCAAAGTGCCGTAATTTCGGTCGCCCAAGTCCGATTCAAACTCTGGAAAGAGTTATGGACTCAGTCGAGGTTCGCCTTCAAAAGTCTGTCCAAGAAATCAGGATATCTTCAGGATAAGTTGCGAGGAGCGGCGAGGGTCCGGGGAGCCCTGTGCTCACGCGACCATCTTGGATGCGCGCTAAGGTCCTCCTCCTCTGTAATATTTTTTATATAAATGTTCAACTCTTTACTTTCGTCAGGAATGTAAGTACAACAATGTTGAACTTTCAGCATTCCACAGACTCCACCCTCTTTTGCCAATAATATATCAAGGGCAAGTCGATTTTGCATTACCATAGCACGCATGGCAACCATTTAAGTATTTACCAATAAGAAACCTCCAGCGGTGCTTGTTGACAACCGATCCACTACTGTTGAAAGTCTTCTAATTTTGTTTGCATTCAGAGATATTCCCACTGTTGGTATCAATGCTCCAAAAATGTCACCCACAATTTCTGTCCAAGATTCTCTCTTACTACGTGCTAAATAATTACCTAAACTATGTACACCATCTTCTCCTCTATCCATATGAAAAATCTTTGGAAAAACCAGGCCTACATAACATGTGCCATACCAATGGTCTGGCAAACGATAATATGCCCTGTTCCCACAAATGAAATATAGTCCAGGAAAAACTGGATCTTTTCCACCTTTAAATCCCCATCTACCTATGATTCGGTATGTATCATGGCACTCACTATTCCCTACAAAATAATTATCATATGCTGTTTGATTCCTTCTAACACACAATTTCCCTTTCTGAGGCCAATCTAAAGCCATAGTTGGACTCGTTTCCCCTTTCAAGTGTTTTTCCATTATTACATCCCAGACTGTCGTCTCCACCTTTCCTTCCGAAGCCTTTGTTTGCATTTTCAATCTCCTTTCTTCAACCATATCTAAAAATGTCTTTTCCTCTTTCTTTAAACTGCAAGTCAAATTATTTCTAAATATGTATTCTAATGTTAGTTCTTTAGTCTCTAAGAAAAATTCACCTAATACCTTCGCAGGTTTTACCTTGTTTAGTTTGTTAATTGACGGTACTTGTGAAAATATACTATCTACAGCTGAAAAATAATACTCGAATTTACCTGTTTACTAGCTATTACACTACATGTTATTCCATAAGTTACTGGAAGGTGGTGATAAGTCACTCCCTCCGATACAGAGGCAGGTAACTGCATGCAGACATAGCAGTCCCTTACGTCCATTCTCTTTACATATTCATACAACAATTTTGACAATACATTATTAGAAAAATCTGTAATAGACCTATCTTTATGTAAATAATGTTTATCTATGCTAGTCGGAACTAACTTTTGAATCTCCCCTATATTAGTTATGTTTTCACTATGTCCTTCTAATGTATCTATAGTAACTTTAAATGAGATCAGTAGAGCAAGTATACTCCATAGAAGCATTAATAATCCTGTACAACAACAACACATTTTACACCATCTCCTCAAAAATGTACATCTACCTTTGATACTATCTATGTCTGCCATCTTAGCTAAAATGGACCGTGTCTTTTGACTTAGCCTCTTCTACTTCACAACTAGTTTTTCTAACCCAAGGCTCTAAGCACCTACTTGGTTCTACCAGTTTTTGTCTTTTTCAGTATTTTATTGTCTTTCCATCAATAGTTTTCTGGTCTTATTCAGTTTGGCATTTCATCGTCTTTCACTTTTCCTTCGTTTTCGGTATACAGAATGTCCTGAACATCTGCTTCTTCTCCAATATCGGACAAGATAACTCTCAGGATTTCTGCTTCTTCGTCTTCCTCAACCACTTCCGGTACAACCACCTCTGGATTTCCTTGGCTATCGCCTCTGCTTTTACTTCAGGCAGGGCCACATACGTCCATTCTGGTGATTTATACTTCTAGTTAGGTTTCCTTATTCTTCTGCTTTCTTTAACTACAATTGTTTCTTCTTCTTTCGATTTCGCCTGATTCGTCACTTCATTCACCTGTTCAGCCCTTGGTGAATTTGCTCGTGTCAGTCGATATCTCAATCTTTTTATTTTATTCGGCCAAACGTCGTCTTTTGCAGTTCTTTTCAATTTTACTCCCTTTATCGTTCTTTTCAGTTCTCCAAGCTCTCTTTCTTAGAACTCGACCTTCAGGTACTTCATCTTCGCTTTCCTCTGACTATGTTTCAACTTGCTTTTTACTCCCCAACAGTTTCTTTTTCCACCACTTCTTTTGTTTTCCCTACTTCTGTCCCTCCTCGAATCTCCGACACGCAATCTTTCTGCTGACTCACTTGTCCCTGCTTCTAACTGAATGTTGGAGCTCCCTACACCTCCTCAGGGGTCTTCTGCAATAATCTTTCCCTCTCTCTCTTTATCTGGCACCTGTCCATCTAAAGGTGTTGTTTCAGGTGGAATTTCTCTCAATATTTCATCTGGCACTTCCTTCTCATGAATCTCTTTTATCGTCTCTTCACTGTCCTTTTCTTTGTTCTTTCCTTGTTCTTTCCTGGAAACTTGTGCTCTTTGTTCTGTCTCTGAGTCTGAACTGGTATCAGAAATCTGTAACCTTCTCCTCAGGGAATTACTTCTGGGGACAAAAGTTAAACTTGGTTCTGTTTCCCCCCTTTCAGGGTTTTCTTTGTCTTTTGGCTCTCCATCATCTAACTCAGTACTGGATTCTGATTCATTAAAATACTCCTTTTCTGTGCTGTCTACTGGATTTGAAATTCTCAAAGTATGGCTTGCATGGATCCAGTTCTTCAATCCAGCACACTTCACAGCTGTTGTTGTGGTCAAAATGACTTGTCTTGGTTTTCCCCACCTGGGAACCAAACAGTTTCTTCTTCTGTAAACTTTTATCCTTACCCAGTCCCCTGGGCTTAAATCATGGGCTGGCTTCTTTACAAGGGTGGTGGCATCCGCTCCAACCTGATGAAACACAGAATGAACTGCGTCAGCCAGGCTTTCACAGTATTCCAACACCATGTCATCAGTTATAGTCATCAGCTTGTTGACTGGTATAAAAACGTGGTGCATGGCTCGTCCCATGATGATTTCATGAGGACTTAACCCTGTAGTTCTGTCTGGAATTGATCTAATAGTCATGAGTACTAGAGGCAAGACATCAGGCCATTTCATACCTGTGGCTAAACACATTTTCCCTATTCTGTTTTTGATAGTACCATTCATCTGTTCCACCACACCAGAAGCCTCTGGTCGGTAGGCACACTGTAGTTTTTGTCGTACATTCAATGCTTCACAAATCAGTTTTATGACCTCATTATGAAAATGTCCTCCTCGGTCTGATTCAATTGTCACTGGGAACCCAAATCTAGGGATAAATTCCCTCAAAAGTAATTTTGCCACTGTCATCCCATCATTTCTTCTTGTTGGAAATGCCTCTACCCATCTGGAAAATAGACAGACCATAACCAAGACATACCTCAACCTGTTACAGGGAGGCATTTCAATGAAATCCACTTGCATTCTGGTAAAAGGCCCTCCTTCTCGACCTATTGTTCCTAGACTCACTACTGTCTTTCTTACTGGATTGTATTGCTGACATATTAGGCATCTCTGACAAAGACTTTCTGCTACAAGTCTGAACTTTGCATTATACCAGGTTTGCTTAAAGGACCTGATCATAGCGTCTCTCCATATGTGTCCCTGTCCATGATACATCCGTGCCATGGCAGATATCATGCTATCAGGCATGACTGGTCTTCCATCTCGATAGACCCACACATGATCTTTCTCTCTTGGTGCACATCCTGCTTTTACCCACTGTTTTATTTCCTCCTCTCCTGCTTCTTCCTGCAATTGTCTTACTTCTTCCCATGTTCCCACAGTGTTAGTAAACATCAAAGAGCAAGAAATCACCTCTTTTTCCTTAGCCCGATTGATTGAATTCTGATTTCGTGCACAGTATTGCGCCATGTCATTTGCAAATTTATTTCCAGTAGCAATATAATCACCACTGCGACTATGGGCAGAACATTTTACAACAGTCAATTGCCTAGGCAGCTGTATCGCCTCAAGCAACTTTCCAACCACTTCAGCATTCTTAATGGGAGTTCCACTTGAGGTTAAGAATCCTCTCTGCAGCCATATCTTGCCGAAGTCGTGGACAACTCCATAGCCATACTAGCTATCAGTTATCACAGTCACTCTCACACCTTTCCCAATCTTGCATGCTCTCGTCAAAGCATCAAGTTCAGCTACTTGGGCCGATTTTACTCCTTTCAAATAGGATGCTTCAATTACTGCTGCATCTGTACATACCGCATATGCTGCACTCAACACTCCATCATATGTCCTCAAACAAGATCCATCGACAAACATAACAAAATCACTTTCTGGTAAGGGTTCATCTTGTATGTCAGGTCGTGGTTTTGTACAGAAATCAAGTACATCCAGACAGTCATGATCTGCTTCATCTCTTACTTCCACATTCTCTGCATCAGGCAACAGTGTTGAAGGATTCACATTCACGCATCTTACAAGACTTACATTTGTTGCACCTAATATGACCTTTTCATACATAGTCAGCCGACTATGTGTCATATACTGAGTACGACTCCTTTTTAAAAGGATCGCCACATCATGAGGTACAAACAGTTTCACAGGATATCCCATCACAATTCCCTCACTCTGTTCCAAACTTCGACATGTAGAAGCTACTGCTTTCAAACACCCAGGTAGGGCTACAGCTACTGGGTCCAACATTGATGAAAAATATGCAATTGGTCTCCTCAGTTTTCCATGCTTCTGTACTAGAACAGAGAGTGCACATCCATTTCTCTCACTGCAATACAATTCAAATTATTTTTCATAGTAAGGCATACCTAATGCAGGTGCTTCACACAACCCATCTCTCAATCTTTTGAATGCTGCCAATTCCTGTTTGTTCAAATCAATGGGATCTTTCACATCACTTCTTGTCAGTCGTACCAAAGGTTTTGTGATCAACGAAAAATTGCTAATCTATTGACGACAATATCCAACCATTCCCAGAAACATTCTCACTTCTCTTTGGGTCATAGGTGGACTCATTCTCTTTATAATCCTGATCCTGTCTATTGTTATTCTTCTCAGTCCTTTTTCAATGTTATGTCCTAAATATTGTACTTCCTTCTTACAAAATTGTAATTTCGATCGTGACACTTTTAGTCTTCCATCTGCCAAATGATTCAGCAAGGCTACCGTGTCTACCTCACAAGCTTCACAGGTTTTCAATGCCACAAGTAGGTCATCGATGTATTGAACTAACACTGACTTTTCTGGCATTTCTAGGTTTTCCAAGGACTTCAATAGCTGATTAAATTTTGAGGGGCTTTCTGTATACCCCTGTGGAATTCAGCACCAAGCTAAAATACGCTCACCAAAACGAAATGCAAAAATTTGCTGACTGTCGTGGTGCAATGGGATGGAAAAGAAAGCATGGCATAGATCAATCACTGTATACCATTCTGCGTCATGGGGAATCTGATATAAAATCACAGATGGATTTGGTACAATGGGACAGCATGATACAACAATTTTGTTTATCTTTCTCAGATCTTGTATTATCCTGAACTTCCCACTCGGCTTTTTCAGTCCCATTATTGGTGAATTACATGGACTACTCATTATTTATCTCAAAATTCCTTGTTTTATCATTTTCTCAATCACAGGAGTAACTCCTTCGATTATTCCAGGTGTCAATTTATATTGAGGGACATTTGGATAACTTACTCCTTCTTTTACTGTTATTTTTACTGGATCTACATTTCTCATTAATCCTACGTCTTCTCCGGTGAAATCCCAAACTTCTGCTTTAACAGATTGTTTTAATTCTTTAGGTAATTCGTCAGGGTTAAATACAGCATAGGTTCCAGTGACCTCCTTCTCATTGTTTGCTATTGTCATTTTGTACAGCACATCATCATCTGGTGTTTCAAATGCTATTCCATCTGGGGTACAAAATATAGTGCAGTTCATCTTGCACAACAAATCTCTACCTAACAAGTTCACAGGACTGGTGTCGCACACGACAAAGCGGTGCATTTCAGAAAATTTCCCTATACTAACTTCTACTGGTTCTGTAAGGTAAGTTTTAACCTGTCTGTTAGATACACCAACTACTTGGATCGTTTCATCCAAGAGAGGAATATTCTTGACATCAGCTGATCTAACAGCACCAGTATCAACTAGGAAAGTAATATTTTCATTATTAACTTTTCAATCTACAAATGGGCCTGTCTGGTCTACTTCTAGAGTTGCGCCAAGTACGCACTCTTCTTCCTCCCTTCGGCACCGTCAGTAACCCTCTTCTGAATCACTTTCATCGCGTTGCAGCCAATACTGCGAAGGAGCGCTAGCGTGCGGCAGTTTATTTACCTGTTCTTCATTGTAGAATCCCGTTTCCTTACTATACTTCTGGGAATTTTTGTTCTGTGGAAAAGGTGGTTTTGGCACCTGATTCTGTTGTGTTACAACCTGCTGCTGTCGCTGCGGTTGACCACTCACCTCATTCTGCACCTGTGGATTCAATGATGCATTTTCATCGTTAGTACTCGGGGGAAATTTACACTCGGATTTCCAATGCCCTATCCTACCGCAATTATGACACGGAAATTTCTTCTTAGCTTCCTCGATATTTCCTTTACCTTTCCCAGGATTAAATTTTTGTCTTGATCCTGCTTGTTCTGATAATTGAGCTTCCTGTCTCTCCGCTACCTTTACTTATGCCCACATAGCCTTTTCTTTCAATTTTCGCTGTTTTGCTTCAATCTCATCACTGAAATATTTAGCATGTCTCAGTACTTCGTCTATTTTCTTATTTTGCCAGTCTACGGTATGCTGTTTTATCATCTCACTAATTTCTGGACGAAGACCATATGCAAACCTGTATACAAAATGACTTAAATCCTTTTCACTTAGATTTTCGTCTCCACTAAATTGTTTAAAGACCAAAATTAACCTCTCATAATATGCATGTACTGACTCTTTGCTTTCCTGATGTGTTCTGTCAACTTTTACCCAGTCTGTCTCTTTAAGAGGTACTTTGTTTTTCAGAAATGCCATAACCTGTTCGTATTACTTCATTACCTCAGGGTCTGGAGCCCCTGTTTTTGGATCCCTTGGGTATTCTTGTGTAGGCCAATCTATCATGATTTTGCACTCTGTCCATAGATTTGCTGGTACTATTATGTCAAACAAGCCATTTAGAGCAATCCACAATACTTTGGACAATTTTAAAAATCTGTCCACCTGTCTATACCACTCGACTGGTTTTTCACGTAGTCGAGGGAAGTCATTTGTAAATGACAAAATATCTTGCCTAGTCCATGGAACATGTACATATCCACCTCCTGGAATTTCTCTCATAGGGCATTCTGTCACAACCTTCTCTTTTTCTCTATCAGGGAAAGCTGAAAAGGTTTTATCTGAAACATCATCTCGTTTTCGATACCATCTACTTTTCCATTTGTCCACATCTCCCCATTTTCTCAACAAAATAATTATTTCCTTAAACTGACTCATTCGTCCTGTGGTATTCATGTTTTCAATGTCTTTTTCAGTGAAATCTACCTGATATGGTTTCTGTAGTGCTTTTACCTTTTCAATATCAATACCCATTTCATTTGCCACTTCTTCTAATCTTTCATGGAGACTTTTTGCTCTCCACGTTATGCTTTTACACAGAAATAACAACTCCTCATCTTGGTAGGTTTTTAATTTCTCCGTAGGGATAGTTCCTACTATTAACTCTTCCAGTACCATTCGCAGTTTGGCCACATCTATTGACTGAGATTCTTTGTCTTTCTTCTGCAAGCTTCTCAACCATTGACTCAATTCCTCTGTAGATGGTCCTACTGACTTCTCTACATTTCCTTGTCCAAAATCCTTTTGTGTTTCTAATATTGACTCCACTGTTGTCATACGCCTTTCTGCACAGTTCTGGCCTACAAACGGGTTATTTGAAACATTTGGTTCAATCATACTTATTGTCTGTCTCCATGGATTATCATTTTGACTCATTTTTGGTTGTTCAACCTGTTTATTACTTTTATAAGGGACCGTCAAGCAATGTTCGCTATCTTTCTGTTTATCAAAAATAGGCATTACTGGACCTATCGTTACTGGGACTGTCACAGCTTCCAGATTTTTGGTCAATTCACTTATTTTCTCTGTTAATTTCAAGGTCATCTTTACTAGTTCTGCTGAATTTTCATCGTTTATTTTACCTTCGGACTTCTTCTCTACTTCTCTAATGGAATTGTTGTTTCCCAAATCTTGGAACTCTGGTTCTGATTTTATGATTCGTACTGTTTCTTTCATTGGGGCACTTGGGGTTAATATTTCTGGTTCTGGCCGATATGGGGGTGGATTTTAATAGAAGATGTCATCAAGAACATCATCCTCTGATTCATTCACTCCATACCCTTTCGATTCCACATTATGTCTCTTTTCTACGCACTTTCTTCCTTCATTCTCTCCTGCAGCTATTACGGAAAACAAACCCTCAGTCATACTCGCATTCCGCCAACTTCTCATTCGATCATCATGCCCGTATGACCTACCAAACATGTACCTATACCTTCTGCCACTTCTCTGTCTTTCTCGGTCATGCATCTCATCTTCCCATTCTGTCAATGCTTCAAATTGTGTAGGTCTAGGTCTTGGTTCTAAATTCATCATTTTCTCTCTTAAATTTCTCAAAACTGCTAAATTAAATGAACCATGTTCTGGAAAAGCCAACACTCCGTCCTTTTCAGTATTCTTGACCCAATTGTCTAACCAAATACAGGTGTGATATCCATATTTTGCAACCATAAAGGATGCGGGGGTTTTCGGTGAAGGAAGTAACTGTCCTTCCCTAGTTACAATCGGTTTGTCCTTCTTAAACCACTTTTTAATTCTACCAAACCAGGACTTTTTCTCCTTTTCTGGTGGATCGTAATACATTTTCCTGTCTTCCGTATATCGCTAGTCTCTCCTTACAACTGTACCGCTATTCTGTCCAATCGTAGCGCGACTCACACTAACGCACCAATGCGGAGCGTCTATGTCACTTTTGCAATTCTCCAATCCCAGCGCGACTCACACTAACGCACCAATACGGAGCGTCTACGTCACCCTGTGCTTCTCCACTCCTAGAGCGGCGCACACTAACATACCAATCCGGAGCATTCTACGTTTCTGACCGACTGGCCAATCCCAGCGCGGTCGTTCTGACGTCAACAGCCGCTGCCGCAGCTCCTGCTCCTGTCTACCCCTCCTTCACAAAATCCACTCAGTAAGTTTTGTTTCGAATTTACAATTCTGTTAGTAACAACATAAAAACACCACCATTGTCCGCTTCACTAACCAAGGAATAGCAATAGACCTTTCTCACGAGAATTCCGTCTTTCCCGAGAGCAGCGCTTACCTCTGCCCTACTACGGAATCGTTACTTCCGTTGATAAAGTAGCACATCCCTCTACCTTACCCTTCTAACAAGCATTATCTAACCGTTTCTCCAGAATTAAGACACATAGTTGGAGACCCAATGCTCCTGAGAAATAAAACTAGAGTTTCACAATTAACCCGAATGCCCTCACATTCACGCACTTTCACACGAGAAAATGTAGTACATTCACACAGAATCCTGTCTTTCCCGAGAACAGCGAACAGTCTGTCCTACTACAGAATTATGACATACGTTAACAAAGTAGCACTTCCCTCTACTTTATCCTTCTAGCAAGCTCAGAGAACACCTGCTACCTTTCCAGTGATAAGCGTTATCGGAATGCCATTTGGACTCCTGGTACCTAAGACCAAAATTTCACAGGTGACCTTCGCTATCATACACACTTCTCTCACACAGAAAATGTCTCTAATGGCAACACACGACGATGTCACCGAATCGAACCCAAACAATGCGTTGTGCAACTTCAATCGTTACACGTTTCTCCCTGTGTACCTACAGGGCAACAACAATTCCGTCTTTCCCGAGAGCAGCGCTTACCTCTGCTCTACTACGGAACCGTTACAAACTTCCGACTTCCTACATACCAGAAGCCGTGCAAACAACATAAAACTCAACGCGACTCAACATAGAGTGTTAATACATAAACCAATATCAATAACCAATAATCAATAAGCAATTTACAAGCAATAATCATCAAACCAAAACAATAACAACCATCATTCTGCTACCAGAAAAACTGCTGCAGCGTGGAAAGTCAAATTCCCCCTTCGTCACAGACCAAACATCGCAATAACACACTCACTCAAATACATTCATTGGTGGGGCCCATAACACCAATACTCACACTAACTTAAGCTGTTTCTCTAGAAGGATAAGTTTCCAAACGCTGACATGAAAGGAATATCTTTTTACCTAAAACCCTAATGCGCATTGAATACGTTTATTAACTTTTAACCTCGTGATATTCCCCTCATTTGGTGATGAATCAGTTAGTTGTTTTTATGTTTTAGTGATTCAATTCATTTATCTATACTCTTCTCTTATTCTAGTTTCTTCAAATAATCTACACAACACGATGTATCAATTAATCAAAACATCGTTTATCTAATTAAATTGCAAATTGTTAGAAAATCATCGTCCAAACCGCAGCACATCATATTTACCTAATCAGGCTATTAGTCGTCCTCTAAGTCAGTCAAGTCTTGGAAAATCTTTAAATTCATCAAAGTCAGGCCGCATTTCAGTCTCTCAAAGATTCAGGATAACAGCTGTCCAGCAGTGTCACCGTCCTCCCTGTCAGCATAAAGTCAAGAAATTTGCAGCAAGACAATTCGAACAACAAAAGAGCCCCTTAGTAAGCAAGCCAGCAAGCCCCAAACTCACTATTCTACCGTCTTTTTATAATGATTTTAATGTCAAAATGTATCAAGATTCAGTTTTAGACAGTCCTCATTGGTGGATTTGGGGTCACTCTGAAAAGTTCTCACATAGACCGTAAGATTAAGTCATCGCACTTGCTGGTTCCTGTTTTAAAGACAGTCCATTGTTGTGGTCCTGGCAAGTCTCCCAGTATGACCTTGATGGGTACATCTTCTCCTGGGGTCAGGATGAGGCCATTGTTGCTGGCGGTGACTCATGCGCACTTCACCCAAAACCTCGTGAGACAGCAGCAGTCACGTCGTACGTCTCAGTCAGCCATCTTTATGAAGGCCCAAATGGTCAACTTAAGCAAAACAAACACAAAAACGCAATTAAACATTGAAATGGCTAAATAAATGTTAAACCCTCACTAATTCCCCTATGTGTTAGTAATTATCTAGCATAATAGCAACATTCAAAGCGTTTATATTCACCCAGTGATGTCATCTGGTGCAACTTACAATTACATCACAAAAGCAACATATATCATGCAATATTCTAATTTTCTACCATTAGTATGCGTACATATATTAATATACAATTAGTTTAGACATGCAAAATGCAAATCCCACGTGTAATTCTTTTGTTAATATAATTGGTGAGTTTTCACTTCAAACGAATTAATAATATTACTATTAGTTGATTATTCAGATTAATATAAACATGCAGAATGGGGGGGATATACAAAATTTTGTACTACCCGCTCCAGCATCACATCACATCAATATGATTGTCATTCAATCTGTAATCCTGTTGATATCACACTGGGATTATTTAGTAACACTTGACCTGCAAGATGCTTACTTCCACTTTCAAAAGTCAGTTGTTTTTGAGGTTTGCAGGGGAAGGTTATCACTTACAATTAAGATAAGTGTAGTTTGGTGGGTTATCAGTTTTTAAGGGTGTTCACAAAGGTACTTGCTCCAGTTGTGGCTTCTCTTCATTTGGAGGGTATTTGGCTTTTTCCCGTACTTGGACAAAAGGCTCACTTCTGCCCCTTAGATTTCTAAGACACAGGTCAATATAAAGAAAGTCGATAACTACCTTCAGAATCTTGAATTTGTTTTACATTTCCAGAAGTCACATCTCATCCCGTCTCAGACGAAACTCTTCATTGATGCTCTATTTGACACTCAAAAGAGTTAAGCTTTGCCAGAGCAATTTGCAACATCTATTAACTCCTTCGGAGGCTCCAGCATGGCCATGACTCAGATTCTACAGGATAATGGTGGCTATGACAGCTGTGCAAGAAAAAACATCACCACCTAAGACAACAGGGTTTAAGCCGAGTAAGGACTATCACAGACAGATGTCTATGATAGATCCTCATGAGGTATGTCTATGGTACCTGAGGTGGAAGCACGATTGCAGGGCCTTTGATGACTCCACATCGCAATCCTGGTTGCCTCGGTCCCTCCCTTGCTCCAAATGTTCTTTATCACTCATGATAGCTGTGTTAATAACCTAGATGAGGGAAAAGGGAGAGGATAATTTGCAGATGTTGTGAGACGTTTTCATAAAGACGAAAGAAAGACTGCACAAATGCATTTGTAACAAACTGTCTTAGGGAGGCGGACGGCCTCATGTAGTAAGGACTGTGATGGGGAGGACTATGGATCAGGGTAGTTAAGATTACCAGTAAGTAATGCATTCATCAATTGAATCACGCTACTATCACTCATCAGTTCTGTACTCGTCGAGGTCACAAATTTCAAAACATAAACCTGTAGTAAAAGTGAGAGGGGCGTAATAACTCCTACTTGTCCTGCACAATTCACCTAAAATACACCTAAACCAACAGTATCATTGGCACGACGTGATAGCGCTAGACTGTATTTACCATTCTCTTGCTTTTCACTTGCTTATTCTGTTGCTTGTTCTCGCAATACTGAAGTGGAAATCTGTAATAGCAAACAAATGGTGTACTGTCAAATAAGTGTTTCAAAAACAGGCCAAAGAGTAGTTCAATAAAAGGACTGTGTCTGTTTGGTGATAATCTTTCTCAAAATGTGTGCACATTTTTGTATCTGAAAACCCCTCTTATCAGATTCTAAGAACGGAGTTATTGTTCTACAATGACAAATAACTGAATTAATGAAAACATATTCACAAGGTGATTTTGACCTTTCACAGGGCACAAATGGGTACAAATGGTATTACATCCATTTTGCACTACCACAAATTATAAACATAGAGCAGTTCGGTCTAACTCGGGGTTTGCACAGAAAATAAATTATGACTGCAAACCACACACAAATTCTCTTTAACCCCATTATGCCTAGTTTGTTAATATAAATGTAAAGTGGATGTAAAGCACGTCTCATTCTGCCAAGTGCAAATGGTATTTATGCTAGGATGGTTTTGAACCCATAATGTATTATGCTGTAGTATGAATTTCTTCTTTTGGTGATGCTTCATCAATAAAATAATATATATGATCAAGGTTACGGCAGTAACCAAAACGCGTCATGGCAAGCTGGAGCGGTTTTAAATAAACAAAGATTGCTGCACGCAAGAGGAGTCCGTACCCTTTTCTTTCCGTTTGGAAATCGATTTATATTTATTATTATTATTTTGTGTTTTATAGAGCGCGAACTTGACCCGTTAGGGTATCAGAGCGCTTTACAGGATTAACAAGTTGTATACAAAAGACTTAGGAGGGGGGGTGGAAACATTTGGGATAAAAACAGGTACATACATTATACAAGAAAGAGAAGGATGGGATGCCCGGAGGTGTTGGGTGGATAGCATCCGGTTAACCCAAGGTGTGGCAGTAGTAGGATATAAAAAAAAGTCGCTGCGGTGAATGCAATGCACAAATTAGGAGAGGAATTTGCCCATTATGAAGGTTTTGGCCTCCTTTTTAAAGTGTGCCAGAGACGGAATTCTTCTAACGGCGGAAGGGAGTGAGTTCCATATTCTTGGTGCGGCCCCAGAGAAAGCCCAATTGTAAGTTTTTTTCTTTTGCAAGCACGGAGGCTGAAGCAAGAGGTCTCTGGCGGACTGGCAGTTTCTGGCTCCTCCGGATACCATGAGTTTCAGGGTGAGAAATCCAGGGGATTTAGTGTATAGAGCCTTGTGAGTGATACAAGCCAATTTAAGTTGGATTCTGGCCTCAAGAGGAAGCCAGTTCAGAGCTTTCAGGTGTGGTGAGATGTGGTCGAATTTCTTAAAACCTATTAGGAGTCTGACGGCAGCGTTGAGGCAGGCTTTGAGGGGGCCAGGGAAATCTTGGGTAGACCCGAGAGGGTAGACAATCCATATTAGAGTCTGGAGATGACTAGTGCCTGGACTGCTATTTTTAGGGAGGGAGTGTCAAGGAAAGGTTTCAGTTTTCTTAGATAGCTCAAGTGAAATCTGGCGGTTTTGGCTATCAAATTGATGTGGTCATGCATATTCAAGCCGCAGTTTAGGGTTATTCCAAGGGATTTGGCAGAGTCCACTATGATCGGTGGGCAGTTTAAAGCTGTGATCTCCCTAGTCCATTCCTGAATATCATGGTTGGTTTTGGGTGGGGAGATTAGAAGAAATTCAGTTTACTTTGCGTTAAGTTTGAGCTGGTTAGAGGTGAGCCATTGGACAGTCAGCTTCAGGGCCTCATTCAGGGAAAGAATCTCCTCAGGAGAAGAGATTTGGATGTAGATCTGGGAGTCGTCGGCATACATGTGGTAGGAGATATTGGCGGTGCGTAGTATTTCTGCTAGCGGTTTGAGGTAAAGATTGAAGAGGGTAGGGTACAGGTTCGATCCTTGGGGGATTCCAACCGTGATCGCAGAGAGAGCGGCCAATTTACAGTTGATAAGGAATCTCTGAGCGCGGTTCTGGAGGCATCCTGAGTTTGAGGCGTTCAATTAGTTTTTCGTGCTTGCCCGTATCGAAAGCAGAGGATAGATCTAAGAGGATTAGGAGACAGGTTTTGCCTTGGTCAAGGGCTTGGAGGCATCATCCACGATGTGGAGAATGGTGGTTTCAGTGCTGTGCCCAGGCCTGAACCCGGATTGGAAGTCGTCTAGCAGGTGGGAGTTGGTGATGTGTTGGCTTAACTGCAGTTGCACACATTTCTACAGGACTTTAGCTAGGTGTGGGATATTGGATAAAGGTCTAAAGTTGTCAGGGAAAGCAGGATTCAGCGTAGGTTTTTTTAAGATGGGGATGACTTGGCCGTCTTTTAGAGAGTCAGGTATCGACCCCTGAAGAAAGGAGGCGTTGATTATTGCACTCCAACTAGGAATGATAGATTGTGAGGCGGCGGCTAAGCAGTTAGAGGGGAGTGGGTCTTTAAACTGGTTGTTTGGGTTTAAGGAGGATAGAATTTTCGAGACGGAATGGTCATCATAAACTTTGAAGATGGACCAGTGTGCTTGGATTTTGGGTGATATCTGGGGGGGCAGCACGGAGAGATGAGGTTGGGAGTAGGTAGCGGATCTAAGTACGTTTCCTAGGGTAGTAATTTTGTCAGAGAAGAAGGAGGAAAATTCCTCGCATGTCATTAGAGATTTAGGGGTTTCTTTGGAAGTTTTAGCCAGTTTGTTAGATTGGTGTTTGACCATTTCGAAGAGCTTGTGAGATCTGTTCTTGGCATTGCCCAGTTCTGATCTGAAGAATTCTTTTTTTGAATTGAGGATGTTCCTATTATAGACATTTCTGGTCTGGCGGAGAGGTTTTAAATGGGAGGCTGGAGGTTGCTGTCTCCAGTTTCTTTCTGTCTGCCGGAGGGTTCTCCTTTCATTGTTGAGGGATCCGTTGAACCAGGGGTTTCTGTCTTTGATTTGGATTCTTTTTAGCTTTAGCGGAGCAGGATCATCAAGAATGTTAGATAGAGTCGTGGTATAGTGTTTTGTGAGGTTGTTGACCGTTGTGATATAAGGGGGGTAGTCAATCTTGCAGCGTGCAGCCAGTTTCCCGGGATCAAGGTTCTTAGTGTCTCTAACCCAACATTTTGGAATCACAGGTTGCGGTGCCCTTGTCTTGTGGGTGCCAAGTAAATGGAAGGTAATAGCGTGGTGATCAGACCAGTTGCAAGGGTCTATAGAGATAAGCTTGACAGCTAATTCCTTAGCAATGATCCAATCTAGAGTGTGCAGCCTTGGGTAAGGGATAGGTCGGCCAGGAAGTCTTTGATGGCGTTGACCTGAGGGTCCTTGAGGTCGCTCCAGTGCAGATTGAAGTCACCAAGGAAAATGTCTTTAGAATTGGGGAAACCTTGGCTGTGATGATTTCCATGAGGTGGTCAGTGAAGGTGTCATTCAAGCCTGGGAGGTGGTAAAAGATGTGCAGTCTGCACAGTTGAGTGGCGTTGCTGCATATGGAGAGTGCAAGGAATTCGCAGGAGTCTGTGGGATCTGCTAGGCGTTCAGTTACGAGGAGGTTAGAGCGGTAGATGCAGGCAATGCCTCCCCTTTTTTTTTTTTGATTGCCTGTCCAGCCTTGCAATATAATAGTCAGGAGGGACTAAGAGGTCTAGGCATGGAGATGAGGATTCATTGAGCCAAGATTCGGTCAGGATTGCTAAGTCAGATTTTTGGCTCAGGATGAGATTGGCGACATCAGTGGCATGTTTTACTGCTGAGCGGCAGTTAATTAAGAGGCCTGACAGAGGGGAATCGGGGTGTGTGTCATGAGTTGGGGCAGAAATGGGTACTTGCGCTAGGTTGTTATTAGTAACTCCTCTGTTGCGGAAAGTAGCTGATCTGTTCGGGTTGATTGCAACAGTATGGATAGCGTGTTCGTCACTTACATCCAGTGGACTTGGGGCTTCAGGGCAGATTTGTAGGTAAGGAGGAGGGCTAGAATTTTCTCCTCCGAGAGGTGGCAGGGCTGCTTGCAAGGGCGAAGTTGTCTCAGGGTTAGCGGTAACGGGTGATGGAGGGGCTCAGTGAGAGGGGGGGGAGTAGAGTTCTGCGGGAGCTTGAAGTTCATGAAGGAGAGTTCGGTCAGGTAAAGTATGTTCTTTAGTTCCAGAATGGAATTATGGATGCTCTGAGTTAGTTTGGCTGCCCTGTGGTGCAGAGTTTCAATATCCTTAAATGAGGGAAGAGTTTGCGGGAAGGAGGTCAATGGTTTGGGAACAGTTCTGTTAGCATGCGCTGGTAACATGGTAGTGGGGCTAGGTCGACCTGTGTCCTAAACCCTTAGAGGAGTGGTTTATGAGTGGCTAGGGCGTGTTTGCTACCCTGCAGGTGTCGAGCATATGAGTCACTATGGAGGTGGGGGATGAGCACTGGTTGGAGAAGGAGGGCGGCGGCAAGATCTCCGTGAGGGATGGCGGAGGTTGTGTAGGAGTGGAAGGAAATATCTTAGCAGAAATATGGGTGACATTGCATTGAGAACCGTTTAGACTGGAGAATGGCAAGGGTTGGGTTGGTCTAGTCTGCACCCTTGGAGGGGGTGGGGGGGCGAGGAGGAGTGGTTGGGTCTTTGGTGGGACTAAGAGGGGGGCTTTTAACCTTACCCTTTGGGCTGCGTTGAACGGAGCATGGGAGGGGATCGGGGGGCGAAAGTTGGTGAAGGGGGAAGCGTGGAAGGATAAGGGTCGTGCACACGTTTTTTGAGGAGGGTGAAAAGGTCCGCAAATTTATTGAGGTCTTTTTTTGGAGGTTGGATCAGGACGATACCGTTTTTGTATAAGGTGATGGTAAGGTCAGCTCGCAAGTTTGAGGAGGGTGCGATCGTGAGCTTAGTGCCGTACCAAATGTTCCTGGTTTCGTGTACGTTAAGGAGGTTCGAGATGGTTTCGCACCATAGGGATGTTTTTTCTGGAGAAGAAGATGCGGTCATTAATGATTGTGTCCTTGTCAGCACTATATCGTAGGTCGGAGATCAGGGTCTCAGGGTGTATTTTCAGAAAAAATATATATATATTATTTTTTTGTAGGGCGCTAGCAAAGCAAATCTGCCTTCCTCAGGAGAGGTTTGCCCTGAACACGTTTTTTTAAAAATTGGGCCAAGTAGTGCATTTTACAGCATATTTTTTGTAGTTGATTATGATATGCATGGCACATACAAATGACTGCTTCTTAACATTGTAAGTTAGCCAGAGTTCTCTGGCAGACTAACTCATCAATTATGTTTTCACAGAACCATAATCAGATACACCAAGTAAGGTGCTGCATGAATGTATATGTGTTGGCATTCAGAGTGTGTGCATCTGCTATAGAATAACAGGAGTGGTATCAGCGAGTTAGTTTCCTTGGTCCTGAAGAAAAGCCTTGGAGTAAGGCCTGAAACTTTTAACCTACCCTTTCTCATTGCTCCTGGTTTTAATCATACAGACTAGTGGCCTGAATAAATATTTTACCTACTCAGCAGGTATTTTTAATATCCCACTCTCTACGCAATACACACACAACCTCGCCCGCTTCTATTTTTTGTCATTGATTCACATCATGAAAACCCAGAAAGTGCTCCCACATAACACGTCGGTCGAAGCACGCCCCATTCCACAGCAGAACGGGATGAACCCGATGATGAAGCATGACACCAAAGGGCAGCCCTGGTACGTTTTCTTCACCGTGGAGAGTTAGGGCCCGATTCACAGAACTAACTTAAGACACAATCCTAAACTTACTACTTTTGGTATTCACAGAAGGCACTTACGATGTTTTGTATTAACAGAATGTACTTACGACTACTAACTTTACGTCCGCACTCAGGCCGGAATTTCTGCCCCAGGGCGGAAATTCTGGCCAGGGTGGAAGTTCCACTTCGGGGCAGAATCTCCGCCTCTGGCCTGGAATCCCTGCTATGGGACCGGAATACCAGCATTTTGGCCGTTTGAGCATTTCAAGTGCCTACCATCCCCCACCATGCTCCAGCTGAAGCCAATTAACACTAACTGCAAGACCAGCACCACAAACCATATAAAAGCAGCACACATTCAAGGGACAGGTTTGGCCACAGAGAGTTCCTGTTTTTATTTGCTGTTCATCACCACTGGAAAATGTACAAACTGAAGAGGAAGAAGAACTTCACAACTGAGGAGACCACCATGATTGTGGAGTTCATTGTGAGGCATCACAAACGCCTATATGGTCTCCCACCTTACTGCACCAGTGGCACACAGAAGGCAGCTCTATGGAAGTATTTAGCCACTGCTGTCACAGCATTGGGGGAGGATAGGTGCACAGTCCAGGACATCAAGAAGAAGTGGCAGGACAAAAAGAAGAGGGTGAAGAAGAAGTACTCCAGGATCAAGTTGAAAAAAATGGAGAGCAGAAAGGACCTTCAGATAGGCTGGAATGGCATGGGAGCAGCAGGTTGCATAGTCAAGTTCCTCCCCCCAATCACATACCATCTCCAAGATGACTTCCGAGGGAAACGGTATCTGGCCCTTACATCTTGGCTGGACATCCCAAATAGGTTGATCCTTTGTCTGAAGATCCTCTCTCTTCTCCTCCTCAAGTCTTCTTGCCGCATGGCAAGGAGCAGAGCAACAAACACATTCAGTGACATATTGAAAGAGTTTCTGTGTGTCTGCTCTGCTTTCATATGTGCTGTAGGGCTGGGATTGGCTGCAGTGTGTCAGCTGATGCATGGTGGGGGATTGTAGGCACTTGGACAGGTGTTTAGCATTGAGGTACTGCTCAAATGGCCAAAATGCGGGTATTCCAGCCCGATAGCGAATATTCTGGGCCGGAGGCGGAGATTCTGCCCCGGAGCGGAATCTCCGGCCCGGGGCGGAAATTCCGGCCCGAGTGCTGACGTAAAGTTAGTAGTCGTAAGTGCATTCTGTGAACACCAAAAATCGTAAGTGCCTTCTATGAATACCAAAAGTAGTAAGTTTAGGATTTTGTCTTAAGTTAGTTCTGTAAATCGGGCCCTTAGTTCATATAAAGAGCAGGGGTCTTTTTTTTTTTATACCTTCTCAAACCAATACTTACAATGCAAGGTCAGTGGTCATTATGGTCCTTAAGATAAGGGAGTGCAGTAACAAATGCCAACGATCTGATAGGATATATGTTGTTTTTTAATGTTTCCACAGCCTTCACATACTTAGTAGGAGCCTGGGAAGAATGAAGCTTAGACACTTTCACTTGTAGAATAGTGCAGGACATTCTGTGTATGCAATGAGACTTGACAAGAGCACATTGTCAGTAACGTTATGGCTGTTTGTCCATTTAGGAGAAGAGCCATGACTAAAAAAACAATGCGTTTGACATGTAAAATCTGTGCACACCTTAGACTGGGTGTATACCTTTGAGTAATATGGAATAAGACAAAGTTGTGGTGGTTTATTAATGAGTCCACAAAGTATGAGCTTGGAAACAGCTCAATAGACACATGCATTATCTTGGAAAGAGTGATATACATATACTCTGGAGATACACTGATCATAATGCTATATTTTCCGGCTGAGTCTGACTCTTAGAGATGCACCTGTACTCTCTGGGAGCTAATTTTCACTTATTGCTTTATGTTATAAAAACAGAAATGAGCACTTCCAGTAGGTAAAGTCAAGCAAGCTACACCACATTATAAATAGGTAGCTGACCCTACGTTGCATGTGTACTCAATGAAAGATTGCACATTTTCCATTTGTCACCTTCATTCAAGAATTTCTGGACCACCCTAGTGTCCTGGGCTTTGTCTTCTTTTTTATTTTACAAGTAGTTGGCCATATCGGCCCACATTCAAACTGGATGTGCCTAAACTTTGATATACTTACCTTAAACCGAGGGCCACATTAGTCACTCAAGCCTGGTGGACCTGGACTTGGTCCCTGTTTTCTAACCTTTACTAAAGGCTTATATCAACTTCCAACACCTGAAGCATGGCTGCGTTAAGGCTTTTATGAGATGAAGTAGATTGTCTGGACCTTCCAATTGTTGACTATCCTGTCTTCTCCCTCCTGTACTTTTCTAGACATTTTCCTCTGCTGAATAACAGAGGATTCCATTAATAGACTTCACAGTAAGCTTTTACATTCAGACCTGATTCAAGACTGATTTGCATATGGCTGGGTCCAAACTGAAATGACATGGTGAGCAAAAGACTGATGGGTTGAGACGCTACCCTAAGCGATTGCTGGTGGTTTGACAAATTGCAAGCTTTCCTCCTATCACATTTTGTGTGTTTGATATTCCATACTATTGTCACCTCAATGGATTGTTTTGCAGTATATGCCTGTCCTAGAAGAACAGTAGTTCAGATCAGGCATGTGCAGCATTATTCTTCTTCAGTAATAAACAGTATTTTTATTTAAAATATAACCAACACATGGTCCCAGTTGAGCTGAGTACCACTGAAGAAGCATGCGGTTTGGTTGGGGCAGGGGGAGAGTGGGCAGGATTATTGGCCAGATTAAGGACCCCCAGACCTGGGAGACCAAGGTCAGAATCAGGAACTCAAGTTTCAACTGTTTTCCATCTTAACCTAAATACCGTTTGGGTTTTGGGGTTTGGGGTTTATTCTCACCATAGTTATGCATCACATCTCACACTACACTTCTATAGCGAGGGTTAGTTTGTGTCACAATACGGCACAGCCACACAGAAAACTATCCACCCTTCTTTGACACTCTGATGTCTGACACAGCTCTCAAATTATTTACTTTGAATGTCACAGGCCTCAATAGTCCCGTCAAACGAAAGGCGTTTCTGTCCTACATCGAGAACTTGGGACCTGACATATGCCTGCTTCAGGACACACCTCCTGTCCATGGATTGCTACTGACTGTTCACGAGCATCCCACATCAATTCTTCTCCTCCGCCCCTTCTAAGAAGGCTAGAGTGGCCATACTGGTGGCGCGCTCCTTCAAGGGGACAATTGGACGTGGGGAGACGGAGTTAAGGGGCAGATTACTTACATACCAGCTCATATTAGGGAACAAGACATTCATTGTAGAATCACTATATGCCCCAAATGAAGGCCAAGAAATGTTTCAACGCAAAGCACTAGCAGAGGCACTCTTCACAGCAGATACAGAGGTTCTAATAGGGGGAGACCTTAACTTAGTTTTTAAAACACACCTAGATAGATCGACACAACAACATGGACTGACCGGGGCATTATCGAAAAGCGGTTATAAATGGATCAGAGACATGGGGCTCTGTGATGTATGGAGAGATCTTCACCCAAAGTCATGGGAATATACTCACTACTCACATGCGCATAAAACATGTGCGATACTAGATCACTTCCTTGGCAAAGCGATAGTCATAGCTCCACCGCAGAGATAGAAATTCTCCCAATGGCCCTCTCGTGTCACTCAGAGGTGATGCTCTCAATGTCTCTACCCCCAGTACAGCCTCCCCGCCGGACATGGTGCTTGCGTGAAATGATGCTGCAACATCCTGTAGTAATATCCCAGATTCAAACAGCTATCCTAAATTATCTCACACTCAATGATACACCTGAAGTAGTCAGTCAGTATTTCTTTATTCGATGATTAAAAAACATCATAAAAGCACACATATACAGACAGTTAAAAAAACTATTAAATCATTATCCAGAATCCTGACTGCTACTACACATAAGTAAAAAAGAAACTAAACCACACATTTCATTTAAAAGGACAATCAGGTTGGTTCTCTAGTTGCCCTTAATCGTACCGCAACTCTAATAAAATTCATAATACTACAAAGTGTCAGGGGGTCGGTCGCTTTTTGCAGAAAAATTAGTGCATCTTTAGCGTGTGCTACTTTAGCTTGCTTTAAAATTCCTACTAGGAATCTGCGCCTAGGCATTGAATAAAAAGGACACAAAAGTACAAAATGAAGGGTGTCCTGCGGAGACCTATTGTCGCAGCCGCAGGCACCCTTCTGCTCAATCAATGATATAACACCTGGTGGATCGGCCAGTAAGTAAGGTAAAAGATTGAGCCTAAAACGCGCCATTAAAAACCTATCCTGGGCATTATGCATAAGGTACAAATACGGCTCCATCCCCTCCCTATTTTTTACCAGGCTATGGGCGTTCACGGTACGTTTAATCCCTTCAGCCTGTGCTCTGCTTTTAGTTCTCTGGGCCAGGAATAATCTCTTTATAACCAACTTGTCCTGTGACACAATTCTCGATGGGTTTAAGAAAAGATCCTGGCGGCCAAGGTTTTCCAGACTGGTCGATACATATTTCAGCCACGGTGTACTCAAGCTTCTGTCCCTTCCCATGCAGTCACTTATAATTTGTCTACTTAGGGTCGCCTCCGGGTTTAGCCAAGATCTCATCCAAGCCAAAATGGGTCTGAGCTTGACCAGATCTTCTAGATATGGTCTCCCTAATTCTCTATGGGCTATTACAGCAGGGGTGCTCTGTGGTATCTTCAGAATTGAGCGTAAAATTTTGTTTTCCTCCCGCTGTAACTGCTGAGTATTTACAAATCCCCACACTTCTGCACCATAAGTGGCCTTGGAACAGCAAATAGCTCCATAAAGATTCATTGTTTGCTCGGGAGACCATCGACCCACTCTACGCCCATAGCCTGCGATGGCACCATTAGAGGATATCAGCTTGCGACAACGTTCCTCCACCAGGGGTTTAAATTCCAAGGAGCCATCGAACAATAGGCCCAAATACGAAAAGGCCTGAACCTTTTCTAGTGTGTGGCTACCTATTTTGTAAGAAAAATTATTACAGGGTTTGTTGCCAGCCAGCATCACGTATGACTTGCCCAGGTTCACCGATAGGTCTAGGTTTGCCATAAACTTTACAAAACCATCTATTAGCAGCTGTACGCTCTTAGGGGTACGTGCAAGTAGGACCGCGTCATCAGCGTAAAGGAGAACCGGGATAGAACGCGATCCTATGCATGGGCAATCAGTTTTTAAATTGGTCAGAAACTTCTCTAAGTTATTAATGTAGAGTGAGAATAAAAAGGGGGCCAGAATACAACCTTGCCTCACCCCGCTAGTACATGGGAAAGATTCAGTCAACCCTCCCTCCATGTTATAGCGTACTCTTGCAGAAGTGTCTCTATGTAGTTCCCTCAAGATGTTAATCAGTCCTAGGTCTATCCCCAAATGTGTCATCATGGCCCACAGTTTGTCCCGATTTACATGGTCAAAGGCAGCTGCCAGGTCCATGAACCCCAGGTAAATGGCTTCATTGCTGGCTTTGGTATATTTCGCTACCAGCATATACAGGTTCAAACATTGATCGCTTGTGGATCTCCCTGTTCTAAAGCCGTACTGAGTGTCCGAGATAATATTATTCTCCTCGGACCACTCAGTCAGGCGGTTCAAAATTACCCGGCCCAATATTTTGGCTGACACGTCAATCAGTGAGATTGGGCGGTAGCATTGTGGGCTGTCCCTGTTCCCCTTTTTAAAAATCGGGACAATTATGGCAGTTGACCAGGTTCGGGGGAGGCCCAGCCTAATAGCGGTATTTATCACTCTCGTGAGTATTGGGGCCCATAGCTCAATATTGCTCAGAAACAAATCTGGTGGTGTCCCCTCGGGACCAGGGGCCTTATTTTTTGTCAGACCCTCGATTCCCACAGTGATTTCTTTTAGAGTGAAATGTACGTCCTGCCCCTGCTTGATAGTCCCCCCCTCCTCTGAGTTGGGTACTGTACTATAATTATACAGTCCCTTAAAATGTGTAAGCCACTGGTCCGGGAGAATATTTGTGCCAATCACTGGGGCATTCTTGTCCTGGAAACCGGGTTTATTAATTATTCTCCAGAACTCAGTGATATCTCTCCTTTCTGCTGCCTCTCCTAAATCAGCCCATGCTTCGTCCTGTAGGATTGCTTTCCTTCTCTTGGTCTCTTTCTTATACTTCAGTCTACACTGGGCTACTTTTTGTTTCTCCCTTGGCCTTTCCTTAAGACTACCTTTAAGATCCCTTAAAGCACGAGAACAGTCCCCATCAAACCATCTCGGGCAATCAGTTCTCCTTATTGGGGCACTTGATTTTAAGAGCCCATCCACCAGGTTAGTTAACTGCCCAAATGCTTCAATTAACGGTGACCCCTCCACTGTGGGATCAAGGCAGTCATCAATAAAGGTTTTCCCTCTGTCAATAAGGGATTTATAAAAGTGTTCCCCATCTATTTTTGACCACCTAAGGCGCCTCCCCTGGTCTGTTGCTCTCTGATGGATACCGCCCGACTTTTCCCTGCTAGACTGTGACTGGTAAAAGAGCTCCAATACCACAGGATTGTGGTCACTAAAAGGACTCCATTCAATCCCTACGGCTGTGATCCTATGTTTAAGGGAGCTAGATACAACAATATAATCAATGAATGACGAACAGCCTCGACCCTTAAAGGTGGGGGGGAGCATCCCGTCATTGTCCAACGCCATCATATTCATGGTATGCACCAAATCGTGAGTATCTACGAATTTGGTGAAAGCCATGCCTTCCTGTGTATGGTCAAAATGGGGTCCATTTATAACTGGACAATGGGACCAGTCGGCATCAGTGGGGAGTAAAGCTGGGCAAAGATGTCAGTTAAAGTCGCCCATAACTAAAATAGTAGGGGCTAGTGCCCCCTTGCTCGCTTCCATCTCTTGGTTCAACCTGTAATCTAATTCCAGGTGAAGTGGATTTTTATCCCCTGGGGACCCGTTGTTATAGACATTAAACAGGATCAGCTTTAACCCTTTACCCTTGAACCATACGGCCTGAAGGTTCTGCGAGGACCAGTTTGTGTCTGTCCATGATCCCTCTAGGTTTAAGTCCACATATATGGACAGGCCACCCCTAGCTCTGCTTGATCTTGATTTTTGGGCTTGGACAAAAAAACATTTGTACCCAGGCATTTGAAAGAAACTGTTGTCAGCCACCCATGTCTCCTGGAGGCTAATTATCTGATATTGGTTTATGTACCGCCTCCACTCACTATTGTTGAATTTATTTGCCAATCCGGCTATATTCCAGGAGATGAGTTGTAACCCTTCCGCATTTTTGTATGTGCCAGCTATGCCGGCAGGGTTAAACGTTAGGTTTCATGATCCTATCGTTGTTCCTAGTACAGGCCCACTACCCCGTGGCGTTTGCTCGCATCCCTTTTCCCTTGTCTCACTCAGTGCTAAGGTATCTCCCCCCCCTGGTGCGGTTAACTGTGTTGAAGATTTGCCAGGGCTCTCCCCCCTACAATTACGCAGTATTTCGGCCTTCTCCATGAGCCGAGGGGTTAATGGGGTATTTTTTTGTGTTGTCTCTATTACTGCCTCTTGTAGTTCCTCAGCGGTCATATTCCTCCCTTCTCGTCTATACCAGGGATCTGCAGTGGGTGAAGGACCATTGAGTCAGTCATTGTCCTCAAGCGATGTCAGGGGACTAAACCTATTTTCGCCACCTTAGGGGTCCAGGATTCCTTGCTCTAGGGCCGTCGCCAACATACCGCTGGGCCCTGAAATTATTGGGTCTCTCCATATGTCTCCCCACTGATAGGGTTTCGTAAGGTGCTGCATGCCTGGGATAAAAATATCCCAGTGGCAATGATTGTATGCAACTAGAGTGATTAACTGTCCCATACGACTTAATATGTTCCACAATTCTCTTGTCCCTAAAGTTAACTATAATACAGTTACCCACAATATCCTTGCGTCTAGTGCCTACCCAGTCTACCCTTCTGACGTGAAGTATTTCCCCATTACCATTGTCATTACTAATCAGAGGTTTATTAATGTGAAGCCAATGTGTGACCTTATTGTGTAAGTCTACATGTGTCTCATTCTGGCCACCCCTTAATTCTGGCGCACCTGCAAGCACTATAACGTAAGGGGAGGCTTCCGGTGGAAGATTAATTATTGGCAGGACCCTGAGTAATGTCGTAGGGACATCAACATTGAGCTGCTTTGATGATTGCACCCTTTCTATGCGTTGCTGATTTGTTATTTGCGGTGCTGGTGGCATTTGCTCAGGCAGGCCCTGATCATTCTGTGGTGCCCTAGTATTTAAATTAAAGGCTCTGTCCTGTTGCACCAAGTGGATTATAACTTCTGGGGCCAAACTCCCTTGACTTTGACCAACATTCTGCCCCATCGGCTAAATGGCCGATTGTGGGCCTGTGTTGGTATTGTGCGTTACTATACAGTTGTACGGTTCCCCTGTGTTTCCCAAGGTCCTACTTCTATTTTTTACCTCATTTAGGATTTTGCCAGCCTGCTTGCCAGAGGTTTTATTTGGGTTACTATAAATGATTCCAGGTAATTTTGTAAATCTGACACAATCTGTGTCGCCCATAAGGGTGGAACTAATGTCTGGGCCACCTTGTCTGCCTGCTCCTCCCTTGCTCTGCTTCTTGTTTTATTTAGGGGGATACTGGCTCTATTTTTCCTCTCTTTCTGTTTTTTTTTATATACCTTCCGTGTCCCAGTCCTTTGAGGTGAGTTATTGGGGTCTGATAACCCCGTGTTTATCCCAGTATCCAGCTGCGCACATGGGAGATCTACATCCAATATTTCTGATGAGCAAGAAGGAGAGATAGTCACAACTTCGCTTGCTGGACCAAGCGATAGAGTAGGGGAGTCCGGCTGCGGGATTAGGGACAAGCGTCTCTCTGTTCGCTCAATTTCGCATGATACAGCCCCAATGGCTTTCTGCAGCATTCGATCAATGGCCGTTGGCTTGGAGGCTGGAGAAGGGATTATACAATTTTCTGGTGATTGTAACTGGCGCAAGGTCAGAGAATTGCATTTCGCCCTGGCCGCCCGAGTTTTCATCTTACTTGCCATGATGTTGGCGCAAGTAATGCACGTGGCCGCCTAACAGTCAATATCAAACCACAATTTAGGTGCCTAATTTGCAGTATACAGCGTAACATGAATGGGTCCGTGTCCACAGTCAAAAACACAAACACATCTCTTACTTGAAAGTGAAATCACGAGGGGTGGCCCGGCCCGGCCTCCTTTGGCCCCTGACGGCCACAGACGGCCCGCCCTCTGCCCGGGCTCTGCCCGGCGTCGCCCGCGGGCGTCCCGCGACGCGAAGGAAGCTGTCGCTTTGGAAGCGCCTCCGGGCACGCTGGGATGCGGAAGGAGTCCGGCCCGCAAAGGATCACGGGAGCTGTAGTCTCCCCCCACAGCGGCCAATGATGTAGTATGGCGGCGAGGGAGACACACAGCGTGGGGACCCCGTCGGTGTTAAGCTGCTCTGGTCCCAACAGCGAGGAGTTCAGGTAAGTCTGTGGAATATCGCAAGCTGAAGGAGATATGACGAGGCAAATACAATAGGGGCTGCCTTCAGTGCCTTCAAACCGAACCAGGGCCACCCCACGTGCTCTGTAGATCTGGAGCAGGTAGAAGCCGGTAATGGGGAAGAACCAATCCCGTGAGTCCCGCAAGTCTGCGCCGCCCTGCAACGCTTCGTTGATTCAGAAAGAACAGTCCCGCAAGTTAGAGGTCCGCAACCCGTGCCCGTGCTCAGAAGCCGCTCTTGCTTCGAGAGGACACTGGAATTACCGGTCCGGATTCTCAAAATTCTCTGGATTCTCTCTCGCACAGACGGACTACACAGGAATCAAAATTTTTCAAAACCGATGTACACCGGTACACAGGTGATCAGGAAACAGGAGTCAGGGCAAGCTCTCTGGTGTTTTAGGCGGTTGGGCAGGTCAATAATGGTGCGGAGCAGTGTAGTTTGGAGGGGGGAGTGGAACGGCACCACCTCACCTTGTGCGTCCAGCATACAGCTCCCAGCTCCTCCCGGCTCCTCTCCTCTTCTCAGCACCTGGGACCAAGCTCATTTTTGCGCCGCGGCACAGATTGCTCCAAGTCCCCCAGCTGCACCGGCAGATTCCCCTCAAGCAGGAAGCAGGAAGATGCCCGTGGGTCGCTGCGAGGTCGTGGATGTGGTCGTGGGAGCCAAGGTGAACGGAAAGCCTCCGCCTCCCGCGACAGAAAATGCTCTTGCCGCGATGAGGGGCACACACGGCTGCGGGATAGATCACACGTACGACCGCCACTCGCGGATCCTGCGATGAGGGGCACACGCAGCTTCTGCGGTTTCTGCTCCAGGCGTGTTTGCCGGTGAAGTATCTATAGCGACATTATGGGACGCACTGAAAGCAGTGATCAGAGGGGAACTCCTCTCTATCGCGGCTGCTAATAACAAATTGCGAAGGGAAAAAAGGGACAGTCTCTCCGTACAGGTTAAGGAGTTAGAATATATTCACCAGTGCACAGGGGCTCCAAGGGTGTGGGTCAGTTAACTGCACTATGTGCACAACTGGCAGGACTAGACCCTGATCAGGCCGAGTATGCAGCACTCTGCCTATGACACTCATACTACACAGGGGGGAACAAATGTGGCCGGCTCCTAGCAAAATAACTGTGTATGAAATGCCAAGTGACAGGAATTCCATCATTACAATCTCAGAGAAATGGGCTTATTACTAGCGACAGAGCTATAGCAGATGAATTCAAGGAATTCTACTCACAGCTATACACGGGACAAGACCAAGGTCCCCTAATTAGCACCAGCTATCTTCAGAGAGCAAATACAACCCTCATCACCCCGGAGCAAGCACAGATATTAGAAGAGGACATCAGACCGGAGGAGATAATCTAGCCATTTCTCGCATAAAACTCCCCAAATCACTAGCCTCTGACGGATACCCTCCTATTTTCTATAAGACATACTGCAATGCTTTAGCCCCCACACTAACAAGGCTTTTCGATTTCTTCTTACAACCTGGTGCAATTCCTGCATCAATGCTGGCTGCCTCTATTGCGGTGGTGCCCAAACCAGGAAAGGTTAGACAGCAGTGTAGCTCCTATAGGCCTATTTCTCTGCTAAACGTAGACTTTAAACTATTCACCGGCATCTTAGCACACAGATTAAGTCCGCTCTTACCCGCTATCATACACCCAGATCAGGCGGGGTTTATCCCACACAGACAAACCAGTGACAACATCAAACTCATTTTATACATAATTGAAAAGGCGGCGATGATCCCAGGGGAGACAATGCTGCTAGCCATAGATGACGAAAAGGCCTCTGATAGGGTACATTGGCCCTACTTATAGTGCACTTTGGTCTAGGTGATAATTTCAAGACGCAAATTATGAACTGTTACCATTTCCCTACTGCGACAGTGAGGGTGAATGGCCATACCTCAGAACCCTTTCAAATAGACTGAGGCACAAGACAGGGGTTTCCGTTTTCTTAGTTGCTCTATGTATGGAGTCTCTATCCCAAAAAGTGAGAGACAATCCCGGATAGTCGGTGCCATCTTTGGGGGTGAGCAGCATAAGTTGAATCTATATGCAGATGACATACTATGTTGGGCAGTCCTGCCTCCACACTGCTGACAGACCTGGAGGAACTAGAAGCATTTGGATGAACATCAGGGTTTAATGTTAATGTAGAGAAATCTCAAGCATTAGGCCTATTGATACCCCAGGAATTGGTGACAAGTTTACAAACACAATACCCCATCCAGTGGCAATCTACTACACTCCCTTACCTGGGAATTAAATTAGCACCTATCCTCCAAAAGATCTCATCAATAACCTATCAAACCCTATTAAGACAAATCAGGAGTGAGGTAACTAGCGCATGGTTGGGCTGTATTGCAGCTGTCAACATGTATAGTTAATGCTTCTCTGACTCGGACTGGTGCCATTCTACCAGGTACAGTAGCTGTGCCGCCCGGAAGGACATGTGAATATCCGGGATGCCCATGCCTCCATCTTTAGGTGATAAGTAGCATAGTTCCCTCTACAATGTTTTGCATCGCCCTTGCACCACACAAAGAGGGCACAAGGGCGAGGCAACACTAAAATAAAATTTATCAAGTCACATAAGGCACATTGTGTGGCCCTGCATGGCTTGATAAATATGGAATCATACAAAGCAGTTAAAATTGTTGTGTTGTGTTACTCTGCTCCAGGGAGGCTTTCCATGGGCGGAGCGTGTGTGTTCCCATGTATCCACCCATAGATTTTGGGCGCATTACCAAATTAATCATTAGTGGTAGACCTGGGAATGCATCAAAATGCCACGAGTCCCCAGGGGAAGAGCAGCGAGGAGAAATATCTTTATTTCTCTTCATTGTCTCCTCTGTCTAAGTGTGCTGCATTCTGCAGCATGCTTAGAAAGAGGAAAATCAAGAAACTGGTCAATAACCATGCAGATCCGACGCAAAAGTTGAGGACAGGCTGGGAGAAAGACCTGGGAATGATAGAGGACGATGACTGGCGAAACGCACTGGCCTCCCCTCGTGAAGTGGCCATCCCAATGCGCATGCGACTCCTACAGCTCAAGATTCTTCACAGGGTCCACTTTGACGCTAAACTCCTGTTCAAGATAGGTAGATGCCCCGATCCGCTTTGTCTTCGGCACTGCAATCAAGTGGGTACCTGCATTCACATATTATGGGAATGCCCACACATCCAGGATTATTGGGTACGGATTGCCCGTCAACTCGAGAGGGCATGTGACAAGTCCCTGAAGTGATCTCCTCACCTCTGCCTGCTTAATATTTGGGGGGCGACTGAGCTTTCTCAGGCTGAACAGGTTTGGGCTTCGATGGGATTCGCCATAGGGAAGCAAAGCATTGCACAAAAATGGGAGGTGGAGGTGGTCCCGCTCCAGGGTGACTGGGCAAGGGATATGGATACCGCGATGATTGCCGAAAATCAGTGTTTAAGGGATGCAGATGCCCCAAGAAATGGGATCATAAATGGGGAAAATGGAATAAATACAGAGGGGATATTTGTATCTCCCCGACGGTGGAGCTGCAGAAAGAAAGGTGTGAACAGATGGCCCAGCTGATGGCAGAAGTGGAGGCTTCTCCTCCTCGGGATTAGCATTGAGGCGACCTCCCGGCCTCCATTCTCTTCTGTACCGTGATCTGTACCTCTATGGATAGTGCAGTATTTAATGATCAATTGGGCTCTGTACATCTTCAGCGATTTGCAATGATCCATGCTTATTTTATATGTGGATGAAAAATGGAATTGTGTGCTTTGGAGAGGAAATATTCTATGATAAAATTATTTGACATCAAAAAGCTTAAAAAAAAAAAAAAAAAAAAAGAGGAAAATGCCTCTGGATTGTGTTGGTGCAGGAAGGTGCCCCTTTCTGCACAGAATAAATTATTTCTACAACACAGGCCCCCTTGCACCATGGCACAAGGGTGCCTGCGTTAGCGCTAGGCAGTCAACAGGGCGCAACAAAAGGACAGGAATGTGCAGTATAATGTTAAATACTGTGCATTCCCACCCTTTTCCTTTTGCGCAGCACAGCAAGGTGGTTTGCTGCTCTGCGCTGCATGAAAGATGATAAATATGCCTCTCAATTATTAAATCTTTATAATCAAATTTTGAAAGAGGACAGTATTCCACCCTCTTTTTTATCCCTGCTCGTCAGCTATATTCTAGTACACACTTCTTAGCTGAAGCCAAACTGATGTTTGAACAGTGGGAAAAGCCAATGGCGAGAGTTGTTTGTAAATTCTTTATCTGTGACATGGTCGATGAGTTAGATTGACCTTTTTTTTATTAGCACTTTGCACTTTTGTTTTTATATTGAATCACGTGTTCAACTGTGGTCTCAGAGTTCAGGGAGAAAAGGCACAGTGGAACAGGAAGTGAAGCCTCATCTAGCAGCAGTAGGCGTTCTAAACGTGCCAGGGAGGGGATATAAGCACGCTTGGTTGCGCAGTAGATGAGCGCAGCGGAAGCGCGGCTGGCTTGCCGAAGGCAAGCCCGTGTGTGCTAATCAACACTAAGCCGAGACCATGGGCCAATCAATAATGCCGGTCTACGACCATACTCAATTATACAACTATACACCTGGAATCAGGTAAGGCTAAGCCCATGTCTGAACATACTAAAAAAACTTTCAAACTTGAGCATACTAAAACACCAAGGTACTGAGTATGGCATTTTAGGAAGACAGTGAACCCTGATAATATTCTGAGGCGCTGTTACTTAAATACCAGGGGGTTTAATTACAAGCCCCTTGCCCCATGCTGCATCACTTTTCCCCATATTTAAAGCGATGCACAGGGGGCGCAAGGGGCTTGTAAATAAGCCCCCAGGTCATTGGTGAAACATAGCCTTGAAGTCTTTGGTCTCTTGCTTTCGGTTCAACCTGATGTTCTGCTACTGACAGAATTGTGGTTAACAGACACCTCCTCTCTGTCTGTTCTAGAGGCTATATCAAAGTGTTATTTGCTATTTAATGTCAACTGCCCCTCAAACAAAATGAGTGGAGGTGTAGCAGCAATTATAAAACAATCACTAATGGCTAGGGAGTTGCAAATTGAGCCAATTGAAAAGTCAGCTGTGCTGCTATTAACCTTGTTGTTTGGGGATTTGACTGACACTGTTCTAATTGTCTAATGACCTCCCTAATACATGAATGATTCTCCAGTATAATTGTATGATTTGCTCATTACTGAATAGTTTTAATGGATTGATTATCGTTGGTGATTTTAACTATCAGGTGGATGAACTCGAAACTACCCCTAAATGCCAACAATTTATGGAACTCATGACCTCCCACAAACTGACGTAATATATAACTAAACCCATGCATCAAAAAGGTCATGTACTAGACCTTGTCAGGCGTTTTGAATGTCTATTGAAGAACTTTTATAATATAGAGCCATTTGCCTGATCCGATCATTACCTTATTCAGATGGACCTACCAATCCCACATAATAATAGCCAGACAACTGAATTTAAGTATTGCAAGAGGTTGGACGCAATCGATGATGAGAGGATGGGACAACATTGGTAATAAGAGGATGATGTATCCCTTAGAAGAGAGTAGACCTGTCCTTAGCAACAACATGGAGGAAGCTGCTCAAGCTTTTAATAACTCATTTGACAAGGAAAGAACTGGCTCCTCCGGTTAGTAGTTAGCAAGTTAAAAAACGTCCTTTCGTCACTTGGTTCTACAAAATTCTAATAGAGGCCAAATTGACCTGAGGAACTAAGAGCACAAATGGTGAAGCAACTATGATGGCAACAACAAAGTTAACTATAGGAAGGTCTTGTTATACTATAAAAAGATAATCATTCAAGTGAAATCTGCCTACCATTCCAATAGGATGTGTGGAGTAAAACCCTTTAAGATTATGTGTGATCTCTCGACTATGAAGAGAGTTAGTTAGTCAGTCGATGGTGGTCTCTCAAGCATAATGCAATAATTTGAATAGGTTTTTCGTCTAAAAGATCATATAGATTTGAAGTCCACTGCCTGGACTTACTCTGGAACCCCTGGCCGATGTCTCTTTTTTGTCTGCTTGAAAGTGTGGAGGGGAGGAAAATTATTGTTAGCCAATTATGTATTACAATTACAATGACCCATGACTCTGAAGAATCACAGACTCCGAGTCAGTTTAGTTCGTTTATTACAAAGCCAAGAACGAGGGTATGGAAATACATTGGAACTAATACAAAGCCAAACCTGCAGGTGAAGTTAAGACGATGTAGCAGACACAGAATAACCAATTCAAGAACCAGGACACAGAATATCACAGCGCCTATATCCAGAGTCCCTTTATCAGAGGCTCGTAAGTAAGCATTAGTCTGTCTCTACACTACCACTAACGTGACGTCCCTACTTATAATTTCCCAAGGCAAGTTCTGGAAAGGTGTCCGCTCACGTTGAATGGGTCAAGTAGCATAAAGCTACAGAGATCGTTCTAAGAGGCTTTCTTCTCTCAAGACACGGCAGAAGTCCCGGACTCTGTCCCTAACTCCAATATAAGAATGCAAACTCCCATCAGGCTGCGCGGTATCACCCCATCCACGCAAGACAACTCCTCATAGGTAACTTTCTATGCGGGCAACGATGCTCCCAGGCCTTGGCTAAATGACCTTGATTCCCAGGCTCTCTTTGGTGAGAAAGAACATCATCCCACATTATCAGCATCGCTGTTCAATGTATTTTCTTGTCCCTAAACCTAACTCCTAAAACAAAGACATTATTCTAACAAACAAAGATGCATTTCTCCACCTGCAAATGAAAACGTAAGAAAGAACAAGTTCTGCACATGCATGAATACTACTAGCAAACCCGACCCGAGAGCAACAGGGAGAAATACACATTAGGCCTACAGAAATCAGCCAACATAAGAAACAACACATAAAGTCCTAAAACACGCGTATACATGAGCATTATTACTGTGTACACTTAAATCAATGCGTTGCATGAGCATACGAATTATAACATTCATTAGTCACAGATGCAATTCTTCACATTAAGGTTTTCATCTAATCATACGTAATTGCAATATTGATTTTTCCACGTTATACGAAAATATGCCTAGCACTTCACCTTCCACGTTATTACAACACCTGAGCTAATGGCACAAATGTTAAAACAATGAAGAGCATATGCGGGTGCGGACTACCCATGAGTATGATGCACCCCTACAAATGGCAGAGTAAAATTGTGCTCTAGCAGTTCCCCCCTCTGATGACTAGTGTCAACACACTAACTTTACTTCCTGTAGAAAGAACCAACCTAAAAAGAAGTCATAGCCAGTCTTCCCTGTTGACAGTCTTCCCTGGTGAAATGTATCCAAACTCTTGAGATTCTCATGGTGAATTCTCAACTTGTCTGGACCTATGCGACTTGAAAGCCTTTACTGTCCCCATCAAAAGGATGACACAAATCACAACTATGACTATTGGCTTCAGGATATAACCACTAATTCCCTTCCCAAGATTAGCAAACCAACTTACAATCTTTCCAAATCCTTTACCAACCTTGCTACAAACTCTCTCTGTTGCCAAGTCATGTAACTCATGATGTATCTCAGTGATGTTACTTATATACTTCATCAGATCCTTACTATAGTCTGGAATATAAGTACAGCACCGTTGAACCCTCAGCATTTTACAGACTCCACCTTCTTTTGCCAAGAAAATATCTAAAGCAAGACGGTTTTGCATCACCATAGCTCTTCCCAAGACCGTCTCTCCATCTACAAGTAGTAATGACTGAGATGTATTGACTAACAACTTATCTACTATAGTTGACAACTTCCTAATCTTAACATCATTCAAGACTACTCCCAATTTTGATTTCAATGCTCCAAACACATCTCCTACAATCTCTCCTGCACTTGTACCATGTTTCTCTCTATGCGGTGACTTCCCCTCCAACGGCTTCAAATCCTCCACATGGTATATCTTAGGAAACACTACAGCCACATAACATGTGCCATACCAATTCAGTGGCAATCGGACATGGGCATTCTTCCCACATACAAAATACACATTTGGCACCACTTGTACCCCTTTTTACAAGAACTTCTTTGCAGTGGCTTTAATTGTGAAGATGTGATCACACACACTTTGTCCCACAAAGATCTCGTCATAGTATGTCTGTACCTGCCTAATGCAAAGCTTTCATCATTGTTCTTAATCTAAAGCTATTGTACCATAACTTCCCTTAGCCTTGTGAGCCAACTCCTCCTTGGTCCATTCAAAATTTCCTTTTCTACTGTTTTTTTTAGCAGAGTTTTATATAGCGCGAACTTGACCTGAATCCGAATCGGGTATCAGAGGCTTTACATAGCACCAGTTACATTACATGAGGACACACATTAATTTTTTGTTAGGCACAGGGAGATTAAGTGATTTGCCCAGAATCACAGGATGTTCAGAGTCATTACCGAGACTCGAATCCAGTTCCCCAGGTCCGAGGTTGAGCGCCCTAGCCGTTAGGCCAACTCCTCTCCCCAAAGTTGAGTCTGTTGAGTTTAACTGTTAGTTACCTATGTCTATCTTCTACTTGATCTACGAACTTGTTTTCCATGTCAGTTAACATGCAGGTCAAATTATGTTTATGTGCATAAGCCATGTCTAACGTAACAGTAGGTATGAAATTCTCTCTTCTTGCTTGCAATATTCATACTTTTTCAGGTGCTTATAAGCTGGAACCTCCGAAAGCACCACATCATAATTAGAGAAATAGTACTCGTAATGGCCTTTACCATAGAACATGCTAAGCAACAAGCTACAAGTAATACCATACGTCAAAGGTAAATTATGCTACCCAATACCCTCCTCAACTGACGCTGGTAACTGTATACACACATAAGAATCTCTCACATCCATCGTATACTCATACAACAGTTTTGCGTAAGCATTCACCGTATAATCACCTTTAGACAAATCTACGTGCAACAAGCGACTAGCTTGATCAATCATACCACTGTCAGCTCCTAATGTACCCTCTTTTGTACTAGAAGTGGTAGGTGTGGATATTCCATGTACTCCCACCCGATCAACTTCTGTTTCATGTGAACCCCATAACAGACATGGTAATGACTACCGCTATAACTATGATCACTCCTACTATAAGTGTACCTATCACACATTTATTTCTAAGGTTCGAATTTCCAGACTCCATCTTTGAATGAGTTTGGGTAGCCACAGCAAGAGGATCAATTCAAAGTCTCTTTCTCTGACTCTCACTGCTGGACACAGTTCCTTGAAGTCGTGGAAACAGTTTTTACAGTTCGTTGCACATCTATTTAAAAACTCAAAGACTTCCTTTGCCCTCTTTCTTCTTCTACGGAAAGTTCCCTAATTGTGTTCTTCTTCCACTCGGGCCAAGGTTATCTTCTTTTGAACAAATCATTTTTTATCTACAGTTCACAGTTCAATGTACATCCCTTATAAGATCAGAGCCAATTTCCTCAATGACACGCTGCAAATATTCAAAACGAAATGCTGTAATCTCCTGAGCTGGTGGCTGACATCCAAAAGTCGGGAACGTAAGGTCTTCAGAATTGAGCTCTGCAATCCACTTAGTCTTGGAGGATCTGGCACAGTCAAGATCAAAACTCCATTGGCTTCTACTCCAGGGACCAACAGTTCAATCTCTATTATCAGCACTGCTGCTCCGCGCCTCACTTGTCCGGACCTCACCCTCCCAGACCTCACTGTTCCCGGCATCTGTAACCAGATAAGTCCACTCCGGGGCAGCGTATCTGCGGCACGGTGCCCTCGCTCTCTGGATCTCCTCAAGTTCCTCTGTGCTTGTTCCGTGTCACTTTGCTATGATTCAGACGTTTCAGATACAGGAGCAAGAGCTCTTCCAGGTGCAAGTCTCAAGTTCTGCCTCCTCGGTCTCCCAGGCCATGATTCTCTTGCGATCTCTGTTCTTTTTTGCAGCACCAGACCACCTTCCATACCAGTCTCTTCAGCTGAGTCAGACTCTATACCACTCGCAACGTTACCTTATCCCTCAGAGTCAATACCTGGGCCTTGTGCTGTGTGACCGCCCCTCAGCTTGCTCTCTCCTGTGGTCTCGCAACCATGGCTGGAATCTCTTCAGGTAGAGGAGCTGTTTCTTCTGAGGGTCCTGAAACTCTACGGGTATGGGAGGCGTGAATCCAGTTTGGCAAGCCTCCTCACTTCACAGCAGTGTTCGTTATCAAAATCACTTGATACGGACCTCGCCAGCAGGCATCGAGACAGTTCTTCCTCACACGTTTCCGGACTTGCATCCAGTCTCACGGACACAAATCATGGCAGAGATCCTTTCTAGTTGGTGCAGTTGTAGCTTCAACCTGGTGAGACACAGAACAGACCACATCAGCCAGTCCCTTGCAATAATCAAGGATCAGATCATCGGTGATGTTTATCAACTCTGTAGATGGTACTGCAGGCAAGCATATCACCCTCCCCATCAAAATCTCATGCGGGGATAATCCAGTCCTCCTATCTGGAATGCTGCGCAAACTCATCAGCACCAAATGCAACACATCAGGCCAACTTAAGTCGAGGAGCACACCTTTGCCATTCTCATCTTTAGAGTTCCATTGATCTCCACCACAATGCCCGAAGCCTCCGACCAGTAGCTACAGTGCAATCTCTGATCAACTTGCAAGGCAGTACACAACAGCTTCATGATCTCACTATGGAAGGGAGTTCCTCTTTCTGACTCTGACTCTGAATGAAGTTGGAAACCTGAACCAAGGAATCAACTCCCTAAGTAACAGCTTGGCTATGGTAAGGCTATCACACCTCCTGGTTGGGTATGCTTCTACCCACCATGAAAAGACACACACTACAACCAAATGTACCTCAGCTCATTGCAGCTAGGCATCTCAATGAAATCGAGCTGTATCCTATTAAAGGGACCTCCCGACTTCCCAATGTGACTTAAGGAGACCACAGTTTACTTTCCAGCATTCATCTGTTCACACGTAACACTTCTGTGGCACACTGCTTCAGCAAACGCACAAAACCTCGGTTTAAACCACGTTTGTCTGCACATTTGCACCATTGCATCTCTCCCAATGAGCACAGCTCCATGGATATGTCTTGCCATAGGGCTCAGTAGACAATCCAATAACACTGCTCTACCATCTGTTGAAAGCCAAATGCCATCATCTCTCTTTTCGCAACCTGCTTTAATCCACCCAGCTTCTTCTTGATCAGACACCTCTCCCTGCAGACGCTTGACCTCATCCCAAGGGTCTGCTATGGCTAACATCATGCTAAGCTCAGTTCTTTCTGTGCTCTAGCCTGAATATTCCCCATTAAAAATACAAGCATGGATAGCACAAAAGTGGGTGACTTCATCCGCGTATCTGTTACCCACAGTGACAAAATCCTCACCCTTCCCATGGGCAGCACACTTCACCACAGCCACTTCCTTAGGCCGCTGTAACACTTCCAACAGTCGTCTCACATATTCCCCATTCCTCATAGGAGATCCTGATGATGTTAAAAACTCCTTCTGTGACCAGAACTGTCCGAAGTCATGAACCACACCGAAACCGTACTGGTTATCAGTATAGATGGCGACTCGGATTTGATCGGAAACAAGGCATGCACAGTTTCATTGCGGTGCCTGCAGATGCAGGGATGTGACTCCTTCACTTCAAGTGAGATTCCTTCAGGTGTCTTTGATGTCCACAGGCCTTGGAAGGTGCCTTTATGGAGCACAGGCACAGATGTTTCAGCAGACTTGCAGGACAACGAGACTAGGAGCAGTAGGAGTCTTCCCAGTTGCAGTCTTGGTGTCCAGAGCAAGGTCCAGTGAATCTTGTCCTATGACGGATCTAGGGACCCGCCTACAGGGAAGCCCTTAAGTACCCTAAGGAAAGGGTTGGGCCGATTCAGGGTTCCCTCCCAGGGGAGGGGTCGGACAGTGGGGTGAATACTCCCATGTCCTTTGTCCACTTTTGCACCAGAGCAGGAGCCAATGGCTCCCTGGGCCGGTTTGAACCGGACTATGCAAGGAGGGCACCAGATGTGCCCCTCAAGTAGACTGAGTGGTGCTGGCAAGCGCTCCCACTCGGCCCCAATACACTAAACCCTGTCTAGGAGGTGGTCACATCTCCCTGTGACAGGATACCTATTGTTCTGCCTTCCCCTGCTTGAGCTTGGCTCAGCAGAAGGAGGGAAGAATCGTCTCTCTGGTCGGCAGCATCAATGTTGTGCTGTCCGGGCCTGGAAGACTGGTGCCGGGAGCACTGAGGGCCTCGCGGAGGAGCTTTACAGTGCATGGAATCATACCTCTCACACCGTTTACAGTGTGGAGGTATGATTCCAACATGGTTGATACCAACCATGCCAGGGTTCGTTACAGCCAGTTTAGTGATGGTCATCGCATAATGCGCATGGCCACTCTCTGTATCTTATGGCTAATGCACTTACAACCCGGGAGAAAGGACTCCAAAGGTTGTAGGGGTGTCCTGCTCATACAGGGGTACCCTCACACTTAGAACCAATCACCCTGCCTTCAGCGATGAAAGGAGTATCTTAGGGGTGACATAGGTTTTGAGTGTAGTGACCTAAGATATAGGGAAACCTATATATGTCATAAGTGGTGCTAGCACCAGCTTACATAGGCTGCGGTTTCAGGCCTGTAGTCACAATTTGAGTGGTCTCTCATGGGTGGCATAATACATGCTGCAGCTCATGGGGAACCCCTGGTGTACCTATGCCCTGGGTACCTCAGTACCTTATACAAGGGACTTATAATGGTACACCAGTAGCCAATCTGGGATGTACCCAAGTACTCACCATAACCAATTTAGGGGAGAAAGCATAGCGTCTGGAGTCCTGATAAGCAGGATCCCAGTCAGACTAGTCAGAAACAGCGTAGCACCAAGCAAAAAGTGGGGGTAAGCATGAGAACAGATCCTACTTTCCTACAAACATAAACAGTAAGAGGATGAGCCATTACAAAACTTTCACATCTTTCAATGCTAACACCAGTTGCAGCAAGGATTTTAAGACATCGGGGCAACGTGAATATACAGGATCTAATATAGCTGAGAAGTAAGCCACTGGTCTATAGACACCCTCATGTACCTGGGTGAGGACAGATAGAGCACAACCCTCCCTCTCACAAAAGAATAACAAGAATGCTTTGTTGTAATCAGGCATTCCCAGAGCTGGGGCATGACACAGGCTTTCTCTCAGCTCTAAGACGGCCACCAAGCAGTCGTTATCCCATGGTACCGGTTCACTCACATCCTTCCTTGTGCGTCAATCTCTGTAAGGGATTCACCTTCAGTGAGCAGTTGGGAATCCACTGTTGGCAGTAACCCACCATTTCCAGGAACATTCAGACTTCCTTCTGCGTAGTAGGCAGATTCATTCTCATGATCGCCTCAATGCGGTCTGGTGTTACCTGCATCTTGCCTTTCTCAATGCAATGACCCATATACTGTACTTCAGGCAAGCAATACTGAAGCTTGCTTGGGGACACCTTTATTTCCATTCTCTGCCAAGTGATTCAATAAAGCATTGGTATCATCCCTACAAGCCTCCTCAGTCTCTGAAGCAATCAGGAGGTCACTGATGTACTGCACAAGCACTGAGCTTTCCGGCGGGCACCAAGCTTTCGAGGTTCTTTTTCAAGATCTGATTAAAAATTGATGGACTCTCAGTATACCCTTGTGGAATACGACACCATGTTAACACACAGTTCTCCAGTCGTAAAGCGAATACAAATTGGCTTTCCTCATGTAAGTTTATCCAAAAAAATGCTTGGCACAAATCAATCACAGTAAACCATTCAGCTTCATAAGGAATCTGGAATAAGATCACAGATGGATTCGGTACCACAGGACAACATGGAATCACAATCGAATTGACCCGTCTCAGGTCCTGCACCATCCTATACTTGTCACTTGGTTTCTGTAATCCCATTATAGGTAAATTGCACAGACTTCCCATGATCTCCTTAGGATACCCTGTGCGATCATTGACTCAATCACTGGTGTAATTCCTGCAACCTTTTCCAGGGTCAGGTTGTACTGAGGCGTTCTTGAAAATTCGTCATCCTGCTTGATCTGCATACGAACCGGCTCAACCGCTCAAATCAGTCCTATCTCCTCTCCTGTGAAATCCCACACCGCCGGAGACAGTGTCTCTCAGATCATTTGGCATGTCATCCACTGTTAGCACGGGAACAGGGATTCTGAATTGCTAATTTGAATGCAATGTCGTCATCCTTAGTCTGCAATTTACTCCATTGGGCGTGCAATACGTGGTACAATTCAGCTTACACAAGAGATCACATCCCAACAAACAGACCGGACTCGAATCGCACACCACAATCTGGTGTCGATCCTGAAAGGTTCCTATTCTCACAGGCATCTCATCTGTTAATGGGTTTGTCATCCCTATTGGCAACTCCTACAACTTGGATTGATTGTCTCGAGAGGGGTAGGTTTGGGACTACTGCAGATCTCACAGTAGAACTGGTAGCACCAGTGTCAATCAAGAAAGTAATGGGATGACCATCTAAGTCTGCCTCCACATATGGTCCACACTGTTCTACTTCTAAGACTGCACCAAGGGTCAGTCTTCCTCCCCCCTCAGGCACCGTCATAGCAATGGGTCTGGATCGGATCCGTCCAGAGTCTCAATGAAGGGCATTTGATGATATGCTTGGTTACCCTGTGAAATTCTCGGAGGTTGGGGTACTTGCATTAGTTGATTCAGACCCCTACCCCCCATTTAAAGATCTAGATCTTGTTATGGTGTTCATAACATCAGGCACCTGCATACTTTCCTCATCCTGAAACTGATTTGCTGGGTTTGCTCGCCACTTGCGCTTCCAATGCCCGATTTTGTGAGAATAATGACAAGTAGTGGTTCTCTTTAATATATCAATGTCTACCCCTAGCTTGGGATCTGTTCCTTTCCCCTTTTCCCTGTCCTTCATTGTTTGGTGCATTCTGAGTCCCTCCTTGATTATTCCCCTGATTTCGAACTAAAGTCCCTCCATTTGTCTTTGCCTGTTCTACCCTGTTCGCATTTCTCATCTGGACCAACATTACCTTGTACTTCATCTTCCGGTGCTTCATCGCTACAGTACACTGCATACCGTAGGATCTCATCCACGGACTTGTTTTGCCAGCAGATTAGGTGTTGTGAATCATTATATTAATCTCTGGTCTCAATCCCAGCACAAACGTGGACACAAACTTTCCCATATCTTTCAAATCTGAATTATCCAACCAGCTGTATTGCTTGAAGGCTTGAAAAAGCCGTTAATAGTAGGCATGTACTGATTCCTTGGATGGTTCGATCTATCTTAAGCCAGTCAATATCTTGTGCCACAATTTTAGACTGTAACCATGTAATTACCTGTGCAAACTTTTTCATGACCAACGGTGAAGGTCATGAATTCTGGGGTCTCCGTC
The DNA here is from genome assembly GCF_964204655.1 of Triturus cristatus. Taxonomy (NCBI): domain Eukaryota; kingdom Metazoa; phylum Chordata; class Amphibia; order Caudata; family Salamandridae; genus Triturus; species Triturus cristatus. The sequence goes on along the minus strand of NC_140587.1, from coordinate 1,011,385,195 downwards.
TGGTTCATTAGAAGAAAAACAAAGAGGGGGAGTAGAGAGGTACCACTCAGCCTGAGTGGTGGAGGTGGATACGTCCTCCCAAGGTTCAATCAATAAACATAGTGATCCACCCACAGATGTATATGTTTGTCAAAATTTCCCCAGATAAAGTGTAGATCCCCACAATGGTGGAAAGTACACACTAGTTGTTAAAATACCCCTCACACACCAAAAGGGCCCTTGGTGTCATGCTTCATCATAGGGGTCTTCCCGCCCCTCTACGGGACGGGGCGTGCTACGACCTACGTGTACGTGGGAGCACTGTTATTGTGAGACAACTATGTGTTTTGTAGGGTGTGAGAGGAAGGGTCGGGAGTGAATGGAAAAAGTGAGATAAAAAATACCTGGCTCGTCGGTCTAAAATACTTTAATATACCTATGAGCTGGTATTGATAAAAAGTGGGGGGAGGAGGTATATATGCCTCAATGAGCTGTGCCTCCTATGTCTGCCGACATGTTTCGAAGCTCCCCAAGCTTCTTCTTCAGGACCATTAAGATCCCTCCCTAAACTCACAGTGCTGTGTAATAACGTGAAAAAAATTGTCGTGTGAAAAGAAAAAATTATCTTATAAATAATGTATATGCCTCAATGGATCTTCACGGCCAATATACTTGATTCCTGTAATGTCTACAGCGTCATGAGCCTGATGCACGGGTCGTAGGAGTGCCTGATAGGCTATAACTCCCGGGTTCACTGCCCTCCTCAATACGACCTCACCGTGTGGCTCCGGAGCCACACGGTGAGGTCGTATTGAAGCATTAAAGTCTTTTAGACCGACGAGCCAGGTATTTTTTATCTCACTTTTTCCATTCACTCCCGACCCTTCCTCTCACACCCTACAAAACACATAGTTGTCTCACAATAACAGTGCTCCCACGTACACGTAGGTCGTAGCACGCCCCGTCCCGTAGAGGGGCAGGAAGACCCCTATGATGAAGCATGACACCAAGGGCCCTTTTGGTGTGTGAGGGGTATTTTAACAACTAGTGTATACTTTCCACCATTGTGGGGATCTACACTTTATCTGGGGAAATTTTGACAAACATATACATCTGTGGGTGGATCACTATGTTTATTGAATGGTTCATTAGAAGGCCAATCAATAGCAGTTTTACAAGCAGAACACAAGTCATTAGGAACCACAATGTATTAAAATCAATCCACAACACCTTTGAAATCTTCACAAAGCGATCAACTTGCTTAAACCATTCAGCAGGTTTCTCCCTCAGCCAAGGAAAGTCATTTGTGAATGCTGCCAAATCACCCCTCCTCCAAGGCACATGCACATACCCTCCGCTAGGTACCTCTCGCAATGGGTAAGTCTCAACTCCTGGTATACCTCCTCCTGGCGGAGGCGTATCTCCCCCTACCTTCCTAACACTCTTCTATTTTGACCACCATACCTCCCATTTGTCAAGCATGATCCATGTGCGTATCCCTATAACTAGCTCTCGAATGCATATTTTCAAACCTACAACTCTTTTCTCTTCTAGCTCCTGATCGGTATAAGTCAACCTATGGTTTCCCTGTAGCATTTTTGTCTTAGACAAATCCACATCGTACCTTTGAGCCAAATCTGTCAGTTTCTCGTGTGCTCGCCTTGCTTTACGATTGACATTCTTTGCTACAAACAACAATTCATACTGTTTATAAAGTTCTATCCACTCCAAAGGCAAACATCCCCGGATTATGTCATCTACCACTGCCTTCAGCCTCACTATGTCTAGCAATTTTGCCTTCACTGCAGCTTTAATTGTTCCCTGACTTGACAAACTACTCTGTTCTTCCCCTTCACCACTCAGCTTCCTTCGTCGTTTTTCCAATGCTGTAGTCTGCAAGACATGCTGATCTCCAGAAGCTCCCTGATCTGTTTCTACCTCTGATATCCTTCCCATGGGTCCTCTAACTGGAACTTCCTATATCCTCAAATCGGAATTCGAATTTGCCAATTACACTGATCGTATTGCACTAGGCCCAACACGCACTGTTGACCAGTCTGTGGTTGCTATCTTCTACAGGCACCAGAAATGGACCTTACCCATTCACCATCACGATTCCTCCTGGGTTGACCCTTTCTCCCAATCCTGACTGCTGTTGACTAGCGTTTTCTCCTAGACTTGGATCATACACAGAGACTTCAGGTCCGATGGTGACCAGTACCGTAAGGGCTTCTGGCAACCTTATAGCAGCATTGACTCAACTCGACTCTGCACCTCCAAATACTGGTATCCCTGTCCCTTCTGCTCCTGTTGAGAACTTCCCCACTACTCCTACACTGTGGTCTATCTGTGGCATTACCATTCTTTCCATACTCATTGCATTTGCCAATTCTCACCTTCCCTCTTCTAAATGTGGGTTGTATGGTGGAGGACGCTCTACTAACTACCTGTCTATCAAACTGTCATCTGTGTCGCTCCTGTGAGAAGTTGGCCTGGTATATGCTGACCACTAATTAAAGTGGGCACCTTGTACCAGTCCAAACAACCCTTATTGATGATTAGGTTAAAAACAACCTATATTGAAAACTATCCTAGTAGTAGCTATGGAGAGCAGCCTTCAGGCTAAGTCTCGAAGGAATGTAAAGCAGCTTGTTTTACCAGTCTATAACCTCCTGAATGACCAAATGAAAGGAGAACCACACAAGGAATATATCAAATATATGTATTTATTACTAAACACTCTCTACTAATCTCTTTATGAGATTAGAGAACAAAGCACACAATATTAAATCACTGGAATGACAGTAATTAGCACAATACACAGTGGGCTCCAGGGGGAGACCAAACCATATACTAAGAAAGTGGTATAACAACCACGACTTGACTAGACACAGTGCCTAGAGCACGTAGAATCGCTGGGACCCCAAGGAACAACCCAAGGTAGTGACACAGGGGATCCATGGAGAACGGGTGCAGTGTGTGCACACAGGCGCGAGCTCCGTACAACTCTATGGTAAAGTCACGGTTGGAATTTTAAAGATTAAGGACACTTCAGAGCGGACTTTAAGCAAACCCACTTAAACATAGAAGGTTCTAAGGCCAGCACCCTTGAGAGTACAGAGATGCCCGTGTTACCTAGCCCATAGGAGACGAGTGCATAGGGGTCAAGTGATGTCGAAAACCTTTGTAGTTTTCAATGGTGTGATGCGGAAAAGTGCTGCTGCCGTGAAGATGAACAGTGTCTGGTGTGATCCAAACCTGGATCGGAAATGAAAAGAACCTGACAGCAGAGGGGACAGAGTCTGGGTCACTTCACAGTGACCAGGGGCACGAAAGACGAATGCCCACCGATGTCGGGTGTTTCAGGTGAGAAGAGATGAAGCTGGACTCTGCAGCCACGGGGATCAGGAGACGTTGGCGATTACCAAAGTCCGGAGGTGAGCTATCCCACGAAGGATGTTGAGTGCTGGGGGTCAGTGTCCGGATTGAACACCAACAAGCCTTAGGAACTGCAACCCACGCAGGCAGAGGAAAGATGCTTAGGTGAGGACCAGCAAGGTCCTGGGGACTCTTCAAGCTATGGAGAGTCAGGGCACGTCTGGAGCAACCAGGAGAGCCCACGGAAAGTCAAAGTTACCTTCACAGGGACCCACAGGTCGACGGACCAAGAATCTCGAAGGGACCTCGAGCTGAATCACAAAATACCAGCTCACGGAACACTCGTGGAGTGTAGGCCGGAAATCTTTGGTGGAATTACTGTTCGGGGTCAGGACTACAAGTAGCCTAAAGCACAGCCTCAGGGGTCGCCAAATAGCATATGCTGCTGCAAATGTACGTGGTGCACAGGGGTTTGGGTTGTACGGTCCCCATGAGCGATACGGGCCTCAGAATTGCTAAGAGCACAGATCAACCTCAGAGACCTCGGGAACCCTCCTCCTGTGTTGCAGAAATCTAGGGAGTACTCAGGAGCTGCAAACCTGTCCAATGCGTTTTAGGGGCCTGCCTTGCAGGGGAGTAACTCCTGTACTCCAAGGGAGATTCTTCAGTCATCCAGCGTCGTGCAGATCGTCAAAGTACTTGGTTTCTGTAGCAGAGTTTAGTCCAGGTAAAATCTAAAATCCTGTAGTCAGGGGTTCCTACTTTATACCCAAGGAAGGGGTAGGACAAACTCTGGGGACCCACCTATGGGAGGTTCAGGACAGAGGGGTGGCTACACCCATGTCCTTTGTCCAGTTTCACGCCAGAGAAGGAGCAAATGGCTCCTGCAACCGGTTTGAGCTGGATTATGCACAGGGACACCAAATGTGCCCCCACTGCAGACATCAAAGCACTCTCAGAGTGCACCCACCCAGTCCCAATAAACGTAATCCTGTCTGGGAGGTGGTCACACCTCCCTGTGACAGGAAACCTATTGTCAAGACTTCCCCTGCTCGTGCTTGGCTCAGCAACAGGAGGGCAGACTCGTGTCTGTAGCTGGCAGCATCCATTTTGTGATGCCCAGGTTGAGAAAGCTGGTACCAGGTAGCCCGGTATGTCATATTTCTACCTCTAGGAGGGTGGAATCATACCTCCCGCGGCAGTTACTGGCGGGGAGGTATGATTCCAAGGGGTTTGACACCAAACACAACATGTTTCCATGCAACCGTTTTAAAGTTAGCATTTACCACTAGGTTATAATGCACTTAAGTATATATGGTTGGCTGCATCACAAACAACCCCGGAAAATAGGTTTGGAAGGCTGCAGGTGGGCTCTGCTCATGCAGGTGCACCCTCTCACAAAACCCAGCACCCTGCTTTCAGGATTGATAAGGCCTGCCATATGGGTGACAGATAGGTTTATATGTGCAGTGATATAGGCTAGATATAGTGAACCTATATCTAAGTAAGGGGTGCACGCACCACCTTACACAGGCTGCTGTAGCAGACCTGTGATGTCATTTTGAATGGTCTCCCAGGAGTGGCATAATACATGCTGCAGCCCCTGAGAGGCCTCTGGGGTACCTATGGCCTGGGTACATAGTATACCATATACTAGAGACTGATAAGGGTACCCCAGAATCCAATCTGGAGTGTACCTAAAGTACATGCAATACCAATTTAGGGAGAAAGTAGATAAACTGGGGCTCTGATTAGCAGGATCCCAGTCAGACTAAGTCGAAAACCAGCAAAACACCTGTAAAAGTGGGGTTAATCATGCAGTCAGATTCCACCTTCCTACAACTTCCATCATCTCCATCTCCAATCCTATTCCGAGCGTCTCCCTTCTTTACCAACAGTGCGTGGAACCTCTCTCCCTTGATGGTATCTACTCTCCATCTTTTCAACTGTGTGTCTCATCGTACATCCTGGTATTCTTTCATTGTCTTCCTCATCCTTCCCTGACATCTGTCCCCATTCTTTGCCCAAGCTGCTCGCATCCAAGCATCTAATGCCTTAAACTATGTTGGTCTGGGTGGAGGCCGTAATAAAGACATCACTCCCCTCAACTGATAGAACACCTCTAATTGAAATGAACCATAACATAGAAAAGCCAAATCTCCCTCTTTTCCAGTAATCTTGTGTCAATTTTGAATCCAAACTATAGTATGGAGTCCTACATTCGTTGCCATGTAATGTGCTGCGGTATCCTCGGGCAGTGCTTTCTCACCCACTCGAGTCACCACTCCCCTACATAGATCACGTAACACCTTAAAAAACCTCATGATTTACCCAATTTCCTTCAACCTGCAAGATTTCTCACTTCAACTTTCCAGGTGATCACCAACCAATCCCAGTGCGACGTTACACCAACCAACCTATCGCAGCGCGGCACAATCCGAGGTCACCCTTTTCTCCTCGCAGCGTTTCACCCTCCTTCACAATCTCAATATACAAATTCACTCTCGCAATCATTAAAACAAGTAATTGTCTGCCTTTCTAAAAGATCGATAGAATTCAATCACTCAAGAACATCCACGCACAGGGAAACTTGACCTGCACTGGGCACTTGAATCGATGTAGTCCACCCCTACGCACGAGGCTTTCCACATGATCCTAACAAGTCCACTCACACAAAGGGGTATATGTACAAGAACTGCTGCTAACTAATGCTAACGCTAGATACTGGCAGTTTTCTTAACTTGGCCTATAACCAAAAACTATCGCCCTGTTAGCAATGTATTTACAATACGGCGGTACAATGCAAAAGGTTCAGGTAGCTGCGGTAAAAAACTGCCGCTAACACTAGCATGAAGGCGAGACAAATTCTGACGTTAGCGCGATAAAACTGACGAAAGGTCCATTAGCGGCAAAAAAACTCACATTAGACAGCCTGACGTGACTTTTTTTGCCTCTAGAGGTAAAAATAGCCTATAATTCCACCTCCAATGAAAAAGAGGAAACAACGCAATGGAATGCAGAATGGAGCAGCCAAGGCCAAGTGCAGCACAGATCAACAACCCCCCCGCAGCCCCCCAACAGCCAGGATGACCAGCCAGAGTCCAAAGAGAAAAGGAAATTCAGGGTTACAATCATGAAAAGTGGTGCATCGCTGGGCAAAACAGTGATGCATCACTTATCATTGCGCACTCTTTGCAACACCATGGCATTCGAAACCTTGAAAGCACGGACAGTGCCCGGGGCCCGGAGGCCTCGCTGGGCCTGCGTCTTGGACCAGGAATAGGATGCGGAGGTGCTGTGTAGTTGCTTGGCCGTGGTGGTAGACATTGAGGCGTCGGCGATCACCCTTACCTGGTGGTGAAGTCTGCCAAGTCACATGGAGACACGTTTCTGACCTGTGTGAGAGGACCGCCTGGTGCCCCTTGGAGCTGTGAATGGTAGAGGCGCTCCTGCACACCAGCCTATGGATGTCTGCATGGCATACCATGCATCACCACTACACCAGGGAGCACAAAGATTACCAATGGTGGGTCGCTCCTCTCTTCATCACAGCCCAGAGGATTTTGCGCTGGCAAGACGCTGTGCAGTGTGAGACCTCTGAGCTGCGTCAAACTTGTGTGGTGGGAGCGCTGTAACTTTATGCCTTAGGGGGCCCAGTTGCATCACGTGCATCGGGAGGTTGCCCAGCAGACTTGGCGGCAACTGCTGTACCCAGGCTTGTGATATCCCGCCTGGCTAAGGCTCCTGCTGGCTAAGGCACACATTTGGAGAGAGTGCAGTGGATTGCGCCACGGTGTCAATGTCCAGGTGAGGAGAAGGTTAGACACATAACGGAGGAGGCCCAGGGGTCGAGTCGTGCCCAGGACTAGCACCTGTGGGTAACGCACCCCCAGTGGCGGCTCTTCCGCTATGGCGGAAGATCGTCACCCCACTGCTTTCAAGCAGTGCAAAAAGATGAAACAACATGATGACAACTTTCTGATGTTCTCATGCTATGTTTGCTTTGCAGGCGGGCGGGTGGGTGGGGCTGCCCTACTCACGGAGCAGGGCAGTGGCAGAGTGGTATGCCCACTCAAGTGCGCAGTGACTGTTTGGTCGGCCCTCTCAGGCCACCCAAAGCAGTCATGGGCACTTCCCTGTTTGCAATGCAGGCTGCATTACAGCCTGCATGGGGTACCTACCCACCCCTCCAGCCCCTGGCTGAACGCCTTGTCACGGCGCTCCAGAACAATCACAATGCCGCATTGCAGCATTGTGATTGGCTTAGGAGGTGGGAGCCTAGCTGCCTACTTCCTGTTCCTGGAAGCAGACTCAAGAGAGCAAGAGCACAGAAGACGCGGGACCCGGCCTCAAGGTAAGAACTTTTATGAATATAGTTACATCCGCCTACGTCCCCACCCCCTCCAGTGTCCTTTCCCGCGTTTCCCGCCTCCCAGCTGTTCATTCCCCCCCGCAGCACTACTTAATGGCGGTTGCTGTACGGCCAAGCGCAGCGGGTGTATCACTGGTGCGTCAAAGGAAAGCCCGTCTGCATCAGTCTGCTCCTGGACCACGCCCAGCACCAAAGACCCTTCCTCTCAGACACTCCACCGCTACAACGCCAGCACCCTCCTCGCCATCAACCCTGGACACCACACCGCCTGCCATCTAGCAACACTGTAGAATTCTCTTGCACCCTGCGCCTGTCAAAACTGCAAACGCACCTTCTGCCACATCAGCACACCAGCGGCTCCTGCCGCCCAGCCGACCAACAGCGTAGCTAACCAGTTCAACTGCATCCTCCTCAACGTGCGGTCCCTCCAAAAACACGCAACAGAAATCTGGGACATCCTCAACGCCACCTCTTCAGACATCACCTTCCTCAAGGAAACCTGGACCAATCTCTCCTCCGGACTGGACATCTCCATAACCATCCACGACGGCTACAAATTCACTCGCACGGACCACCCTGTGTGCCCAGGAGGAGGCATTGCCATGGTCTAAAAAAGCACACTTCGACTGACCACACACTCTGATGACCAGACTGTGACCATGGAACACCTCCCCTTCCAGATCTGGACCAACCCAAACTCCCGCCTCCATGGCACCCTCATCTACAGGCCATGAACCCCCATTCATTGATGCTATTGTGGACCTCATCCCACCCTAGGCTCTCCCATCCACCGACTACATCTTACTCCGAGATCTCAAGTTCCACCTGGAGAACCCCAGTGACCAGAACACCACCCCCCTCCTGGGGAACCTCGCCAACATTGGACTCAAGCAGCTAGTCACTGCACCAACCCACATAGCCTGACACATGCTCAAGCCTTTCTTCTCCACCAGCGGGAACTTAAACTACACCCATACCACAAGACTCTCCTGTACCAGCCATCGTTGTTTACATCACGCCTTAACCATGCCCACCATACACCATCGCCATCATTGCCCCCACCTGTCGCAGCTGGATCAAGGCCACCGAAGAACTTTCCCTCAACTTCCTCAGCACCACCACTCTGCCAACGCTTACAAACGCCAACACCGCAGCGTGCTACCTCCACCGATGGATCTCCAACTGCACCGACACCCTGGAACTCCTCAAGAAAAGACCAGGGAAACACCACTCCAAGAAGGCCAACTGGTTCACTCCACGCTCCACTAGTCCTGCCTCCAGACGTCTCTAGAAGAAATGGAGCCACAACATCAATAAACTCCACAACACAGTCACCCTTGTACCATGGCGCAAGGGTGCCTGCGTTGGTGCATGGCAGCCATTGTGCACCAACGTAGGGGAAAAAGACAGGGGGGCTTATTCAAGAGTGCCTTCTGACAGTTTCACCCCGCTGGTGCATCGTTTTCTTGATGTACTTGCAGCATGATTCTTGCACCACGTTCCGCCGTATTTGCAAAGTGATGCGGAAAGGCATATGCGTGACCTTGTGAAGCCCTGTGCCAAATTATACCTGCATCAGGTATGATGTAAGCAGTGTGGGCGTTCCCACGCAACAACGCCTCATTGGAGTGGCGCAGAGAAATCCATCAGATTTCACTGCAACAATTGTAGGACGCTACTGCATCAGTACCTTATGCCTGCCTCAAGGCAGGCATAAGAGTGACAATGTGCCACAGGGATAGGCTTGGCCCATCGATTGCTGGAGTTACATCATGCTTGTGACACAACTGCAGCAATGTGTGACTTTAGGGCTGACAGATACGTCAGGATTCCAGACGTATCTGTCATTAATTGTGACATAGAGAGCATCCATGGTGTTGCAAGTCGGGCATAGTGAAAAGTGTTGCAACACTGTTTTGGTGCAGAGAGTCAAGACTCTTCATGAATGAGGCCCAGGAATGCGCCATATCTTATTGATGGTGCACATACCTGCCCTGTAGTTTTGTCACAGGGCAGCGCAGCAACATTCCTTGGAGTGCTGTCCAGCACCAAAACCTTCTAAAATGAGGCCCCAAGTATTTGCACCATTTTAAAAACCAGTTATGTTCTGGTCTTAGAAACCTGCCTCTAACTGGAGTTAGAGGCAGTTTTTTTGGTTTTGCACCATACAAGGAATTCTTTGTAAATATCACTAAGTGGGGTTAGTGGTAATTTTTACACAGGAATTCCCACCTTTCATCTCCTTTTCATTAAGTCCCGCTAACAGAAGTGGCTATCCTAAAAATGCACGTTTACGCCGGAAAACAGACGCTAACGGTGGTTAGCAGCAACTTGTAAATACGGCGATAAAAAAAAGCCGCCGTAATGGCAAAAAATGCACGTTACCGCGGCATTAACTCCTTGTACATATGCCCCACAGTTCCCGGTCTCAGGCGGGTTATCGATAGCGTCTCACGACTTCCCAACAAACCAACGGTCAGACAATTACAACAAATCGGTGAACTCTACACCACAAATATATCCCAGGATCTTAGGCTATCCCGAGCCCGATCAACAACACAAAACAAAACTCTTGGACCACGCACGTCCAGTCCTAAACCACATTCACTTAACTCTCATCCCAGCTCCGCAAGACATCACACAATCAAATCATCACCGCAATCTATCACACAACGCATCCCTATTGACACTTACTCCTCCGTTCACCGCTGATCTCGCCGCACTCTCAATCTCTGTCGAAATCTATTTTGGGGTTGTGTGGGTCGAAATCTTTTTTTTTTTTTTTTTTTTTGAGTTTTCTAGATTCTACCCTCACTTCAAGAGACAACCATCCTACACTGCTACCAACTGAAGGAGTCGGGTTCCACGTTCTGGACTTACTCTGGAACCCCTGGCCGATGTCTCTTTTTGTCTGCTTGAAAGTGTGGAGGAGAGGATAATTATGGTTAGCCAAGTATGCATTACAGTTCCAATGACCCATAACTCTGGAGAATCACAGACTCCGAATCAGTTTAGTTAGTTTATTTCAAAGCCAAGAACAACTGGAGATACAAACACCTCAATATGAGGGTGTAGGAATACAGTGAAACTAATACAAAGACAAACCTACGGGTGAAGTTAAGACGATGTAGCAGATACCGAATAACAAATTCAAGAGTCATGACAAAGAATATCACAGGGCCTATATCCAGAGTCCCCTTCATTGGAGGTTCGTTAGTAAAAAGCATTAGTCGGTCCCCACACTACCACTAACGTGGCATCCCTACTTAGCATTCCCCAAGGCAAGTTCTGGAAAGGTGTCAGCTTGTGAAAGCTTCCTAAGAAGAAAATTCACGTTGAATGGGTCAAGTAGCATAATGCTACAGCGCTCGTTCTAAGATGCTCTCTTCTCTCAAGGCAAGGCAGAAGTCCCGGACTCTGTCTCTAATTCCAATACAAGAATGCAAACTCCCATCAGACTGTGCGGTATCACCCCATCCACGCAAGACTACTCTTCATAGGTAACTTTCCATGCAGGCAACGATGCTCCCAGGCCTTGGTTCAATGACCTTGATTGCCAGGCTCTCTTCGGTGATAAAGAACATCATCCCACATTATCAGCATCGCTGTTAAGTGTATCTTCTCGTCCCTAAGCCTAACTCCTAAAACAACGACATTATTCTAACTAACAAAGCTGCAACTGAAAACGTGAGAAAGAACAAGTTCTGCACACGCATGAATACTACAAGCAAACCCGACTCGAGAGCAATAGGGAGAAAACACATTAGGCCTACAGAAATCGGCCAACATACGAAACAACAGAAATTCCTAAAACAGGCGTATACATGAGCATTATTACTGTGTACACTTAAATCAATGAGTTACATGAGCATACGAATTATAACGTTCATTAGTCACAGATGCAATTCTGCACGTTCAGGTTTTCATCTAATCATACGTAATTGAAAGATTGATTTCTCCACGTTATACGAAAATATGCCTAGCACTTCACCTTCCACGTTATTACAACACCTGAGCTAATGGCAATAAATGTTAACACGATGAAGAGCATATACGGGTGCGGACTACCATGATTATGATGCACCTATACAAATATCAGAGCAAAATTTCACTCTATCAGTTCAAAGAGTCCATTCTGACAGCCCAGAAAGATATATGATCTTATTGACTTAGCTACCTTTACTCACCTAAATGAAAAGATCCTACAGTACTTAATGATGAAAATAAAGTCTGGTTTCCCTTATGACCCATGTCCGCCTAAAGTTATGCAGGCTGTAGCTCCGACTATAACCACTTAATTCTTCTTTTAAGGCCTCTTTAAAGATGGGAGTATTTCCCGATGTCTTTAAAAAAGCCATTTTACTGCCTCTGCTCAAATAACCTGGAGCTGACCCAGAGGTATTGAAGAACATTTCCGTAATATGCTATGCCTGCCAGCTTCCCTGCAGTCATCAGTGAACAACACACCTTCATAAATTTCTTCTCAACTCATTACAAATCAATCTGTTATTAGTCGTGCGCTGCCATCTGTCGCCTGCCACACAAACTCAGTTCAGCCACCCAGTATGACCACCGTGTGGATTCCACCAGTGATATTTTCATCAGCCTTCTTGCCCTTAACCAATATCACTGCCTCATCTGTTTCTAGAGCCAAACCACAGCACCTCTTCCACTACGAACAAGGCAGTGAGTCAGTCACTCGATTCTCTAAACCCAGTATGTGTCTGGCCCTGAACTGTATGTTCCATTGCAAACATAGCAAGACACATTTCCTCAACTGCGACAGCACATGCTGGTCCTATACTGTCTAGCACTGGCACGGCGAAGAATTCTAGGTGGGTGATACTGTATTGCTTCTGCCGCCATTCTCCTGGCCATGCTTCCGTGCACCATCTCCCTTTCCGATACAGTCCAAAAACACCCGGCCTTATGCGTCCAAAAATATCTTGAGTGTCCACGTTAGTGGGTCATCATCTTGCCATACAATCACCCCACTGTAGGCTCTCAACTATCTCTGCTACATCTGTAAAACTCTCTAAATCCTGTATGTCAGCCTTATCCTGTGATGGGGCTTCAATGCTCCATTCATCCCAAAAGCTATCTGTCTACTGAAGGCCCTCCTTGGGAACACCACCCTGCAAGCAAAGCGTAAGTGTCCTTGTATTTTTTCAATGAAGCGCATCTCCCACTTGTTTTTTTACTAGTGCCGGCACCAACAGATTCTTTAATGCTGTTAGTTTTGTCCTTTGGCAGGCGCAACTCCATTTCCATGGAGTTTAGCTCCATGCCCAAAAATGTCAAACTTGTGGTGAGGTCTTTGATGGTTTCCTCTACCAAAGTGATCCCAGGAGTTTTATCACTTCCTGGAAAGTTGCATTAATCTGGCACACTCTTCTACCTTCTCATTCAACACTACGATCAAAAAATAATTGAGACAGTGCAGCACTTGTTCTGACATTGTCACCACCTGTACTGCCCACTCCACAAACGTGCTTAACTTTTTTAAAGCCGCTCACGCCATGCACAGCCCATCGACATGGCTCTGTCTACATAAAGTTGGCTCTGCAATTGTACTCCCTGCAACTGCACGTCTCGGAGATGGACCGGCGTTAATTGAAATGCAGATTTAATATTCGTCCAGGCCTACTCTTGCCATGCCGGACAACCTTAACTCTTGCCTTCTACTTTCTATCCCCTCCCTCACCCTACCACTATGCTTAAGGACCAGCACTACAGCTGACCATATAGATTTTCTGTCCCCGCCATCTCCAGTATTCCCCTCATCAACCTTGCCATCTGCAAAAGAGTGTAGCGTCTTTACCTTCTCTGCCAGGGATCTTCTTGAGGAAGGAGGTGCCATGTCCTTCTCCGCCATCTATTGCTCCAACTAGCCAGCCACACCCTACCGCTATCTTCATTGCTTGCGTTGGGGTGCATCCGTCCCTTCACACAAGAATTCTCAATTGTCTGTGAGCCTGGAGGCTCCCTTTGTCCTGGGCTGTGCATATGGGGACTCCTGCCTCCACTACTCCCTTCTGCTCCCTCAGTGGTTTCCACCATGCAACTGTGCCCTACAATGGTCTGCGGCACAGATACACTCCCTTGGAGCACACTGTTTCTTCAAAAACCAGTCCCGAGCTCCCTCTGCAAGTCCCTGAATGTCTGTGCTGATTCCCAAATTAGTTGTACCCACCTCTTGCCTCAGAAAGATTTACCTCATGAGCCTGCCACTTTCAATGCTCCCTTTTCCTGTCGTTCTCTGGCTGGTGCTGTTGTCCCTTTCCAGCCGCAGTGTGTGCCACCTATCTGAGGGGGTGGCACCCCCAGTGAATTTTTGGGGAGAGGTCCGCAATTCCTGGACCTTACCTTTAAAAGAGGCCTCCAGGATAGGGCATCTGTGCCTCAACCGCAGACAGGTCTAGAGTGGGGCCCTCTTGTTCCCTGCCTGCAGACTCCTTACTGACCTGCAGCCTCCAAAGAAGGAGGGGAGGACATACCAGTATTATGGCTGATATGCTCCTTCCCCTCTAGGGGGATGAAACACAGGCACTGACTTGACTGGCCATAAAAACACTAGCCGAAACAGCCCTCCCTCTTTGGCCTACCTGTAGGCTTCTGCTGCTCAGGTAAAGGTGTCTCCGGCATGTTTCCCACCCCTTGCAGCGTTGCGAGGGTGGCCTGCATTACTTGGGAAGAAGTGCTGGTCACGTCCATAGTTCTTGCTTCCTCCAGAGGAACTGCTCTGCAGTGAAGAGGGAAGCAAATGACGCAATCACGGAGTCCACCACATCATGGCTTCCGTGCCTTCCTCGACTATAGCCAGACTCCGCCCAGAACCCTTCTTCCCACTAAACACAAGGACCCAGGAAAGGAACCCTTTGAACATGAGCTTTGCTCCTTCTATTTATACCAGCATATGAATACTACAGTGCTGTGCGCTCACCCCAGTATTGTTCAGATTTACAAGATGTGTTATCTCCACCGTCGAATGTGGTATAATATTAAAACTAGTTAATGTTTTCGGGTAAATGAGCAATGTGATGGTCGGAGTCTTCTTTTTATTATTATATTGTTATTGGTTGATGGTCAGTCTTGAACATTGGCCCACTTTTGATCGAGGGTAATTTAATGTGAGGGCTGCATTTTAAACCCATGGAAAAGTGCACTTAAAATTGCCATTGATAAATACAGTTATGAAAACAATATTTTTGACCTGAGAAAACTTAGAATGCATTTCTGATAAAGGAATTGATAAATGTTTGAAGTATAAATAATTTCAAATCTGCGACATATGCAAAATAATCACATATACAAAGGAATGCATATATATAGGACATCGCTGTGTTCGAAGCATTATAGAGGCTCTACATGTGCTACAAAAAGATAAGCAGTTCCCTTTAAGCAGCACGGGTTTAATCAGTTCAGTGAATCTTTGTAAAATATTTTAACATATTTGACACAAAAAAGATGTTTGAAGTATTCAGTATCGGCTGTTTGTTTCCCCCTGCAGGCTCGATGCGTGTACTTCTCAGGATGGATTCTTCCTAATAGCAAGAGTCTGCTTAGTTAGCAACACAGTTTAAGATCGAAGAAATCTTCCTGACACATTCATGAAAATTCTGAAGACGTGTGACTCGTCAGCCATCATTCAACTTCATACGTTTAGCTTGGCTAGTTGTAGTGCATTCTGTTGAGTTTGTGTAGTGGCAAATGCATGTGCATCTTAATAAAAATGCAATTCTTGAACAAAAACGTATTCATTCTCGTAAATCTTCTGGTGACCATGCAGGTATAATAGTCAACTCTTCTGATTAGCATATATACTACAAACACTTTCAAATATGTTTACCACATGGACAGGATTACGGAGTGCAAAATTAGGGGAGTGCGATTTGGTACCGATCGAGCAGTGCAAACACAACTTTTTCAATCACTTTCTGATAAAATAAAAAAATTTGCACCAGTTTTCACTTTGTAATTTGCCGTCTTCTAAAAGTTCTAGAGTATATTGTTTCATCCAACATGGCTTTAACAGTTCAAGTGGATTTGTTTTGATGAATACATATATCCAGTGCTATGCTTATAGTGGGCGGTACATTTTGGGGGAAGGCTCCGGAGAGCGCAAGGGCTCAGAGTTATAACTAAGAAACCCATGTAAGTGATGTGGCCTCTCTAGCATAGGATGTGCCTACTACAAGTGGCCTAGATCCCCTTCTGCCGCTCCAGGCCCTCAAACACACGTGTTTGGCTTATTCTTGTGGTCATGGTCTGATCCTCTGGTGGTCCTGAAAGTCCTTCTCACGGTCTTCCTAACACACATTTTTGTGAGGTTCTCTAGTGCTAAGAGTAGAAATGCAGTACAGAAACAGATCTTATCTGGCTGGACCAGTCATTGTATAAAATGTGCTATGTCTTGGCCAAAAAGCAGCCACCTGAGACTTTTCGGGCTCATTCTTCCAGAGCTTAGGCCACTACTGTGGCCTTGGTGAGGAGTGTTCCGGTGCCGGACATCAACCAGGTGGCTGCATGGGCTTCCACCCACATCTCCTCCAGCTATTTCTACCTTGACTTTTGGGTCCGCAGGGATGGCCATTTTTGTCTGCTCTGCAGGATTTCCTGTTTTGAAGGGCACTCCTCAGACCATCTACCTGTTGGGAGCTAAAGTTTTGGTATCCTTACAAAAGATGAGGAATCTCCAATTCAAAGTATGCGTTAAAAGAACAAGTTACTTACCTATGGTAACGCTCTCTATCTACAGATTCCTCACCAATCCACTCTCCTCCCATTCCATGGACTGGACTTCTAGGTATTTAGGGTCAGATATAATTACATTTCACTCAACACAGGACAGCAAGCAAAAAGTTCCTGCACTGTGTTATGTGAAAGGGAGGCAGCAAAAATGTGCCATATCAACTAAGCTATGGCACATTTCTGCTGTCTTCTAGTGCTGCCACACTGTGTTGCCTGGCGCCAACGCAATAAAGATATTTCTCCTTGTTACGCCTGCTTCAGTTAGGCGTAGCATTTTGACATATTCCCACGTTTACAAGTCTTTGTATATCTGGGAATGCGCCAAAATCCATTAGTGGATATGTGACAACTCCACCCACGGACTGCCTTCCTAATGCAAAATAACGCAAGGCAGCACTATGCGCTGCCTTGCATTACTTTTTGGGAGAAATCGACGCAAGTCTGATTTGCATGGCTTTTTAAATCAGAAAAAACATTTTGTTTTGTGGCTGTTCCAAAAAAGTGGCACATACACCATACAAAATGTTAGTAAATCAACCCCTACGTTTCCAGATTAGATTTTGTTCACTGTCGCAGTCCTCAATTTGTTACTGATGATCCACATCAAAGGGCCTGAAATACTGTTGTAAATGAGATCAACATCTATGGGTTGTGCCTATATATATATAGGTCTTCTGCCATCAGCTCTGGAGGCGAGCGAGACTGCTGAAGAGTTGTATGGCACCACCTACCGAAGCATAGCATCAGCTGATGGAAAAAGATTATAGATCCCGTCTGGTGCTGGGGGATTTCAAAAGGTTAGGAATCTGCAGTCAGAAGTATCTATCAGAACTTGTTTTTGTGCCTTACCACTTCCAAACTGTTATACTGCATGGAGGGCTGACACAGACCCATCTCAACCCTAATTAGGTCTCGTCTACAAGCAGTGTGCATGCGCTGTCGCTATGGCAACAAGCTCTTGTGCTTTAAAAAAAAACAACTCTAAAAGGGGGCTTTTAGCCCACCCATTACTTACCATTTATTGCCATCATTATTACTCTTCCTGCTGCCTTGTAATTCGGCAGCGCCCATGACAGTTAACTTTCTGCATTACTTCCTGTTCTTTGTGTGGTGCACGTACCAAGTAAAAGATTGATTAAACTTAACTTGTGTCCATCCGCTCCTCACTCTGTGATAGAGGTACTATTTCTTTTGTTTTGCCCATTTTTATATAGCGCGGCCATGACCCAACACAAATGTATCATATAACACAAGTGCACACAATTTTTTTAGGCATGGGAGATTAAGTAATTTGGACCAGAATTACAAAATGTTGAGCTGATGTGTTTTTTTTGTGAGAGGGTGTAGAGTCTCCCATGCGCAGCATTGGTTGGATAACTCGTACTCGAGCAAGGACGTCCTTGGATGGGCATCACTTAATTTAGTATGTGTCACTGGCCACCAGACAATTTGTTTTTTATTTCATATGTTCATTAGCATTCCTACACGAGGTAGGACTTTACTAAAATGGCCACTGGAGGGCACGATAGTACCACAGACATAGCCCATAATGGTATTATGAAACAAAATAAAGGGCTTAGCTGCGGTAGACTAGGAGGAAGAGTAGAATTCAACACTGGCAAAGCCCACAGGTCTCTCCAACGCAGGAGCTACTGCTTTGTCAACATTTTGGGGCATATTTACAACAGAATGGAGAAGCATGGCGTTAAGCAAACATTGCTAACGCCATACTTCTCCATTCTGAAAATGTAGGGATGGGCCGTATTCACAAGAAAGCGGCACACCCCTGCGTTTTCCCTAGCACTGGCGCTGAGTTCAGCTGCCTAGCACCAATGCAGGCACCATTGCACCATAGGTCTCCCTTCCTGCACATAAACAATCATTCATGGAGATTTGAAAATTCTATTTGTGCTGCTTAATGTAGCACACATAGAAGTTGTAAAGCATATTTTGTTGTTGTTGATTGTTTATGTTTCTGCGCTTAAACAATCAATGGAAATTTGCTGTTTCAATGTGTACTGCACAAAGCATGGAAACAGCAAAAACGAGGAGAAATAAAGCATTTCTCCTCATTTCGCCAGTTTAAGACCAGGTTTTCCCTGGTCTTAATTTTGGAGCTGTCTCCTATTTACAGCACCCTTGTAAATAGGAGGCAGCGTCAAATTCAATAGGTGTTGTGGTGGAGCACCCACCGCAACTACATTGCCCTCCCCTTTCATGCTAAGTACAGCATGAAAGAGTGCCTTATTTACAAGGCAGCGTTAAGCCACATTAAGTGGCTTAACACTGCCTTGTAAATAAGGCGAAGTCCCTATCGCCACCACAATGGCACTAAAAGTGACGTTGTGGTGGCGATAGGGGCTTGTAAATATGCTCCTTTGCTTAGAATGTTGTACAGCAGTGTGGGTGCTGTGCAACATGGCTAAAAGTAAAGAATAAATATGCTACTAGCGCTGACAGTGTCATAGCACTTGCAAGTCCTGCTGCTGTACAACATGGCTAAAGCCCATTGTCAAAGGCAATAGCTCTCACTTAGGTAAGAAATATTGGCTTTGCCAATGCTTGTTTTTAGGTCTGGCTTGATGGTACAGCAGTCTGCAAAACATACTATTTCAAATTCTGTGAACTACACATAGAGTGATCTTTGGCTGTGCCCAGAGAGTACCTCTCTCTCATCTCATGCTGTTTGTTGGCTGTTTGGTGCATCATTCTGCCTCCCATGAGTGCTTGCTTTGCAATGCACGGGGGACTGTTTTATATCTAAAAAGTACATTCAGTCATTACTTTTTCATTTTTTTATGTCCAACATGCATTGTATGCATAGAGCAATCTTTTTTGTTATTTATTTACTTAAATCAGTCTTTTTTATTCTCGTTTTTAGGTTGAGCTAAACCTGCTGTAATCGATAATCTGACTTTTTACCAGCTGCTACTTACCATTGGCTCATTTCCACTGTCCTTCTTTGCTGCCTCTTGATACATTGTGTTTGCTGAAACGTCACTTCCTTTCAGGCTGAGGCGCACCGGTAAAGTACCGGTTCATCACGCTTTGTTTCTTCAGCTCTTGTGCTTAAGAACTTTTTTTTTTTTTTTTACTTTCTTGCTTGTCATTTTCTTTTCAGAGCATTTACGCACTTTCAGTTTTATTTGTAATTGATTACAATGGTGCCGGTGGGCGCCACAAACACCACTCGCGGGACGCTGCCCTAGAGCAATGGCGGGCCCTTTTCATGTTAATTTCCTGCACAGTGGGAGCATACAGTTTTATTTTTTAATTGTTTACAAAGGCGGGGTGGGCGCCACACACACCACTCACGGGAAGCTGCCTTTGAGCAATGGCGGGGGCTTCTCGTGTTTATTTTCTGCATGGTGCGCACTTGAAGTTTTGTTTTTAATTCTTTTCAGTGGCATGGTGGGCGCCACACACTGGCCGGACGCTGCCATTGAGCAATGGCAGGCACTTCTCATGTTCATTTTCTGGGCTTTCATTTTTATTATTTTTGTCACAATGGCGGTGGTGGCCGCTGCACACATCACTTGCGGGAGGCGCTCTGAGGTAGTGAACGGTCTTCTTCTAAAATGCACTTCTCGGGTTTATTTTCTGCACGCCATTCATGCTTTCACTTTTTGTTTTTGTTCACAATGGCAGCAGTGGCCGCCACACAGATCACTCGTGGGATGCGCTCTGCGGGAGTAAACGGTCTTCTTCTAAAATTCACTTCTTCATGTTCATTTTCTGTGTGCCATGAGCGCTTTAACTTTTTTTTTTTGGTCACAATGGCGGCGATGGCCGCCGCAAACATCACTCGCGGAGGCGCTGTGAGGGAGTGAACGGTCTTCTTCCAAAAATGCACTCAACCTCATTTGTAAAGCAAATTAGTGCAGTGATTAGTCTGCCCAAGGTGATTTGTGATGGCTGGTCTGTTGGCTCGAGAGCCTACATACAAAGGAAAAGACAACTCCTTGTTGCCCCGCCTGACAAATGGCTTGTACATGTGGGAGTAAGTGGGCATTTAATTTCTGAATGCATCTTGGAGTAACAGGTGAATAAAGCACGTCCCAGAGGATCCATGATGCATATAATCGTCTTTGGAGTATTGAAGCAGACTCTGCCAGGCTGAACCTCAACTATTACTGAGACGGATATCAGGCTTTCAGTTTTGGCTTCTTGCAGTGCAAACAGCCTTGTATTTACTAGCCATATCTATGGTTTTCTCCTGTGGCAAGAATGGTGAGTATTTACCATTTGTACATTTTGTCGGACGATGGCACACTTAACGATATGTGTACTAACTTGTTGTACTCACAGTTTGTAGCCAATAATGAAATGTAAAAATGCGATGAGAAAATCCTAGTGTCATATTTGTGCCAGGTGCTTTAGGTGTTTTTGGAGGGAGATTTGCATGCAGGGTCAAAAAAGGGCAATCATTCACACTAACATTTTTTATTCATGATTAAAATGCATTACTACCACAATTAAGGAGTAGTTTCTTTTCTGTAACTCCAGTTCTGCAGTAGGGGTATTTCTGTTATAGTCATAATCTAGTGAATAGTCCCGCCCATGTGCGTGGACCCCGGAGCAATAAAAATAATCTCTTAAATTGTCAAGCCATGCAGACCTGCATCTACACTTAAGAGAGAATTCAAAGACAGATAATGCAGCCTATATCCACAGGCTACACTGTCCAGTACTTCAACTAGAAAATTCCACCAACATCCACAAACAGCACTGCCTGCCCAGCTTTTTCCACAGAGAAAAACCTGCCTCTACCAGCAGAAGCCTCTGGAATGATAGAGAGGGAGGAATGGACAGACAAGCCCCATAGGCTGCCATTATGTGGCTCAGAACAGGATACTGCGCCTTTAAGAAAACTTTCGAGAACTTTTCCAGTATCCCAGAATGCACAGCAGGTCCCTTATACTTTCAGTTCTTTTTGAAGGCGTAGCACGCCAGACCTGTAGCATTCCTTACATTAACATTTATCTCTCCACCGGGGAGGAGGGCGGGCGCTTATGACTATAACAGAGATACCCCTACTACAGAACTGGAGTTACAGAAAAGAAACTACTCCTTCTGTAGTAGGGGATCTCTGTGTATAGTCATAATCTAGTGAATAGAATGGCAAGCCCATCCCCACACCAAAACGGCGGTGGAGAAGACTACAAAATAATACCACTACTGTGCGAACAAATTTCGCGGCGAAGCCTGCCCAACCTGAGCATCTGCCCTGGCATCCGTGTCCAGACAGTAATGCTCAGCAAAGGTATGGACCGACCTCCAAGTGGCCGCCTTGCAGATTTCTGCAATCGGAACATTACGCAGCAAAGCAGTCGTGGCAGCTTTGCCCCTGGTGGAATGAGCCTTAGGTTTACCCCCTAAGGTCTTATTAGCCTTTTGGTAACACAATTGTATACAGGACACAATCCACCGAGAGATGGACTGTTTGGAGGTAGCAAGACCGGTCCTGACTGATCCATAATTGATAAACAATTAGTCTGACCTACGAATATCTTTGGTCTTATCAAGATAAAACTTCAACACCCTCCTAACGTCCAGGGAATGTAGAGACCTTTCCGCTGGAGAAGAGGGATTTTGAAAAAACGTAGGTAAAGTTATGGTCTGGTTGACATGAAAATCAAATATAACCTTAGGAAGAAATTTAGGGTGAGTACACATAACAACCTTAGCAGCAGGAAATACCGTATAAGGTTCTTGGCAACACAACGCCTGAAGTTCACTCACCCTGCGGGCCGAGGTAATGGCCACTAGGAACGCCGCCTTCCAAGACAGGTGCTGCAACGAAGCCTTGTGAATAGGCTCCAAAGGCTCCTTCATCAATCTGGACAGCACCACATTCAATTCCCATGAAGGCGAGGGAAGTCTGACAGGAGGGAACACTTTCTTCAAGCCTTCCAAAAAATCCTTGATCACAGGGATCTGAAAAAAGGAAGTCTGTGAAGGGCATTTCCTGTAAGCAGTCAAAGCAGCGAGATGAACCTTAGTGGAATGGAAATTAAGGCCAGACTGCGCCAAATGCAAAAGGTACGGAAGGAAGACATCTTCCTTACATGTCGTCGGGTCAAAGTTCTTGGACTTGCTCCAGATGCTGAATCTCTTCCACTTGTAAGCATAGGACGTCCTAGTGGAAGGTCGCTTAGCCTCCTTCAGTATATCCATACAATCTGCTGGTAGATTCAAATGGCCATATTGCACTATCTCAGGAGCCATGCCGCCAAACTCAAAGACGAGAGGTTGGGGTGCACCAACTGCCCCCCGAACTTCGTGAGAAGGTCCGTTCTGCATGGCAGCCGTATGTGAGGAAGGGGAGACCGGTGAAGCAGGTCCGTGAACCACCACTGTCTGGGCCATTCCGGGGCAATCAGGATCATCTGCGCCCCGGACTGGGACAGCTTGATGAGCACTGCCGGAATCAGGGGAATGGGTGGAAAAGCGTACAGAAAGCTGTTCGACCAGTCGATCCATAGTGCATTCCCCGGCGTCCCCCGCTGGTAGTACCTGGATGCGAAGTCTCGGCATGTGCTGTTTTCGGCGGTGGCGAACAGATCTACGTCTGGAGTCCCCCACCTTGCGAAGACGTCCCCTAGTACTTCGTCGTTTATGACCCATTCGTGGTTTTCCTGAATCAGTCTGCTCAGTGCGTCCGCCTGAACATTCTGCACACCTGGCAGATGCGTGGCCGTAATCGTCAGTCCTCGGGCCAGAAGCCAGTGCCAGATCGACTGCGCCTCCTGCGACAGAGTGCGTGATCTCGACCCCCCTGCTTGTTGAGGTAATACATCGTGGTTGTATTGTCCGTCTGTACCAGCAGCAAGTTGGTCTGGAAGGACGGATGGAAGGCCTTCAATGCCAAGTAAACGGCTCTGAGTTCCAGGAACTTGATGTGGTACGTCGACTCCAACGGGGACTACTTTCCTTGTATCTGTAAGTCTCCAGAATGCGCCCCCCAGCCTTGGAGAGACGCATCCGTCACGATCCTCTTCGTGGGAATGTCCTTGTGGAAGGGAGCCCCCCTGAGGAGATTTTCCGCCGAACACCACCACTTCAGCGACTGAAGAGCATGCAGAGACAGCCGTATCTTGTCGTCCCAAGAACCTGTCCTCTGATCCCACTGATCCTCCAAGCACTCCTGCAGTGATCTCATGTGCAGCCGTGCGTGAGGAAGATATATGAGGCCATCAATCCCAGCAGCGAAGACACCTTCCTCACTGTCGTCGATGGGGCGGTCATAAGAGCCTGAGACTTCCGAAGGAGTGATAACCGTCTCTCCTCCGAAGGAGACACGCTTGCTGACAGCGTATTGATGGAGGCCCCCCAAGTACTGTATGCACTGGACCAGAATCAGGACAGACTTGGACATGTTGACGTGCAACCCCAGCTTGTTCAAGAGAACGCACGTCTTCTGGAAGTGCGCTTGTGCTTCCGAGAAGGAGCCGGCCTTGATCAACCAATCGTCCAGGTACGGGTAGACAAACACCTTGTTTCTCCGCAGGTGTGCAGCTACCACCGCCATGCACTTCGAGAAGGTCCTGGGCGCAGACTTTAGCCCAAATGGCAGTACTGTGTATTGATAATGATTGGCGCCGACTTGGAATCGCAGGAACTTCCTGTGCTTCTGTGCAATGGGCACATGGAAGTACGCATCCTGTAGATCTATGGCACAGAGCCAGTCTCCCCGTTGCAGCTGAGCGTAAATCTGATGCAACGATAGCATGCGGAATTTCTCTCTGCGAATCCATTTGTTTGCTTGCCGCAAATCCAGAATGGGCCTGAACTCGTTCTTGTCCTTCTTGCGAACCAGGAAGAACCGAGAGTACAGACCTCTTCCCCTTTGAGACAGAGGTACGTCTTCCACCGCCTTTTTCCTCAACAGGATGTCTGCCTCCGCCTGGAGCTCTCGCAGTTGATACTGTGAGCTTACCAGCGGAATCGCTGGAGGCGGGCTGATGAACCGAAGACTGTATCCATTGCAAACAATATTCAGCACCCACTTGTCCTGAGTAATTTTTCTCCACTCCAGAAAACAATTGAACGCTTCCCCCCACTGGAGTGGGTAACGGTTGCAGGGGAAGTAATCGCTCAGGGCCGAGACCCAGCCGGGCCCTTGTTTGCTGTAGCGGACTGCTGGCCTCCTCTACCCTTCTGGCGCTTCTGGAAGGGTTTCCGGAACTGCTGCTGCTGTTGTTGCTGCTGCCCACGCCCTCTGCCTGCAGCCCCGAACCGTCTCTGGAACGGGCGCTTTTTCCTCTCAGGCTTCTCTAACCCGACAGCCGTCAGGGTCTCTGCCTCCGTCTTCATGCGGGCCATTTCGTCGTCCGCATGCTTGCCGAACAGGGTCTCCCCCGAGAAAGGCAGGGTGGCCACTCTTTGTTGTGCCTCTGGTTTGAGTGAGGTAAGGCGAAGCCAAGCGTGACGCCGTTGGTTGATGCCATGACAATATCCATGTGCCGCTAACAGAGACCCATCTGCCGCCGCGCTGATAATCTGATTCGACACCAGCATCCCCTCACGCAAAGTCTCTAGAAAGTCCTCCTTCTTGTCGCGAGGCAGCAGCTCCGCGTACTGCTGGAGAGACTCCCACAGGGCCCGGTCGTAGCGCCCCAACAGAGCCCCGGCACTTGCCGCCTTCATGGTGGTAGAAGCCGTCCCACAGACCTTTCTGCCTGCCGAGTCTAGCCAACGGCTATCCTTATCAGGCGGCACCGTCGAGGAAGGAGTGGTAGCATGCTGCTTCCTTGCCGCCGTCACAATGATCGAGTCCGGTTTCGGGTCCATCCTCAGAAAGGTCGGGTCCGATTCCGGCGCCCGATACTTCTTCAGGAGCCTAGAGGGGGCTGGTTTCGTCACCGCCGGAGTGAGGAACAACTCCGTAGCTGGCTCCACCAATTCCAGCACTAGTGGCAGCAGGGGGCGAGACAGGTGCTTCTTGTGCAGCGCCTCGAAGATCACGGACATCGTAGGTGTCGGCACCGGCACCGTGATCCCTAGCTTGGCCGCACCCCTCAGTAGCACCTCCTGGAAGGAGACTATATCGTCGACAGGCAAAACTCCCGTCCTTGGCGAGTCCGACAGCGTCGGCGAGTAGTCCCTGGCAGACGATTGGGTGCGGGATCTGGCGCTGCGCCTCCTGCGGCGTCGCCCAGATGTCGCTCCGTGACCTCCCTCTCCGTCTGGAGTGGGAGCGCGATGTGCTCGGCTTCGGCCGCTTCGGAGTTCTCTTCGGCGGCGTCGGATACCTAGGCAACGACACCGACCATGGCGGGGCCACAGGTGGGCCAGACGGTGTGTGAGGCGAAATGTGAGGAGGAGGCGGTGGTGGTGGTAGTGGTGGTGGCGGAGGCGGTGGTGTAGGGGTCCGCGGTGAGGGCTCCCTTGGCAAAGGAGGAAAGGGTGGCGACCTCGGCTTAGTAGGTGTATACACCACTGAGTACACCGAGCCCGGTGACTCCGTTCTCTTCCTTCGTGACCCCGAGGAACTCCTGGCGTCAGGACTCCTCCTGCGCTGCCTCGGTGTCGATGAACGCCTCCTCGACGGCGAACGCCTCCTCGCCGGCGAACGCCTCTTCGACGGCGAACGCCTGGGACAGGTCCTCGACGTCGGGGATCCCCTCGACGGTGACCGTCTCCTCTTCGCCGACGGCGAACGGCTACCTCGCCTCGACGGCGAGCGCCTATGCCGGGACTGTTCTCGACGCCGATGACTCGACGGAGAAATCGACGTCGACGAAGATGCTGATGTCGTCGACGGCGGGCTGCTCAGCTCCCTCGACGTCGGGCATCGACGCCGTTTCTCCCCAGAGCCCTGGGGAGATGGTGAGCAGACTGCAGCCATCCCCCTCGACGCCGTAGTCGACGTCGACGGAGAATGGGGACGTTTGCTGGGCTTCCTGCCCCTGGGGAGCCCCCCAGGGGCCTCAGCATGGGCAGAATCAGCCCGTCCTGACCCACCTTGTGCCGTCAGCCTCCTGTCGTCCAGGCCTAGGAGCCTGATCTTCATCCGTTCCTTCAGGGTCCTGGCCAAGAAAGATTGGCAAATGTCACACTCCTCTGGGACATGGGACTGGGGAAGGCAGACGATGCACACCCTGTGTGGGTTCGACTTGGCCTTCTTTCTCTCGCACTCTGGGCATCTGTCAAACAAGCTAGGCATGTTGACCACACAGAGCACCCACAAGAAGGAAGGCAACACGGTACTTAATATAGCACTTGAAAAGTGAACAAATCCAAATAAACCCTTGAAAAAGGGAGAGCTCAATGCTCCAGGGTCCTGCTAGCAGGAGCCGGAAAAAAGAAATTAAAGTAAAAGGGACCTGCTGTGCATTCTGGGATACTGGAAAAGTTCTGGAAAGTTTTCTTAAAGGCACAGTATCCTGTTCTGAGCCACATAATGGCAGCCTATGGGGCTTGTCTGTCCATTCCTTCCCTGGGCAGGCAGTGCTGTTTGTGGATGTTGGTGGAATTTTCTAGTTGAAGTACTGGACAGTGTAGCCTGTGGATATAGGCTGCATTATCTGTCTTTGAATTCTCTCTTAAGTGTAGATGCAGGTCTGCATGGCTTGACAATTTAAGAGATTATTTTTATTGCTCCGGGATCCACGCACATGGGCGGGACTATTCACTAGATTATGACTATACACAGAGATCCACTACTACAGAAACAGTGTTACAGTCACTGTTACCCAGGGATTTAAGTGGGGAAAAAAACTGGGGGTGCTCTAAAAGGGGCGGGGCAAACCTCAAAGGGGTGTGGCCTATCTAAGTAGGGACATGGTCTAAATAAAGATAACTAGTGTAACAGTACCCCCTATTCTGACAAGCCGTCAGCTCTAGGACTCCTCAGAGTGTCGTCAGATTTGGAATTCTCTGCTCAGGCTCGCTTTCTCCCCTCCTTATTCCAGCAAGGCTATGTATGGATAACGCATACACCCTCCCCAGTACCCCAAGACCGGTGTCGTCATCCCGGGAAATGCCCAGGCAGACACCTCCCGTATAGGGTGGCTTCACATGAGGCTGAGTGTACTAGAAGCCATGCTCCCAGAAGGCAATGCGGCTTCACAGGGGTGAGTTTTAACAAAGCCACCACCCCATCAAAACATGCCACAGAGTCCTCCTACAACACGGCTCACCTGGCATGACATCATGGCTGTAGGGACCAGTGTCCCGCACAGGAACAAGCCAGCCCGGCAGGGGACTGGAAAGAACAGTGCGGGCCTCCATCCGGGTGGGAGAGAGGAGCAGACACTACTGTCCCCAGCGAGGCCGTTCAGGCCCCCTTCGGGCCACGTAGGACAGCCGAATATTAGGGAAAGACACCAAAAGGGCCAACATGGCATCTAAAAGACCGGCTCACAACTGGCCCTCAGTCACCGGCCCATCCCTCCCTGCCTGAGTGCCTGTCTTATCAATCCGACCTTGGCTGACAGTCATTCCAGACTCAATAAGCAGCTGGAAGCCGATCAGTTCTAATCGTATTCAGTTTCCCGTTAGTCCACCTGCAGCGTGCACAGTAAACTGAGGGATGGGGTTTATTTCAGCCTCTATATTAGCTGTCACCACCCCTGCTTACACATTGATGCAGACAGTATATCCCCCCTCCCACACCCCTGGTGACTGGACCAGTGTGAAGGTTTCCCATCCTGGCCGCGCGATAAGGACTCCTCAAACATGGCGGACAATGGGACCCGTACAGGAAGTGGACTAACCAGTCTAGACGCTCAGTCCGGGGCTCCCGGGCCAGAAGTGGCAAGCACCGAGGGAGGGGCTAAAAACGCGACATCGGTGCTGAATGGGGTCGTCGAGGAGATTCGGAGTGGTGAAACGGCAGACAGCAGGAATCCGGAACTCACGGAGGAAAACCCTGGACTCCAGTCCACAAAGGCAGAGGAAGCTGTTCGGCGACGGAACCAGCCCCAACCGAAGGGAGAAGACCGACGAGGATAACCACTCTAGGAGCAGCGCCCTCCAGTCCGGTACTCCAGCAGGGGAAGCGGAGGCTGCGACTCCCCTCCCCACGGCCCAAGAGGGCCGTGGGTCCAATCAAGTGCCGGGCTCCTTTTTATTTCGGGGTTGGTGGGCAGGAGTACGGGGCACGACACATTAGCTCACCCATCCCTTCCCTCACATAGGCACCACACGGTTAGGGACAGGTCGCGGCAGCACTACCCCTTGCAGCATTTAAAACCCCTCCAGGAGAGAGACCTGACATTTCCCTTGTTTTTTTGTTGTTTTTCCGGTTCCTCATCCAAGGAGACAGGCGCCCTCACCCATTTGGCCAGACGTGGATCACCCCCACAGCCAAAGGCAGCCAGAAGGACCAGGAAGGACCTGTCCAGGACTAGAGACATAAGAAAACTCATCCCGTTTTAGTTGTTTGTGGATCCTAACCCTACTCTGAGCCTATAAGCCATCGGTGTAGCAAAAAAGCCTGGAAAACACTGGGAATAAGAAACCGAACACTCCAAAAATAAAGGCTCTTTTCTCTCCTGACCCCAGACTATTGTATCTTTCAAAGAAAAGGGGGGTGGCTCAGAGGGACGACAGACCACGCACGGGGAGGGGTACGAGTACAACCAGCCAGATAGATTCCAGATCCTCCAGAACAAGCGAGAAGCACCTCAAGAAGCCGGCCCCTCCTTACTAGACAGATTGTAGACATCCGGAGAGGATCGGGCGGGTGACTGGAAGAAACAGATATTTATTCATTCACTTATTAAATAGGAAAGCGCATTAGATGGTAAAAGTTGTAAACCCCATTATTCTGCTTTATAATTTAAGTGCAGGACGCAATCAGCACCTCAGGGGTTATGGCCGAGAATAATGTTCAGTGAATTTCATGCTCCGATTGGTTGAAAGCCGTAAATTGTAAGTGCAGCAGCTGAAGGTGATGTAGCTCAGAATCAAAGGGGAAAAACTCCCAAACTCCCTAACCCCCGCCGTGTGTGTAAGCTCAGCTGAGACAGCTTCCTGGGCACACACAGCTGCACCGGAGTACTTCACAGCTCTTTAAAAAGACCATTTACTTGTTAACGAGGCTGTGTTGTTTTTCACCCCTTCTTAGAGCCCCTGCAGCTCCACTCTGCATGTTGCTGGAAGAGTCAGCCCACCCCTGAAATGTTTAGTAGCCCACCCCCCAGAAATTTGTCTCTAGTTGTGCCTCTGCATGGGGGTCGTTGTGGCGTTAAAGAATATATTCCAGTTGTCATCTTCACACGACATCCAAGCATGCACACATCAATGTGCATGCTCCTATGCAGCCCAAGAAAAAAAAGAAAACGGACTACCTCTGCGAGGCCCGAAAACAGCCCGATAGAGACCCGTTTCGAGGCCCCCTGAAAATAACTGCCAGTGCTCAGACCCGGCCCACTTAAAGCCCTGCTGTTACCAACAACGAAGCACTGGTGGCCACAGCAACTGCTGATGCAAGCAAATGTGCACTCTCCCCAAACTATGAGCTAGTGCAGATGTAACTATCATTTGTGTCAATTTTTTTTAACAATTCCACAGGGGCTAATATATCCAGTTTGTGTCCTGTTATATAATGGTTGTTTATAATAGTAATCATATCAGTACAGGGTACAGGGTACATAGGCAGCTAGTGTGTTTCTTGTTTTGCACTAATGGCAGAGTCTGAACAGTGTGCTATGGTTATAACCACTGCTTTAAATCGGCCGGTACTTAGTACCAGCACCTTTTAGGTCGAGCCTGGGCAGCGCATGCGCTTCTCTGCAGCATGCTCTTTTGGAGTATGAAATAGAAGCCCTGCCCCCTCTCCGCCCATAATTGGCATCGGCTTGTGTCATTGCCCTTGTAAATGCTGGCTTCTGATTCGTTAATAGGCTTGTTAGTCCCTCCTTAGTACCGCCTTGTCTTTATTTATAACCTCCAATGAGGACTGGCCCTTTTACTTCGGTTGTTACATTGTATGTCTTCTTTAGTCTGTAAGCACTATTTTCTTTAATGAGTTTCTCGTACTGCAGGCACAACATGCTTTCCTACAACCTTCAGTACACCATGCGTGCTTTCACTTTCCAAGCAGCCCGGGACAAGGGTGGCTGCTTCTTTGAATAGGTCTCGCATTTACAAGAGTTTGAGCTATTGGCATTGTAAACCGGGCCGGACTGTGAACTGAAATCAGCCCTGGCAAAATTTGGCAGACCAGCCCCCCGTCAAATTTTGCAGACCAGCCCCCGTCCAGCGCGTAGCGAGCGAGCGCAGCGAGCGAGCCCGACTGCAACTAGGGGGGTTTGTGGGGGTTCTCCCCCCAAGAAAATTTTGGAAAACAACCGACCAAAATGGTGAATTTTACAGCACATTTTTCATTACATATTCAATTGTATCAACTTTCAAACCACAGTAAATAGTAAATGATGACCTTCAAGAGCACCAGGTTACCCACCCAGTCATATGTACCCATAGACATTCTTTCAGAGAGCACCAAAAATAGGCACGAGTAGTAAATCAGAGAGAAATAAAAGTGAGACCAGCCCCCACATGGTGTGTAGCGAGCAAGCGCAGTGAGCAACCACTATTAGGGGGAGTTTGGGGGGGTTGAACTTGTCCCCCCCACACAAGAAATTTGGGAGACAGAAAGGCCAAAAAAAAAAAAGTATTTTTCAACACATTTTTCATTACATATTGGATTGTATTAACTTTTAAAGCATAGTAAATGATTACCTTAAGGAGCACCAAGATACACAGTCATAAAACACAGACATTCCTACAGAGAACACTAAAAAATGAAATGTCGAGCACAAAACATGAATTTAAATATAACCAATTTATTCTTCATATAAAATAGCATAAAGGCATTTAAAAACGCACTTAACTTCAAACAATTGTGCCAGAAACTATGGAAATAACACACATAAGCACCCAGGCCAGAAAGCATGTAAACGTCACACATAACCACCCAGGCTGCCAGAAGGCATGGAAATGTCTCAAATGGCACCCTGGCCAGAAAGCATGAAAAATTAACCCAAAAACCCTGTCCTTGACATGACACATGTGGCAGTTGAGACCCGGAGGTATCATAGCGCTTTACATGAGGAATATCACTCGAGTGGGTGGCACAATAAGTGTTGCAAGCCCACTAGCAACATTTCATGTACAGTCCCTCCCTGGGTATATGCAGAACCACATTTCTAGCGACTTACAAGTAAATTGAATTTGCCAATTCAGTGTCAGCCAATTTTACCATGTTTGAAAGGAAAGAGTGCAAGCACTTTAGTACTGGTTAGCGGATGGTGGTAAAGTGCACTGAGCCCTAAGAGCCAACAAAAATGGCCTTTTTTGATGTAATAAAGCAGATCGAACCGGATTTTAATTTGGAGGAATCTGAGGCCAACAAGGACTTAGCTAACCATGTCTCAGCAGTCAGTATGAACAATATGTATCTAAAAACATTTTACATGTGCTAATGGCGCTGGGACTTTCTGTAGCTTATCATTTTCCGCCCAGCTGTTTCAACGTCTACAATGTGCGCATCTGTAATTCACATGCAAACAGTGAACGGTCATTGGGTTGTGGGCAACATGCCGGAAGATATCGACTGGCTTCACAAGCTGTACCACACCCTGATCATTGAGAAGATCTCAGCTACAGTAAACCACCAGCCACAACAGTTTGAGAAACAGTGGGGCCCCTGCTTGAATTTTCTCACAAATGCATTTTGAGAACTCTTGCCTGAAATATCTACGAGTGCTGCACCTCACAGGCCTGGGTTGCTGTGCAATGGACCTGCTCCTAAAGGGCAAAATGGATCCTTTATCAAGCTTATGAGTGAACAGAGGGAAGAAGTGGTAAAACCTTGCGTAGGCCTCTGATGATCATATGGCAGTTCGAGGCCACTTTATTAGCATGTGACTCCAGACTCAGCTTCTCATTGAAGCTGACCCCCAAGTTACGCACTGTCTTCACAGGGACCAGAGGTGTGTCCAGGGGAAGAGACCAAAAATTAGAAGGCAGAGCCTGCGGCACTTTGCCCACTGCACAGTGCAGAATCTCAGTTTTAGCACTATTAAATTGCAAAGCATTATTTTTCAGCCAAGACACCATTTCTGTCATACATTTGTGAAAAATAGTTAAGGAGTCCGCATGATACCCCTCCAGGGAAACAATCAGTTGCGTGTCATCAGCATAGTTGACCGCCCTTATCTCTCCTTAGTCTTACAAGGTACAGTAAAACACACTCTCTTTCTAAATGTTATCACTCTAAAAAAAGTGCTTTTCTTCCATGTAATGTCCCTTTGATGGGAAGAGGAGGTTTCTAAGGTGGGAGTATCTAGCAAGTGACTCTACTCGGGCTCCCTCTGTGCGAGCCTTCAGGGAGAAACCCTCTTCATTACTACCTCCACCTGACCCCTGACTGTGCAGCGCACTCCCTTACAGACTTGATGATCCACTTTTCTACCACCCCTCTACATTACACCTTATCTCACAGCTGACCTTGGGACCCAGCCCGATATCAGCCACCATTCAGTTCCACTTTCATTATTCCCAGTAAAAAACAAAAGTAAAATCACCTTCAAATTGGAAACATTGAATATAGCAGTAAATGTAATCAGCATGCATGTTAAAGTATGCTCTACAGTTGTCCTAATCACATGACTGTTAATTAAATAAACAAAAACAGAAAGGCCCTGACAGGGCCGGCTTTAGTGCTGGTACAAAAGTCTTTTTGACCTCTTTCTCTGTAGATAACTTACCAACCACCCTCCAACAGTGCTCTTCATCTCTCCGTAGCCACTCCCCCTCATGGCCTCCTCCTCAGACTCCCTAACTACCACCCTCCACCAGTGCCCCTCATCTCTCCGTAGCTCCCACACCCCATGACCTCCTCCTCAGATTCCCTCACTGCCAACCTTCACCAGCACCCCTCATCACTCCGTAGTTTCCCCCCACCCCATGACCCCCTCATCGGATTCCCTCACTGCCATCCTCCACTAGTGCCCCTCATTTCTCTGTAGCCCCCCCACCCCATGACCTCCTCCTCAGATTCCCTCACTGCCATCCTCCACTAGTGCCCCTCATTTCTCTGTAGCCCCCCACCCCATGACCTACTCAGATTCCCTCACCGCTCCCTCCACCAGCGCCCCTCATCTGTCTGTAGTTTCCCCTCCATCCCGTGACCACCTCCTCGGATTCCCTCACTGCTCCCTTCACTAGCGCCCCTCATCTCTCTGTAGTTCCCCCCCTACCCCGTGACCTCCTCCTCAGATTCCCTCACTGCCACCCCCACCCGTGCCCCTCATCTCTCTGTAGTTCCCTTCCAGCCTGTGACCCACCTCCTCCTCAGATTCCCTCACTGCCACCCTCCACTATTGCCCCTCATCGCTCTGTAGTTCCCCCTGCCCCATGACATCCTCGTTGGCTTCCCTCACTGCCACCCTCCATTAGTACCCCTCATCTCTCCTGTAGTTCCCCCACCTCATGACCTCCACCTCGGTTTCCCTCACTGCCACTCTCCACTAGTGCCCCTCAGCTCTCTGTAGTTCCCCCCCACCCCGTGACCTCCTCCTCTGACTCCCTCACTGCCACCCTCCCTCACTGTCTGCCACCCACACCCTTCATCTCTCCGTAGCTCCCCCCACCCCATGACCTCTTTCTGGTATTCCCTCACTGCCACCCTCCACTAGTTCCCCTTATCTCTCCGTTGCCCCTCTCTCATACCCATTCCATTCGTTGTATAGCACTACTCATATCAGTGTAAGGTGTCACAGTACTTTACATAACAGCAGCACACATTATACAGAGACAATAAATCAAAATCAGTTTACGCGAAATGTCACATAAACTAATGAGGATTACAAGGTGTAGAAATCACTTCATCCATTCTGGTGGGCAGTATATTTTATGGGGGTTTGGTCGGGACTCGGAGAAGCACAAAGTCAGGATTTAAAGAGTACTCCAGTGGTCAGGGTTAACTTTACTGATAAAAATGTATAACTGCCCAAACAAACTCTTATTAGTAACATTAGAATAATGAAAGAATGGAGAAGTTCTAACTACATCACAACACAAAAAAGCGAAGTTTGTATGCAGTTTTTTGATGACAGTTCATTGGTCACTGTCTTATGTTAACTTCTGAACTGCAAGTAACACAAGGATATCTGTGACAGAGGTAGTAACCCACTGAGCTATTCCCATAAAATTCAGTTTATCTGCATTTACGAACTACCAACCGACAAATGGTTGCTCTGCAGCAGGATTGTAAATCACAAGTTAACAGTTTTTATTGTTGTTGTACATCGGTGGCAGATTCACTGCGACTGCGAGGGCTAAGGAGGCTCATGTTTGGTGGGCCTGGCCCACCCTCTAGAGCCGGGCCTGGTAGGTAGTGGTGCAGCCTGCTAGCATAGCCGGAGTCTTGCTCGCAGCCTCAGGCACAGGCAGGCCTGGCAGCCTGAGCCAGCCAGTGGCTGGCTCAGGCGGCCAGGCCTGCCTGTGCCGAAGGCTGCGAGCAAGACTCCGGCTATGCTAGCAGGCTGCACCACTACCTACCAGGCAATGGCATCGCCGCTGTGTTGTCCGCCCCCTGGCCCCTGCTCACGAACAGCAAGGAGGCCTGCCTGCAGTGCTCAGTGATCTAAATGCCTTGCCTGGCTGGCTCTAAGTAAATCCACAATCCAGACTCAGGCCAGGGGCCCCCAGGTTGCTAGTGCGCTGAGCTGACCGGCCGGGCATCAATAAAAAATAAGGTATGGGCCAAGGAAGGCCCTGGGCCGGGCGGGAAAGCAAGGCCTATACGCTATACCCTTTGTTTAATCCCGGCCCGGCCCACAGTAGTGCCAAACAAATACCATTCAATTTGCCAACCAATGCCATGCATGCCATGTAGACACTGTCACAGTGTCACTGACTCACCTCGGCGGGTGGAGGGCGACGAGTCGACGGCGGACAGTCGGTGTACTAGTGAGGGAGGGACAGGTGTCACAGCAGCAGACAGAGGCTAGAATTAATTTAGAAATAAATTATGGGGTGCCCGTGCCTCTTTCCCTCAGTAGTCTCTGTCTTGTTCTTAGTGGCTGGCTGTTGTGTGTTGGTCTCTGGATTCTGGAATGCTCCTTGGTCGGGCCGGGGTCACGCGCACTTTTTATTGTGTAACGCCAATGCGCATGTCACCAGGCCGCCCCACCCTAAGGTGGGGGTGGGTTGAACTGACATCGCGGTCTGCGCACACGCGCGGGCTGGCGCAGGAGGAGATTTCTGCGACTGCGCGCTGTGCGCCCGAGTGACGACCCACCCACCCACCCCCTAATACTAATGCATTGCAGGTCAGGTGATATAAATAATAAAATATTTGCAGCAGGCGAAGGCGAGTGATGATGTCAGTGAACTCTGACTGGTGATGAATAAAATTGTGCTTTTTGCAGACTGTCCCGCACCCACGCGGAGTGAGGAGAGACTTGACGTGACACACAGAGAGTCGATCAGAGTAGTGATTTCCATCTTAGTAACGCCGTCGGCGGCGTCGCGTCGTCGGACCAAAAAATCGGCCCCCTGCCAAAAACTGGCCCCCACCCCTGGCAGCCTACCGGGGGATTGCCCGGTGCCCGGCATTGCCAGTCCGGGCCTGATTGTAAATGACAATGCCTTTTATTTATGTGTGAATTAGCAAAACGGAAAACTAAAATGACAATAGCTTAA
Source organism: Triturus cristatus (assembly GCF_964204655.1). NCBI lineage: Eukaryota > Metazoa > Chordata > Amphibia > Caudata > Salamandridae > Triturus > Triturus cristatus. The sequence continues at coordinate 1,011,349,053 of NC_140587.1, read as the reverse complement.
AATCTCGCAAATGCGAGACCTCTTGCATTGCAAATGCTTGTCATGTCTTTGCCAGGACTCATGTGAGTCTGAGCCTAACATGGTGCCTACTGTTTTCGTTTTCTTTTTCAGTTTGCCCATCTTGTGGTCAGATACAGATAATAATGACAATGCAGAAGCTTAAATGTTTTTTACTAGGCCCGCTCTCTTTTCCTCTTTGCTCTGGGGACAAGTATTTTCTTTTTCAATTTCAGCTCCTGATGAATATTCTTCACTCCTACCGGGTATTTTCTTTTTATAAATATAAGCTCCCTTTAACTTCTTAACGCTGCCACTGATGCCCATTACCCCCCCCCCCCTTTTTATTGCCATGGTTATTGTAAAGATTAAGGTGGTAGGAAGGTTAGGCGGTTACAGAGGGCATGTCAGGGCTTGACACTTTCCCAGACAATAGGCCCGGAGCTTATCGAGGACCAGAGCATGGCACATTAGAAAGTGGTCTAGTGTGAAAGCTGAATTGAAGAAGTCTACAAAGAATGGAGGAGTCAGTCATGGGGAATCTCCAGTATCAGTTATTTGACAGCCCCTGTAGCAGTGGGGTCTAAGAGCATTCGGTATGTAACTGGTGCTCCCAGGCATATTACACTAACTTAAAATGTATTAAATTAATGTGAACTTAGGTAATGTAACTGATGCTAATTGGGAGCAAGGAGGTGAGCGAGTGAACAGCAGCCAGCAGAGCTTTCCCCGCCTATTGCATTAGGTTCCGGAGCGTCCGAAAGCAGCCAAGAAGCCAAGGGGAAAAGGAGTGGGTGAGAGGAGGAAGAAGGATGTGGCGCTACGGCCAGAGCTGCTAACTTCAGAACTGGAGAACCAAGTTCGACTCTAGTCATCGGATTAACGTCTGTGAGCATGGGAAAATTACATGAAATGAAAAATAATTAAATTAATGTTTACATGAGCCCCAGTTACATTACACAAGTTAAGTAATGTAACCGGTGTTCAACGAAAGCGCTTCAATACTTTTGAGTTTGGTTGTACTACGCTATATAATACCAGTGGTGAGGCAGTTATTGGTCTGATTCCGTTCTGATACTGTGCAGCAGGTGAGCAGCACTGCCTGTCCCTGCGAGTGAGCAATGCCTTGCTATGTATGTTGTTTCATTTAGGGTAATGGGGTTACAAGTGCCAGTCCTGGTGGCTAAGCAGTACCTGTCTTGGTGCTAAAGTGCTGTGTTCTGTTAGGGGTTTATGCAGCACCTGTCTGGTTCTGGATACAGCTCTGACACTGTGTTGCAGGTAAACAGCAATGCCTGCGATGGCAGCTCTGCTGTTAATCACGACATCTGGAAGACCAGAATGTAAACTCTTTATCAGCAAAAAGCACTTGTGATCTGGAAAAATCAATGAAATGCACATTTCTTTGTGGAAAGCTTTAATGGCCAAGTTTGGCTAAGTTCAGAAGCTAATATCTGTGTATGATTGCGAATAAAAGACACCCCGTCCCCTTCACACTGCGCTGTCACATGGAATACACTTTCTGGACAGTGCTGCCTTCTGTATCAACAACGCTGCATGGAATAAGAAGAAAAACAAGCACCCTCGGAAGACAGCACCTCACATTTGATCTTGATTTTTGAATGCACCAGTCAATGTGACGAGATAAGAATAATATTTACAGGCCTGTTTTTTACAGAAAACGAGTTTGTGGAAGAATACTTTGAACATGGCTTTGGCATCGGGAGGGACGAACTCGCGCTGTACAGCCTATAGCAAATAAAGCCAGCAAATGGAAAATGACTTAAAAGCCACAAAACCAATGGCAAGCAAAGGGCGAAATAGATTTCCAGTTCCACTTTCTGAAATCTCAAGATGTCTTTAGCATAGCCTGACAGCAGTGCTGACTGGTAGGCTACAATCTAAAGAGGGAAGCCTCAGAACTACCCTTCAGTATACCTCTGGACCTGTGGAGAACTAAGAAGGACTGTGGTGCTGCTCGCAAAGAACGACTGCTACAATGCTGCCCTGCTGCCTGAGTGAAGGACTGGATCTGCATCTTGAACTCAGGACCAGCAGAGTGACTCCAAAGGCCAGTTGGCTGGTCTCCTGATCAGAAGCATCAGTGACAGAACAGGCTCCAGCCACCTTGAACCCAGCACCTGGACTCAGTGTGCTGTGCGTCTTGTCCCCCTAAGTGGTGCCACCCTAGTCCTGGACCCAAAGGTGCTCTGCTAGCCCAGCTGTGAGCAGAATCAAAGAAGCATGACACATCTCCTCACAGCCCCGCTTCGGAACAGCCGCTGTGCAATGCATCCCCAATGCAGGACTTTGCGTCGCCCCCGCAGACTCCTTGGAACTGCCGCTGTGCAACGCATCCTCGACACAGGCCTTTTCATCACAAGCCCCTCGTCAAAGGCATTCTCGACAATGACGCCGGATTCAGAATTGCAAGCCCTGCAGCTTCTTCAGAACCGCTGGTGAGCAATGCATATTTGACGCAAGACTTCGCATCACAAGTCCCTCATCAAAGGCATCCTCGATGATGACGCAGAACCTCACATCGCTGCTGCAAACAGGATTTAAGGTACCCTTGGTCAGCAGGCCTAACTTGGTCCCTGTACCTGGCCCCCGATCCATCGCAGTCAGCCTGAATTTGTAACTTTTTCCCGGTCCTGCGAGACCAGATAACCACAATTGGCACTTTGTTTCTAGGCACTATTTTCACTTAAATCTTTAAAATTGAATATCTCTGGTTCTACTGATTGGATTTTTGTTGCTTTGGTGTGAAATAACGTATTAACACTTACTCTAGTTTCCCAAATTGGTGTGGGATTTTTCTTGTGTTGTGTTTTCACTTTACTGTTTGTGTGCTGCATAAATACTTTACACATTGCCTCTAAGTTAACCCTGACTGATTTTGTGCCCAGCTACCAGAGGGTTAAGTACAGGTACATTTAGTGAATTTTTTGGTTCACACTGACCAGAGTTGTGGCTGTTGCTTGAACAGGGTCACCCCCTTCAACCAGCAACCCAATTTCACACATTGCTGTTCAGCGGTGTGGAGCAAGACTTTAATTTGTGCAGTACCCTACAGTGATTTGTGTAACACAAGAATCCTATATAAATAATTTGACACCAGAGTTGACCTCTTTTAATTCTTTGACACCCTCAACAGGGCTGAGCTGCTGAGGCTCTGCTAAAAGAAGGAGCTGAAGGCAGATAGGAAGGCTACCACAATGGATCTCCAGGTAGCCCTCGGAGCCTTTGAGGAGGTACAGAGGCTGCAGGCTACCCCAGAGTAGGATGACCCACAGGAGATGGGGCAAACTTGACTAATAAGGAGATTTAAGACCCAGGCCTGGGTCCAGAGAAGCAAGGTGAGCACAATTCACACCCAGAGGATGTCCAGGATGGAGCAGGGAGCAGTATGTCTGCCTGCCAGGGGTCTGTCCCCAGAGGAGCTGCAGGACATGAAGGCAGAGAAGTGAATAAATCTGCAGCTGACTAAGAAGATGTTGAAAGCAGAAAGAGGAGGGCTGAGGCAGAGAGATTCTTGGCCAGAGAGAAGGCTGAGGCATAAAGAGCCTTGGCTGTGAAGAAATGTTTGCTGGCACATGGGATGGGTCTGAAAGAGTTAGAGCTCAGAGCCAGGCAGACCCGAGAGTTTAGCAGCAATGGTGGCAGCATTACTCCAGTGTCCACTGGAGAAAGGAGGGTCCCCATCGGAAAGGATCTGGTGCCTAACCTTTTTGTGGAGGATAGCATAGGCAATTGGTATGAGGTTGCCCTGGAGTTGAATAGGTGTCCTGAGGAAGATTGGGGGGCCAGCCTCTGGAGGCATATTCCCAGTGAAGAGAGTGATGCCCTGTTATTCCTAGGGAAAGGAGACAGGATTTAGTATCCTCTCATGAAAGAGGCTCTGACCAGGAAATCTGGTCTTGCCCCTGAGAGACATAAGCAAAAGTTTAGGGGCAGTCAGAAACTGCCCAACAGACCTTGGTGGATTGTGTGGATCATGTATGCAAGGCACTGTATTGGTGGTTGAAGGGCAGTGAAGTGAGTGATTATAAAGGTGTGTATAGCTAGATTGCTAGAGAGCACATGTTCAGTCTTTGTTTTGCAGAGCTGTGCCAACACACTGTGGGAAGTACATTCACTGACCTCAGTAAGCTTGCTAAGGAGGCGGACCACTGGATCAGCCCCAGGGTCAACAAGAAGGTATCCTGGAGGCGACTCCCAGAAGGGTGGTCAGGGTTCCCCTGGAAGAAGGAGGGGGAGAGAAAAACAAGAAAGAGTTCTCTCAAGGCCCCTAAACTAGTTCACAAGGGAAGGGTCCCATTCACAATCTGGCCATCAGAAGAAAGGTTTTTTTAAAAAGAACACTGGTAAGTTTGTCCCCAAGTGTTATGAGTTTTAGCAGTATGGGCACACCAAAGGTGATCCCAAGTGCCACAAGAGGACACAGCCCCTTAGTGGTGGGCAGACCAGAGTGTTGACTAGCGTAGTGCTTGTGGAGGAGATGGCCCCATTTAGTGTGAGAGAGACAGCTGAGGTTACCATGGTGTCCCTGGGTGACAGATATATGGTGCCCAAAACCCACATGCCTTCTAATACTTCCAAGTACAGGCAGTGGGTCACCATCAATGGGCAGAGGGTGGAGGATCTGAGGGACGCAGGAACTAGTATGACTACTGTCAGGTGTCATTTGATGTCATCGGAGCAAGTGGTGCCCACATATTCCACCAGGTTGTGGTAGAGACACAGAGGAGTGGAACTCCCAGTTGTCTACTGATTGCCATGGGTGCGGGGCTCAGGTCTTCTTAAAGTAGCTGAGAGACCTCCCATGCCCGTAGACTATTTGTTATGGAATGACCTGGAGCACACTGCCTGGGAGGAAGTGGAGCTAAGGTCACACCTAGAAATGTTGGGGTTGTCTGATTGGGCCTGTTTTACCACCAGGTCTATGGCTGCCCAGGACGGGATCAAGCAGGTCTGGAGCCTAGAAGAATGGCCCAGACAGCTGTCAAAAAAGGGAATGTTAGGGGAAACCAGTCCCTGAATGTCCCATTGTACAGGTGGATGAGGAGCCAGAGGAGGTCACCCCTGAGCCTACCGGGGAGGACATTGCCTCTCTTGGTGACCTGCTACAACTTGCTGGATGGCAGACATAGGGGGCTCACCAGAGAGGACCTTTGTAAGGCACAGAAAGAATGCAATCAAAACATCTCCGAATGCTAAAACAAACATGTGGGAGTGATGGTCTACCTGCTGAAGTGTACACATTATTTATGCACCAACTAAGCAAATTCCTGGTTCCTCTTTAATGAAATTCTCGAGGGTAAGGCTCCCCCACTCTTTTACTGAGACAGTTATTGGAAGTTTTTTGACAAAGGAAAAGCCTGCAGAAAATTCCGGCTCTTATTGTCCTATTAGCCTCCTCAATTAAGACTATAACATTTTCACAGACATAATAGCAAATAGATTGACCCCCCCTAGCACAAATTATGGCTCATCAAGATTAAATAGCTGTGTGCCAACAAGACGGATATCAACAAATACCAATCATTTAGTTCAAGCCATAGATTATCATTCAATCAATAAACCCAAGGCAGCTATCATTATGTCTGGTGCAGAAAAAGCATTTAATTTGTTGCATTGGGAGGTGCTTTTCAGTTTTCCATCTAAGTTTGTTGATCTGCTGTGTAGTCTATAGTAAAAAACCGAAGCTAAAATTATAATCAATTCTAAAGTAGTGGGCCCTATCACTAATAGGCATAGGACCGCCGCAGGGTAGTTCGATGTCCACAGTTCTCTTTGTGCTTTTTATTGAGCCTTTGGCCTGTGTTCTTTGGCAAGACCTTAGGATTCTACCCCTGAATGATGGTGTGGCAAAATAAAAACTATTCACAGACGATATGATACTACATCTGGTGCAGATTAAAGTAATTTGCAAAATGTGTTAGTCAGAATTGAAGATTTTACACCTATTGGTGGTTACAAAGTTAATAATTCTAAATCGGAAGCTCTACTGTTTAATAGTTCTTCATCTATTCTGCCAATCGAAATACTGGAGCACTATTCTGTGGATATTATCAGATACTTGGGGATCTATGTTACAGCTAATCCTACCGATCTATTCAGATTAAACTATACCTGAACTTTGACCAAGGTGTGTGGGTTATTGAACCAGTGGCAGCCATTACGCCTCATTCCCATTGGTCGGGTCACTTTAATAAAAATGGTTATTCTTCCTCTGTTTATATTTATCTTTTCCAGTGTATTATCAAAGTCCAGCAGGCTTTCTTAGATTGAATGATCAGTTATTTTCGATGGCAGGGAATGAAACCTCGATCAAACCTAAATACATTACAATTAGATGTATAAGAGGGAGACTTGGAACCTCCAAAAATTAACGTCTTTTACCTGGCAACCCTGCTCAATTGGATTACTCGAGTCACGACTGCTAGTAATTTCTCAAATTGTATTTATCTAAGCATGATGCTTTGAGAAGTTACTCTCGAGCCCTATATATTTTTAAAAATACCTAAGCTGCCGAAACATACCAGGTCGAAGGCACCCCAGATTCTAGCTAACAGATTGTATAAGATATGGCAACAGTTCAAAGTGCCCTTAATCATGTATCTCTCCGATTGAAAAATTGTAGCCAGGTAAGTCTACAGCTAAACAAATCTGCCATATCCAATTGGGAAAGAGCTGGATATACTCAGCTTGCAAGTTTAGACCAAGCAGAATCAGTGGTATCTTGGAAACAGTTAGTTAAAGACAATCCTAAGTTAGCTCCCAACTTTTGATTCAGTTACATACAAATAAATTCCATTAGTGGGAGCAGAAAAGATCCTTCCCAATTTGCACAAAGCATAGGTAAGCCTAAATTGTATCCCACCTCAAAGGTATCAGTAATTGCTGTCGCTTATTGCATCTGATGTGCAGTGGCTTTTTCGCTAGATCATTGTTATTTCAGAACTGGAGATCTTTTAAGGTACCCACTTTCACTCAGTAGCCTAACAAGATGAAATGGGTGAAGCAATATTTGCCCAACTGAATGCACTAGCTGTTATAATTATTAGGGTGAGATGATATGACTGGCACAATATGGATTGTTGACTTAGTTAATAGCGATCAATAGATTTTACTACAGCAATTCTTTTTCGTATTTTTAATAATCAAGAATTTGGTCTTTTTATTTGTGCCCTCTCTTCTTCGTGTTTTCTTTGATTTGTATAATTAATTTAATTGTATTGGCTATGTCACTATGGAGAGAAACTGTGTTAACATATTGCTTCAATATAGTGTACTTTTAGGTTGAGCGTGAGCGTACGACCTCTTGTATACTTTAGTATACATGTATCCCTATGGGCTATATGCATTCCTTGCTTCTCATTCGTTTGTTTCAATGTCCTTTAAAAATCCTTGCTTACTAGTGGTCAGTCCTGCCTCATTGTCCCTCCTTTTTTCCTCCAAGGAGCAGGGACTTAGTACAATATAATTACACTTTGTTCTATTGATCTGCTCTTGGGGGTGGGGACTATTTTATTATGTTTTCAACCTCTTGTTACACTGTGGGTGCTCAGACGTAACAGCTTACATTTTATTGCAGCATTCTTGGCTGCTGGCTGAAGAGTTGGAAGTTAATCCTCATCAGTTTTGCGCTGAGGCCAAAATATTTCCTTCTGGAAAAATGCCCCTTTTAAAATGTGCATTTGAATGTATTAAATAAAAGCAGAAGAACACAGGGCCAGCACAAGGGCTGTGCGATTGATCGTACTGGATACCAGCTTCAGAGGGCAATGTTTCCCAGTTCATTTCACTTTTAAAAGCCTTCCACACATTCCTGGCCTCCTGCAATTTCCAGACAATAAAAATGTCAAGATAACTCCGGTGATTGATGTTCTTGCTGGAGAGATCAGAGTTGTCTAGTGGGAGAAGTTTGAACTCGTTGCAAGGTAGCCAGAGGGTTAATATGCCAGCTGCAAAGAAAGTGTACCATGCGGATTACAAAGTGCATAAAATGTAAATAGGTCAATGGGTTACTGCTCTTCTGTTACTTGCAGCTTATAAATTAAAATCCTAACAGAACAGTGAACTTATAACTGTCATCAAAGAACTGCATGCACTGCAAAGTAAAGATTAGAGGAGATATTAAAGCTGCAAAAAGGGATCATCTGGATGGAAATTGATTGAGAACCTCCAACTATGGTGTTCTGTTTTTAATTCAGAGTTTGTGCTTCAGGGGCCCAAGCACTCTTTAGCAATGCTGCCTACCAATATGCAGGACTTTTGACTCCTACACCCTATAGGCCTCTGTGTTATGTAACATTTCCTTTACACTAATTTATACACTTATGATTGTCTCTGTAATTTGTGTGTGATGCAAAGTGCTCTGACACCCAACACTGGTATGTGTGGTGCTTTGTAACTAATTAAATGCATCAGAACATTAGCTGTTAGTGGTTATGGAGCCTTAAGGGACACTATTAAAGAGGGGTAGTGAGGGAATCTGCATCATTCAGCCTTACCGCAACATCACCTGAGCACCGGCTCAGCATCAACACAGCACCACCTCCTCATCAGTGCACCAGCAGTGCAGCACTACCACAGCACCAGCACAGCACAATATAAACATCAGCACAGCACCATTTCTGCATCAGTGCACCACCACAACCTCAGCAGCAACTCAGCACTCATGCAGCACCACCTAAGCATCAGCAGAGCATCACCTGAACACAGCACCACCAGTGCTGCACCACCACCTTAGCATGACTCAGTGCCACAGCGGCACTCAGCACCACCTCAGCATCACTCAGCACCACCTCAGTACCATTCAGTATCACCTCCACACCAGCACACAACTACCTCAGCATCACTTAGCAATACTCGAGTTTCATTCAGCATCACCTGAGCATCACTTCTGTACAAGCACACCACCACCTCAGCACCACTTCAGCATTACTCAGCACCACCCTCAGTGTGCCCTCAGAATCTGGCATCTGTTGATTCTCTCCTAGTATCCGTCTGCTGCTCATGTTGTAATTCAGGTAGTATTTCTCAATCTCCACCCTCCTATTGTTTATGTCACTTCATAACAAAAAAGTTATAACAAACAAGCATTACAACAGGCAGGAGGAGATTGCCAGCATTGCTAAGGCAAAAAAAACTAGAAGACATTTTTTGATAACTCTTTTTTAAAAGACTCATTCAATTGTACACAATGTCTTCTTTAAACTTCACTACATAACACTCCACAATACAAAATACCACTCCACATACTTACACTCCATTACACACAGTCTCACACCACATTATTCCAATACACTCAAAAATACATAATTACGATCCATATAATACAACTGCACACAATACCACATAATTCCACTACACAAATCCACACCACACAGGTTCACACCACACAATCCCACAACTAACAAGTCCAATTCAACCCACATAATTGGTACATACCACATACATCCACTCAAATCCATAACACAGATAAGAGACATTTACAATGCCAATAGCTCCAACTCTTTACCTTAGACTCATAGATCTGATGCTTAGCTCCTACCTATTTGTTCTTTTCTGTCACCAAAAACGCAAAGCTATACACAAAGCTCCATGCCACACAATTCAGCTCCACATATTTCGAACCCACACCACATAATACAACTCAACAACACAATGACACAACACTACATCCATCCAATCCACAACACACATTTCCACATTGTGCCGCAAAATTCAACTGCACACATCATTAAAAAATTTACAAGTTACCACTCCACACAATCCCACTATACATAATGCCACTACACTGAATGCCACAAAATTGCTAATCATATATTTCCACAGCATACCATGCCACATAATGCCACTACACAAATCCACTCCACACCACTACACCACACAATTACACAACTAACTAATCCAATCCAACCCACATAGTTCCACTACACACCACAGACATACACTCCATAACACATAAGTAAAATACATTGCCATTTACAATGCCACTAGCTTCAACACAAACAAATGCGAGACCGATTGCATTTCCAATGCTTGTTATATGTAATGACTGTTATACTTAATAAATAAAATGATTTTAAAAAAATATTAAAAAGAAAAAGTGGCCCTCCTGAACTGGTCTCCTTACTCTAGTAATATATAGTTATGCACTGGGATTCTGGTCTCTATATTTTCCTTGATCATGTCTCTTTTGACTATTTAATTGCAATACAATAGTGCTTTACTGGCAAGACATTTGGGTTTAGATATGTTAAATGAACAAGCGCTTATTCGTTCATTCAATGTATGTATACAAGGGACCACCTGTCTTGGATATCACTGCAATGTGGCAGGTGTTCTGTTACCCTTTCTGTCGGCACTAGGATGGGTACAGCAAAATACACACCATGTGCTCATTCATAAAAATAATGAAGTCGGTGATGTTGCGACTAAATTCCCTACTGAGGCAGTTCCATGTTTCCTCATTTTTGAGGGATTATATAAGGAACAGTGGCCCAGAGTATTTTGCTAGTGTATGCAGTCTGGCTCTACTTTCCATGTCTTTCTATGCTATCCTCTTTGTCTTTCAATTTTTATTTTTTTTGATAATCACGTTTATTGGTATTTTAGAGTACAAATCACAAAAAACAATGGCAGCACAATCCGACACGGTATATAGGTAAATTACATTGGAAAAAAGGACGACAGGGACTTGTACGACACTCTTGGAATGGGTAGAACACTTGCATGTAAACATTCTTATACAAGATGCATTTGCGCCCCTCGGGGCACTAAATTGAACCATTTGCCCCATATCTTGCCCAAAAACTCGGGGCAACCCCAGGCCGCAAAGAGGGGTTCCTCCTGAGTTCCACACCAGTCCACTCCCCATCTCCATTTCCACATAGCAGGTGGTTTGGCCTGAGACCAAAGTGCCGCTATATCGCATTTCACCACCGCCACTGCCGTTCCGAGGAAGCGCTTATCGGCCCGAGAACCATCGAGGCCCTCGAACACACCCAGGATCAGGCGTAGCGGGTCATGGGGAACCTCCCACCCCAAGGTCAGTGTAAGGTCTAGCTCTACCCTCGCCCAGAATGGTGCAAGAGCGGGGCATTGCCATGTCATGTGGTAAAAGTCCACAGGAGCGCGGTTGTAGCGCGCGCAGGATGGAGACGGTCACATGCAGGCGCTGTAGAAGCGCGCTGGGGTGAGGTATGCCGTGTGGAGGTAGTAAAGTTGGACTAGACGTAACTTGGAGGAGGTCGTCAGGGTCTTGGGAGCCATGAGGGCATCCCTCCAGTCCGCGTCTTCTAGGGGGCCCAGCCACCCCTCCCAGTGGGCACGCAGCAGGTCCAGGGATGCGGGGCCATTGTTCATTAAGGAGCGATAAATCCGCGACACCCCCCCTCTGCCCAGGTTCCCCATCATCACTTGGGCCTCCAGGGGACTGAATTCTGTGAAGGAGGCGGGAGATGGAATATGCGCTCGGAGGGCGTGCCGTAGCTGTAAATATTTGTACAATTGGGAGGAGTGGAGGGAATAGCGGTGTTGTAGGTCTGCAAACGATCTAATGAGGTCCCCTACACAGACGTCCCCCAACAACGAGATCCCGATGTGGTCCCATTGGCGGAAGTCTCGGAGTGACGAGACCTGCTCCAGCCAAACACCACTCCACAGGGGCATCTGTCTGGTGAGCTTCCGGTCCCATCTCGTGTGGCGTAAGGCCATACGCCAGGCCATAAGTACCATTTGGGTGATGGGGGGGGGGGGGAGAGCCTGCGGCACGGGGGCCCCATAAAGGTAGGCTTGGGGCTGTGGGAAGTCCATTGACCAGAGCTCCACCTGGTACGCCGGGTCGGACCAGCCGCCCGCGAACCAGTCATGGATCACAACGAGCTTCGTGGCCAGGTAGTATAGGTGGAGATTGGTTACCCCCATCATAGGGAGGTATTTGGCAATGTGCCAGGGACAAACGTGACCTCCCGCCTCCCCAGAGAAACCAGGTAAGGGCACTATCTATTTCTCTGAACCAACCCCCCGGGAGATGAAGAGTGATATTTTGTAAAATGTATAGAAAACGGGGTAGGACCATCATTTTAAAAAGGGCGTTCCTGCCAAGGGGATTGAGGGGGCGGGAATGCCACTTCTTGAGGTCCGCCTTGGTCTTAGTGACCAGGGTTTAATGTTCAGGGCCCATTCAAGTTCTGGAAAGAGGGCGACCCACACCCCCAAGTACTTAAACGACTGCCTGCGCAGGGGGATAGTGGTTTGCCAGTCGAAGCACGCCCGGGATGGATGTAGGGGATGGACTTCGACGGGTTGAGCCGGAGGCCAGAGACCCGTTCAAAGGCTAGGAGGGTGTCCAAGCATCTCGGGCCTGAGCTCTCTGGGTCCGCCAGGAAGAGGACGACGTCATCGGCATATAGGGCGATCTTATCGATCTGGTATGGGCCCCAAGCCCAACCCCGCATAAGGGGATCCTGACCGATGATGGAGGCCAGGGGCTCCATTGCTAATGTAAATAATAGCGGCGAGAGCGGACAGCCCTGGCGAGTGCCCCTCTGAATGGAAATCTTCTCCGAAAGCACGCCGTTTATGAGGACCCTTGCCCTAGGGTTGAAGTATTGGACCCGGATAAGGCGTCGAAATGGGGGGCCGAAACCCATCCTCTCCAACACGTCCCCAAGGTAGTTCCAGTCCACCATATCAAATGCTTTTTCAAAATCAACGAAAAGCAGGGTCAAATACAGGGTAAGGTGGTGACGGTGTGCAAGGGCAAGGTGGAGGCGACGTATGCTGTGCCGGGTTGCCCGTGCAGGCATAAAGCTGCATTGATCCGGGTGAACCAAATCTTGCAAGTGGGGGCGGAGTCGCTGGACCACGGCAGTGGCGAAAATGTTTACCTCAGTATTTATGAGGGAGATGGGGCGGTAGTCCGCACAGGAAAGGGAGGGCGGCTGTGTTTTCGGAAGGACCCAGAGTCCACTACATGTTTGAACAGTTCCACTAAATGTGGGACCAGTGTGTCACGGTAAGTCGCGTAGTATTCTTGGGGGTAACCGTTGGGTCCGGGCGTTTTGCCGGAGTGCAACAGTGTAATGGCCCCGTGCATCTCTTCCGGGGTGAAGGGAAGATCTAGTGAGACCGTCTGGGAGAGGCTGGGCAGGTGAGTCCCAGTCTCTGATAGCAAGTCAGCCAGAGCGGTCCTGGGAGGCCGGGCCGCATAAAGGGCAGCATAGTAGCCCGCAAAAGTTCAGGCGATAGCTTGGGAGGTGGCGTGGTGAGCCCCGGTCTCGTCACAGATCTCAGGGATAATGCAGTTGGCTTTGGGGTAGGACACTAAATTGTGTAGTAATTTGCCATTTTTAATCGCCCCCGCCATACACACGGGCCCCCAAGGAGCGGCAGAGCATTTTAGCGGACTCCAGTGAGATCTGGCGGATCTCTTCCCGGATCAAAGTGAGCCGACGATCGGAGTCATCACTGTCAGCGCACACCAGGGCCCCCTCCAACTGTGCCGCCTGGGCCTCCAGCTGTACGGCCTCCCATAACTTCCCGGCGAGGAAATTAAGTCCGTATTAGTCAAAAAGTAATGCCTCAGTTCTTGCCCGAGGGACTCCACGAATTCCGCATCCTGTAGGAACCAGGCATTCATTCGCCGTGCCGTACGAGTACCGTTAGGAGGGTTCCCGAGACAGAGTGAGATGGGGGAGTGATCCGAGATGCCTCTGGGCAAGACAGTGGCCCCGGACATCAGTTGGCAGTCTGGGGCAGGTAGTAGAAACAGATTGATGCGAGAGTGGGTATGGGGGGCCGCCGATGTGTGAGTATATTGTTTTCTGTGGGGGTTCCACACCCTCCAAGCATCGCAAAGACCCAAGGCAGAGGACCAGTCGGATAAGCGTTTAGCAGAGGCAAGGCGGGATCCCGAAGGAGCACCTGTCATGTTGTGAGAGGGTTGCAGAACGGCGCTGAAATCCCCTCCAATGACCATCAGACCCTGTGGAAAGGAGGAGACCACAAGTGTGAGATGGCGAAGGGCAGAGGTCATGTGGTGGGGGGAATGTAAGTACACAGAAGATTAACAGGGTGTCCCTCGATCTTACCCGTCAGGGCCACGTATCGACCTTGTGTATCCGTCTCGGCCTGCTCCAGGGTGAAGGGAAGGCCCTTCCGAAGCAGTATGGCAACCCCTGGGGAACCCCGCGTAAGACCCTGTCGAACCCATACCGGGCGAGGAAGTTGCATTGGGTGACCATAAGGTGGTTTCTTGAAGGAACAAGATATCAGGCACGTGCCGCTGGGTGCTACGAAGGACAGCAGTATGTTTTATGCGGTCTAATAGGCCGTTGATGTTCCACGACAGGATGTGGAGGGGTCTATGTAAGGTGGACACCATCGGGGGTGGAAAGTGTGTGGATGGAGTGATGCAAGCGCAAGCCGGCCTGGGTCCCAAGGAAAGTAGCATTTCATGGCAGGGGGTCTTTGAGTAAAAGTTGTGTGTTCTAGTAAGTCTCCTGTCGTCATCAGTGGCATTCATGCGTGGATAGCTACCAAGGAAAACAAGGAACAGCGGCCCGTAGGTGGCTAAAAACAACAAATGGGGGACAACGGTCTACCCACCCTCGCTCGCCCACCAACTACCCCCACCCTACACTTCTGAAGACAAAGCATCTGTCGCCCTGAAAAGGAAAACAACTCAAAACAAGAACAACCCACCAGTGAGTCTAAATGCTAAGCTAAAACGGTTAGCTGAACATGGAAGTGGCAGGGAGGGACCCCCATCCATATAGCCGGATAAGAGATTCGCAACAGCTACAATTACTTTCAGACTAATATGCATCAAGGAGTACATGTAAGTCCAGGAACTGGAATAGGAAACAGTTCACCAGGCCATGGTTACAGTGAAGATGGATCGCACCTACTATAGAGGTTAGATAACAGTTGTAAGCGTAGGTGCCTTATCGGAAACAAAGTGGAGAGATCCTGTTTAGGCCATAGTTCAAGCCCCTTCATCGTCTCTGGATCCATGAAGCGCAGGGCTCCTAGACAGGTCGGAGTCAGATAGGGGCCCGGGACACAGCTCAAATCAATCAGAGAGTTAGTCGGAGTTGAAGCATGTGAGGGAAGGCGCTGGGACGGTGCACCTGGTGAAAGGGATGTCTCCCCCCGGTGGTCGTTTTTCTTACGTGACCTAGTCTGGCGACTTTGGGGTTTAGGCAAGGTTGGGTGGGGCTGCGGGGGCCTCGCCGGGTAGGGGAAGAGATCGGCCGGTTCAGGAGGGGCCGATCTTCCGTGAGCCAGGTCCATGCCGCCTGGGGGCTGCCGAAGAAGAATGTCTTGTCCTGAAAAACCACCCTGAGCAGGGCCAGGAAGAAAAGACCGTATCGAAGACCCATGTTTTAAGGACCCTCAGGATTATGGGTCTGGCAGGAGCCCCGGGTGGAGGCTTGGGGGCCAGGGAGCGATGTGCCCGCTCAACGGCGAACCAGGTTGAAAGGGACTCCTTGGGCGTCCAGTTTTCCACGAACGTGTCTGCATGACCTTGCTCCGTTCCTTCGGGAAAACCTATGAGTCGTAGATTGTTTCTTATCGACCTGTTTTCGGAATCCTCTGCCCGTCGGTGGAGCTCCGAGGTCTGGGTCTGGAGGCGGGCCACCTGTGTCTTAAGCTGGCCAATGTCATCTTCTGCCGTGGAAATTTGCGGGATTCCGCCTCCGTGATTCGTGCTGTGGCATTACGCAGGGCGGATGAGAGCCACATCTACCCTCACCTCGCCAATCTTCTTTTCGACTGAGGCCTGTGATGCGCCTATCGCCTGAAGGATGGTGGAGAGATCATCCCTGGCGGGGGCAGGGGCATTGGATATCCCACCTCCAAGATCCCGGTCCAACGTGGTAAATTGATCCATTTTGGTTTGGGTTGGAGGACCAGGGTTCTGTGTGGTGCGATTCCTGCCCATCGCCACCAAGGATGGGGTCCGGCCCCCGCTCGGGCAGGGGGGAAACAGCGGCTCTGCAGAGGAAGAGGGGGTCCCGGTCACCCAGGCCATCAATACTCAGGTCCAGGCACCCAGATCCGCCCCCCCGGCCCCCGTGAACAGCGAGGTGGATTCAGAGCCCCAGGATCGGTGTTGGGTCCTCGTGGAGCACTCCAGTGGGGGCAGCTATGCCGGGTCAGTTAGTATCTACAGCGACAGGTCCACCGCCCGGACCCCCCCGTCCGGCAGAGATGGCCTCCCCCCCAAGGAGGTAGCCTGAAACGGGTATGGGTTAGGGAGGAGCCAGGTTCTGTGGTGGGCTCCGCCGCCGACACCGGCCAGCCGGAATAGAAGGGGCCCCAACTGTTCCCAGGGAGGCTCTCCCCCGACGGGAAGCATGGTGTTTGAAGGAGGGGGAGTAGTCAGTGAGGGAGGAGGAGGGGGGTGGGTGGAGGAGGCACCAACGTTAGCCCCCTGCGCCGCCACCCGACTTGGAGGCCGGTCCCCACTCCCACACCCCACTCACCGGTGTACTGGTGGCTAGGGGCGACAGAAGGTTCTCACACGTCCACGGGCCCAGGCACCCCTGCAGCTCCAATGAAGCCGCCGCACCCTTGCAGAGTCACAGTGGGGGATGGTTCTTGTCCAGGCGTCCGCTACAGGGGGGAGCCTGCCAGAGGCCGCAGTGATGGGGAGCCCACAGCCCCACGCAGGACACCAGGTGGTCCGGCAACCACAAGCCTGTGGCCGACAGTGATGGTGACCTGGAGGAGTAGGCCCAGAACTGTGGCGGGGAATCAGGAGAGCGATGGGGGGGCAGGGGCACCAGGTACCCCTCCGCCCTGCCACCCGACAAGATGGCTTGTCCCCCACTCCAGCTCCCACTCACCGGTGCAACTCCGCTGTACTGCTGGAAAGTCTCAGGTGCCCCCAGGGCAAGCCGCTGCGGATGCCGCGTTGGCGCGAGCCAGTGGGCAGGCCCGGGCACAGGACGGCTCACGCGTCCGGACCGGGAAAGGCCCCATCAGAGGTTACAGCGTCGAGGCGGCTCGCAGCTCCCCAGGCGACCCCAAGAAGGCCCAGAGGGGGCCCCCCTCGCAGGATCCAGAGGGTGTCCGCCACCGGCACACGGAGCGCAGCTCCGGGGGGGACACACGTGGGGAGGCCCGAGGAAGGCCCTGGCCTCCGCGCCGCCGCCCAACAATGGCAGCCGAGGTCTGAGGTGGGTCCAGGGAGCGCTCCGATGTAATCCCCTGGGGGCAGCAGATCGATCCCGCAGACCAGTCGAGCCACAAGCCACAGAGCACCACATGCTGCGTCTGATTGCCAGTGGGCTCCTGTGCCGAGGACTTACCGTCAGGCTGTTCCAGACGTTGGGGGCGAGCAGATGGGCCCCAGACACTGCCGTCGCCCCACCGCAGGCGGGGGGACCGGGCCCTCCAGGAATGTCGTTAAGCCCGGGATCAGGGCACCAGCGGGTCCGCCATTTTGGAGAGCTAAGGCCGCCGGCTGCAGGAGAGCCCCCCTGGGGCCGCCGGAGCACCGATCCACCCGGGGAAGGGACCGGAGCTGAGCCAGTGAAGTAGGAAGGCTTCGTGGGCAGAAAAGAGAGGCGAGTGGTGGCTGTTGGCGGCGGATGCAAGGCGGATGACGGATGGGGTCCTGGAGCACTCTTAGAGCGTGTTCGCCATCTTGACGCCTCGGGCCACTCCCCCGTCTCCCTAATTTATGACCACTTATTCTGTACTTGGTCGTGAGCTGCCTGGGCAAAATTTTGGGTTCTTTGATGTGCCTCAGAATTCTGCTAGATTGTAACATCCAGTTAGTACTCTGTACCATCTAATTGTGCTTTGGGTCTGTATTTGATTTTCCCTATGGGATAGTGACGATTGTTTACATTTTTGCTCGCTTGTTCACGTACTGTGTTTCCACGTTTCTATTACTTGTGTGAGAAGCGTGAATCTCGTGTTAGATGCACCTCTGCCTTGACTTAACCAACTGCATTTATACAACTTATTTTTTAGTGCTCAGCACACAAATGTGCGTTGGCACTGAGGCCTTTGTGTATGTGTAAAGGTACTGAAGACACATAGAGGGGCTCTATGATCTGGTGGGGTACACCAAGCAGGGCTTCCTTTTTTACATGGGCCTTCTGTCCATCTACCAGTTCATAGATGATTAGCAGTAGTGAGTCTCTAGTAACACACAGGCTGTTTTGCTATCCTTGTAAGCAAGTGAGAAGATTACCAGTCTTGCTCTCCAAGCCTCTGTTATGGAGCTGTGATTATTTGTTTAATTATGGTTATTAAACGTCTCTCGATTTTACCTTCTTACAGCAGGTAATGCACATTTGCATGTAAACTATTAAAATTACACACGAAATAGAGCAGCTTTTAAGACATCATAGATTGCACAAAGTGAATACATCCATTTGAGCTCATCAAGCAATGGGGTGAAACCTCTAGTCAACAGTATGGCTATCAAGATTTGCCTGAGTCAATTTGTAGTGCCAGAGTGTCTATTAAAGTGTTCCTGCTTATCATAGCTGTAGAATTTAAGCAACAGTAAAACGATGGAGTCCTTTACACTCATACTGAGTCTATGATATGTGTTCAAGTGGGTATTTGATGACTGTTATAATGAGTCTGTATGGCAAATGAGTGTGTGGTTCTTAGACCAGTGGGATGAATTTTTTCTTTTCCCTCGTAAAACATGGCACATGACAGACGTTGGGTAACTGCCTCCCAGACTAGCAAAGTGAATTTCTGACATTCCCGAAGCTTTGTTGAAGCCCCATACATTAAGGTTTGAGAGGATGGAAAGAGGGCTCCCTATAAAAACTTAGCTATGGTCTGCCCCATTAGTCCTTTCTGAGCAGTCACAATAGGATAGATGAAAGGTTTAGGAAGGTGAAATCAGCAGGTCTCTATTGAAGTGCAGGACGAACCTTCCTTTTTGGGCTGCATTTTTCTATACCACAAGGCTGATGGCCATCACAAGCAGCGAATTCACTCCTTATTAGGCTCTTGTTTGCGGTATTCTCCCAGAGGGTATTCTCCCAGGAGATACAGCTTATCACTCCCTTCTGTATCTGCTTTACAGAGGAGGGATACAAAAACCGAGAAACTGCCTCAGACCAGTTCCTGAACAGCTTAAGTGTATTGCCCAGTCTCTATCTGGAAAAAGAATATAAGAGAAAGCTTGACAATTCTTCAGATGGTTTCAGGATTTCTTACTGACTGAAAGGTTACACTCTAGAGAATTTCAGGGAAACTCTTGAGCTCCAGGGATGGTGTCATTGACAGTCAGTCTTTCAAAGGTAAGGGGACATCACCTTAAAGTCTGTAGCTACTTATTGGAAGAGAGCTGTGGGTCTGCCTTGGAAAGTAGGCTACCTGGCTGGCTGAGAGAGGGAAACGGAGGACACCCTTCCAGGAGGAATTCTGCCCAGAGGAGAAGCTCAGCTACAATGACCTGGAAAAGGGAACTGCCCAGGAGTGCGGGCAGTCTAGAGCATATCTCAGGAGTTGAACTGAGTGCTGGAGTGAGCTTCCATGCATTCCTCCTGTTTCAGCTTGGTGCACTGCCCTGAAAACTCCAAGCGTGACAGCTGCCTGTGATAACACCCGACCAGGAGAGACGCTGCAGGCGCCGATGCAAGTAGCAGAATGGGTAGCCCCCATTTGAGCCTGGCATGCTGTACCATAAATTGCAAGCTTGACTGCTACCAGGACGGATTTTGCAGAAGCCGACCCAAGTACTGGAGCCTGGGTAAATCTGGTGCTCTGTGCTAATGAAGAGAAGTGTGATCACCTTCTGTGGTCTTCCTCATGCTGTGCCACCAAGAACAGTGATGTGCTGGTGATTCCCGTCACATTCCCACTCAGACCCTTCATGGACTCACCAGTGACCTATGGGCGGGCAGAGTACCCAGATGTGGGTCCCTTGCTCACTTTGCCACTTGATTCAAGCTAGCCTGGCTGATGAGGGGTGTAACCCCGAAACCAGTCCCAGGATGCTTGTTTCCGGTCCAAGGAAGACATGGCTTGGCAGTTCGGGCTGGACTGTTCCCATGAGGCACAGGGTCAAGACTGATTTGCACATAGCTGTGTCTGAACTGAGGTAGCGAAGTGAGCTAAAGAACGATGATGGATTCAACCCAGATCTGTGACTCGGGGGTGAGTGTCTGAAATGCTTAAGCGCTCCGTCTATCATCTCCTTGTTTTTGCACCATTAAGAAACTAACCTGGGATCATAGACACAGTAACCTGCTAACACTTCCCACCGAAGCCTGAACCTACCATCATGGATCACCATTACCTTACCTGTAAACATTTTGTTATAACATGATGTTCGCTGCATACTCTGTTTATGTTGTATTATCTAGTTGCAGTAAAAAATACCTTTTCCTTTTTCACAATGCTAAAGCTTTGGACTGGACAGTCATTACTGAGTTCTCTTGTGTGATTGTTGAGTTCTGACTCTCTACCCTCAGGCTACATGCCTGAGAAGCCAAGCGCTGCTTGTTTCAGTGCTCTTAGAGTCAAGTGCTAAAAGGATCTACTTGGTGCTCCGTTTTCAGGAACCCGAGTACGTTAGTCCACAGACATCAGTGGTAAAAGGATTCAACCATTTTGGCTGTGGCCCAATAACTCCTGTGCATCTCAGGATCCCCCAACTGTTCTCACATGGTACATCTATTCATTTGAAGATATGCTGCTCTTCTGCAGAGTTTATTGTCTCTCAAAAGAAACAGTTTCTGAAAAAGGAATTTGGGAAGGGGACATCAGCCCTGGTCACAGATACCTAATAACTAAAATCTGTGAACCCTATTCACAAAGTTAAATTTATACATGTAGATTTACTCAAGTGTAAATGTATGCTTACACTTTGAATGATGAATAACCAAAAGTAGTAAAGTTACTACAAACTAGAAAGGGGAGCAAAATGTATGAGCGTAAAGTTACTACTAGCAACTTTTCACACATTGGCGAAATGTGTATTAAACTTTTAAAAACTAAGTAAAAATATTTTATAGTTAAATATAATTGTAAAATAGTTTTATATATTGTTTTAAACCTAGAATCAAAAAAGTTACATCACTGTTATAATAAAAGTGTGTTCAATATTTACTTTATTTAAAAATGTTTACAAAAAAGATCTCACTTGACAATCAAATGTTTGTTTTTATTTAATATGTATGACAAATTACTATAAGTTAAGTATAGAATACATTTTAATAACATTAAATAGCAAAAATAAAAGTTACATTTTAAAATGTAAAACTTTATTAAATAAATGAAACAAATATACATCAATTTGTTTTAACATGATTTCTTATTGGGTTTTAATTTAAACCCCTGCCTTCATTATTTTCTATGGAACTTACTCCTGGTCTGAGGTGGAGTACATTTATGACTGGTTTGAGAACACAGAGGAGAAGTTTGTGGATAGCCATGGGCTTGTCCCTACCTAAACCCATCCTTAAGCCTCCCTTTACCCCTTCTTTTCATCTAACCAACGTCTCTCATTTTGTAGCAAGTATTTTCCATCCATTTTCCATCCACTCCGCCGCGCCTCCCACATTTACTACTGATACTTAGTCTTACAGATGCGTAGATCTCTACAATCGGGGTGGAGGTCTCCAGATAGAAAAGATAGGAGAGGCAGAGGTGCAGGTCTTCACATGCAAGTCTGGGAACAGCATTTTGTAGTATTTTTTGTTGTTGTTGCAGAGTTTTATATAGCGCGAACTTGATCCGAATCGGGTCTCAGAGCGCTTTACATAGCACCAGTTACATTACATGAGGACACACATTAATTTTTGTTAGGCACGGGGAGATTAAGTGATTTGCCCAGAATCACAGGATGTTCAGCGTCATTGCCGAGACTCAAACCCAGTTCCCCAGATTTGAGGGTGACCGCCCTAGCCGTTAGGCCAACTCCTCTCCCCTAGTATGTTAGTACTATTGTAGAACTAAGAAATGTAGTTTGTGAATGGGCAACTTCAAGATTATCCATGAAACGAGCAACTGGGCACTAAATGGAAGAGCCAATCTGCAGTCTCCCACAATGATCATGGACAGAGGAATATGTTATAGTTGTAATTGTATTTTTATAGCATTTACTACCCTTGACAACGTGTTGAAGCACTTTTCGGCAAGTAGCATGCTACTCCAGAACTCAAAATGGATTAGTGGTAGATTAGTGTAGGGAAATATAACATGTTAATTTGAGTAATGGACATGTGAGTCTGTTATTTGGATTCAATAGGATAAAGGAGGGATAGAGGAGGCAAGAGTCTGGAAAGTGTTTTTGGGACATAGTAGTAAAATGAGGTTTGGGATGAGTCAAAGGAGGGATAGAGGAGGGAAGTGTCTAGAAAGGGTTATTAGGGAGTTCAGAATAGTACAATGATGTTTGGGATGAGTCAGAGTGGAGGTAGAGGATATATTGAGAGAGGTGTAGGATGGGAAAAGGAAAGACGGAGGAAGCTGTGCCCAAATGGTCCAACTTAACCAAACGCACACACACACTGTGGAAATGCAATTTTGTATGTATGTAAGTGCCTCCATTTTGTTCAATTAGCATCATGCTCTGGAGGTTTTATGTTGCCAGTGCAAACTCTATTTCTCGGCAGGCCCACGCAGTGCTTATTTGTTATAGGTAAACATGAATGTTCCTCAATGAATGTTTCTCTAAGGGCAAAGAGCACACGTTGGTTCCTCTTTCCCATGGTACACAAGTAGGCCAGAGTGCAGGGATGAAGGGGATAAGTCAAAGGAGGGAAGTGTCTAGAAAGGGTTTTTAGGGAGTTCAGAATAGTACAATGATGTTTGGGATGAGTCAGAGTGGAGGTAGAGCTTATATTGAGAGAGGTGTAGGATGAGAAAAGGGAAGACGGAGGAAGTTGTGCCTAAATGGTCCAACTTAAACAAACAGACACACGCACACACACACACACCACCACCCCCATCACCACCTTGGCCATGAATACTATAAAGGTACTTAACTAATGAGGGAACAAATATATATTGACAATTACATAAGCCATAAAAGCTACAACATCATTAAAGGGTGCTAGGCCCCACGGCCAAAATGTGAGCAAAGGTTGAAAGAACTTTTAGTCTATGCCATTTGGTGAGATACCCTCATGTAGATCAAAAATCGACTCAGAAAATGTTTTAGAAATCGTGAAAGATAAATTTTTGTCAAATATCTTTTCATTGGCAGTCAGTTTACCAATGCTTAATTTGTTCCGGTGCTTTCCAGTGCTTAGCACCGGTACTTATTTCACCCAATTGCTTATTTCTACCCTCCACAAGGGTCTTTCCGGTAAATGCCGTAAAATATTTCAAATTGGTTGCCGCATGCCTTATGAGGCACATTCCGCCTCTCTGGAGAGGGACTGTCCGAGAGCACACACGGAGCAGTGCCTGCCCATGCTCCTGCCTAAGGCTGATGCTGGAACATAGTTCTCCCCGGTTGTAATCTAGTTCCTCCTGCTTTAAAACCTGTGTTGTCCCCAGGGCAGACTCAGCCTTCTGGAACAGGCACCTTCCCCCAATCTCTAACTTTCGCCCGCCTCTCCGCTTCCTGTCCCTGACGTCACTCTAATAGCAGCAAAAGGCAGGTATTATCTTTTCTAGAGGGAGCAGCAAATCCCATAAGAACATTTGAA
The DNA here is from genome assembly GCF_964204655.1 of Triturus cristatus. Taxonomy (NCBI): domain Eukaryota; kingdom Metazoa; phylum Chordata; class Amphibia; order Caudata; family Salamandridae; genus Triturus; species Triturus cristatus. The sequence continues at coordinate 1,011,325,393 of NC_140587.1, read as the reverse complement.
AATAAATATTACAGTGGCTCCCGGCCTGCTCCTCCAGAACCCTCTCTGCCAGTTTCTTCAGAATCGCAGACACACTTTTGGACTGGTATAGTCAGAGACTTTCAGTGATCTCCGTTTCGTAGAAACAAGCCTTGTCTCTCTTTGGCTCCAGGGATCTGTCTTTGAGAGTGCCCGGGGTTACCTGCCTGCGGGTAGCTACTCTCCTGTTTTAGTTTCTTTCCCCGTGCCAGTGTCAGCCTCATCCCTGAAGGCTGTGTCGGGAGATTCCGTGCAGGTAAGGAGACTGGCCATCGTGGTTTCTTTTACTTTCAACAAAACGTGAGTTGTGTTTGTGGACTAGAGGACTGTCGTGTTTCTGATGTGCGGTGAGGGAACGCAGTCTAGTCGTGAGCATAGGGAATGTTCTTGAAGATGGGTGCAGGGGCAGTAATTGAAAGCGCGGCGCCGAAAGCCAGCTAGTTTGTGCTTGAATTCAATCTGTTTACACGTTAATGGTTCTAGGGAGTCCTTCTCCGTGGTTATTGTGTGTGTGAGTAAAAAGGCAGGGGAGTGTGAAAAACTGTGCCTTTGAAAGACTTTGAATTCTAAAAGACGACAAGAATTCAAAGTGACATCTTTTCACATAGGGGAAGTCACTTTAAAGCAGATTGGCTGACATATGTAAATATTTGCTTGGGTTTAAATTGCTCTGAACACCACGTACATGGTGTTACCTTGTTGTCCGGTGCTTCACAACAGACTATGTTTAAAGCATAATTACCTTGATAAACATCTCCTAGGAGGGCAGCATGAAAAAAAGAGTCCCCATTGGAGGGGCAAGTCAATTGTGATGGGTTGTGTAAAAGCCGGGTTCACTCGCAGAATGTGACGACGGGCCTTGAGATTCCCATATCATAGGCGTAGCTTCCATTGGTGCAGCGGGCCCAGAGGTGCAAGGGGCCACTGCACTTTAATGAAATGATGTATTTTAACATTCGAATAGCAGCCAGAGGCCCGTTTCCTTCTTTGCACTAGGGCCCACAACACACTGGCCACACTACTCTCCCGTATCTCCCAAATATTCATTGGTCTTCGATTTCATGGGAGGCCGCGGGGAGTTGCCATATCTCAACTCCCCCCCGCCCCCCCCCCCCCCAACCCCCTCCCCAATTCCCTAGCATGTACGGGTGCAACCTTAATTTGCGATGGAACGGGATGTTTTTCATTAGATTAATAAAGTGTAATGCTGCCATAATGGGCGGGTGGTATTTGTGCTGATTTGTGCATCGTAGTTGTGTTTCTTTACCATTCTATTCTGCCCTGCATTAATTGTGGGAGTTCTATGCTTTCGTTACCAGAGTAAAGCAAGTTTACTATTGAGCTGCATTAGCAGAGGAGCTGCGTGTCGGTGCCATGTTTTGCTGCTGGACGCGATTGAAGTGCATTGTGCTCAATGCTTGTCTTGAAAACTATTAAGTGCAGGGGTCTCAAGGGTTTCTGGGGCCTGTCGGTGCAGCCCAATGGCAAGGTTGCTTAATTTCCCTCAATCCTCTTTCTGCACCGCGCTCCACTTCTGTACATATTTCTCGCTCTTGCAGGTGCTCTATTCTTCATTGTCCTTTTCCCATCATCTCTCCCCCCCTTATTTCTCCCTATTCTGCCCCTCTCTTGCTATTTCCGAGGCCAGCACTGCCCCTTATTCAGTGAAATAAAAATTCCTTTACTTGATCTTAATTTCTAATTCTGGAAGGTTAAATATGAACTTGTTTACAGTCCTCTCCCTGTATCACCTTTTTAACAAGTCTGTTCTGTCTTTATTTGTGCTACGAATCATTAATGGATAGATGATACAGGTCTAAAACTAGATTTGAATTGTATTATTATTCCTATATATGTATATATATCTCTCATGTGATCAAGGTCTCTGGAAGACCGAAACGCGTAATGGCGGTTGGTGCAGGGCACTTTATTAAATAAAAATAGCACCAGCAAATTGGGTCCGCTTTGTCTGTTTCCCAGGATAAGGGAAGGAGTTCAAGGCGAGAAAGTTGGAGATATATATATATAGTTATAGTTAGGACCTATTTTCCATAGGAAATCCGCAACATTCTATTCCCAATAAGTCTGGCGCCGGTTGACGAATCTTTGCAAAATTTTCAAAACTCGTGGCCCGCTCCGGTCCGCTCCTATCCTGAAAGTCTCGGGGTGATTCGTCAAGCAGGGGCCGAGAAAAAAGGGGGCGTCCCAAAACGTGTTTTCCCCATTCAATTTTCCATAGGGACCATTAGTCGCAGCTACAGCCCGTACTGCTGAACGGAATTACACCAAATTTGGCAAAAAGGTAGCCCTTGGTTCAGACTCGTGCCTTTTGATTAAATGGTGTAAATCCGTTCAGTAGTTCCTGAGAAAATGAAAAGTAAAATCAGATATATCTGGGCGGAGCCTAACCACACATCTCATCGTGAGATCTGATTGGCTGTCAGCACTTCATCCAAGAAGTGTTGGCAGCCATCTTAGGACCAATATACATGATAGCACCTCATTAAAAAGCATTGCAGTTAATAGAAGGTTTTAAGACTTTAGTTACATTATAAATCATTTGTTGATGGTACCATACTCATTTTAGGAATTGTGGTGTGTTCTAAGGTGATTTTACCATGTGAAAAAGCCTTCTGCTGGGATATCATGAATCATGTTTGAGAGAAAACCATTTTCTCATGCTTTTCCCACAGAGGTTTGGAAGGTGCTCTATAAGCTAAACTAAGAGCATATTTTCTTTAAATTCACATTATCTTTCTTAGTCATGTGAGAATGAAGTCTGACATTCTCAGTAAAACATGTACATCCAACAAGGGCAGAGACTGTCAATTGATTCCTTTGTGTTCTACTGCAGCTTCCCAGAGTGTTCTAAAGAACAACTAGAGCGCTAACAGTCCTACTTATGACAAACGTATGGCACACCTGAAGCCATCTTGATTGAAATAAAGTGGTTACTCTTAAAACATTTAATTTAAAAAGGAACAAAATGAGGGGGTTCATTTTGCCATAGTAATTATGATTAGTGCTGAAAAAAAGAAGATGTAGGGCACAAAGCCTCTTCTATTTCATTAAAAAATTCTGACATACAGACTGAAACCTACATTTTCAATACCAGCAGCAGACTTCCCTGGTGAGCAGTAGCTTTACTACAGTGATCTAATAAGCAACTAGAGTGCTAACATTCCAAATTTATGGCAAATGAGTGACACATCTGAATGCCTTCTTGATGGAACCAAAGTAAACAAGCATTGAAAATGCAACAGGTCTCGCCCTCGTTTAAGTTAAAGCAATTCTGTTTGTAATTAGGTGGCTTTTTAGCTTTGCTTGTATTAGTGTTTTTCAAGCTTTCATGTACATAACATGCATATGTATGCATATATGTATATGCATGCATGCATTTATATAGATATGCAGATTACATATATGTTTATATATGTATGTATATATACCCACATACATATATATAAATGCATATGCATATATATATATATATGTGCATATGTGTGTGTGTAGAGAGAGGTAGAGAGAGGTAGAGGTGTAAAGGTAGAGAGGTAGAGGTGGAGAGGTAGAGAGTAGTAGAGAGGTAGAGAGTAGTAGAGAGAGGTAGAGATAGAAAGTGAGTAATAGAGTAGAGAGTGAGTAGTAGAGAGTAGTAGAGAGTAATAGAGAGAGTAGCAGAGAGTGAGTAGTAGAGAGTAGTAGAGTGAATAGTAGAGAGTGAGTAGCAGAGAGAGAGTAGTAGAGAGTGAGTAGTAGAGTAGTACAGGGAGAGCAGTAGAGTGAGTAGTAGAAAGTGAGTAGTAGAGTGAGTAGTAGAGAGAGTAGTAGAGAGAGTAGTAGAGAGAGTAGTAGAGAGAGAGTAGTAGAGAGTGAGCAGTAGAGAGTGAGCAGTAGAGAGAGTAGTAGAGAATAGTGGAGTAGTAGAGAGCGAGTAGTAGAGTGAGTAGTAGAGTGAGTAGTAGAGTGAGTAGTAGAGAGTAGTAAAGAGTAGCAGAGAGCGACTAGTAGAGAGCAAGTAGTAGAGAGCAAGTAGTAGAGAGCAAGTAGTAGAGAGCAAGTAGTAGAGAGCGAGTAGTAGAGAGTAAGTAGTAGAGTGAGAAGTAGAGCGAGTAATAGAGAGTAGTATAGAGTGAGTAGTAGAGTGAGTAGTAGAGTGAGTAGTAGAGAGTAGTTGAGAGCGAGTAGTAGAGAGTGAGTAGTGGAGAGTGAGCAGTAGAGAGTAGTAGAGCGCGAGTAGTAGAGTGAGTAGTAGAGAGTGAGTAGTAAAGAGTGAGTAGTAGAGAGTGGGTAGCAGAGAGAGAGAGTAGTAGAGAGTGAGTAGTAGAGTAGTAGAGTGAATAGTAGAGAGTGAGTAGCAGAGAGAGAGTAGTAGAGAGTAGTAGAGAGTGAGTAGTAGAGTAGTACAGGGAGAGCAGTAGAGTGAGTAGTAGAAAGTGAGTAGTAGAGAGTGAGTAGTAGAGATTGAGTGGTAGAGTGTAGTAGAGAGAGTAGTATAAAGAGTAATAGAGTAGTAGAGTAGTAGAGAGTGAGTAGTAGAGAGTGAGCAGTAGAGAGAGTAGTAGAGAGTAGTGAGTGAGTAGTAGAGAGTGAGTAGTAGAGAGAAGCAGAGAACGAGTAGTAGAGAGTGAGTAGTGGAGAGTGAGCAATAGAGAGTAGTAGAGAGTGAGTAGTAGAGAGTGAATAGTAGAGAGTGAGTAGTAGAGTGAGTAGTAGAGAGTGAATAGTAGAGAGTAGTAGAGTGAGTAGTAGAGAGTGAGTAGTAGAGAGAGTATTAGAGAGTAGTAGAGTAGTAGCGAGTGAGTGGTGGAGAGAAGTAGAGTGAGTAGTAGAGAGTAGTAGAGAGTAATAGAGAGTGAGTAGTAGAGAGTGTGTAGTAGAGAATGTGTAGTAGAGAGTAGTAGAGAGTGAGTAGTAGAGAGAGTAGAAGAGATTGAGAAGCAGATCGAGTAGTAGAGATTAGTAGAGAGTGAGTAGTAGAGTGAGTAGTAGAGAGTAGTTGAGAGCGAGTAGTAGAGAGTGAGTAGTGGAGAGTGAGCAGTAGAGAGTAGTAGAGAGCGAGTAGTAGAGAGTGAGTAGTAGAGAGTAGTAGAGAGTGAGTAGTAGAGAGTAGTAGAGAGTGAGGAGTAGAGAGTAGTAGAGTAGTATAGAGTGAGTAGTAGAGAGAGTAGTAGAGTAGTAGAGAGTGAGTAGTAGAGAGTGAGTAGTAGAGAGTGAGTAGTAGAGAGTAGCGGAGTAGTGGTAGAGTGAGTATTAGAGTGAGTAGTAGAGAGTGAGTAGTAGACTGAGTAGTAGAGTGAGTAGAGAGCGAGTAGTAGAGAGCGAGTAGTAGAGAGCAAATAGTAGGGTGTGTAGTAGAGAGTGAGTAGTAGAGAGTAGTAAAGAGTGAGTAGTAGAGAGACTAGTAGAGAGGGAGAAGTAAAGCGAGTAGTAGACAGTAGTATAGAGTGAGTAGTAGAGGGAGTAGTAGAGAGTAGTTGAGAGCGAGTAGTAGAGAGTGAGTAGTGGAGAGTGAGTAGTGGAGAGTGAGCAGTAGAGAGTGAGCAGTAGAGAGTGAGCAGTAGAGAGTGAGCAGTAGAGAGTGAGTAGTAGAGAGCTAGAAGTAGAGTGAGTAGTTGAGAGTGAGTAGTAGAGAGTAGTAGAGAGTAGTAGAGAGTGAGTAGTAGAGAGAAAGTAGGAGAGTGCATAGTAGAGAGTAGTAGAGAGAGAGTAGTAGAGAGTGAGTAGGAAAAAGTAGTAGAGAGTGAGTAGTAGAGTGAGTAGTAGAGTGAGTAGTAGAGTGAGTAGTAGAGAGTGAGTAGTAGAGAGTGAGTAGTAGAGAGTAGTGGAGTAGTAGAGAGTGAGTAGTAGAGAGTAGTAGAGATTGAGTAGTAGAGAGGGAGTAGTAGAGAGTAGTAGAGTAGTAGAGAGTGAGTAGTAGAGAGTGAGTAGTAGACAGTGAGTAGTAGAGAGTGAGTAGTAGAGAGTGAGTGGTAGAGAGTGAGTGGTAGAGAGTAGAAAGTAGTAGAGTGAGTAGTAGAGAGTAGTAGAGAGTAGGAGAGTAGTAGAGAGTGAGTAGTAGAGAGTGAGTAGTAGAGAGAGTAGTAGAGAGTGAGTAGTAGAGAGAGTAGTAGAGAGGCAGAGAGTGAGTAGTAGAGAGTGAGAAGTAGAGAGTAGTAGAGAGCGAGTACTAGACAGTGAGTAGTGGAGAGAGTAGTAGAGTAGTAGAGAGTGAGTAGTAGAGAGTGAATAGTAGAGAGAGAGAGTAGTAGAGAGAGAGTAGTAGAGCGAGTAGAGAGTGAGTATTAGAGAGTGAGTAGTAGAGAGTAGTAGTAGAGAGTAGTAGTAGAGAGTGAGTAGTAGAGAGTAGTAGTGAGCAAGTAGTAGAGAGCAAGTAGTAGAGAGCAAGTAGTAGAGAGTAAGTAGTAGAGAGAGAGTAGTAGAGAGAGAGTAGTAGAGAGAGAGTAGTAGAGAGTGAGTAGTAGAGAGTGAGTAGTAGAGAGTGAGCAGTAGAGAGAGTAGTAGAGAAGTAGAGAGTGAGTAGTAGAGAGTGAGAAGTAAAGTAGTAGAGAGCGAGTACTAGAGAGTGAGTAGTGGAGAGAGAGTAGTAGAGTAGTAGAGAGTGAGTAGTAGAGAGTGAATAGTAGAGAGAGTAGTAGAGTAGTAGAGAGTGAGTAGTAGACAGTAGTAGCGAGCGAGTAGTAGAGAGCAAGTAGTAGAGAGTAGTAGCAAGCGAGTAGTAGAGAGCAAGTAGTAGAGCGTGAGTAGTAGAGAAGAAGCAGTAGAGAGAGAGTAGTAGAGAGTGAGTAGTATAGCGTGAGTAGTAGAGAGTAGTGGAGTAGTAGAGTGAGTAGTAGAGTGAGTAGTAGAGAGAGTAGTAGAGAGCGAGTAGTAGAGAGCAAGTAGTAGAGAGCAAGTAGTAGAGTGTGTAGTAGAGAGTGAGTAGTAGAGAGCAGTAGAGTGAGTAGTAGAGAGACTAGTAGAGAGTGAGAAGTAGAGCGAGTAGTAGAGAGTAGTATAGAGTGAGTAGTAGAGTGAGTAGTAGAGAGTAGTTGAGAGCGAGTAGTAGAGAGTGAGTAGTAGAGAGTGAGTAGTAGAGAGTAAGTAGTAGAGAGTGAGTAGTAGAGAGTAGTAGAAAGTGAGTAGTAGAGACTAAGTAGCAGAGAGAGAGTAGTAGAGAGAGTAGTAGAGAGTAGTAGAGTGAATAGTAGGGAGAGAGTAGTAGAGAGAGAGTGAGTAGGAGAGAGTAGCAGAGAGTGAGTCGGAGAGAGTAGTAGTGAGTGAGTAGTAGAGGGTGAGTAGTAGAGAGTGAGTAGTCGATAGTGAGTAGTAGAGAGAGAGTAGTAGAGAGTAGTAGAAAGTAGAAGAGAGTGAGTAGTAGAGAATAGTAGAGAGTGAGTAGTAGAGTGAATAGTAGAGAGAGAGTAGTAGAGAGAGAGTAGTAGAGAGTGAGTAGTAGAGAGTGAGTAGTAGAGAGTGAGTAGTAGAGAGTGAGTAGTAGAGAGTGAGTAGTAGAGTGAGTAGTAGAGAGAGAGTAGTAGAGAGAGAGTAGTAGAGAGAGAGTAGTAGAGAGAGAGTAGGAGTGAGTAGTAAAGAGTAGTAGAGATTGAGTAGTAGAGTGAGTAGTAGAGAGTAGTAGAGAGTGTGTAGTAGAGAGTAGTAGAGAGTGAGTAGTAGAGAGAGAGTAGTAGAGAGTAGTAGAGAGTGAGTAGTACAGAGTGAGAAGTAGAGAACTGTAGCGAGCGAGTAGAAGAGAGTGAGTAGTGGAGAGTGAGTAGTAGAGAGTAGTAGATAGTGAGTACTAGAGAGTGAATAGTAGAGAGAGAGTAGTAGAGTGAGTAGTAGAGAGTGAGTAGTAGAGAGTGAGTAGTAGAGAGTGAGTAGTAGAGAGTGAGTAGTAGAGAGCGAGTAGTGGAGTAGTAGAGAGTGAGTAGTAGAGAGTAGTAGAGATTGAGTAGTAGAGAGTAGTAGATAGTAGTAGAGAGTGAGTAGTAGAGTGACTAGTAGAGTGAATAGTAGAGAGTAGTAGAGAGCAAGTAGTAGAGAGTGTGTAGTAGAGAGTAGTAGAGAGCGAGTAGTAGAAAGTAGTAGAGAGTGAGAAGTAGAGCGAGTAGTAGAGAGTGAGTAGTAGAGTGAGTAGTAGAGAGTAGTTGAGAGCGAGTAGTAGAGTGAGTAGTGGAGAGTGAGCAGTAGAGAGTAGAAGAGAGCTAGTAGTAAAGAGTGAGTATTAGAGTGAGTAGTAGAGAGTAGTAGAGTGAGTAGTAGAGAGCGTAGTGGAGAGGGAGTAGTAGAGAGTAGTAGAGAGTGAGTAGTAGACAGTGATTAGTAGAGAGTGAGTAGTAGAGAGTAAGTAGTAGAGAGTAAGTAGTAGAGAGTAGTAGAGAGTAGTAGAGTAGTAGAGAGTAAGTAGTAGAGAGTGAGTAGTAGAGTGAGTAGTGGAGAGTGAGTAGTAGAGAGTAGTAGAGTAGTAGAGAGAGAGTAGTAGAGAGTAGTAGTAGAGAGTAGTAGTAGAGAGTAGTAGAGAGTGAGAAGTAGAGAGTAGTAGAGAGCGAGTAGTAGACAGTGAGTAGTAGAGAGTGAGTAGTAGAGAGTAGTAGAGAGTGAGTACTAGAGAGTGAATAGTAGCGAGAGTAGTAGAGAGTGAGTAGTAGAGAGTGAGTAGTAGAGAGTGAGTAGTAGAGAGTGAGTAGTAGAGAGTGAGTAGTAGAGAGTAGTAGTAGAGCGTGAGTAGTAGAGTGACTAGTAGAGAGTAGTAGCGAGGGAGTAGTAGAGAGCAAGTAGTAGAGAGTAGTAGCGAGCGAGTAGTAGAGAGTGTGTAGTAGAGAGTGTGTAGTAGAGAGTGAATAGTAGAGAGTGAGTAGTAGAGTGAGTAGTAGAGAGTAGTTGAGAGCGAGTAGTAGAGAGTGAGTAGTGGAGAGCAGTAGAGAGTAGTAGAGAGCGAGTAGTAGAGAGTGAGTAGTAGAGAGTAGTAGAGTGAGTAGTAGAGAGTAGTAGAGAGTAGTAGAGAGTAGTAGAGAGTAGTAGAGAGTGAGTAGTAGACAGTAGTAGAGTAGTAGAGAGTGAGTAGTAGAGAGTAGTAGAGAGTTAGTAGTAGAGTAGTTGAGAGAGTAGTAGAGAGTGAGTAGTAGAGAGTGAATAGTAGAGAGTGAGTAGTAGAGAGTGAGTAGTAGAGAGTAGTAGAGTAGTAGAGAGCGAGTAGTAGAGAGTGAGTAGTGGAGAGTGAGTAGTAGAGTAGTAGAGAGCGAATAGTAGAGAGTGAGTAGTAGAGAGTGAGTAGTAGAGAGTGAGTAGTAGAGTGAGTAGTAGAGTGAGTAGTAGAGAGAGAGTAGTAGAGAGTGAATAGTAGAGAGTGAATAGTAGAGAGTACTAGAGAGTGAGTAGTAGAGAGTGACTAGTAGCGAGTAGTAGAGTAGCAGAGAGTGAGTAGAAGAGAGAGTAGTAGAGAGAGAGTAGTGGAGAGTAGTAGAGAGCGAGTACTAGAGTAGTAGAGAGTAGTCAGGCAGTGTCAGTCAGTGTCAGTCAGTCAGTGTCAGTCAGTCAGTGTCGGTCAGTCAGTGTCGGTCAGTCAGTGTCGGTCAGTCAGTGTCGGTCAATCGGTGTCGGTCAATCGGTGTCGGTCAGTCGGTGTCAGTCAATCAGTGTCAGTCAGTGTCAGTCAATCAGTGTCAGTCAGTGTCAGTCATTGTCAGTCATTGTCAGTCAGTCAGTGTCAGTCAGTGTCAGCTCTGCTGACCTGGTTCTCTGGCTCTAAAGCAGCTCTGCTGACCTGGTTCTCTAGCTCTAAAGCAGCTCTGCTGACGTGGTTTCTCTGGCTCTACAGCAGGTCTGCTGACCTGGTTCTCTGGTTCTAGAGCAGCTCTGCTGACCTAGTTCTTAGGCTACAGAGCAGCTCTGCTGATCCGGTTCTCTGGCACTACAACAGCTCTGCTAATCTGGTTCTCTGGCACTACAACAGCTCTGCTGAGCTGGTTCTCTGGCTCTAAAGCAGTTCTGCTGACATGGTTCTCTGGCTCTAAAGCAGTTCTGCTGACCTGGTTCTCTGGCTCTACAGCAGATCTGCTGACCTGGTTCTTTCCCTCTAGAGCAGCTCTGCTGACCTGGTTCTCTGGCTCTAAAGCAGCTCTGCTGACTTGGTTCTCTGGCTCAAGAGCAGCTCTGCTTACCTGGTTCTCTGGCTCTAAAGCAGCTCTGCTGGCCTGGGTCTCTGGCTCTAAGCCAGCTCTGCTGGCCTGGTTCTCTCCCTCTAAAGCAGCTCTGCTGACCTGGTTCTCTGGCTCTAGAGCAGCTCTGCTGACCTAGTTCTTAGGCTCTAGAGCAACTCTGCTGACCTGGTTCTCTGGCTCTAAAGCAGCTCTGCTGACCCGGTTCTATGGCTCTAAAGCAGTTCTGCTGACCCGGTTCTCTTGCTGTAGAGCAGCTCTGCTGACCTGGTCCCTTGGCTCTAAAGCAGCTCCGCTGACCTGGTTCTCTCCCTCTAAAGCAGCTCTGCTGAGCTGGTTCTCTGGCTCTAAAGCAGTTCTGCTGACATGGTTCTCTGGCTCTAAAGCAGTTCTGCTGACCTGGTTCTCTGGCTCTACAGCAGATCTGCTGACCTGGTTCTTTCCCTCTAGAGCAGCTCTGCTGACCTGGTTCTCTGGCTCTAAAGCAGCTCTGCTGACTTGGTTCTCTGGCTCAAGAGCAGCTCTGCTTACCTGGTTCTCTGGCTCTAAAGCAGCTCTGCTGGCCTGGTTCTCTGGCTCTAAGCCAGCTCTGCTGGCCTGGTTCTCTCCCTCTAAAGCAGCTCTGCTGACCTGGTTCTCTGGCTCTAGACCAGCTCTGCTGACCTAGTTTTTAGGCTCTAGAGCAACTCTGCTGACCTGGTTCTCTGGCTCTAAAGCAGCTCTGCTGACCCGGTTCTATGGCTCTAAAGCAGTTCTGCTGACCCGGTTCTCTTGCTGTAGAGCAGCTCTGCTGACCTGGTCCCTTGGCTCTAAAGCAGCTCCGCTGACCTGGTTCTCTCCCTCTAAAGCAGCTCTGCTGACCTGGTTCTCTCGCTCTAAAGCAGCTCTACTGACCTGGTTTCTCTGGCCCTACAGCAGCTCTGCTGACTTGGTTCTCTGGCTCTAGAGCAGCTCTGCTGACCTGGTTCTTAGGTTCTAGAGCAGCTCTACTGACCTGGTTCTCTCCCTCTAAATCAGCTCTGCTGACCTGGTTCTCTGCCTCTAGAGCAGCTCTGCTGACCTGGTTCTAAGGCTCTAAAGCGGCTCTGCTGACCTGGTTCTCTGGCTCTAGAGCACCTTTGCTGACCTGGTTCTGTGGCTCTAAAGCAGCTCTGCTGACCTGGTTCTCTCCCTCTAAAGCAGCTCTGCTGAACTCTTTTCTCTGGCTCTAGAGCAGCTCTAGTGACCTGGTTCTCTGGCTCTAAAGCAGTTCTGCTGACCTGGTTCTCTCCCTCTAAAGCAGCTCTGCTGACCTGGTTCTCTGCCTCTAGAGCAGCTCTGCTGACCTGGGTCTCGGCCTCTAGAGCAGCTCTGCTGACCTGGGTCTCTGGCTCTAGAGCAGCTCTGCTGACCTGGGTCTCTGGTTCTAGAGCAGCTCTGCTGACCTGCTTCTTAGGCTCTAGAGCAGCCCTGCTGACCTGGTTCTCTGGCTCTACAACGGCTCTGCTGACCTGGTTTCTCTGGCTCTACAGCAGCTCTGCTGACCTGGTTCTCTGCACTCACGATGCATTCCCCGACTTAAAATATATTTAAAAATAATAAAGTTTATTATAAGTACAAATATATTATTTTTATGAATACCTTCGATAATCTCTTGCCCAAATATGTATATTAAAGACACATACATATCATTTTGGAACATAACATTTTTTTGCTGGAGTTGCGCACCCAGCGCGCCCCAGCACGTATATGACGTCACACGGGACCCGCCACCGCGCAAGCATATCGTACCGTAATGCGCATGTGTCGCAAATGCGCGGGAGAAGGAGTCACGGACTGGTCGCATACCAATCGCGCACATCACGTAATATTAAATGTATATTATGTAACTGAAAAACATGCAGCCGTCGCACACCGTACGCGGATCCTTCACAACTTTTCTAAAATGCCGGCTAGAATCCGCGCACCCACCGTGATGTGTACGCTTTGAGTGCGTGACTCCGAATTAAAACAATAATAATAATAATAATATAAATATGTTAAAATAAAAAATGAAAACTACAAAATTAATCAATATTTCAGTTTGAATGTAATTTTTTTTTTTTTGCCATTTTCAGAAAAATATATAATGTTATTTACTGAATAAAATATTTATAAATAAACAGTTAAAAAACTGTAGAAAATCAGTACAAAAAATAGGTATAACTACTATCACACTTAGAAATTAGCATTTAAAAAACCTTTGAAATTCACTGAAAAAAACCATAGGTTTCAGAAACGTTATAGTTAGAAATTAGCATTTAAAAAAGCTTTGAAATTCACTGAAAAAACCATAGGTTTCAGGGGTGTTATAGTTAGCTGGCCATTTCACTCGTACAAATCCATAGAAATTCCTCTGTTATAGTTAGTTCTGCTAACTATAACTCGCGCGCCCGCAATGCACTGCTGATGATGTCACATATTGCATCATTCATGACCTGGTCAATAACATCACTGATGACATCTCAAATGACATCATCCATGTGACAATCTGATACACCTCATCATACACTAGTATAACCTTTCATCACTCACTGTAAAATACAGAGTCCCATATTTGAAACCATTGACACACCGATACCAGTTACTACATACCCACTCACTGATTCCTAAGTCTAAACACACAACTACCCATTCAACCACAGAATCATTTATACTTGCAGTCACTAATTAATAGAACACTATCAAATGCACTTATACACATATATAGACATTGACACATCAGCAGTCATCTTAGTCGGTTATGCAGTCATCCTACTCACACATGAAAAAAATTAATCACACTTACATTTACTCACTTACACAATTATCCAACAACACCTCATTTATTCAAACACATAGTAACTCATGGTTAATATGTTAAGAAATCACCATTACAATTATACACTCATTCATATAGTTACTCTCACAATCACGGACTCTTACACATACTTATTTATATACACCAACTCACATACAATGCCTTTTATTTTTTTACTTTGTTGAAGATGTACAACTAAAACATATATTCGCTCACCAACACACAAATAAGTACACTCAGTCACCCAAACAACTGTTTCCACATGCACTCTTAAACCTATACACCTAGTCAATCAACCATTCACACATCTATGCATAGTTATACACACCCCATCCAACCATACACAAACTCTGTGTCCTATACAAATACTCACCCAACTAATCAATAACTAATATGCACACTCATGTAGTTAGTGACCAACTGATGTAGCATGTTATACAACAACAGAGACAGTGATGCACACATTCACATAGTTTAGTTACTATCCATGTATAGACACTTTTCATTACTCACTTAAACAGACAGTCAGACAGCTACTAAACCCTCCATCCAGACAGTTATATATCCACTCAATCTTCAATACAGATTGGTAAATATATATATATAATGCATATTTAAATTTCAAACTAAACCACATTCACTGGATGATGTCATCAGCAATATGTGACATTATCAGCAGTGCATTGCGGGCGCGCGAGTTATAGTTAGCAGAACTAACTATAAGGGAGGAATTTCTATGGTTTTGTAAGAGTGAAATGGCCAGCTAACTATAACAACCCTGAAACCTATGTTTTTTTTCTGTGAATTTCTAGGGTTTTTTAAATGCTAATTTCTAACTATAATGTCTCTGAAACCTATGGTTTTTTCAGTGAATATATATATATATATATATATATATATATATATATATATATATATATATATATATATATTTATTTATTATCTACTGGCGGTTGCCAGTAGATAGTTATAGTTAGGACCAATTTTCCATAGGAAATCCGCAACATTCTATTGGGAATAACTTTGGCGCCGGTTGACGAATCTTCGCGAAATTTTCCAAACTTTTGACCAGCTCCGCTCCGCTCCTACCCTTAAAGTTTCGTGGTGATTTGTCAAGCGGGGGCCGAGAAAAAAGGTGGGTCCCAAAACGCGTTTTCCCCATGCAATTTCCCATAGGATCTGTTGTCGCAGCTACTGCCCGAACCGCTGAACGGAATGACACCAAATTTGGCAAAGAGGTAGTCCTCAGTTCAGACTCGTGCCTCTTGCATAAATGGTGTGAATCCGTTCTATAGTTCCTGAGAAAATTAGAGTTAAAAGTACATAAATATCTATGGCCGGGGAGGATCCACGGACCCTACATGCACCGTAAGCGCACCCTCCCCGAACCAAGCGCGCACCCTCCCGATCGCGCGCTGAATGCTAATTGGCTGTCAAGTGTCTCTCTACATTCGAAACCAGGAACTGTTGGCGGCCATTTTCTGCCTCGGTAGAAGCGAGGCTGAAGAAGCAAGGGGAATAAGTGTGTAAAACATATAAAGGGGGCAGAGTGGAAATTCTCTGACCCTCTAGAGGTGCTTAGGGGGTCCCTGGGGCCCCCCAAAAATGGCGAAATACGCGCAGGGTGCGCGCATCATATCGCGTTGGGTGCACGGTTCCTCTCGTGTTGGGTGCGCGGATCCAAAAACATGGAAGAAAAATATATAAAATAAAGTTTTGAACATATAGTTAAAAAAATATTTTGAAAAATATGTTTGAAACACCCATTAAGTTCAAATAATAATTTTAAATTTTTAAAAGAATTAATTGAAAAAATACGTTTAAAAAATGGTGATAAAAAAGTATTTAAAAAAAAAATCTAATTAATGAAATTGACACACTGAATTTGAAAAATATACAAATCCAATCAAAATCATTAAACATGATATCTTTAGAGATAAGTTATAGATAGGAATTAGCATTTAAAAAACCTTTGAAATTCACTGAAAAGACCATAGGTTTCATGCACGATATAGTTAGGAATTGGCATTTAAAAAACCTTTGAAATTCACTGAAAAAACCAAAGGTTTCAGGGGCGTTATAGTTGGGAATTGGCATTTAAAAAACCTTAGAAATTCACTGAAAAAACCATAGGTTTCAGGGGTGTTATAGTTAGCTGGACATTTCCCTCGTACAAAACCCTAGAAATTCCCGTTATAGTTAGTTCAGCTAACTATAACTCGCGCCCCCGCAATGCACTGCTGATGACGTCACATATTACATCACTCATGACATGGTCAGTGACATCACTGATGACATCATCCAGTGAGTATGTGTTTCTGTACAGTTTTAATATGTTTAATATATATAGGGAAAGGTCTGTTGAAGAATGAGTGGGTGTACAAGTGTGTGAATGGATGATTTTCTAGGTGCGTAACTGACTCTATAAGTGAGTCATTAAATGTATCTTACTGCAGACTAGTGACTAAACTGTGTGAATGTCTCTATGTGTCTGTGTGTAGGTCTATAAGTTGCAGCATGGTTTTGTGAATAGCTATATGGGTTATTGATTGGTTGTCTGAGTATCTGTATGGGTGCCTGAGTGTTTGTGTGGGTAGGGTGTGTGTGACTCTATGTATAGATGTGTGAGTGGGTGATTCTATGGGTGCATGGTTTTAAGAGTGCATCTGTGATGGACTGTATGGTTGGGTGAGTGTATGTATGGGTGTGTTAGGGATTGAATGTATATCTCAGTGGTACATGTGTGACTAACTACATATGTAAAAGGCAGTATATATGTGTGTAAGAGTATATAAGTGGGTATATGTGAGAGTGTGTGTTTGTGAGAGTGGCTGTATGGATGAGTGTGTGCTTGTATCAATGATTGTATAAGAGCGTAAGAATATGGTACTATTTTTATGAGTAAGTGAACTTGAGTGTGTTTAACTGTATAGGTGAGTAAATTGGACTGTGTTAAATTACTTGCATGACTGACTAGGTGTGTCAGTACCTCAATGGATGATTGGCGGTGTGTGAGTGTCTATATAGGTGTATAAATGCATATGATAGTCTTGTACGGAGTGACTGTAAGTATGAGTGACTGTTCAGGTGAGTGAGTGGAGGTGTATGTAGACCTAAGAGTTAATGAGTGGGTATGTAGTTATTGGTATTGGAGTATCTATGGTTTTCAAAATGGCCGTCTGAAATTTTGAGTCGGTGTATCAAAGGTTACATTAGGGTGTGAGAAGATGCACTAATTTATCACATGGATGATGTCATTTGAGATGTCATTAGTGATGTCATCAGTGATGTCACTGACCATGTCATGAGTGATGTAATATGTGACGTCATCAGCAGTGCATTGCGGGGGCGCGAGTTATAGTTAGCTGAACTAACTATAACAGGGGAATTTCCAGGGTTTTGTATGAGGGAAATGTCCAGCTAACTATAACGCCCCTGAAACCTATGGTTTTTTCAGTTATAAAAATATAAATATAAAACCTACTGGCGGTTGCCAGTAGGTAGTTATAGTTAGGACCTATTATCCGTAGGAAATCCACAAGATTCTATTTGGAATAACTTTGGCGCCGGTTGACGAATCTTTGCGAAATTTTCAAAACTGGTGGGGTTCTCCAGTACGCTCCTATCCTGAAAGTCTCGGGGTGATTCGTCAAGCGGGGGCCGAGAAAAAAGGGGGGTCCCAAAATGTGTTTGCCCCATGCAATTTTCCATAGGAACCTTTAATCGCAGCTACAGCCTGAACTGCTGAACGGAATTACACCAAATTTAGCAAAAAGGTAGCCCTTGGTTCAGAGTCGTGCCTTTTGGTTAAATGGTGCAAATCCGTTCAGTAGTTCCTGAGAAAATCAAAAGTAAAATCACATATATATCTGGGCGGAGCCCAACCACACATCTCATCGTGAGATCTGATTGTCTGTCAGCACTTCATCCACGAAGTGTTGGCAGCCATCTTGGGACCAATATACATGATAGTGCTGCAGATCGGAGCATATAAATTCTCCCTACTTCCACGGACAGAGTAAATCTACAGTCGCACGCACATACACTCATCATACGCTAGGGCCCATCACACTAACATTCATTCTATTACTCTATCCACACTGAATATATGAGAGAAACCTAAACCAATCTGCATCTAGAGCAAGGTCAATGCGACCATAAAGACATTGTCCTGAGTCATGATTTTAAACATAGGAAATACATTCGGAACTCAATAATTGACAAAGAAATAACCACCCGACACTGGAATTCAAACAAAGGTCATCTTTTATCTAAATTAGTTCAAATGAAAGTCAATCATTAGCAAATCATTATTCTCATAGTTACCTATTCTAGCTAAATAGGTCAGGACAGGTCTCTCAGTAAAGTCTCCCGAGTCGCCGTCCTCTCGATCAGCGTCGATCCTCTCGAGCATAGGTTCAGGGAGAAGTGGCCTCAATCGCTACAGACCCTCTCTAGTCTAGTAATATTTATAAGAGAAATAACAATCTGAAAGTAACAAACAATCTCTAAACGTCCGTTGAGCCGCTGAGCAGAGCGAGCGAGCAGGAAAGGATGTTGTTTTGCAACATTTAGAAAAACCTCCGCTCAGAAAAATCACAAAAATAAAAACACGGAAGAAGGAAACTCAAACTAGGAAAGCGATACATTCAATACATCCATGAATGCTCCTTCCTCGGAACCATAGTGAAGCCACCGCAATTTAATCAGAGTTCATTGTGGCTTTATCCTTTTCCAAGGGCAATTGGCAGCAAGCCTGGAGCTGCTGTCCTTACGGAAACTTTTAATTCAGACAGAGGCTGTGGTCAGGTGACTTCCAACCATATTCAGCGAGGCCTCTTGTCAAATTTCAATCACTCGAGTGCAGGCTGTAAATAGCGACCATCTTGGATTAGGCCAAAACGGGCCATCTTAATTAAAAGAAATACAAAACAACGTTACTACATCGTAATGATTATACAGTGTTAATCCCCATTAATACCCTTATGTGTATGTAATTATCCAGCCGTCTGCAACACAAAGAAGCATTAAAGCACGTTATTTAAAAGCGCAAACACGAAACAAATAGCACTTTTGTTACACTTATTCAATTAATTTGCTCACCAATTTAGTTCACGTATTAATAAAGCAACATATATGCATTCCCACGTGTAACTTCTCTCATTAGTAATGTTGATTAGTCAAGACTCTAACAAAGTTAGTAATTAATGATTATAAATCAGTAATTTTAATCATGACATATAACATAAACTGGAGTTTTAAATCTCAATAAATTTTCAATAGAAAACCCTGCTCCAGCAATAGCACCTCATTAAAAAGCATTGCAGTTAATAGAAGGTTTTAAGACTTTAGTTACATTATAAATCATTTGTTGATGGTACCATACTCATTTTAGGAATTGTGGTGTGTTCTAAGGTGATTTTACCATGTGAAAAAGCCTTCTGCAGGGATATCATGAATCATGTTTGAGAGAAAACTATTTTCTCATGCTTTTCCCACAGTGGTTTGGAAGGTGAGCTATAAGCTAAACTGAGAGCATATTTTCTGTAAATTCACATCATCTTTCTCAGTCATGTGAGAATGAAGTTCTGACATACTCAGTAAAACATGTACATCCAACAAGGGCAGAGACTGTCAGTTGATTCCTTTGTGTTCTACTGCAGCTTCCCAGAGTGTTCTAAAGAACAACTAGAGCGCTAACAGTCCTACTTATGACAAACGTATTGCACACCTGAAGCCATCTTGATTGGAATAAAGTGGTAACTCTTAAAACATTTAATTTAAAAAGGAACAAAATGAGGGGGTTCATTTTGCCATTGAAAGTATGATTACTGCTGCACAAAGAAAAATTAGGGTGAGTGACTTCTCAAATCCTCTTCTATTTCATTAAAAAATTCTGACATGCAGACTGAAATATGCACTTTTAATACCAGCAGCAGACTTCCGTGGTGAGCAGTAGCTTTACTACAGTGATCTAATGAGCAACTAGAGTGCTCACATTCAGAATTTATGGCAAATGTGTGATATATCTGAATACCTTCTTGATGGAATCAAAGTAAAAAACTGAAAGATTTTCCTACTGAGCAGACTGCAGTAAATGAGGAAATCAGGAAACTTAATAACAAATAAATCTCCCAAGATGGCCACTAGAGACAAAAGAGCCCAAATGCAGCACAAATATCACCCAGATGTAGCCCACATGTTGCCCAATGACAGAAGTGTGCAAAACACTTTTTATTTTTTGTGCTTTTGCAGTTTTATATAGCGCAGACTTGTCAGGTATTGGAGTGCTTTACATGAGCATTGGTGACATCACACAAGAACAAATTCATTTTGGTTGTAGACATGGGGAGATTAAGTGATTTGACCAGAATCACAGAATGTCGAGCTGAAGCAGAAACTCCAACCTCGTTCCACAGTTGCAGAGTCGGCAGCTCTGGAAGTAACACCACATCCTCTCCCCTAAGTGCAACATTTAATCAAGTGGTCAACTAGATAAAAAAAACATAAAGATAACAAATAATTTTAAAGTGCTTTGTCGCTATTTGGAAACTCAGAAAATATGGCGTCATTTTAGTTTTTTAGAGCACTAACCAAAATTTTGAAGCATATAAGACCCTCTCATATATGTAATTTCTAAAGGAAATGCTCTAGGTATTACAGTTTTGATTACATCAAGATGACATCAGGCGTTCCACACCTTTGTAATAAATATAGAATGTTAGCAATCGAGTTGTTCATTAGGATACTGTTGAGAGGCAAAGGCCAGGGGTACGGACTCTGAAAATTTAAGTCAGGTAGGAGGGTGCAGAGGCAACAATTTGACCACACTGAGCAGGCACGAAGGGCAGTGGCAGCACAACAGACTATGGAGGGCAGTGGAAAGGGGGACAGGGGCAACAAACCAACAACATAGGACTGGCAAGAGACGCTGTGGCAATATAATAGACCATTGTGAGCAGAAGGAAGAGGCAGTGGTAGTACAACCATACATGCCAACAGACCCGATTCAGCCAGAAAAAATCCAATGTTTTTAAGCTCAACTGGGCTTTATTTGATCTGTCTCCTGTCTACAATCTCCTCTTTTTCAATGTAACTCAAAGGGGAAAATCAATATCCCAGTTTTTTTTCAAAGTCTCCCTCTTACCAAGTTCAAAATGTTCGCAAGTATGGTACATTGGATCATGGAACGCAGGAGGAATTGGGGTAGGGACATGGACTCGGATAACAGAGGACAGGAGGGACATGGAGAGGTGCACCAAACTGACCCTACAGGGCAGGCATCAGGGTTTGCAGCAGCACAATACACCACACAGGGCATGTGGGACGGGAGTGCAGCACAACAATCCATAGAAAGCAATAGGGAGAGGACAGGACCATGCACATGGACAACAGAGAACAGAGGGGAAAGAGGCAATGGTAGCTAGTTGACCATAATGAACAGACAGGAGAGAAAGCTGCAGCATAACAGACCATAAAGGGCAGGAGGGACGGATCAGGGGCATTACAATGGAACGGACAAGCCAGGAGGGAGGGAATAGGGGTCTGCACATGGAAACAGAGGGCTGGGGGCAGGGCAGGAGCAGCAAGATGACCATGGAGGTCAGGCAGGATGGGCACTAGAAGCAAGACACACTGGACAGCAACAGTGAGACTATGATGGCATACACACAGACCATGGAGGGAAGGTGGGAGGGGGTCAGGGGCAGCTAGCTGACCACACAGGGAAGGTGGGAGGGGCCGTGGCAGCACAGAAGACCATGCATGGCAAGCGGGAGGGTTAGTGGCAGCACAATGACTATGATGGGCAGGAAGGAGGGTGCAAGGGCATGCACAAAGGACCATGGAGGATAGAAGGGAGGGTCAGGACCTGGGCACAGACAAGAGAGTTCAGGGGAAGGGGCCTCACAACAGACCACGCGGGGCAGGCAGGAGGAGCAGTTGCAGCACAACAGACGAGGGAGGGCAGAAGGGTGTGGCAGTAAAATGGACCATGGAGGACAGGAGGAAGGGGATAGGGGCATGGAATGTGGACAGGCAGGGTGGAGGTGGCAGGGGCAGTTTACAGTCATCTGACAATGCTAGGCAGGTGGGAGGGGAGTGGCAGTTCAACAGAACACTCAGAGTAGATAGGAGTGGCAGGTCCATGGAACATGGTGGGCAAAAAGGATGGAGCAGGGGCATGCACAAAGACATTGGAGGGCAGGGGGAAGGAGAATAGGGGCAGCAAGCTAAGCACAGAGGCTAAGCAGGAGGTCAATGATGGGGCATAGAATTGGGCAATGGAGGGCAGGAGGAGTGGACTGGTACATCATGCTAAATGTAGGGCAGTGGCAGCACATCAGACCATGCATGGCAGGAGGGAGGAGGCTTGGCCATGGATTCAGACAACAGAGGATAGGGAGGAGGTGGATGGGGCAGCAAGCTAACTGTTCAGAGAAGGCGGGCATGAGGAACTTTATTTTTTTTTAAATGTGTGTCTGTGCAAACTACTTAAAATATGAACAAGTATGCAGCATAATCTCACTTTTATTCAGGAAGAAGAGGACGTTTGTGACTGTGACTCTGGACTCACTTGGCAGAAACACCCCCTGACCCTCCACCCCATCGCAAAATGTATTGCCCGTGAAAAGGATAGGTGAACGCAGTGTTATACAGAATATAGTCCTGAGAGCCCGATTGAAAATGAAAACTAGATATAGTGTATGGTATAAACTATGCACCAAAAACTGTGATATAAGATGAACCGGGCGTGAAATATAATATGCAATACATTGTGCGCAATGACAAATTCATTGAGGAGCGCGAGATAGCACAGGCACTAGCGCGTGCTATGCGATATGTACCTTGGAGTGTAATATGCACAGGGCAGTGTTGTGTAACCTAACTAGTCTCTAAAGTTGTAATATAAAATATGTGCTGGGGAGTGTAACGTTGCATATGCACTGTGACAAAGATATGGATCCCAGATTGTAATATGTATGGCATAGCGCTGTGCGTTATAACATAGGCATCGAGGAAGGCACGTTAGATGGGGCAATATAACCAGTGCGAAGGCAAGTGTGGCATGACATATTCACGGGGTGGTGTTACAGTGCACATGGGCTAGAGAGTGTCATAGCATACGCACTAGCTGGTGGAATACAACACAGAGGTGTGTGGCACTCGGTAGGCACTGGTGGGTGTAACACAGCATTGGGC
This sequence comes from Triturus cristatus, assembly GCF_964204655.1. Classification (NCBI taxonomy): domain Eukaryota; kingdom Metazoa; phylum Chordata; class Amphibia; order Caudata; family Salamandridae; genus Triturus; species Triturus cristatus. The sequence goes on along the minus strand of NC_140587.1, from coordinate 1,011,303,220 downwards.
TCAGCCAGGAGCGTGCTGTGACTCTCAAGTGAGGTTTGTCTCCTTTCCAGAGAGTAAAATAAAAAGTATTTCACATCCGGCAGTGGATGTGTGTTTTATTAACCATGAGGGGGGTTTCTTGCATAGTTTTGGTCGAATTTTTGTCGAATCCCCTTTGAATGGCTTGGTGTGCGTGTGTATTAAATGTGCCCGTCAATAGCTACCCATGTTTGTATAAATAAACAACAAGGGTGTCTACTTGGAGAGTACCCACCGGCGGGGGCGCCAAGATTAGGCACGGTAGGGCGTCAGACACGTCAGAGCTTCACTAGCGGTGTAAATACATTCCACGTGGATTCATTGTATGCATAGTAGCCTTTTAATGAATATCACGCAAATCGTCATGGTGATAGGTACATACGGTTTGTCCAGCATGTCCTAGGTGTTTCTATAAATATATTTGAAAAAATAATAATAAAAAACAAGGGCCGGCCCGGGGGATGGGGTCCCCGGGGCCATAAGTGGCCTGAGGAGGGGGGACAACGCAGCCCCCTCCTAAAGAATTAAAAAAAAAAAAAAAGGCCATGCCCCGGGGGTTGGGGTCCCCGGGCCGATTAAGGCCTCGGAAGGGGGGCCACGCGGCCCCCTTCCAAATTTTTTTTTATCTAAAAAAGAAAAAATTAGGGGGCAGGCCGTGGGGGAATAAATTAGAAAAAGAAGGGGGGCCACACAGCCCCCCTTCTAAAAAAATAAAAGACCGGCATCACGCCGGAGGCCACGCCCCCTCCTTGCAGCACTCTGCAAACGCACCCCCTGGCAAGTTGTAAGTTGGGGAATTAATTTCCTTTCAATACTGAGGGTCCCTGAGGGCCAACTAGCCCAACAGGTATCTCCAGTATGCGCCAGGGAGCTGCGTTGCAGACAGGTGTTCTGAGGCCACGCCCCTTTTTACACCGCTCTGCAACGCAGCTCTGTGGCACTTACTGGAGGTACCAAGTGGGCTAGTTTGACCCTAGGGACCCTTAGGATCCAAGGGGACTTAATCTCTCAACATAGAACGGCCACAGGGTGCGTTTACACAGTGGTGAAGGGAGGGAACGGGGCCTGAGGTGACGTGCGCAAACACGCTTTAAGAGGTAGTTTTAATCCCCCTGCCAAATTATATACTAGGCCAGTAAGTGATAGGACCCCAGCCTTCTCTGTTTTACATGCTATTATATACTAGGGCTTACAGAGGAGGTCATGCTAATCACAGGGGGACCCCAATGCATAGTGTTCCCTAATGTATGTAGGTGTTTTCACTGTATTCTAAGTGTCTTTTAACATAGCACTGGCTCTAGGACTGGTTAGTAAGACTCAGTTACCACCAGTATCCGTCTGAAAAACTTGAGGGTACAGGATGATTTTGCAACAAGGCTTCTTTCTGCTCTTCTGTTCTTTCTGCACGTTATCCTTCTTCCTCCACTTTTCTTCGTCTTAGAGGACTTCTGTTGCTTCTTTCTGCATTTCTTTTTTTTCTTTCTGTGCGTTTTTTCTTCTTTCTTCACATGTCCTATGTCTGTTGGCATAGTTAGAAATTAGCATTTAAAACATCTTGGAAATTCACTGAAAAAAACATAGGTTTCAGGCACATTATAGTTAGGAATTAGCATTTAAAAAACCTTAGAAATTCACTGAAAAAAACCATAGGTTTCAGAGGCGTTATAGTTAGCTGGACTTTTCACTCGTACAAAACCACTGAAATTCCCCCGTTATAGCTAGTTCAGCTAACTATAATTTGCGCGCCCGCAATGCACTGCTGATGACGTCACATATTACATCACTCATGTCATGAGTGATGTAATATGTGACATCATCAGCAGTGCATTGCGGGCACGTGAGTTATAGTTAGCTGAACTAACTATAACGGGGGAATTTCAATGGTTTTGTACGAGTGAAATGTCCAGCTAACTATAATGCCCCTGAAACCTATGTTTTTTTCAGTGAATTTCTAAGGTATTTAAATGCTAATTCCTAACTATAACGTGCCTGAAACCTATGGTCTTTTCAGTGAATTTCAATGGTTTTTTAAATGCTAATTTGTAACTATAACGTGCCTGAAACCTATGTTTTTTTCAGTTAATTTCTAAGGTGTTTTAAATGCTAGTTTCTAACTATGCCTACAGAGATAGGACATCTGAAGAAAGAAGAAAAAACACACAGAAAGAAGAAAAAGAAATGCAGAAAGAAGCAAAAGAAGTCCACCAAGACGAAGAAAAGTGCAGGAAGAAGGAAGACATGCAGAAAGAACAAACAGAGGAGCAGAAAGAGGCCTTGTTGCAAAATCATCCTGTACCCTCAAGTTTTTCAGACGGATACTGGTGGTAACTGAGTCTTACTAACCAGTCCTAGAGCCAGTGCTATGTTAAAAGACACTTAGAATACAGTGAAAACACCTACTGACTGAATGATTAGAGTACTGCAAGGAGAGTGCCTGGGTGAATTTATAAGTGTTTGGGTTTTGGCGAAGTGAATGGATTAGTAGATGGTGCTGAATGGGTCACTAGAGGAGTGCAAGGGGAGTGACAGGGTGTTTGCTGGAAGTGTATGGATACTGACTGGGGAATTGAAGGTGTGCAAGAGAAGTGTGTAGGTGGTTAGAGGAGTGCATGCATAGTGGATAGGCGTTTGTAGCAGTCCATGTGCTAAGGCCTGGCTCAGTGCATGAGTACTTGAGTAGTGACTGAATGGTTAGAGTACTGCAAGGAGAGTACCTGGGTGAATTTATAAGTGTTTGTGTTTTGGTGCAGTTTTGACAATTTTTTCAGATGGGTACTGGTGGTAACTGAGTCTGACTAACCAGTCCTAGAGCCAGTGCTATGCTAAAAGACACTTAGGATACAGTTAAAACACCTACATACACTAGGGAACACTATGCGTTGGGGTCCCCCTGTGATTAGAATGACGTCCTCTGTATGCCCCTTGTACATAATAGGGCAGGGGGATTAAAACTACCTCTCAAAACGCGCCACAGGGCGCGTTTGCACACTGGTGAAGGGAGGAGGGGCTGAGCTGACGTGTGCAAACACGCCCTGTGGCCATTTTAATTTGGGGGATAAAGTCCCCTTGAATCCTGAGTGTCCCTTGGGTCCAACTAGCAAACTAGCCCACTAGGTACCTCCAGTAAGCGCCGTTGCAGAGAGGTGTAAAAAGGGGCACGGCCTGCTCCACCTCTCTGCAACGCAGCGCAGTGTCACTTACTGGAAGCACCTGGTGGGCTAGTTGGCCCCCAGGGGCCCACAGGATTGAAGGGGAATTAATTCCCCAACTTAAAACACGCCACAGGGCGTGTTTGCACACGTCACCTCAGGCCCCGTTCCCTCCCTTCACCACTGTGTAAACGCGCCCTGTGTCCGTTCTAAGTTGGGAAATTAAGTCCCCTTGAATCCTAAGGGTCCCTAGGGTCAAACTAGCCCACTAGGTACCTCCAGTAAGCGCCACAGAGCTGCGTTGCAGAGAGGTGTAAAAAGGGGCGTGGTCTCTGAACACCTGTCTGCAACGCAGCTCCCTGGCACATACTGGAGATAGCTGGTGGGCTAGTTGGCCCTCTGGGACCCTCAGTATTGAAGGGGAATTAATTCCCCAACTTACAACTCGCCAGGGGGCACGTTTGCACAATGGTGAAGGAAGGGGGCGGGACCTGAGGTGACATGTGTGCAAACACGCCCTGTGGCGCATTTTAAGTTGGGGAATTAATTCCTCTTCAATCCTGAGGGTCCCAGAGGGCCAACTATCTTTTGGAGGGGGGCTGCGCTGCCCCCCTCCTCAGGCCACCTATGGCCCCGGGGACCCCATCCCCCGGGGCCGGCCTTTGGTTTTTTTTTTAAATGTATTTTGGGGAGGGGGCTGCGTGGCCCCCCTCCCGGCCACTAATAGCCCCAGGGACCCCATCCCCCAGGGCTGGCCACCTCGTTGGGGACCGTGGGGGGTCCGCAATCCCCACGGTTCCAGCCGGCTCCCCACCTCCTGCGGGAGCTGGCATTGTTTTTCCACATGAGGAGCAGCTATCATGCTGCTCCCCATGTGGAAAAGCAATCTGCTTTGCTTCATTGAAGCGAGAGCAGGTTTCCCTGCTCTTGCTTCAATGAAGCAAAGCAGTTTGCAATGACAGGGTGGGAGCCTCGAGGCTCCCGCCCTGTCATTGCAAACTACAGTGTCCCGGGGGTGGGCCTCCCGGGACACTGCAGGAGCCGGCCCTGGGGGGTGGTGGTCCCCAGGGCCACGACAAGGCTCCAGGAGGGGGGCTGCGCGGCCCCCCTCCCACTTAATTTAAAGCCCCAGGGAGTGGTGGTCCCCGGGGCTTGGGGGTCCGTAACGGACCCCCTATGTTAAATATTTAGTGCCCCGGAAGGTGGTGGTCCCCGGAGCGTGTGGGGGGGGGGGCTCAAGCCTCCCCCACACAGGTTTTTTTTTTTTAAAGCCCTGGGGTTGGCGGTCCCCGGGGCCCCTCTGGGCCCCCCATTCCAATATGCATATTACCCCCGCGACTTGGCCCACCTGGGGGCTAATTAAAAACAAAAAACGTGCGGAAGCCCGCGCTTCGGTTTTTTTTCACTGAGGGATGCGCGGATCCTAAGCACAAGATGGCTGCCAACACTTCCTGGTTTGAAGCGTTGACAGTCAATTAGTATAAAGCTCGTGCTCGGGAGGATCCGCGGCCCTAGATATATCTATGTTTTTACTTTTGAATTTCTCTGGAACTACTGAACGGATTTACACCATTTAATCAAAAGGCACAAGTGTGAACCAAGGGCTATCTCTTTGCCAAATTTGGTGTAATTCCGTTCAGTAGTTCGGGCTGTAGCTGCGACTAACGGTCCCTATGGAAAATTGCATGGGGAAAACACGTTTTGGGCCCCCCCTTTTTTCCCAGCCCCCGCTAGACGAATCACCCCGAGACTTTCAGGACAGGAGCGGACCGGAGCGGGCCACGAGTTTTGAAAATTTTGCGAAGATTCGTCAACCGGCGCCAAAGTTATTCCAAATAGAATGTTGCGGATTTCCAATGGAGAATGGGTCCTACGGCGCGCGTCTCCCACTTCAGGATTTCAAACCAGCACTGCGGAGGCCTGGCATTCCTCATGCTCATCCACTAGCTGCTCCAGCGGACACCCAGTGATACGGCTGGGTCTGTATCTTTTTCCTCAACCCGTTGCCTGTTTTGAAGGCCCGCAGTGCCGGTAGTGGTGTGGTGCACTGAAGTTGAACGCCCTAAAGGGTTGGTATCTCTTTTAGGCCTCAAGGGTTTCTGTGGGACACACCTGCTGAGCAGCTTTAACCCATTGTAGCTAAAGGTGGTTTTGGTGTCCCAGGGCAAGCGCCCGTAAAATTGTGTGTCCGGTAGACGCACCCATACCTTCCTGGGTTCACCCCAGGAACCTAATTTTGTTACGCTTGCATGCACTTGAACCATGACATGTTAGTGGGGACTGATTTACTACATTATTTGGACCCTAAGCCCGTCCCTGCCTTAGATCTCAGCCGCAAGAGTTTCCCTCTACTGTCACACGATGGCACAGGAAACCTATGAGAAGGAGGACACTTTGGCCTACCTCCAGTGGGACGAGGACTTCTGTGAGGCATTAGACACCTTTATTTACTGTGCAGTCACTGACGTAATGGCTCCTATGGAAGAAAGGCTTTCAGAAAGGATAGGACAAGAATTTGCAAAGTTTGCCCAAGCCCCGGTCCCACTCCCTACCCAGAGCCCCCTCTAGACACTCCAAGTGAGGGTCCTCCGCCCCCCAAGAAAAAGTGTGAGGAAGGAGTTGATAAGGTGCCATTCGCTTGCCTTAAGCAGGCATTTTTGGCCAAGACGTCCCTGCAAGAGAGCCCTCAGGGCCCGTCCCACCCCGCTCACGCCTGCCTGCCTCAATACCACAACCTCAGGATGGGGATTCACCAGAGGAGTCAGATGATGAAGTAGGCTCTACCAGATCATGGCGCCCATCCTCTCACCCTGCCCCGGAGCAAGAGGGAGTCTCGGATATGCTAGACCCGGTTTATATTATCCACCCGAGGTCTGCCGAGTGTGTCCCGGCTCAGAAGATTATGAAAAATAATGGGGTGACCCTGTGTCCCTCAGAACCTGGGTATTTGTATTATATGGCTACAATGGTTCTGTCGGCTCAGAAGATGGCTAAATATGTGGCAGCTCGCCTCTGTAAGTCATTGGAGAACAAGGCCCCCAGTCGCCTGAGAGCAGAATGCCCCCGCCCCACCCTAGAGGGGAAGGTAGCCTTTACTCCCTATATTGATAAGATGGCAACTTTCCTGGCCAAGTTTGTTAAGGACCCTAAGAAGGGAATCAATAGACCTTGGCACTCCTTCCAGGATAAGCTTCTGGATGCCTTCAGGCCGATCACCAAGATTGTGGACATGGCAGAGGAGTCCAAGGCCACGGACTCTCTCATTGACCCAGATGTCCTTTTCGGCTTACTGCTTATTAAGGTCGACCCGAAACTGGGGGACTTGGCCTCCTCGGAGGCAGGTGCGGTGGCACAGGGGGTTTTGTTTGGTGATCCCTTTGTCAAGGAGTTGGAGAAGTTCATGGTGACCTTCATGTCACTAGACAAAGCTCAAACCAATATTAAACATGTCTTCACCCCCTGGGCTTTCCACAGGTTGGTCATGGCCGGTGCCGCTCGACCGGCTGCCTTTCCTCTTCGTCCTCGTCCAGAAGGCAAGGCTCCGAGCGTGGGCAATATCAGCCCAATTCGCACTTTAATTAATTCTACCCCACCAGAGGGCAACAGTTCCAGGGCCGCGGAGGATATCAAGTAGGCAATTGCAGTGCAAACGGTGAGTGTCATTCCCTCGGCCCTGATGAAGGTGGTGGGGAACGGCTAGTTTATTTCATCTCAGCCTGGGCCTCCATTATCTCAGACGCATGGGTTTCTGCAGACAGTGCAGGGGTTCCAAATAGAATTTTGCGGTTCCCCCATCCAAAAGGTACGCTCACGCCCCATCTGTTTCTCCACCCATGACAGTGCTGATAGATGTGGTCTCAGCCCTCTTTCGGAAAGGAGCCATGTCATTCGGCGGTGCATCAAGAGGGTTTCATCAGCAACCTTTTCTTGGTTAACAAGGCAGATGGGGCTGCAGACCTGTAATAATCCTCAAAGGATATAATGAATGGCTGGTATACTACCTCTTCAAGATGGAGGGTATTCATCTTCTCAGGGGCATGCTACTCCCGTCCAATTGGATGGCCCACCTGGACCTGAAAGATGCATACCTGACGGTTCCAATTTTCCTTCAACATCGTCCTTTCCTACAGTTTGTTTGGGGCTCCCAGACTTTCAATTTCCTCACCTTGACCTTCGACATCTTGTCCGCCCCCTGGTGCTTCACCAAGGTTATCAAGCTGGTAGCAGAGTTCCTGCGTGCTCAAGGGATTTGGCTTATCATCTACCTGGACGATATGCTCATCATGGTGCAATGCCCCAAGAGATTGATGACACATCTCCAGTCAGCGGTAACCCTGTTGCAAGGTTTGGGGTTTGTGATAAACAAGAAGAAGTCTTTACTCACTCTGACACAAAGGGCGGTCTTCCTGGGTTTCGTCATAGACTCTACCTCCTTTCCACTCCCGAAAGATCATGAAGATAAGGCACGAGCTCCGCCAGATGCTGGCCAAACGGTGCACATTGCTCAGACAGATCGCTCACTTGGTGGGCCTCCTCTCCTTCTCGATTCAGGGGATTTTTCTGGGCTCATGCACTATCAAGCCTTACAGGATCTGAAGGCGAACCATCTCAGGAGAGGCTTTGCGTATTCGCAGTCAGTTCCTCTATCTGACGAGGTCAGGGAGGAAATAGAGTTGTGGCTCACCCTATGGAGACTTGGAGTGGGAGAGCTATCTTTGTTTCCGCCTCGACCTGGTATTAGAGTTAGATGAGAGCTGGTCGGGCTGGGGCGCCAAGTGTGGGGACAGGCGGAAGTTGTGCAAACAATCCTTAGCACACGTACTCGTATCACATAGTAAAATTATTTCGTGTTTTCACAGTACAATTACAATCCTTTTTGCCGAAGAAATGATTTAGTCTTTTTCTTCTAGATGGTTCTTTATTCATTAGTAGTCTTCTCTGTGGTACATAACAGCCAGCCAACACGTGTTTCGTCGCTACTAGGGAATGTAGTCCCGCGACTTTTTCAAGGCTGTGTTTGCAAAAGAAATTGAAGAACTATATTGTATATTCACTTAAAAAACATGTTGTACTTAGTGGTAATGTCCTAGCAACACGGTAGTGAGAATCCAGAACCAACGTAAAAATAAGTGAAACTTGTAATCCATTTCGAAAACAAAGTGTATGAACAATGACCATTTCACCATGAATTGTGAATTCATACAAATAGTTCAAAATTTTCTATGATTCTAATTACGATGGAGAGAGCTGATATAACGTGCTTAGGTGGAGAAACACGCCGAAAAATTACGCGGATCCTAATTATGGACGGCACACCCACGTGCAAATTGTCGTGGTGTGATAAGGCGGGTGTGACTCGCTATATTTAGACTCTAAAGTGTGCATCTCCATATGTGCTCAAGTGAAGAAAAGATTTTCGTGACGTATAATGGTGACAGTATAGTGAATGTAATACCAAAAGGCATCCGGTCATATCTACCTATTCTTGGCTTGGTAGAGTTTTCTAGAAAGAATGTATATATCTATATTAAGATATAGTCACAATGGATTTGACGAAACAGGAATGATTATACAAAGAGCAGTAATTATTTAAGGTGAAAAAACCTACTTCGTAGGTGGTGATAATTCCAAACCACCTATGGTTTCTGCAGTAATGGCGTCACTTTTCTTTTGGTTGTATATTCCCTGGTCAGATTCAATAAATTCTCAGTACTGTGAAAATAAGTTAAACTAATTAGCCTTAATCCTAAATTCCAAATAGTTTAAATTACATGTGGTACGCGGTGAAGTACTAGTTGAGCATGAAGTTAATGCCCAGTTTACGCTTCCGTATTAGTCCTACGACTGGATTAGTCAAGTACTATTGTAACCAGGTAATCTCACCAAGTCTGTGAAAGACTCCCAGTCTGTCAAGTCTCGAGTGGAAGTCACTGTTAAACATCACGAGTGCTAATATATTTAAATTATCCAATCGGGCTGGTACCAATATAAATGGATCCCTGAATTTGTATCATTAAGCGTCTCCACCAATATATAGACTATCTATATTCTGAGAATCAAGGATCTTAGAAAACATCATATGCTCCTCACCCTTTATTTTATATTAGTATAAAGCCAATTGTATAATCGTCAAGTGTAAACACATAAAAGTCTAATCTATAACAGTGTATTCGGAAACTACTCTGTCCGTTTTTCAAGTAGAACAAATATACTATACTCAGTCTCGCTTCATGTTCAGGCACAGCTTACCTTATACGACTAAGAATAGAAGCGATGTGACGCCCGTCTCTGGTTTCCCGGTTCGAGTGTGTGTATACGAGTGGTCTCTCTTTGGAATATATTTCCGGTATGGTGACGTGAAGTGTAGTCACGTGAGCAGTTCTATCTCGTGCAGAATCACATGCCGTGAATAGAAGAAGGACTAATATCAAATTGTAAATACGGCGGCCATTTTGAAGCATGTTCGAACCTTCGTAATCTTAATGGTCTATGTTTTTATGTAAACCAGTAAAAAGTGCACCAGCTTAGTGTTTGGTGAATGTCAAAACTAGTATTTATCGTGTTGTTCTCTCCATCTATTAGATTCAGCACAAAGCCTTTCCACGTAGTGACGTGAAAAGAGCAAAACAATAGGAACTTAGAAGCATGATATACAAACATTGAAAATCATATGTATATACACAGATTATTAAACTCATATATTAAACAACTGTGAATTAACAAGAAGGTTGCTAATTGGAAAAACGATCATATCTCTTGTATTGATGACATGAAACCTATTCGGATCTGTCATCTATATTTCGTCAAGATTAGATTCTCTTTTATAGCAATCACATATATTGTGGTATGCTTAGTAAGAGTTATTCTATAGACCTCTGTACACTTAGATCAAGACAAAAGGAACACTTGAGTTATTCTGTATGGTGTGGTCACTCGAATCTAGATACTGGGGGTCTTAGCTACCTAGAAAGTAGTGTAATTCGTGGTCAATATTAAGACCCTGTTCCACACTATGCATTTTTAAAATCCATTGTGCCTCTCTTTGTCTCAGTGTGAGTTCTCTATTCCCTCCCCTGGGACTTCTTGGGACATGTTCTATTCCGTAGAATTTGAATGTACGGTTCAGTGTTTGTGCAGGACAAGTTAACATGTGTGCTGCTAGTGGGTATCTTGTGTCCCCCTGCTTAATTGCCCTGGTGTGTTCTCCTATGCGATCCCGCAATGGTCTGATTGTGCTACCAATGTAGTATTTTCCACATTTGCATTCTATAATGTACACAACAAATTTTGTTAGGCAATTGATGTTGGAGTTTATTTTGTATTTCCTTTCTCCTGGTCCCGTGAATTCTGTCTTGCGGTCATCCGCCCATTTACAAGAGCTGCAATGACCACATATGTAAAAGCCCCATGAGTATTGGCTGAACCAATTGATTGTGGTGGTTGGTTTTGGGTAGCTGGGACTCAGTAGGTTCCTCAGTGAGACCCCCCTCCTGTATGTTACGTTAGGTTTGTCTGTTATGAACTCCTTAAGAGTATTGTCTGCCTTTAGTAAGTGCCAATGCCTGTTGAGGCTTTTTCTTAGGATTACCGACCAATTGTTATAACCGGTAATCAATCAGATTTTTTGATCGTCTTCTTTCTGTTTAGGTTTGTCCCTTAGGGTTTCGATTTGGGTTATTTTTTCTATTCTTTCTTCTGCTCTCGTTAGTAAAGACTTGCTGTAACCCCTCCTTTTGAATCTGGACAGTATTCCTTTTTTCTGAGTCTGAAATTCATCATCCCTACTGCAATTACGTCTGGTTCTAGTCAGCTCTCCATATGGGATCGAGCGTATTTGGTGATAGGGATGTGCACTACTTGCATGCAAAAGGGAATTGCATGCTGTTGCTTTGCGGTATAGTCTGCTTTCAATTTTGTTGTTATGTATGTAGAGTTCTACATCAAGAAATGAAATATTCGTTTTGCTGTGTTCCATGGTGAATTTTATATTGCATTCATTGTTGTTGAGAAATTCAAAAAAACTTAGGAGTTTAGAGTTTGTCCCTGTCCAAATCATAATACAATCGTCTATGTAACGACCCCAAAATAAAATTGAGTCGTTCCATTTGGCACCCAATGTGCTCCAGATTCTCGTCTCCTCGTACCAACCCATAAAGAGATTGGCATACGAGGGAGAAAATCTGGAGCCCATTGCTACTCCCTGTGTTTGTCTATACCACTGTTCCTTAAAAAGGAACACGTTGTTGTCCAGTATTAGTTCTATCTTGAGTACTTTGGCTGATTTAAACTGGGAAGAAAACATGACTATGGTCACACTGGATGTAACCGCTCTTTATACCAGTATCAAGAGGGACATTGGCATAAGGGCAGTCAAGAGGATGTTAAACAGAAGGGCTGCAAGCTCTTGGAACCACACAGAGATACTAATTGAAATGATAGAACTAATACTGGACAACAACCCAAATCGAAACCCTAAGGGACAAACCTAAACAGAAAGAAGACGATCAAAAAATCAGATTGATTACCGGTTATAACAATTGGTCGGTAATCCTAAGAAAAAGCCTCAACTGGCATTGGCACTTACTAAAGGCAGACAATACTCTTAAGGAGTTCATAACAGACAAACCTAACGTAACATACAGGAGGGGGGTCTCACTGAGGAACCTACTGAGTCCCAGCTACCCAAAACCAACCACCACAATCAATTGGTTCAGCCAATACTCATGGGGCTTTTACATATGTGGTCATTGCAGCTCTTGTAAATGGGCGGATGACCGCAAGATAGAATTCACGGGACCAGGAGAAAGGAAATACAAAATAAACTCCAACATCAATTGCCTAACAAAATTTGTTGTGTACATTATAGAATGCAAATGTGGAAAATACTACATTGGTAGCACAATCAGACCATTGCGGGATCGCATAGGAGAACACACCAGGGCAATTAAGCAGGGGGACACAAGATACCCACTAGCAGCACACATGTTAACTTGTCCTGCACAAACACTGAACCGTACATTCAAATTCTACGGAATAGAACATGTCCCAAGAAGTGCCAGGGGAGGGAATAGAGAACTCACACTGAGACAAAGAGAGGCACAATGGATTTTAAAAATGCATAGTGTGGAACAGGGTCTTAATATTGACCACGAATTACACTACTTTCTAGGTAGCTAAGACCCCCAGTATCTAGATTCGAGTGACCACACCATACAGAATAACTCAAGTGTTCCTTTTGTCTTGATCTAAGTGTACAGAGGTCTATAGAATAACTCTTACTAAGCATACCACAATATATGTGATTGCTATAAAAGAGAATCTAATCTTGACGAAATATAGATGACAGATCCGAATAGGTTTCATGTCATCAATACAAGAGATATGATCGTTTTTCCAATTAGCAACCTTCTTGTTAATTCACAGTTGTTTAATATATGACTTTAATAATCTGTGTATATACATATGTTTGTATATCATGCTTCTAAGTTCCTATTGTTTTGCTCTTTTCACGTCACTACGTGGAAAGGCTTTGTGCTGAATCTAATAGATGGAGAGAACAACACGATAAATACTAGTTTTGACATTCACCAAACACTAAGCTGGTGCACTTTTTACTGGTTTACATAAAAACATAGACCATTAAGATTACGAAGGTTCGAACATGCTTCAAAATGGCCGCCGTATTTACAATTTGATATTAGTCCTTCTTCTATTCACGGCATGTGATTCTGCACGAGATAGAACTGCTCACGTGACTACACTTCACGTCACCATACCGGAAATATATTCCAAAGAGAGACCACTCGTATACACACACTCGAACCGGGAAACCAGAGACGGGCGTCACATCGCTTCTATTCTTAGTCGTATAAGGTAAGCTGTGCCTGAACATGAAGCGAGACTGAGTATAGTATATTTGTTCTACTTGAAAAACGGACAGAGTAGTTTCCGAATACACTGTTATAGATTAGACTTTTATGTGTTTACACTTGACGATTATACAATTGGCTTTATACTAATATAAAATAAAGGGTGAGGAGCATATGATGTTTTCTAAGATCCTTGATTCTCAGAATATAGATAGTCTATATATTGGTGGAGACGCTTAATGATACAAATTCAGGGATCCATTTATATTGGTACCAGCCCGATTGGATAATTTAAATATATTAGCACTCGTGATGTTTAACAGTGACTTCCACTCGAGACTTGACAGACTGGGAGTCTTTCACAGACTTGGTGAGATTACCTGGTTACAATAGTACTTGACTAATCCAGTCGTAGGACTAATACGGAAGCGTAAACTGGGCATTAACTTCATGCTCCACTAGTACTTCACCGCGTACCACATGTAATTTAAACTATTTGGAATTTAGGATTAAGGCTAATTAGTTTAACTTATTTTCACAGTACTGAGAATTTATTGAATCTGACCAGGGAATATACAACCAAAAGAAAAGTGACGCCATTACTGCAGAAACCATAGGTGGTTTGGAATTATCACCACCTACGAAGTAGGTTTTTTCACCTTAAATAATTACTGCTCTTTGTATAATCATTCCTGTTTCGTCAAATCCATTGTGACTATATCTTAATATAGATATATACATTCTTTCTAGAAAACTCTACCAAGCCAAGAATAGGTAGATATGACCGGATGCCTTTTGGTATTACATTCACTATACTGTCACCATTATACGTCACGAAAATCTTTTCTTCACTTGAGCACATATGGAGATGCACACTTTAGAGTCTAAATATAGCGAGTCACACCCGCCTTATCACACCACGACAATTTGCACGTGGGTGTGCCGTCCATAATTAGGATCCGCGTAATTTTTCGGCGTGTTTCTCCACCTAAGCACGTTATATCAGCTCTCTCCATCGTAATTAGAATCATAGAAAATTTTGAACTATTTGTATGAATTCACAATTCATGGTGAAATGGTCATTGTTCATACACTTTGTTTTCGAAATGGATTACAAGTTTCACTTATTTTTACGTTGGTTCTGGATTCTCACTACCGTGTTGCTAGGACATTACCACTAAGTACAACATGTTTTTTAAGTGAATATACAATATAGTTCTTCAATTTCTTTTGCAAACACAGCCTTGAAAAAGTCGCGGGACTACATTCCCTAGTAGCGACGAAACACGTGTTGGCTGGCTGTTATGTACCACAGAGAAGACTACTAATGAATAAAGAACCATCTAGAAGAAAAAGACTAAATCATTTCTTCGGCAAAAAGGATTGTAATTGTACTGTGAAAACACGAAATAATTTTACTATGTGATACGAGTACGTGTGCTAAGGATTGTTTGCATAACTGTATAGAGCAGAGGCTCTTAATTCTGGGAAGTGGGGCGGTACTTCCCACCTTATAGCACCGTCAATCTATTTAGTCAGAACCTGATAATATATGTGAAGTTTCCCTGTGGCGCCTTTACCTAAACCTAAAACCCCAGTGAAAGCATTTCGACAGGCGGAAGTTGGTCACCTCTAGAAAAACACTTGCACATAAAATGCCTGGAGTTGGAGGTCTGGTGTTGGACGAAGGATCGGATCCAGTCCTCAGTCCTTTTAAAGATGGACATCATCTCGGCAGTGAGATAAATCAACCACCTGGAGGGCACCAGGTCCCGCACCCTGGCGAATATGGCAAAGGAATTTTGGAACTTCTGCCAGGAGAATCAGGTATCGGTAACAGTGGAGTACGTTCTGGGTCATGAGAACGAAGTGGCGGACTGCCACTCCTGGCACCTGCGAGAGTCCAGCATTTGGAAGCTGGAATCTCACATTTTTCAGCAGTTGTCCAACAGGTGGGGTCCATTCTTAGTGGACCTATTTGCGTGCCGCGCGACCACTAGCTGACACGTTTTTTCAGCTGGAAGCCGAACCCTCTGGTGTTGGCGAAAAACACGTTTCTCCAGGATTGGAGTCGGGAGAGGGTTATGCCTTTCCCCTCTTCTCGATGATCAACAGGGCAGCTGCTCAGGTCCACAGGCAAAAGGCGGATGTAGTCCTGATAACGCCTGTCTGGAGGTCTCAAGTATGGTTTCCAGTTCTTTTGGAACTTTCTTGGGCATCTCCAATCCGACTCCCCCACTTTCTTTACATTCTAAAGAATTGGGATAATGAACCGCGTCAGCGTGTCAGAGGGTTAATAACATCTCATGGCGTGGTGGATTACGGGTGAAACTCCCAGGCCTTTCGAGCCACGCTGAGTTTCTGTTATCCAGAGCATGGGCAATGTTGCTTTGCCTTATATCGTGCAGAAGGCTCTCTGATGTGCGGCCTTGGACATAACGGACAGGGTGTTTTCCCCTGATGGAATGACTTTTACTCTAAGCAGGCGCACCAAGTCGAACACTCACACAATTTCTTATTCGACTTTCACTGAGTCTCCCAAGCTGTGCGTGGCCAAATGCCATAAGGCATACGAAGAGATGAGTGAGGAAGTCCACCCTCCGTGCGAAAGACAGCTCCTTATTTCCCTCAGAAAACTGTACAGAGTGGTTGTTTCTCCCATGATAGCCCACTGTGTTACATGGGTGATGTACGAGGCTGGTATTGATACAAATGTTTTTGGAGCACATTCAGCAAGGGGGGCAATGGCCTCGAAAATCTTTTAGCCTGGGAACACGTTTGGAGGATCTTATGCGTGCAGCAGATTGGCCTTCAGGCTCAACTTTCAGGAGGTTTTATTTTAAACCAGTAGTGAGCGTGGCTCATGTGGTGGCAAGTGAGCTTTGAAATAGCATAATCCTCGCCTCCGGTCCTGACATAGAATGTAAATTTGCCTAGCTCAAGTGAAGGCGAGTTTCAATTCTATTAAAGAAATGGAGGTGAGGATTATCACACCCGGCAATCAAGTCAGATGCCGACCCACCCATACTGGTGTAAGTAGTCTGTTTTCATTCCATATGCATTTTCGTATGGTATGCTGTTATATGATCTTGATTTATCTGGGTAAACAATATGTTGTTTAGAAGCTTGGGTAGATTGGTTATTGAAGCAACGTGTCTTTTCAGGAAGCGATGGGTTGAAACAGGACACATGAAGAAACCGGTGGGCGTGATGTGCGCAAATAAAGAGGAGGAGCAGGCAGTGACAGAGGACTTTGTGGAGCCTAATCAAGTACATTAAAGAAGGACTATGGATTTTTCTTTTTGTTTTTTCCCTAAGTGTTCTGGGAAAAGTTGTTTTGACATTAATTGGCTACTGTGTTATGAATTACTGATTAAATGGAAAAAGGAATAGCATCATCCTCTCCTCCGTGTCAGAGGGTAGTGGTGACTCCTCCGCTAAGGCGGAGGAACGTCGCCCCACTGCTCGTTGAGCAGTTGAAAATAAAAATAAAATGATAATAGCAAAAAGTTATTATCACTTTATTTTTCTTTGCGACTCCAGCCAGGTCTGCCAGGGCGGGCGGTGCAGGGCTATCCCCACCACCAGAGGGAGTGGGAGTGGTTTACACTCCCTCCCTAAGTGCGCATGACAACTTGGCCGGCCCCAGACCGTCATGTGCCCTTTACATGTTCTCCACTGCACTCTGTTGCACAGCCCAGTGGAGAACATGCCCAATCACGAAGTTCCTCTGGCAGCCTTGTGATTGGCTGGGAGAATCCGGGAGCCCTGGTGCTTCCAGTGCAGCAGAAAAGAAGACAGAGGAGAGACGTGCGGCGGCAAAGAAGAAGGTAAGTATATTTTCTATTTTTTTCATCCCTTCCCAGCCCCCAACACCTTCCTGTACAAAAACAATCCTAAAGGCATTTTCCTCTCTTCTGTGTGCTGCAGAATGCTGCTAATATAGAAAGAGGAAATAACGAGGAGAAAGAACGATATTTCTCCTCATTATGACTCTGTTGGGGAAAAATACCATTTTGATGCAATCCTAGGTTTACCACCCTTAGTAAATCTGGGATTGCATCACAGTCCATGGGTGGTTGCATGGGAACACCTATGCTCCACCCATGGAACGCCTTCCTGACGCAGAGTGGTGCAAGGCAGCAATTTGAGCTATGTTCCGTTACCCTGGATTTATTAAGCCAGGCAGCACCATGAAAGGTGAGTTTGCACGGCTAAGTAAATCTCACTTAATCCCGTGCATTGCCTAGCATTGTTTTGTGTGGCACAAGGTCAATGCAATGCAAGGGTAATGCAAGGGGTTAGTAAATCTGGCTACAAGTGCGTAGAATGGATTTGGTCGATTAAAATCAGAAGTCCAAGGAGGGGGATCGATGGAGCATAAAAGCACACACAAAGGAACATTGTTCTCAAGCGTCAAAGGCATTCCAGTGCAGTAGTGGGAGGAACGAGAGCCATGGGCTTTTCGATTTCATTATTATGGCTCCCGGTTTTATGGTATTTATTTTTTAACCATTTCCGTCTGTATATATCCATATTTGTTTCTTCCCATCTTTTTTATATTTATCCATATTTATGTTGTGTTTTGAGAATATATGGAGTCACAAAATAGTATATTCCTGCATTTATTTAGCTGATAAACATGCACTCATGCTTTGCTGCCAAATATAGCAAAACACTACACCTACAGGTAAATATGAGCATTACACTACAAATATATGTTACCATACACCTGCATTTAGGGAATCTCAACCTATTTTTAACTCCCCATGCTGACTATCTGCTCAGTTGTTGTCCTAGAATTCATGAAAAACAGCATGGAGAGTCACCCACAAGAAGCACAATTTTCTGTATTTTTCCGCTTTTAAAAATAAATACAGACAGCAAAAACTTCATTTTTTGTGTGCAATTATCTGTAAAAATCAGTAAAAACAGCAAACTGGGAGCCTTAATTATTGTGAATTATGGTGGCCTCTGCCACGAACCCTTAAAAAGAGGTCTAGTTCTGATAAGGAGTGAACAGTTAGCCACAGAGCAACCCACTGAAGCTACACCACCATATACTACAGCTCAAATTCTGGGAGTACCAGCACTCTCACCTCGACTGGGAATTTCAACATGGAGATTACCACTCATCTGCAGCCCTTGTTCCAAATTAATTCTCCCAATTGTTTGTGTTTAATAAAATGAACGGGCTAGAATTATAGGATGGTTAACATGGGAGGGCAATCATCTTAGTCAATGCCATACTGCCAATGATCGAAAAAGGTAATGTTGATCAAAAGGTAAACTGAGCTCTAAGTGCCTGGAGTTCTCTAATTACATTACCATCCTGGAGTTGTGCAGTTTAGTAATAAACATTGATCCCTAAATATTTGAACGACTGCAGCTCCCGCTGTAATCTGAGATCCAACTGCACCTGCTTAGGTGTAGTACTTCATGACTTACCCTTCGAGAGGGAAAATACAGAATTTCGAGAAATTAACACATAACCATGAGATGCCTGCAAAAACATTGAGAAGGCACACTATATTTCTAAGATCAAACTGAGCATCCCTGATGTACAAGAGAATGTCATCGGCATATAAGGACGAAGCATGTTATGTGTCCCCGATCTTGATACCCCACTGTGTTGCAATAGAATCGCCAGGTGCTACATCACGATCACAAACCATAATGGTGAAAGAGGGCAACCTTTACAGATTCCCCTCCCCACAACAAACGTGTCCGCGATAGATTGACCTGTTCTGACCCTAGCTTTTGGTTTTGCATATAATAAGTGAATACATTCTTGCCAGATGGGGCCCGCCCCAATTTCCTGAAGCAGCATATGCGTGTATTCCCATAGGATGGAATCAAAAGCTTTCTTCAGATTAAGGGCAAAGCATGCCCCATTCGAAAAAATCTCAGATGGCCTCGCCATCACATCCCAAAGTTGTGACAGTTATTGCATCCAGGGACGAAACCTGATTGATCCGTGAATGCACAGCAGGGCACACAACCTTTGATCCCAGCAGAGCCCCGCTGAGGCACAGGAGCTCCTCTAACATCCGCTCCAGTGCCGGCCGGGATTTGCCTTTCTTCCCCCTGACCGGGACTACACGGACCAGCAACCCCGCAGCAACGCCCCCGCCAGCGAGATCGCAGCGCGCCAGGAGGCGCTATAAAGCGTCGACTGGATCCTCCTCCCGCGAGGACGCGCGCGGGACGCGCCGGGACCGTCTGAGGCCGTCGTGGGCTGGCAGAGGCTGGACTGGGCCACCTCCCTGTCATTTGCATTTGTTTCTTGTACTCTCCCGTGGTGTTTCCTGACCGTAGTCATTCTATGCACTGTTCAGTCGGACCATATAGGCAACAAGTTCGTGATACTTATTGACCTTTGTTCTGACTGTAGTAGTGGGTTTTGCCATCTCGTAACGCTCTGTCACCGAACTATAACTTGTGTCCAAACTATGGAGACGCGCACTTGCTCCGCGGGGACTTTGGATGCCTACCTGTTGCGGGCCGACTCAATCATAAGCAATGAGATCCACCTCATAGAACGTAGACTCTCCATTGATCCTTCCCACCAGCTCCCGCCCAGCCATCCGCCTCACAGTACAGTTCTTTCTCCATCAGAAACACCTAATTTTAGCTCCCCACTCGTACACTCTCTTCCCACTACCCAACCCGTTAATAGTGATACTCACCTTCACCCTGTTATCCCCTCTTTGAAGGGCCCACAAACTCGAGGGAAACTGAAACATTCTCAAGACACGATTTCAGGAAATACCCAGAAAAAGTGCAGGGCAATCAAACAGCGTAGCACCTCTACCAAACCTAAAATGTTAACTCAGGGCACTCAAACAGATCAAGGAGAACTTTCTCCCGCCGCCCAGTCCTTACGTAAAGTAACTTTACCCGATTCTAATCCACAACCTACAGTCAATAATTTAACAGAAGAATTAACAAATATCCTCGATCATAAATTTGATGCTTTGGCCTCTAGTTTCCTTGCTAAATTAAATGACACACTCAGGTCCTTTGAGATCAAGCTGAACCAACTCTTAGAGACTAAAGCGACCCCCAGCTCACAACCTACAACTTTTGACGATCTTTCTACTCCTCTTACTGATACTACTCGTTCAAACGTTCCATCTTGTCAACCAGGAAAAAATATATCGCATAATGGCATCCCGCATCAACTCAATAGTTTAACAGCAAGTAGGAGTATGGTAGATAAGAACCCACCAACGACCCTCTTTCAACAAAAGAAACCCTCTCCTCCCTGTTACCCTAATAATTTTACCACAAGGCCACACTCACATCTAGACCGTCCAAACCTGCCGCCCGCCACCTGTCCATATATCGTAGTTCTAACTGGCGTTCCTTCCCTAGACCAAGCAGTGACCGAATCCTGGCCCTCCTTGCGAAACAAAGTAGTGGACTGGCTAGTTAAACATAGACACTTCAACGTGCATAATACAAATCAAATAATCATGGCACGCAGAGCAGACTGGATTGGCCCCTCACAAAAAACTATTCAGGGCGACTGTATCATCGTCAACTTTAGATCTCCTAGACTTGCCCGTTCCATCTTGGCACAAAAGGAGGATCTTTCGCCTATCTTAACCGAAATTTCCTCCGTTCCACTTGGTTTTTTCTATCGTCCTTCCACCCACCCACTAAAAACCATGAATGGCTCAATTTTAACGCAAAACAGATTTAACTCTCTGTCACAAATTGAGGAAGTCGATTGACTACTTATAACCACCAGGTCTCTTCACATCCCAAAATTTGCACAAGTAACCAGCAAAAAATTGTCTCAACCAAATCCCTATCCAGAAGTAGCGCTCTCCTCACTGAGTAACCCACCACCCCCTTTCCCTTCCCAACCCTTAATACCTTCCATTCACTCCCAACCAATTCCATCACCCCCCCCCAATTGCTACAGACTCTCAAGCTAATCTACAAACTACATTTCATACAGACTTCAACTCAACCCCATCCCCCGAGGCTCCCTTTGCTGTCCAAAAAACTTTTCAACCTACCTTATCAAAAACTTCAGTTAAACTTCCTTCTCGTTATTTATTTAGATCTACTTTTTGGAATATCGCAGGGCTTCATTCTAAAATTCATGATGAGGGTTGGCTAGCTTTTGCAAAGCGGTATGACATTCTCTGCATGCAGGAAACTTGGGCCCTTTCTCCCACTCATTAAAATGGTTACACAACTTTCTTTTCTTCTGCGCTTCCCTCATCCTCAGGCCGGGCCAAGGGAGGCCTAGTGATTTATATTTCCAATCTCATCTCAGGTCAACTTATCAACGTTTTAAAATCTGAACCAAACTATCAGATTATATCCATGATATTAAATAAACTCACTCACGTTTTGATCGTTAATTTTTATAATAACCTCCAAGACTCACAATTGATTGGTCTGCTGAAAGAAATTCGATCTTTTCTCATGGAGTATTCCAACCAACCCCAAGTTAATAATCCCATCCTAATCTGGGGAGGAGATTTCAACCTACCACTGTGCGATAAAAACAACATCAACTGTGGTTTTACGGACCTCAACGAATCCCCTTCTACTCATTTCTCCCATTCCATCAAAGGTTCATTGCTGAATGAAACAATGTCCCTTTTACAAATTACTTTTTCTAACGAATTATTAACACCAACCGTTAAGCTAAGCCCCACTTATCATGGCAGAGGTGCTTTGACTTGTATAGACTTTATATTTCTGTCCCTTAGTGCAGTCAATCTGATTACCAACTTCACCACTCATGACTGCACTTATAGTGACCATTTCCCCATCTCCATTACATTAGATTTACTCGGCTCCTCCATTCATGCAATTTATTCACTCCACCAAGATAACCTCTCAATGAACCGACCAAATGGCTACGCCCTAAAATGGTCTTGCATCAATCCCGAAAAAATTCTAAAAGAGCTTATAATGGGGAACAGGGCAGCCTTCACTACCTGCTTGGCGGAGTCCTCTTCTCCTCTCGAGATCCTAGTAAACTTTAAAATCATCACAACAGAGATCAATAAGGCCCTAACCATCTCCCTTAAACCCAAAAAGCATTCTGTAGTAAGTTGGTTTAACTCCACCTGCTCTAAGGCATCTAAAGCACTTAAACTGGCACTAAAGAAAGTACCGAGAGTTCAAATTGAGGTTTCCCAATGCAGAAAATTCTACCACGAGTGTTTAAAAAATCGTAAAAAAGAATTAAAAGAAGAACTTTGGTCCGCCCTACAAAACAGCTCTAAACTGAAGGATTCCTCAGCATTCTGGGAGGTAATTAATTCATCTTTCCTCTCAGGCCCAAAAGATCGCGGCACCCTAGAGGTTGCCATAACTGAGCAAGAATGGATTAACCATTTTTCTCATATTTTTAGCCCAACACACTCCCTCCTTTCATCTTCATATCCTCCCGATCAGAACATCCCACCCTTCACTCAGGCACCCAACTCCCCTCCTCTGGAAATCACCCTGGCTGATATTACCTTAGCTCTTAAAGCCGGCAGGGGAGGGAAGGCCCCAGGACCGGACGGGGTTCCCATAGACTTATATAAGTCCAACATTGACCTATGGGCCCCCCCTCTTATCCAGAGTGCTGAATGCCACTAGCGAGATTGGACCAATGGACTCATGGTCTGAGTCCATTTTGGTTCCTATTTTTTAAAAAGGGGACCGTAACAGCCCGCTCTGCTACCGACCCATCTCGTTGCTTGACTCCCTGGGTAAAGTGATGGGTCGCGTTCTACTCGACCGGCTACAATGTTGGACGGAACATAACAGCATCATCTCTGACCTCCAATACGGCTTCAGGGAGGGTTTGGGCACCACTGACCAGGTCTTGAATTTAGTTTTGCTAAGAGGAAAATATGTGAACGCAAAGGGAGGTAGTTTCTATATGGCCTATGTCGACCTCTCTGCAGCGTTCGACTGCGTCTCACACGCAAAATTATGGACCATCATGTTGGACATAGGGGTGGATAAGTCCCTAGTAAATTACATCCGAGAACTTTACTCTGGCGCTACAGCTAGAGTGAGGTTCGGCACAGGGGGCCAACTCTCTTCACCTTTTAAGGTAGAGCGGGGAGTAAGACAGGGCTGTGTCCTGGCTCCCTTCCTTTTTACCATCTATACTAATGGCCTGGAGGCAGCCATGCTGGAAGGGAGCCAGGACCTACCTCTGATCAATAACCATCCAATACCAGCGTTATTATATGCCGACGACGCGGTAATCCTCGCTCGTACCCCACTAGAACTCCAACGCTCCCTGACTCGATATTACAACTTCATGTCCAACATAATCAAAATCAATCCACATAAAACATTCATTATGTCGTCTGGCAAAACATCACCAAAGGGATTAGGTATCTTTATTACCACCACCAAGATTGAACATACAACAACCTATCCCTACTTAGGAGTGGTGATAGATGATAGGGAGACCTGGAAAAGGGCAATAGAGTCTAGAAACCATCGGTTTTTAAAGGCCACAATGGCTCTAGTGTCCTTTACCAAGAGACTCGGAAAGTGATCCCCAAAGGAAATCTTGGAAATCTACCGCCCAAAATGTATCACCACCGCCACATACGGCGCGGGCATATGGGGACATGCCCGAGTAGATTCCATCCAAAAAGTAGAAAATACCTTTTTGAGATACTTACTATCGGTCCCCCAATCCTCACCCACCTACTCCTGCCACCAAAAACTCGGTTTGCCATTTATTACCGATCTTATACGACTGCAACCGATCCTGTTGTGGCACCGCATCAGGACTTCAGAAAAGACGTCTCTAACCAAAGAAATTATCACCGACTGTCAAAAACTGGACTATTCCCAAAAAATTCCATGGTTACACTATGTCCACAAATTTCTTAACGACCTGGGTTACCCCAACTTCTATTCTGCTCCACATGATATGCTAAGGATTTCTCGTAAATCACTCAAGGCGGAATGTCTAAAACACCTTGACGATCTCCGGTTAGCAACTGAAGTCAATAAACCTTCTGTTCAGCATTCTCTACTAATCCAAACTTCTTTTAAAATTGAGCCCTACCTGTCCTCAAACTTTCCAATTCACGATGTTTTTTTACTCACCCGATTCAGATTTAACAACTTCCATCGATTAATCACCTTTCCCAAAATAAATGACTGGTCAAGGGATCTTTCCACCTGTCCCTGTGACGATATTTCTTTACAGTCCCTTCTACATGTCACTTTCTTTTGTAAATACTTTTCTGAACCTAGAAAGCGGTGGCTGAAACCTGTTCTGCAACAAATGTCAATACGTGAATGTCGTCCAGCTTTGCTGGCACTACAAATGCTGGATTCTCCGGCAACATGTTTTAATATTGCTATGTTCTTAAAATTTTGTATAAGGCACAGAACAAATCTTGAAATTTTAAAAATTAGACGTCTTGATTGTTAGCTGCATTTCAAATAATTCCAACAAAATTGTGTCCTATAAACCATATTTGTAAACGACTCTGTACATAAACTTTGTGCATAGTCAAGATTTTTCTATATCTGACATGCTCTGTTATATTCGTTGCTTTTGTTGCATTTGTATTTTGCTTTTATGGATGTGCCATGCTTCCGAATAAAGCTTTTATTGATTATTGATTGATTCGTATGAATTAATCTGGGAGTAGGCAGTTAGCCAATCATTAAGACAGGAACTTGAAGTATGTATTTAGGATCGATAAAGATCTATAGGATATTTTCATGGAGGTCTATATATGGCTTTAACTTCATGGAAATTGTGGCCTAATTCAGCGACTGTGGGAGATAGCCTAGAATGAAAGGCGCAGTGGGGAAAGGTGACAGAGACCTGGTCGGGCCTGACACCGGCTCGCACACCTCAACGCTTGAGCAGTCCTGCTTTTTCTTTCACCTCGTGCCTGGGAGGGCTGGAGTGGTGGCCTGTGGTGGAGGCCAAAGAGGGGCAAACGACCTTGCAGAACCCCCAGTGGATTGCTGATGGTTGAGTGACCCGTGACCTCATCAGGCAGATTGGTGGGCCTGCAGGCCCCTTATGATTTCTTCTGACTTTTGCTCAAGGGCAGTTCAATTGCCCTGGTTGCTCTCCCCCTATTTTGTGAGATCTTGGCTACCTCAATAGGGTTAGGCAGGCCTGTGAGGGACTGGGTTGATACCTCTCCAGAACAGGAACTCTAAATATGGGAGTGAGACCCCTGAACATTTTCCTTTACCCTGGTGGGTGGGTTGTGTGTGCCACATGGGCAAATACAGGACATCCGCAGCTGTGCTCCACTGGCGTATCAACAGTCTCCCGTTCCACCTCAACCCAGCAACATGGCCTCTTAAGGGACTCGTCCTTTGGTTACACTAAGCACACAGACACCATTTTGGCAACTATTTAGACAGGTGTGCGGCCCTGAGACCACAGCTAATGCTTTAACCACAGATTTTGCCCAGTTGCAGGAAAATCAACAGAGGCTATTGGAAAAAGTTGCTTCTAACACTTTGGCCACTGATGAGCTGAGCCCCTGCATCAAGGATTTATTTCAACACACACAGCACATTGTCAACCGTCTGCATGTTCTGGAGGGCAGGTTGAAGGACGCAGAAGGCAGCTCCAGACAAAATAACACCCAACTCATTGGGCCTCCTGAGGGAACAAATCTGGAAGACATGTCAGGTATTCAGCAGACTGAATGGATCTATCAGGCCATGGAAGATCTTTTGACAATTGTCTTTCCAGGTTAATATTCTAGAATGCTCCCTAGAAGTCAGGTAACCCCTATCTCTGGCTTTTTTGGGATAGGAAAGTATCTGTTCACACTTCTTGGAAATTAAATTCAATGCGTAGGATTCTGCAATCCCTGTATAAAACCATATCTCTAATTTCTTTATAATAGGGGACTTGTGACCCACCCAGTCGCCTATTATAAAGAAATGACATAGGGACTCAACTGTAATAGCTTATTAGTTGAGCTATGACAGACATCACAATGCCCGCCCGCTGCCAGAGACAGCAGGCAAGGTGAAAGGCAGGGTACAGAGCATAATTAAAGCTGCCCTTTAAAAAACAAAATGTGGCATTTTTTTCCTCTGCTTTGTTTTTCAAGATGAAAACTGAATAGCAGAAAGGAGATATTTATGGCAACATGTTTATTTTTTGCACTCCTTATGTAATTATAAAAAAGCTAGAAGGTTTCTGCGCGTTTCTATACATTCTGAGCTAATGCATTTTTTAACTGACTTGTATTAAACTGATATTAATATCTTTTTGCAACACATACCTAACAGCTTTTTTGATGTGTTTAATTACGCACTGGAGAATCTATTCGTATTCTTCATGTTTAACTAACAAACTAGATCAGAGCTGCACCACTATGAAATGAACAAGTCCATATAGAAATTCATTACTCAGTGAAGTGCGGAATGAGGTATTTTCCTAACATAGGACTTCTTCAGGGCTGTAAGTTAAAAAAAATATAAAAAAGACATTTACAATATATACACTGTACATAACGCACAACATTCATATGTATACAAATATATGGTGCTTGAGAAACATCAAATGAACCACATACACGAGACGATTTACATCAAAATATTGCATATAAAAAAACTAGTACAAGACCATACCCAGGTTTCCACACATGAAAAACGGTTGCATAAGCGGTTCTAAATCAATAGAAAGTGACGTGCATAATAATAGCATCTATGTGTTTAAGAAAGAAAAAGAAAAAAGAAAAAAGTGTACAGAAGAAGGGGGAGTAAGGCTAAGCAAAACATGGTAAAATATGAATCCAAGTAGAAGAACCAATACGGGCTAGTGTTTCCACATCCGTAAACAGCCATGCATAAACAGAATCTCCACAGAGCTGATAGACATTGCAGACCATGCATAGACAGTATACACAAAACATGAATCTCCACAGAGCTGATACACATTGCAGAGGGGACTTAGTGGAGTCCAAAACCCCCAAATATGTGAAGTGAGCAATGTCTTGGAGCCGACAATAAATAAAAAGCCAGGTGCACCCCAATAAAAGAACCAGAGATGTGCCTAGATGCCCTCATCAGAGGCGACGCACACATGTGTCAAAAAACACACCGGCGAAAAAAGCCTACCATTATCAGTCTGAGGCGACAACCAGACGATGGGGTTGTGACCTTGTAGGTGAATTATTCTGAGCAGGAGTAGATATCTGACATCTGTGTAAAGCAAGTCAGAGAAACCCATTCATGAAGTAGTCAATCACAACTTAGATAATAGGACACAATGTATAAAATGTGAATACAAGTTTATTCTATATTGAGACTGTGCCTACCTGTTCTGTGTGTAGAATAAGTGATCCAAAATAAGATCTAACGCGTTATTTTGACATAGTCCAATATCCAATAGTCGAAGGTTAATCAATAAATGACATGATATGATAGCCTCTGTTAGATAGAGACTGTGCTGGTAGTATTAAAGCTTGTAGTATTAAGGGAGACTCGTTGCACCAGCTGCCGTACCTATGGAGAATAAAGAAGATAAATGTAACAGTAACCCGCACATATTTAACATGTGCTAGCGTTAAATACAAAAAGGTGGATGAAGAGATATGTCTGGGGGCAGAGGTGTACTTGAAACATCATCGCCCGCATTGCGCATAACACTACGATCAAACTATAATGTACCGTGGACAAAGTGCGTTGCATGTGCGCGGATAGTTTAAAATTCCTCCTCCCCAGTGCTCGTATTCCATGACATCAGTTTGAAGCGTGAACCTATGTATATCGGACCCCCAGCCCTGGGTGAAAGCAAGGCGCCATACATGTACAACCCAAGGGTCGGAAAATTGGTCAAGGGAAACCCACGTTCTACCCAGTCTCCCAATCCTGGAGCCAGTAGCCTATGTAATGTGAAAGCCAATTATCTACACATGGGACAATAAGCATGGCCCTTCAACCCTCCAAATCGGGCAGTCCACGCGAAGGTACTTACTTCGTAATAGAAGTGTGAACCGGCATAGTTTCTGTTGTCCCTCTACCGCCCGTAATTCAAACCGTGATAGTGGTGCGTCTTTTTAATGACGAACGATGTGGCATCATCGCAAGGCGGGAGTCCCCATGTGAGACAAGCCGACCAGAATAACAGAAATTTAAAGCCCCCATCTTTGAACGGAGTTTATATTGAACCCGATTCATTCTAAAAATGATATACGGCATATTTATATGTAGGAAAACATGGGATAGTCACAGTTTAAAAAGAAAAAAAAACACAAGGAACACCGAGCCTGAGTGCTGTATTTGCCATATTAGAGACAAGGCGTAACAGATATGCTGTAAGTTCTATTTAGAGTCTAAAAATAAACTATAATTATTTTCCTAATGGAAAACGAGAGTGTCTGATACCAATTATTACAACTAAGAAAAGTATATATATGTCCATATAGACACGGTTATAAAAAAGTTACATAAATATGGGTTAGTAAGCTTCCATAGGGTAGAATTAAAGATATTTAGAGCCACTCAGTATTATCCAAGGGCCAGTGAAAGAGACCCTGTCTGGTGCCGACATAATTATGGAGTCATTCCCCTAAAAATCGTCCTCACACATGATACTGCCAAAGTGTAACCGTTAAACCAAAATTCAACAAATTGGAATTGAAAGTAAATAAGTAAGGCATATCCCAATTTTAAGCAAACATTATCGAAAAGGACCGATGAGTCCACCATCAAAATCCTGTTTCATAAAATCAAAATCTAGAGAATGTTTACAAAAGAGATGAAGACATCACTAGACTGATGCAAAAGTTAATCCAATAATTACTTCATAGAAAATCCTTATGTTCAAACATATGCGTGGGGCAATGAAAGTTGAAAAATATATGTAGACAGAAATCAGAAAAGGGAGATTTGAGATGAATCTTTGAGGAGAGAATTCATGTGTTCACAAGTTAACAATCCATTTTTGGTATACATACAGGGCAATTTGGTTACCACAGTATTTGGATGAAGATCATCTATTTACACAGTATACTAGAGGTCACAGATGTTCACTTGGCACAGCTATTAGAGAGATGGATTAAATCAAGAAGCAGGAATAAGACTATGGTAAGGTCCAACCATTTATAGATGATTATGCATCTCATCATCCGTATTAGGGCCCATTTGAATGCATCTTAGATGGCATATCCATACAGCCTCTCTGCGGCGCAGAGCTAATTCCCGATTCCGACCACAAGGGTGTATTGGAATATGGTCAATTCCATGAAACCAAACTTCACAGTTACCACCATGTTGTTCCCCCATATGATAAATCATGGGATATTTTAAGTCGTTATTCTTAATTGCTCATATATGCTCCTGTATACGTTGCTTAAGTGGTCTAACAGTGCTACCCACATATATCTTCTCACATTCACAACCCAATATGTAAACCAAATATTTAGTTTTACAGTTTATGAAATGTCTGATCTCATACTCCTTTGTTGAATTATATCGGAATTCTTTGATCTTGTTTCTCCAAAAGGAACACACATTGCAGTTCAGAAATGTGAAAAAACCATTTGGAGCAGGGGGAAGCCAAGTTCTTTTGGTGGCACTTTTAGTATAGCTTGGACAAAGTAAATTTCGGAGTGTTTTGCCCCTACGAAAGGTGACCTTAGGTGTAGGTGTAATATGTTCTCTCAAGCTGGGGGTATCATATAACAGGCCACAATTATTCTCTAAATATTAAACAATCCAGCACTGTTGATGGTGTACTGAGTGACAAAAGCCAAATGGGAACTCAAGACTTGTTGCGGCCCCTATCTGTCTTTTTTACTAGTGTACTCGCTCTAGTTACTTTATGAATCCTTTGATCAGTTTTTCTCAAAATCTCCTCTTTATACCCCCGCTGTCTGAATCTATTTTTGACAACCTGAACATTTTCTCTGAATGTCACATCGGAGCTACAGTTCTGACGAACTCGTATCATTTCCCCGAATGGAATGTTCCAGATCACAGACTTGGGGTGGGCACTGGTGGCGTGCAAGGTACTATTGTACGAAGTAGACTTGCGAAAGATGGTACTTTGTATGGTGTTGTTATCAATATAGAATAAAAGATCCAGAAATTCCATACTAGTCTGACTGTACTTGATTGTTAGATGCACATTATAAGCGTTGCTGTTTAAAAAGGAGTGGTACTCAGCTAATCGACTAGATGTACCCTTCCACAACAGGATGATATTGTCAATATACCTTCCCCAAAACACAATCATGTCCATCCAGGAGGAGGCATATTTGAAAGTTAAAGCACAGGAGAATAGTGGTATAGGGCATAGGGCAGGCGCTACTGGAAAAGTTCACTGACTTATACTGATATGACAAAAAGTATTGTACGGTCAGGAGGAGCCTAGCGCGCAACCAAGATGGCCGCGTAGGTGCGAGGCTCCCGAGGACCACCACGACCTCCTGAATTAATCCTGGCTATATCCTGTCCTTGTTGCGGGGACTGCATCGGTGAACCCGAGCTGAGGCGCCATCCGTTTTTCCTTTTCGAATCGGACCCCGGACACCGGTGGGAGCACCGATTGAAGGTTGCGGCCTTCTCCGCGCTGGCCCCCCGGATTGGAGTAGTGGGGCGATCCGGGGACAAAGCGAACAACAGCGGCGGGCAGGGCTGGGCGACTCGCGTACCCCGTGCTTTCACTTTCGCTTTTGTGCTCTCCTTGCCCTCAAGCGAGGTAGGGTTGCGGAGCGGGGTGCGGTGGTGTGGCCTTGTCCAGGTGCCCGGCTGACCCGCCGGCCGCGAGTCGTCCCGCGGCCCAGTGGTCGCCCTCCCCCCCCCCGGAACCCGTGAACTGGTTTATCGGCCCTTTCGAGGAGATTGGCACGAC
This sequence comes from Triturus cristatus, assembly GCF_964204655.1. Lineage (NCBI taxonomy): Eukaryota > Metazoa > Chordata > Amphibia > Caudata > Salamandridae > Triturus > Triturus cristatus. The sequence goes on along the minus strand of NC_140587.1, from coordinate 1,011,272,339 downwards.
GGTGGGAGAGCAGGCATGTCCACCAAACAAGATGGCGACCAGGCGAAGGTGAAGACGACCCGCCGCGGCCCGGCGCCTCAATCCAACAGTATGGACCGCTACACCCTCCAGAAGGGATCTCCGGAGACATCGCGCACATCCCCGGCGGGCCCGACGGAGGCATCTGCTCAACCGGTGGATCTGACCCTCCGGGACGTCATGGGCGCCATCGCAGAGATGAAGGCCTCGGTGGACCAGCGCTTCGACACCCTAGCGCAAAAGATAGACTCGGTCCTGGTGGATGTTAGCCTCGTGAGGGCTGACCTGTCCAAAACCAACGACCGGGTCGATTCCCTGGCCCACACCACAACGAGCCTCATGACGGACGTGGTGGCCCTCCAAAAGGAGGTGCGCCGGCTTGGCCAGGCGAGCGCCCTGATGGACCGGCGACTGGAGGATTCCGAGGGTCGGGCCCGGAGGAATAACGTTCGTATTGTGGGAGTGCCGGAGGGACGAGAGGCGGAGGCGGCAGATCTTTTTGTGGAAGAATTGATCCTTACCCATCTCCAGCCCCGGGGGCTGAGTAAGCTTTTTGCGGTGGAACGTGCTCACCGGGTCCCTGGGGGCAGACCTAAGGCCGGTGCCCCGCCGCGGCCTCTCATTGCCCGGATTTTTAATTTTCGGGACAGAGACGCTATCCTGCAGACCTCCAGGCAACAGGGTCCGGTCAAGCTTGATAACATGGATGTGCATTTCTACCCAGACTTTACTCCGGCGGTCCAAAAACTGAGATTGAGTTTTCTCGGAGTTAAACGTCGCCTACGGGACCTGAACCTTAAGTATTCAATGCTTTTTCCAGCTAAGCTAAGGGTGGAGGTGGATGGACGCACGCACTTTTTTGACCAACCCGAGGCGGCTGGGGACTGGTTGGACACTCTACCTGGAGATCGGGGCCGAGGGGGTGGGGGGGGGTGCGGTTGGCGGGGAGGGCCCGCCGGATCAGAACTGAGGGGTGAAGAATAGGCCTTGCTCTGGACAACATTCCTTTACCATTTACTGATCGTTTAGGTTCCCCTCCGATGGAGGTCGTGTGGGGTCTGTTGGGGGCTTCCCTCCTCCTCTGGGGGACTAGTTAGTTTTCATCTATGGGGCGACAGGCACACTGCACTTTGGGGGGGCTGTCTGGGCTCATGCAGGGGTGCAGGGAGGGGGGAGTTCTGTTGGGATGGGGGGGTGGGGGGGGGGTGTTGTTTGTTTGTACCGCAAGGCAAGCCCTTTACTGTATTGTTGCTCTCGAGAGGCTCTGTGGGGGACGACTGATTGCTTCTACGTATGATGGGGGGTAGGGATTTGACTGTGTTGTCATGGAATGTTAACGGCCTGGGGGACAGGATTAAGCGTGGTGTGGTCCTGCAGTACCTGAAACGTATCTCACCAGATGTTATCTTCCTGCAGGAGACACACCTTATAGGTAACTCCTTCCATGCCATGAATCGGCGAGGCTATCGTTTGGTGGCCCACTCGGGCTTCACCTCGGGCTCGCGGGGGGTGGGTATCATGATTAAGAACTCGCTCCCGTTGGAGATTGATGAGGTGCGCCATGATGAGAGGGGACGCTACACTGTTCTGGTGGGTAGAATGGAGGGTAGAGTGTTTGTTTTTATATCAGTGTACGTCCCGCCTGGGTTACAATCTACTACATTTGCGGATTTGGGGTGCCTCCTCCTGGACCTCCCGGGTGGCCTGCTGGTGGTGGGGGGGGACTTTAATGCGGTAGTTTCTGGGTCCATGGATCGCCATCCCCCTAGGGACCTCCCCCGGGCACAGGCCTGGCTGTCCGGCCTTTTAGATACTTTGGGCCTGGTGGATTGCTGGCGACTAAAGCATCCCGCACAGCGGCAATACACCTTCCACTCGGGTGCCCATGGTAGCCTCTCGCGGCTTGATTATATCCTTGTCCCGGCGGCCTATGCTGGGAGGGTGGGAGAGGTGTGCCATCTGGCGCGGGGCATTTCAGATCACTCCCCAGTACTGTTACACTTCGATGTCTTCCCTAGGGGGGAGGGCAGGGTGGCTCCAATCAATGCTTGGTACTTGCGTGACCCCACTATTCGTGCCGACTTGATCAAATCCTTACAGCGATATTTTGATGAGAATGTGGGGTCTGTCCCTTCGGCCATCTCCCTGTGGGAGGCTTTTAAGGTAGTTCTCAGAGGGGAGGCCCTCTCCTCTATCTCCCACGCCCGGAGGCGCGAGCGGGAGGAGGTAACCCGGGTGGAGGCCGAGATTGCGGAGCTGGAGGGTGACCTGGGGAGCGGGGTAACAGACGCCAAGTTGCATGTTCTGCACCTCAAGCAGGCGGCCTATAGGGCCTCGTCACGGAGGCGGCCAGGGGCCTCAGTAGAGAGCAACAGGGGCGACTGTATGATGTGGGTGATAAGGCTGGTAAATTGATTGCGTGGTTGGACAAGAGAGAGAGAGCGAGTCGTGTGGTTCCTTTGATTGAGGGGATGGATGGTGTGCCTGTCACCGAGCCGGAAGCCATTGTCTCCTGCTTCGCGGATTACTTCCGCGAAGTGTACTCCCCGGTTTCTCCCTGCTCGGAGGAAGATTCCCATGCCCTGCTTCGGGACATCGCGCTGCCCTCCCTTACGGTGGAGGACAGGGATTTGTTGGACGCTCCTCCCACCTCGGACGAAATTGCCCTGGCTATTCGCTCGGTCGCATCCGGCAAGGCCATGGGCCCCAATGGTATCCCCATCGAGCTTTACAAGCTGCGACCGGATGTACTGGCACCCCACCTGCGCGCCATGTTCCTGGCGGCCCACTCGCAGGGTTCCCTCCCGCCGGACCAGCGTCTGGCTACCATCGTGGTGATCCACAAGGAGGGGAGACCCCGTGAGCGGGTTACATCCTATAGGCCTATCTCGCTCTTGAACGCGGAACCCAAAATCCTCGCCAAGGTACTGGCCAACCGGCTGGTTGGCGTGGTGGGGGATTTGGTCCACCAAGACCAATCTGGCTTTATACCCCATCGCAACACGGCTCTTAATTTGCGACGCTTGCATGGGGTGCTCGCGCGTGTCCCGTTTGTGCGGGAGCCGGCCATCTTGGCGTCCTTGGACGCCACTATGGCGTTTGACACGCTTGAATGGCCATACATCTGGGCGATGCTGGCGAAATTTGGATTTGGACCGGGATTCATTAGCTGGGTCAAATTGTTGTATTCGGGCCCATTGGCGCAGGTGGTGGTGAATGGGCGAGTCTCGGCCCCCTTTGCGCTGGGGCGGGGCACGCGTCAGGGTTGCCCCTTGTCACCGCTCCTGTTTGCATTGGCCTTGGAGCCCTTGGCGGAGTGGCTGCGGTGGCACCCCTCCATCCGTGGTCTCCGCTGGACCCCCGAGCATGAGGACCGCGTGTCCCTCTACGCCGATGATATCCTTTTGTATCTCGCCTCCCCGCGTAACTCGCTGATTGTCCTGGTTGATGTTTTGCGCTCCTTCGGTCGTAACTCGGGCCTTGTCATCAACTGGGCGAAATCCTGCGTGTATGTGCTCTCCGGGGAGGCTCCGGCCCTACCGCGTGACTGCCCGATCCAGATTGCCTCCCAGGGGTTCCGGTACCTGGGTATATATATTACTCTAGATCCGGAGGCCCGCTACGAGCGGAACTTGCTGCCCCCCCTCCAGCGCTTGCGGGAGGACGTTGCGCGCTGGCGGCGTCTTCCGCTTTCGCCGCTTGGCCGAGCGGCCTTGTTTAAGATGATGTCCTTGCCGCGCTTCCTGTATGCGCTTCAGAACACTATGGACTTGGTTCCGGCGCGCTACTTCCGTGAGGTGGAGGGCCTGCAGCGGCGCCTGTTCTGGGACGGGAGGCCGCGTATTGCTCTGGCTAAATTGACGCTTCCGTGGTACGATGGGGGGGTTGCCCTCCCGGACATTAAACGGTATTACTGGGCCTCCCAGCTAGCTGCGATTAATCATGGCCTTTACGGGCCCGCCCTGAACCCGGCATTTGAAATGGACAAGATGCTCCTGCCCGGTGGCGACTACAATCGAGCGCTCTACTCTGGCGCGCCCGACTCCCGGCTGACGGGACCGACGCGTGTCATGGTGCGTGTCTGGCACGCGGCTAATGCAGCGATGGGGTGGAAGGACCGTTTGACCCGGGCGACACCGCTATATGCGTCTGAGAGGTTGGGCTCCCTGTGGACATCGAAGGGCTTCGAGAAGTGGGACACGATCGGAATCAGCACAGTGGGAGACCTCTGGACAAGGGGTGGATTTAAAACTTTTGAGACGCTGCGGACGGAATTTCAGCTGCAAGGCAGTGAGTACTTTCGGTACTTACAAGTCCGCCACGCGCTGGGCTCCGTCTTCCCTGATGTCGCGTCCATTCCGGAGTCTTCCCCCCTGGAGGACAGAGTGCTGGATGGCCATGTCCCAGACAGCACGATCTCCCTTATATATAAAAAACTGATCAACGACAGATCGTGCCTGCTGACTAGTCTCCGCGAGGCCTGGGTTGCCGACGGGCTGGAACTGGACGATGAGGACTGGATTTCCGCGGTGGCCTCTCCGAAGGAGGTGGCCATCCCGGCTCGCCTTCGCTTCGTCCAGCTTAAGATCCTCCACCGGGTTTACGTGACGGGGCCAAGGCTTCTACGTATGGGCTTTGTTGGTGACGGATTGTGTAAGCGTGGCTGTGGTGCCTTGGCAACTTTCATGCATATTCTGTGGGAATGCCCGCAGGTGGAGCGATTCTGGCGTGGTGTGCATGAGGTCCTGCGTGTGGTGACGCGTGTTGCGCTGTTGCCTGAAGCGAGGAGATGCTTGCTGAATGTGTGGGAGCCCAATGACTATTCGGTCCCGCAGACGCGGTGGGTGACTCTGGGATACATGATAGCTAAGCGTGACATTGCTCAATTGTGGGGATCCCAGAGACCCCCGGCGGTGTCGGCCTGGAAAGAACACATGGATTGGTGTATGTTTCGTGAAAAGGTGGTGTATGTTGCGAGGGGTAAGCCTGGGGCGTGGGTGAAAATCTGGGGCCCCTGGAACGCCTATCGCGGGGGTATTTGTGAGCCGCCGCTGCCACCGGCCGCCTCACCGGCTCCGTCCCCTTAGCCGACCCCCTCCCCCAGCCGCGGGCATGTGGTTCCCCTGTCCCTGATCTATTCCCATTCCCCTCTTCAGAGTTTGGCTGCTGGTTGGGATCCCCCACTTAAGGAGCACGTGCTGTCACATTGGATGGCGGGTTGCCTTGCGGGTGTGGTTTTTTTGTGTTGTTCTGTCTGGAAAAAGGAAACCGTATTGTGGGCTTGGAGTTATGGGGCCTGCGCTATTGATATCTCCTGATTTACCGCTCTGCACCGCCAAGAGACTCTTACTGTAGGTATGTCATATGCTTCTGTTACTCTAGCGGCCGGCCGGATGGTTGTAGGCCCATACTTGTAACCTTTTTAACATGTAATAAACGGTTTCAAAAAAAAAAAAAAAAAAAGTATTGTACGGTGCTACAGGGAGGAGAGAACCACCCACCTCTCCTAAAACTGCGGCCTGAGCTGCAACAAACATTTACCAATTTCCCTAGCACACGTGAATTATAAGTTAATTACAATATGGTAACAGTAACAAATTGAATCAAAAAAACATGTATCCATAAAACAGCGTAGGTTTCTTAAATCTTCAGTCTTTATTTCTTTGATGATTCTTCATATCATGTAATACATGTGACTGGTCGAAAGCTCAAAGCCAACACGTATTTTGTCGCATACATGGGGAGTAAACCTGCAACTTTTTCAAGGCTATTACTTTTCCGTAGTATAACTTATATTTATGGTGATACTTCCAACCCACAAAGTGTGTCTGTCTTTAGCGGCGTCCTTAAATATGGTAACTGTGTATCCAGGTATCCTGATGCGTCCCAAAAATCAAAGCCAACTGATACTGCAATTCTTTTCTACCCTGGATGCCGCCACTTGTGTGTTTGGCGGTGTCCAGGGTAGAAAAGAATTGCAGTATCAGTTGGCTTTGATTTTTGGGACGCATCAGGATACCTGGATACACAGTTACCAGTTCAGTTCATTAAGTCTTTATTGCGATTTTTCATCATAAAAGACAAGAGTTTCCAAGGATAAAACAGATTTAATCGTTTTTAAAATACATCATCATAAGCTAAATCTAAGACTTAAACTATATCACAACAACAATAATTAATAGGTTAATATATAAATAAATGTTAAAAAAGTATTTTAAAAAGATTAAATATATAACTCAGCAAAAAGGCTTAATCTTCATCGATTGATTTACAGGGGTTAATCAACTTGTAAACCACACAGAAGTTAATGTTCAAACTTTACCCACTGCTAAGAGGTCCCGAGTTTCATCGTTGACCAGCTACTTTGCCCCCCCTTTTTATTACGTAAAGCCCACGCCCAGCTCAAAAACTTTGTTACACCAATTACGACAACGTTTGTAGTGTCTGATTTCAGTATTCTCTTAGCAACCACTGCCGATCTTGTATTCAAAGCCACGCATACTGGTTTCAACCAGATGCTCCTCGGCTGGTGATAAACAGGGCAAACAAATAAAAAGTGATCAATACTTTCACTAACATCATGACAAAATGCGCACTTATCGCTTCTTGTAGAATTCCATTTACTTGTAAACCTGTGTAGGGGTAGAGTACCTATCCTAAACTGGTGGTACAATTTGCGATCATGGGGCTTCATAATAAGATCCCAGTATCCTTCCAAGAGAGTTTCATCCTTTAATTCGAGAAAATCACTAGACAGTGACTGGGAGATATGGGAGGAGAATCTCTTGATTTTAACCACCTCCCAGTAAGCTCCTCTAAAGGACCTTTTCAGGGTAAATTCTGCAGCATCTGGGTTCTCCCATAGATTCTTCATCCCCATATCAACCAGCAAGGACCTTATTGCTGACAACCATGGGATCTTATGTGATCGACTTACTCCCAATAAAGCCTTAGCGTACAAAGAAAGTTCCGGGGTGGTCCAGAGACGCCTCCAGAAAGCGAGTGGCCTGTATCGTGCTACATCTGCGATTGCGTGACAGCCAAGGTCAAGAAACAGTGGTAAAAGGGGGGACGATTGCGGCAATCCTAATAACAATCTCATAAACTTATTTTGGGCTGTAGAAAGTGGAGATACATTACTAAAACCCCAAATTTTAGCACCATATAATATGGCTGGACTAATTTTGGTTGTATATATCTTAACAATAGGGGCTATAGGTTTAGTTAAAGACAGCCTATGCTCCTTGACCAGGGCACCGGCCAGCTGGGCATGCTTTAGTGCTAGCATTTCCACTTGGGGCTTCCAGCTTAGTTTATCAATAAATGTAACGCCCAGGTAGGTAAAGACATCTGTCTGCTCCAGTAAGGCGCCGTCCATGTAAACACTTGCCTTGACTGGCTTGGACCTATGGAGCGCCATAAACGTTGTCTTCCCTACGTTGACCACTAGCTCATGTACGCAGCAGAACACCTCGAAGCGGGACAGAGCCAGCTGTAGGCCCTGTCTCGTTTTAGAAATAAGCAAGGTGTCGTCCGCGAACATGAGCAGTGGTACTTTCATACCAGCTAATGTTGTGGCATCAGTTGGGTGATTTTCAAAGTACTGAACCACCCCGTTTATAAATAAGGAAAACAGGGTGGGAGCCAGCACGCACCCCTGACGAACCCCTTTACTGACCTTAAACCTTTCTGTGGTTTCACCTGGTTTGCCCTATCAAACCTGCGCGTATGTACGTTCATGTAGTTTGACCAAAATGGCAACCAGACAGTGAGGCATCCCCGTTTTCAATAATGCCCTCCACAGTTTCTCCCTTGGAACGAGATCAAATGCGGATTTTAGATCCACAAACGCCGCAAAAAGCAAGCCCCCCCCTAAAACCACCTCCTTCCAGTAGATTAACACAAATCTAAAGGCCTGGTCAAGAGTCCCTATATGAGACCGAAACCCTGCCTGTAACGATGTTAAAATATCCCCTTCAGTTATCCATCCCTGTGGACCCTCCCCAGAACTAAACTCGCCACTATCTTTTGGACAGCGTCGATTAGACTAATGGGTCTATAATTTATAGGTGCAGAGCGATCCCCCTTCTTATAAATTGGTATAATCTCTGCACCTGATCAGGATGCTGGGAGCAGGGCACCACTAGCTATGGCATTTGCTAGTAGATGTATATAGGGAACCCATAAGTCTTGATTTTCTTTGAACAGATCTGCAGGGATGTAGTCTGGCCCTGGGGACCTTCCACTTGGGACTATTTTCAACACAGACTCCACCTCTCTGCAGGTGAAGTTCAGTGGTTCTACAGATAAGCTGAGTGGAACAATCACATCACTACTATTAGATGCCCTAAACTGAGCTTCAAAAAACGACACCCATTGTTCGGGTTCGACATGATTACATGGGATCTGTTGCTGTTGATTGTTCCCCCATTTAAGTAGGTGTCAAACCTGGGTCATGTTTCTCCCATTACATGCCTGCAGCAGGTCCTTCCATCTATCTTCGTCCCACTCTCTCTTGGCTGGTCTCTGCGAGGCTTGATAGTTGGCTCTACACTGTCTGATATCACCCTGTGACCTCAACCTAATAGCTACCACAAGGGCTTTGTACGACAACCTACAGGTATTATTGTACCATGAACTTAGCTTGAGGGGACGACTCTTGTTACAAGGGCTATTCATGATAAAGAACTTTTTCAGACCCGTAAAGAGTTCATTATAAACACCCAATAAAGCTGAGTTTAACTCCTCCTGAGACTTGCAGCCAGAGAGTAATGTCAAGGAACCCGAAACCAAGACCCTAATCTGCTTAAAATTACTATCATTATTAACTACCCTAGCCCACCGAACCCTTCTTCGATCGTTTGATATAAATGCTGTTTCTTGGATTGTATCACCTTCCCTCTGTAAAAAACGACAACAACTTCTATCATTAATTCTTAAAATCAGGGGGTTGTGATCGCTCTCAGGCCTCGTCTGAACCTCCATATCTAAAACTGATGGCCATAATTCCACATTGACAAGAATGTAGTCTATACGACTACCTGTTCTTCCATTGTCAAATGTCTTTACTCCCTGCCGATCAGACTGTGTCCTCTCGTTAACCGCCCTCAGGCCCCTTACCAGACAAAGCCCCTTCAGCTGGAGGGCGGCCTCAGACCATTTCCTTATTGGTTCAAGGTCCAGCTGTGGGATGCCCCATATTGCATCCACCTCTTCACTCAGCCTTCCATCTTCGAGATCTAAGGGTTCGAAGCAGGTGTTAAAATCCCCGGTTATAATCAAACTACTAGCATTTGAATCGGGAATAAGATACCTTTCAAGAGTTGTAATTACATTCAAGCTCCTGCCACCCGGTTGGCCCTGCGAATAAACGTTATATAGGGTGAGGTCTAGCCCTTTTGATGAACTAACCCGGATAGCCATTATGTCCGGGCAATCGGTAGTTAGCTCCTCGACCCTTACCCCCTCAATTTGTCTCACCCAACAGGTCAACCCCCCAACCGGCCGATCCCTCAAACCCCTAGTCGCTGCTTTAAAAAAATGTAAATAGCCTGGATGATAAACTCCCTCCACTGACCAAGTCTCCTGAAAAGCCCACACATCTGTAGACTCAATATATAGTGACCAATCTGTAGGCATTGTTCTTGTTCCTAAACCTGCTACGTTCCAGGAGGATAGGGTCAGGTATGGCTTTGGGAGGCTGGGACCATTAATCCTATAGTTCATCTAACCCCCCTTGGTGTTCCCATTAGCTGGTGGGAGCAGGCCTAAACTGGGTGTACCTACAGAGGGCTGGGTCTTAGAATTGGTGAGAGTGTCCCGCAGAACATTACCCATGCGGACGCTCCTTCTGCCAGCTAACAGCATAACGCATGGGAGTACACTCTCACTTCCCAGCAAATTACCACGGTTTTTAGCCTGGTTCCCATCTCCCACTTTTTTAGCCCTTCTGCCTCTAACCTGTGGGAGATTATTCCTCCCTCTCAGTCAGTCATTAGCTTCTAGGGATGATAATGGCTCAAACCGGTTGTTAGTTAGTACCGGATTGTTAACCGGGTTGAAGCCACCATTGTAAGCCCTCAGTTCTTTGTGTCTAGGCATGTTCCGAGGATTATAAAAGTACCCTAGGGGGAAGTATTCTAATATTCTCGGCTACTGGAGAGTAGTGTCCAGACATCTCAAGAATATATTGTACCAAGGAGGGTGAACTGAAACTCAAAACCACACAGTCACCAGCCATAAATTTATGTCAGTAACCTACCCAGTGGATTCGACGCACCATTTTAAATTCGAACAGTTGGTGTCTGATTCCTGTCTTTTTACTCACAAAGTGGAGAGCCTTATTTTTAAGTGTCGACCAATGCTCGCGGGTACCCATGGGAAGAGGGGGCACATTGGCTAAAACAACCGTATAGGGGGTGGCTTCGGGGGGTAGATGGAGACTGGGCAGCATATTAGTATCCCCCTCTGTTCCCTGAGCAGCCTGTCTCCTTCTATTTCCTTCATCCCCACTTTGCAGTGACACCGATGCATGGGTACCGTTATTTGAACTAAGAGCGGGGAGGCAGGCTGGAAATGTCACAGGTTGTACCATACCAGGGCTTGGTTGTACATCTACCAAGCTTCCCGGCTGCATACTTGATACAGCCCCTGTGGTGTAACCTCGGACGTTCCCATTAGCATGGTAGAGGGTTGGGCGGTATTCCTTGGGTTGGTAAGGAATAGACTTTGTTCAATCTTAGCTAGCCTTTCAACCACTAAATCTAATCTCTTAGATATTGGGTCGATAAGGCCTGCCATTTGCTCACTTATTAGTGAACCAAGTTCCTCTACATTAGGCTGAATATTGGAACAAGATACCTGCTTAGGTGGGAAAGTTAGTGGAGTTGGTGCTAGATTAGTGGCAGGATTAACAACCGAGGTAATAGCACACGGCTTCCCAAAGACATGAACCCCATTAAGTCCTTTTGTGGTCGCTAGCGAGTTGGTTTGGGTAATGTTCGGCCTTTCCTTTTTTAAGTTGGTGTTTCAGACGTTTGACCCCCCTTGGCTTTCTTCCCCCTAGTTGTTACCATAACAGGGCTCTGTATGCCAACCTGGGCTTGCGGATTGCCCGTAGTAGAGGACAAAGACAATTCGCATGACAAGACTAGGAGGAGTTATGTCACAGGCTGGTTCTGCATCGTTACTGATCAGATTTTGTGGTAACTGGGCACAGGGCAGAGAGCTTCCCCAGGGAAGTAGAGGTTCCAATTAGAGCCTTCGCTCAGTAGCCTGAATCTCATGCAATAGAACCGTTTCTGCTCGATTTAAGAAAGCATCTAAAGTGCCCACCACCCGGTCCCCAACCTTTCTTTTACTCATGTTTCGAGGGACCTCAGTGCCAAACAATTAACTACAGCCAATCAAGCTTACAAAAAATAGTAAACCCTTGAAAAAGGGAATATGATGCTACAATTTGCCACACAAATGTCAAGATCGTGGCCCAGCCCGGCCTCCTCTGGCCTCTGACGGGTGCGGACGGGCCGCCCTTGGGCGCGTCTCGCGCTGCGGGAGGCGCACAGCTGATTTAAGCGCCTCCGGGCGCTATGAGGTGACGCGGGCGGTGAGTGCCACTCAAGGGTGCCGGGAGTTGGAGTCCCCTGTGGTCTGGCAGCAACCCCAGGACAGCCTTCACTCTGCGGCGCAAAGGGCAGGCAGCAGAGCTTCGGTGGACTGAAAGCAGGGCTGGAGACAGGTGAATCAATTCCCCCGCAGTGGCAGTGGCAGTAGTTATCCGGCAGTGGTTTGAACGATCCCCCACAGTTACCATATTTAAGGACGCCGCTAAAGTCAGACACCCTTTGTGGGTTGGAAGTATCACCACAAATATAAGTTATACTACGGAAAAGTAATAGCCTTGAAAAAGTCACGGGTTTACTCCCCATGTATGCGACGAAACACGTGTTGGCTTTGGGCTTTCGACCAGTCACATGTATTACATGATATGAAGAATCATCAAAGAAATAAAGACTGAAGATTTAAGAAACCTACGCTGTTTTATGGATACATGTTTTTTTGATTTAATTTGTTACGGTTACCATATTGTAATTAACTTATAATTCACGTGTGCTAGGGAAATTAGTAAAAGGAGGCATATTTGAACCAGGCATGCTCCCTCTCCCACCAGCCCATAAATAGACCGGTGTTAGAGAGAGCAAACCTGGAACCCATGGCAGTCCCCTGGGTCTGGTGGTATCAGGTCCCTTCATGTAAGAAGAAGTCCCTTGATAAGATGATGTTGATCATCTCCATCAACATCTCATTGTGCTCTTTGTGATCCGCTGTGCGTGTCCTCAAAAAAGAATGCACCGCCATCATGCCAAAGTGTTTTTGTATACATGTATAAAGCACAGTCACATCCATGGTGACGAACATCAAATCTTCAGACCATGCTAAGCCATCAACTTTTGTAAAATATCTCTATTGTCCTGAATGCATGCAGGAAGATAAATCACAAAGGGCTGGAGGAATTTATCCAAATATTGCGAAAGGCGTTCTGTTGGCAAGTCAATGCCCAATATATTTGGGTGCCCTGGTGGAAAAGTGCCCTCCTTGTGAATCTTGTGGAGGATATATTTACAGGGAGCTAGTGGATTACGGACGGTAACGTACCTGTGTTCTTCATCTGAGAGTAAACAACTCTCACACCAGTCATGAAGCCTGGTATTTATGTGGGTGAAAAGGGAGGCAATGGGGTTGGAGACGACTTGCTCATAACAGTTTGGATCCCCAAGTTGCCTGTTTATTTCATTAATGTAATTGTTGGTATTCATTCTGAGAAGGTGGGTTGGTATATGCTGTCCACTAATTAAAGTGGGCACCTTGTACCAGGCCACACAACCCTTATGATGTCTGAGGTCAAAGATAACCTTATTGAAAGCTATCCTAGTCATAGCTATGGAGAGCAGCCTCTAGGCTTAATCTTGAAGGAATGTAAAGCAGCTTGTTTTACTAGAATATCACCTCCTAAATGACTGAATGAAAGGAGACCCACACAGTGTTTATATAAAAATATGTATTTATTAATATAACACTATCTACTAGTCTCTACACGAGACTAGGGCACAAAGCACACAATACTAAATCAATAGAACATTCGTAAATAGCAAAATACACAGCGGGCTCCAGGGGGAGACCGGACCATATACTAAAAAAATGGTATAACAACAACGACCTCAATAGACACAGTGCCTAGAGCACGTAGAATCACTGGGACCCCAAGGAACCACCCAGAGGAGGGACACAGGGAGCCCACGGAGGACGGGTGCAGTGAGGAAACACAGACGGGTGCTCTGTACATCTCTATGGGAAAGTTGCGGTTGGAAATTTACAAGTTAAGGACACTTCTAAGAGGACTTCAAGCAAACCCTTTGGAACTTAGGAGGTTCTAAGACGAACCCACCAGTGAGTACTGAAGTACCCGTGCTACCTATCCCAGAGGAGCCAGGCGCATAGGGGTCAAGTGGTGTCGGAAACCTTCGTCGGTTTCAATGGAGAGCTGCAAAGAAGTCCTTCTACCAGGAGGTCGAAGAATGTCCGGTGGAATCCAAGCCTGGATTCGAGGTGGGAAGAACCTGAAAGCAGAGGGGATGGAGTCTGGGTCACTTAAGGTGACCAGAGGCTCGGTAGTTGAAAGCCCACAGATGTCGAGTGCTTAAGGAGGGAAGAAGGGTTGCTTGACTCTACAGCCACGGGGACCAGGAGACGTCGAGCACAACCAGAGTCCGCAGGTGAGCTGTCCTACAAAGGTTGTCGAGAGCTGAGGGGTCGACGGCCGGCTGGAGCACCAACAGGCCTTGGCAACTGCAACCCACGCGGTCAGAGGAAACAGGTTACGGTGAGGACCAGCAAGGTCCAGGGAACTCCCCAAGCAATGGAGAGTCAGGGCACGTCTGGAGGAACCAGATAAGCCCAGGAATCAGCAAGGTGACCCTCGCCAGAACCCACAGGCCAACGGACCAGGGATCGCGAGGAGACCTCAAGCAAGTCTGCAGAGTACCAGCCCACAGGACACTCGTGGAGTGTAAGCCTGAAATCTTCGGTGCAAATACTGCTCGGGGTCAGGACTACACGAAGTCCAATGCACAAGCTCTAAAATCATCAACAAGCATATGCAATTGCAAACGTACGCAGTGCACAGGGGTTCGGGTTCCACGGTCCCCACGAGGGATACTGGTCTCCAAATCACTGAGACAGCAGATCGACCTCAGGGACCTTCGGGAACCTACCTCCTGTGTTGCTGAAATCTTTGGAGTCCTCAGGACCTTGGGAGAAGCAAACCGATCAGATGAGTTTAGGTGCCTGCTTTGCAGGGGAGTAAGTCCTTTACTCCATGCGAGATTCTACATTCGTTCTGCGTCGTGCAGGCAGTCGAAGTACTTGGTTTCTTCTTAGCAGAATCTTGTCTAGGTAAAACCTAAAGTCCTGTAGTCCGGTAACCCACTTTATACCCATGGGAAGGGGTTGAAAAGATTCTGTGGACCCTTCTAGGGGAGGGGCAGGACAGAGGGGTGGCTACACCCATGTCCTTTGTCCAGTTTCACACCAGAGCAGGAGCAAATGGCTCCTAGAACTGGTTTCAGCTTGACTATGCACAGGGACACCAAATGTGTCCCCAGTGCAGACTTTCTGGCACGCTAAGAGTGCACCCACCCAGCCCCAATACACTAAATCCTGTCTGGGAGGTGGTTACACCTCCGTGTGACAGGATGCCTATTGTCATGCCTTCCTCTGCGCGAGCTTGGCTCAGCAGCAGGAGAGCAGAATCGTGTCTGTGGTTGGCAGCATCCAATTTGTACTTCCCAGGTCGAGAAACCTGGTACCGAGTAAACCGGTGACCCACATATGTCCCTTCAGAAGGGTGGAATCATACCTCGCACGCCAGTTACTGGCATGGAGGTATGATTTCAAGGTGTTTGACACGAAACACATGTTTCTAAGCAGCCGTTTTAAAGTTAGCATTTACCGCGAGGTTATAATGCACTTAAACATATATGTCTGGCTGCATCACAGACAACCCCGGAGAATGGTCTCCGAAGGCTGCAGAAGGGCTCTGCTCATGCAGGGGCACTCTCCCACATACAACCCAGCACCCTGCCTTCAGGATTGCTAAGGCCTGCTATAGGGGTGACTGATAGGTATTTAAGTGTAGTGATTTAAATAGATATAGTGAACCTATATCTTAAGTAAGTGGTGCAAGCACCAGCTTACACAGTCTGCTGTAGCAGGCTTGTCGTGTCAATTGGGATTGCCTCACATGGGTGGCATAATACAGGCTTAAGCCCATGGGAGACCTCTGGGGTACCTATGCCCTGGGTACATGGTGTACCATATACTAGGGACTGATAAGGGTACCCTGGAATCCAATCTGGAGTGTACCTATGTTTATGCAATTTATAGAGCGCGCAAATACCCATGGGTGTCTTGGCGCTGTGGAGTGACTTGAGGATGAGATCAGTGATGGACATTTATTGGTCAAAAATCCATGTCTTCAAGAGTTTCCTGAAGGAGAACAGATTTTGACATGATTTGATGTGAGTGGGAAGGGTGTTCCATAAATTGGCGGTGGCAACAACAAATCTTCTGTCGCCCCAGGAAACCTTCTTTGTCCGGGGGACCTTCAGGAGGGTGGCCGTTAAAGAGCGCAAGGCTCTATTGGGGGTGTAGATACAGAATGCCTTGGTTAGAAAGTGGGGTCCATTTTTGTGGATGGCCTTGAAGTCGATACAGAGAGCTTTGAATTTTATACGGATGGTGATTGGCAACCAGTGGAGTTTCCGGACCTGTGAAGCAATTGACTGGGATTTGGGGGTGTTTGTTATCAACCTGGCTGCGGCATTCTGCACCATCTGAAGTTTATTGGTGACCTTTGTCTGTGCATTAAGAAAGAGGCCATTTCAATAATCAATTTTTGACAAAACTAAAGTGCTTATTAGGGTTTTTCTGGCACCAAGCGGTAGGAATGGGAGGAGTTTTTCTATCATTCTTAGCGTGTGAAAGGCTGATGAAACAATTGAGTTGGCGTGGGGCAGAAAGGTGAGTTTGTCATCGAACATGACACCTAGATTTCTCACTTTGGTTACCGGGAGTGGTGGTGGGTCCAAGGAGGTTGGCCACCAAATAGAAGACAAAACCGGGTGGAGCTTTCCGAAAATCAAAACTTCAGTTTTGTCGGAGTTTAACTTTAAGCAATTATTGGCCATCCAGGTGCTAATTGCAAGCATTCCCTCTTGGAAGCTGGCAGCGATTGCTCCTCCATCATTAAGGATATTGAGCACCAGTTGTGTGTCATCGGCGTACAAAGTAAGTTCCATCCCATGGGCTCTGATGACCCTGGTCAGGTCCGACACATAAATGTTAAAGAGTGTCGGACTCAGGGATGAACCTTGTGGCACACCAAATGGGAGAGAAAAAGGTGCTGATTTGAGGGGGCCAAGGGCGACAGCTTGTTTGCGATTGGAGAGAAACGAGGCCAGTAGTTCTTTAGCTTTGTGTGTCACGCCTATGTTTGAGACACAATCGATCAGTGTAAAGTACATGCATATCAATTTACAGGAGAAAGCAGATGGACGGGGGTCCCGGATAGCAGGATCCCAGTCAGACTATTCCAAAAACAGTGTGACATCAGCAAAAAGTAGGGGTAACCATAAGAAGCAGATACTATTGTCCTTCATTCATGACCGCCACATTGCCTCCCTTGTCAGCCTCACTGATGATGATGGAATCATCCCTACTGATGTTGTCTAACGCTATCCTTTGAACTTTGGTGAGATTCTGATTATGGTGATCATGCCTACGTGGAGCATCCATAAGGACATGGAGATCCTTGGTGACTTTCTCCTTAAAGAGATCAATATTAATATGTGTGTTGCTGGGCATGAATTTGGACCGAGGCTTTAGTCCACTGCTGACTCCCATGTCTTCCATAATATTCAACTCCTCTCTTAAGTCTTGTATAGTAACATGTTCATCACCTGATATTGATAGAATTGTTTGTAGGTCCTGTAAATCAGAGACAGTATGTGTCACAGTTTGTACAGGTGCTATCATAGAGCATACATTGGGAGGATTTGCATAGAAGAAATCTTTTAATTTCAAAAGTCGTATAAATTTATACAAGTCAAACATCATCTCCACTGGATCTCCCCTTTGGGAAGGACAAAAACTCAAACCCTTCTGTAAGACATCACATTCCACATCAGACAAAACACGGCTAGACAGGTTAACAATAGTCAATTCATTGGATTCTACATTATCCTCCAAACCTGATTCTATGATGTTTTTCACCGTGTTGCCATTCCCTGAGTTGTATCTTTCTTTCTTTTTTCTTGCCACCTTTTTCCTCCCCTCCTTGTTTTTGATCTTTCTTTGTGATTATGTTGCCCAATCTTAATCTTTCCATCTCCACTAAAAAATTCCGCTGCCCCGAGGAGGTTGCTCATCCCAAGAGGTGCTGCTCTCTATGGAGGAAAGGGAACTGCTGCTTTTATAGAAATTAAATGTACCGATTCATCCCTAATTCTTTTACCTTTGCAAGTGGGCCTAATATTGTCAAATTTATGTGCGAAGGTATAGATCCTCCCGTCCTTGTAGTCGTTATCAGGCCGCTTTATCTTTTTCAATTTTTTGTCCCTCAAATAAATTTGGTGGTTCTCAATAACCTTGTCATATATCTCATAGTTCTTCTTGATCACATCTTTTAAATCAGAACAATCTCCCTCTCCAGATTAACTATATCCTCCCTTAATCTGGCCATCTTTTTATCAGGTTGTCTGATCAAGATACGCATCATAGTATTGGAGGCCTGTTGTAAGTTATCTTCCCAATCTCTGAGCAAATCCTCATCGAGGTCCTCGAAGGCTGAGAAGATTAATATCCTCAAACCTCTCAATATCTTTTTATTGTCGAGATATTTCTGTAAGGTTATACCGTCCCACCAACGGGACATTTCTTGTTTTTTCAGCCTTTCCAACTTCTGACACTACATTCGCAAACCTTCTCCTGATTGTTCTCTTTTCTTGTCCAAACTACTTAAATGAATGTTAGAGAAGAGGCCAAGGGCCATTGCTTCCCTCTTGTCAATAAACTTAGACATATCTGAAGGGGTATGGTCACAATATGATTAATTTGAATTCAAAGATTATTTTCTGGCTTGGACTGTGCCACTGGGTCCCAAATGCTAGAAACACAAAAAATGGACAGTGGACCAAACACAAACAACTGCAGTACCAATCACAAAAAGTCACCAATGTATTCAGAGTATTGAGCTATCTTGGGTGCAGACTTCCAAAAATGCCTCCTGTCCAAGAGCACACCCCTTCCCAAGGGGAAATTTGACAAACAAACTAGATTGGAGCTGTACCACTATGAAATTAACAAGTCTATATATTAAATCATTGCTCACTGAAGCGCGGAATAAGGTATTTTCTTTATTTTTTCATTCATAAAAAGCAACAGCCAACGCGTTTCGTTCTATAACATAGGACTTCTTCAGGGCTGTAAGTTAAAAAACATAAAAAAAGACATGTACAATACATACACTGGATATAATGCACACCATTCATATGTACACATATATATGGTGTTTGAGAAACATCAAATCAACCACATACACAGACGATTTACATCAAAATGTCGCATATCAAAAAACTAGTACAAGACCATACCCAGGTTTCCACACATGAAAAAACTGTTGCATAAGCAGTCCTAAATCAATAGAAAGTGAAGTGGATATTAATAGCATCTATGTGTTTAAGAAAGAAAAAAAGGAAGTGAACAGAAGAAGGGGGGAATCAGGCTAAGTAAAACATGGTAAAATCTGAATCAAAGTAGAAGAACCATTACGGCCTAGTGTATCCACATCCATAAACAGCCATGCATAGACACAATCTCCACAGAGCTGATACACATTGCAGACAGGACTTAGTTAAGTCCGAAACCACCAAATATGTGAAGCGAGCCATGTCTGTGAGCCGACAATAAATTAAAAGCCAGGTGCACCCCAATAAAAGAACCAGAGATGTGCCTAGATGCCCTCATCAGAGGCGACGCACACGTGTCAAAAAACACACCGGTGAAAAAAGCATACCATTATCAGTCTGAGGCAACAACCGGACGATGAGGTTGTTACCTTGTAGGTGAATTATTCTGAGCAGGAGTAGATATCTGACATCTGTGTAAAGCAAGTCAGATAAACCCATTCATGATGTAGTCAATCACAACTTAGATAATAGGGCACAATGTATAAAATGTGAATACAAGTTTATTCTATATTGAGACTGTGCCTACCTGATCTGTGTGTAGAATAAGTGATCCAAAATAAGATCTAAAGCGTTATTTTGACATAGTCCAATATCCAATAGTCGAAGGTTAATCAATAAATGACGTGGTATGATAGCCACTGTTAGATAGACTGTGCTGGTAGTATTAAAGCCTGCACATCTTAAGGGAGACTTGCTGCACCAGCTGCCGTACCTATGGAGAATAAAGAAGATAAATGTAACAGTAACCCGCACATATTTAACATGTGCTAGCGTTAAATACAAAAAGGTGGATGAAGAGATATGTCTGGGGGCAGAGGTGTACTTGAAACATCATCGCCCGCATTGCGCATAACACTACGATCAAACTATAATGTACCGTGGACAAAGTGCGTTGCATGTGCGCGGATAGTTTAAAAAACCTCCTCCCCAGTGCTCGTATTCTATGACATCAGTTTGAAGCGTGATCCTATGTATATCGGACCCCCAGCCCTGGGTGAAAGCAAGGCGCCATACATGTACAACCCAAGGGTCGGAAAATTGGTCAAGAGAAACCCACGTTCTACCCAGTCTCCCAATCCTGGAGCCAGTAGCCTATGTAATGTGAAAGCCAATTATCTACACATGGGACAATAAGCATGGCCCTTCAACCCTCCAAATCGGGCAGTCCACGCAAAGGTACTTACTTCGAAATAGAAGTGTGAACCGGCATAGTTTCTGTTGTACCCCTACCACACCGTAACTCAAACCACGATAGTGGTGTGTCTTTTTAATGACGAACGATGTGGCGACATCGCGAGGCGCGAGTCCCCATGTGAGACAAGCCGGTCAGAACAACAAAAATTCAAAGCCGCCATCTTAGAACGGAGTTTATATTGAATCAGATTCATTCTAAAAATTATATACTGCATATTTATATGTAGGCAAACTTGTGCTAGTCACCATTTAAAAAAAAAATACAAGCAACACAGAGTCCGACTGCTGTATTTGCCATATTAGAGACAAGGCGTAACAGATATGCTGTAAGTTCTATTTAGAGCCTAAAAATAAATAATAATTATTTTCCTAATAAAAAACGAGAGTGTCCGATACCAATTATTACAACTAAGAAAGGTGTATATATGTCCATATAGACACGGTTATACAAACGTTACATAAATATGGCTTACTACGCTTCCATAGGGTAGAGTTAAATATATTTAGATCCACTCAGTATTATCCAAGGGCCAGTGAAAGAGACCCTGTCTGGTGCCGACATAGTTATGGAGTCATTCCCCTAAAAATCGTCCTCACACACGATACTGCCAAAGTGTAACTGTTAAACCAAGATTCAAGAAATTGGAGTTGAAAGTAAATAAGTAAGGCATATCCCAATTTTAAGCAAACATATTATCGAAAAGGACCAATGAGTCCACCAACAAAATCCTGTTTCATAAAATCAAAATCTAGAGAATGTTTACAAAAGAGATGAAGACATCACTAGACTGATGCAAAAGTTAATCCAATAATTACTTCATAGAAAACCCTTATGTTCAAACATATGCGTGGGGCAATGAAAGTTTAAAAATATATGTAGACAGAAATCAGAAAAAGGAGACTTGAGATAAATCTTTGAGGAGAAAATTCATGTGTTCACAAGTTAACAACCCATTTTGGATACATACAGGGCAATTTAGTATACTGTGAAAATAGACGATCTTCATCCAAACACAGCGGTAACCAGAGGTTTACTTGGCACAGCTATTACAGAGATGGATTAAATCAACAAGCAGGAATAAGAGTATGGTAAGGCCCAACCACTTATAGATGATAATGCATCTCATCATCCATATTGTGGCCCATATGAATGCATCTTAGATTGCATATCCATACAGCCTCTCTGCGGTGCAGAGCTAATTCCCAATTACCACCACAACGGTGTATTGGAATATGGTCAATTCCATGAAACCAAACTTTACAGTCACCACCATGTTGTTCCCCCATATGATAAGTCATGAGATATTTTAAATCATTATTCTTAATTGCTCGTATATGCTCCTGTATACGTTGCTTAAGTGGTCTAACAGTGCTACCCACATATAGCTATATGCTCTGACAACAGGGAGTGTGTTTTCAGTGAGCGCTACAGTCTATTACGCTCTGTATAAGCTATCCGGCTGATCCACATTTTATGCTCGGATAGTTCAAGGAGTTAGGAAGAGATAGTGTCCTTATAGTTAGCGCACTAGGTTTTTTTTCGCTCCTAGGGCCAGGCACCCTCGAGCAACAGGAAGTGAGGAACAAACACCCTCGAGCAACATGAAGTGAGGAACAAACATATTCAGCCAGAGGTGCCAATCTAGGTCTTGGATTTTCTGACAGTCCTGTGTTTGTACCAATTAGTGCAGTTTTTTAGCGGCAAACTGCCAATTATGCTCAGTATTTAAGGACACTGCCCACACTGGCTCAATGTTCAACGGAGCCGCGGCGAGGCAGTGTCCTGGTAAGAAGGTAACCTTGATACTGTAAGTACGGCACAGCCGATTTGCAACAGTGAAACGCTGCTCAATTAGGAAGGATTTCAAAACCAACAGTTTTTCTTTTTCAATTTCTTTTAACAGTGTGTGACTATAGGTACCCCTTCCCTCCTGTTTTGAAGGCTCATGGGGCATTATCTGGGCGATATAATAGTACATGAACAACCTAAACTTTGGAGGCTTCTTTATCATCTGTCACTAAACTGTTTTTCGAAGGAGAGATACATTTAACAGATACTCTCAGTTATATTTATCATATGGATACGCACACCACACGGGCCTTAGATATAGAGTGTGTGTTTTTGTATTGTCCCATCTCGGTGGCATAACACAGCACTGATTACCAATTATAACGGATAAAGATAAGAAAAATAGATCACAGAAATATATCACTTTTCTTTACAGGTCAACACCAAATATTGTGCAGGTTGGATGTGTTATTTTAACTCTGTTTTTATTCGTCCAGAACCCATTCAGCAACATACCTATTGGGGTATAGTATACTGTGCATGTAGAATTTATGTGCACCACTTAGTTAGAATTATATGTAATTACAGAATGTTTTTGATTTGAGTGTAGAGAGGATCTCTTCTAGGTCCTAATGAGAAGCCAGGGGAAGGCTTCGAAACATATTGACACAGGAGACACTGCTCATTAAAGCATAGTATCTCCATCTTATTCCCCATTTTTAACGATACCAGATCAAAGGAACATTAACATTTATTTTTTCCACTGAGCCAAGTATTTTTTAATTTTTCACCATTCACTCACTTCTGACCCTCCCACTCACACTCCTATACCACACATAATATTGTTTTTCATAATCAGTGCTCCCACGTAGTCGTAGGTCGCAGCACGCCCCGTCCTGCAGCAGGGCCGGAAGACCCCGATGATGAAGCATGCCACCAAGGGTCCTTTTGGTGGGTGAGGAGTATTTAAACAAAGCTATGTGCTTTCTACCATTGTAGGAGACACACGTAGTCTGGAAGAACACTTCTATACTTTCCCATAAGGGTGGATCCCTAAGGCATAACCAGAATAGTAATAGAATAGTAAATTGAGGAGATGGATAGCACATGGAGAATTCATCTAAGATGTATGAATGATGGCAATTGTGTCGGATTGTCTTGAAACTGTATATTGTGTCCATTTTGTCCAATACTGAGTATCCATAGTAATATCTCATTAATGCTCTCCCACCAAAATGCTACTGGTTATTAAAGGGTAGATCATATTTGGGCTTTAGAAGGCTGGCCTGTAGCTTTTCCATGAGCTTCAGTAGAAGTAGACAATAAGCTACCTGTTCCTGGGAGATATACATGCCTGCTTTACTTGGATCTTGAGGGGTTTACACCCTGTCGTAAACATGCTTACATTGAACTAGTGTATTCTGCAGTTTGAAGGCTGTTCTCTTCTTCTGTAAAGCAAAAGATTGCATTGGACCACATTATTTTTCCATACTTTTAAACCTGTCACCAGTGTGATTACCAGACTGGAGAAGATCAAGTCATTGTCATCAGCCTCAACATCAAACCATAGGTGATCACCAAATTTCTTTTAAGGGCCTCGGTACAAATGTAGGTGTTATTTATTGGACATGATAAATAACAATACCACGGGGTACACTAATTATTGTGTGCGGTAAATAACACCAATTACAAGTTTGAGGGGAATAAACCAAAATCCGCATAATATGGTAAATGCAGTGTGTAGGAGAGTAGGATCTGCACTTATGTTGCCCCCACTTTTTTTCTGATGTTAACACTGGTTTCTGGCTATAGACTGGCTGGGTCCCTGCCCTGCTAATCAGGGCCCCAGTCTCTCTGTTCTCTTTAAACAACTTGGAGTGCATATTAGATGCACTAGTGATTGGATACTGTGGTACCTTATGAGCCCCTAGTATATGGTACCTTAGGTACCAAGGGCATAGGTACTTCACAAGCCTACCAGGGGCTGAAGCATGTATTATGCCATCCCTGGGAAGCAGACTAAATCTGACACCACAGGCCTGCTACTGCAGCCTGGGTGAGGTAGTGCTAGCACTCCTCACTGAGGTATAGGTTCCCTATATCTCACCTTACACACACATATAAGCCTATCAGTCACCCCTAAGGCAGGCCCTATCACTTCTGAGGGCATAGTGCTTGGTTTACATGTGAGGGGGTGCCTTTGCATGAGCAGGGCCCCTCTGCAGCTGGCAGAGTCTATTCTCTGTGGCTGTTTGTGGATGCGGTTAAACCATATACTCTTAAGTGCATTGTAACCTCGCTGTAAATGCTAACTCTGGGATGGCTGCATCAAAACATGTCGTGTTTGGTGTCAAACGCTTTGGAATCATACCCCCACACCAGTAACTGGTGTGGGAGTATGATCCCACCCTTCTAGAGGGATAGGCATGTACCTACTGTGGAAACACAGTAGAATCCTGAAAGAGCCCTGGGATCACAAAATGGATGCCACCAGCACAGACACTGGGCTGCCCTTCTGCTGCTGACCGAAACTCGCAGTGGAGGAGGCCCAACAATAGGCATCCTGTCACAGGGAGGTGTCACCACCTTCCAGACAGGATTTAGTGTATTGGGGCTGGGTGGGTGCACTCCTAGAGTGCTTTGCAGTCCTGCACTGGGGGAGCAGTAGGCTCCTCTGTGCATATGCCAGCTCAAACCGGTTCAGGGGCTACCAGGCCCTGTTTGAAACTGGACAAAGGGAAGTGGGTGTAACCACCCACTCCCCTGACCCTCCCAGAGGAGTGGTCATAGAACTAGTCCCTCCCTTTCTTTTAGTATTAGATAGGGAACCCTTGCCATTGCAAGTTAGATATCCCTGGACGACGCTCTACAAGAAGAATCCTGGACCTTCGACGTTCCACTAACTCTGGAAGACTGAAGAATCTCCCTTGGAGTCAAGGAGTGACTCCCCTGCTTGGCAGGCACCAAAACTTTGAGTCAACAGTCGCAAAGTTTCCCGCTCCCGCCGGAGTCCGAAGTCCCTGCAGCCCCGGAAGTAGATTTCCTGACTTCTCGACGGCCATTGTGAGTCCCCAGCAAACCTGAGGCAACTGGACCCCACGAGTGACGAGGAACAGCAATACCCGGGTACCGTGCACTATTTTCGAGTGCAATTCCTTCACGATGTTCTACGAACTTGTGCATTGGACCACGTGTGGTCCAAGCCTCCAGCAGGATTTCCTCTGAAGATCAGAGGCCTACCTCGTCCCGAGTGACCGTGGGCTCCTGTTAAGTGAATCCTCCCGAGGCGTCTTCGCGATCCCTCGCCCGATGGCTTGTGGGTCCTCTGAAGCCTTTTCTACAGAACCAAAGAGCTCCCCTGGTTGCTCCAGGCCTGCCCTGACTTACCCTTGCTGGGTGAGTCCCTCAGACCTTGCTGGTCTGCACCGCTGACTTTCTTCACATTCCACGAGACTTGCTGTTGCCAAGGCTTGTTGGCTCCAATCCGGTTGCCGACACTTCAGTAAACTGCATACATCGTGGGGCACTCCGAATCCAGCGCCTGGTTGTCGTTGACGCCTCCTGGACCTCGTGGCTGAAGAGTCAAGACACCCGTGACCACCTGAAATCACCCGACGACTGTGGGCATCCATCTTCCTGGGCCCAGGTCCCTGGCAAGTGACTTTGAACACTGTCTCCTCTGCTTTCGGGTCTTCTTTCTTCAGAATCCATCCTTGGATTCCACCGGACACTTCTCCAGTCTTCACAAGCAGCAAGTCTTCTTTTGGCTCCCATTGAAAACGATGCCGCGACCTGACACCAAAAGACACCTATGCACCCGGCTTCCCTGGGTGAGGTAACTTGTGCACTCCGGTGCTCCTGTGTGTGTTGGCCTTCGAACTACTTACCTTGTAAGTGACTTGCTTGTAGACTCTCCCGAAGTACCCTAGAACTTTAAAATTCCAACCGCGACTTGCTCCATTGAAGTCTATTGGGATCCGCGGCTGTGTTCTGACACTGCATGCGTCTCCCGTGGGTCCTTTACTTACCTGCCTTGGGTAGATTAGTGAGGCCCCAGCGCTTCTGAAGGCCCTAGGCCTTCTCCCTCCTCCAGTCGATCTTCTTATACTTTTCTTTTTGTATATGGTCTGGTACGCCCCTATGGCCCCAGCCATATAAGTGCTTAACTTAAAATATGTTCCTGACTTCTAATCTCATAAAGAGATTAGTGGAGTGTGTTAGAAATAAATACATATATATTTTATATATATACCTGTGTGGTGTCCTTTCATTGGGTAATTCAAGAGATTATAAGGTAAAACAAGCTGCTTTACATTCCTCAGAGACTTAGCCTGAAGGCTGCTCTCTACAGCTACCACTAGGATAGCTTTCTTTAAAAGGTTGTCTTAAACCTATCTACCATAAGAGTCGAATTGGACTGGTGCAAGTTGGCCACTTTAACTAGTGACCAGCATATGCCAGGCCAACTTCTCACACCGTACAATTCCCCCTGTTAAGTTTCAGCGGGTTTCACCAGCCAAAATGTAACGAAGGTTGAGGTATTTAACACATTCCATAATTATAGTAATTCCGACCACTACACAACCAGGAGTTTACGCAGGGATTGAAATTAATGATCCACTCAATCATCCTCAAAATATCAAAAATCACAACTGTCAGATTCAAATTTCAAATGTTTAAGACACAGTGAGGCAGATGTACAAACATGTCGTGGTGGGTTTGCATTATTGCGTAGGCAGGAACAGTACACTCTGACACACATCCAAGGGTCCCATGCAATTTGGAACACCACTTGGGGGTCAGGACTCACATCTGGGAAAGCAACCGGCAGGTTCTAGAGCAGGTACAGTTGGTACTGGTTAGCTGAGGTCTACAGGAGGATGGCCAGCTGGCCCTCCGAGTCCACACTTCCGCCCTGAGTTCAAGTGGGAGGAGGTCCAGTCCTTGGGGTTTCTCTCCACATGTTACGGTAGGTACAGTCCTCGTTCTGAAGAAAGTATCCACGGGTGTCACTTTTATGTCTGGTGCTAGCTTGTGAGTGGGGGTGGGGGGGGGGGGACTCCCTGTTCAATAGGGAAAAAGTTCCTAGGAATAACCTACCCACTTTGACAACATTTCCTTGGGGTTTGGCCCTCAACAAACCTATAGTGCCCTCCTCTGCCAAAATACAACATGGCAACATCTTTCTTTCCCTGGTTAGATCTATGGACACACCCTGAGATGTGGCAAGAGAAATGAGGAACTCCCCAAGCAAACAAGTTCTGGAACAGGTTCCCCCCCCCCCCCCCCATTTCGATTGCTGTCACTCTGGCTACTTGGACAATGGCAGGATCAGTCCTAGGTGTGACCTACATCTGCCTGTGACAGGGATGTCCCTTTGAAGCTTGTGCAGTTGGTGGCCACATCCCTCAGCCATTCTATGAGGAGGAGGCCTCACCTCCTCCCAGCAAGGCCCTCTTGTTCCCTTTCCTGGGTGCCAGTCACACCTCTCAGAAGGAAGCAAGGTAACCGTTGGGGATTAGCTCTGAAAAGGCTTCTAGAGGCTTTCGGCATGAAATTGTCAACTTTCTAAAAGTGGGGCATGAAAAACAAAGTGAAGGATGGAAAACTTGAATTAATGTCAGCCATTAGTAATCGCTTGAGCAGCATCACAATCCATAATTTTTCCCCCACCAGGCCACCTCAATTTGGGCCCAGCCATGTGCTAATCAGTCTTGACCCTGCTCCAATGGGAACAGTCCAGCCCGTACTGCCACATCTGGTCCTCCGTGAACCAAAACACAAGCAACACGTTTCTTGGCCATCAGATTGGATTGTAATTTAAAATTTAAATTGGCCATCAGATTGGATTTTAAATTCCTATTCTTTTGAGTCCTTGAATCATGTTTCTAACTATTCTCAAACTGAAGTTATGCATTATAAAGTGTTATAATATAACCCTGTGCTTTTCCATGAAAGAGCCAACCTTGCCTCAGTGAAAAACAACTTTGGAGATTTTTCATGGCCAGGACATATAAAACATAAGCACACATGTCCTACTTTTTAAATACCATGCACCCTGCCCTATGGGCATTTAGGGCTTTCCTGAGAGGTGACATCAGTTTTAAAAAGAAACCTGGCAAAAGGTTTTTTTTTCCAGGTGGAATTTGCAGTTTTATAACTGCATGCTCAGGCTGCAGAGGCAGACCTGAATACATGCTTTGGCTTGTCACTTTAGTGGTAGCATAATAGGTGCAGCAGTCCATCAGTGATATTTATCTTACAGGCCCTGGGTACATAGAGTACCATATACCAAGGACCTGTAGCTAAGTTAAATATCCCAATCAGGGATTAACCAAATCCACATGTTTTAGGGGTCAGAACACATTCACTGGGTGCTGGACGGCAGTGCCCCAGTATTCAAATTCCCTAAAACAGCAATAAAATCCAGCATTTAGTGTGTGTGGGAGTGGACAATGCAAAAGAGTTTTTTCGTTCAGAGATAGAGCTATACTTAGGAAGCCTTTGCGTTGCCCTTTTGTCATGAAAGGCTTCGCAAGGACAACGCAAGTCTACAGTAATACGTACATAGCCACCAATGGCCTGATTTGCCTGATCTTACATCGCTTGGTAGAGAAATGCAACGCAAGGCAGCTGCTTGTGCTGCGTTATTTACCATTTTAACTTGGGAGGCAATCTATGGGTGGAACGTGGGCATTCCCTTGTATCCACCCATGGATTTTGGCTCATTCTCAGATTTACAGACGTCAAAATGCTACGCCTTCCCAAGTGAGGTGTGAAAAGAAGAAATATCTTTATTTCATCACGTTATTTCCTTTATGCATGCATGCTGCAGCAATGTAGAAAGAGAAAATTGCCTGTAAGGATTGTTTTTGTGCAGGAAGGTGTGCCTTCCTGCACAAAAACAATCCTGTCTGTAATGCAGTCACCCTTGCACTAAAATTCAAGGGTGCCTGTATTTTGGGCTAGGTTGCACACAGTGTGCCAGCGCAAGGAGAGAGCAAAAATGCTCCATATGTTTGTAAAAATAAAGCATTTTTGCCCTTTCACGCAACGCAAGCGCCAACTTTGCTTGCTTTCTTGCATTGCATTAAAGTTTAGTAAATGTGCCCCCTCATCTTTAGACAAACTCCTCACCAAATGAGTATTCTTTGCAGGCTACAGACTGATCCAGGAAGCCTTTTCCACAAAAGTGCCTCCTCACCACTGCTAGGTGGTGCCATAATGCTCCAGCAGTGACTGAACCTACAGACATGACATCACCAGAGTATATTAGGCACCCACCAGCAGGCTGTCAGTTCCTGATATTTTTTTATCCTCTACATCGAGGCACACGTAGAGTAACTAAGAGAGCCATGACCGTGACAAATAAAGACATTACTTATTTGCATACATTGGGATCTTATTCACGCTACTAGCTCATCTCGGAGGAGAGGTGGCAGTGAGGAACCTGCAAAAGGGTTATGTGTCCAATAGGGATATCATTACCAGAGGAAAGTAACCTATTCTTCTGATGGATACATCATGCAACACAACTTAGGAAAAGTACCCATCACTGCATTTCTTATATGTGCGGTACTAGTGCTTTGCAAAAGTATAACTGATAATCACATACATGCCTGGCAGATGTTGACAACTGAAACACCTCTGGAAAAAGCAGTGGAAGCAGTATTGCCCAGAAGGAATGATGACCATATATGCTGCCTGGAGAATCTTTCTTGGCCAGGGCTTAGCCGGTCTTGATAGAAAGGGTGCTTCAATGTGCAGTAGAACATTTGGTCACCCTCTTACTTTTTAGCTCCAGTGCAGGCCAAAAAGAGGTAGTCACGAACTCTGTCCTGTTGCATGCAGTATGACACCACCAGCCTCAGGTCCAGCCAGTGCAGTCATTTCTCTTCCTTGGTTGGATGTAGATGTTGAACATGGAAATTGTGCGTTGGCTTGAAGGGATATGGCATCAAGAAAGACACAACAATGTTCAAATCCCACTGAACAGAGTGGCAGGGAACACATAAAACAAACCTTTTCAGAAGAGGCACCACTAGTGACAATTTATATAGAAACAGTTAGTCAAGAAGACACATAAACACAAAGCTGCCAGGTCGCCTTCAGCTGATAGCACCACTAGACCTTGATGTGCAAGGGACAATCCAAACCTCAATTTGTCAGACATGCAAGATGTGAAGGGATTAATGCCTTCTGCCTTTCACCAACACTCAAGTGGTCTGCATAGATGGATTTAGTTGCAGGCTTCCCGGCTGCCAAAATGAAACCTGCAACCTCATCAGTAAAGCAAAAGGATTCTAGAAAACAACACTAAATATGCATGTGTGCAGCCGCAGCGTCTGGGAAAATAGGAATCAGCTGTTTGGATTTAGCTTTCCCCTATAGAGCAGACCCTTAGTAGGCAGAGATGAGCAACTCACCACAAGGCTAGTAAAACTAATAGCACAACAGTTATAGCAACTAAATATGATTGGGGATTATTTGAAGTATGTGTTTGGCAGGGTAGAGGGTTCCTCAGACTAGAAACGTCTTACTCCTATTTGATACTGTGACTGAGAACAGCTGAACCTGAAGGCATCCCCAAGAAACCATCCTGAGGGGTGGGGGTGTATGGCACAATACTGAAATCACAACCTGTTGGAAATGTGCCCTCTCTGCAGAGTCACTCGGTTTTTCTGTGCTTTTCTGCTGAACCCTATTTTTACTAGTTGTAAAGTGGTAAAGTTTTTATGGTCCTCTTCTGAACATGCAGCCTTGGGTGTGGGGAGGTGTTATTGTGCCCTTGAGAGTATAGCCTGTGGGCTGGCCCCAAAGACTTGATTAACTTCAAAGAAGTCAATCCTTGGCATGGTTTTCCCCGTAACGTTTTGTATTCAGACCTCCTGTTTTGCTGACTTTGTTTTTGCTGGCTGTTAGAAATGGGATTTCTGGCTGGCTAAGGCGTGCGCCAAACCCTGGCAGAAACCCCACTCTAGTCAGGGTAAGGAAATTACACGCCAAAGATAACCTCTGCTCACCCCCTTGGTAGCTTGGCATGAGCAGTCAGGCTTATCCCGGAGGCAATGTGTAAAGCATTTGCGCACACACCCAGCAACTAGATCCCAGGCCCACCACAAAAGAAACTCAACACAAGGTTATATATAAAAATAGCCTTTGTATTACCATAACACATTAGAATAGTAAGCACATATTATACACTGTGCCAACTGGCACTGGGCAATATTTACAAGGGGTTATGTACACATGACAGGGCCACATGGACCACTGTCAGAACCATCACAAAGCGAACTTAGTAAAAGTACAGCAGATCATAAACGTACAACCTGCAACCACTGGGAATCACTGTTCTTAGCATCAGCCTGTAACATAGACTACATTATGCACAGTATCACGTTAGGTGCCAAACGCATTGTACGCCAACCTCATCAACATAAACACATTAGGCTATCATCTCACAGGTCTGAACGCACTAGACCCTGACCTCCTAAGTATAACTACATTAGGGAATAAATCTCACTAGCATAAACCATAAGATGCGAACCAACCATATAATCATAAACCACCGTTAGAAGTATAACACAGGGTGCGTAATCATATTACATACATTACATTTCCTACCACCACATCACATTTAGCACAAAAATCACATTAGGGCCCGGCGCCCTATAAATGTAACAATCCCCCTGGCCAACTGGCCATCGCAAAAACGGGCTCAAATGCCCTATGTCCACAAAGTCAGGGCTGCTGCCTAGGCAGCGACAGTCAATGGTGCGCACTTTGCGCAGGCCTAAACGTAGCAGCTGGCACCAAGTGCTGCGCAGCTGTGAAGACAAGATGGGGGCGAGGGAGTGCGTTTCTCTCCTGAATTCAAACCATGTCCCCTAAAATAAAGCAAGGCCTAAACGGTGCAGCCGCCCACGACTTGCTGGGCAGCTGTAAAAGTTAAAATGCGGCATGGGC
The DNA here is from genome assembly GCF_964204655.1 of Triturus cristatus. NCBI lineage: Eukaryota > Metazoa > Chordata > Amphibia > Caudata > Salamandridae > Triturus > Triturus cristatus. The sequence continues at coordinate 1,011,240,569 of NC_140587.1, read as the reverse complement.
TCTCACTGGCCCTTGAAATAACTGTGCCCAATGTTGGAGCCATCTGGCTCTGGAAAGAAGCATGTCCCCAAGCACCAGGGAAAGGACACGGGCCCCTCTGGCCCTGTAAACAATTAGGTGTCCCCTTCGTAGGAGCCACACAGGGCTCTGAAAACAATTAGCCAAACGTTGGAGCCACACGGCTCTAGAACAATTATGCCCAGGTTGGAGCCACGCAGGCTCAGAAATGAATATGCCCTCAGGGGGCGCACTGGCCCCTGGAATAATCATGCCCGAGCGGTGGAGCCACTGGGGCTCTAAGAACAAGGATGCCCACATCGTTGGAGCCACGTAGGCTCGGGAAACAACTGGACCCCACTGGAGCGCACTGGTGCTTTAAAGAACACATGCCCACGAGGTTGGAGCGGCCCGCTGCCATCCGGGGCCGCTCTGAAAGCAAAAACTGGCACCGTGCCTTTATCAGGCACCAACATTAGCCCCCACGGAGCCCCCCAGCCCTTCCCAACTCACCGGGCTGCTCTCGGGGGACTCCGCTCCGTCTGCGGTGGCCTCCTCTTCACCCGGTCCCTCTTCTGGGACCGGGACTTTCTCCATCGCCGCCCGTCTCGCTCATCCCCTGGGGCTCCCAGCCGCTCAAGGGAGCCCCGCGGGGACGCGAGGCACCTCGACTGGCCCTGCCGCCTCCTTTTTAGCAGCCCTTCACCCGGTCCCTCTCCTGGGACCGGGACTTCTTCCATCGAGCCCGCGAGGCTCCTCTGCTTCCTTCTCGGCCGCGCTGCCATTGGACAGCCGGCCGCGAGGCCCCACCCACAACCAGGCAGGGACGCCGGACTTCCGGGACACGCTTGCAGCGGCCCGGCAACTTCTGTTCGGACTTGGGCTGCGGCGGGGATTTTCATCAATAAAGTGCGGGGTGGGCACCCGCGGTCAGACTACACATAGAGTGGGGTGGGCACCCGCGAGATAAGCAGAAGGCGGGGTGGGCTCCCACCCACCAGTAAATAACCAAAAGCGGCAAAGAGGGGTAGGCTCCCTCTATGAAATCAGAGTGACGGGGGACTCCCTAAGTCGGGATTCCCCTCGAAGGCGCAGTCCCACGCTGCCAGGGGACCACAGAAGCGCTCCTCCTCCAAATAAAGCGCTCTTCCAGGCGCTAGGTTTAAAAGTCTGTGAAAAGAAATGGAGCAAAAACAGCTCCCAGAAAAGGAAAGTCCTCCAGGCATCCAGGGGCAGGGCAGGGCCCAGGGAGGCAAGCCTTACCCTCAGCCCCAGCAGCAGCACGCCCCTGGTAGATTCAAGTCCAGAACAAGAACATTTTCATGGGGTTACAGCCCCTTCTTTTATACTACATTTTCCTTTGTCTCAACTGTAGGGCAGGGAGAGAACCAGATACAACTGGTTCAGGAGCACTTTGTTTTGCTCAGCTCCCCTCTCTATTCACAGGACAGGCCAGGGACATCAGACGCACCACAGGAGGTGGAGCCAGCATTGTGAAGGGAAGGCCCAGCCCCATTCAGGTCCCAGGTGCAACTCCTCCCTCCCATCTACATGCAAATCTCTCCATTCACCACCGGGCAGACTCACCCTGGCTCCTGGAATTCCCCGGCCCTCCCAGCTCCTGTCAATCACACGCCAGACAGGCAATTCACATCACATAGCACACAGACATGCCAACTTCTAGAAGTGGCACTTCTCCACCAGTCACAATAAATCTGGGCACGCCATTGCGCAGCATTTATTCTCCCGAGTTCGCACATACTAAACTCGCCCCTGCACTCCACTCACATCAGGAACTATCATGGACACACATATCCCCCATGCATTCCTATGGGAGGGCAGGCCAGTCTCACTAAATGTAACACAGAGCGCAAGCACTTTACACTGGGACACAGTGCTAAAGTGCCTAGAGGCCTAAAACTACTAACACTACATAGGGAACAAGGCCAGGATAAATGCAAAAAGTTTGGGGGTGAACCTGCCAAAAGGGCCAGGTCCAACACTGGCCTTAGGATACTTCGTACTTTACCACTGCTAACCAGTGCTAAAGTGCTTGTGCTCCCTCCTTTAAACATGGAAAGACTGGCTTATACCCAATTGGCATATTTATTTTACTTGTGAGTTCCTAGTAAAGTGGCAATACCGATGCTCAGGGGATGTAAATTAAATGCTACTAGTTGGCCTTCAGCACTTATTGTGGCACCCACTTAAGTAGAACTTCAACACGTCTCAGACCTGCCATTGCAGCCTTTGTGTGTGCAGTATTGAAGTCCTATTTCAAACTGGCATGTTATTGTTCAGTTGCAAAAATTAATTTGGCAGCGAGCCCTGTCTTGTCGTCTGGGAAAGCATGGGGTGTAGCTGGGTTGCCCAAGGGGTGGGGGGAGGGGGTTGTTCTTCCAGTTTTCAAAGTTGGGGTATGTTGGATGTCCTTGAAAATACAGAGAACTCTGACTAAGTATGGAGGAATGTCAGTCCAAACACACAAGGGGTCTGTGAGAGAGGAAGCAGCTTTAATGGGAGGAGGAGGTATTAAAGAATCTTACTGGAAATGGCATCTATGACTCTGAAAGCGCTCAAATTGGATGTTCGGGGTTGGCAGCTTATGAGAAACGTAGAAGGGTATATGCTTATCTGAAGAGATATAAAGTGTCGATTGCATGCGTACAAGAAACTCATGTATGGGGGATACAATTCCGTGTATGAGGCGTAGATGGAGGGGCCAAATATTTTCCACATCATATTCAGGATTTGCAAGAGGTGCCCTCATTTGGGTGGCACCTGGGGTCCCATTCAAGTGTCTCAACTAGCTAGCAGATCCTGAAGGTCGATATGTGATTGTGCATGGTACATTGGATGGGAAGGAACTGTGTATCATTAATGTAGAGCCCCAAATATTGACTGTTCAAATTTCTTCCCATCCGTCATGAGAGCAGCCGCGCCGTACATGGGGGAGGCAATACTCATGCTTGGAGATGTAAACTGTGTTCTGGATGGGAACTTAGACTGGAAGGCTGCTCGGCTACACACCAAACCACATATGACGGAAACACTGACGGACATGTTTAGGGAAATGCAACTTACGGACATAAGGAGGGAACGTAACCCTACTCAGAAAATATTCTCTTGCCATACACCAGCCACCAATACATTTAGCAGATTGGACTATTGTTTTATCTCACCAACACTAGCAAGGGATGTGAAGGGGATAATGTACCAAGCAAGATATATCTCAGATTACTCACCGCTTCTGATAAGCTTTGAGGGCCAGAAACCCAGAACGGCCATACCCCTGTGGCACCTTAGAACAGAGGCATTACAAGACCCGCCATTTGAGAAGGTAGTTTCGATGGCTTTAACTAAATATTTTGAGGAAAACTGGGAGACGGCCACAAATAGAGCTTATGAATGGGACGTCATGAAGGTGGTACTTCAGGGGGTATGCATACATACGACATATGGAGTGAGGCAATAACTATTGAAAGACATTGAGAAGCATAAATGTAAATTGTCCAGGTTAGAGGAGAGGCTACATGTCAGCCCACAAACACTCGAGAAATGGTATGTAGAGAAGGTTGAACTATTGGAGACATGGAAGAGCCTAGAAAAATATGACTACACAGTGTATCGAAAGAGGTTACACCGAGAAGGGGAAAGGTCAGGAGCCCTGCTAGCTACATTACTGAGACGTGAACTATCCATGGAACCAATACTGCAATTGCAGCATGTAGATGGGAAAACTATTAATATGCAAACAAGAATTACGGAAATCCTAGCCAGACATTTGGCTAAAGTGTACACGAAGGGAACTGAGCCTTTGAACACTGCAAGAGCGGAGTTCCTGTCCTCAGAGGAACTACCCCACATAGAACAAGAGATGGAAGATATATTAGGGGGCCTGATCACAAGCGTAGAGGTACTGGGGGCAATAAAACGCTTAAAGTCAGGGAAATCACCTGGGAAAGACTGTTTCCTGGCGGAATTGATCAACAATTCACACCGATATTGGCAGACAGATTAGTGGAGGTATACAATGAGGCGCTGCACACACAAAGGTTGCCAGATTCTATGCCAGAAGCCATGGTGATAATGATCCCAAAATAGGACAGGGACCCAACTCATCTAAATTCATATAGACCAATATCACTCTTAAATATAGATGTGAAGGTGTTGAGCAGCATTTTGGCAAATAGACTTCTCCCCCATATGACACACTTGATTCATCCAGCTCAATCGGAATTGATCCCACGTCGCAATACTATGCTTAATCTGAGACGCTTAGCTCATGTAAACACAAGGAGATGATGGACAGAGCAATGACACTTTTCAGACACATCTGGGTTGAATCCATCATCATTCTTTAGGTCACTTCGCCACCTCAGTTCAGACCCAGCTATATGCTAATCAGTCTTGACCCTGTGCCTCATGGGAACAGAGCAGCCCGAACTGCCAAGCTAGGTCTTTCCTGAACCGGAAACAAGCATCCTTGGACCGGTTTCTGGGTAGTACCCTTCATCCGCCAGGCTAGCTTGAATCCAGTGGCAAAGTGAGCAGGGGACCCACGTCTGGGCATACCCTGCCAACTTAGGGCGAACAAAGCAAACACAAGGAGATGATGGACGGAGCGCTGAAACTTTTCAGACACTCACCCCCAGTCACAGATCTGGGTTGAATCCATCATCATTCTTTAGCTCACTTCGCCACCTCAGTTCAGACCAACCTATATGCAAATCAATCTTGACCCTGTGCCTCATGGGAACAGTCCAGCCCGAACTGCCAAGCCAGGTCTTTCCTGAACCATAAACAAGCATCCTGGGACCTGGCAGTTGGGCAGGACAGTTCCCATTGGGCGCAGGCTCAAGACTGATTTGCATATGGCTGGTACCAAACTGAAATGCCATGGTGAGCAAAATAACGATGGATTTATGCCTGGATTTCTGTACTGGGGTGAACGTATGACATTGTTCTGCATTCTGTCCATCAATTGTTCTTTTTGCATTTGTCACCCTGAGTGGGACGGGTATGCCCAGATGTGGGTCCCCTGCTGTCACACAGGAGTCAAGCTATCCTGGTTGATGAGGGGTGAAACCCCGAAACCAGTCCTAGGATGCTTGTTTCCAGTACAGGGAGTACCTGGCCTGGCAGTTCTAGCTGGACTGTTCCAATTGGGTGCAGGCTCAAGACTGATTTGCATATGGCTGGGTCCAAACTGGAATGGCATGGTGAGCAAAAAAACGATGGATTTAGGCCCAGATCTCTGTACTGGGGTGAATGTATGACAGTGTTCTGCATTCTGTCCATCAATTGTTCTTTTTGCATAGCTCATGTATGGCATGAACCGGGTATTAGGCGGGAAGAGCACGCCCTGGTTCTCTTGGACATCGAACAAGTGTTCGATTCCGTGTCCTAGCCCTTTGTCTGGGCCACAATGCAAAAAATGGCTGTGGGCCCAGGGTTCATCAAATGGGTTTAATTACTCTATGAATTGCCCAGAGCCAGGGTAAAAGTGGGAGGTACAACAACAGGTCCTATGCACACGCATACATGTTAAGTACAGTACAACAATTTGTCTGTTGATTAAAGATGCAAGGAGATGACGTCTTTTTGGAGTGTTTGTCTATAATAGAGTTTTGCTCAGCAGACCAGCCAACACGTGTTTCGTCATTCGGGCGTTAAACCCTTGACTTCTTCAGGGCTGAAAACAACATAGAAACAACTTACATCAAATTACATAAACAAACGGTTGATTAAAAAAAAAAACTCAGATACGTTACATCAAGGGGTGCTGCAGTCAATAACTAGATGGTGGGGAGAAGCATCAAAGATTTTACAGATGTGAAAGAAAGAAGGTCAAATCACCATCGGGAACCCTTAGGGTGATGCAAAAAAAATAGATCGTCGCTGTATAAATGGTCTTCAGTCAAGTCGGACAAGACATATCGCGGTGCTAGGTAAAGTGGTGGGAGTGATTTTACACCGGTGGGAGATCCTATTCCGAGATGAAACTTTAAAAGCATGATCTCTGCAGTGTAAATGGTCTTAAAACTGACCAACCAAAAATTCCGCAGTGCTAAGTAAAGGGATGGTGGTGTTGCACACCAGTGGGAAAGCCTATGGATAGAAATACGGATTGTGTAGGTTACTGATAATAAGACGAGTTTTACAAGCGTATGTGCAGCACATCTGAGTTGTGATAGTGCAGTGATGTCTGGATCTAAACTGGCTAAAATATAGTGCAGAGAAATCCTACATGTAACGCAGCAAGTGGTATCATAGACCTATAACAAACAGCATGGATTTCAGTCAATACATGCATCCCGATGTCCATGTTAACATATGCATTTTTTACAATCAATTAATAGTCAGAAAAGGCACAAATTATGTGAATCTCACCTCAAAACCAGTAATAATTCCAACCCGGTGGGTCATAAGTAATCCAAATCACGTAATTAAAATTGACTCCGTATCATTTTGTGGCGCGAGTCTGGAAAGTAACAACTAACATTAATATTCCTAATATCAGTGATGTGAAATACAATACACCTCCAAATGACACTATTGCAAACAGACAGTCCACATCAAGCCCTCACCTTATTTCAGGGTCGGTAACCCATTCATGGGGTATGTCCTTCCAAAATTAGAATGCCAGCCGAGTACGCTGCATATAAAGTAGTCATATATTTCAATAAAACTTGTGGGATCTATGGGCTGCAATGGGCCGCCAAAGGTCTAGAATTAAGTGTAATGAGAACCCAATTGGTGACGCTGTGTCTAGCCAACTTTAATAATACACACGGATCCGAAAGTATAAACACCGAGAAATGCCTGAGCACATACCTTGTATAACAAAGGAGTGATGTCCCTCAACAATTTTTAGGTCTCGCAGACCTGCGTTGCAGCGCGCATGAAGCCCCGCCTGTCATTTTCATTGGGTAGCGTCACCATTTATGGTAAACGGTGGCTTCCATTTGAAAGCTTCTGTGTTACAGCCCTTTGTCCTTTTGGGACGGCCCATCCGGACTGGGTCTCCTGCTACACGGCTGTCGTGAAGCAATTTCTTATCTCAGAGACGTGTTATGTAAACAAGCCTCTGAGATCCAGTCCTGATGGGCCTCCCAAAAGGAGACTGGGCGCTGCGTGTTTATTTTTGCATCGCGCTTTCGCTTTCACTGAAAGGGCGATGCAAATATAACCAGCGCTATGGCGAGCGCTTGTTTAGGACTTGTGCCCTACTGGATGGTCTCAAGATCATTTATTTTGGCTGGCTGCATACGGTGCACACCTGCAGGTCACGAAGAGTTTGCTCGCAGGTGGAGGATGGGTTAAAATTGAGCATCTGCCCGATCTGTATCTAGTGTTTGTAGTGGGCAGCTCTTCCTTTGCTCCTCAGTAGATGCTATGGAACGTGCTTAAATTATGCACAATTATTAATTCATGTTAAGCACAGGCACAGCAATAAATAAGCATGCATCATTTTAGTCTCACTCTTTTTACTGCTATTATATGTCCAGGCAAAACAATCTAATGCAGGATAAGAGCACCACGCCGGTCAAACACACACATCATCGAAAAAGTAACATATGTCAGCAATATAACATGTTTGTAACCCAGCACTCCCCTGCCTATAGCGTGCGTCTGTTCCCCTCTGCTAATGCGCTTCGGCCCCTGGTCTCGGTATGAAGGGCTCTATAATTACAATATAATATAAAGTGACTTAGATGGCCATTTGCCATCCATTGGTACTTTCGAGAGTTGGGCTTGTATTTCCTGTTCAGGCTGTTGACGATTTCTAGGACCCTCACCTCGCCTTTGAAGGGCAGGAAAAAAATCTGCGGAAACAAAATAGGACAAAAATCAGGGCTGGGCCTGTAATAAAAATAGGGCCGGCTTCGGAGCATAGCGTCGCGCTAGGGAAGAAACCTTGCCTGCATACAAACCGTTTCCTGGCTGACAGAGAACAATGCAATGGCAGCAGCTTTTTGATTTGCTGTGTGCGCGGAAAGGGGGAGGGTAGTGCGCTTGGGTTTTGCCAGTCGGGTTAAGAAATTTGCAGGCGGAGCCCTGCAAAGTGCATGGAGTGCGGCCCCCACACTTAGGATCCGGTCAGCTCTCAGCCCCCGCGCACAGTCCTAGTGTGGGTCCCCTGGATCTCGCCCCCCAGCCTCGCAATGCGGGGCTATTGTTACGACTCCGGGTTTGCATGCCATCAATCAGCTTGCCTCACATAGCCCACAACACAATTAGTGCAAATTCTGCACCGAAGGCTGGTTGACCGCCAGGCGCGTGAAGCAGCCGATACTGGCGTTCTAATGGTCTGGGGCAGTGGGAGCGTAGACCCTGCCCAAGGCCCTTCACTGTCCTAAGGGCATCCGCGGTAGTTGTTTGGTTTGCAGTGTCTCTGTTGCGGGAGTCCCACACATTCAACTGGAATATCAACATGCTGTCTGACTGATATTCGCACCCGAGCTTGTAAAAGTTCAAGTCGTGTTTGAAACGCATGTCCGGTTTATTGCAAACGCGCTAAAACAATGGCGACACGTTCAAAAGAAACCCTTTGTGCCATGTTGCTATTTGTATAAAAGTGTACATACCCAGAGATGTTTAAAAAACGAATTTGCCGGTGCAGATTTTTCTTAATAGTCGTTGCATTTTTTCACACTCTTTTCCTTCCTCCGTTCTATTACTAACCTTGTTGTCATTTTCTTTCATTATGACTTATTGGCTGCTTGATGCCTCTAGTGTTTTTTTGACACATTTGGCATCAAAAAGCAGAGAATAGAAACAGCCATCATTCACAAAGAACCATACAGCAGTGGTCTTCAAACTTCTTAATGCTGCGACCTCCCCCAAACCCCCTCAATTTTTAAAAAATTATTCTGCTACATTAGCAATGTTTAAATATGTCTAAACATATTTAAACATTGCAGTTAAGCTCTGTTACCCCTTCTCAGGTTGAGCCTGGTTTGCGCATGCGCTGCTCTGCGAGACATGCTGTGTTTCAGTGAGGCATCCTGTATTAGAGTATGGAAGTGGAACCCTGCCCACTCTCCGCCCATATTTTTCATTGGCTTGTGCCAGTGTCCTTCATAAATACTGGCTTGTGATTCGTTAATTGGCTTGTCAGTCTCTCCTTAATACCGCCTTGTCTTCCTTTGTAACCTTCCATGAGGACTGGCCCTTTTACTTCTGTTGTAACACCGTATGTTTATTTCAGTCTGTAAGCACTGTTTTCTTTAATGAGTTTCTGGTCCTACAGGCACTATGTGCAGCGCCCCATGCGCGCTTTCTCTTTCAGAGCAGCCCGGGACAATCGCAGCCGTTGCCTAACAATACTTGCATTTACGAGCGTTTGAGCAATTGTCATTATAAACAACGATAGACTCTCACAAATGCAAGACCTACTGCATTACAAATATTTTTGGGGGTAAAATTGCCCCATACAGTGCTTTCACTTTAGTGTTGGCCACACCCCCTCTACATGCGGCTCGTCTGAAGAAAGGGGTGTGGCCTCTATTAAAGTGAAACCGGGGCATGGGACACTTTAAAAAAAAATATATATATATATATATATATATATATATATATATATATATATATATATTCACTGAAAAAACCATAGGTTTCACACATGTTATAGTTAGCGGAAATTTTACTGATAAAAAACCAATGAAATTCCCCCGTTATAGTTACTTCAGATAACTATAACTTGCGCGCCCGCAATCCTCTGCTCCTGACGTCACATATTACATCACTCATGACATGGTCAGTGGCATCACTCTTGACATCACTGATTACATCATCCTTGTGATAGAGTGGCGGTCGCGCAAGTTATAGTTATCTGAAGTAACTATAACGGGGGAATTTCATTGGTTTTTTATCAGTAAAATTTCCGCTAACTATAACATGTGTGAAACCTATGGTTTTTTCAGTGAATTTGCAAGGTTTTTTAAATGCTAATTCCTAACTATAACGTGTGTGAAACCTATGGTTTTTTCAGTGAATTTGTACGGTTTTTTAAATGCTAAGTTACTTTACGCCATTCGTGGCGTGCGCGCCCACTTTACGCAGTTAGTGCCGTGCACGCACGGTGGGCACGCGGTGCGATGACAAAGCAAGAAAGCACGTCAACAAATCTGTTTCTGCTTTCCTCCGTGACTATGGTATGGGTGCCATTTACCACAACAACTTGCGTTATGACATGCAAGACATTTATAGAGGAGATGGTGTGTACTTCAATGATGAAGGGAACAGAGTCTTCCTCTTGAACCTTAGACTCTGCATCGGTACTTACTTGTAGGTACCACTAAAAAATCATTTCATAAACACAACGGCTCTTTTTAGAGCCCCCTAATATCTAAACACTTAAATCTGATTTTCATTTTTTTTTTTTTTTTTTTCTATCGTACGCTTACCGTAAGCTTACCGTACGCGTACCCCGTGATTTTTTTTAAAATCAATAAATGTTTTCTTTGTACTTTACAGTCCTTCTTTGACCCCCTCACAAATGTAAGGGGGTCTGTAACTCTCCTCATTGCCCCCTTTTCTTGTTTTCACTCTTTTTTTTCTGAGTGAAATACACAAAATGGCGGCCGCCGCTTCCTGGTTTCGGCCAATTCGAATGTTTACTAAGATCTAAGAGCCAATCAGAATCGCGCTCGCGCACGCCACCGTACGCTTACGGTAAGCGTACGGTAAGCGTACCGTAAGCGGGCTCAGATATATATATTGATTTAAAGGCTATTTTCTCAGAATCTACTGAACAGATTTACACCAAACCTACAAAAGGCACTTCCTTGACCTAGGGACTACCTCTCTGCCAAATTTCGAGTAATTCTGTTCAGCCGTTCGGGCTGTAGCTCGTTCTAAAGGTCCTATGGAAAAATGCATGGGGAAAACGCGTTTTGGGACCCCCCTTTTATCTCAGCCCCCGCTTGACGGATCCCCCCGAGACTTTCAGGGTAGGAGCGGAGCGTAGCGCCCCACCTATTTTGAGAAATTCGCGAGGATTCATCGACCGGCGCCAAAGTTATTCAAAATAGAATGTTGAGGTTTTCCTATGGAAAAGGGGTCCTAACTATAACTACCTACTGGCGACCGCTAGTAGGTAATATATATATATATATGTTTGTCAACTTGACAGATATTTTTTTTGTAAAAGCACCCCATACTGTGCTTTCACTTTAATGGTGTCTGCACCCCTTTCTTTAGAAAAGGGCGTGGCCGACATTAACGTGAAAGCGCGGCATGGGCCGCTTTTACAAAAATTGCATTTGCAGTGCAATAGGTCTCGCATTTGCGAGAGTTTGAACTATTGGCATTGTCATTTTCAATGTCAATAGCTAAAACTCTCGTAAATGCGAGACCTATTACATTGCAAATGCTTGTTTAGATTGGGAGCCGAGTGTGGCAGAACAGAGTAATCTCCTATCCAATGTAAAATTGTGGCCGGAATTGCTCTGAAGGGCCTTAATGAGCCGCAATAGATCTAAAACAAAGTTACATGAGACTAGGTATTATTACGGGCCTTCTGTAATGGCCAACCCGTAACGTAATGCACCACAGTGCAATTGCAAAATGCCTACCTTGTTGCGAGTATTCTTCTTCACCATAGCGTGTCCAGGTCCGTATTCAACCCGGAGGCGGTGTAAGACGCGACCCAGAAGTGCTTTTAGACCTCCTTGGCAACTGAAAAACACTAGACCGCACACCTGCTGTTAGGTAAAGGCAGAATGGGGCATTACGTCGGGTGTATGCCGCGACACGTAGAACCTGCGCAGTGAATAGATGAGTGATTTCGGGTACGGCCGGGCGTGACGTTTAAGGGAATGTAAAGGATAGTCAAAGAAAGCATAAAGTAAAAGAGGGCATACAGTACAGAGGGACCCTGTCAGTGCCTTCAAAAGGTTTAGTAGAGAAAAAGTGCACGTGGTACAGCAAACATAAATGCAAGCACAGTATTGTAAATGACATGATGGTGAATATAGTCATATAAATTGATAGAATTCATACAGTGTAAAAATTATTCAACCTTGCGATAGTCACAAAATTCGAGTAAATAAGGTGAGGTGTGGGATGCACACACAAGTTGGATATCGTCCTACAGCAAAATATATATCACCATGATGAAATCAATACATGGTGAATCAACCAGAATCTTATAATAGGGAGACAATCTTAGATGAACCGCACCAATATACGCTGGTACATATCAGGGTGATAGTACAGGGGTATATATGACCCCAAATCAATATATTAGGCACATTAAAATACAAAAGGGGTTGCAGTTTTGTACAGCTTTAACCAGAAGCACTTGTTACCGCAAAGTTGCTTCACAGCAAACAATGTTGCAGAGGCGGATATACTTAGCAGCAGCAGTAAAGAGTTACAGGCGTGTTTGGAAGTACATGAATACACGACTGGTACAGTAGACACTTATGGGCGATGCATACAGTTGGGTACAAAGATTCAGCGCCCAACAAGTGATTTGTGCGTCTCCTTTTATTTATGACATATTGCAATGAGTGAGTTATAACATGTTCGCAGTGTCCCTACAAGAGAGAAGAAGATGGGGAGAACACATATAATCAGATTAGTATTCCTTTAGTCACCTAGGAAATAGTGCAATTCCTGATCACTGTGTGAGAAGTTGGCCTGGTATATGCTGTCTGCTAATTATAGTGGGCACCCTTTACCAGTCCAAACAACCCCTTATTGATGATAGGTTAAAGACAACCTTTATTGAAATCTGTCCTAGTGGTAGCTATGGAGAGCAGTCTTCAGGCTAAGTCTTGAAGGAATGTAAAACACCTTGTTTTACCAGTCTATAATCTCTTGAATGGCTAAATGAAAGACAACCACACCAGGTATATATATAAAATATATGTATTTATTTCCAAACACACCCTACTAGACACTTTATGAGGCTAGAGGTCAAAACACATAAGTTACACTTCAAATAGTACAGTAAAATAGCACAAATACATGTCAGGCCCTAGGGACAAGCCAAACCATATACTAAAATAGTGGTATAAGAACCATGACTTAACTAGCCACAAGGCCTAGAGCCTGTAGAATCGCTGGCACCCCAAAGAACCACCCAAGGTAGTGACACAGGGGACCCACAGGGGCCGTGTGCAGTGTGAGAACACAGCCGCGAGCTCCCGTTAGCTTTTATGGGAAAAGTCGCTGTTAGATTTTTAAAGATTAGGGACACTTAGAAATGAGTCAGGACCAAACCCTTTGGGATTTAGGAAGTTCTAGGGTCAACACCCATGGGAGCACCGGAGTACTTGTGTTACCTCACCCAGGGAAGCAAGGTGCATAGGTGTCAAATGGTGTCGGGTCGCGTCGTCGTTTCCACTGGGAGCTGGCAAAGAAGTGCTGCTGCAGGAAAGATGCGATGTGTCCGAAGGAATCCAAGCCTGGATCGAAGTCGAGAAGAACCTGAAAGCAGAGGGGACAGAGTCTGGGTCACTTGCCAGTGACCAGGAGCACGATAGGCGAGTGCCCACCGAAGTCGGGTGATTTCAGGTGAAGAAGGTGAAGCTTGACTCTTCAGCCATGAGGACCAGGAGGTGTCGAGGACGACCAGGAGCTGGATTCGAGCTGTCCCATGAAGGATGTCGAGTGCTGCAGCGTCGGTGCCCAGATTGGACACAACAAGCCTTGGCAACAGCACCCCATGCAGAAAGGAGAAAGATGCTTCGGTGCAGTCCCGCAAGGTCTGAGGGACTCACCACACGGTGGGGAGTCAGGGCACGTCTGGAGCAACCAGTGCTGCCCAAGGAAAATAAAAGTTGCCTTCACAGGGACCCACCAGTCGATGGACCAGGGATCGCGAAGGACCCTCGAGCTTAAATGCAAGAAGAAGGCTCACGGAACACTCGTGGAGTGTAGGCCCACAATCTTAGGTGCAGATGGTGCTCGAGGTGGGGGCTACAAGTAACCCAAAGCACGACTTCGAGAGACGTTGGGAAGTCTATGCACTTGCAAATGTGCACAGTGACCAGGAGTTCCGGTTCTACGTTACTCACAAGGGCTGTGGGTCTCAGCTCTGCTGGGGACTCGGGTCGGCCTATGAGAAGTCTGGAAATCCTCTTCCTGGCCTGCAGATACTTCGGAGTCCAGCGGGAGCTTCGTAGATGCAGACCAGCAAAATGCTTCGTTGGTGCCTGCCAAGCAGGGGAGTCACTCCTTGACCCCAAGGGAGATTTCTTCAGTCCTCTAGTCTTGAGTAGAGCGTCGAAGTTCCAGGATTCAGCTTCAGAGTTTCGTCCAGGGATATCTAAATTCCTTTTGCCAGGGGTTCCTTACTTATACCTAAGGAAGGGGTTGGACTTACTCTAGGGACCCACCTATGGGAGGGTTTGGAACGAGGGGTGGCTACACCCATTTCCTTTGTCCAGTTTCATGCCAGAGCAGGGGCTGGAAGCCCCTGAACCGGTTTGAGCTGGACTATGCACAGGGACACCAAATGTGCCCCCAGTGCAGGACTTTAAAGCACTCTGAGAGTGCTCCCACCCAGCCCCAATACACATCAGCCTGTCTGGGAGGTGGTTACACCTCCCTGTGACAGGAAACCTATTGTCCAGGCCTCCCCTACCGGAGTTTCTGTCAGCAGCAGGAGGCCAGACCCGTGTCTGTGGCTGCAGCATCCATTTTGTTATGCCAGGGCTCAGTTAAGTTGGTACCGGGTATACCGGTGCTGTTATGTCTCTCCCTCTAGAAGGGTGGGATCATACTCCCACCACAGTTACTGGTGTGGGGGTATGATTCCAAGGTGTTTGACACCAAACACAACATGTTTCCGTGCAGCCAGCCCAAAGTTAGCATTTACTGTTTGGTTATAATGCACAGAGTATATGGTCAGGCTGCACCACTGACAACCCCGGAGAAGAGATTCCGAAGGCTGCAGAGGGGCTCAGCTCACGTCTGGGCACTCTCTCACATATAACCAAGCACCCTGCCTTCAGGATTGATAAGGCCTGCCATGGGGGTGACTGATAGGTTTCTATGTGCAGTGATAGGTGAGGTATAGTGAACCTATACCTCAGTAAGGGGTGCAAGCACCACCTTACCCAGGCTGCAGTAGCAGACCTGTGGTGTCATTTTGGAGGGCTTTCTAGGGGTGGCACATTACATGCTTCAGCCCCTGGTAGGCCTCTGGGGTACCTATGCCCTGGGTACATAGTATACCATATACTAAGGACTCACAAGGGTACCCCAGAATCCAATCTGGAGTGTACCTAAAGTACATGGAATCAATATATAAGAGAAAGCAGATAGGCTGGGGACCTGGATAGCAGGATGCCTAATCCAGGTCGCCTCAGAACCTCTAAGTTGTAGTTCCCTATTTCCTCCTCTAGGGCTGGGTTCAATCAGTTCAATGCCATAAAAGAGAAAGCATTTGTGTTGGCCTTGAGAGGGACTTCCCACACATGTAGTGCCATTGGGTATCTTGGGTCTTGTTGTTTAAGAGCCAGAGCGTGCTCCCCAATTCTTTCTCTCAAGATCCTAATGGTGCTACCCACATATCTACGTCCACAAGTACATTCCAGCACAAAGACTGTATATTTAGGATTGCAGTAGATGTTAAATCATATGTAATAGTTTCTGTAGGGGCCTGACAATTCTTTCTTGTGGTCGGTAGCCGACCTACAGACACCACACAAACCGCATTTATGGGAACCCAAAGAACGTGGTGTCAGCCAAGTGTCCTTATCTTGCACTTTCAGATAGCTTGGATTAAGCCTAGTCCTCAAAGTTGTACCCCTCCTGTAGGTTATCTGTGGTTGCTTATTGATGTGTTCCGCAAGGGAGACATCAGATGTTAACAGCTTCCAATGTTTGTTAAGGCTTTTCAACAGTACACCACTTAGAGTGCTAAAATCTGTGACCAATCTCAATGTTTTACTGCATTCAGTGTTGTGTACCCTGTCGCGTAACGTTGCTTCACGACGTCTCTTTCTGATTCTGGTTTCAGCTTTTGTTAGGTTGGAGTGTGTGTAACCCCTGTTCTTAAATCTAGATTTCATTGCTGAAAGGCATGTCTCAAAACCTCCCTCACTGCTGCAATTTCTTCTTGCTCTGGGAAATTCGCCAAAGGGGATGCCGCGAATCTGGTGGGGTGGGTGAGCACTGTTCGCATGCAGAATGGGCATTGCAGGCAGTGTCTTTGCAAAACAGGCGACTATGTATGGTGTTCTCTTTGATATACACTTCTATAATGAGGAAAGTAATGTTCGTCTTGCTCATCATATGAGTAAATTTCATATCATATGTGTTGGTGTTTAGATATGTACAAAATTGTTCCAGTTTGTCTTAGGTGCCAGACCAAATTAAAAAACCGTCGTCAATATAGCGACCCCAAAAATTGATTGAATCATTGAAAGGTGTGGCCCCAGATCCATTCTTCCTCAAGGCGGCCCATAAAGAGGTTTGCAAAGCTGGGTGAGAATTTTGACCCCATAGCAACTCCTCTTTTTTGTCTATACCACTGTCTCTCAAATAGGAACACATTGTTGTGCAAAATCAACTCCATCATGACCAGTAACATGTTTGTATGCTGCCACTGTGTGGCTGATCTTTTCTGTAGAAAATGTTGAATTGCCCTTACACCTAAATCTGGTTTAATGCTTGTATATAGGGACACTACGTCCAAAGCGGCAAGGATCATATCCTGTTCCCAGTTGAAATCTTCCAGGATGCTAGGTATGTGCTTTGTGTCCCTGATATTGTTAAAGATTACGGGGATCTGTTAGCATGAGCTGAAAGCCATTTTGTAATTGGCAGCCTTTTTAGTTAGTTATGTCCTGGCCATTTGCTGTTTCCCTCATTCAGAGCCTTGTACATGCTCGGAAGGGCCTAGCTAGTAGAATGCACCTGCTCCTAGTATAGAACTGTCAGGCTGTTCTAACTGATGTCAGCAACTTATTACTCCTCCTACTTGTTGACTGTGCATTTTCTGTATGACCATCTATGTGTGTAACTCTTCTCATGTGTACTTGTACCGCCTTCTTTTGAGCCCCTGTGTGGATATATAAGGCCCCTGTTCTCTGTACTCCTTAGAATGCCTCCTACAGTGACTTGAGATCACTGTTGTGACGCAATCTCCCTCTTCTGAGGTTAATAAAAAATATGTCTTTTATATTAGAGCTTCTGTGCCAATCTCTTCTTTGCTGTTGGTTAAAAAGGACCAGGTGTATCAGTGAAACCCCTGAGAAGGTGTTGATTTCTTCAATATATGAAGGGAGATTTTGGACCAAAGGTCCAATGAAAAGATCCACATATTCGGATAGTCGTTCCGAAGGGCCCCCTATTCCAGAGACAATAGGTCTCCCGGCGGGGAAAGGTAAAGTGCTTGTGTATTTTAGGAAGGGTATATTTGCAAGGAAGGTTTGGTCTAAATACTTTCAAGTACAAGTGTTCGCCATCATTGAGACCCGCAGTGTTCCACTTATTAAGACATTTGTTAATCTTGATTGTTAAGGGGCCTATGGGATTGCACGGGAGGCGCTCCTAGCATGTTTCATCGCAGAGTTGTGTTTAAATGTCTTGGTTGTATTCTACCCTATTCATTACTACGACGTTGCCCCCTTTGTCTGCCTCCCTGATGATAATATCATTGTTGGTGGCTAATGATTTAAGAGCTGCACGTTCTCCAGAGAGAAGTTTGTCATTTCGTCTTAGTTTCATACTGGTTTTCTTGTCACTTTGTCTGTCTATGTCTTCCATGACTAGTTTGTAGAACATATCAATTGCATTACCACCAGGTAGAGTTGGTGTCCATTTGGATTTATTCTTTAACCCACTAGCTAGAGTGTAGTCAGTGTCCTCATTGAGTTCTTCCAGAAGTCTATCCATGTGTTGTGGTGTAAGTTCTGTGTCTCTGTGAGAGATAAAAGTAAATGAGTGTCATGCACATCCTGTATGCTCAGAGTATCTGATAGCGAGCCAGATGGAATGTTCACATTTCTTTTATTCGGTACAGGATTTGTATTGAAAAACTTTTTCAGTTTTAGATGGGAGGTAGAGTCTCGGACGCGTTTCAACTTGAAAGGGGCACGAGGCAGGGCTGCCCCCTATCGCCTCTGAAATTTGTTATGGCTAATGGAGCCACTGTGCTTTTCGAATCCGGTTGGAAGAATGAGGAATAAAAGTGGGTTGTGCCAACCATGTAGTTTCAATGTATGCTAGTGTATTGTAGACAACCACATAAGGCAATGCCGGCGCGTCTGAGGATTTTGGAAGAATTTGGGGGGGTGTCGGGTCTCTGAGTGAACCCCCAAAAAATGAAAAGACTGCCTCTGGGATGCCTGGTGAGCAGTCCTGTAGACATGCTTCCTGGGGTGGGGCTTCCCTAGACAAAGGACCCCCTAAGTATCTGTGTATTACTCTGGCTCAGCCGGTGGAAAGGTTCCTAGAGCTTAATTTAGGCAGAGTAATGGAAGGAATTCGAAATTCTGAGATTCTGGAGAGACTTGCCCCTATCCCTTATGGGCAAGGTTGCAATCACGAAAATGGTTATTCTACCGCGCTGTTTGTATGTATTACAAAACTCATTCTATAAAATCCCACACTGCATTTTCAAATAGATAGATACCCTGTTAATAGACCTGCTATAAACGCAACTGCATTAGCCTCTCAACATTACAGAGAACATGGCAAATGGGGGGTGCAGGTACCCTGTATCGAATATTATTATATGGCCAAACAATTACAGCACGCAATTAACTGGCTAGATGACCAAGACAACTGGGAAAAAGGGCTCCTGGAAGCATCATACGGGGGAGGTACGTTGCCAGAGTTATTAACGCAAGGGAGGGGGACCCCAGGGACATCTTTGTACCTTATCAGCCATGTGGCGGAGACAAAGGAAAATACGGTAAGAAGAATTGTGAAGCTGGCACCGTATGTGCCTGACGCACCTCTGTGGGCCTTCCTGGGGTTTGCTAAGATCGCAGAATTAATGTTGATACGCAAATGGATAACAGGTGGATGCCTGCTGATGGGTGATCTATACTTCAACGGACAGTTCCTCATGTGAGAAAACATGGAATCTTCCTATGAGTTAGGAAGGGGCAATATTTATAATTCGCCAAGATCTCCCAAGTGGGCAGAGAGATTTGGCCAACATTCCCAGAGGAGCCACCGGTAACGCGGACCCTACAAGTGATGCTGCATATGGCACAAGGACGCCACATGATAATACAACTGTGTAAAGCAATTAGAGAGGACTGACAAAGAAATCCACTTACCCTTGCAGCGGAAATGGGAGGAAGTGACGGGAGGGCACATAACAGAGAAAGAATGGGGGAAGGTATACGAAGGGGTAAAACGGGGGTGCTACAATGCACGTTTTAAATTAATACAGTACATTTACATTCACCAGGCTCACCTCACTCCAAAGGCCCACAGTAAAATATATCCAGAGCGGTCCAGTGTGTGCCCCAGATGCCGGCAGGTAGATGCTGACAGGTGACAATATTCTGGGAAGAAGTGTTGCAAAAAATAAAAACGGCATTGGGCAGGGAGGTCCTCAGAGAGATACGTGCAATTTTACTGGGCCTGCTCCCTACACCTAAAACAAGCATTGGCATAGCCAATAGGTCTCGCTTTTGGGACCTTATAAGTATTTAGTTATGCAGCACAATATCCTTGGTGCAACAACATCAACTATTGCATGGTTAAACACGTGAGACCTATTGGCTATGCCAATGCTTGTTGTAAAAAGCAGTGGAGACTCATCTCCTCCCAACTCTGCAGTGACCGGATGAGAGTGATCCAGAGTCCTGGGGGGGGGGGGGGGGGGGGGCAGTTTCACCAGCCTGCTGCCTGCCAAACCCAGGAGAATGATGACAGCGAAGGAGAGCCACAGGCCACAGACGTCACAGGTAACCCCATTTCTTAAGATCCATAAAAAGTCGGCATATCACACAACGTAATTAAAAAAAACAATTATAAAAACAACGTCGCCCTCTTAGCCTTCAAAGCAAGAACTCTAATAAAATGTGTAGAGGAACTGACTTACTTCTTTTACTGTATTTATAAAGTATTTTATGTAACGCTCGCCCTTTACCAAGTTTGTTATCATTTCTTTTTCTAAGGTACTTTGACCCACATGTATTTTAAAAAAAAAAAAAAAAATTCAGTGCAGTTACATGATTGCATCTTGCCACACATTTCGCGCTGGAAAAAGGGGTGTGGATGGGATTAGAGGACGCGGCGTGACTCATTCCGGCTAGGCCAGTGCCCGTGCTGCTGCATTCATTCGAGTAGGGAGGGACCAGCAACCCTTTGTCTGCTTCGAGTTCATGCAAGTACACAACCCAGGAGAGGGGGCAGCCTTTCCCCTACTGGGTTTGCCATCTTTCCTTCACACACAGAAAGGAGAAATGTTGCCAGTGATTAAACTCATACACACAGTTTTGGCAAACATTTATTGCGGAGGGACATGCAAGAATATGTGCATTGTCACGAGCTAGATTGTATCTATATCATTGACACAACAATCTAGGGGAATTCTCCACTGGCGTTTATTTTTCAGTTCACATAGCTTCACTAATGTTAATGCAACTTTACATCAACATTTGCAACCCCCGACAAAGTGAAAAGAGACCGTTGCACTAATTGGTCAATGAAAAAAAATCACATTTTGCATCAATGAATCAGTCCAATTGCCAACGCAAAAATCTGGAAATATAAGCGATTTATGTGAATTGACTCCTGGGGCTAACAGCACCAAGCAGCCTATGTTTTTTCGAACATGAACCAATCCGATTGTGTGCAGCTCCTATGTACACAGAAAAAAACAGCATAGAGAATGTGCTTTTGTTTCTATGCCCTCGCATCGTTCCTTTGTTTGTATACAGAGTGTGCTCGCACGGTTCTGAAATATCGTAATCCTCCTATCTGGTCAACATGAGCTTTTAGGAGAAAATGGTGTAGTTTAGAAGAGATGAGTAAGTGGGTGAGCGATTGAGTAGATGGGTGGATATGTCGGTGGATGATGGATGTTTAGATAAATGCTTGGATAAGTGAGAGGGTGGATACCTGGATGACTACTTGGATGGATGTCTGTGTGAGTACTTAGATGGATATTTGGATGGATGTATGGGTGAGTATTTGGATTAATGGATGGATGAATGAGTGGAAGGGTGTTTTGAATAATTAGGTAGGTGACGCATGGGTGGGTTAGTTCTTGGATGGGTGGCTTGGTTAGATGCTTGGATGGATGAATGATTGAATGGATGGATGGTGTGTCCTTGGATGAACGGATTAGGTATGGATGGAGAAACATAGGGGAAAAAAGCATTCAAAATGTAATTAACTTATTGGACGGTTGATCACAACTGGACACATTTCATATTATAAACGTTGAGGCCAAATTGTATATTAATCTGTATGAATCATTTTGTTATTGTAAACCTCTTGTTTGTGTGCTGTGCTTTTTGTAAAGCAACAGAGACAGCAATAAACAAGACGGCAAAAGTGAAAGCAGGGGTGCGCGTGCGACGGAAAACATGCTAGTGGTGCGCGCGCAGCAGCGGAAAAAGTGAAAGCTCCAGATGGCGCCTCGGGCGCTGAAAGCTGCTGGCTGCGCGCGTGAACGCAAGCGCTAGGCCGCGCTGCCTCAGGCGAGACCTAAACAAGAAGTTGAGCAGGAAATTTGTTATGCTGGGCTTAATCATAGCGAAGCGATGCATCGCGATTGAATGGCAAAGACCACTACTCCCCCGAAGCAAGATAGATGGTTGAATAATATGTGTGAATGGGCCACTGCTGAAAGAGTAAGAATGAAACTAGTTAGAAAAATTGGCAGACTTCCTCCTAGCATGGACTTTGATGATGAAAGACCTACAGGCACCGCCAAATACGAACTCACAGACTGAGACAATTAACTGACAAAGTACACAAAAATAGGAATCTTATACAAGACAACACAATATCCAGCAAACAGTTAAGCAGATGTTCGATAAGGTGTGTGTGGGGTGTTAAGGGTGTTATGTTGGAATAAAAGGCATGTTCAAATATCTAGACACGCAGTGTGGTATTAACTCGTGCAATAATATACCAAGTCCTGAATGTGCTAATGTTATGAAAAATAGTTAGGCACATATATAATGGTTAAAAACAAGAATAAGACCTACGGGTACTGATGCTGATGTACATGTTTGTTGTTTTTTTTCTTTCTCTTTTGAAATGTCAATACATTTTATTTTTTTAAAAACAAAAACATTGCACTCCACCAGTTTCTAGTAATTATGCCCCTAAGTCTGTTTAGAACTACAGCTGGCTGCTTTTAGGGGCTTTCATAGCAGTGGATATCAAGTTGACCCAGCACTGAAAAAGTCCCTATGACATATTAGAGTTCATATTGGTCCTCAATTTGTTGCTTTTTCCAGGTTCCCATAAAACGCCATATGGCTTCTTTCTTTTCATATGGTTCTTTCGGCAATTGCCACAATTTATATGCTTAAATATTTGTCTGGAAACGGTGATCAGAAAGGGAACTCTATGCAGCCTAGGCCCCCAAAATAGGTTAAATCAATTAGTCTGCCCCGGATGCAGACTTTGGTCCCGCCCCCCCTAAGTCTAGTATCACCCAGGATGCTGAGTAATCAAATTAACTTGTCCTTTCAACATGCTTGGACAAACAATTTTACATTTCATTTTATGTGTAGTTTCAGCTGGCTGGTTTCATTGAGAGTTTCTGTGGCTGAGTGGTTGTTACAACGTTTACCCTCCATGCAAAAAGATCCAGTAATCAAATTCACTTGTCCTTTCAACATGCTTGGGCAAACAATTTTACATTTCATTTTATGTGCAGTTTCAGCTGGCTGGTTTCATTGAGGGTTTCTGTGGCTGAGTGGTTGTTACAACGTTTACCCTCCATTGAAAATGATCTCAGTGCAGGACCTATTGGAAGAAGAGTTTGGGAGCTAATGTTTATTACTGATCATTACGGCTGTTTAAAGCCATCCTAATTTTCTTGCATATTGCCTGTGTGTTGCATTCTCTAGCTGCCTCACCTCAGAGACATTTATAGGTATGTCCATGCTTAATTGTAGAGCTTATTAATGTTTTCATAATCGCCTGTATGGCGCCATGATTTAAAGCGGATTTTGTATCTTTTAGGGGGTGAATGTTCTCTTGGTTGTGCAAGGCTCGCATCACCGCCACAGGAGCCCAGTCTCTTCTGCTCTGGACTAAGTTCACATCAGTAGTGGCCAACAGATATTCTTTAGTCGTCACAGGAAGTTCTGCTCTCTACAAAAGTATTTAAACATATCAGTGGGGGATTCATTGGAGTTGGTGACATTCCAAGGGACACAAATTCCACAGTTTCTCGTAATGAAAGAAATAATTAGTCAAGCATAATTTATAGTGTTGGATAACAATTTTGGTATCCAGGCATCAATATGTTGATGTCCCACTGGGAGTTTGAATCCAGGTGAAGTAGGAAAATGCTTTGCAACACTCCTGTATTTACAACCTCTCCATTAGGTCTCATAAACTCCATTCAGACGGACACTGCCTTTTCTCACCTTAGTGTGTGGCACCGGGTGGAACTTTTATCATGAGCAGGCACATTCGAGATAGTGTGACGCATTCATTTTGGTACCAGCTAGCCACTACCCCCTCAGCCTAGACAAGGAGAGCCACATTGGGGTTATCAAGGTTCTTGGCATGCTGACGTGTCGCAGAGAACATACCTAACCTTGCGTTGTGGGGCTGGCCCACCAGGTTGGTATTTAGCAGCTGCAAATAGGCAGCTCTTGCCATCAGTTTTATCCTTGTTGAGCTTTAGGCTACATTAAATATTCTCATGTGTTTATAAACCAACAGACATGCAATTATTTAAAAGAGGTCATATGCAAATTAACAGAAAAGGGCACCCACTTTTCTTCACTCCACGTGATAGGTATATAAAGCAAACAACTACAAAGAGACAGGCAAGAGAAAACCCCTCTTGCGTTCTAACTCTACATAACCAGAGGGGTCCAGTGCTTAATTGGAAGGAAAAAAAAATACCTGGGCCCTTGTCAGGAGGCCACTTTAGCGTGCATCACCCATTGCCTCTGCCAATGCTACTAATGACAGTACCAACACAACCACTAACCACCACAGTCCTACACATAGAACCATTCGGACTATTTCAGGCCCTCAAAGCTATAACAATGGCTATAGCGGCAGGTCGTAGTCATTTTATGTATATTCAATTAATAAACAACTGATGTGCATATTTCTAAATGAGACAAACAGTGCCACGATGTGGCAGACTGTCCCAAGTGTCGGTTTTGACAATTAAGGCCCGTGCTGAGCACCGGATCCACCAGCTCAAATTAAGCACTGGTTAAGGACAAAACAGTTGCTGCCTTCACCCGTGTTAGGATCTATTAGATTACAGCATTACACATAGGCAGGCTTAATGGCTGAGAAACATACAGATAGCAAAAGACAATACCATGCACAAAACTAAGTACAGGGGACAACATTATACAATCCCGGTTAGGCGCACTTGTCAAAGTTTACAGGCCCAGACAATACTGATGAACACCAGTTTTTGGCAGGACTGAGCATCCGTTATCATTCACTGAAAATCATAGTACATGTGTTGGGCCACCTGAGATCACATTTCAGAGGCGAACCACCTGAATAGTGACTGCTGGGATATGAAATCATTCGTTTGCGTTTGTACAATGTCAGATTGCCTTACCAGTGCGTTCCCCACCCCTCCCCTCAGCTGCATCCACCTTGTCTCTGGGTTAGCATTCTTGGGGTTTTAAGGAGACCAAGAGTTTGCAGAGAGAATGACTTACCATGTACCTTTCTATTGTGGCATTCAGCCCTTACAGATGAGAATCACTCCATTTTATAGAATTGTGTCTGTCTGTGATGTACTGAAGGAGGCAGTTTGTTCTTTGACAGGAGAAACAACTTCACACTGTAACAAGTGGTTGTAGACAATGAGTTGTTCTTTAGTAATGCAACGTTTTACCCATGGTGCTTTTCTGGAACATATTTGGAAATAATTATTGTAGAGAAATTCTACTGGCACCCATTTAGTCACCTCTTAAGCTGGGAGCCTGAGTTGACAATGACACGACAAGCTACAGAGGGTGTGGCACATACACGCACGTCGCTTTAGCACTTCTGTGCTTAATCCAAACACTATTAGTGCATCTGTGCAGAGTTCCAAATGCTAGACAAAGCAGTACATACGATCCCCAGGCGTACTCCTGTCTAGGTGACCCCATGGAATGATGGGTCAGTAAAAAGATAGTCTATATTATAAAGATCTAGGCTCTTTCACCTTTTATAAGCGACGTTCCTTTTATTCTGACATGATCTTCTGGAAACATTTTTAGGATTTCGGGGAGTCTTGAGGGCTTTACATATGCTTAGCCAGGGCTTTAAGTGGGATAAAAAAAACTGGGGGGTCTCTCAAAGGGGCGTGGTCAATGTAATTAAGGGCGTATCTTAAAACACCACTTGTATTTTGCTGTTCCTGTCATTGCGTTCAGATATATGATACAACAAGTAACATCATACCTACAACTCAGGACCATTGGCTTTCTCAATGGTTGCTAGTTGCATAAGATAAATAAGCAGCAACTATGGCTTGTATATAATATTCAAAAAGCTTCCACTTAAAGCCATGGTGACACCACGACAATTTTTCTGCTCCTGAGTTTCAAAAAGAGAAGAGAAATCGAGAGAGAAAATTACTCTCTTTAAAGGATTTCCCTTCCCTTAAAACGCTCACCACGCGCACATCGATGTGCTTGCTGTCACTGCACTACGGGAAAAAAACGGACACCTGTGTCAGGACAAAAAACAGAGCTCGACAGAGACCTGTTTCGAGGCCCCCTTAAAAAACACTGCCGGTGCTCAGACCCCATGAGACCCGGCCCATTTAAAGCGCTGTGCTTAGCAGTTGGTAATACCATTCAATGAATGAAACTTCCACTACTACGGCCTACCTGTGACCTGCAGGTCACAGGGGCGGCTGGTTACATTTGAAAGTGGTGGGGCATAAATACTGCACTGTAGCAAGCGAGCGCAGCGAGCGAGGCTGAACCACCTACGGGGGGTTCGGGGGGGTTCTCCCCCAAGCAGATTTTGAAAAAAGAGTGGGCAAATGATGCATTCTCAAGCAAATTTGAGAAAGAGGTGGCTTGGCGAATACATCTCTGGGAGAAGCCAGACAAGTCTCTTTGCACTTGCACAGTTTCATCTCTCTCCCTGCATTCACATAGGCACACTACTCACCCTGCACTCATAGACCCATTACTCACCCTTCCCTGACAGATCACTAAGCCAGCATTCACCCATCCACATCACTCACCCTGGACTAACACAGGCACACTGCTCAACCTGCACTCACACAGACATCACTCACCCTTAGCTGCACTGCACTCAATAGGTTTAATTCATTAAAGCCTGTCTAGGCCTGACATTGCCTGGTAACAGACTACAGTAGATAGTACCACGTCTGCTGGGGCCTCTGAGCAGCTGGGGGTGCTCAGCACAGACCCGAGAATGCAAGCAACTTCCCCACAGACACTGGCATTATTGTAGGCTGTTCATCACTGCATGCGAAGAAGTACAGCAATTGTGTGTGTGCGGTCCCGAGGACTGACATAATTGAACCACCATCTGTTAGAGCCAAGAAAACCAAAACAAACATATCGACAGAATGACATTAGCTTCAAGAAGATCAATATTCATCTATATAAATTACCCAGGGGAACGCTCAAAACGACATGTAGTTTAAAAGACGTGTTTCTAAAAGCATATCACACCCCTTCCAACAATCTATGCTCCATCGGCGTATTCCTTAATAACTAATAATGATAACCTAGGTTGTAGTGACGAACGATTAATATTTGTTCCCTGATGCTCCCAGTTTCTCAGAGTTTATATTCAATTCTGATTAGCTTTCAGGGCGCTATTGGGCTGCTCACTGTCTTCTGTGCCCCTCAGACACGAATGATTATTATACATGCACCACAGACGCGTTAAACCAATCAACAATGCGCAATTATAACAAAATGAT
Organism: Triturus cristatus; assembly: GCF_964204655.1. Taxonomy (NCBI): domain Eukaryota; kingdom Metazoa; phylum Chordata; class Amphibia; order Caudata; family Salamandridae; genus Triturus; species Triturus cristatus. The sequence goes on along the minus strand of NC_140587.1, from coordinate 1,011,213,511 downwards.
CACGCTAATGTTGTGCAGCGGTTTAAATACCCCCTGACTGGTGACTTCATGCAGCACACACTGGCACGCAGACAGCAGCAGGCACGTCAAAAGCGGTCGAGTCTGACAGGTAGTGCCTGGAGGTGCTACAGCTTCGTTATTGTTATTCAATAGGAAATGCATAAGCAACTCAACTTTCACTCATTGGGTGTAAGTTTAGCATCCGACATTGCACAGACCCACCACCGAAGAGGCACACAACCGCACCAACAAGTCCTGGCTCACGGGGGAATACACTCAAAATGCTATCAACAGAAATGCGCGCCAAATGGTGGCAGAATGAATTAGCAAATTTGTAAAACTGCGCTCTTGCCAAGGAAAGTGGGTTTAGATGCAGCAGCCAGCATAGAACCGTGGGTTAATGCGCCTGTTGCAGTGTGTAGCGTTTTTGGCTGTCGAATGGGGGATATCGAATTACATCTAACTACGGTATAGGGAAACAATACAGGTGAACGTGTTGTGACAGGGGACAAGCTGCCACATGGACATCATATGTAACTCTGCAACTGGATTCGTTAAAGCACCTTTTTCAAATGCAGTGTTCACCCATGACGTACCAATACCATTTTAGGCTTACTATAAACTCCACTTCTTTCAATATCTCACGTCCATCTTTTGACATCCTTCTCATCCCCCTAGTCCTCTCATTTCTGGTTGTGCTGTCACCCCATGTCTTCCCTCATCTTTCTTCAGTGCACTCACCTAATGGTGACAATGTCTGCCCTCCTGTTACCTCTGTCTTCACCATCCTTATTGTCTCTCACTGTCTCATGCTCTCACCTCCATTTGTACCTTAGTCTTCATCACTCTCCCATCTCTATAGCTCTTTTTTTGCCTCCATCTCCCACTTTGTAATCTTCTCATTGCTTTGTTTGTGTTCATTTTATCACCTACTCTCCGCGCACGGTTCTTCCTTCACCTGTCCTCTGATCCCTATATAGAGCGAACCTTTCCATCTATCTGTGTCCTTCAGTGGTGTAGCAAAGAAGATACTATGGAATCGGGCTCCGATGCAAGCAAGGAATTAGGCCCCCGGCTGCTGGTTGCGAGACCCTCTCCACCGAGGGGTTGCAAGGGGACACGCAGTGAGCATGTCCTCGCATGTTATTGGACATGTCCTCCGTATATGGACGTGGGTTAGAAGTTTAGGCGGGAAGTGGACGCCTCCTGTGGAGACAGTGTCAGTGACATGTGAATACAGACGCATAAGTCCCACTGCTGGAGAGGAGTCATTTTATCACCCATAGCTAACGAGCACGGGTCACCATTACCAGTGGGGCTGACGTCACTCTGTGTAGAAATAATACACCCACCACAGACTGCCCTCGGTGTAAGAAAGCAGTGTTCAAACAGCATCTAAATATGGCACCTGTCAGATATGCAGCTTTTTTTCATTCTAAGAGAGTTGCAAACTACTCAAGGGAGAATTTGTAAATGAGATGCCTGTCTTTCAACCATGCTGTAAAGCGCTGTAAAGCGAAGTCTAAAGAGAGGGTCACTTGAAACGTGAGTGTAAGCAACGTCTAGACCGTGTACACGATGGCAGGAAGATGAGATGTGCTGAAATCAAATGTCGATGTCACTTACATGCTCAGGTGGCTTCATGGATGTGCGGATTATTGACTGGCACAGAAAACTCAGGGGAAATTATCTTAGAGTCAGACAGGCTGGCACTGCCAGCTAGGCGCCGCGTGGACACTTCTGGTGTAGCCAGACGAGGTCTCTGATGTCGAGTCGACTCTCGTGTGGCACTGGCGTGGTGCCGGTGACGTGACTGACTCATGGCCAATCACAGCACGGCTGCTGCGGCAGTACCACGCACGGCACCCAATCTTAATGTCTGCCCGCTCAGGCTACGTGGTCACTCTGCCAATCCAGACGCTGCATTGGAGACCGGGGGCTGCTGCATGAAGCAACCCTCGGCCTCTCGGGTCCCGACTCCCCCCTCGCTCTCCTGGTCCTTAGGAGGTGCCTGTAGTGCGCATGTTCGGGCCGGTCATAAAAATGACCAGCCCAAAATCGAGCATGCACACTATTACAGCTGCGCTTTAGTAGCTGTCAGCCACCCTTGCTGCCTCAGCCATTGCCAACCCCGCCCCCACCCCCCTTCAGCGCCAATTGAAAATGCCTAGAGTGGAGCGACTCTCGAGTAGTTTAAGTTTCTGTTCAAACTTTAGTCTAGAATCTAGAATTTGCTATTTTGCTTGCGTGCGACTTGGGGCCATGTGGCCAGGTGTGGCAACACCCCAGCGCCCCAATAGATGCACCGCCACTGGCAGGTCACATATTTTAATCCGGAAAGGCCACTCGTCCTTTCATTGCTCCAAGATCAGTACCAATAGAATGACTCCCAGTAACATCTGGTGTCTCCTGCCATACGGATTGACAAACTCACTTGGCACTTTGTTAACGCTGCGATCAATGTTCATTCCAGCGAGTACCTCCCGCTGAGGTAGTGATATAATTAATATCTAACTATCGCTCCGCGAAAGGAGCCTGCTTTGTAACCAAGATATAAGGCTCCCAGAAGCCCAATTCAACAAGCATTGTCTCGCATAGGTCTCGCATTTACGCTAGTTTGAACTATTGGCATTGTAAAAGAAAATGCCTTTTATTTATGTTTTGGTTTTTAAAACATAAATAAAATGTATTGTCATTTACACTGCCATCAGTTTAAACTTGCGTAAATGTGAGACCTATTGTATTGCAAATACTTGTTATTCTAGCAATTGCCTTTTACTTTGACTGACGTCTGTTAATGTAATAACGTTTTTTAATAAAATATGTATTTTTCTTTGGCTGATCGGAATTTCAGTTAACATTCACGAGCTAGTATTAAAAAGTAATTCAGAATGAATTAGATTATTTTCAGATTTATTGCATAACTTTTTTGTATTTCCTTTTTCTTCTGGAATTTACCAACTGTAACATGGCCACTACATGCGCAGGACGCTAGCTCTTGACAATTGAGTAATTTTCTGCCTGTCCTTCTGTTTCCAGTGCAGTGCCTTGTTATGACAGAAGTACGAATCAGTGGGGAGATACGTGCTTAACAGCTGGAGCTCTTTAGTCACCTGAGGGAGAGTCGAGGAAGCGCTGGGGGTCTCTAGGGTTATGGTGTACCACATCACTCGGCTTCTTGGGGATTTGTTAAGTGCCGGAAGGACTTAGGTGTCGGGGAGCTTATTTACTAGCATCAAATGTGTGGGAAGGGCGTAGCAGTGGAATTGACAGTCCCTGGCCGGACAGAGTAGTTTGCGCAGCTGTGAGACTGTGGGCAGCGAGTGCCGTGAGTGGAGCATGCACCCTTTACAAGCTGGGAAGGGGACAGTGAGGAGTGGGTTTGTCATGTGTCGGTCAGCATGTATGCGGAAGGTGGCTACGGTGGAATCTGGCTATCTCTTAAATCTGCTTACAGATGTTGTTGGGCTCGTCTTGCTTCATTAAGCTCTGCAGCCTGGACAAAGGTATGGGCAGGGCTTGAAGTGGGCCGGGTCTCACCGGGTCTGAGCACCGGTAGTTTTCTAAAGGGGGCCTCGAAACAGGTCTCTATCGGGCTGTGTTTTGAGCCCTGGAACTGGCGGTCCCTTTTATTCTGGACTGCAGTGACAGCAGGCACATCGATGTGTGCGTGCTCACACTGCTCATTTCTCACTAGTGGAGAAGTTACAGCATGACGTCATGCCAGGTGAGCGTTGTAGGGAAAGGGAAATCCTTTAAAGACAGCCATGCTCTTTCTGGACTTCCCTTCTCTTTTTGAAACTCAGGAGCAGCAACACTGTCGTGGTGTCACCAGGGCTGAAAGTGGAAGCTTTTTCAATATATTCAAGCCATAGTTGCTGCTTATTTATCTTAAGTATCTCACAACCATTGACAAAGCCAATAGTCCTGATTTGTTGTAGGCATGATATTACTTGTTGTATCATAAATCTGAATGCAATGACAGAAACAGCAAGATACAAGTCAGGCAGCACACTATGCTATGCACAGATTTTAGTTTACGTGATTTTAAGCCACGCCCTTAAATACATTGGCCAAGCCCCTTTAAGAGACCCCCCAGTTTTTTCATCCCACTTAAAGCCCTGGGTAAGGGTATATCGAAGCAGGGTGTTGTGGGAGTATCGTTGGAGAGGTGTTGGCTTGTGGGGACATCGCTGGAGAGGCGTGGGTATGACTTGGTGCTGGTGCAGGAGGAAACATTAAGAGTGCTAGTGCAAAGTGGCAGATCGACACGTTCCTTGCTCAGTGCTCACTGACCATATAAAGGACACCGTTTAACACCACAAGTGAAAGGTCCAGTCCTTGTGGAAGGTTACAAATGGCGACAAGGCGGTACCAAGGAGAGACTAGTAAGCTTATTTACCAATAAAAAGCTACGATTTAGGAAGGACGGTAACAGGAGCCATGTGTAAAGATAGACGGGGAAATCACAATAATAAAAAACACAAATATGCTAACGCACCGGCTCCGTCAGCCGAGGAGCTAAGGCCTTGTCAGGGGCATCGCTGTGCATCCTGCTTTCTGCGCTTTTCATTGATCCCACACTGCTGCCAAGCCGTCACTCGCTGTCACGCGGATCCATCCAAAGCTGAGCCTCTCCCCCACCGCCGGAATAGTCAGGAAATATAAATGCGTCAAACCGCCAGAGAGGCCTACCGCGGCGTGATTAGAGTGCTCTGCAGCCTTTGAGGAGGGTTGAGGGCTGAAGAGAGAGAGCGGACCCTCCTCAGATGGGGAGAGAAGCAGCAGCACTGTCGCGCGGCCCAGAGCGCACTGCACTTACGTCCAGCAACACAGCTGTAAGCGCGTGCCACCAACACCCAGCAGCACAGTTGTAAGCGGGTGCCACTAGCGCCTAGCAGCACAGCTGTAAACGCTTGTGTGACTAACATTCAGCCACTTCCCTCAGAGAGCAAAGCGCCAGCATTCAGCCACTGAGACAGGAGCTCACAGGACTAACATCCTTCTGTAGTGCCGAGAGCGCACAGCACTGAATTTCAGCCAAGAGCGCACAGCGGTAACATTTAGCCACAGAGCGCCGATCTCGAACATTCACAATCGAAGGCATGAGCATTCAGTCAAAAAGGCACAGCACTAAAATCAGCCACAGAGCTAGCAGTACTGCGGTAGCCAAGATACAGAGCACCAATGTTCAATCCCCAGCCATAACATTAACATTTAGTCACAGAACCAAGCGCGCATAGCAACTACGCTCAGCCATACAGCATTGAGTGTACATATATCACTAACCCCCAGCAACGGAGTCAAGAGTGCGTAGCACTAACATTTATCTACGGGGCCAAGCGGGCTGGATGCGAACATTTAGTCACAGAAACGGGAGCACATACCACTAACATGGAGCCGCAGAGCCACAAGCAACAAGCACTCGCCGTTCCCACTGTTTAATTTTGAATCGCGCTTTCACTTTAAGTGAAAGCGAGATGCAAAAGTAAACACGTGGCGCCCCGTCTCCTTTTGGGACGGCCCATCCGGACTGGATCTCGAGGCTTGTTTATATAACAGCCTCATAAAGATAAGAAATCGCTTCACGACAGCCGTGAAGCAGGCGATCCAGTCCGGATGGGCAGGACCAAAAGGCCAAAGGGAGGCAACCAAATGTCCTCATTTCCAATGGCAGGTCACAACCAATGAAAATGAGGGGCGGGGCTTCAAGCCCTCTTATGAGAGTCCTCTCTTACAAAATCTCTTGCGGAGGCAGAGCAGCGCTTTGCGCTGCAACGCCCATGCGAGACCTAAAATTGGAATAGACCTCACACTAACCTACTGAGGGCTCTGCAGCCCAGAGCGGGAGTATGGGATTGCCAAATGTGTAGGTTTCAGTGCTCATTTTGAAAGCCGGTTTGTTTATTCTACTGTCATCATTAGTAAGATATGCTGCAGCATCAGAGCGCTAAACTAACAAGGCCACAGTGATGGGAGGGAGCCTCACATGGTGCCTGCAGGAAAAGGTCCCACACAAACAACTGCAGGATCATGTTTCTGTGCTAACTATCATCATGGATCAGCTTTCCTTTAAGGGGCCTGGCCTTACCTTGAGCACATTTCAGGGAAGGTTCAGATTCACTGCCTAACTGAGCAATTATTCCTCACCTTAATTTGCTCCTCCAATTAATTACGTCACAATGGGTTTTCCATTAAATATATACTTCAGCGCCTACCAAGCAGAATATGAGGCATATGCATATTTGCCCATGTTACTGACTGCGGGAGGCACCTCACCCTTCAGGAAGAAGGACCAGTTAAGGTATACCCAAACTAAAGAAAGAGGCCTTCAACCCTGAATCCGACTTATCACGTTTGATGCGCTTCAAAGACAGAGGTCAATTGTGAGGCTAGGCTGCTCATAAACTCTTGATTAATGTATTTATATATTTAACACGGGGATGGGTGGTAAAGAAATAGCTGTGAATGACATCGGCACACAGCAGTGCCAGTCAGGAAAGCGAGAAAGGATGCACATTTCTGGTATTTCTAAAATATGATGGAAGCAGCGATTTTAATACGGTCAAAACAAATCAAGACAATGTACTTGGATACACAAAGACAAACTTTCACTGAAACGGAATTTCAGATGCATCATGTGGTTCAATATAATAGTAGCAGTAAAACTTTGTCTGTGCAAGTTTAGTGGCCTTTTCAATGGATGTGGGCCCTCAGGAAACGAGGGCGGGTCACAGGATGCTTCAGTTAAGTTCGCCTGCCACAGGGCCTTTAATGCCAGGCGGTGGAGGAGTTGTCTTTCACATTGATTCACAGGAAAAATGCTGACAAACATATTAGAAGACATTTGGCTTTTCCATAATTTAGGAAGTGTGGGTAGAATTGTACATATAATTTATGCCATGTGCAAACCTTCACAAAGCGTTTCTATTTGTCTGCATTCTGGCTGAACCTTTGTAAGAATTTTGTCTTTGGGCTGGCTATGCCAGGGTGGGGCATTGTAGGAAGGTGGAATCTGACTCATGGTTGCCCCCAACTTTTTGCCTGGTATTTGAGTGGTTTTTGACTAGTCTGGCTGGGATCCTGCTGTCCAGGACCCCAGCCTATCTGCTTTCTCCCTAAAACTAATGTAAAGTACCCTAGGTACAAACTAATTGGATGCTGAGGATGCCCTGACAGTCCCTTGTAGATGGTACCCTAGGTACCCAAGGCATAGGTCCCTCAGTAGACCTACCAGGGCTGCAGCACTTATTGTGCCACCCTGGGACAGCCATACAAACTGACACCACCAGACCACTACTGTAGTCTGGGTAAGGTGGTGCTAGCACCCCTTACAGGGATATAGGTACCCTATATCCCACCCCATATACTCTCATAGGTCACCCCTATAGCAGGCCTTGGTAATCCTACAAGGCAGGGTGCTGAGGTATGTGTGAGGGGGGACCCCTACATGAGTAGGGCCTCTCTGCAACCTTCGTAAAATCATTGCTGGGTTGTTTGTAGTGTAGCCATACCATATACTCTTAACCGCATTATAAGTCTATCGCGATAACGCGATAACTTGAGAATGGCTACACAGAACCATATCGTGTTTGGTGTCAAACATGTAGGAATCATACCCCCAGTCCAGCCATGGGCATGAGGGTACGATTCCCCCCCTGCTAGAGGGGCGATATGGGAAAAGCGGCAGAATTTAGACACCAATTTAAAAGTGCACAAGTAACACAAAATGGCTGCTGCCCGCCACCTACACGACCCTGGCTGGCTGTTGCTGGGGAAAACCCCAGCCTCGCCAGCTGGACAATAGGGCTCCTGTGGCAGGGAGGTGCTAGCATCTCCCCAGACAGGATAATGTGGATTGGAACAGGGTGGGTGCACCAAAAGTCCTTTCAGAGTTGCACGTAGGCAGCTGCAGAAGCCTCATTCTGCATACACCGCTTGGAGCCGGTTCAGGGGCATCCTGCCCCTCGCCCAGGCGGGAAACACACAAAGGGGAGAGGGTGTAGCCACCCTTTCCCGCCTCACCTACCATTGGTGGACGCTACTCTGGACACTCCCCTAATCTTGGGGATAAAGGTGAATAACGTGGCCCCAGAGCCTCAGATTAATCTTGAACTTTACAGTCTTGACCTTCGACTTGCTGCTGCCTAGCTGACGGAAGAAATCTCCCTTGGGATAAAGGAGTTATCCCCCTGCTTGGCAGGCACCTGAAACACTGCAAGTGACCCGGTTGGAACTTCGCTGCTCTCACGAACTTCGACGACTTCCAGAAACCTTGAGGTGGGTTTCCAGCGCATCCCAGAGGCCAGTGAGTGTGCTCAACGAGTTTGGGCACCGTGGACCGCGTGGGTGCCGAGATCCCCAATACCCCAGGACACCGGCCACCTCTTGCATAGCACACGACCCTGACCAGTGGGGAAGTTGTGCTTTGGCCCGTTTACGAGCCAACCACTCTACAGCAATTGTGCCAAAGATCAGCGCCCTAGCCCCCTCCGGTGGCCCGTGGTTGCCCTTTTACGCACTCCAAATTGCCGCCTCCCGCGGTCCCTTGTCTCTCGACTTGTGGGCCCTAGCGGAGGTCTATTTCTACAATCAAGAGTTCCCCAGGTTGCTCCAGGCCTGCTCTACAGTCTCCTTGAAGGAGACCTCTCCCAGACCCCGTGGGTCTGCACTGTAGCCGATTTGTTTATTCTTTGTGGGTTACGGTTGCCAAGGCTTAGTGGATCCAATCCGGACACTAACACCGCAGCGACCCTCATCCGACGTGGGACAGTTGCCCTTCTGAATCTGGCCTTCCTTGAAGCCTCCCGGAACCCGTGGCTGCAGATCCAAGCTACACCACTTTCCACCTGAAGCACCCGACATCGAAGGGCTCTTTGCTTTGAGCCTCCTGGTCACTTTGCCGTGACCCAGACTCTGTCCCCTCTGCTTTCAGGTTCTTCTCCACAATCTTCACATCTTTGATCTTCACGGCATCATCGACGCTTTTGGCTAGCAGAACTTTTGACTATTTTCCCATTGAAAATCAGCCCGCGACCCGACAGCAGAAACGACCTATGCACCCAGCTTCCCTGGGGCAGGTAACAGTGGTACCTCGGTACTCCCGTGGTAGTGGGCTCCTCAAAAGCTTAAGTCTAAAGTTTTAACTTTGTACTCCTGCTAGAAGTATTTTTAATCTGTTTATTTCCAACCGCGACATTCTCCATAGGCTGTAATAGAGATCCCGATAGCAGCTACTTGCACTGCACGCGCCTCCCGTGGGTCCCCTTCCTCATAACCTGGGGTGGATTCTTAAGGGGCCAGCGATCCTGAATGCCCTAGGCATTGCCTGTAGAATTGTCATGGTTCTTATACCACTTTTTTAGTATATGGTTTGGTCCCCCCCTGGGGCCCAATTTTAATAGTGCTATTTATTGTGTCTATCAATGCTTGTTTGATATTGTAACTTTGCCACAGCTTCATAAAGAGACTGTGGGATTCTGTCTAGAATAAATACATATATTTTATATATATACCTGTGTGGGCTACTCTTTCATTTGGTTATTCAAGAGGTTATTAAGGTAAAACAATAAGCTTAACACTCCTTCAAGACTTAGCCTGAAGGCTGCTCTCCACAGCTACCACTAGGATAGCTTTCTTTAAAGGTTGTCTTAAACCTATCATCAATAAGACTCGAATTGGACTGGTGCAAGGTGTCCCTATAACTAGGAGACAGCATATGCCAGGCCAACTTCTCACATTGGTGTGCAGCGGTTGGATTCAAGCTTGCCATTGTTTTACCAGATAACAAATTGAATTTCTAAAGTGAAAGCCACTAGGTACCAAAGGTACATATAAATTCAAGCTTAGAATACAATAAGTTCTACTGAACTTAGGAGTTGTGTGTAGAGGGTTTAGCACACCTTGACTACAACTCAAGAAAGGGTTCAGTAGGCCACACTTAGTGTAGGTAGATACACCACTATCACTACACTAGAAATGTCTTTAGGTTCAGGTGCCCCTAAGGCTCTGGAAGGACCCCAAAGGGTCCCAGTCGACAAGTATGATCATCTCTCCTTTGCTGATCTTAGGGAGATGTGCACCCTTAGGAAACTTAAGACAAACAAAGGTGCCAATACCCAACGTCTCAGGGAAATCCTGCTCATAGCAGACTTTATGCAGACTTTAGGGTCTGGTGGGGTAGACAGGTTGGGTGGGCATCCATCAGAAGAGGACCCTCCAAGAGAGGACTCTGATGAGGACCAGGAAGAGGATGAAGATCCTGACCTGGAAGAAGAAAACCACTCACAACATGGAGGTGATGGCCCAAAAGGCACTCTCTCCATCCCTAAAGGGAGAGTGGTGGATCCCAGAAGGAACAGATCCCCCTCAGTGGGGTCCAACCATTCTAGGAGATCCAAAAGGACCTCTGCCTCTCCTCAGAGGAGAGAATCCTCCCAAGAGAGGAAATGCAGATTGCTCCAGTTTGAGCAGGCAAAGCTACAACTAAGCAAAGAGCAGTTAGCATTAGACAGGGAGTCCCTGGAGCTTCAGAGAGCTTCAAGAAAGTGGGGTCTAGAAACCCCTGGTGGCAGTAATGAAACCCCTAGAGTTAGAGAGAAAGTCCCTGACAATAGGAACCTCCACAAGATTGTGCCCCCCTATAAGATAGGGGATGATATCCACAAATGGATCTCTGCTCTTGAGAGGGCCTGTAAGGTACAAAGGGTCCCAGTAGAGCAGTGGGCAGCAATAATGTGGCTCTCCTTTGCAGACAAAGGTAGAGACAAGCTCCTCTCTGTTAGAGAAGAGGACGCTGATGATTATTATATCCTGAGAGATGCTTTAATAGATGGGTTTGGCTTAACCACTGATCAATACAGACTTAAGTTCAGAGACAACCAAAAAGCACAGGATCAAGATTGGGTAGACTTTGTTGATTGTGCTACCAAGGCATTGGAAGGTTGGTTAAATGGCAGTAAAGTTAATGATTATAAAGGATTGTACAATCTCATAATGAGGGAGCAGATTCTTAATAATTGTCATAACCAACTCTTACACCAGCACCTGGTGGACTCTGATCTGACCTCTCCCCAAGAATTGGGAAAGAAGGCAGACAAATGGGTCAGAACCAGAATCAGGCCCAAGAACCAAGGTGGTGACCAGAAGAAAGATTCTACCAAGCCCAAAGAGAAAGGTGGGGAGAATAAAACAGAAAAGTCCCTTGAAGAGCCCCAAAAACCCAGTGCTGGGGGTGGGTCCCAAAATCCTTCCTCTTCTAAAAAGAAACCATATTGCCATGTGTGTCAGAAACCTGGCCACTGGAAAACTGACTCCAGTTGTCCAAAGAATGGCAATAAAGAAAATGTTCCTCCAGTTGCAGCTCCAACACCTCCTGTTGCTACTAGTAGTAATCCCCCAGGTGGTTGGGGTGCACCCAAAAACTTAGTTGGGTTTTCTTGGGGAACTCAGGTGGACTCTGGCCTAACCAGGTCCCCTACACAAGCAACTCTAGTCTGTGATGGTGGCATGGGGTTTGCCAACTTTACCATGAGTCCCAGTATCCTGGGCAGGTACAGACAAGAGCCCATGATCAATGGTCAGAAGGCTGTGGCCTACAAGGACACAGGGGTCAGTGTCACCATGGTGACCAAGAGACTAGTGCCCCTAGAACAGCTTTTACCTGGGTTTAGCTACCAGGTGACCAACGTTGATGGAGTTAGGACAGACCATCCCATGGCAGTAGAAAATCTCAGCTGGGGAGGGGTCACTGGCCCAAAGAGAGTGGCAGTGTCCCCCACCTTGCCTGTAGATTGCCTACTGGGGAATGATCTGGAAATCTCAGCCTGGGCTGAGGTTGACCACAAGGCCCATTTGAAAATGGTAGGAATCCCTGAGAGAGTGGATGAGACCCTGAGGGCCTCACTTCCACCCCAGGAGAAAATAAAGGGAGTGAAGCCTGAAACTATGGATCACTCCACCCAAACAGAGAGCATAGGGGGTGAGGAACATTCCTCCCCCCACCAGACTAAAGGTAAGGGTCAAGTTTCTCAGGGAACTGATCCTGCCCCTTGTGGAGTAACTGCCCCAGAAGTGGACAGGCCTGGCCGGCCCACCTCTCTGATGGCAGGGGATCCTTCCAAGGTGGTACCCAGTCTGGAGCAGGTATCCTGCCCCTCTCTACCCTGCCTCAGTCAGCCCAGGGCTGCAGAGGTCAGGGAGGTCAGTGAACCCTTAATTGGCCCCTGTCCAGAGGAACCCCCTCATCAGCAGATTAGGGACACCCAGCAGAGTAGTTTCAGCCAGGTGAATATTCCTCTACAAATTGAGGGATCCCCCTTACCCCTAGGTATAGGTATCCCTCAAATGGATTATGTTGAGCACAGGGAAACCTGGGGCATAGTTGCCCCAAACCTTCCAGTGCCCTCCACTGTTCCAACCAAAGGGATCCAACCCCCAGCTGTAGGCAGCCAGAGGTTGACCCTTAGGGCCAGATATGACACAGTCATGGGCAGAAAGGCTTCCATAGTGGCCAGTGATCTGAGGGGGTTGAGACCAACCCAAATAGGGCCTCACTTCCAGACTCAGACACCCCACCAGCCCACCTCTGTCCCAAAAACCAATACAGGTAATTTCCCTAGACTTTGGAGAAACTCTAGAACCCCTTGGGGTAGGATTTCCCAAGTGGACCATGAGACAGGGAGCAACCATGCTAGTGCAGGTTCTTCCTTATATGGCCACTCAGGAAATAAAGGCTTATCTGGACAAGGTTAGCCTTATCTCCTTTCGTTTGGGGGGGGGGGGGGGGGTATGTAGGAAGGTGGAATCTGACTCATGGTTGCCCCCAACTTTTTGCCTGGTATTTGAGTGGTTTTTGACTAGTCTGGCTGGGATCCTGCTGTCCAGGACCCCAGCCTATCTGCTTTCTCCCTAAAACTAATGTAAAGTACCCTAGGTACAAACTAATTGGATGCTGAGGATGCCCTGACAGTCCCTTGTAGATGGTACCCTAGGTACCCAGGGCATGGGTCCCTCAGTAGGCCTACCAGGGCTGCAGCACTTATTGTGCCACCCTGGGACAGCCATACAAACTGATACCACCAGACCACTACTGTAGTCTGGGTAAGGTGGTGCTAGCACCCCTTACAGGGATATAGGTACCCTATATCCCACCCCATTACAACACATATACTCTCATAGGTCACCCCTATAGCAGGACTTGGTAATGCTACAAGGCAGGGTGCTGAGGTATGTGTGAGGGGGGACCCCTACATGAGTAGGGCCTCTCTGCAACCTTCGTAAAATCATTGCTGGGTTGTTTGTAGTGTAGCCATACCATATACTCTTAACCGCATTATAAGTCTTACGCGATAACGCGATAACTTGAGAATGGCTACACAGAACCATATCGTGTTTGGTGTCAAACATGTAGGAATCATACCCCCAGTCCAGCCATGGGCATGAGGGTACGATTCCCCCCTGCTAGAGGGGCGATATGGGAAAAGCGGCAGAATTTAGACACCAATTTAAAAGTGCACAAGTAACACAAAATGGCTACTGCCCGCCACCTACACGACCCTGGCTGGCTGTTGCTGGGGAAAACCCCAGCCTCGCCAGCTGGACAATAGGGATCCTGTGGCAGGGAGGTGCTAGCATCTCCCCAGACAGGATAATGTGGATTGGAACAGGGTGGGTGCACCAAAGGTCCTTTCAGAGTTGCACGTAGGCAGCTGCAGAAGCCTCATTCTGCATACACCGCTTGGAACCGGTTCAGGGGCATCCTGCCCCTCGCCCAGGCGGGAAACACACAAAGGGGAGAGGGTGTAGCCACCCTTTCCCGCCTCACCTACCATTGGTGGACGCTACTCTGGACACTCCCCTAATCTTGGGGATAAAGGTGAATAACGTGGCCCCAGAGCCTCAGATTAATCTTGAACTTTACAGTCTTGACCTTCGACTTGCTGCTGCCCAGCTGACGGAAGAAATCTCCCTTGGGATAAAGGAGTTATCCCCTTGCTTGGCAGGCACCTGAAACACTGCAAGTGACCCGGTTGGAACTTTGCTGCTCTGACGAACTTCGACGACTTCCAGAAACCTTGAGGTGGGTTTCCAGCGCATCCCAGAGGCCAGTGAGTGTGCTCAACGAGTTTGGGCACCTTGGACCGCGTGAGTGCCGAGATCCCCAATACCCCAGGACACCGGCCACCTCTTGCATAGCACACGACCCTGACCAGTGGGGAAGTTGTGCTTTGGCTCGTTTACGAGCCAACCACTCTTCAGCAATTGTGCCAAAGATCAGCGCCCTAGCCCCCTCCGGTGGCCCGTGGGTGCCCTTTTACGCACTCCAAATTGCCGCCTCCCGCGGTCCCTTGTCTCTCGACTTGTGGGCCCTAGCGGAGGTCTATTTCTACAATCAAGAGTTCCCCAGGTTGCTCCAGGCCTGCTGTACAGTCTCCTCGAAGGAGACCTCTCCCAGACCCCGTGGGTCTGCACTGTAGCCGATTTGTTTATTCTTCGTGGGTTGCGGTTGCCAAGGCTTAGTGGATCCAATCCGGACACTAACACCGCAGCGACCCTCATCCGACGTGGAACAGTCGCCCTCCTGAAGCTGGCTTTCCTTAAAGCCTCCCGGAGCCCGTGGCTGCAGATCCAAGCTACACCACTTTCCACCTGAAGCACCCGACATCGAAGGGCTCTTTGCTTTGAGCCTCCTGGTCACTTTGCCGTGACCCAGACTCTGTCCCCTCTGCTTTCAGGTTCTTCTCTACAATCTTCACATCTTTGATCTTCACGGCATCATCAACGCTTTTGGCTAGCAGAACTTTTGACTATTTTCCCATTGAAAATCAGCCCGCGACCCCACAGCAGAAACGACCTATGCACCTGGCTTCCCTGGGGCAGGTAACAGTGGTACCTCGGTACTCCCGTGGTAGTGGGCTCCTCAAAAGCTTAAGTCTAAAGTTTTAACTTTGTACTCCTGCTAGAAGTATTTTTAATCTGTTTATTTCCAACTGCGACATTCTCCATAGGCTGTAATAGAGATCTCGATAGCAGCTACTTGCTCTGCACGCGCCTCCCGTGGGTCCCCTTCCTCATACCCTGGGGTGGATTCTTAAGGGGCCAGCGATCCTGAATACCCTAGGCATTGCCTGTAGAATTGTCGTGGTTCTTATACCACTTTTTTAGTATATGGTTTGGTCCCCCCCTGGGGCCCAATGTTAATAGTGCTATTTATTGTGTCTATCAATGCTTGTTTGATATTGTAACTTTGCCACAGCTTCATAAAGAGACTGTGGGATTCTGTCTAGAATAAATACATATATTTTATATATATACCTGTGTGGGCTACTCTTTCATTTGGTTATTCAAGAGGTTATTATGGTAAAACAATAAGCTTAACACTCCTTCAAGACTTAGCCTGAAGGCTGCTCTCCACAGCTACCACTAGGATAGCTTTCTTTAAAGGTTGTCTTAAACCTATCATCAATAAGAGTCGAATTGGACTGGTGCAAGGTGTCCCTATAACTAGGAGACAGCATATGCCAGGCCAACTTCTCACAGGCATCAGCACGGCGACACAGCATCAAATGATGGCAGTTAACTCTGATGGGTTGGCATGCAATAAGGGCATGCAATGAAGCAGAATATCAGGGGGACATTTAGGTGGAATCCCGGGCCACACCGTCTGTGTCCGACCCAACCATGCTTTGGTTTAGGTCTGATAGGCACACTTAGTGCACATTAAAGAGCATGACGCAGCTTCAATTCTTGGAGATAGGTTATCAAATTGCCAATGGTTTAGGAGGGCTATGCCTTCTGTGCCAGCTCGATCAAGGCACTGATACCATCTACAGGCTTACAAACAGTGGTATGGCATGGAGCCTGGTCTGGGGATGCCATTTACCAGTTCCACAGAAGGGCATATAACGCCGAGCACACACGTTTACCGAGCAGCGGAGGCCTAGTTTCATAAGGCATGGCCTCATCAATGCAAGTACCACCTGGTACTTCGATAGGGATGGGGTCCGCCTGTCAGAGGTTGATAGGACTTGGACCTGCAAGGACAGGTAACTGTGGGTTGCAGAAGATCATGGAGCTTGCCTTGGTGGGGAGCCCCGGATGTGAAGGCAGCCACATCCAAGGCATCTGCAGATTTACAGGGCGATACGGAGGTAGTTTGGTACAGAGGGGTACTATCTGAGGGAGCACAGTAGGAGTGCACAATGTCAAATCCCAGAAATTTTTACTGCAGAAACCTGGGATATAAGCAACGGCGCTCCGTTAGTCCTTCGGGCAGTTGCAAGCCTGAGTAACTGGGGGCCTAGTGGACATTCCGCCCCTAAAAAGGCATGAGTAATAATCCTGGACTGGTGGTCACAGATATAAGGGAGAAAACTCCCCAAATGAAAACTGGTAGCACCAAATGGGTTGGCCCATGGTGCTGTTTGACTCATAAGGCAGGAGCAGTTTAAGTTACTCATCGCTGCCTGCCCACGGATCGCACGTAAGTTAACCCAACATGTTGGCATATTTCACTTATAAATAATAAACCTGCAGCAAACAAAAAAAAAAAGTCATTAGGATTAGGTAGTTGGCATCACAAGTGTGCAAAAGATGAGATGGTAGAGCCATCGAATGAGCCAACACCAAGTTCAGATCCCACTGAGTTTTGATACATGAATCATCTTCTATCTTTCCCTCTTCTATCCCGCCACCTACCCTTCTCTATCCAAATAACTAAATAACATATCCACCACTCAAATTACTTCATATTTCACTATACTAATCTTCAACACTAATCCTTTATGGGTTACGGAGTAGCGTGCTACTTGCCAGAAAAGCACTTCAACACCCATTAGGGGTAACAAATGCTATATGAATGCAAACCTTTCTTCCCCTTCTATCCCTCCGCTATTCTTCTCACTCCAAATACCTGACTAATATCCACCACTCAAATTACTTTCATATTTCACCATACTAATTCACCACTAATCCTTTATGGGTTTCCGTAGTAGCGTGCTAGTTGCCCCAAAAAACAAAAAGCACTTCAACACCCCATCAGGGGTAACAAGCGCTATATAAATACAAACCTTTTTTCCTCTTCTATCCTTCTGCTATCCTTCCGAACCAAAATAACTGACTAACCCATCCACCACTTAAAATTACTTTCATTTTTCATTATACTAATTCAACACTAATCCTCTTTGGGTACCGAAAAAGCGTGTTGACGCCTCGTCAGGGGTAGTAAACGCTATATAAACGCAATTACAATACAATACAATCTTCAAAAACTGAGACATCACAAAAATGGCAAAAAGAAAAGGTTCATCAGGTTTTCTCAGAAATATGGAAAGTCCATTAACTATATTCACACATACCTGCAGATATCGTCTCTGGCAAGTTCCAAACAAATAGTGAGAACTGCAGACAAGGAAGCTCTAAGGTTAGATTTGGCAGTACTATCAATACACATTTAAATAGGTGGTTCAGGCTCTTTTCCAGTTGCTGTACACCATAATATAATTTCCTCCATAGTTTTTCATAACTGAAATGTGTAACTGCCTGCTGGTCAGATTTGGAACCATTGGCAGTATGATTGACTTCCTCCCGCACAGAATCAGGAGATCTCTGTACCACATCTTCCTTTCCACTCTGAAACCACTAGCATCATTGTCACACAAAAATCGCGAATATTTTCAAGACCATATGAAAGACTGGTAATTTTGAAGTCACACAGAAGACTATTAGGTCCAGCAGAACAGCATTGCATCTATCAGACCCCCTCTTGGGACATTCCATGGCGCAGGGCTATGTTGTGGTGAGTTGGAACGAGATTCACTGCTGAAAGGATCACATACCTAAAGCTTTATACATCACATCCAGATGAAGGTTCCAATAGTGTGATGTATGTAGCCTTCCGAGCGCATCCTCTTGAACACTGCTTCCACCCGCGAAGCGAAAAGTTCAAAGACAAGCCATGACATCTTCCTTGTACTTCGAGAATACTGTGCCCCATATGTGTTCATGTTCAGACAGAGCACCGCAACACTATTTTGCATCAAAACCAGAGACACTTTGTCTTCCACGCAGAGAAGAAACGTGGTCGTCTGCTGCTATAATAGGTTGATGAGAGGCTGCCTATCGGTTTCCAACTAACTGATAGTCAAATTCATTTTTTAAAGATATGCTGTATAATCTGTCAGGGAGTTATCTGTCATTAATTAACTTTGAAAAAGTGAAATCCTGACCTCCTTAATAAATTCTCATCCTACAAAAACTTGATTCCCGGATTCCAATTTATTTACATTCGGAGGTCTGGAAAGGATCTCAGCTTTCATGCTGCTCTTTTGGGGAATATCGGGAGTCAACCCCTTTATTTTATTCTTTCCACAGAATCTTTCCTATGGGCAGCTTTAGCAGCATTTGTGAAACACTCTTCAAAAGCTTTACTCTGTATCTTTCTGTTCTTATGTATCGGGATCGAGGTTAGTTTAAGAGAATTCTCCCAGACTGAAGACCACATTGATGTTATCACATTCGAACCTGCCCAACACTGATGTTCATGCTGCAAGGAGGAAAGCACTGATGAATATGTAGCTGAGTCCTGAGTTCCATTTTTCTACTCAGTCCATCATCTGTTCCTAGATTACTTCTTAAACGGAGGCTGCCTCACAAAAGATTCCTGCTAAACCTATGCATTTTGAGATTGAAAGCATCAATCTCTATCGTGGGGCATCATTTAAGAAGATAACTCAAAATACCTTGCAGTTTTCTATGATTATTTAAATTCTTCCACTGCATGGTCCAATTTGTCAACAAACCTGGGTCGTCAAGATTAACAAACATTTTGCACTGGGCTTGCATCACAAAGGTGACCCAAACCTCCACAAAAGGTTTTTTAATTGACTTTCCGCCTGTATCAAGAGGGCATTCTATGAGTGGTACATGGGCGTGCCTGTGTAACCAAAATAGTTTGTGATGTAAATTCATATCTACTAACCATAGTAGACAGGGTTTTGCATCAAAAAACGTAATGCCACTTGAAAGCAGGCGTTAAAAAGGAGAAATGCTTTTATTTCTCCTAAAGTTTCCTACTTTGCATATATGATGTGCTGTACAGCACACATCCGAAGTAGGAAAAGTTTTAAGGTTTGTCTAATGCAAAAAGAACAATTGATGGACAGATTGCAGAACAATGTCATACATTCACCCCAGTACATAGATCTGGGCCATAAATTCAATCTTTTTTTTTTCTCATCATGCCATTCCTTTATGGACCCATCCATATGCAAATCAGTCTTGACCCTGTGCCCAATGGGAACAGTCCAGCTCGAAATGCCAGGCCAGGTCCTCCCTAGACAGGAACCAAGCATCCTAGGAGCCGTTTCTGGCTTTCAGCCCTCATCAGCCAGAATAGCTTGACTCCAGTGGCATGGAGAGCACGGGACCCACGTCTGGGCATACCCGTCCCACTCGGGGTGACAAATGCAAAAAGAACAATTGATGGACAGAATGCAGAACAATGTCATAAATTCACCCCAGTACATAGATCTGGGCCTAAATCCATCGTTTTTTTTGCTCACCGTGCCATTCCAGTTTGGACCAGCCATATGCAAATCAGTCTTAACCCTGTGCCCAATGGGAACAGTCCAGCCCGAAATGCCAGGTCAGGTCCTCCCTGAACAGGAACCAAGCATCCTAGGACCGGTTTCGGGCTTTCAGCCCTCATCAGCCAGAATAGCTTGACTCCTGTGGCATGGAGAACACGTGACCCATGTCTGGGCATACCCGTCCCACTCGGGGTAACAAATGCAAAAAGAACAATTGATGGACAGAATGCAGAACAATGTCATACATTCACCCCAGTACATAGATCTGGGCCTAAATCCATCGTTTTTTTGCTCACCATGCCATTCCAGTTTGGGCCCAGCCATATGCAAATCAGTTTTGACCCTGTGCCCAATGGGAACAGTCCAGCTCGGAATGCCAGGCCAGGTCCTCCCTGGACAGGAACCAAGCATCCTAGGACTGGTTTCGGCCTTTCAGCCCTCATCAGCCAGAATAGCTTGACGCCAGTGGTATGGAGAACACGGGACCCACGTCTGGGCATACACGTCTCACTCGGGGTGACAAATGCAAAAAGAATAATTGGTGGACAGAATGCAGAACAATGTCATAAATGCACCCCAGGACATAGATCTGGGCCTAAATCCATTGTTTTTTGCTCACGATGCCATTCCAATTTGGACCCAGCCATTAGCAAATCAGTCTTGAGCCTGTGCCCAATGGGAACAGTCCAGCCCGAAATGCCAGGCCAGGTCTTCCCTGGACAGGAATCAAGCATCCCAGGACCGGTTTTGGGCTTTCAGCCCTCATCAGCCAGAATAGCTTGACTCCGATGGCATGGAGAGCACGGGACCCACGTCTGGGCATACCCGTCCCACTCGGGTGACAAATGCATGGATTAAACACAGATCTTTGTGACTGAGGGTGAATGTTTGCATTGTCCAGCATTCCGTCCATCAATTGTGTCTTTTGCATATGTCGCCCTAAGTGGGAAGGGTATGCCCAGGCGTGGGTCCCGTGCTCACTACACCACTGGATTCAAGCTAGCCTGGCTGAAGAAAGGTTATGCCCTGAAACCGGTCCCAGGATGCTTGTTTCCGGTTCAGGGAGGACCTGGCCTGGCAGTTTGGGCTGGACTGTTCCCACAAGGAACAGGGTCAAGACTGATTTGCATATGGCTGGGTCCAAACTGGGGTGGTGTGGTGAGCAAAAGAATGATGGATTAAACCCAGAATCTTGTGACTGGGGGTGAATGTTTGTATTGTCCAGCATTCCGTCCATCAATTGTTTCTTTTGCATATGTCGCCCTAAGTGGGAAGGGTATGCCCAGACGTGGGTCCCGTGCTCCCTACACCACTGGATTCAAGCAAGCCTGGCTGAATAAGGGTGATGCCCTGAAACCGGTCCCAGGATGCTTGTTTCTGGTCCAGTGAGGACCTGGCTTGGTAGTTCGGGCTGGACTGTTCCCACAAGGAACAGGGTCAAGACTGATTTGCAAATGGCTGGGTCCAAACTGGGGCGGTGTGGTGAGCAAAAGAATGATGGAGTAAACCCAGATTCTTGTGACTGGGGGTGAATGTTTGCATTGTCCAGCATTCCGTCCATCAATTGTTTCTTTTGCTTAAAGTTTGTCTTGGCATAGTATTCCAGTACTAAACTTATGCTAGGAACGCAGACACCTTTGCACTATGGTGCAAAGGTTTGTATGTGGCGCTCGGAAGACTAATTATGCTCCGGCGCTAGAAAGAGAGAGAGAAGAATAGTGCCATATCTCTGTAGATATGGCACTTTCCTGCTCTCTCCCTGTCACACAACGCAGTGCAGCAACTTTGGGTGGTGCAGTGTTGGGTGACAGTTTTGTGAATCTGAGCCACACATCTCTCCATCCATTGGATTCAGCCAGGAGTGGTGTTTTCCTGAACAAGGAGGTATTGTGGCAATAGCTTGATTTGGATCTCTATTTTAGTTACGCAGTTCTTGATGTGTTTCTGCTTTGCAATTGCATTGGAGGATTTAATGTTCCATTCTGGAATTTACGTGCAATAATGTTCAATCTGGGGACTGCACAGATCTACTCGGTCCTTTGTAACAGCATCGTCCGAGTTTCCTGTTATACTAAATCCTCAGTTATTTCACGAACTACAATGCACAGACATCACTAGAGAGCCACCCCCTTGCAATAGCGTCAACTCAGTCAAGGCCCAAATGTTTGTTTCACTTGCCCATCAGTCAAATGATCGAGATCTATGAATTGCCTGCTCTTATTACCTTCCACAAGCCACACTGGGATCCAACCAGTTTAACATCAGCATTCACAAACATCAAACCTTACAAGCAAAACACCTTTGCCAAAGCATTTAATCTTCCTCTGGAATTAGCCACATTAGCTACCAGGAAGTCTGCTCCCGGTAGATGAATCAGATCAAATGAAAATCATCCTTTCTGCAATATATGTGCCACACAACTCTAGAAATAGCAGCCACTGAGACTGACATTCCCTAAATAGCCAGAAAAGAATATTTGAACAACTTTTCAAATTGGAAAAAAAGGTCCTTCTCTCCTAAAGTGGGGGAAGCACCACTTTAGAGAGCAATGTAAAAGTTGTAATCCTCTGGGGGTAAGGACCGAAAACGTTATTGATCGCGCTGTCAGTTCAACTGTCCAGAACCCTACATTCCTGTAAACCTGCAATATTTCAGCAAATTAATCTCCTCGATGATCAGTGGAAATGTTTTGAGTTTATTCAACAATGAACATCAAAGTCACCACTATCAATGTTCCTCAGATTTTGAAGAGCCTTCTTACAGCCTTTGACGGGGGAGCAAAATATCTGAAGCTGACTTTAGTGGGGCACTCAACACAAGAGTGTGGGCATCAGCAAGAGAACTGTAGGAACCATTACATGATTTTTAGGTCCCTGAATGGCTCCGTCTGTCAGCTCTCCAACCACTAACTCCATAGATGTAATCTCAGCCCCGATCACTACTCTTCAACTTCATTGTCAGCCACTTGACTTTAAAAATAAAAATTAAAAAAACAGCAAAACAATAAAGTGAAAAATAATTTCCGCTTTTTGATCACTGGAAATTGCTAGGGACATGTCCGGCTAAGGCTGAAAAGGAATCCCACAAGATTAACCAGCAGCATCATTTGTGTACTGTCTGTTGGCAAATCCAGTTGGTGTCAAAAGACACCAGTCTGACACCCTGGGGAGTGACCCCATCCAGCACTATATCAACATGTAAGGATGATGTTACTTACCCAGTAAGCATCTGTTCTTGGCATGTAAAGCTGTAGATTCACATGCTTTGCATACTCATGCCATCTAGTGTTGGGTCCGTATGTTTGTAAGTTGTTTTTCTTTGGTGAAGTCTTTCCAGTCACAAGGTAAGGTGACTCCTCCTTTCGGTGATAGTGTGCATGGGCATCGATTGTGTTTTCGCATAAGAGGGTGAGAATGGAGTGAGTATAGTATGGAGATGTCCATGCGCATGTAATGTAAATAGTGAGAACTGAACTGCAGCAACTACAGGTGTAATGTGAGATGGGAGGGTGCATGTGAATCTACAGCTCTACATGCCAAGAACAGATGCTTACTGGGTAAGTAACATAATCCGTTCGAAGCATGTGTGCTGTAGATACACATGCTTTGCATAAACTATATAGCGATTATCTTCCAAAGAGGTTTCTAACCAGTAGATGTTGCAGTTGTCTGGAAAAGTGTATTTAGCACTGCTTGGCCTACATTGGCTTGTTGGTGTGATAACACATCCATACAATAGTGTTTGGTAAATGTGTGGTGTGGACCATTATGCTGCATTATAGATGTCAGCTATGGGAATGTTACCTAAAATGGCTATAATTGCTCCTATTTTGCGAGCGTAATGCGCACTAGGAGGTATATAAAAAGTTATTTTAGCTTTAGCATAGCAAGTCTGAATGCATTTAACAATCCATCTTGAGATGCCAGATTTAGAGATAGGATTGCCCTTGTGAGGTGGAACGAATGAAACAATAATTTGCTTTGTTTTACGAAAATCCTTTGTCCTTGCAATATAGTACAATAGCGCTCTTCTAACATCAAGTGTGTGAAGAGCACTTTCTGCTACGGAATCAGATTGAGGGAAGAACACAGGTAATGCAACCGATTGGTTAATATGAAAAGCAGAAACTGCTTTAGGGAGGAACTTTGGGTTAGCGCGAAGAACTACCCTATCTTTATGAAGCTGAAAGAAGGGTTCTTCTAAGGTTAATGCCTGCAGCTCACCAACTCTCCTTAATGAAGTGATTGCAATGAGAAAGGCAACTTTCCATGTAAGGAACTGTAAAGGACAATTATGTAACGTTTAAAGGGTGGACCCATAAGTCTTGTAAGTACAATGTTAAGATTCCACACCGGTGCCAGAGGTATTCTGGGTGGTATTACTCTCTTTAAGCCCCCAATAAAGTCTTTAATGACATGAACTTTGAACAAGGATAAATGTTGTTTGCTCTGCAAATACACTGTTATTGCTGCAAGGTGCAATCGAATAGAAGTGTAAGCTAGACCAGCTTGTTGTAGGTGCAAAAGGTAACAAATAATGTTTGGACAGAAGCATCTGGAGCATTAATGTTGTTGTTGTTACAATAGACTACAAGTCGTTTCCACTTTGCTGCATAACTAGCTCTAGTGGTAGGCTTTCTTGCTTCTTTCAGTAGTCATACAATCTGGTGGCAAGTTTAGATTTTCAAACCCTACTATTTAAGGAGCCAGATTGCTAAATTGAACTCCTTGGGATTTAGTTGCCTGGTTTCTCCATGGTTCTGAGTGAGAAGACTGGAGGTGAGATGCAGATTTTCATATGGAACTACCGACAGCTGTAACAGGGTTGTGTAACATGGTTTGCAGGCCCATGTGGGTGCTACCAAAATCAGTGTGAGACATGTTTGCCTGATTTTCCGAACCAAAAACCGAAGGAGTGGGAGAGGTGGAAAAGCGTAGGCAAATATCCCTGACCAATTCATCAATAGGGCATTGCCTTTGGAGAGAGAGTGTGGGAAACTGGAGGCGAAGTTTGGGCATTTTGTTCTGTTCACTGCGGCAAATAGATCTATTTGTGGAAATTCCCATTGCTGAAAGTATGGAAGGAGAACTTGGGGATGAAGTTCCCACTTGTATATTTGCTGCCTCCTTTTGCTGAGGAAGTCAGTAATCTGATTGTTTACACCTGGCAGGTGTTCTGCCAGATGATGAACCCTGTGATGGATTGCCCAGCTTCGGAAGCTCTGAGAGAGGCGTGACAGCTGAAGAGAGTGTCCCCCCCTGTTTTTGTACATAGCTGTCTTGTTGTCCGTACGGATTAGAACAACTTTGCCTATGAGATGAGACTGAAAGAAGCTTTAGATAGTTGATTTGGAGATGTTTGTGCTTGTTGTCCCAGAGACCCTGGATTGTATAATTGAGGAGATGGGCACCCCAACCTGTGAGAGATGCGTCTGTTAGCACGATCTTTGAAAGAGGGTCGATGAAGGGCCACCCTTTTGATGCATTTTGTGGATTCCACCACTGCAGAGCGCGATGGGTGCGGCCATCTACCAACACTAGATCAGCTAATTGACCCTGGGACTGATTCCACTGACACGCTAGGCAATCTTCTAGAGGACGCATGTGTAGTCTTGCATGGGGCACTATTGCAGTGTATGACACCATCATTCTTTGCAGTTGCAATAAAGTTCTGGCTGGCAAGGTTTGGTTGACCTGAAACTGTAACAGAGGTTGGATGTTGTGAATGAATTCTGGCTGCTTTGGGAGAGGCTAAAGCCGTGTGAGTGTTGAGCATGGCTCACAGATATGAATGTATCTGTGAAGGCTGCAGATGAAACCTCTGCGCATTGACAGTGAAACCCAATTTGTGGAGTAGAGCCAGCTTGATCTGAATGTGTTGCAGGCATTTGTGATACGTGCTGGCTGTGATGAGACAGTCGTCTAAGTACGGGTAGACATGAATTTATTGTCTTCTGAGATGAGCTGCGACTACTGCGAGGCATTTGGTAAAGACTCTGAGAGCAGTAGTTACTCTGAATGGGAGTACTTTGAACTGGTAGTGTTTGCCTGCTATTACAAATCTGAGATATTTGCGATGAGGTGGGTGAATTGGAATGTGAAAATATGCGTCTTCTAAAGTCTAGTGTGGACATAAAATCGCCTTGCTGTAAAAGTGGAAGCACTTGTTGAAGCGTTACCATATGGTAGTGCTATGACAATATGTATTGGTGTAACATTCTGAGATCCAGAATTGGTCTTAAGGAGCCCTCCTTTTTGGGGATTAGAAAGTAGAGAGAGTAAACCCCTGAACCTTGGTTCTGTAATGGAACTGGCTCTATGGCACCCTTTAGTAAGAGTGATTGCACTTCTTTTTTGAGTAGCTGTAAGTGGTCAGGCGACAGTTTGTGAGAGGGAGGTTAAATTTTGGAGGGTGGGTGGTAAGCTCCAGGCAATAACCATGTTGGATAAGGTCGATTATCCCTTTGTCAGTTGTTGTAAATTGCCAACTGGGGAGAAACTGTTGAAGTCTTCTCCCGACCGGTGTTAAGTATTCAGGGGGGGGGGGGGGGAGTATAGGCAAGTCAGTGCTTATTGGGGGAGGGGTGTTACGGGGTGTGGTCCGCTTACCCCTATCCTTGGAGTTGTTTCCTCTATATCCTCCTTTATAGAAACCTCTAAAGTAAGTAGGATTGGTTGTTGCCTTTGTAGAAGGAAGCATTCGAGTCTGAGGATATGGTTTATGACACTGCCCGATAAAAAAGAGTGGGGAAAGGAGCCTCTATTCGAAGGAGCCTCGAGTGCTCCCATGGACTTTGCCACTTCAGTGTCTTTTTAAGAACCTGATTGACTTCAGGACCAAAAAGATGTTCCTTGTCAAAGGGGGTGTTTAGGATGAATTGTTGAACTTCGGGTTTAAACCCAGAAATTCTAAGGAGAATGCTGGTATTTACCTCTCTAGCTGCGGTGTCAGCAGCGTCTAGAGCACACCTAATTGAAGAGTTGTAGATTAGCTTGCCCTCCTGAAGCAATTCTTGAGCTTTAGCCTTGTGTCCTTACAGGAAATATTGTAGCAGTTGCTCCATTTCATCCCAGTGTACCATGTTGTACCTAGCTAGCAGGTCCGGTGTATTTGCAATTCGCCAATGATTGGCGGCTTGAGCGGCTACACGCATTCCTGAGGCATTTATGAGCTTAAATTCTTTGTCTGGGGGTGGTGCATCACCAGAAATTTAAGAATTAGCTCTTTTGCAAGCATTGGACACTACCAAGGAGTCAAGAAGCAGTTGACGTTTGCTAAAAACAGGGTCAGACAGTGAAGGTTTAGATTTTTATTGACTCTAGAAGTCAGAATGCATGCTCGTACGGGGTCTTTGAAGATATCATTTGCATGCCTCGTCATGCCCTTCAGCATAGGAAGTGTCTGACTTTACCTGTGTGAGGACCTAAGTGTTTCGAATAAAAAGTCCTCTTCTAATGACTCTTTATGTAACGCTACCCCATGGTACTCTGCTGCTCTAGCAATGAGTTATTGAGGAGTCATATTATCATCAGGTGGGGATGAGTTTGCAGGGTAAAGGTCTGGATCAGTGTCTAATGGAGGGTCAATGGTGTAACCGTTCCATGGGTCTACAGGTAATTGAACATCTTCCTCATCAACATCATCCCGTTCAGACTGTGGAGTGGGGATCCCTAAGTGTGATGTGTAGAGGATCTAGAAGTGGAGCAGAGGAGGTTAGAGGTGGAGGGGATGGCGGGGCAGGATGAGTAGGGCTGGTAGCCATGTCTTCTTCTTCTTCAAAGGAATCTTATAGTGAGAGTCTTTAGAAGGAACCTTATGTTTAGATGGAGATTTAGCAAGACTATGTTCTGTATCAGGGTTTATATAAATGTTCTTTTGTTTGGGGGCCAATTTGGGATGAACAATGTCAAATTTTGGGTCAGAAGGCTCTTTTGATTTCACCATCTAAAATTTGGGTGCCCGAGATGGGTTTGCTTTTGTGAGCTGAAGATTTCGACTCCAAAGCATGCTTTTGTTTCGGCGTGGATGGTTTCGGCTCCAGGCTGGTTTTGGTCTTCGAACTGGAAGATGTTGGATCGGAAGAGGATTTCGGCTGACTCGGTCCCGAGCTGGAAGGCTTGACTATCTGTTTTGGTGCCGGGACGGAAGGCGGGGTGTTGGAAACATCATCTCGGTGCCGACCTTGGCCAGAAGGCAGAGGTGGTGCTGAAGCCTTATGTTCTTTTAGGTGTGAGCATATGGGGCAAGGGGTCTTCGGTACTCATGGCACCTTGTCCCGGAGGCACGTCTTCGGACTCCAGATCTAGCTCGAGCTCCGAATCTGAGACTTGACGGAAGAAGGTCTCTTCTTCTGCTGCTGCTGATGCCTCGACCTCTTAATGCTCTGACTCTCCACCGAAGATATCCTGAGTGTGTCTTTTTGGACCAAAACGATTAAAAAGTGTTGCAGTCTTCTTCCTTGCGCTCCGGAGACAAGCACAAGTTCCACACTTGATGTGAGTCGGTGCGAGGGTACTTAGCGTGGCACCGAGGACAGAATTTAAATGGAGTCCGTTCCATCGACAGAAGGCTGGACCGATGCGGTAAGGCTCTAAGGCCGCCCACTAAGTTTTCGATCAAAATGAAGGATTCGTTGACCGAAACAATACGTAGAGAAGTGGAAATGCGTACAAAACAATACTGTCGAGGGCACAGCGGCTTGTGCACCGAGGAGAACCTGAGGAAGGGTTTCCAACCGCAGCGCAGCAATACACGTCCGAACCCGATGGCAGAAAAAAACAATCTAACAATGGAGTCGATGCGCATGTGCACTATCACCGAAAGGAGTCACCTTACCTTGTGACTGGAAATGCTTCTTTGAAGAAAAATAATTTGCAAACATCCGGACCCAACACTAGATAGCAGGAGCATGCAAAGCATGTGTATCTACAACAAACACGCCTCAAACACACAGTTCTAGTGTTGAAGCAGCATATTTTTATAATAAAGAATCCAATGAGGGATTTGTGTCCATTACATTTTCTTTTTACTTTTTGGCAATTTAATAGACTTTTTGTGTTATTGAGATCCTTCTGAATGGCAAAGAGCCAAAGATCCCAGTGCCAGAGTTTCTGCTGAAATAGTTCTGACTGCCTTCTTACTAATGTCTAATTCTAAGTGATTGGAAGCTCCACTGTATGAGCAATTCGACTGTGGCCTGGTCGCCCTCATGGATCACCAGCATCCCTCACATACTGCTGGGATTCTGGTAGATGGATTTTAACTTTGGTAAAGAGCTGTGGCTGAAGCCTGATGGATTTTAGTGGATCATTCGAACAAAACCTACTCAATCATATGCTTTTACGAGACCATGTGAAATGGCTTCTCAGCGGTACTGCTATCATTTCATATTGTGTTCAAAGGTGATCTGGTACTGCAGAAGCCAACAGCTTGTGGACAAACATTTTCCCTTGAAGTATTATTAACTGATTAATGTGTCTAGATGATTGGTTTCATTAGTGGATGGAGGATGGAACACACACTTAGGTTATTACATTACATAAACACTGAAACTGTTTGCATTCATGGCACAGCACTTGGTACGGAGTGCCTATCAGCTATTTCCAAGCAGCTGGGTCTCTCTATAAAGTCTTTTGTTCCAGTAGTACTGGTAAATAAATCTGGTTTTCGAAGACCTTCAGTGCTAGAAGAGCATATAAAAGGCAGGAATCGGTCAATATCTGAGGGAACTGAAGCATCCTCAGTGTAGTAGCAGAAGCAGAGAACTATCCTTTACAACATATGCATTACCTAACCACATAAGAATGTGGCATAACTAATGTGGGAGGTGTACTGACACAATTTTATTTACATATGGCAAAATAAAATTTCAATGTCAGGGATGAAAACATCAGTGACAGGAAAGAAAGATTAATTACATTAAAATAGCCCACACCGTAAGTCCAAGACGGTGGAAAGTACTGAATGGAAACAATTGGAAACCAGGAACGTTGAGGGGTTTACACCTACTGATGTCCCCCTTTTTAATTTTTAAAGATACAGCAATTTCTGGAGAGCAGTTAAAGCTCGAGTTAGGGCAACAGTGTTTGCCCATGATTTCACTGTCCTGAAGACCCCAGAGCTGTCTTCGCTTTTAGATAAATGAGAAGGCCAATCCCTGGGGCCGTACTGTATCAGAAACAAAACTTCAAACAATATCATGGAAGCAAACAATAACAAATGCTATTTTTCGAAATGCCTGTACCTCTCAAGGTACTAAAGGACACATTTTGCGCTTTTACAAATTAAATCTAGCTCCAAGATGAAAATGTCATGCATGGTACATGTTTACATTTAATTTCAAGTATATTGTTGTCATTAACAGCTCTATTTGTAAAAATACATAAGAATTTTCAGTCAGCATTTGTCATGAAGATAAATATTTGTAGATATTCAAATTGCCTGGTTTCATTGGGACACTGAACTAGAAAAATACTAACCAAATAATTGCATTGACAAGTATTAGAGGTGCATGTGTCAAATCAACTAACAAAAACAAGCGTGTTATTAAAAGTTATAGAAAAAACAGACCCTGAAAGCAGTTTTGTTTGTGTCTTGTGCCAGGTGTCTTATGTAACACCACATGATTTGTTGACCCTTGGAGATCTGATGAAGCGCTTATAAGCGAAATAGTCCGACAGTATCTGACAAGATACGGACATTTTAAGAAATAGATTTGTCTTCAGCAGTCCTACCCCCTTTATTGCTACTGTGTTTTTTCACAATGAGGTTTCGGGTTTGCTAGAATGGCGGGCAGGGTGTTCCATCACAAAGGTTTACTACTGAAGCATTCCTTTCACTTGGTTACAGAATTCCTCAATAGGATACCAGAGTATCATGATTCTTTATTAAAACCAATTCTATGGTAGGAAATGTTTGTTCTAACAATATACCTTCCATGAAATTAGGCATTAAGATAGATGTTGCCAAACGCTTGAGCATTTGCAATCTGGTTTCCATTAGCCGATACATTCAAAATTTACAACCTACAGATTGAGTGGAATATTGCTAACCTTTACATGATAAAAAGCAAACAACATTTATTATACAGAACTATGCAAAGTACTCAGGCTCATCCATGGGAGATGTGATGGACTATAAAAATGACAAAATTATTTCTTTTTGTAACTAGAATCGGGCAGTGCAGGGGCACTGAGCTAAGGTTGCTGAAATCTTTTCTGTCGGGTGACAATGTCAAAGGGAATCAACAGAAGAATCAGCAGGGACCTCTGACTGCAACATCTGTAGAGAGGATGTTGATGAATAATAGTGACGCCCAGTAGCACGAGGACCACTACCATAGGTAGATTTAGTTGCAAATGAGAGCGTGTTTACTCTGTGTCAGGCTTCTCTTCTGCATCAAGAGCAATTTCAGGTATATTCCAATATCCAGAGTCTTCATCATAGAAGGAGTCCTGTATGATGTTGTCCACATTGCTGTAATTACACTCTGGAGGAATTATGCGCTGGAGCTGCTCAATCACCTGCTGGAAGAACTGCGATTCCTGCTGCAGTTTGCGAATTGTGCTCAGGTAGTCATCCCTTTCATGCTCAAATTCAATTTGCAAGTCATTGTTCTCCACCTCTGCAGCTACCAGCTAAAACAAATAAAGGGAAGAATACAAAAAAATACATTAAGATGGCATACAGCAGAAAAGGGAACAGAATGGATAGATTGTTACAGGTTTTCAGAGACAGACTGAATAAGAAAAAACTACATTTTGAGTTTAAGAAGAGAGGTGTTGTCTTTGAAATTGTAAAAGACAGAATAACGAGATGAAGAAAAGAGCAGAGAAACCGACGAAGAAAGGAAAAATGTGTCGGTAAGGAAGATGGAAAAAAAACTTTTAACGAGACCAGGACTTCCACAGGTGTAAATGAAGGAAAGGCTAAGGAGGCTGGATATAAGGGAACAACGTGAAAGTGATAAGTGGGAGACAAGCACCTGCCCTTTTTTCTCGATACAGCATCATATGTATTTTGCAAAAAAATGTCTCTCATTATCAGGTTTTCCCAAACCGTTTCTAGTTATTGCTTTTCTGTGGAAACCAATCCACTTTATTCTCATTTGGTCTTTTGGTTCAGAACTCTTCACTTTACAAATTACCTTTCTAATTCCTCTGTGTCACCTAGAGATTCATTTCATTGTCTTCAACTTAGCTCTTGTGCATTCACCATTCACTTTGCCAAGGGCCAAAATTCCCACTTTTGTTTACCAGAACATATCCAAATTACACTTTAAAATCTGACTGCAGCACAAACACATGCTGTCCAATGTCTGTGCACTTTTTCGAATCCTCAGCTTCTCCACATGCATAATCTGTCAGTGTCTACGCATCTTCAAAGCCTCCTCCTCTATCACCTATACAGTTTTAAGTTCTCCTTATTCTTTTGGTTTAATCTCTGGAGCTTTGTGCACAAAGCCTTCCATTTAAGCCCTCTAAACTCACTGCTCGCTACAGTTTAATTTGTGAATAAATATCTTTTTGTCTGAGCTCCACTACCCAGTTTCCCCAAAGCCAACCTTTGATGGCACCAACTAAAAATGCATTTGAGAATGTTGGTTTCTTTAGGGGGCGTTTAACAAGCAGAATATAGGAAGTTGCTACTGTGCACATGAGGCATTGTTTACATGTCTGGGCCCAGTTCAGTAGGCTTACGTCCTAGATGGTGAAATATAGCTCGATGAGGGTCCAGGAGGTACACTTATGACGGTCTGCTCAAGGAATTCTCTGAAGGGGATGAAAGGATAATCCTTTATGTGAGGAAACGAGGAGATGTAGTAAACAAATATGTCAGTGGCACAAGGGAAGGTAAATGGGCATGTAGAAAACACTTTTAAATGTTAATTGGTATGAATACAAATAAAACATTCAGGAAATATGTGCTTCTAATACCACAGGAAGCAAACTTATGGATGAGTAACTTAATTGAATTGATTAAACCCACGGAACTCCCTTCAAACGGTGACGGCAAAATCAAACCAAGAGTACATTCAGAGTGTGTGAAAACAAAAATCCGACAGTACTATAGGTTGAAAACTACTCGTCACCATGTATTTTTGACAGGTGACCACACCCCTTTGGTCCATATCTGTTTTTAATCAGTCCTTGTAATGTTTTGATAAGATCGCTCTTTCTTTTTAATCGGTCCTTATGTTTTGAACAGATCTTTGTCTTTTCAGGTTTTATAGGATAACGATAATTTGTGAATCAAGGCTTATAAAATGATACTGTAGTAAAATCAAAAGCATATAAAATAAGCTAGGATTTTGAATCAAGGCTTATAAAATGATGCTGTAATGAAATCAAAAGCGTGTAAAAAGATAAGATCAGATCTGTAGATTTTGAGGCGCCTGCCCGGGCATGTCGTGTTTTATGGGTGTTTAGGGACTCTGTAAGCACAATATTGTAGATGTAGCAAAGAATTGCAGTAATATTTGGTAAGTTTCATATCAGCGCATTATTGAAAAGAATGATAACGCGTTTTAGGCAAAATAGATTTTATTCAATGTAAAAGAAGCTCGGAGGAAGTTTTATTTTGATGCAATATTTACAATTTAATCGAAAACTTCTTTACATAACAGAAAAACACTGTTTTGGGTAATTACAGTCTCATTATGTGAAATTACATATATTTGACCACATTTAGTGAAAATAAAAAAGATATTCTAGCTTACAGTGGTATAATGAGGTAGTGTTAGTTAACAAATACATTATGCCCCTTGGCATGTAAATCACAGAAACACCAGCAAATATAAAATCTGTGAAAGTTACATACAAAAGGAATCACAGCTTATTTTTGTTACTCAGTAATAATCACGGGTCGCGATAATACATTTATAAAAATATAGAAAACACATATTCAAGCTTGATAGCGTTATAATGAGGTAGTTGTAGAATACAACATGATCCAAAGCATATAAATCACAATATCCAAATTCACAAAGTTTACTTTACAAAGAGATAAAAATGAGGAAGGTACATGAAAATATCAAGAAGTCACAGCATATTATCATCACCCAGTAATAAGCGGTATGGCCATTAGCCATAAAATAATACAAAAATCTATGGGCCTGTGATAAAAATGCGGTTGTTACATAATACAATTGTTTATTTTGTTACCCAGTAATAAACACAGATCTCTATAATACATTTGCGTGCAGCATGGCAAACAAAATATGCATTACACCCGTTTGATTAGAAAATAAGGCACTGTGCTAAGCAGACAACCAAGGCAATCTCTTGAATGGTTTCTTTTATTTTGGAGGGAGTGCTCTGGACGGGGTTATCGGTTCTCAAATTTTGTCTCCGAGGTCATGTACACGTGTTCTTTGAGGGTCATGCAAAAATGGTGATGCAGACGCTGACGTAATAACAAAAGGGTGACAGCTCTGCTTTTTAAAATTTCTAAGTAGATATGATGCCCACCATGTCCTAGCAATGATGGTGGAATGTTCAGTTCTGCTAGGATCTGCATGAAAGCGTCCCAACTGACAGGCACTTTCTTATTTGTAAAGGAGTGTGTTTGTGCCACACCTCTGACCAAGTAATGAAGGTTTGAGCCATGTATAACATTACCTTTATATAGAAGTTCCTCTCTTCATTCCAGCAAGCTATGTCTTTATATTGTTTAATTTTTTTAAGGAGTGTTATGGCTTTCTTTTTGTGCAGAGGGTTAACATTGTCAATTATTCCATGAACAAAATTAACGGTTTGTGTTCTGGTTCTTTGACGGGTGGA
Source organism: Triturus cristatus (assembly GCF_964204655.1). Classification (NCBI taxonomy): domain Eukaryota; kingdom Metazoa; phylum Chordata; class Amphibia; order Caudata; family Salamandridae; genus Triturus; species Triturus cristatus. The sequence goes on along the minus strand of NC_140587.1, from coordinate 1,011,179,142 downwards.
ACTGGAGACACTTGTCTTTCAGGCACGAATAAAGTTGGGCCCTCTTTTTCCATTTTACCGTGATGGACAAAGTTCAGATACTTTTGAAGACTAGAGGTATAAAACTTAGCCTTTTTGTGTACCGGTAAATCATTATGCTGTAGAATTTCTCACATCTCAGTATCCAGAAGATCTGTGGCAGCTTTTCTAATATGGGCATCATCGCTTGCAGGGGCCCGCATTCTGTCTAGCTGATGTTCAGGAACAAGATAGATTTTTTTCAATATATGCCATCACCGTCTGCACAGCAGCCCTGTGAGTAGCGGAACAGCCAAATTAGCTGCGACCCTATGAAGCCCACAGACTGCTTGACAAGACTTTTTAGTTTTAATAGATATCCTTTTATTGCTCAGTTTTTTAACAAGATTACTTTTCTTTTCAAGCACTCAGATTTGCTGGGAACTCAAAGGTGCATTGCCCTTCAAGGTATTTAGGGCTATTTCAGAGATTGCAGCTACTAAAGAGTCAGATGCGGAGTACAAAAGAGCTTACCTTTGTTGTGGGGATGATGAGACCATCAGTCTTAAGGAGATATATTGCGCATTATCTTGCCGGACATGGTCATCAGGAGGTAGTGCTTTAAACTGGTGTGTGGCTTTCTATTTCATCTTCAATCAATAAAAAGCTTTATTTCGGTTTTGTTAAAACAAACCATAAAAGTACACACAAGTATGACACAATAAGAGTAAATATTGGGAAAAAGTTCATCATTAGGATACATCAGTGCTGAGTTAGCAGGAATTTTAGGCGGTACATACTTATAAATCCAGGCATTTTCTATATTTAACAGCCGACTTTAAAAACTCTAATACAAAAAGAATACTATCATTACATAGTAGTTGTAAATACATCATGGCAGGTCTGATCTGATAAAAATCAAGTTTCTTTAAAAGCGGGACCAGATAGCGTTTGCGGGGAAATTCGTAAAATTTACATAAAAACATAAAATGCAGCATGTCCTGCGGAGACTTTCCATCGCAGCCGCAGGATGCTGCTTCTTTATTAAAAAACGAAAAATATGGTCTGACAAGCAAATGATGAAATAAATTAATCCAAAATCTAGTTAATAAAAATTTCTCATGAGAAGACAGAGATCACATTAGGTAAGGCTCAGTGTGTGGAGTTGTTTTTAACATAAGAAAAGTCCTGACGCTTGATTTCTGTGCCTCCTTAGCTTCCCTCATCATTTTGCTGTCCATCATGAAGGCTGTTTTTATTGCCTCCACATCCCCCTTAATAATACTTTCGGTAGTTTCGAATAGCTCACCCCGCCCTAAGCTTAAAAAACCTTTCCTGATATATTTCAGCCAGGGTACAGCAGATGAGTTACCCATAGACAAGCAATCTTTTAAGATCATGTGCGTTAGGGGGATATCTGGGTTTAACCATAGTTTTAACCAGCAAATCAATGGTCGCAGGGAAAAAATATCATTGATATACTGTACCCCCAACTCCTCATGAACAGCTAAATTAGATGTACCTTGTGGGAGACACAGTAAGCGTTTCAGGAAAGTATTCTCCACCATCTGTAACCGCTCACCCGAGCTGTACCCCAAAATTTCACTTCCAAAAGATGCCATAGCCACTGATTTGGCATTATATAATTGCAACATTGCACCAGTAGGCTTTTTCCCCAGTTTCGAGGCAAAATTAAAGATAGCTGCGTTCATCCTAGTAAAGTCCCCTTTCTTTTTCAGAATGTACGGGCCCCAATTCAATTTGTTGTCAAAAAGGCTTATCGTATACAACCCTAAATGTTTTGCGCAGATGGTGTGTCTCACTATCCCAGCGTTTTGTAAATTCTTACAATGCTGGGGTGTTGCACTACTAAGCTTTCCTCTTCTGAAACACATTCACCTCTTTCGGAGTGCTTTGCATATTGAGTGAGCAGCTCTTTTAAGTTTTGAAAATGTACTTTTTTACTGTAATTGACATTGAGGGTGATCCCCTTCACCTTCAAGCAGATTTTACCACATGATAAGCTGTAACCTTAGGTTTTGGGGACTACTGAGACAAACTCTGTAATGTATTGATCGGCAGGTGTTTCACTAGTGTGTTCCCCCACATAGTCACCCAAAGGGGGGTTAACCTAACCCTTTTTGCTTACAAAAATTACAGAGTCAGTGTCATGGTAAACACAACGGTCTTGAGGCAACTCCAGGAGCTTACACAGCTCTGCTCTACCTATGAAGTGGTGGTGAAACTGGCAATAAAATGTTAGAGTTGCATGAAGGCGGGTAATGCTTTTTGGTATACCTCCAGTGCACACACACACGGTATCATCATCTATAAACTCACAAGATGACACTTCGCAGTAGGTAGTAAAAAAGTACTTAGCAAATTCATCAAGCTCAGTCACTAGAGCAGTTTCTGAGTGGTCTTCTCTCTGGCCCAATTTAGCCCACAGAGAATGGGAGAAACTGTTTAGCAATCCATCTTTTAGTGGGGTTCAACCCATTTTACTAGCTCGTAATCGAATAAGCTTTTCCTGAAAATATTGCCTTCGGTGCTTCTGTTTCTCAGTATCAGTGGTACACCACAGGGGTTCACTGACACAACATTGATGTAAAAAATATTGAGTAACAAATATAGACAACAAAAATATCGACTCATATACTTAAACAGGTAAGTACAAAAATATCGACTAAAAAATATCCATGTGGCAGAGTGTGACCCAGACACTTTCACAGTATCTGGGGTCCATGGAGGAGACACTTCGAGTTGGACTTAGGAGATGAAGCACAACAATCCACAATCCACATATCCAAGGAGACATCCACTGATAGACCAGAGGGGAGATTCCCTTAGAGAGAACCCCTAGTTGCTGGCCACTCCTGTTCCCCAGACCCAAGATGGAACATGTAATGGACTTGTAAGGACACTGGTGGGAAACATAAATCTGCATGAACCAAAGAGATGGGGGGGTTCGCCATGTTGAGGATGATGTAGTTTTTTTGGACGCAATCAATTATTACAGTTGTAATGTTTATGAAATGTATCCTGTCGCTGATTAAAACACAAAAAAAAATATTGATCTAAAAAATATAGATTAATAAAATATTGACTTTTCTATAAATATAAAATAAAATATATATTAAAGATTAAATATAATTTTAACAAAATAACAAATCTCCAATATACATTTTAATAAAATATAACAAATAAACTTAATAAAAATAATAAAACACACAATCATTTATACATAGATATTTATTTTAAAACAATTAAACTATTATTTTTAATTTATGTTAAAAGTTCAAAATAATATAAAAAATAATATATGTTAATGATTTAAAATATATAAAAAATAAAAATCTATAATAAATTACAACATTACACTAGTAAAAAATATTTAAACTTAAATTTCACAATACAATCAGTGCAACAGTAGGTAAAGTGTTGGATAGCATGGGGGGAAAAATAACTATTCCCACTACAGTGAGTTCAAAAGTAGGGTAAGGGTTGGAAAGCAGAGGAATTAAATTTACTATTTTAACTCCAGTGAGTGCAACAGTAGGGGAAGTGTTGGATTGCTGAGGGGTAAACATTACTATTCCCACTCCAGTGAGAGCACCAGTAGGGAAAGTGTTGGATAGTGGAGGGGAAAAAATTATTATTGCCACTCCAAAGAGTACAACAGTAGGGAAAGTGTTGGATAGCGGAGGGGTAGAAATTACTATTCCCACTCCAAAGAGTGCAACAGGAGGAAAAGTGTTGGATAGAGGAGGGGTAAAAAATGTTATTCCCAGTCCAGTGAGTGCAACAGTAGAGAAAGTGTTGGATAGCAGAGGGGTAAAAATTACTATTCCAATTCCAGTGAGTGCAACAGTAGGGAAAGTGTTGGATAGCAGAGGGGTAAAAATTACAATTCCCACTCCTGTGAGTGCAACAGTAGGAAAAATGATGGATAGCGGAGAGGTAAAAATTACTATTCCAACTCCAGTGAGTGCAACATTATGGAAAGCGTGGGATAGTGGAGAGACAAAAATTATTATTCACACGTAAACAGTTAAAGCAAAAATAAAAATATTCATTTGTTTTTAAAAAAAAACATAAAGAGAAACAATATTAAAAAAATGGAAAATCAAATATATTAAATATATAAAAAGAAAACATATTATGATATTAATTACATATAACAAAAACCTACAAATATATAAAAGAAATGTATCAAAAATAATTATTTTAAGCTAGAAAATATTCACACAAAAAAATTAATTAATACATAAATGTATTAATTTTACTTCCTACCCTGTAACACCACACCACTTCAACATTTTTAATTACATTTACTTCCATAGTTAACATAATTAATTAAAAAAATAATATTAATTAAAAAAACTAATGAACATTAATTGACTACACACACTTTAACACTATAATATCCACACCACACACCTAAATTAAACTATAAAATAATAAAACACAATTAAAACTTATTTTTAAATAAAATCTATTACTATTAACAACTAATAAAGTAATAGAAATGTATTTAATACCCACCCTTTACCCCTTTAAAAGTAAAAACGCAAAAAAATAAATTACCCCAAATAAATATCAAATAATTAACATTAATTAACAACTATATATTAATTAATTACAAATTACTTCCCACCGTTTACTCCTATAAACACCACAACACACACCTAAAATTAATTACACAATTACCATAATTAATGACCAATTAATTAATTTTAACCAATTATTCATTAATAATATTAAAAATAAATTACTTTACACATTTAACACTATAACATCTCAATTAAACTTATATTAATAAATACAAAATAATCAAGACATTTAATATAATTAAATTACTTCCCACCCTATTCCCCTAAAAACCCACAATCCGCTACGGAACTAAAAACGCAAAATCCAAATAATATTTCTTTTAATAACTACTAAAAAATGTAACATATATATTAAAAATACAAATAACTCTTATACAAAAAAACATACAACACATACATATAACTATATTTGCAAACAATATTAAACACTTCGATATTTTTAAAATTGATATTGATTACCTTACGTAGATATTCTTGTGTCGTACTTTAGAATTTGGGACCGCGTAGGAGGCAGGGCCCTACCCCTGTCTATCCCGGTATTAGTGAACCGCGAATGGTTAATGCGGTATGTACAAGTGCTTTGTGTAACGTTTTAGCTATGAATGCACTGTGTATACGTTATTATACATCACTACGTGGGTTCCATCTTAGAGCGGTGGCCATCTTATGGTTGCCCTCACATAGGCTACATATCATGAAGCAAATACGGGCCTTTTAGAGCACATGTGCCTTTCTTTGACTTTTCTTTGACCTGGGCAGCTTGGCTCCGCTGCCCCAGGTCAGTCCGGTCTCACGAGCTCCCCGTCCTCCGGCCACCTGTGATTAGCATCAGGGCTTGACACACCATAAAGCCTTTACATTAAACACGAGCCTCCAGCTAATCTCTTTCACACCTGACTGTTCCTGCTTTATGGCTTGTTTTCCAAACAGGAGATGCTCATGTTTATTGGGGCCTATCGATATCTGATGTGGGATCTGAGCCTTGCTGGGTAAATAATTGTGGGCTGGTTTGACTGGAATGTGGGATGGTCATCATGACTCTGCCTTTTCGTTTGAAATGTATACATGTATATGGCCATATCGTAAACCAAGGAATGTGTGCCTGAAGCATGATATTTTGTATTTAAGGAGAAGCCGTTTCTGTAACTTTTAGCAGTCTCCTGAGAACATACACGCTGTTGTACTTCTAGGATACCTGTAATTGGTCTGCAGCCAATAAATTGATCTTTGACTTCACCCAGAAGACTCTGGTGCCGATCACGATCCGGTAAAAAAATTGCCCGTACGACTCGTATCCGGTCTTTTTACCGTACGAATCGTACAAGTGCCGTACAAACTGGCAATTACGATTCGCATGGTAAAAAGTCCATACGAATCGCATTGGGAATCATTCCCCACACGTCCTCGGGTTGGAAAATGTGTCCGACACGTCCTCGTACAAACGTGAAAAGTCACGTCCGACCGAGGAATCACGATCCCACCCGTGCGTCCGAACTCACAACCGTATGGTAAAAACACCGTCCGCACCGAACTCCCATTGCAACCATGGAGATATGTGCCCGCATACGCGCCAAACACTCCCCCCAGCACCCATACGTTCGAGTCGTACCCCGTTCAATGTACACCCCCCCTGGATGTACACCCGTGTACGTGTCGAACCCCCACCCGTGTATGTACACCCCAGTACGTTCGAGTCCTACCCCCACCCCTGTACGTGTCGTACCACCGTCTAAGTACACCCCAGTACGTTCGAGTCGTACCCCCACCCCTGTACATGTCGTACCATCGTGTACCCACACCCCAGTACGTTCGAGTCCTACCCCCACCCCTGTACGTGTCGTACCACCGTGTACCCACACCCCAGTACGTTCGAGTCGTACCCCCATCCCTGTACGTGTCATACCCCCGTGTACCTACACCCCAGTACGTTCGAGTCGTACCCCCACCCCTGTACGTGTCATACCCCCGTGTACCTACACCCCAGTACGTTCGAGTCCTACCCCCACCCCTGTACGTGTCGTACCATCGTGTACCCACACCCCAGTACGTTCGAGTCCTACCCCCACCCCTGTACGTGTCGTACCACCGTCTAAGTACACCCCAGTACGTTCGAGTCGTACCCCCACCCCTGTACGTGTCGTACCATCGTGTACCCACACCCCAGTACGTTCGAGTCCTACCCCCACCCCTGTACGTGTCGTACCACCGTCTAAGTACACCCCAGTACGTTCGAGTCGTACCCCCACCCCAGTACGTGTCGTACCACCGTGTACCCACACCCCAGTACGTTCGAGTCGTACCCCCACCCCTGTACGTGTCATACCCCTGTGTACCTACACCCCAGTACGTTCGAGTCGTACCCCCACCCCTGTACGTGTCATACCCCCGTGTACCTACACCCCAGTACGTTCGAGTCCTACCCCCACCCCTGTACGTGTCGTACCATCGTGTACCCACACCCCAGTACGTTCGAGTCCTACCCCCACCCCTGTACGTGTCGTACCACCGTCTAAGTACACCCCAGTACGTTCGAGTCGTACCCCCACCCCTGTACGTGTCGTACCATCGTGTACCCACACCCCAGTACGTTCGAGTCCTACCCCCACCCCTGTACGTGTCGTACCACCGTCTAAGTACACCCCAGTACGTTCGAGTCGTACCCCCACCCCTGTACGTGTCGTACCACCGTGTACCCACACCCCAGTACGTTTGAGTCGTACCCCCACCCCTGTACGTGTCATACCCCCGTGTACCTACACCCCAGTACGTTCGAGTCGTACCCCCACCCCTGTACGTGTCGTACCATCGTGTACCCACACCCCAGTACGTTCGAGTCCTACCCCCACCCCTGTACGTGTCGTACCACCGTCTAAGTACACCCCAGTACGTTCGAGTCGTACCCCCACCCCTGTACGTGTCGTACCATCGTGTACCCACACCCCAGTACGTTCGAGTCGTACCCCCACCCCTGTACGTGTCATACCCCCGTGTACCTACACCCCAGTACGTTCGAGTCGTACCCCCACCCCTGTACGTGTCATACCCCCGTGTACCTACACCCCAGTACGTTCGAGTCGTACCCCCACCCCTGTACGTGTCGTACCATCGTGTACCCACACCCCAGTACGTTCGAGTCCTACCCCCACCCCTGTACGTGTCGTACCACCGTCTAAGTACACCCCAGTACGTTTGAGTCGTACCCCCACCCCTGTACGTGTCGTACCATCGTGTACCCACACCCCAGTACGTTCGAGTCCTACCCCCACCCCTGTACGTGTCGTACCACCGTCTAAGTACACCCCAGTACGTTCGAGTCGTACCCCCACCCCTGTACGTGTCGTACCACCGTGTACCCACACCCCAGTACGTTCGAGTCGTACCCCCAGCCCTGTACGGGTCATACCACCGTCAATGTACACCCCAGTACGTTCCGGTCCTACCCCCAACACAACCTCCTAAGTACGGAGCGCACCCCAGGCCCCAACATCACAACCGCATGTACGAGTCGTACCAACCCACACACAAGGACAGCACCGTACAACCAAATGGCCCATGTACACACCGTACACACGCTCAAAACGCACGTACACAACCAGGACAAAACAAAACAACACAAGAATACACCATACGAATGGCACAAAGCCACTAAACATGGCCAACAAACACTACAAAAACACCTTCACTGACCTGCAACTGCCAAAGACAAACAGAGGCCCAAAACACCACCACTACTTATAACACACCCACCCAAACTTCAAACACTGCCACACCCACCCATGGACCAATAAAAAGGGCCCACACACACAAACCATGAGCCTTTGCAACAGACTCACTGCTGCCAGACACCACAGCACCATACTACAAGCTTCACCACACCTTACACTTGCACACCTTCACATAACCACCTTCACAAACACACCCTCATCACATTCACACACACACACCCACAACCATCCACACACACCCCCCAACATCCACACACCCCCCCCCACCATCCACACCCACACCCCTCACCATGCCCACTACCAAGAATCCAAAGTTCAGTAACCAAGAGTTGGAGGTCCTTGTTGATGAAATCCTCAGAGTCGAGCCACAGATCTTTGGAACATTGGTCAGAAACACCAGCATGGCAGCAAAAACAGCCATGTGGCAGACCATCGTCGATGCTGTGAATGCTGTTGCGGACACCAGAAGGACCAGGCAGGAATGCCAGAACAGGTGGTACGATCTGCGGAGGAGGGTCCGAGCCAAGAGGCAGGAGGAACACGACCAGGCCAACGCCACAGGAGGAGGGCCCTCCCGCAGACCCGTACACTACCAGCCCTGGGAGGAGAGGGTGATGGCCATACTGCCGGTGGAGGCAGTCGAAGGATTAGAGGGACTCCAAGACCCGGGAGAGTACACAAACAACGCACCTCACATGGGGGGAACGGCATCCACAACCAAAATCACTAACAGGCACGCAACCACCACAAGCCATCGCATGACTCAACCACACTCCATGAGCACGCACATGCCACTGCTGCCACCATGCCCCATGCACCCAGCTGGACAATGTCAAGTCACAGGCCACAGAAGACACCAACACATGACACGGTAACCCGGATGGCGGGAGGCTGGGCCCCAAAAATCACATAGTGCAACTCCGAAGCAGACAACAATGCCCTCTGCCCATATGGCCTAGGTCACAGCCAGACAAACAGTGTGTCCCAACACAGGAAAGACTTGCCAGCAAATGGCGGACGCCTTGCATCAACACATGGGGGTGAAGGCACTGTTTTGCACATGACAGCAGCTAATGAACAGCCAACATTGTGAAAGAGTGGCAGCACACACCACCACAGCAGCAGCGCACAGACACACATCACACCCAATGGGTGCCTGGAGATCAGAAACAAACTCACATCAACAAGCCAAGGGCCACTCAAAGATCTGCTAACAGTGTGTGCCCAGGAAGCTGGGCTGAGGTGACAGAGGGTGACACACGGAGGGAGGGAGAGGGGGACAGAGAGGGAGGGAGAGGGGGACAGAGAGGGAGGGAGAGGGGGACAGAGAGGGAGGGAGAGGGGGACAGAGAGGGAGGGAGACGGACAGAGGGAGGAGGCTGACACACGGAGGGAGGGAGAGGGGGACACAGAGGGAGGGAGAGGGGGACAGAGAGGGAGGGAGAGGGGGACAGAGAGGGAGGGAGACGGACAGAGGGAGGAGGCTGACACACGGAGGGAGGGAGAGGGGGACACAGAGGGAGCGAGACACAGGGAGAGCAAATCAGCCGTGTGGCGTGTGCGAATGTCTGCTCGTCAGCAGGTAGACTGCGTGCATGTAGACAAGGGTGGCCAGTCCCAGAACCCCCCCTCTTCACCATGGCAAAACACAGGGCCATGTCACAACCTGTTCACGAGCACAACGACAGCTACCTGGATCATATAAGTGTGTGGATCCACTCCATGTGCACATGTACAGTGCTACACGGAAGGCGCCAATGCATGGCTCGCCACACCTGCCCACTCCACTGCTGACTGCAGTCACACTTGACGCAGCAAGTAAGACCGTGCCACACATAGTGAAAAGGGCAAAAGTGGTGCACAAGGGACACACCCATGCACAAGTGCACTGTGAGTGGAATGCAAGACAGATCCCAATTCCAAGAGGAAAAGTGCCAAATTTGACACTGATGAAACATGGATGTTGCATGGACCAAAATTAACATTGTCTCTCTCACACACAGGTCAACGTCGTGGTGCACCCCCCAACACTGGGGGGGAAGACTCACAGGACCCGGATCTGCAGGAGCCCGATCCCACCGGCAGCGACCACTCTCACCACTCTGTGGACGACCCCGACCGACCTGGCCCCTCTGGTGTCCAACCACCTGCAGCACCTGCGTCAGGTACAACTGTGCCAACCACCACCCCCACTCCTGCCACATCCCAGGAGACACCCAGGATCCCTGCCCCAACACCACAATGCAGCCAGGCTCGCCAGGAGGGACACGGTGTCCCGGGCACCCAGGAGGAGGCAGGCGACAACGCCAATGCCACCCCTCAGGGGTCCCGGAGACCCGATGTGCCCACAAGGGCAGGCCAGGCGCAAGTGGGCAGGGGTGGTGGGAGTGGAGGACGGCGGAGGCGCGAGCCTGACCAGTTGGCTGGGGATCCGGTATTTTCCCATGTCCGTAACATCCTGGACTCATACCGGCAGGACACCACGGGCATGGCCCAGGTTGTGTCCGTCCTCGAGGGGATCAAGGCCCAGCAGGCCCAGCAACATGCGGAGCTACATGCCTGTCTACTGGTACACCAACGGAGGATGGAGGACAGACAGGCTGAGCAAGTGACGGCATTCCAGGGGATTCACGCTACACTCCGTCGGATGGCCGACAACATGGCCGACCCTCCCTGTGCCAGAAGGCGGAGAACATCACCACCCACAGGGAGGGATCAGGAGGAGGAGGAGGAAACATCCGATGGAGCATCCCAGACGTCGTCACGGCCTGCTGCTGAGGTTCCCCGCAGGAGGGCGGGTCGTCCACGGAAAGGACCGTGAGGGTCGGCGCTACATCACCATCTCCCAGGACACCTGGCCTGGCACCTGGCCCACTGGAGCAACAGCATCACAGCATCAAGAGACATTCTCTGCCACATGGCCCTGCTGGTCACTGGCTGACCAATGTTGACAAAGACTGTGGCATGGACTCTGAGGATTTCCAATGGCAAGGACACCAACTCCCCTACTGAACTTTGGATTCCAAAATCCCGGAAAGCCCCTCACTTTGTCCCCCCCCCCCCCCAATAATAAATCACACTATGAAGAGTAGATGCCTGCTGGTAGCATTATTACCTAACATGTGTCTTGTAAAGTCAAAACATGCCTGAGTCATCTTTTGTCTTCAACCATCCACACCCTGGGGCCTGAGTCTGGCACAGGACACATGGGTCACAGTGTATTAGGCAAGACAGACATGGAGCACCATACACACCCGTGATGGGCCCAACCAGCTGAGGGGGTTGCCGAACAACCGTGCTGACACACACATTGAGTACACCAACAGTCATGCGCAGAGGTCAGGGATCCAGTCCAGTGTCCTGGGGGGCACCCAGGTATGTGTAGACAGGTGGCAGAACCATGTCCTGCAAGCTTGAGTCCGGTGGATGCAGAGAATGGGGGCCTGGCCAACGTTGGATGCATGGGGATGGCACATGTCACAATACCCACACAGTCATGGACATCATGCCCAATACACAGTCTCAGCCCACACACACAGCTTGCATTTTGCCACTCGACACATTGACACATAGCCACAATCAGGGAATACCATGCCAGACATGCAGGATGCACCGTGGCAACACACCAGCATTGACTGAGAAGAGGCACCTTGGAGGCATAGGGACACCTTTATTAGTCATGTATTCGGGATTGCAGAGGCAACTCGAAGTACACATGAACACATCATGTGGATTAACATGTGGGTCCAACACTGGCACCCCCCTTCTGCAGCACAAATGCGTGTTCGCCATGGAACTGGCACACAAGCGTCGGCTAACAGCTAAATACCCACAGCTGCACACGGAGAGCCTGCCATACACCATAGATCCGCTGATGTCGAAGTCCCACACCATGTCAAGCCAATGCTAACCGTATGTGGCCGAGGGCAGTGTCACACACATTGATGCCATCATCACAATCCCCTATCCCATCACTGATGACTGTCAACCAGGCAGACCATCTATTCAGGTGTACACAGCTGCATGTCGTGTCCCATGGGGATGCGACATGGCTGCAGAGGAACCAAACATCGACAGGGGCAGTGTGCATACATCGTGAACAACTGCCACACCCAATACACCCCAGATGCATCCCTTACCCCATGGAGACTTCCAAACGTGTCCGTGCCTGTAACGCTGAGTCAGCCCACGATGTCATGTCCATGAGGAATAGCAGTGCCACAACAATGCAAGCAGCAGACGGCATGCGCAGGTACCTGGGGAAGAAAGACACACAAGAAGTCAGCCACAAAAAGCACAGCCACTTGCATGTGCATTTACTCGACACATGTATGGATGACAACATGCTAGGTCACAATTATGACTGGGGAAGTACAACCATCACTGGCACCATCACTCCAGTGACACACCCACACACACCTCTGACTCACGTGCCATACATGCAGGTGGAGACACACATCACAACGCATGCCACACGGGGACCAATGCGTGCACACTCAGACACTGGTACTCACCACTAAGCAAAGAAGTCGCGTATGAGCCGAGTCCGGATGTCCTCTTGCGGCTCCACATCCTCCACATCACTAGCCCCATTGCCAAGCCCTTCGTCCTCCACGGGTGGATGGTCCTCGTCATGTTGATCCAGGATGAGTGGCACAGCTCTTTCAACTGCCATGTTGTGCAGCATGCAGCAGACCATGAAGATCTTGCAGACCTTCGCCGGGGCATATGGGAGTGCGCCGCCGGTCTTGTGGAGGCACCTGAATCGGCTCTTCAGCATGCCAAACGTCCTCTCTATCACTCGCCTTGTCCGGCCATGGGCGGTGTTGTAGCGGAGCTGGGCCGGCGTGATGGGGTTGCAGAGAGGTGTCAGCAGCCAAGGCATGTTGGGATAGCCAGCGTCCCCTACATGGGAAGCACATGGTCATCGTTAGAAGTGGTGAAGCGGTCGTGCTGGTAGGCTATACAGAATACAGGACAGACAGACTGTACCCACCAACAACACATGCCCGTTCGTTGCGCAGCTGCATCATCATATCAGGCATCCCGCTACGCCTCATGATGTAGGCATCGTGTGCTGATCCTGGAACACGAGCACAGACATGTGAAATCACCATGTTGGACTGACACACCACAAGGGCATTGATGGAGTGGTAGTGCTTTCGATTGCGGTACGCCACCTCCCGTGCGTGTGGTGGTACCAAAGCTACATGTGTCCCATCTATGGACCCAATGACATGGGGCATCCCTCCCAGGGCATAGAATCCACGCTTGACCGCAGTCATCTGTTCAGGGGTTGGGAACTTGATGAAGTCATCCAGGTGAATCAACATGGCCTCTAAGAAATCATGCAGCACACGGCAGAACATGCTCTGGGACATGCCACCAACATTAGCTATGGTATATTGAAAGGTACCCGTGGCAAGAAAATGTAGGGCAGCCATTACCTTCAGCTGGGGTGTCAGTGCCGTAGGATACCTGTGCTGCGGTTGCAGGTGTGGTGCCAGTCTCGCCGTCAACTCCAGAATCAACGGTTGGGTGAAGCGGTAGAGCCGGATGCTGTCATTCTCCTGCATGGCAGCCAAGTCTGGAATTCTTCGGGCAAGAGGCGGCGCTCTGCAGTAATTTGGAAGTGACAAGGAAGAGTGAGTGCACTACGACAACAAATCATGTGTACTGAGCACATGTTAATCTGTCAATACACACATGCTACATAGGGAGTCAGGTATGTGCTACATGGCCAGGACACGTATGGATGCAAGGTGACACTCCTACCAAGACCCAGCGACACACGGAGATTGAGAACCTCCCCATGCCACGCCATGGGAATAGCTGTGTCCCAGTGCAAGTGAACAGCCAGACGCAACACAGGAGTGACATACGCCCACACATCAGCAGCAGTAGGATGCCGATTGCAGAGACTGGTAGCGGAACACTGGAGCCACAGGTCACATGACATTACACTAGGACAGCCCACACACCTTGCCATGAAGGTGCACATGTCATGACTCACCACACATTCCTTGTGAGGATGCTGACATGTCCTTGTCACGCTACTCCGTGTCCCATGCATACATGTGCACCTCACATCCGATACCACATGTGGCATGGTGTGCGGAACAGTGTGCAATGACAATCTACACACAGACACATGTTGGTTGCTGCAACGGCTGCAGCTTTTGAGGGTGCTCCAACATCAACCTGATGGGAAGCCCCCACACATACATGACATAGTAACATTGTACACCGTGGGTAGTGACAAGTCAGGTGTCATAACCCCTGTACCGGGCATCAGGGGACACTTCTGTGTGTTGGTGTCCGTGCCATGCCAGTGACGCTCACCCCAAGTGCGCAGTACGACATGCACACATGTCAAAGGAGTCAAGGGCATGCCTGGCACACATAGCACCATCACACAGTACATCTGTACACATCTCATCATACATCTGGTGCCTTCTCGACTCAGGAGTAATGTTCCACATCACAGGCCGTCACACCTGTGCCCCACACATGTAGTGATGCACAGACGATGCCTTGATGTCAATTAATGGACAAGTATGTCCATCCATGGACAAGTATGTCCGCCCTATCCCTACCTGTGTGCCGCCTGTCACCACTGTGATGTGTGAAAACCGCTGTACTGCTGCGAAGAGGGCCTGTGTACGTTCCCATATCACTATGGGAGTGCTGCCGTATGTGTACCCATCGTGATGGCGAGCGTACAGGCATGTGTACGGCCCGTACCACTACGAGTACGCATACGCGAGGACACCCATAGTGGTACGGGCCGTACACACGCCTGTACGCTCCCTATCACTACGAGTACGCATACGTGAGGACACCCATAGTGATAGGGAGCGTACAGGCGTGTGTACGGCCCGTACCACTATGGGTGTCCTCGCGTATGCGTACTCGTAGTGATAGGGAGCGTACAGGCGTGTGTACGGCCCGTACCACTACGAGTACGCATACGCGAGGACACCCATAGTGGTACGGGCCGTACACACGCCTGTACGCTCCCTATCACTATGGGTGTCCTCACATATGCGTACTCGTAGTGATAGGGAGCGTACAGGCGTGTGTACGGCCCGTACCACTACGAGTACGCATACGCGAGGACACCCATAGTGGTACGGGCCGTACACACGCCTGTACGCTCCCTATCACTATGGGTGTCCTCACGTATGCGTACTCGTAGTGATAGGGAGCGTACAGGCGTGTGTACGGCCCGTACCACTACGAGTACGCATACGCGAGGACACCCATAGTGGTACGGGCCGTACACACGCCTGTACGCTCCCTATCACTATGGGTGTCCTCACGTATGCGTACTCGTAGTGATAGGGAGCGTACAGGCGTGTGTACGGCCCGTACCACTACGAGTACGCATACGCGAGGACACCCATAGTGGTACGGGCCGTACACACGCCTGTACGCTCCCTATCACTATGGGTGTCCTCACGTATGCGTACTCGTAGTGATAGGGAGCGTACAGGCGTGTGTACGGCCCGTACCACTACGAGTACGCATACGCGAGGCCACCCATAGTGATAGTGAACGTAGGCACGCGTGTACGGGCCGTTGCAATGCATTTGGGGTGCCCTAGGGCCCCGGAACGCACCGTACCTGTGTGTGAAGCTCCAAATTACATAGGGGACACATGAGGGACAAGTATTAAGGCCTACATGCATGCTGGTTGTCATGGAGACCAAGTTCAAAATTCGATTTTCTTCTGGAAGGTGAACAGCAGAAGTCAGTTGGAATTAATCTACTTTGTTGCAATGTGTTTGTGGAGCTGACATCATGCAGGAGAATGAAACCGATAGAGTACACACAGACTGCTAGGTTTGAAGGGATTGGTGGAAACATAGGATGCAAATGTGAGTGACCAATCACTCTGTACTCCTGTGCATGAGACAGGGCAGAAAGGCACATATAAGGCAGCCAGGTCCCATGAGGGAGTACTTGCCTGCACATCTTTGAATTCGTCGACCCAGCTGCTGCTACTGATTCCCTGGAACCATGTCAAGGGCTGTGGAGAGGACACAGCCATTCACCCTGGAGGAGAACATGGCATTGCTGGATGTGATCCTCCCACAGTACCCCATGCTGTATGGGCGACCAGGGTATCAGGTGAGTGCATAGGCCACTGGCACAGACTGTCCCTATGTTGTGACTGTGACTTCTGGCATTGTGTCCTGGTGTGACACACATGCCATGTACTGTAGGGGGGGTCCCAGGGGGGGGATACCTGATGTCTCCCAGCAGTGCCCTGAGACAGGAGGGGTGGGTACAGAGTGCTCCCAGCAGTGCCCTGAGACAGGAGGGGTGTGTGCCTATCACTACCAGCAGTGCCCTGAGACAGGAGGGGTGGGTGTGGAGTCCTCACAGCAGTGCCCTGAGACAGGAGGGGTGGGTGTGGAGTCCTCACAGCAGTGCCCTGAGACAGGAGGGGTGTGTGCCTATCACTACCAGCAGTGCCCTGAGACAGGAGGGGTGGGTGTGGAGTCCTCACAGCAGTGCCCTGAGACAGGAGGGGTGGGTGTGGAGTCCTCACAGCAGTGCCCTGAGACAGGAGGGGTGTGTGCCTATCACTACCAGCAGTGCCCTGAGACAGGAGGGGTGTGTGCCTATCACTACCAGCAGTGCCCTGAGACAGGAGGGGTGGGTGTGGAGTCCTCCCAGCAGTGCCCTGAGACAGGAGGGGTGGATGCAGAGTCCTCACAGCAGTGCCCTGAGACAGGAGGGGTGGGTGTGATGCACAGTGTGAGCCTTGATCATTGATTGTGACATTGCCATCATTCCACCTGTGTACCCACAATGGCACGTACTGCTTTTTCCCTCACCAGAGGATCATGTCCCTATGACAAAGGTGCAATGCGTTGGCTGCATGACATGCCTTGTTGTAACCAGCTAATTTGTTCTCATATGTCTCTCTGTGACATGTGGCTGGTGTATTGATGTGGTGTCACTTGTTCTTCCTCACAGGTAGGCGCCACTGCCAAGGAGCAGATCTGGCTGACCGCCGTCAGTGCCGTGAGGGGTGTGGATGGTCGGAGGCGGAGCCTGTCCCAGGTGAGGAAACGCTGGCAGGATATCCGGTGCTGGACGCGGAGGATTGCACGGGTCCTGCTGGGGGACTCACCTGAGAGCCACAAGAACCGCGGCCGCCGCCGTCTGAGCCACCTCCACAGGCGTGTGCTGCCGGTGGTCTTTCCAGACTTGGAGAGGCGCTTACAGGAGATGCAGCAGTCGGAAGGGGGTAGGTACATGTGTGTTTGTTGTGTGTCACCGGCATTTGTAAGGGCACAGTAGCATTAATTCACTGCCAGGGTTTAAAGGTGCTGTGCAGATCCAGTTTGCCCCAGTATAGCGCTGCGCCCCTGCCACCCTTCCCCTCCTTGCAATGTGTTCCCTGGTCTGTGTGTAGTCACTCCTTCACAAGGTAATGTAGGCTGGCGCTTTGTCCACGAGAACTATGCCTGTAGCATCATGTGTGGGGGTGGTGTGTAACAGGTTTTGGGACCTTGGCTGTGCCCTGTCCAGTTCACTGCATGTGGGTTCCATGTCAGTTGGCACTGATGCTGAGTCCAGACATGGGAGTTAGTCTCTCAAGTGTCATGCCTTACAGCGCGCATGTCCTATGTAGTGGCCTGTGACATGATGTGCATGAGTGTGCGATACGCATAGTGCAGGGATGGTGGCGTGTGTTGCAGTCATTAACATTCAGGAGCATGGAGTTGCGTGGCCACTACTGTCCCCTGGGGCACCTTTTCCTCAGTGTTGTATGTGTCATCATAAAACGTGGACACTCTCAGTGTCTACAGCGTAGGTTGTGCTCTGTGCCATTGTCCCCTGGCACCATGTATATAGACGTGCAATTTTGTACAGGTGTCCACTGTGCAGCCTGACCTGAATGTCCTTCTTCATACTCACAGTTGCCAGTGCCTGTGTGTCTTGTTATACTCATCTGAGGATGGGCACTGGTACCTCATTATTTGTACAGGCGCACCTTGGGTGTTTTGCGTCCAATCTTGCATTTTGCCTGCCCCTGTGTTTATCACCCAGACTATGAGATGTTGGTGCCACCTGTGTCTCAACAATTTGCCTCGTGTAGGGGGTGGTTGGGGCGGGCAAAGCCTATATGTCAAATCCTGATTTCTACTTGCTGGGTCTGGGCAGTGTGTGATGTTTGTCTGGACACACACGCAAGGTGCAGTGACCCAGTCATGTTGGGCATGTTTTCAGCATTACCTATGCAGCATGTGTCTCAAGTTCATGGATATGGTCCCTGGTCATCCGTATTTTCGCCAACGCTGTGTGGTGCAGATGCAGTGCTGGATTGTCGCCAGGGCCTGGGTGCTATGTCAGACTCCGTTTCCTGTCTTTTGCTATTGTCTCATGCTCTCCATGGTATTTCAGTGGTATGGTGGCTCAACCAACTGTGTGTTTCATGCCCTACATCGGTACCTTGTTTAGTAGATGTTAGGGATCTTCCTTTTCAGGCTATGCAATGTTATCTATGTAGATTGGACTCATGTGACAGATGTGTACAGGTGTCTGATTAATTTCTGTCTCTCCACCCTGCCCACAGCATCGTCGGGGGACACAGAGGGAGACATGGACACAGACCAGGCGGAGGGACCAAGCACCAGTGCCAGCCGTGACATCGGGGCTGGCACATCGAGTGGGACAGAGGCGGAGGATAGTGCGGCCGAGGACCTGTCGACTGGCACATCAGAATACGAAGCTGACAGGTCCGAGGAGGATGTCTCCGAGTGGGCAGAGGCTGCACCAGCAGCTGACAGCGGAACAACACCTCGCACCGCCCCCTCAGTTCCCATCAGCCGCCTCCCACTTGCTCGTGTCCCTTCCCAGCGTGCCTGGTCACCGCATGTCTCCTTCATGCCAGGCACCGCACCCCCTGCCCCTGTCTCCACTGCAGCAGTGGGTCTCCTGCAGCGCGACCTCCCCCCACCTACCCCTGCCCCATCCACACTTCCCACTCCCATGCCTGTCCCACGTACACCCAGACGTCGGCATGCACCCACATCAACAGACACAGGCACCACACCAGCAGGGAAGGTCCACCGCACTCCTCCTGACACGCACACACAGGGTGAGGTAGGCACACCCACTGGGTCGGGGGGCAAACGTGTGACACGCAGCCATAGTGGGAGTCCGCATTCCACCCAGTCCACTCCCTCCAAATCCCCTCCCCTCAGCTCTCCTGGCCACATCTCCCCCAAGGACTCCTTCATGGCCGCTCTGTCCCTGAGCCCCACAGTGACACCACCACGCAAGCGGTCAAGGAAGTCCTCGGTCAGGGTGGTTGATTCTCCCCCCCTGTCTCCACCCTCCCCCGGCGGCGCTGCGACCCATCCCTCTGACCCGCCCCCCTCCTTGGGGCCTGTGGTTCCTTCGGGTGCAGGGGACTCCCTGGAGGACCTTGCAAAGGTGTGTAGTGCCATCCTGGCCTCCGCCTTTGGCCCTGCCCCACCCCCTGTGGTGGAGTCCTCCATCCCTGCACCCACAACGCCTCCCCTTTGCCCTGATGTCCCTGCGGTGCCTGGTGCTTCCCCCCCCCATGATGCCCTCACCCCTGTGGAAGACGATGGCATGTAACTGTGCAGGCAAGGTAGGGGACACACATCCCACTGTGTCCCCCATCCAGCTGAGACTCATTGACTGCCCTATGGGCTTTGTGAATATTGAACTGCCTGCGATCCACGGACATTGTGCTCATGCTGAATAAAGCTTAATTTTTTTTTCATTATCACACTACTGCTATGCTGGTATTGGTGTTGGTGGGGCTGCTACATGGTTTTGGGTGGTGTTTATGTGTTGGGTGTGTGGGATATGTAGTAGTGTGCTGCTCATTGGGGGGACCCTGGGATCTGTGTGCCATCACAAGGTGTTAGCTAACTTTCTTTGTTCATGTAAGCAGTTACTGCATGGTGCAATTGTCCCAGGGTGTATTCCTTCCTCTGTGTACCCTGATATCTTCCCTGCAGGGTGTTCCCAATGTTTAGCGCAGAGCTGTGTCTACATGAGCTGTCTGTGTGACGGAGCCCTTCTACTTTGGCCATGCATGCAGGGCCATGTCTCCACCTGCAACATTCGTGGCATCCTTGGTGATCACTGTACTTGTGTGTGGAGTCTGTTGACATGAGTTCATGGGGACATGTTCCCTTGTAGGCAGTATGCATGTGTGTACTTCCAGCCTCACACACATGTGTTACACCCCTCCTGTCTCAGGGCACTGCTGGGGGGACTCCACACCCACCCCTCCTGTCTCAGGGCACTGCTGTGAGGACTCCACACCCACCCCTCCTGTCTCAGGGCACTGCTGGGAGGACTCCACACCCACTTCTCCTGTCTCAGGGCACAGCTGTGAGGACTCCACACCCACCCCTCCTGTCTCATGGCACTGCTGTGAGGACTCCACACCCACCCCTCCTGTCTCAGGGCACTGCTGGGAGGACTCCACACCCACCCCTCCTGTCTCATGGCACTGCTGTGAGGACTCCACACCCACCCCTCCTGTCTCAGGGCACTGCTGGGAGGACTCCACACCCACCCCTCCTGTCTCAGGGCACTGCTGGGAGTGATAGGCACACACCCCTTCTGTCTCAGGGCACTGCTGGTAGTGATAGGCACACACCCCTCCTGTCTCAGGGCACTGCTGGGAGGACTCCACACCCACCCCTCCTGTCTCAGGGCACTGCTGGAAGGACTCTGCACACACACCTCCTATTTCTGGATATGTACGCTTGGAACATACACGGTGGGGGTACGCTCCATGCATTCGAGGTGAGGGTACGAGTCGTACTTACACTGGTGGGGTGGGGGTAGGCTCCATGCATACGGGGGTGGGGGTACGAGTCGTACTTACACTGGTGGGGGTGGGGGTACGGTCCGTACGTCCGCGGGTGAGGGTACGAGTCGTACTTACACTGGTGTGGTGGGGGTACGGTCCGTACGTCCGCGGGTGAGGGTACGAGTCGTACTTACACTGTTGGGGTGGGGGTACGCTCCATGCATACGGGGTGAGGGTACGAGTCGTACTTACACTGGTGGGGGTGGGGGTACGGTCCGTACGTCCGCGGGTGAGGGTACGAGTCGTACTTACACTGGTGGGGTGGGGGTAGGCTCCATGCATACGCGGGTGAGGGTACGAGTCGTACTTACACTGGTGTGGTGGGGGTACGGTCCGTACGTCCGCGGGTGAGGGTACGAGTCGTACTTACACTGGTGTGGTGGGGGTACGGTCCGTACGTCCGCGGGTGAGGGTACGAGTCGTACTTACACTGTTGGGGTGGGGGTACGCTCCATGCATACGGGGTGAGGGTACGAGTCGTACTTACACGGGTGGGGGTACGGTCCGTACGTCCGCGGGTGCGGGTACGAGTCGTACTTACACTGGTGGGGTGGGTGTACGCTCCATATGTACGGGGTGAGGGTACGAGTCGTACTTACACGGGTGGGGGTACGGTCCGTACGTCCGCGGGTGCGGGTACGAGTCGTACTTACACTGGTGGGGTGGGTGTACGCTCCATACGTACGCGGGTGGGGGTAGGGTCCGTACATATCCGTCCCCACGCTATGTGATGCTTGTGCGGGCCGTACCCAGGCCTTTGCCACGTGGGTGCGATCCGTCCCGCCATTGTTTGGGTGACGTGGGTGTGGGCGTGGTACGTCTCGTACCCACGCTCTTCAGGCGTGGGTACGGGACGTACCGGTCTGGTTGTGTTGCCGGTTCGCGTGGTGACGGACTTCCGTTGTGGCGGTCGCTGGCTTAGCTGGACACGCCCCCACCTCCTCGTAGTGACCAGGGCATGGGTGTCAGGTATGTCCTGGGCATGTGTGGTGTGTGACTTTGGTGGGGGTTTTGTGGCCTGCCCTGGTCCTGCCACACCCACCCCACCCCACTTTCCCCCCTCCCTTAGTTATTCTGACCTTCTGCGGCATCTGCGTCGGAACCTGTAGAGGAGGTGGACTGCTATGAGGGCCGGGATGACACGTAGGTTCGGGTCCATGTCTGTCCGTCGCGTACGGGACCTCCTTGTTTGCGTCGTCCTGTGTGTCCGTCGCGTACTGGTCCTCCTTGATCGCGTCGTCCTGTCTGTCCGTCGCGTACTGGTACTCCTTGATCGCGTCGTCCTGTCGCGTACTGGTCCTCCTTGTTCGCGTCGTCCTGTCTGTCCGTCGCGTACTGGTGGTCCTTGTTCGCGTGGTCCTGATTTCCCGGCAGTTTTTGGCAGCCGGAAAATATTCACCGTGCGGGATGACGTCGGTGAGAATCGTAATTCCTGGGTCGTGAATGGCTGGCTGCGAGCGTCCCGACGTCAGGTCGGCGCTTTCCCGGATCGCATTGGTAGGTTTATTTTGTTCGGTCGGGCTTTTTTACGAATCGTACGGAAATGGTGTTCCCGTGCGAATCGTAATTCCTTGTTTGTAAATTTTGACGACCGGGTACGCGTCGGACGGAGAATATGCTCCGTCCGACGGTTTTTACCGGATCGTGATCGGCACCTCTGTGTTTCTGTAGGTCTGAAACAGGAAGAACCCGAAGTCATAGGGTGTGTTCCCCTGCACCGCTGGGCTTAAAATTCCCAGTACTTCAGTTGGCGCCCAACTCGGCGCGATTTCAGCGGTACCGGTCCAAGCCAGAGGTTCGTGAGGAGCTTCGTGTGGAAATTCTGGAGGAAGGCCGCCACTTCATCGACCCCTGCATGTCGACGTGGTCCAAAAGTCTTTTCTGCGAGGTTCTCCGCGTCCACGAAGGACTGCTGCCCTGATTAATCGCCCTGTTTTGGACCCTTGACGATTTTGGTAGAGCGAAACAATTGAAAGAGTCTTCTGGTGACGCCATTGATCATCGATATTCAGTTAAGTATAAGTGGAGCGTCTCCCAGTTTGAATTTGGTATCCTTCGGGATTATTTTGATTTGGAGTTTGCAAACCCCAAAGCCAGAGGACTCGTGTATTCACAAGACTATCGTAATCGATAATCCTTTGAAGTTGGGAACTAGACTAGTGAGCGAAGATGTCTGGTGCTAGTGTATTTGGTAATTGGTTTTGTTTAAGTTGTAGAAGGGATTTCCAGTTAGAGGATTCATGTCCGGTTCCTCCAATTGGTACTCCAACTTATGAGCTTTATGTAAAACATGGCGTGGGCCCCATTGCATATAATGAAGTATGGATCTGATACACCAGAAAGGACGGTGTTTTAAAATGGCCCCAAAATGGTAGTTTCGATACAGATATCTTAGATAAATTGGAAGTTAAATTGTTTAAAAAGAAAGCCCCGCGCTTCCTGCGACTTTGCCTAGCACGCCAGCGGCTTCCCCTGGCGCTCCTTCTTACACTACCCAGGTACCTGTATCTGAATCTGTTTTTCTTCCCTCTGTCTATCCCCCCGTTTTCGCCTCAACCTCTCCTTCAGCACGACAACGACTAGCTAATGTAGTTACTAGTCTAATGTCGCCTCTCTTTGGGTCATCTAGTGCGACTCCTGCCTTACAGCGTAAGCAATTGCGCAGTCAGCTGCCTGGTCCCGACGAGAAAGAGGTGTTAGATCATCTGGCACGTAGGTGGATTGGTTTCCCTTCACTCTATGATGTGGAATCAGTTGTTAACGTTTTTCACCAATGGGATGCCCCAAAACAGAGGTATGTCTTTGATAAAATGTGTGAATTCCTCTGTGAGGAATTGGAGGATAATGGTGCAAACCCAAACCCACAGGAATGGTGTCGAGTGCGATTTGATTTTGAAAAAGGTACAATTGTGGGTCCCAATGTAGATAAAGCAGTTGCGACTTTACTGTCCCTCAGAAATGGGGATTGTCAGCAATCATTGTTCGAACAGGAATTCCCTGTGGGGAAGAAGGGAAAAGCGTGACAATACCCTATGAGAGAAGTCCCTCCGGTATGGAAGGAAGCCGTTGCGGCTGATGCCGCTAGAAATATTGTTGCTGCTCCAGCTCATTTTCAGCGTGTTTGGGTGCATGTCCCATGGAAGAGATCTGAGGTGTTAGCGCTTAAGCAGACATTGCCTGACCCCCGTAAAAACCCTACAGGTTATTATAAGGAGTTATCAGAAACTGCAGAATCATGTGTAATGAATCTGGCTGACATAGACATGTTGTTTGGGAATGTTGTTCCACAGCCTTTATGGGGATCCATTCGTAATGTAGATCACGCTGCAGAATTGGGTAACACATGGGCTAATATCATTGCTGCAGATGCTGGCCAAGTTGGTGGCGCAAAACCTGACCCTTTAGTAGCAGAACTCCCTGGTCGAATTATTACCTTCATGAAAACTATAATGCCTGCGATGCGCGTAAATTGGGATAAACTATCCGCATGTAAGCAGAAGAAAGATGAGACAGTGTCTGATTTCTTCACCAGGTTTGAAGAAACGTTTATCGACCACAGTGGTCAAGACATGAGCACTGAAGGTGGCCAACGGTTATTTGTTGATAAATTTGTGCAGAATCTACTTCCCGAGTTGTGTAAAAAATTAAAAGACTCAGAAAGTTCTTAGGCTGTTTCCTCTTCAGCGCAAATACTGGCTTCTGCACAGTATTATGAGAATAGAGACAAAGATGAGAAGGATAGAACAGATAAGAAAACGAAAGAACTTAAAACAAAGGTCCTTTTACAGCAGGCCTATCCGCCACGTGGAGGACAGAATAATTATAGGCAAGCACAAGGTATCTATCCGCAGCCCCAACAATTTCAGAATAGTCAGCAAATGAATGGGTATTATCAACCACGAATCCCTGTAGGTCCCAACCAATGTTCATATTGCAAGGAGGAAGGTCATTTTAAATATAGTTGCCCTAAATTAATGCAGCGTAACAGTAATGCGTATGGCGCAAGAGGTAGAGGTGGTCAGCAAGCTCCTAGAGGCAGAGGGCGTGGAAATGTTCCCCAGAACGCACGTCCTCTTCCGCCTCAAAATACCAGAAATAGCTTTGATCAGCAAGCCAACGCGACAGCTCAGTACTACAATAATGATTATTATGCAGAAGATGACAATGTAGAAGATAACGATTACTAGGACAGCCGTAGACAGAGAGAGGGAGTTGTTTCAGTGCCAGTGGTTCAGAGTGGACCCTATGTTAAAGTAACTACAGCAAATGTAACGGAGCCCTTTCTGCTGGATACTGGTGCTGCAAAGAGTTCAATCATGCATTCAAAACTCCCTGGCGCGCCTTTGTCTGGCGAAATGAATGTCTCAGTAGGTTTTTCTGGCGCCCCAGTTAGGAACCCGATTTCTAGTCCTATGTCACTTTCTGTTGGACCTTGTGAGCTAAAAGCACCCCTCATCCTAACAACAGGATGTGGTGAAAATCTGCTAGGATTAGATTTGCTAAAAAGATTGCATGCAACGCTATATTGTTCTCCCTCAGGAGTACAACTTACATTAGGCAAGAAAGTGATTTCCCTGATGTATTTGTCTAAAAATGCAATGCCACCTGAATTGTCATCCCTTCCGGATGTCCTTTGGGCTACTGGTCCCAATGATGTGGGTCTTTTGGAAATACCGCCATATGTGGTCACTTTAAAAGCCAATGTCAGATTGCCACGTATTCCCCAGTACAAGATCTCCAATGAAGGTCAGAAAGCATTGTTAGCAATTGTCAGTGATTTGATTAAAAAGGGTGTAATTGAAGAGACAAGGGGCAACGTTTGCAATAGTCCTGTTTTACCTGTCTTAAAACGAACGGACCCTTCACAGCCACCTGTTTACAGATTTGTGATTGATCTTACAGAGGTTAATAAGATTGTTGTACCACAGTTTCCAGTTGTCCCTGATATAACTGCCTTGTTAACCATGATTCCAGCCTCCGCTGCATGGTTCTCAGTGATCGATTTAAAGAATGCTTTCTTTAGCATCCCAATTGCAGAGGAGAGCAGAGACATTTTTGGCTTTAGTTTAGGAGGTCGCAGCTTCCGCTTTAAACGCGCTCCCCAGGGCTACTGTGAAAGTCCATCAATATACAGTCAGGCTTTAAAAGCGCAGCTTGATGCACTTGTTTTACCTAGTGGCGCTATCCTTATTCAGTATGTTGACGATTTACTAATCGCCGCGGATACTGAAAAGATTTGCAAAAACGCTACCTTGACATTGTTGCGTCATTTGTCTGCCTTTCATCACAAAGTGTCTCTCTCAAAGCTGCAATATTGTCGACAAGAAGTGACCTACTTAGGTCATCTGTTATCGAAGGAGGGAAGGAAACTGACCCCAGAAAGAATTCAGGCCATTGCACAGTTGAGTGTGCCAAGAACACAGAGAGAAGTGCGTGCTTTCTTGGGCATTACTTCATACTGTAGGCATTGGATTCCTAATTTTTCCTTGTTGGCAAAACCTTTGTTAGCATTAACATGCAAAGACACACCGAATCCTATCCCATGGTCTGAAGAGTGTCAGAAAAGTTTTGTGGAATTGCGCAATGCATTGTGTTCAGCTCCTGTGTTGGGTACCCCTGACTACAGCAAGCCTTTTACATTGTATGTTCATGAAAAAGATGGTTGCGCATTATCAGTGTTAACACAACCTTTTGGCGACAGACCGCGTCCATGCGCGTATTTTTCGTCAACCTTGGACCCGGTAGCGAGGGCATTGCCAAGTTGTCTGAGAGCCACAGCCGCCGCAGCTATGTCTATTCGACAGTCTGCTGGCCTAGTAATGGATAACACATTGATTGTTATGGTTCCACATGCTGTGGACACATTGTTAAACAGGACCAAGACACAACACTTAACTAGTGCGCGATTATCTGGTTATGAGCTGACACTGTTAGCAAATCATATACACATAAAGAGATGCAACACGTTGAATCCAGCTACACTATTACCAATTCCAGCAGACCTAGATGAGATTGAGCAACATGATTGTCTGTTCAGAACAGAAGAAGAGACGAAAGGAAGAGCAGATCTTAAAGATACTCCCCTGACTGAGTGTGATGGTACCTTATGGGTGGATGGTTCGTGTTTTAAGCTTCCGAATGGTGATACGACTGCTGCATATGCTATCACGACTTTGCACACGATTGTGGAAACTGTACGTGTGCCACAAAATTCGGCTCAAGCAGCAGAATTGATTGCCCTTACGAGAGCATGCGTGTTGTCTGAAGGAATGAAAGTGAACATATCTACGGATAGCCAGTACGCCTTTGGCGTGGCTCATAGTTTTGGGTGATTGTGGAAAGAACGTGGGTTCCTGACTTCGCATGGAGCTAAGATTCAGAATGGCAAGTTGGTGAATGATCTCCTTGAGTCGCTGACCCTACCGTCACAAGTTGCGATTATGAAATGCAGTGCGCACAAGAAAATCACTGATGATGTTGGTCGTGGTAACGCGTTTGCTGATGAAACCGCGAAAGAAACAGCAAAAGATGTAAAGACTCGAATGTATGTTGCAGGCCCTGCCAGATGGGTTGGCGATGTTGGAATGTGTGAAAACACAATAGAGAGTGTAAAGTCCCTTCAAGCTGAAGCCAGAGAGAAAGAGTTGAGCAAGTGGAGAGAAAGTATGGGTAAGTTGGATGAGAATGGTTGTTGGATTGATTTGTCAGAACATAGGCGATGGTTGTTACCTGATGCATATGTGCTTCCAGTGGTTACTATGGCACATGGAATGGCACATATCAGTACGAAAGGAATCTGTAAGTTGTTGGCTCCAGTATGGCAGAATGCTGGAATTCCTAAGTGTGCAGAGAATGTGGTCAAGAATTGTATGGTATGCTTGAAATACAACCCTGGTAGGGGAACCCCAACTCCAGCTGGTCATTTTGCGCCTCCATCATATCCATTTGAAGTTTTGCAGTTAGATTTTATCCACATGGAAAGGTGCAACAACCTGAAATATGTATTGGTGGTTGTTTGCGCTTTCTCAAAATGGATAGAGGCCTATCCCCTAAAAGACAACACTGCTCTATCCACAGCCAAAGCCCTTGTGAAGGAATGTTTCCCTAGGTTTGGAATGCCAAGATTGGTGTGGAGTGATAATGGGAGTGAGTTCGTGGGTCAAGTGATGAAGAATGTGTGTGAGGGATTAGGGGTTAAGCAGAAATTCCACGCTGCAAATCACCCCCAATCAGCTGGATTAGTAGAGCGCTACAATGGCGCTCTAAAACTCAAGCTGGCCAAAATCCAGGCGAGCTCAGGTCTTAAATGGCCTGACGCTCTGCCTCTAGCACTCCTGTCCACCAGAATGACCGTACACTCACGAGTGGGACTTAGTCCCTACGAGGTCGTTTTTGGCCGCCCGGCCAATGTATGGGGTGTGCCAAGACCGACAAAATTCAGTGAAATCGAACATCCAGTACTGCTTGATTACTTGTATGAATTGCCGGCTAAATTACGTGTTTTACACCAACAGGTGCACGATACTCTTCCCCATGCCTCTGAGGCTCCAGGACACCCTATCGACCCTGGCACGTGGTTTTTGGTAAAACATTTCCAGCGCAAAAGCAACGATGAGCCTCGTTGGATCGGCCCTCATCTCGTACTTCTGTCTACAAGATCAGCTGTTCGAGTAAAGGAGAAGAAGAACTGGATCCACGGCGCCCACGTGAAAAGGATCCCTTTGCCTCTGCCGTATGACCAGTGGGTCCAGGAGGGTATCGCAGACTCTGAAACAGACACTGTACCTTGTTTTGTGCCGTTCAGTGATGCACGCATAAAAGGCACAACTTCAGTACAACAGAGTGACGATATTTTACAAGAAGCTGTGCCACCGTCAATTCGATTGGACACTACAGAGCCTGAACTCTTGTTTCAAGATCAGACAGTACCTGGCCGTTTTCATTATAATCTAAGACCAAGGCCTATGGACAAATAAATATTCTTTTTCCTTACCCTTTTGTTTTTGATACCAGAGCTCTCCCATCTGAAGGACTTTCTTGATTTTTGTTTTTCGAACCACCATCCGGGTTCAGCCGCAGGGTCGCGGTGCCAAGACTTTGGGGTACAGGCCGAAGACGTTAGGTCAACGGTTCTGGTTGGTCTAGGGCGTTCCCTGGACTGACAGGCGTACTCCTTAGCAGAAGATACTCACCCTCCGCGAGCGGCACGATTAGAGGATGGAGTTTTTCAAGATGGAGAGACCCGCTGAGGAAATGAACTTTAAAGCAAGAATGTGTAAAATAATGAAGAGCAAACGTTTTGTATTTTTATGCCTGTTTGTATTATGTAGTATGGTAGTGTTTACTGTAGGATTTGTATTCTTCTCCTCTCAAGAGCCCATTGCACCCACTGTACAGCCTATACCTCCTCCTACTGTCTCCTCACACTCTTTTCACCCTCTGCCTGAACATGAACAAGCTAGACGGTCTGAGTTTGTAAACAACTCGTTTATTCAGCTCCTGCACCAGCACCAACTAGTCATGAATACAACAAATTGCTGGGTGTGTGGTTTAATGCCACATACCATTAATAAGGGTATTCCCTATCTAGTGCTGCCGTTTAGTTACAATGGATCGTCATGGGCATTCCAGACCATGTTTCTCTTTGCTCTAGATGCGTACTCCCCGCGACAACCGCGTTCCATCAGACCCAGCAAAAATAATAAAGCTTTAATGAAAGGAGTTGCCGATATGAGCAGAGATATCGATGCATACTCATCTATACCCAAAGAAGAGTTGAGAGCTTATGTGGGGTGGAACGCGACGGGGTATAGTATTAGTCTGGGTGAAAGACAGCGAAAAATCTCATCCCCAATCTGTGTCGTACCCCACATAGGTCGGCTCTGTTTACAAGGTAATGGTCAGAATCCTAGAGCTCAACTGGGAAGAAGTGACTGTACTGAAACGTACACTTTTCCGTCACAGTTTTCCCCTGCGTTTTTGGCTGCCAAGGGTACATATTTTATCTGCAATGACCGAGCATATACATGGTTGCCCCCTGACTTCTCGGGCACATGTTATATTGCAAATCTGCTACCGCCAACATTTACTGCCGCCTCTGACTATCACAAGACCAGAGTTGTGAGAGGCGTGATTAGTAAGGAGGATACTGCCGGTCAGGAAGCGGGAGATTTCTTTTTGGGTTTCCTGCCGTTTTGGGGACCTATGGTCAATAGTAGGAACCTGAGACAACTGACTCGTGTGGTTGAATCCACTGTTAATGTTACGGCTGGTGCCCTTGGTAATTTGACAGCAGAGCTCCAAGCAGATCGCCTCATGACTTTGCAGAACCGCATGGTTCTAGACGTCATACTTGCAGACCGCGGTGGGGTATGTCAGGTTATCCAATCTAGTTGTTGCATTTTCATACCAGATAACGCTCCAACAGTTTATCAAGCCATCTCCAAACTACATAAAATATCTGAGTCCATACACGTGGATAAAGGAGATTGGTCACTGGTGGGGTGGTTCTGGGAACTGATATCTGCCTGGGGTTGGAAAGTTCTGATGGTCATTGGAATGGTCTTAGCCATCCTTTTCCTGTTCTGTCTGTGCATACAGTGTGCTCCTGCGATATGTGGCCTCTGTGCTACATTATGTGTAAGGAAACCTGTATCGAGGGACGAGCTAAGTAATAGGATGATGCTACAAAAACATCTCCATGACTTCGTGAATATTGACCTAGACTCGGATTGAAATGAGTATAGTTATTGCCTATGTAAGGGCAAAAGGAGGGTCTGTCGTACTTTAGAATTTGGGACCGCGTAGGAGGCAGGGCCCTACCCCTGTCTATCCCGGTATTAGTGAACCGCGAATGGTTAATGCGGTATGTACAAGTGCTTTGTGTAACGTTTTAGCTATGAATGCACTGTGTATACGTTATTATACATCACTACGTGGGTTCCATCTTAGAGCGGTGGCCATCTTATGGTTGCCCTCACATAGGCTACATATCATGAAGCAAATACGGGCCTTTTAGAGCACATGTGCCTTTCTTTGACTTTTCTTTGACCTGGGCAGCTTGGCTCCGCTGCCCCAGGTCAGTCCGGTCTCACGAGCTCCCCGTCCTCCGGCCACCTGTGATTAGCATCAGGGCTTGACACACCATAAAGCCTTTACATTAAACACGAGCCTCCAGCTAATCTCTTTCACACCTGACTGTTCCTGCTTTATGGCTTGTTTTCCAAACAGGAGATGCTCATGTTTATTGGGGCCTATCGATATCTGATGTGGGATCTGAGCCTTGCTGGGTAAATAATTGTGGGCTGGTTTGACTGGAATGTGGGATGGTCATCATGACTCTGCCTTTTCGTTTGAAATGTATACATGTATATGGCCATATCGTAAACCAAGGAATGTGTGCCTGAAGCATGATATTTTGTATTTAAGGAGAAGCCGTTTCTGTAACTTTTAGCAGTCTCCTGAGAACATACACGCTGTTGTACTTCTAGGATACCTGTAATTGGTCTGCAGCCAATAAATTGATCTTTGACTTCACCCAGAAGACTCTGTGTTTCTGTAGGTCTGAAACAGGAAGAACCCGAAGTCATAGGGTGTGTTCCCCTGCACCGCTGGGCTTAAAATTCCCAGTACTTCACTTGACCAAGATATTTTTGAGGTTTCTGAACGACGATATTAATGACTCGATATTTGAGCATTTCAATATTTTTTACTCGATATTCTGTCTCTACAACACCACAGGGGGTAACCCGAAGCTTCTTGCTGGTCTCTAAGATGTAAATTAATGTAGTTGGTAAACAGATCATGAGCAACATTTTCAAAATGCCATACATCATTAATGCATATAGCCTTTTTTGAGAGAGGCATTCACTTCTACGTTGCACCAGGTGCCGGTCAGAGCCCATTCTAAATCAGCGTGAGCACACAGGGAAGCCTGTCTGGATTCTGTGCAGGAGCGACAAAGTGTAAATAGTAGTTTGTCCTCAAAGCGGTAGGGAAGCACTGGGAAAAAAGTCGTCTAGGTGGTTGAATACTACATCTGATTAGACCGAAATACCTTTGGGGGGGGTCGCCAAAATCTGTATAAACGATCTTGGGATGTCCTACAGAGTAGACCTTTGTCCTATTTACAAGGGGTATCAGCAGAGGCCTTTCGATAATGAGTAAGGGTTTTGGTTCGACCCCCCTAGTGTGAATCAAGCGGTTTCAAGGGTTTGGTTAAGTCACGGTCCAAGAAAAAAGACTCCAATTCCAGATTACATGCTAACTGTTCACGCCATTCATGTTCCCAAATACTTCAGACATTGAAGTCGCATCTTTTTATAAACTCAGGTTTAATAGTTGTGTGGTTAAGCAAATGGCCGAATATACAACTGGTTATCTTGTTAAAATCGTTTCCAGCATAACAAATAGGCAAACCATGAAAAAACCAACCATTAAATTAGAAGGCTGTATGGACCCACCAATATTGGCAAATCCGTCTAAAAAATAGGATCTGATTTTAAGCTCACCACCCTGTGATAATTATCACGGGGTAGAAACGCTAATGAGTAAGGTTTTAAAAAACAAAACCTGAACATCGCCAAGCAGACTGAAGCCAGCGTGATGTACTTAGTGGGGTCAATGATATCAACATAGACATACTCATTTGCCTGACCGAGTGCACCAAAATGTGTTTCCTAGTCATGGCGATGACACAATCTCTAAAGCGGACACAAGCCTGTCTTAAAATGTTCACATCTTGCTGACAGTAATGCGTCAGTTCTTTTATGTAAACCGAATGCCCAATCTTTGTTGAATTCATGCCAGGACATGAATTCTGTTTTCTCAGAGGGTGATATAGTTTACAACGTGAAATTCTGCAGAGGACACCGCTCCTACGTAGTTCTGATTCTGCAAAGTGTTAAAGTGATGTGGGAAATATCCTTTGGACTCCAGGAAACCCATGGCCTGAGGAATTTAGCCAGGTTCATCGGGAGGAATTTTATGGAGTCTATAAACCTGATAATAAGTACTTTGGTTGTTACGCACATGAGTTTCCCACTCCGAGTGATCAGGGACAAGGCAACTTTTTTACACACTAAAGCTTTCACTACAAAATAGCAGTCATATCCTTTAGATAAATGTGCTAGAAAACTATAGTTTTTAATTCGTGATCAAATGAATGTGTTGATGAAATCGTTGACATGTAGGACTTGAAAACTCCCAAGTAGCCTTACCACTAATATGTGTGGCAAACATATAATTTGGTTTGTTAATGATATTTTTTTTATGGCATTCCATATCATAGAATATATAATCTTCAGTTTTGGTAGAGGTTTGAGTTTCCCTCATAAAGCAAGATTTGAATTAAAGGAAAACACCCAGTCTTTACAGACTCCACATTCAATGCCTTTTCAGTCATTACTTTCAGGGCTACAGAGGCCACATGAATCACAGAACTTTTTGCTGCAACAGCTCACTTTCCCCACCTCGCCTAATGTACAATGACGCTCTAAACACTCCTTAGAACAAAACAGCCTGCACCATGGGCACCTTTGAAGATCATTAGCAAGGTCGCGGCAGTCGTTTGTAACGCAAGCCTTGCAGACGTCTGTGCATAAGTGGTTGCATTTTGTGGGTATAGGCTGAATGGCAACATTCTAAGTAATACCTAGCACTGAGGAATTTTGTATATCTTTCACAAACAGAAAAATGGTTTTCATCTAAAAGAACAAACAGAATTTTACATTTGATTGTGGTCAAGCTGGTGAAATAGCAAAGCCACCTTCATGGTATAATACTTTAATCGTCGCACCTAAGTAATTTTCAAACGCCTGTATGTCTTGCAAAATGACATCCATATCTGGGGGGAAGTTTATAGGGCATCGTGCATTAACTGAGCTTACTCTGTCAATTTTGCATCAGGGGTTTGATCATAATCCAATAACCCAGCTAAGCACCCTGCCAGACACAAATTTCCAGTGGTGTTGTTTAAACCAGTCAACCACCGACGTGCGTTTTTAATGATCTCACTTAACAGTACAGAATTTTGTGTCTATATACCCCTCCTTTTTATCACAGTCAAAACCCATTTTTAAACTTTGTGACCCCAAAATCCCAGCATTGCTATGCATTGTAGAAAAGTAGGATCTGCTTCTTATGGTTACACCAACTTTTGCTGATGTAGTACTGTTTTTGGCCTAGTCTGACTGGAATCCTGCTATCCAGGACCCCAGTCTATCTGCTTACTCCCTTAAATTGATATACATGTACTTTAGGTACACTCCAGATTAGATTCTGCGATACCTTCATCAGTCCCTAGTATATGGTACACCATGTACCCAGGGCATAGGTACCCCAGAGGCCTCCCATGGGGTTAAGCATGCATTATGCCATCCCTTTGAGGCCATCCAAATTGACACGACAAGCCTGCTACAGCAGACATTGTAAGCTGGTGCTTGCACAACTTACTTAAGTTATAGGTTCACTATATCTATCTAAATCACTGCACTTAAATACCTATCAGTCACCCCTAAGGCAGGCCTTACCAATCCTGAAGGCAGGGTGCTGGGTTTTACGTGAGAGTGTGCCCCTGCATGAGCAGAGCCCTTCTGCAGCCTTCAGAGACCATTCTCCAGGGTTGTCTGTGATGCAGCCAGACATATATATTCTGTTCTCCTCCTGCTGAGCCAAGCTCGAGCAGAGGAAGGCATGACAATAGGCATCCTGTCACAGGGAGGTGTAACCACCTCCCAGACAGGGTTTAGTGTATTGGAGCTGGGTGGGTGCACTCTGAGAGTGCCAGAAAGTCTGCACTGGGGGCACATTTGGTGTCCCTGTGCATAGTCGAGCTCAAACCAGTTCTGGGAGCCATTTGCTCCTGCTCTGGTGCGAAACTGGACAAAGGACATGGGTGTAGCCACGCCTCTGTTCTGCCCCTCCCCATGGGTTTAAAGTGGGTTACCTGACTACAAGATTTTAGATTTTACCTGGACAAGATTCTGCTAAGAAGAAACCAAGTACTTCGACTGCCTGCACGATGCTGGACGACTGAAGAATCTCCCTTGGTGTAAAGGAGTTACTCCCCTGCAAAATCAGGCACCTAAACGCATCTGACCGGTTTGCTTCTCCCGAGCTCTTGAGGACTCCGAAGATTTCAGCAACACAAGAGGTGGGTTCCCGAAGGTCCCTGAGGTTGATCTGCAATTCTGAGACCAGTATCCCTAATGGGGACCGTGCAACCCGCACCCCTGTGCACCACGTACATTTGCAGTTGCATATGCTTAGTGACAATTCCCGAGCTTGTGCATTGGACTCCGTGTAGTCCTGACCCCGAGCAGTATTTGCACTGAAGATTTCCGGCCTCCGCTCCACGAGTGTCCTGTGGGCTGGTACTTTGCAAACTTTGCTTGAGGTCTCCTCACGATCCCTGGTCCGTTGGCCTGTGGGTCCTGGCG
This sequence comes from Triturus cristatus, assembly GCF_964204655.1. NCBI lineage: Eukaryota > Metazoa > Chordata > Amphibia > Caudata > Salamandridae > Triturus > Triturus cristatus. Next base: position 1,011,143,489 of record NC_140587.1, on the reverse strand, counting down.
AGGGTCTCCTTGTTTGTTCTTGGGCTTTCCTGGTTGCTCGAGATGTGCCCTGACTCTGCAGAGCTTGGAGAGTCCCCTGGACCTTGCTGTTCAACACCGCAACCTGTTTTCTCTGACAGCGTGGGTTGCATTTGCCAAGGCTTGTTGGTGCTCCAGCCAGACATCGACCCCACAGCAATCGACATCCTTTGTGGGACAGCTCACCTCCGGACCCTGGTCCTCCTCAATGTCTCCTGGTCCCTGTGGCTGCAGAGTCAAGCAACCCTTCTTCACTCCTGAAGAACTCAACATCGATGGGCATTCGACTACCAAGCCCCTGGTCACCTGAAGTGACCCAGACTCTGTCCCCTCTGGTTTCAGGTTCTTCTCACCCAGGATCCAGGCTTGGATTCCACCAGACATTCTTCGCCCTCCTGGCGGTAGGACTTCTTTGCAGCACTCCATTGAAAACAACAAAGGTTTCGGACACCACGCCACACCCCTATGCACCCGGCTCCTCTGGGAGGTAACACGGTTAATTCGGTACTCACTGGTGGGTTGGGTTTAGAACCTCCTAAGTTCCAAAGGGTTTGCTCGAAGTCCTCTTAGAAGTGTCCTTAACTTGTAAATGTGCAACTGCGACTTTCCCATAGAGTTGTACGGGGCACGAGTCCTCCTTGGGCTCCCTGTGTCACTCCTCTGGGTGGTTCCTTGGGGTCCCAGCGATTCTACATGCTCTAGGCACTGTGTGTAGTCAAGTCGTTGTTGTTATACCATTTTTTAGTATATGATTCGGTCTCCCCCTGGAGCCCGCTGTGTATTTTGCTATTTACCAATGTTCTATTGATTCAGTATTGTGTGCTTTGTACCCTAGTCTCATGTAGAGACTAGTAGAGAGTGTTAAATTAATAAATTCATATTTGTATATAAATACTGTGTGGTTCTCCTTTCATTTAGTCATTTAGGAGGTGATATTCTGGTAAACCAAGCTGCTTTACATTCCTTCAAGATTAAGCCCGAAGGCTACTCTCCATAGCTACCACTAGGATAGCTTTCAATAAGGTCATCTTTGACCTCAAACATCATAAGGGTCATGTGGACTGGTACAGGGTGCCCACTCTAATTAGTGGACAGCATATTCCAGGCCACCTTCTCACATTCATCATGTCAACAACTTTGTTTAAGAAATCTGAGGCATTTAGGTTACAACGTGGCTGCCCGTGGCTGCCTGTGATTGCAAAAAGAGTTAGTCATCTTATCGCCACTCAGGCGAATCTGTACATATTCGTTGGGGCGGATATAGTGGCCATTTGGTCAAGCAGTTGTTGACTAGAGCTAATAATTGTTTCTAGTGCTATTTTAATAGAATGTATGAGATGTAAATTGACAAAACATGATTCTTCATAAAATTCTATAGCTCTACGTTTTTATTTAACTCTTTGATATTGGTGCATGCTTTCTAAAAACACAGGCCTGGGATTGTTACCAATGTTGGAATTATCATGAGTGGCTGAGGCTCTCTGAGGTGGGAGCTCTAACAGCATAGGACCTGGTGGAAAATAACCGTGATTGGCTTTAATATTATGGTGTATATTTCTTAAACGTTTTTTGGCTACACGATTTCAGACTACTATAACAGCTAACCATTTTTGTTTAAGTTTGGCGCTTCTAGTTTTAGACCTTCTTGGTGAACTATGGTCTTTGGGAGACATTTTCAGTTTCCCGAATCAAGGCTCAAGAAATCAAGGCTGACTTGGGCTTCTACTACCGTAGAAGCAATCAAAGTCTCGGTATTTTAGATCAAGTGATCAACAGTGGCTTTAACAGCTGCCATTCTGCTGATGTGGGCGGAAGAATCACGTTCATGTAAAACTTTATCGGCAATTGCTGAAAGTACAGCTGATTTGTTGGGGGATATAGCTTTAATCGCTGCAGCAGAAGCACCACTACAGGGGTCAAGTGATAACTTTGTCTCAACGTAAAGTGATTTTGATATGTTTAGGATATCGCCTATGGTGCTTGAGGAGACATCAGAGTCGAGCTGAATTTGGGCATCTGCTAAAGGAGCAGAAATTAATTCCTGTACATTTTGTAGTATACAAACTATGTTGGCTTTGAGGCCGTCTATGATTTTGTACACAAGCTGCAGTATCACGATTGCTTAAAGCATAAAAGATAGCTTTGCAGATAGATGAAGTGTTTAAACCATGCCCCTTGAGGGCTGATATTAAAGGTAAAATATTGTGAATTACTAACGATGCAGTTGTAATGCTTGGGGCGCGGTGGGGAGATCTAGGAGCTTGTAGCTTTACTGAGGACTGACCGGATGCGGCACCAAAAGGATCAATTTAAGTCTTTAAATTATGTTAAATAGGGCCTGGGGCACCCCTTAGTGGGGAAATGGTGCTGGCGGGTCCTCCTATTATAACATTGGTCTGATGCTCCCCTTGTGAGGGAAGGTTCCTGGAGCATTCGATGGGTACATCAGCCACTGGCTTTTATCTGTTTTGTTGAACAGTTACATTTGCAGATTCCCCCCAACATGCGTTATCATCATCAAGCAGCGAAATTATATACTGTTCGTTGTGGGGTTCGACAGTGTTTTGTGCTAGGTTGTGAAATCTTTTTAATGGTTGAGAATGTGACTTTGGGCTAGGAGTAAGTGGGGGGTGCACTAATACAGGGCTGCCACTGCAAGGGTGCGATGTGACACATAGAATCTGTTCTGAATTTCGTTGGAGGAGAGCCCCGCTGGAGGTAGAGGTGTTTAAATTAGACACATGGAAGTCCTGTAGTGTATCAGAATTGTTATTAGAAGCATGTGCTTTACTAATGTGCTTACGAGCACCCTGTTCTTTACATTCAGAGCGTCTCCTTCTCAAACCACTATCTACAGACACATGTGGTATATTAAGAAATGCGATCCCCCCACCAGTACCACCCACAAAAATCGCATGCAGTGGTTGTTGCCCCTATATCCTTTGCAGTCTTTTGGTTTTCAAATCACCAGCTATCAGCCTTGAACTCCTATGTACAATTGGCAATTGGGTACTCGGATACTGCGTTTGACAGAGGGAGCTTGTCACTGCATTACCATTATCTGAGTTAGGGAAAAAACAACATTTTATTTCAGATGTTGAAAAATCTGAAGCACCATCTTAACAGTCAGCAGCGCTAAAACTAGACTCGAAGCCCAGAGACACACACACACACACACACGCACTGTCTATGGTAGAAAATACAATAGAATAATTCTCAACATCCTGACCAAGTGAAATAGGGTTAGGGCTTTCAAGCGCGGTGTTAGAAGCGCTTCTGTCGCTTCGGCTGCCTACTGTGAAGACAATACGAAAAGCGCTGTAACACATTTTCCTATAATAGGGTAAATGCTATTAATTGATGGCACTGCTATACATATTTAAACACAAACACTCTCATATGCACACACACATAGACAAACACTGTGAGAGAGAGACGTAAGACAGACCAAAGGCTGATGTAAGACAGACCAAGCCCCTCATTGTTGCGCCCAGAGGGAGTGAGAGACACACAGAGAGACGTAATACAGATCAAAGAATCGGGTACTATCATCTTAATTCCCAGAGGGTTGGGGGGGAAAGACAGGCACCCAAAAAACCTTTGAGCAAGAGTTCGTTTATGATAAATTGCAGATACGCCTCAGGAGATCTCACGCTTAAACAAAAAGTAATATTTATGTAAATTACCAAAAATGCTAAATTATAGTTCTTCTACTACTCATTCTCCATATGCTTAAGAATACTTTAAGCTGTTTTACTAAAACTTGCATTCACCATGGGTGATAAAACTGAATGAATGCCACACATTGACAACACAGCAGATATTCTAGCCTCACCACGCCCCTATAGCTTCCCCACCCAACCATTCCCTTGCAACCTACATCTACTAGGTTTTACTCTGCCAAAATGCTATTTAAGATATTGAGCTATTAAGTGGTGATCAGAAAGACACTTGAGGCTAGGAACTAGTGTTAATTGATAACACAGAGTGAAATATCTCCTACGCTAGCGACATTTTTCTAATGCTTAAACCACCAGCACTCACACAAAGGTCTGAACAATTATTTACTGTGGAGCCAAAGACTTAATTAGAACCACATGTTAAAACAGCCGTGCTACCTCCTCATTACATTTTATTCTGACAGGCTGGAGCAGTGACGCAATTCTAATATTTGTTTTTAGCTTAATATTGACAGAAGTCTAAGATTGTCTTGAGCCAGACACACAACACACCCACATATAAATGCTGACTTTTTTCTGTCTGTTTCAGTCCTCCTGACGAACAGGAAAAGTTAATTCAAAATACACACAGTGCTAGAATATTTTTCTATGGCTTAAATCACAAGTAGGATAATATGGATCTGGGCCTGATTAAAAAAAATCATTTAAAGAAATAATAGCATTAGAAGCACATGTTTAAACAGCTAAAGGCTTACATCAAAAACAAAAGCACATGTCTTACCAGGAGTTCTTGTTCGTCAGACCTGGCCTTACATGAAATCTGCTCTCTGCCAGCAGGCCCTGGAATCTTTCAGGGGTATTCTGCTTTTAATGCTCCTGAGGTGCTCCAAGAAGGCGCTCACTCTGGGGGTTGTAGTGTTTGGGGGAGCACAGGGACAGGGGAGGCCTAGGGGCATGGGGAACTGGTGGACTAAAGGAGGACACAACAGCCAGGGTCACTGTGGTGGGCCGAAGACCACGAGCGGTCTCGCGCCCGTTTATTTATACCTTCGGGCGTGCCCGCCCTCCGGGTGCGTGGGTGCGTGACCAGCATGCTGGAACGGGCCGGGTGGCTCCGTTACCACATCCCTCCAATCTTTCAGATACAGAGATCATTTATCACGGAACAGTTCGGCTCTTGCGCACACCACACAAAGTCTCTGAGTCTCTTACTCGGGGCTGGGTTTGGCCGAAGGCCATACGGCTGGCTCCGTGGAACATCTCCTCGGCCGGTTCCTCCTGCACCTCTGCCACTGGGCGCCTCGGCCTCTGCAGAGGGCCCGTCCTCTCGATCGCCCGCCCCGGGCGGTGGGGGGGCGCTCCGCGATGTGCTCGCCTGCCCTCCTGGTGACCCGCACCCTTCCGGGGCCTCAAGCTCTTCCTCCTGCGGGTCAGTCTCAGGGGAGACGGATGTTATTCGTTTGAACCAAGATGCATTCCGAGTTACCGTCCGCGTTCCTCTCCTGGCGGACACCATGGTGCCCTGCACCCCGGTCACTTCCCACACTTCCGGTTCAAACGGGGTGCAATACTTCCAATTCGGGTACCGGTCTTTCAGGATGACCCCGTCTCCCACCTGGAGACTCCTCGCCCGGGCTCTCCTCTTCAGACTGGCCTTCTCGTTGGAGGTCCGCCTCCTCCCTTGCGCCGCCTCTTGGTCTAGCGGCCGAGGCTGCCACACATGACTCGCCGGGATATTGTCCCTGGGTGCCTTCTTGAACAGAAGGTGCGCTGGCGCACACCGAGTCGTACAGTGGGGTGTCCGGCGGTAAGCACTTAGGAACTGCGAGAGGCATTGATCCGCGTCTTCTCCTTGCTCAACTCCGATTCTCAGCGCCCGGTTCATCGTGCGCATAAATCGCTCCACCTCGCCATTCGCCTGGGCCAGTGCGGGGTGATCTTCCTGTGCCGTACTCCTCGAGCCGCTAAGTAGTCCTGGAACTCTCGCCCTTGGAACGGTGGCCCGTTGTCCGACCGGACTTCTTCAGGTAGGCCCATCATGGCAAATATGCGGTCCAGCGCCGCTCGCACCTGGTTGAATGCCGTGGATGAAACTACTTCCACCACCGGGAACTTGGAGTGTGAATCCACCACCACTAAGGTGTGTCGCCCATCCGGGAAAGAACCAAAGTCTACACTCAACTTGGACCAGGGTTCCAGACATGGGTCCTCCGTAATCACTGGATGAGGTGTCGGCTCCCCCCCGGTGATGTTACACGAGTGACAGTTGCGGATGGCTTCCTCAACCAAAACGTCCATCCGAGGGAACCACACCTTGCTCCGCAGCCTTGCCTTGGTCTTGGAGACGCCTTGATGCCCTTGATGCGCCAACCTAACCACCTCTCCTTGGAGACTCCTCGGAATGACGAGTGTTGCTCCTCGCAAGACCACGCCATGCGGCCCCTCGCTGAGTTCACTCCGCGCGTTCCACATTTGCTGCCGATAAACTCTCTCCTCTTCAGTGAGGGCTTGCACCCCATCCAGGAAGTTCCGCCAGTGGTGGGTTGCCAGCGTGCGCTTCACTTTCACGAGGCAATCGTCCAGCTCCGTGGCCTTACCGATGTCTTCCAACGTGAGTGCCACCGGGCATGCAGCTTGCGACACCAAGCGGACGAACTCCTCCGTTCCCCACTCATCCGACTGATCAGGGTGCACCGGCTCCGGGTGTCGGGACAGGAAGTCCGCTGGGTTGCTAGCCCCGGGTCGGAACACGACCTCAAATCGGTACGCTTGTAATTGGACCGCCCATCTCTCGATCCTCGGGGGCCCTAGCCTCGCCGTGCCGGCGAAGAGCGGGACAAGGGGCTTGTGGTCGGTGACCACCCGGAAGTCGTGACCATATAGGTAGAGATGAAAATGTTGACAGGCCCACTTGATGGCCAGCGCCTCCCGCTCAATCTGCGCGTACCTCATCTCCGTGGCCGTCAGAGCCCTGCTGGCATACGCGGTCGGGACCCATTCTTTCGCCTCCGTCTCCTGCATCAGGACCGCGCCCAGCCCCACGGGGCTCGCGTCCACCACCACCTCTGTCCGCCGGTGTGGTCTGAAGTACGCCATGACCTTGTCGTCGATCAGAGCGTCCTTGACCGCTTGGAACGCCAGATCTTCCTTAGCCGCCCAGGTCCAGGGTTGACCACTCTTCGTGAGAAGCCGGAGCGGCTCCGACAGGGACGCCAGATTGGGAATAAACCTCCCACAGTAGGTTGCCATCCCTAGAAAGCTCCTGACCTCGGTGGCGGATGTGGGCCTCGGGGCAGCGCGGATCGCCTCCGCTTTCTTCGGATCCACTCTCAGGCCTTCCCTCGAGAAGATGTAGCCGAAGAACTCGACCGACTCCTGGTAGAAGGAGCACTTGGCCTCGTGCAGGGTGAGGCCGCTATCCGCTAGCCGCTGCAGCGTGTCTCGCAGATGCCGATGGTGCTCTTCCAGAGTTCGTGAGAACACCAGAATGTCGTCACTCAAATTGATGACTCCCTGGAGACCCGAGAGAGTCTCCCGTATGGCATTTTGGAACACTTCGGCCGCTGACGAGATTCCGAAACTCAACCGCTTGTATCTCCGCAGGCCAACGTGGGTGGAGAAGGTGGTTATGTTGCGGCTATCGGGGTGGAGTTCAAGCTGGTGGTACCCCGCGTTGAGATCCAGTTTCGTGAACCACTGCGCGCCGTTGAGGTCGGCCACAATATCGTCCATGGTGGGCGTGAGGTGCCTTTCGCGCTTGACTGCCTTGTTTGGGAGGCGCATATCCACACACAACCGGATGGCGCCGGGCTGCTTGGGTTTGGGCGCCACGACCAGGGGGGACACCCACGGGGTCGGACCCGATACCTTCTCAATCACCCCCAAGTCTTCCAATTTCTGCAACTCCTCCTCTACCCGTGGTCGCAGGAGGAATGGTATTCTCCGGTGACGCAGCGCCATGGGCCGGACCGTCGGGTCCACGTGCAGTTTGAACTGTTTCCCGCGTAGGCACCCTAGACCTTGAAACAGCATCGGAAAGTCCTTCAATATCTCCCTTGCATGCAGGTCGTGCACCTGATTCGCGAAGAATACCAGCGCCAGATCTTCGGCGGTGTGGCAGCTCAGCAGGGTGCCCCTCTTGCCGTCCGCCACGTGGAATGTCGTGGCCAGCTTCCTGCCATCGCTGACGACTTCAACGTCAATCACCCCTCGCAGGGACAGTGGCCGGTCACTGTCATATGTGAAGATTTGGGCTTTGGAGGGTCTCAGGGGTGGTCGTGGCGACAGCCTCTCATACTGGCAGCTGTCCATGACGTTCACCGACGCCCCCGTGTCGATGAGAGCGCTCACCGGGGACCCGGCCACCATGATGTCGCACATGGGCGGCGGTCTTCTCTTCGTGCCTTCCCGGCCCACGAACGAAACGAAGAATACTTCCTCTTCTTCCACCTCTTCATCGAACTCTGGCTTGGAGTTTTCGCGCAGGGCGGCGGATTCCTCCACTGTCAGTTGGTGCACGCGCGCCGCAGCCCCACGCGGGCCGGAAGCACCTCCGCGCCCCCTTCGGCCACCTCTGCAGACCTTCGCAAAATGGTTCGCCCGACCGCACTTCAGACATGTTTGTCCTATTGCGACGCACCGGCCGCCAGGTGGGTGACCTAGGCCGCAGTTGCCACATGTGCTGCCCTGTGGAGCCCTCGCGGCTCCTCGCTGCTGGTTCGGCCGCTTCTGCAGCGCGTCCACTCTCTCTTCCTTGATTGCCGGCGTTTTCGGGGCCGTCGCTGGCCGATTGAGGGCCGCCTCCATCGCATCCGCCCGAGCATTGGATAGCTCGTGAGACCGGCCCAGGACCAGGATGTTATCTAGGGAGATGCCTGGCTCCCGTAGGATGAGACGCCGCAACGGGACCGACCTGCACCCTTGTATGAGCTGAGCCCGAATCTCTGCCCTCTGGTCTGGCAGCTCGCAGGACAGCGAGAGTTTCCGGAGGCGGGCATAGAAGACGTCGATGCTTTCTGTTTCTTCTTGTCGCGCCTGGCGGAGCTTAAACCACTCAAAATCGGGGTTGGTTTGGGGATCAAAATGGCGGTTCAGGGCCCTTATGGCGCCCGCATAGTCGTTGTCGTTCCCCCTATCCGGTAGAGTTTCGAAGAGGTCGTACAGTTCTTCACCACCGTAGCACATGAGGAGAGACCTCTTGACCGTGTTGTCCGTCTCCCGCACCCCGACAAAGTAATGCTCCAGCCGTCCGATCCATGAGCGCCACCGCACCGCCGCCGTGGAGGGGTCCGACAATTCGCTGAACGGCGGCAACGGGGCCACCGCGCTGTGCCCAGGCGCGGCGGCCGCGGGCTGCGCGGCGGCCACCGGCTGAGGCTGCTGCGCCGTGCCACTTCCGCTGGAGGCAGGGGTGGTCATACTCGTCACTCCTCACTGCTCACCTCCCAGACCGTGGCTGCTTGGCTGTTGTCCAGGCGAGACCACCGTTGCACTCCTTCCCTTGTTCGGGCCGATGCAGGCCACCTGCCTGTCGCTGCGCGCAGGCGAGACCAATCGCTGTGTTGCGTGACGTGGACAAACTGCCTGGCTGGTGCTGCGCGTGGGCGAGACCTGCTCTTCTGCTGGTGCTGCGCGTGGGCGAGACCTGCTCTTCTTCCCTTTGGCCTTCGTTTTTTTTTTTTTTGATGCTTTATTGTAACACTCTCCCCAGCAGGCACCGCTGAGGACGCCCCCTGCTACAAACTCCCTCGGGGCCTTCACCGGCAGAGCTAAGGCCAGCTCTGTCTATCCAGCCGCTCACGAAGCTCACGAGGGCCGACTCCCCCCTCCGATCAGAGCTCACCTGCAGAGCGCCCGTCTCAGGACCCACAGCGCGAGGACGCGCTCGGCGAGGTCCGCTTCGTTCCGCCTCCGCGGAGAGCGCCGGGCACCACCAGGCAAGTCAGCAGTGCGCCGGAGGGGCGAGGCACGGGTAGGCTCCGCCCTCGTCGCCAATGTAGTGTTTGGGGGAGCACAGGGACAGGGGAGGCCTAGGGGCATGGGGAACTGGTGGACTAAAGGAGGACACAACAGCCAGGGTCACTGTGGTGGGCCGAAGACCACGAGCGGTCTCGCGCCCGTTTATTTATACCTTCGGGCGTGCCCGCCCTCCGGGTGCGTGGGTGCGTGACCAGCGTGCTGGAACGGGCCGGGTGGCTCCGTTACCACAGGGGTGTCTGCAGATGTCTCGGGTGATAAGCTTTTCTGATAGTCCCTCCAGAATGTTCTCGGAGACAGATGTTCTCTTTCTATAAGTCTGATTAGTTCCCCGCCATTTTGCACAAAAGGTCATGGGGGTCTACACAATGTAAGAACTAGCCAATACACACCACCCTCAAGCACTTCACCACCCCCTAACTCCTTGTGACAATATATGACCAACATTCTTTGTGAAAGTTTCTGGTTGATTAAAAACATATTCACTTTAGCATATCAAGAAAAGTCCTGCTTGTACTAAATAGGCAAAGAAAAATCAGACCGCCACGTAAAATTGAGCCCTATTTTCATTAATTTTATTTATGATATATTTTATATTGATCGGTAAAATTGTAGCTACATTATGATATTTAAAGACTGTGCATAACATTTCAATATAAAATCATAAAAGCGTGTTTTTCAATGCAAGACACTTTTTTTAAAAATTACACCAAACACACATAAAATAGACACTGCTGAGTCATGCTAGTTATCATAAATACGGTGAACACATATTATGAGTGAATGAAATACAATTTGTAAATGGTCTGTTATTTAACCGCCTCCTTTCAATCTAGGCAATACACACATCACAAAACTCAATACAAGAGAATCATTATCCTTTCAATCTGTTGAATACATTTAAAAAATGTTTTTAAAGTCTACACCCTCTGCGTCTATTATATACATAAAATAAACAATGTGCCCCACAAGTAAATTATACATCATCTTGAATCTGGTTTTCATGAAATATTATTCGGCCTGAATTATTACTTTTTAAAAAATGGCATATGGAATTGGGGTACTGATAACTGTTTGGGGGCAAACCATAGTAGTAAAAAAACTCAGAGTCCTTATCTGTTAGAAATATTGCTTACCAGTGCCTTGCGCTTTAATCTTGTATGTCCATATTGACTATTAAAGTTAGCGATCGTTGCTGTATACCTAGAGTCAGAGGTAGCGTGTCAGCAGCAAATTCCTCTAGTACTAAATATCTAGCAGTCTCGTCTTTGGCGAGAAAACACTCTAGTTGCTACCTAGTCATTACATATAGTCAATTAGGTGGTTGTTCCGAATGACACTGTGAAAGACAGCATAAATCAGGAGATTTATAGTAGACGGCAGAGTCACTCTAAACCTGAACTCCAGACGTACGTTGCCCGATTATTTTAATCGAAAAATGACCACCTCCCACATCATTGTCAGGGCATAGATTGAAAGCCAGCATAGAATAGACTTTTGTATACTCTCCGCGATCCACCAAAAAGGGTCTGTCTACCACATACTTCCCAGCAACGTGTAGCACACCAAATATTCTTCAGCCACACCCCCCGTCTTGAACAACGGCATGTATGGTTTTGCCTGGATAGCTTGACCGTCTACAGTGAGACTGCTGTGTGAGATATTATAATGCTTAATTTGAAAAGGGTTTCTGCCAGATTCCCCTTTAAATGCGGTGTTATTGACCAGCGCTAGAATTACAGTTCTTTGGAAAAAAACAGAAAAACAAATTCTCAGTATTCAATAGGGGTGCCCCTGCCGTAATGCTCAATACTTTAAGCTCCACTCTTTAATGGGGTATTAGGCATCACTGGCTAAAAGAGTCTCGGAGTGAGCTGAATGAATCACCGGGCTCACTTTGATGCGCTTCACAAAAAGTGACGCTGATAAGATATTCCAGTTGAAATCATCAGTGTCTCCACCCATTAAGCAGAAAGTGTCTTCATTTATAATCAGTTTAATGTTCACGTCCAGGCCGTTAAGCATTAGCTCCTCTTGGAAAAACAAATCGCTGTGTAATCGCCCAAAGAGTTCTACTTTTCGCATTCGGTCTGTAAAGCTTGCTCTACTCCTCAACCCCACATTCACCCAATTTAAAGAAGTGTCCTTGTGCTGCCCGGTGGTGTCTCTATAGAAGATACTTGCAGAAAGTTGTGCTTTCAAGGTGGGGTCCCCTTAATTAAGTAATATGTCTAGATAAGCCCTATATGGATATGAGTTGTTTGACTGACTGAGACGGTCTGCGAAGCTCACATCCAGTTGGTTAAAGAGGGCTATGGAGGAAACGCAGCTCTGGCTGCGCGTCAAAATCGGAACCGCCTTTGTTAGTAATTTTGCAACAAAGAAAATGCAGATTGGTCAAGAGGTCCAAGTAGTCATCCAAGCGTGTGATGAAGAACTCTAAGGGTGCGGTGTCTGGTTTGCGTCTGTGGTACTTGGAATATGTCCAACTCAGACTTTGTGCATTCCTGGGAACCGCAGGGGACGGAAGCCATTGTTCGATTCAAAATATGTTTTTTTTGGAGTCTTCTTAGGGTCTTGAGTGGGGTGTTGGCACTTCACCCTGCTTTTAAGCAGCATGGGTGGTCCCTTAATGAGGCAGCCCTTTTTATCTTACGGCCTCTTTTCAGATAACTTAAACCTGGACGTTCTTGATCCACTTTGTTGAACTTTTTCACAGCCCAAAATGTACCCTACAAAAGTCTCAGGCAATAAATATTTGATGCTGCAGTTTTCACATGCGGCTTTACCAGCTAGAACCATCTTCTTAAAAATGGTACAGATTTTCTAAAAAGACTTCTGAATATGTCAACAACCCCAGCCTCATACATATTAGGAGCCCTATGGAGCCCCTTGCAACTCTGGGAGCCCTGAGCTCCTTGCGCTCTATAGTAATCCCTATAGAGTGACGTATCGCCATCATTTTCTGGTAAAATCATTATGCCAGTACACTTCACTGCGTCGAGGACAGAAATGAAGCTTCACTATGAATTTACCCACTTTAAATCTTATATCAGTGTTCAAGTCGTCCTTCAGTTCCAAAGTTATTGTGTGAAAATGTTTTTGATGACCGCTACATAGTCTCTTTTGCTGTAAATGATGTTTATCATGCTATTACTTCTGCCTGTGATTTCCACGCACCGGAGGAGAGGCACATAGATATACCCCACTCTCACATCGCAGTGTACAAACATCATGTAATAACCCACTGTGTCCATCCATGTAGGCTTTGTCCGCTGATGAAGAGTGGTGAACGTTGGGCGTCAGCCCTAGTACTCCCTGAGTCTCCGCTCATACGTTACTCTAAGGTCTATAAGTTCTGCGATGCTACTGAGGGATATATTCATTACTTCTACAATGGCTCGGTTGTTGCCATAGTACGCCAGAGGGAAAGAACGTTTGTACGCGTTTTCCTTCTTGCGTACTACGTTAAATCTAACATCCTCGATTCCAAGTGTCCCACATGTGCGGGTACTGAATTTCTGTTAGGGCAACCTCCGAGTCCCCTGGTAGATGGATAGCTTAGCTAGTTTCACCATAAAATTTGAAATGTTTTTAAGGGAAGATGTCCATAGACGCGTTACTAGGGAGCGTTAGATAACAAGCATTGGCATAGCCAATAGGTCTCGCTTTTGGGACCTTATAAGTGAATAGCCATGCAACACTTGATGTTGTTTAATCAAGGATATTGTGCAGGATACCTAAACATTTATAATGTCCCAAAGGCGCGACCTATTGGCTATGCATTGGGGGGCCTTATAAGTGTTTAGGTAGAGCTATTGACTTTGCCAATGTTTCTAAGCTGTTGTAGAGAAGTGTGGCTGTTGTGCAGCATGCTGAGAAGTTGTAATTAAAAAGTGTAAGAAGCACTGAGTGATGCTGTGGTGTCCCTGAGTGATGTTGTGGTGGTGCTGAGTGATGCTGTGGTGAAGGTGAGTGAATCTGTGGTGACCCTGAGTGATGCTGTGGTGGCCCTGAGTGATGCTGTGGTGGTGCTGAGTGATGCTGTGGTCGTGGTGACTGATGCTGTGGTGGTGCTGAGTGATGCTGTGGTGGTGCTGAGTGATGCTGTGGTGGTGATGAGTGACGCTGTGGTGGTGCTGACTGATGCTGTGGTGGTGTTAAGTGATCCTGTGCTTTCCCTGACTAATGCTGTGGTGGCCCTGAAAAATGCTGTGGTTGTGCTGACTGATGCTGTGGTGGTGCTGACTGATGCTGATTGATGCTGTTGTGCTGCAGAGTGATGCTATGGTGGTATTGAGTGATGTTGTGGTGAAGGTGAGTGATGCTGTGGTGGCACTGAGTGATGCTGTGGTGGTGCTGACTGATGCTGTGGTGGTGTTAAGGGATCCTGTGCTTGCACTGACTAATGCTGTGGTGGCCCTGAAAAATGCTGTGGTGGTGCTGACTGATGCTGTGGTGGTGCCGACTGATGCTGTGGTGATGCTGATTGATGCTGTTGTGCTGCAGAGTGATGCTGTGGTGGTATTGAGTGATGCTGTGGTGTTCCTGAGTGATGCTGTGGTGGTGCTGAGTGATGATGTAGTGGTGCTGACTGATGCTGTGGTGATGCTGTGGTGGTGCTGAGTGATGCTGTGGTGGTGCTGAGTGATGATGTAGTGGTGCTGACTGATGCTGTGGTGATGCTGTGGGGGTGCTGAGTGATGCTGTGGTGGTGCTGAGTGATGCTGTGGTGGTCCTGAGTGATGCTGTGGTGGTGATGAGTGACGCTGTGGTGGTGATGAGTGACGCTGTGGTGGTGATGAGTGACGCTGACTGTTGGAGCCATCACCACTGTGACACTCTGAAATAGGCCACTGCTTTAACACATTTCAGTCCCAGCACTACAGTCAGGGAGAAAGAAAAACTCATCAGAACCAGCTTTATTTTAAGACAGGGGAGCTCAAGTTGGAGGAAAGCTTCTCTGTGATGGTGTTAGTCCGTTTGCATTATAGCCCATCTGTACATGAACAATAGACGTTTCAGAACATTCATTTTTATTGTGGAAGATTAGCGAACAAGTTAGCGATGTTTTGCATGCCACGGACATACTACCAACAGTGGCCTTTGATGGAAATAACTGCAGAATATAACTGTTGTCGAGAAACCCCATAATCGCAAGAGCTAGTGGCATTACTAATTTCATACGAAAATGCTAGTGGACAACTATAAAAATAAAAACGTGCTGCATCACAAAATTTAATTTAAAGCGTTATTATCGCCTCAATTTCAAACATCCCACAGGAATGCCTAGCCATTTTGAAAATTGTTTTCCAGTGTAATGCATTTATATATTCTAGCATTGTTTACAAGTGGACTGACATATTGAGACGTTTCAACAAATCTTGATTCTAGCGTGTCGTCCCTCGTGTAAAAGAAATAAGGCAGAAAATACACATATATGAGAGATGTAAACATAAAGTAGAATGTAGGCGACATGTAGCGGTTTACAAGCACTCTAAATAAATCATATGAATGGAAGCGCCGTTTGTGCCTGTTGAGAATTGGAGTTACCAATGACTGCAACAACATCTTTCCACACTAGGTGACATTTCTCCTTAAATTAGTTAAAGGGAAAGCAGGGCCTATGGAGCGCTTCCACATTAAGATATCGATCTCTAAACACAAAAGACTGTTGATCCGTTTACACTGTGGCTTCCTTCCTGTGAGGTCACATATCGGAGGCTGCCGCAGATATGCGGCTTCCAGTGTTGGTGACATCAGGGACAAAAAGTGAAATGTAAACAAACCAGATGTTAGCCCCAAAAAGTAGACGTGGTCAGAGAGCCCAAATACCCTCTAACCGAATATTGCTAGCCACGGAGAGAAGCAGTTATAAAGATATAAACACACACAATAAAGGACACGAAAACGTCTTCAACATAAACCGGACTATTGATGTTGGTGTGTGCAGGGTAAAAATATACCTTTTGGAAATTGACTAATATAAATACACTAGCAAACGTAAAACCTGATATCGTTAGCCACGGAGAGAAGCAGTTATAAATATATAAACACACACAATAAAGGACACGAAAATGTCTTCAACATAAACCGGACTATTGATGTTGGTGTGTGCGGGGTAAAAATATACCTTTTGGAAATTGAAAAAATTTAAACACTCTAGCAAACATAAAACCTGGTATCGTTGTATGAGTCACTGTGGATGCTGGAGGCGGAGCCATATTGAAGACCACGAGCATCCTCAAATGTAAAGATGCCCCAAGCGCTGCCTCGGCTTTGGAACAATAACATCGCGAAAGTGAAAGTGATCGCGATCACAATCAAGCGCGGCGAGCGGCCGCGTGCACACTCGCGTGCACTCAAGCTTGAGGCCACCAAAGGCCTGTGGTGGCACTTTTAAAAGCTGCTGACTAAATGTCTCGCAGAGCAGCGCATGCGCTGGCTCAGGCGAGACCTAAAAAGGTCCAGCCTCCATGGTCATTTGAAGGAACCTAAATGATCATACCTTACATTGTAGACTTTGTATATCATTTAGTTCACTCTCAGAAACCCAACTGTTAAATTTATCGAGCCACCCCCTCGATTTATCTAGGCACTGTCTTGCTGCCGTCACCCCTTCTTCGACAATACTTTCTCAATACGGTACACTCGATCTGGATCCTGTTTTTATTTTTTGTAGCTCTTCTTTGTAAAAACATCCTTTGACCTCCTCCCCCATAACGCCAGAATGTTTGGAAAACTTGTCTATCACACAAATCTCATCTGTAAAAGTCTGCTGTACCCCTTTTAAAATACCCCCTCGCCAATTCCTAACATGATCACCCTTATTGAATAAGCTTTTTGAAACAGGGGTGTTGTTTAATACGGATCTGTACACAGTTCTCAAAATGTTCAACTCATTTTGTGGGGTCACTTTTACCGGTGCCGTCTTAATGGTTCTATGATAGCTGCGGTTGTAACTTTCAATGAAATCTTGTAAGCGATCTATATAATGCGTCTTGAGAGTTCTGTTAAATCTTTCTACAATCACTGCCTTAACTTAGTTGTTTGTGTCAAAATGTTTTACCCCTCTATCTGTTTGTAACTTTTTAGAGATTCTACCACTGCTGAAAATGTAATCAATTGATTTTTGACTGAGCACCCTCATTTTTCCTTTACGCTGACTGCAAATGCATACTTTGACAGCACGTCTATCGCCGTTAGTATAAACTTTACACGTCATTATCGGTGGCATGTTCATAGGTGTCTAGAAGGTCTATTTGCCATTCATGATTTAATCCTGCGACTAAAACATGTCATCTTTGAAATCGCTTTCTAGAACCAGTGTGTAGGCATTATCGCCTGATAACCAGTCCTGTATGTGTTTTCTTTTTTTGTTGTTGTTGTGGATTTCGCTCTCAAGGCGTCTACACCGCCAAATCTTCCAAACTTAAAGGGGTTGTAATAAACTCTTTTGAAAAGATTCTGCATTGTAGCTCTTCATGAACTAAAATACCACAACACCCCACTCCGCTCCAATTATCTTTGAATTTGCTTTTTATTAATTATTTTCTTATTATTTAATCACGACAAGGAGACGTTTATGCTACATTAAAAAATTATTTAATAAACATGAATCCAACAGCGTATGATTTAAACTCAGAGTAAAATAGGCATGTACAATGATATAAGCGAGAATGACAACCAAAACAATGATATTTCACACACCTCTCTCAAAAACTCATGACGTAGAAGCACTACATTGATTTTACTAGCTGTGAAGGGAATGAGTCTTCTCACATCGTCCCCTTTGGTTTTGCTTTGTTCGCCCTAAGTTGGCAAGGTATACCCAGACGTGGGTCCCTTGCTCACTTTGCCACTGGATTCAAGCTAGCCTGGCTGATGACGGCCGATTAGCCAGAAACCGGTCCCAGAATGCTTGTTTCTGGTCCAGGGAAGTCATGGCTTGGCAGTTCGGGCTGGACTGTTCCCATGAGGCACAGGGTCAGACTGATTTGCATATGGCCATGTCTGAACTGGGGTGGCGGAGTGAGCTAAAGAATGGTGATGGATTAAACCCAGATCAGTTAACTGGGGGTGAGTGCTTGCAATGTTCAACACTCCGTCCATCATCCCCTTTGGTTTTGCTTTCTTCTCACATCTTCCCCACTCCCTCTCAAGAAGGCTCGACAGAACAAATTGGAGATTGTATTCATGAAATTAAAAAACAGTTTCTTATTCAGAGTAGTTCTTTGGGCGCAAAATGTCTGCATGATTTTGGTTGACACAGACTTCAAGCACATTGTAGGGGTCCAAGAAGATTTTGTTTCTTTCAACGTTGTAAAAGCTTTTCAGTTTCTGCCTCAGCATTTTTCAATATCATCAACTATTTCACATTGCTTATTACGGCACAGCGCAGTCGGACGAAACACTGGTTTGTGGTACGGCATCTTTGCGCTGATCAGAAAATGAAAGTGTCTTTGAGGCATTTAATGGCCGGGCAAAGTCCAATCTCCACCAAGTGGTAAAAAATACTTCCCTGCAACACAAAAAAAAACCCTACGTAATAGTATGAGCCACTAACATTGGCATGTTTTCATTTACTATGCACTAATAAATTGCGAGTTCCTTGGTTTTAAACTCCAACAAAGATCCTTGATCTTAAATATTGTCGATAATTCTTCCTCCTTAGAAGTTGTTTCATTATGAGATGTATGTCCACGTCACCCTCCTCATACATGCTTTCCACATTCTTTGACGGGGTCTGTAGTCTTTTAATTAACTTTAAAAAAATTCACAATCATCTTAAAATATTCAGAGGCTACAAACATTTCTTTCATACTGTAATCGACCCCACGCTTCCATAATTTATAGGGTCAAGCTTGTAACAGAGTTTTCGTATCAAACTTTATTGATAAGTCATGATTCAACTGACTGGGGTCATTAACTTTACAACCTTCACAATCGTTGTTCCACCCACCCTTTAAGCACAATTTTATGATCGCCGCCATCACAGTCTGAAGTGTACGATACTGATCCACTCACTATTTTCCCCAACAACACAACAAGGTTGTAAAATTGCGTCTAAGCACTTTACAGCTGCAGTTGTTATGCATTACAGAAAGTTTTTTTTTGTCTTGAACAGCAGAGAGATGAAAAACGTAGCACCAGGTTTGTAACTTCCATAGCCGTGCTAGTCCCCTGTGGATACTCTTCCTCTCTTTTGCTGATAAAAAGAAAAACACTTTTTACGACCTCAACCTTCCTCATAACTTCCCTCCTTATCATCACTCACTTAAATGACCTGGAGGTTGGCTGAAAAAGTATGGCTTGTACTTACTTTTCACTTTCCGACTTCACATCTTTCTTCTTGATCATCCAGCACCTTCTCAGGGTTGTTTACAGATTCTATGTCAGGACCGGAGGCTTCGAATATGCTTTTCTCTCTTCGCTTTATTTCCAAACCAATATTTCAGCAGCCAGAAAAGCAATAACTTTGTTTTATTTGCCCAAAGGAAAAAGAAAACCACAACAATATTATAATAACAAAGCAGAAAACATGAACAGGACTAAAAATCCCATAGGCCCAAGGGGCAATGTCCAGGAAGTCCATCAACAGTGTCCATGTCAACTATATATGTCCTCCAACTTGGCTGTCCTTCCTCTTTCTTCGCTGCTTCGCAGCCAGTTAAGTGCCTTTTATTGTTTTTGCATGTTTATACCCGAGCGCGTATCTGCTTGCGGGTCGCGCTTGGGCCTTAATCTGTTTTCTGATCCTTCGATCATTGTGTTTCGTTGTTGTGGCATTCTTGTGATTTATTTGTTACAGATTCACTTTTTCGGCCGCGGGAGCGCTCCTTACGCGGCTGCTGCCACACTTGTGCGGTGTTTTTCTTCACCGCTGGGGGTGCTCTGTTATCTCGTTGCTCCAGCGACGCGTTTCCATCAGAGGAGGAATTGCGCAGTGAGAGCAACGAACTCGGAGCCTTGTCCCCATTGCCGCCTTACCTGAACGCCCTCCTGCAGGGTCTGTATCTCCCGCATTGTTCTCTAGTATTGTACGCCCCGGCGGGGGTCCGTATTGCGGTTTTACCGCGTTCAGCGCCTGCGGGCAGTTTTGTTTCAGCACACGCGTGTGTGGCGCACTGGGGGGCGGTGAAGGGCCCGGTCAGCTTGCTGAGGGCTACGCGCGCCTGGGGCTGGTGCTGGCCTTGACTGCAGCTCTTTGACCTGCGCACAAAAAACTTTTGCTGTCTACTAGTCTGCCCATACTAGTCTGCCCACACTTACCTGGTTTCCAGGGCCTTACTCCTCAGTCTCTGCTTCTGCGACGCTGGTGTCTTCTGGGCCCGGTTAGTTTGCCCTCACTGGGGTGGGGATGGAGCAGCATGGTGTATATGTGGAGGAGGAGGTGGAGTACCTACCTTCTGACAATGCTTTCTTTGAAGTGGTAGATTCCTTAATTTACCGTTCCGGTAATGAGGTTGTGCGTCCAATGGAGGAGCGCCTTTCGGCGAAGATTGTGTAGGAGTGCGCCAAGTTGGCGTAGGCTCATTTTGAGGCCCCGACCCCGAGCGGTACCCCCGCCCCTGGGGAGGGGCCTCTACCCCCTAAGAAGAGTTGTCCTCAGGGTGACACGGGGGACGCGCAAGGTGTGGACAGAGATGCATTCGAGCGCCTGCGGAACACGTTTTTGGCTAAAACAGTTCCCCCCCTCCTGCCCCAGGTCCCGCCTCAGAACCCGATCCACACCCCGCGCCAGATACCCCGAACATGGATGGGGATACGCCGGGGGAGTCGGACGATGATACAGGGTCTTCGCGTTCTTCCCGCCCGGCTGCTTCCTCCACCTCTCTGCCGCAGGATAGCTCGGGCATGCTGGACCCTGATGAGATGGTGGAGGAGGCCAAGGTGTCAGGTTCCACCATTTCTCCAGAAATTCTTTCCAACTGGGCACAGCGCACCATAATATTCTTGGGCAATGCTAATTTTGCCCTTTCGACGGAGCGCCGTCGCTCTTTGTTGATAAAATTGGACCCTAAGTTAGAGGACCTGGCCTCTTCTGAAGCAGGGGCAGTGGCGCAAGGGGGTCTTTTCGGAGACCCCTTTGTGAAGGAATTGGGCAAGTTTGTGGCCACATTTACTTCGCTGGACAAGGCCCAGTCCAGCATCAAGAGGGTCTTTCCGTCCCGGGTCTCTAAAGGGGCCGGTCGTGGCAGGGGCCACGCGACCCGCCGTGGTGCGCAACACATTCCCAATAGGGGACAAGGCTCCGGCAGAGGACAGTATAGTGGTAATGCCAGTTACTCTGTGTTCTACCCTACCAGAGGACAACGGTTCCGAGGCCGTGGAAACTTTAAGAACAACGCCGGTGGCGGAGGTTCAAGCGGTAAGTGTTTTGCCAGCGGCGCACATCCATATTGGGGGTCGCTTAGCGAGCTTCCAGGGGGTTTGGGCAAATCTCACAACGGATACTTGGGTCTTGCAGACTATCCGGGGGTTTCACATCCCGCGCCAAAAGGTCTGTCCATACCCCATTTCTTTTTCTGTCGGGGATACCCAGCTGGTGGACGAAGAGGTCTCTGAGTTGCTCCGCAAAGGGGCCATTTGTCGTGCGGCTTTGCACCCTCACGGATTTCGGAGCAACCTTTTCTTGGTCGACAAGGTCGATGGGGGGGTGGCGTCTGGTCATCAACCTCAACCCGCCCACACGTCTGATCATATTATAAGCTTTTGATTTTATTACAGTATTATTTTATATACCTTGATCCAAAAGCCCAGCTTATCATTTTATATGCTTATGATTTCATTACAGTATCATTTTATAAGACTAGATTCACAAATTATAATGATCCTATAAAAGCATCAAAAGAAGATGATCTTATCAAAACAATATAAGGACTGATTAAAAAGAAAGACAGATCTAATCAAAACATTATAAGAACCAATTAAAGACGGATATGGACCAAATGAACGTGGCCACCTGTTAAAAATAAATGGTGATGAGTAGTATACAACCTATACTACTGCCGGCGACCAAGGCAAGCCCAGTACACTACAGTCATATTAGACTAGACTTCTATTATCTGCTGCTCCCTAAAGTATGTACGCATCACTTGTGCACTCTCTTTACTGGGCTTCAGTCCTCTACTGGAAATTTAATTAAAAGTAATTTGGTTAAGTTTAGTCACTTGCCCAACCTTTTCACTGATTGCCTTTATCTGAAGCTCTTTAAAGAAAATTGTTATTAAATTACTAAAAAGAAGCGTGAAGAAATCGAGATAAAATAGTGAGCAAAGAAAGTGTGCACTGAGTAAGGATGTACGAGGCAAGATAGAGAAGGCAGCATACAAGCAAACCAGGTCCTAATGGAGGTTAACAGAGGAAGAGTGAAGTTATATAGAGTAATAGAGAAATAAAGGATTAGGGTGAAAGAAACACTAACAGGAGGCATTACAAGAATAGAAAGAGTGAGTTTACATAGAGACTTTTAAAGCACAAAAACCTCCTCTAAAAGGACAGCGGAGCATTGAATACAAAATGTAGACATAAAATGCCAAACGATTTAAAATAGAGAATATTCCATTGAAAAAATATAACCTCTGCATACATAATAAATACAAATGGAAATTAAAATTAAACTGGAAAAAAGAGGGTGACACAGGAGGAAAGATGAGAAAAAGGCAGCAAAACTGTTAAAGCATGAGCCAGACTAGGTGAAAATGTTTAGGGTGAATGAACGAGGGAGAAAAGAGCACAAGAAAAGCAAAAACTGAAAGAGCGAAAGCCAAAAAGAAGAGATAGATTAAGTAATATAATCAGAAATAGGGGTGATCAACAGGACAGTGATGTGTTAGAGAAAGGGTAGAGAGGAAAACATGCTGGAAAGTTAGGAAAGACCGAGAGGTTAATACGGGCAAAAAAAACAAATAAGACAGAAGCAATGAGAAATTAGAAGAAGCGTAAAGGAGTGGAACAGCAGCAAAGAATTGTAAAGAAATTACAATGTAAGTATAGAGTGACTGAATCCCAAAGTCACGTGCGCAAGTAGGACTTAGGTGGGCAAAGGGCTCACTGTACTGGTGTACTCTCAAAACGGGATTTATTGACACACGATATGGCAGACGATATGGCAGGCTCTTTATGTTTGAGCAAATCTAATTACTTAGGAAGGATAGGTGATATTCCTGAGCAGAGATGCCTTGAAAAACATGAAGAACATCCACATACCTGCAACCTTGTGGGATTTTCACAAAATTGTGGAGGGCACATTCCCACCACTGATACAATTAGAGATGTACTTCTGAGTAAAGGCAGAATGGGTAAGGAACACTGTCAAAATTATGGAATACCCAGGAGGTGGGCTTTCAGCACAAACAAAATACCTGGGAAAAGAAGACGTTTTAAAGAACAACTGTACTTTTGTGGACCATTTACACATGAGCATGTGTGAGTTGGTGATCATTGTTTTGTATGCCGGTGTACTGAGAGTCACTACATACGCCGCAACTTCTCAAATAAGCTTTTTATCATTAATGTGTGTATTTATTCACTGACAAAAACCCAAAGGTTAAAGTGACATTATATTGAGGTGGTGAAATAAAATGAAGGGGTAGATTTACCAACATATTGCGCTGGGTTTGCGTCACAAAAGCGACGTAAACCAGCTCCTAATGTTTTTTCATTTACAATAGTTTTGTGCTGGAAAGTTGCCGAGAAGTATCTCAAAGCAGCACCGAGGGCTGGTTTGCATTTCTTAGCACCAAAGGGGTGTTCCATCGGTGGTATGAGCATTCCCATGTAGCCACCAATGGTTTTTGACGCAAAATTCTATCTACCATAAATTGGAGAAAGAGTTTTGCGTAAAAAAATAACACCATTTGAAAACAGGCCTTAAAAGGAGAAATGTTTTCATTTCTCCTTTTTTTCTGACTTTGCATGTGTGCTGCACTGTACAGAACATATAAAAAGTTGGACACGTTTTAAATGTAGTCTAAGCATAGTATTTTGTACAGGAAGGGTACCCTTCCAGAACAAAACCTGTACTAGACTCATGCACCCACTCTTGCACTATGGCGCAAAGTTGTGAGCGTGGCGCTCAGCAGCACAATTCTGCACCAGCACTAGAGAGAGGGCAGGAGAAAGTCATATATGGCACTCTCCTGCTCTCTCCTTCTCAGGCAACACAGCACAGCATTTTTGGCTGCAGCACTGCTTTGCATGAGAATTTGGTAAATCTGGCCCAATGACTAAAACAACCAAAAAGAATTAAAATTTACCAGATATTGTTTACTGAGCTAAATATAATTTCAATCAATCAATCAGGGTTGGCAAAGCACAACTACTCACCCGTGAGGGTCTCAAGGAGCTGGGGGGGTAGGGGGGTGCTCTGTTGAGTGCTGGGGTCATCCGAGGAGCCAGGTCTTGAAGTACTTTCTGAACTGGGACAATGTGGGAGATTGCTGGAGGGGGGAGGGTGTTCCAGGCTTTGACTGCGAGGTAGGAGAAGGACTTTACTACTGTTCTGGTCTTGTTGATAAGTGGGACTGGGGCCATAGAGAGCTGGGCTGATTGGAGTTGTCTTTTGGATGCGTGGAAGGAGAGAGGGATGTTCAGGTATGTGGGGACTGTGTTGTGAAGGGCCTTGTATGTGTGGGTGAGGCGTTTGAAGGTTATTCTTCTTTCGACTGGAAGCCAGTTGAGATCGCAGAGGTGTTGGGTGATGTGACTGCGAAGGGGGATGTCGAGGATCAGTCTGGCTGCGGCGTTCAGGACAGTCTGGAATTTGCAAAGGAGTTTCTTGTTGGTTCCTGCGTAGAGAGCATTGCCATAGTACAGTCTGCTGCTGATGAGTGAGTGTGTGACAGTTTTTATGGATTCGGTTGGGATCCATCTGAAAGTCTTTCAAAACAAGCGGAGGGTGTTGAAGCAGGTCAAGGATACGGCGTTGATCTGGCGGTTCATTGTGATCAAGGAGTCTAGTATGATGCTGAGGTTTTGTGTGTGGTCCGTCGAGGTGGGGGATTTCCGAGGGCGGAGGACCACCAGGAGGCATTCCATGCAGAGGGGGTGGAGTCAAGGATGAAGACTTCTGTCTTTTCTGAGTTGAGTTTCAGGCAGCTGTTCTTCATCCAGGTGGTGACGGCTTTCATTCCTTCTTGGAAGTTGTGTTTGGTGATGCTGGGTTTGTTGGTGAGAGAGAGGATCAGGTGGATGTTGTCGGCGTAAGAGACGATGTTGAGCCTGTGGTTCCTGAGACTGGTTGCGAGGGGTTCCATGCAGCCGTTGAGGGTCGGGCTGAGGGAGGAGTACTCCACAGTTGATCTCAGTCATTTCGAGAGGTAGGGAGGGAGTCTGACCCGCTGAGTTCTGCCGGTGAGGAAGGAGCGTATTCAGTTGAGGACCTTGCCGCGGATGCCGGTGTCATGGAGTCTGGTGGGTAGGGTGCAGTGGGAGATAGTGTCAAATGCAGCCGAAAGGTCCAGGAGGATGAGGGCTGCTATTGCGCCCTAGTTGAGGAGGGAGCGGATGTTGTCAGTGGCGGCAAGCAGGAAGGTCTCGGTGATGTGGTTGCTTCGGAATCCGGATTAGGAGATGTCCAGAACGTTGTTAGCTTCGATGAAGTTTGCTAGCTGGGTGTTGACGGCCATTTCAATGACCTTGGCTGAGAATGGAGGCATGGAGATGGGCCTAAAGTTGTTGAGATCCGTCAGGTCAACAGTGGGTTTCTCCAGGAGGGGGCTGACTTTGGCGTGCTTCCAGTTGTCGGAGAAGGTGGCGGTCTCGAAGGAGCAGTTGATCATCCGACGTAGTACAGGTGCGAGGGCAGAGGCGCTCTGTGGAAGATGTGTGGGCAGGAGTCTGAGGGTGCTCCAGACCGGATGCTTTTCATTGTCTTCAAGGGGTTTTCTGTCATGAGCGGAATCCATTAGAGCAGGGTCTGTTGGGTGGTGTCGCATGAGGGGGGAGCTGGAGCAGTGAGGTGGTCTTGGTAGTCGAAGTTGCATTAGATCATCTTAATCTTTGGGTGGAAGATGGTGCTGAGTGTGTTGTAGAGGTCTTGGGGGGGGGTGAACTTCTGTTTTGCCGTGGGGTTTGGTGAATTCCTTGATGATGGAGAAGAGCTCTTTGGTGGTGTGTGCGTTGGTAAGGATTCTGTCTTGGAGGGATTTCTTCCTTGTGGATTTGATTAGTTGGTGGTGTGCGGTGGTGGCTGCTTTGTAGGTGGCACGTATTTAAGGGGTTTTGTTGCTTCTCTATGTCTTTTTGAGGCATCTGCAGGAGCATCTGAATTCTTGGAATGCAGGGGTGAACCAGCTTACTTCGTTGATGTGTCTCCCGGTGGCTTTCTTGAGGTGGACTAGTGTGTAAACGCAGTTCGTGATCCAACGGTGGAGGTTGCGTGCTGCAGGGTTTTGCATCTGACGTAGTCGGTGGTGCAATGCTGGCGAGGGCGGAGGTGAGCTGGTCTTCAGTGACTTTGTTACAGCTTCTGGGGGAGGCGGTGGGAGTGCTTGTGTACGGTAGTTTTTTTGAAGGAGAAATGGATGCAGTGGTGATCTGTCCAGAGGAGTTCCATGGCTATAGGAGACGCTGTTTCATCTGGTGAATACAGGGTCGAGCGCGTGTCCCGCTGTGTGCATGGGAGCGGTGACTAGATTTTTCAGTCCTATGTTGGCGAGGTTCTCTAGGAGGGAGGCGGTGTTTGAGCCGTCGTGATTATACAGGTGGAAGTTTAGGTCTCTGAGTAGGATTTAGTCTGAGGATGCGAGGGAGTGGGGTGTGATGAGCTCAGTGATGGCATCGGTAAAGGAAGCACAGGGGTCAGGCGGCCTGTAGATGAGGGTTCCGCAAAGAGTCGTTTTGAGGTTGGTCATCCGGGAGGGTGGTCATGAGGAGGGTGCTTTTGTGAACTAAGGCGATGCCTCCTCCTGGACGGATGGGGCAGTCCTTGCGCAAGATCTTGTATCCATTGAGAATGGCGGTGGCAATGTCGGGTGCAAAGTTGGCGTTGGTCCAGGTTTCCGTGAGGAAAGCAATATCGGGCGAGTAGGTGTTGAGGAGGTCCCAGATTTCTATGGCGTGCTTGCGAAGGGAACATACGTTGAGGAGGATGCAGTTGAATGGTTTATGAGCAGTGATGTCCAGTAGGCTGGGAGATGCTGCTGGGGCATGGAGGTGGGTGAAAGTGTGGTGGCAGCATAGACAGGACAAAGGGCCGTGGGTGTTGGTCAGCATCAAGAGCTGGCAGTTGTTGTTGTGTCCGGGGTTGAGATCATAAGAAGATGAGGGTCTCTGGTGCGGCTGCCATTAAGTAGGGATAGGGGAGGGCGGGTCAGCTGGAAGGCGGGAAGAACACACTGGAGGGGGAAGGGGGCGCGGAGGCAGCAGCAGCGGGGGAAATTAAGGAAAGAGTGAAAAGTGAAAACGAAGGAAAGAGTGAGAAGTGAAAAGGAGAAAGGTGACAGAATGGCAGAACAAAGGAATGAGGTAAAGGGGTACAAATGAAAAGAGGCAAGAGAGGCACAGCAGTAGAAGAGCAGCATGCTCTCCCACTGGAACACCAGGGATGAGGCACAGCGAGGATCCTGTGGGTGGAGGAGGGCCTCGAACACCCTGCAACAGAGCTCAGTGGACAGCACTTAGTGGTGGAGCTGTGCGGGGTGAGAGCAGTCACACTGACCAGGTCAGTGATCTAGCTCTTCTTGCCGTGCAGCGGCCGCCATTAAGTAGGGATGGGACGTGTCAGCTGGGAGTAAGGATGCACCGGAGGGGGGAGGGGCAGCAGCGGCGAGGGAAAACGAAGGAAAGCGTGAGAAGCAAAAAGTGAAAATGAAGGAAAGAATGAGAAGTGAAAAGGAGTAAGGTGACAGAAGGGCAGAACGAAGGAAAGAGGAAAAGGAGCACAAAAGAAGAGAGGCAGAGCAGCAAAAGAGCAGAGTGCTCTCCCACTGCACCACCAGGGATGAGGCGCAGGCTGGAGCCTGCAGGTGGAGGAGGGCCTCAAACACCCTGCAACTGTGCTCAGGTGGCAGTACTTAGTTGTGGAGCTGCGCGGGGGGAGCAGTCACACTGACCAGGTCAGTGATCTTGCTCTTCTCCCCACGCAGCGGCCGCCATTAAGCAAATATTGGGGGGAGGGCGGGTAAGCTGGGAGCAGGAAGGACACACAGGAGGGGGATGGGCCGCGGGGGAAAATGAAGGAAAGTGTGAAAAGTGAAAATAAAGGAAAGAATGAGAAGTGAAAAGGAGAAAGGTGACAGAATGGCAGAACAAAGGAATGAGGTAAAGGGGTACAAATGAAAAGAGGCAAGAGAGGCACAGCAGTAGAAGAGCAGCATGCTCTCCCACTGGAACACCAGGGATGAGGCACAGCGAGGATTCTGTGGGTGGAGGAGGGCCTCGAACACCCTGCAACAGAGCTCAGTGGACAGCACTTAGTGGTGGAGCTGTGCGGGGTGAGAGCAGTCACACTGACCAGGTCAGTGATCTAGCTCTTCTTGCCGTGCAGCGGCCGCCATTAAGTAGGGATGGGACGTGTCAGCTGGGAGTAAGGATGCACCGGAGGGGGGAGGGGCAGCAGCGGCGAGGGAAAACGAAGGAAAGCGTGAGAAGCAAAAAGTGAAAATGAAGGAAAGAATGAGAAGTGAAAAGGAGTAAGGTGACAGAAGGGCAGAACGAAGGAAAGAGGAAAAGGAGCACAAAAGAAGAGAGGCAGAGCAGCAAAAGAGCAGAGTGCTCTCCCACTGCACCACCAGGGATGAGGCGCAGGCTGGAGCCTGCAGGTGGAGGAGGGCCTCAAACACCCTGCAACTGTGCTCAGGTGGCAGTACTTAGTTGTGGAGCTGCGCGGGGGGGAGCAGTCACACTGACCAGGTCAGTGATCTTGCTCTTCTCCCCACGCAGCGGCCGCCATTAAGCAAATATTGGGGGGAGGGCGGGTAAGCTGGGAGCAGGAAGGACACACAGGAGGGGGATGGGCCGCGGGGGAAAATGAAGGAAAGTGTGAAAAGTGAAAATAAAGGAAAGAATGAGATGTGAAAAGGAGAAAGGTGACAGAAGGGCAGAATGAAGCAAAGAGGAAAAGGGGCAAGAGAGGCAGAGCAGCAGAAGAGCAGAGTGCTCTATCACTGGACCACCAGGGATGAGACGCAGGGGGCAGCACTTAGTGGTTGGTGGAGCTGCACGTAGGGAGTGCAGTCGCGCTGAACAGGTCAGTGGTCTTGCTCTTCTTGCCGCGCAGCGGCCCCCATTAAGTAGGGGTTGGGGAGGGCGGGTAACTGGAAGGCGGGAAGGACACACTGGAGAGGGAGGGGCCATGGGGGCAGCAGCAGCGGGGGAAAACGAAGGAAAGAGTGAGAAGTGAAAAGTGAAAATTAAGAAAAACAGAGGAAAAAGTGAGAGGTGGAAAGGAGAAACGGGACAGAAGGGCAGAACGAAGGAAAGAGGAAAAGGGGGACAAAAGGAAAGAGGCAAGAGAGGCGGAGGCAGAGCAGCAGAAAAACAGAGTGCTCTCCCACTGGACCACCAGGGATGAGCTGCAGGCAGGAGCCTGCGGGTGGAGGAGGGCCTTGAACACCCTGAAACAGAGCACAGGGTGCACCAGCTAGTGGTGGAGCTGCACGGTGGAAGAGCAGTCACACTGACCAGGTCAGAGGTCTTGCTCCCTGTCGTACACAGCATATGGTATTCATTCATCTGGGGAACATCATGAATTTTCATTTGAAAGTCCATACTATCCATTACATTAGATGGCAATGACAAGCATGTGGTAAAAAGAGGGCAATATATATAAGTATATCTACAATGTACTTAACATTTGAAATATATATATATATATATATATATATATATATATATATATATATATATATATATATATATTACCTACTGGCGGTCGCCAGTAGGTAGATATAGTTAGGACCTATTTTCCATAGGAAATCCGCAACATTGTATTTGGAATAACTTTGGCGCCGATTGACGAATCTTCGCAAAATGTTCCAAACTTTTGGCCAGCTCCGGTCCGCTCCTATCCTGAAAGTTTCACAGTGATTCGTCAAGCGGGGGCCGAGAAAAAATATATATATCTCCCCCACTCACTGTCAGTAAAGGGTCTGACCCTGCCAGGATAAAATCAACTGGATTAATTCAGTCTGAAGTACAGTGCAAGGAGTGTAACATCATGGCAGATGCGTTTCAGCAGTGATTGCTTTCTTCAGTGCCCGTTACCAAGGTAGGTTGTTACATCAGGTGGCTATTTAAATGTTCCCTTGAACATTCACGGACGGGCCTTGTCAAAGCCCCTCCCATGCCTTGAAGCGGAGTTCCAATTTGCGCTGGTTGCAAACTGCGGCATGCTGGTTTAGGAAGTCCTGTGAGGATGTCTCTTAAGTAAGAGGAAAATCACTAACACCCAGTGGTGTCCCATCAATGTGGCTTCGGACCCCACTCCGCCGCAGCTGATTTTTCCAACTCAACGCTCGTTTTTCTCTCGCAGTAAATACTGCTCCTCTCTCCCCGTGCAGTGATGTATCACCCTGTGGTGTTGAATCTGCCTGGGGGGGCTCTGCGTTTTCTCTACAAAAAAAATATACCAAAGGTGCTGGCTGTCGCGCTGCTTCCTGAACGAGAGGGCGTGTTGGTAGCCAGTGCCTACAATCCAAGCAAATATGTAGACCAAGCCCCCACTCACTGTCAGTAAAGGGTCTGACATGGCCGGGATAAAATCAACTGGATTTATTCAGCCTGAAGTACAGCGCAAGGAGTGTAACATCATGGCAGACGCGTTTCAGCAGTGATTGCCTTCTTCAGTGCCCGTTACCAGGGTATGTCGTTACATCAGGTGGCTATTTAAATGTTCCCTCGACCATTCACGGAGGGGCCTTGTCAAAGCCCCTCCCATGTTCCATTTCGGCTGGTTGTAAACTGCTGCATTCTGGTTTAGGACGTCCTGTGAGGATGTCTCTTAAGTAAGAGGAAAATCACTAACACCCAGTGGTGTCCCATCAATGTGGCTTCGGACCCCACTCTGCCGCAGCTGTTTCAGATTTGGCTCGGCGCCGCCTGGCTTCTGCGGCGCCACCCTCCAGAATCAAGCTGGTGAGTGCGGGGCAACTGGAGCCCAAACAACCACAAGGCGCAGACGCTCGCTACCACTGACTGGGGGGGGGGGGGAAGGGGGGGGGGGGGGGTGAGTACTGCCCCTTCCAGGAGGAGCTTGCCAGTAGTGCCTATTTACCAGGGGTGTACTATTACCATAGACTGGGCCCCCATTTCTGTGTACCCCCCTTTCTATGAGCCCAGATGCCTGGAATGGACGTATCAAAGAGAGGGGCTTGGGGTGCTGACATGGACTATATTCCACAGAAGTTTTGTTAAATGTTTTGTTACCACTTCCGTATGCACAATGATATTTGCCTTGACCAGCTGCATAGGGAATGTTATCTTTATTGACTAGGGGCATAAGTGAAGTCGCCTATGTTGTCCATGTACAAGGAAAATGTTACCTTTAGTGAGCATATGCCCCAGAAGTGTTACTTGCGTCGCCCTGAGATTACCCAAAACCTTCTAACCTACTTACTGTGAGAAACCTATGTTGTCTGCTCTAACAAGAATTAGATAAAGATACTTGTTTTTTTTGTCAAATGAACTGGAAGTGGTGTCTATTTATTGCGTGTGCTTTACTGGGTCAGTGTGAGTGTGTGCTGCACAACTACTTAACACATTGCCCCTGGAGTGCCTTCCCGCCTTGCGCCAAGCTACCGCGTCGGAGTAGGCGGTCCCTGGGACCTTGCGGGTCTAAAAGCCACGCTTCTCCAGAGCATGGCTGGGTGATAGGCGGGAACGTTGGCCTCCTGGCTTCTCAGGTCCTTCTTCCTCCTTCGGGCTGGATACTCGAGCTGGACGTGGGTCTCGCGACATCTCCCTGTAGCTTTCCTCCGACTCCCAGTGCGAGCTCCTCCTGCGTCTTCCGGGTTCTTTTTCTGCCTCCTCCTGGATGACGATCAGGTCCTGGGCAGGGTCTTCGGGAGAGGTGTCCCAGTTAAAGGGGCCGGGACCGAAATACACCTATCATGCGGTGCATTCCCTTCCGCATTCCACTCGTCAGTCTGTGAAGACAGCAAAGTGAGCATTTCAGAGGGCGCAGTCCACCAGTCCCCCTTGTGCTCCTGCTCCCCTTGAGTTAGCACGGAACCGCGACACCCCCCCTCGGATTTTCTCGATCTGGGAGAGGAAACACCCTGGAGAGGAAGTCAGCACTCCCATTGTCAGCTCCCCTGCAATGCCTGACCTCAAATATAAAGGGCTGGAGGGACAGAAACCTTCTCAGGACACGGGGATTTTGGCTCATGTTCCTGCTCATCCACTGGAGGGGTGCGTGATCCGTATAGAGGATGAAGGGGCTGCCGTCTAAATAGTATCTCAGTTTGTCTACCGCCCATTTCACGGCTAGGCACTCCTTTTCTATGGTTGGGTATTTCTCCTCTCTAGGGAACAGTCTCCTACTAATAAAAAGAATTGGGTGTTCAATGCCATCTTGTGACAGCTGAGAGAGAACAGCTCCCAACCCATAGTCAGATGCGTCAGTGTGTAGTAGGAAAGGTTTACTAAAATCGGGTGAAGCCAGTACAGGACTAATGGTTATGGCCTGCTTCAGTATGGAGAAAGCATCTAGAGTCCTCTGAAGGGGGTTCAGCAGGGTCTGTGTTTTGGTTGTTTTACGAAGTAGGTCTGTCAGGGGGGCTGCTATCTCCGAGTATTGTGGGATAAAGCATCGGTAATAACCAAGAAGGCTCTCAGTTCTTTCTTCGAGGACGGAAATGGAGTGTCCACAATGGCTTTTATCTTTTCCTTTTGGGGTGCAATCACCCCAAGGCCCAAGACATACCCCAGGTAATTGACGGATTGAAAACCCACCCGGGACTTCTTTGAATTTATGTGGAGCCCCGCTTGTGAAAAAGATTGTAGAATGCGGCGTAGGTGTTCCAGGTGCTCTTCCCACGTACGACTGAACACCACTATGCCATCTAAGTACGCGGATTAAAAGGCCCGGTGTTCCCGGAGTACCGTGTTCATCAGGCGCTGAAAGGTGGCAGGTGCTCCGTGAAGGCAAACCGGTAGGACTGTGAATTCATAGAGGCCGTCCGAAGTAACAAAAGCAGTTTTTTCTCTATCCGTTTCTTCAACGGGACCTGCCAGTAACCCTTTGTTAAGTCAAAGGTGGTAATGTACCGGGCCTCACCTGTCTTTTCGATCAATTTGTCGACCCTGGGGATGGGGTATGAGTTGAATTTAGAGATCGCGATTAGGGCCCTGACGTCAATGCAGAAGCGCGTGGAACGTCAGACTTGGGGATCATCACTATTGGGGACGACCACTAGCTGTTGGAAGGGCGGATGACCACCATCTACAACATGGACCTGACCTCCTGCCTTATTGCTTGTCTGCGTACGACTGGTATCCGGTATGGGCTTTACGACTCGCCCTGGTATAGTCGTGATGGCGTGTTTAGCCAGGGATGTTTTTTCCGGGCTATCGGAGAAAATGGAGGAGAAAGGCTTCAGGACAGCCCCCAGGGAGGTTTTGTCAGAAGTGGACAACTCCTCATTCATGATTAACTGGTTTAGGGTACAGGAGGGGGTTTCTGAATGGGAGGGCAGCGTTAGGTGGGTAGAGGAGGGTGGTGGACCTATCCATTTCTTTAATAGGTTTACATGATAGGTCTGGGTGTCCGTAGGCCGTACTTGCACTTTATAGCTGGTTCTTCCCACTGTTCAGACTATTTTGTACGGGCCTAACCACTCTGCCTTGAACTTGCTGGATGAAGATGGCAAGAGAACTAGAACCCAGTCTCCAATTGCCATTGCTCACCATTTTTTTCCCTTGTCATAGAAGTACTTCTGTTTGCTGTGTTTCTTTTCCAGGTGGGAATAGGCGAGGGCCCTTAGTTTCCCCATTTTGGATTTGAGATGTTTGCTGTACTCAAGAAACCCTCGAGCCTCCTCTTTTTCCCAGGCCTCATTTGTCATCTCCAGAAGCGATCTCGGCTGTCTCCCGAAGAGAATCTCGAAAGAGGAACAACCGAGACTGCTCTGGACCTGGCTCCTGATCACATATAAGGCTAACAGCAGAAGTCTATCCCATTCCCTCCCTTCGTTACTCAACATCTTCTTGAGAATCAGCTTCACCGTCCCATTGTACCTCTCGACGAGGCCGTCAGTCTGAGGGTGGTATACCGACGTCTTGATATGTCTTA
This sequence comes from Triturus cristatus, assembly GCF_964204655.1. NCBI lineage: Eukaryota > Metazoa > Chordata > Amphibia > Caudata > Salamandridae > Triturus > Triturus cristatus. The sequence goes on along the minus strand of NC_140587.1, from coordinate 1,011,109,577 downwards.
GGTTTAACGTCTTGCACACCTCTTTCATGAGTCGTGAGACGAAGGGAGTACCCTGATTTGTCAGGATCTCCCGGGGTAACCCTACTCTGGGTAGTGTGTGGTGTAATCCACCATAACCAGGACATGCTGGTGTCCTTTTTGGGTTTCCGGGAGAAGACCTATCAGGTCCATCCTGACTCGCTCAAAGGGAACGCCTACGATGGGCAAAGGCTGAAGGGGAACCAGAGGGGGGCGATAGGGATTCTTTTTCTGAAAGATGTGACAGGATTGACAGTACTTCTTTATGTCCCCATAAATCCCTGGCCAATAAAATGTCAAAACATTTTGTGTTACCTTCTCCGCCCCTATGTAACCCGCTGTGAGCGAGAAAAAAACATTATCTGATCCCTGAAAAGCAGAGGGACGAGTAACTGTGGATACCCGTCTTTAGATCCCATTCGGTATAACAACCCATCTATGGTAAGGAAGTGGGGGTATGTCATGGAAGGGGCTTGGTCCGAACTTCGGGCATGTTGCCATGCGTGTTGGAGAGTGGTATCATTGGTCTGTGCGAACTTAAAGTTCCGGTCCAATATCCAGGGTTCTGTTGTTACTAGGGCTGGACACGGCGTCCCCTCAATGACCCCCTTCTCTTCTGCTAGTGGGTTATTATAGACTGTAGACAGGAACATATTTAGGAACCCCGGGTTGTCGGTCCCAATAATCAATTCCTCCGGGAGTCCCTCCAAAACCCCCACCCTGATGACATGGGGGAACCTCCAGTTGGTATGAGACTAACAGATGCTACTGGATACGGTCGTACGTCCCCCGTGTACACATCTGATGTGTACTAGGACATGTGGCAAGATCTGGGAGGAGAATATCAGATCCCCTTGAATGACGGATTGCCTACACCCGGAATCTAGGAGGGCCTTCACCTCTTTACCGTTCACTTTAACACTCACATAGAAGGCACCCCCGAGTTCTGCTGTATATCGGATGGAGCGTGGCAGGTATCCAATCTTCATAGGCTCTTCCTGGAACTTCTTGCGAGGACATAAACGTGCTATATGTCCCCAGTCGCCACAATCAAAACATTGGGGCCCTTTATAGGGGGGAAGTTCGTGTTTCGGTTGATGAGGTTTGGTTGTCTTGGGGTGTGGCCGGTGACTTCTTTCCTCTGGCCTCCCTTGAGGGATGCGGGTCGATTTTTCTGGTTCCCAGGGCATAACACGGGGATGGGCTCTAGAGAAAGTCGTGGCCATCATGACTGTCTGTTCGGGAGTTAACTGGGAATACTGCCTTAACCACCATTGAGTATTGAAAGGCAGGGCTTCTAGGTATTGTTCAAGATATATACGATTCATGATTTCGTCCTTTGTGCTTTCGTTAGGCTTCAGCCATTTGTCTGCAGCTGCTTTGAGCCTAAAGTCAGGGTTTTGGGGTTTTCACCAGGATGGCCCTTTTCTTTTCTGAACCATACCCGGAACGCTTCTGCATCCAGTCCCAGGTGGTCCAATATGATAGCCTTGATTTCCCGATAAGGCGTGTTCCCCGTGCTGTTGGCCACCTGGTAGGCGGCCTGTGCCTCGCCCTTTCAAAGTTCAGCAGGAAGGCGTCTGGGTCCTCCCCTGCTCCATATTTCTGTAGAGAAACACCCGTAGGCCCTGGAGGGGGTGCTCCCACTACTTCTTTTGGTCGTTGTGTCGCTTGTTCCATGGCCACCCTCTGCAGCTCCTCCAACAGGGCGGCGACACTATGTTTGAATACATCTCGGTCTGCCTGGGCTGAACTCAGTTGTCTTTCCACTGCCCATCCGAGCTTGTCCTGTCCTGCGATGAGGTGCTGTATTACGGCATCCATTATATCCTTACTAATGGACAGGTTGCCCGCATTCTCCACCAATTGTAGCGGTAAGGAAGGATCAGGGGAGCTACCAGTATGCTTCAACTTAGGTTTTATTGAGACCAGTCTCTTTTTACGAGGCTCCAGAGTCACAAATTATAATGTCCGGTCCTTCGGTCCCGTCCGGTTCGGTTCACAGGCGTGGATTTTGTCTTCTCCTTGCTGGATTACGGTCTCGTCCCAGTCCTGGTTGGAGGCTCGGGAGACAAGAGAGAGTACAGCAGACGTGAAGGCCGGTATTACAAAAATCTCATGGGGAAGGAAGTGAGGGACGCCAGTGCTCGTTTTACACTTCTAGGGTCGTGAAGGTTGGTGCGGGTTAACTTCCGGGGAACAGTGGGGCAATACTAGGTATGTGCACCTGCCTTCCTCCCCACCCACCCGTGACATGGTCCCGTACCTGTGTAAGCCATGCTCCTCCTGAAGCGTGGCCTCCTGGCGATAGGCGGGAACGTTGGCCTCCTGGCTTCTTGGGTTCTTCTTCCTCCTTCGGGCTGGATACTCGGGCTGGGCATGGGTCTCGCGACGTCTCCCTGTAGCTTTCCTCCGACTCCCAGTGCGCGCTCCTCCTGCATCTTCCGGGTTCTTTTTCTGCCTCCTCCTGGATGACGATCAGGTCCGGGGCGGGGTCTTTGGGAGAGGTATCCCAGTTAAAGGGGCCGAAATACACTGAATCGGTATCATGCGGAGCATTCCCTTCTGCATTCCACTCATCAGTCTGTGAAGACCGCAAAGGGGGCGTTTCAGAGGGCGCAGTCCACCAGTCCCGCTCGTGCTTCTGCTTCCATCGCAGCTGTTTCAGATTTTTCCAACTCGACGCTCGTGCTGGCACCAGTCGATTGTTCCCTCGCAGTAAGTATTGCTCCTCTCTCCCCGTGCAGTGATGTATCACCATGTGGTGTTGAATCTGCTTGGGGGGGGGGGCGCCGCGTTTGCTTTACAAAAACAATATACCAAAGGTGCTGGCTACCGTGGTGCTTCCTGAACAAGAGGGCGTGCCGGTAGCCAGTGCCTGCAATCCTGGCAAATATGTAGACCGAGCCCCCACTCACTGTCAGTAAAGGGTCTGATGCGGGACATCATCAACACCTCCTTCGACACCGCTACCTTCCCGGAGAGCTGGAAGCACGCCGAACTCAACGCTCTACTAAAGAAGCCATCAGCCGACCCCACCGACCTCAAGAACTACCGCCCCATCTCGCTGCTCCCGTTTCCAGCCAAAGTCATCGAGAAGACCGTCAACAAGCAGCTGGCCGCCTTCCTCGAGACGAACGGATCCCTAGACCTCTCACAGTCTGGCTTCCGGGCCAACCACAGCACCGAGACCGCCCTGATCGCAGCCACCGATGACATCCGAGCCCTGCTTGACAACGGAGAAACAGCAGCCCTCATCCTCCTAGACCTCTCCGCGGCCTTCGACACTGTCTGCCACCGCACACTTGTGCAGCGCCTCCGCAACGTCGGAATCCAGGAGAAGGCACTGGAGTGGATCGTCTCCTTCCTCGCCGGAAGTACACAGAGAGTTCGCCTCCCCCCGTTCAGATCTTAAGCCACCGAAGTCATCTGCGGCGTTCCTCAAGGCTCCTCGCTCAGTCCAACCCTCTTCAACGTCTACATGAGCCCCCTCGCAGACATCGCACGCCAGCACAACCTCAACATCTTCTCCTACGCCGACGACACCCAGCTGATCCTCTCCCTCACCAACGACCCCGCCACCGCCAGAGCCAACCTCCACGAAGGGATGAAAGAGGTAGCCGAATGGATGAAGTACAGCCGCCTGAAACTGAACTCGGACAAGACGGAAGTCCTCATCCTAGGATCCTCACCCTCCGCCTGGGATGACTCCTGGTGGCCCCCCGCCCTAGGCAGCGCACCCAAACCAACAGACCACGCACGCAACCTAGGCTTCATCCTGGACTCCTCCCTCTCCATGACCAGACAAGTCAACGCCGTCTCCTCATCGTGCTTCAACATCCTGCGCATGCTACGAAAGATCTTCCGGTGGATCCCCACCGAGACCAGGAAGACGGTCACCCAGGCCCTCGTCACCAGCCGTCTGGACTACGGGAACTCCCTCTACGCCGGAACCACCGCCAAACTCCAGAAGAGACTCCAGCGGATCCAGAACGCCTCAGCACGACTCATCCTGGACATCCCCCGTCGCAGCCACATCTCCGAACACCTGAGAGACCTGCACTGGCTCCCGGTCAACAAGAGAATCACCTTCCGTCTCCTCACCCACGCTCACAAAGCCCTACACAACCAAGGACCAGGATACCTCAACAGCCGCCTCAACTTCTACGCTCCCAAATGCCAGCTTCGATCGACCACCCACGCCCTCGCCGCCGTCCCCCGTATCCGAAGAGCCACCACAGGGGGACGGTCCTTCTCCTACCTCGCCGCCAAGACATGGAACTCCCTCCCGACCCACCTCCGCCTGACCCAGGACCACCTCACTTTCAGGAAGCAGCTCAAAACCTGGCTGTTCGAGCAGTAGCGGACCCCCCTCCCCCAGCGCCTTGAGACCCTCTGGGTGAGTAGTGCGCTATATAAATGCATTGATTGATTGATTGATTGACACCGCCAGGATAAAATCAACTGGATTTATTCAGCCTGAAGTACAGCGCAAGGAGTGTAACATCATGGCAGACAGGTTTCAGCAGTGATTGCCTTCTTCAGTGCCCGTTACCAAGGTAGGTCGTTACATCAGGTGGCTATTTAAATATTCCCTTGACCATTCAAGGAAGGGCCTTGTCAAAGCCCGTCCCATGCCTTGAAGCGGAGTTCCATTTCGCGCTGGTTGCAAACTGCTGCATGCTGGTTTAGGAAGACCTGTGAGGATATCTTTTAAGTAAGACGAAAATCACTAAAACCCAGTGGTGTCCCATCAATGTGGCTTCGGACCCCACTCCGCCGCAGCTGTTTCAGATTTTTCCAACTCGAGGCTTGTGCTGGCACCAGTCGATTTTTCCCTCGCAGTAAGTACTGCTCCTCTCTCCCCGTGCAGTGATGTATCACCCTGTGGTGTTGAATCTGCCTGGAGGGGCGCCCCGTTTGCTTTACAAAAACAATATACCAAAGGTGCTGGCTGCAACGGTGCTTCCAGAACAAGAGGGCGTGCCGGTAGCCATTGCCTGCAATCCTGGCAAATATGTAGACCAAGCCCCCACTCACTGTCAGTAAAGGGTCCGACACCGCCGGGATAAAATCAACTGGATTTATTCAGCCTGAAGTACAGCGCAAGGAGTGTAACATCATGGCAGACGCGTTTCAGTAGTGATTGCCTTCTTCAGTGCCCTTTACCAAGGTAGGTCGTTACATCAGGTGGCTATTTAAATGTTCCCTTGACCATTCACGGAAGGGCCTTGTCAAAGCCCCTCCCATGCCTTGAAGCTGAGTTCCATTTTCCGCTGGTTGCAAACTGCTGCATGCTGGTTTAGGAAGTCCTGTGAGGATGTCTCTTAAGCAAGAGGAAAATCACTAACACCCAGTGGTGTCCCATCAATGTGGCTTCGGACCCCACTCCGCTGCCGCTGTTTCAGATTTTCCCATCTAGACGTTCGTGCTGGCACCAGTCGATTGTCAAATGTTAAGTACATTATATATATATTATTTCATTATACCTACACATATACTTTTATGCTGCAGTTTTATGCCAACGGAGCATCAATTTTGTGATGTTCCGGAAGCGCAGTGTCCCGGCACATATTTACAAGGACACACAAAGCCACCCTGTGTGGCTTTTCGTGGCCTTGGAAATATTGAGTACGCCAATGCCTTACTCTGCGTGGAAGAGTCATTCCATGGGTGCTACTATGGGTGTTCCCATGCACCACCCGTGGTTTTTTCACTCCCCTAGACTTACAACATAGCGAAAATCTGGGGCAGAGCCAAAACTAACGCCTTCCCAAGCAGGTGTAACAAGGAGAGATGTTTACATTTTTCCTTGTTTTATCCTCTTTCCATGTGTGTTGCATTCTAGAATGAGGAAAATGCCTCCTTTGATTGTTTTTGTGCAGGAAGGTGTCCCTTCTTGCACAAAAACAATCATGCCAACAACACAGACACCTTTGCACCAAGGTGCAAGAGTGCCTGTGTTGGCGCTCGGCTGCAGTTTGTGTCCCAGCCGAAAAGAAAGGAATGTGCCATATCTTCTAGATATGGAGCATTCCTGCCCTTATCTTTTGACATAGGGCAGCCCAGCTAGAAGGCTTGCGGTGCTGCCCTAAACCAAAATAAAGTGAATATGCTCCCCAATGTACTGCATCTGAAGCTACGACTCCGGATGTATCGCCTGTGATATAAAGGTAGAATACCCCCACAACTTTCATAAATAGCTATATATGTTTAACTAGTATCATGTAACAAACATGGATTTCATAAACAAATTAAACAGCTACTGCTGGGAATCCGCTGCTGTTGCCAATTTCCAGGATGGGTTGTAGAATCCTTTTTAATCCTATGATATGCATAACTGTATTCTTGGGAGCAGATTCATTAGATGGTCACGTAGCGCAGCAAGTTACCTTGCTGAGCTGCACTTCGTGACGGGGAAAGGGCAGAATGTGACGTATTTTGGCACAATCATGCTCTTTTGTCTACCCAGCACCAATGCAGGCACCCTTGCACCATGGTGTAAGGGTGCCTTGTTGCATGCAGGATTCTTTTTGTGCAGGAAGGTGCTCCTTCTTGCACAAAAAAACCCTGAGGGGCCTATTCCTCTTTGTATGTGTGCTGCAAAATGCCATGGGAGTTGCATGGAAATACCCTTGCAACGCCCACGGAATGCCTCCCTAGCTCAGAGTAAGGCAACACAGGGATTTTTGCTGTGTTGCTTTACTCCAGATTTATGGAGCCCCTCAGGGGCACACATAGTGACCTTGGGGGACATCATAAATCACATTTAAGGTTTGCTTCACATATGTACCACATTGTGGGTGCAAATGTGACACAAGCCGGCTCATAAAAATGCCCCTAAATGTAGGAGCACTGTGCCATGAATTGGACCCAGAGAGCTAGACTATGTTGTCTGAAATTGTGAACCAATTGGTGAAAAAGGAATGGTAGGGAGAAAGGCAGTCCGAATAAGATGTCAATAAGAGAGGAGCAGTAGAGAGGGTAGAAGACATAGATAGTATAGATACCCTTCTTCGCATTTGTTTCAGAAGATTTCTGCTGGTCTGAAGTCCCACATCACTGGATTCCTCTATGTTCAGCAGAATGTGATCCCAGTTTTCTTCTTCCCTACATTTCAGGGCTTCTCTTAGCTCCCTCTTCCGCTCGTCGGCATACATCTTCCTATGTTTGTTCTTTGCTTTTAAGTCCTTGTCCTTTGCATGTTCTCCTCCAACCACCTGCTGTTCTAACTGCGCTAACCTGGAGAAGGGAATGGTTGCAAATACGTTAATAAACTTAATTAGTTATTGTTTATTAGAATGTATTTGGTACTGGGATAGCAAGGTATCGGTTTTAAGAAACAGTGGTCGAGTTTCGTTTGTAGATAGCCACTTATGCAGCAGTTCATTACTGGTGTGCACTGTCAGAGCTGTGGACAGTAAGAAGCTCAAAAGAGGCAGTGCAATGAAATACTTAACATGACTGGGATTGATTGTCACTAATTTCCCTTTTCAGATGAAGTACAAAGATTAAAATATTTTCAAAGTGTTTTCATACATTCTTGCACTATCTTCTCATCATGTTGTACACTGATCTGCTGCTATCTAGCTAAACCTATGTCCGGTAAACACTAGTATATGCATACACAATTCTGAAACCTATTTTCCAAAAAGAAATGCAGTCCACTTCTCACATGTAGACTACTGTAAAGCTTTTTTTCCTTAAACAGGTTAGTAGGTTAGTAGGTCACAGAAAGAAAATGGAGTATGTCCCATCTTAGAGAGGAGACAAAGTTTGCAGTTACTTACCAGTAATTAGATAACTCAAAGTTCAATCTTCCTTATTGCAGTCCTCACTATCGAGATGTGTCCGCCTCCAACAAAGAAGAATTCCAAACTCCAATCCTGAAGACTGCCCTCTTGTACTAGGAATAATAGGCACCGCCTACCCTGGACACATCCCTCATATATCAAGCTAGAAGGTAAAAACCAATATTCCCTCCCTCCACAATCAATTTGAATGGGTTGACCAACCATGAAAGGAAAGGTGGGACAATATAACAAGCATTTGCAATGTAATAGTACTCGCATTTGCCAGAGTTTGAGCTATTGGCATTGTAAATGACAATGCTTTTTATTTAAGTGTTGGTTTTCAAAATTGATAAATAAAACGGCATTGTTATTTAAAATGCCAATCACTTACACTTGTGCAAATGCGAGACCTATCGCATTGTAAATGCTTGTTCTTGAACTTATTTCTATGTGATTCCCCCATGGCATATAGAGTGGCCCATTAAGATGCTGTGTTTTCACAGTCACAAAATGGCTGCGGGGCAAATGTGTGTTTTTGTTAGTTGCTGGCTGTACGAGGCATAAAGACGGGGGCGATAATTAAAGAGGTTTTCTTACCATAACCCTCAGCAGATACATAAAAACATCACAAATACTACCTCAGCGTCATACTACATGGAAGCCACATTCCGTCAGTGTCCAGAAGCTGTGTGACCCCTATATTTAAATATAATCTGTAGATCAATGCTGCACTAAGGGCTTGTAGAAAACATTACTGATGAAAATAAACTATGCAGAGGTCCCATACTCATAGCAGCGAGCCGCTGGATGCGCATCATTATTAATGGAAAGACGGCACGATCTGGGGGCACGCAAGTTCCTGGCTGTGAGTGAAAAAGATGAAGGAAGCCATTGACCTAATTGCAGCCCCGCACCCAGACTCTCACCTCCGTGTTGGGAAAGGATGCAGACAGGGACCAGCAGTGCTGGCATCTGCAGACCAGGAAGCACAACCTGCGCCATCGAGTTCACCAGTTCTTGAAGCAGCCCCGGCGCAGGAAACGAAACTAAACAATTTACCTATTTGAGTGGTGGTCTTTAAAACGTCAGCACAAGCACAAGCATTCAGTTTATAGAAGTGAAAAGGGCTGGAAGTTTTTTTAGATTCATTTTGTATGAGTAACATCCTGGCACTAAGATGGCAATTAGAAAAGCAGTCTGCAGTCATGTCGTGTTGAGATCCTGATTTACAGAATTGATGCAAATGGAACTTAGTACTGCAAACAATCTGCTGGTATGTGGACTGTTACGATTACTAAGTTTTACTGGATGAAAAGGGGGGGGTCTAAAGAGGTGACCATGCAAAATGCAATGAATACCCGCAAGGTTTTAAATATGCGGGTATCAACAAACACTGTTCACGTTGTTTATTACCCTGCAAATGCACACAAAAGTACTCTACAGAAGTATATTTCCTTGGTTGGAAAACAAAGGGGCACCCTCATATCCCATTGGGGCGTATGAAAAGGTTTTGTCCTCATGGTGCTTTTTTCTTATGGGAAAAACAAGTGTGTATGAAGCTAATGTCACACTTACTCGTTGTCCGCAGGTCATTTGAGTGTGAGTCCACTTACAAATAAACAAGGCTGCAGACACACTACTGGGGTGTTTTGTGAATCTCCAAAAAGTAAGGTGCAAACCATAGGTATAAATCTATGATGGCTAGATTACCGGCTTCGTCCTAAGTGTTATTAACCCACGCCATAAGGACCATGAAGCTGAATCTGTGGCGTGTACTGTACTGTAGGTTTACATGTGTGTGGTCTTGTTCCCTCGTGCTGCCAGCGGTTTCATTTTTTTAAGCATTACATAAAGCAGCTCATACTATAAACACTCGGTGGTTAAAAGTGAGATACTATCACTTTCATGACCTGCATTTGTGCCTGCACGTCACTAGAGGTTCAAGAGTAGTCTGTTCTTTCGCACTTCTGCATGTCTTTGCTAGTCTTGCGTGCACAGAAGTAGTGTTCTCAAGTGACCGCGGAATGTTGCTGGATTATCGCAAAACTCACACAGAGATTTTAAGGACTGGAGGGGTTTGCGTGGGTGTATTCGTCGGGTGAGCACGCAAGTTCCTGGCTGAGAGTGAAAAAGATGAAGGAAGCCATTTACCTAATTGCAGCCCCGCACCCAGACTCTCACCTCCGTGTTGGGAAACGACGCAGACAGCGACCAGCAGCGCTGGCATCTGCAGCCCAGGAAGCACGACCCGCGCCATTGAGAAGCCGTGGCAGAGATCTTGAGGATGGGAGGGGTTTGCGTGGGTGTATTCATTGGGCGAAGCCTCCTTCCACCAGTTTGTGAAGCAGCCCTGGCGCAGGAAATGAAACTAAACAATTAATTACAAGTTGTACAGCATATATAATTTTAAAAAAACACAGCACATGTAGCATCTGAGAATCAACACGAGGAGGTGGCTCAAGGTATAACGCTGCCGAATTTGGAGCTGGAGAACAAGGTTCGAGCCTGGGGTGGGCTGTATCACGTAATCACATACGAACAAGTAGTCCCTAAATGAATACATAACAGTCAGCAGTGGAACTAAACTGTAGTTTGTCGGTGCTGCTTCCTGCAAAAACGGAGGCAAAACGGAAGTGACGTATCGGACCACCAGCCAATCAATCAGTGAGATAAGAAGAGCAATGCCAGATGTAACCAATGCCAAGCGACAAAACAAATAGAAACGAAAAGGGTGGAGTTTCACCACCAATACTGATTACTTGATGCCTCGTAGAGGCAGCGCATGCGATGCCTATGCGAAACCTAAAAACGAGGAAGACTGGATTCAAGTTAATGGAATTACCCATAAGTAGTTTAACATTACCTCTTCATCCCCTTCCTCAATTGTGTCCACACTAATGAGGAATACCAAAGCTAACAGCTAGACAAACAACCCTTTTCAAGAAACAGCTGCTGAAATAATAGTTATTTAAATAGTTTCTACTATTACTTCATAATAGAAAGAACTTTAGAACCAAAATATCATTACAGTCAGCATGCAGAAGGCTATAATGCTTTTTGAAAGTGAAGGGAGAGGCCCAAGTACCTGCCGTACATATATCCAGCAAAGGGGCACCCTTTGATTCTGCCTAGGAAGAAGCCATACCTCTTGTGTACACATAGTGGACAGGGAACTCCCTGAATTCGATAGGCTTAGGCAATAGTTGAGTTCATCCAACAAGTGCCTGAACAGTAGGTGCCGTTCCCTATTGGGCTGGACTAAAATTTATAAAACAGGGAAACATTATCAGTAAGAAATTACCACCTGGGAATATATCAAAACTATGCTGCTTAAGTCAGAATTGTGCAAATCTACAGCATCTTGCGAGGTAAGAGTAAGGCACAAATTTGGCAAAATAATTTCTGTTCCAAACAGAAATTAGAAGCAACGTTGCGAACATCAGAAGGATTTAGCCTCATAACTAGTCTATCCAGTAAATCCTTAGAAAAGAATGCCTGCAAGAAAGAGAACCCACATCCCCAACTTTCTGGTTCGTTTACAGTGTTTAGAATAGGTGTTTTACATAGATGTTCATCAAGGTTTCAAAGGGTGATCTCTTCAATGCATCTAACGTTGAAGGCAAATCTTAAGAGGGATACATGGACATAGTGAAAAGATGGGCTAAAGAAAAAACTTCAGAAGTCGAAGAGTAAATTCTTTACGATCTTGTCTACTCCAGGAATCTCTGAAATCCCCAATGAGGACCCACTAAACCCTAAGGGTTGAAATGTTGGGGACCATCTAAAAATCCTGAAAAAACAAAGGCTATGAAACATCACTCACTAAAGGGTCAACATCCCTAAAAACACACCAGTATGAAAAATAATTCCAATAATTTCAATAATGTTGATTTGCTCCTAGAAGCTTGAACTGCTGAAACTAATTCTCTGGGTAACATTCTCAACTTCTAGGCCATCAACCAAAGGCTTAGCACAATAGTCAGAGGTAACATTGGACCTTTTAGAGGGGCAGGATGAGTTGGAAATATCACTCTGGACAAATATTTATCTGAACTAAAAGATGATACCAAGATAAGTGGGGTCATGCAGGACAACTGACATCTTCTCTTTCTTTATCCTCAACAGAACCTTTAATGCCAGAGGAAATGCACCAGAAGACCCAGTGCCAAGGACAGGAGCAGCTATCGCTCTCCTCGCCTGGAGAGGAATGTCTTATTTTAGCTTGTAAAAAGATAGTATGACTGGAGTTCCCCAGCCCTGACAGAGGATTATAAAAATGAAGTCTTGGGATGGAGGAAATTTCCTTTTCATACACAACACATTTTGTACTCCTTAAATCTGTCCCCAGTTACAAAGTCAGAATCATTGGCCATAAGTGTAAACATGGTAATGCCAGACATTATCATCCATATTAATTGTTCAAGTGTTGTGCAAAATGGTTTACAGATTATATATTATTTGCACTAACTCTCTTGCCACAGTCTAGGGTTTACTTTCTGTGAATGTGGAGCAGGGCAGTGCCTGTGCTGCCGCAGACTGCCTCTTGTGTGCACAGGCCTCGGGGCGACCTCTGCTGCTTCTGCTGTTCTTTTTTGGCACGGGGAGATGAAGTGACGTCCCCACAATCACAGGCTGTGAGCTAACACTGGGACTCAAACTTGGTTCCCCAGTTACAAAGTCGGCAGCCTTGGCCATAAGGCTAAGGGGTAAGCATGGCAAATGTTTTCTTTTACCAAAAATTGTCACAGTGTATTACCACTGTTCTTAAAAACATGACGTAAACCATTGGGTCACGCGTGTCCACTTTTATCTTCAGAAATGAAATTGCACATAGAAATAAAATCACTCTATACAGTGTTTTATGCATGCAGCATAATGCTGTTGTGCATGGTGAAGATTTACTGTAATCCACCCAAATGTTGTTTATGAGCCCAGAGTTCACATTTATGGAATTCCTCGGTTTCGAGAGAGAAAGGGAAGGGGTGGTGGGGCGCATTATCCCAGCATTGTTAGTCACATGAAAGGCAGCGGCTTTAACTTATTTGTTTGTTTGAGATTTTAAATAATGTGCAGTGTGTAGTTTGTCTGCTTCCGAGTCCACTTTTCAGTAACCTGATTTGGTCGCCTTAAACATTTTGATGGCTCCACAGTTTATGGTTGCAAAACGTTTTGATAATAAATGATATGGGGCAATGGATGGAGCTAAACTCAAAGCATCTGGGTTTTTTCTATGATTGCTCATTATGCTTTAATGACATTTTTTTTATCCCCTCCAGCAGTATCCGATACCGCCTTCATATACTCCTGATTCCATCATCATTGTCCACACATTCAACCAATCTATATACAGTTACTTTCAAATATAAAACCAGTATGTAATTATTTTTTCACCCACTGAAGAGATGTGTGTGCATTAGACACAGCTCCTAATCCTTCCAAGGTCGATACATTATGTGGCATCGAATTGTGCCCGAAATGTAATGCTAACATTTGGTTGCATTTTTGGTGAACACTTTCACTGTCTATATTAGTTATTATTGTTACTCTTTAGGTAGACCCTGTGTGCCTTCTGTGTTGCTCCCCCCACAGGGAATGGTCTGACTGGGCTGCTTTTTTACTGTTGTGGGGCACTTTTCGTCTCTGCTGGACCCCTGTTTACTGGTGATTTCAATGATATTCTCAGAAACATTGTCTGCATGACGCTCAAATCTATGCAGTCTTCCACACCTTGGAAACCTCTTATAAAGAGTATGTTTGCACGTTCAAAACTGCCCCATTGTCCACTTTCTCTTCTTTTACTAGAAAATCTTCTGAGGACAGTGAAGACAGGTGAGCGCATCACACCTCACGTCAGTGCATGGGGTGTGTGCACCCTATAGGAGAAGGGACACTAAGCAGTAGATAAATAGCCCTGACGAAGGCCCCAGACCCACTTGGGCTCCTGGTGAGGGCCAAAACATGTTGGCACTTTACAAGGGAAACAACTGAACAATTATATTCAGAAAACCCCGACTCTTTCAATGCTGGACAATGCAAACATTTACCCCCAGTCACAAGGATCTGGGTTTAATCCATCATTCTTTTGCTCACCACACCACCCCACTTTGGACCCAGCCATATGCAAATCAGTCTTGACTCTGTGCCTCATGGGAACAGTCCAGCCCGAACTGCCAAGCCAGGTTTTCCCTGAACTGGAAACAAGCATTCTGCGGCCGGTTTTGGGGTAACACCCCTCATCAGCCACGCTAGTTTGAATCCAGCGGCAAAGTGAGCAAGGGACCGAAGTCTGGGCATACACTGCCAACCTAGGGCAAACAAAGTAAACACAAGGAGATGATGGACAGAGCGCTGAAACCTTTCAGACACTCACTCCCAGTCACAGATCTGGGTAGAATCCATCATCGTTGTTTAGCTCACCTCCCCACCCCAGTTCAGACCCAGCTATATGCAAATCAGTCTTGACCCTGTTCCTCATGGGAACAGTCCAGCCCGAACTGCCAAGCCAGGTTTTCCCTGAACTGGAAACAAGCATTCTGCGACCGGTTTTGGGGTAACACCCCTCATCAGCCAGGCTAGTTTGAATCCAGCGGCAAAGTGAGCAAGGGACCCAAGTCTGGGCATACACTGCCAACCTAGGGCAAACAAAGTAAACACAAGGAGATGATGGACAGAGCTCTCAGTCACAGATCTGGGTAGAATCCATCATCGTTGTTTAGCTCACCTACCCACCCCCCACCCCAGTTCAGACCCAGCCATATGCAAATCAGTCTTGACCCTGTTCCTCATGGGAACAGTCCAGGCCGAACTGCCAAGCCAGTCTTCCCTGGACCGGAACCAAGCATCCTGGGACCAGTTACGGGGTAACACCCCATCATCAGTCAGGCTGATAGGGATGAAGTGACTTCAAAACCTGCCGTAGAAAACAATGGTCGACCGTGACAAAGATGCCTCTGGAGAAGACTGTGAAGAAGTCCAAGGGTGGAGAGCCATGTCTATCCTCCACCAGAAGCCTGTCAACATATTCAGACTCTCAAAAATAACTGAAAAGCTAGTCTGTGGCACTTTAAAAGAGCACACAGTTTAGTTCCACTGTGCCTTGCTAACTGGATTCTCTAGGTCTCATGGCACTGCTGCACTTTAAGGAAGAGGTAGGGCCCTGTTTACGGAGCTGCTCTACTGTAGCACACTTTGATTCCCCTGTGCTGGACGCTTTGCTGATCAGCTGGGGGCTAACTGGACTCTAGACCAGATTTTACTTTAAGGAGGATGCTGGCCCTGGTCCCCAGCACTACAAAAGTGCACTTTGTGTCCTCTGCGCTAGAACCTTTGCTGATAAGCTGGGAGCTAACTAGACTCTAGCCCAGATTGCATTGCTGCACTTTAAGGAGGAGGAGAGGCCTGGTCCACAGCGCTACTAAGGCACGCTTTGAATCCGCTGTCCTGGTCACGTTCATGCACTGCCCAGGCACATCTGCACCTTTCCGAGACAGGGCCACATCTCTTTTGTCTTCGTTCTGACTTTATTATAATGGGTAAGCGAAACGCACCATGTTCCAATATTGACTCTACAGGAAAAACTCAAAAATGCTCTATTATGACTTACCTTTGCAATTGGAGCAGTCAACAAATAAATTACATCAGTTGAGGAATTGGGCTTAAGTGCTGCCGAGGTGGAGTAGTACCGATAGTCAGCAGCACCAGCATTCATGTAGTAACCCAAGTACACACTCCTCTTACATTTCCTATAACGGTTAATACTAGCCCGGGTGGCAGTTTAGTAACTACCACGGTATAAATATACCAATCCCGGCAAGGAAAAGGAACAACTAATGATTCGTCGACAAGAAAGGTCACTGTGAAATTGTATAAAGAACCTCACAGGCATTTAAATGTTCAGAATATAATTTGTTGGTACTGTGAGAAGTAGGCCTGGCATATGCTGGTCACTAGTTATAGTGGCCACCTTGCACCAGTCCAATTCGACTCTTATGGTAGATAGGTTTAAGACAACCTTTTAAAGAAAGCTATCCTAGTGGTAGCAGTGGAGAGCAGCCATCAGGCTAAGTCTCAGAGGAATGTAAAGCAGCTTGTTTTACCTTATAATCTCTTGAATTACCAAATGAAAGGACACCACACAGGTATATATATCAAATATATATGTATTTATTTCTAGACACACTCTACTAATCTCTTTTTAAGATTAGAAGCCAGATACACATTCAAATGTCAACGTTTCACAATAAATTAAGCACAAATATGGCTGGAGCCCTAGGGGCGTACCAGACCATATACTAAGAAAGTGGTATAAGGATGTCGACTTGCAAAATGACAAGGCCTAGGGCCTTGGGAATCGCTGGGGCTTCACTACTGCAGTGTTAGCAGGTAAGTAACAGGCCCACGGGAGACGCGTGCAGTGTGTGAACAGAGCCGCGTGTTCCCTATTGATTATAATGGTGCAAGTCGCGGTTTGATTTTTAAAGTTCTAGGGTACTTCGAGGAAGACTACAAGCAAGCCACTTACAAGGTAAGTACTTCGAGGGCCAACACACACTAGGGCACCAGAGTGCTCGAGTTACCTCACCCAGGGAAGCCGGGTGCATAGGTGTCTTTTGGTGTCGGGTCGCGTCGCTGTTTTCTATGTTGACCAGAGAAGACTTGCTGCGTGCGTCGCCTGAAGAAGTGTAGGTGGAATCTGAAGGTGGATTCAAGAAGATGAAGACCTGAAAATTGAAGGGACAGTGTTCAAAGTCTCTTGCCAGTGACCGGCGGCCAGCAAGATGGATGACCACAGATGTCGCATCGATTCAGGTCGTCGATGTTGTTTTGACTCTTCGCTCAGGAGGTCCAGGAGGGATCGACGATGACCAGCAGCTGGATTCGGAGTGTCCCACGACGTCTACAGCTGATGACGGTGTCGGCAACCGGATTGGAGCCAACAAGCCTTGGCAACTGCAAGTCTCGTGTAGACTGAAGAAATTCGATGGTGCAGACCAGCAAGGTCTGATGGACTCACCCAGCAAGGGTGAGTGAGGGCAGGCCTGGAGCAACCAGGGGAGCCCTTTGAGTCGGTGAGAAAGTCTTCGGTGTCCCACTAGCCAACGGGCAAGTGATCGCAAAAATGCCTCCTCAGGAAATGCTTCACAGGAGCCCACGGTCACGCGGGACGGAGTAGGCAGCTGATTTTTGGTGCAAGACCTGCTGGAGGCTTGGGCCACAGATGGTCCAATGCACAAGTTCGTAGAACGTTGTTTAGGGTTTGCACTCGACAATAGTGCACGGTCCCCGGGTATTGCTGTTCCTTGTCACTCGTGGGGTCCACTCGTCACAGCTCTGCTGGGGACTCACAATGGCCGTCGAGAAGTCAGGAAATCCACTTCCGGGGCAGCAGGAACTTCGAACTCCGGCGGGAGCGGGAAAGATTGCAACTGTTGATTGAGGTTTTTGGTGCCTGCCAAGCAGGGGAGTCACTCCTTGACTCCAAGGGAGATTCTTCTGTCTTCCAAAGGTAGTGGAACGTCGAAGGGCCAGGATTCTTCTTTGTAGAGCATCGTCCAGGGTAATCTGAATTGCATTGGCAATGCTTGCTATCTTATAGTGAAGATAGGGGAGGGACTAGCTCTATGACCACTCCTCTAGGAGGGTCAGGGGAGGGGGTGGTTACACCCACTTCCCTTTGTCCAGTTTCGCGCCAGAGCAGGGACAGGTAGCCCCTGAACCGGTTTGAGCTGGCATATGCACAGAGGAGCCTACTGCTCCCCCAGTGAAGGACTTCAAAGCACTCCAAGAGTGCACCCACCCAGCTCCAATACACTAATCCTGTCTGGAAGGTGGACACCTCCCTGTGACAGGATGCCTTTTGTTGGGCTTCCTCCACTGCGAGTTTCAGTCAGCAGCAGGAGGGCAGCCCAGTGTCTGTGCTGGTGGCATCCATTTTGTGATGCCAGGGCTCTATAGGATTTCTGTCGTTTAGTACAGTGGGTACATGTCATCCCCTCTAGGAGGGTGGGATCATACTCTCACACCAGTTACTGGTGTGGGGGTATGATTCCAAGTTGTTTGACACCAAACACGACATGTTTTGATGCAGTCATTCCAAAGTTAGCATTTACCGGGAGGTTATAATGCACTTAAGAGTATATGGTTTAACCGCAGCCACAAACAGCTATAGAGAATAGACTCTGGTAGCTGCAGAGGGGTCCTGCTCATGCAGAGGCACCCCCTCACATAGTAAACCAAGCACCCTGCCCTCAGGATTGATAGGGCCTGCCATAGGGGTGGCTGATAGGTTTATATGTGTGTGTATGGTGAGATATATAAACCTATACCTCAGTGAGGAGTGCTAACACTATCTCACACAGGCTGCAGTAGCAGGCCTGTGGTGTAAGATTGAGAATGCTTCCCAGGGGTGGCATAATACATGCTGCAGCCCCTAGTAGGCCTGTGAAGTTCCAATGCCCTAGGTACCTAATCTAATATGCACACCAAGTCGTTTAGAGAGAACAGAGAGACTGGGGCCCTGATTAGCAGGGACCGAGCCAGACTAGGCCAGAAACCAGTGTATACATCAGAAAAAAAGTGGGGGCAACATAAGTGCAGATCCTACTCTCCTACAGGTAACATTAATTGAGCAGCTCTGTAGTAAAATGGAAACATTAGTGAGGTATTCTTTAAAGTGTGTAATAAGAGACTATCTTTAATCGAAAATGCCACCTGTGGCCTGTCAGATATCATTAAGGGTAATGTTTTTCCATCTCAATCTACTGGGTGTGCGTGTGCTTTAGAAGTAAGGCCAGACCTCCCTCCTGTCCTAGACTATAGGTTGCAGGTAGGCTCTGTGGGAGTGTCATTTTCTTTCTTACATTAAACGCAAATGAGCTAAGCTTACATTAACCTAGGTTGTGGTTACACTGTCCTCCATCTTGCACAAACGTCACAATATATCACGTGATGACTATCGCTGTTCTTGTTTAAATTAGGAATTGTAAGACTCACACTAATAAACAGCGTGTGTTTCCAGGGAGGTTCTCTCACTATACCAAATCAAGGACATTTCAACTGTCCGAGACTATCGCTATACACTGTATCAATTGAGATGCTCAAATAAACTGTGAGAATGTCTGAAAAGCCAATGTATTACTATCATGAGAGAATCTTTTAATGCATTATGTATTACATTGTTTCTTCTTGCTCGTTCCCTATTAGTGCATATCCTGAGAACCATGTACCCCTGTAGAATGTTTTAATGTCTTTGTCTGATGTCTTATAAAAGGACATATAGATTCTGCACCCCAGGCGACCCTTATTCCCCACCTTTAGAAGGCAATTCAATGCTGTATTTCACTTAAAAGTGTATTGAGTTGTTTGTACTTATGATCTGTATGCTTTGTTGCTAATTTGTTGATGGCATCCTTCATGTAACTGCCTATTAATTCTTTACATAATACTTTGAAAAGACATTCCTTCAACAATGTTGCAGCATCTGTTATTGAACTTGACCTATTAGTAAGAGACGGGTCCAATCGGGGAGCACCAACCTCCACTGAGGGACTACACCGCTCCTGTTGGTGTGGCCCGGGAAAGATCCATTACAACGCAGTCATTACATCACACTGCTTTTACAACGCAACTGCCTTTACATCGCATGGCATTACAACGCATGCCATTACAACGCATGCCACTACAACGCATGCCATTACAACACATGGCTTTCTAACGCATTATAAGGTAAGTAATGAAGAATTTTAAGTTTTAGGGTCGGTATGGGTTTTGGGGTAGTTGGGAATAGTAATTGTTACCCCTACGCTATCCAACACTTTACCAACTGTTGCACTCACTGGAGTGAGAATAGTAATTTTTACCCCTACTTTATCCAACACTTTCTCTAGTGTTGCACTCACTGGAGTGGGAATAGTAATTTTTACCCCTAAGCTATCCAACACTTTCTCTATTGTTAAACTCACTAGAGGGGGAATAGTAATTTTAACCCCCATGCTATCCAACACTTTCCCTACTGTTGCATTCACTGGAGTGGGAATAGTAATTTTTACCCCTAAGCTATCCAACACTTTCTCTATTGTTGCACTCACTGGAGGGGGAATAGTAAATTTTACCCCTACGCTATCCAACACTTACCCTACTGTTGCACTAAAATTATTATGCGTTGTAACGGTATGCATTGTAATGAAATGCGTTGCAATGGTAGTTTTTAAAAAATGCGTTGTAATGGCATGCGTTGTAAAATCATGCGATGTAATGGTAGTTGCGATGTAAAAAATGCGTTGTAAAAGCATGCGTTGCAATTGCTTGCGTTGTAATGTCATATTCGTGTCGCCCATGAGCTGTAGGATGTTTCAGAATTTTTTTTCAATGGTTATAGGTCAGTGTTTACCCTGCATTCCTCATAACTCTGAGAGGTCAACAAATGGTTTAATCATTCTGGTAGTTCTTTCTCTTAAATATAGAATCTCAGAGATATTTACAGAATCGCCAAATTTAATAGCGGTGATAATCTGTTTTCAAATTCATGCTTTCTGCTGGTTATACATTTTTAGAATCCTAATTCCTCACAGCAGATTTTTGGACATGTGCGTTCCTTGAAAACTTTTTCTTGAACAATATAGAGGACAGGAGCAGAAACTCAAAATTTTGGTGCTGCTCGGTGATGCAAATGTACATCTTTGTGTTGAGAATTTTTGAATTGTTCAAGGAATGACAGAAACATATTCTGTCTTACAAACAGTGGATTACATTTCGAACATCCTGCTCAATAGTGCTGAACACTATTATGCATGATTGTAATCGTTCTTTAACAATTTGAGGTATAATCACAATTTAAATTGCTTCTAGACTGATCTGACTTTTATTGATAGAGGCCACCTGTCAGTGATTGATTATATATTTATATCTACTTCAATTTGTCAGATGATAAATGGTTTTAAGGTCATGGAGCGGATACAGTGACCATAAGCAAATTAGTTTACCACTTGATTGGGGTAGTACATTTAAGCATGCCACTCAAATGCTAAGAAGACAATAAAAGCTCACTGACCAAGACAGCAGATTGAGGTGGGAGAAAGTAGTGCCAGATATGTTTCATATGAGGCTATGCTCTAAATGCTTATCCGATTCTATGACTATTTATGTGAGAGTTCCTCAGAGGAAAAGATTCTTAGCTCATTTTGTCATACTGTAAAAGAAATTCTGACCATTTCAGGTACTTCAAGCTCTACGAGTAACTGTAGATTGCTTAACCACTCTTGCTCCATGGCCCTTGGTAAATTAATTAAAGCTTTAAAAAACACCTAGAGCAAGATGGGTTGAAGCCTCCTGCCATTGTGGGTATAAGCAAGTAGTCAAAGAAAGGAAACAAATGGAACACTATTTTGGAAACAGTTTAATTACAATTTATTTTCTCAATCAGAGGGTTATTCCCTGTGCTCAAATATTACCCAGGAAAGTTAGGTTCACTACTTAGGAGTGATATATTCTTCCTTAAGTCATGCTGTATCAATCTCAGACTTCTCTATGCTACTAGAAGTTTCTAATATCCGTTTTTCTTTTGAGGGAATTAGTGAGGCTATTACTTTTACTTCAAAGAACAAAACCCCAGGTCCTGATGGGGTACGGGCTGATTTGTTTAAGTCATAAACTTCTTTCTAGGCCCCTCTGCTTACACAGACCATTACTGCTGCAGTAAAACAAGGTATTCCAACGTTTTAGTCACAGTTGATTTTTGTGCATGTGTATTAAAAGGGAGTTGAAAATGACCCCCGGTATTCTAGACCTATCACCCTCATTGATACATGGTGGAGGTGATAGAGTAGTTCATATTAAAAAGGCTAACTTTATGGGTCAATGATAGTCATATAATTTCAGACTGGCAATATAAATTTAGGCCTTGACTAGGGACGCTTGACGATTATTTAAATCTTTATTTAATTGTTAATACATATACAGTGGCCAAGCAAGGTTAATTAGATATGTCACTCATAAACTTGAGCTCAGCCTTTGATATAGTCAAAGAAGATAAACTTTGGAAAAGTATGCTCTTCTTAGGTGCAGACCCTAATATATTTATTTTCTATGTGACCTACACATGGATTTGGCAGCTTAAGTTAAGTATGGCATTGACAGTGATTACATGCACACCTGTAAATGGAGGTGGGGGTGTGGCAGGGGTGCCTTTTGTCCCCTTTCCTATTTATCCTGTCTGTAAGCCATCTTGAAATTACCAGTTTTTTCCCCAACTTTGTGTATAGATTCTAATAAAGATTCATCAGGTATACAGCAATAAACAGCACACAATGGCGGGTTAAACATCTGGGTAACATGCGCAAAACAGAACCTCGCGATACATAGAATAAGAACGGCCACGCAACTGTAATCAAACATCCCGTCAGTACAACTAGTTTGAATCTTCCTCGGTTGTGTATCCCCATCCCTGATTCATTCAGATCACTCACATTCAATCCAATATTCAGGAACGCATTGCATATCTCCCTCCATTGCCTTAAATCCTCATCAAGTGTGTCAGCTCTACGACTAGTTTTCATATGGGCCTCCTCCGCTAACATCCATTTGCGAAAATCCCTCATCTAGGCATCAACTTCGGGGGCACACGTCCCCATCGATGTTATTGCTATTCTGCATCGTGCTAGCACTATGAGCAACTGCAAGAGTTTATGGGCTACCTTGCTTTGTTTTTTAGGCTTCGGGACGTGTCCCAACAGGCAGTGTAGCAGTGTCAGTTCCATGCGGACTCTGGTGCCACCCTGCACCCTCTCCACCACCTTGACCCAAAAATGTCTATCCCCAGGGCACCCCCAGGCTAAGTGTAGGAAGTCTGCCCCCTCTTCTCTGCACCTGGGGTAGGCGTTCAAATGGTACAGTTCAAATGCGGTGCAAATTCACAGGGGTCGGGTAGGTGTGGTGCAAGTAGTTGTAGTGTCAGAGTTTGAGGCGAGCATTGCATGGTACTGTATGTGTGAGTGCACCCGCTGCCTTCCACGTCCTATCATCAAGGGGCTCCTTCAAATCCGCACTCCATGTTGCAAACGACCTAGGAGCGGATGCCCTTAGAGTGAACCCTCATTGCATTGTAGAGGAGAGAGATTGGCCGTCAACCAGCACCACATGTGAGCATCCAGTGTTTGAGTTGTCTTTGGGATAACTAGATATGTGGGCCAGGTTGTCTTAAACAGATCGGAAATACCAGCATCATGGAACTAATGTCCCCTCCCCAGCCCAAAGTCCCCGCAAGCTTGCTCGTAGGAGATGACATTCTTGCTTGGGTATAAGTCTGCCAATATGCTGCATCCACCCCCCTCCTGCCATGCCTGAAATGTCATGCTGTCCATCATTGTCCACACCGGCGCAAGTACCCAAACCGACAGTTCCAGATGGAATGGAGCATGCTTTAAAATCCGTTCCACGAACCATTGGCAAATGCTTGCAGTCTGTTTAACTATATAAGGTAGGTCGTCAGGAATGCCCGCCCCTTTCATCAAAGCCGTCGGGAGCCTAACCGGCGTGACCCTTCCTCTCAAAAGACAATTCTCCAAATTGTCCCCTTCGTCTAGCCACCGGAATGCATGCTGCAAGTGTGCCGTGAAATATTAGAGGTCCAACCTAGGGACCTCCAAACACCCCTAATCGTATAACCGGTTCATAGTGTCCAATGCTACTCTACTACAACGGTTGGCCCAATAAAGATCTATTAGTATAGAGGTTAACAGTCGCCTGGGGATAGGGCACAGTGAGTTTCGGGGCACATATAGGCAGCAGGGCAGAACTATCATCTTAGCCACCGCCAGCCTACCCATTAAAAAGAGTGGCAGTGTATTCCAGAAGGACACTGAGTGTCTCAGAGAATCCACAGTTATAAGTACATTATGGTGCAATAATTGCGTGACCACGATCGACACCTGTATACCCAGGTATCTAAAATGTCTCCCATTGCAGCCCCAGACATGGAAGTCACTCCTGGGGGAGTCAGCAAACCTGACAGGTGTAAAGATCAATGATTACGATTGTTAAGTCGCAAACCAGAGTAGGCACCGAAATCCTCCAAAATCTGCAGTTGTTCCGGCACTGCCTCCCATTGCAGCCCCAGACATGGAAGTCACTCCTGTGAGAGTCAGCAAACCTGACCAGTGTAAATATCAATGATTTACGATTGTTAAGTCGCAACCCAGAAGAGGCACCAAAATCCTCCAAAATCTGCAGTTGTTCCGTCATTGCCTCGCAAGGCGAGGTAACATAGAAGTGGGCATCATCTGCATACAGTGATATCATGTGTGGGATCCCACCCGTGCGGATGCCCC
This sequence comes from Triturus cristatus, assembly GCF_964204655.1. Taxonomy (NCBI): domain Eukaryota; kingdom Metazoa; phylum Chordata; class Amphibia; order Caudata; family Salamandridae; genus Triturus; species Triturus cristatus. Next base: position 1,011,085,444 of record NC_140587.1, on the reverse strand, counting down.
TCCGCTCAATGCCCCTTCATGCTCAAATCACCAGCGGCTCAATTGCCAGTGCAAAAAATAACAACAGGAGCAGGCAGCCCGGACGCGTGCCCCGCTTCAGTGTTATCCACTTTTTGGAAAGACTCTGACGGAAACGGGTGCTCGGCGCAGTGTATAATAATTTGACCCAGCGGAGAAACTGAGGGCTGAAACCTGCCCCCCTCAGTTCCTCCAGCAGACACCCCCAATCAACAGTGTTGAATGTTTTCTCTAAATCTAGCGATACCATGGCCAGTTCCTTGTCCCTGTGGTGCACCAAATGCATGATACTTGTCAACCGTCTTATGTTCATGCCGGTGCTGCGGGCAGGTATAAACCCACACTGGTCTTCATGGATCAGGTGAGATATGTAGGGAGCCAGCTAGATCACCAAAATCTTGCACAGTACTTTAACGTACAAATTGATCAATGTGAGAGGTCGGTAGGCTGCCGGTACCCGACCGTCCCCCCCCAGCCTTCAAGAGCATAACTATTTCCCCTTCCCACACGGTTGGGGGCAGAAGCCCCTGCTCATAATACGCCTGCTCGTACACATGTTATTGGGGATGCGCTGGCTTTGCCGAGTATGCCTGATAGAATTTCATCAGGAATCCGTCTGCACAAGGAACCTTGGCCCCAGGCATTGAAAGCAGGGGCTCTCGGATCTCCTCGACAGTTATCCGGGCTTCAAGATCCTTAAACCCAGAAGGTGGGAATCTTGAAATGACCAAAGTATTGGAAGACAAATTTTGAATCTCCCTCCAACTAGCCCCCATTATATCTGACACTCCAAACGTAACCTCGATTATGATTTGGCTAGAATTAAAATGGTTCCTCTCTTGATTTGGGTAAGGTGATGGTCCAACCCCAAAGCAAGTTTTAATAAAGATGTTATCTGTGACTGTCTTGGTCTCGAAAGGGGCTATCTATTTCCTGGAAGAAGTTCATCAGCAAAACATTTAGCGACATTGGTCTCCCTGAAATTTTTTCTGCCCCCCTACACACTATGCAAACAGGATAAATGGTTGGCAAAGTCTCGCCATATACAGCATACTATTACCCAAAGGATGGAGGAGGCTTTCTGGAAGCACTCTGTTCCAATTATTTTATAGCTTTAGCTACGGGAGATATGGCTTTTTATCCAACATTGGAGCTCTCACGTTGAGAGAGGTCTCTCTTATTCAGATTTAGGGCTGGCAATGTGTGGCAACTTCTGTACTTTTCTGAAGAGGCTTCGGTATGGGACAGGGATCTTCCTGCATGTCCCTGTGATGGGCTGGCTAAGCAGACAATGTAACATTTTATGTTTTTTTCCTCAATTTTACCGCTGCTTCTTACGTTTGTGTCTTAAGCATATTTTAAAGCCAGTAACAGTCCTTATTAAATTTACAATTGCTAAGGAGTCCCGCTATTTGCTTAAGTGCATGAAGCTTTTTAGGTTTCGCCTGCACATCGCTTGCGCTTTGCTTGTGAAATCTATTGTATTCAATATAAATCTTAAAAGGGGCTTACATCCGGCACCCTTGCTTTTCTTTGGCTCCTGTGCTTGCCAATTACTTTTACTCCATTTCTATTGGCAGAAGCATACCGTTTTCTGTTGTTCTTCCTGTTGTTCCTCGTCTTCTTCTGTTATAAGTTCCCGTCACCCAAGTACTGTTTCCATCTGTTTTTGGGGAACTTTTTTTAATGTTTTCCCTGCCTAGCGTTTGCGCTGTACTTGTCTACGCAATCTCTCCCTGGCTGCACGTGTTTGTGATACTCGTAAAATAAAGATAGGTTGAAGAAGGTATTTTAAAATAACCATCATCCCATGAAACTTGTGAAGCAGAGAGATATTTTCCATGATAATACCCAAGAAAAATGCACCTGACTGATGGGGCTCTCTACGTGACATCGCTGTCCCTACATCGGTGTGAACAAGCTTTGTTTTCCTTCTAGCCGAAGTCCCTGATAAACAGAGCAATCGAACACCGGCAACAGGGTGACAAACACATAGTACACCACAAAAACACCTGCGCAGAGTGACGGTGATGGCTAAGTGCTGCTGGACGATCACTTCCGGGATGGGAATGGTATCTTCTTACATAGCAGTGGAGATTTCTTCTGCATGCACATTGGAGGCAGTCATTTTATTCTAGCCAATTTCGTAATTACCCAGGCAATACCGCCACCCGATTGCCTCAGATTGCCTTCAATCATTGTCTCAAAGCAAAACAGGCAATCGAATTTTATGGTCCACTGTTGGGTAGCAGAAGGTAAGACACTGGAGCAGTATCCTTTATCGTCATTTGGGAATGTGAGCATGGATGTGGCGGGATTACTGCAGCGTATGCTCATGACCTGTTCATTATAATCAAACCTGTTACTTACATGATGTTTCAGTCCATTTGCTATATCCCCCTCCATGTTGATGCTTTCCCTTCCCAGCACTGCCCGTGGTTCTGTGAAACACCCACCCACACTCATATTGCTCTCTCGTCCCTTCCCTCTTGCATTTCAGCTTTCCTACTGTGTCCCTCCTGTTTGTTTCACATTCTTGCAGTCTTTGTACTTCTGCCCCTATCCCTACCCCTAGGTGTTTAGCCCGTTCCTTTTTCGCCTGGGTTTTTACCCCCCCAACGTTGCGCACTCTTGTTTCTTACCTTATCATTCTTCTCTTTCTCTACGCTTGCCCTCCCACACCCTCTGTGTTGCTTCTCCCCATACCTCCTGTCGCTTCCTCCTTTCAGTGTTGCCCCCCAAACATTGCTTGCTCTGCTTCCTCTTCCTCTCGTGTGCTTCACCTACCACACCAGTTACTTACCCCACAACCCCCATGTTTCTTTCCCACACCCGATTATTCTGTAAGGAAGTTGTGGAAGATCAATCTGTCAGTCTACTCTCAGGCTCCATATAAAAGAAAGCAGAACTCTGTAAACGACCATGTAACAGCTCCAGTTCTTCGTGGGGAAGCACAGTTTTAGATCATGCAGAAAATCTCCACCCTCCCTCTGCCGCTGTTTACTAACAGCAAAGCAGCCTTTACTTGACATATGTAAAAACATCTGCAAATGTCACCACTCACTCAGTAATGTGAAAAAATATAAATGTTGACACAGCTGCACGCTGTGCGTTCCTTCAAGAACATTTTCAACAGCCGGTCAAAGGTTTGAACCCCAGGAGGACCTCAGAGACCATCATGCTTTTGGTGCCGATAAATATGTACGTATAAGCGGAGGGTAACAGTAACACTTTTTTTTATAGGTGTCTGCAGATCTAGCAATCCATTTACGAATTTGTTGTAGAAAAGATCATTTTTTGTAATTAAACCACAATGAATGAATGAATATGGTTGGTTTAGCCCGATGGGGATGTATGAGGCATTGAGCCGCTCACATTATATATTCAGGATTCTAAGCGAAATGCTTTAAAAAACATTTTTCATAAAAATGTGCACATACTGAAAAATACAATATTTTTCCAGTCAATTTACTACAAGCGACATTCTACTAATTACTGTATTACAGCTGTTAATGTTTTCAATAACTTTGTCACATTTAAATACGTTTTCATTAAGTGATTTATAATATGTGTAGGCAGGGCGCAGTTATGCCTGAGCACTGCATTAGTGTCAGTCGTATACTTGACAGGCGTGCAGTCTTTCCACCTAGCTCTGTAAAAAGATTAAATTAATATCAAATCTGAAGTAGAAGATTTAAGATTGGCTGCTATATTGTACATTGAGTGTTCTGGGTATTCATGCCCAGTTAGTAAACTACTGTGGTGCACTCTAGAAACTTCAACAACTAACCGCCGGCTGCTGAACCACACTTTCTATGCCTTGGGGTGCAGGTTCTTGAGATAGCATACAGCACCTCTTGTTCCATTAGAAGCACTTTGTGTTTTCCCCTCGTTTCTTCACCCACTCCTGCTTGTTGCCTACCTCTTCACCCTCAAGGTTGCTCCCCTCTTCCTTCCCCCTGCCTAGTGTTGCATCCCCTCATCCAGGCAAACTTGTTTCTATTTACCCATCTAATTTGGACCGGCAAACAGAAAAAAATCACTCACATCATTTTCTAGGGGCGCTTATGCTTGTTGTATGTATGTTTGTCAATTAATTAATTAGGTGGCTTGTAAAGCGCGAATACTCACCTGTAAGGGTCTCAAGGTGCTGGGTGGGGGGGAAGAGGGGGAATCTGCTGGTCAGTCAAAGGCGCTATGGTTCAGTCGAAGAGCCAGGTCTTGCGGTACTTTCTGAATTAAGGCATTGACAGTGATTGCCTGAGGTGGAGAGGCAGGGTGTTACAGGTCTTTGCTGCGAGGTAGGAGAAGGATCTTCCTTCGGATGTGGTCTTGCAGATATGTTGGACAGTAGCCAGGGCCAGAAGGGCAGAGGGGAGGTCTCTGGTGGGTGTGTGGAATGCAAGGCAGTGGTTGAGTTTCCTGCGTGGTAAATGCATGTGGGGGGGTTCCAAGTGCTGCGGGCAACCAGGAGTCATCCCAGGTGGAGGTGGTGAAGCCCATTGTAGGAGAGTAGGATCTGCTTCACATGGGTACCCCCACTTTTTGCTGGTGTTTCACTGTTTTTCGACCTTAGTCTGGCTGTGGCCCTGCTAATCAGGACCCTAGCTGCTTCCTCTCTAAAATGGTTTCCATGTACATTAGGTACATCTCTAATTGGAGGTGGGGTGAGTTCTGGCGGTGGGGGTAGCATTCCACCCTTCTAGAGGGAGAGACATGTTCATACTGGTCTACCCGGTAAAGACTTTCTAAAGCCCTGGCATCACAAAATAGATGCCACTGCCACAGACACGTGTCTGCCCTCCTGCTGCTGACCAAAACTCTGGCAGGGGAGGCCTGGACAATAGGTTTCCTGTCCCACAGGCAGATGTGTATTGGGGCTGGGCGGGCACACTCTCTGGTGCTTTGAAGTCCTGCACTGGGGGCACACTTGGTGTCCCTGTGCATAGTCCAGTTCAAACCGGTTGCAGGGGCTCTGGCGCGAAACTGGACAAAGGAAATGGATGTAACCACCCCTCTTTCAAAACCCTCCCATAGGTGGGTCCCTAGAGTATGTCCAACCCCCAAACTTAGTATAAGTATGGGAACTCAGTCCTTGAGACTTTAGATTACTCTGGACGAAACTCTGCAACATATATCCTGGACCTTCGACTTTCTATTTTCGCTAGAAGACTGAAGAAATCTCCCTTGGGGTCAAGGAGTGACTCCCCTGCCTGGCAGGCACCAAAGAAGCAACTGTCCGGTCTGCAACTCTGAGGCTCCCGCCGGACGCCGAAGTCTTTGCATCACCAGAGGTGGATTTCCAGACTTCCCCAAGGCTACCCTGAGTCCACAGCAAAGCTGCGGCCCGTGGCTATTGTGGGTGACGTGGAACCGTGACCCCTGGACACCATGTACTTTTGCCGGTTCATCATCTTCCTGGTCTTCCTCAAAGTTGTGCTTTGGGCTCCGAGTAGCCCCAGCCTTGGGCATCTACAGCACCGAAGATCTCTGGCCTCCGCTCCATAAGTGACCCGTGGGCCAGTTTCCAGTGCGACTGCGCGAGGTTCCTTCGCGATCGCTAGCCCGTTGGCTAGTGGGTCCCCACGAAGGCAACTCCTCTTATGATTGGGCTTTCCTGGTTGCTCCAGACGTGCCCCGACTTACCCTCGCTGTTTGAGTCCCCCAGACCTTGCTGGTCTGCACCAACGTCTTTCTTCTATTTCCTGTTGACTTGCCGTTGCCAAGGCTTGTTGGGTCCATCCTGGTCGCCGACACCGCAGCACTCAACAGACTTCGTGGAACAGCTCGAATCCAGCTCCTGGTCATCATCTACGCCTCCTGGACCTCGTGGCTGAAGACTCAAGACACTCATCAACTCACCTGAAGCACCCAACATCTGTGGGCTTTGGACTATCGTGCCCCTGGTCACTGGTAAGTGACCCAAACTCTGCCCCCTCGGCTTTCAGGTTCCTTCCATCCTCGATCCAGGCTTGGATCTCTCCGGACACTTCTCCTCTTCACAGCAGCAGTACTTCTTTGCCAGATTCCAGTGAAAACGATGCCGCGCCCGACACCACTTGGCACCTATGCACCCGGCTTCCCTGGGTGAGGTAACTCGAGTACGCCGGTGCTCCCGTGGGTGTTGGCCCTAGACACCTCTAAGTCCAAAAGGGTTTGCTTGTAGTCATCCTCTAAGTGTCCTTAAACTCCTAATTTCCAACCGCGACTTTCCCCATAGAAGTTAACGGCGATTAGCGGCTGTGTTCTCACACTGCATGCGTCTCCCATGGGTCCCCTGTGTCACTACCTTGGGTGGTTCCTTGTGGTCCAAGCACTTCTACAGGCTCTAGGCCTTGTATCTAGTTCAGTCATGGTTCATATACCACTTTATTGGTATATGGTTTGGTACGCCCCTAGAGCCCAAACGTGTATTTGTGCTTTTACTGTTGAATACTGACTTGTAACTTAAGTACTTCGAACTCCAGCCTCATAAAGAAACTAGAGGGTGTGTTTTATCTTAAATACATATATTTTAAATATATACCTGGTGTGGTTGTCCTTTCATTTGGTCATTCAAGCGATTATAGACTGGTAAAACCAGCTGCTTTACATTCCTTCAAGACTTAGCCTAAAGGCTGCTCTCCATAGCTACCACTAGGATAGCTTTCAATAAAGGTTGTTTTTAACCTATCACCATAAGGGGTTTGTTTGGACTGGTACATGGTGCCCACTTTAATAAGTGGACAGCATATACCAGGCCAACCTCTCACACCCATGTTGAGGACATTGGTCTTCTCTGAGTTGAGCTTGAGGCAGCTGTTGTTCATCCAGGTGGTGACACCTTCATCCCCTCATGGTAGTTGTTCTTTGCGACTATGGATTTGTTGGCGAGAGAGAGAATGAGCTGGTTGTTGCCGGCGTAGGAGACAATGTTGAGTCCGTGGTTCCTTATGACGGGTGCGAGTGGGGCCATTTTGTAATAAAATGACAAGTCACTTAGCTCTAAATTTGTAAAGGTGTGCAATGAAAATGGGTAGGGACGGTCCAAATGCCATGAAAACCTGTGAAAATCAGTAGTTGAAGTGGGTGGGGTGTATTGGGACCGACGTTCTTAATGTTTTTGGATTTCCCAACAACAGTTCCCCATACTTCTTGTTACCTTCCCTCACATTCGCTGAGCACACCCCAATTGCACTCTACACTCATGATAGTTCTCATACTTTTTATGCACTTCAACCTCTTGTGACAATATGTGGAAATATTATCAAACTGTATGTTGGATAACATGGTCAGCCATAAGAAAAGAAATCGGCAGCATCAATGACATACAATGTAAATGAATACATCTCTATCTAATGACAAAAAAAAGGTAGATCATTACTTGCTGTATTTATTTGCTACATTGCTAAATGTATAGAACAAGATGATTGAAATGAGCAGGGACTTTCTCCCACTCGTGCAATTATTTTAACCGCCTCCCAAAATTCTGGTATTAAAGTATCTGTAACTGGTCACCCACTTTTCTCTCTTCAGCCACTGTTCCCTGATGCAAGGAGTCTCTCGCCCTTGCCCCAGCCTTCCTCTGTTTTGTCTGTCTGTGTTTCCCAGAATCCACATTTGCCTGCCACATTCAGTCTTACGACCGATGATTGAGAAGGTGCTGGATGACTGAGGAACACGGGCAGGTAGCTGTCTTACAAAGACTCACCACACTGGTGCCCAGCCTGCTACACATCTGAGCTCACCTTACAGTGTATCTCTCCACTGGTCACATCTAGCCAGTGCTACTGGCATATGTCAGTAGCTTCTGCTTTGGCATCCAGCTCCTTGGACCCAATCACTCGTGCTATACAAATCAACAACATAACATAGTAATTAAGAAATCTGGTTCACTGACGGAAATATCTGTGCCACAGCTTTGGACTGTTTCTAGAATGTGCGTGCAGAATGTGGATAAATGGTATCAATCACAATTTGCTCCCCTTACACTTCAGTATAAACCTTGTATTTGTTAAACATCAAATGAAATAGAAGAGGCTGTTTCCAGAAAAGCCAGTATAATATTGAGACAAAGTGTGACATTTGGGACTTGATTGGGTCTCTATGAAATTTTATTGCATTACATCTGAAATACAAGTCATGCGACTGACAATGAATCACTTAGTAAGTACATTGCACCTGTAGAAGATGGAATAGGGGAAACTTAATGCATTGATCAATGCATGTTTAAGATGGCTTTACGTTGTAGGACATCAATGGAGGAGTAAGGGCTTAGGAAGCCGCTCATTGCTATTTAACTCACTTTTTATGGTAACAAACCCTGCCCATATGATATGTGGTATCAGACCTTTTTATTGTTTAATGGCATTTTAGAATGGTTTATATTTATCTTAATTTTCATGGAATTATAAATTGTTGTTTTTAACTCTTTTTAATAGTATCTGTGTTACTATGATGGGTTTTTGTGAATGTATGCTGAATTGTAACATGCTCTTTTATTATCTTTATCAAAAGATCAAATAAAGATACTTTTGAACTTGAACAGGCTAGCTTCATGGGTCAAGGATAATCATATAATTTCAGGCTTGCAATATGGATTTAGGCATGGACTAGGGAAGCTTGACCACTGTTTAAACCATTATTTGATTTTTAATAAATACAGCGTGGGCAAGCACGGCTCATTATATATGGCCTTTATAGACTTGAGCTGGTCAATTGAGATAAACTTTGGAAAATATTCTTTCCTTAGGCACAAACCCTAATATTTTCATTTTCTATGTTACCTACACTTGCATTTGGCAGCTTAAGTTAAGTATGGCATAGAAAGTGATTGCGTGCACCCCTGTATATTGAGAGCGGGGGTATGAGAGGGGTGCATTTTGTCCCCTTTCTGTATGTAAGCCATCTTGAAGCAACCTTAGCTTTGGAAAGGAAGGATGTGCCCCTGGTGGGTAGGCGCCCGTTCCTGTTTTTGCTCTGTGTCAATGACACAGTGCACCTCTCAAGAACAGCACTAGGCCTTCAACGATTATTACATTAATTTGTGAGGTTCATAGACTTTTTATATTTAAGTACTAATTATAGCAAGGTGTGGCTCACTGGTTAGAGGTGGCAGACCCGTAAGCAGAGAATCGGCCAGGGACCAGGGTTCAATTCCCGACGCGGCAGGGTTGTGGACCAGGGTCAAAACGGACTCGATAATTCTCGCCTCGGTACCTACTCTAACCTGGAACAAACTCGGCAACTCTGGGCATTAAGCTTGCCTCATCTCTACAACGACCCCCCACAGACGCCGGGGATGCCTGGTTTCACCTTGGAGATACCCAGAAAGGGACCATCTCACAGGGATAGCCAGGACGGGTTCCCCAGCGGTCTATAGCGCCGGGACACTTCCGAGTAGCTGTGTGCTGAATAAATTAAAATAACATAACATAACATAACATCTAATGATAGCAGGTCACAGGGCTACTAAATCTAGAATGTTTTGAGCAAGAGAGCATTATCAGTAGGATTGATACATTCTCCTACTTGAATGAGCTATTTCACAATTCCATTAAAAGGGTCCCATGATTATCAAAAAGATATCTTTTTGCTAGAATCATATCATCCCATCAGTAATCAACTTTGTATGCAGGCTGGGAAATAAGGCTTTAGTGGCTATGCTTCTATCAGGCCAAATGTTTATCCTTCACTGTAAAAAATGGAATTCCTGGTTGGCTGAGGTATGCACCAAGGCCAGGCAGGAATTCCCACTCTAGTGAGGGTAGGCTAAGTACACACTAAAGGATACCTGTGCTCACCCTCTGGTAGCTTGGCACAGAGCAGTCAGGCTTATATGCAGAGGCAATGTGTAAAGTATTTGTGCAATACACACACAGTAACACAATGAATACACCACAAAAAGACTCCACAGAGGTATAGAAACATTGATTATTATATTATGAACAAAACAAGACAACAAAAATCCAATGTATAGAAGTTGAGAGATTGAATTTCAAAAGAATAAATGAAAAATAGCACTTAGAAGTAAATAGTGCTTTAGGGGTTACTTGAGGTTGTGCTGTACCAGGACAAGGTTCACAGTCGGGCCGATCGCAATGGAGCGCCGGCCGGCTACAGGACCCATACAGGCCCAGGTGAACAAAGTACCTTTCCCGGTCGCAACAGCGTGATGCGTAGATGCAGGTCCCGCAAGTCAAGGATGTATCAATTTTCTCTACGTGCTGATGACGATGTGTCAGTTCCGTAGACCAGTGCCGGAGTCGAGAAGCGTACAGCGATGTGCCGGGTTTCTCCAGCAAGTCGAGGGGATGCGTTGATCTCTCCAAGCTGCAGCGGCAGTGAACGTTGTCCGATGTGTCGACCTTGAGAGGCAAAGTGCTGCTTCTGATGTAATGCACTGAGTCTCAAGCACAGGAGGCAAGTCAAGAAGCCCTTGGAGCACACGTGGAGAGAAGGCACAGTCCAGTTCTCCTTCTGCAAACTCAGAGAGCAACAGGTAGCAGCAGAAAAGCAGGCCTTGCAGATGAGCAGTCCAGTTGAGTCCTTTAAGCAGCACAGCAGTTGTCCTGGCAAAGCTTCAGTTACAAGCACAGTAGTGTCTAATTTTAGGGGGTCAGAGACCCAATACTTATACCAAAATCGATTTAGGATGAACCATTATTTACTTGCAATCTCTAGAGGCTGGTCTCACGTCTCTATCTTAGGCCCTTGTGGATGTGATCAAGCATCTAGGCAAGACACCATACACTTTGTATTTTGTTCCCTCATAATCAATTGAGGGAGAAGTTTATAATTCATTTGAATAGGAGAGTTTTGTTTTTTCAGGCAAGATGTGGCTTAATTTTTTTTACAATTATTATCTGACAAACTAGCCAGTTTTTATGTTGCATGTTTTTTTAAAGGCTGCCTTGAAAAGAAGGCTGCAGTTTGATTAATAATGGTATACTGTATTGTAAATTTGTTCTTTTATTGATCTCATGAAAAACCAAACATAGATTTTATAATGATGATGAGATGTACTTTTAGCCAGAACTTTGCGAAAGGTGCACCATAGTAGAAACTCTTTTTGGAGACCTGTGCTGGGATTGACCATAGTACCTCTTTAAGTTTGAGTCTAAGAGAAGCTTTGCATTCCAAAACACAAATACACTACTAACGGTGGTGGTAACTAAGTTGATGCCCACAATAATATATGGTGCATTGGTGTTTAAAGATGAACAATATGAGTGGCTAGATAAACAGCAATGGAACTGCTATCGCCATCTATATGCACTCACAGACTGCACTAGTCAATCTAAAATAAGAGTGGAATTTAAATTACCAAAGCAAGATCTGATAACGCTGGCCAAATTTGTTTCATACTGTCAAAAATTGAAAATGGCCCCAAATGTATCAATGAAACACCTTCTCTGGGAAAAATGTCAGGAGCCCAGATCTGCATGAGGTCAGCTCCTGGTAACCTACATCAAGGCCATGAGTGTGGAAGATCTAATAAATAAATAACACCTTACCACAGAAAACGATAGCAAAACTATTGATGAATTCTGCAAAGATAATTTCATGGGATCTAAAAGCTAAATTTCCCGGCAGTTGGGCTGTGAACCTTTACACTTCAGGCACCCTACCTGAATATCGGAATGTACCCCTGCCAAACCATGCAAAGTATACACTCACGAGTATGAGCTTTGGCCTTATTCCCCCTTACATGCTATTGGTATGGTCACAATGAGGATGAAGGTGACACGCGATGCAGATGGTGTGGCCAAACAAAATAGTCTTTAATGCATGTGATATGCATCTGTGAAGCACTAAAACCCCTGAGGAGCTGTTGGCTCCGGCCAATATTTCGAACTCAAAATGTGAGGACACGTTGAGCAGCTGTCCTAACCTGTTTAAAAGGAAAATCTTGTCAGCTATTTGGGCACTTTTTAAATTTTATGAAAGCAGCAACCGGTAATCTAAAATGTTTATGATGGTTTTAACACTAGCAGCCTTAAAAGGCTGCTAGTGTTAAAACCATCATAAACATTTTAGATAGCACTTAAACATTTTGGGCTGCACTTTACTGGCACCGAGGACTTTGGATCCGTGGGGGTCAAATTGAATCTAGAATAAGGACAGTGTCCAAGATGTGGACTGGCCATGATGGGCATCATCTGACAGTGGCGTAAAAGTTGAGAGAGGCCACGGCTGGCGGACCCTATTTAGCAAATGTTTTCAAGTAAAATATTTACATGAAAACTATGCGCACAGCTAAAGTATTCCATTCTCACAATGTTCATCAGTGCTCTTATGTGTTTTTTTTCAAATTTCTATTTCATCAACAATCAAATGTTCAATGGTTGTACATCAACACAACACTTTTGTCAATCACATTACATATTTGTATACATTGTCCATATGAACAATAAACATCTGTTATTCAGCACCAAGATGCCTAAGGGTGAACGTGCGCTTTACAAATACACATGTTATGTATCACAATTCAACAATTCTTGTTATGCGGGTTCCACTTTTTGCTGCCCGGTTCATTTGGGGGCACCCTCCCTTCTTCAAGGGCCTCTGTGGTCAATAAACATAAAGGATGAAGATGTTTGATACCATGAGTCCATCAGGTTTAAATGATAAAATGGGCATGAGCTGTTTTTTATAAAGCACCAATGCACAGATCAGCAGGGAGTATAGAAACGCACTCTTTAGAACATGCATGTTGAAGCACAAGGGGTGTACACAGTAGACTTTCAGCACCTAGAATAAGATTAAGGCATGAATAATCAATATACATTCCTTGAAACAATGGGTGGAGATGTAAAGATTATGATTGATCTGTCAATAAAACAACTGAATACTGTATGTTGGGTCACCTAGGCAAATACACGTATATGTACTTATGTGACGGGGATGCAATGGTTTTCATGAGGAAGGGCATCATGTGTGGAATTTTGTAAGTTGCAACTTAACTTAGCATATTGATCACACAGTAGTTGATCACTCAGGTGATAACAAGAACAATATTTAGAGGGGGCATGGCCAACCACCAGAGAAGATGGCTGCACTGTAACACGTCTCCAGCTCTGATCCCCTTAAACCCCTGAAAATCCGCTCACTTATCAGCTTTAGCAAACGTATTGCTGTCTGAATTGGAGGTGCGAGGGTCGACGAATGAAAACCGGCGATCGAACGAGACCCGACAGTTGCCTGTACCCTGCTGCGACTCGTGGCCTGCCTGGTGCCGTGCAGCCCCGGCCTCACATAATAACGCAACCTGGAAGCAAGGAGCTCTGCAGTCCAGCGGATCGCGAGGGCTCACTGCAGTGGGGCGAATACCACAATAACGGCAAGTGACGGTTGGCACAAATGCGTTTGTGTGAGCTGTGTCCCCCCGGCCACAACGAGAGGTGTAGTGGGCGTGCAAAAAGACCTGAGTGCAGTCTTCGTTGTGGAAGTGCTCTGAGTGGGCCCAGTCGGAGCGGCTACACACAATCCGCTTAGGGCGAAATTGTGACATCCTCATTGACCCCCAGTCCCAAAATAACACGCAATAGCATTGAATCCAGATAGTCAGTGGTGGCCTACAATCATCACGTGATTCCATAAAACACGCATGGAGACCTGGCTGCATAGGCCAGTCGAGACGCTCAATACCGCCAACTTCATCCACTCGACAGAGCCTAGCCGCACGGAGAACCTCCCTCTCATTTGTGCATGACCAACTGCATGAGGCTAAACGGCCCTAAGCGATAAAAATCCCTGCAGTGTCCCTCTCCGTGGAAGACTAGTCAAAGACCAGAATGGGCCTGGCTGTGGTGATTTCACTACCAGACAGGGGATACACTTTTACCATTGTTGGGGGAGTGGTGACATAGTGGGGTAAGCCAACAGGCCGATGTGGGAACAACACCGGGTAGGCGGTGGTGAGGCCCTGAGACACCTGCTCACATACCCCCACCCCCACCTCGTATGACTACCCAAACTCCTCAGGAAATCCACCATGTCCAGCAACAAGGGAAATTGTGGCTCACACCAAGCCAAACGAGACAAGATATCATGGCTCATGAATCAGGAGAGACTCAAGGTGCAAGTGGACACACCACCTGGAACCTGCGACACGCCTTCAGCACGAACAGACCCTACCCTACAGGACATTCTTACAGCTGTCACAGCAGTACACACCTCATTAGAACCACACATTTATTCAGTTTCCAGTGAAGTTGGCCTCATCCGGGCGGACTGTCACAAAATGAATGATCATGTGACTGAAGTGGAAGAAGTAACTCAGAGCCTGGCCACCACCTCCAAGGGTTTAGAGAAACAGGTCCAGGATTTGCAAACTACCTGCTGGACACTTGCAGACCAACTCGATGACTACCAAGGAAGGGCCAGGTGGAATAACGTGCAAATCATTGGGGTTCCCGAGAAGGCGGAGGGCCGGGCAGTAGACTTATTCGAAGAGGAACTAATCATACAGCGGCGCCAGCCTAACACTGTCTCCAAATACTTTTCGATTGAACGTGCACATAGAGTGCCAGGAGGTAAACCTAAACCTGCACAGCCCCCCAGGCCTATATTGGCTCGAGTGTTTAACTTTCGCGATAGAGACATAATCGTGCAAACTGCGCAATGTGCTCCTCCGATCAAGATTGACAATAGCACCATCATGTTTTTCCCAGACTTCAGCCTAAAGGTCCAAAAACAGCACAGATATTTCCTGGAAGTCAAGAAGGCCCTGCAATATGCGATGTTGTTCCCTGCGAGACTCAGGTTGGAAGCTGAAGGCAAAGCATTGTTCTTCACAGAGCCAGAGGCAGTTTGGGAGTGGCTGGACGTCTGGCGACAGATTGGAGACACAAACTACTCCGACAGACTTCGAAGGAGGACAGGAAAGGATCGCAAAGAGACCATGTCGGAGCACGAGGTAGGCGATACCACAGACACAGAGCAAACAGAGACTGGCCGAGCTGGTCCTGCATAACGTAGTAGGAGCAGGGACAAAACTAATGCCATCAGATGGGAATAAGGTTGCCAGTCGTGCGCCCTTTGGGGCTCCTCACCGGACTGTCTCGTATTCGAGCCAGCATGGAGATTTCTAACGGCTGCTGATGGTGGAGTATATGAACTGCATATGCTACAATCAGAGACTGTTTGTGATGCATATATTTGATGTGGAAGGGGGGGGGGGGTCTAGTCTTGTTGGTTCACATCTCCTCCGAAATTGGGATGAGTGGGCGACAGGCGCTCTGCAATGTTGGGGTGGGGGGTACTTTGAATCCGTCTTGCAGGGAGGCAGGGTGTGGAAGTGGTTGGGGGAAGTTACTGGGAGTTTTTTGTTCATGTGCGTCATAATGATCATTATTTCATCATTGCACACAATTGTTGCTGAACCCCATCTGTGTTGTCTGGTGTAAATATTGCACTGCCTACAAACACATTCTCTACCAAGTATTTACAATGGTCATTTTCGACCCCTCCGTGCCTTAGAGACAGTGGGACTGGTGAGGCCCCCATATAACCATAATGACATCTACTGATGCCTCCTGTGACGTGACTCAACGTGACGCTAACCCTGCTCTCCTGGAATGTCAACAGGCTAGGAGATAGGATCAAGCGGGGGATGGTGCTACAATATATCAAACGGCAGGCGGTAGACATAATTCTACTTCAGGAAACCCACCGTGTTGGGAACCCCTGCAAGGTGTTTGATAGATGGAGATGCAAACTTGTAGTCCATGCAGAGGGGTCCAGAGGGGTTGGGATACTAATGAAGAAAAATCTCCAATTTGTTGTAACTCATACACACACAGATAACTATGGGCGCTTTGCTGGGGTGTCAGGGACCTGGGAGGGTAGGACTATGAATGTCCTCTCGGTGTATATACCTCCTGCTTTACATAAGATGGCTTTGCTGGAACTAACTAGAATGATTCTTGCCTTACCGGAAGATGAAGTAGTGTTGGGTGGTGACCTCAATATGACGCTGTGCGACCAAGCTGACAGATACCCCCTGAGAGGCACTGCACGAACAGGAAAAACACACTGGCTGAATTCACGGCAGTGCTGGGCCTGACAGATATATGGCGGACGGCTCACCTGCAGTCACGGCAGTATACATACTATTCAGCTACTCACAAAAGTCACTCCCGTATTAACCACATACTAACTCTGGCTGACACTGCACACCACTTCACTGAGGTTCAGCATTTCACGAGGGGCATCTCCGACCATGCTCCCATAAAGGCACGGTATGCAGTAAATGCTATCCCCACCCGCAGGACACTTTCCATTATTCCAAGGTGCCTTCAGGTACCCCATATAAAAGATGCATTGATCAAAAACACAGAATATAACTTCGCCGAAAATGTGGGGACGGTTCAGCCACAGGAAAGAGAAAGACCAACAACTTATCGAATTAGAGTAGTACATCCTCACACGGGAACATAGGTTAGGGGACAACCAAGACGAAACCGAGAATCAGATCTTGGAACTCAAACGTAAAGAATACAGAGACCTACCCACTGAAACAGCTAAGGGCAGATACCATGCCATACTATTCAAAATATACGCGCAGGGAGACAGAGCTAGTGAACTCCTAGCATGGCTGGATAGGAAGGAAAGGGCAGACCGCTGGTTCAGAGTAATACGCGATCAGAATGGGGCCTGTCTGTACGACCCACAGCACAAAGCAGATGGGTTTGCAGAATATTATACGCAACTTTACTCACTGGTTGCAACAGCTGCTACAGAAGTAGTATGGGAAAAAATAACTGATATACAAATCCCTACACTAACCCCAGGAGACCAGCAACTGCTGGAAGGGGATATCACTGTAGAGGAGGTCACAGCCACCATACTCAACATACAGTCAGGGATAGCGGGGGGTCCTAATGGTCTCCCGATTGAACTCCTCAATGCAACGGTGTCCAAGGTGGCACCACACCTCCATGAAATGTACCTTGAGAGCAAGTCTACTGGCATGCTCCCCAGAGACAAGAGACTGGCGTCCATTGTTGTAATACACAAGGCAGGGAAACCGGTGGAAGAATTGGCCTCATATCGACCAATATCCTTATTAAATGTCGAAGCCAAAATAATCGCAAAAGTGTTAGCCAATAGATTACTCCCTGTCATCACAAAGTTGGTCCACCCGGACCAATCTGGGTTCATGCCTGGCCGCAACACTGCTATGAATCTACGCCGCCTAAATGGAATACTTGCTAGGAAAAGCACCATTAGAGAGTGTGCAGACATACTTTCCTTGGACACAGGGGGGCTTTTGATACGGTAGAGTGGCCATATATGTTTGCTGTCCTCAAACGTATTGGCCTGGGTAAGGTACATCTCGATTGGATAAAACTCCTATATGCTGAACCGCTCGCTCAGGTGGTGGTGAATGGCCATGTTTCTTCACATTCACCCTGCACTGTGGAACAAGACAGAGCAGCCCATTATCTCCTCTTATATTCGCTGTGGTCCTGGAACACCTTGCATGTTGGATACGCCGTGACCCATTGATACGGGCAAAAACAACAGTCGATGGGCAGAATGCAGAACAATGTCATACATTCACCCCAGTACAGAGATCTGGGTCTAAATCAATCGTTTTTTTGCTCACCATGCAATTCCAGTTTGAACCCAGCCATATGCAAATCAGTCTTGACCCTGTGCCTCATGGGAACAGTTAAGCCCGAACTGCCAAGCTAGGTCTGGAAACAAGCATCCTAGGACCGGTTTTGGGGTTTCACCCCTCTTCAGCCAGCATAGCTTGATTCCAGTGGCATGGAGAGCACGGGACACACGTCTGGGCATAACCGTCCCACTCGGGGTGACAAATGCAAAAACAACAGTTGATGGACAGAATGCAGAACAATGTCATACCCATGAGGCACAGGGTCAAGGCTGATTTGCATATGGCTAGGTCTAAACTGGGGTGGCATGGTGAGCAAAAGAATGATGGATTTAACCCAGATCTCTTGACTGGGGTGAATGTTTTGATTTGTTCAGCATTCCGTCCATCAATTGTGTGTCTTTTGCTTTCTCGCCCTAAGTGCTCCGGGTATGCCCAGACGTGGGTCCCGGGCTCACTGTGCCACTGGAATTAAGCTATCCTGGCTGATGAGGGCTGAAAGCCCGAAACCGGTCCCAGGGTGCTTGTTTCCCGTCCAGGGAGGACCTGGCTTTGCAGTTCGGGCTGGACTATTCCCATGAGGCACAGTATCAAGGCTGATTTGCATATGGCTAGGTCTAAACTGGGGTGGCATGGTGAGCAAAAGAATGATGGATTTAACCCAGATCTCTTGACTAGGGGTGAATGTTTTGATTTGTTCAGCATTCAGCTCATCAATTGTGTGTCTTTTGCTTTCTCGCCCTAAGTGCGCCGGGTATGCCCAGACGTGGGTCCCGGGCTCACTGTGCCACTGGAATTAAGCTATCCTGGCTGATGAGGGCTAAAAGCTCGATACCAGTCCTAGGATGCTTGTTTCCGGTCCAGGGAGGACCTAGCTTGGCAGTTCGGGTTGGACTGTTCCCATGAGGCACAGGGTCAAGGCTGATTTGCATATGGCTAGGTCTAAACTGGGGTGGCATGGTGAGCAAAAGAATGATGGATTTAACCCAGATCTCTTGACTGGGGGTGAATGTTTTGATTTGTTCAGCATTCCGTCCATCAATTGTGCGTCTTTTGCTTTCTTGCCCTAAGTGTGCCGGGTATGCCCATACGAGGATCCCGGGCTCACTGTGCCACTGGAATAAAGCTATGCTGGCAGATGAGGCCTGAAAGCCCAAAACCGGTCCTAGGATGCTTGTTTCCGGTCCAGGGAGGACCTGGCTTGGCAGTTCGGGCTGGACTGTTCCCATGAGGCACAGGGTCAAGGCTGATTTGCATATGGCTAGGTCTAAACTGGGGTGGCATGGTGAGCAAAAGAATGATGGATTTAACCCAGATCACTTGACTGGGGGTGAACATTTTGATTTGGTCAGCATTCCGTCCATCAATTGTGTGTCTTTTGCTTTCTCGCCCTAAGTGCGCCGGGTATGCCCAGACGTGGGTCCTGGGCTCACTGTGCCACTGGAATAAAGCTATGCTGGCAGATGAGGCCTGAAAGCCCAAAACCGGTCCTAGGATGCTTGTTTCCGGTCCAGGGAGGACCTGGCTTGGCAGTTCGGGCTGGACTGTTCCCATGAGGCACAGGGTCAAGGCTGATTTGCATATGGCTAGGTCTAAACTGGGGTGGCATGGTGAGCAAAAGAATGATGGATTTAACCCAGATCACTTGACTGGGGGTGAACATTTTGATTTGTTCAGCATTCCGTCCATCAATTGTGTGTCTTTTGCTTTCTCGCCCTAAGTGCGCCGGGTATGCCCAGACGTGGGTCCTGGGCTCACTGTGCCACTGGAATCAAGCTATCCTGGCTGATGAGGGCTGAAAGCCCGAAACCGGTCCTAGGATGCTTGTTTCCGGTCCAGGGAGGACATGGCTTGGCAGTTCGGGCTGGACTGTTCCCATGAGGCACAGGGTCAAGGCTGATTAGCATATGGCTAGGTCTAAACTGGGGTGGCATGGTGAGCAAAAGAATGATGGATTTAACCCAGATCTCTAGACTAGGGGTGAATGTTTTGATTTGTTCAGCATTCAGTACATCAATTGTGTGTCTTTTGCTTTCTCGCCCCAAGTGCGCCGGGTATGCCCAGACGTGGGTCCCGGGCTCACTGTGCCACTGGAATAAAGCTATCCTGGCTGATGAGGGCTGAAAGACCGAAACCAGTCCTAGGATGCTTTTTTCCGGTCCAGGGAGGACCTAGCTTGGCAGTTTGGGCTGGACTGTTCCCATGAGGCACAGGGTCAAGGCTTATTTGCATATGGCTAGGTCTAAACTGAGGTGGCATGGTGAGCAAAATAATGATGGATTTAACCCAGATCTCTTGACTGGGGTTGAGTGTTTTGATTTGTTCAGCATTCCGTCCATCAATTGTGTGTCTTTTCCATTGATACGGGGGCTAAAGTGGGCAAATACATCAGAGAACAGAATCTCGCTTTATGCGGACGACATCCTGCTTCACGTTGCCTCCCCAGGTGCCTCAATCAGCAGAGTCCTCCAAATCTGCACTAACCACGGCAAATACTCTGGCACACCATAAACTGGTCTAAGTCCGTGATATATTTACTTCACTGGCCTGTGCCAGCCCTCCCGGCTACCTGCGAAGCCATGGTCGTAGAGAATGGTTTCGATACCTAGGTGTATACGTAACAGCTGATGCATCGCTTTTCTATGAACAGAACCTTCTGGGCCCCTTGACTCGACTACAAAGCGATGTGCACCGTTGGCGTACACTTACAGTGTTGCTACTGGGTGCGCGGAGCTCTACAAAATTACGTCTCTCCCTCGGCTCTTAAAAGCACTGCAAAATACCCCATATAGCGTTCCCGATGCGGAGGGTACAGAGAGGCACTATACACAAAATTACATAGACAGCAGCTGACTGGGCCCACTGCTCTCACAGTTGCCATATGGCACACTACCACTACAAAACCTGGCTGCCATAATGGGCAATTTAAGTAGATGTAGAGGGTTTGATAAATGGGACACCATCGGAATATCGCAAGTTAGTGACTCAATAAAGAAAGATAGAATATTGACCTTTGCAGAATTTCTAATAGAGTATACACTATCCATAGACAAAACCTTCCACTACTTACAAATACGCCATGCCTTACTAGAGGCATCTAAAGAGATGGATGGGATCCGGGATGCCACCCCACTTGAAGAAAGATTACTATTAGATCCCATGCAGAGTAGCAGTTTCACTCACGTACCGGAAAATAATCAATAACTCGCCAGACCCGATGAATCACTTATATATACGCTGGCAGACTGACGTTGGAGACTTGGAGGAAAAAGACTGGCGTGATGCGCTGTCCTCCCCGCGCGAGGTGGCCATACCGTCAAGGCTGCGACTGGTCCAATTGAAAGTTTTACACCGCACATATATCACACACACGACATTGGTCAAGATGGGCGGCAGTAGTTCGACTGTAGAAGGAGATGCGGGTATGTTCTACCACACACACTGGGAATGTCCCTTGATACAGATTTACTGGGAGGCAGTTAACCGAGTTGTGAGTGAGGTGAGTGGAATTGCCCTAACACTATTCCCTAAGATATGTCTCCTCAATATCTAGAACACCACTGACATCAACCATATGGATCAATTGTGGGACGCCAATGGTTTTACACTCGCAAAGCGTAATATTGCCTGTAAATGGGGAGTTCCAGACCCACTAACGATTGTAGAATGGAAACGGGATGTTGACTGATGTATGCTGGCAGAAGAAGCAGTCTATAAGAATAGAGGTTGCCCCAAAAATGGGATAAGATATGGGGGAAATTAAATGCGTATCAAGGTAACATTTGCACCCCGCCCTCAGAACAAAGATATGGGCCGGCTACGTTAAACGCATGACACAATCCTGAAAGGGGGGGAAGGGGTGGTTAGTGGGATGTTCAGTATTAACATTGTAATCTCCTGTTTTTGATCTGAAGTGATGCACAAGGTTGTATTGTAACATATTATTCAATACGTTTTAATAAAAAGAGTAAAAAAAAGAATGGTATTTAGCATGATTAATGTTTTCAAAAGTTGTCCTCGATGTAATGTACTAACAAAATAGGCACTTGTGTGAACTGTGTCTGGGAGCACCGAGGCTCCCTTTGTGGTGCTGTAGTTTGGTTAAGAAATGTGTTTGCTCTTGATTACATCTGCACACCCCCATGCTTCAACCTGCGTGTTCTAAAGAGTGTGTTTCTATACTCCCGGCTGATTTGTGCATTGGTTCTTTATAAAAAAACAACTCATGTCCATTTTACCGTTTAAACCTGACAGACTCATGGTATTGAGCTTCTTCATCCTTTATGTTTATTGAACACAGAGGCCCCTGAAGAATGGATGGCGCCCCGAAATGAATGGGGCAGCGAAAAGTGGAACCCGCATAATAAGAATTATTGAATTGTGACAAATGTTACATATCATATGGACAATGTATAAAAATATGTAATGTGATTGACAAAAGTGTTGTGTTGATTTACATTCATTGAATATTTGATTGTTGATGAAATAGAAATTTGAAGAAAAAAGCACATAAGAGCACTAATGTACATTGAGAAAATGGAATGTTAAATACTTTAGCTGTGCGTATTTTTACTTGAAAACATTTGTCAGATTATACTCACAGGTGATAGGCAGCTATCCGTCCCCGTGCAGCACGCTCAACATTGCAGATTCATTTAGAGATGGGGCACACAGAAAATACAGGAGTGCGCAATTTGAAAATATTTCTTAGGACCCTATTTTGCCCCACAGGAATGATGGACTAGGAAAAACTTTTTAGCACTAAGCAATTTAGAGTAGTGTGCCTTCCTGTGGCTTCTATGACTAACATTTTGTGTGAGGCAAAAGCATACCTTTCATGTTGAGTTATTGGAGATAAAGAGTTGGAGCTCCAAAAGAGGAATACAAACTTGATACCTTTTACTTTTAAATACTGCTTTAATCATGTTTTATAATCGGTATTTGTGTTGAGATGCAATGGTTTTAACTAATCGAGCATCAATAAATTCAAGATTCTTTACGCTTGATGAACTAGAGTCATAGCATAGACAGGAGCAACCCGCCCTCCTCTGCATTGAAAGAGACAAAATAGATTGTTACACATTCTATTTTCATTAGTTGTACTCATTTTTTCTCAGTAAAAAATAACTGAGGTAACTGCCACCTGCTGGGCATGATGGGACACTGGAGGGCTACGAGCCCATAAAGGTACAGTGTCAGTTCTTTACAACTACAGTACTGCAGCCTATATGTCTGCAATGCCCCATTCCCTGTTCTCCATTTCTTTTTTTTTTTAAAGTTTATGAAGTATATGTATAGGAAAAAAAATACTCAACTCCTGTAAGATTTTCCTAGTTTTGAATAATATTTTGACATTTTTTTTTAAATATGAATGAAAGTAATTGGCCAATATAGCCTTCTTTATAAGCTGCAAAACGTTTTTAACAAATTATGTCCTAGTCTTGGCCTTCCAGAAGTAAGGCGAATGTCTACACTAAAAAAGATATATTTTAAAGAAGTGCTCCAGGATCCCTACACAGGGGCGGGACTATTCAGCGTTCATGACTTTCAGTGAAGATCCCCTGAGAGGAAAGCATGTTTCAGTGGCATTTCTTAACGTTGAATCCTGTAAAATCATTTAATTTTGATGGCCACCATCTGCGTCTCAACATTGATATTGGCCTTTATGTTGATTGGTATGAAGGAGCCTGAAGGATTTCCATGGCTGGCTGCTATGGAACTGAAACAAATGACATCAATGGCTTTGGAGGCACATCATAAAACAGTACAAACTAAGACCCTCATTTAAAGTTTGGTGGATAGGGTACTCTGTCAGAAACATGGCAGATATTGTGCCCACCAAGATGCACAAGTGCAACATTATTATTAGCACTCTGAACATAACTCAGAGGACATGCGCCATGTTTCGACAGAGTGCCCTTTTCTCCAAGCACTTAATAAGATCCTAAGGCTCAGATTCTCAAAAGAATTACAGAATGCAGCTGTAGAGTTGGCATCCTTGACGTGGTTACCCTTCACTTTTTGCCTCTACCTGTATTTTTGATGCTATGCTAGATTTTGTTTTTACTCTAATCTAGAAGGAGTGTTACTATTTTAAAGAAATTTTCCACAATTCAATACGTAAGTCCAAAAGAAGAGCCTCAAAATGTCTGCTGTCAAATTCTTTTCTTTATTTTGCATCCAGTCAAATCATCAATATCAGCCAACTTGAAAAACAGTTAATACTTTTCACAGCCAACGCGTTTCGTCCCCTTCCAGGACGTCATCAGGGCTTCAGTCAGTACTAATCCACATTGGTCCTTATCTTATCCCACACCGAATATCTTATGTTCTAATACGACCATATGGTCCAAAAAGTCTTTGTATTATTTCTTAATCACATCCCAAAATTAAAAAACTTTTCCAGATGGTCGTAATGCTTATGAGCCCAAAATACTTTTCTCAATCTTCACGTGTATCTCATTATTCGCTCTGTTACACATCCCCAACCGACCGTTTCATCGTTATACTTCTAAGCACCCAGATTCTCTATATTTCTGTATATCTCTTTGAGTTCAAGCCCACGTATCCAAAGGCGTCCTTCATCCGGTTCGATAAAATCCGGAGAGAGTACTCAAGCCCGCCAAGCTGAATTTTAAGTCCCAGTTTATCCTGATTCTCAATTTTCCCGTATATCTTATTTAATTGCAGCCCACATATCCAAAGACGTCCTTCATCCGGCCCGATAAATCCGGAATTTATCGGGCCGGATGAAGGACGTCTTTGGATAACGATAACGTTAATATACAAGTATAACGATGAAATGTTCGGTTGGGGATGTGTAACAGAGCGAATAATGAGATACATGTGAAGATTGAGAAAAGTATTTTGGGCTCATAAGCATTATGACCATCTGGAAACGTTTTTAATTTTGGGATGTGATTAAGAAATAATACAAAGACTTTTCGGACCATATGGTCGTATTAGAACATAAGATATTCGGTGTGGGATAAGATAAGGACCAATGTGGGTTAGTACTGACTGAAGCCCTGATGATGTCCCGGAAGGGGACGAAACGCGTTGGCTGTGAAAAGTATTAACTGTTTTTCAAGTTGGCTGATATTGATGATTTGACTGGATGCAAAATAAAGAAAAGAATTTGACAGCAGACATTTTGAGGATCTTCTTTTGGACTTACATATGGAATTGTGGAAAATTTCTTTAAAATGGTAACGCTCCTTCTAGATTAGATTGATTGCAGTGATTAATGGTTGGTGACGGTGAACCACAAGAAGTAAAGCAGACGCACGGAGAACGAATTAGTTTTAGATAATTTCAAAAATAGCCTTCCAGTGCACACAGGTTGGACCCCCATCGTCTTCTCTTGCTAGATTTTGTTTTTGCTGGCTTAGATGCTTTGGGACCTTTGTCACTGCTGATCAGTGTCAAAGTGCAAGTGTTCCCTGTGTAAATTGTTGTGGTAATTGGTTATTCATGATTGGCATATTTGATTTACTGGTAAATCCCTAGTAAAGTATGCTGTGTGTGACAGGGCCTGTAAATCAAATGCTACTAGTGGGCCTGCAACAGTGGTTGTGCTACCCACATGAGTAGCCCTGCAAAGGTATCTCAGACCTGCCACTGAAGTGTCAGTACGCAGTTTTAAACTGAAATGTCGACCTGTCAAGTGCACCCACTTGCCAGGCCCTAATCTTCCCTTTCCTTACTTGTTAAGGTACCTCTAAGGTAGGGCCAAGGTACCCCTTGGGGAGGGTGCACTGTATGTGAAAGGTAGGACATGTACTGGTGTGTGTCACATGTCTCGATAGTGAGATGCTGTCAATTTCATTTTTCACCATTGAGAGGCTATCTGTCCCTTTGGCTAACACGGGAGATGTTGTGTAACATTTTACAAATATAACTTTCCATTGGGACAAGATGGAGAAATGAAATTTAGGCTCTCTGAACTCAGAATGTATTGTTTAATTCTGTTAGAGTTGCTTTGAGCTATTTCCATGAGTGTCATTAGATGTCACTTTTTAGGCAAGATAAAATGATTAAAAAGTATATTTTTTAAATGAATCCCTTTTTAGGCACCTTTACCTCTCTTACTTTATTACCCTTTCCCACAAGAGGTTGATTGGGTTGCCCATCTTTTTTGTTATACTTTAAGAAAGTAGGCATTTCCTTATTTAACCATTCTGTGTGCCCCTGCTGTTTTATATATTAACTGTCTGGTTTTTGGAGTTAAAGGGGCTGGGAATGTGCATTCACTATAGACAGGCACAAGCAGGGTTGAGGTGTGTCCCGCCTTTCCTGGTTGACTCATAGCTGAGCTGAATAGACCTTGGCTGCATTTATAGGGGTGGGAGAAGTGTCACTTACACATGAATAGGCAGTGCCTCCTCTGCACAATGTTGTCTCCACCTCCTGTGGTGATGCTGCACCAGAGAGCACATAACTTGTTTGGACTGGGCTCAGAGACCCTTGTCACAAAGAGAAAATGGGGTATAAGTAGTGCACCTTAAACCCCCGAAAATTAGATCACTTCTGGACTCATGAGGAACCTTTGCCAAGGAGAGAAGAGCTGGAGAGCTGTGAGAAGTATTGCCCATTTGCTGTGTGCTTTGCTGGGTTGGCCTGCAGTTGCTGCCTCTGCCTAGGACAAGATAAAGACTGGAACTTTGCTGTGAACCTGCTTGAAGAAGAATCTCCAAGGTCTTGTGTATGCTGGTCTCCTGTTCTGAAGTCTCAGGGACAGAAAGAATTCACCTGCAACCCAAAGAACAGCACCTGGACTCTTGCATTGAAAAGGGTACCAATGCCAGTTCCTGGGCCCCGGGAACAGGCCTCCACCTCGGTACGAACGCCTCACCTCCACAACGGTGTACTTCGTCCATAGACTTTGTTTCCAAGGTACTGTTATTTTGGGGTCCATGTGACTCCGTGCCCGACGCCTCGCACCTTGTGGTCAGCACCGTACTTTGGATTTATGCTACAAGATTTATGCCTGTTTCAACGTCGTAATAGCCCCAGGTGGAGCTATTTGTTTCTACAAGTTCTATTTTTGCAATACCTGTTCAAAGTGTTATTTTGATACATGTATGTTGGACTTTTGTTGTTTTGGTCTTGTTAGATTTAAATAGAGATACTTATTTTTCTAAACTGGTGTGGTTTCTATTTGTGATGTTTTCACTTTGTTACTGTGTCTTTTAAAATACAAATACTTCCACATTGCCTTTGGGATAAGCCTGTCTTCTCGTGCCAAGCTACCAAGGGGGTGAGCAGGGGTTAGATGAAGTGTGTATACCCCTTACCCTAACTAGAAGCAAGGGTCCTTACTTGGACAAAGGTGCGTACTTCTGCCAATTTGAAACCATCATTTCTAACAGCAGCACAGCAGCTAAAAATGCTGCACTGCGTTGCGTGACAGGGAGGGAGAAGGAGACAGCCATATTTACACAGCTAGGGCTGTCTCCTCTGCTCTCCCTAGCACCGGTGCAGCTTTCAGCTGCCGTGCGCCAGGCACACACCTTAGCGCCATAGTGCTAGGGTGTGTGCCTGAGTTTACCAAAGGTATGACTAGGCAAGTTTAAATCCTTTTCTTACTTTGTATGAATGTTGTACAGTGCAGCACACATGCAAAGTCAGAAAAGCTGGGAGAAATAAAAACAATTCTCCTTATAACAACTGCTTTTTAGCATACAAACCAATGCAAATACCAATTTGCGTTGGTTTGTTTATCTGTTAATTGTTTAGCATTGGGTTTGCGTTAAAAAAAGTAGCACTAACCCGAAGTTAAACCTTTGTGAATCTTGCCCTAAGTGCCTGAACGTTTAACACTAAACAAACTGGAAAAAATAGGCAGAGGACAGTGTCAAGAGATCAGAATTAAGCCTGGGCAGAGCTGGAGTAGTTTCACTCCGTTGAATTCTGCGGAATTACAGAAAAACTCAGTGGAATTTTGTGGAGTTCCGCAAGGGGACAGAGTACTGCTCAGCCACCCTTTAGGACCTTGTCACCGGGTGGGCGCCCCCTCCCCCGTAATATCACCCATGGAATGCAGTGCCCAAGAAGAGTGGTGGTCCCCTACCCCTTGAATGCCATTGTGTCCTTACTTTGCAGCCCGAGAACCGGAGCCCAGCCGAAAACACTGTGTGGTTGGAGGAAACCCCTGACCCGGGGACCTGTGCCTTTAACATTTGGGAAACCTCGGCAAGCCACACCCGGAAAGAGGACGTCACCTGGAGTGAGCTAATCGCGTCGCCGAGCCCGGACAGAAGAGGCGGGGAGGAACCCGGAAGAGAGAGGGACGCGGAGATCCAGGAAGAAACAGCAAGCAAGGGTGAACGGATCGAGAGGAGCAGGGCCGAGAACGCCTGGAGTGAACAGCGTTGCCGTGAAGACCGGAGGAGAGAAAGAGTGCCCAGAGGCCATCGTCCCCGCTCACCGCCAAGCCACACTCCCGGGGGGGTGTGGCTCTCACAGGTACGGAGCGGAGTGCGGGCTGGGTCGGGAGAAGGAGGGGGAGAGAGTGTAAAACCCTTTTTACCGAGACTAGTCGGTAAAACAACCTGGTTCCTTCCCCTCACGAGCACTCCCATACCTTCAAGCCTGTCTGTGTTTGTACACCGGTGTACCCTCACTCCCCCTTCCCGATTTAGGTATCGAGCAGAAACAAACCGCCTGACTCCTGTCCTTCTGTTTTTGTTTGCATAACGACCTTCCCGATTGAAAGCCACAAGTCGATCCCAAGGAGTCAACGCCAGTGCACCCATAGAAGTCGCTTTCCACAGCAGAGAGAGACGCCCTGGGGATCAGAAAGAAATAAGACGGATTATCCATTGATGCCCCAGAACATTTTCTTTTGCCCTGATTCTGTTCAGTTTCTTTTGCCTTCTTATGCTGGCCAGAACAAAAAGACATATATACTGTGGAATAAAACCCGGTTTAAGACACTCTGAAGTCGACCTCTTTTCTGGCGAGTACCCCCGTGAGAACCCTACCCGTTACAGACCTGTAATTACCTACTGTCCGTCAACTGTCAATTAAAACAAGCCCCCAGTAGCCCTGCTGTGCTGCATACCGTGCACCTACATTTGGCGTCATGGTGGGCAGCTCTATGGATGTCCGGCAGCATCAGCCAAACAAACGCACAGCAAATGCGGCAGATCCAACTCACTCGGTCGCTCCTCCTTGCCTACCTCCTCCAGAAAAATGACTCTGCTCACAGCACTGCCAAGAAGTGCTGCCACCCTATTCCAAAATAAAAGTCCATGATGGCTCTTTGAGGCAGCCCTACTCCTGCCAGCATGACCAGTACCGTTTTTACGTGGAAATTCAACAGGAATTCCATGACCCGCTCTTAGCCTTGAATTCAAAATATTGTCCAAATGTCACACTAAGGATTTCCTCCTCTCAGCCTCTCACTGTCAATGCGCTTAATTGCTCCTAAATCTGCTCCACCCCTCATAAGGCTTCACCTTGGCCCATCACAGAATGGATACAGGGCTTGTCCCAGCCGGTCTCCATGCCTTCACGACCAACTACCCTCCCAACCTCTCAAAAAATGCGGCCAAGAAGCAAAACCATAGGTTACTAAAAACCTGACCTGAAACACTTATCTCTGACCTTTACTTCTGTGCCACTAGGGAGAAATTAACTAATGACTTTATCTTTTACACCAGAAAACCGGAATGATGGAGGAACGCCTTTTATTCCATGCTTCGTATAACAGATACCAGGAAAACACAGTACGGC
This sequence comes from Triturus cristatus, assembly GCF_964204655.1. NCBI lineage: Eukaryota > Metazoa > Chordata > Amphibia > Caudata > Salamandridae > Triturus > Triturus cristatus. The sequence continues at coordinate 1,011,056,082 of NC_140587.1, read as the reverse complement.
CTCAAACTAACAGCTGCGCCGACTACACTCTACAATGCGCACGGCACCATTTCCCTTTAAAATAACGGAATTATCCTAGTTCAAGCTTCGGTTGAGAATTTAGCCAAGATGGATAATATCTTCCCTACCCTCAAGACAGCAATAAGTTCTAAGTCTTCTCTTTCCCTCTTAGACCATAATTTTGCAAATGTTATCACTCGCACACCCCTGACAAAACTGATCATAACCCCCCTCACTCCCAAAGCAATCTCTGCTCCATCCAGTACCCTGCACAGTCCACATCACCAGTGAATCAAGCAGCTACTGAACCTACAGCTTCTCGCACCTCTCCGGGCTCCACTGGGATACATATCCGATCCCTTGCTGAGGATTCCTCTCCCACCTCTCTTTCCTCTTCTGGTGAGCCTCCCTGCTTGATCTACCTGTCGGAGGGATGCACAGAAACAGAAAAGGGGAGACCGTATGGATGTAATATTGGGATTTTTTATTACAGTAGATTTATTCTCCAGTTGATACAATCAGTAACTCCTGGTCACTTTTAAGCAAAGTTCTTCAGACTGTCTCTGCTGCTTCCTGTTTTTATTTGGGAGGATAGCAGACTGTAGAAGTTTCTTCACTTCTTCTTTCGCCTAGTTGCTTTCTAGGGGATATGGAGTCCTGGTGGGATTCTTGAGGGTTGCCTCACCAAAAGGGGGAAAAGAAGAAGGAACAGTAAGTAAATGCGCTCAGCCTGGCACTATTTGCTTCCACCACACCACCGTGATGGACTTGCTAGATGGACCATGAAGGGGAACTAAAATAACAAAAAAAATAAACAAAAACCAAACGTTTTACACTTGGGTTTTTCCCACACCGGGGTCTCAGGGAACTTAACAGCGACCCACCACTTGCCTTGCGCACCACACCTCTGGGGTCTCCTTGTCTTCGGCATCGTTTTCACTGGCGTTCACCTCCACGATGTCTTCTCCGAGACCGCAACACCTTCCCGACTCTTCCGCAGCTCTGTTTCCGATGACGAACTCTCCTGATGCAGTGTCTCCCATTTTTATAGACCTCTCCTCGGTTTCTCCTCTGGACTCCAATTGGGTTGTTAGGGACTTGGCTCCGCCCCTCCATGGGCCGATTGGTTCCTTTGCTGCAGTTCCATTCTGTGCAGAGGAATGAAAGTCCTTTCTTACTGTCTGTGTCCCTTTCCAGTTCTTGCCGTCATCATCCGGACCCCATAAGTAAAGAAGAAAAGGGCCTCCAGGGTATCTAGAAGGATAATCAACGTTAGCCTGTTCTTCCCTTTTCTATGGATGATAGTCTAACGGAAGGGCTTCACGGTCAGGAACCACCTTAAGATTCTCTGGTTATGTCTCTTATTTCTAGACAGCCATTCAAGAGGTGGGTGGTCAGTGTACAGGAGAAATTCCCTTCCATCTAAATAGTAGCGAAGGGCCTCAATAGCCCACTTGATATCCAGTGCTTCCTTTTCTATGACTGCATACCTGGTTTCTCTTGGGAACAGCTTACGGCTGATGTAGAGAATTGGTCTTTCTTGATTGGTATCATCTGTTGGCAGTAGGAAGGGTTTATCACAGTTGGTACTCCGCAAAAAGGCTTCAAAGTAATGAGCTATTTTAGGTGTTGAAAAGCATGTACTTCTGAGTGAGTGGGGAATCGAAGGTGTTTTTCCGTTTGTACATTCTTTTTGAGCAGATCAGTTAAGGGAGCGGCTATCTGTGAGAAGTGAAGGGTAAATCTCCTATAGTTCCCCAGCAGTCCTAGGAAGGCCCTAAGGTCCTTCCGAGATTTAGGAAAAGGTACTTCAGCTAACGTGGCCACTTTCTCTTCTTGAGGTTTTATATAGCCCTCCCCCAAAAGGTACTTCATGGATTTCGCGGCCAGGTGACTTTTGGCTGGATTAATTGATAGCCCGCTTTTGCCTAAGGCTTGAATTACTTAGGTCTGTGGTTCCAGGTTGAACTATTGATGATTATGTCATCTATGTAAGCGGCTGCAAAGTCTTTATGGGGCTTTAGTAAGAAGTTCATTAGTCTCTGAAAGGTTGCTGGGGCCCCATGTAGTCCGAAGGGTAATACCTTAAATTGGAACAGGCCCCTAGGGGTACAGAAGGCTGTTTTTCCCTATCCTGTTCCTTCACGGGGACCTGCCAGTAGCCCTTACAAAGATCTAATGTGCTGAGATTTCGGGCCTTCGCCAGTCTATCATTTCATTGACCCTAGGGATATCGGAATATTTTGTTCACCTCCCTAAAGTCGATGCTCAAAAGCATATAGACCAGTCCATTTTGGGAAATATCACTATCAGAGAGCTCCACTCGCTTTTGGAGGGTTCTATGACACCGAGTTCCATCATCTAACGGACCTCATTGTCTATCACCTCCCTTCTGGCTTCGGAAATACTTTAAGGGCGCAATCTGACTTTCTTCCCTGGGGGGTATGTAGCTCATGTTCAATGATTGTGGTTCTGCCGGGAAACAGGAAGAACACATCCTGAACTGGGTGTAAAGCACCCCTCAGTTGTTGTTTTTGAATAGCTGGTAATTCTTCATCGATACTCTGTTCCGCTAATGACAGGGGGTTAGTCCCTACTAAAACAAGTCCCTCCCATTTCTGTAGGAGGTTGATATTGAAGATTTGAGTGTGGTTTCTAGTTGGGTCCATCTCTAGTTTATTCGCGACGGGGGTCACTTTCTCTATAACTTTATATGGGCCTTGCCACTGGCTTAACAGTTTGTGCTCTGAGCTGGGCATTAAAATCAGAGCCAGGTCTCCTACTTTTAGCGTTCTCTCTTTTGCAGCTTTGCTGTACTGGGTTTTCTGACTGGTTTGGGCTTGTTCTAAATTGGTTCTTACAATAGCCTACACTTGGTTAAACTGGGTCTTTAAACTGGCTACGTAATCTAAGAGGGGTTTTGAGGTGCCCTTTGTCTTCCTCCCATTCTTCCCGTGCTGTGTCCGTGAGAGTACAGGGCTGTCTCCCATATAGCAACTCAAAGGGGGAATACCCCAGACTTTTTTGTTGCCCAAATCGTATGGCAAACAAAGCCAAGGGAAGCAATGTCTTCCCACATTCGAGCCTCTAGATTTTTTTAGGGTGGTCTTTACGGGGGCATAGTACCGTTCCACCAAACCATCGGTTTGGGGGTGGTATGCTGCTGTATGGATCTGTTTAATGTTTAGTTGTTGACAAACTTGCTGCATTAACTTGGACGTAAAGGGCGTCCCCTGATCAGTGATGATTTCCTTCGGAAATCCTACTAGGGAGAAGATATTAATCATGACTTTAGCTACTTGTGTCGTGTTGGGCTGTCTAAGGGCTACTAATAGTGCAAGTCACGATCCCCGACTGTCTAAAAGCAGCGCTTGTATCCCCCATTCTAAAAAAATAACTAACGCAGAAAGCTCTGATCTGAATAACTTCAGTCCCATTTCTAACATACCCACTCTGGCGAAACTTCTCGAAAAATGCGTGCAACCACAACTCTGCTGACATATCGAGAAATTCCAACTGTTGGATCATCATCAATCTGCTTTCCGGAGAGGGCACAGCACCGAATCTGCACTCACTCACATGATGGAAGACATTTTAAAATTCATAGACCAAAATTAATCTTGCTTATTGATCCTCCTTGACCTATCTTCTGCTTTCGACACTGTTAACCATGTCAAACTACTATCCACTCTAGAACACAGGATGGGCTTATCAAGGTCGGTATTGAAACGGTTCACTTCCTTCCTCCAAAACAAATCCCAAAGAATAAAGATTAATCAATCCCTTTCTCAGCCCTATACAGTAACTATGGGGGTTCCACAGGGGTCTGACCTGTCACCCATACTCTTGAAACCATTAGCAAATGCCTTGAACTTCGCGAACATTCTTTTTCATATCTATGCGGGTGACACTCAACCTTATCTGAAAATCACCTCCCTGGAAGACCTCATCTCACTCATCTCCATCCTGATGAACACTCAAAACTGGCTCGATGACATCTACGTCATGCTCAACCCATCCAAAACTGAATTCCTTCTCATCACTCCCCCTAACCACATTCCCAAGATTGACCTTTGGATGAAACACCTCACAGCCTTCAACTGCTCCCCCCACATTATTGAGTCAGCTAAATCACTCGGAATCACACTAGGCATGCACTTGAATATGAAGAACCAAACCAGGAATGCAACCAAGGGAGCTAAACATCAGTTTAGTATACTAAGGAATCTCAAACCATTGCTTCCACAGAAAGACTTCCAATTGGCGGTACAAGCTCTAGTTTTACCAAGACTAGACTATTGTAGCCTCCCCAAACAGAGCTTGGCCCCACTAAGGGCTTCCATTAATGCCGCAGATAGATTGATTACTGGGACAAAAAGAAGAGATCACATATCCCCAGCCCTAACATCTCTAAATTGGTTACCATACGAGGCAATAATACAGTTAAAAATTGCCTGCATGACGCACAAAGCCCTTCATTTCAAGACCCCCATTTATCTGGCTCAAAAACTAAAATTATCAGGAGGCTGCAGAAAGTCATGAGGTTCAAGTTCAATGCTCCTGAAACCACAGATGTTCCACAAAAAGAAATCGAGTAACAGAGCCTTCTCAGGCATTGCCCCAAAGATTTGGAACTCTCTTCCACCAGAAGTACGTACAATCTCCTCCACTTTTACATGGTTATATACCTGAGAATAACATTCTTAGCATGTGTTGTACATACATGTGTTTTCGAATGTTCCTCACCCAATACTGTATTCGCCCTACCCTTATGTGAAGGGTTCTGATACCTACAGGGGTCTTGCACTCGCCTTGCATAATTATGTAACGAATGTTTGCTTTCCAATATTGTATCCCTCTTACCCAAAATTGTGAAGCATTCTGATACTCGGAAGGGTCACGTTCACGCACTATACAAAACTTTCTAAATAAATAAATACTCTGTGACTGCTTTGGCACGCGCATGCACACACTTCATAAAACCAGGCAAGTCCACTGCATGGGGAGCAGGGGGAGATGCAAACAAACAGAATCACCAGACTTGCTTTCCCCTCTATTGAATGTGCACTTCCAGGGTACAGTCCAGACGCTTAGCAGCAATTAATCGGTAAGCGGCAGATGAACAGGGTTACTTCTGAGCCCAGGGGCGTGACGCCGTACTAATGAGAGGCCAGATTGGGATGGAATAATTAGGCCTGTTAAGGGGAGGAGTTCCAGACCTGAGATGACACAGTGTACACACATACACGCATAAAGAATGGGACGAGTGATGCGCACTGGTATACTCTGCTCCACCAGCAAATTTCGGAGTTTTTTTTTTAAAAAAGGTCATGCTCCAAGCGGAGCACGAAGTGACAAAAATCTACAAACTCCGCCGGCGGAGCAGAGTTGCCCTCCCACCGTTAATCAGTATCATCACACAGGAGTATGGTAACATGAACTCAAGACTAGCGACTCAGGGCTTACTCAGGCCAGACAGCAGTCTTAATGGCACAGTGCAGTTTTTATGTCAGTGCTTAGCATTAGGTCTAAATATTCCTAAGGAGAAATTGTTCTTATATCTCTCTACATTTTGTAAAACTAAAACCTTGCTTAGTTTGTAAGATTCTAATGCTTATGTAGGTTGTTGTAATGTTTAAAAAATAGTTTAAAGAACATTCCTTTTAATGGCTTAATGTTGGATGGTTTAAATAGTGTTCTTTCCTGACGAGAATTTTCCGAACCACACAAGCTGACAGTATTCAATGTTCACGAATACCTGCAAAGATCCTATGACGAAGTAGACAAATTGGGGACTAGGTTTATATCTGTTACTTTTTTTTTGTTACTGAATATTGATCTATGCCAATGGTATATCGCTATCGATATCTTCCTCAGACTCTTCTGGTATGCAGAGATAATAAAATTTTCTAGTTTGTTCAAAACATGTAACTCCCAGAAACTACAAATGAGCTTGGCTTACAATTATTTTTTTTCATACTAATCGTGCATCAATTAATTATCAAAAACAAAATGAATAAAAACTGTGTACCATGAAAAGATGTACATTTTTGGATAGCGTCCAAGAAGATGTTTATGGGGGTAGGTCTCGTTCATACCACCCAAAATTTTGGAATGTCCATAATGGAATGTAATTATGAGGGAAATTTAGTCAAATGTTTTTTGTGCACATGTATTCACAATAGCATCCAACAATTCTGTCAAATAATAACAGCAAATATCTTTCTAACCCTAAATGCGTGCAAACGTCTCACAAAAACAGCAGGCATATCATGCGGGCCAAGAATGGACCATAGCTGTGACCATGCAAGTGATATTTTAAGGAATAAAGGGAATCTACTGTAGCCATTGTTCAAAACTATAGGGCCACGGACACCCAAGGAAATTGTGGCTCCAGTATTTGGGCCCGGGTCAGCCAGCACTTAGGGATCTCCAACAAACCTAGAGGTTTTTCAAACCGAGAGACTCCAGAAAAATGTGTTTGAATGAAATGCACAGCTTTTTGTTACTCAGAATCCCTGCAAACATCAAACTATCCCTAAAAACAGATATCTCTCAATAAACTACTAACCTGGCAAGCACTTGCTGCTGGTCCATGCTGGATGAAAGTTCAGTGAAATCTATAGTAGCAACAGTGGTTGTGTCAGAAAGAACACAGGAACACACAGAGTCAGTTTCGGGACCCTCACCATCACCTTTGATTCTGTATTGGGCATCTTGAGACTCTGCTGGGTCTGGCTACCAAGAAAACAAGAACTTGTTTCATTATACTGTCACGTCATGTATAAAATGATACCAAAGGAATGCATGAACAGATAAGCTTAGAAGGAAATACGGGTCAGCTGAGCCAATAGCAGAACCGAGGACAATATGAACAACTGAAAATGATTAAGTACTGAAACAGTGGGTGGCTGACTTTATGACAATTCCATTTGCAGGAAGCAAATGTCTCATAGGTGGTCTTTGGTCTGAATATAGGTAAGATGATTAATGTGGGGGGTGGGTAGGTGGGGGGGCTTTGTTGAGGTTTGAATGTTTTATGGATCTTGAAACTACTAAGTCGAAATGTTTTGCACTCATAATGGATGTATTAGTGTCTTGTCTCCTAATAAATCTAAATAAAGATAATATTAACAAAAATAAAAGGTGCCTCTAAATGCATCCAACAGGGCATCCTTACAGTGCACTGTATACGTATGGTAGAGAACCTTATAGTGTCTACCTGTGTGTTATATTATAATAAGCAATAAATATACTATGGGCAAGATAATTAATGTTTTAAACTACTCAAGGTTTTCCTTTCATCATTGCCCTTTTATATAAAAATGATTTTCTTCATGTTGAATGTGACCAGATATTTTTAAGATACCACAGGAACATTCTTATACATTCAGTTATGAACTTAAAGCTACATATTTCTTTTCATAAGTTCAGGAGTGCATTTGTTTAGGATTTACTCCACAACAAATCCTGGAATTATTGGATCTTTATGCAAGTCTTGATTACATTCTCTTAACAAATATATGGTAAAAGAACAAGATCAGAATGACTTAAAATCGACACCAAAGCAAATTATGTCCTTTAAACAAGTAGTCTTCATCAACTGGCATATCCTTAGGAATAAATATGTTGATGCAGCTACAAAACCCCATCTGGATTTTTCCAGACTGAAAAATTGTACAAGACTTAAGCTGTAGCAGGAGCAAAATTTAGCGTTGCTTTTAATAAAAGGGTGCTGCTTGCTAAAAAAAAATCCCCTTCCCTTCCCTACTGCCCCCATCTCTATCCCTTGCGCCCTACCCCATGCAGAGGCCCCACATGTGCGTTTACTAACTGCTTGGAGCAGTTGGTAAATGTATGCGTTTAAAACACATAGAAAAGGGGAATCCATGTGCTCTTCTGGCAAGATAAATCGCCCCTACATTGCAGTTCCCCATTCCACAGGGTCTGGCTCGTAATTTCAAGGCACTGGGGTGCTTTTCCTGCACGGAAATGGAAAACAATCACATGCAATTGTACAATGTAGCAAAACTGCCACAGTACCGTTCAACTCATAATGAAGGATTATGTGATGACTTTGCTTTTCTCTGTGCTAGAACTCGCCTTGTAGTTTGAGGCCCTTTTAGCTACTCATGAGCTACACAAATGTGAGAGGCCCAGCAAGACCTCCAACCATCACCAGTGTTAAATGAGTCTACAACATGTCAAAGCTAAAGAACAGGTTACTTACTTTCAGAACAACGTATCTGGTAGAGACTAGCTAGCTGCAGAGTCTTTACCTTAGAATATTCCCTAGGTGTCAGACTTGATCCAGAAAATCTTGAGCAATACCTCTGCGCGCTGGTAGCTTGCATCAAATGGCTCCACACTGGCGTTGTAAGCGTCATCTGCACCGGAAGTGACATGCGCTGTGGCCAAATAGGCGCCCCCCCAGAGAGATGACTTAAGGTCATGACTGTTTCCGTGCCAGAAGCATGGAGCCATGGTAAAAGGTCGAACACCAGTATGCACATTTTAAGGACCTAGATGGACCTATTAGGTAGAAAGAGGCCATTTCATAGAGCAGGGAGGATCGGTAAGTAATCTGTGGCTAGAAAGTCTCTACCAGATATGGCGCTACCAATGGTAATGGGGTGAGCGTAACTTGTGTAATTCCGTGTAGTGTAATCGCGCAGAATTACCCAAGAATCAAGAGAGAATACGCAGAATTTTGTGAAAAGAGTAATTCTGCAGTTAGTGCTATTTCTTAGGACAAAATGCCCCCTCATGTCCAAAATGGATGCTAGGATGAAATTTTTTTGTGCTAAGATATAGCGCGAAATACAGCTGAACATGATTAGCGAGCGCAAGCTGCCGGTTGCTAAATGTATGCATGGGGTAGGATTTTTCCCCCAACTTACCCCCGCATTTAGCATTATTTTCTGTGCCCAAAATGCTCCTTCACATCCTAAATGGATGCTAGGATGCATTTTTGCACTTTTGTTCAGTCCACATAGTATTATGAACTTTTGCTGCATCCCTGCCATTGGCAATAGCCTAGATCAGGATGGCTCAGGCCTCCTCTGAGATTGTGAGCAGCTCTTGCACAACCTAATTCCTTGTCATGTGGCTGTATCGGCCCAAGAGGCATGCAGTGTTCATTGACCACAGTGCAAGGCTGGTGGGTGTCAAAATCCTCTTCTGGAAGAGATCCAGCCACTAGGATTCTCCAACCAGTGGAGTGGAAGAGAAAGCACCAGGATTCACCTTGGAGGTTGGGACCAACACCACTAGGCCGTCAGGAGTGGGATACTGGGGGAGGAAAGCTGGGTCTTCAGGAGCAGGACAGTGCTGATGTGCAATCGTCCTTTCAACATGAGTGCAGGGCTTGGCCCAGCTGCCAAGCAGACCATCAGAGCGAGCTGTGTTGAAGGGCAGGAGGGGTCTGTGTGGGACACCCCTGGTTGAAGCACCTCCACCAAGACATTGATTTTGACTTCGACTGAGGGTAGCATGACGTAGAAAACTTCACCCACCCTCTCCACCACAATAGAAAAGGAGGCCCCTTCCTCTGCAGACACACTAGGAGGAGAGACCTGTCCAGCGTCCGGTGAGGTGTCCAGACCAATGGCATAAGCCAGGTACTCATACCAGTTATCTTCAGCCAACGGTTCTTCAAGTGGATCAGGATAACTACAGGGTCCAGATCCACCACAGTCCTACCCCCCACAGGGCCTATTAAAGATAGGAGGCACTATCTCCAAACTGGATGGTCTAGTGCTGGTCAGCGCAGGTGTAGACATCGAGCAACTCCAATATGGCTCCGTATTAGAGTCACGAATGCCTGTGGGGTTGGTGTCAGCAGCATTGGGGACAGCGCCGCATGATTGAACCCCAGTGAAGGTTGTGGATTTGCGACTGGAGTCGGTCCAGACCCAGGTACGGATCTAGTCACCAGACTGGCGCCAAGGGTGAAACTTCCGGCAGAAACCCCTTCGGGGCACCTCTCGAATCTGTGGGGCCAGAAGGCGCTCCAGAGGAACCCGATCACCCAAATATGAGGCACATGTCCTCAAAAAACTCTGAGTTGGGTGGAGGTCACGAAGGCTCTGGGAAATTGCAGAGAGGCACAGAGTGGACCTAGACTCCGGCTCTGCAGGTGAAGTGCGAAGAGGGGCCTAGACTGGAGGCATCGTCTGTTTACTTGGACCGGTGAAGTGAAGTCGGAGAGCTCTTTGACTTCTTGGCCTTCTTTTGCTTGTGGGGCTTACCCGATGACGACTTTGACCGTGATGATGACTGATGGGAACGAATCAGAGAGCAGGCCTTGGACCTTCCACGAGACCAGGACATGAAGCAGTGCGAGTCTCCCAATATCAGTCGGCAAGGAGATTCTTACCCACTCCTGAATCCCTTTAAGATACATAGTGCAGCAAGCAGGCAGGCAGACCCTCGGGTCCTGGTCCATCTCCAGACACCACAAGCACACCAGGTGCAGGTCCATCACAGACATTTGTGTGTCGCAGGTACCAGAGGGTTTAAAGCCCACAGGTTTCTTAAGGACATCCCTAAGCACACTGGTAGCAGCAATGCTTAAGAAAAGTCGACAATATGTCAGAAAAACTAATAAAACAATGACCAGGGTAGCTCTTCTGGAGCCATGCTGTTGGCAAAGAAAGAAAGGAAATTAAGTCAGCGCACTAGGGTGGCGCCAATATAACACCAGGCACTTCATTTCCATCGTGGACCAATCCTATGACACAGACACAGCACCTATCAATGCGCAGCGGTACTGCTCAAGCTTTTCTGGATCAAATCTGATGCCTGGGCAATATTCTAAGGTAAGGAATCTGTGGCTAGAAGTCTCTATCAGATAGTAATGTTGTGTTCAAAGAAACATTTTTCACGTCTGCCGTGTGTGTGGGTTCATGGAGTGTGGGTTTCATTAGTTGAGACAAAACTGCATTCAGTTCTCACTGTCAGTTTTCACATTGATAGAAATCCTCTGAAAAGACCTGGGATTGTTCTAGATGAAACCGGAAAAGTGTGGTGTTTCAACGATAATAGCAGGAAACTGCAGCAAGGTGCACTTTAATGAAAATATATTTAAACCTGATTCCACCTGTTGCAGTAGGCAGGGAGGTAAATGAAGCCGATGGATATGAAGTGGGCGGATCCCTATTAGTGCAACAAAAAAAGTGTTTCCACCTACCTACATAAGTGTCGTTGGACTGTACTCTGGCTTGAACAAATATTTTCCCACTGTTTTCCGAAACGTCTAACGTGAAGAATTTGGTGTGGTCCGGAGCCAGGCTGCCAAGGTGAGTAGAGATGTATCAGGATGAAGAAACAAGCCTCTTGTGGTGAGATAGTAGAAATAGATTGCTATTCGGGGGATGGGAACAGACACTGGGAAGTCCACGTAAAAGGCAGAACTGCCTGGGCCACATTGGTTTGATGCTGCATCTCGCTTCCTGATCTTGCAGATCATCTCCTGCACAATGGGAAATGCTGGAACGTAGTTAGCGAACATTCCTCTCCAGTTCATCAAAAATGCACCTTCCCTTGTTTTATCTAGCCAGCGTTTGCTGGCAAATTAACTGTATTTGTGTTGTCTCTTGTCAGAAGTAGATTGGCTTGGTTTTTTTTCCATACCTGGAATATTCTCTTCAGCATTAGGTATTTGAGTTCCGGTTTATACTGTTCTGCCACTGCCTAGCTTGGCGTATATGCCCACTCGTTGCTTTGACCCGAAAAGACTCCCACTTTGACCGACATGGCATGCTGAACTGCCCATGTACACACGAGTAGGGCTTCTGTTGATAGTGTTTGAACGTGCTTGAGTATAAAAAAAAAACCTGATGACTATTTCTCTGATGGAGCACAACTAGGCTTAGTAGAATAGTATCTACCACTGAGGAAACAACTTCACTTTGTTAGAAACCTTATTTTGTTGCCCATGGAGCCCTATTATTGCACCGATCGTGCATCTAAATTTTCAAAAGGTATCACGTGCAGCTGGCAGTTGGGAATCAGTGGAATTCCAGAGGACCCCATCCCCATCACAGTCTGTAGGCATGATCCTTTGTTTTATTTTGTGATGTTTGGGACCCTTAACATAGCCAGAACAGACATGGCCAGTATTAACTACATACACATCTCACCCAAATAGGCTCAGGTTACATGAGGGGAAAGGAAACTGTATACTGAGGAAACAGCAATACACAAACAGCTGAGACAGTTCGTATTACAGCAAACTGAGGACACGGGCACTACCCACATACCAACACATGCACAAGCCACTGGCAGTAATCCACAAACCGTAAATGTAATAATTGGGTAAAATCCTCCACAAAATGAACACTAGATAATGAGAATGCACCCCCCCTCCCCCACAAAGGGAATGGTGCAAATCCACTGCAATGTCAGTCAAGGGGAAGGAAGCAGAATGTCAATCCTCTGCTCTGCTACACATGGCATTCCCTCAATAACTGTATTATCCAAGGTTGTCACGTAAATATAGGAGAAGCATGGTGCCTAGGATGAAACTGATAGGCAACATAGACATTTGAGCTGAAATAGTTATTGGATACATTACAACTCTTTTGGTCATATGCCACAGATATCCCGACACTCAACAAGATGAGAAACTGGTGAAGGTACGGTAAATGAACTCTCAAATGTCTGGCCCCATGGGAGGAGACATCTGGTTGCAAAAACCTCAATTAAAACGTGGTTCTGAAAAAGAAGTGACCACAAAAGAAAATAAACAGGCTAAGCAGCGATCTCGTGGAAAGGAAAACGAAATTCCGATATTATCATAAAGAGGAAGAACAAGTGCAGGATAACTTGAAAGACCGAAAAGAATAAAGGCTCAAGAGAGGCATCAATCTGCTGATGAGGTTTATTGCCATTCTTCCCAGGATCGTGGAGATAAGAGACCAGATCCACATAAGAGTGTCCATTCTTTCTACGGACCTGAAAAGGGACAGACCTCTCAGAAGGGGAGAGGGGGCGGAAGGTAATCAGAACCAAAGCAGCCCTTTCAAAAGAAAAAAATAGCGCAAGTAGAAGGCTTTATGCCTCTCAAAAGAAAGGTCTTGCTGAAGAGTGAGGAATGGCCAGTGGCTGTCCAGGACAGTACAGGAGAAATCACAATAGTCCATGTAAAGCTCAAACTCCCTAGATCACGGGGAAGACTATTGACTAATTTCAGACAGAAACACCAGATTGATATTTAAACAAGCAGAATCTAATTTACAAAAGCTGGATCCAAATTTAAGAGTATAATTAGCGGACAAGCTCAATGCTTTTATGAACTCAAGTGATCCTCTCTTATGATATTATACTCGCATAGGAAGACTGCCCCACACTAGTTCAAAGCCAATATCCAATGAAGCGAGAGGTGCATGGGATCTAAAACACATTCTGGATTAATTGCAGTATCAGGAATTAATGAACAAGCTACTTACCTTTGGTAACATCTTTTCTGGTAGAAACTCTAGCTAGTCGCAGATTCTTTACCTTTGAATTATCCCCAGGAGTCAAACTGGATCTGGTAATGTTTTCATGCGCAATACCCTTACGCTCTGGTAGGTGGTATTGATCAGCTCTGTGTGGTGTCGCCGGATATCACGTGAGCAGTGCCTATATAGGAATGACCCCAGCAAGCTGACGTCGGTTTCTGTTTGTGACTTTGTACGCTAGGAGAGCGGAGCCACGAAGAACACCGACCACTGCTGTGGAAAACTAGGGCCCGGAAAGCCCTGCCCCTAAAAATCCATTCGCAGAGCAGGAAGGAGGGGCTGGGTCAGTAAGGAATCTCCAGCTAGATGAAGTCTCTACCAGATAAGGCATTATCAAAGGAAAGTTACTTGTTCATCTGATAGAGACTTCTAGCCACAGATTCTTTACCTTTGAATAGATACACAAGCAATACCTCCCGGGAGGTAGGTCTATGATAAAATATCACACCAAAAAGTCCTGTAGGACCGAACGGGCAACGTGCCCGTTCCAATAGACCTGACTGTCCAGGCAGTAGTGTTGTATGAATGCGTGCACGGAAGCCCACGTTGCTGTCTGGCAGATGTCCAGGACTGGGACTCCGTGTGATAACGCAGTGGTCACAGCCTTGGCTCTGGTGGACTGAATACAAGCCCTTAAGCCGTCGCTTCTTGGACAATACATTGCAGATCTTAATGCAGGGCAAGATCCATCAGGAGATGGTCTACCTTGTGCATGGCATTTCGCTTCTTCACTCCAACATACCCCACAAAGAGTTGGTCGTCCACCTGGAACTCTCTTGTGTGATCGAGGAATGACAACATTCTTTTTGGGTCCAGTCGTTCAAGTTACTCCTCTTCCTTAAAGGGATGTGGCAGAGCATAAAAAGTAGGCAGATTGATGGGCTGGCCTACATGAAAGCTGGCTTTAGGTCGAAGACGTCAACAATAGATCAGGTCTTTAGATTTGCTATTTTATATTGGAAGACGGTCTTGATTGGCTAGGGAGACTTCTATTCTGCCTTTGTCGACCTCAAATCAGCATTCGATCTGGTATCACGTGCAAGCTTATGGGCAGTTTTGGAGGATATGGGGATGCCTCTCGATATATTATCCCTGCTTATTAGGTTGCATGAAAAAATAACTTTGCCTAGATCCGGGGCTCGCAGGGACAAGTAACAGATAAGATTCCCGTATCAAAGGGTGTTCGGCAGGCTGCGTAATGGCCCCTACATTATTCTTTCTATATGTAAATGGGTTGGTTCACCACCTCTTGTTTGTAGAGGCCGAAGCACCCGTTCTGGCAAAAGGAAAGATACCGCTATTAATATTTGCGGACGACACACTTTAAAATTATAAAACACCGAGTAGGCTACAAAATTTTATAGCTAGCTTTGATGACTTTTGCATGCAGCGCGGCCTAGAGATAAATACAAACAACGTTTACGGCATTCAATCACTCCAAGAAGTTCAAAGGAAGTTATCCCTGGGCAGTGACGTATTAGAGCAGGTGGATTTGTTTACTTATTTGGGCATCAAACTTGTACCTAACCTATCCTGGGGTCAGCACATTGATATGGCAACCATAAAACATAGGCAGAGAATTGGAGTCATTTTAAAAGAACACCGAGCTTCAAACAACATGCCGGTTGAACCTGCTCTGAGAATCTATGAAGCAAAAGCCCTGGGAGCCGCCATGTATTGCGTTGATTTATGGGGGGTCAGGTGATATCACAGACCTTACAAAATCTGAAAACAAATTTGTAAGAGAACTGGTCTTGCTTCCAACTAGTACCCCCTGTATCCCTTATTTTTAGACCTGGGCATGAAAAAGATATCCCAGAAATTGCTTCTGCAACCTCTTTTATATTGGCGTAGGCTCTGCACCATATCAGAACTGAGACACTATGCAGCCGCTTTAGAGGATTTCATTAAGCTGGATAAAGCCAACAAAGTCCCCTGGCAGACCTCGGAGAGGCGACTTTTGAAGGAAATCGTTTTTGGTGACCTGGGCCTGTGCCCCTAGGTGGACAAGCTTCCTTCAAAAGATATACTGAAAAAGCATTATTGGTCCCACGTTCTTCAGCAGGAAGAGCAGGTGATGGAGGGGGGGGTGCAACACTGTCACGCAACTTCTTACATTTTAAGTCCACACCTGCTCTAGAGTTGTATTGGGACCTAATCACTGTTCCTCTTGATAGGAAACTTTACCACCAGTTTAGAGTGGGCACACTCCCTGTCAAAACATTTACTGTAAAATGGAAAAGTTCATCTTGTGAAGAGTGCCCATGCTGCGAAGGACAGAAGGAAACTGTCACACGTGTTGTTTGCATGCCCAGCATACACTAGCTTCTGATCCTTTTGTATTGCACCAGTGTGTAGGACGCTGGGTACCCCAAGCCTTACGATTGCCTTAAGAATATTACATAGTGATACATCTTCATTGTACGTATGTGCTATTGCAAAATATCTAGATTTGATGTGGGTCAAAGGGAGGGCTATCATTGCTGCCAAGGGACATAGTGATGTTTCATGTTTAATGAATTCATTTTTATCAGATTTGTAACAGATGGTATTTATTGAGTTTTTACTGTATAATATGATTTTTTTTGTAGGAATTTGAGTGTAGTTATTCATGTAATCTTAACCTTGGATGTGAATAGCTGAGTACTGATAACTACAATAATTCTATGTGCTCAAGAATCATATGCTATTTTTTTATGTACTCACTTTTATGGCTTAAGCCGAAATAAAGTAATTTGAAAGAAAGGGAGTGATGACTTTTGGTAGAAATAAAGCTCTAGACCGTTTAACCAGCTTGTCTGGGTAGATGTTCAGGTATGGAGGCTTGGATGACAAAGCCTGAAGCTCACTGATCCTCCGGGCAGATGTTATTTCCACCAGGAAGGCCGTCATGATGGTAAGGAGCCTTAGAGGACAGTTGTGCAAGAGCTCAATGGGAGCGCACATCAGGAACGTCAGGGTGAGATTAAGGTCCCAATGAGGCATCAAAAAAAGGAGAAGGAGGAAACACGTTATAAACCTTTCAAGAACCTATGTACAATAGAGGATTTGAAGAGGGATGGCTAGTCAGACAACCACAGGGAGGCTGAGACAGCAGGAAGATAACCCTTAAGGTACCACATTTGTAATAATAATAATCCACATTTGTAAAGCGCAAACAATCACCCGTAAGGGTCTCTAGGTGCTGGGGGCCGTCGGGAAGATTAAGCAAGCTATTGCCCAGAGTCACATGGTGCTGGGCTAATCTGCCGCCGTCGCCGGGATCGAACCGTGATCCCCAGTGTCCGGAGTCAGTCGCCCTGGCCGTGGCACCACACCTCTTCCTACCCAGAACAGAGCCCTGCTGAGCAAGGGAAAGAATAAAGAGAAGAACCTGAAAAGGGGGAGCAGAAATGGGGTCACATGGTTTTTCTGTACACCATGCCACAAACTTGCCCCAGCGGCAGGTGTATATAGTCTTATTGGAGGGATGACTGACAGCCAGAATAACATTGCAGGTTTCGGGAAGAAGATGGAAGCTCTCAACTGTCACTGCTCAATCTCCGAGGAAGAAGGTGGATCGTTGACAGGTTTGGGTGAAGAACCCTCCCCTGCTGCTACGAAAGAAGATCCTTCCAAAGGGGAAGCCTGTTCGGAGGACCAATGGCCATGCTCCACAGCTTGAGGTACCAAACTCTCAGAGCTAAGTCCTGAGCCACAAGAAATCCTTGGGCCAGGCCGTTACTGATCTTCTTGAGAACTAAGGGCAGGAGTGGTATGTGCAGAAAGGTGTACCGGAGACCTGAGCTCCACTCAAGACAAAAAGTGTCTCCGAGCTAGAGATGCCTTGGAAACTCCAGCCATCAGAATTATTGGAATAGCATGTTGTTGGTGGTGGCAAACAGATCTAACCAAGGTTCTTCCCACTGCTGTAAGAGACCTTGTACCACCGTCGGATAGAGATGCTATTCATGCTCCTCTAGGTATCTTCGGCTGAGTTTGTCTGCCCTGGCGTTCAGCAAGCCCGCCAGGTGTTGAACCCCCAAGGAAAGGCCCTGATCTTCCAGCCATGTCTTGACACACTGAGCCTCCTGGCAAAGGGTCCAAAACCCCAACTCGCCCTATTTTTTGCAGTAGCACATGGCAGTGGTATTGTCTATGAACACCTGCACTAGCCTTCCCTTGATGTAGGGAATTAAGGCTTTTGATGCCAGCAGGATCACCCAGAGCTCCACAAGTTTAATGTGGAGTCCAGATACCACCGGAGACCAGAGGCCTCTGATCTACACCTCTCCCAGGTGGTCACTCATCCCAGGAGTGATGCATCTGTCACAAATGTTATATCTGGTTGGGGAAGGGAGAGGTGTCTGCCGCTGACCAAATCGCGGTTCGTTAACCACCACTGCAGATCTTTTGCAGTTCCCTCTGAGATCTGGAACATGTTGGGGAGATTTCCCTGATGCTGTGCCCACTGAAACTTCAGACCCACTGAAGAGCCAGCATATGACCACGGGCATGGTTCACAAGCAAGATGCAAGAGACTATGAGGCCAAGCAGCCTCCGGGTCAGTCCCCTTGAAATCCAGGACAGAGGCTGAAACATTGGTATCACAGCCCGAATATCCTAGACTCGCCATTGGGAAGATAGACCAGAACCTGCACCATGTCCAGAACAGCTCTGATGAACGGGAGCATCTGAGAGGGAGTTAGGTATGACTTTTGCATGTTGAAAGTGAAGCCTGGCAAAAGCAGAAGGTCCACCACAGTCTGGAGGTGGGAGACGGCAACTTGAGGTGAGCCCGCCTTCGACAGCCAGTCGTCGGAATAGTGAAAGACTGGCACCGCTGATGTCTGCAGATGAGCTGCAATCACCGCCATCACCTTAGTGAACACCTGAGGAGCACTGGTGAGGCCAAAAGAAAGCACAGTGAACCGAAAGTGCTCGTGGGTCACCGTGAACAGCAGATAACGTCCTGCAAGTCCAATTACCATCCAGCCTCTCTGGTCCAGGGCACACAAGACTTGAGCCTCTGTCCTTCTTGAGCAACAGAAAGTAGCAATCACGACCCACTTCTCATGTCTGCACCCTCTCTATGGCTCCCTTGGCCAAAAGAGGCGTCACTACCTGCAGAGCAAGGAAGGTTGGTTCTTCGTCTGCCTGACACAAGCAGGAGGCATGGTGGAGGGGTAGTCTCAAAGATGAGGGAGTAGCTCCTCCAGACAACCTGCAAAACTCATTGGTCTAAAGATATAGCCCGCCAGTGGGGCAGGTGATGGCAGATCCTGTCACCCAATGGTTGCCCATGATAAGGGGGCAGACTATAAGGGTTTGGAGGCTGTGGTTGCCAGGGGGGTGGTGGACTGGCCCGACCCAAGTGGTCTGGGGGTACATCATACTCGGCCACGCAGAGGCTGGGAAGCTTGTGCGCCATGGTGGCTGGGTGGGTAGAGACGCGGCTGGAAGCTCCTTCCGTGGAATGAAAGGTGGGTAGGGGGTGGCGAGGGAGCATGGAAATGCTCAAGGACCTGGCCGTTGCCCTGTTGTCCTTAAAGTGCTCCAGCAATTAATGTGATTGGTCTACGAAGAGACAGGAGTCATCAAAGGGCATATCCCTAAGGGATACTTGGACATCCCCAGAAAAGCCAGTTATCCTCAGCCAGGCATGGTGCCGTAGGGCACCGTCGATGAAACAGCTCTGCCCAGCGATGCAGTAGTATCTAGTCAACATTAGATTGTAAACTTGGCTGCATCTCTCATGTCAGCAACAGCCTGAGAGAAGACGGCCGGGGCCTCCTCTGGGATCGTCAACAGCACCCGTGCTACCATATCTCACAGAGTGTGGTATTAGCAGCCCAAAAGGAATGCGGGGTTCACGGACCGCAGTGCCAGGCTGGTGGAAGAAAATATCCTCTTCCCCAAGGTGTCCATCCTCTTGGATTCCCTTTCCGGGAGTGCGGCAGGGAATGCCCCATTAGAGGTGGAAGCTTTGACCACCAAGCTCTCCAGGATAGGATGTTGTGTGAGGGAGCTGAGGTCCTTTGGAGCAGGGTGGTGGGCTATTGTCCTGTTCACAGGAGCCCCAGTGCTAGACTTGGACCCGGTCCCAAGCAGGGCTTCATTAAAAGGAAGAAGCGGTTCTGAGGGGGAACACTCCCGGCTGAAGCAAGTCTGTCAAGATGTTCGTCTTGACCACCACTGAGGACAGGCTAAGGTCAGGACCTCAGCCACCCTGCTCACCACCATTGTAAATGACGCTCCCTCCTCCATAGCCATGGTAGAGGGTAAAAGCATGCCAGTATCTGGAGAAGCGTGCAGTCTACTGATCTCTGCCAATTTCTCACACCAGTTCATCTAGAGATCTAGGGGCTGGTATTACTCAGGGTCCAGCGACCCCTCACAATCCTCCCCAAGTCCTAGCCCATAAAAACAGGGCCCAGTCGGTATCAGAATTGGCATCAGAGCCATCAAGCTCCGTGTCAGATTTAGGGATCTGACCGGGCATACCATCTGTGAATCCAAGGGGTGGAACCAGTAGGGGCCCCTCCCGAACCCACGGGGGCCGAAGGCACGCCAGCAGGAGCGGACCAATCAAATATGAGGCACAAAGGCCTCATAAAACTCTCAGAGTTGAGAGGGGGTCGCCCGGTTCCCTGAAACTCAAGGAAGGGCGGAGCCGACCCAGATGCTGGCTCAACCAGGGAGCCAGGCCTCAAATGTCAACACTCCCTCATCTCGTCGTCCAACAGATGTGGTGAAGTCAAAAACCTCTTCGACTTCTTGCTTTTTTTCAATTTTGTGGGACTTACCCGAAGGGCCGGGCGACTTGGAGTGCAACGAGGATCATGGACTTAGCAGCCGATCCCTGAACCTTCATCTCGAGTGGGATCAATAGCATTGCGGTGTTGCTTGTCGGGCAGCAAGGAGCTTGAGGGATTGCTCCCTCAATGCCTTGGGGTGCATGGCGCCGCAATAGGCGCAGGTCTTTGCATCATGGTCGCGTTCCAAGCTCCAGAGGCATACAAGGAGCGGGTCTCTCACCGGCATCTGTCGGTGAGAGTGCTGCAGGGCTTGAAGACAGTCTTCCTAGTCTTCCCAGCCACACCAGGAGAAGAACTCTCAAAAAAGCTTTGGTAAAACATCGAAAAGTACAGTCAAAAAGCTATTGAAGGGGTAGCGCTCTATTCATCTGCACTGACCGGTGTGGAAAGAAAAGAACTAACGTCAGCGCGCTGGGGTGGCACCTATATAGGCATGGCCCACGTCAAATTTGGAGCAGATGACACCACGTGGAGTCGATCGACGCGACCTACCAGCGCACAGGGGTTACTGCTCACGAAAACATTTCCGGATCCAGTCTGACACCTGGGAAAAATTCAAAGGTAAGTAATTTGTGGCTAGAAGCCTGTAGGTTTTTATTTAGGTGTAAAAACGTATTTGTTGGTAAATTAAAACCTTACAATATAAAAGCACGCATCGTGTTCATAAAATGGATACATTTCTTAAAATTGGCTTCTTAACTGCTGTTAAAAGTCTCTTGGACCAGGTTCGAATCAACAGTTTGTTAATAGCCGACAAGGCGTTGGTGTGTCCAATGATGGAGTTTCTCTCAGCTCTAATGGCACAGGGTTGGCAGCCCCAATAACTTCCAACTGGCTTAGTACTTTAGTTACAAATTTTGTTAGCCCGATATTCAGCTTTGTATTATCCGGGTTGATAGCTGCTATTATAGCTTGGCGGCAAGATCGAATTCCAAGTCTTATCCATTCTTCTCGCAATAATGAGCGTCTAAAAGTGAGCATTGTTGGGCATATGCAGACTATGTGTTCCAAACCCTCGGTGTGGTAACCGCACAGCTTGCATTGGGTGTGGCAGTCTTTCCGGGGCCATTCTGGAAGATTTTTCAAAAAAGGCCATTTACCCAAACTCAGCGCCAGGAACTTTCGTTTCAGGTAAAGTGCCTTGGTGCTTGATAGATGAAGGGATTCTACTCCTGGGTTAAAGTTATTGATTACTGCCCAGGCGTGTTTCCTTTTTGACGGTATTGCCCTGTCTGAGTGAAAGGACTACAACCTGGCGCTCTTCTTGACAACTAGCTTTAATGCAGACTGGGGGGGTTTGTTCCCCAAAATCCTTGATACCAAGTAATTGTAAGCTGCGCTCCAAGTGGAGCCAATATTTATGGGTGGCATGACTTTTCTGAATTTCTTGCCAGAGTCTGGCCTTCAGTGAGTCTTCCCGGGCTTGACGCAGTCTGTTGCAAAACTTTATAAATGCCCCAGCCTCTACGCCGTGGTGGTCAAGTAAGCCAAATTCCAGGTGGACTTGTGCCGGTGATGCTGAATTCGGAAGATGGAATGCACGTTTAAAGATTTTAGTTGTCAGTTTATTTAGAAGAATGTTTGTGGTTCCCTTCATGATCTCTTGGCCGTATGTCATGGAATTAGATGTTTTTGCCTTCATCACTTTTAACAGTGGAATAAAGCTGGGACCTAATCGTTTTTTTGACAGTTTTGTTGCTGCTGCCTCTAAAGCCAGAGCTTTGGTCCACAGTGCTTCTTTTTGCTTAGCAAATGAGCTCCTCGAGTCTAAAAATATTCCCAGATACTTATAGTGAGGTGTTGTCAATTTTTACGTTGTTGAAGTGCCATCCTCCGCGCAACCTCTTGGGTTTCCCAAAGGTGATTGTTTTTGTTTTTGATAGATTTAGCTCTAAGAGGTTGTTTTCAGTGTAGGGGAGCAGTTCATCAAGTAGCCTCTGTAAGCCCACCTTCGTGTGGCTGAGCAGCACCAAGTTGTCGGCGTATAGGAGGTTGCTAATTCGTACTCCATCTAATGGAGGGGGATGACAATTGACGCTGTCATGGATTAGCGAAAGGTCCGATATGAACAGGTTAAAAAGGAGTGGAGCCAGCACACAACCTTGTTTTACCTCACTACTGGTCTCAATCTTCCTGGAAACGTGGAAGCCTTAACCCAGCTTGAATCTTATCCACGTTTTATTAATGTGGAGTTGAACTATTCCTAGTAGCAAGGATTGAGAAACTCCCCAGCCTTTTAGTTTTTGCCACAATAGTTCCCAGGGCACGTGGTCTAAGGCTGCTTTGAAGAACACAAAGCAACAGTGCAGATGAGTTTGTTGGACAGTAGCTTTCTCTATTAGAACAGATAATGTCAGTAGGTTGGTTGTTGTTTTGGAATTGGCCACAAAACCTGTTTGATTGAATGGGAGGTGCTTTGTTTCGTTTGCCCAGGTCAGGAGATCTTCCAATAGAATACTGGCGTGGTATTTAGACTCCACGTCAAGGAGAGCTATCATTTGATAGTTACTGGGGTTGTTTCTCTTCCCACTTTTGTAAATGGGGTGGATGATTGCACCTCTCCAGGAGTCGAGAACTTCGTAGTTTGATCGGCATTCCAAAAACAGGGGTGTTAGATGCTCTGACCAGAATTCGGCTTCCGTTTTGAACATTGCCTGGGGGACACCATTTGGACCTGGCGCGCCATCAGTCCTGGCTTTCTTTATAGAGCGCAGGATCCTGTACTTTATTCCTTCAGGTGTCACTGTTGGCTTTTCAGGGAGTGAGTTAGTGATGTTGCTGCTTATGTGAACAAGCTATTCGGGTGTGCTAATGCGTAGAGGGCTTAGCCGCGACCGTGTTTTATTCGCGTCCTCCGGTGGAAGTATCATTGAGTTGTTTATGCTTGGCAAAGTGGGGCTGTTGTCTTTGTAATGGATGATCTTAAAGTGAGAGGATGAGAAGTAGATCCATTCATCGGCACCGATATTTGCATTACCGTGGCCATTTCCACCTCGCTGGCTCCTGTTCACCATGGACCAGAATTGCTTTGAATTTGATTTCCTGCTTTCATGGAAGAGCTTTAGCCAAAATTGATCTGAGGCTTCTCGTTTTTCCCTGCGTGAGGCAGAGTTAAAGGCTGCTTGAGCTTGCTTATAATTGAGAAATTTTGTTTTGTTGTCTGGGCTCTTCCAAGATTGCTGAAGGGCTTGATTTCTGTGAAGCTTTAGTTTTTTTGTTGCTGGTGAAATGTATTATTGAAATACCTGGTGCCCAGTTTTCCTCTTTGCGGGCACTGCATATAACAATTGGTTGGTAAAATTTGCCCAGCTACTAATAGCTGTGGAATCAATGTCTACTTGTTAATTTAACAGTGCTCTGCTTTTTTCCATCAAAGATGGGGCCATGTCGACTGACCATTTCAATCGTTTTAAATTCTCTGTATTGGTGCCTCCGTGGGTGTAGGCTAACTCCTGGTGGCGCGGGGTTTTCGTGAGTATTGTTATTATTTGAGGCCGATGGTCGCGATCGCCTTGTGGTGCAATGTAGTAGTTTTCAATCAGTGGGAGAATTTCTATGCTCCCTAGAGAAAAATCCAGAAAACAGAAAGTTCGGCCATCAGATCTTGTCCAGACTGGAGGTTTATCCATAGGGAAATGACCATTCAGGACAGTATAACCAATGCTGCTGAGCTGGGTAACTGCATACTCCCCCAATTTAGATGGTCTGTTGTTGGTGAGAATTGACTGTGAGACTAGGTGTGATGGAACCATTTGCAGAGTAGGCTCAGGATCCTCGATGAGATTACTATAAAGGTTTTGTTGAAATTGCCTGTGATTATACTTGGTATGCTGCCGTGCTCGCTAAGCAAATTACATACGTTATTGGTCAGGCTATCCAATTTGGACTTTTTATCTGAGGTCCGCGGGGATATATAAACGTTGAGAAGAAGTAGCTGGCTTTCGATCTGTCCGCTTCCCATTAGTATTCCACTAAGCCAGTCTTCCTTAAATTTCAGCTGTTTAGTATGCTGAGATAGTTTGATTGACACGTAAATAGCTAGGCCGCCGCTTGGCCTACCGAACTTAGACTGTTTTGTTGCGAACGATGCACATTCGAGATAGCCATCTATGGGTGAATTGTCAACTGCCCAGGTTTCCTGCAGTAGAATGATGTTGTGCTCCTGTAGGAAGCCACTAGTAGTGGCTGATTGAATTTTTTGTCCTAGGCCGTTGATGTTCCACGAGCATGTTGATACGCCTAGATTGGAAATATTTCAATCGTTCTTACTTCTTGCTAGGGTTCCTGGGAGCCAGCACCAATCTACTGTTACCGAGTTTTGCTGACATGGTTTGTACTTCTGTATTGGTTTCGGGGAATTACTTCTTGCTGTTTTTAATACTGAAAAGGGGGCTGGGCTTGCACTGGGTACCTGGTCCCGATCAGTCTCCAAAATTGATGGATAACACTAAATGATGATATCATTATGCCCCAATTTTTAAATTGGTCTGCTTTTGACTGAACCAATTCTCGAATTGCTGGGGTAGCCAATATTAGTTGGGTTGTTTCGCTCACATGGGTGCCTGGTGATGGAATGAATTGGATGGCGATTATGTCGTTAGACTGCACGATGCTCAAGTCCGGGATGGATTTAAAGAGTCTTAATATATTTCCACGGTTTAAGATATCGTGGGGGCCTCTTGAGACGTACTCTGGTGTTAGCAATAATGTGGTGCCTACGTTTGTATTAGGCTGCTTAAGAGCTTTGTCATCCGTTGGGGACTTTATTTTCGTTAGGTTTTCCATGGAAACCTGTGTGGTTGTGCGTGTGGCAGCGCATGATAAAAACGACTCACGTTGGTTTTTGGTTGATGACTGAGCAGGAAATCTTCTGCACGAAGATGCTTGCGAATGGCTACTAGAACTTTTTAAGAGGCTTTGATGGACGGGCTGGGTAACTATGCGTTGCAGGGCGTGAGGGTTGTACTCCTCTAATGATGGGCTATTGGGGATGGTGTCTAGCAACTGCGTCAAGGGGTTTTTGATTCCCAACAGCGATATAACTGGGGCAGGGGGAGGTGTTGGTGATATCCCGAGATCGAATTCTGCTTGCGTTGGATGCTCTGGAAGCAACATACGTCCTTGAGACCCTCCCTCTTGATAGGTATTTTGTTGCCAGGGATCTTTGTGGGGTGTCGGGGCTTGTGATGTAGGATTCAGGTACAGGTTTGCGCCTGAAGTGAGATGCTGCTCTCGTACTTGCTCTATGGTGATATCGACCAGGCCTCTGGAGTTTTGTGTTTTAATTTCAATTGTGTGTTTGTTCCGACTCTTCCGTAATCTTTTTTTCCCTTTTGGACGACCTGTGTTTGTTGTGTTCTTCGACTGAAGTAATAAGGGTTGCTTTACTGTCTTCTAACTCCATGAGATGCAGGGGGATTGGTGGGGACTGGTCTTCAGTGGCAGTTGAGCCCTCGACTGTGTTACAGGACGGAGTTAGTGAGACTGATGACCCTGCCAAGGGTAAGTTCTTGATTTCTGCGATCACGGAAGAAAGGAATTGTGGAAGAGTTGATAATGAATCAATGATGGGGGAGCAGCAGCATACCGACTGAACCAGTTTGGCTTGGGATTGAGCTTTTGTAATGAGCAGATTTATTGCCTCTAGTTTTTGATCTATACCGGCGGTATACACCGCTAGCGTGTTCAAGAGGAGCACCTGCATGTCCATTTTGTCAGAGTGGTAAGTTAAAGCGGCTGCCGAGGTTTGAATGGTCTGTGGTAATTGTATCCAGAGATCGTTTTGATCTGCAGGTGGTGAAGCTTCGTTGGCTTCTGGTTTTGGTTGATCATTGGAAAAAAATGAGAGATCTAGGGGAGTAAGGATAAAATTATCTCCTGGCCCCTCTTGATTACCCATGTTAACGCCTGGGTTGGCCATTTCTAATAGACTTTTTGGTTCTGGATTTTTAAGTTGAGGGTGGTGATGAGACACCTCTTGGGGAGTCATTACACTGGCATTTATTTCTTGCTTGTCGGATACAATGGAGACTTTTGGTGGTAATGGAGAAGACAGGCTTGGGAACTGTGCAGGCTAGACTATTGAGAAACCAGCATCTTTGAGGGTAGGATCTTGGGTTGGAGCATGCTCAGTTTGAACTAACTGTTGATACGGAAGGCACTGTCCTGGGACTTGGGGTGATCGACTGCCTTCTGGGATTGCTGAAGTGTCCGAGTTGTTTGGTCCCATGGTTGCTGTGGAGAATGGCTTCGGGCAGATTCCGCCTCCATTGTCTGCCGCGTCGATCGAAGCCTGAGTTAAAATTTTATTCGGAGTTGCTACTGCTTTTGTTAATGGAAAAGCCTGGATCAGTGCCCTTGGACTAGCGTTTTTCTTCGGGGCAGCCAGTGGCACTAGGTTCCTTAAGTAGTCCCTTATTGAGGATTGATTTATCGGTAGGTTTATGGGAGCTATTGAGCACCGGTCGGTCGATGCTTCCGAACTATTGGAGATGGCTTTTGCGATCTTTTTTATGGACTTTGATGGTGTTTTCCTCTCCCGACCCGATCTCATGTTTGGAAAGCTTGAAAAACTCTTACTATGGGAGGGAGGGAGTGCCGCCGACAGCCAATTTCTTTGGAAGTTTTTTCAATTTTTGTAAAATTTAATTGATTAGATGATACTCCGCACTAGATGTTACGGGAGCTCTCACTGGTTCTCACTAATGAGCCCACGGGGCCTGCCTAGATGCAGAACAACAGGGAACTAATGGCTTCTGTAGTGTGATACAGGTACAGAGAATATTGTCTGAGGCCTTATTTGGTACAGGTTCGTTGACGCAACTCGGATACTGAAATGACTGAGATTGTTGGAGGCTAAATGCACTCAAGTTTCCCTAGTTAGCCCCTTGTTGGCCCCTTGTTGTCCGATAAAGTAGGTGCTCCTGAGCTAGACTGGAGCTCGGAGGGTACGTCTGCACACGGCAAACCTAGATGTAACTGTGAGCTAAGATGACTCAGGGTTGTGGGTGACTAAGTAGTGATCCTTGATTCTTGTCAGTTTTTAAGAACCGTTGCGAAAACTATAAGCTGTAGGGCTATAGGGTGTAGGCTAAAGGCTGAAGGTTGAAGACTTTTAGGTAACTTAGATGGTTGAGAGTTGTTGAAACAGCTTCAAGTGCGGGTGCTCATATGGAATTTTGGCCAGCAGATTTTTTGGCAAGCAGGGCTCGCGAGGCTACTGCAGACTCTGGTCAGACCTGATCTAACAGGCCGACTCTGCAGGTAGCCAGGGGCTCTCACTTGGTGTGGCCACCTGCTAAAAGGCAGCCGCGCTTGCCCTCCCGATAAGTTGTGGCGTGTTCGGAAAATGCGTCCCTGTCACCCGTGACCGCTAAGGTTGGTCAGGTGATTGCTGGTGATTACTGGGAGCCAGGAGCGGGGAGGGTAGAGGGGGGGGGGGGGGTGGAGGCAGAGGAGGCTGGGGGAGCTAAGAAGGTGGCCGGCTCCCCAAGGTGCTTGGGGCCGTAAAGTTTGAAAACCGGCCCACCCGAGCCCCGGTTCGAGAACTAGCCTGCAACCAGCCTGCTGCCTCTGCCACCGCCGATATCCTCACCGTTGTTCCTTGTTCCTGTTCCTACTCCGCACCTGCTCCGTCTCCGTTGCTCCGTCGCCCGGCCCCGTTACTGATCTAGTTAGTCGGGCGGTCGATTGATGGATCACACAGCACTCCGCGGTTTCAGGGCTCCGAGGCACTGGAGTTCCGCTCGTCCACCTGTCGTCCACTCGTCTGTCTGTCAGTCACGTGATCAGAACAGCCTGCACTGCCCAATTACAAACACAGCCTCTATCAGATTACCCCATACCCATCTAAAAAGATTAAAGAATTAACACAAGATAAGTCCTGGAGATTAGTAGAGGACTTTGGTAATAGGCACCAAAATCTTTAAATTTACGCTGTACAGAATGTGCATTGTGCGGAGTGAAAGACGCAACTTTCATACAAAAATCATAAAACCACAACTGACATAGAGAATGGGTTTCACCCAAAGCATAACTCCTGAAACATGCTACTTAATATTATTTACATTTGTGGGGGACATACAGATTTATAGGATAATCTTTGGGGTGAAAAAATAACTAGCAGTCTTTTCTGCCTCCATCATTGAACTATGTTACAGGAGGACTCAAATGTGGTCTCCCAAAGAGATGATATACATTACGGATTATGAATTGAAAGAATACCTCCAGCATGTAAACAGAATTGTCAGAATCACGGTAGAAGACAAATCTCAGAGAATCTAAAACGTGCTACCTAAATGTAATCTTCCTAGGATATGTGAAATGCTTAAAGGACAACAACCTACAGCAGAGTTCCTGGAAATGCGCAGGATGTTATAACCCCCAAACACTCCCAAAAAACTCCAAGCATTAATGGGATTTCTAAATATTGTGCAAACATATCTCCCACATTATGCAGAGAGTGAAACCACTGTATTAAATCATTAGCTCTACAATTTCAGGGAGGAACTAGGAGGAAGAACACACTCACATCCTCTGGGACTTATTGAAAGACATGATTGCAACAACAAATTTGCATAAACAGGATAACAAAAACTATTTAGAGATAATATTAATTCCTAGTCAGGCTGGTTGCATGTGCATGTCACACAATAAAGGTCAGACAGACTACACCAACTGCATACAAATCCAATGTATTCGCTACAGCAAGGTACTGGTTTGCTCCAATTGAGAATGTTCTGATGGCAGTGCAAGCAACCATCATAAGATGAAGTCCCAGTGCACAAGAAAAGTCTTATTGTATATTCTGTGCCATTGCTAGAGGCGGTTACTAAAGTAAGCATACCAAATGGTAGACCCTCACATTTGCACTGGATATAATGGGCAGCAAGCCAAGCCAGTTCAGACGTTCAATCTGAAAATGCGCCAACACTAAAAACAGAGGAAACGCTTTATATCAACAGGCGATTACATACACCCTGTCCATGAGACAGTTAAGTGACAATCACACTGTTTTTTATATTGATCAGCACAACCTGCAGTAGGCACAACAGAGCAATACTTCACTGCCTGTGGAGAGCAGAATGAGTATTTGAGTATTCAGAATTTAAAATAAAGCACATACATGTGAAACCCTTAGGTGATTCCATGTATAAATAGCTGAATTAAATGCACAATTAATGTACAACATAGATTTAAAACATTAAGAAAATAGTGGTTACAAAAACGACTCATAAAGGAAGACGATAAGAGTGAAGTTATTCTGGGGACAGACAGCTGACTTTTGAGGATCACTTTCATTGGTGGATGTGCAGCACACTGACGCGACAGAGTGAGATAATCCACTCGTAAGGAAATTTTGCCACTAATCACACTACAAAATCTGTAGCAAATGTGCACAATGTAGCAGCTGTAACCTGGTCACACACTAAAGGAGACATGGAAATACACTCAAAAGTGCAGCCATCACACAAACAGATAGCCCCTGCTTTCTTGGGAAGTACAACTAGAAAATATGGTCATCCTAAAGTCACATAACAGGGAGTGAGTGATTGACATGTATACCAAATGAGTCGGCTAGGTCTGATTTATTTAAAGCAGTTCATGAAGGGGTAGGTACAGCCCACAAAGGAGTCTCAGCTATTGATTTAGACATTTTTATTAGCGCGAACATGACCACTGAGGGTATCAGAGCGCTTTACAGTTTATAGAAGGGTACAAGCAAACAAAACAGAACGAACAAAGCGAAAAATTCCCAGTCTTATAAAGTCCGGCATTCTTGTGACCCCGGCAGATGGGCCCACACATCGACGACTGTGGCCTCAATATCGAATGGAGTAGCCAGTCTGTGGCAAAACTTTCTTCACCAGGAGCCCTTTGACTTCTTTTTTGAAGAGGACAGTGGAAGGGTTCACCCTGACTTCGGGGGGAGGGGAGTTCCAAATCCTCAGAGCCATACCTGAGAAGGCTCGATTGTATGTTTTTCTTTTCTTGAATTTTTGTGGTTTGAGCAATAGGGTGCTGGCGCTTCTGGAGGCTCTCGAACCACATGAGAGCTCCAGTTTCTGAGCAAGGTACAGCGGGATATTGAAGTGGATGGCTTTGTGGTTGCATGCATGCATTTTTAAACTGTATCCGAGCTTCATAAGTAAGCCAGTTCAGATATAGCAGGTCCGGAGAAATATGGTTGTATTTTTTAGTGCCAGTTATGAGCCTAGCAGCAGAATTGAGGGCAAACCTAAGAGGAACCGTCTTCACTCCGGGCAAGCCGCAAAGCATTGTGCTGCCATAGTCCAGCTTTGAGATCACTAATGCTTGCACTGCAATCTTTAGATCCTGAGCAGAGAGATAAAGTTTGAGTTTCCTTAGGATGCGGAGTTGGAAGTTCGCTCCTTTGGTGAGGGAACTGATGGGCTTCTGCGTGTTCAAACTTTTATCAAACATAATACCCAGAGAGGTTGCCGAATCAACAAGGTGAGATCTACAGTTAAGAGCTGTAAGCTACTCTGCTTATATTACAGGAAAGCTACTGGTAGCCATTAATGTCCAAATTAACTCAGCAGTATATGCTACAGTGATCTGCAAATGGATAAAACCTCCAACAGTGAGGCCCCTATAACTCCCTCTTGTGAAAGTAGCACAGCCATTTTAAATCATTTACCTCAAACACATAGGTTTGCTCCGAACAATAAATAAATACAAATGCATTTTGATAGATGTAGCTTTCAGTAGTTGCTTTATGAAGATGTAGCCATAGCACCAGATCATGTTTTGCGCAGTTGCATAAGACGTGCACGTAGTAGCAATGGGTGAAGTGTGTGCCTCTCACTGAGACGAAGGGCCAGATTTTACTTCCAAAGTGTAAGAAAAAGTTCTAGTTCAGGTGGAAGTTAACCTTCAATTTTTACTTCCCTTTAGGCTCAGTACAAACAGGTCAGAGGAGAAAGCCACTAGTATGCTTAAACAAGCCTTGACAGTGAAGGTCTTAAGTAATGGAAACCAATAGCCAAACAACCTATATTGCACACAGAGAGCTTTAAATAGTACATCAAGGCATGTCCTGAAGATCCGCAAGCATTATGAAATTTTGTTCAGTCTGAAGATGTATATGCCAGATTTTCCAGGAGGGGAGAATCCTCATTACTAGTCACTCCTCGATCTGTTACGGGATTTCAAGATTAAATGTCAAAGGTTGAGTGAAGCACCAGTGGCTGCAGCCCCATTAATGTCTGGTGGTTACTCAAGTATGGATAACTTGTGGGTGAAGAGAATTTGGTGCCACTAACAGCGAACCCATACCAGTTACAGCAAAAGAGGGAGCAGTAAAGGTGATTTTACCACTGTTGTCCAGAAAAAATAAAAGACAGGTGGCAATTAAGTGGGTTAAGCTGTACCATGTGGCCTATTCTCTGCAGCTAACCAGTGAAGCTGTCAGATATTGAGAACTATGCAATTAATGATAACATCACAAACTGTGTCACAGTTGTAACACCCTCAATGAAGAGTAACCAAGTCAAAGCACACGTCAACAAGCAGTAAGCAATGAAGTAATAGAACATACAGTGCAACTCCATCTACATCATCATGACTTGGTTTGAGTTTTAGGAGTGCCATGGAGTTTTATCCAAAGCATCAATGGACTCATGTCCAGACAGCATTGCCTTTGATGCCATTCATGATTTGGCTGACTGTGATTGTGTTGCTAAACCAAATGGAACACAGTGAATACATTCCCGAAATCGAGGATTTCCATTGAGTAACAATGAAGCTAGGTGAACAAGAAGGATTACATACAGTTCCTAGAATTGCGTCAAATAAGTCTGTGGTCAAAATGACAGCCTCTCCACTGTAAGATGGATTCTAATGGGAGAATTTGGGCTACCAAATCCTGTGACCAGCAGAGAATGTACAAGTCCCATATAGCATTTGCCTGAATTTAGATGACATCTTATTACCTGCACTTTTAGCCATTGACTTGCAAAGGAACATCATTATGGCCTTTCTAGCACATCTGCAATTATATACTTCTGTATGCAATGTAGACCCTCATCTTATTATGAATAATTACACAAATACGGTCATAATCGATGTGCGAAATAGTTGTACAAGAATGGTCTTTCCTCACAATTAGTGGGAGCAGTCTGCTGTGCTGATTTGGGTGGGAGACAATGATTTTGCATAGTTCTACAAGAATGGTCTTTCCACACTATTAGTGGGAGCAGTGTGCTGTCTTACCACCTACAACAGTTGCTCTGTTTGCTCCCTTCTGGTGCCCCGTCTGCTGTGGAATGGTTCCTAAGGCACACCCCTCCCCGTTTGCTCAGCTAGAGGCTTTCAGTGCCTAGCGTTGTTTGTGTAGTGCTTGATTGTTGTTTCACTGGTGGTGGGTGAGGATTTGGAGGGGATCCCTATTGTTCAGTCGGGGATCTTTGGGCTCATCTTTTTTGTTTCGTCTTGTTTCTTTTGGGCCTCCGTCATTGTTTATGCAGCCGTTTGCGAATTAGGACTCGCTGGTTACTATTGTGGTGAGAGCTGCACGGCCATAATATGAGTGGCGGCATTGCCGTCACGTGACTGGAGGCGCGTTGATCAGGTGATGGAGGCACGGTCTGTTTTTATTGCATCCTCCCTTACCTAGATGCTTGCCTTAATTTCCATTTCCTGTTTGAAAGGATTCCAGATGCCGGCTGCACCACCTTAATTGCCTGCCTTCTCTGCTGGGTCCCGTTCTTCCTGGGCAGCCCAACAGAGTACTGTTCCCTGCTGTATGGACCAGTCTGCCTTGTTTGGGGTTGTTGCTCACTCCCTTGGGCAGTGGCGTAGCTAGAGCTTCTGGCGCCCGGGGCTATCCCTCAGATTGCCGCCCATGGCAGGTAGCGGGGGGAGTGGGGGGATGCTGGGTGTAAAGAACAGTGAGCACTTGAAAGAGGTCCAAGAGACATGTGGTATTGCCACTAATAATTATCTCTATCATGCAAGTTACATGCAAATACATGACAAGGGCCAAGGCTACACAGTTGAATACACCTGTAGTACAAAGACATACAATTGATGGACGGAATGCAAAACAAATTAAAACATTCACCCCCAGTCAAGAGATCTGAGTTAAATCCATCATTCTTTTGCTCACCATGCAACCCCAGTTTAGACTTGGTCATATGCAAATCAAGACTGATTTGGATATGGCTGGGTTCAAACTGGAATGGCACAGGGAGCAAAAAAACAAAGGCTTTAGGCCCAGATATCTGTACTGGGGTGAATGGGTGACATTTTTCTGCATCCTGTCCATCAATTGTTCTTTTTGCAATAATAATAATATATAAGTACAGAGGTATCAAGGTTGACTTGTTTGCAACCTCTAGCATAGCCAGTAACTGTATGCACACAAATAACAGAAGGGAGTAGTCCTTTCAAATCTAAAATATATTGATATATGCAGAAGTCAATCAGTGAATCAAAGTTGATACAAGCATGAGTGTACATCATTAAAAGTTGCAAGGATCCGATGCCTTTAAAGCACAACTGTTGGGTTCAAAACAGAGATATTAGGATTACGTGCATTAAGAAAATGATGGGCCATAGGCACAAAAATCTGGTCACAAAGTACTGGCTGCATATTGCGACCAGTTAAGATTTTTAAGAAGTACTATAGCTTGATTCTTAAAAATCCAAATCATTGTGGGTCACAATCTGACCTATCTTATGAAAATTAATACGGTAGATCACAAATTGCGACACAGTACTATTGGAGAAAATTACAGAGATGGTGGCCTGCTGGGCCAAAAATGATGCCCAGGGCCGTCATTCGTAGCTACATGATTGACGGCCCTGGGAACCACATGCAAGGTTACGCAGCGCACCGCACCACCACCACTATGCTAGGTGGTGTGTGCGTGCCCTGCAGCCGGTGCCCTTGCATTTACATAACTGCACATCAGCGACAGACTGTCAGCCGCACGTGTGGGGGTGGGTGGTGAGTCAGTGACGTGTGTTTCAGTGTCCCCAAATAATAAACGCTGCCGCCACTAGGGTCGCACAACCGCTGGCCACGCTACCGCCCCCAAAATAGTGCCGCCCATACCACCCCCCCCCCCCCCACCCCACCCACACCGCTGCCCTCGGGACTATCAACAGCTAGTCACCCCTCTGTGTAAATCCTGTTCACAGCCCCTCCCTGGTTCTCTTTGCCAGATCCTAAAGGATTCGAGAACGTGTTTTTTCCTCTCTCTTGATTGCCATCGATGGGTCTCATGACAGTGACTTTACATACTGATTTCAAAGTTCCCTATGCTGGCAATAGCAACAATGTGTGGATGTAGTCCTATGGATTAATAGGAGTCCGGTGGTGCTTTTGCGTCTCCTAAGGATTATTGTGTGTCCTATATAGGATCCGATGCATTACATGATATGGGTGAGCATGTTCTACTGATATCTCTTCTGAATAAGTCAGATTGAATCTACCTTCTAGATATGTGTACGACTGTAGTATATGCTGACCACCATTGTAATTTGTCTTGGTTGGAGATGGTTCACGGCTAGAAAATGGGCAAGATTCTTCTCAGGTTACTGGTGTTTAAGGCTGACAATTTAGTGATGTCGCTTTTTGTCATCCACCAGTATTCTGATTCATACAAGAGTGTGGTAGCTCTGGTAAAGCCTCGGCGTGGCCTTGGTGCCATACTGACATTATCTCCACATTTTGTTTAGAATCCTGAATGCATTCCTGGCCTTGTTCACTCTGCTCTTGATGTCACTGCCTGCCCCTCCATCATGTATGATAGTACTACCTAGGTAGGTGAAATCTTCAGTCATGGCTAGGTACTCTCCCCCCACCTTGACTGTAGAAGGGTTTGGAATGTTGAGTGGCATGACTTCTGATTTCCTCATGTTGTTCATCAGAACACTTGCTGTGCATAGGCGGTGAGGCGAGAAATCGTTTCCTGCACATGCTGCTGTGTGTGTGTGAGAGAGAGAGAGGCTAGGTCACCCGCATAGTAACGGTCCTCCAGTGCAGAAAGTGAGGTACATCTGGTGCCTCTGGCTTGGTCTTCTGTTGTGTTTCACTTCACCTAATCGACTAGCTTGAAGAGCAATTCTGACATCATGCATCCCTGTCTCACAATGGTCTTGACTCACTATTTTGCTCGAGACTGACACAAGGGTGATTCCACGCCAGTTGTTACAGTTGGGTAATGCTCTTAGATGCCTTGATTCCAATCATCTGGTACTTTCTTTCCCTCCCAAATCGATGTAAAGGGTGTTTGGAGGGACTTGGCTGAAGTTCCATGCCTGCCTTGAACATTTCTTCAATAAGGTTATCATGGGTAGGAGCTTTTCTGTTATTGAGAGATCAGTTGGCAGTGACGATTTCTTCTTTCCGTGGTGGGATGTGTTCACATCCAAGTCTGACTCTGCTTCTTGGTTGTCTGCTTCATTTGTTGGTAGTGGTCCGGTCAAGACTTCTCTGAAGTGTCGGCCCAGCGTGCCTTTCTCTGTTATGAGTAGTCTGCCTTCCTTGTCCTTGATAGGGATGTTGATTGTGTCAGGAGATTTACCATGGACTAACTTTGTGATCTTCATCCATTTTCCTCTACAGGCTTCCTCCTCTGTGAGTTTCTCCATGTATGCCCGCTTGTCAGCTCCTTTCTTTCTTCTGAGAATTCTGTTTGCTTCTAAGTACTGTTGCTTGTACCTCTCCTGCAGCCTCTCAGATTTGGCTTCCATTAGTTTTATTTTTGCTGTCCTCCTGTCTTCAGAAACCTGCCATGCTTCTTGCCTTATTCATTCTTTCCTCTTCCTTGTCTTGGTCCCCAAACATGCTTCACTGCCTGTTTAAAAGACCTTTTCCCATTTCTTGCTGACTGCATCAACAGCTGGCTCAGACTGATCTTCTGGGCCTGCCAGGCATTAGAACCTATTTTTGATTTGTAAGACAGATGCCTTCTTGGTCTTGGGGTCCTGTAATTTTGCCACATCAGAGTGCTGTTGCCCTGATGTTTTGCGCTCTGCTTTTTTGAACTTCAGCTTCACAAGAGTGGTCACTAGATGGTGATCACTGCAGACATACGCTCCCCTCCTCACTAACATCTTGCAGTGAGCGTCTTCAGGTGCCGCTTATCATCAGGTGATCATTCTGGTTTCTGTCTCTCCATTGGGTGAGCACCATGTTAGTTTGTGAATATCACAGTAGGAGAGGAGAGTCCCACCAATGACCGAATCATTCATAGAACAAACTTCCAAAAGACTTTCTTCATTGTCATTGATAAATCCACAACCTTCCCCCGGCTCTATCATGGGTCAATATACTTATATTTTTGTTGTAAAGGTATACATGGTAAAGGCATATGCATGGTAAAGACTTGCACAGTAAAGACATTGTGTGGTAGTGGTACTGCGTGATAATGACTGCATGGTACAGGTTGTTTCCTGTGGGTGGAAGGAAAAAAATCATATAGACAGTACTTGGATGCAGGGTGGAACTAGACCGAAACTCAGGTGGGGGAACTAAGATTCTGAAAGGGGCTGGACAGAGCTAGCTTCAAAGCCCAAGTCACTATATATCAAGAACTCTTTCTTCGCTGTGAAATGTTGCATTTTAAAGCTCACTGGCCTAGTATACTGGCTTGTTGTGGAATTCCATGTTACAGTTTCAGGGAAAGTCAGTGGCAAATTGTGTCTTCTAAAACACACAATGCCCAGTTGAATAGAGATTTTTTCCTTCTTTCCCTTTTCTTTTTCTTTCCTTCTTCTTGCAGATTTTCTTTCTTTCTTACTTTTTGCCTTCCTTCCTTTTTTTCCTTATGCCTTCCTTTTTTTCCTTATGCTTTCCTTTTTCCTTGCTTCTTCCTCAAAGGTGAGGCTAGGAGCCAGTGCCAGATGGAGGGTTTCTTTTTAGGTCTGTGTTAGCCAATACCTTTTCAAAACCAGCCCCCACCCTTCCAGCCTCACCAGAAAACGCCCGGTGCCCGCTACGGCCAGTCTGGCCCTGCATTTGTCTGTGACTGTGTCATTCACATTTTACTTCCACCCACTCCAGCATGAATCAAGGGGCAATGTTAGCCCACTTCAGCCACTGAGTGATTTTACTCCAGTCTTATAGCCCACTGCCGAGGGCTATACAGGTCATTTTACGGGCCTGAACCCAAGTTATAGACCAGAGCTACGGACAAGAGCCGATAACGAGAGAGAGGGCCTTTAACAACCAGTATAGCCAGAGGCAGAAGGGCTATAAGGCTATTTGAACATTCCACCCACTAAGGGTAGAATATTCTAAATTTAAAAGGGAGAAACATAAAGACAACCATTGGAATGTTGGAGCAGAAGACTTATAACAGCATTTAAAAGCCCGGAGCTACTCCATTGTCTTCAATGGAGCTCTCAACATTCCAATGTCCTAATATGAGTTACGCGGTACAATAAATAGGTGCCTCTCAGACCATAAATTCTCAGAACTTTTTTCTACGCAGGTCTGTTATTATTACCTCCAAGTGTGATCACGTAATGAACTTTGATTTCTTCAATTCTTTTTAACAATGAGCCATCATACAGTCATTTTTCCAAAAGTCAACACCATTTTGACTAATTACTTGTAATTTCTAAGATGCGTATCTACTTCATTCTTTTTTGTTTTGTTTTATCCTTTGAATCAAACAATCATTCTAGCAAAATGATAATTTTTTGCACAAATTTATAACT
Organism: Triturus cristatus; assembly: GCF_964204655.1. Lineage (NCBI taxonomy): Eukaryota > Metazoa > Chordata > Amphibia > Caudata > Salamandridae > Triturus > Triturus cristatus. Next base: position 1,011,018,086 of record NC_140587.1, on the reverse strand, counting down.
TTTTCAGCAAATGCTACACATTTTGTTTTATCCTTTGAATCAAACAATCATTCTAGCAAAATGATAATATTTTTTGCAAATGATTAACTTTTTCAGGGGGGGGCGTGGCTAACCGCCGGCGAGGGCGGTCGTGGCTTAGTAGAGCTCCGGACCCTCCCGGGGGAGAATCTGCATTTATAAGCCGTTTTCACGGCTACATTTGATGGGGGCTTACTGATGTGGATGCCCTTAGTCCCCGGTGGCGGTGTTGGCGGCTCGTAGGCTGCTGGATAGAGGCCAAGTGGTTGGTGCGACCTTGGGCTTACCTGTGCTGTGGCGACGGAGGGAGCCGGGAGCTAGATTGTGGAGTGAGCCGGCGGGCAGGGCTGCTGGACCGGGCCTCGTTGGAACCCGAGGGCGGCGGCTCCTCTACCTGGACCCCTGTTCCAAGCGCCGACCCCCTTGGTGAGGCACGGAGTGGCAGCTGAGGACCCGGGTACCCTGCCGGGCGACGGCGAGCTCCACGACGGAGCGAGGAGCTACTGGTGAGCGGCCGGGGGGCGGAGCAGGAGAGGACGCGAGACACTGAGGAGCGCGTAGGGGCCGGACGCGGCGAGCTGGAAGGCCGCTCGGCCCTGCTCCTTTCTAGATACGGCCCTCCCGGGCCTGCGTGTGCGAAGCCTGCCGGAGCTGCGACTGGGGCGATCGGAGTCTTTTCCTGCCATTGGCCCCCGTTGACAGAGTTGGGTCGGTGGTGAAAGGCGCGGCTTGACGGACAAGGCTGCCTCGCAGGCTAGCGCTACGGGGGTGGCCCGAGCCTGTCTGCGACTTGTGGGAGGAGGCGAGAAACTGAGGAGCACGTAGGGGCCGGACGCGGTGGGCTGGAAGGCCGCTCGGCCCTGATCCATTATATGTGTCAACCCCCCCCCCCCCCCCCCCCCCCCCGGTCTGTGTGTATGAAGCCTGCTGGAGCTGCGACTGGGGCGATCTGAGTTTTGTCCTGCCATCGGCTCCCCCCCTTTGTGGCCATAACTACCGGAGGCCCCTCTTATGTGGTACGGTGGCTTGAGGGACAATCATTACGGCCCGGTGACCCGCCTGGAGCCCACTGTTGGAGATACGAGGTTGACATGGGGGGACCTGTGAGGGGAGAGGGGCGAGTGGATGAGGATTCGGTTGGCCCTAGGAGCCACTGTGCTTTATTACTCTACTGAGGGAGTCGACGTCCGCTGGCGCTGCGCCCTGCAGCCTGGCTGGGGCCCTGAACGCTCTGGAAGCAGAACTACCCCCCCCCCCCCCCACTGGTACACAATTGAAGAGTATAGTCGTGCAGAACTAATCCTAGGAGCGGGAGTGTAGCTCCTATAGGACCAACTGTGGGGACCAACTACGGGGACGCCCTGCAGGGAGGCCCGGTGGTGACGTGGGGATATGGGGAGGAACCGGACTAAGGCAGTGGAGGGCCAGCAGAGTACCGACCCCCTCTCCATAATGCCGGACTGTGCTGGCGGACCCAACTCGCAGGGGACAACCCTGGCTGCCCCCACGAAGGGCACGCCGGATAAACTGGACCTCATCCTGCAAGAGATATGGGACTTAAGGGCCGCGATGGAGCTGCAAATGGGTACGCTGACCACGGGGCTGACATTGCTGACGGCGGACCATGCCAAACTGGCTGATACAGTCAAAGACCACGGCCAATCCCTTGCGGACCTCGCCCCTACGGTGGCGGACCTGCAGCGGCTCCAGCAGCAGATCACCTCGCTCCTGGATCGAGTGGAGGATGGGGAGGGCAGAAACCGACGCAACAACATCCGCGTTATAGGTCTGCCGGAACGCTGTGAGGGGAGTAGGGCGGCTGACTTCATGGAAACATGGTTCCGGGAAAATGTGGCCCAGGAGGGACTTTCTCCCTACTTCTGCGTTGAGAGGGCGCACAGAATACCGACAGGACAACCAAGACCTGGTGCGCAGCCCCGACCTCTGATTGTCAAAATACTCAATTACAGAGACCACGACATGCTCTTGCAGAAGGCTAGGGAACAGACGCTAATCCAGTACAAAAACCCCTGTGTCTCACTATACCCGGACTATACTGTGATGGTACAAAGACAGAGGTCTTCCTATCAGGCGGTAAAGAAAAAGCTACAGGCTGCACAACTCAAGTATGCGCTCCTATATCCCACCCGCCTGAAGGTGATGCATGACAAGAAGACCCATTTCTTCGAAAGCCCGGCAGACGTGGAAGAGTGGATGGAGGTCATGTGCATCGGCTCTAGCCGAGCTGATCGCCCGGAGAGCTCCTCCCAGATTTCGGAAAGGCTCCTGAAGCGGTCCTCTAGGAGAACACAGGGCGCTAACCGAGGAAAAGGCCGAGTGGGGCCCTCACGAGAGCAGCACCCGAGGGACCAGGAGAGGGCGCTGATGGTGGCCGGCTCCTTCCACGACGATTTGAACAAGACGGCCACGGACTCGGAGGATAGTACGATTCATTCAGACTCTGACCATAGTATCGTACTCTTCCCCACCATCACACCGAGAGCGGCAGACGACCTGATCGATGAATAAGGCGAGAAGCTGGGGCACCGACACTTGAGACTCCTACTAGTGACTTTAATATACGGCGAGCACGCATCCAGCAACTGAAAGACTGCTGTATCCTTTTAAAAGAGATAGCTCACGGTGTAAACTGGTGCACTGATGGGGCTAGTGATTGTGGGGTGCGTGGCTGGCTGTAGGTTCTGCCACCATATCCATAATGGTGTGTGCCACCTTGAGCTTAAGATGTTTGCTGGGGGACTATGTGATATATAATGGTATGCTAACTATGCCGATGTTAGCGCCCCACCCACCCTGCAGTACACCCCCCCCCCTCACCGGGAGACAGGGTACCGTCGAGCCATTGGGTCTTAGGCCATTTGAGGACTATGTTTGGATATTGGTTTGGCTACCTCCCTCATGGCGTATGCACTGTTAATTGTTCTGTACCATTTGTGCACCATTGTTGGGCCCAACGCGGTTTAGGCGTTGTGCCGAGTTTTGTTCAAGTTGTTGGGGAAAAGGGTCTCCTGGTCGGTACTGCCTCACTAGTGTCACGCGGAGGTGCGCTCCGCTCCTACATGGGACAATGCCAGGGACTGCTGCCATAATAGGGTTGTACAACTTGCTTACATGGAACGTGAGGGGCCTGGGGGCAATACAGAAAAGACATCGCATAAATGCATTCCTCCTTAGACGTAAGACACAATTAGCATTCCTTCAAGAGTCTCACCTCACTGACTCCGAAATGCAGAAAATGAGGAAAAAATGGAGGGGTACCCTTTATTTCACGGATTATTCCGCTTTCGCTAGAGGTGCGACTATCTGGATTCGACATGGGGTTCTCTTTGTTGCACTGGAACGCCGGATAGACGATTAGAGGCGGTACATACTGGTGAAGGGCACACTTGATGGATCTCTGGTGGTCGTTGGGAGTATCTATGCCCCTAATTTTGATCAAGACCGTTTTCTAGGTAGGCTGAGTGGGGTATTGGCTGACTGGGTCGGAATCCCATGGGTACTGGGAGGGGATTGGAATGCGGTGCTGGATACTGGACTGGATAGATCACATCCCCCTCTACACGGTACAACCGCTGGTAAGATCGCGGACCAATTCACTGCATGGGCAAGTGGGTGGACACTCTCGGATGCGTGGCGCTTTCTCTACCCAACACATAAGGAATACTCCTTCTACTCCCCGGTGCATGGCCTTCATACCGGACTTGACAGGTTCCTCTGCTCCAGTTTACTTCTCGCGAACATACACAGCTCCACATATTTAGCTAAAACCATCTCCGACCATAGTCCCCTGGAGCTCACACTTCAATTGGGCATGGTACCTACTCCGGTGCCTACCTGGAAGCTACACCCACACCTGCTCGAGGACGCCCCATTCCGCGCGACACTCTCTGACACTGTTGCCAATTACCTAGCTGACAATTGGAATACTGCGACATCACGCCTGGTTGAATGGGACGCACTGAAGGTAGTGATCAGAGGGGCGACGATAGGACAGTTGGTGGGGGCTCGACAAGAAACACACCAGAGGCTGCGAGAAATTGAGAGAAGATTACACGCCCTGGAGAGGGAGGTGATATTAGACCCTGCAAAGCGCGAGCGGTTACAATCCACTCACATAGACCACGCGGAAATCCTGGAGACGTTGAGGACAATAGACTACAGAGCATACCTGCAGCGTAAACATGTGGAGGCGGACAGGGCTGGTACCCTGCTTGCCCGCATGGTTAGAGACAGACCCGACCCGCTGATCATATCTAGTGTTCGCACTATGGCGGGTCAGGTAGTCTACACACAGGTCGAAATAAATACCGCCTTTTGAGATCACTTGGAAAAACTCTATGCACCCCTCCCCCCTGGTGGACGTCTCTTCTATTGCCGACTTCTTCCAAGACCTCCCTTTCCCGACCCTCTCGGAGGAAGTACAGGAAAACACAGAAGGAACAATTACCCAACAGGAGATCCGGGCCGCAATTAAAGGTTTAAATCGTAATAAAACACCGGGCTTGGACGGACTCCCAGTTGAGTTCTACCTTACATACGCGGAGTCCTTGATGTCTACTCTGGAGACCGTCTATAGGACGGCCATGGAGACGGGCCAATTACCGGATTCTACGATGCAGGCGCTGGTCCTATCTATACCCAACCCGGGACGAGACGGTTTGGACATGTCAAATTATAGACCTCTCTCTATGTTGGCCACTGAATACAAAATACTGAGTAAAGCCCTCGCCAACCGCATACAACCGCACCTCCCCGCACTTATCCACAGTGATCAGTGCGGTTTTCTCCCAAATCGCAGCACTTCACTTAATACTAGACGGTTGCACGCAATAATGGCGACTACCCCAAGGACCCACCGCCATGCCGGATGCATTGCACTGAACCTTCGGCAGGCGTTTGATTCCCTATTATGGGATTTTATGTTTGCGACGCTACGACGCTTTGGGTTTCCGGACACATACTTAAAATGGGTCTGCTTAGGCAGGGATGCCCCCTCTCACCGCTCCTTTTTGCATTGGTGCTGGAGCCTTTGGCGGCCTGGATTCGAGAGGACCAGGTTATCCGTGGTCTGAAATCGGCCAGGGGATGGGAGGATCGCATATCCTTATATGCAGACGATATCCTGCTATACCTGGCATCCCCAGCGCGCTCAATCAATTGCCTCTTAGACATATGTACATCATATGGCCGAGCGTCCGGATATACTATTAACTGGGCGAAATCGCACCTCTATGTACTCCAGGGCTCCCCACCACGGCTTCCAGGGGAATGTAAGATACAGATAGCAGAGGAGGGTTTCAAATACCTGGGAATATATTTCACAACTGACAGGGCGCAATTTATCGCAGAGAATCTCACGCAGCCCCTTATGCGGCTCCGTCGTGATGTCAAGCATTGGCGCTCCCTGCCACTGACGCTGCTGGACAGAGCAGCCCTCTTCAAAATGATGGCTCTCCCCCGACTTTTGTACGCACTACAAAACACGCCTTTTCCGGTCTCCCACGCGTATTTTACAACAATAAATGCGGAAGTCACCAGCCTATTATGGGAAGGTAAGGCACCACGAATAGCACTTCATAAATTAACAAAAGGCTGCTATGACGGAGGCATTGCCCTCCCTAACATAAAAGTATACTACTGGGCCTCACAGCTTGTAGTTATAAACCAGTGGCTCCACGCACCAGGAGATGATCCAGCGTACCGTATGGACCGACGACTGCTGGGCGAGGGTGGAGTCATGGAGGCATTATATAACAAGAGTAAGAGACACAACCTCACGGGCCCGACGGCACACACTATACAAGTATGGCATGAGGCGCAGAGGAACCTGGGATGGGAGGAAAGATAACGCAGGCTATGCCATTATGGGACACAAAAAGGCTGGGTAGTCTGCGTAACACTAAAGGATTTTGGCAGTGGGACCTGATAGGGATCTCGCGACTCGGGGACCTCTGGAAGAAGGGAGAGGTGCTTACATTCGATCAATTACAGACTGCTTATGACATGGCGGACACCGAACGATTCCGCTACACACAAATCAGGCAAGCGCTTATGGCAGAGATCGCACAAGGCACACGGCTGGCGGAAGCCTCCCCACTGGAGGATAGACTCCTTATAGACCATCTCACCAAAAGAGCCATATCTCAGACATATCGTAAAATTATAAACAATCAGCCGGACCCCCTGGTAGCTCTTAAAGCGAAGTGGGAGAAAGAACTAGGAGACCTTGACGAGGCGGAATGGCGGGAGGGCATATCTTCCCCAGAGAGGTAGCGATACCATCAAAACTCAAACTGATACAGTTGAAAATACTACACCGCACGTACTATGCCCGAACTCTCCTATACAAACTCAAGCAGACAGACTCACCATTATGTCTTCGACAATGCGGACAGGAGGGGTCTCTCTTTCACACCTTATGGATGTGTCCCATAGTGGTCCAATACTGGAGGGCGGTAATGCGTACACTTTCTCAGGTAACAAAAACCACGACGCTCCCAGAACCCAGGAGGTGCCTCCTTAACATATGGGAACCCACGGATCTTAACCGCTCAATGCAAACGTGGGTAACAATAGGCATGATGGTGGCAAAACGAACTATAGCGCAGAGGTGGGGATCCAGACAGACCCCTACCCTCCCCCAGTGGTGTGGAGACATGGATACCATCATGATTGCGGAAAAGGCAGTGTATGTCCACAGAGGGTGCCCTAAGAAATGGACACAGATATGGGGGAGATGGAATAGTTATCGAGGGGATATATGCGAAACCCCTAGGTAGAACTCAGATTCAGAACTCAGTGACTAAGCAGGTTGAGGGAATATATGGGGAAAGCGTGGGCAATGATGAAGTCCTGGATAGAGCACTGACACGGAGAAACGAGATAAAGTATTCGCATATTATTGTAATGCTGTATTTGATATGGAATGAAACTGCAGGTACTTGTGGAATGATCCTCATTGTATGCAATGCCAAAGATTGTTGTATATGGTATGAAAAAACCAATAAAAAGTGTCTTTAAAAAAAAAAAATGGGTCTACTTACTGTATACGTTCCTGACGGCCAGGGCCCGCACGGGCTGCTATATTTCTGATGCATATAGTATCCATCGTGGCACAAGACAGGGATGTCCTCTGTCCCCCTTGCTGTTCGTGCTGGCATTAGAACCGCTAGCCCTGGCTCTTCGAAGATCGGCGGCCCAACTTGGTATTTGCATTGACGGCGTGTATTATTTACTATCAATCTATGCAGACAACATGCTGTTATACTTGCGAGACCTCATGGCTGATGTGGCCCCCCTACCGGATATATTTGCTGTTTTTGAGCGTCTATCGGGTCTGGCCATAAACCCCGACAAATCGACCAGTTACTTTTTCCAAGAAACAGCACACATTACTCATTTACAATTCGGCACTTACTCCTTCTCGGTGGCTCCCACTACCTTTAAATAACTCGGTATTCATGTTTATCAAACGCAGGAGGACCAGATAGATGGCAATATCCAACAGGCAATAACGGGGCTCCGGGCCAGTGTAGGCTTCTAGTCCTCTTTGCCCCTTTCAGTAATGGGACGGATCATCATCGCTAAGATGGTGATGCTGCCTCGTCTGCTATACTATTTTGTGAATTTGCCGGTGGTTCTCCCACAATCCATTTTTAATACGCTGGACAGATTGTTGACAACCCTTATTTGGGGCACGGGTCGGAGACGGATAAGTGTCCGGAAGTATCAGCTGGGGACGCAGAGTGATGGCCTGGGGGTCCCCGACTTCCGAGGATACTACTACGCCAGCCAACTCCAGTGGCTGTCACATTGGACCGCAGGGAGGAATCTACGCGAGATTGGATTCACACCGCAGAGGCTGAATAGAGGGGAGCTACACACCCTATTATTGCCGAGGGCCCGTGTTCCTCCCGATTGCCCCCCCCTGTTGCGGACTGCCCTGGTGTGTTGGAAGAAGATCTTGGCTTACACATCTGTGGCAACCCTGTATGCTGGGAATATACCTTTATTAGGCGTGCCCACGCCACAAAGGAGACTCACACAGACTAGACTCCAAGCTTGGACGGACAGCGGGATAGAAGAGGTGGGAGCCTTTTTTGGAGATGGCACACTGATGGACCATGATACCTTTTTACAGGCCACGGGGGTGCCGCCACGCCTCTATCTACTACATGCCACTGTCACACACTACATTAGAGCCACTTGGGCCCCACAGAGGACTGAACCCCCACAGCACACCCTAGTACACCTCCTATACTACATGGGACCTGGGGGACATTTAGTGCGTTGGTTATACACTGGAGTACGGGCACACGCAGCAATAGCTCTTACCTCCCTTAGGGAGCAATGGGCGACGGATTCTGGGGCGGGGATCACAGACCACGCATGGCAATGTATTCTGGAGCATCCCAGAAAAGTGTCGCGCAATGCACAGCTTAAATTCATACAGGCGATGGTGTTGCATAGATCGTACCTTACGCCGAAGCGACTCCACCGTATGTTCCCGGACTCCCCCCATAGCTGCCCCAGATGCAGAGAAGATGAGCCGGGCTTTATCCACATGCTATGGTCCTGTCCTCGACTGCAGGGCTACTGGGAGGGGGTGCGACACTCCCTAGCTACAGTGACACACCTACCGGTCTCAGACGACGCCCTGACTTGCCAGGTGGGCCTTTGCAGACGCTCCAAAGTGCGGAAGGCGCAGCTAAGGTTTGTGGATCTTGCCCTTATCTTAGCAATTAGGGTGATTACTATGAGGTGGAAGTCCCCCAGATGCCCGGCGGTCACGGTGTGGCAGGCTGACGTGCTCCAGTGGGGAAGGGCGGAGGGTGCGGCTCTTCGGAGAGAAGAGGAGAGAGGGCTGAGGAAGCAACACATCTCCCTAGATTGGGAGGCCACGCTGATTGCATTAGAAGCACTGGACCTGGCCCCCACACAAGATACTTCACTGTAAAGCGAAGAGTGTGAGTCCATTCGTGCCTGTACGGCTCGAGGAACAGAGAGGCTGTGATTCTGACCAGTACATGGTACCCCTGAGAAGACGCTCCTATAGTGACTCCCTGCTATCGTTGAAAAAGTGGCAGTTCGACTGACCAGGAGAGGGTTAGGGTGGGATAGGAGAGTGGGAGGGAGAATAGTTGGGGGTTGAACTTAAACAATGCACTATTTCAAGTTATGGATGCAACACTGCCTGTACATTAGTGGTTGGGAAAAGAGAACAGACTAACAATGCCCTTTATAGGACTCCCCTCTAATGCAAGATAGGAGAAACCAGATTGCTATGTACAAATGCATGGGGAGGTATATGATGGGAGAAAACCAAAAGACTGTATTTGAATGTTTATATTTTGGAAGTACATGGTATATAGCGGTCACCAATAAAGTGTGTGGAAAAAAATTTTTTATAACTTTTTCAGCAAATGCTACACATAAAAACTCTATATACAGTGCATACAATAGACTTAAAGGAATCAGAAAATGTACAAACAATATATAAACATCTTAGTGTGAATCTAGAAAGTCCTACTGTGTTTGTGTGCATCGGGACCAGTTTACCTATGACTCCTCGATATTTATTTAATATAGGGTCCAATAAATAGGGGTCAGAGAACACCTGAAGTAGTCCATGGCTAAGCCGCCTAGGTCCAGCTTAGACTTTGTGTCCTTGAACACTTAATTGTTCACAACGGAGATACTCTTGGCCTCGGTGATAGGGGAGGGGTGTTGTGCCGACATGTTTCGACCTTCGTGTCGGGACCATGAGGATTTTAGGAAGGCCTTCCTCAGGGCTGGTAACTTCTGTGTAGGACACTGGGATTAAATAGGGAAGAAGCATATTAGTCTCTTATCACTAATACGACATAAATCATATAAGCTTGTGCTTATAAAGTGATAAAGTGTTAAACTTTGTCAAAGCAGAGAAACTAGGTCTGGAACCATACCCTTGCAGAACAAAACCTATGTTTGACTAAACCTCATCTGAAATGATGCTATCCATTCCGTGAGTTTTAGAGCAGCCCAACACCTGCCTCGATTAGCATATCATGTCCCTTGTACACCAACCACATATTACTGTACTGCACCACTAGTGGAAGAGCTGGCGAGTGGCCCAAGTTATATGTGCCGCCTTCGCTCAGTGCTGGCTTTTTAATTAATGAAAGGAAGCTTGCTGGGACATTTGAGCCCATGATTTTTATGATAAAAAGAAAAAATACAAGCAGCGAAATATAACCTGCGGTTGGCTTTAAAGTCCGGATCAGCTGAAGGTTCCATACATGGTTTGAGCCACTTAATAGCTACAGAAAATATACATGGAGATAAAATATCAGCGTGCTCACAGCAGCGAGGTAAGAAACACAGCCTGCACAAAAGCCCTACAATAGGTTAAATATGGGAGTTCTAGTTGACATCTTACCATGGTGGACACTTTCTACCCTTTCTACTGGGCTCTACTTGACACACTAATGCACACATTTGTGTACAACCTTGGTCATCGACAACTGAACTAGTTAGAACCAACTGACACATTATAATAATTTGTAACACGAAGGCTCATCTCTGTATTCTCTATGTCTTGGAGTCATCATTCTTCTTCTTCATTGTGATAATTTGATGCCTAACACTGAAATGAAAGGCCTGTGGGGATTTAAACCTACCACATTCAAGTTACGCTAATATTAATACTACACAACAGGCACGCCAACTTTCTGAGCTATTGCACCGCTTTAATCTGAAACGAACAATTGGAAGTACGACTGCGGCAAGAGGCTCCATGTCATGTGTGACAGCTTCAAGCAGTTGTGTTTTTTAAGTATGGGTGTACCTCATCTTCTCCATCTATGCCCTCAGTGTTCACCATCATTTTAGTGTCACCTTTTCAAGCTCCTGTAACTAAAAAAAAAAAGCCCAGAACTTGTAGCTTTGCCAATGTTTGTTTTAAGGTTGCCACTAGATTTATTCTTCACATCTGTTCTGATGATGATGAGCCCACGTAATTAGGACACGATGGTTCAAAACAGTTCATTTTTCACTAGTTTGCTTTTTATGCCCGACTACTATTAAACGCCTTAGAGACTAATGTTAATTAAATTGAATAACGCTATCCCATGCTAGTACTCATTGTTAGACACTGGCAAACCAATATTTGTGTGTTGCACTAGGTTTTTTTCAGATACGCTTTTTGCAGCACGTTCGCTTAGCACACATTGTTTCTCTAGCTCACTTCCCTTCTACAATAATAAACTTATAAAATCTAATTTTTTGCCATTATGTTGTGGACCCCTTGCTCTACGCTTTGTGATTTATTTACATCTTAAGTACTTATAGGTTTAATAGGGTTTTGCCTATTAATCGTTTACTCTGCACATTTAATAGATGAATGGCTCAACTGAAAGCTATGGGGTTGGTACATTACTACCTAATGTATACAGTGGATACAGTGCTCCGAATGAACATGGTGCCTGCTTGGAGGTAACATGTAGGATTCTCCCAGGGGCTCACGTGAGACGTTGCAGGCGCTGCTTCTTACTGAACAAAGGCTGTGCTTGTATTCTACTGAGTTCTATCGCTCAATGCTCACATTGTTTTCACTTAGCTGAAGATTGTATATGTGTCGAAGACCTTTTCCCCAGTAGCTTTGGAAAATGCTGTGTTCATACTATTCTGCTGCTTCTTCTGAAATAAAATAGGCCAGGTAAAAAACACATCCCCACTCATTAACGCTGTGAAACTGGTACAGAAACCTCCCAAATCAAAGTGGGCTTGGGAAACAAGACACTTAAACAAAGGAGTGCCCTACTACTGGACTGCACCCAAGATGGCTGCCGCTATGCCGTCGTTGCAGTCACATCCTTTTTCATATAAGTTCTCAATTACCTTAGTAGATACATTTTCAGTTACCTCCTCAGTGGGCAAAGATGGGCCAAGATCCGGAGAAGTGCTAAGGACGGCCTCTTCCATGACTTCAGGAGTGGCAGCAGCATCTAGAAGGACAAACACATACTTCACATGATGACTTAAGCCTCAACCATCCTTTTCCACCAATGTGAAGTAAATACAAAATGAGTTTTCAACTGTTTTTTTTGGCTGTTACAGAAGTAAAACTGTATTACCTGGCACATCCTCTACAGAAGGTATCTGTGTATAGTTTACATACCTGGCTGAATATCGCCGAGCAAGCCAGCGAGCTCAAAACATTTTAAAGCAATAGCCGTACTAACCTCACCATGTTATCGGAAGTAAAACACAAGTCTTCCGCATGATGTCACAAAGGCAACAGAATCGCAGTGACGGAATCAACACTTAATATTCTATTTGAACTAGGGAGAGGATGGGAAATTATACGATGGGGCCGGGGGAGGGAGAATGAGGTTCAACTTTGAATCGATAGACGCTAGAAACACTGAATAATCACTGCTGAGCGTACTGTAACTAAAATGTTCTTCCTCAGTACTAGACGTCCGTTTAACGAGTATGTGTGATAGAATTCAATATAAAGCACTGAAATGGTACAGGGAGGAGGAGACCGTGTGACAGATGGCCACATCCATGTTTCTGCAAGAAGCAGGGCAGTTTCGTAGATTTCAGCCATCATGTTCATTGGTCTGTTGGCACAGCTCAGTCTCCAGACACTGAGGTGTAGGCTGAGTAGATTCAGGTGGAGGACTTTACTCTGTGGCTGAGACAAGAGTCTCCTCTGACTTGGGACCATGATCGAAGAACAGGTGTTCATGCCCAAAAGCTCCGTTTATCACACTCGCCTGGCTCAATCCAGAGCCAATAAAATGACCTGTGCCTGGTAGTTCCTGACCTTTTTTACAACTCTGAGCAGAAGAGAAAGTGGGAAGGCATACAGGAGACCTGTGTTCCAATCCAGCCAGAACGCATCTCATATCGAGTGTTCTTGCAGAAACTCGAATGCACAATTTTTTTGACACTGCACGTTGTTGCCTGTGGCCAAGAGATCTAGCCAGGGTTGTGCCCACGGCCCGACGATGCCCTGAGCAACCTCAGACTGTAGTCACCATTCATGTTACCAGACACTGTCTAGTGAGCATGTCTGCTCTGGCATTCAAGGACCCTGCCAAGTGGTCTGCGATCAGGAAGATGCCCTGACTCTCCAACCAACTCCAGAGGTGCAGAGCTTCCAGGCAGAGGGACCAGGATCCCCCACTGTTCTCTCTGTTGCAATACCACATCGGGGCGGTGTTGTCCATTAGAACATGCACCAGTCTCCCTTTGATGGATGGTAGAAAGGCTTTGAAGGCCAAGCGAATAGCTTGTATCTCAAGCAGTTTATTATGGAATTTGGCGTCCATTGGAGACCAGTGTCCTCTGATTTTCACCTTACCCAGATGATTTTCCCAATCCAGCTGTGACATGTCTGTTTCCACCATCAGCTCTCATCAGCTCTGGGTGGGGAAGAGAAAGGGGTCTGACTCTGGTCTAACTGCGATTGAGTAGCCACCTCTCCAGATCGTGCACAGTCTCCTTTGAAATTTGAATGATGTCCATGAGGCTTCCTTGGTGCTAGGCCTACTGGAACTTTAGATTACACCGCAGAACAGGCATATGCCACCTGGCAGAAGCAGGAGGCGAAAAGGCTAAAAAGCTTCATAGCTGCTCTCACTGAAATTCAGGACCAAGCCTGAGATGACAGGATCACAGCCCGAATGTCCTGGATTCACTGCAACAGAGAGAAGGACCTGAATTGTACCATGTACCAGGGCAGCTCCACTAAAAAGAAGATTCTGAAAGGAGTTGGGTGTGACTTTCTGGTGTTGATAATGAACCCCAACGATGTTAGGAGGTTCGCTGTTGTCTGGAGGTGGCCTACAGACGTGGCAAGCCCGCTTTCAACAGCCTGTCACTGAGGCATGGGGAAACTGGAATCCCTGACCTCTGAAAAAGAGCAGCGACCACTGTCTTCACTTTTGTGAAAATCAGAGTAAACTGGTGAGGCAAGAGGGGAGGACAGCAAACTGAAAATGCTCCTGGCTACCTGGGACTGCAAGTATCGTTTATGGGACTGAAGCAGAGGTGTAGGAAAACACGCACCCTTCAGGTCTAAGGACACCATCCAGTTGCTCAGGTCCAGGACAAGCAGGATCTGGTCCAGCATGAGCATTTTGGATTTTGTCCATCCCTAGGATAGCATTCAGAGGAAAAAGGTCTAGAAGGGGGCAAAGGTCCCCATCCTTCTCTGCTACAAGGAAACAGCGAGAGTAGCAGCCCTCTCTGATTGCCAGTCCAGACCCTTTTCTGTAGCTCCTTTGGAAAGTAAAACGTGTACCTCTTGCAAAAAAATGGAGAGGAGTTCCTCTGAGATTTGCTTTAATGTTGGGAAAAGATCAGGCGGAGCAGAAAGTCGGGCATAACCATATTGAACGGTTTGAAGGAACAATAAGCCAGACACGATAAATCACCACCTTGGTAGAAACTGCTGGATCCTACCTTCCACAGGGTGGTTGCATACCACTAAAGGCATGCTAAAGCAGCTTGGTGGCTGTTGCGCAGGGGAATGGGACTGGGAGCACTGATGCCCTTGTTGGCCTGTAGGTTGCCTGCCAGATCTTTGTCTCAGGTCTTGAAAGGACTGGGGTGATTGCAGATGTGGCTGGAGAGACTGACACTACCTATACGCCAGCCCCCTTAAGTAGCCTCAGAAGTTCCTAAACTGGTAAGGAAACTGTTTGCCAGGTGCCAACAGACCCAGTGAGTGTTTTGTGTTTCTACTTTCTTTGAGACGTTCCAAGGCAGAATCAGCTTTCTTGCTGAAAAGCCATGAACCATCAAAAGGCATAACCAAGAGAGTGGCCTGAATATCTCTAGAAAATCCTGTTCAGTGCATCTCCACATGGTGCCGGAGCACCATACTGGTGCTAAGCGCCCTCCTCAGTCAAACAGGAGTATCAAGACAGGCACGACCCATGTAGCTGGCCGCACCCTAACTATCCTGAAATGTCAGTCAATGAGGCCCTAAGGTCCTCCAGAACCACCAGCAAGATCTTGCTGGCCCTGTCTTAGAGGCATGCATATTTCGGCCCAATCAGCAGACTGCATAGACCTATTTCAGTGCTTGGCTAGCCAAGGAGAACATTCATTTTCAAAATGCTTAATCGTCTAGTCTACCTCCCCGGAGGAGTTGCGAGGAGACAACTGGAGTTCACCTTGCTAATTGAAGCCTGAACAACTAGGCTGTGTGGAGTAGAATGTTTAGTGATAAAATACGGATCGCCACCTGCCTATTCATCGGTGGGCAAGAACAGGGCTTTGACCAAAAGCCTAATAAGGTATCAGAGTCATTAAAAGGGAGCAAGGGCTCAGGGGTGGCTGGTTAGGACATTAGTCTTAGTTTAAATATATGGCAGCTGTAAGTCCGAGACTTGAACTGCTCATCGGACTACTACTACCATCTGACCTCTTGTAAGTTCATGTAAAAACTGTCATCATAATGAGAGAGCAGATCATCACCATCCCCATCTCTGGGTGATGATAAGCTTTGCCAGAATACAAGCCAAAAGGAAAGTAAATGCCTATGATTGTGTGCCAGGGCTAGTAGAGGCAATGGATCAGAGTCAGGCTGCATGCTGACTGATTGTGCTTTATTAATTTTGTAGCACGAGATAGGTCGGGATTAGGCTAAAGTCGATTTGGGGACAGACATTGGAATCAGTACCAGATCCTTTTCCGACACAGATGGCATCTGTACTGACACGACAGCAACAAGGGAAGGACTGGCATAGATTGTGACCCTGGGAGGAAGTTTGTACTGAAATTGGTGCAGGGCCTTAAACTGGTATAAAGTAATCAGACAGCGCTAAGCACATGTCGACAGGTGGTAACCCGACTAGAGGGCCCCACAGATCTTTGGGGCCCGAAGGTACATCAGATGGAGCAAAAAGAACACAAGAAATCTCCAGCCTGGACTCCTTAAAGGCGTCAATTTGCTGCGGCATCTCCAATGGTTGGTGAAATTCAGGGCGCACTGCGATCAACTGTGGAATCAGCTTTGCTTTGCTTTCCTCTCCGACCCCATGAAAATCACCTGCGGAGTCCCACAGGGTTCATCACTGAGACCCACCCTTTTCAACATCTACATGGCCCCCCTTGCAGCTATCGTCCGACAACACGGCCTCAACATCATATCCTACGCCAATAACACCCAGCTCATCCTCTCCCTCACCAAAGACCCCACCACTGCCAAACTCAACTTCCAGAAAGGAATGCAAGACGTCGCAGTCTGTATGACCAACAGCTGCCTGAAGCTCAACGCTGAGAAGACAGAAGTCCTCGTCCTCGGTACCACCCCTTCTGCATGGGACAGCACCTGGTGGCCGACCGCCCTCCGAAGCCCACCTACCCCCTCAGACCACGCCAATTACCGCGGAATCGTACTCGACTCATCACTCACCATGAACCGACAGGTCAACGCCGTCACCTCCAGCTGCTTCAACACCCTCCGCATCCTCCGCAAGACCTTCAAGTGGATCCCCCCTGAGTCAAGGAAGATAGTCACCCACACACTCATCACAAGCAGACTGGGCTATGGAAACGCACTCTATGCTGGCATCAACAAGTCCCTACTCCGCAAACTCCAGACAATACAGAATACCGCCGCCAGGTTCGTCCTCGGCATCCCCCGACAAGAACACATCAGCCAACACCTACTAAGTCTCCACTGGCTCCCAGTGGAGAAAAGAGTCACTTTCAAAATCATCATTCATGCCTACACAACAACGGACCCAAATACCTCAATGACAGAATCAACTTCCACGTACCCAAAAGAAACCTCCGATCTTCCTTCCTGACACTGGCCGAAACTCCGCGTATCCACGGAGCCAGAGCAGCCGGAAGATCCTTCTCTCACATTGCAGCCAAGACCTAGAACGAGCTACCGGCAGACATCAGACGCGCACCCACCCTGAACACCTTAAGGAAGACCCTCAAGACCTGGCTCTTCAGCTAAACAGATCTGCGGACCCCCCCTCAGTGCCTTGAGACCCTCACGGGTGAGTAGCGTGCTTACAATTCCCTGATTGATTGATTGCATGAGGAGATCTGGAGGGAGACCAACTAACATTGTGACACTCTAACACCATCTCTTTGCATAGAGAATGTCAGGATGGGTTGAGTTCTGCTTCACTTTCTTGTGCTTGCATTTAGATTTTGATTATGACTTAACAGAGGCCTTCAAACAGAAGTTGACCTCTTGCTGCAGGAACCTTGGGAGTGAGTCCACACCCTTGACATAGGGTGGTAGCAGGCAGGCCATTCATGAGGCCTGCAACGTCTTCTTGTGTTGAGCAACATACAGCTTTGCCTCTCAGTCCTGATTGCCTTTTGGTGCATTGGGACGCACTTATTGCACAAATTTGAGTAATGTCCCGAGCCTTATTACCACCAACATACCTCTTGCGGGTCATATGTTTTCTACTGTCACAGCATGGTTGGAAACCTGTATCTTTGGAGGAGATATTGTTCATACTGTATTTTGTTTTGTTTTCAGGACATGTCGAAAGGCCAATAAAATCAAGAGCAGGGTGCTGGATCTGAATCTAAAGGCACAGAAAGAGAGGAACTGATGCCAGCATGCAGGGTTGGTATTTATATGCTGCTCTGCACCGCCACTTCTGGGGTAGTACGGAGTCCATGTGAAGCCGTATGGTGCCACCTATCTGTGCACGGGAACTTGTAACACAAAAGTGTATCGGATCAAGTTTGATACCTTGAGAGCATTCTAAGGTGAGAAATCTGCAGTTAGAAGTATTTATCAGAAGTGAACATTTGGATAAAAACAAATACAGTAATAAATACCACATACCACATCCTGTTCAGATAACACCTTCAGATGTCTCTAGAACCACAGATTCTGAAAGGAGCTTATAGATATGGAGAGAAAACTAATCTGCTTAAAATGAAAATCAGAAAACCATTTTGGAAGAAAACTCAGATAGCTTTAAGTTAAGAATAACAATTGTAGTGCTAGAGGCACTCTTGTGGTTTGACACCCGGTGATGACCTTTGACTACCATTATTTTAACTGACTTTAGTGTGTTATTTTATCCTAGACGGTCCTGCATATGCCTGTTTCTCTTACAGGTTTCTTTCTTGTAATCTTGCTGTCTTTCAGTGGGAGCTGTCACGGAGTAGAACCGCCTTGCCAAGAATAGAATGTGATGGATGTGCATTTGAAAGCGTGAAAGGGAAAGAGAGTTGTGGAATGTACTTTTTGATCTCAAAGTGCAGTGTTGTGGGCAGAGATGCACACATGTGCTCGGTGTTGCACATTGAGAGATGAAGTATATGAATCTATAAGCAGTTGTGCACAATTGTGCATTGTGTTGTACATTGATGAGAATTATGAAGTTCTTACTATTGGATTTGACATGGCCTCATGTCATCCTTTTTTCCTGAATTTGCCTTGCTTCAGCTTTTCTGCCTGCAAAGCACACTTGCAAGTTGCTTGGGTTATTCACAGTCTTTTTGTTTTTGTGAAGGATTGTACTCTGAAAGGCTTTGTGAGCTTTGTCAAGATAAAGGCTGGAACATGCAAGATTTGGAGAAGGGGACGTGAGAACTCCTTCTTGCCATGGGAATGCTTGCTTGGAGCCAGGCCAGTTCTGGTAAGATTCCTCTGGCCCTGGGGGAGATCTTTCTCGAACCTTCTAGTGTGTTTAAAGCTGAGGGTTGCAGACTCAGAGACCGGGAGTTTGGAATCTGAGAGGGGGCGGACGCGTCTACCTCAGAGAGTGGACCCTGGTTGCTGAGGCTCTCAATCACGGCTGTTTACTTCCCCAGTCTGAGATGCAGTGTTTGCACCAGGTGATGTATTGAGTTTTGGTTATGGCCATTATGATGTGAATCAGTGGCTGTGATCATTTGATGTGTTGTCTTTGTGATGTGTGAGTGAGTCAAAGTGTACCTCTAAAGTTCTAGTTTGATCTATTCAGTGTATATAGCTTTCTGATCTTTTGCAGGACGTCCAGTACATTTGCTTGAGTATTATCTCATATTATTTGCTGCTTGTTTATTCATCAGTATTATTCATGCATTATATTTACCAAGTGTGTTATTATTGCTTGCATATAAACATATATATCTCTTTGTGTATTTGAATCTTGTGCATTTGACATCTGGGAAAGCCTTTCTGTTAGAGATCATTGTGTAAAATAAAACCCCAAGCCTTATTCTATGAGAGAGAGTCCTTGCCTTTTGAAAAATAAAACCTTTTTCTAAAGGTGCTATATTAAAGTCTTTACTGCGCCGGGTGCTGGGCTACCGTATTGAAGATTCTGTATTATCTGATAGGCGCAAGCAAGACAACAATATATCTCCTACTCATTCAATACAAAATACTCCATTGAGCTTATTATGACCGAGCCAGATTACATAAAATAGGACGAGCAAGTGATCCTACCTGTCAGAGATGTGGACATGGGGAGGGCGACTTTTACCACAACATTTGGGACTGCACTATAATACAGGTCTATTGGGGAAGGATATTGCAGGAACTGAGTAAAGTACTTGAGGTTGATATACCCTCGGACCTTAAACTTATACTGTTGAGAATCCCGGGCGACGTAGACCTAAGCCGGACGCAAATACTCTTTACTGCATTAGCACTGGTGGTGGCGAAGAGGGAAGTGGCAAGAACGTGGGGGGCCGTCAATGCACCACTACTCCGAGAGTGGAGAGCCTGGATGGACATCTATATGGCAGCAGAAAGGGTCACCTATAAGGCGAGGGGATGCCCGAAGAAATTTCACCTGGATATGAGGTAAATTGAGGAAATATTGTGGTTTTGATGTCACAGTGGGCGACGAGTAGCCGGGTCCCAGACGGATATTCCTCTCAGGCTAAATGACCAGTAATGGGCCATTGGCACCTAAAGGACAGGGAGACCCCATGGAACCACGATACAACAGTATAGGGTTGGCACTGATGCCTTTTCAAACGGCCTGCCGTGGATATAAAAGTGTACTATCTGATGTATGGATTACTAATGTACGACGCTGCATGACTGTACCTGATTTTGTTATGGTTTGTTTTTCTGTGTTTTTTCAAAACAGCATAATAACGATAGTGGGACTTGAATTTGAAGGAAATGAATTTGACTAACTGTAATCAATTTTTCCAGTATGGTATCCTAAACTAGAAATATTTCAAAGATTAAATGGTGCCTACATTCACTTTACAAGTCCTCTAGCCACACGGAATGCTTAGCAAATATGGTGTGAGAAATTGGGTTGTTGGTTGAATGGGATGCTAACCCTGCTCCAGCAACAGCCACAATTCCTCTCAGGGTAAACCACTAAAGTCACTAAATTAACCTGTGCTAAAACCTCTGGTAGCAAGGCACAAAAGAAGTCAGACTTAACGTAGAGGCAATGTGTAAAGTATTTGTGCATGTACACAAACATAAATAAAGTGAAAACACAAGAAAAATGCCACCCCAATAGAGTACATTTTAATACATTATTTGACAAAACTCCACTCCGAACCGGAGTTATGAATTTTTAAAGTTTAAGGTAAAAACAAGCCTCTAAAAGATCAAAGTACCAACCACAGAAATCTAGTCGCACGAGAACAGGGCAAGGTAAAAAAATATGGCTGGCATGTCGCAGTGCTAGTCAAATACAAAAAGTGGATTGGGACCGGTTGGCACTTACCTTCGGACGTAGAATTTCTTTTTACATAAAGTCTCTGAAAAGGTAGTTCTGCGGGCCAAGGCTGCAGGAGGGAACTGAGGAGGAGGCATCATATTCAGGGAGCTGCTGGATGAAGTAGCGGTGAGTATTTCTTTGTTCAGACTTGGCCTCTTTTATGGAAATAAAAAATCTCCAGCGGGACAAAGCTAGAGGATGTGGCCGACACGAGTTCCATGAGGCTGGATACCCCTTTGGCTAGGGACCAATGAATAGGATTTGCTGATGCAGAGAAGAACGTAGCGGGATCTACCTCTAAGTCAGGCCGACCGATGATGCACCTTGGGTGGATAGACGAGTAGGTTTGGTCCCGATCTTCCCTTGGTTCTCAGAGCATTTTTGGCTTCTAGCTATTTGGACACCTTGAGCACCACCACCAAGAGTCCAGGCCAAGAGGAGCACCACTTGAGTGGTTAGGACACACCGGCTGCATCCAGGTACGGATTCAAGATGGTTGGAGCCTTTTCTGTCACAGGGGCTCTGATCAGGAGGCCAGCCTACTAGCCCTTAAAATCACTCTGATAGTCCTGGGTTCAAGCAGAGGAACAGGGTTCAAGCAGCAGGTCACAACTTTGAGGGTTCGAGGCAGACTCCAGGCAACAAAACAGTTTTTCCAAGTGAAGCAAAAGGAGTCTTGTGGAGTGCACAGCAGACCAGAACAGCAGCCAGTCCTCTGAGAATATGTCTGCAGGTCCAGAAAGTGCACAGATAAGTGGGTCAGAGGGTCCTATTTTTATACCTGGTGCCTTCTTTGAAGAAGGACAAGTTTCTACAGAATTCTCTTTGAAATGTCAGACGTTTCATGTTTTCTATGCCCTGTCTCCTGGCTGTCTGCATGAACAATGCAAGGGTGACTAGTCCTTTGTGTGAAGGCAAAGCACAGCCTATTCAGATGCAAGTATGGCTGTGCCCAGCAACGCCCCC
Source organism: Triturus cristatus (assembly GCF_964204655.1). Taxonomy (NCBI): domain Eukaryota; kingdom Metazoa; phylum Chordata; class Amphibia; order Caudata; family Salamandridae; genus Triturus; species Triturus cristatus. The sequence continues at coordinate 1,010,996,415 of NC_140587.1, read as the reverse complement.
CAGCCTGTCAGTTGACGGCTCATCCAGACACACCTAATCCCTCTATTGTGTGCCTGTCTGGGAGCAATAAACAAAGTCCAAATGCCAACTACACCCAGTCATACGACCCAGGAACCGGCTGCAGGCACTAAAAGACAAAGTGCAGGAAAATTAAAGCTTTCTAAAAAATCTAAACCCCCGGGGCAAACCAATAGTCCCTCATGGAACTGAGTAATCGGTACAGAAAAAAAATGTTGCAGGAGGAGTTGTTTTACAAGTACTTTTCAGTTTGTTGCTCAATCAATTCAACACTCTTAAAATACAAAACACATTATTCAAAATATAAGCAAAAAAATAATGAGACTTTAGGCGTACTGATCTAACAAAACTTTTCCTATTTAGTACTTACAATTTCTCTTGATTATACAAAAAAGGAATATGAACAATATTCAGGATCAAACATACATTTTAGACATTTTAATGCAACAACACTATCGTGTCCCACATGATCTAGCCATAAATTATAAAATAATTCTTGGGGAGTGATAAATCCTCTTAACTGCATATGTTCATAGATACAGAGTGCAGTTAGATTACTTCTTATTTTTTCCAACTTTCAAAAGGACTGACACACACTGTATCACTGTGAATTATGTTAGACAGAGAAAGTGTTTGTTGTATGTGTCTGAATATATAATTTGCGATTATTCTAATTATGTGTAGCTCAGAGTGGGTGGGTCTAGACGTCTGAACAGGAGACATTGACATATAGTGATGAGTATATTACGAAGATAGCGGGGGTCCATCTTTACTTGGGCAACGCAGAACCTCAATAGCTTATATGCAAATAGACACAATTTCAGTCAACTTAGAAAGACTACACAAAAAAACTAATAAGTACTGAATTACACGTTAAATTCTTAACAGATTGTCTCAATGCGAACATCATTCTAATAGACCTCCAGTATGGAACATACTGATTATCCTTATAGTTTTTATTAGCATTTCAAAACGTACAGTAACATTGGTGGAGGTGGTTTTTACCCCCTCGTGGATTGTCTCCCAAACACTTGCCATAAGAGACGACTCCATGTATACCTCCCAGCTATTCTGCACTGATTGTGTGGTTGTGGAAAAGTCCTCTCTCAGGGCCCTGTATATGTGTGAGATTAATTTCCTGCCTCCTGCCATGACAAACTGGACTTCCAGTGTCTGGGAAGTCCGTGGAGCCTTGGAGAACATTGGCCAAGCCTTATGCGCTGCTGCTGTTATTTTAGAAAATTGCAGAAATACCCCGCCCCAAGCTGAAACCCCTCCATGACATCTGCCAGAGTAATAAACTAGTTGCTAGGGGAATAAATCCCCCAGCGAATCGCAGTCACCTTCGTGCCATTTGAATGGGTGCAGTGTCCAGCTACTCCTATCCGGCGCAAACGGAGCCCTCTTCAGCACCATCTTAACTGCACGCTCCCATGCCCCGCATACCATTTAGACCACATAGGGCAAACACGCCGGTGCCCTCAAGCCCATCATCAGAATTTCTGGTAATGAATACTCGCTGCAAGTGCCACGCAGTAGCCTACGTTCCCAATTATTGTGTTCCTCTAACCAGTGGACTGCGTGTTGGAGCTGCATGGCGAAATACTAATACTCTAAGCATGGCATTTCTAGTTCACCCCCGCTATGTACGTTTCAATATCGCCAGGCTGACCCTTTTCATCACAGTGTCCCAGAGTAACCCCATGATCAGTTTGTCCAGATCTGTGAAGATCGGGCTACGTATATCAAACAGAGATCCCTGGAAGAAGTATAAGCACATTGGAAGTATTATCATCTTTACCAGGGCGATCTTACCCATCAATAATGGTCGAAGGGTGTGCCAGAATTTTATGTTATGTTTCAGGCCATCCATTACCCTACCCATGTAGGCCTCCTCAAAGTCCTCAGCCCCGTTTGTAATTCATTTTTTCATTTCAGAAATCTTTATTTCGATCACAGATCATAAAAGATACATAGCAAAATATGTACAATTAAAAAAAGTATTAAACATGATGTGATCCAATGAATTAACATTAAAATGCATTAAAAGAAAAAAGAAATATGATGTACTGTGCTAAAATCTGACAATAAGTCAATTTATACGAGTCTTTTCAGGACGCTGCTACGGGTGAACCACATGGAAGTTAAGAATTTCGCAACTGCAAAAACGACAATGGGAGAAAGGTCTGACTTTAAAACCCTATAGGCTGGTTGGAAGGATCTGAAGCCCAAGTTCCTAAGTAACGGGACTAACCAGCATTTCCTGCTCCTCCTGTAGCCCTTGCAAAAAAAAACGGCATGAATTTCGTCTTCTTTCGGTTGAGCACAAACGGGGCAGGTTGCTGTGGTGGAGCATGGAGACCAAGACGCCGTGAAAAAAGCTAGAGGAAGGCATCCATATCTCCATTGAAAGAATAATTTCCTCGTTAACAGAGGGGAGATCGCATCCAGAGTACTTTCAAGGCAGTAAGTGTCTTTTGCTTTCAGGAATAAGTGGGTCAAGGATCCTTCACGGCTCTCGTTGATGGCTCTTGTGAGCATCAAATTGTAGTATGCGCTTGCTAGTGCCTTCTTTGAAATCTTTACACAGGATTTGGAAGGATCGGTCCATAGTTCCGGATAGCCCAGATCCTCAAACCTACCCTTGACATAGGTCAGCCACGGAATCCTCGAGACGTTCCGCAGCTGTAAGAATTCCTGAAGTTCCTCTCTGTAATTTAAGAGGTCAGAGCTACACCACAAACGCCTCCAAAAGGTTAGGGGTTTAAGACCTAGTTCCTCCGATATTGGTCTTACTCCCAGGTCTAATCTAAGGGGGAATAATGGAGTGCTTTGAGGAAGGGCAGTTACCTGTCTCAGGAATTTGTTTTCGGTGGACTGTAACTTTGGAACATGAGTGTGGCCCCAGATTTCACCCCCATATGTTACACCCGCCCTTGCTTGGGTTTTATATATATGGATAATTGGGGTCAGTGGACGGTAAAAGGATTTGTTCGCCAAGCGCAAAGTGCTACCCGCCAACTGTGCCAGTTTGATGGTCGCTTTGGCCTGATGAGACGTCCACGATAGATGTTCGTTTAACATGATCCCCAAATATTCAATATTGTGCACACGTTCCAAATGTGTTGTGCCGAGCCTGGGTGGGGCACGATTCTGGGGCTTGGGGTTCAGAATCATGAACTTAGTTTTTTGCGGGTTGATTTCCAGTCCCCGATCGTTACAAAAATCTAGAAAACCATCCAAGATGCGCTGGATCCCCATAGGGGATTTAGACAGCAGCAGGGTGTCATCTGCAAACATAATTGCAGGCACCCTGCTGCCGGTTAATTTTGGTGCATCCGAGTTGTGAATCCTGTTTAGGTGGGCAACCACCCCGTTCACAAAGATGCAAAACAGGGTCGGTGCGAGCATACAACCCTGTCTCACGCCTCTGCGAACGGGGAACCTTTCGGTTAGTTTGCCGCCTTTGCCACACCTTACACGAGCATAGTTATTATGGTGAAGTCTCATCAGGATTGACAGGATGTCAGTATGTACGTCCAACTCTTCCATAACTCTCCATAGCCTCGCTCTGGGAACCAAATCAAAGGCGGCACGTAAGTCTACAAAGATGGTGTATAGACTGCCGCCCTCGATTATGGCTGTTCTCCAGTAGAGGAGATTTAACCTGAAGATTTGGTCTATGGTTGACACGCCCTCCCTGAATCCTGCCTGGTAAGGGGACAAGATTTCCATTTCTTCGATCCAAGCCTGCAATCTATTCAAAATCAGTCTACCGAACAATTTTTGGGATATATCGATTAAACTGATAGGACGATAGTTGGAGGGGAGCAAGGGGGATCCCTTTTTAAAGATTGGGACCACCTCTGCTCCCCTCCAAGTATCAGGCACCTCCAGTCCCCCGGCGATAGCATTAAATATTAGTGTGAGATAGGGTGCCCATATCCCGGGTTCCTGCTTGAACAGGTCACCGGGCACCCCATCGAGACCAGGGGCTTTTCCAGCAGCTAACCCTTTAATGGCTTCCCTCACTTCTTTTTCAGTGAAAGCAACCCCGATCGGGCAGGGGGAAATTGTGGGACCATCTCTATTCTGTTCACCCCCACCCTCTGCATACAGGGCTTCAAAATGGGTCTGCCATACCGTGGGGGCTATATTGGGCTCTATTGCGGAAGATAAATCCTCCGTGCCGTTCGCCACTACACGCCAAAATTTACGGGAATCTCTGGTTGTTAATGCATTAGTGAGATTTTCCCAGTAATCATGGTCCCATTCTGCCCTTGCATTCTCCAGGAGGATTTTATAGAATCTTCTCCTGGCGCGAATTTCATCTTTATTGTGATGTTCCTTTATGGCAAGTAGCAAGTTGGCCTTGGCTTCCCTGCAAGCAGCATTGTACCAAGATGTCTTTGGTTTAAGGCCATTCCTTTGCCTTGAAGATGAAAATAGATCCTGCTCTAGGGTAGTGAGGATGCCTGCGTGTATTTGTGCAAGCTCTCCTCGCATAACGTCGTCTAAAACCCTAGATCCTAGCTGGAAGGCATCCTCCAGTAATGGGGTTATCCTTTCGTATAGGCGGGATATTCGTTCTGGGTTACTGGCCAGTTTCTCCCACTTGACCTTCCTACGATTGTTTTCAAGTAGGTGGCCCGTTTTATCTTTAACCAACCCATTGATTCTTGGGTCTCTCCCTGGTAGACAGTAGGTCAATTCCAGGGAGTTGTGGTCACTGTCTGGTCTTGGGGTAACTTTAAAGTCCACAATTGCTGACCACATGAACAGTTTAACCATTATGTAATCCAATCTGGATTCGCTGCCGGGTTTATTAAAAGTATGGATACTTGGCGTGTCTGATTTAGTGCGACCGTTGCATGCCCTTAGACCAAGGTTGAGGGTGAGGGCGGTTATCTGTAGGGCTAGTGGAGTCCAAGCCCGTGGGGAAGGTGCCACCGTCTCAGGTATGAGCCAATATGAGTCTTCTTCCAGAGAAGGACCATCACGTAGCCCCGGCAGTGGTTCATATTGAGCATTAAAGTCGCCTCCTACCAGGCAAGCCAGTCCGCTTGGAATACCTTCTAGGAGCTTGGCTACCTCATCCACTGTGCCAGATTCTTTATGCATTGGAACCGGCCTTGAATAGATATTAATTACTATCAACTTCGATGAGTCTGGCCACTCGAGTGAGACAGCCAGTAAATCATCAGAAGCGGTCTCTAGATAAGTAGCTTGGCATCCTAAATCCGTGGCTACCCATGTAGTTAGTCCCCCAGATGGCCTGCCCCTACCCCCCCATTTAGCTGCTTTAAAGAAAGAAGCAAAACCCGGAAATGCTATTTCATCACGCGCCCAGGTTTCTTGAAATAGAATTATATCCTTCGAACTGATATATGTACCCCATTCTGTACAATCTATCTTGCTAGCAAGGCCAGCCACATTCCATGAAATCACTATTATTTCTAGTGGTTGGGTGGAGGCCGTGCCCATGTGAGCCAAAGTGGTGGTGGTGCTCTCGTGGGGCCGCCGAAGGTTTGCGGGGACGAAGGACATGCCCATAGGGTTATTATCATGGAGGGGAGAGGAGGGCGCAACACTTGGGACATATGCAGGATCGACTGTGCCAAATGCTGAAGGATAAATATCAGCAACCAGGTCAGATTTGAGCCCATTTATGTGAGATGTTTGAATTGCGCTCCCCTCATCAACCGCATGTCAGTCTACCATCTCGAGGCTACTAAAGCGGTTATGGGTAGATAGGTGTGCGGGGTAGTGAATTCTATGTGGCCCTGGAATTCCCCTCCTCTGTCCACCTCCTCCCCCCCTCCTTCTTACAACAGTTTCCCAGCCAGCCTCACTCCCATAAGTAGGGAACTGCTCTGTTGGTCTTTCCCTATATGGCGGATAATTGCTATTCTTCCTCCGACTATTTTCCCAACCCTCCAACAGCTCCTGGTGATGCCTCCACCTGTGATCCTCCAGGTTGTAAAAATTTGAGGGGTAAAAAAATGAGAGGGGTAATGGTTGGATGGTGCTCGCAAAATCCCCATCAGCAGCGCGGGTGCAGATATATGCGGCTGCATTCGGATCTCTGAAGGTAACCAGAATGCAGTCGCCACCGATGGATTTCTTAGTGTAGCCCACCCACGTTGCCCTCCTAGCCATGGTTATTTCGCTAATAGTACCTCTTGGTAGCGGTCTATTTACGGAGAGCCAATTGATTACTTTATTTATTAGTGAGATGGTAGATTCAGATGTAATAGAATTTAATTCAGGGACCCCCACCAGAACCAGGGTGTAAGGTGCTACTTCTGGGGGGAGGTTTATGAATTTAGATTTAGAAGTAATGTCAGGTTTCTCTCCAGTAGTAAGAGGGTCACTCTTAGCTTTGGCCGGAGGCTGGATATCATTGTCTTTCGGTGGGAGGGTTGATTTTGGGATAGCAGTAGCCGATTTTTGAATGGGAGTGGGAGCCATATTTACAGCCAATGGTGCCGGAGCGTTGATTGATACAGGATGTAGTGGTTTGGGATTAATTTACAGGGATTTATTAGTAGTTGGTGTGGGAGGGAAGTTGCCTTCGGTAAGTTTTGAACCTGATCCCTCTCTTATTATTTTGGTCCCACTGTTAACAGTTTTCCTTGAGTCTACGAGTTGGACCGTAGCCTTTTCAATACTAACTAGTCTGGCTTCCATCTTAATCAGTCTTGCCTCAAGAGGGCTCAACAGAGACCTGACTAAAATGCCTATGTCTTCTAAAGTAATGTCATCTGAAATAGTATCTGACAGTGCATTGCTAATAGGTTGTGGTAATGAAGTTGACTTACTCGTTCTAAGGGGAGATGGCGGTCCTAGTGTATTCCCAGTGTGTTCGGGGGAAGCACCTATCTCCCGTTTGCCTCTTGCTTGCTTAGATTTCGAAGTTTTAGTCCTATGATCTACTTTATTTTGGAGGCCCTGCTTCTTTTTAGGAACAGCCCCTTCCCTAGTACCCCTGTTGCTATCTAAGTTGGTTCCTGCAACTTTAGCTGTCTCATTATTCTCTATGGGTGTAAGCTGGGGGGTTTGCGTGTTGGGTAGGGCCATAAGGCTCATGTCCTCAAGATAACTCGGGGCCTCGGTAGTAAACTCAGGATTGATGAAGTTGATGGCTGGGACAGGACATGTTGCCGGGTCTATACTATGGTTATCTAGGGGACCAGATCTATTTTCTGGGGTTCTAACGTGTGCCGTGGGGCCCAATGAGGACCTTCTTACCCAGTCTATTTCTTGGGAGATTCTGCGCTCGAGAACCTCTATTTCCTCAATCAAAAGGGAGCCAGCTTTGGCAAAGTAAGTATCAATAGGTCCTTTAACAGCCCCAGATGCAGTTTGTGAAGAAGTTTTGCTCCTGGTTTCCCGTGTGCACATTTTACTCACAGTTCAGATTCCGTTGAATCCAGGCGAAGAGGGGGGGCCCGGACCGGACTCTCACGTACTCGAACGGCCTAAAACGGCCCGCTCTTTGCCCGGTCTTCGCCCCGGGCGCTCCCGCGCGCTCCCGCGCAGCGTCACTCTCCGGTATTTATATCCCAGGGACCAATGAGGTATGTTGTGACAAGGTGTGGGCGGGGCGTTCAGGGAGAGCGGGGCCAGGTGACTCAGCCTCCGGGTCCGGGACTCCTGGGAAGATGAGTCCCGGTTCACGCTCGCAGCCCTGTAGCCTCGCAAGCCCCCACGAAGCAGCCAAACAGGTAGGAGACCAGCAGCGGCAAATGGAGGTGAGGGGGATCCGCAGCGGGACCCGCGAAGCGGGTTCCGCAAGTTGTGTAGATGAACAGCCCTCCAGCGATGCAGCGCCAGCCAGAAGCGACAAGCAGCGTCCCACTCTGTAATTTGAATCCCCAGATAACTGGCCATCTACGGTTCCCAGGGAAGAGTAAGCAGTGGCAGATCTTGTTCAGTCCGGCCTGCCAATAATCCCAGGGGAACAGTTTGGACTTGCTGCGGTTTATGTGCAGCCAAGTGTGTTCACCATATTCTGCCAGCATTTCCAGCATGATGTGGACAGTGTACCTAGGACTTCAGAAGTATAACAATGCACCGTCTGCGTAGAGGGACACCACATGGGTGGCATCTTCAATCTGGATACCTCACTCCTGCAGCATTGTCCTAAGGCAGCAAGCTGTCGGCTCCATAGCCACAGCAAAAAGCAGTGGTAATAAAGGGTACCCCTGGCAGGTCACCCGACTCAACACAAATCTCTGCGATACTGTCCTACCCACTCGCACCTTAGCCGAGGGTCCTCTATAAAGCAATTGCACCGATTTTATATAGTTTCCGCCGATGCCTACCTTACGTATCACCACCCACAGAAATTCCCACAATAGAGTCAAAAGCTTGTTCAATGTCCAACAGCACAAGCGTATACTAGTCGTCTTGTAAGGTGGGAGAGTGTAGCACCAGTAACAGCCGTCGCAAGTTGCACAGAGTGTTCCAATTCGAGATGAACCCGCACTGGTCCTACTCTATCAGCGGAGGCAAGTAAGACGACAATCTTGTGGCAAGAACCTTACTAAGGATTTTCAAGTCGACACTGAGCAATGATGAAGGGTGACAGGAGGACACCACTGTTCCGTCCCTATCGGGCTTTGGCAGCATCACTATTATTGCCCCCCTCATAGACTCTGGAACCAACCCCCTTTCATAAGACTCGTCGTAGACTTCCAACAGACATGCAGCCAGGTTCCCCTGTCTAGTGTGATAAACCTCAGCTGGTAAGCCGTCACAGCCGTGGGCCTTAGCCGTCTTCAGTGCTTTCATTGCTGCCATTATCTAATCTTTGGTGATGGGGGCATCCAGATGTATTGCTTCTGATTTGAAACAATAGTACACACCTAAACCCTGCACTCCAGAGAGGAGGCAAATTCACTGCTGCACCTTTAAATAACACACGTATAACAGCACTTCCAAAAGACGAGGCAACAAAACAAGACCCAGCATTCTCTTAAGGCGAGGCAAGAAAACAGATTCAGGTGCATTTAAAGTGACACACACATTTATTAATCCAATATTTTCAGAAGGAAGGCAAAATATATTGGTTAATGCAGACTCGCATATATCAAGTAACTTAGGCACAAAACCAGAATAACATGTGGCATATATACATGGAGCAGAGAAACTTAGAAATTATATACACAAGTTAAGTAAAAGATATATATCACCAATTGTTCAATCCACAGTCTTGCCAAACTCGGCTGGAAGAGCCCTTGTCAGACGAGGCAGAATTTTCGATTGGGACTTTCAAAGTTCCCTGCGGCGACATGTCTGCCCCTTAAGCAGCTACCGTATGTGTGCCAAGATTCCCCGCTTTTAATACCTTTACTTAACCCAAGGAGAAGGTTCGAGAAACCTCGCCGCCTTTATTCAGTTACGAAAAACCGAGCTGACCGTACTGGCCTGTGTCAAGGTCAAGACAGAAGCTGGCAAACACAAGGAGATGATGGATGGTGTGCTGAAACTTTTCAGACACTCACCCCCAGTCACAGATATGGGTTGAATCCATCATCATTCTTTAGCTCACTTCGCCACCTCAGTTCAGACCCAGCTATATGCTAATCAGTCTTGACCCCGTGCCTCTTGGGAACAGTCCAGCCCGAACTGCCAAGACAGGTCTTCCCTGAACTGGAAACAAGCATCCTGGGACCGGTTTCGGGGTAACACCCCTCATCAGCCAGGCTAGCTTGAATCCAGTGGCAAATTGAGCAAGAGGCCCACGTCTGGGCATACCCTGCCAACTTAAGGCGAACAAAGCAAACACAAGGAGATAATGGACGGAGTGCTGAAACTTTTCAGACACTCACACCCAGTCACAGATCTGGGTTGGGGGGCGCTAGAGGGCGCCAGACCAAGATGGCCGCACCTTCGTGAGGCTCTCGCCAGCCGGGCGAATAATCCATCCTTCAGCTCATCCACAAGAACGGAAACCCGCTTCCAAGTTGAAATACCGGAGCTGCACACTTGCAAGCATGCTCGCTGAAAGTCTGAAGCTGAACGGACTTCGATATCCGGAGTTCTGGGTGGTCTTCCTGTCCGCGGGCGCTGCGACGGCGCTGCCTGGTTGAAAGGTGGGGCGTGTGGGTGCACGCGAAGCCGGGGATTCGCCGAGGACACAAGGCCGCAAGATCCGGGCGAAGTGCCCGTAAGCCGCGAGAGGGTGGCCGGGGGCCTCGGGGATTTCGAGATGCCACCCAGCGACGTGGTTATACGGTGAGGAGAGGTGGAGGCAGGCGTGGGAGGCATGCTCGGGATCGTGCTTCTGTGACCCGCGGGGGTGTTTAGAAAGGCTCCGGCACTCCCGCACAGAGACGCAGCACACGAGGAGCGGAGGAGGAGGTGTGCCTTCATTACCTCTGACCGAGTTGCTCCCTCCAGCCCATAACCCTCCTCGATACTCGGAGACAACTGGGGGCCTTCCGTGGTGCCCCTTGCTGACTGACAATCCCCTGGCCCACAACAGAGGAAAGCTTTGCAGTCTGGGGACATTTTGAGAGGGGTATCGCTTCAGGGACTCGCCGGGATTGGGACTGTTTCAACATCAGCAGTAAAGGTCTCTACACTGTTGAGGGGTGGTTCGAAGCTCTTGTTGGGCCAAGTGGTACTTCCCTTGAATTGGGCGACTGCTGATTCTGCTGGGTGGGGAGGTGGAGGGGGCGCTCCGAGCCTGCTACCGTGTGGTGGGCCCCCCCCCCCTTTCCTGCTTCGTCAACATGGGGAAAACAGACATTAAACAATCTAAGCTCCTCTTTGAGTCCCAAAAAAAGAAAAAACAGCCCCTACCACCACCAACGGAGGATGGCGATTCTGATGAGGGAGATGGCACGGAGGTGGATTGGAAGGCGCTCCTGCTCAGTATGCAAACTAGTCTCACCTCTATAGACTCTAAGCTAGACAACATGTCCAAACGCCTGGACTCTGTGGTGCATCGCATGGACCAACAGGAGGAAAGAGTGAAGGAAGCGGAGCAGCGTGTTTCTGGGCTGGAGGATGGTGCGGTGGCCAATGCTACCAAGGTTTCACAGATGGAGAGACTCCTAAAGGTGATCGCTGATATGAGCGAAGATTTAGAAGCGCGCTCGCGCCGAAACAATGTGCGCCTTATCGGACTTGCAGAATCCACCAACGTGGGGGGAAAAATGGAGGTCTTCATTGAGAAGCTTCTGACTGACCTGTTAGGTTCGGAGGCCTTTTCCCAACACCTGGTGGTGGAGCGGGCCCACCGTGCTCTCGGCCCGCGGCCCATACCGGGTCCCCCCCCCCCCCCCCCCTCCCCCCCCGAGACCAATCATTATCCGATTCTTGAACTACCGAGACTGGGACACTCTGCTCCGTCTTGCCCGGGAGAAACAACCGGTTCAGTTTGACGTCACGCTTTCCTTCTATCCGGACTTCACGCAATCAGTACAGGATGCGAGACGTAAATTTGTGGCGGTTAAAAAAAGGCTTCTTCAGAGGGGCATCCTATACTCCATGATCTACCCGGCTAAGCTACGTATTGTTCACCGGGGCAAACAGCATCTATTTCAAGATCCAGCTCAAGTGGAGAACTTTCTGAAACACAATAAGCGATCCCATGACACTACTCTGTCCCCCTCGGAGCGGGCGCGCTCCCGCTCGCCTACATCTGCCCTGGACTGATCGGCGGAGGTGGTCTCCGGGGACTATTCTACATATATTGCAATGATGCTAGTTCCACCTTAAGATATGTATGGTTCTCACTTGGCAATGTCTGTTCTTACACATTGGTTGCAATGCTCACCTAACAGCTGTAAAGTTGCGGCAATCTCAGGGTTTACGTTTTGGTACAGAGGACAATCGCCCTGGCACTCTTTTTTCCCCTTCCCGCAATTGCCGCTAGTCGTTGTGACGGGCGTGCAGTGGGTGTAATATCAGGGGGGAAAGTAAGGCGGGTCTGGACCCCGTGTGTCCCCCATTACGGGTGTGCCCCCTTAGGGTTATGATGTGGATGGTTGGAGATGTTAGGGGGGGAACTATACCCGGCATGATTGGGATGCCGGCGTGGGTGGGGGGGATGTTCGCGGGGAATTGTTTATGTTTTGGGTAAAAATGTGCTGGACAGTGATACAGAGCATGGAGTTGAATGGATCCCGGGCGAGGTCCGGCCAGAGGAAGCACTAGGTCATATATTTTTCAGAAACCAAGTTGACCAGACGTAATCATATAGGGGGAGAGAGCCGAGTCAGCCACACCGATACTAATTCGGGGGGTCTGATCTCCACCATCACTTGGAACGTTAGGGGATTGGGTGACCCCAGGAAGCGCAGAAATATAGCGCATGTGTTGGACAGACTGAAGGTACACATTGTATTTTTACAGGAAACTCACATGGACCCACAACGCCGAAGTAGTTTCACTTCTAGATGGGCGGCACACTCTGTATTTGCACCATATTCTTCATACGCGAGAGGTACGGCTATACTGATAAACAAAAATATCCCCTACACTCCTTTGGGTGATGCGGTTGACCGGGAGGGGAGGTACTGTTTGATGTGGGGCAGACTTGGCAATGAAACCATCACCTTAGCCTGCTCTTATGGCCCCAACCACGATGACCCTAGCAGTTTTATTGCCCTCTGGAATAAGATAAGAGACATAAGATCAACACACATGATGTAGGGAGGAGACTTTAATGCAGTTCTTAATCCTGTCATGGATAGATCCAACCCCTCTGCACAGCACTATACTAACACGTATAGGTACCTGTGTGACATATGCGACAATCAAGACGTCATAGACGCGTGGCGGCACCAACACCCGAATTTGACAGAAGGCACACACTGGAACACGGCACACGCTTCCTGGGCTAGATTGGACTACATCTTAATATCTCGAAGTCTGGCTCCAGCTTTGTCAGCAGTTCGGCATGTGGGTCGCACCTTCTCAGACCATTTCCCGGTACTGGCCGAGTTTCGGTTACTGGATGTAGTGGGGAACCCGCCTCCATGGAGACTACAGCCCAATATTTTACTTGATGACCTTTTTCGTACGGAATTGGGACAGGACCTGGCGGACTTCTTCACACATAACAGGGGCTCGGTAGAATGCATGGCAACAATGTGGGAGGCGCTAATCGTTACCATTAGGGGGGTCTGCATCTCCAAGAGTTCTGGGGTACTGCGAGCGCTACGTAACACGCTACATAAATTGGAATGCACACTGCACAAGTTGGAGTCTCGAATGGACTTCGCTACCAATGTAGACGCACAAGTTCAATACAGAATAGCATTGACTGACTATAAATCCACTGCTGACAGGGAGGCTAACTTTTGCAGTAAATACTTCAAGGCTAGGGCGTATGGAGAGGGAGAGCGCCCTGGGAAGTTTCTGGCGGGAGTTGTCAGGCCTGCACGGCGGTCGAATTTTATCATGGAGTTGGAGGGTGATGGAGGTGAACCCCTCTGAGATACACAATCGATCATGGCCGCTTTCACTACACACTATGCAGTGCTCTACACCTCTACCAGGGTGGGTACATTGGAAATGGATGATTACATGAGGGAGCTCACGTTGGGGTGGTTATCGGATCATCAAAGGGAGTTCTTAGCGGCCCCAATAGGGCTGGATGAAATCAGAGAGGCAATAGGGCAGATGGCATCGGGAAAAGCGCCGGGGTTAGATGGTCTGCCTGTTGACTTCTACAACGCCTATGTGGACATACTGGCGCCGGTGCTCCGAGAGGTCTTCCAGGAAGCACACGAGTCTGGTTCACTTCCGCCTTCGATGCAGGAGGCTTTGATTACCTCCTCGCTTAAACCCGGGAAGCCACCTCAATTCTGCGATTCTTACCGCCCCCTTTCCCTGATCAACTGTGATGCTAAGATATTATCTAAGGTACTAGCTAATCGCTTGAAGCTATTGATGGAGGGCCTGGTATTATCCGATCAGGCGGGATTTTTTCCCGGCAGAGCTACCTCACATAACCTACGTACCTTATTCTCGATCCTGCAGAATGTTGACCCCACCTTACTGATGGTGGCAGTGTTTTTAGATGCCACCAAAGCCTTCGACTCCTTGGAATGGGACTACCTCCTTTGTATACTGCGCAACATGGGACTGCCCATTGGTTTCTCGAGGTGGATAACAATACTTTATCATAATCCCGTGGCAAGGGTGGGCATTAATGGCCGTATATCCGAGGCCTTCAAGATCTCGAGGGGCACTCGACAGGGGTGCCCCTTGTCTCCCCTTTTATTTGCGCTGGCCGTTGAACCCTTGGTGGCCCGGCTTCGGCAACACCATCGTGATAAGGCATTGCGTTGCTTCCAGAGACAGGTCTTAATATCCCTCTACGCGGATGACATTACGCTTCACATAAGAGATCCAGCGACCAATCTTAATCCAATCTTGAGAGAATTCATACGTTTCGCTGTACTGTCAGGAATTCACATTAATTGGGGAAAATCTACTATTTTCCCACTCACAGAGGCGGCACAACCATTCCCCCTCGATTACCCTTTGCAATGGTGTGACGGTGAAGTCAGATACCTGGGAATACTGATCTCTCGGGATCGAGAGGAACTAATGCGGCTGAATTATGGCCGTACAATAGACCTTATTCAGACGTACGTAACCAGATGGATTACGCTTCCTCTCTCCATGGCAGGCCGAGCGTCCCTCATTAAGATGGTCATTCGTCCAAAACTCCTCTATTTATTTCTCAACATCCCTTATCACCCGGGACGGTCCTTTTTCAAATTCTTGCGTTCTGAACTCATTAGGCTGGTGTGGGGAGGTAAGCGACCTCGACTAAGTTGGGATACGTTGATTCGCCCTTTTGCGCAGGGAGGTTTTGATATACCAGATTATGAGCTATACTATCACAGCGCACAGGCACAATTCGTATACTATTGGATCCATCCCTCACCGTTTATGCCTCAGGTGGCTGTTGAACATTGGCTTGCGGCTCCCATCCCGCTTGAGGGGGCTTTATTTAGTAAACCTGACACACAGTTGAGATATCAGACTCCCATCTCTAGCTCCATTCTTGCTTGGAGGCACATAGCGCGTAAAGTTCAAACTTTGCTAATCTATTCCCCACTGCTTCCACTAGCATACCATCCTTCAATACCTCTACTACAGGAACAATTGTTCAAAAACATGATGACCAAACTTAACCTCGGGACATGGGGAGATCTTTACCATGGGGGCCTTTTTCGCTCAATAACTCATTTGTTTGGGGATCTGACACCTACACCCATGGACACATTTCTATATATCCGGTTACGCAGTGGAATTCAGGCGATAACTGAAGCATACCCTAATGAACCATCCACTTTGGAGCCACTGCACCAGCTGCTTCAAGACAATTCCCCTACACATTCAGTCTCTAAATTGTATCACACAATCCACAACTCACTTGACCCTGGACCTGGTAGGGCACGCACTAGATGGGAGGAGGAACTAGGCATGCCCCTGGGGGACGAACTCTGGCGCTTTTGTTGCCAACAAACTGAGCAGATCTCCTCCAGCAGTAGGTTTAGGATTATTCACTACAAATTCTTGCATAGGCTTTATTGCACTCCCGCTCAGATGTGCAGATACGGCCTCCGAGAGGATGACCGGTGTGGGCGCTGTCATGCGCCAGCAGCGGACTTCCTACATCTAGCATGGGGGTGCCTGGCCATCACTAGATACTAGCAGCAGGTATATTCGTCCCTCTCTGAGATGATTATCACCCCCCTAATCCCGGCTCCGACGCAGGCGCTCCTGGGGTACACCAAAACTATTAAGAAACCGAATCGCAGATTCATAACTGTGGCTCCTTTGTTGCCAAAGAGACGAGTGGCTTGTCGGTGGGGACGGGGCAGAGCCCCTAAATTTAAAGAATGGATACAAGACATGGTACATTGTCAGGACACTCTGCTCCGATACGCGGAGCTTCTACCCTCTGCCTCTAAGCCGGTGGATATCTGGGGTCCCCTTAAGAGCTATCTTCTGTCACATCCCACTGACAGCGATGACGTCACTGTTGATGCTATTACATGAGATGCAATACAATGCTAATGGATGTACGTGGGATGGTATTGTGGCAAGCATGCGGGGAGGTGGCTGATGTTGCTGATTTGCACTAAATGGGTTTTGCACAATTATGATTGTTCCCTTTCATACCCAGCGATTAAGGAACAATGTAATATGTCTTGTTCTGGGCTCTGTCTGGACTAATGTGTGGATTTCGAGGACCTGTCAACTCGTATTATGCTCCGATATATTGGTTATCATTTATGATATTAACTCATGTTCAACTTGTACATGTCTATGAGAATAGAAACGAATAAAGAAAGTTAAAAAAAAAAAAAAAATAACAGATCTGGGTTGAATCCATCATCATTCTTTAGCTCACTTCGCCACCTCAGTTCAGACCCAGCTATATGCAAATCAGTCTTGACCCTGTGCCTCATGGGAACAGTCCAGCCCGAACTGCCAAGCCAGGTCTTCCCTGGACTGGAAACAAGCATCCTGGGACCAGTTTCGGGCTAACAGCCCTCATCAGCCAGGCTAGCTTGAATCCAGTGGCAAAGTGAGCAAGGGACCCACATCTGGGCATACCCTGCCAACTTAGGGCGAACAAAGCAAACACAAGGAGATGATGGAGAGAG
Source organism: Triturus cristatus (assembly GCF_964204655.1). Classification (NCBI taxonomy): domain Eukaryota; kingdom Metazoa; phylum Chordata; class Amphibia; order Caudata; family Salamandridae; genus Triturus; species Triturus cristatus. Next base: position 1,010,979,748 of record NC_140587.1, on the reverse strand, counting down.
CGCTGAAACTTTTCAGACACTCACCCCCAGTCACAGATCTGGGTTGAATCCATCATCATTCTTTAGCTCACTTCGCCACCTCAGTTCAGACACAACTATATGCAAATCAGTCTTGACCCTATGCCTCATCAGAACAGTCCAGCCCAAACTGCCAAGAGAGGTCTTTCCTGAACCAGAAACAAGCATCCTGGAACCGGTTTCGGGGTAACATTCCTCATCAGCCAGGCTAGCTTGTATCAAGTGGCAAAGTGAGCAAGGGACATCATCTCCTTGTGTTTGTTTTGTTCGCATATGGATGGCCAATACTGTTAGAAATGGACTGAACCAGCAGGTTGAATGGCATGTTTTGGCTACTTTTCAGTCATGAATACTGACGTTCTCCGTATATCAGTGGTTTCTTTAATCTGGATATTTTTTCAGTGGCTGTGCAAGAATAGTTGATGTGTAACCCATATGAGCTTTTAACAAGAAGAACGTTCCGATCTGTTACAAACCCTGATTTAGACCCACTTGCTATTTTGTGCTGAGAGTTTGATCATTTATGGTATGGCGCTGAGCTAGCTGCATTACTTAAGATGCGAAAATAATTGTTTTGTCATCTTCTGTATAGTAATTTTAAATGAGGGGTGTACAGGCACTACGTCATTTTATGATGGACACAGAACCTTCCAAATGGTGTGACACATACTGTATCTTGACTGTAGAAGTCTGGATTGTGTCCTCTTCCAGTACCGCTCTTTATGGGCATGTAGTGGGATAATATGTGATTGTATTTGGGATCGTAAATGAAATTTACCTAGTTAATGTATATTCTCTGAACACAGATGATAGGACCTTTTACTAGACACTACAACAAGAAATATTGCATATATCTGGAAAACTATTCTCTTGGCAGGTGACTTAAACCGCATTTTAGATGGTAATATGGATAGGTACCTGGCCAAGGCCCACATTAAGCTGAACATGACTAACGTCGTAGGGTGACGTGATGGCAGAATGGATGGGGTAGATATATGGAGAGAACTTCATCTAACAGATAAGGAATTCTCTAGTAAATCAGCCACACAACGACTCGTACAGTAGACTAAGCTGCATGATAGTTATGAGAGATTTAACTTAGGGGTGCAAATGGCAGCACATTAACAGATTGCTCTCAGACCATTCACCTTTCATTAAAAAATATATGGATGCCCTGAGGAGGGCACCTATTCCGACATGGCATTTAATACCTGAATTATTTTTAAAAAAACTAGTTTTTGAACCAGCGTTTGCGAAGTACTGGAGAAATATTTTACAAACAACTGGGAAACGGCCTACATAAGGGTCACCCAGTGAGACTTTGAAGGTAGTGCTGCTCAGTGACTGCCCAAGTAAAGGAACATGGTATCAAGCAACAGTTACAGAGGAACTTAGCCAGTAGCGAAGGACAGATGGCCCAACTGCAGATGTTGGAGGCATTTGATTCAGAACCCAAGAGAGATATGTCAGGCACCTGGTGCATGGGGAGGAGGGAGGTTTGGGATGCACTAGATAGACTCACCGTGACAAAATACAGGCAGAAACTACACCGCAAAGGGTACGAATCTGGCAAATTATTCCTGGCTTCATAAAAGAGAGTTACACCACTAATCATACTAAATAGGATGGCACCTTGGCAATTACCTAGACTGGTATTAATGACACACTACATCAACGATTCACATGTGACTCTACTACCCCTGCTCTAGCACAGGCATATCTAATTGAATAGGCGCTGACTGAAATATGTCTTCTAAGACTGACAAATGAACAGCTGGAGGTGTTGGAAAACAACATCCAAAAGGAGGAACTGGTGGCGGGCATCCAAAATATGCTATGGGGAAGGACCCAGGGATGGATGGGCTGCCACCAGAGTTCGCCAATGGTACCCCACGCTCCTCTCTGGCAAACTCCTGGAAATATACAAAGAGGCCAAAAATCTGGGCAAAGTTCCTGAGACCATGAGGAGAGCTAATATAATTATGTTATTAAAACGTGAAAAAGATCCAAAGCTCCCAGGGTCATCTAAATCCCTCACTATGATGGGAGTAGATGTTAAAATATTGGCCAAGACCTTGTGAATATGTTGCTTCTGGTGGTTTGTTCATTCGTCCACAAGAACCAGTGTGGTTTTGTTCCAGGCCACAGCTCACTTTTTTATTTTTTTTATTTTGATAACTTTATTTTTGATTTTACACAAATTAATAACAATATTGCTGACAGATGGGATAAGAAGTCATCAGTACAAAGTGCATAGTCAACCTTAAGCATTGAGATATAACAATGATTAGGAAATCCCGCAACAGGGTTACTTAGGCGATAACGTTCATGAGTAGCAGCAGTGGCAATCCGATTAACACACAGGACCTTTCTGCTAAAGAGCCTATTTGCAAACACAGGGTGGAAAGACAGTTCTTATGAGCCCGGGCCAGTTGTTGTATGTGATAATACTGGGTCCTCTACTCCACCTCTAAATCGATCTTGTAGTGCTTTAGCCATGGGGGACCAAATTTTCTTGAATTTACGTGGGCTGCCTCTTGCCTTATAAACTATCTTTTCCGCAGCCATGTATAAATCCATATTAGATTTCCATTCCGGAAGTGTAGGAAGGTGTTGTACCCCCCAGTACCTGGCTATGTCCCGTTTCGCCACCACCAACCCCAGATTAGCCAGTAACAGCCTGTGGCGTGGTAGATCGATATCAGTGGGGATGCCCAATAGCAGGAATTTCACATCCATCCCAATTGTTGCCCCAAGTATTTTATTCAGTTCGTCCACAATTGTATACCAGTAGGGTTGGAAATGGGCGCATTCCCAAAGGGGTGTGAATGTATGTTCAATAACTGAAATATATCTGAACACTGCCAGATACATCAACGGGGGCCCAGGGGGAAATTATTTAGTGACCACTAGGTTCCTCACCCCCTAATTCTACATGTATTATAACTACAAAATGGAAACCTATGGTCTAGCTAGAAAACAAATTGGAGAGAAAATAATAATAAGAGAAATCAAGAAGCACATGAGTACCACTACTAGTGGAAATGAATCCCATCAGCCACCTGGGGAGCCACCCACATCATCTGGGATCCAGTAACCCTAGCTGTGCCATCAAGATTGAACAAGGCAACAGCTTGGCGGGCAACTAGACTAGAACTCACGGTTCAGGATATAGTATCTGCCGTGTTAAACAAAGATGTGGTGTGATCGTTGAAGGTGGTGAAAAAGCAGTGCAGTGAAGATTGTGACTATTAAAATCATCTACTGAAACAGATATGAAGCTTTAATGGTTCTGTCTAAGTGATGAAATAAAACCAGTGCAAGAGCTGCTTTGAAAAAATAGCTGCTCACATCCAGTTGGAAAGAAGGTCTACATGTTTCAGCCTATGGATTATGTGGAAATCCGGCTTTCGTTAGGACCTAGGAGTATTTGCTACTGCTGTGTAATAATGTGAATAATCCCAATTGTGAAAAAACATCAACGTGAAAAAAACACAATAAATGGAAGATATACAACCTACTTTGGTTGTGGACTTAACCATTCAACACTCTTTACTGGTTACTACAGGAGTGTCCATCCATTTCCTAAAATTGAAGAATAAAAAACAATAGATAGTACAAACAACTGCTTCATTGATAATTTTTTTCTCAACTTCTAGCATGATAATGCATTTCGCAATATACAAATACAACTTTACCAAAATTTCAATCAGCTTACCCGTCACAGTACGGGCATGCTCTCCTCCTCACCAGGCATCCGCTCTGGGCAATGAGGCACCGCTCTGAATCAACAGAAACAGGTGTACAATTTGTTGTAGCAGATCACACATAAATGTAAATTACATCTTAATGAACCAACGCACATCTCTTTTATTGACCTAAACACCAAGGAAAATCGTCATGATGCAGCCCCAAGTGACTGTCCCTTTTGTTATTAATCGCCACTCGTAATAAGAAAAGGACGGAGCAAGCCGTTCGTTCCGACCTTTCGAAAAACTGATGTTAGTAATAGCGATCAATAGTAAATTCTTCTAGGGGTATCCCTATGGTTTAGTATTCATTAGCTTGCAAGGGCTCTACTAGTTATTGTCAATTGAGAACTCGTCACTAGAAGTACGATGTTACAGCCTTAACTAACTCTTACAGCGTTTGGTGTTTTCGTCAAATGTAACAAAAAGCACCGCGTTTGTAGCTGGAGGGTGCCCGATCAAGACTGACTACATTCAGAGCTGATCGCTGGACTAACCTGTCCGTCGGTACCTCGGTCTTCTGATCGAGCAGGAAGGGGAGGCGGTGGTATGTGTACCTCGCTAGTTTAAATAAGCCGGTTTCTTGGCACCAGGCTCACCGTCATCATAGCGCGCCGGTGTGTAAGCCTCATGGGAGTTGTAGTTGTTGCTGAAACATCTCATTAATAAATGAAAAAAACGTCTCGTTTGCGAGTACAAACATAAATCTCTTCTGCATGAACCACACTTGGTGCAAAATGAGCGCTAGATGTTCAAAAGTTATTGTAGACAACTAAATGCAAAGCGACTTAATGGACCATACCGTATTAGGTCGTACTTGGAGTGGTAGTCCATTTATCATTGCCTTGTCGCTTTTAGGACAACCCGAATATTCCAAATAGGATCCCTCGAATTCTTTTATAATTATTAGAATGATAATTGTAGTCCATTTTGAGTTGTTTATCAATGAACTCACTGACTATTTGTGTATCTGTACATAATGCATTCTCTATGGTTCTTTTCTACAATAGGTTTAGAGTGCTGCCCAGGGTATCTCGTCATTTAGTCCCTGTGTGTCACTTCTTAATTTATAAACCCATCTTTGTTCCTTCTTGAAGAGAAAGTGTGTGATGTCGCTTATGTGAGAAGGAATGTAGGGTTGTTCAAGCACTAGCCACTTCAGATCTTCAGCTTTATGCTTGAAATCAAGAAAATGATTTGTTAGTCGTGTGGACTGTTTTTTGCACCTAATGGTGCTTTTGTGTTCACTTATCCGCAACTTGATTTTTCGTGTGGTCATCCCTACGTAACGTAGCTGACACGGACAAGTGATAATGTAAATGACCTTCTCTGAGTTGCAATTAGTGTGTTTATTCAAAACCCATGGTCTCGTTGTCCCTATATCCACACTCTTGGTGTGTTGGGTCTGCGGGCATACTGAGCAAGAGCCGCAAGGGAAATGGCCTTGCACTGGTGGTAGGTCCAACAAGGTATTAGTTGGTGTAGTCATTATGCTCTTAGGCCTGTTGTGAACCAAGCTGTCACGTATACTGGTTCCTCGTTTAAAAGAAAAAAGTGGAGGAGGAAGGGACTTTGATCCTATGTTTAAAATACGCCAATGTTTGCGTATAGTTTTTTGCACCTGGTTGGTTAAGGTGCTGAAAGTGTGAACAAAGGTGAGTCTACCCAATGGGGGTTTGTGAGTTGGTGGTTCCAAAACAGCCTCTCGGTTGTTATTAGAGGCTCTTTTCCAGGCTTTCTTTACCAACTGTTGGGGGTAGCCTCCATCTCTCAAGTCTCTTGATAGATTTTTCGCATGTTTCTGGAAGTTATGTTGTTCGGAACAGTTTCTCCGTATACGAAGGAACTGGCCCACTGGCAGATTTTCTCGTAGAGCTTTCGGGTGATGGCTAGTAAAAGATAGGAGTGAGTTCCTAGCCATTGGTTTTTTGTATAAGTCACTTCCCAAATACCCTTCACAAGGGTATATGGTGATGTCTAAAAAGCGCAGATTCTCCTTACTGAACTCAACTGTGAATCTGAGGTAGGCATTTTGCTGGTTGAGCCATTCATGGAAAGCTGTAATATCCAGGATCGTTCCTCTAAAGATAACAAGGATATCATCTATGTAACGTTTCCATAGTAATATCTTGTCTCTAAATGGGTTTGTGTGGGTAAGAACATGATCTTGCTCAAACAGGTGTACGTACAGGTTCGCTAGCGATGGAGCAAAAATGCTGCCCATTGATGTACCCGAGATTTGAAGGTAAATGTCTTCTTCAAATGAAAAAAAATTTCAGTCATTGCTATGCGGGCACATTCTAGAATAAATGATATGGGAGTCAGCATTTCTCTGTTGTCAATCGTACATTCACGGAGCCCTCGGATAGCATCAAGTGTTTCTTGCTGGGGGATGGACGTGTACAATGATTCGATATCGAATGATATCATATAGTCCATTTCTAGATTGAACTGTACTTCAGGTAGTAGCCTCAGGACATCTTTCGTATCTTGTAGATATGTAGGCATTCTTTTGACCATAGGTTTAAGAAAGAAATCAACAAAAGTAGACAAAGGCTCTAACAATGAGCCGATCCCTGAAATTATAGGGTGGCCTGGAGGAGGTCGCTGTACTTTATGAATTTTAGGGAGAGTATTGAACTGGGGCATGACTGGATGTTTTGTCACCAAGAATTCTGCTTCTTTGGTAGTTATCCACCCATTTGCTTTTGCTTCGTCAATCAGAATCGTGATTTCTTTGGTCAATCTAGACGTGGGGTCTGTCCTTAGGCGACGATATGCACGCTCATCGCCAAGCTGGCGAAGACATTCTTGTCGGTATATCTCAGTGTCTTGGATTACAATCGCACCCCCTTTGTCTGCTGGTTTTATAGTTATCGTGGTGTCATTTGATAGAGTAGACAAGGCATTCTTCTCCATTGTAGATAGATTATGGTAAGATTTTTCTTGAGAAGTCCTCAAGGTGCCTACATCATTTGTTAATGTTAATACCTGTTCGGGTACTAGATGATAGGGAGGATTAAAGGTCGACGCTGGTTTCAGACCTGTGTTAATAGAAGTTGACACTAAAGGTGTTGTTTCTTTATTTTTAAAAAAGAAGTGTAAGGCTGTAACATCGTACTTCTAGTGACGAGTTTTCAATTGACAATAACTAGTAGAGCCCTTGCAAGCTAATGAATACTAAACCATAGGGATACCCCTAGAAGAATTTACTATTGATCGCTATTACTAACATCAGTTTTTCGAAAGGTCGGAACGAACAGCTTGCTCCGTCCTTTTCTTATTACGAGTGGCGATTAATAACAAAAGGGGCAGTCACTTGGGGCTGCATCATGACGATTTTCCTTGGTGTTTAGGTCAATAAAAGAGATGTGCGTTGGTTCATTAAGATGTAATTTACATTTATGTGTGATCTGCTACAACAAATTGTACACCCGTTTCTGTTGATTCAGAGCGGTGCCTCATTGCCCAGAGCGGATGCCTGGTGAGGAGGAGAGCATGCCCGTACTGTGACGGGTAAGCTGATTGAAATTTTGGTAAAGTTATATTTGTATATTGCGAAATGCATTATCATGCTAGAAGTTGAGAAACAAATTATCAATGAAGCAGTTGTTTGTACTATCTATTGTTTTTTATTCTTCAATTTTAGGAAATGGATGGACACTCCTGTAGTAACCAGTAAAGAGTGTTGAATGGTTAAGTCCACAACCAAAGTAGGTTGTATATCTTCCATTTATTGTGTTTTTTTCACGTTGATGTTTTTTCACAATTGGGATTATTCACATTATTACACAGCAGTAGCAAATACTCCTAGGTCCTGACGAAAGCCGGATTTCCACATAATCCATAGGCTGAAACATGTAGACCTTCTTTCCAACTGGATGTGAGCAGCTATTTTTTCAAAGCAGCTCTTGCACTGGTTTTATTTCATCACTTAGACAGAACCATTAAAGCTTCATATCTGTTTCAGTAGATGATTTTAATAGTCACAATCTTCACTGCACTGCTTTTTCACCACCTTCAACAATCACACCACATCTTTGTTTAACACGGCAGATACTATATCCTGAACCGTGAGTTCTAGTCTAGTTGCCCGCCAAGCTGTTGCCTTGTTCAATCTTGATGGCACAGCTAGGGTTACTGGATCCCAGATGATGTGGGTGGCTCCCCAGGTGGCTGATGGGATTCATTTCCACTAGTAGTGGTACTCACGTGCTTCTTGATTTCTCTTATTATTATTTTCTCTCCAATTTGTTTTCTAGCTAGACCATAGGTTTCCATTTTGTAGTTATAATACGTGTGAATGTATGTACCATGTTCCTTGTGGCATCTAAGGCATGTAGGGTCTTCCACCCTCCCCATCCTATGCAATCGTTCCCTGTCATAATAGACCCTATGAAGGATCTTGTACTGGATGAGCCTCAACCGTAACCTAATCGCCACCTCGCGTGGATGCATAAGAGCCGCCTCCCAGTCTATATCCTCAAGGGGTCCTGTGATGAGTTCCCATCTCGCACGAAGTGGGCCGAGATTATCTGGCATATTATTGAGCTGTGTTTTGTATCTCAGTGAAATTGCCAGCGTCTGGATTTCCTCCTGAAGGAGTCTGCCCTCAAGGGGAGCATATTCCGGAAGCGTCTCGTTGTCCAGCCCCTCCGCACGCCACGCATGACGAAGCCTAAGGTACGCATAAGTTTGGGACCTATGCATTTGATATTTGGATTGAAGGTATGAGAAGGATGCTAGGGAGCCTCACTCCAGGATGTCTCCCACTCTGGAAATACCAATGAGGTCCCATTGTTTGAAACCCTTCAGCTTTCTGATCTCACGCAGTTGAGCTCCCTCCCACAGTGGAGTCTCTCGGGTAGGTCTCCCTTCCCAGCCCATCAATTTCCCAGCAAGTTTCCAGGCCACAATCACCCGCTGGGTAGCGGGAAGGAGCCGCGCCGTGCCCACACCTCCATATAGGTAGTGCAGATGGGAGCGCTCCTGAAATTGAAGCCGTTCCAGCCGGTATGCCGGATGGTCTCCTGGTGCATGGATCCACTCATTAATAACAATTGTGAGAAGTTGTCCTGGCATATGCTGTTCCTAGTTATAGGGACACCTTGCACCAGTCCAATTCGACTCTTATTGATGATAGGTTTAGACAACCTTTAAAGAAAGCTATCCTAGTGGTAGCTGTGGAGAGCAGCCTTCAGGCTAAGTCTTGAAGGAGTGTTAAGCTTATTGTTTTACCATAATAACCTCTTGAATAACCAAATGAAAGAGTAGCCCACACAGGTATATATATAAAATATATGTATTTATTCTAGACAGAATCCCACAGTCACTTTATGTGGCTAGTGGCAAAGTTACACTTTACACAAGCATTTATAAACACAATAAATAGCACAGAAATCAATGGGCCCCGGGGGGGGGACCAAACCATATACTAAAATAGTGGTATAAGAACCACGACAATTCTACAGACAATGCCTAGGGCATTCAGGATCGCTTGCCCCTTCAGAATCCACCCACTGTTAAGAGGAAGGGGACCCACGGGAGACGCGTGCAGCACAAGAAGGTGCTATCGGGATCGCAATGTTAGTCTATGGAGAATGTCGCGGTTGAATATTTAAAGATTAAAGACACTTCTAGCAGGAGTACAAAGTTAAGGCTTGAGACTTAAGGCTTTGGAGAGCCCACTACCACAGGAGTACCGAAGTACCACTGTTACCTGCCCCAGGGAAGCCGGGTGCATAGGTCGATTCTGGTGTCGGGTCGCGGGCTGATTTTCAATGGAAAAGTAGTCCAAACTGCTGCTAGCTGAAAGCGTCGATGAAGTCGTGAAGATCTAAGATGTAGAAAATGTAGAGAAGAACCTGAAAGCAGAGGGGACAGAGTCTGGGTCACGGCACAGTGACCAGGGGGCTCAAAGCAAGGAGCCCTTCGATGTCGGGTGCTTCAGGTGAGGAAGATGCAGCTTGGCTCTGCAGTCACGGGCTCCGGGAGGCTTCAAGGAAGGCCAGCTTCTGGAGGGCGACTGTCCCACGTCGGATGAGGTTCGCTGCGGTGTTAGTGTCCCGATTGGATCCACTAAGCCTTGGCAACCGCAACCCACGCAAGATGAACAAAGCAGCTGCTGGTGCAGACCCACGAGGTCAGAGGGTGCTCTCCTTTGGAGGGAGCGCAGAGCAGGCCTGGAGCAACCAGGGGAACTCTTGGATGTGATGATTGTCCTCCGCCAGGGCCCACAAGTCGAGAGACAAGGGACCGCGGAAGGCAGCAAAATGGAGTGCGTAAAAGGGCTCCCACGGGCCACCGGAGCGGGCTAGGGAGCTGAGATTTGGCACGGATGCTGCTTGAAGGTTGGCTCAGAAATGGGCCAAAGCACAACTTCCCCACTGGTCGGGGTCGTGTGCTATGCAAGAGGTGGCCGGTGTCTCGGGGTATGCAGGGATCTCGGCACCCACGTGGCCCACGGTGCTCAGACTTGCTGGGCACGCTCACAGGACTCTGGGATGCTCTAGAGACCCACCTCAAGGTTGCTGGAAGACGTCGAAGTTCGTGAGAGCAGCGAGGTTCCAACCGGGTATCTTGCAGTCTTTCAGGTGCCTGCCAAGCAGGGGGATAACTCCTTTATCCCAAGGGAGATTTCTTCAGTCAGCTGGGCAGCAGCTCGTCGAAGGTCAGTTCTGTGAAGTCCTGGATTAATCTGAGGCTCTGGAGCCACGTTATTCACCTTTATCCCCAAGATTAGGGGAGTGTTCAGAGTAGTGTCCACCAATGGCTGGTGAGGCGGGAAAGGGTGGCTACACCCTCTCCCCTTTGTGTGTTTCCCGCCTGGGCGAGGGGCAGGATGCCCCTGAACCGGTTCCAAGCGGTGTATGCAGAATTAGGTCTCTGCAGCTGCCTACGTGCAACTCTGAATGGACCCTGTTCCAATCCACATTATCCTGTCTGGGGAGATGCTAGCACCTCCCTGCCACAGGAGCCCTAGTGTCCAGCTGGCGAGGCTGGGGTTTTCCCCAGCAACAGCCAGCCAGGGTCGTGTAGGTGGCGGGCAGTAGCCATTTTGTGTAACTTGTGCACTTTTAAATTGGTGTCTAAATTCTACCGCTTTTCCCATATCGCCCTTCTAGCAAGGGGGAATCGTACCCTCATGCCCATGGCTGGACTGGGGGTATGATTCCTTCATGTTTGACACCAAACACGATATGGTTCTGTGTAGCCATTCTCAAGTTATCGCGATGACGCGATTCACTTATAATGCGGTTAAGAGTATATGGTATGGCTACACTACAAACAACCCAGTAACGATTTTACGAAGGTTGCAGAGAGGCCCTACTCACGTAGGGGTCCCCCCTCACACATACCTCAGCACCCAGCCCTGTAGGATTATCAGGGCCTGCCATAGGGGTGACCTATGAGAGTATATGTGTTGTAATGGTGTGGGATATAGGGTACCTACATCCCTGTAAGGGGTGCTAGCACCACCTTACCCAGACTACAGTAGTGGTCTGGTGGTGTCAGTTTGTGTGGCTGTCCCAGGGTGGCACAATAAGTGCTGCAGCCCTGGTAGGCCTACTGGGGGACCCATGCCCTGGGTACCTAGGGTACCATCTACAAGGGACTGGTAGGGCATGCCCAGCATCCAATTAGGTTTGTACCTAGAGTACTCACATCAGTTTTAGGGAGAAAGCAGATAGGCTGGGGTCCTGGATAGCAGGATCCCAGCCAGACTAGTCAAAAACCACTCAAATACCAGGCAAAAAGTTGGGGGCAACCATTAGTCAGATTCCACTCTCCTACATAACCCCGTCCCCAAACGAAAGGAGATAAGGCTAACCTTGTCCAGATAAGCCTTTATTTCCTGAGTGGCCATATAAGGAAGAACCTGCACTAGCATGGTTGCTCCCTGTCTCATGGTCCACTTGGGAAATTCTACCCCAAGGGGTCCTAGAGTTTCTCCAAAGTCTAGGGAAATGGGTCAGAGGTGGGCTGGTGGGGTGTCTGAGTCTGGAAGTGAGGCCCTACTTGGGTTGGTCTCAACCTCCTCAGATCACTGGCCACTATGGAAGCCTTTCTGCCCATGACTGTGTCATATCTGGCCCTAAGGGTCAACCTCTGGCTGCCTACAGCTGGGGGTCGGATCCCTTTGGCTGGAATAGTGGAGGGCACTGGAAGGTTTGGGGCAACTATGCCCCAGGTTTCCCTGTGCTCAACATCATCCATTTGAGGGGTGCCTATACCTAAGGGTAAGGGGGATCCCTCAGTTTGTAGAGGAATATTCACCTGGCTGAAACTACTCTGCTGAGTGTCCCTAATCTGCTGATGAGGGGGTTCCTCTGGACAGGGGCCCCTTAAGGGTCCACTGACCTCCCTGACCTCTGCAGCCCTGGGCTGACTGAGGCAGGGTAGAGAGGGGCAGGATACCTGCTCCAGACTGGGTACCACCTTGGAAGGGTCCCCTGCCATCAGAGAGGTGGGCAGGCCAGGCCTGTGCACTTCTGGGGCAGTTACTTCACAAGGGGCAGGATCAGTTCCCTGAGAAACTTGACCCTTACCTGTAGTCTGGTGGGGGGAGGACTGTTCCTCTTCCCCTATGCTCTCTGTTTGGGTAGAGTGATCCCTAGTTTCAGGCTTCACTCTTTCTATTTTCTCCTGGGGTGGAGGTGAGGCCCTCAGGGTCTCATCCACTCTCTCAGGGATTCCTACCATTTTCAAATGGGCCTTGTGGTCAACCTCAGCCCAGGCTGAGATTTCCAGATCATTCCCCAGTAGACAATCTACAGGCAAGTTTGGGGACACTGCCACTCTCTTTGGGCCAGTGACCCCTCCCCAGCTGAGATTTACCACTGCCATGGGATGGTCTGTCCTGATTCCATCTATGTTGGTCACCTGGTAGCTAAACCCAGGTAAAAGCTGTTCTAGGGGCACTAGCCTCTTGGTCACCATGGTGACACTGGCCCCTGTGTCCTTATAGGCCACAGCCTTCTGACCATTGATCATGGGCTCTTGTCTGTACCTGCCCAGAATACTGGGGCTCATGGTAAAGTTGGCAAACCCCATGCCACCATCACAGACTAGAGTTGCTTGTGCAGGGGATCTGGTTAGGCCAGGGTCCACCTGCGTTCCCCAAGAAAACCCAACTAAGTTTTTGGGTGCACTCCCACCACCTGGGGATTACTACTAGTAGCAACAGGAGGTGTTGGAGCTGTACTTGGAGGAATATTTTCTTTATTGCCATTCTTTGGACAACTGGAGTCAGTTTTCCAGTGGCCAGGCTTCTGACACACATGGCAATATGGTTTCTTTTTTGAAGAGGAAGGATTTTGGGACCCACCCCCAGCACTGGGTTTTTGTGGCTCTTCAGGGGACTTTTCTGTTTTATTATCCCCTCCTTTCTCTTTGGGTTTGGTAGAATCTTTCTTCTGGTCACCACCTTGGTTCTTGGGCCTGATCCTGGTTCTGACCCATTTGTCTGCCTTCTTTCCCAATTCTTGGGGAGAGGTCAGATCAGAGTCCACCAGGTGCTGGTGTAAGAGTTGGTTATGACAATGATTAAGAATCTGCTCCCTCATTATGAGATTATACAATCCTTTATAATCATTAACTTTACTGCCATTTAACCAACCTTCCAATGCCTTGGTTGCACAATCAACAAAGTCTACCCAATCCTGATCCTGTGCTTTTTGGGTGTCTCTGAACTTAAGTCTGTATTGATCAGTGGTTAAGCCAAACCCATCTATTAAAGCATCTCTCAGGATATAGTAATCATCAGCATCCTCTTCTCTTACAGTGAGGAGCTTGTCTCTTCCTTTGTCTGCAAAGGAGAGCCACAGGATTGCTGCCCACTGCTCTACTGGGACCCTTTGTACTTTACAGGCCCTCTCAAGAGCAGAGATCCATTTGTGGATATCATCCCCTGTCTTATAGGGGGGCACAATCTTGTGGAGGTTCCTATTGTCAGGGACTTTCTCTCTAACTCTAGGGGTTTCATTACTGCCACCAGGGGTCTCTAGACCCCACTTTCTTGAAGCTTTCTGAAGCCCCAGGGCTTCCCTGTCCAATGCTAACTGTTCTCTTTTAAGCTGAAGCTTAGCCTGCTCAAATTTGATCAGTCTGCATTTCCTCTCATGAGAGGATTCTCTTCTCTGAGAAGAGGCAGAGGACCCTTTGGATCTCCCAGAATGGTTGGATCCTCCTGAGGGGGATCTGTTCCTTCTTGGATTCACCACTCTCCCTTTAGGGATGGAGGGAGTGCCTCTTGGGCCATCACCTCCATGTTGTGAGTGGTTTGTTTCTTCCAGGTCAGGACTTTCATCCTCTTCCTGGTCCTCATCAGAGTCCCCTACTGGAGGGTCCTCTTCTGATGGACGCCCACCCAACCTGTCTACCCCACCAGACCCTATGGTCTCCATAAAGTCTGCTATGAGCAGGATTTCCTTGAGACGTTGGGTATTGGCACCTTTGTTTGTCTTGAGTTTCCTAAGGGTGCACATCTCCCTGAGCTCAGCAAAGGAGAGATGATCATACTTGTCTATTGGGACCCTCTGGGGACCTTCCAGAGCCTTATGGGCACCTGAACCTACTGAACCCTCTCTTGAGTTGTAGTCAAGGTGTGCTAAACCCTCTACACACAACTCTAAATTCAGTAGAACTTATTGTATTCTAGCTTGAATTTATATGTACCTTTGGTACCAAGTGGCTTTCACTTTAGAAATTCAATTTTTTATCTGGTAAAACAATGGCAAGCTTGAATCCAACCGCTGCACACCAATGTGAGAAGTTGGCCTGGCATATGCTGTTCCTAGTTATAGGGACACCTTGCACCAGTCCAATTCGACTCTTATTGATGATAGGTTTAAGACAACCTTTAAAGAAAGCTATCCTAGTGGTAGCTGTGGAGAGCAGCCTTCAGGCTAAGTCTTGAAGGAGTGTTAAGCTTATTGTTTTACCATAATAACCTCTTGAATAACCAAATGAAAGAGTAGCCCACACAGGTATATATATAAAATATATGTATTTATTCTAGACAGAATCCCACAGTCACTTTATGTGGCTAGTGGCAAAGTTACACTTTAAACAAGCATTTATAAACACAATAAATAGCACAGAAATCAATGGGCCCCAGGGGGGGGGGACCAAACCATATACTAAAATAGTGGTATAAGAACCACGACAATTCTACAGACAATGCCTAGGGCATTCAGGATCGCTTGCCCCTTCAGAATCCACCCACTGTTAAGAGGAAGGGGACCCACGGGAGACGCGTGCAGCATAAGAAGTTGCTATCGGGATCGCAATGTTAGTCTATGGAGAATGTCGCGGTTGAATATTTAAAGATTAAAGACACTTCTAGCAGGAGTACAAAGTTAAGGCTTGAGACTTAAGGCTTTGGAGAGCCCACTACCATGGGAGTACCGAAGTACCACTGTTACCTGCCCCAGGGAAGCCGGGTGCATAGGTCGATTCTGGTGTCGGGTCGCAGGCTGATTTTCAATGGAAAAGTAGTCCAAACTGCTGCTAGCTGAAAGCGTTGATGAAGTCGTGAAGATCTAAGATGTAGAAAATGTAGAGAAGAACCTGAAAGCAGAGGGGACAGAGTCTGGGTCACGGCACAGTGACCAGGGGGCTCAAAGCAAGGAGCCCTTCGATGTCGGGTGCTTCAGGTGAGGAAGATGCAGCTTGGCTCTGCAGTCACGGGCTCCGGGAGGCTTCAAGGAAGGCCAGCTTCTGGAGGGCGACTGTCCCACGTTGGATGAGGGACGCTGCGGTGTTAGTGTCCCGATTGGATCCACTAAGCCTTGGCAACCGCAACCCACGCAAGATGAACAATGCAGCTGCTGGTGCAGACCCACGAGGTCTGAGGGTGCTCTCCTTTGGAGGGAGCGCAGAGCAGGCCTGGAGCAACCAGGGGAACTCTTGGATGTGATGATTGTCCTCCGCTAGGGCCCACAAGTCGAGAGACAATGGACCGCGGAAGGCAGCAAAATGGAGTGCGTAAAAGGGCTCCCACGGGCCACCGGAGCGGGCTAGGGAGCTGAGATTTGGCACGGATGCTGCTTGAAGGTTGGCTCAGAAATGGGCCAAAGCACAACTTCCCCACTGGTCGGGGTCGTGTGCTATGCAAGAGGTGGCCGGTGTCTCGGTGTATGCAGGGATCTCGGCACCCACGTGGCCCACGGTGCTCAGACTTGCTGGGCACGCTCACAGGACTCTGGGATGCTCTAGAGACCCACCTCAAGGTTGCTGGAAGACGTCGAAGTTCGTGAGAGCAGCGAGGTTCCAACCGGGTATCTTGCAGTCTTTCAGGTGCCTGCCAAGCAGGGGGATAACTCCTTTATCCCAAGGGAGATTTCTTCAGTCAGCTAGGCAGCAGCTCGTCGAAGGTCAGTTCTGTGAAGTCCTGGATTAATCTGAGGCTCTGGGGCCACGTTATTCACCTTTATCCCCAAGATTAGGGGAGTGTCCAGAGTAGTGTCCACCAATGGCTGGTGAGGCGGGAAAGGGTGGCTACACCCTCTCCCCTTTGTGTGTTTCCCGCCTGGGCGAGGGGCAGGATGCCCCTGAACCGGTTCCAAGCGGTGTATGCAGAATTAGGTCTCTGCAGCTGCCTACGTGCAACTCTGAATGGACATTTGGTGCACCCACCCTGTTTCAATCCACATTATCCTGTCTGGGGAGATGCTAGCACCTCCCTGCCACCGGAGCCCTATTGTCCAGCTGGCGAGGCTGGGGTTTTCCCCAGCAACAGCCAGCCAGGGTCGTGTAGGTGGCGGGCAGTAGCCATTTTGTGTAACTTGTGCACTTTTAAATTGGTGTCTAAATTCTACCGCTTTTCCCATATCGCCCTTCTAGCAAGGGGGAATCATACCCTCATGCCCATGGCTGGACTGGGGGTATGATTCCTTCATGTTTGACACCAAACACGATATGGTTCTGTGTAGCCATTCTCAAGTTATCGCGATGACGCGATTCACTTATAATGCGGTTAAGAGTATATGGTATGGCTACACTACAAACAACCCAGTAACGATTTTACGAAGGTTGCAGAGAGGCCCTACTCACGTAGGGGTCCCCCCTCACACATACCTCAGCACCCAGCCCTGTAGGATTACCAGGGCCTGCCATAGGGGTGACCTATGAGAGTATATGTGTTGTAATGGTGTGGGATATAGGGTACCTACATCCCTGTAAGGGGTGCTAGCACCACCTTACCCAGACTACAGTAGTGGTCTGGTGGTGTCAGTTTGTGTGGCTGTCCCAGGGTGGCACAATAAGTGCTGCAGCCCTGGTAGGCCTACTGGGGGACCCATGCCCTGGGTACCTAGGGTACCATCTACATGGGACCGGTAGGGCATGCCCAGCATCCAATTAGGTTTGTACCTAGAGTACTCACATCAGTTTTAGGGAGAAAGCAGATAGGCTGGGGTCCTGGATAGCAGGATCCCAGCCAGACTAGTCAAAAACCACTCAAATACCAGGCAAAAAGTTTGGGGCAACCATTAGTCAGATTCCACTCTCCTACAACAATAAGATGAGCCGCCCTGTCATAAGCTCTGATATCAGGGACGGCCAGCCCCCCGTTATACGGATTCCTTTGCAGAGTCCGTAGAGCTATTCGAGGATGAGCTCCATCCCAGAGGAGGAGGCGCAGCTCACTATCAATGGAAGTAAAGAGCGTGTCCGGTAGTTTGTGATATGTGTTCTAGAGAACATAGAGAAGCTGAGGGAGAGTCACCATTTTATACGTGGCGGCTCTGCCCATGATGGTAAGAGGTAGTTTCCTCCATCGTTTCCCATCTGCCTGAAATGTCAGCCGCACCCTTCGTATATTGCGCTCTACACGTAGGACGGGATCCGTGGTAATAAATATGCCCAATAAAGAAAGCCCTCCTCGGCCAGCCGTAAGCAGCTGGGGTAAGTATAAGATGTGGGATCTCCGCTTACTGGAGAGAGGGTGGACTTAGTCCAGTTAATTTGGTATCCAGCATAGCTGCCATACTCTTCAAAGATGTGAAGACGGGGCAGGGTGTCAGCAGGCCGCGTGACGTAGAGCAGGATATCGTCTGCATATAACGATATGCGTTCTTCCTCCAGCGAACCGGGAGCACCAAGGAAGCCCCCCAGATCAGGTCGGGAGTGGACCACACACGCTAGGGGTTCCAGTATGAGGGCAAATAATAAAGGTGAGAGGGGGAAGCCTTGTCTGGTGCCGCGTTGTATCGGCCAACTAGCGGAGAAAGAGCCATTAACTCGTACTCGCGCCTCAGGTGCGGCATATAATAACGCCAGTCATCCTAGAAAACTTGGGCCAAAGCCCATTGCCTTCAGAGTACGCCACATGAAGGGCCAGTGGATCGTGTCGAACGCTTTCTCCGCATCAAGCGAGAGAAGCAAATGGGGAGTGTCACGGCCCCGGATTGTATCCATCCAGTTAGCTAGACGGTGCAGATTGAGACGGGTGGCACGCTTGGGCTTAAAGCCAGACTGGTCTTGATGCACCAATGAGAGAATCACGATGAGCAGGCGACGTGCGAGAATCGTTGCCAAGACTTTTGTTTCAGTATTAAGGAGGGATATGGGGCGGTATGACCCGCAGTCCTCTGGTGGCTTTCCAGCTTTATGAATGACCACTACTGTGGCTAAACGGAGGTCTTGGGGGAGACACCCTTGTTCTTTTGATTCCACGAACAGCTTTAGAAGGTGGGGTGCCAGTTGTGTGGCGTTCAGTTTAAAGAATTCACTTGGCAGGCCGTTAGGACCCGGAGTCTTGCCTGCTTTCTGATGGCATATGGCCTCAGTAACCTCCGCCAGTTTCAGGTCACCTTCCAGACTATCTCGTTCGTCAGGTGTAAGGGCTGGCATTTCAATGTTCTGTAGGTAATGACGTATCTGGGAATCTTCCGCATGCATGCGGGCTCCATAGAGAGCCCTATAATAGCGCTCAAAAGCGCCTGCGATATCGTCCGGAGCAGTATAAGTAATCCCTTGATCACATATCGACCCTACCCATCGTGACTCAATTTCTTTCCGCCCCAGCCACGCCAATAGTTTCCCTGCCCGATCTCCCATTTCGTACAGGCGATGTTGGGTTGCAAGTTGACATGTTTTAACTTCATTAGACGCAAGCGCTAAATATTCGCACCTGGTTATTTCAAGCAGGCGCACGTCTTCCTCAGTCATCGCGGTTTTACTTTTCCTCTCCAAGTCTAGGAGGACATGCTCTAGCTCTTCAAGCTCCTGAATCGCATGCTTCTTTTTGTGTGCCAGTATATTTTGAGCCCTGTCGCGCAATACCGCATTGTAACGCCTCCCACAGTAATAACAGAGGGGACAGAACCTTCGTTTTCAGTGAAGTATAGTTGGGAGTCAACACGGAGTTCTTCAGCTACCGTCTCATCTCGTAGTTCCCATGCATTGAGCCTCCATTGCGGAAGTCCTAGCCGACCTCCACCACCCATTTTCATGAGCAAGGGGGAGTGGTCTGAAATTCCCCTAGCCAGGTAATCAATGCTGGCCACTCGTTGCATCTCTCCCGCCAGAGCGAGAAGGTAGCCCAAATGGGAGAACACCCTATGGGCCCCAGAAAAATAGCGGAGCGGGTGATGACATCGCCACAAATCAGATAGGCCTAGCGCCTCTTGAAAAGCAGCCAAAGGTGTGGTATCTGGGGTCTCTTTTCTGGTAAAGGAGCGATCCAGCAGGGGACTCACTACATCATTGAAGTCTCCTCCAAGGATGTGTATAGCGGGGCCGGAGTGCAAGAGGAGGTCAGCCAGTTTATCGAGTGTGCGTTGTTGGAGGCGAGGTAGTGCATAGATACTAGCTAAGAAATAGGTCTTATGGTTCCAAACCCCCTGACTGCAGCATACGTTCCCTCAGTGTCGACCCACGTCTGCGTAACATGAAAAGGCGGGGACTTTCTAACAAGGATCGCCACCCCCCGGGAGCCTTTGGTAAATCCCGCGTGTGCAAGAGTGGTGTAACACCCCCGTCCCAAAAAGGAGCATGTGGTACTCAAAAGGTGTGTCTCCTGTAGAAATACTACATCGGGCCTATGTCTTTTTAGATATTTGGTTACTAATCCCCGTTTCACCTTGTTACCCAGTCCATTGACATTCCATCTCATTATTGTATGTTCATCTTCCGGCATGGTGGTAGTATCGCAAAATTTGTCCTAGTGTCAGCTTTCGATGAAAAATCCTCCCCCTTCCAACCTACTCCACTGTGCGCATCAGTGTAAGCACTTAGTAGAATCAGACGCCCCCCCTCCCATCAAGTAACCTCAAAACTGTATTCAAAACAGGAAACCCCCCCCACCCTACTCTCTTCTGACGTTCTCCCCATCCCCCCATTCGTCAACATGACAACTTTGGAGCGAATCGTCCGTTAAGAGGTCTGTTATCCCCCCTTACCTCCCTCCCAATTAACTACCCACTATCAAAACACACCCCCACAAAAACACGTCGATCACTATCTCAGTTCAATGAGAAACCAGTGGAAAGCCACTGGAACTCAGGAAAGTCTTACTGTCTGGCAGTGGCCAGCCGGCCCCGCCTCTCAGGTCTGTTCGCCTTCCACAGGAGGATGTCGGGGCTGGTCATCTGGAATCCGAGGGGTCTGATCCGTCGCCTCTAGACGCTGGATACTGTTCAGGAGCGGATGGACACCAGGCGTCCCGTCCGAGTCGTCTCCCCCAGACAGGTCAGTGTGGCCCATATCCTCCCGGCCCTGCAAAGGATCATCTGATTTTGAGCGACGCGGCTCCTCCCCAGAATCCGATACGAGTGTGTCCGTGCCACCGGGACGCAGGGTCCTTCCAGGCGTTGCCCCGGCCGATGACCTGGGCCGTAGATCCCGTCTCCGACGCCTGTCTCCAAGCCTGTCTTGGGACCGCATCCGCCGTTTGAGTGGAGACGTGGCGGAGCCTGACGGCATTGGCCTTCGAAGTTGCGGCCGTTCCTCCACCCAGGACCAGGCTTCCTCTGGAGTTTGGAAAAACAGAGTGTTACTCTGGAAAATCACCTTCAGTTTAGCTGGAAACAGCAACTTGTATTGAATCCCCATGGCACGCAGTCCAAAAGTCCATCTCTTTTTCTGCACATCCCGAGAGTAATCCGGAAATATCATCACCTTGGCATTTTCGTAGCGGATCTCTCCTTTCTTCCGAATTTCTCTGAGGATTAAGTCTCTATCGTGAAAGTTCAGAAAGCGTGCAATTAGAGGCCGTGGAGGGGCCACCGGCGACGGAGCAAATCCAGGCATTCTATGCGCTCGTTCTATTATGAAACAGGTCGAGAATGGCGCCTGGGGCAGCAGTTCCTTCAGGAAAGTCAGAAGGAATTGTTCAGGGTTATTTCGTTCCACTTTTTCAGGAAATCCAACAAATCTTAGATTGTTCCTCCGGGCCCGATTTTCTGCATCATCCACTCTCCACGCCACTTCTGCCACAGACGAGAGAAGCCCCGCAACGTCCTTTCGCGTGACTTGGGAAGTATCCTCCAGCTCCGAGATACGGTGTTCTACCTCGGTCACCCTGTCTGAGACCTTGCGGAGGTCGTGTCTCAACAATGTCACTTCAGAGCGGACTTCTAATAATTTCCCCTCCAAGCTCTCTCTGGATTCCCGGATGGCCTGAAGAATGGACGCCGTCTCCGGGAGGGAAGCAGGCGCACCCTCCGTACCCTGCGCCGGCGGCAACGCTTTGGCCAAACGATCCATTTTGCCCTGCCGGGACGGACGAGGGTCTCTATCTTTTTCTTTATCCTTTGTCATGGTGGGCAAACACGCGGCAGGACCTCTCAGCTGGCGCCAAGAAAGATCTCTGGGCTTTCTTCTAGGGCGCGGGTGGTATGTCGCCCTGTTTAGGGCAGTATAGCGGAGACCGCAGCCACAGCCCGGCAGGTGCCAAGGTTCTCCCGATAATGTAGGAACGGAGCCTGGTCGCAACGGGGGGAGGGCAGCTGGACCCTCCTCTTACCGCGCCACTATAGGCCACCGGAGAGGGCTCGGCGATCAGGCGATCAAGCCTCCGCCCATGCTGTCCCCTAGTCCACACGAGGAGGGGAGAAGGGACGTAGGCGGGGGCCAGCAGAGAGATCCACAAGGGGTGGGCGACCCGCAATGTGCTAAATCCCGCAGGGCTAATCGGAGCCGGCGGTGTCCCTCATGGGCTCCTCACTGGACACGCCGACTCCGAGGTCGCGGCTTCTCTCCCAAAGAACTCTGTCCCCGGCTCCACAACACTGCCGTGCAATCAGCCTTCAAGGCCCACAGAGAGCTGATCAGGGGGACCCCCCTCCAGGGGATGGCACACCCAGTCCCGCAGACCAGTCGCCAACCCGCGCGTTGTCCGCCCAGCGTCCCCCAAGCTGATTGCCAGGAGAAGGCGGCTCGCTCAGAGTAGTACGGGAGGCGCCGCTCGGTGCTCACAGGGGTACCAAGTCCGTCCAGGCACGCAAGGCGAGGTACACCGACAGCACCCTTGGTCCAGGTATCCCACAGAAAGATTGACCACCACCACGCAGGGCGCCGACACCTTACGCTAGCAGAGCAGGGAGAGGAGAGTGGGCCAGCCTTACCGCCAGGTCGAGAGGGTTAAGCAGGCTGGGTGCCGGTCAGTCACTGCTTGTGGCGGGGGGCAGGAGAGCCCGTCGCAGAAGCAAAGCAAACCCCCTCAGGGGGAGCTACGAGGGGCCGGCCGCTTTCGTAGCAGTCAGGGCCTTGTGATGGGGTCCAGCGTCTGCTGTCACCAAGGCGCCGACATCCCCTCCGCAGCCCAAGGCGTTTCTTCTCTCACCCGCCTCGATGCAGCAGCGACGTCCCGGCGGGTCGCCTCACCGCCCCGTTCACTCCAGGCAGGGTTTCCCAGCTGATGGGGGCCAATTTCTCTTGCTCATGGAGCAACCTTTGGCAGCACCTCAATCGTTTTGTGCCGTTTCGGAGCCGGGTTATCCACCCTACTTGGGCGCCACCATCTTGAATGCGGTCGCTTTCCCGTCCCGGGTGCCAGTAACCACCCAGGGCTCAGGCAGGGTAGGCTCGGAGTTTGCCGCCACGGCACCGGTGTCTCGCGCTGGTTCTCAGTCACTGGAACAGCCGTCCCAACGGCGAAAAGACCCAGGATATGAGCAGGATCACGAGGGGGCCAGCGGAGCTCTCGTGGAGTACGTCTACTCCGCCATGCTGCTGGCCACGCCCCCCACAGCTCACTCTTAAATATTAGATGACTGAGCCATGTGCAGTATGCTGTGAACCAAGCAGGGTTAGAAGGCACCTTTGTGGCACTTGACATCAAAAAATCTTCAACCCACTGGACTGGGACTACACGCTGATGGTTCTGCAAAGGATGGAATTCATCCTGTGCTACTTGGGATGGTACTCTATACCACCCTGCTGGCAAGTGCCTGACCGGGGGGATTGATTTCCAAAAAATTTGAGATTCAGAGGGGCACCAGACAGGGCTGCTTCTTGTATCCACTGCCTTTTGCCCTTGCGTTGGATCTCTTAGTGATTATATTGAGTGGGACACTCCGCCAGTGGGAAATACGAGTTGGTGACATTGTCGCTGTGGTGTCTATGTGTGTTGATGACACATTGATTTACAGGGCTCGAAAAATGCACTAGCTATGGCGAGCCAGATTTTATCAAGACAAGCTATTTTTAAGGCCTACTCGCTCGTTCTGGCGAGCTGACAACAGATGTTCTGCTTGCTCACAAAGTGAATGAGTGATAAAGATGCCTTTAAATCTTGTTATCTTGTCACATTTGTTTGGCTTTCACAGACAGAGGTCAAAAGTCATTTTATCTTCCTACATTTACTTTTCTTTCTGTGACTAAAGTTAGGTGATTTTAGAAAGTGAACTGTGTGACAATCGCGCTTTGCAAAGTATGTGCAGTGAAAGACTGTCAGATTTCAGGCTTTTTTTCTAACACAACACTGAAATAGCTAATTTGTGAAATGTTCAAACATTTTAAATATATTTCACGAATTATAAAGACACATTTTTGTCATTCTGTGGTGAAAAAAATATTTTTTATTGGATCAAAACAAATCGGAACACTTAATTTTGTAATGTGCAAATGTTAAATATTTTTGCCGAAGCTTAATTTGCAAACATTGTTTATGCGGTATATAGTTTTATCAGTAAAACAACATATTCGTGGGAAGGTTTTGTGGCCATTTCAATGGAAAATGTGCTATCTGTTAATGACAATGCACTACCACATCATACTTTAGTGATCTATATCTGAAAAGTGAGTTTTTAAACATAAACTGGGAAATATTCCTTCCACTGCCCAGATGACAATGCTACTAGTAAACTAAGAAGAAATCCAGTGATCAATGTACCCTATAAGTAAGCTTGATTCTTATTATACATGGAGCGCAAGTTTAGCCTAGTAAATAAAAAGAGTTATTTTGTACAGCAGAAATTGTGAACTTTCATATTTGAAGGTGCTCTCTTATGTGACAATGAAAGATAAGGAGGCTCCATAAGACAAAATATTTGCCTGGGATCACACAATTTGAGACCAGTTAATGGACCAAGAACATTACAGTTAGGTCAAGTAGATTATTCAGGTTACTAGACCTGCAGGTCTAGTAAAGGTTTAATGATTTTTTAGCCCTGGATTACGTAAGTGAGCCACAGAGGTTGATCTCAAGCCTCGTATAAGAGCTGGACCTCTTTGCCAAATATCAGGGCTGCATATAAGAAGGATAAGACTGTAAAGTTCCACGGGGAGATCATCGACTTTGGGAAATGCTGATCTGCCAGACATTGGTCTATATTTAGGATACAGTTGGCTTCCGTTACCTGGGTATACATGTTGCGCACACTGCAGAAAAGCACATTGAATATAACATGGGAAGAGTGCTGAGGGGCCTGGAAGAGTCGGCGCAACTCTGGACTACCCTCCCTTTATCGGTGGCTAGTAGAATTGCTATAGCTAAAATAGTATTCCTCCCATGCTGCCTGTTTGTTCTGCAGAATAGAGTATGCCCTCTTCACAGAAACACCTTTAACAGGCTAGACCGCCTGCTGACATCCCTAGAGTGGGTGGGGAAGAGAAGTAGAGTACAACTGGAGGGATAGAGAAGAGGTTGGCTTGGAACTGCTAGATCTAGAATTATACTATCTGCTGGCACAGTTGCAACTTGCTGCAAAATGGTATGACATAGACGATAAATGAAAGATGGCGAGGGTGAGTGTTATGAGGGATGGTGACCACTTACCTCAGGTGCTGCTGAAAGGTATTAGTTTGAGAGACAGATACCCATGATGCAGGACGATGGCAGCACGGGAGAGAGCAGAGTTAAGAGGTTGAGGGTGCCTGCACTCTGAGGTATTTAGATATTTGGTGGTTACAACCCTTCAGACAAATTTGCACCAATATGTCAAGGGGAGAGAGGATGCAACACATTAGGAGACCTATCTTCAAGTGACACTTTCAACAACTTTGCTGCTGAGCAGCGGACATTTACGTGGGATTGGGTAGTTCCCTCGATATACACAGCTGGTAAGAACGATGATGGATATATGGATTGGTTTTCCTGTGGCCACCAGTGCCTTTGCCACATTAGGGGCTCTGTTAATCCTAGGAGGTGGGAGGTGGATGAATTGTTGTAAAGCACTAAAAGCAGACAAGGTAAAAATCCAACTTCTAGCTATGCAAGCCTGTGAGGCAGACCTTCATAGTCCTCTAGTGCATGGAGTATGTGCATGGGGCAGGAAACCTCTAGCAAAGCTAGATTTAAACTAATACCGTATATTTATTTACCCAGAACTTACAAGCTCCCCAGCCAATTTTTTGGGGGGGGTTGGGGGGGGGGGGGGGGGGTATTATGTAGTGCAAATTCAACCTGATGGTATCAGAGCGCTTTACATGAGCACCAGTTGCGTTACAGAGGGACACATTCATTTTTGTTAGGCCCAGGGAGATTAAGTGATTTTCCCACAATCACAACATGTTGAGAGTCCCTGCCGTGACTCAAACCCGGTTGCCCAACTTCGAGGTCAACGGCTCTAGCCCTTAGACCACATCATCTCTCCTTAAGAGAATATACCCAGGCGAATCTGCTTATTGCCTCAGGTATGGAGAGCGAGATTATACATTCCTATATAAAGAGTGGGTTTGTGGGTGCGCCATGCGGCGAAATCCCATTGCCATGGAGTGGTCGATGCTCCTACATGACTTCACGCACGCGCAAGACACCCCCACGGACACCCCAGGTGACAGCCAGACATTGCAAGTCCCGGATGAACCCCGAACCCCACACATATCGCCTGCACGAGACCATACCCCTGCGGACCCAAGCGACAGACCCCTCTCGTTACTAGCCCTGTGGCATTCAATGCCCCTACCCCTGCCCGATTTCCCCGAGTTTAGTCTCCCCAGTTTGGTTGTATAGAAGAATGCGGTGTCCTCCCGAACACTGGATGGAGATAGCGAGGGTGCATTAGTAACACTTGAGTTCCAGACATCTCAATATGTGATCTACAATCCCCGGATAAGCACACATCCCAACACAACATAAGCGTCAAGGCAATCTAGGCCTCGATAGACTGGAATTTACTCGTAATGTTAATGTGAATAATTAAAGTCATGCAAAGACAAAAAATAAATTTTGCTTCACGATTGTTATAAACCTTGCAAGAAAACCAATAAAAAGGTTTATGAAAAAAAAGAGTGGGTTTATGGGCCCCTTCAGGTATACTGAGAGTATATAGTGCACAAACTGAAATCGCCATAGAGAACACCATATTACACTGTCATTTAGGGGTCATTCACCATACCAAAAAGCGTAAAGCACACTACAGACTATTCAGCAGGGTTTACTGGTGGCCAAGTGTTGCATCGCAATTCACTGGCTACACCCCCAGGGCACCTGTTGTTGAGAAATGGAGAAAAGAAGT
This sequence comes from Triturus cristatus, assembly GCF_964204655.1. Taxonomy (NCBI): domain Eukaryota; kingdom Metazoa; phylum Chordata; class Amphibia; order Caudata; family Salamandridae; genus Triturus; species Triturus cristatus. The sequence continues at coordinate 1,010,953,074 of NC_140587.1, read as the reverse complement.
TAAAAACAAAAATAGTTAGAACAGACGATAAATTGACTGAGAATGTGGAGCTTAGGGCCGATATGACACGATCCCTAGCCATCTGACAAGGCCAGCGATGATGCTTCTGAACGAGCCTAGGTGGTTTCAGATTGAGGGATGTTGACACCTGAATTATATATGATATAACCTTGGGTAGACTCCCCTGCCCCAAATAGGCTGCTTTTTTAGAATAACATCTAAATCTCCTGGGTAAAATGATGTAATAATGCAAATGTCAATGGATTTTTGTTGTTGGTTTATTAGAATTTATTTGACCCATATTAACCCCTTAACTGATCGGCCAATTTCCCTCAGTGCTGAGCCATTTCTTGGCTATTTGGGGGAATTTGTGCTTCGGCCTCCATAATGTTTTGTCAACATAAGATTTTCATGCCAAATCTGCATTCTTTTTTTCCAGCATTCTGCGCTTTTGGGGAAAAATAGCCAAAAAGTGCTTTGTATAAAAGTGTTTGTCCTAAAAATGGCATCAACAAACGGATTGCTGTGCTCAAGTCACCATTGTCCCAGCTTTCAGGAACATGCAGAGCTGAATCAAAAAATCAGGTAACCCATTTTTCCTACTTTTAGTGCTTTCAACCTACTTCCAGTTTGTGAAACCAGTGTGAAAACCATTGGTGATCACGGAAACCTATATATTTCTGAAAAGTAGACACATTTCTAAATTCAGCATGGAGTCATATCTGTAGTTCCCTCAAGGTTTTCCCAAAGAAACTACAGCTGAAATAAAGAAATATTGAAAATGAGTGTGAAAACACAGTAATTTGTGACAATCTTTTCATCTGTAACTTTCTGGAACGATGGCTGATTTACAAAAGCAGTGTACCATTATGTTTGCTAGACCCTTTTGGTCGCAGGAATATATACAGTTTGTAGGTTCTCCAAGAACATGAGGTACCTAGAGCCAACAAGTGAGCTGCACTGTACAATAGTTTTTCAGTGTGTACTGAGGATAGACCAATTCATATGGCGAAATATGTAGATTGAAAAATGGGTATCAAATTAACCTATGTATTTCTGAAATGGGCCCAAGTTATGAAGTTTAAGAGCAGTTGTTATTTGTACATCTCTGAATTTGTTGGTACATGTACAAGCATATGATTTAAAGGGTATTTTTCAAAAGATTTTCTTTCTTACACACTGGCTTTCATTTGGAAGGCACAAATGCAGCGACATCTAATTGGTAATAACAAATACTCTATTATTCTATGCTTCCACAAGTCTTCAGATAAAAACGTCACCTCACTTGTGTGGGTAGGCCTAGTGCCTGTGACAGAAAACGGCCCAAAATACAACATGGACAAATCCAGTTTTTCCACTCAAAACTGGCCTGTTGTTTGCAAAGTGGGTATCTGTGTATTTTGGGCCCTAACTCAGACGGCACCTAGGGAAACCTAGCAAACCTGCACATTTTAAAAACTTGACAACTAGGGAAATCCAGGATGGGGTGACTTGTGTGGCTGTCACCAGGTTTTATTTTCCACAGAATGTCCTTGCTAACCTCAAACTTAGACTAAAAAAACACATTTCCCTCACATTTTTGTGATGGAAAGTTCTGGAATCTGTAGGGAGCCCAAAATTCTCCCACCCTGCATTCCCCCAAGACAACCAATAAAAATGGTACCTCACCTGGGTAGACTTGGTGCCCAAGACATGAAACAGCCCAAAACGCAACATGGAAACATCACATTCTTTCACCGAAAACTGACCCTTTTCTTCAAATGTGGGTGGCTGTGGGTCCTAGCTCAGTAGCAGCAAAGAAAACCTAGCAAACATGCACAGTTTTTAAAACTGGATAACTAGGGGAGTCCAGGATGGTGTGCCTGGTGTACATCCCATGAGGTTTTTTTTACCCACAATGCCCTGCAAACCTCAAACTTTGCCTGAAATCACACATTTTCTTACAGTTCTGTGATGAAAACTGCTGGAATCCACAAAATTCCTACCACACAGTGGATCCCAACTTGTGCTGATAAAAACGCTGTGCCACTTGTGTGGCTGGGCATAGGGCTGTGACAGGAACGGATCAAACCAAGGTCAATGTGAGACCATGAAAAGGAACGCCCATTGATAATAGAAGTTGTCCTCACATAATCCCAGCTCCCCTATATACCTCCATAAAAAAATTGTAGTCCAGAGATTTTCATTTTCGATATGTGCTTTTGTATCATTAAAGAAGTAATTTAGCTTGGGTGGACATTGCTGATTCAGGCCGAATTTGTCTGGACAATTTTCTTTTTTATAATGGCAGATGTGTTGCAGTGAAGATGTAATGTTTCAAGAACCATGAGACCTATATCCTTCATTTTGGTGTCAAAACATAGCTTTTAGGGGTCAAGTGGTCTTATAGAGACAGAAAATAACTCCTCTTCTACCATTTTCCAAATCGGCGACTATAATGGAGGAAGAAGAGACATGTATAGAAATGAAACAAATAATAATGGCATTTTATCTTTTCATGTATATACCAAACAATGTTTATAATCTAAATATGAAAAGAAATAATGTTTATCACTCCTGTTTTAGAAACATTTTTATTGTTCAGTTGATTTATTTGTTTCGGCAATCGCTTGTGTTACATTTGCAGAATGTTGAACATTTGAGAAGAGCATATCGACAGTGACATCTTTTTGCAGCACAGGTTTTGAAAGTACATGTAAAGTAAAGTTCTGTGGGTAGAGGCTAGAAATTTAGCATGTTTTAGACCCCATCAATATCTTCCGAACCAGATTCACACAGATCTTTCTCTACATATGCATGATCCAAAACATTTACACATCTGATCAAGAAGAACACCAGGATTGGGTGGGTAGGTGCAACTAATAAGAACCTGGCAGGGGATTGTGTTGTGTTGACCTTTAGATCCCCAGGCCTGGTAAAATTAATATTAGAAATGACAGCTAATGAATCGGTGAACAAGCACACAATCTCTGTACTACCGCTGTTTTTTTTTTATCCACCACCCAAACTCGTAACTTAGAATATTGAAGAAGAGAGACACCCGATGACAAATCAGCACCTTCAGCCCCAACCCTGGTTTAATAGAAATCGATTTGCACCATTAAGCGATTTAGCAGAATTAGATTGACTACCCATTAAAGGGGGTAGGCTGGAGGAGAGTTTACATGATACTTTTAATACATTTTGTCAACATCGTCGTTACAACTGAGAATTTAAGGGAACCCCCACGGAGGGTGGCTGGTGGGCATGAAAAATGTTCTCTACCTCAGTTACACAGTATGAGCCCGAGTACGGTAGGGCCAGGTTAAACTGTCCTCTTTATGGATCAGAATTCTAGCAATTCCGAGGGGAACGCTACTCAAGAGCCAAACCCTCATCAAAACAGCCGCCTGCTTCGTTTGCTCTCTTGGAACGTTGCAGGGATCACCTCAAAATTAACAGATACGTATGGGTTCGGTATGTAAAAATAATTGATATTATCTGTACCCAGGAGAAGTGGACTAGAAAGAATGTTAATATAGATGGATATTCTTCCCTAAATGTCTTTGCTGAACCTTCCTCGTCAGGGAGGGCAAAGGGCGGAATGGTAACCATGATATCGGTACAGTACGAAGGGCTTGTAATAGAAAAAGTAATTGACTCCCATTGGTACCAGCTAATTATGTATTTTAATCTGATCCACGTAACCCTATTATTAGTCAATTGGTAATATAATAGTTTTGACCCTCAAAGCTCTGGGATTATAAACTCACTTAAAGAAGAAATTGACAAAATAGCATTAAAATTCTCCCCGTTATGTATCATCTGGGTCGGAGACTTTAATTGCACCTTATGTCAGCATAGTGGTAATAAAGTATGTGGGTTCTTTGACTTTCATGAACAGCCTCTAGCTCATTTTAAACACACTCCCCAGGGTGACGGATTAAATTCAATTATTACCAGTGACCACAATCCTCTAACAGCCTCTTTAAAAGTTATGGCTCAGAAGGGGAGGGCTGTGGAATGCCTAATAAAATATAATTGCAATCCAGGGGTAAGGTTAAAGTGGAGTATGATTGACCATGCCAATTTTGAGGAGAACATCATCAGGACAAATCTAACTCAAGTGATGACCTGTCTAACTTACCTAGCCTCCCCAGACTCCATTATACAACGTTTTGAAACCATGTGGCCAACAACCAGATTAGATCAGTGAAAAAATATAACTGCCCCGAACTCAAATGGTTTAACACCGAGTGCTCAGTGGCAAATAAAGTTCTAAAGAAAGCATTAAGCGTAGTTCCTCGTGATAGGGCTTTGATAAAAGAAGCCAGACAGCCTTATAGGAAGACAATAGAATGTAGAAAGGACAAACTGAGACGCCAGGCCTGGGATGATTTAGAAAAAGCAAGTGCCCTAAGGGATTCCAGGAGCTTCTGTTAGGTGATAAACCGTCCTCTTTTTACAAACGAGACTAGGAGTGTGGAAACTAACATAACGGGGACAGTCTGGGAGTCTCATTCTTCTAAGATTTTTAACCCAAAGGATATTATTACCCAAGATCCCCAGACAGATATATGTTTTAATCCTGAATCTGCTCAGCAGTTAAGTGCATCCCTGTCCATAGGTGAAGTGGAGGAGGCCCTGCGAAAGGGCATTGATTCCAAAGCTCCAGGGCCAAATGGTGCACCCTTGGATTTCTTTAAAAGAAATCCAGTGATATGGGGCCCCTTGATACTAAATGTTTTTAGAGCAGTCATGGTGGGCCAAATCCCACTATCTTGGAAAAAAGCGGTGGTTGTGCCCATTTTTAAAAAGGGAAACAGAAACAACCCAACATGCTACAGGCCGATCTCTCTAATAGATGCCACGTGCAAGGTTATGGGAAAGGTAATCCTTGCACGTTTTGAGTCACGGGCAAATACTTCTGGCCTAATATCATATACCCAATACGGGTTTAGGAAGGGAATGGGAACAACTGAGCAGTGCCTCAATCTGTCCATGATCATGGGTAAGCACATGAAGGCCAGGGGGACATCGATCCACTTGGCCTTCATGGACTTATCCAGTGCCTTCGACACAGTGTGCCGGGGTAAGCTGTGGTCACTAATGGAAGATCTGGGCGTTTGAGGAATCACTTCTTACCCTCCTACATAGACTTCATGCTTCCACCTCTGTAGTTATCCGTTACGTGCCAGGGGGAGAAAAGACCAAGCCCATTGACTCAACAGAGGGAGTACGACAAGGCTCCTTTTCTGTTTTTGGTATACACCAATGGCCTTGAACAGTTTCTGCTAAACCAACATCAGGATTTCCCGAAAATAGAAGGCAAACAGGTACCTCTGCTGTCTTATGCTGACGACACAGTTCTGATGGCTTTGACAGCCAATGGCCTTCAGGGGTGCATGGATGCTTTTACGGAGTATATGTTGCCATTAGATCTAAAGGTGAATTTTAAGAAATCTTTTATTATGGATTGTGGGCCAAAATTAACGAAAACACGAAAATATACAGTTAAAGGAAAAGTTATTGACAAAGTGAAGAATTTTTCCTATTTGGGGAATGGTTTTAACTTTAATTTAAATTGGGACCAACTTATAGTATCCAGGGTACAACAAATGAGTAGAGCCATTGAGGGGCTGTTTCGATTTACTGCTAAACTTGGCCATAAACCTGTGGCTGAGTTGATAACCTTGCATAAATCCAAATGTCTGTCGGGGGCCACCTATGGGGCGGGAGTATGGGGATACCATAAGAGCTTACAAATTCAAAAATTAGAGAATACATTTTTAAAGAGACTTTTACTTATCCCTAATAGCTCTCCTACATCATTTTGCCATTCTGAGGTGGGAATGGACTATATTGTAGACAGCATAAACATGGCCCCCCTGTTTCTATGGGGGAAAATTTGGATCACAGAAGAACTTTCCTTCTCACGATGCATTTTAAGAGATTGTATGAATCTATATAATGCAATGGCAGTCCTGTGGTTACGCTACGTTAAACAACATTTTTACAAGATAGGTCTAGCAAACTTTTATGACAAGCCAGAGACCATACGACCTAACATGAAAATGGTTATAAAAGATGCATATCGATCTGAATTAAGACTATCACACCGGACCACGGGAAGATTGGACTGTTTTCCCCCAAATCGGCAACAATTTTATTTGTCTTTTAGCCGGTTAGCCCACTCACGTTTTTTAATGACTAGATTTCGCTTAGGCACCCTGCACTTTCTTGTAGCTTTTCCGAAACAGGTGGGGTGGTGTGAGAGACTACCCCCCTGTCCATGTAATAACTCAGCACAACAAAGTACAATGCACATTATGCTATTTTGCACATTATATAAAGATCCTAGGGTGCGTTTTCTTAAACCGATTTTAAATACAATTCGTCCTTGCTCCTATAAGGAGGGTTTTAATTATTTATGGTCATTATCAACTGTTTCTATGTGTAGCTCTGTGCTTAGTTTTATCAACATTGTTTTTATAATAAGGAAACGTTATGCAAAGTAAAAGTAATTTTTAGGCACCATGTGATCAGACCACAAGCTATCTTTGTCTTGTTTATTTTAAATGTTTGGTGTAGAAACGTTTATTCTTGAATGTATACTTTTTTCTGTGAACCTTTATGATTCATTTGAATCGAATAAAGCTATTTGACTGACTGATCAAGAAGAACACTCTTTTAATGTGTCCACCCACAGACTATGACATCAGTGGAAGATCACTTAGAGGGAGTGATCTCTTGAACACTCTGTACTGAAGATAGTCAAATGATCACAGTCAGAACTCGTTCCCCACACATGCACAAGGTATTTTTCTACTTCTTTAGAGTCACATTCTTCTGTCTCAGCAAATTCTTTTAGAAACTTCACAGTTTCAGTAGTTAAAGCACCAAGATTTGTTCTAATTTTGCTCATAGTGTCATCATCCGTATGATTATGTTATGTTCCTTGATAAGAACACTGGGCATCTCTGGGTAAAGTTTCTCGTTCAGAATATGAAGCAAGATTCATGTCTTTCCTCACCTGTTACATAACATATCCATAACTCTGACAATCCTTGACCTATGAACATTGCAACAAATCTAGCTAGCACAATAATAACATCTGTGTCATTTGACAGTACATTGACTCAATTGGAACCATTTCGAACAGCCCACTCAACATGTCGCACAAAACGAAGGTCAGCTTCCTACAATTAGCTGTTATGTTCTTGACCAATATGGCATGTACCTTTTGAATATATCTCTGTAGATTTATCTCTTTCCCACAAGTTCGTGGTGAGGAACAGTTTCACAATGGTCCATTAATTTTGTATTTGTCATCTCTCTTAAGTCATTGCAGAGAGAAAAGACTTCATGGTAAACTAGATGCCATTGAGCAACATATTCACTTTTACGTGTCTGACCAACAATTCCCTTGGAGCTTTTCTGTGATCTCTAGGCATCTGTTCTAGTTTCATATCTGGAGCCACAGCATTGAACCTTCCCTCTCTGTCTTTCACCACAAAATTTCTTTGGATGAATTTTCTGTAGAGATATGGTTTTTCCACCCCTAGCTTCTTCACTCTTTCCAAATACCAGGACCCATATCTCAGGTAGTTTATGCAATCAAATTCGCAAAACACAGTAATCAGTGACTCCACAGTCTTTGTGTAGCAAGTCTTTCACTAGAGCTATCATGTGTAAACCATTTACCCAGTACTTGCAGAGCTCTAATTATTCTCTACATTCTTTGACAAACTCTACAAACTTGGTTTTCAGGTTTCTGATTTTTAACTGAGTGTATTTTTTGAATGAAATGGACCCTGTACCTTGTTTATTTCTGAGAGCAGATATGCAAAACCTAATTTGTCATTCTTGTTCCAGAAAGCATTCCAACACAATGTTTCTATGGCCTCGGATATGATGAGCATACCTTGTAACGAATGAACATATCGAGTTTGGCTCAATACTGGCGGGACAGTTTTGCTTCCAAATTTCAGCTTCAATAAGCGCATCATCTATGCCACATCCACTGAGATAACTTCCTGCACACCATAACGCAACTTTTGTCATGTGGAAAATGCCCATCAAACTCTACTGGATTGCTCATCAAAATGTCAGCTACAACATGGGAAACACCTTCATCACAGAAAATTGACAGGATAGGCTGGTCTTCAAGCGGAGCATACTAATTTTTGGAACATTTAAGAGCGGTGTATACTGTTGCATAGTTTGTGACTGGAGATGGTTACTGGTAAAAACTAAACCTTATTCAGTGGGACGGTATTCTGGGAGATCAGAGAAGGAATTCCAGCCCATGGAGGAACTGACTTATCCTCATCCTTCACTCAGCACCAAGTAAGCGATATGATAAATTCTGTTAAATCAGCTTTGCAGACCACAGCATCAGGTAGAAGATCCATGTCCTCAGCCACTTTGAAACTTTCTGGTAAACTGGGACTCGTTGATGGCTTGTAGTGATTTTGCACACGTTGGCAAGGCAGTTGGGTTCTAAGTTTGTAGCTTCGTTTGTTTATGCCTACAGATGACACAGCTTGCATTCCAGCCGCTACTTAATTGGAACAGGCTAGAAAAAGCACCACGGCAGTATCATGTATTCTGGAAGTTCCAGACAAGCTGAAAACTTCATCTTGGAAGAAACTAGCTGTAGATAAAAACTAGAGGTTGGCAGCAAACTCCGCTCCGCCAACCGAGTTTGCAGAGTTTTTGCAAATCCACGCTCCGCTTGGAGCAGGAAGTTCGGCAAACTTTGCCTCCCGCAGGCAGAGCAGAGTTTAGCAGTGAGCTGTCATCCATTGTTTAATAGCGACTTGTAGGGAGAATAATCTCTTGGTGACCCATCACTGCTGCCCCATTGCCCCTCTCCCCAGGAGGTCCTCCCCAGAGCCTCTCTGTGGACAATTGTAGGTGCTGAAAATGGATAAAATAACACAAGCGAGCGCTACAAATCAGCATTAACAAGGCTGTGGGACATTCTGTAAACAGCGTAATTTCTGATACTTTGCACAGGCTGTAGATTGTCAGCAGCTCAAACCGGTCTTCAGCTGTTTGCAGGCAGTGACAGCAGCCGCACTCTGTACCATTGCGCCCCGAGTGCAGAGCAGACACTGCTGCAGTTAGTGACAAACATTAAAAAAAAGTTACATTTGCTTTCACCGCCCCTGGCCAGCTCCAGCAAGAGCAGGACGTTCTCCATCTCCACCTCCATCCTCCTCTGACAGGAGCCGAGCGAGGACCGATTGAAACTCGAACACCATTAGCACCACTGGCAGCAAAGCTTCCCTGTGAGAATGATGCTGCACTCGATAGTCACACCTGTCGATCGCTCAATGATGCCACGCTTGGATAGTCACGCCTGTTAAGTGTTAATCACTCAATGATGTGGCGCTCTGCAACTGCATGTGGGTTAGCGTGTCTGTGATCTAGTCATGCCTGTTTTGTTTTGGTGTCTGGTTTGGGACGGGTTCGATTAAAGACAAACAAGAGCCTAGTAAAAGCAAGGTAAAAGCAGCTTGACTCGTGTGCTGCTGCTCTGGTCAGTTGAATATTCGGAGGGAGACTGGCCACTTCAGACACTCGTCAGTGTGCTGCAGTACACGGGTGTGCAAACTCCGCGCAATGAGAGCAAAGTGGACATTGCGGCATTCGCTGAACACAGGGCTCTGCGGGCACAACCAGCAGAGGCCGACGAGGTGCCACAGCAAAGTGCAGACTACTTTGCATACCCACCCACTCATCCATCCTGGCACTCCGCTTCCCCTAAATCCGGAGCCAGTGTAGTCCTGATTTACTGCCGTCACTGGAAGCCAAAGCAGCACAGAGACAACTTTCAAAAAGTAAGCAGAGGAAGGGTCTTTGAAATGTGTTACCACAAGAACACAAGGAGGTGTTTACTTTCTACAATGGTGGTGAGTTCATGCAAGTCGCACCTGTGTGCAGCATAGTATGATTATGGGTGGCCGAGCAATACGCCACCTGCTTGTAGAACTACACGGAATTCCGCTGAGTTTTTCGGTGACTCCGTGAAACTCCACCCAGGCGTAATAAAAACATGTTTGCCCTTTGAGACTCACATCCTCTGTACTTTGTTCTTCCGTCAACCCCTTTGGCCCTAGTTCTGGCTAAACCACAGATAGCACCTGCTTTCTGATCAGTTGTTGGAAGTGGACGGGGGTACCCATCGATCTTCTAAGTCGATGGGCATTAGGTTTGGTGCTCATCGGTTTCTCAGAAGACTTGGATTCTTGCTGTGCTTCATTGGTTTCTGCTATTTTTTGACAATTTATTTCCAGGCTTTTTTCCATTGTATACAACTTGTAGCACTTGTTACAATGATAAAATATTTTATCCTCTTCACTTATCACTTTCAATCTTTTGCAAACTTCGTCTAGCCATATTTCTGCACAATCTCGAACTCTCTTCTATCCAACTGCAGTTGGTGTTAGCTATTCTTTCTAATTAGTTTGGCATATTAACCATTTTTCTTTGTTGAAGGAGTCCTCAGATTTTGTAGTTCGCAACACTCTGTCGGGAGATAAAGATCCTCTGATACCACCTGCTTCGCTCATGTTTACAAATTTGAATCAGCGGAAACCCTGAAACAAAAACAATATTAAAATAAATTACCAATATGATGGCTAAAACACATCATCATAGAGCCCCCATTTTGGAAAATAGCAGTAGGGTTGCTCCGAGGAGTTTTTTTCTGTCTCTAAAAGACTACTTGACCCCCAAAACCAATGTTTTGACACCAACATGAAGTATATAGGGTTCATGGTTCCTGAAATATTACATTATCACTGCAACACATTTATAAAAAAGTCTTCCAGAAACATTCGGCCCTGATTAGCAATGTCTACCTAAACTAAATTACTTCTCTAATGATAGAAAAACACAATTCAAAAATGAAAATCTCTGGACAACAATTTGTATATGGAGGTATATCAAGGGGCCAGGACTAACAGAAATGTAAGGAAAAAGTATGTGTTTAGTCAAAGCTTAAGGTTTGCAGGGCATTCTGAGTATGAAAATGGCATGAGATGCTTGTGGAGCACACCTCGCTGGACTTCCCTGAATGTCTAGTTTTCATGACTATCTGAGTCTAGTAGGTTTTCTAGGTGGCAGTCTACCCAAGCCCAATAAGTGCAGCCATTCACCACTTTAAGTGGAAAGACAAACACACTTTCCTGGCCCATATGTAAAAACAACACTCAAAATAATCAAATGTCCTCATGTTTGCCATTTGATTGGGATGCTTTAGCCCATAGGGAATCAGCAAGACTGTTGAGGATTTTAGGGGGAGGGTGGGGCATGATATTAGGATGGGCAAGACCCACCAAATTATTTTATGAAAATATATCTATTCCTGTCATTCAGTGGGCTTTCTGTCCCCCCCCTCCCTGGGCAAATAGGGGGTACACCTCATGTCTGCTGGGGGATGGGAGGGTTAGACCGGTTTGCCCCTTCTGAGGGTGTGTGCGGCCGATGCCAGATTACAACAGCCATACCATTATCTTTTGCCATAAAGGCATAATCTCTGGCGTCAGGTAGAGTTTCTACCCCCTCTCCCCCACGAGGGCAGGTTTGGGGCAACCTCACCAATCGGGAAAAGCCTTTCTGCCCACAGGGGAGGAAGAAAGACACTTTTGACCTCAATGGGGCAGTGGTATGGCTCAGTGCTGAGTAAGCCTCCCCATCCTTTTTTTTGTTTTGGGACCATTTTGAAATCCCTGGTGTGTATTGGGAGGAGGGTGCCAGATTAGGGTAAATACCCTATCCACCCCCCAGGAGGGAGAGAAAGTCTACTTGCACCGAGGGTGGGGGCGAGCACGGGCCCATGCCGGGGGGAGGGAGGCGGGGCAACTCCACCCCCAAGTATTGCGTGAATTCAGTCCCTAGTGTCTTGTGGGCGTTCTGTTCCCTGGGGGGCAGATCTGGGGTAAGTACCCCTTCTGTCCCCCCCAAGAAGGACAGACAGACGTTTGTCCCATTTAGTTGGGCCAGAGACATAGCTATGCTCATAGTGGACAGACCCCTCCCCTATATTTAAAAATACAACTTTCCCTGATGTCTAGTGGGCTTTCTGTAATTGCCCCCATCTGCTGTCACAAACTCCTTGCTGCACATATTAAAAGAAGTATTGAAAGTCAATCTCATCCACATGTTTGTACCAATAATGTTCCAATGCTTAAACAACAAGATATGTTGTAATACTGTAATGTCTTTATTGGTATTACTTTGTGTGCTTTAACACTTATGCCAGTAAGGGGCACCACTAGGTGACTTGTTTGTGCTGACTCTCATGACATCATTGTTGTTTTCCTTTAGCATAAGGTGTTCATCAGGAACATGCTCAAATGAACTCCTGACCTGATGACTACTTTGTTTGTGCTGACTCTGATGACTTTATGGTTCTTTCCCTTTAGAAGCAGATGTTCGTCCAAAACATGTTGAAATGACCTGCTGACCCTGAAGACTCATGTGTTTGCACTGATTCTGATTACTTCATTGTTGTTTCCCTTCGGCAGCAGGTGCAAGTTCTGGAAAACGCTTGACGGTCCTGCCTTCTGAGACGGCACCTCGATTTAAAAAAGTTGTGTCCTTTCAGCTACGCTCACTGTTCATGTTTGGTTTTAAAAGGAGCAGCCACATTGAGGAGCAGAAACTCAAGAGGTTTTCTCAATTTCAGAGAGCTGTTTTGGTCTTCCTACAGATCAAGGCTGCATGTGTCTTCTGACACTGCACTCTAACTATTTGGGGGAGCTGTATTATAGCTCAGGGTAGTAGGGCATCCCTTTTTCATTGCGCTCGAACTTTTAGAGCAGTTGCTTGGGTCAGCGCTCTAGTGGCTGGAACCTGACGCACTGCTCACGGCTATAAAGGCGCCAGATGACGCGACCGCGCGGCGGATGCGTGCAGCGGGCGTGCCAAAGGCAAGCCCGTCAGCGCCCGACTGCGCCTGTCCGAGCCCGAACGGGGCCAGTGGCCAGACCCCTGCCTCTTCTCCCCCAGACCACTACTGCTACACCAGTATGCAACTTAAACAGTTAAACAGGACACCATGGCCATATTGTGCCCATTCCATTTCGCTCAGTGAGCCTCTGGCTGGGTGTTTACACTGCTCGTTTAAATTTCTCCCATCCTTTTTTTCTCCCATACCCTCCCGGAAATTAAACAAACTATTCCTGCTAAACTGCAGATCTCTGCCCAAACACACAGCAGAAATTTCTATTATTTTAAAAGACTTAGACCCTGAAGTTCTGTTTCTTACAGAAACTTGGCTCAACCTCTGCTCAGAGCCTGATATTGTCCAAAAGCTTCCCCCAGGTTATTTATTTCAGAGGGTGGACAGAACGACAGGCAAAGGCGGTGGTATTGCTATTATTTACAAAGACCACCTGATTTGCCGCCTGCTTGGCAGCCCGTTATTCAAATGTGTGAATTCCCACTTCTCAATAAAATTTACCCCCACCCCTTCACTGTCAGGTATCCTTATTTATCACCCCCCTAGGTCGATTGGCCAATTTTGTGAATCTGTATTAGAAGCAGTTGTTAACTCTGCTAGCACCGCTGCTAACTTTTCTCTATAGGGATTTTTTAATTTGCACTTCGACAATCCCTCCGCTTTGACCGCAACAGAATTGGCTCGAGGTCTCACAGCCTATCAGCTGTTACAGAAGGTCTTGTGTGCGACCCATGTCAAAGGGCACCTTCTTGACCCCATTTTCTCTAATTTGGGGGACCTAATGGGGAAATAACCCACCCCTCTCCCCTGGTCGGACCATTTTTTCATCCCCTTCCTCTGGACCCCCTTAATCACTGCATCATATACACAGCCAACACGAGTTTTAGCTCGTCCCTGGTCCAAACTCCCTCTAGATAGGTGGATTCAGGAACTTGGAAAGACCAAGCCCACCCCTGACTCCAACCCAGTCATAGCTAAGAAAAACTTCTATAACTGGATTGAGGGATCACTTGACCAGGTTCTTCCAAAAAAATAGATACAGAAGAAAGGAGGAGCCAACAAGACTGCTTGGTTCTCCCCCAAACTATGGAAATTAAAACAGCTGTGCAAAAAAATTTAAAGGGCTTGGAGAAAAGATTTCTCCCTAAGTAAGAAACTGGATTATAGGGAGGCCATTAGAATGTATAAGGCAGAAATAAAAAGAGCGTAGGCCTCCTATTATGAGGAAAAAATCTCACTAGCTGCCAACTCCCCAAGAGAAACATTTTGCATAGTGAAAAATCTACTTAAACTCCCCTCCCTTCCAGCTGTACCGGATTTATCAGGGCACCGCTGCAACGAACACGCAGAATATTTCTCTAATAAAGTCCAAAACATTCTCCAATCTCTTCCCTTAAATGACAACAATATTAAAACCCAGTATGTGGATCTCAGCCCGCAAAAAGGCAAACATTCCCTATAGGTCTTCCCCCCGTTGACCCACGAATCGTTCCAAGCCATCCTGACACGTGTTAGAAGTGGGTCGCCAATAGATCCAGCCCCACTCAACATCATGAAACTGGCAGCGGGGATAGTTGCGCCTCTATCACTGATTTATTCAATGCTTCACTTTCTATGGGTACGATTCCCCCATGTGGAAAAGGGCAATGATGAAAGCGCTGCTTTAAAATAAAACAATCTCGACCCCGCTGACCTGGGCAATTACCGCTCCATATCGCTCCTCCCCGGGATCAGTAAGATTGCAGGGAAACATGTCAATTATACGCTCTCTTCGTTCCTCGAATCTCATGACCTTCTCCACCCCACTCAAGGTTCTGAAACCGCCTTGCTAGCGGTTGTCGAAGAATTCATGAAAGATTCTTGATTCAGGTGGGTCATCAGCTATATTCCTCCTTGACCGGAGTGCAGCTTTCGATATGGTGAACCATCAATTTTTGGTTCACCGTCTCAGGAATGTGAGGGTGACCAGTCCAGCCCTATCATGGCTGCAATCTTTTCTAGAGGAAAGATTTTTCAGGTATTTGAGGGCGTCACCATTACAAAGTCCATCCCCGTACATTGTGGAGTTCCTCAGGGTTCACCTTTAAGCCCCACTCTTTTTAATGTCTATATGGCTCCATTGGCAGATATTGTATCCCCCTTTGGGATCCATATAGTAACATACGCAGATGACACCTAACTGGTCATAGCTTTGAACCACTCCGACCAGGTGTCTAACGGCCTCCACTCCTGTCTCGAGGAAGTCGTCAAGTGGATGAGGCTGTCGCACTTAAAATTAAATGGCGATAAGACCAAGCTCATGGTTCTTGGCAACCCACTATGTTTCAACGAAAATACAATGTGGCCAGCTTGTATGGGCCCGACCCCGGCCCCCAAGACCGAGTTAAAAAGCCTGGGCCTCTGGCTGGATCAGGACCTCAGCTTTAAAGTTCATGCTAGAAAGGCTGTCGCTTCCTGTTATGGCCTCCTCAGAATGCTTCTTAAAGTGCTTCCTCTCTGTCCCTTCCACGTTAAAAAGTTGATAATTCAGGCACTCATCCTATCCAGAATAGACTATAGCAATGCCCTATATTTGGGTGCACTGATCTTGGTGATTGGGAAACTGCAGATTGTGCAAAATTGTGCAGCAAGGATGCTTATGGGGATTCCAAACCGATACACCGCAAGACCCGCTCTGCACTCTCTCCACTGGCTTTCGGTTCAGGAGAGAGTCAACTTTAAGACACTCTGTATCACCCATAAGGCACTGGAAGGGAGTGGCTCACCAATCAACAATGCCATGACCCGCCCCTACATGGCGAACAGACAGCTTCGCTCAGATGAGCTTCACCTTGTAGTTATCCCTAGAATTATGAAGGCCAGAAGTGGCGGCCGTCTTTTTTCGCGTAATGCCGCCAAACTCTGGAACTCCCTCCCATTATATTTGCAAAGGGAGCCTAATTATCTGGCCTTCCGGAAACAGTTAACCTCTTCGGTGCTCGTGACGAGACCAGCTCGTCATGAGTCACGGTGGAGCTGTGCTCATGACGAGCTGGTCTCGTCATAACGGCTGCGCTCCGCCCACGCGCGATTAATTTCCCGCCTGTGCGGGCGAATTAATCAGTGGGTGGGGTCGTGACGAGACCAGCTCGTCATGAGCATAGCTCCACCGTGACTCATGACGAGCTGGTCTCGTCACGAGCACCGCGGCGCCGTGCTCACCCCCCCGCTACCCCCACACCGTCGGGGAATTACCCCCGCAGGGAAGGGGTTGAAGACCTGGCTTTTCCCTTAGGTGTTTGAGTCTGCCCCAGTTATCTGCTTCAGCGCTGGGATGCTCCGGGTAGCCATGCGCTATAGATATGTCATCTCATTCATTCATTCAACTGCGTGCTTTCATTCCCCACTCACCTTCTTCAGACGTATGGATGAGGTAGTGCTTTCTGGCCCTTGACCAGAAAGTCTTCTGGTTAATTGGAAAAACAGCACTCCAGTATGGTGTCAAATTGAGGCGGCATGTTTAATCCTGCAGTAGTGGTTGGTGAAGGGAGATCAACTAATCATAGCACGAGAAACACATTGTGAACTAACTCCTAGTTCCCTCTCAGTTGAGATTTGTCTTTGGATATATAGGCTTGTTTTGGGAGCTCGCAGCGAACCGTGAAAATAACTGTTACAGCTTTTGATTCAGGAATATCAACACCTTGGTGTTATTTAACATGAGGGAACTGTAATTCTGGACTTTGTTCTTATGTTGAAACAATCAGCATTTTTTTGGGTTAAATGTTGAAACAATTCTTTGTGGAGGTGGAACTAAGAATTGACGACTAACCTTTTTCCTTCCAGATCTCCTTCACTGCAGTACCCACCCTAACTTCCCTTTCCCCCATTTGGCGACATCGATGCTCTGATGAAATGCAAAACTCAGAGCCTTCACTGCCAGAAGGAGGTTATCTCAATAGCATCGCTTCCGAGGAACCAGGCCTTATGGAATAGCAAACCCAACGGTATTTGTTCCTCCTGAGCAAGCTTTTCAAGATGTCATCTATGGAGGACTTGTGTAGAATGCCTGCAAACATGCAGAAAGATCAAGCAGCGGCCTGCACAGAAACTTCAGCTCTTGCAACTCAAGTGGCCTACATCCAGGATCATTTGAGTACAGCTAAAGCCTCCCCGGTGACCCCTGTATCAATAACTGCGGCATCAACTCCCCAGATGGTCTCAGTTACCGTTCCCGCTCCAGTACCTTTGGCTTGACCAGAGAGGTTTTCAGGGAGCCCAATTCAAACCCAGACCTTACTTACCTAGGTATAACTCCATTTTATGGTTCAATCAACAGCCTTACCAGGTGCACTGTAATGTATAGCCTTCATGATCGCGTACCTGAGTGGGGATGCAGCTGCCTTAGGCTCTACCCTTGGTAAATTCTGATAGCCCTCTTCTGTACAACTGGAGAGATTTTAAAAGGCTATTTGAAAAAATGTTTGACCAAGGTATTACCTCCGGATTGGCAGTTAGAGAGTTGTTCGATTTAGGACGAGGAGGTAAGGAACTGACAGCATATATTGCATAGTTTAACCGTCTGAGGGCTGAAAGCAACTGGCCCCAAGCTAAAAGATCTGCAGTGTTCCACAGCAGACTTTGTGACGAGCTAAAAAAACATCATAGCTCAGATTGATCCTCAATCTCAGAATAGTAGTGATCTGTCTGACCTTGCCCTATGCTTAGACTATAGGTTATCTCATCAGAAACATTGGCGGACATGGCCTGAAACCCGAGTTTTTCTTCACTCCCGGGACAAGGGAGCCGAATCTTCCAATAACAAAAATACAGACCCTATGGAAATAGGAGGTGTCCAGAATACTCTTACTGTGGAGGAAAAATATTTACTATATAAGAACGGCCAGTGTCTGTATTGTGGAAAGAAATGTCACTTTGTTCAGGAGTGCTCCGTCAAACTAAAGGCTCAAGCAATCTCGAAGCAGAATGTTAGCATCAGTGTCTAAAGAGGTGGAAAAACTAACCAGTTTAAAGAATAAGCAGGAGGACCCTTTGACCTCGAATGAAACCTCTCCGGATCAACCAGTAGCTAACACTCTACAGAGCTGAGTACCACATCTCAGCTTGAATGCCACTCTAAAGCTCATCCAAGAAGAGGTTGTTGTATTGGTAATGCCGTACTCAGGGCCACAAGCAATTTCATAGATACTACCTAATGCTCAAAATTAGGGATCCTACTGTAAAGAAAAAGAGACCCAAAATAGTCAGGGCCGTAGACAGTTCTTTGTTGACAGTCTAATCACCCACGAGACTCAACTGGTTCACATGACCTGTGGCCACAAATCTTAAAATCACGAAGAAGAACTGAGTTTTGAAATAACTGATGCACCACAATTTGAAATAATTTTAGGAACGCCATAGTTCACGGTTCATAATCCCAGCTTAGACTAAGGTAAAAGGAATGTGACTTTTCCCACAAATTGGTGCCATCAATCTTGTCTAAAACCGCATCTAAAGCCGGTACCTTTGACAACCAGGTTTCCAGTGATCACACATTTCATCTCAACAGCTGTCGAGCAAGATCTAACCTTGGCTACAGAATATGAAGACTTTCATGACGTCTTCAGCTAAAGTCAGGCAGAGACTTCACCTCCTCATCGGGCATGTGATTGACAAATTGATCTGGTTCTCAGCACTAAAATACAGTGTAGTTGGATCTATACCATCAAAGAGCAAAATAATATATCTATGGAGTTACTTAGATAAGTTTCTGCAGAATGGATTTATGTAACCATCTAAATCACCAGCAGCCTCGGCCTTAGTCTTTGTCCCTTAACAGTGGGGAGCTTCGGACCTGCTTTGGCTACAGGGCTCTCAATAACATCACTATAAAGATCCGGTACCCCCTTCTACTCATTCCAGTACCATTGGATCAAGTTAAAGACACTAACTTCTATACTAAACTTGATCTAATGGGGGCACACCATTTGGTCTGCTTAGGCCTGGACATGGATAGAGGTCAGCCTTTCGTATCCGTTAACGGCTGTTTGATTATTGTATGATGCCGTTTGGACTATTTAATGCAACTGCGGCATTTCAACTGATTTTCAATCATGAACTAAGCACATTTCTAGATAAATATGTTATTGTATACATCAACAGCATTCTTATCTTTTCACAGTCCCAAAATGAGAATATCATTTGTGTGAAAACTATCCTAACAACTTTCAGACAACATGGCTTTTTTTGTAAACTCACCAAATGTGAGTTTCACACCACCAAGGTGGAAGTTTAGGATTCCTCCTAACTCCTCAAGGCATCTCCATGGCTGAACATAACATTAAGGCCAATACTTATTAGCCACAAATCAAAATATTAACCCCTTCTGTGCCCATGACGAGATAGTCTCGTCATGGAGCGCGGTTGCGCTGTGCCCATGACGAGACTATCTCGTCATGGACCCCGCCCGCTAATGAAAGGGCCGGCACAGGAGGGGGAAAGGGCGGGGCACTCAAGGGGTTAAAGATATAGGAGGTCCACGTGGGCGGTCGATGCTTGCTGTGCAAAGAAACAAACTTGCGGCAGCACGTACTGATTTTCTGGGCAAGTGGCACAGTTCTGGTGCAAACTGCACCGTTCAGGGTCAAGAAGAGCCCAATAGCCTGAATTTAGGGGCTTGAGAGCCACACCAAGGGCCCAGGACCTGAGAGGCACCTGCTTTGGTCGGGTACAGGAGCTTCGGGGAACACATTATGGCCCTGAGGCTCAGATCAGGAGGCCAGTAGACTAGCCTTTTGAGTTACTCTAGGATCCTGGGTTCAAGATGGGGTTGCAGGTCCAGTTCTTTTTCCCCAGGCAAGACGGCAGCAGTTCAGCATAGCAAAACAGCAGCTCCTTCAGAGTAGAGGTCCAGCAGAGTGATAGTCCGTGTAGCAGCACAGCATTCCTTCTTCCTGGCAGAGTATTCACAGGTCCAGAATTGCACTGAAGTGGTGATCTCTGAGGTCCTTGTTTTATATACTGGTGCCCTTGTTCTAGAAGGTTGGAGAAGCTTCTAGACAGTGTCTTTGAAGTGCATGGAATACCCTGCCTCCTGTACCCTGGCTCCAAGCTGGCTGGAGTGACAATGCAGGGTTGTTAAGCCCTTTGTGTGGAGACAGGTCATAGCCTATTCAGGTGTAAGTGAGGCTGGGCCCAGATCCTCCCTCCCATTCTGCCAGTGGTGGCCTATCCAGTAACACACAAGCTCCCATTGTGTGTGGTTGCCAAGGAGGAATACACAAAGCTCAACTGCCAACTATACCAGTCATGTGACCAGAGACAGGTTGCAGGCACCAAACGGCTAAGGCAAGAAAATGCCACATTTCAAAAATACATTTTCAGAATTGTAATTTACAATCCCACTTCACCATATGTTAGGACCAAACTTGAAGGAGTTATCTCTTTCCATTTGCAAATTAAAATCAAAATATAATAAGGCAACTCCAATGCTATCCTATAGGAGAGTCAGGCCTTGCAGTAGTGAAAAACAAATGTAAGAGTTTTTCACTACCAGGACACGTAAAACCTGCACATGTCCAACCTTTTAAATACATTGCACCCTGCCCTTGGGGGCGGAACAGGGCCTTTCTTAGGGGTGACTTATATGTATTAGAAAGTAAGGTTTGACCCTGACAAAAGGTTTGTTTTGCCAGGTTGATAGGGCTGGTTAAAACTGCACACACAGGCTCTGCAATGGCAGGCCTGAGACATGTTTAAAGGGCTACTTAAGTCAGTGGCATAATCTAGTTGCATTTCATTTACAAGCCCATGGCACATGTAGTGCCAGTTTACTAGGGACTCACAAGTACAATAAATGTGTCAATTGGGTATAAGGTAATGTAAACATGTTTTAAGCAGAGAGCACAAACACTTTAGCACTGGTTAGCAGTGGGAAAGTGCACAGAGTCCTCAAGCCAACAAAAACAAATTCAGCAAAAAGGGGTTGATGACCCTGCAGAAAGGGCCATTTTTAACAAGGGATCTACACATATGACTCCTTGCTAAATTCGGAATTCTGTCTACTTTTCAGAAATATACAGCTTTTCTGGATCACAAATGGGTTTCACACTGGTTTCTACCAGAAATTGGAAGCAGGTTGAAAGCACAAAAAATAAGAAAAATGGTCTACCTTGTTGAAAAATGGCAAAACTGAGGTAATACATTTGTTTTATTTTTACTCAGCTCTGCAAGTTCCTGAAAGCTGGGAAGATGGTGACTTTAGCACAGTAAACTGTTCATTAATGTCATTGGGGGTGGGGGGAGACAGTATGTGGCTATCTTCTCTGTTCCCTCAAGGAGAATCCACAAACCCTGGTTACCTTTAGAATCCCCAGGATGTAAGAAAAAAGACACAAATTTGGCGTGAATACCTTATGTGGACAAAAAGTTATGAAGGCCTAGGCACAAAGTACCCCAAATAGCTAAAAAAAACAAAAAAGGGGGTTCAACAATGTGTGTGGGGGGGGGAAGCGCGACAGTTAATGGGTTATCATGAGTTTTAAAGTGCTGTTTTTGTTTTCCGCCCTGTGTTTCTCCTGGCACTGGACACCAGTTTACAGCTGTCAAGGTGGGGCGGGGGGAGGAGGAAGGACAGATGCATCTGGGGCACTGGTCGCACCTGGCCCCCATCAAGAGACACCAGTTATTGTGATAACTATAGAGTTAAATTGTATCTGGCAAAAAACTTAAATGTCAAGTAGCAAGCTCCGCCGCCGCTACCATTGGAGAGTTATTGAAATTAGAGTACGGCCTAGCCTTGGCTTGGCAAAAAGCAGTAACCAGCGTCATTAGGCAGTGAACGGAAAAAAACATCAATGAACATTTCATGTCAGTATCCACCTAGGAACATAAAGAAAGGGTCTGACAGACACATTTTACCAAACTACTCACCTGTATTCCTTTTTGAACTCTCTTCCAAGGTAGTCAGCTTTTCTTCATATGATATCCGTAAGATGTGAATATCTTCTTCCAGTTGCGCACGTGATTTCTGTACAGCTTCAAATTCTGTTTTCATCATTGTAAACTTATCTTCATATTCCTAAATGGAAAGGCAGGGTTAGTCACTCAAAATGAAACCTGGGAGAGAGACGGTGATTTTGGTATACCGAGTCATGCTCATTTAATAACACCAACATGAGGCAACTTGAAACTACTGTCCGACAAGGATACTTCTCTCCAAAGCTGCATAGTAATTAAAAGTCAATGACAAATACATGTCTCTCGGTGCAGCAAGCCCACTTCGCTCCCACTAGTAAGTTGCTGTCACACTTCAATTTCCCTAATTGAAGTCAAATCATAGCAGGGTCGGACTGGCCTTAAGGCAATTAGGCAGTGCCCAATGGGCTGGTCTGACAGATCAGTGTGTGGGCAAATTTTTAAGCAGTTTGTGGGCCTGTTTTAAGACCAGGTAGGCCGATTCTTACTGTTGATTTCTCTGATATTACCAAAAA
Organism: Triturus cristatus; assembly: GCF_964204655.1. Lineage (NCBI taxonomy): Eukaryota > Metazoa > Chordata > Amphibia > Caudata > Salamandridae > Triturus > Triturus cristatus. The sequence goes on along the minus strand of NC_140587.1, from coordinate 1,010,930,649 downwards.
TACTGTCTGCAACAAACACAAGTGCATGCAGGCTCCCATATCTTGCAAAATACCCATATAGCATGTCTTTACAAGTTGAGAAGCAACCTGATTTGTAATGTAGGCCACTTTTTTAGCCAGCTGGTTCGCCAATAGGGGCTTCCTTTTTAGGTTTCGCCAGTACAGTGAAATTTATTGCATTTAATATAAATCTTAAAATGGGCTTATAACCCACCCTCACTTTTCATTGGTTGGTGTGCCTGCCACTTACTTTTCCTCTGTTTCTATTGGATGTAGCATACTATTTCCTGTTGTTCCTCTCATGTGTTTCTCTCATCACTGTCCCGCGGCCAATGTACTGTTTGCATCCACTTTTGTGGAACTCTTTTTTTTAGGTTTCACCTGTACAGCGCTTGCACTGTGCTTGTTTTGCAAGTGCTGGCAATTCTGTTCGGAGGATTAAATGCTTAGTCAAAAGTCTTTGTTCGCCATCCGATCCGCTGTATTTCATTTGTTTCTCTTATTTCTGTTCCCTCCACGCTGTAACTTTAATTTCCTCCACGAGGCTTGGAACGCATTGTTCTCCAAGATCCGCTTTCAGCCCTTAGCCCAGCCCATTGGTTGTGCATGCGGCGGCGCCACCATAGAGACACCCATCATGCTTTCATTTTGCCTTGTTATGAGGCTCATCCCAGTTTCCTATCATGCCAAAACCACTTTGGTACCCCCGGGGCACTTCCAAGCCCCTTACCTGTTTTTTCCTAGTCAAAGTCTAGTCTTATTACACAAGAAATGCCCTGTGTCCTCGTGATGTACCAGTAGCTGCCAGCTCCACACTCGCCTGCGAGACACTTAGTTAAGTGCATCAACAAACAACAGTAAGGAATCAGTGTGAATCAAAGCACAAAACGCTATTTTAGCAATTTTACTAGTATTCATGTGTATCACTAGTTTTTCAAGTTGTATAAAAAGAAAGGTGATTTTTTTTTTTTTAGAACTACAATGAAATCATATGGTAAATGGCCATGTCAATTTCTGGAGCTTTTAGTTAAATAGAGACCTTTAGATACATATCTTTGTTTAAATTAACTTACATGCAATTTGAAACTGTGGCTTTGGAATTATCGAAATAGGAACTAAAGCTATCACTCCTTTGTGCTTATTTGTTGCACTACTCCTTCTGGTGCTGTGAGTGGTTTGCCAGGCACCGCATGTGCATCTAACTTGGAGGGAGGGAACTAAATCCTCAGAATAGCAATTAAGACTTGTTTCCAGAAACTGACTGCTGACAGTTAAATTGGCTTTTGCCCAAGAAAACACAGTGCAACAGCACTGTGAAATGCACAAGAATGTGTGCACTTTCGGCCTTGGGGAAAAAAAGCAACAGAATCTTCTGGCCTAATCCTGTGAGGGTTCTGCTTCATGTTCTCCAAGTAGAATTTGGTACAAAGGAAGGTATCTCTCCTTTGGTTCTCCCCACTCTCTCCTACGTACTATCTTCCTCTCACCTGACTTGATACTCTCCCCTTCTTTTCCTTTATACCCTTCACTTCCATGCCCGCCTTTAGATCTATCTCAACATTTGAATATATATTCCTACAATAACCCTAATCACCATGTCCCTGCATCTCTCACTGGTTATTGAGCTATTTTTCCCTCTCTCATTCCTTGGAGCTGTATCTCGTTCTCGATGCGTCCCCATTTTTCTTAATTTTATTCTTTTACCCTTCTCTCAGCCTTCTTCCTTCTTTCTCTTTTCTCTCCCTCTCTCTTTCTTCCATTAGGTGACTGAATTCAGAAGTATATGCAAAGGACGAATGCTACAGAGCTGACTCCACAGAATGGGCCGGCACTATTGTGTCATTGAACTAAGCCAGTCATCTGCTCAGTTTGTTTTACTTGTTGGTATTTGTTTTAAGAAAATATCCTTACACACCACCCAAAAGTCTCTTCGGAATCCTAGCATAACAGCATATGATATAGATTACAGGAGTAAAACCAATGGCAGGAGGGAGGAAACAAGGGCAAGAGTTAGTATATGGCGGACTGGAGACATAGCATCGGGCCTGGCGGACACGTCATAGTCCTAGGAGGTTGGCTCTGTATATACTATACCAAAGTAAGGTATAGTATGCACAGAGTCCAGTGGATCCCCAGAGACTCTATTTGTGGTAGTGTGGTCGAGCAGTTAGACTTATCAGAGGGTTGTGTTAAGCAGTTATTGTACACACTAAGACAAGAAATGATTACACACATTCAAAGACTGAGTCCAATACCAATTGTTTTGTATAAAAAGTTATTACTTTGTTATTATATTTTAGAACCAAGAGGAACTCAGTTGCAGGTAAGTAACCGTTTTTAGAAATAGCAATACTTTTCCAAATGCAGAAATAATTGTTTGGCAAGGCAGTAAAAATGCTTTACCGTAATAGAATTACTTTTTGTATTGTCAATCAGAAACAGTGGAGCAATTGTAAAAGATAGACTTTTAAAGGCAATAGAAGAAATGCAATGCAATTCTATAGGAGGAAAACAGTTATATGCATTTACAGGTAAGTACTTGACTTACCCGTTCAACTGCACGACCAGTGGCACTGGGGCGGCTGGGTGCAGAGGTCACTAGGCCCAATGTCAGTCAATGGAGACTGGAAGCACCCACAAGACGTGCTGGTTGCAGGTAGGTATCCGTGGTTTCAGGGCACAGGCCCCGGGGGTTAAGGCACACACAGGGGGGACACAAGGCAGTATCAAGGCTATACCCCCGGAGCCACAGGGGCAGCCTGGTGCCAGATGCAAATCAGTGTTGAATGCCCAATGCAAACCAATGGAGGATCTCAGGCATACAAAGAGGCTGCAGGCTTGGGCCAGGAGGCTGGATGAAGGTGACCAACCGGCTGGACAGGTAAGTTGGGTGGTTGGGGAAGGTCTGGGTACCACTGGCTGGGCCTCCCATGATCTGGGGCTGAGGATGCAGGGGTGCCTTTTGGAGTCGAATTTTCTTTACCGGAGCTGGTTGCGGTCAGGGGGACCCTTAGTGTGGAGGCTGAAAGTGACTTTGTGGAGTCGAGGATAGGTCAGCCACCGAAGGAGTCAAGTTCAGGACTGCTGGGAGACTTTGCTGGACAGGTGAGCTACTCAGACTAGGGCCGTGGGCATCGGGTGCAGAGTGGGCAGTGGTTACAAATCTGCCTGGATCTGGAGTCCTTGAAGTTTGAGTTTCTGGACAAGGCCGCTGTCCTCAGCAGATCTGGCTTTTATTAAAGAGTGGTAGTCCTCATGGGGTTCTTGGAAGTCACTGGTCACACGACAGGCATTGTCTTCTTCGCAGGCTCTTTAAGTTGGAGACAGGCCAGTAGGGCTGGGGCCAAGGCAGTCGTCGTCTTCAAGCTTTGATGCACATCATCTTCTTCGTAGGTTGCAGGTATATGGGGTGCCCCTAAATACTGAATTTAGGGGTGCTACATGTACTGGCAGACTGTAGCCAATGGGCTACTTGCCTTTTAGGGTGACTATACCCTTTGTGTATCTCCTCCCTTTGGGGAGGGGGCAACCCCAACCCTGATTGGCTAAGACTGTTCCATTCAAGAGGTAGGATTTTCTATGGAGGGGGTCACCTCGGTCCAGGGCACCTTAGGGGTGGTCCTAGCAGAGAGGGAACACAACTCTCCTGACTACTAATTTTCCCACTGACCTTGCTGCCAAAAGTGGGGCTTGGTCAGAGGGGCAGGCATCTCCACTAGCTGGAGAGGCCCTGGCTAGCATATCAAAGTTCAGGAAGCCTTTGAGGCTGTCGTACTTTGCAATTTGGGACCGCGTAGGAGACAGGGCCCTACCCCTGTCTATCCTGGTATTAGCGAACCGCGAATGGTCAATGCGGTATGTACAAGTGCTTTATATAACGTTTCATTGATAAATGCACTATGTATACGATATTATACATCACTACGTGGGTTCCATCTTAGAGCGGTGGCCATCTTATGGTTGCCCTCACATAGGCTACATATTATGAAGCAAATACGGGCCTTTAGAGCACATGTGCCTTCCTTTGACTTCTCTGTGACCTGGGCAGCTGGGCTTCGCTGCCCCAGGTCAGTCCGGTCTCACGAGCTCCCCATCCTCCGGCCACCTGTGATTAGCATCAGGGTTTGACACACCATAAAGCCTTTTCTTCCCACACAAGCCTCCGGCTAATCTCTTTCACACCTGGCTCTTCCTGCTTTATCGCTTGTTTTCTAAACAGGAGATGCTCGTGTTTATTGGGGCCTGTTGATATCTGATGTGGGATCTGAGCCTCGCTGGGTAAATAATTGTGGGCTGGCCTAACAGGAATGTGGGATGGTCATCATGACTCTGCTCTTTCGTTTGTAATGTATCCATGTAGATGACCATATCGTAAAACAAGGAATGTGTGCCTGAAGCATGATATTTTGTATTTAAGGAGAAGCTCGTTTCTGTAATTTTAAGCAGTCTCCTGAGAACATACACGCTGTTGTACTTCTAGGATACCTGTAATTGGTCTGCAGCCAATAAACTGATCTTTGACTTCACCCAGAAGACTCTGTGTTTCTGTAGGTCTGAAACAGGAAGAACCCGAAGTCATAGGGTGTGTTCCCCTGCACCGCTGGGCTTAAAATTCCCAGTACTTCAGTTGGCGCCCAACTCGGGGCGATTTCAGCGGTACCGGTCCAAGCCAGAGGTTCGTGAGGAGCTTTGTGTGGAAATTCTGGAGGAGGGCCGCCACTTCATCGACCCCTGCATGTCGACGTGGTCCAAAAGTCTTTTCTGCGAGGTTCTCCACGTCCCGACGGCTACGAAGGACTGCTGCCCTGATTAATCGCCCTGTTTTGAACCCTTGACGATTTTGGTAGAGCGAAACAATCGAGAGAGTCTTCTGGTGACGCCATTGATCATCGATATTCAGTTAAGTATAAGTGGAGCGTCTCCCAGTTTTGTTTGGTATCCTTCGGGATTATTTTGATTTGGAGTTTGCAAACGCCAAAGCCAGAGGACTCGTGTATTCACGAGACTATCGTAATCGATAATCCTTTGAAGTTTGGAACTAGACTAGTGAGCAAAGATGCCTGGTGCTAGTGTATTTGGAAGATTATTTTGTTTGGGTTGTGGAAGGGATTTCCAGTTAGAGGATTCATGTCCGGCTCCTCCAATTGGAACTCCAACTTATGAGCTTTATGTAAAACATGGCGTGGGCCCCATTGCATATAATGAAGTATGGATCCGATACACCAGAAAGGACGGTGTTTTAAAATGGCCCCAAAATAGTAGTTTCGATACAGATATCTTAGATAATTTGGAAGTGAAATTGTTTAAAAAGAAAGCCCGGCCGGCGATGTTTGATTCTTTCCGCCTATGGCGAAAGGAAGCCAAACAGAAGGAAATTAAGCTAGCGAAAAGGAATAAGAAAGAAAGAGGTATGTCAATGATACAAGCAGCTGTGCAATTTAAAGACAACGAGGAGGAACAAATGAATGAACAGCTACATAGACAGCGCAAACTAGAGATCGATAAATGCTACCCTGTCTTGTCACCCCTTGTGCAAAATGAGACAAAAGAGATAAAAAGGATTCCCTAATGTCCCATTTGTTAAGTTCGCCACCCCCGTATGCGCAAAATGCCACCGCGCCTCCACAGCTTGTGAATGTGCCGCCTCCAGTAAATATGCCGCAAGCCTTCCCACAGCCGCCAGCTCCTCCTCAATTGGTTCCTAGCCCTGCAGTGCAGCCTTCTCAAGGGCCGCCAGTATTGTTACCTGTTGCCCCCGCGCTCCCTGCTACTTTGCCTAGTACGTCAGCTGCCTCCCCTGGCGCTCTTTCTTACACTACCCAGGTACCTGTATCTGCACCCGCTTTTCTTCCCTCTGTCTATCCCCCCGTTTTCGCCTCAACTTCTCCTTCAGCGCGGCAACGTCTAGCTAATGTAGTTACTAGTTTGATGTCGCCTCTCTTTGGGTCATCTAGTGCGACCCCTGGTTTACAACGTAAGCAATTGCGCAGTCAGCTGCCTGATCCTAAAGAGAAAAAGACATTAGATCATATGGCGCGTAGGTGGATTATTTTTTCTTCACTCTATGATGTGGAGTCAGTTGTTGACGTTTTTCACCAATGGGATGCCCCGAAACAGAGGTATGTGTTCGAGAAAATGTGTGAAATCCTCTGTGAGGAATTGGATGATCATGGTAGAGATCCAAACCCGCAGGAGTTGTGTCGAGTGAGATTCGATTTTGGAAAAGGTACGATTGTGGGCCCCGATGTAAATAGAGCAGTTGCGATCTTATTATCCTTGAGGAATGATGATTGTCAACAGTCGTTGTTTGAACAAGATTTCCCTGTGGGGAGAAAGGTAAAAGCGCGACAATACCCTATGAGGGAAGTCCCTCCGGTATGGAAGGAAGCTGTTGCGGCTGATGCCGCTAATGGTATGGCTGCTATGCCAGCTCATTTTCAGCGTGTTTGGGTGCATGTCCCTTGAAAACGATCTGAAGTAATAGCGCTTAAACAGACATTGCCTGACCCCCGTAAAAACCCTGCAGGATATTATAAGGAGTTATCACAAACTGCAGGATCATGTATCATGAATCTAGCTGACATTGATATGTTGTTTGGAAATGTTGTTCCACAGCCTTTGTGGGGGTCAATTCGTAATGTAGATCACGATGCAGAACTAGGTGCTACATGGGCTAATATTATTGCCGCAGACACTAGACCAGTTGGTGGTGCAAAACCTGAGCCTCTGGTAGCAGAACTCCCTGGCAGAATTATTACATATATGAAAACCTTAATGCCCGCGATGCGCGTGTAAGCAGAAGAAAGATGAGACAGTGTCCGATTTCTTTACAAGGTTTGAAGAAACGTTTATCGACCACAGTGGTCAAGACATGAGCACTGAAGGTGGCCAACGGTTATTTGTGGATAAATTTGTGCAGAATCTACTTCCTGAGCTATGTAAGAAATTAAAAGACTCAGAGAGTTCTTGGGCTGTTTCCTCTTCAGCGCAAATACTGGCTACTGCACAGTATTATGAAAATCGAGATAAAGACGAGAAAGATAGAACAGATAAGAAAACGAAAGAACTGAAAACAAAGGTCCTCTTGCAGCAGGCTTATCCACCACGTGGAGGACAGAATAATTATAGGCAAACACAAGGTATCTATCAGCAACCCCAACAATTTCAGACTAACCAGCAAATGAATGGTTATTATCAACCACGTATTCCTGTAGGTCCCAATCAATGTTCATATTGCAAAGAGGAAGGTCATTTTAAGTATAGTTGTCCTAAATTAATGCAGCGTGCTAATAATACGTATGGCGCAAGAGGTAGAGGTGGTCAGCAAGCTCCTAGAGGCAGAGGGCGTGGAAATGTTCCCCAGAACGCGCGTTCTCTTCCGCCTCAAAATACCATAAATAGCTTTGATCAGCAAGCCAACGCGACTGGTAATACAGCTCAGTACTACAATAATGATTATTATGGAGAAGACGACAATGTGGAAGGTGATAATTACTAGGACAGCCATAGACAGAGAGAGGGAGTTGTTTCAGTGCCAGTGGATCAGAGCGGACCTTATGTTAAAGTAACTACAGCAAATGTAACGGAGCCCTTTCTGCTGGATACTGGTGCTGCAAAGAGTTCAATCATGCATTCAAAACTCCCTGGCGCGCCTTTGTCTGGCGAAATGAATGTTTCAGTAGGTTTTTCTGGCGCCCCAGTTAGGAACCCGATTTCTAGTCCTATGTCACTTTCTGTTGGACCTTGTGAGCTAAAAGCACCCCTCATCCTAACGACAGGTTGTGGTGAAAATTTGCTAGGATTAGATTTGCTAAAAAGATTGCATGCAACACTATATTGTTCTCCCTCAGGAGTACAACTTACATTAGGTAAGAAAGTGATTTCCCCAATGTTTTTGTCTAAAAATGCAATGCCACCTGAATTGTCATCCCTTCCGGATGTCCTTTGGGCTACTGGTCCCAATAATGTGGGTCTTTTGGAAATACCGCCATACGTGGTCACTTTAAAAGCCAATGTCAGATTGCCACGTATTCCCCAGTACAAGATCTCCAATGAGGGTCAGAAAGCGTTGTTAGCAATCGTCAGTGATTTGATTAAAAAGGGTGTAATTGAAGAGACAAGAGGCAACGTTTGCAATAGTCCTGTTTTACCTGTCTTAAAACGAACGGACCCTTCACAGCCACCTGTTTACAGATTTGTGATTGATCTTAGAGAGGTTAATAAGATTGTTGTGCCACAGTTTCCAGTTGTCCCTGATATAACTGCCTTGTTAACCATGATTCCAGCCTCCGCTGCATGGTTCTCAGTGATCGATCTAAAGAATGCTTCCTTTAGCATCCCAATTGCAGAGGAGAGCAGAGACATTTTTGGTTTCAGTTTAGGAGGTCGAAGCTTCCGCTTTAAATGCGCTTCCCAGGGCTACTGTGAAAGTCCATCAATATATAGTTAGGCTTTAAAAGCGCAGCTTGATGCACTTGTTTTACCCAGTGGCGCTATCCTCATTCAGTACGTTGACGATTTGTTAATCGCCGCGGATACTGAAAATATTTGCAAAAAAGCTACATTGTCATTGTTGAGTCATTTGTCTGCCTTCCATCACAAAGTGTCTCTCTCAAAATTGCAATATTGTCGACAAGAGGTGACCTATTTAGGTCATCTCTTATCGAAGGAGGGAAGGAAACTGACCCCAGAAAGAATTCAAGCCATTGCACAGTTGAGCGTGCCAAGAACACAGAGAGAAGTGCGTGCTTTCTTGGGCATTACTTCATACTGTAGGCATTGGATACCAAATTTTTCCCTGCTGGCAAAACCTTTGTTAGCATTAACATGTAAAGACACACCGAATCCTAGCCCATGGTCTGAAGAGTGTCAGAAAAGTTTTGTGGAATTGCGCAATGCATTATGTTCAGCTCCTGTGTTGGGTACCCCTGACTACAGCAAGCCTTTTACATTGTATGTTCATGAAAAAGATGGTTGCGCATTATCAGTGTTAACACAGCCTTTTGGCGACAGACCGCGTCCATGCGCATATTTTTCATCAACCTTGGACCCTGTAGCTAGGGCATTGCCAAGTTGTCTGAGAGCTAAAGCCGCCGCAGCTATGTCTATTCGACAGTCTGCTGGATTAGTGATGGATAGTACATTGATTGTTATGGTTCCACATGCTGTGGACACATTGTTAAACAGGACCAAGACGCAGCACTTAACCAGTGCGCGGTTATCAGGATATGAGCTGACACTATTAGCAAATCATATACACATAAAGAGATGCAACACGTTGAATCCAGCTACATTATTACCAATCCCAGCAGACCTAGATGAGATTGAGCAACATGATTGTCTGTTCAGAACAGAAGAAGAGACGAAAGGGAGAGTAGATCTTAAAGATACTCCCCTGACTGAGTGTGATGGTACTTTATGGGTGGATGGTTCGTGTTTCAAGCTTCCAAATGGTGATACGACTGCTGCATATGCTATCACGACCTTGCACACGATTGTTGAAACTGCACGTGTGCCACATAATTCGGCCCAAGCAGCAGAATCGATTGCCCTTACGAGAGCATGCGTGTTGTCTGAAGGAATGAAAGTGAACATATATACGGATAGCCAGTACGCCTTTGGCGTGGCTCATAGTTTTGGGCGATTGTGGAAAGAACGTGGGTTCCTGACTTCGCATGGAGCTAAAATTCAGAATGGCAAGTTGGTGAATGATCTCCTTGAGTCGCTGACCCTACCGTTACAAGTTGCGATTATGAAATGCAGTGCGCACAAGAAAATCACTGATGATGTTGGTCGTGGTAATGCGTTTGCTGATGAAGTCGCGAAAGAAACAGCAAAAGATGTAAAGACTCGAATGTATGTTGCAGGCCCTGCAAGATGGGTTGGTGATGTTGGAATGTGTGAAAACACAATAGAAAGTGTGAAGTCCCTTCAAGCTGAAGCCACAGAGAAAGAGTTGAGCAAGTGGAGAGAAAGTATGGGTAAGTTGGATGAGAATGGTTGTTGGATTGATCTGTCAGAACATAGGCGATGGTTGTTACCTGATGCATATGTGCTTCCAGTGGTTACTATGGCACATGGAATGGCACATATCAGTATGAAAGGAATCTGTAAGTTGTTGGCTCCAGTATGGCAGAATGCTGGAATTCCCAAGTGTGCAGAGAATGTGGTCAAGAATTGTATGGTATGCTTGAAGTACAACCCTGGTAGGGGAACCCCAACTCCAGCTGGTCATTTTGCGCCTCCATCATATCCATTTGAAGTTTTGCAGTTAGATTTTATCCACATGGAAAGGTGCAACAACCTGAAATATGTATTGGTGGTTGTCTGCGCTTTTTCAAAATGGATAGAGGCCTATCCCCTAAAAGACAACACTGCTCTATCCACAGCCAAAGCCCTTGTGAAGGAATTTTTCCCTAGGTTTGGAATGCCAAGAATGGTGTGCAGTGATAATGGGAGTGAATTTGTGGACCAAGTGATGAAGAATGTGTGTGAGGGATTAGGGATCAAGCAGAAGTTCCACGCTGCAAATCACCCCCAATCAGCTGGATTAGTAGAGCGCTACAATGGCGCTCTAAAACTCAAGCTGGCCAAAATCCAGGCGAGCTCCGGTCTTAAATGGCCGGACGCTCTGCCTCTAGCACTCCTGTCCACCAGAATGACCGTACACTCACGAGTGGGACTTAGCCCATACAAGGTCGTTTTTGGCCGCCCGGCCAATGTATGGGGTGTGCCAAGACCGACAAAATTCAGCGAAATCGAACATCCAGTACTGCTTGATTACTTGTACGAATTGACGGCTAAATTGCGTGTTTTACACCAACAGGTGCACGATACTCTTCCCCAGGCCTCTGAAGCTCCAGGACACCCTATCGACCCTGGCACATGGGTGCTCGTCAAAAATTTCCAGCGCAAAAGCAACGATGAGCCCCGGTGGATTGGCCCTCATCTCGTACTTCTGTCTACAAGATCAGCTGTTCGAGTAAAGGGGAAAAAGAACTGGATCCACGGCGCCCACGTCAAAAGGATCCCTTTGGCTCTGCCGTATGACCAGTGGGTCCAGGAGGGTATCGCCGATTCTGAAACAGACACTGTACCTCGTTTTGTGCCGTTCAGTGATGCACGCGTGAGAGGCACAACTTCAGCACAATAGAGTGACGATATTTTGCAAGAAGCTGTGCCACCGTCAATTCGATTGGACACCACAGAGCCTGAACTCTTGTTTCAAGATCAGACAGTACCTGGCCGTTTTCACTATAACTTAAGACCAAGGCCTATGGACAAATAAATATTCTTTTCCTTACTTTTGGGTTTTTTGATAACCATAGCTCTCCCATCTGAAGGACTTTCTTGATTTTTGTTTTTCGAACCACCATCCGGGTTCAGCCGCAGGGTCGCGGTGCCAAGACTTTGGGGTACAGGCCGAAGATGTTAGGTCAACGGTTCTGGTTGGTCTAGGGCGTTCCCTGGACCGACAGGCGTACTCCTTAGCAGAAGAAACTCACCCGCCGCGAGCGGCACGATTAGAGGATGGAGTTTTTCAAGATGGAGAGACTCGCTGAGGAAATTAACTTTAAAGCAAAAATATGTAAAATAATGAAGAGCAAACGTTTTGTATTTTTATGTCTGTTTGTATTATGTAGTATGGTAGTGTTTACTGTAGGATTTGTATTCTTCTCCTCTCAAGAGCCCGTTGCACCCACTGTACAGCCTATACCTCCTCCTACTGTCTCCTCGCACTCTTTTCACCCTCTGCCCGAACATGAACAAGCTAGACGATCAGAGTTTGTAAGCAACTCGTTTATTCAGCTGCTGCACCAGCACCAACTAGTCATGAATACAACCAATTGCTGGGTGTGTGGTTTAATGCCACATACCATTAATAAGGGTATTCCTTATCTAGTGCTGCCGTTTAGTTACAATGGATCGTCATGGGCATTCCAGACCATGTTTCTCTTTGCACTAGATGCCTATTCCCCGCGACAACCGCGTTCCATCAGACCTAGCACAAATAATAAAGCTTTAATGAAAGGAGTTGCCGATATGAGCAGAGATATCGACGCATACTCATCTATACCCAAGGAGGAATTGAGAGCTTATGTAGGGTGGAACGCGACGGGGTATAGTATTAGTCTGGGTGAAAGGCAGCGGAAAATCTCATCCCCAATCTGGGTCGTACCCCACATAGGTCGGTTCTGTTTACAAGGTAATGGTCAGAATCCAAGAGCTCAACTGGGGAGAAGTGACTGTACTGAAACGTACACTTTTCCGTCACAGTTTTCCCCTGCGTTTTTGGCTGCCAAGGGTACATATTTTGTCTGCAATGACCGAGCATATACATGGTTGCCCCCTGATTTCTCGGGCACATGTTATATTGCAAACCTGCTACCGCCAACATTTACTGCCGCCTCCGACTATCACAAGACCAGAGTTGTGAGAGGCGTGATTAGTAAGGAGGATACTGCCGGTCAGGAAACGGGAGACTTCTTTTTGGGTTTCCTGCCGTTTTGGGGACCTATGGTCAATAGTAGGAACCTGAGACAACTGACTCGTGTGGTTGAATCCACTGTTAATGTTACGGCTGGTGCCCTTGGTAATTTGACAGCTGAGCTCCAAGCGGATCGCCTCATGACTTTGTAGAACCGCATGGTTCTAGACGTTATACTTGCAGACCGCGGTGGGGTATGTAAGGTCATCCAATCCAGTTGTTGCATTTTCATACCAGATAACGCTCCAACAGTTTATCAAGCCATCTCCAAACTGCATAAAATATCTGAATCCATACACGAGGATAAAGGAGATTGGTCACTGGTGGGGTGGTTCTGGGAACTGATATCTGCCTGGGGTTGGAAAGTTCTGATGGTCATTGGAATGATCTTAGCCATTCTTCTCCTGTTCTGTCTGTGCATACAGTGTGCTCCTGCGATATGTGGCCTCTGTGCTACATTATGTATAAGGAAACCTGTATCGAGGGACGAGCTAAGTAATAGGATGATGCTACAGCAACATCTCCATGACTTCGTGAATATTGACCTAGACTCGGATTGAAATTAGTATAGTTATTGCCTATGTAAGGGCAAAAGGAGGGTCTGTCATACTTTGCAATTTGGGACCGCGTAGGAGACAGGGCCCTACCCCTGTCTATCCCGGTATTAGCGAACCGCGAATGGTCAATGCGGTATGTACAAGTGCTTTATATAACGTTTCATTGATAAATGCACTATGTATACGATATTATACATCACTACGTGGGTTCCATCTTAGAGCGGTGGCCATCTTATGGTTGCCCTCACATAGGCTACATATTATGAAGCAAATACGGGCCTTTAGAGCACATGTGCCTTCCTTTGACTTCTCTGTGACCTGGGCAGCTGGGCTTCGCTGCCCCAGGTCAGTCCGGTCTCACAAGCTCCCCATCCTCCGGCCACCTGTGATTAGCATCAGGGTTTGACACACCATAAAGCCTTTTCTTCCCACACAAGCCTCCGGCTAATCTCTTTCACACCTGGCTCTTCCTGCTTTATGGTTTGTTTTCTAAACAGGAGATGCTCGTGTTTATTGGGGCCTGTTGATATCTGATGTGGGATCTGAGCCTCGCTGGGTAAATAATTGTGGGCTGGCCTAACAGGAATGTGGGATGGTCATCATGACTCTGCTCTTTCGTTTGTAATGTATCCATGTAGATGACCATATCGTAAAACAAGGAATGTGTGCCTGAAGCATGATATTTTGTATTTAAGGAGAAGCTCGTTTCTGTAATTTTAAGCAGTCTCCTGAGAACATACACGCTGTTGTACTTCTAGGATACCTGTAATTGGTCTGCAGCCAATAAACTGATCTTTGACTTCACCCAGAAGACTCTGTGTTTCTGTAGGTCTGAAACAGGAAGAACCCGAAGTCATAGGGTGTGTTCCCCTGCACCGCTGGGCTTAAAATTCCCAGTACTTCAAGGCTCACCGCCCTGAATGCTGTTCCTGGTTGTGGGTAGGTGATAAGCCCCACCACCCCAAGCAGGCTTTGTTCCTGACCCACGAGAGCACAAGGGTTCCCACCTCAGGTGGTCAGAAACATATCTGTGTGTGGCAGGCTGGTGCAGACCAGTTAGCTGGACACTAGGGAGTTGGCCGTTTTTCAGGGGGCATCTCTAGCCCCACGAAAAACATTGGAACATAGGGTGTCATTACTGATTTCACCCTAACCACAATACCCTAGCACTATAAAATGGATACCGAACTGGTGTTCGATGAGAGTACATATGCAGAGATACTAAGAACACCGTCGCTTGAAGCTGAAACGGTGGTGTCACAAACGGTTAAGAACTCTGATGAGTGGGAAGCACTATCAGCAAAAAAGAAAGAGCAGATCCGTACGGCCCTTCGTGGGGATTTTATGATGGAGTACCTAAGAAAGAACGCGGCACCACGAGGACTCGTAGTTACCAATGAACCCAGGTTGTTCCTAAACAACAAAGAATTACGGATCGACTGGTCAAGCATCGCTTGGAAGTGCACCAAAGATTGCCTGGTGTTAATCATCAATACGGCCAGACAACTAGCGGATGCCTTAATGGTCGAAATACAACAGAGTGAGAGCAAGCTGAAAACTTCTGTTCATATCACTGTTTATAAAAAGAAACTAGAAGAGATTAACAATGACCACTCGGCATACAGGGAGTATCTTACACAATCCAAATTTACTAAACTACAAAAGGGTGTGCAGAAGTTTAGCCGGGAAACAGTTTATCCCTACACCACTGACGAGTACTACGAGAAACCTCCACAACAACAGGCCCAAAGACGCCAACAACGCTTCAGACCTACTCCCCCAAACTGGACCTTCAGTTTGGGTGAGGAGAGAAGTGATAGCAGCAGTGATGAGAGCACAGAGGGACAACAGGGCAGAAGACATCAGCACCCCCAACAGCCAATGTTTACCCCACCCATGCATCCCTTCAGGTTTTGGCCACAACAGTACTACCCACCTGGATTTTGTTTCCAACAAGGCCAGCAGCCTTTTTTATTCAGGGGCCAAGGAAGAGGAAGGGGCAGACAAAAACCAAGAAGAAATCCCAGAGTACAATGGGAGAACGAAGCTACTAGCAGCGGAGCAGTCACACGGAGCAGAGGCAGGGGCGGCGCCCAAGCAATGAACAAGGAATGACTAATATCGTGAACCTAAGTGATTATACAATCAGCAAAGATGAAGAAGCCGTGCTCGCGAAAGGCCTTGGCTTTGTCCCTACACCGAATAACGACCCTTTTTCCCTCAACACTGAACTGGCACAGTTCTTTAGGAAAATCAAGTTAAAAGATTTCTTTGGAGATGCAAGAGGAGCTGATGACGGAAAGTTAAGCACGGGTCTACGGAAGAAGTCCACTTTTTCTCCACCCACCCAAAACATTTCATGTAATGTCCTCGCATTTGAACAGGCAGTACTTAGAGGTTGAAGAAATTGACTTTAACAATACTAAGGGATTCCAGAACTTGACCAGGGTGGAGAGAACGGCCCTTCAGCAACTAAAAAGCAAACATGAGTTAGTAATAAAACCAGCTGACAAGGGTGGGGCAATAGTCCTTATGAATTACACCATGTACAGAGAAGAGTGCCTACGCCTTCTATCAGATACAACGAGCTACGAGATACATTGTGATGACCCCACAATGCGGATCATGAATAAAATCAGAAGCCTTGTCAGTGAAGCAGAGGCCTGCGATTGGATCACAAAACATGAGGCTGAATAACTCCTAAACACCGAACCAAGAATATCCAGGTTCTAAACCCTCCCCAAAATCCAGAAAAATAGGATGCCACCACCGGGGAGACCTATAGTGTCGGGCATTGGCTCTGCACTAGAACCTCTATCGCAATTTTGCGATTGGGTCTTAAAACCCATCGTACAGATGTGCCCGTCAAACCTGAAGGACACAAAGGATGTCTTATGCCATTTGAGGGACCTGGAGACCAACATCGAGGAAGACTTGTTCATAACTATGGACATCAAAGCGCTCTATACGAGCATCCCCCAAAGACGCACTCTGGAGGTGGTGGAACACATCCTCCTAAACCAAGAATGGTCATACATAACACCAACACATTTCATCATGGAGTGTGCGGAGTTGGCCCTCACTGAAAACCTTTTCGAGTTTGAGGACATACTATACCACCAGATCAAAGGCACGTCCATGGGCAGCACTTTTGCGCCGAGCATGGCGTGCCTGTATGTTCATCAGTTTGAGGAAGATTACATTTTCAGTGTCCACAACCCATTTACACACCAGATGAAAACATGGAAGCAGTACATAGACGATATCTTCATTGTGTGGCATGGAACACCAGAGGAAGCCACGACTTTTGTGGAGTGGGTTAATAGCAAAGACACCCATCTTAATTTCACACACACCATCGAGAAGAACCATGCTATATTCCTCAATCTGGACATCACCCTGACGACCGAGGGGATCTCCACTAAAGTGCACATGAAACCAACAGATAGTAACAGTCTCCTACTATACAAAAGCTACCATCCAAGGGCTCTACGCCAGAATTTACCAGTAGGACAAATCCTCAGAGTACGGAGGAATTGCTCTGAGCTAGAAACATTTCAAGAACAGGCGGAACAACTGGAAAGTAAACTTCTGGAGAGAAATTATCCAAAACGAATGATCAAGAGAACCAAGAAAAGGGCTAGGAATAATAACCGGGAAGCCCTGCTGGATATCACAGCAAAAGAACAATCTGAACGCTTGGTATGTGTGACTACGTAAACACCTGTATCAAATAAAATCCAGAGCATCATAAAGAAAAAAAGGGCAATACTTAACAGTGGACAAAGACAGTGGGAACCCCCCCCTCTTCGCGTTCAAAAGAAGTAGAAACCTGAGGGATGACCTGGTACACTCCAAATTCACACATGAAGAAGACAGTGGTCAGATCACCCTCTCGAGTCAACCGAAACCAACAGGCCATTTTCCATGTGGTAATTGCGTATGCTGTCGATTGACCACCACCACGAAGGAAGTGGATATCGGCATGGACAACCCATGGAAATTGAAAAACGTCAGCAATTGCAACACTGAGAATGTGATCTACCTTCTGACCTGCCCATGTAACCTGAAGTATGTTGGGATGATGACAAGGAAAGTCAAAACACGGATTAGTGAACACCGTAGTATGATCCGCTGTAAAAAAAACAATACAAGATTAACTAAACATTTCTCAGATACAAACCACACTGAATCAGAAGTCCGCTGGGTGGCCCTGGAGGTGATGAGGAAACAGAAAACAGACATCAGCAAACAACTGCACATCAGGGAACAACAATGGGTGTACCGGTTACGCACATGGGATACGGGATTCAACGATGAAATCCCATGGCTACAACTAGCCAAGCGACCCGAAACACATAACTACTACTGATGCAGTGACCAGATTACAGGAATACATCTGGATAATGGTTCCTTCAAGCAAGGTTATAGCCATTTCCAATAACACATTAAGACCTGAAGCAAACAGACGCCTTATTTCCAATAATATAGGCGCTTAAACATACATGCCAGTCGCATAAGCTTCTAATAAACACCTCGTGGGTAGTCTAAATTACAATAGACATAGCAATGATAGCAGAAACTTCTCATCAAATACTTGAGGGACAGTGACTTGAATAACACATTGCGTGTTTGCTTATACCCTTAGAAACACGAGCGCCCAAAAACCATGTCTGTTTGGTCTCTTTATTTTTAAACAACATTACAGAACGACAACAGGAGTTCTGTGTTGCACCTTAGTACCTCCCCCGTAAACATTTACGTGGGTTTATAACTATGCGCATAGGCAGGGGCACGTACATCTTATGTATGTTTTTCTGAAAACTTTAATAAACACTAGGAGCCACCCCTCTGTTTTTGGAACAACTATCATAGAATAAACGGGGACAATTTGGCCCCTTTGGTACCCCTAATATCAATTCTCTTACCCAAATATGGCCTTTTGCGCATGCGCACGCGGCATTTCCACCAGCCGCTACACACACGTGTCCCATAGACCGAATACGCATGAGCGGAAGAAGAAGCACTCGCATCACGATCACAGAGAGGAATGCTGCGCAGCAATACACACGCACGGGCACTTTTTCCTTGCAGCCAACAGACACTCCCTCCTAGGGAGGAGCTGACACATTAGAGAACGCCCTGGAACAGGCAAACAGGCACCCTTCCGGCTATACACCGGATCTTGCACAGGTATTATCAATTGCCTGATAATCACCAGTCAATTAGTCACTTGGCGGTAGTATAAAAACCCGCTCCTCACTCACCATTATCCAACGGCGGGGAGGTGAAGTCGACGACCATAGATGAGACGGCTGGAAGCGCTGAAGATGACAGTAAGAGTATGAGTGTCTTGGATGATTGAGAAAGCACAGTTTTATGCTTTTTGATGCACTTCCACCCCTCTCACGAGAAAGGCATCTTTTAAACGGAAATATGTGTGCGTTTTTCTCCCAATCATGGACCTGTTTTATCAATAACATGCTATGATTCTATGTACCCCACTCCTTTCAGAATGTCACAGTAGGCCCTTCCACCCTCGACCACCCATGGAGCAAGTAGGATAGTGATCCAGGGTAAGCGGCGGACAACATGTTTTTTCTCTCATTGTTAGTGATGACACTTATGAATGTCACGTGTTTCACTTAGATACCACCATGCGCGCTGTAAGTGTGGTGATGTACGTAAAGCAACTTTTGCAATCATTATACTTACACTTTCGATATGTATGTGCTTTTGTTTCCTTTTTCCTACAGATACTCTCGCATTAGTACTACACTATACGGGGAGTTTGATCCTCACGACCCCCGGTCCTTTAGTGGTTGATCTTTTATACACCGTGTGTAAAAAGGCAGAGCCCATTCAAATATTTTTTGGTCCTGACGAATGCTATGTACCCTCCGGGGACCCCAAAACAGAAACATGTTGACCATATGGAGGAAAACATATGATGAGGTCTCAAGAGCCCTATATGTCCAACAGAGGAAACTGTACCTCTCTAACATAAAGACTGCCAAAAAGGTGTACTACACTAAAGCCATTAATGATGCACAGCAGAAACAAAAAACTGTTTTTTCTATAGTCAAATCTTTTACCCACCCCAAAGCCCTCCAGCCTGAAATCCCGCCCTCTGAGAGTTTGTGCAACCAAATTGCAGAATTCTTTGAGGAGAAAATTGTAAATATCCAAAAGGATTTCCCGCCTCCTCTGATCCCTCCTAGTTTAGGCCCCCCAAACCATGTAGCCGAAAGTAGCCATTTCCTTGATAGTTTCCAGCCAGTCTCCCTCCAACAGACCCGCAAAGCGATCTTGGCTTGCAAATCGGGAGCACCCACTGACTCCTGTCCCCCCTGCATTCTACATCACTTAGTCGAGGTAGTGAATCCAACCATCAATGCCATCATAAATACATCCTTAAAATTAGGGATTGTACCTAATGAATGGAAAAAGGCTATCGTAAAACCCCTTATGAAAAAGCAGAATAAATCACCAACGGATCTGACCAATATGCGACCCATTTCACTCCTGCCTGTTCTAGGAAAGATCACTGAACGGATGGTGCACTTGGAGCTAAAAGCATTTGTGGAAAACCACAACATTTTGCATCCCCAACAATCTGGGTTTCGCTCTGGTCACTCCACTGAAACTGCTCTGGTAGAACTCTCTGACTCCATCAAGTTCCTGCAGGATGAGGGCAAGCAAGCTGTCCTCATCCTGCTCGATCTAACAGCAGCCTTTGACACCATCTCTCATGTCATCTTGAATGACAGGCTGCGAGAGATTGGTGTGACAGATACAGCTTTGACATGGGTTAAATCTTTTTTGTCCAACAGGTCCCAGTCTGTATCTTTGGGCCATTACTTATCCAGCGAAAGAACTATTACATCTGGAGTCCCGCAGGGATCCATATTAAGTCCACTTCTTTTCAACATCTATATGGCGCCCCTCCTCGCTGTGATAGAGTCACACGGGATCCTTGTTACGTCATATGCCGACGACACTCAATTGGTCGTCTCCATAGACAAAAATCGCACGGATACTGAATCGTGCTTTCGGAATTGTCTCACTGAGGTATTTCAGTGGCTAAATAAAAACCACTTAAAGTGCAACAGTGGGAAAACCGAAATTATACCATTGGGTCAGGACCATCCTTTTTGCCCGAGGGATTGGTGGCCTAAAGACTCTGAGGCTCCGCCTAGTGCTGTGTCTTCTGCTCGCAACCTAGGCGTGCAATTTGATGCTACCTTATCATTTGATGATCATGTTAGGATCACGGCTGGCTGCTGCTTTGGCCTCATCAAATCTTTAAAGAAATGTTTTGACTTCCTCCCCATTGCCGCTAGGAAATCGGTCGTGGTTGCACTAATTCTTTCCCGACTCGACTATTGCAATGGGTTGATGGCAGGGGTAAAAAAGTCTACATTGAGGAAGTTGCAAAGTGTTCAGCATGCGGCGGCACGGTTAGTGTTAAAACTTCCTAGGAAATCTTCAGCCTCAACTGCATTAAATTCTCTGCACTGGTTGCCACTACACAAGAGAATTCTTTTCAAACTCTTGCTCACAGCTTTTAAATCTTTAAAAAATATAGGCCCCAAATACCTTGTTAAACGTTTTGCTCGCTATGAACCTGTACGTTGTTTGCGATCCTCGGGGGCCAATCTTGCACAGATCCCGAGGCATAAATACAAAACCAGGGGCGGAAAAACGTTCACAGTTCTAGCAGCAAGAGCCTGGAATAATCTACCTGTAAATCTCAGACTTATTGAGTCCGAATGCCCCTTTAGGAAACAATTGAAGACCTGGGTCTATCAGCAATCGGATACCTATGTGCTAGCAGCCATCTAGATCTTTTCACCGCTTATCCCCTACACGCTTGCTCAGCGCCAAGATGCTCCTTCCGGAGCGAATGTTGCGCTTTATAAATATCCACATAACATAACATAACATAACATAACATATCTAGCACGGTGAAGGGATAATGAGTTCCCATATCACCGCCCACTTCTTTTATTACCATGCATTTGTTCCTTTAATTAAATTAGTTTGCTGACAAATGTAATGGTTTTTAGATCACTTTTCACTAAAAGTGCATCCCTGTCTCCAGGTGTATGCCCGCCCTCTATCAAACTGAGTTTTTATAGGGCGAGGACGGGCTATGATGAAGCATGACACCAGGTGGTGTGTGAGGCCAGTCCTTCACGTCTTGTGAGATGCCCCCACTGGACATGCATCTCTAGAGACCCTGTAGGAATTTGTAGGAATCCCAACTAGGGACAGCCCCATTTGTGTATACATGTCATATTGGAGGCTGGCTAGTCCCTAGGCCCTGTGCCTCTAGTTCCCATCCCTAGTTAAATACTGGGGCTAGTGTGTGTGGCATCTCTAAGATGCCCTTTGAGTGCATTTTACTATCAATCCAACACAGGCATCAGTGTCGGTTTATTGCAGTGGCGGCAAGTAAGGTACAGGGGTGGTTGTTTCGAATAAAAAGAAATCACTTACCTGATCTTGCCGCGCCTCTCCATTGCCGTGTCTCTTCGAGTGAGTTTCTTCCGGGGACTGGGAAGCACAGAGGCTCCCCACAGACAATGACAACGCTGCAGGGCAGCATTGTGATTGGTAAGCACCCAAGCTCCCCTGAGACAATCACAATGCTGCAAAGCAGCATTGTGATTGGTCTGCACCCCGTGGTTTGGCGCTCAGCCAGGGAATGGTGGCCTGGACATGTTCTCCATGCAGGCTGTAATGCAGCCTGCATGGAGAACATGCAAAGTGCGCATGAATGTTTGGCCAGCCCGAGAGGGCCAGTCAAACATCCATGCTCACTTTACGGAGTGCACAACCACTCCTCCTCCCCATCAGGGGAGCTAAGCCCCGCCCTAGCCTGACCTTACGAAAAATAAAATGATAATAACTTCAGTTATTATCATTTTATTTTTTTCGTTTACACTGCTCGGTGAGCAGTGGGCCAATGCTCCTTCGCCTTGGCAGAGGAGCCGTCACTGGTTTATTGTGCTGAGATGTTTGATACCAAACTTCTTAGCATTCAGTAAAGCCTTCATGGAGCTGTGGAGTTCATAATGAAAAACTCCCAGCCCATGTCCTCAGTATGGCTTCACTACACTTGACTAAGAATGGACTTGAACACTGTAGGGGCATATTGCTCATGCAGCTTTGCCGTCACCTGTGGTATAGTGCACCCTGCCTTAGGGCTGTAAGGCCTGATAGAGGGGTGACTTACCTATGTCCCAGGCAGTGTTTGAGGCCATGACACACTGGGATGTGTGCCATCACAACTTTTAGGTATTGTCTGCACCATAACACAGTCTGCAATGGTAGTGTGTGTGTGTTAGGTGAGGGGTCTCTGAGGGTAACACAATACATGCCCGTAGAGACCCTCCCTGGTCACTAAGCCCTTGGTACCAGAGGTACCTTTTACATGGGACTTACATGTGGGCAGAAGTGTGCTAACAGTTTGGGAAAGACACAGGCACTGGGAACCTGAATGGCAGGGACCCAGTGCTCACCCAGTCAAAGTTTATCAGGCAAAACCTGGGGAGTAACCATGCAAAAAGGGGCACTTTCCCAAAGTAGTTCACACCTTTTGTGCAAGAAAAGTTTGAAAAATAATGCTAGCCTAGGTGGCTGATTGCATGTCAGTTTGAACAGGTTAGCCCACTTCTGAGCTTTGAGTTTTCCTAGTGCGCCTGCAGGCAGAGTGGTCCTACATGTTCCTCATGAATAAGAATGCATTTCTTACACAGGTCACAGATATTGGCAAATCTGTCCAAGCTAAAACTTACCTAATTATTAATCACATAGGCGAAACCTATTGCATTTATCGATGCTTGTTTTAATACTCGTGCCTATTTTTTGTCCCAGTCCGACCCTTAATAATAGTTACAGAGTAACTCTTGTAATGTTAGTTTTAGGAAAGATTTTTTTAGACAGAGAGGTCATATAGACGTGAATCACCAGTTTCACCAAAAGTATATTTTTCTTGCTTCTGTTTATTATGGGGTTATTTAACGCCCTCATTCACTCAAAAGGGATCTGTTGGTTCTATAGGACTCCAAAATCACTGCTGAGCATCATAGGATTCTAGAAATAATATAGAAGAATCAGTTTTTATCTTTTTAATGAATCTTCAGTGTACATTTTTAGAGTGAATGGTTACTGAACTAGTTTTAAAGGATTGCACTTCACTAGGTTGATTGAACTTGGGGACTTCCTGTAGCAGTTAATTTATTGAACGAACAGTTCTACGCTTTGCGTATTTGTCACATTTGATATAAAGCATATTATTATTATATTATTATAAGAGATTTGTAACGCGCATGGCTGCCCCAGCAACAGGGCGTCCCAGCACAACCAAGGACATGTGACTATAGAAGCTGAAGAGGAATTACGCCGGAAAAAGCCAGGTCTTTATGGCTTTGCGAAAAGCAAGGTGATTCTGGAGCCCTCTGATGGAGATTGGGAGAGAGTTCCAGAGTCTGGCCGCGAGAGTTCTAAAGGAGGGGCCTCCAGCTCTGGCTCATAAGACTCGGGGAATACACGCCAACCCTTGGTCAGCTGAACGTAGGGTGCGCCGGGGAACATAAAAAGCTAGCGATCTGTCAGCCCCGGCGGGGCTTGTTGAGTCAGAATTTTATGAGCCACACACAACATTTTAAACTGGATTCTTTTTCCTACTGGCAGCCAATGTAGTTTAGGTAGAAGCTTAGACACTGAGCAAGATTTCGGGAGCGCCAGAAGAGTGCGGGCTGCTGCATTCTGTATTCTCTGCAGACGCCGGATACTGGACTTATTGGCACCTAAGTATAGAGAGTTGCCAAAGTCTAGTCTAGATAAAATCATGGCCTGAATAATGGTCTTGCAGATTTTTGCATCAAAGAAACCAAGTCGAGGTTTTGATCCTCAAAGAAGCCCAGAAGAGGTCCCTGCTACTGTTTTGGATTGAATGTCAGAGAGACCACTATCAATCCAAACACATAGATTATTAACAGCCTCTTTAGGCAAGGGTGCTGGTTTTAGTCGGTCTGGCCAATATTGCTCCGACCACAAGTCTCGGTCTCTCCCGAACAACACAATTTCCGACTTACTAGCATTCAGCTGCAATCTTCTTTGAATTTCACAAGGTTGTGGTTACATTTCTTAGAAAAGGCAATAACCAATTGGGAGTTGTCAGCGTATGACACCAAACGACAACCCTCTGCTTTTAGCCACAATCGCTAAGGGTTGAACAAAAATGTTAAAAAGTAAGGGGCTCAATATTGAGCCTTGTGGCACCCCCTGTTGCAGGGCATACTCCCGAGCGTGGAAAGGTGGCACCATGACCTGGAAGGATCTACCCTCCAAGAAAGGTCGAAACCAGGCCAGGGCCGACCCACTAATTCCTATCTCCTGAAGCCGATTTAAAAGTATCACGTGGGAGATAGTGTCGAAAGCGGCACTTAAATCCAAAAGAACGAAGGCCGCAGAATTTCCGACATCAAGGCTACCACAGATTTCTTCCGTCACTGGCAGTAAAGCAGATTTGGTGCTGTGGTGAGATCTGAAACCGTTTTGCGAGGGATTTAAGATTTCATTGCGCTCGATAAACTCTGTAAGAATAGTATTTACATGAGATTCTACTGCCTTTGCCAGGAAGGGCAGCTGGGATATCTAACGATAATTCCAGAGACGGTTTCTTCAGGAGAGGTATAACTTTAGCGTGCTTCCACGCAGATGGTACGGACGCTATGGTTTAAGATGGATTAACCAAGTCCCTACTCACTGGTTTAATAAGGGTATGAAACTGACGAAAGTGAACAGGTTTCAAAGGGTCGGCTGAGGAGCCTGATTTAATTTTCAGACAGAGGCACTCAAATTTTGCATCATCAATATCAGGTGGAAGCTGGGGCTTGTGCCTTAACAGTAAATCCAAGAAATGATTTATGTCTAACTTGTGCCAAGGACGTATTAAGACTGGTAAGGAGCAGTTCAACGCAGGCTTTCCTTGCCACCGCAGAGAAAAAGGGACGAGGAAATGATCTGTCCAGACCACAGGGATCGGCGACAGAACCTTTACGGAACTTAAGTTGGAAAATATAGGGTCCAACAGGTGGCCTGCTACATGTTTGCTGTTAGAGACACATTGAGCCAACTGACAGGCCTCTAAATCTGCCAAAAAACTGGCAATCTCCGATTTGCCATTGTTTTCAAGATGTAAATTGAGGTCCCCTAAAATAGTAAAATTCGCCGCTTTGCTAGCGAAGAAGATAACTTTATTCAGCAGTTCTTCCCTAAACACTTGAGATGGCCCTGGAGGTCGATAAATAAGAAGACCAGTAACAGTGAGATTGTGGTTTAAAGTTATTTTGAAAAGATCGCTTTCGCAGTCAGGGATTTCCTCCTTTATAAAACTGCAGTGATATGACTCCTTGTAAATTACTGCAATGCCACCCCCTCTATTTCCTGATATGTTAACTTGATTCACGATAAAACCTTGAGGGAGAGCCAACCAAGATTCCGCAACAGAGTCCTGCGTAAGCCAGGTCTCCGTTACGAATAATACATCTGGAGACTCATCTATTAGTATGTCGAAGACCTCAGCATGGTGCTTAACCAGCGACCGGCAATTAAGGCTTAGAAACTTAAACTCAACGAAATCAGGCGGGAGTGAGCCTGACCCATCTATTTGGATTTGAAAAGGGCATTCCTTGCACTCTGGCCTTGGCCTCTGTATGTAATAAATGTGATGCCTTCTACAGGATTCTGAGGTGAGGTAATTTCACGACTCAAACTGGCATAAATCACAAATTCCATGTTTCTAAACAATAGGCAGAGTTTGATGTCTGAGGTAAGGGTGTGCCACAGATTCAGATCTCTGCAGCGCATGTGGTCGACAGTAAGCTATTTAATTTTACCTTTTTAGTCCTCTAGTGATTCATTTTGACTCTTTCATTTTCCCAGATTTTTGGAAAAATATCAAAAAAGGCCACGCTGGAAGTCGAATGGGCATTAGTAAGAAGACAGCCCCAAAAAAACATGTTATATATAGAGGTTCTTACTTTAATCCTACTTCTGCTTCAGAGGGAATCTCCACTGAAGTCTTAACCAATGAACAGTCCTAGACAAAACCTTTCTAATATTTCTAGGTAGCCCTTGATCACAGTAACTCAGAAAAAGAGGTATGTAAAGAACATTTTCTGTAAAGAGTACTTGGCTGCAAATGTACGAGATCGGAAGTCATGACCCGGTCAAGTTGAGAAGGGCCAGAACCCATTTTGGCGGCCATAGAGCTGACGTGGGCTATAGGATCCCAACTGTGGTGGCTGAGGTGGTTTGCCACTTGTGTCCTGGGGCCCATCCTACTATGGCTCTGCAATCACAATCTTTTCAAACTAGACTCTTAAAGTAGGAGGAGAGAGCAGTTACAAGCTTCACAGGAAATTAGTGTGGGCGACACAAGTTAATAACTGAACAATCAACCGACAGACACAGTAACTTCATTGACACCTAAGTACTTATGTTTTGTTTGAAAAGAAAGCAGTTTTAATCTCACAGCTGTACTCAATACTACACAATCTAATCCAGTAAATAGGTTAGTGATCCAAGTTACGACTTTCTTGTGGTGCTACATCCATTATCTCCCTTCCTGCTTGCTCCCACCTTGGGGTGACCCTAGATGAAACAGCTCCCAACCAATTTATAGTAGAAGCGTTAAAAAGTTTAAGGTGCAGATTTTAGTACCACACAAACCACATTTCAATAGGTTCACTTGTTTTCTCAAGTTCTTACCCTGGTGGAGAAGCACGGTAATTCAATCTCTTAAATCTTTGTGCTCCACTAGCACAAATTCAGTGGCTTGATCTCATTGAAAGCGCGGTCCTGCAGTGATCAGATGCAGTCATTCAAGGCCACCAAAAATGCCAGGCTTGGCCAACGTCTGTCCATACACAGCCACCCGTTTTATTCAAATGCATATCGTTCATCTGGATGCCACCAAACACACACTGGTTCAGCAGCGACAGCCGAATCCCAGCAGGTGAAGCAGTGGAAATAGAGGAAGCTCGAACCAGACTGAAGAGATCACTGTGGCAGCTGCTGCCCCGACTTGGCCACGGCAAACACCAAGGCAGCTGAAGCCCTGACTGGGCAGATGAGAACACCAAGGAAGTTGTAGCCCCAACCGGGCTGACACAAATACCAAGGCAATTACAGCCCCAGCTTGGCTGATGTGCTGGAGCACATACATTATTCACAGTTCATGCTGGAACCTGAAAACAGATCAGGAGACACTCTCCAGCACAGATCGTTCCTGGATTTGGTGTCAGGCAGTCCGTTGCTCTGGGTGTTGTTCTCACAAGGAACGTGCTGAGCTTCATTTCCTGGAGAGTCTCTCCTCTAGCAGGGCCAGGCAGACTCCTTTCCTCTCTCAGCAGGCAGGCCTGCAGGCACTAGGCAGACTGTTAACTCCTCCACCAGAAAGGGCAAACATCAGGTGATGTCCCGTCCCCTTCGAAGTCTGGTTGTCATACATAGACCAGCCCTCACCACACAGCAGTCCTAGAACTCTGCGGAGTATTCCCTTCCTTGGTCAGAAAGAAGTTGCAATTGTAAGAAAGTGAGGTGGTCTGGGTCCTACTTTTACACACATTTTGTAGGAAGGGGATGTGGATACACTGTCATAAACTGCAGATTATCTTGAAGTGGCTCACATTCAAGTGTCCCTCTGAGGCTTTTCTCCAGAAAAAAGCATTTGGGTAAATAGTTTTTTTCACAACAGGCAGCATTAGGACCATCTTCAAACAGGAGCACCCACAATATGAGCACAATGAGGTGTGAGATTTGTGCACCTGGCTGTTATCAGCATCAAAAGAAGTCATCAGGGATAGACAAATGGGCAAGCCTGACCTAGAATTTTCATCACCTTGAACAACAGAATCTGTAGTTTTACACTATACCCCTTCCGTCCACCAAAAGGCAATAATCAGGAAGAACTAATTAGCAGACCCCTGCTTATAAGGTGTCAATAACATTTTTAAAGTTAGCCCTGTCCCTATTGGCCTTCAGTGGCTGAATATCCACCCTTTAGCCATATGAATGCAGGCAACACACTTCCACTGTCTGGGGAAGCTGTTCTCTTCCTCCATCTTGCGCCATTCTAAACCATTCAGTATTCAGATTCCTATGCAGTAGGCCTGATTCGTAAAGGTAACTTTCACCTTTGAGTAAGCTGACACTTTTGAGGAAGTTTACTACTTTTTGGTATTCACATACTCCTAGTAAGTCTGGCACTACATATGTTCAACTACTGGTGCTGCAACAGCCCTCCTTAGAAAATAATGGAGGTAGGCACCTAAAATAAACCCTATAGGAAATACAATTTAATTAACTCACTGAAAACAATTACAAATATACATAAATATAAATGAATGTTAATTTTTTTCCCGAATAGTATAAAATAGCTTAATTGGGACAGGCCTAGGCCACTGTACACACAAGATTAGCGTGCCAGACTAGCCAAATTAAAAATCAGGACACCAGATACACTCGTAGTCGGACACTCGATGTAGGGGATCTGGCCTTATGAAATGCAAGGGGCATTCCCGCCCCAACAAGAAGATATGGGAGTACTGCTTCTTTTCTGCCCGTGGTGGGTGTAAGGATGGTTGGATGCACCAGATGCAAAACCTCATCCATTTGTAGCCATAGGATGCACTGTGGGATGGACATTTGGCATTCTTCAGAGTGTTTAAATGGTCCTTTTTATTTGTTGGAAATAGGATAGGTTTTTTGAGCTTTTTTTTTTTTTTAAATAAACAACACACAGAAGACAGTGGAGCCACTGCAAAACATTATTCCATAAGAGTTGAATATCTGGCATACATAATTGAAGACATGAGTATATTTATTAGTAGCAAAGTATCGTTATATAGATATCTGTAGGTTGTTGGTTCAAACGTAGGAGATTTGAATAAAGAAAGAGTAGGAGAAGCATGAAAAAGGAAGTAGAGACTGAAAGGGCATAGACTATAAAGTATAGTATTTGACATGTCAGAATGTGCTGGTATTGTTTGATGTTAGAATGTGCTGGTAGTAAATGTTACCAGATTGATCTGGCAGTATATATTAGTCACCAATAAGATGGTGCTGGAGAGTGAGGACATTTTAGGATGTTATGCTGAAACAGAAATAAATATAATTTCGTAGTTTATGTTTTAACAATCATAGTTCAAGGTGGTTTTTACCTTTTTAGTAACAGATCTAATCTATTACATAGGGGTTTCAAGCTGTTCTTGGGTTTCGATTTATTTAGAATTGTATTGTCAGCCACCATGTGTGGTTTGAATGTCATTTTATTCTCTTCCAATCACATCCGACTGTTTTTAAGCCCATGGCTGATAGTAAGCTTTCTGTTAATAGATCAATTAACTTTAGTCGTAATAGGGGATCCACTGCAAAGGTTCCCCATACTGCTTTAAAGAAGTCCAAATGTACATGGCTTTGAAAAATGTTTTCTAGGTATGATAATCCCATACTACGTAGGGAAGACAAATTTACACCTTTTTAGCCTATGCTACAGATCATCTTTAGAATCATGCCGATTCTAGCATTCACCAGAGGGCTTACTTAAATTATCTTGGTGGTGTCCAATAAGCTCTATGGATATACGAATACCTGCATCGTTTCCTATTGAAAAGTTTTCCAGATTCTGAAAGCTGCAACCTCTCTAGCTACGGTATAAATCACAAACCGTTGTTCTTGTTACTTTTATTACTACTGATATCTTTTAATTACAGTCGACTTCTTTTTAAACAAAAATAAACAAAGTTTGGTTAAGCCAACAGATAGGTTATCAACAATATATTTTCTGTTTTAAAAACGTTTTTTTCTGAGTATTTTATTTTAGAACAGTGCCCTGGGTCTCTGTGTGGGTGGGACTACTCAGTGCGTATGACTTTCCATGGATATACCCTGAAGAACCACATAACAAAGGCTTTATATGGCTAGTGTGGAAGTCCTACATGGTGTGCTGATGTTCCACAAATACTGCTTAAACTCTTGAGGGATTAACTTAAATTCACTGTTGAAAAATTCCCTTTGGAGTCTAAAGAAATGTGGAATGTATGACACGATCAATACAACAAGATATACTGTGATTTCTTAATTGCTAAAGTCATTGTCATCACATGTCAGAAACTGACAGCGAAACTCTTCATTCTTTCGTTCTGTCCATGTAGAATCTAAGAGCACCTGCATACATTTTTAAATTTAGGAGATCTCACAGTTTTGTTGGTGAAAATGTGTCCATGGTTCACAAGGCAGAGACTCTGAAAGTCTTAAATGAATGGTTATAGCAATTATGAATGATGCATTCCAAGTTAATTGCCTCAATTCAATATCTAGCTATAAGCTTTTTGTATTTACAAAACTAGAACAGGATGACTGAAGGTGAGTCTCTAGTATGCAACACTTGTATTAGAATACTAGTGCTTAATTTGAGCTGATGGTTGCATGTGGCGCCCAGAGGCACTCCTTTTTTGAGACTGGCCCTTATTTTTCCTCAACAGACCTTGATCCAAAACGAGAGAAAAACACAAAAAGAGGAACATTGAACGAAGAGAAAAGGGAAGAAACAGTGCCAAAGAGAGAGAGCATGAATGAAAAAAAAACAGTAAGAGTGAGGTAGAGGCAGGAAGTTTCTGGTGGTGGATTAAAGAAGCATGAGGCAGAATCAAGACTATGCAGATTCGGTATTCAGCACCCTGACCTTTGGTAGATCCAGCCAGGGCGTCTGGACAAAACTTTGGACTCCAATTCTTTTACAAATTAAGCCCTGTAGCAAACAACTGTGGAATTTCACATTTTAATTACATGAGAAGAATTAATTGCCAGGTAGACTGCTGTAGGTCTATTTCGAAGATAAGGAAGGCTTGAGCCTACTTTGACCCATGGATTGGCATGTAATCAAAGTAATAAAATGAGGGCTTTAATTCTACAGGGCAGAAGGTTAATGTATCTGACTATCTGCAGCAGGATCACAGCAACATGTGTTGTGTTGTACCGTGATGGACTTAATCCTAATCATTCACATAACCTAGGAGCCCTTATAAAAAGGGTTTTAGCGTTCATACACTCTCCGAATCTTTAAATCAGAGAAGCTGTGAATGCTAAAACCCTTTTTACTATGCACTAAACATTTAGCGATTCAGAAAAGTGTTTAGGAATTGCTAAATGTGTGCAGAATTACATACCAACTCAGTATTTGGAAGGGGCGTTTTGTAGCAATCCTTTCCAAACACTGAATCGGTATGCTATGCCTCAATATTTTGCATCCGAAATCCAGTCGCAAAACAGTGAAAAGTTACTGACACCTCAAAGGAGCTGGTAACCCATTCAGAAAAGGGAAGAGGTCTACTTCTTTCCCCTTCTGAATGTTTAAAAAAAGTTTCTTGGTGCAGTAGACAAAGATTCATGGAACAGAAAAAGAGTACACCTTTCATTGTAAACGCAGCCATGTTTCCTTAAAGGAAAATAGGCTGCAGAATCTGTCTGTTCCTGCTCAAAGCTCAATAGTGCTGTTTTCTCATCTTACGTCATACTGTAATTATGTATTTATTATCTTGCACTATTGAGATTGAACAGAAACAGACAGATTACGATTAAAACAACTGACAAAGGGGTGCAATAGTAATACAGGACACAACAGCATATGAGAAACAGATGGAAGGACAGTTGAGTAATGAGGAACATTGCAATAGATAATCTGCAAATCCCCTTAAAGAAATACAGACAGATATTAGAAATATCACTGATATAGGTTTAGATGTAAGTATCACCACAGACTAGGAATATGTATTTTTAAACAAGCCATACCCTAGAACACAGTGTTATATACTTTGAAAAAAATACATAAAAACAGCCAGTCACCTCCAAGACGTCTGATAGTTTAAGGTTGCGGGTCCGTTTTAGAACTACTATACAAATTTGTAGATCACTTCAAAAAACCATATGTACCTAACATCCTCTCCTATGTCAAAGACAGTATGGATTTCATAAAGCATACTGAGCAGGGATTCTGATCCCAAGAGCTAGATTTTGGTGACCCTAGACAGAGAGTCATTGTATACCAACATACTGCAGAGGATAGCCCTGGATGTTGTAAGAAAAACATTGGAATCTGACCTTTAGAAACATTGCCCCATTGAGTTCTCATACAACTAAGTGAAATTGCTTTGAGCAAAAATTATTTCATGTTCAAGAGAGATTACTACTTACAGAACAAAAGGGTAGCCATGGGAGCTTGGTTAGCTCCAGATACAGGGAATTTGGTGGTAGCAGATTTTGAAAATAATAAGATACTATTGCACAAGTTACTTACTTGTGTAACGATATATCTGTATGAGACATTAGTTAGTGATAGATTCCTTACCTTAGAATATCCCCAGATGTCAGACTGGATCCGGAAAGTTTTCATCAGCAGTACCCCTGCGCGTCGGTAGGCGTCGTCGTGCGGCTCCGCGTACGTTGCTGGCGTCGTAGCTGCTGAGATGACGTCATCGGAGCTACTTAGACGCGCCCACGTGCGCTGACGTCAGTTCTTTACACAACTTTTCCGCACCAGGAGCGCAGAGCCATGCCAGAGACCTACTACTGGTGCAATAGAACTAGGGCCCTAATAGGGATGACCCGAATCCTAGAGAACAGTTCCAAGAACGGGGAGGATGGGCGGGCGGTAAGGAATCTATCACTAACTAATGTCTCTTACAGATATATCGTTACACAAGTAAATAACTTGTGCATCTGAAAGAGACACGTTAGTGATAGATTCCTTACCTTAGAATACATACCAAAGCAATACCAACCCTGGTGGTGGGTCTGCGAAGTGAGATTACACCAGAAAGTCACGGACAACCAAACGCCCAAAGAAGCCGTCTCTCCGGACCTGACTGTCAAGGCAATAGTGCTTAGTGAAAGTATGCAACGAGACCCAAGTGGCCACCTGACTGATGTCTTGCAGGGGGACACCGCGTCCCAATGCTGTAGTAGCTGCTGTCGCCCTGGGAGAATGGGCGTGCAGCCCAACCAGAGGTTCCTTTTTAGCCAGAGAGTAAACAGGCTTTAATGCACAAGACAACCCATCGGGAGATAGTTCCCTTGTGCACAACCCGGCCTTTCTTGGCGCCCACGTAGCCAACAAAGAACTGGTCATCCACCCGGAAGTGTTGTGTGTGGTTGAGATAGAACGAAAGCACACGTTTTGGGTCCAGACGGTGGAGCCTCTCCTCTTCTCTTGAAGGGTGCAGAAAGAAAGTGGGCAGTGACAGTTTGCCCGAGATGAAAGGCAGAGACTACTTTTTGTAGAAAGGAGGGACGCGGCCGAAGCACAACCTTGTACGGATGAATCGCCAGGAAAGGAGGTTTACAGGAAAGAGCCTGGAGCTCACTCACCCGCTGAGCAGAGGTGATGGCCTCCAGGAAGACAGTTTTCAAAGTCAATAACCGCAAAGGACAGTTATGAAGAGGCTCAAAAAGGGAGCACACATCATGTATGTGAGAACCAGG
Organism: Triturus cristatus; assembly: GCF_964204655.1. Lineage (NCBI taxonomy): Eukaryota > Metazoa > Chordata > Amphibia > Caudata > Salamandridae > Triturus > Triturus cristatus. The sequence goes on along the minus strand of NC_140587.1, from coordinate 1,010,897,049 downwards.
TTCAAGTCCCATTGAGGGATCACAAAAGGAATAGGAGGGAGATGAGCTGCGACAACCGCCATCACTTTTGTGAACACCCATGGGGCACTGGTAAGACTGAAGGGGAGCATGGTGAACTGAAAGTGCTTGTGGCCCACCGTGAACTGTAGGTAACGCCGGTGGGCTGGCAGTATGGGGATATGAAAATAAGCATCCTGCAAGTCCAACGCTACCAGCCAGTCTTGCGGGTCTAGGGCAGACAAGACCTGAGCAAGCATGAGCATCTTGAACTTCTTCTTCCGGAGGAAGCAATTGACGTTCCGGAGGTCTAAGATAGGGCGCAGACCTTTGTCCTTCTTTGGAACAAAGAAGTAGTGGGAGTAACAACCATGACCTACTTCTGGCGTCGGAACGCGCTCGATGGCCCCCTTGGCCAAGAGGGCAGCAACTTCCTGCTGGAGAAGTGCCAAGTGATCCCCGACATGAGGTGGTACTGAGGTGGCATGGCTGGAGGGGTAGACTCGAAGGGGAGGGAGTAGCCCCTTCGGACTTCGGACTATCTGCAGAACCCACCTGCCCGAAGTGATGGTGCGCCAGTTGGGGAGGTGATGGCAAATCCTGCCGCCCACTGGCATTTGGTGGGCCTGAAACACTGGACTAGGAAGGTTTTGAGGCGGTTGTGGCAGGGGCGGTGGTGGATTGACCCGCCCACTGGCCTCGAGACCCACCATGGCGAGCCCCACGACCGCGGCTGCGCTGAGACTGCGGCTGCGCTAGCCGGCGGTTCTGAAAGGAAAGCGTTGGTCACCTCGACCCTGACCTCGAAAAGAGTGAAAAGCAGACCCCAAGAGGGTGCTCGTGGTGGTGAGACCTAAGGACTGGGCCGTAGCCCGAGAGTCCTTAAAGCGTTCGAGGGTGCTATCCGCCTCGTCACTAAAGAGGCGTGTGCCATCAAAGAGCATGTCCAACAAAGTGTTCTGGACATCCCCGGATGACATCCCCAGTAGTTCTGAGCCAAGCGTAACGGCGTAACACCACGTAGTGAATTTAGCAGCATCTCTCCCTTCGGTAATGGCCTGGGAGAGCAGCGCCCGAGCTTCCACAGGGCACTGAGGCAGCACCTGTGCCACGGTGTCCCACACAGAATGTGAATAGTGGCCCAACAAACCGCTCCAGTTTCTTAGATTCCTTGTCCGGAGGAGCAGAAGGAAATGCGCTCGGCGAGGCAGAAGCCTGGACAATCAGACTTTGAGGCATCGGGTGTTGTGTGAGAAAGCTGGGGGTCGCCCGGCGCCAGGCGATGGCGGTGTGCCACACCCTTATCTACAGGAAACCCTGTGTTAGGTTTGTTCCAGGTGTTCAACAGGATGTCAGTAAGTGCGTCATTGAAGGGCAGCAGCAGCTCCGTGGAGGACGACGCTGGCTGCACCACCTCGGTCAGGAGATTGGTCCTGATAGGCACAGAAGGGAGCTCGAGGTTAAGACCCTCAGCCGCCCTACGCAACACCACAGAAAAAGTCCCAACGTCCTCCGGAGCCACGGAAGAAGGGGACAGTGTAGGAGGGTGTTGAGAGAAATCCAGATTGCCTGGACCTTCCATATCACCCTCCCACTCTGGCTCATCCTCGCATTGAGCTGCGAGAGGGTCCTCAGACCCCTCCCAGTACTCCCCTTCGTCCACTGGCTGTTGAAAAGGCTGGTAAGGACGAGGTGCCCGGGGAAATGGGATAAACTCCCCACCTGGAATGGGAATCGGGGGGTAATAGACCAATCCAAGCTTGACGCAGTCCGGCGCCGCAGGGTATCATGCCGGCATAGCCGGGGCGAAAGGCGGTGGCACGGGGGCAGAACTGGTCCACGGGGCCCGAAGGCGCTCCGGAGGGATCGGACGTGGCAAACAAACGGCGCATGGCTGACAGGAATACCTGTATTTCTTCCTGCGTCGCGTGCAGACCCGGGAAAGATGGGTAGGCTGCAGGCAACAATGGAGGCTCCACTGGAGCCGCGGGGGAGTGACCACCCGCCCCCTCCACCGCGTCCCGCCACCGGTGAGGGGTAGGCAAAGATCGTCGTCGCTTCTTCGACTTTTTATGGAGCCTTGACTTACCTGTCCCCGAGTCCGACGAGCGATGGTGTCAGCTCCGCGAACAGTCCCTCGACCTTCCACGGGAGCGGGACCTCGATCGGCGCGGAACCGATTGCCGGGCCTCCAACAACTTTCGGGAATGCTCCCGCAAAGCTTTCGGCGCCATGGCTCGACAATCGGGGCACGCCTCAGGGTCATGGGCATGCCCCAAGCAGAAGAGACACACGTCGTGCGGGTCCGCCACTGACATGTTCCGACGGCATGTCCTACAGGACTTAAACCCGGGCATCCCTACTGCACCAGGAGTCGAGTACTCGACAAAACAAGAGAAACAAGTTCTCAAAAACCAAGTAATAACTAGGAGTACCGCTCTTTCTCAGACCTGCGCTTGCTGGCGCGGAAAAAGAAAGAACTAACGTCAACGTGCGTGGGCGCGTCTAAGTAGCTCCGATGACATCATCTCAGTGGCTACGACACCAGCGATGTACGCGGAGCCGCACGACGACGCCTACCGATGAGCAGGGGTACTGCTGACGAAAACTTTCCAGATCCAGTCTAACGCCTGGGGATATTCTAAGGTAAGGAATCTATCACTAACGTGTCTCTTTCAGATACCACTGAATCCATATAGACATAATATATTGACTTGAAGAGATATATAGATGACATCTTTATGCTATGGGAAGTTGATCAGGCAACTCTAAGTGAGTTTACTGCATGGCTAAACACACAAAATCCGGATTTAAGATCCACTTGTGGTTGCAACTGGGAACAGATTAGTTATCTAGACATCTTGGGTAAACATGAGGATGGTAGGATGTACACTACTTTCAAACCTATGTCACTATGGGATTATTTACCATTTCAACAATTTCTTCTAATCAGACTGAGTTGCACACATAGGATTGATTACTTTAGAGAAGCAGGATCTCTAACCACCAAATAGATTGAGAGAGGATATTCCAAAACAATAGTGAGGAGAGCACTGAAACCCACCTGGTACAGGCTAAGAGAAGCACTCCTTGCACCAAAGAGCAGAAATGACAAAAGTACAGAATGCACAATTATGGTCTCTACCTACAATCCAATAAGCAATTCGGTCAGCAAAATCATCAATAGATATTGGCATATATTGGGCGAACTGGAGATTAACCGCTCCCTGTTCATTTATAAAAAAACAAAAGCTTATAAGTAACTATGTTGTATGAGCCTATATGGAGGCACAGACAATAACACATGCTTGGGGGTTGCTGCCCATTATTGGCCATTTCAAATTTAGAAATTGCCAGGCCTGTACATTCATGAATGATGCAAAAGATATTGCAATACCAGACTTCAGAATACAACTGAAGAGCTACTCAAATTGCAATAGTAAGAATGTCACACATTTGACTGTATGTCCATGTGAGCTTGTGTACTTTGTTAAATTTTTCAAGTGGTCACCCTAGAAGCCTGAAGGAAAACCTCCCCGATAGTCAATTTCTCAGCTTCCGGAAAAACTGCTCTAAACGCAATGATTACTTTGAAAGTGCTACTGTCATTAGTGCCGAACTAACTGATTATAGGTATCCTAGGAAGTTGGTTAAAAATGCAGCCAAAAGGACATGTTTCAGCCCACTTGAATGTCTCCTAGAAACCAAAGCCAAACCAATAAGACACATCTGACATGTGTGCTGACTTATTGTCCCAAGACCAATAAGGTTAAAAAGATAATACAAAAAACTGGAACATGTTGGCCCACATTGATCATCAGAACCCCTAGTCTCATTTAAGGAAGGGTGAAATATCAAACAGCATCTTGTAAGAGTCTAGCAAGAAATACCTTCTGGGACATTAAATAATTGTGTCCAGTTTAGGAATACCCCCAGTTATAAAGCATTATAAGTGCTCCAAATGTGCGGCCTGTAACTCAACAAAAAAACTCCAAAGAATGCATGAATAATGGTTTGACATGGACACAAAAAAGATTTTCTAATTGCAATACACATAAAGTCATATACTGTATCACTTGTCCATGTGATAAGACCTAAATTGGCCAGACCGGTCAACTGGTATAGACCAGGATCTTACAGCATAGATCTAGAATCAAGTGTAAAAGAGCAGGGGGACACTTAGTAGCCCATTATATTGCAAAAAATCACATGGAGAATGATATGCACAGGACCCTTTTAATGGTTTTACACCATACCGCTACACATGGGGTAAGTATGAGCAATGCTCTACTTGAGAAAGAATCTAGGCTTATTCAAAAATGTAACACTGGTAGGAATGGATTCAATGAAATCGATTATACATGGTCATTACTGAAATATTGACATTAAATAGGTGAATATATCTAGGATCGAAATGCAAAATGTGACATAATCACATATTCAATACTATGATGTACCCAATATGCTGTATTGAATGTATTCTGTGATCTGAATGTACTTAGGTGCACGGATCTAGTTGTCATGATCTCTTTCCAAAGATGGCCACTTTAGTTTAATTAGCCACGCCCCCTTTAAGTTGATAGTAATTGAGGTTGCCAGCCTGGTGCTGGTGGAAGCACTTGCAGCCTAAACACACCTCACTCTGAAGACAAGATGAAGGGGACTAGGTGCAGAAGGACTTCACGGTTGCCTGATTCTAATGAAAGTAAATGTGGGCTTACCACATGTTTGGTTAACAACACGCTGTTACTGAAACGCATGTATTTTTGCAGATACTGACGGCGGCTGATGCCGCAGTGTATAAAGAGATGGTAGGATTCCCTCTTGGAATGATATACTGAGGTTGCCAGGCTTGTGATACTTAGAGGAATGGGTGATTCAATTCTTTTCAGAGTGATATCATGTGACATAATGTGCTAAGATATCAATTGATGCCTTCATGTGACCGTGATTTTGGGACTAGCGACTGAGACGTAATTTATTTAGGCTTTTGTGGTGATTTCGAGGTTTTGACATGCCTGGTTGTTTCTAAGGTAAAAGGGGCCACCTTCTGGAGCTATTTTTGTATGTGCCCACAAGTGATGTTGGTATGGATAAGTGCACGTCCAGTGTGGCGGACAATTAACTTTGTGCTCTGATTGATAAACACTCTGTCAACATATTAAAATAAAGGCTAAGACCATGCCCAAGTTCATATTAGTTTTGGGAAGGTAGTGTTTGGAACGTGTGGCTTCAAAAAAAGTTTCAAATAAAACCTCTTGAGGATGAAAAGGATGTAAATATCTCATTAATACTGTCAATATTGTATACCTTTTTGGTTTTAATTTTTCTCTCCGATTTATTCCTGCTGCTTCTGTCCTGATGAGGCCTGGAATTTATTGCAGGCTGAAACTTGTCAACTCCATGAGACAGAGGAGTACAGTTAGTCTTGCTGGAGACCTTGGGGAGGGTGGCGGGCCACAGGGTGAATTGGAATAAGTCCTGTCTGTTCCCTGTCAGACCGGGGGAGCGGGATAGGTCGAGGGTGGGAGATGTCTTGTGGGAGCCCAGGTGTTTACCATATTTGGGGACACAAATTTATCATGACCCCGCTGACCTGCTGGAGGGTAATGTGGGGCGGGCTGTGCGGGGAGCAAAGTCCTGCTTTGATTTTTGGGGGACCCTTCCGCTGTCGGTGGCTGGTAGGGTTGCTTTGATGAAAATTATCATCTTGCCTAGGTTTCTTTATTATTTTGGGACCCTCCCTGTCTGGATTCCGAGCAGGCTCTTTACACAGCTGAACACTTTGATTACGGGGTTTCTTGGGGGAACTGGCCGAAGGAGGGTGGCGTTGGCTACCCTGCAAAGGCCCAGGGCGGAGGGGGGCCTTGCGCTGCCGGACTTTGAGGCTTACTATCACGCTGCGCAACTTCAGTGGTTCACGAAATGGGTGGCGGGTAGCATTAGGCGGCCAGAGGAACAGGACGGGTCGGACCCAAGTTGGCACCTTCTGTCCTGTGTGCTGCTGCGGGCGCCACTGAGAGGTACCATCCTGCCGCCGGAGTTGGGAACGATCCAACACTGTTGGGCACGACTGATTAGGAGGGCACATGGGGGGACCCCTTATGCTCCTGAGATCCCGTTGCGGATGTGCGAAGCGTTGCCACATGGGGGAGACTGGAGTCAGCTGCTGGCCTGGGAGGAAGCGGGAGTCACGGCCATAGGTGATCTCTATGAGGACAGCAGTGTGCTTCCCTTTCAAGACCTCTGTGAGCGCCATGATCTACCGCGGGGGGATTTTCTTTTGCATGCTGCCCTGTCTGCAGCCATTAGGAAGCATTGGCGCAGTGGGCTGGTGGAGCCGGATACGTCTCTCGCTTGCCAATATGTAGTGCTGGCGGCGGGCACTTTTAAAGCGGTGGCCTGCCTTTATCGTCGGATCACGAGCGAAATGCGCATACCGCTGACGGCGCTGCGTCTCAAGTGGGAGGCGGATCTAGAGGAACCCATTGCAGAAAAGGCTTGGGAGGCGATTGTGGAGCGGCCGTGGAAATGTTCTCGGAATACAAGGTTCCAACTCATCCAATTTATATCTTCCATAGGGCCTACCTCACCCCCGGTAAAATTGCTGAATACTTTGGGGGGTCGGGTGATTGCCCCCGTTGCAATCAGAGTGGGCCAACCTTCTGCACATGCTCTGAGACTGCCCGTGGGTGGGAGACTTTTGGCGGGAGGTGATGACTGCCCTGCTGACTGTGACAGAGAGAGAGCTAGTGATGTCGCCTGGACTCTGCTTGTTGCATTGGTTCCCGCACACCACCAAGACTAAGGTTACTAACCGGTTTATAGACCTGGGGTTGATCCTGGCTAAGCGAGAGCTTACCTCCCATTGGATGGCGAGGCAGAATCCTAGTTTGGTGCGTTGGAACACGGAGATGGTGAAGTGGGCCGAGAGTGAAGGGAACTATAGGTAACAGATGGCCCGGCGTAATGGCAGTGAGAAGTCTCGGGAAATGGCGCAAGCATGGGTGGCACTCCTGGAGTTGCTCAAGCACCCTCCGGATGATGGTGCGGAGAGTTCTGAGGAGAGGGGGGTGGCAGGGGACACTTGAGCAACTCTTCACCGCAGGCGGGAGTGTGGAGTGGGGGAGACGCCTGGGTCATGGGTTCAGGAGAGGTGATGTTTCCCGATGTTCTTGTCCGACTTATTGCTGTGTCCTATGTGGTGGGGAGTGGGAGAGGTGGACTGCGAGGTACATCTGGCCTGGTGAATAACTTAGTGGCTGGCGACATGCTTGGGTGGGTGGTTGGGGAGGGATTTTGATGGGGACGTTTTTGAGTAGGGGGGGGGAGAGGGTGGGGGGACTGATGTTTCACTCTGTTGCATTGGATGGTACATGTACGGCGGGCAGCAGGATATTGTGGATATTTTATGGAATGTTAGATATGGGTCTAGGCTGCGATTGTTGGGCTGTTGATGATACTTCCTTTTGATTGACTTTACATGAAACTTAATAAAAGTCTGTTTAAAAAAAAAATGAGACAGAGGAGTACAGTTTTGAACAAAGGACTGTGCATAAACTTTCTTTAAGTGGAATTCGAAGGGTGACAAAAGGACTTTGGACACTTCTACAATTTTATATTTATGGCCTACCTCCGACGTGTACCATATTCTAAAATTGAGGAAACCTGGACACGTGTAAAGAAACTTTTGTCGGGAGGATTTTTGTCTACATGTGTTTGTAATTTGTGCAAATACGTCTTGCAGATATGTGTCAGTATGAAATATATTGATAAATTGATATACAAGGTGTATGGATACTCAGTGGAAGATAAGGAGATGATAGCACGATAAACAAAGTATTAATTTGTTAACACTGATTAAAATAGCATTCACAATGGTAATTGATAAGTAGTTGGAGCATTGGAGAGGATACTACTATTTATGACTGTCTGTGACCCAGGTTTTGTTAGGGTTATTCAGGAAGCCCCTTTATAGTTTCATGAACAGCAGAACTAGTCGCTAAATATAAAATCACATCTTAGCAAAGTTATTCAATAGCCTTCAGATTATTATTATGAATTTTTTTTAACTCTGGGTCCTTCCTTTCATTTTGTTGAATAACCATTAGGACTCTGAGGAGTAATGTGATATTCTTGCTTTGGGAACTGCAATGATGAGCATCTCGGATGTTCAACTGGGAAATTTATCAAGTGTTATTGAGACGTCCAATAATATGCTTGAACATTTGAGGGGTGTCATGGTGCTAGATGAATGTATTCAAGTGTGGTTCAAGATTCTAAAATAACTGCTATTCAAGATTTATATTAGCAATTCTGGAGAAGAAGAGAGGTTTAGGAAGCAATGTATTTTTAGTATACCCAATCCTCCCTATTTTGGAAAAAGGCAAAATTGCATTTGGTGTAATAAGTTTAGTTTTAGTCGAAATAAACCTTCCATTCTTCCTAGGATAAACCTTCACTATTTAGCATGATTAGCAATCTTTTGGTTAGGGTCTAATGATACATGCCAGGTCATTATTTCGGTCTTAATTATATTATTTCTTCAGTCTAAAACACTCCAAAACTGTTCAGCATCCTAATTGCACGTGGATAATCTGAAGTATTATTTGGTAACATGAGGAAATCATCTGTGTATTCTTTATACGGTTACCAAACTGAAACCCAGTTATATATTAAACAGCACGAAAAGGAACAGCTAATGGTTGTATAAACACTGCAAACAACAGAGGAGAAAAAAGCTATTGCTGCCTGGTCTGATTAATAATTGGTAACTTTGTTGACCATTAACAGCAGTAGTTGCTGTTTATTATGGTGTCATACTTAGAATAATAACAAGCATTGGCAAAACCAAACGGTCTGGCCTATTAAAGGTGTGAGCTCATTTTTGCAGTAAAGATATTTTTTAATAAAAGGGGGTTGTTATTAGCATTCCTGAGTGAAGACTGTGATTTCACTGTTGCTTGGGGGACATGTTTCAAGGAGCATTTAGACCCTGATTTTGTTGCAACTCCGAAACAGTGACAGTGGTTTATGTATATACTTTTCATAATTAATTGACTAAATGTTCTGCACAAGTCTGAGCTGAAATAAATAAAAGCATGACTATAGCACTGCAGCGCTCTTAGTAGTAGGGTTAACAGAACAATGAGAAAATTCACAGGTTAAGTTCACGTAAAAGGAAGTTACTAGACGGGTTGAGGTCACAAGGAAGGGAAACATACCAGCCAGTGGCAACGATGATGCCAGGCTGCACAGGTGAACACATGTGTTGCTTCTTCTCTGGAAAACATAATAGGCAAGAGGATGTTGGTGGGTACAAAGGCGATGCAGAGATTCCAGTTCAGCTGCCTGGAATGTTGATGTTAGCTCCTGCAAATGGGAACCAAAGGGTTGCTGTTCCAATCCCAGCCATCCGATAAAGAGTGATGTAGGCTCAAGTCCTGCTACCATCAGTTAAGTCATGACCTTCCTGTCGCAAAGTAAAACAAATTACACATTTTCTCACAATAGGAGACTGTATTGGCCATTCAGAATACCAACATCATGTATAGTGGTTGCGGGTCAAAAGAAAGAGCACTGGGAAACCAACTGAAAGGAAAAGTGGCAACGAATAAGAAAGAACTTGACTCTGATTCAAGCACTGAGAGAAATGCAGAATAGGGATAGTATAATGCAGGGACCTTGTCAATAAGAAATAGACATGGAAGAAGTACTTTGAGTGTTTGATGTTCCTGCAGTGTTCCTTCTAGAAAAAGGGGGATGGTTTGCTCAAAGGAGAACGGGAGAAAGGGCGGTCAGAATGAGACGTGAGAGACGTAAGAAAGGTTCCTCGGTATTGCTGCTCTTTTTATTACATGCAAATGAAGAGGAAAATTATTTATTACATGCAAGCAAAGACGAAAATTCAAAGAACATATTTACTGACCATAGTGAGAAAAGAAAGGGTTTACTACGAAGTGCTATCCTTAGAACATGTCTAAGTTATACGTTTATTTCTGCATGACAACTCATGTATGGTAATATGGTCAGTTTATGAGATAATCCAAATCACCTTTATAGAAGTGTTATTGCTGCAGCTCAGTTTTAATGCATGTAGCCCACTATTTTTCTTAATGTGGCCGTTATTTATTCAAGGCCCCCCCAAATCATTGAGACACCGAGATAATAAAAGCGCTTTTGACTTTACAAAGGTCACTAACTCCACCCAAGCTCTGGCCATATTTAACAGAGACAAAAAAGACTTCTTCAGAACAAATATAATCTAATGGACAGACTGAATGAAAACAGTATTGCAACAAGTATGGGCATCTACCTGGTGGGAGTCGCAGTCCCAGGGACCAGCGTGATACAAAATCTCTCATAGCTGGAAGGGGAAGAACCAGCCCTAGTGTTTAAAGATAAGATTAGAAGTTTGTAAAGTGCCTGGTTACTTCAACGGAGTGTCCCCGTGCTAAGAATTCTTCCTCCTTGTCAGTAAGAAGCCCTCAACTGCTGTCTCCCAGCTAATAGTCATGCAATAACCTAAAAAAACAAGTTTTTAACTTTGTACGGAACAGCACTTCTGAAGGGTACATCCTGAGATCCAGCGGTAGCTGGCTCCACATTTTTGCTGCAAGAAAGCCAAACGATCTTCCTCCCAACCGTGCTCTTTGGACTTTTGAGATGGTCAGCCTAGCAGTGACCGAAGACCTGAGATTCATATTAGGTCTATAAAGAGTAATCAAGGGAAACAGATAACTAGGACCTTTTTCATTTAAAATTATATGGCAAAACAGAAGCCAGTGTAGTTCTACAAGAGCTGCCCCAACATGGGCGCATCTTGGGATGTTCAGTAACATACGGGCAGCGGCATTCTGTACCTTATGCAGCATTCTCATTCTACCTTTAGTAGCCCCTAGATATGGAACATTGCAGTAATCCAAGCGAGAGATAATCACCGTCTGGATGATGTTATTTTTCGCTGGCAATGGTAACAAATCTAAGATTTTACTCAGAGTTTTCAAAACGCCAAAGCCCGTACCAACTAGAGCTTTTTGTTCATAAAAAGATAGTGTGGTTTCAAACCATACCCATAGGTTTTTTATCTTGGGTTTAGGGACCGGGGTCAACCCTAATTCACAAGGCCACCAAACATGAGACCAGATGGAAGGTTGCTTGCCTACTACCACAATGTCAGTTTTCCATGCCTTTAATTGCAGACAATTACAATTCATCCAGTTGGCCAGATCTACGAGGCAAGCTCTTAGCTTAGGAGCGGCCTCAGCTTAATTTTGTTCCAGAGTGATAATCAGCTGAGTATCATTGGCATAAGACAGTGGTTCCCAAACTTTTTGACCCATGGCTCCCTTGACCCACTTGGCAGTTGGCCGTGGCTCCCCACCATTTTTTTACCGGCGCACAGTTTGGGAACCACTGGTCTACATGAAGAATCAAGCCTAGACGTGATGAAGGATTCAGAGAGTACACAATTTAAACAAAAGCCTCTTCTCAACAACTGATTATACTATGGGGAATATCTCCACAATCGATGCACAACAGCAACCATGTACCACAGAAATGGATTTATAATTCACAGTTTTATTAATCAGATAATATGTACATTATTTTTGTATTTATAATTTTCTCTTTAGTGACGTACATTTGCAGACACAAATAATCATGTGTTAATTTGTTCAAATAAGAATCAAAATTTAAATGTGAGACACAAACAGAACATTAACAATAGACACATAATTCATGTTTGGTAACAAAACCACCAGACAATACATACACCCTATGCAACAAGAAATCACTTATAAAAACATGTAATGATACATTTCAGATATATATACATTAAAATAGAAATGTAACCAAAAAGGACAACAAACAGAAAAAAGAGAAGCGCCGACGCGCGTTTCGGAGAAGGATCAAAAGACCCACAGTTCCTTCGTCAGGGCGCAACAATCCTTTAGTGGTTCGTGTCAATATAATTCCCAACTTGTTCCAAAGTTTTTCCTGACGGGAGGGTTATTTAACAATTGCTTAGAGAATATGAATTTGTACTTGTTTAAACATTCTGTGGAAACAAGGAAAACAAATATATAAGATAACCTAATGGACACAATACAAAAAACTAGATGCAATCTATGAGGGAGCCTGCAACACCAGAAGGAAGCCAATGAATCCCAAAAACAAAAAGTAGTGAAATAGGTAACACCACGTGAAGGATAAAATAAGTGCATCAGCCTTAAATAGGTATGTGCCAACAAAGCTACCACCAAGAATAAAAAGGATCTTGTGAGAAGAAGGGGGAGTAGATGAATGAAGAAGGAAAAAAGAATAAAGAATCATAAGACGGAACCTACTTAGCAACAAGTATAATGAAGACACCGCTTCATGTAAAGGATATGGCCAGCCAATTACTTTTAGGGTCTTTCAAAACAGCTACGGGCTGAAACAAGGACAAATACGAAATCTACTCGACAGTCTCAATGGGTAAGGATATCATACATTTAGAAGTCCAATAATGAGGTTAAATGAATAGGGATAGTAACAAAACAGGTAAATGCGGTACAGGCTATGGGTAGAAAGAAGGATATCCGATAGGAGTAACAGTAAAGAATTGAAAGACATAAGAAGATAAAAATCAACAAAAACAGAAACTAACAGACTACCAACCTATGAATAGGAAGATAAAGCTACAGATGGTACTATAATCCTGGTGCAAAATGGAACGTCTAGATCGGACGCCAGAAAGAACTAAAAAGGAACGAGAGTGATTAGGGAAAGAAGATGACCACAATAACTAACAAAATAGCGCTAAATACGGGAACCCCTACTTACTGAAGAGCACTTGGATTACGAGTGCATGGCCAGAAAAAATGAAGAACGGTCACATCCCAGGCTAGAGAGTAGGTAGGTGGCAGGACAATAGGTAAGTTTTGCAGACACATCAGAGGAGGTCGCACAGTAGTATATAAGTAAGCCCAGCCATATCCAAACATATTCAACCATTTGCAAACCTATCCATCATGTATCCTTCCATCTATAATTTCACTTATCTATCCCTTCATCCATCCTTTCACTCATCCATCCATTATCCATCCATCCACCCTTTCACCCTATCCATCTGTACACGCATCCATCCACTCTTCTACCCATCCATCCATTCACTCATCCATCCAGCCATTTACCCTTTCACCCATCCAACCATCCTTTCACTTACTCATCCATCCACCCAGTCACTCCTCCTTCCACCCATCCACCCTTTCAGTCATCCATCCATCCTCCCTTTCTCTCTCCATCGACCCTTTCACTTAGCCATCCTTCCATCCATCTACCCACCCACCCATCTACTCATCCACTCATTAATCCATCCATTGACCCGATCACTCATCCATCCTTTCTCTCATCCATTTATCCTTTCACTCCTTCACTCATCTATTCATCCTTTTGTCCACCTACCCTCCCTTTCACCCATCCGTCCATCCTTACATCCACCCTTTCACTCATCCATCCATCCATTCACCCTTGCACTTATCAATTCATCAATCCATCCATAATTTCACACCTCCATCCTCCCACTTACTCACTCATCATCCACCTTTTCACACATCCATCCTTTCACTCATCCATCCACCCTTTTACCCATCCAGCAACCCTTCGACCCATACATCCAGCTATTTACCTTTTCTATCATCCATCCTTCCATTCACTCATCAATCCATCCATCCATCCTCTCTCATTCTCCATCTATTCAATCTTTCATTCATCCATTCACCCTTTCACTAATTCATCCAGCCATCCACCCATCCCTTCACTTACTCACTCGCTCACCTTTTCATATTAATTTTGAGCTGAGCCTTTTTGAGAAGAGGCCCATCAAGAACTTCACCCTCGCTGCAGGAGCCATTCCAGGACTGGGACAGAAACCACCCAGGGCGGAGACAGGATCCACCATAGGGGGGGGGGGGGACAGGAGCCATCACAGGTTTGGGGGGGGGGGACAGGAGCCACCACATGGAGTACAGGAGCCATCACGGGGGGGGCAGGAGCCATCACATGAGGGGGAACAGGATCCACCAGGGTGGGCACAGGGGTGGGCATGCAGTATTCTAGTATCATCTTTGTCTCTTCCAGGGTGGGGTAGGGCTCCTCACCCCCTCCTGGACAAGACAACGAGACGACAGGGTCTCTGTCAAAAATGTTAGTTTTGCCATCCCCCACAGTGGTGTACAGTACTTAAAGGAGATACTCCAAGGGAACTGATTTAACGGACTGTCCTCCATACTGTTAATCAGTGTGGGTGCGATTGTGCCATGTCTTTATTTTATTACATATTAGACTGATGTTTGAAGAACCGAGGTTTGCTTACAATTTAGTAACATGAATTAAACTCTGTGGAGAGAACCACGTGCTGCCTCGGTGTAATCAGGGCCTGTTCTACGATTTTTATGGCCCTGGGCAGGAAAGGAATGTGTGAGGCCCCTCTAAATTGCAGAGACATGACGCATTCAGGGATGTTTGCATCTGAAAAGATGCCCCTGCGACCGAAGCTGCAGCCCCTCCCTCTCAGTCACCTTCAAACACGACTTAACAGCTCATGAGGGGGCTGAAGGTGTGAATGTTGCCATCCCGCTGTGCCTCTCCAATGCTGCTGGGGATCTGAGCTTTGGTGCTGCATCGGAGTCTTTTACAACGAGTGTTGCGCTGCGGCTGCAATCTCCCACATCCTGCGCGGCGGCGCGGCGCCCCTGGCTTCTAATCGCGGCGCACCGGGGTGCCGCGGCGCACACTTTGGGAACCACTGGCATAAGATATCAGCTTCACCCCATTTTTAGCTACTACATCCGCTAAAGGGAACATGTAAACATTGAACAGGGTTGGACTTAATGCTGAGCCCTGTGGAACCGGTGTAAAGCGACGTCATTACACCAGTGGCGCGAGACGCTTTACTTCATTGCTGCAAACTTGTACATTTACCAGCATCTCCCTGGTACCAGCGCCATAACAAATCCGTTTCAGCTGGTGGGGGAGCAACCAGCCTTAGTGCTTAAAGCGCAGTCATTACACCCATGGGGCGGTACGCGTGCGGGCCATGGGCAGGCACCCCGTCACCCAGAGGAGGCTGGGCTGGGCCCCCCTTGAACATCTTCGATCCGGTAGGACATCCCATTTGGGCCTTTTACTTTAATCTGTAACATTTAGACTGTGATCCCTGGTGATTTTGTTTTACCGCCCACTTAGATCTATTCACTTCAATTTGTGCCATGGATAAGCGTAAGTTGCAAGGTTCTAAAGGTTCTGCTGTCAGGCCCATCAATGGCACTACCCTAGATTCCTTTTTGGAGTGGGCGTAATTTCATGGGAATTTGACCTGGCGGAAAGGAGACTTTCATTGGAGGCAGAGGAGGGCCCAAACTCCTTGTTAAGGTCTCAACCTGTTCAAGATACTCTTAGAGAACCTGAGTCTCAAATCTGTAGGGGGTTACCCATAGTTCTCCTACTGTATCTCTGGCAAACCATGAATGACTGTATGTGAGTGTACCACCGGAATCTCTTGACACCAGCATCTTCCCACTACTAGCCAAAAAGGAAGCGCCAACCCAAGCGTCCTGCTGTTGTGAAAAGTAAATCTGGTTTCTCCAGTTATTCCTGAGCCTTCAGTAGCTGGTAATGCAGATTGGGACTATGTGTTTTATAAACTTAAGGACAGCATTATGCATTCTGTTACACCTAAAATGGAAAGGTTGTTTTCATTGGAGTCTGCTGCCACTGGTTTGTCTAAGGCCATTGTGCCTATTATTGTGCCTATTAATCCTCCCTCTTGTGCTGGTCCTAGATTTGCGTCCTCTAAAAATACAATTAAAAGGGTTCCCAGGCCCCACAGTTTAGCTCCTGATTGTCTGACTCCAAACTTGACAAAAGCTTTTGGGACCCCTGTCCAGCCACACCATCATCCGGAGGAGTATGCCCCAGAGGTCCTATCAAGAGACCCACAGTAATATAAATGTTCCTACTATGGTCAGTACTATGGAAACGGGGGGAGAGCAACAACCAGTAGAATTGCTGCCTAACCTGAAGCTTCCCCCTGCCTGCATCCCTTATGTTGCAATTTTGGCAGGGGTAATCCACTTCTGTTCAAGGGAAAGAGAATCTACCACTCAATTGAAAAATAAAGTTTGCCATTGGCTGCACAATAATACAAACGTCAATGCTACTGATTATGACATTCTATTTGTGAGAAAGGATGGCTGGATTGGCCCTATTGTCAAAAATCTTTCTGGGAATTTTATAGTGATAAATTGCATGTCATCTAATCTGGCTAAGCAATTTATTTTTGACTTTCCCTCAAAGACCTTAAGTATTGTAGGAATTAATATTATTCAGTTTGTCTTTTTCCACCGAAACCTGCAATCCAACTAACTCTCCAGCTCTGAATAATTTGAGACATCAGAATCTGCATCAGTATGCAACCGAGATCAGAACGATTGACTCCATCCTTTGGCTCCCCATACGAGTAGTCTTAGGGTTTGCATTCCAGTTTCCTTGTTCATCACTAGTAATGCAAAATGAGTCTTCATCATAAATTGGAAAGCCTTATAATAATATAGGAGGGCCGGACTTGCAATACCTCCTTGCTCTTTTTTCCTGCACAATTTTTTCCACGCTATTCTTACTCCTTTCGAGGCTCAAATAAAAATATTTAATTCACCTTGTATCTTCCTAATCCATTTTATTTTGAATTCAAGTGGAGTAGCGTTAAAGATAAAAGTGAATTTGGGTAAAATAGTCATCTTTATTGCGTTAGATCTCCCCATTAAAGACAGTGGTAATCCACTCCAAACTTTTAGAAGTTTCCTTGTCTCCTTCAGTCTCATATCAAAGTCTACTTGAGCTATTTCATCAATGTTCTCTCATATCTCTATTCCTAGGTACTTTATTCTACATTTTGCTGAGGTATAGGGAGCTGGGGGTTCCATTCCATGATTTCTGTTTTTAGGTGATTAATTTGGTACCCTGAAACCGCTCCAAAATCATCTAA
Organism: Triturus cristatus; assembly: GCF_964204655.1. Taxonomy (NCBI): domain Eukaryota; kingdom Metazoa; phylum Chordata; class Amphibia; order Caudata; family Salamandridae; genus Triturus; species Triturus cristatus. Next base: position 1,010,880,026 of record NC_140587.1, on the reverse strand, counting down.
TAGTTTTGTAATGTTGAGTAGTGACACATTTAAATTCCTTGTAAACACCATTAAATCATCTGCATAAAGTGCCACTTTTGTCCCACCCTTGAAAGTTAAAGGGCATAACTCCTTGTGCCACTCTTATAGCTTTGGCTAAAGGTTCCATATACAAGTTAAACAAAGATGGTGAGAGTGGGCATCCTTGACGAGTACCTCTTTAATTAGAATTTCTTTGGTAAGATTGCCATTTACCAATATTTTTGCCACTGGAGATTCGTATATATTTGTCACTGCCTTTAAGAATGTCTCTCCTAGTCCTTATTGATTTATCACTTTGCACAAAAATAGCCAATTTACTCAGTCAAAGGCCTTCCCTGCATCGAATGTATGGATTGAGAGTGGAATATTCTCTTATGTGGCTATGTCTATTGTTTCAATCAGTCCGGACCGCCTATATTACAGGGTTTTCCAATTTAAGAATATAAGGTCATTACTTAAGGATTATTCCTCTTATGCCCCCTATTACAAAAGTATATGAGAAGGGGATTTCTCCCTATATAAGTTTGGCCATCCAAAGCACTTAAAAAAATTAGGCTGAAGATCATGTGTGCCGCCTGTAAACTTTGGTACCAGATCAGAAAAGTGCTAAAAATCCCATACTATAGTACTTTTGCCCCAATGTGGGAATCCCCAGGTACTCCAGAATGCATGAAGGTCAAACTGGCAATTCTTATAAAAGACGCTGGATTAACGAAGTGGGGACTGCTGATAAAAGCAGGATCCTTGATAAGCTGGGACTCCCTGTTATTTAGTACTAGTGGAAAACTGTCCAGATTTAAATACTACCAATTGACAAGCTGGGTAAAAGGCATGGAGAAAGACTGTGGGAAATATGGAACTGGAGGAAGAACTGTAAGGACATCCATTGCTTAAGGAAATATCAAAATGGTATTGGTTAATGACTCAGGCTGGGGAAGTAGACTTCACACTGCCAATAGAGCTATGGGAGAGAGACCTGCTGAGGTGGGATGTACAATAATTATGGCAAGTATCTATGATCACATTATGGCGTATAATAAAATCTGCACCTCTTAGGAAAAACCATCTCTTTATGTTACACAGAGCATACAGGTCTCCGGAAAAGCTAACAAAGATAAACAAGCAAGTCGTGAAGAGATGTCCAAGGTGTGGAGAAATAAAAGCAAACAGCATCCACATGTTTTGGCAGTGTTCTCAGCTCCAGCTGAAATTGTCCAGTGTGGGTAAGATTATAAATGAAGTACTGGCACAAGACATAGAGGTAACGTAGATGTAACTATTTTTGGAGGTCCGAGTGATAATCAACAACCATCCGTTCTAAATGATAAGCAAAAAAAGCCTACTATTTGTACTAATCTTACTTGCCAGGTGGGAGATATGCATAAAATGGATACTTACAAATCGCCCAACGTTAAATGAATAGTTCACATCGGTGTGTAAGATTAATAAATTGGGCTTAAGTAGAGAGGAAAATAAGCGGATGAAATTTTGGGAGATATGGGACAGAAATAGATTGTAAGAAGAGGGTAGAGAGAAGGGGTATGACCAGAAGGGAAGTCTAATGATTACTTACACTGCAATAAAAAAAAAATGTTAAAAAAATTCTGGGACTTTACCGTGGCGGAGTAATTTTCCCTTTGAATTTGAAGACCATAAAACAGACCCTCATCTCAAAACAAGAGTGCTTGTTACCCCACCTGACGAGGTGAGAAAGAGTTATGCAGATAAAGTTTCGAAAAAAGGGATCTACATCTTCTAATATCTCATTTATTGCCCAAATGAGGAAAAGTAATGAGTCTTCATCCAGACATGATATAGGAATTGCGCTTAGGGTTCTTAGATGGAATGCTGCAGGCATTAGGGACAAGATTCAAGATCCGGAATGGCTTAACTTTGCTACCCAGTTAGATGTCCTCATGCTGCAGGAGACCTGGGAGCCAGTAGTATCAGATGGGTTTGAAAGTTACAATGTTGCAGCAAGTCCCTCTCTTGGATATAGAGGGCATGAAGGCCTTGCTATCCTGATCCATATCTCTAAAGAGCTGAAGGTTATACCTATCCCCATTAGCAAGATGGGATTCAGATGTTATGGGTGGTTTATTCCTGTGATTTACACTTCTTCTTGATAAACTTTTATAATTCAGTTTGAGAATGTGATTTTATTTCAACCGATATAAATTCTTGAAGCTGGGTTGCTTTTCTATCTTAAGGTTTTTAATGTAATACTGATGGGGGATTTTAATGCTAAGCTGAGTGCTAACCAAATTTGTAGTAATTCTTTTACTGTTGATGATTCCGCCCCCCCCCCCCAATATCCTCTTAAGATCAAAGGGGCAGCAAACTATTTCAAGCAATGTACTGACCAAGGGGGTTTGTCCATCCAAGGATCTACCTACATTTGTTGAATGGGGTAACGGACAACTATTGATTACTTGTTTATATGGAGAACACATGTGAACCTTGTGAGCCCAGGAGTTGAGCATGATACCGGTTTTAGTGACCACAACCCATTTGAAATAAGGGTGACAGAATTACCGGGCACTAGTTCAGACGCTGTGCCAGGTTTGACTAGCTTAATGGTTAAGGACAAGGGACTAAGAGTAAAGTGGACTTCCTCCGACTTGGACATCTGCAGTTACAGTACTTGTTTTAAAAAACAGGAATAAAGAAGACCCTACATGCTACATACCTATTTTCTTGCTAAGCTCTGTAGTGAAGGTGGTAGGTGTTTTTTTTTACAGTGTGTGGAAACCTGAGTCCAGTCTCACAACATTCTCTGCCCAGTGCAGTATGGATTCAGAGAAGGTAAAGGCACTATGGACCAGTGCCTGAACCAAAACGTCTTTATTGGAAAATATGTAATAGAAAAGCTAGGGACCATGTATCTCGCGTTCATGGACCTGGGCAGTGCCTTTGACAGGGTGAATAGGTCAAAACTATGGGATAACTTGATGGCGTTAGGTCTATTTATTTCATTAGTCAACTTTTTAAGGGCTCTGCACTTGGATGAAATTGCGTTAGTGAGATTTGGTCTGGGTGGGGAATGTTCAGAATCTTTTGGCCTCCGACAAGGGGTCAGACAGGGATGTGTGCTGGCACCAATACGCTTTCTATTGTATATTAATGGTTTGAACACTTTCTAGGCCACACATGGGAAAGATGTGCCCTTCCTACTCTATGCAGATGATGACGTGTTGATGGCTTAAATGACCAATGGGCTTTAAGTACTTGTTCACCTCTTTGTCAACTTTTTGGAAATAACCTGGAGCTGATTGTAAACATTAGCAAAACACATTACATGGTGTGTGGGAGAAAATCCCCCAAAGCTAGATCAATAGTTATGAAGGGGAATAGGGTTACTAGGGTGCCTGATATTCCCTATTTGTGGGTTACTTTTGAACCGCAGAACTGTTGGCTCACATGTATATCAAAGCGGTGCTCCCGCTTTCCCTTGGCTTGTAGTTCCTTTTTAGATTTTCAAAGTTATTCGGTAACAGTCCTATCTTACCTCTGTTACAGATCTACAAAATGCAATGTCTTCAAGTACTTCTGTATGGTGCTGCCTTTTGGGGTTATCGGAATCTTAAGGCCATTTAGCAAGAGGAGGATTGTTTTTGAAGGCGATTGTTGGGCTTGGCCACAATAGCTCATTGTTATTTATCCACGATGAGCTGGGCTTGACTATGTGGAGGAGTGTGCGAATTTGGCGCCAGTGCTACTGTGGATCTCAGTGTGGTGTGGCAAACACACATGATTTAACAGGGATGTTACTGAGGACTGCCTTGGGTGTGCGTACGGTCTCAAAATTTCATGAATGAGTTACATCAAGTCCGCTGCCAGGTCCTTAGGCTGCCCTGACTTGTTTCTTAAACCACATCTTCTTACCAAGGGGGACAGGAGGAGCAGTTAAGACATGGTTTATAAAGCAACTAAAAGAAACTAGGGAATCTGAGGTGCACCTGAGGCCAAACACCAGAGCGCCCTTATTTTTGCAAACTGTTGCAGGCCCAGAGCCTTACCTTCTTGCTGTAAGTCATCCAAGGGAATGATTCCTCTGGATGAAATTTCGGTTGTGGTCTATATGCTCATATATTTATTTTCCGCCTGGCCAGTTCGACCCTAAAAAGATTGATGTATGCCCTTGTGATGGCTGCTCTAAACAGACACTGAAACATCTGGTACTGTTTTGTACATGGTATGAGTTTTTACCACATAAGTATTGTTAGACTTGACATCTTTTGGCGTGTTTCCCCTGAGTTTTTGCTTTCTGACCTCCCGGTTTGGACTCTGTTTTTGCTGGCTTAGTGTTTCTGCAAACTTTTCTCACTGCTGATCAGTGGTAAAGTGCAAGTGCTCCTGTGGTAAAATGTGTTATGGATTGGTGTTTCCATGATTGGCATATTTGATTTATGTGTCAGTCCCTAGTAAAGTGCACTGAGTGTAACAGGGCCTGTGAATCAAATGCTGTTAGTGGGCTGTAGCACTGCACTGTGCCTCCCACACAAACAGCCTGTAAATGTAACTCTTGCCTGCCATTGCAGAGCCAGTGTGCAGTATGGGACTGCCTTGTCAACTTGGCAAGTGTACCCACTTGCCAGGCCCCGACCTTCGCTTTTCTTACATGTCAGTCACCCCTAAGGTAGGCCCAAGGTACCCCTGTGGGCAGGCTGCAGTGCATGTGAAAGGTAGGACATGCCCTGGTGTGTGTGGCATGTCCCGATAGTGAATTATTGCCAATTCCGTTTTTCACTATTGCAAGGCTACCTGTTCCCCATAGGAAGGATGAGGAGTTTGTTTATAACATCTTATAAACATAACTGTCCCTGGGAACTAGGTAGGAAAATAAAGTTTAGTATTTCTGAACTCAGAATTTAAAGATGCATCTTTTAGTGAAGGTGATTTTTACATTCTGTGTTCGAAAATACCACTTTTAGAAAGTAGGTGTTTTCTTGCTTAGCCATCCAGCAGGCCTCTGCTGGGTTTGTGGATTGACTGTCTGGGCTTTGGATGACAGGGGCTGGGGAGCAGCAGAGGCTCCAGATAGTCTAGGTGGGTCAGGAAAGGGCTGAATAGACCTGGTCTGCATTTAGAGTAGGGGGAGGAAATTTCCTTGCACTTGAATGGGCCTGGTCTGCCTCTGACAATGCCGTCGCCACCTCCTGCCAGGAAGCCACACCAGGAAGGGCAGAACTGGTTCTGGTGGGGCACAGACACTCTCTGCCTGAGAGGACACAGGATTTTGTAGTGTACGTATTGGGGCCCAAAACCCTGAACTTTCGAACTCTTTTGGACCAAGAAGACTGCCAAGTAGAAGAGCTGGAGAAGCTGTGAGAAGGAACTACAACTTTGCTGAGTGTTTTGCTGTGTTGGCCTGCAGTGGCTGCTTCTGTCTTGGGCAGTGAAAGGACTGGACTAAACTTTCTGCAATCTATTTGTATTGGGTAGGCTGAAGGGAACAGGAGACAAGTCAGGTATGTTTTGAAAAATAAAGGGTTTATTAACAGGGAGATTCCCCTCCTCCAGTATATAGCAAATATGTTTTGCTTGTAACACCAAAACAACAACAACAACAAAAAAAAAGAGGTCTGGTAGTTACTGGTTTGCACTTTGTTATGACAGTCCACGATCCCTCTGGTTCTCTTCACCAAGTCTTGGGTATTGTGGCTTCCGGGCACCCTCCCAGTAACTTCCTCGGTCTCCGCCAAGTCAGGAAAAAGAAAAGAAAGAAATGGCCGGGGTTACTGTTGTGTTTCCTGTGTTCACCGTGTGTGCTACCATCACCAAGAACCACCCGGGTAGTGAGGGGGGTGGAAACGTGAGGAAACCGACGCGGTGCACAAACTACAAAAGCTACACACGTGCCCTTAGCTCCTTGTGCCTCCCCACCACCCCATCAAAACGACCCCAGCAGAGGTACTCACCTTGTGCCACGACCCGTGTCCAGGGCTGTGGCGAAAGGACCCGGGGCGTCCTCCTCCCTCTGTGGCCCGCCGGGCCTGGTCGCACTGTACGCTGCTTTCGCTGGGGTCTCTCTCCTCTTGGTTCCTTCGCCCTCGCCTTCCGTTGCTGTATCCTCCTTGCTCCTCGTCTCTTTCTGCACGCTCTCCGCTCCCGGTGTTGCCACACACCGCTCTGTTCTTCTGTCCTTTTTCTTGTCCCGCCTCGATGACGTCGGGAGTGCCTCCTCGAGTTTCCCAGCCGCCGCTAGACCGCTGACCTCTTCCAGTTGGGGTGGTGAGTCGGCGCAGTCTTTTGGACACTTCCGTTCCACCTCCGTCCTCCTCACACAGCTCCCCCCCTCAGGAATGGATGATGTGGCCATTCAGTGGAGGGGTGCCGCGACAGGTAGTCGGCACTTATCTTTTTCGCACCTGGCATGTGGATGGTCTGGAACGAAAAAGGTTGCAGGGCTAAGAACCAACGGAGTATACGTGGGTTGGTGTCTTTGTTGCTGGCCAGCCAAGTGAGAGGGGCATGATCGGTGAGAACAAGGATGTTACGCCCTAACAGGTAATACTGTAGGGCTTCTATAGCCCACTTAATAGCTAAACACTCCGTCTCAATGGTGGAATAGTGTGTCTCACGAGGAAAGAGCCTTCTGCTGATGTAGAGAAGAGGTTTGAGTTCTTTGTTATCATCAGGCTGGTACAACACAGCCCCTAGACCTAGTCCAGAAGCATCGGTCTGCAGGATGAATGTTTTATCGAAATTAGGGCAATCTAGTACCGGAGCTCTACAAATGGCGTCTTTCAAAGCAAGAAAAGTATTCTCGTGTATCGGGGTCCAGGAAGTTATGTGGGAGGAATAATTCTTTGTTAAGAGATCCGTAAGGGGGCTGGCAAGGGAGGAAAATCCTGGAATAAACCGCTGATAGTACCCGATAAAACCCAGAAAGGAACGTACCTCCCGTCGGGTTTTAGGGGCAGGGATTGCCCTAATCGCCTCTACTGTGTCCATCTGAGGTTTTAGAAGCCCCTCTTGAATAGTGTAAACCAGGTACTGAATGGTGTTTGTGACAAGTAAGGATTTTTTGGGGTTTATAGTGAGACCTGCTGTTTAAATGGCGGTGAATACGGAGTGCAAATGTTGTATATGGTCTTCCCAAGAAGAACTGAACACGACTATGTCGTCAAGTTACGCAGCAGCATACCCATTGTGGGGTTGTAGAAGTCTGTCCATCAAACGGGGAAACGTGGCAGGGGCCCTGTGCAACCCGAAGGGAAGCACCCTGAACTGGTAGATACCAGAGGGAGTCGAAAAGGCGGTCTTCTCTTTGGCTTGAGGGAACAAGGGGATCTGCCAGTAACCCTAGGTTAAATCAAGGATCGACATATAGCGGGTCTTTCCCAACCGTTCGATTAGTTTGTCAATGCGTGGCATGGGATAGGTGTCGAATTTGGTTATGGCTTTTACTTGTCTGAAATCTATACAAAAGCGAAGACTGCCATCGGGTTTTGGCACGATCACCACTGGGGAGCACCAGTTACTCTGTGATGGTTCAATAATGTTGGATTGTAGCATGGCTGTCACTTCACTTTCTACTGCATCCCTTCGGGCTGCCGTTTTTTTTCTCTTACCACTTTACTTTCTAGTGATACTATGTCATGCTGTACCAGGGAGGTCAGGCCAGGGATAGAGGAAAACAAACCTGGAAAGGAGTCTAACAAGGCCTTTATCTGTGTATGCTGTGTAGGTGATAATTTATCTCCATTGGGTACCTTCTCTGTTTCAGAATCCCATACGGTCAGCGGGGGTACATCAATGGGTCTTTCGGTGCTCCCTAGGTGTACCGGTATCCCTGAGGTGTCAGGTGTAGGTGGTTCTTCCCATTTTTGTAGATGGTTGACATGATATATCTGTGTGCCCCCCCCCTTGCGAGGGTAAAAAGATGTGGTACATAACCGGGGTGATCCGTTTGTTTAATTACAAAGGGACCCTGCCAATGGGATAACAATTTATTCTCGCTGGAAGGCAATAAAAGCAACACTTTATCCCCGGGCTGGAATTCTCTCAGACTACTGTTTCTGTCGTAGTATGTTTTCTGTGTATTTTGGGCTACTTCCATGTGTTTATGTACCAGGCCCCATAACTGGTTCACCAAAGTCTTAAGATCCTTAGCATATTTCAGCAGGGGCTTCCCTTCCTCGACCTCCTCCTCCCACTGTTCTGCTGCCATATCCAGAAGAGATCGGGGCTTCCTTCCGAACAGTAGTTCGAATGGAGAGAAACCTGTGGAGCTCTGTTCATGCAATCTTATGGCAAAGAGAACCAGAGGAAGCTTACGGTCCCAGTCCCTTCCAGATTTGGAGATTACTTTACGGAGCATGGTCTTATTGGTTTTGTTATAACGCTCCACTGGGCCATCTGTTTGGGGGTGGTACGCTGACATGAGGATCCTGTCGATTCTCAAAATCGTGCATACCTGTGCCATAAGGCGGGACATGAACGGGGTCCCCTGATCTGTTAGTATTTCTGACGGGAAACCCACCCTCGAGAACAGGGATATCATGGCCTGGGCTATGGTGGGAGTGGTCATACTCGTTAGGGGGAACACTTCGGGATATCGGCTCGCATAATCCACAATGACGAGGATGTAACAGTGTCCTCTGGCTGAGGGGGGCAGGGGCCCTACCAAGTCCATCCCTACCCTTTTGAATGGTATATCAATTATGGGTAAGGGGTGAAGAGATGCTTTCTTTACCCCACTCGGGTTTACATACTGACATCTCACACATGCAGCACAATGTTTAGCAACGTCTCGGAACACCCCGGGCCAATAAACGTTTTCCAACAGGTATTTCAAAGTGTTCTCCTTGCCGTAATGACCCCACCACCTGATTGTGTGCCAGATGTAGAACGTGTGTGTGCGAAAGGAGGAGGGAACCAGCAGTTGTGTGGTAGAGTGTGTAACCCCCTTCATAACCCTATACAATAGCCCCCTTTTTACCAGAAAATAGGGTCCTACCTGTGCCGGCTCTTGGTCTTGAACGTGTTCCCATGCATGAGAAAGAGTGTTGTCCTCCCTTTGGGCCATACGGAAACTAACAGGGACCGCTTTATTTGTCTCGGGGAGTGAAAGAGGATAGGTAGGACAGGAGTGCTGTGTCTGGGTGAAGTTCCATTTATCCCTTCGTCTGTCTTGTCTGCTTTTTCTGTCCTTTGTTTGTGTGGTCTCTATGTCACTACCGTTAAAGGGCGCTTCATTTAACCAGGTACTAGGGATCTCCTTGATATCGTCCAGGTATTGTCTAAACTTTGGATGGTCTGTTCCAATAATAACTGCTTCGGGAAAGGATGGCATGACACTCACTTTTCTTAGCTGGATATCATTATCTACGTCTAACAAGACCTCGGCTACTGGGTATGAGTTGGTGTCTCCATGTACACACGTAACGCTTACTTTTTCATGTTCTCGCATCTGGGGACGGGATATTAGGTTTTCGTTTACCACTGTCACATGACACACCCGGTGTCCAGGAGAGCCTGCTGCTTCCTTCCGTTTAAGAGGATCACCTTCCTATAATTCTGGTGTGCCTTCCCTGTCACATATATCCGCCCTCTAGTATAACCTTTCTCCATGGGCTCAGTGGCGGGAGCCCGATGAGGACAGTGCCTAGCGATATGTCCCCTTTCCGCACAGTGATAACACTGTGGACCCTGACTGTTAGGTGGTTGGGAATGAAAAGGTTTTTTTTGTTGGCTACGGGGAGGTACTGGGGTTCTAGCCTCTGGTCACCCTGAACTCCGCGAGGGGATGTAAGGTGGTCTGGGTGTATTTGCCCTGAAATCTGGGGATCTATGGAAGGCGCACGCCAATTCAACCGCGGTGGTAGAAGTGAGGCTGGGATGTTGCTTCACCCAAGACCTAGTGTTGGGAGGTACGGCCTCCAGGAATTGTTCCATGTATATTTTCTCTGTGAGTTCCTCTGTACTGGATGTATGGGGCATCAGCTATCTATTACACATGTCTCGTATTCTATAATAGAGGGAGCGGGGATTGTCTCCTGCTGTCCATTTCTCTTTCCTGAATTTCGCTCTGTAATACTCCTGGTCGCAACCCAGGCGTTCCAAGATGGTTTTCTTGACATCCTCATAGGCGGTGGTTCCGGCTGGATTGGCCACTTGGTAGGCGGCCTGGAGTTCACCGGATAACAGAGGAGCTATGTACTGGCCCCACCTCTCTTGGAGCCATGCTGCTGTGGTTGCTACTCTTTCAAAGTTGATAAAAAAATTGACTAGATCGTCCCCTTCTTGATATTTTTGCAAGACAGACCCAGGAACGTTAGGTCTCACCCTTATGCTTACTACTGCGTCTGTGAGTCTTAAAATCGTGGTATCCTGGACCTGTTGGTTGCTGGTGAGCTGGTTAGCCTGTTCCCTCAACGCCTCCTGGAGAGCCTCCCTATCCGGACGGTCTGGGAGTGTTGTTCTTACACAAGTTGGAGGTGTCGCTGCCCTTCGGCCAGCTGGGCTATTATTCCCTCTACAGTCACGGGACGTGTCATGATTCAACACTACAGCTGGTGAATCCCACTTCTGACACCACTTTGTATTGGGTAGGCTGACGGGAATAGGAGACACGTCAGGTATGTTTTGAAAAATAAAGGGTTTATTAACAGGGAGATTCCCCTTCTCCAGTATATAGCAAATATGTTTTGCTTGTAACACCAAAAAAAAAAAGAGGTCTGGTAGTTATTGGTTTGCACCTTGTTATGACAGTCCACGATCCCTCTGGTTCTCTTCACCAAGTCTTGGGTATTGTGGCTTCCGGGCACCCTCCAAGTAACTTCCTCGGTCTCCGCCAAGTCAGGAAAAAGAAAAGAAAGAAATGGCCGGGGTTACTGTTGGGTTTCCTGTGTTCACCTTGTGTGCTACCATCAACAAGAACCACTTGGATAATTAATCGGGGGGAAACGTGAGGAAACCAACGCGGTGCACAAACTACAAAAGCTACACGTGTGCCCTTCGTTCCCTGTGCCTCCCCACCACCCCCACCAAAACGACCCCCGCAGAGGTACTCGCCTTGTGCCACGACCCGTGTCCAGGGCCGTGGCGAAAGGACCCGGGGCGTCCTCCTCCCTCTGTGGGCCGCCGGGCTTCGTCGCACTGTACGCTGCTTTCGCTGGGGTCTCTCTCCTCTGGGTTCTTTCGTCCTCGCCTTCCGTCGCTGTATCCTCCTCGCTCCTCGTCTCTTTCTGCACGCTCTCCACTCCAGGTGTTGCCACACACCGCTCTGTTCTTCCGTCCTTTTTCTTGTCCCTCCTCGATGACGTCGGGAGTGCCTCCTCGAGTTTCCCAGCTGCCGCTAGACCGCTGACCTCTTCCGGTTGGGGTGGTGAGTCGGCGCCGTCTTTTGGACACTTCCGGTCCGTTCGGCCTCCGTCCTCCTCACATTCTTTTTGTGAGTTTCTCCAAGGGCTTGAGGTATAGCTTGCCCCTTGTTCAAAAAGTCTCAGGAACAGCAAAGACTTCAAGTTCTTCTGCCCTCAGCACTGGGGACCTTGTGTTTTGTGCTGCAACAGAAGAAAAAGCAACCCGACACCGTCTACGACGCCACTGCCAACTCCGTGTCCTGAAGGCAACGCAGAGGGCACCACGACTCTAGTCTCACCGACATCTGCTGACGTCACCACAGAGCTGCTGCTCCGCGACCTGTGGGCACCGCACTCTGCATCGCCTCGCTTCACGGCGCCGCCTTGGTTTCCACGACAACACCACTCCACGCCGAAATAGACACCTCTGCTTGCACCGTGGTTCCAGGGCACCACTCGTAAAGTTACACTACGCAACGCCCTAATCCGCACCACAGCTTTGGTCTACCGCCGCCATTGACTCCAATTCGTCAGCCGACAACAGCGCTTCAGCAACGACGAAGACGCTACCTGGACCGTAATCTGCCAGCACCGCGACGAGCACCGCATTCACTTCGCACCGCGACCCTGGTCTCATCAACGACGTCATCTGATGTCGCCACCGAGCCGCTGCTCGCACCGTGACCCGAGGGCACCACACGCCGCACCGCTGCACTTCGCACCGTAGCACCTGACGCCTGCGGGTGCCAGCGCTCCTGACTTTAACCGCAAGGAGTTCGATGTGCAACGCGTGTGACTACAACTCCTGCACCAACCTCCGGAACCGATGCCTGCGGATAACGTTCTTTCGGAAGCTCAACGAGAGGTCGCCAACGCCCTGCATTTCTAAAGGTACTGTTTTGCGGGTCTTCCCGACACCGTAGCTGGTCTGCGACGCCGCAGTCAGCCTGAACTGTTTGGATTTGTTTGTTCAAAACGCCGTGATAGCCCCAGAGGGAGCTATTGACATCAAGGGACAGTTTTTCGAGGTTATTTTGATAACTGAAGATTTCTGAATACTGTATTGTGGATTTTTATCGTTTTTGGTCTTGTCTTAAGGATATAAAAATATTGGATATTTTTATAAACTGGTGTGGTGTCCTTTTGTAGTGCGTACACTGTATTACTGTTAGTTATGTGCAATACTTTACACACTGCCTCTAAGATAAGCCTGATTGCTCGTGCCAAGCTACCAAGGGGGTGAGCAGGGGTTATTTTAGGAGTTTAACTCCCTTATCCTGACCCTTGCCAGCTAGAGAACCCCATTTCTAACAAGTATTTAATATCACTCAAAGTCTAAGGGCTTTTGCCAGTTTCGGGCAGCTTTTTTATATTTACAGATACTATGTGATCATGCAGTAATGATAGCTGTTTCCTCTTTTTTGAAGGGAGCACTACACTGGAATAAGATTATGAATTTATCAAATCTTTACTGTAAAATTGTGGGTTGCTTCCTGGGGTGTAAAAGGCTGGGGCGTTTTAGAATGTTTATAGTACTGTAATATTGTTAATAAGATGGTTTTCGTATTGTAAATTTATGCACTATGAATTTATACGTTTTTATGTATTTTCCTTTATGATTATGTTGCATAACAGAATAAAGATATTATTCATTCATTCATATTGCAACATACAGAAGAATTCAGCATGGAGGTGGGCAATTAGCTAGCTATCTATTTTGAAAATGTATTTTAAAACATGTTTTTAAATCTTGTTATATGGCAAGCACTGCAACAACTTATTTTATAGTTTGATAAAACTAATATTCTGTAGTAAGCCTAAGGTTTTGGGAGATATGCTCCTGTTGGCTCAACCAATTTGAGGAACATGAACAGAAAAGTATGTTTCAAGGGAATTATTCAGCTTTTGACACTTCCGTTGGATTTAAATAATTTAGGTCGTACTTTACTAGTCCCACTTTAACCTCTTCCATGCTCATGACGGCTCCCGGCCGTCATGAGTCACGGTGGGCGTGTGCGCACGACGGCCGGGAGCCGTCATGACCACGCCCGCGATTGGAATGTTCAGCACGCCGCAGTGAAGAGGTTAACAGTTGACTGGCACATGGTAGCTTCTCAAAGTCACGCTTTAGCACACGAGGTGGACCCCGATACTGGATCTTGCAACCGAGATTCAAGTTTATCAAGGAAATTACGTTATGATATATCACGCATCTGAAGTAATCATTTTCAACTGGCAGTTTAAGATATTGCATCTTTTAAAAATAGTGCTGTCAATAGAGATGCCACTGTAACTATCTGACTACCTTTGGGCAGGATATGAACAGAAGAAGCCAAAGATTAGGCATAAAGGTTGAGCTGGCCCCTGTTCAGGGGTCTCTGCTGTATTTCCTTGCTAACAGTAGAAAAAACACTATGGCTGTGCTGTGTTGAACAAGATACTTACCTTCGGTAACGCATTATCTGGTAGAGAATCTATCTAGCTGAAGATTCCTTACCTTTGAATTTCCCAGGCGTCAAGCTAGATCTGGAAACTTTTGCTGAGCAATACCCCTTGTGCACGACGTCGGGTGGCTCCATTCGACTCTGCGTGACGTCGTTGGTAGTGTCGGTTATGGCGTTGCGATGCATATATAGGCGCCACCCAGGCACGCAGAAGTCAGTACTTTTCGTATTTTCCACGCCAGAAGTGTAGAGCCATGAAGAAACTGACGTAGTCATGTGCAAAACTAGGGCCCTGAAAGGGAGAGAAAACAACCCTAGTCCTACCACATCAGTCCACAAGGCAGGGAGGTATGGGTGGGGCTATAAGGAAACTGCAGCAAGATAGAGTCTCGCCGAGATAACAGTTACCGAAGGTAAGCAACTTGTTCATCTGATAGAGACTTAGAGCTGCAGATTCCTTACCTTTGAATGAGATACCCGAGCCATACCATCCCGGCGGTGGGTTGCGGACTCATGATCTAAACTAAGAAGTCTTGCAGGACTGATCGGGCAAAGTGCCCGTCCCTGCCCAAGGCAATAATGTTTTGCAAACGTGTGCAATGATGCCCACGTTGCTGACTGACAGATGTCTTGGACTGGGACACCCAGAGCCAAGGCTGTAGTCGCCTTTCCCCTGGTGGAGTGGGCCCTTTATCCATCAGGGGGATGCTTCCTGGTGAAGCAGGGTCTCTTTTTACCATATAAATGCCTTAAGCCATTCCTGCCCTACACCTGCAGCATGAGACCCTCACATATGCACCACCAGCCAAAATATGGGAGTTTGTTAACTCGACCATTCTGTCTAAAACACTCACTAGATACAACAGGCCCCACGCCCACCTAGGAATATAGACGTCCCTCTTGCAAAAAAGGTATAGGCCTCAGCTCACTCAAGTTACCGAGGCCCCACTGGTCTCAAATGTGCATTTTTGTAGTACACATCACAGTGAGCCAGCACAGACATGAAACACCCCTTAATTAGAGGAACAACATAGGGCAAGACTTGGGTGGAGGCCAGCTGGTACATCTCATTGCTTCATTTCTGATATCTGATGTTTTTCTGCTAGCTTTTAAAACTACGACCGCAACTTGCCATGACAACATGACCTGTAACCTTTGTAAAAGTTCTGCTTTCTTAAAAGTTTCTGAGAAGTGATACAAATCGTTTTTGATAAATGTCTAATTTCATCATGATCTACGGTCAAGCATCAGTTGACCTTCCGATAACACCTTTTGCACCATGGTGTTACTTCTGGATTTTTAATATTTTGAGGAAGTAACTGAAGGTTTGCGGTCAAAAGCACCTGTTAATGTTTTGATCCTGTGGTTAATAGTTCCGCATTAAACAAGTATAAAAGATGTGCTTCACAGCTTCTGCAGTGCACCTTCTGCAGTGTCTAGCACACGTTGGTGTTCCCGGTCGACTGCTCTATTTTGGGCATAGCCTATTTGAGGTTGTAGTGTTCATAATAGATTGAAAATCTTTGTCTCTCTCTCTCTCAGCCCCTCCCTTTTCCTTGCATTGATGTAATCTTAAAGCTTAGTATACTGCATGGTTTAGCTCATTATATGAGATGTGTCTCTTATACATCTGATTATCTATTCAGATTGTACGAAGTTATTTGCTGATTGAAACTATGGTTTTGACATCTTCTTGTTTAAGTTTGTTCTTAAAATAAAAGTGCCACTCCGACTCAGTGCCTACATTTCACACAAGTGTCTTATTGTTTTTAGATAGCACATTTATAGGGTGAGAAAACACCCTGCAACAGCTGGCAACCACGAACAAGGCAGTGTGGACTTTCTAAAGGCTGCAGGGACTTGGGACGTGCCAGACACTGCCTTGGGTGCCTTCTCCTGACTGCTACCAGCTCTTGCCCGGGTAAGCCAAAGACTTTTTATTTTTCTTTAATTAGGTGTTTGGCTGTGGTGGGGCGAGTTCCAACAGGTGCAGTTCTGTTCAAAGTCTCTATTCCCTGCAGACTACTGTCTTGCAATGCAACAGAACCGCTTTTAATGTTACACTTGTATGTTTAGGCACTGACTCAGGCATTCTTGTTCCGTTTCATACATTTCACGGTTGTGGTTTGTGAGTTTCATTTTTTTCCCGTCTCATACATTTCACGGTTGTGGGTTGTGAGTTTATTTTGCAAGTTTTGGAAACTTTTGGTCTGGCAGCTCTTCGGAAATAGCATAGTCCAGGGTGCAAGACCCTGGAAATACAATAGCATAGTTCAGGGTGAAATACACTGGAGAGATAGCATAGTCCTTGGTGCAAGACCCTAGAGAGATAGCATAGTCCTGGGTGCAGGACACTAGAGTGAGAGCACAGTCCTGGGTGAAATACCCTGGAATGTTGACCCTGTGTTTATATTGTGGCAAATACAGGAGAGTCTGGCAGCTTTCAGCTTTTACCGATTCTGATCCACTAACAGATGTTCGCATGACATACTCAGCTTATGTTTTTTTATAACGCGAATTAATTGCCAACATTCTGCAAGGACTGGGAGGGCTCTTATTGCATTAAGTAAAAAGTGGTTCTTCACCGAGGGGAAGTCGTTCCTTTCACCACCCTTCGTTGTGGTTTCCTCTCCTTCTCAGGCACAGCCGAACTGAACACCCTTCTACCCCTCTTTCAATATTGTGCATCATACCATCTGCTTTTGTCCTTTCAGCTGCATGCATTGTTATTCTTTCTGTTTTTAGTTTATTCTATTGCACAGGCTTTGTTGGTTAATTTTTCTTGGCCCATCTGCACGGCTGCATGCCGCGTTTCTCTACTTCTCTCTCTCTCTCTTTCTCTCCGTCTACATCTCCCAAGTGACTGGGTTGCGGTTCTTTCTCACATCGGTGCCAGGTGGTTTTCTCTATTGTTTAGCGCGATCTAATATCTAGGTGTGCCAGTATATTCCACCTGCTTTCCTTTATTGTTTTCTTTAGCAAGATCTAATACCTAGGTGTGCCAATGTCTATGTATATCATGTGCATGTTTCTGGTTTTATTATGTTGTATTATCATTAGCACATGGTCCCCCATCTCCTGTCCTGCCCCTGCCTTCTGAGTAACTACCTTTCCTTCTACCTTTCTCCGTCTCCGATGTTCCACCTAGCTCCCCTTAACTCAGTACTCCTCACTTGACATTGCTACACCTAGGGTCTACATTCGTCATGCACTCCTGCCTTTCTGCCCCTGTAGTCCTGGCGGTCTTCCACTTGACGATTCTGTCAAGTGGTAGACAGAGGGGGGAGGAGGGATTTCTCATTCGCTGTTATTAACCACAACACTGCCAGTCACTCCTGTGCACTTTTTCTGCATGATATGAACAATAACCGCCAGGAAACCATTGATCTTATTTTGCATTTAGTACATGGTAGGGCAATTGCTGTGTTTAATGCTAACACAGACCGTATTACCCCATTCACTGAATATCAGTGACCTACTGTCCATTGTTTGGGACATCCCAGGGGTAACTTTCACACCAACAACAGAAGTCCGACAGTCTGTACTACCTTTAGTTGAACTACCACCTCCTGGCACTGCCCACACGCATCCCCCGCCGCTTCCTGATACTACACGCCCGGATCTGGTCTGGCCGAATTATTCATCAGACTCCTCCACTGACCAGAATATATAAAGAAACGTGGTATGGAGGAAAAGATATAACAATATTTTTGAACAAGGACACTTTTAATTATCCTTTCACATGTAATTAAATTCACTTCTCATTTTCTTTGTATTTGTGCTGAGCATATACAAAAACATATATTTACAAAACAAAACCTCTTTACAAATAACAAAACTACGCTACTGTCCTAAACATTAATTTTCAAGTGTGGTTCCACCCTTCAATAGTGTGGACAACTCCAGAGGGCATATACATTGCATGAGAAGTATCAATGTCCCCACAAATTCTAAGACAATCCAAGGTTGTTAAATCCCAACACAATCAAATTATTTTGGGTCCCTCTGTAAAACCAAAATGTCGACGCGGTCGCGTTTCAGCCAATCAATTCCTTTTGGCCTCTTCAGGACAAGGAAAACAGCAGCAATCTACATTAAAAAAAGAGAAACACTAAACTAACATATAGATTACATAAACACCTATATACTCTCCAATATATATGCAGGTCCTTGTCCCCAAACGTGAAAAACAGACCACAAAGCCCACCACAAATGAGGATATTCAGATACACTGAATAGAGGGAAGTGATTATAAGTCAATAATAAGTTTCGTACCAAAGAATATATATATATATATACACCATAAAAAAGATATATAAATAGTGCTTCAGATCTCCACCACCGTCCAATATATCACGTATATACACTTCCAATCAATTTGAAGGTGCCAGTTATTCTAAGAGGGTCCTGTCGTGGACAACACAGAGAAACTTGCCCAATGTGGTCACATACTTCTCGACTAACCTTAGGCTGGTCCCTCTACTCAGCATACCAAGCGTAAGTACTGTACAATAGCCAGGAGTGGGACGCAGGGGATCCACCCCCTATTCCATCTCTATAGCAAAAATGATGATTTTAAATACCGACTGATCACAACTACATAAATGATCACATAAAAATACTACCTAAGGCTACATTCTTCGTACCTTTATTGAAAAGTCAGCTGGGCTCCCTGTTCGTGTTCTAAAGTCAAGATTTCTTCCGTCGTGATTACACGCTGGTTCGGAAAAACAAACAACAAACGGAGACACAATATATGTCAAAAGGCACTACGGAGTCCAAGTATATATTACTCAATTGCGTCTTCTCATCTCATTCTCTTACCTTGCTTCTCTACCCTCTCCTTGATTGCTCTTCCGCATCTATCGGCGCTAACTCTCGCTACGCGAGTTTGTTCAGGAGAGCACTATCTGCAGCATATTTCCGGGTACAGAAAGTAACGAAGGACTAAAGGCCTCCAGAAAATGAGAAGGAATGAATCGGCCATATTGTAATAATTCGTTTATAAAGGCAGTGAATATACCACAATTTGACCAACTATTTTACTAGCTCCTCTCTAAATTAATTGGGTACATCAACATGATGGTTGTATTTAAAAATGTAATGAACTGAAAAATTAAATATACCCTTAAAGAATGCATAAATTGTTAAGAAATATATTAGGTATTAAGGATAATAAAGATAGAGTAAACCAGAGAGAGAACACCAAGATTATACAAAGTGCACGAAAAAACCCCAAAAAGGAACCTGTATGCATAAAGGCTCACAATCTAAAACCACATACTAATGTGCACATCTATCCACAGTGTCTGTACATGTAGGGTAATCTCATGACACAATATGGTGCATTCACTATCCAGGAGCTTAAGTTCTTTATTCTCATATAGAGATACTACTGGATCAATGCCCAAATTTCATCCTTGTCATTTAGGCCATCGATTGCTGTACGATATTTCTCAATAAAGCGCGCTTCCTGACGATTCAAGGTATTTTGCCAAAACTGTCCAACTGAATTCGTCCTCATTGTGGCCAATTTCCACAAAATGCTGCACCAATGGGGCACCCACTGACCAGACCACACGCCCTCACCCTCTTTATATTCACCAGTTCGTCTACTAGTGATTCACGATTTCTGGGAGTCCTCCTCAGGATCCGCCTACTCTGTGGCATCCTCAGAGGAGGTCAAGACTCCAGATATTATCCTCCCAGCCTCACCTATATCGTCCACATCCAGCTCTAGTGGTACAATACAACAAGCAGACTCTCAAGAATACCATTCATCACTGTTAAGAGCACTCCTAAGGGATCAGTCACAAGACACGGAGCACATGCCTGCTCTGGAGGCAGACTGCACTACACCAGACAACACTAGGGAATGAGCACAGCACCACAGATTGTTGTGTACTTAATTAACAATCACGTCATTGGTCTTTCAGAAGGTCATCCATCTTCATTCATTCTGGCAACGCCCTTAACCAGCGCTGTCCTCCTCACTGTGTTTCAAGATTTAGCATTCGACTGCACCCAAGCACAACTACTGAGGCTAACAATAGTACCCACCTATGCTTCCCAATTACATCCAAGAACAGCTCTATAAATCAAACTAAGTATGACCACCCCATTGCAACATGTCCTCAAAAAGTTCACAGGCCAAGAGCAGCACCTAATTAAACATTGTAGGGAGCTCCATCAGCACACGAAGACTTTAACACACCCCTGGCCGCCAGAAGGTACGTTCGATCGTGCTATATTAGATCATGCCACTACCTTCTTAGAAGCCAAGTACTCCGGCATCAAACTACAGAAACGCAAAGATACCCTAGGATTGTGGCGTATCTGTAAAGAGAACGCTGAACCAGTACTCATGCGGACGGCCCCCCGCCATATCATATAAGTGGTATGTACCCCGTTGAACTACTGGCGAACTCTGTCACCCTCCTCGAAAATATAGACTTGACCCCTACTACAAATGAACTACCAGCTGTTGGTTCCATTCCAATACCAGATAACAATTCTTCTCCACAGCATCCCCCAATAGACAGTAGCTTAATGACCACAGTCCCAGCACTGCGACCTCTTACCAACCCCAGCTCAATGATAGAAGCTGTGGTACCAGGACTGCCAGGCCGGATAGACGCACAATTCACACTGAAGCTTACACCAGCACCAAATACTGCAGCACAACAGCAAGATGAGGATGAAGACTCTGACAAAGCCTCTCACGCATCATCTTACTGCTCACACACTAGCTCCAACCTCTTCCTTGCTGACGAACAGCTACAACTTCCAACGCCGCGCCGCTCCCTCCAACACCAGCTGCCATCAAGCAGCGCCACATTCCAGCCTATTCTGAACCTCCCAATTACAGACCAGCAGTTCAGGGACAGAGCGCAACCATTCCCTGAGACATTTGACAAGTACATTTTGGCAAATGGAGAAGTGGCCCTAACTTGAACAAGAGCATGGACAGTGTTACACTAGGCGACCCCCACACGGACATACTACACAGAAGTCGGTCACCCAGCCCTACTGGCCAGGCAGGGGCTATCCAACGTGTGTCAATGAAAGTAGAGCAGCTGCATGATGCACTTGCTGACATGTTTAGTAACGTAGACCTTCTAGAACCATAAAAAAGGCAAGAACAGACACCTCACCACAAGAAACACTGCAGGCACCCGCTCCGGGGGAAGACCAGGCGGTTGCAATATCACACAGTAATGAGGCCCTTGTGACGCCGCTGCTTCTAGAATGACCAGAGAGCTGCGATAACTAGCCAGGACGATCTCCCTGTGCAAGCACCTCTGCAGACATTGCCACCAGCACCAACATATACATTTCACTCGCCACCCAGGCCCACGCATACTTTCATGCACACAACACCACAAAGGGAGCCTCAAGATGCAGAGGAACAAGTAACAAGAAGGAAGAGCAGACGAACAGAGGTAGAACGACTACAAGTGTGGGGGACACACGGCCGGCCGGATGACATTTTATATGACATCTCAGGTACAGCCTCTATGCATGCCACTAGGTTGAAAAACATACGTAACATGTATCTCAGTAGGCAGTATGCACCACAGAATAATGGCCTAACGCCAAATGAAATAGTAATACTTGGGGAAGAATCAGACTTCTATGTCAATCCCTTCACAGACGATTTGGCAGGTTCGACAGAATCGCTGGAACCACAAATGATCCTGTGGCTACGAGTAGGGTCCTTTGAACCACAACATATGGCAACAGCAGCCAACTGCACCCTACACGGGGAGGGAGATGCAGACTGGGACTATGGTTACATGACAGCAAGTTTAAAGATTTGGCAAAAATATGCGTGCCAATATGACCATACACGGTCCACTTCAGCAGGCACCAGAGTGACACATCAGACGCCACTACTGTTCAAAAATGCACATGACCCCCCATTGTATGCCCCATGGCAACAAATGGACAAGGACAATTTGAAAAAACAATTGCCGCCACTAGCAGAGGGCCCTGGGAAATCGATAGCAGCCCTAGAGAAAAACACTGCTGGCGTCAACTTAGCCATAGGTGACATTAAGAGCCTGCTCACCTCCCGTATAGGAGAAGAAGCAGAAGACATATTAAAAAGCATCCATAGCAAAATAACACTCACTGGGACAGCACTCGACGGTGTCGCATTTAACAAAATACGACCCTTTGTATGGTCCCACTTGCGCCGCAACCCTGACGTCCCAGGGTCCCTAATGTCACAAACGATGCAACAGAATGAAGATCCCGCCAAGTACATTTCCCGAATGAACGAAAAATGGCATCAGGAGTTAGGGGAAAAATGGAATGCAACTGGAGGAAACTGTAGATTCTTCTGCCACACAGTTAAGAAGGGACTGCCCACTGAGGTACAGGAAAAGTTAGATGGGATAGTGTCAATGGAATGCAAGCCAGGGCCTGAAATACAAGACCATATCATTAACTTCTGCAAAAAGAAGCAAGAACAGGACAAGAATAGACAGTTGGCTATCGAAAATGCAGCTGCGAAATGAGTACAGCAGAAACTTAATAGGAAAAAAGATACTCCAGTTACAGTCATGCTAGCAACACAAGTCAATCAGATGACGGCAGTTACAGGATTTCCCCAGGTTGCCATGAATGCAATGGCAGGCAACACAAAGGGAGCCCCTCCATAAATACAGACACAGCCCATTTACAACACTGAACAACAGCCGTTCAAAATAACAGACAAAACACGGCAAGGAACACAGGGATGCAGGGTAGAGGTAGAGAAATGGGACAACAGAGATTCAGACCACAGCCACGACCTCCCCGTCTATTATTGTCAGAAACAGGGCCACATGCAGAGAGACTGTCGTACTAAAATGCAGGGTCGACTAGTCACGGGGCCTTCACAGCGAACACCCATCCAATTCCAACAACAGCAGCAGATGCCGCCACAGCCAATTCAGCCCCAAGTACTATACTCCTATCTCCCACCAGTCCAGCAGTAGCATAAGCAGCAACAAGTGCAGCTTCAGGCACCAGCAGTAGTCAAACTAAAAGCACCCGTTCAACAGGTACAGACACCAATGCAGGAGCAACAAGCACCTGTATACCAGGTGATGCCCCAAGCACAAGCTCTTGTGCCCCAGAGGGGCACAGTGATTCCGTCCAGCAACTCATTTGCGCAGGGCACCATCCAGCTATATCAAGCATGAGGAGACAGCCCACAGACAACTCTTGTGTGCCCAGTTTTATCGTGTACAATGAATGTTGAACAGGACCCCAATGCCTTTGTCACGATAAACAATAAAACGTACAGCTTTCTCATTGACACAGGCGCTACTTACTCCTGTATTACGGGAGGAACACTGCCCATTTCAGATCAGATAGCGGACACACAGGGATTCTCTGGGGCATTAGCAAGGGTCCCCTTCACTAAGCCA
The DNA here is from genome assembly GCF_964204655.1 of Triturus cristatus. NCBI lineage: Eukaryota > Metazoa > Chordata > Amphibia > Caudata > Salamandridae > Triturus > Triturus cristatus. Next base: position 1,010,856,830 of record NC_140587.1, on the reverse strand, counting down.
GTACCAATAGAAATAGGAGGTCACTTGGTGGAACAAAAATTGTTCTACTCACCACAGTCTCAAGTGAATCTCCTAGGGCGCGACCTCATGGCAAAATTGAACATGACAATTCACTTTGACGAAAAAGGCACTATAATCTGCTCAATACCAGGCACACCCTTGGCTAGAATGATGGCAGTCACTGTGGACTCCTCTTTGAGCGATCAGGTAAGGGCCCGTCCAGTGGATGAGCACACCTTTTCCGCTGCAGTACACACCATCGTTGCCATCACTCTATAACTGAAAGGCCACACTGTTCAACTACCGAAATAATTCCTTTTCAGACCTTAAGTGCCATGCTCACAAATATCGACAAACACATGATCCTAAACATACACTGTCTTGAAGTAACAACTACATACGGGGCCTTCCAAGCATTTGATGATAGTGCTCATATTTGGGCCTGCATCATTTTCATTCAACCAGGAGGATTAGTAAGAGATATTTCAGATGATCAACTGTTTGGGCCTCCTGAACGTTATTGAAAGAGTGAGATTATCTACGAAAATGCTATCCCCATCTCAGTGACAGTGGAAATCAGAACACCCACTGCTGACCAACATTTTGACTTCATACGTGAAGCAGATTTAGCTCAGGTTCCAGTGAACATTTGGACTATTGGCCAAAATGATGTAGGCCTCATTCACTCTGCTGCCCCGTTCAGAACAACACTGAGACCAGGTGCCATACTACCAAGAGTTTGGCAGTATCCCTTGTCCAAGGAAGCAGAGGAAGGTATTGCCCCCACCATACAAGCATTACTGGATCAGGGAGTAATATACCCCTGCACATCTCCTTGCAACAACTGTCTGTTTCCGGTGCGGAAATCTAAGACTAATCAATGGCGTTTGGAACATGATTTACATCCCCTTAACAACATTGTGGTACCAGAATTACCAATAGTCCCAGACCCATCTGTTATTCTCACAAAAATTCCTCATGATGCTCAGGACTTTTCTGTCATTGACCTGAAAAATGCCCTTTTCAGTGTCCTATTACACCCAGATAGCCAATACCTGCCCTCCTTTACATTTCGCAATATTCAAATGACCTATACAAGGTTAGCACAAGGCTATTATGAGTCCCCCAGCGTCTTTAACAGAGTTGTCAAAGCTGATTTATCGAATTTTCGATGTGACAGCACCCTGCTGCAATAAGTCGACGACATATTGCTCTGCAGTCCCACAGAGCAACAATGCAGAAAGGATACAATAGCTCTGCTCACAACATTAGCACAAAGAGGATACAAGGTAGACAAACAAAAGCTTCAATACTGCCAGAAAGAAGTGCACTACCTTGGCCAATTACTTTCAGCATCAGGACGACGAGTCACACCAGATAGAGTTGAGGCAATCAAATGCACCCCTGAACCACAAACAGTCAAGGACATGCAGAAATTCCTAGGATAAGTGAATTATGTTTGTCAGTGGGTCTTTGATTTCTCTACCATTACTGCCCCTCTGCTGAAAGCCGTTAAAATGGCCAAAGACAGACATAACAAGTTAGATTGGACACATGAAATGCGGACCGCGTTCACACAGCTAAAAGAGGAAATAACAAATGCACCAGTACTAGGGTCCCCTGACTACACCAAGGAGTTCTACTTGTTCACTCACTGCCATGGCCAAGTCATGACTGCAGTGCTTACCCAAAAATATCCCATGGGCCACAAGCCCATTGCCTACTTCAGTGACATGCTGGATTCTGTAATGACAAGCCACTACCCGTGCAAACAAGTTCTAGCAGCAGCAGCAATCGCTGTTGAGAAAAGCACCCCCATAGTCATGGGGTACCCATTAACTCTTTACACTGAACATGCCGTCTTTGCAATAATACAGAAAGCCAAGACAACACTAACTACACAGAGAGTATCAGGCTACGAAGTCATACTATCATTGTCCTCTCTGAAGGTTGTCTAGTGCCACACAGTAAACCCTGCTACGTTCTTTGTCCACCCCATCGACACCTCAGATGATGACCCTCATGATTGTGTCACATATTCACCAGATGAGTCAGGAGCAGCAAAAGAGGACCCACTGCCAGATAGTACCGTATTTTTGTTGATTGGTCTTCCACCACTGATCAAGAAACAGGGATCAGATACACAGGAGCCGCAGTAGTTAAGAGCACGGCAAAATGACTCCTCTGACTCCTTAGGCATTGTACAACAGATTACATTACCATCACATTACTCAGCCCAAGCAGCAGAGCTAGTGGCATTGATTGCTGCCTTAAACAATGGGGAAGACGACCGCATCACCGTTTACTCCGATTCTGCGTATGTCACAACAACTACACACTACAGCATCTTACTCTGGAAAAGGCGTGGATTTCTCAAATCCGATGGTACACATGTCACCCACAAACAGTTACTAGAAGAACTAATAGTTGCACTAACACTGCCAGCTGAGGTAGCTGTAGTCAAATGTGCAGCACACACAAATGGCCAAGACTTTGTCTCCAGAGGTTACACTCTGGCAGACTGGGCAGCTAAAGCCACCGCCAGAGGACCCCCACCTACAGTACCGCCAGAAGGTCAGCACGCCCCCATCCTGCTTGCCCAACACGTACCTACAACAGTACAAAAAGACAAACAGAGTACAGATGAAGACACTCCTAACTTACCGCCTACCTACACTCTCAACAGTACACAACAATATGATCACATTGCATAATTACACCTCAGAGAAATACAGGAAAGTGCACCAGATCAAGAGAAAGAGTTATGGAAGAAGAGGGGAGTACAAGATCTTGCTGATTTTATCTATTGGCAGACAATGACAAGAAAACATGTCATGCCACAAGCCTTATTGCAAGTGGCATTAGATCAGTTACATCTTCCCACACATGTTTCTCGAGATAATATGTCCACAACCCTACAGACTGATTGGTCCATCCCCAATGCCCATGAACTAATACAACTTTTTGTTAATAAAGGCCTCATTTGTCAACAATACTCACCAAATCCCACTATGAAAACAGTTGCCTCCACAATGCCAAAACCTAAAGGCCCATTTAAAAAACCACATTGATTATGTTGACATGATTGATAGATGCCAAAATTACCGATACCTCATTGTGGTAGTATGCCCATTCTCACGCTGGATCGAAGCTAGACCATGTGTTCACTGTGATGTCAAAGCAGCAGCTAACTTCCTGCTCCGTGAGGTCATTTCACGCTGGGGTTTGCCAGACGCGATCTGTTCAGACAACGGCAGCCATTTTCCAAATGCCATCTTTTCCTTTCTAACAACAATGTTAGGGATCAAACACAAATTGACATCAGCATATCACCCACAAAGCAATGGCATTTGTGAGTGCCTTAATGGCCTGCTCAAAGGTAAAATAAGAAAGATAAGTGCCACAATTGGAAAGAAATGGCTCTATTGCCTACCAATTGCCCTCTTTGCGCTTAGAAACTCTCCAAGTTCTGATCACTATCTATCGCCCCATCAGCTTGTCTCTGGACGATCCATAAATATAGCAGTCCCATCTACTAGGCCCAAAACAAACAAATAAAGAAAGCTCATCTGAAATTGTAAAAGCTGAATTGTATGAATATTTGCGTGCACTAACACGTGCAGCGCAGTTCCTTTCTACTTAGGTATCCAAGAGGAAGGAGAAGGGCTCCATCAATCCGGAGCTTCCGCCAATTCGCCCTGGAACTTTGATATTTATTCGAAAAACTGTCCAACGCTGGAGGGACCTCAAATTCGACGGACCGTTCCAAGTTATTGACTCCTCGCCTACAGTGGTCCGCATCGCCCAAAGAAAGGCATGGATTCACCGCAGCGACATCAGAGTCGACCCTGCACCCCCTCAACCCCAGACACCGGAATAGAGGAAGGATAACATGCTCCCATTACCATTGAACGAGGACAACACGTACCCATTCACTATCGAAGAAGAAGACGATAAATCAGTGTGGTAGTCTACGAATTGGATTGTCGCCGAAGCACAGAAATGTCTTATGCAAAGCTATGTATTTGTATTTGTGATGATGCCTCATCACCGACGGAGTGCGCGCACTTCTCCAACATGGCGGACGAAGAAACCCCAAGAGGAAGCGGAGATAGCGGTCCAGATGCTCACGCCAGGATGGAAGCAGTGCGCCACGGGGGAGGGGCTAAAAACGCTGTCTTCGCGCTACGATGGGCGCGCATGGAGGAGAAGGAGAAGCTCTTGGCGGAAGGGGACACGGCGGGAAAGCGAGAAGCAGAGGACACCCAGCAGGAGGAGACACCACGACGGCGGGACCGGTCCGGACGAGAACCGAGGACCCACAAGGACAACCGCTCTAGGAGCAGCGCCCTCAAGTCCGGTACTCCCACAGAGGAAGAGGAGGCTGCGACTCCCCTTCCCACGGCCCAGGAGGGTCGTGGGCTTAGACAAGTTCCGGGCTCTTCCTTGTTTTGGGGCTGGTGGGCGGGCATACGGGGCACGACACTCTGATCACCGATACCCTCCGTCACTTAGGCACCACACAAGTAGGGTTAAGGTGACGATAGCACTAAACCCCCCCCCTGTTACAACGGTTCAGGAGAGTGTCCTTTCTTTTTTTTTCTTCTTCTTCTTTGTGGCTTTTTTTCTGCTTGCTTTCCCATCCGGAGGAGACGGGTCCCAGTATCCGAAGAATACACAAGAGTCTTCCCAATCAAGACCTTCCCCCCCCCCCCCAAAGAAGGAAAAAGAACCTCTCCAAACTTAGTGACACTTTGTTGTAACACTTAAAAGACAATACCATCATTTGCTGAACGCTACTCCCCGCCTTTTGTTTTCCTTTTCTTCCTCCCTCCCCCCCCCTTTTTTTGTTGAGGTCAGACTCTGGTCATCCTGGAACGGACAGATACAGGTTTTCCCCGTGTAAGAAAGGACTTTTAAAAAAACCAAGTAATACTCTCCTGACTCAGGTCTGAATTTTATCTTTTCCAAGGGTTGATAGATCACGACCGGGGTGGACCAAGATCACAGTGGTGTTAGAAGTGGGATACTTTGTCTAGCCCATCATGACACAGTCCATCACCATGGAGTCTGTGGTGACTCAATTGGAAGAAGGCCAACGCCACCTTCAGCTCCTCTTTGAAGAACAAACAAAAATAGCTCAACAAGAAAGGGAAGTCTTACAACAAGCCCTGAAAGACCAAGCTTCCCTGATGGCTTCCAACCTACAAGCCCAGGACATGGCCATCCTCAGATTAACAGACGCTATAACAAACGCCCGGGTAAACCCCAACGTGCCCAGTTCCGTACTCCAAAAGTTTCAGGAAGGGGATGACCCCGATTATTTTTTTTACGAATTTTGAGAGGGTTGCAGCCACCGCCGATTGGCCCCGAGAGAGATGGGGGCAATATGTCGCTCCCCTACTGTCTGGGGCACTACAGGCTGCATTTCAGGCTGCCAACCCGGACGGAACAACCCCCTATGATGTGGTGAAAAGAGCCATCCTGGAACGCCTAGGCTGCGACCGAGAATACTATCGTAGCAGGTTTCGCAAGGAGAAGTGGTCAACTGGGGATGATCCCAGAGTCCTATATTACAGGATAAGGGACCTAGGAAACCGTTGGTTATGCCCAAACTCCTCCACCATGGATGATGTAACAGAACAGATTTACTTAGAACAGTATTTGGATGCTCTTCCCCCCTCCCACCCGGTCCTGGGTCAAACACCATCCTCACCTAACCATCCCTTTAGCAGTGGACCTGGCATGCGCATTCCATAGGAACCCCGAGTTTAAGCTGCATTCACAATGACCTCCTTTCTCCAATCCTAGACCTCCCATTAGGGTCCCAGAGGCCAAGACCCCATCCCCTATAAGACCCATATCCCGTCCAAACCAAGGCATTGCAGCACTACAAGGACCGCAGTGCTTCCACTGTGCCGAGTGGGGGCACATAGCCAGACAGTGTCAAGCACGCAACCCTCTCCAAGAAACCATGGAGGTGGGGTATACACGGGGACGTGTATTAGTCTCTGGGCAAAGCCCCTCGACCTTTAAGAAAACCATCCAAGTGAAGGGCAAACCTGTAACAGCCTTACTGGATACAGGATGTCACCACACCGTAGTTAGCCAGGACCTTGTCCCTGAGTCCCAGGTTCTCTGAAAAGAGTATGTCCAAGTCACCTGCGTGCATGGAGAGAAGAGGATGTATCCTCTTGCAGAGATACTGCTTGAAATCAATGGAGAGCCCCAACTAAGGAAGGTGCGGGTCGTGCCTTCTCTACCTGAAACCGTCCTGTTGGGCACCGATCTCCCAAAGTTTCAGGAATATCTTTCCACCCTCATATCCCAGTCCTCCATGGTAGGTTGGTTGAACCAGGCCCCGTTTTCCCAAGAGAGCATAGATGGACCCAAACCCAGAACTCCAAAAACACGTACAGAGAAGAGAGAGGAACGAAAGGCATATCTGGCTGCTCACACTACTTCTCTTCTTTTCTCCATAGAGATTCACCAGTCCCCTGGCCGGAACTTTTGGGCCGCACAGCGCGATGACAACAGTTTGAAAATTGCCTGGGAACAAGACCAAGAGGATCACCCCGACAAGGTAGGCCCATTGTTCTGTGTTAAGAAGGGTTTACTGTATAGGGTAATTCGGGAGGCGGGATACAGGAAGGAACAGCTGTTGGTTCCAAAACCTTTCAGGGAACAGGTGTTAGACCTGGCCCACAGCCGAATTGGGGGGGACACTACGGGAAGGAAAACACTTTGCGATACCTTTTGGATAAATTCTACTGGCCTGGGGTCTATCGAGAGGTGGCTAGATATTGTGCCGTGTGCCAGAGATGTCAGATAGTTAACCAACCCGTCCTTCCCAAGGCTCCCTTACACCCACTTCCAACCATAGACATACCCTTCCAAAGAGTAGGGATGGACCTAGTGGGACCCCTCCTGCCTTCCTTGCGAGGTCATCAATATATACTCGTGTTAGTAGACTATGCCACACAATACCCTAAGGCAATACCCCTGACCAGCATGACCACTACGGCTGTAGCCCAGGCAATGATTTCTTTCTTTTCCCGGGTAGGCTTTCCCCGTGAATTGCTTACGGACCAGGGAACCCCATTCGTCTCCCACCTAATGAAGCATATTTGTGGAATACTAGGCATTAAACAGATACGGACCGCGGTGTACCACTCCCAAACCGATGGTATGGTTGAACTTTATAATAAGACGATAAAGACTATGTTAAGAAAACAGTAGATAAAGCAGGTAGAGACTGGGACAGACAGCTGCCCCTGGTTTAATTCGCTATCCGCACCCATGCCCAGAAATCCACAGGGTTTTCCCCGTTCGAACTGTTGTTCGGAAGACAGCCCCGTACCCTTCTTGACATGGCCAGGGAACAGTGGGAAGAGGAGGAGGATGAAAGTAAACCCCTCCTGCAGCACAGCCAAGGGTTGCGTGATACTCTAGCAACATACGAATATGGAAAGAGCACAGGCGACACAAAAGAGGTATTATGATAGAGGCACAAAACTAAGGGAATTCAAGGTGGGAGACCCAGTACTGATCCTTCTTCCCAGCACCGAAAAAAAATTACTAGCGACCTGGCAAGGCCCCTACAAGATACTAGAAAAGGTCACGACTGTCTCTTACCGTGTAGTGGTTCCCCATAAAACCCAAACAGTTCAAACGTATCACATACATTTATTGAAAGCATGGGAGGGCCCCCAACCGACATCCCCGAAGAAAGACGCACCAATACTACATGTCAGCCTTACTCAACCCCTGGATATCCCCCTTATACCCCCATCCGGGATGGGAAAGGAACCTGTAAAATTAGGTGCCCAACTCTCCCCCACCCAAACCCAGCAGATACAGACCTTATGTAGCATGTATACCAATGTCCTATCAGGAAAACCAGGAAGGACATCCCTAGTAGAACACAAAATAGACACTGAGGGTGCTGAACCAGTTAAGGTGAAACCCTATTGCATACCAGCCGCACGCAGACAAGCCATGGATCAAGAGGTGAAGGATATGCTAAAAGCGGACATCATAGAGCCCTCACATAGCATCTGGTCTTCCCCAGTCGGTCTCGTTCCTAAACCGGACGGGAGCATTCATTTTTGCATCGACTTCCGCAAAGTAAACGCTAGATCCAAGTTCGATGCTTACCCTATGCCCCGTGTCGATGAACTAATCGAGCGACTGGGAGAAGCAAAGATAATGTCCACAATTGATCTCACAAAGGGTTATTAGCAAATACCCCTTGCTAAAGAAGAGAAAGAAAAAACGGCCTTCTCAACCCCCTCGGGTCATTATCACTTTAAGGTCCTTCCCTTTGGCCTTCATGGCTCACCGACCACCTTTCAAAGACTGATGGATGTCCTCCTAAAAGAGCACCAGGCCTATGCTACGGCCTATCTGGATGACATTGTCGTCCATAGCCCGGACTGGGAAACCCACCTTATACATCTAAAGGCGGTCCTAGACACCCTGAGACAAGCCGGTCTCACTATTAATCCCCATAAAATGACCATTGGAACAGAACGCATACACTACCTCGGTTACGACATCCAAGCGGGAGAGATTAAGCCCCAGATGAACAAACTTGAGGCCATCATCCGAATTCGACCTCCAACCAATAAGAAAGACGTCCGTTCCTTTCTGGGATTAGTGGGGTATTACAGACGATTTATACCTTGCTTTTCGGACATAGCCTCCCCTCTTACTGATCTCCTAGCTAAAAATACAACAGGAAAATCCTTCCATTGGTCCCAACCTCAGGAACGTAGCTTCACTCTCCTAAAGACAATACTATGCAACGCCCCGGTTCTCACCTGCCCTGACCATACTAAAACATTTGTTCTTCAAACCGACGCTTCAGAGAGAGGGCTTGGGGCTGTTCTATCCCAACCAGACAACAAAGGCGACTTATGCCCGGTCCTTTTCCTAAGTAGGAAACTACTCCCTAGGGAGACCCGATACGCTACAATAGAAAAAGAATGTCTAGCCATCAAGTGGGCAGTGGAAGCCTTACAGTATTACCTCCTTGGTAAACGATTCCTTCTTTTGACCGACCATACCCCATTGACCTGGCTCTCTATGCATAAAGACTCAAACCCAAAAGTACTGAGATGGTTTCTTCCATTGCAGCCTTTTTCTTTTTGTACCTTGCATGTCCCCGGGAAACTCCAGGCGAATGTAGACTACCTCTACAGATATCCTGTGACTGAATGGCCCATGCGTCCATTCCTGGATGGAAGGCAATGTGATGATGCCTCATTATCGACGGAGTGAGCGCACTCCTCCAACATGGCGGACGAAGAAACCCCGAGAGGAAGCGGAGATAGTGGTCCAGACGCTCACGCCAGGACGGAAGCAGCGAGCCACGGGAGAGGGGCTAAAAACGCTGTCTTTGTGCTACGAGGGGCGCGAATGGAGGAGAAGGAGAAGCTCTTGGCGGAAGGGAACACGGCGGGAAAGCGAGAAGCAGAGGACACCCAGTGGGAGGAGACACCACGACGGCGGAACCGGTCCGGACGAGAACCGAGGACCCGCAAGGACAACCGCTCTAGGAGCAGCGCCCTCGAGTCCGGTACTCCCACAGAGGAAGTGGAGGCTGTGACTCCCCTTCCCACGGCCCAGGAGGGTCGTGGGCTTAGGCAAGTGCCGGGCTCTTCCTTGTTTTGGGGCTGGTGGGCGGGCATACGGGGCACGACACTCTGATCACGGACACCCTCCCTCACTTAGGCACCACACAAGTAGGGTTAAGGTGACGGTGGCACAAATCCCCCCCCCCCCCCGTTACAACGGTTCAGGAGAGTGTCCTGACAGCTTTCTTTTTTTTTTCTTCTTCTTTGTGTTTTTTTTCTGCTTGCTTTCCCATCTGGAGGAGACGGGTCCCAGTATCCGAAGAATACACAAGAGTCAGCGGGCTTCCCAATCAAGATCTTCCCCCCCCAAAGAAGGAAAAAGAACCTCTCCAAACTTAGTGACACTTAAAAGACAATACCATAGTTTGCCGAACGCTACTCCGTGCCTTTTTTTTTCCTTTTCTTCCCCGCCCCCCCCTTTTTTTTTGTTGAGTACAGACTCTGGTCATCCGGGAATGGACAGATACAGGTTTTCCCCGTGTAAGAAAGGAATTTAAAAAAAACAAGTAATACTCTCCTGACTCAGGTCTGAAGTATATCTTTTCCAAGGGTTGATAGATCACGACCGGGGTGGACCAAGATCACAGTGGTGTCAGAAGTGGGATATTATTGTTGGAGTGGCACTCGCTATGTTTACTTGGTACGCTGTTATTTTTCATTGTATTAGTACAAAGGCTTGTATTTCTCAAACTGAAGCTGCTAACACCACTATGTTTCTTGCAACACCACCCCCTCTACCAGCCGCCACATATGCTGAAAAAGGCCCCCATAGTAATACATTAGGTCCAAAGCCCACCAGTATGCGCCCTAGGTCTCCGACTCCTCCCCCGGTAGAAAATAATACAGAATGGGACAGTACCGTTGATCTCACAATACGCCCCCCACTGTTGTCCCGCCGACGCAGAGAAGCCCCACCATCCTGGCTTCATGACACCCAGAGGGCCGCCATCTACTCCATCTTGCAACACCACACGCCCCCACTCCAGATACAAAATCCTGACGAGTCAGCAGGGGACCATGGGGTCCATAACTCCCGATTAGATAACTTGTGGTATTAAGATATGGCAGCAGCTGGCAAGCAAATCACAACCAAACATGCTTTGTGTGTTCATTATATTCCCCATGCAGTAGACGGCAATAGACTGGCTTTCCCTAGAGAAGTCCCACCACGCACTGCCAAATGCGTTTTACACTTCTCTGTCTCCTACAAGGGCAAGTCCAGATCATTTCGGCTGACATATCCATTATATTTGTGAACACCACAGACTTGGACTACATCCACACCAAACACAAGGTTATCACTGACACATCTGACCTTGAAGAGGTAATAAAGGATATGTGCAGAAGACGAATTCCTGACATGGACCAGAAGGCACCTGCCATTAGGAGGCGTGGATACATCACAGTATCATCACCTGTCGCAGTATGCGATTGAACAATACCCCACGCCCACCCATGCCCATGTCAAAATAGGACTGCGATGCGCCTATGAGCGCAACTTTATACCCATAATAGGTGGTATAATCCTGGCTACGTGTCGTGCAAAGACGCATCCTTAGGCGCCCCCTTGCGTAGACTCAGATTATGAAGACGGGGTTGACTGGGAGGTTGAGGATGACTGTGAACAAATATGATATCAGGAAAGTGGAAGATACACCTGGGGTGGGGAGAAAATGTTCAAACCAAAAATAGTATTCAAACTAATGTCACCTCTTCTTTGTTTCCTAGGAAATGGCACGGTACGTGTTGGGCGCAACAGGGAATGCAACAGCACTTTTTTTATTTGGATATGCAGTTCAGCACCTCCAGTCTAATGGACCTCTACTGGGCTTGCGGGGAACGCCTCTAGCTCCAATTGCCTCCTCAATGGAATGGACTGTGCACCTTGGTGAGCATGCATGAAGTTCACCTGATCGATCCAGCAGCCAATATCTCCCACATCCATTCACATCCAATGACAGGCGACGTCACCTTACTCCACCAACACCGGCGGACTGCTCAATATTTTGCCAATTACCCCTTTGTTGAAATTCCCCAAGAATTCCGCCTCTTTAATGACGCCCAAGTATTTTTCGGGGGGCCTCGTCCCACTGTTCCAGACAAAAGCAAATACACAATGGCCCCAGGTGAGCCGCTACGAAGCCATGGGGGCCTTCAACAGTACCAGGGATGGGCTAAATGCTATCAAGGAAGAACTACGCCCCCTGAGGCTTATGGTTCTAGAATACCGGTATGTCCTAGACATTTTAAAAGCAATGGAGGGTGGAGTATGTCGCAAGATTAGAAAATCCTGCTGCACGTTCGTGCCAGCAAACGAAACGGAGAATGGCTCCATCACAAAGGCCATTGAGGACTTGACCCATATAGGAAAGAAAATGGTTGATTAAGGAGGTTCCAGGGCAGACATAGCCACTGACTGGTTCAATTTTAGCTGGCTGCCCTCATGGCTGTCTGCCCTCCTAAAAAATGTTGTGCCGATTTGCGGCATGCTGTTGCTTCTGTGTTGCGTCGTACAGATAGTGTGTCATTGTGTAAAATGATTCAGCACTAAAATAGTAGGGATGAATTATGCAAGTGCAGGAATATACAGGAAGGCAATGCATGAGGACCGTGGACCAGGGGGTGGGAATGGATTAGCACGATTAGAAATAATGAAGCTCCCAACGTCTGCCTCCCACTTATTACAGACCCCTACTGAAGCCCATTACAACGTACCTATCGCTCCCCCACTTTCCCCTGGGAGACACCTAATAAGGGAGGATCCTAGCACGGATCGTTATGAATGCCTAGGTGACAGGCCTGAAGGAGAATATGTCGAATTAAGATCAAAGCTAGATAAGCAGGACAAACCGTGTCCCTATGTTAATGACACGCCTTGGATGCCCCAACAGAATAAAGGGCCAGACAAGTTTTGTTAAAAAATGAACATGAAGAGGGAAATGAAGCAGGGTCCCGTTTTACCATATACATGCCTTAAGCCATTCCTGCCCTACACCTGCAGCATGAGACCCTCACACAGGCCCTACCAGCCAGAATATAGGAGTTTGTTAACTTGACCACTCTGTCTATAACACTCACTAGATACAATAGGCCCAACACCCACCTAGGAACATGCACGTCCCTCTTGCAAAGAAGTTATAGGCCTCAGTTCACTGTCATCTTGATAAACAAAGTTACAGAGGCCCCACTGGTCTCAAATGTGCATTTTTGTTGTACACATCACAGTGAGCCAGCACAGACACTAAACACCCCTTAATTAGAGCAACAACATGGGGCAAGACTTGGGTGGAGGCCAGCTGGTACATCTCATTGCTTCATATCTGATATCTGATGTTTTTCTGCTAGCTTTTGAAACTACGACAGCAACTTGCCATGAGAACATGACCTGTAACCTTTGTATAAGTTCTGCTGTTAAAAGTTTCCGAGCAGTGATGCAAATTGTTTTTGATAAATGTCTAATTTCATCATGATCTACGGTCAAGCATCAGTTGACCTTCCGATAACACCTTTTGCACCATGGTGTTACGTCTGGATTTTTAATATTTTGACGAAGTAACTGAAGGTTTGCGGTCAAAAGCACCTTTTAATGTTTTGATCCTGTGGTTAATAGTTCCGAATTAAACAAGAGTTCCGCTCCAATTTGGGCATAGCCTATTTGAGGTTGTAGTGTTCATAATAGATTGAAAATTGTTCTCTCTCTCTCTCTCTCTCTCTCTCTCTCTCTCTCTCTCTCTCTCTCTCTCTCTCTCTCTCTCTCTGTCTCTCATCCCCTCCCTTTTCCTTGCATTGATGTAATCTTAAAGCTTATGATACTGCATGGTTTAGCTTATTATTTGAGATGTGTCTCTTAGACATCCGATTATCTATTAAGATTGTACAAAGTTATTTGTTGAGTAAACTATGGTTTTGACATCTTCTTGTTTAAGCTTGTTCTTAAAATAAAAGTGTCATTCTGACTCAGTGCCTACGTTTCATACAAGTGTGACAAAACCACCCTGCAACACTGGCCAAGGCGTAACAGATTTTAATGCAGAGAACGACTCAGTGAGAGATGGTCCTTTTCTTAACTGCCCTTCCCTTCTCTTCTTTGCTCCCACGTATCCCACAAAATGCTGGTCATTCACCCGGTACTCTTTTGTGCGGTCAAGGTCGAACGACCATTCTCTTTTTGGGTCCAGTCGGTGGAGACGCTCCTCTTCCTTAGAGTGATGTGGGGGAGCAAAGAAAGTGGGTAAAGTAATGGATTGACCCAGATGGAATGGGGTCACCACCTTTGGTAACAATGATGCCCTAGTTCGAAGCACCACCTTGTCCGGAAAGGACATAAGATAAGGAGGCCAGCTGGATAATGCCTGCCATTCACTCATCCTCCGGGCCAATGTAATTACCATCAAGAAGGCTGTTTTGATGGGCAACAGCCGGAGGGGACAATTGTGCAAATGCTCGAAAGGAGCGCACATCAGGTAAGTGAGGACCAAATGAAGGTCCCACTGTAGAATAACAAAGGGCGTGGGTGGAAATAAGTGAGCCAGTCCTTTCAGAACTCTATTTACAATAGGAGATTTAAAGAGAGAGGGCTGGTCTGGCAGCTGCAAAAAAGCAGACAGAGCAGAGACGTAACTTTTGAGAGTTCCCAAAGCAGAACCCTGCTGGGCAAGAGTTAGAATGAATAAAAGGACAGTAGAAAGAGAAGCAGAAAGTGGGTCAATGGACCTTTCTGTACAGTATAATACAAATTTCTGCCAACTGCAGGCGTATACCGTCTTAGTGGAGGACCGCCTGGCCACCTGAATAACGTTACAGACTTCGGGAGGAAGGTCAAAAGCTATCAACTGTCACCGCTCAATCTCCATGCATGGAGGCACAGAGCTGACAGGTTCGGGTGGAGAACCCTACCCTGCTGCTGCGATAGAGGATCCTCCCGATTGGAGGATTGACACTCATGCTCAGAAGCTCTGGATACAAGACTCTCCTCGCCCAGTCCACAGCCACATGAATGACTTGAGCCCGGTCGCTCCTGATCTTCTTCAGAACTGTGGGCAGGAGTGGTATGGGTGGAAAGGCATACAACAGGCCTGAGCACCACTCGCGACGAAACGCGTCGCAGAGCGATAGCCGCCTTGGAAACTCCAGCACGCAGTACTGCGGACATTGCGCGTTCTCTTCGGAGGCGAACACATCTAGCCAAGGTTCTTGCCACTGCTGAAAGAGACCTTGCGTCACCTCCGACTGGAGATGTCATTCGTGATCCTGAAGGCATCGACAGCTGAGATCGTCCGCCCTGGCGTTCAGAGAACCTGCCAGGTGTTGAACCAACAGGGATAAGCCCTGCTGTTCCAGCCATGTCCAGAGACGAAAGGCCTCTCGACAATAGGTCCACAACCCCACCCCGCCCTGCTTGGTGCTGTGCCACATGGCGGTGGTGTTGTCTGTGAACACCTGCACTACCTTCCCCTTGACAGAGGTAAGAAACGCTTTCAATGCCAACTAAATCGCGTGGAGTTCCAACAAGTTTCTGCCGGACGCCAGTGACCCCTGATCTCCACCTCTCTCATGTGGCAGCCCCATCCCAGAAGTGACACATGCGTCACAATTGTGAGATCCGGTTGGGGAAGGGAGAGAGGTCTGCCGTTGACCCAATCGCGGTTCGTTAACCACCACTGCAGATCTGCCGCAGTTCCTTCTGAGATCTGAACCACGTCGGTGAGATTTCCCCCATGCTGTGCCCATTGGAACTTCAAGTCCCACTGCAGAGCCCGCACACGCCACCTTGCGTGTCTTACAAACAGGATGCCATGAGGCCCAACAGCCTCAGAGTCAACCTCACTAAAAATCCAGGATTTTTGGCTTAAACATCGGAATCATATCCTGAATATCCTGGACTCGCATCTCGGAAGGATAAGCCCAAAACTGCACTGTGTCCAGAACAGCTCGGTTGAAAGGGAGCATCTGAGAAGGAGTCAGGTGTGACTCCGGCATGTTCAAAGAGAACCCCAGCGAATGCAGAAGGCTCACTGAAATAGGAAGGTGGGAGACGACTGCCTGGGGCGAAGCTGCCTTTAACAGCCAGTCGTCAAGGTAACGGAATACCAACACCCCTAACCTGCGCAGATGAGCTGCAACCACCTCCATCACCTTGGTGAACACCCGAGGGGCACTAGTAAGACCGAAGGGGAGCACGGTAAATTGAAAGTGCTAGCTGCCTACCTTGAACCGCAGGTAACGCTTGTGGCTCGGCAGGATGGGAATGTGAAAATTCGCATCCTGCAGGTCCAACGCTACCATCTAGTCTCCTTGGTGTAGGGCAGACAAGACCTGAGCCAAAGCGAGCATTCTGAATTTCTCCTTTTTGAGGAAGAGATTGATGGGTCGCAGCCTCTTGTTCTTCTTTGGAATCAGAAAGTAGCGGGAATAACAGCCACTGCCTACTTCTGAAACCGGGACCCTCTCTATAGCTCCTTTGGCCAAAAGAACTATAACTTCCTCTTGGAGAAACTTTAAATAATCCTGCACCAGCAATTCCTGACTTGGCGGGATATGAGGAGGAAAAGAATGGAAAGGAAGAAAATAGCCCTCCTAGTCGATCTGCATGACACACTAGTCTGTTGTTATAGATCTCCAAGCGGGGGGAGACGATGACAAATTCTCCCATCCACTGGAGTAGTGTGGTCCTGCAGAATCAACCTAGGACTGCTTGGAGGGTGCGGCTGCTGGGGACAATGTGATAGACGACTTCTGGCCACCATTACGAGGACGTAATGTACCGCGTCCATGTCCACGCGCAGCTTGGGTAGTCTGAGCGAGATGTTGGCTAGGATAGTGCTGGCGCGGCTAGAAACCCATTCCGTTGCCACGAAAGGGGAGAAAGGAAGACTGGCCACGAGGAGGGGAGGAGAGGCCCAAATATCTGGCCGTAGCTCGAGAGTCCTTGAACCGGACAACTCTGCATTTTCCCGAAAAGGGCGGGTTCCATCAAAGGGCATGCCCATCAAATTGGCTTGGACATCCCCCGAGAAGCCACTTGTACGAAGCCAGACGTGGAGTGTCAGGGCCACCGTAGTTGAAATCGATCTGCCCAGTGAATTGGTTTTGTCTAAACCACACCATATAGTGCATTTTGCTGCATCTCCCCCGTCTTTGACAGCTTGGGAGAGCACAGCCCGGGCCTCCTCCGGGACTTGTGGCAGCACCTGTGCAACCATCTCCCAAAGAGAGTGGGAGAAACGGCCCAATATGCACGCGGTATTCACCGACCGCAATGCCAGACTGGAGGAAGAAAACATCTTCTTCCCAAATGAGTCCAGTCTCTTGGATTCCCAATACGGAGGGGAGCAAGGGAATGCGCCTTGGGACGTAGAGGCCTGCACCAACAAACTTTCAGGGGTGGGGTGTTGGCTTAGGAACTTTGGGTCACCCAGAGCTGGCCGATGGTGGCAAGCAATCGTCCTATTCACAGGAGCCCCTGTGCTAGGCTTGAACCATGTTCCTAGAAGGACATCCGTAAGTGCCTCATTAAAGGGCAATAGGGGTTCAGAAGTGGAAGCCCCAGGCTGAAGCACTTCGGTCAGGAGATTAGTGTTGAAATGCACGGAGTTCAGCTCCAGTCCTAGGACTCAAGCTGCCCTCTAAACCACCATGGCATAGGTCGCCCCCTCCTCTGTAGCCACTGTAGGTGGAGAGAGCATGCCAGTGTCTGGGGAAGTATCCAGACCACTGGTTTCCCCAAGTTCCCCATACCAGTCCTTTGTCTCCTCAGAGACATCCAGGTTCTCAAGAGGGTCTCCAGACTCCTCCCAGTCCTCTCCTGAGCCCAGCACGTCCACAAAGTGCTCAGGCAACAACATAGAACCCCTGGGTTATGTCGACATTGGAATCGGTGTCGCTCAATGCAGTTCCGGCTCTGTGTCGTCGGGGATGAGGATGGGGCTTGCGCCACCAACGGTCATCGGCGAAGTTGTAGGCACCAGCATCAGATTCGATGCCGGGGAAGGTCGTGTTGGCACGACTGACGTCGATCCGGGATCAGATCCCTGAGACTCCTCGGGTGCCAACGGCATCGCACCCAATAGGGCCCCATCCAACCCCAGGGCTCACCAACTGGGTTGTTCCGCTCAAATACACAGCACATGGCCTCGTAAAACTCTTTAATTTGAGCGGGAATCACTCCAGCTCTGCAGAACCGTGCCTAGAGCCTTGGTGCTCCTTACCTTTCTCAACGACAGACGCGAGTTGAGGTGAAGTCGAAGTCGGCTTGGTCTTCTTCTTCTTGTGCCTCTTCCCCGAGTGTCCAGAGGACCTCGAATGGGAGGAAGAGGACTTAGGGCTCCGTGAGCGGTCCCGGGACCTCCTCTTCTTCGAACGGGACTGTGACCTCCTCTGAGTCTAGATTGACGGTGTCGACGGCCGGGCCGCAAGTAACTTCATCGCTCGCTCCCTCACGGTCTTCGGGGCCAATGCCCTACAGTCTGAACACGACCTTGTATCGTGGTCGCGTTCAAGACAACACAGACATACGCGGTGGGGATCGGTGACCGACATCATGCAGGAACAAGTCCTGCATGGTTTAAAACCTGTCTCTCTCGAAGAAATCCCTTGCACACAAAGTTGAATCCAAAAATATCAACAAAAGTTGAGAAAAAAACTGCCAAAAGCAGCAGAGTGGTAGCTCTTCCCGGATCAGCGCTTAACTGGCGCGGATAGAAAAGAACTGACATTCGCGCGCCAGGGTGGCGCCTATATAGGCACCACAACGAAATAACCAACGCTGCCGACGACGTCACCCTGAGCCGAATGCAGCCACCCGACTTTGCGCGCAAGGGGTATTGCTCGGCACAAGTTTTCGGATCCAGCCTAATGCATGGGAAATTCAAAGGTAAGGAATCTGCAGCTAGAAGTCCCTATCAGATAACAGCCTACTCAGGCCCAAAGACAACAAATTCTCTTAATATGCAATACTTTCATAAGTGAAAAATATACATTTAAACAAGAATTACATTTATCAAAACAACAAGGCATGTTTTCTGTTACACCTTTAAAGCCTTTCCCATCCATTTTAAAAATAAACAGAGCTTGGTAGAAATTTACACTGTAGTACCACACTATATACCAGGCTGGCTTCAGATATTGATAGTTTTTTCAAGCAAATGGTATGCATCCCTGGTACTATCAATCAATCAATCATGAATGCTTTATTCGACAACTTAATGTCATAAAAGTAAACATTTCATTCAATACTACAATTCATTTTAGAAGCCATCCTAATATCAGCTCGGTAGGCAGCTCATAACAATCCATGTAAAAAAGGAACTTAATGGGCAGGATTCAAAAATACAAGAAATGCAAAACTACAAGAGTCTTTTCCTATGATCCGTCTTATAGAACTAGAGCTTTGTTAAGCATACAGTACGAATTTTGTATAAAGTGCCAAATGTAGTTAAAAAAGGTCATAGATTAAAATAGCACGTTAGTCCTCAAGATAAAATTTCAAAGTGCAAAAAGGCAAACATATTAAAATACGAAACTTCAATTTTCTCTCCCTATAATATATCTTAAAGTGCAACGTTTTTTATAAAGTGCAAAATGCTAAAAAGATATAATCCATACGGGACAAACTACAGAAATTTCATTCCAGACAACCATATAAAGGCGTTATTTAAGGTGCTACGTGCATATAATACAAACTCATAGTTTTATGATGATCTCTAGAATGTTGACACATTGTGGGCCTCCTAAAAACAATCCTTCATATGAAAATCATTATTGCTAAAATCACGGACCTATAAAATTCCATGACAACATTTAAGAATCTAAACAATAATCAAGTGGCAAATATCTGTTTTTCTTGATCCTCATAGCAGCAACCAAAAAACACGCAATATTAAAAATTTCCCATGGAGTGTTCAATGTCTGGAGATAGAGTAATGCTGGTCTAACCTGCAGGAAACCCCTTCCTCTCAAAATGGGAATTATATACTTCTTACGGATATCAGTATAAAAAGGACAAAACATCATAAAAAGGAGGGTATTCTGGGAAGAAAAATTATCACAATGACAAGGAACCGTATACTCGGGGTTACACCACTCCTGGAAATCACCTAATGAAAAAGGAACCAAATTAAAACGAAACCTAGTTATAAGCCAATGATGGAAGGGCTTATTTACTATGACCAAATATGGTTCAATACAGATATTCGTTTTTATTAAAAAATGGGCCCTGACTAAGGGTTTATGCAACTCTGATTCTTTCCTTTCTGCAGACAATAAATTCTTAAAATTTGTTTTCACCCACCGCACATCCTCCCTCCGAATCTTTTCAGGCGCTTTAAATAGCTCTGGCCGCCCCAGTTTGGTTAACATACTTTTAACATAAGACAACCACTTAATCTTGTTAGACTTGTCTAAATGAACACAGTCTCGTAGGATCTCATGATTCAAAGTCAATTCAGGATTAATCCACGTTTTGAGCCAGCAAAGCAACGGAGCTATGTTCAAAGTGTCCGAAATATAACCGATCCCCAGTTCCTGATGTATCGAAAAAACTGGCGTTGATTGTGGAACTGATAAGAGACTGCGTAAAAATTTGTTTTCGGCTATTTGAATACCAGGCTGTTCTTTAAAACACCATATAGAGGAACCATAGGCCGCAATCACTACACACTTTGCACTATATATTTTCAATTTACTCTCAATCGGTCTAGCCCCCAGACGCTTTGCAAACCCCATTAATCCTAGGGCAGATTGAGTAATAGAATTCTTTTTAATTTTCTGTTGGGGTAACCAAGAAAACTTCTCATCAAATACAACCCCTAAGTAGGTGAAGGAAGAGACCGAAGTCACTTCCAACCCATTGCAATAAAACGAATAGGGTTTTCTTGCTCTAGGACCAGAAGACAAAATGTGTGACTTGCTATTATTTACTACCAGGTCCAGCGACTGCATGTGTGCCCCAAAGGCATCGAAGAGCCGCTGGAGTTCCACCGCCGTACGTGCTAGAAGAACAGCGGCATCCGCGTATAGGAGAACCGGGATAGATCGGTCTCCTACACACGGAATATCCAAAGACGCATTCAAAAGGGATCTGTCTAGGTCATTAATATACAAAGTAAAAAGAACCGGCGCCAGGATACACCCTTGACGAACTCCACGGGCTGATCTGAATGAGCGTGAGCATTTACCATCCTGTGAGATCCTGACCGAGGCAGTAAGATCTTGATGGAGATCAGCCAGGAAATACACTAAAGATGGATCAAGACCTTTATCCAACAGAATATTCCACGGCTTTGACCTGTTAACCAGGTCAAACGCTGAGGATAGGTCCATAAATGCCATCCTTAAACAGCCTTCTTTTGCCACAGTGTATTTGCTAATTAGTAAAGACAAATTAAGACACTGGTCGATGGTGCTTCTACCTTTTCTGAACCCATATTGTAAAACAGAAATAATGGTCTTCTCGGTGGCCCAATCCGAAATTTTAGTTAAAATTATTTTTCCTAGAATCTTCACAGAAGAATCAATCAGGGATATTGGTCTATAACACCGCGGGTCCCCTCTCTGGCCCTTCTTAAAGATCGGAATGATAATCGATCGAGACCATGATGCAGGGAACCCTGAGGTGCCAGAGGCATTAAAAACATTAACCAAGATCTTTGCCCAAAATTTAGGTTCACTTTTGTAGAGATCTGCAGGAACAGAGTCAGGGCCAGGGGCCTTATCACTGATAGTCTCCTTTATTGCTTTCTCCACTTCCTCTTCAAGGAACACAAATGGGACTCGGACTTGAGAAGGTGATGAACTAAGAAACAAGTCTTGAATCTCTATGGAGGCATATATTGCCTTAAACTGGCACAGCCATTGAGCCTCTGTGATGTTACATTCCTGGATCTCATTATCCATGCCTGAGAAAAAAGGGGTATTGATAATTCCCCAAAATTTTGAGCTATCCCTGAGTACATCTACTGATAGCAGCGCGTGCCATGCCTCAGCCTTAATCTCTGCTTTCCGGCTATTAATTACAGTCTTGTACTGTTTCCGTAAATCAGCAATTAAGACCCTATCACGTGGTGAGTTTTTCAATTCTAGATTTAAAAGTCGATGAGCACGTGAGCATTTATTATCAAACCATTTTAAGCCATGTGACGCTCTATGCTTAGAATTGACTGTTAATTCGCTAGCTATTTGACTGCAAATACCCTCAAAGGCTCTAAAAATAGCATCTTTCGTGCTCAAGGATCGGCACATATTAAAATATTCCCTTTGCATTTCTCGCACAAATCTGTAAAGAAGATGTCCGGCATAACTTTGGACCATCTGAGCCTTCTCCCCTGATCACAAGTGATTATGGGACAGGGTGCGAAGTGCCTACTACCAGGTGCTAATAGGCCGCAGCTTTTATCTAGTTCCAAGATGACAGGGTTATGGTCACTAAAGGGCGATTCCCTGGCATTATAAAAGATTACTTTGCCTAAGAGCACAGAAGACAAGAAAATGTAATCAATAATAGTATCTCTGGCTATAGATTTAAATGTAGGACACCGGTCAAGAATGTTAGCAAAACCAGGTTCAAAGAGGTCAACTTCGGACAAGAGGGACTCTAAGCCCTCCCCCCCGCTCTGAATGTTCAAAATGGGGGGTCATTGCAAAATTATAACCAAGATCATCTTCAATACAACAATGAGAGCGGCAAGGATGAATGTTAAAATCGCCCATAAGCACAACATTATATGGAGTGGTTTGCATTACCCTGTAATTTCCTAAAAAAAGTTTCAAAGTATTCAAGTGTTGGTTCCTGTAGTCATTTTCCCCAGAGTTATAAAAATTCACAAGAAGTATCTTGGGGTAGTTTGGGGAACATATTTCTACTGCCAGACAGTTAAAGGAGTCTATGTCAATCCTTTTCATAGATCCCCGTAAATTCAGAGACAGAAGTAACATAAGACTGTTGAATGGATTCATCAATTCCCTGGACGGGCTTAGAGGTGCTGTTCTTGTGAGAACGTTTTACTCCAGTAGGCCCCTCCAGGGGAGCCCATTCTAATTTGCCACATGGTAAAGTATAAGTGCTCTGGGGACTAGGCATACCATCTATACCGGCCAAAGCAGAGGGTAGAGCATCGGTCTTTGATTTGGGAGCATTAATCAATACCACAGGGTCCAGGGGTACAGCGCAGATGCCAAGAATGCTGTCACCTCGATCCCTTCCCTAGGTGCTTCACTTGAGTCCAAGCCTAGCTCCTTTTCCGCATTTGCCATTTCTTTATTCAAGGCACCCACGGCAGAGGTTAGGTAAGAAATTATAGATGGTGACTTTCTGGATATTTTAGCTTTTAAACCCCCCTTATCAGAGTTACCCAGATGTTTGCACTTACCCATCAGGAATTGTTAGAGGGGTGGCCCAGCCCAGACTCCTTCGGGCTTCGACGGGCGCGGACAGGCCCGCCCTTGGCCCGGGCTTTGCCCGGGCACGCCCGCGCGCGTCCCGCGCTGCGTGTGCCCCGTGCTGATTAAGAGGGCTTTTGCGCCCTCTGATGATGCCGATTATCGGGGCTGATCAGGGCCTTATGGGAGATGTAGTTCTTCTGCACCCAAGAGCCGTTCCCCTCACGGCAGCAGATTAAAGAATGTAGTCTCAGTGCCCAAAAGCCGTTCCCCTCACGGCAGCGTTATATGAGATGTGGAGCCGGTCACCTTGCAGAGGTCAAAGAAATTAGAAGCGCGACCCGCACTGCGTGTGCCCCGTGCTGATTAAGAGGGCTTTTGGCGCCCTCTGATGATGCCGATTATTGGCGCTGAGCAGGTCCTTATGGGAGATGTAGTTCTTCTGCACCCAAGAGCCGTGCCCCTCACGGCAGCGTTATATGAGATGTGGAGCCGGTCACCTTGCAGAGGTCAAATAAATTAGAAGCGCGACCCTGGTACTAGAAGATGGCGGCATGTCAAGGACTGGAGCAAGAGGCAGAAATAGGTATGCAAGGACCACCAGGAAGTGGACATGGCTGAGTGGGTTCAGTTCCATGAGGGTGTAGGAAAGTAGGATCTTACCCCCCTTTTAGCTGAATGTAATAATGTTATTGACTAGTCTGACTGGGATCCTGCTAATCAGGACCCCAGTGTATCTGGTTTCTCCTTGAACTGTTATATCATGTACTCAGGTACACTCCAGATTGGATACTGGGGTACCCTTGTCAGTCCCTAGTATATGGTACCTATGTACCCAGGGCATAGGGACCCCAGAGGCCTCCGATGGGCTGCAGCATGTATTATGCCACCCATGAGAGGCCATGCAAAATGAAACTACAGGCCTGCCATGGCAGCCTGTGTAAGTTGGTGCATGCACCACTTACTTAAGTTATAGTTTTACTATATCTGAGGATCATTGCACTTAAAACCTATAAGTCATCCCTCTAGCAGGCCTTTACAATCCTGAGGACAGGGTGTTTGTTTCTAAGTGAGAGGGGGACACTGCATGAGCAAAACACCCCTGCAGCCTACGGAGTCCATTCTCCCGGGTTGTCAGTGAGGCAGCCATTTATGA
Organism: Triturus cristatus; assembly: GCF_964204655.1. NCBI lineage: Eukaryota > Metazoa > Chordata > Amphibia > Caudata > Salamandridae > Triturus > Triturus cristatus. Next base: position 1,010,832,662 of record NC_140587.1, on the reverse strand, counting down.
CATATGGAGTGTCATTATGCGACCGCGTAATGAACAGATCTAAAACGGCAGAAACTAACCCTATCGTGTTTGGTGTCAAACATGTTGGAATCATACCCCCACAGCGGTAACCGGTGTGGGAGGTATGATTCCACCCCTCAGAAGTGAGCTTCGTTGGGTCCTTAGTGTTCCCGGTACCAGCCATCTAGTCCCGGGCAGCACAAAATGGTTGCTGCCGACCAAAAACACGAGCGAAGGCAGAGCAATAGGCATCCTGTCACAGGTAGGTGTGACCACCTCCTAGACAGGATTTAGTGTATCAGGGCTGGGTGGGTGCATTTACCAGCAACCGAAAGTCTGCATGATGGGCACTGTGACTGGGCGCCCTCGGAGGACGACCATGGATGCCCCAGGGATACCGAGTAAGCCCATTTGCAGACATCGCTGATGACGTCAGGAGGGCGGAGCCCAGTGGCGCATTTGAACCCGGAAGTGGGGTCGGAAAGGTGTTCACTAGGCAAGATGGAGTGGAGAGGACGGCGAAGGAGTAAGAGGCTGCAACTTGTGGGAACCCGAGAACACAACATCAGAAGATGGAGGCTGGACGACTAACAAGGAGAACAAGACAGAGACTTTGGAGCAGTCGGAGGATGAGTGCACGAATGGCCAACCAAAGGCGGAGGCGTTCCCAGAGGAAGGCTCTAAAGACGAGGCGACCGTGACCCCGACAACGGGTCATGGCTACAGGCAAGTGGTTTGTGGAACAGGGTGTGTGTTGAAAGGATGGATGTTTAATCACACCTTCTTTACGGGCTTGTAAAAAGAGACCAGAGGACACTGAAGGAAGTGAGACGGATCCCTCTTTTTGTTACTTATGTTTTACTTTTATTGAGTGGTATCCCCCTGTGGAACATAAGACCGTAGTTAGGACTGGCACCTTAATCCTGTAAAAAGGACGCTAGAACAAGACCCGCGCTACTCTGAATATGAGGTCACCTGAAGTTAAGGTACCCCTCCATAATCACTCCTCGCTGTATCTCCAGGCGAACCCAAGCAACCACCTCCCAATCAGTTTGAAATAACATGGGAGCCTACCTTTGGCTAGACACCAGATCCTAGGAAAAGGGCTGGGAGAAGTTTAAACACCAGGGAAGGGGATAGTCTCTCCTTCTCTCTCTTTCCTTACGAGGGGACGACCGATGCCAGTGAGGCCAGAAGTAGAAGCAAGCGACGGACAAGAAGTGAAACGGATCCCTGAGAGAGAAGGGAGAGATAAATAAACAGAGACCACACCTTTTGGTGGATTGCAATAACCAACCTAAGTGGTTCCAATAAAGTAGTTTCCACACACATACCAGTGGTCCGTGGTGATTGAGTCGGTGAGAGGCACATTGGGTGTCCCTGTGCATAGTCCAGTTCAAACCAGTCCTCGGAGCCTTTGACTCCTGCTCTGGCGCGAAACTGGACAAAGGACATGGGAGTAACTTCCCACTATCCAGACCCTCCCCTCGCTGAACTTCGTTTGGGTCCGACTTCGTCTCCCTCTCCGTCTGAAGCATCATCTGTGCCCGTGCACCATACAGGATCCGTGTAGGACCTGTGTAGCATCAAGGACTACCGAAGATATCTCCCTTGGAGTGAAGGAGTCACTCCCCTGCACTCACAGGCACTGCAACACTACTGTCCGGTCTGCTGACCCTGAGCTCCTATAGACTCCGAAGGCTTCAGCAACACAGGAGGTGGGTTTCTAGTTCGCTCGAGGTCCGAGCTTCCCTCTCACCAAATTTGAGGTCAGAATCCCTTGTGGGGGCTGCAATACCTGAACCCCTGTGCACCGCATATCTTTGCAAGTGAATATGCTTGTTGGCATTTCCCGAACAAGTGCATTGGGCTCCCAGTAGCCCCAACCTCTGGCATCATTTCCTACCAAGAACTCTGGCCTCCTCGCACCGAGTGCTCCGTGGGCTGCTGTTTTGTGAAATCGATCGAGGTCCTCTCGCGACTCAATTTTTGCTTTTATTGGGCTCCCCTGGTTGCTCCAGGTCTGCCCTGACACCCCTTGCTGTGGTGAGTCTCCTGGACCTTGCTGGTCCGAACCTTTACACATCCTTGACCTTCTGCGTGGGTTGCCGTTGCCAAGGCTTGTTGGTGCTCCAGCCGGACAACGACCCCTCAATACTCAACATTCTTCATGGGACAGCTTGTATTCGGCTCCTGGTCATCCTCAACGCCTCCTGATCCCCTTAGCTGCAGAGTCAAGAACTCCATCAATGCAGCTGAAGCACCGGACATCGGTGGGCATTCGGCTACCGAGCCCCTGGTCACTCCTAAGTGACCCAGACTCTGTCCCCTCTGCTTTCAGGTACCCTCCGACAAGAATCCACCTTTGGATTCCAACAGACACTTTTCTACCTTCCAGCTGCAGCTCTTCTTCGAAGTCCTCCACTGGGTTCGACATCGGTTTCCGACGCCACTTCAGACCTATGCACCCGGCTTCCCTGGGATAAATAACTTGAGTACTTCAGTATCCATGGTTGGATTGGCTCTCCAAACTCCTATCTTCCACTGGGTTTCTTCGAAGTCCACTGGGAAGGGTCCCTAAAACTTCAACCGAGACTTTCCCATAGAATTGTACGGAGCACGCAGTCGTGTTCCCACACTGCATCCGTCCCCCGTGGGGTCCCTACTAACTCACCTTGGGTGGTTTCTTGGGGTCACAGCAATTATTCAACCTCTCAACACTGTCTTGACTCGAGTCGTGGTTCTTTTACGACTATTTTAGTATATGGTTTGTTCCCCCCCCCCCGGGGCCCACTGTGTATTTGTGCTATTTACTATAATTTTTGTGCTTACGTATTGTGTGCTTTATGATTATCTCCGTGTAGGAGATACTGTGTCGTACTATATAGTGTTATATTAATAAATACATATTTTTATAACTACTGTGTGGTTTTCCTTTCATGTAACCAATACTATAAGGTTGCATTCTGGTAAAACAAGCTGCTTAACATTCCTTCAAGACTAATTCTGAAGGCTGCTCTCCAGAGCTACCACTTGGATAGCTTTCGAAGGTTATCTTTGACCTCTTAAATCATCATAAGGGTTGTTTGGACTGGTGCGAGGTGCCCTCTTTAATTAGTGGACAGCATATACCAGGCCAAATTCTCACCGAGGGGTACTGGCACATGCCCCATAAATGCACAGAATAAAAAAAAGAATGACGGAGAAATGTGGATGGACATTTTTACTTGTTTAAAATGAAAGGCTCTCCACAACATCGGACCTTCATACCTCAACCACCGCCTCTCCTTGTACACTCCCACCAGACACCTCTGCTCCGCCATCCTGGCCTTGGCCACTATCTCACGGATCCGCAAGACCACAGCCAAAGGAAGATCTGTTCAGCGCTAAGACATCCTCTGGTACTGCGTGCTTTCTAAAATCATTTAATTAATTCATTTAATTAATTCATTCATCCTTCTCTTACCTCGCCGCGAAGTCCTTGAACTCTCTTCCTCTACATCTCAGCCAATCACCCTCACTGCCTCAATTCAGAAAAAACCTCAAGACCTGGCTCTTCAACTGAACTAGCTCTTTGACTGAACTGCAGAACAACCCCCCCAGCACCTTGAGACCCTAACAGGTGAATATCCGTGCTCCAAGGGAACCCTGATTGATTGATTGAAAGAGGAACAAGCATGAATGTTGCTTGTGAGGAAAGGAGATCATTTCAATCCACAGGTTCACAGTGCTGCACACATGCAGGAATTCTCACTGTGTGCACAAACACAAATCAAAAAAGCATGCATGAAATATGTACCCAGCTGGTAATGCTGTGTTACATGCACAGATCCAGCACCGACGCAGTCTCATTCACAGCATTCCCTATGGAGAACTCTTGCGGGTTAAACGCAATTATTCTCTACCGAATGATTATGCCGAAGCAGAGGGAGATGTCCTCAGTAGGTTTAGGGAAAGAGGGTACTCAAAAACTATATTGAGGGAAGTTACTGAGAAGGTCCATAAGAAAGAGAGACAGGATCTCCTGATCCAAAAAAAGAAAAAGCAAGGGGGAGGCGATGAGGATGCCAAAGTAAGGCTGATATAACATTTTCCGCTGAGTCTAATCACATTTGCGGCGTTATACAAAAAGAGTGGAGCATTCTTCAGACAGACACCATACTGGGAGATACGCTACCATGCAGACCAGATATCACCCATAGAAAAAGTATTTCCTCGAAGGATATCTTGGTCCACAGTCATTATATAGACAAACCTACGAAGAAAGACAGAAGTCACTGTTTTTTAGGTCTCGCCTTTAGCAATCGCTTTGGCTTTTCAGCCAAAAACGTGTACGCGTTCCATTGCCTTCAATGGCAACGCGTGCACGTCTGGCGATTCACTTGCGGGAGCGAGCGGCTGGCACCATATGTTATCAATTATCGCGGCGCCAGCCGCTCGCTACCACAAGTGAATCGTGCAGGCCCCCCTCTTCGCTCCCCTCCCCCTGCTGCCGCGCGAGGCGCGCGTGCTTTTTAACTTGAAACTGAGCGCGGCGCTGCTTCACGGACACCACACTCGGTTTATTGATATATTTCTTAACTTTAGCACTGAGCGCAGCACCCACTTCAAGGACACCGCACTCAGTGTTGAAGTTAAGAAATATATAAAGAAACCGAGCGCGGTGTCCGTGAAGCGGCGCCGCGCTCAGTTTTAAACTTAAGCATTTGCAATGCAATCGGACCGATTACATTGCAAAGGCTTGTTACCCTTGTACTAGAAGCAAAGCACGCAGAAGTAGTACAAAAGTAAAGGATTATGAAATTCCTGGTAAAAAAGAGAAGAAACCTAAATAAACTGCTTAACTGTAACTCAAATTTCGTGAATTATTGCCTAGTATGCCCTTGTGGCACGCAATATATATGCAGCACGGTGCATCAGGCCAAGAAGCGGGTTTTAGAGTATGCTAGGGCTATTACAAATCAGGTAGCACACATATATCCGGTAGCACAACATTTTGCTGAGATGCATTAAATCAGTAGCAACAAGTTACGTTTCTTCTGTATTGATTAGATGACCCACAAAGAAAGAGGGGGTGACAGAGTTAGACTCCTGAGGCAGCTGGAATCTAGATATATTGTAGAGCTGAGAACCCAGGCACCATGGGGCCTTAACAGTGAGGAAGAATTATGGACACATATAGGATAAGACCAGGCGGGTCGGGGTTTATGTCCAACTGGAAGTCACATAACTCTCACCGAACAGAACATTGAGGTACCAGCATTTGGACAGAAGGGCCTACATAGTGAGATTGAACTGTGGATTAACATAGAACTATGACATGTCGGCTGTGACAAGTATCCAGTTGTAGGCTGCACAATATGCATTAGATAACATTACTATGTATAAATAGTTCAACGGGAGGGCGTCATAGATGCAAACAGTTGCTTTTCCAGCTAATTTAATATTCTAGAGCGTTTTAGAAATTCTATACGCTGGTTATGGAAAATATGTTGAATTAATTAGATGCATCTGTGGCATCACTGTGATGGCGATGAGAATAGCATGATCATGCCGGGGTGTGTACATTTGCATATATATAGATTTTGCACAATACATACATTTATTCATATTAATATAATTATTGATTGTTTTAAGCATTAGTAAGCCTATTTAAAGCTTTTTTTTATGAGTAGGATTGGATCACAGAGATCATACTTAAAATGAATTAATCTATTTACATGTACATTTAGTATTCCTTAGATTTTACATTTAATTAATGTTTTTGATTTTCATTAATGAATTTGAATTAGTAAAATCATGACCCCAATGTGTAGGATATGTAAGGATGATAAATCTCTGATATGTTACAAAAATGTTTTGCACGTTACAAAATGGCCACCGCAAGCAACACGGACAGGAAGGAACACATATTCTATCTAGGCCCTCGTCGATGTTTACTTTGACCTATCTGCCCAATTAAATCGATTTTTGTTAAAAGGTGATGTTTCACTGGGATTTACTGACTATTGACATTGACAACGGCCAGGAGGCCAAAACGCGTTTGTCAGTTTCTTTTCGATGATTGCATGATAATAAACTAATTATCCGATTCTACAGCCTGTGAGTGCTGAGCATTGTTTCAAGCCATCATTGTACTGGAGTGCGCTCGTTTTCAGGCGACTTCACTCAGATGAACAGAAAAAATGCAGTCTGTGCAAAACAGCCTATGAATGAAGTCGGCTGACCCACTTCCCAATTCTGTATGCTATGATGGGAGAAGCAAAATGTGAATGAGAGCTGAACGAACTAATGAATGAAGAGGGCTGACTGTAAGCCCCTGTTTGTATGTATTTATGTATGTATGCTTTTTGAGATTTTTTAGGACTCGGCCTGTGTAGGCTGCGCTTGCGCAGTCTCGCCGGCGAGATCTTATGTTTCTTAGTGTGGGGCTTGAACCCGCCCCTCTTCTCCATTGGCTGGCTTCCTAAACGGAGGCCAGCCATTGGAGGAGAGGGGCGTCAGTCCATTTAAGCCCTGTCTTTTTCGGATTCGGGGGTGTGTTTTTTAGTTTCTTTCTTTCCTCTGGAACGTAAACATTCCAGCCAATGGGAAGAGGAGAGAAAGAAAAACATGCCCCCGAATCCGAAAATGACGCTGCGTTTCTCCGAGGCATTTCTGCTTGACCTCGGAGAAAGATGGTGGTGTTCATGGCGTCATCCCCGTCCACACGGCCCGGCTGGTGCTCGTCCCCTCCCCCTGCTCTCGGTGCTCCTGTGTCCGGCTGCTGCTCTGGTCTCCTCCTGGTCTCACTCCAAGTGTTCACAACCGAACTAAACAAGGCTGCCTTCCGAGGACTGCCACACTAACAGACATGCCGACCTCGGTGCTAGGGCTCTGAGTGGATACTCCTCCTCATAGGCAAGACTGCCCTCCCCCTCTCCCCGAGTCGCATCAGCTTTAGGGAGGCATTCCGGACTCATCCCAGCAGACGCAGCAGCAGCAGCCGGACCGTGCGGACTATCGCGGGCAGCTCTCCACTGGCAAAGAGAGGGCCACGCGCTCCAGGGCTACGATGGGGCAGACGGTTGCACCCCAAAACTAACGACGATAGCTTTGAACGGGGGGCAGAGCGTTATTGAGTTATTAAAGATTTTCGGATTGAAATCGGGGATTCGAAAACCAACATGAAGCAGAAGCCGGAGACGGAGTTCGTCAAACTTCTGACGTGGAGGAGCTGGGACCAGCTGTGCGCCCTGGACGAGGCGCTGAACCCGGCCTGCGAGGCCGAGCTGACGGTGAGTGGGGGCAGCGCCCTTTACATCTCAGAGTTAGACAAAGCGGCGCCTCTTCATATGTTCCATGTATTGCTTTCTTACATGTTTTCACTTGCTGCATATTGTAAACAGGTTACTTGTGTCCAGAAATCTAACGCTCTTCATACGTCAGGATAAAAACAGACCCGGATATCTAGTGATATTTATCAACCAGATATTTTATTTTACATTCTTTTGTCCAACGTAGTATTTGTAGCACTTGCTGAAATGGTAAGAGCACGACATGCAAAACAACGTGGTGTTTAATTCTTTTGTATTATGAAGATCCTTAGCGACGCAACTCAGTCGCTTTTTTAAGATAATTCCCTCACTCTCTGCACTTTCTCTAGACGTTTCCCGTTTATTTGGCTCCAGCTAATTCTCAGGAAGCATGAAATGGGGTTAAACTGCAGTCGAACTAGGAGGTCCAAGGTCTAATCTCGGTTTACTTAGCTGCATTGTGTGATCCTGGGCACAGTGGTTATCTCCCTCTACATCAGTTAGCTTGAGGGGCTCCTAGAGGCGATCACGTTCGCAGTAGCCTCTCCAGCACAGCTCACTCGTTAGAAATCCATGCGCGTGTTCTTATTGCATTCAAGCTACCACGATGAGGCCACGCTATCAAGGACACAGGGGTCCTGCCCCGGTTTTGCTTTTACAGAGCCTTGTCAGCCGCTGTAGTCGGAATGAGGGCTGAAAATGGTAGCCCTGATAACAAGCATTTACAATGCAATGGTCTCGGCATTGTTAAAGTTAGAGCTATTGGCATTGCTCAGAACATTATTTTTATTTATGTTTTTGTTTTTAAAACATTTAAAGAAACGGCATTGTTATTTACAACACTGATGGGGCTGCATTTCAGAGTAAATAGTCTTTTCAGAGCAATGCCTGTTACACTTGGCTCTCTCGTTTGACAGCGGATTTTACAGTTAATTTACCCCGAAGGTGTAAGATTTGAGATCTTAGTGGAACATTCTAACTAAATTTGGCTGCAATTTTTTTTTATAGAAACAATGAATTATGAGAAGATAGAAAAGCTGAACAAATGGGAAAGGAAGATTCATAGGGGTGCTATGGAAATCATTTATATCATGAGACATGAAAAGGGAATTCGTGGTAAAGAAAATATTAAATAGTGTGTGGGGGCTGGATTACAGAAAGGTATCGGGAAAAATTATTACGAAGCTGATGTAACTAGGTAAAGGAATGATACCAAAAGACATTCACGTTTTTTGTAGGGCAAACACAAAAAGGCTCAAAAGAAATGAATGAGCATGAAGCCACCAGGACAAGTCATGTGGAAGAAGAGAGACCTTAGGAAGTAAGAGATATGAATGGGTCAAGGTAGAGGAAGGGCATATAATATGCAAAATTGACCTTTCATGGACCAAAGCATTAATCGAAGTTGGCATTTAGGCAATGATTAACTGTGCTCTGTGTCTCCATATAACTACCTTGGTGTGTGTGTGTGTAGGTGGCTCTGTGGGTGACTCTATTTGTGTGTGGGTTGCTCTATGTGAGTGGCTCTGTGTGGGTGGCTCTGTGTGTGTGGGTGGCTCTGTGTGTGTGGCTCTGTGTGTGGGTGCAAATGCAATAGGTCTCGCATTTGAGATTGATTAAGCTATTGACATTGTAAATAACAATGCCGTTTCTTTAAATGTTTTAAAAACAAAAACATAAACAAAAATAATGTCATGAGCAATGCCAATAGCTCTAACTTTAACAATGCCGAGACCATTGCATTGTAAATGCTTGTTATTAAGACACGAGGCTAGCAAGACAGCTAAAGTTGTTTAGGACAGACCTAAAAATTGGGAGACTTCCTACTATACATAGGTGTGAGGGCAACAGAGCATTTATTCATGTATGTCTGAGGTATATAGCAAGGAGGTAGACTTACAATTGCAACGATTTAGCATTCCTGAACGGTCTCTTAAAAGGTTAGTAGAATACGAACAGGCACATATTACAAATCATGAGGGTAGTCAAAATCATACACTGTTTTTCTTTGATAATTTTTTGACAGAATACAATATCAGGCCCTTTTTCGTACATAAATATGTTTTAGTGGAGTATATTAAACCTACAGTGTTAATCACTGAAAGAACTAAAGTTAAAACAGTAGTATTTAAAACCTACCTGCCGGATCAACTGCTTTTCGAACTCAAGGTCTGGAGATTGATCCACCTTCACCTCAGCTACAGCAGCTGTGGCTCTTCTGTCATACACCACAGCTTAGACAGAAAATATATTTTCAAACGTCGCGACATATACAACAATATAACATATCATATACAACGTATTAATCAATCATGGAGCAGTTCCAGTAATTAAGGCCATAGGTCAACCATTCACTTCCAGTGATGCCTATGTTTTCAGATATTTGTTCAACAATGGCATGATAAACACTTATGAGTTCTATCATTTGTCTATTCATTTAAGTAAACGATCACTCTTCGATGAACATCATTTTCTAGCAGAAGCTAAGTAATGGTACACCAAATTCTGCAGCAACAGTGAAAGATTTTGAGACAACCTCTATAGCAACAGTAAGGTAGTATGTGCATTTAAATCAGTTTCCAATCAGAATGATGAGTAGTCTTGTGAAACTCTGCATTGTAAAAGCAATGATCATATGAAAAGAAAGCAATTATTTGGAACTCAGGTTCTTTTGAATTATTAGTTACCTTGTGTACCATTAAAGATCAATGAGCCTCAAACATTATAAACTTTGGTGCGTTACTATGTCATGAACCATCAAGGTGAGCAAGCAGGAATAGTTAAATACCTGTAATCCTTGTTTCCCCCGGAGGGAATCTTCATTACAGTCATATGCATAGAAGTGTTGTTTATATTTTCATTTCTATCCTTAAGTACCCTATGGTTGGAATGTGTTAGAGGCGTTAATCCATCTTTACCTTTTACTTTGCCACTTGTTTGGACACAGACATGCTAGGTACTGTAAGTGGTGTTGGGATTGAGGATTGGTGTCTTCTTTCTGTCCTCCCTCTGGTCCCAGCACAGCAGAGGGTCTACATTCATTGGTATGTTTGTGTGTAGAACCTTACAGTAGATGGGTTGAAAGCCCTTGACTAGGACTGTTATTCTCACAATGGTGTGCAATGGGTGTTGTTCCTTCTAGGTGGTGGTGGTCACAGTACATGTTTCTCTATAAATGCAAGTTTATTTTTGTTCGTTGTTTAAATTGAGCCTTCATATTTGCAGAACTTGTTCTGTTGATCGGACAGCCCCCGTCTTCCCTCCTTTCTTGGCATCTGAGTGGTCTGTTTTTAGCGCCCTGAAGGTGTTCCCGCCTCTTGATCCGAAACCAGGGTCGGATTGGTAAGGCAGGCACTTGGGCAATGGCCGAGGGGCCGGTATCAGAGTTACAGCTGTGGGCTGCTTTTTTGGGCAGCCTGGGGCCGATTTGGGCGATGTCTGTGTTGTCCAGATGCCGCCAGCGGCCCAGTGGGTGCCTGAGTGGCCTTTCTGGAGGTAGATGGGCATCCATTACCTCCCTTTTATCAATGGGCAGAGGTGTCACTCCCTTTCTCTCCTGGGCAGGCCCATTAATGTATGCATACTGAGCGGGGCAGGGGGCCTGAGCAGAAGTAGCCTCTCTTGTTTTAAGATCTGTTTCACCAGCAGTATTTTGCGGAAAGGCAATATGCAAATGAGGGCCAATCAATCAATCATGGAACTTATATCGCGCACTACTCACCCGTAAGGGTCTCAAGGCGCTTGGGGAAGGGGGGCTGCTACTGCTCGAACAGCCAGGTCTTGAGCTGCTTCCTGAAGGCCTGGTGGTCCTGGGTCCTCTGCAGGTGGACGGGTAGGGAGTTCCAAGTCTTAGCTGCCAGGTAGGAGAAAGACCTTCCTCCAGCGGTGGCTCTCTGGATGCGAGGGACGACGGCAAGGGCGAGGTTAGCGGAACGTAGCTGGCGGGTGGGCGTGTAGAAGGTGAGGCGGCTGTTGAGGTACCCTGGGCCTAGGTCGTGGAGGGACTTGTGTGCGTGGGTGAGGAGTCTGAACGTGATCCTCTTGTTGACAGGGAGCCAGTGCAGGTCTCTCAGGTGGCACGAGATGTGGCTGCGTCGGGGGACGTCCAGGATGAGTCGGGCGGAGGCGTTCTGGATACGCTGAAGTCTTTTCTGAAGCTTGGCTGTAGTACCGGCGTAGAGGGTGTTTCCGTAGTCTAGTCTGCTGGTGACGAGAGCCTGGGTGACCGTCTTCCTGGTCTCGGTCGGGATCCATCGGAAGATCTTTCGGAGCATGCGGAGGTTGTGGAAGCAAGCTGAGGAGACGGCGTTGACTTGTCTGGTCATCGATAGGGAGGAGTCCAGTATGACGCCCAAGTTGCGTGCGTGGTCCGTCGGTTCGGGTGCGGTGCCTAGTGCCGGAGGCCACCAGGAGTCGTCCCATGCGGAGGGTGATGGTCCCAGGATGAGGACTTCTGTCTTGTCCGTGTTCAGTTTCAGGCGGCTGATGTTCATCCATTCAGCGACGTCTGTCATCCCTTCGTGCAGGCTGGCTTTGGCGGTGTCGGGGTCTCTGGAGAGGGAGAGAATCAGCTGGGTGTCGTCGGTGTAGGAAATGATGTTGAGGTTGTGTTGGCGTGCGATGGCAGCGAGGGGTTACATGTAGATGTTGAAGAGAGTGGGGCTGAGCGACGATCCTTGCGGGACGCCGCAGATGACCTCGGAGCGGAACGGAGGGAGGCGTACTCTCTGTGTTCTGCCGGAGAGGTATGAGGTGATCCATTCCAGAGCCTTCCCTTGGATGCCGGTGTCGTTGAGGCGTTGGACTAGTGTGCGGTGGCAGACAGTGTCAAATGCTGCGGAGAGGTCTAGGAGGATGAGTGCCGCTGTTTCGCCGTTGTCGAGCAGGGCTCGGATGTCGTCGGTGGCTGCGATGAGGGCGGTCTCGGTGCTGTGGTTGGCTCTGAATCCGGACTGTGATGGGTCGAGGGATCCGTTCGCCTCGAGGAAGGCTGCCAGTTGCTTGTTGACGACCTTCTCGATGACTTTGGCAGGGAAAGGAAGGAGCGAGATGGGGCGGAAGTTCTTGAGGTCGGTCGGGTCCGCTGTTGGTTTCTTCAGCAGAGCGCTGAGTTCGGCGTGCTTCCAGCTCTCCGGGAAGGTTGCTGTGTTGAAGGAGGTGTTGATGATGTCTCGGAGGTGGGGTGCGATGGTAGAGGCTGCCTTGTTGAAGACGTGATGGGGGCACGGGTCGGTCGGAGATCCGGAGTGGATGGTGTTCATCATGCGTGACGTGTCTTCGGGGGTCACCTCGGTCCATGTCTGGAGGGTGGCGGCGGGGTGCGAAGGTTCGACCGATGGGTGCGGGGGTGAAATGTCGAAGCTGTTGTGGATGTCGGCGATCTTGCGGTGGAAGTACGAGGCGAGGGAGTCGCAGAGGTCCTGTGAGGGAGTGATGTCGTTGTTGCCGGTGCTGGGGTTGGAGAACTCCTTGACGATGTTGAAGAGCTCCTTGCTGTCATGGGCGTTCTTGTCCAGTCGTTCCCTCAGAGATTTCTTCTTGGTGGTGCGGATGAGCTGGGGATGTCTGCGAGTGGCGAGTTTGAGTGCTGTTCTGTTGTCGGCGGTCTTGTTGAGGAGCCAGGCCTTCTCGAGGGTGCGGCAGGCCTTCTTGGAGTCCTTAAGTTCGTTGGTGAACCAGGGGGCCTTCTTGCTTCTGGGCCTGGTGAGGGGGTTCTTCAGTGGGGCGAGGTCGTCGGCACAGGAGGTCAGCCACTGCGTGAGGTCGAGGGCAGCTGTGTTAGGGTCCGTAGTCCTGACAGGTGGGCTCTGGCTGAGGGAGGTGGCGAGCTGGTCGGCGGTGATCTTGCTCCAGTTTCTGTGGGGAGCCTGCTTCGGGTGATGGTGGACCGTGTTCTTTCTGAAGCTGAAGTGGACGCAGCTGTGGTCAGTCCAGTGAAGTCCGGTGGAGTGGCTGAAGGTGACGTGCTTGCTGGACGAGAAGAGTGGGTTGAGCGTGTGGCCGGCGTAGTGGGTGGGGGTGTTGACCAGTTGCTGAAGTCCGAGGTTGGCGAGGTTATCCAGCAGGGCGGTGGTGTTGCGGTCATTGTTGTTCTCCAGGTGGAAGTTGAGGTCCCCGAGGAGGATGTAGTCGGCGGAGGGGAGGGTGTGAGGGCTGATGAAGTCTGCGATGTCCTCGCAGAATTGTGCGCGTGGTCCCGGGGGTCTGTAGACGAGGGTGCCTCTGAGGGTGGTCTTGGGGTCGGTGTGGATCTGGAAGTGCAGGTATTCGGCGGCGTTGAATACGTCGATGGAGTCAGTCGAGATGCGAATGGTGCTCTTGTGTACGATGGCGATGCCCCCTCCGGTCTGGTTGACGCGATCCTTCCTGATGATCTTGTAGCCGTCCGGGATAGCTATGGCGATGTCGGGGGCTGAAGAGTCGTTCATCCAGGTTTCCGTGAGGAAGGCGACTTCTGGAGATGCTGTGTCGAGGAGGTTCCAGAGTTCCACGGCGTGTCTGTGGACGGAGCGGGTGTTGAGCAGGATGCACTTGAGGTGGTTGCTGTTGTCCGTCTTGGTGGGCGTGGTGCTTGTTTGGAGGCAGGAGAAGTTGCAGGATCGGCAGGCGAAGGGTCCATGGGTGCGCCGCGGGGACGCTCGGTAGCACCCGGGTGCTCGGGCGGTTTTGAGTGCGATGAGTGTGGCGGCATCGTAGGTCCTGCGGGGGGGTTGGCGGGCGCGGGGGCCAGGGGCTCTGGCGCTGGGCGCGGTCCAGGCGCGGACGGGCGCAGACGGGCTTACCTTTGGCGCACCTTCGGCGCTCAGTCGGCGCTCCCGCTGCGCGCGTCCGCTGCGCGGTCGCTGAGGGGGCATCATAAGTAGGTAGCCGTGTGGGAGGGTCGGCTGGGAGGCGGGAGGCTGGGCGACCAATGGGAGGCGAGGGGAGGCGGGTCTGGGGTCAGCGGCGGGAGAAGCGACTCACCAGGGGCAGCGGTGGCGGGAAAAGGCGCCAAAAGAAGCTACGCGTCCGGCGGGGAGCAGGAGTTGACCCCCACCTGAGGGAGAGAGGCAGCGGCAGCAGGCAGCGGGCGGCGGCAGGCAGCAGGCAGTGGCAGGCAGCAGGCGGCGTCGTCAGCGGAGCAGAGCAGAGGTAAGGAGTGACCGGCCGTGAGGGCACAGTGGGTCACCTGTGGCATAGCTAGGGGAGGGCGGTAGGGGCAGACCGACCAAGGCAGGATGGGTTTTGGGGCGGTTGGCCCCCCTTCCCCCTCTCTTTTTTGCGGCTGTAAAAATTAACCCCGAGCCCCCGCTCCTTCGTGCAGCCGCATGAAGCACTCAGCTTCTCCCCCGCTCTTCGATTAGGATGCGGGCGGCAGATGCAGTGGCCGCCATGGGCAACCTAAGGCCTAGCTACGCCACTGGTGCCACTTTGCTTTAGCGTGCCCGGGCCGATTTTTAATCCCAATCCAACCCTGACCGAAACGCGTGTAGGCGCCATCACAACTTGAAAGCGAATCTGAAGAATACGTTATCATAAAGGGATTAACTAATGTGAATTTGATGCCTAAAACTGTCTCTTTAGAAGGAAACCTAATGGATTGTATTAAGAGAATCATATGTCATTACACTCTATGCCTGAGGAAACTGTCTGGTTCAACTGATTTTCTTGTTTTTAATGTTTTGTTGCTAGACTATGATAGAATGAATATAGTACGACTGGTAGTGGTTTGAGTGTGGATATAGTTTTTGTGTTTTTAGTTTGAGTGGAAGGTCGGTGGCTGCTGAATAATCATACATGTATTTCATGTATTTTGTACTATTGCTTTTGTAAATATGACACTGAGTATGAATATGTAAAAGACATGGCATGGGAATGTGCTTACCTACAATTAGAAAATCGAATAGAATAAAAAACATATTAATTGCACTACATGTGTCAGTGCCAGGGCGGGCAGCTAGGCAGGTGGTGGAGAGTGCTGTACTGGACGAGGCTGATGTGAGACCAGAAAGATTTTTTTTTAATTTAAACAAAATGTTTATTGTTTTGTTACAATCATCTAAATGGCTAGAAACCTTGAATACTTCTATACACTCAGTGTCAACTGTTCAAAGAATATTGTTCTTGTTTATGACCTTCTGTTGCTGCAAACTCCGGGTTCTGGGCCCCTCCAATACATAATAAGAAACAGGCAAAGTGATAATAATATTAGGCCCTACAAAGCGTCTTGGTGTGGGACTACAGCCCTCAGTTGTCAGTTCCAGTTCCGCCTACAATGTTCATCAGCATCCCCTCCCACCCTCTCTCCCCACTCCTGGGCGTGCCATGGCTGGACCTGCAAACAGAAGGAGGAGATCCGGTTCCCCCCACTGCCAGATCAGCCAGAGGGGAACAACAGATTCCTCATATATTCAGTACTCAAGTTTCTATATGTGTCAGAGAGCTGTTCCCTCTCAACCCTGAAATTCTTCCCAAGGCCCACAACGATATATTACCTAATAAAGGAGTTCCCCCAGGATCTCCGGTATGGAGGCCATTCACATGTTTTAGTTCCTTCACCAGAGTTCCCAATGCTCTGGCCACCTCTAGTGAACCCTGGCTTCGCCTGACATTCCTAAGTCTAACCGATCACTCATAGTCCGACCAGCGCAGTACCTCCCGTTTCCAGCCTTCGGCACTAAGCACCCTTTGCATTCTCCAGTTCTGGGCTATCTCTCTCTTAGCCAGAAGAAGTGCCAAGTCTTGGAAACCACTTGTGCCTTTAGTCTTGGGAGTGTGCGGGAACCTGTGGAGGAGGCAATGTTTTGGCGTGCAGTGAACCTCCCTGTCTAGCACCCCAGTCAGTGTATCTGTGACCGTTTTCCAAAAATCCCCCAGGTTCGGCCAACTCCAAAACACGTGAAGGAACTCTGCACCAGACTCTGCACAGCAAAGGCATTTAGCTTCTGTCATCACAAAGAATTGGTTTATCGGTTCCAGATTAAGGTATACCCTATGTAGCACCTAAAAGTTGATCAATTTGAAGCGCTCATTTCTAGAAACCTTAGGAATGCGGCTCACCAATCCCTCCCATACTTTCCCCTCTTAGGGTTTCCCCAGCCCAGGTGCTCTGCCCTTTTGATCTGACCAGCCATACATTATGTAAGCCATTGAAGCTGGGCTGTCGGATAGTAACCCTGACATGGGTCTCTGTAGTATGGTTAGTGCCAGGCCCCCAGACAAACCCTATGATTAACGACTTGAGGTCTCAAAAGATCCTCGACGGAATCCATATCGGGAG
Organism: Triturus cristatus; assembly: GCF_964204655.1. Classification (NCBI taxonomy): domain Eukaryota; kingdom Metazoa; phylum Chordata; class Amphibia; order Caudata; family Salamandridae; genus Triturus; species Triturus cristatus. Next base: position 1,010,816,108 of record NC_140587.1, on the reverse strand, counting down.
GACTACAAAGAAATACAACAATCTTGACAGTGCCACCATTTTTAGGAGGGCTATCCTGCCCATCACAGATAGGGGCGAGGAGGCCCAGAATTCCATATTTGCTTGTAACCCTCGAATGGTCTTTTCTATGTTACCCTCTAGGTTATCTGAGGTGTCGTGATAGATTCTTGCCCCTAGGTAAAATAGCCGCCTAGGCTCCCATATTACATCCTGCGCCATATCCGGTCTCTCTCTACCCGCAGTAGTCGAAAACAGGCGGGACTTTCTCAAGTTGACTCAGAGGCCTGCGACCCTCCCTAGTCGCATGATGAGCTCCCTTGCTCCTCAAAAGGTCATCAGCATTTAATGCTATATGATGTTGCTGGCCTAATATCACTAGGCTTCTGTATGGGTTCCCAGACCTTGCATGACATGCTAGGGGCTCTATGGCCAAAGCGAACAGGAGTGCCGATAGGGGGCTACCCCTGTTCACTTGATAGCTGTCCAGGATCATTCTCCCGGTACTTACCCAAGCCAGTGACCCGGTGTAAAGTGATTTAGTCCATGCCACAAACCCCTGACCTAGGTCAAACCTCCCCATAACTCAGTAAAGATAGGGCCATTCGAGGCCATCAAAGGCCTTTTCGATATACACTGCAAAGATGACAGCTTCCTCTTCATCATAGGTACTCACCTCCAGTGCTCTTAATAATCTCGGAATAATAATGGCTGTGTTGCGCCCAGGGATAAATCCCACCTGGTTCCGGTGTATGAGGATCCTCATATGTGGGAAGAGACTCATGGCAAGAATCTTGCTCAGGGCCTTATAGTCAAGGGGAGCATTGACAATGGTCTATAGGCTGTTTTATCAACAGAAGATTTGCCTGATTTCAGGAGCGGCGCCACCAGGTCCTCTCGTGTAGTTGAGGGGAGCCTATCCTCTTCACGTGCCCTGATGTAGATACTCATCAGCTTGCGACCCAACTCCTTAAAATATATCGAAAAGAACTCCACCGGCAGGACGTCAGTGCCAGGGGTCTTGTTTCTGGCCATAGCCTTAATGGCAGCTCTGACCTCTGAACCCTCAATTTTCCCCCCTCCCCCCACGAGCTTCTGCTTCTTCAGTCTTCACTGTCAGGAGTCTTATCGGCCGCAAGAATTCGACAATGTCAACCCCTGGGCAGGCTGCCTTGCTCTGGTATAAGTCAGTATAGTAATCATTGAAAGTATGGTTTATGAACAGTTGTCTAAAGATAGCAGTTGTGCCTTCCTCTCTGAGTTTTAAAATTGTTGAGCCTATTTTTGCTGGGTTAGGTATCCATGCCAGGAGTGTCCCGGTGCGATCTCTCTCTTCATGTGCTCTGATCATGTAATTTCTGTAATCAAAGCATTGTAATCTTCCCACCTGTTTCACTAATCGCTCTTTAGCTTCAAGTAACTGTTCCTGTACCTCCCCTTACTCGGGTCTGAGTTGCTCTATTTCTCTTAGCTGTTGTTTCGCAGCCAACATGTCTCGCAATAGGGTTCCTCTGATCCACATCGCCTCAGATATACATCTGCCCCTGATGACTGCCTTAAAGGCATCCCATAATATCTGTGGACTCGTACTGCTCCCTTCATTCTCCTAAAAATATTGGGTAATGGAAGTTTTTATCTCTACTTGGAAGACGGTGTCTCTTCAGCCGCCATGTAGGGATACATGGGCAAGGTCTTACCCAATTCCGTCCCAAAAGCAAGGGGTTATGGTCAGAAATCGTCCTCGCTAAATATTTGCTGGTTACAACTAGCTCATGTATGTCTGGAGTACAGAGTATGGTGTATAGGCGTACATGCAAGTCATGTAAGTGAGAGAAAAAGGAATAGTCTCTCTCCCATGGGTGTGTACCCACCAGGAATCAACTATGCCCCACTGGACCTGCCATTCTTTGAGGGGTTTTGCTGATCTAACTATTGATGTGTCTCTTAGTGGTGGGTGGGAATGGTCTAGTTCTACATCTGCTACACAGTTATAATCTCCTCCCATTATTTCTGACCCTACTAGGTGTGATGCCAATTTCTGGAGAGGGCCATCAAAAATCAAACTTGCTTCACGTTGGGGCCATATATGTCCCTATGGTGATATCACATCTGTCTAGCTTGCCGTACACCACTAAATACCTTTCCTCCAGGTCACCTAGCTGCCAGGTGCATTGAAAGGGCACTCCTGGTATAATCTACACTCATACCCCTCTAGCAGACGCAGAGTAGTCTGTGTAATATGACTGCCTCCGCCATCTACGCTGGAGTGAGACACCCTCCTTAGCCTTGAGGTGTGTCTCCTGCAGCAGGGCAATCTGTTCTACCCTTCTGGCTAAATAGGCATATACCTTGCCTCTGATATTCCAGGTGAGGACTTTATATGCTACCGGGGGTGCCATATGTTGCTTCAAGAGAGTCTCCCCTTCCCATTAGGGGTTGCTGTTAATCTAACTTCTCTCTCCTTCCCTGTAATTTTCGTGCCCCACCTGGCCCGACATGCATGCCCCTACCCCTATGTAAACCCTAACAACCACAAATATACCAACTTCTACAACCCAGGACTGGCAAAAGAACAAACCCCATCCAAACCAGACACCAACGGGTGTCTATTCGCAGGAGAACCTGCAGATCTACAATCAGAGTGGGCTAGAGTCACAGTCTCGGCACGGATCTCCCCACCCCGGTTCTCCCCCATTGCAATGAACACAAACATCAAGTCTCAGTCTCTATTAGTTACATGGGGGTAATACCCATTAGGAGGCAACAAGCTCCCATTACTAGTGGACGTACTTCCCCAGCGTTTCTAACTGTCCATATATAATCTCGTCCGCCGTTCTCAGGCTGATCTTAGACAGTTCAATGTTGGTGTCTTCTGCAGAGGTAGTGTCCCTGGCAGCCTCAGAGTTGTCAGTGACTAATTTCAGTGACCCCCCTGAGCACATTTTCTCACTTGCGTTGGGTTTCTGCTATTGTAGGTGCTCCTTCCTTTGTGGATCTTGGCTTTTGTCGGTGAGGCACAGGCGCCTGGATTCGCCCTGTGATCTGGCATCTGATCTCGATTTGCTCCCATTCCACGCATCTTGTGGGGTCAGGAAGAATTGTGTTTCAGTAGGTGTGACTACCCGTAGGCACGCGGGGAATATCATTGCATAGGGAACATTCATCTGTCGGAGACGGCTCCTCACCTCCAGGAAGGTTGCACGTTGTCTCTGAACTTCACTGGTGAAATCCGAGAATATCATCACTCAGCTCTTATTTATTTGGAGGTCTCCTCGCGCCCGAGCTTGTGCCAGAATATGGTTGCGATCTCTGTAGTGGAGGAATTAGGCTCTTATTGGGCGCGGAGGTGCCCCTGGTCAGGGGGGAGGGGCGGGCAGGGACCCAATGTGCCCTCACCAGGGTACAGCACAGGGAGAGACCCTCTGGTGCTACTTCTTTGCGGACCCAATCTTCTATATAGGATCACATATTGGTTCCTTCAGCTAAATTAAGGGACACCAAGAATTCGTATATGGTTCCTGCGGGTTCTGTTTTCACTGTCCTCTGCCTGCATTTCTAGCGTCTTGACTTTACCCTTGATGAGTGATACTGTTTTCTGTAATGAAGCCAGTTACGGCGGTATATCTGACAGTGTTCGCTCAGTGGAGGTGACTCTTTCAGCCAACCGTCGGCGGTCATCTTTCAGGAGATCGAGCTCTGTACCCATACTGTCCATCTTAGCCTCGAGTGCTTCTCAGGATGCCGTTATCGCCTGCATAATAAGGTCACAGAGCGTCCGGTCATTGCTAGGTTCTTCCTGATGAAGTAGCTCTGTATCCTAAGTATTTTCCCTCTGTATAGATAGCCACACTGGCCCGGGGCCCTCTGGCCCTCGCTATTTGACGGTTTGCCAATTGGGCTGCTTCCCTTAAAACGCCACTTAATGTTGCCACTCGCCAGAGGGTGGTTGCCCGGGGTGAGGTCCACCTCTCACATCTAACTCCAGTGTTTCATTCTCACTATTGTATTTAGTGGTGGCCTAAAAGCCTTCGGGGCTTGCCGTCCTCAGCTGGAGTACGTGCTATGTCGTGAACCCTATATGGGGTGTCACGCAGGACGATATATTTCGTGTCCCACTATTACCGCTTACCTGCCATCTCTACCCTCGGTCTGGCATCCAAAATGTAACTGCTTACTACTCTCTGGTGGGGGTGGGGCTTTGCATTTGCTACCTCATCAATCTCCCCCCTTCCAGTAGGCCTCCAGCTCCGGGATCGGATACTCAGGCCTCGGCGCCGCCCTTTCGTCTCACCTAAGGGCCGCCTCAACGGCATCCACCCCGCCCAGGCTCAGTGGTGTTGGTGCTGCCACCACAGCCTGCGATTCCTTATGGGGTCTCCGGCAGGTGCTATTCCCCCTAATCGGGACGGGGTTGCCTCTGCTTCCCTATACCTCTTGTTTCACCACAAGGGCCCTCTGCCTCACTGCAACATCTGGCAGTACAGCGGGTATCTGCTGGTAGGGGCCAGAACTTCACTGTACTGTTCTGGGCTCACGCCACTGTCGCCTCTCCGCCCAACTCACACTGGGTCTCTTGCAGTCACTAGTGTCCCAGATCGGCCAGCATCACTGCATGTTAGTGCTGTTTATTTGTCCTTGTAGTTTAGAGAACGCCCGCCACCTCGCCCGCGGGGCTCACTGTGGCAGGGACTTCTCGTATGCTCTCCGGGTGTCCGCCATCTTGTGTGTCTCAGCGTGATCCGCTCGTCTTTCTGCTCTGCACTGCCCAGTGACCCAATCTGGGGGCTTGCAATATATACCCAGGGATGATTAGTGTTCTCAGTCTCGATTTGCGGGACTTGGACATTCAGGGTGGTAGTTGATGGGTGATTGCCAGGCGGGGGCTCCGCAATCCGCATCCTACTCCACTGAGTCTAGCCACGCCCCAGTGAGACCAGAAAGCTTGTACAGAAAACCAGAATCATGGGCAGTAGTATCTGAACAGGCTCACTTGAACCTGCTTTTTGATATATAGGCCTCTCTTCCCAGTAAGGGTTATAGCGCTCCCTGTACCTTGGCTTGTTGTAGTGCCAGAGTTGGACATCTTCATCCTGGAAATTGGGAAGATGAGAAAATCCAGACTGGTAGTTATATTTCCATAGGCCTGGTCTTGCGGAGGATCATTTCAGGTTCATCATCATCATTGTGCTTGACATAAAGCTGGCCTTCAGCTAGAGAATTATTGATGTGGTGGTCACAAATTCTTAACAAGATGGTCATTGACAGAAAAGCCATCATAGAAGTGTGCTCAAGGGAGACAGTTACTGGTAGGGTAATCCTGATAAAGTATCTCTTTTCCTAAGCGGATTCAGCCATCATCAGAAAGAAATGGTTACTGACTTGCAGTCCTGGTTCACCATAGTAGAAATCTTCATTGAAGTATTAAATGTTAGACTAACTCGCCACTGCGTCCAGAGACCCCAGAATACTCCTTCAACGTTATTTATCTGTAGCATTCTCATTAATCAACAGAAAAGTATCAAACACGTTACTAGGTTGCAGCTTAATTACTGGAAGCCTAGATCCGTAAACGTTTCTGAATTTTAAAAACATGAGAAAAAAACCTTTCCTCAGATTACACTGCAGCACCAATGTAAAACTCTAAACTGACAAGCAATACCAATGAGAAAAAGTGCAGCCTGTTAGACTTGCATTAGGATAGTTAAAAATATATACCACCCCTTCAGGAGGAGCTAGAAAAAGATAGACTTAGTATTTTGAACTGAGACTTCCATTTTTATATGTCAGTCTCAGCCATTAGGATCTTCTAAGGGTGACTCCGTGGCAGTTTCTTGATGCTGCAGGCTCCACCACATCAACTGCTGCAATCTTCTCAATCCATCTCCTCAAAGTCCTCCCTACGATGGTCTGGTAGGTCATTTCAAGCATTTTAGGCAATCAAACATTTCACAGCGGTTATGCCTTAGAAGTGATGTTACACTTGAGTTTTTTAGTGCAATGGTGGTCAATCCACACATTTTTCTCCCTGCACTATCCATTTTCTTGCTTCCACGATCTGGCAGAGACAATGTTTCTGGACTTGAAGCAAGTCTACATTTGACTGAAGACACAATGGTAGAATCAGGTCTCTGATCACTTTTTAGAAACTTCAGATTTTGTGGAGGAGGTTTACAAACGTCCATGATGCTAACTCAAGGAAAACTGCCAAAACAGAAGAAGAGGTCTTGAGATAGCTCTTGGTTGCAATATTCTTTTATATGGACATTGAGATCTGATGTGTGTCTAAAGGGATGTACAGCTTATTAGCGCCACTAGCCCATGCATCATGAAATGAGTGAGTGTCATACATAGGTAAGGGGAAAGTTCGAGCAGTGGTATGCTATTAGGTGAAATGGCACCACTAAGGATATTAGCACATCAAGATATCTAGAAGTCTCTTATTTTGGAAACAGTGCTGCAAGATGAGGAGAACCACCAACCTCCCCAAAATCAAGGCCTGAGCCAATAAAATGCAATAACACTCCCCAGCACACGTTAAATATGTGTGAAACGTATGCGTTTCGCAGTGCAAAAATATCAGCACATTATGTAAACAGTAAACAAGATTGTTTTCTTCTTTTGTCCTTTATTTTGTAGATCTTCAGACAGCCGACACATGTTTCGTCGCATACAGGGGGAGTTATCCCGCTACTTTTTCAAGGCTATTTCTTTTCTGTGGTAAACTTCAATTTTTGGTGATATTTCCAACCCACAAAGGGTGTCTGTCTTTAGCGGCGTCCTTAAATGTGGTAACTGTACATCCAGGGATCCTGATGCGTCCCATTAAAAAAGACTAAGCCTAAAATTCGGCGCCCAGGACGGAGTCACTTGTGTGATGCAGAGTACGGTAACCGTCCCGGGATAACTCCCCCTGTATGCGACGAAAGACGTGTCGGCTGTCTGAAGATCTACGAAATGAAGGACAAAAGAATTGCTCCTATGTAATCTTATGAACATACAAATACTAAAAAAGGTCCTAAGGAAGTACCTATGAAAAATCACATTTGGGATGTAATTATCACCTTTGTTGGTGTCAAGATTGGAATCCCTTAAGGATAAAGAGGTTGTCATGAAAGCAAGACCAATCTGAATGGAAATGTAGAGCCAATACAGAAGATAACTAAGCGTTATAAATCTCATTGAAGGGTAAGAAACAAGCAAGCAGCACTAATGTTGACAATGAAGATTGTGAAAAAGAGTGGTGAAATAATTAACCCCTTCGCTGCTAGGCCCCCCCCCTCCCCCCGCCCCCCTGCTAAGCCTTTTTTGGTTATTTTGAGATGTACACGCTTAGCTCCCGTAACTTTTTGTCCACATAAGGTATCCACGCGAAATCTGTGTCCTTTTCATCCAATATCCTGAAGATTCTAAAGGTACCCAGGGTTTGTGAATTCCCCTGAGGGGATTGAGTTATTACTCAAAATACAGCTACATTTTGTTTTTGAGGGGGAAAATTGGAAAAAAGTGCTGAAGAGGAAAGTGTCTGGTTTTTCCCCTGCGAATAGTATCAACAAAGGGTTTGTTGTACTAAAATTACCATTGACCCATCTTTCAAGAACAGGTTGACTTTTGCCAGAAAACCACACTTTTCTACACAGTTTTGGCATTTTACTGGGACATAGCCTATTTTTCCAAACTTTTAGGCTTTCAACCTCCTTTCAGTTATAGGTAGAAATGGGTGTGAAACCAATAATGGATCCCAGAAAGCTATACATTTCTGAAAAGTAGGTAACATTCTGATTCCAGCAAGGGGTCATTTGTGTATATCCTTCAAGGTTTTCCTATAGAAAGTAAAGGTTGAAATACAACATATTGAAATTGAGTTGAATAAAACAGCCATTTGTGCTTACGTTTTCACCTGTAACTTCTTCCAAGTATGGCGGATGCTTTAAAGCAATATACCGTTACCGTCTGCTGGGCCCTTCTGGTTGCAGGGATATATAGGATCCGCAGGTTCACCAAGAACCTGAGGTACACAGAGCCAATGACTGAGCTGCACCTTGCAATGGTTTTTCATCGTGTACCGGCTATATCGCATTTCATTTGGTAAAATATAAAGAGTGAAAAATAGGTATCGAGGAAACCTATGTATTTCCAAATGGGAACAACATATGGAGTTTAGAAGTAGTGGTTATTTGCACATTTCCGAATTTGTGGGTACCCATACTAGCATGTGAATTATAGGGCACATTTTAAAATGACTTCTTTTTTACACACTGTCTTACATTTGGAAGGCAGAATTACATAGAAAGTCAGTTGGTAATAACACTTGTTCTACTTTCTGTGTTACCCCAAGTCTCCCGATGAAAATGGTACCTCACTTGTGTGGGTAGGCCTAGTGCCCTCGACAGGAAATGGCCCAAAACTCAACCTGGAACCATCAAATCTTTTTCAGTGAAATCTGACCCTTTTTTCGCAATGTGCCTAGCTGGGGTTTTTGGACCCTAGCTTAGACAGCACCTAGGGGAAACCTAGCAAACATGTACAATTTTGAAACCTTGACACTAGGGGGAATCCATGATGGGGTGACTTGTGTGGCTCTTACCAGGTTCTGTTACCCAGGAACCCTTGTAAACCTTAAACTTTGTATAAAAAAATAAACTTTTTCCTCATATTTCTGTGATGGAAAGTACTGGAATCTGTAGGGAGCCACAAACTTCCACCCAGAATTCCCCCAAGTCTCCTAGTAAAAATGGTACCTCACTTGTGTGGATGTCTGATGCAGAATTAGCCTAAAACGTATATAAAAAAAATATAGCTGTAGGAAAGTAGGATCTGCTTCTTATTGTTACCCCCACTTTTTGCTTGTTGTTGCACTGTTTTTGACTAGTCTGACTGGGATCCTGCTAATCAGGACCCCAGTCTATCTGCTTTCTCCTTTAAATTGTTATACATGTACTTTGGTACACTCCAGATTAGATACTGGGGTACCCTTATAAGTCCCTAGTATATGGTACCCATGTACCCAGGGCATAGGTACGTCACAGGCCTCCCATGGGCTGAAGCATGTATTATGCCACCCATGAGAGGCCATGCAAAATGGAACTACAGGTCTACTACTGCAACCTGTGTAAGATGGTGCTTGCACCACTTACGTTGGGGAACAACCTTTACAACGCAACTTTTACAACGCACTACACTTACAACGCATTTTTTACAACGCAAAATCCATTACAACGCATTCCATTACAACGCATGACACTACAACGCATTTTTAAAAACTACCTTTACAACGCATTCCATTACAACACATACTACCTTTACAACGCATACCATTACAACGCATAATATTACACTACACTATCCAACACTTACCCTACTGTTGCACACCCTGGAGTTAGAATAGTAATTTTTACCCCTATACTATCCAACACTTACCCTACTGTTGCACCCCCTGGAGTTAGAATAGTAATTTTTACCCCTATACTATCCAACACTTACCCTACTGTTGCACCCCCTGGAGTTAGAATAGTATTTTTACCCCTATACTATCCAACACTTACCCTACTGTTGCACCCCCTGGAGTTAGAATAGTAATTTTTACCCCTATACTATCCAACACTTTCCCTACTGTTGCACCCCCTGGAGTTAGAATAGTAATTTTTACCCCTATACTATCCATCACTTTCCCTACTGTTGCACCCCCTGGAGTTAGAATAGTAATTTTTACCCCTATACTATCCAACACTTACCCTACTGTTGCACCCCCTGGAGTTAGAATAGTAATTTTTACCCCTATACTATCCAACACTTACCCTACTGTTGCACCCCCTGGAGTTAGAATAGTAATTTTTACCCCTATACTATCCAACACTTACCGTACTGTTGCACCCCCTGGAGTTAGAATAGTAATTTTTACCCCTATACTATCCAACACTTACCCTACTGTTGCACCCCCTGGAGTTAGAATAGTAATTTTTACCCCTATACTATCCAACACTTTCCCTACTGTTGCACCCCCTGGAGTTAGAATAGTAATTTTTACCCCTATACTATCCAACACTTACCCTACTGTTGCACCCCCTGGAGTTAGAATAGTAATTTTTACCCCTATACTATCCAACACTTACCCTACTGTTGCACCCCCTGGAGTTAGAATAGTAATTTTTACCCCTATACTATCCAACACTTACCCTACTGTTGCACCCCGTGGAGTTAGAAAAGTAATTTTTACCCCTATACTATCTAATACTTACCTTAAATGCAATTTAATATTATGCGTTGTAATGGTATGCGTTGTAAAGGTAGTATGCGTTGTAATGGAATGCGTTGTAAAGGTAGTTTTTAAAAATGTGTTGTAGTGTCATGCGTTGTAATGCAATGCGTTGTAATGGATTTTGCGTTGTAAAAAATGCGTTGTAAGTGCATGCGTTGTAAAAGTGTGCGTTGTAACGACATACATCCCTTACGTTAGATAAAGGTTCACTATATCTATAGGACACTACACTTAAAACTTATAAGTCACCCCTATAGCAGGCCTTATAAATCCTGAATGCACGGTGTGGGGTTTTTAGTGAGAAGGTGGCCCTGCATGAGCAGAGCCTCTGCAGCCTTCAGAGACCATTCTCCCAGGTTGTCTGTGACTCAACCGCACATATAGGTAGAGGTGCATTATAACCTCGTGGTAAATGCTATCTCGAAAACGTAGAAACATATCACGTTTGGTATCAAACACCTTGGAATCATACCTCCACACCGGTAACCGATGTGTGAGATAAGATTCCACCCTTCAGAAGCGAGCTTCGTGGTGTCACTGGTCTAACTGGTGCCAGCCTACTCGACCCGGACTGCACAAAATGGATGCTGCCGACCAGAGACACATTTCTGCCCTCCTGCTGCTGAGCTAAGCTTGAGCAGAGGAAGGCAGCACAATAGGCATCCTTTCACATGGAGGTGTGAGCACCTCCCAGACAGGATTTAGTGTTTTGGGGCTGGCTGGGTGCACTTTGAGAGTGCCTGAAAGTCTACACTGGGGGCACATTTGGTGCCCCTGTGCATAGTCCAGCTCAAACCAGTTCTGGGAGCCATTGGCTCGAAATTGGACAAAGGATATGGGTGTAACCACCCCTCTGTCCTGATCCTCCCCTAGGAGGGTCCCCCGAATCTGTCCAACCCTCTCCCGTGAGTACATAAGGGCTTACCTGGCTGTAAGACTTTAGAATTTACGTGGACACGATTCTACAAGAAGGAACCACTGACCTTCGACCGTCTTGACACTCTGGACTTTGACTGGGCCCAACTTCTCCTCCCTCTCCGTCCAGAGCTTTGTCTGTGCCCTTGCTCCATCCAGGTTCCGTACTGGACCTGTGGTGCACTAAGGACAACTGAAGAATCTCCCGTGGAGTGAAGGAGTCACTCCCCTGCCCTAGCAGGCACCTTAATGCAACTGACCAGTCTTCTGCTCCTGAGCTCCTGCGAACTCCGAAGATTTCAGCAACACAGGAGGTGGGTTTCAGAAGGTCCCTGAGGTCGATCTGCCCTCTCAGCAAGTTTGAGGCCAGTATCCCTTGTGGGGACTGCATAACCTGAACCGCTGTGCACCACGTCCATTTGCAGTTGCATATGCTTGTTGGCGATTCCTGAGCATGTGCATTGGACTCCGTGTAGGCCTGATCCTGAGCAGTATTTGCACCAAAGGACTCCGGCCTCCTCGCACTGAATGCTCCGTGGGCTGGTACTTTGCAATCTTACCCGAGGTCCCCTCACGACTCCTGGTGCTTCGGCCTGTGGGTCTCTCTGAGGGTCATCTTGATTTCTTTTGGGCTTTCCTGGTTGCACCAGACGTGCCCTGACTCCCCATTGCTTGGTGAGACCCCTGGACCTTGCTGGTCCACACCGTAACCTGCTTTACCGTCTTGCGTGGATTGCTTTTGCCAAGGTTTTTTGGTGCTCCAGCCGGACACCGACCCCTTAGCACCCGACATCCTTCGCGGGACAGCTTACCTCCAGCTACTGGTCATCCTCGACGTCTCCTGGTCCTCATGGCTGCAGAGTCAATCATCCCTTCTTCGCACCTGAAGCACCCGACATCGGTGGGCATTCGTCTACTGAGCCCCTGGTCACCCTGAAGTGATCCTGACTCTGTCCTCTCTGCTTTCAGGTTCCTTCCTTCCTTCCCAAATCCAGGCTTGGATTCTGCCGGACCCTTTTCACCTTCACGGCAGCAGTACTTCTTCACAGCCCTCCGTTGAGAACAACGGTAGTTTCCGATGCCACTTCAGACCTATTCACCCGACTCCCCTGGGATAGGTAACTTGGGTACTACAGTATCCACGGGTAGGGTGGCTCTTCAAACTCTTAAGTTCCAAAGGGTTTGCTCGAAATCCTCCTAGAAGGGTCCTTAAACTTTAAAACTGTAAGCACAACTTCATTCCTGAAGAACTTGATATCGGTGGGCATTCGACTACCGAGCCCCTGGTCACCTAATGTGACCCAGACTCTGTCCCCTCTGCTTTCAGGTTCTTCTCACCTCAAATCCAGGCTTGGATTCAAACGGACCGTCTTCACCTTCACTGCAGCAGTACTTCGTCACAGCCCTCCATTGAGAATGACGGCAGATTCCGACGCCACTTCAGACCCATGCACCCGGCTCCCCTGGGATAGGTAACTTGGTTACTATGGTATCCATGGGTGAGGTGGCTCTTCAAACTCTTAAGTTCCAAAGGGTTAGCTCGAAGTCCTCCTAGAAGGGTCCTTAAACTTTAAAACTGTAACCGCAACTTTCCCATAGAATTGTACGGAGCCCGCGGTCGTGTTAGCACACTGCACCCGTCCTCCGCGGGGTCCCTTTCTACTCACCTTGGGTGGTTCCTTGGGGTCCCAGCGATTCTACGTGCTCTAGACTGTGTCTTGATCCAAGCGTGATTGTTATACCACTATTTTAGTATATGGTTTTGTCTCCCCCTGGAGCCCACTGTGTATTGTGCTACTTGCAACTGTTCTATTGATCTCGTATTGTGTGCTTTGTGTTCTATCCTCTTGTAGAGGATAGTAGCGAGTGTTATGTTAATAAATACACATTTTTATATATCTATTGGGTGGTTCTCCTTTCATTTAATCAATATAGGATGTGATATTCTGGTAAAACAAACTGCTTTACATTCCTTCAAGATTACAAGATTAAGCCTGATGGCTGCTCTCCGCAGCTACCACTAGGATAGCTTTCTATAGGTTATCTTTGACCTCATACATCATAAGGGTCGTTTGTACTGATGCAAGGTGCCCACTTTAATTAGGGGACAGCATATACCATGCCAACTTCTCACATTGGTGTGCAGCGGTTTGGATTCAAGCCTGCATTGTTTTACCAGATAAATCTCTTTGTATTGATTAACTGAAAACTACGAAAGTATTCAGGCACATATAATACTTAAAGATTAGCATAAGTAAGTTCTACTAAACTTAGGGCTGGGTAAGTTAAGGGTCTAGCACAACCTTACTCCAACCTAAGAGAGTTTAGTTCCCACTAGGTTAGGTAGGTACATACTCCACACAACACTACTTATGTCTTCTAAAGGAGAAGACAGTGGCTCTCTGCCTTCTAGGTACAATTGTCTCACATTTCAGGATTTGAAAGCCATGTGTGCTTCTAGGAAGCTGAAAACAGGGAGAAATGCTAACACCCAACTTCTCATTGAGGTGTTACTCTTGGATGACCTTAGAAAGACCCCAGGGTCAGATTAGGTAGAAAGAGTGGGTGGGGCGGGGAATGAAGATAGGTCAGGAGGTGACACCTTTCATGATCTACACTCAAACCCTGGCCAGGAGGATCAAAATTATTCCAACCTGGACAACCTAGATCTTCAGTAAGAGGGTGGAGAAGGCCCAAGTGGCCCTCTCTCTACTCCTCCTGGAAGAGTTCAGAGTTTACCCAGGAGATCTAGGTTCCCTCTGCAGAATCTGACCATTCAGAACATTCTATCGGGCCTCCATATCTCATAAGAGAGATAACTCTTATGAAAGACAGTGCCAATTTCTAAAGCTTGAGAAAGTCGAACTTAGGCTCAGGCAAGAGCAATTGGCCTTAGATAAGGAATACTTAGAACTCCAGAAGGCTAGAAAGAAATTGGGACTAGAGTCCCATGGTGGCAGCAACAGTGTCCCTAGGGTTAAGGAGTATACTTATGACCATAGGAACCTGAGCAAGCTAGTCCCTCCCTACCATGGTGGAGATGACATCCATAAGTGGATAACTGCTTTAGAGAGGGTCTGGAAAGTGAAGAAGGTCCATCAGGAGCAGTGGGCAGCTATCTTGTGGCTCTCCTTTGCTGACAAAGGTAGAGATGAGCTCCTCACTGTTAGAGAAGTGGATGCTGACAACTATTCAGTCCTGAAGAGGGCTCTCATTCATGGGTTTGGCTTAACCACTGAACAATACAGGATTAAGTTCAGAGACACCCAGAAGACGCAGCCTCAGGACTGGGTAAACTTTGCAGATTTTGCTACTAAGGCTCTTGAAGGCTGGTTACTTGGCAGCAAAGTGAATGATTTAAAGGGATTGTACCATTTGATTATGAGGGAGCAGATCCTTAATAATTGCAAAAATAAGTTGTTGCATCAGTACTTGGTTGACTCTAATCTGACTTCTAACCAAGAATTGGGAAAGAAGGCAGATGGGTGGGTCAGAAACAGGGTGAAGCAGAACAACCAGACCACAGGAGGTGATCAGAAGAAGCAAGATGCTAAACCTTCAGATAAGGGTGGGGAAACTAGTAAAGACCAGAAGTCTTCATCAGGGCCTCAAAACCTGCATCTGGGAGGGAGTCACATTCTAACAAACATAAAGGCAAACAGAAACCTTGGTGCTTCCTGTGTAAGGAGAAAACCCATTCGACAACGGATGACAATTGTTCAAGGGCCAAGGATCCTTCTACCACCACCACTGCCCCTGAGGCCACTGTTCCCCCTAGTTTAGCTCCAAGTGGTGGTACAGGGAACAAGGGTATAGTAGGGTTAACCCTAGGATCTGAGATGGGTTCTGGCCTAGCCAGAACTCCAGCTCAGGCTGTTTTAATCTGTGATGGAGGCATGGATATTGCGTCCCTATTTGTCAGTCCGAGTAATCTGGGCAAATACAGACAACAGCCTTTAATCAATGGTGAGGAGGCCATGGCATCATATCAAGGCATGTCAAAGGGAAAAAAAGCTAGATGAGGACTTAACAAGTTGGAGAGAATTGAGCAGAGAACTGTTGTCAGCAGGGGAATCAGGCGGTGAGCAGTCTAGTGGGTCTGATGGGGAAAATAGTGTGTGAGGTGCCTATGTCAGCCCTGACGTGTTTTGTATTATGTAACTGAATGCGTTGCTATGCCACGGGAAGTGTAAAAGTACAATAACCTGTAATGGGCACCAGGGACTCTCGTGCATGAACTAACGAATGTGTCGATAAGAACTGTCTCGAAGGATTCTGTAAATGACTGTTCAAGTTTATTTGTTCCATTGTTGGAAAACTACAAATAACGTTTTTTTTTTTTTTTAAAGGAGGCCATGGCATATAGGGACACAGGATCTAGTGTCACAATGGTGACAAGAGATCTTGTGGGCCCTGACCAGATCATACTTGGTGAGATGCACAAGTGGCCAATGCTAACAATGTCAGGACAGACCATTCCTTGGCAGTTGTTAATTTCAGCTGGGGAGGGGTAACTGGCCCTAAGAAGGTTGTGGTTAGCTCAGACCTCCCTGTGGAATGCTTGTTGAGCAATGATTTGGAAACTTCAGCCTGGGCTGAAGTGGAATTCAGGACACATGCAGCAATGTTGGGCATCTCTTCAGATGTGTTTGCTGTGACTAGGTCACAGGCCAAACTGTCTTCCACTGAACAGGCCCTGGATCCTGGAAACATGGACAGGTGCCTTCCAAGAGAAGGAGCAGTAAGGGTAAGGCAGTGTCTTCCCCCCCAGACTCAGAGTGAGGATCAGTCTCCTGAGGAAGATGATCCCAGTCTCTGTGAAGGAACTGACTCAGAGGAACTTTGAACCTGATCAGGTTGAGTTCTTGGGGACAGGGGGCCCTTCCGTGGCCGATCTTGGTCAGGCGCAGCACAGTTGCCCCTCTCTTGAACCCCTCAGACAGCAAGCTGCTGCTGAGGCTGCTGGGAATGCCAGTGGGTTACACAGGATCTACTGGTATGAAGGACTCCTTTACTCAGAGGGTAGAGACCCCAGGCATGGTGCTACCAGGAGGTTGGTTATACCTCTGAAGTTTAGGGGCTTCCTACTGGCACATGATATCACTTTCGCAGGACACCTAGGCCAAAGACAGACTTGGGACAAGCTTGTCCCTCACTTTCACTGGCCTCACATGTCAGAGGACACAAATGAGTTTTGTCGCTCCTGTACCACCTGTCAAGCCAGTGGTAAAGCAGGTGGCACCCAAAGGCCTCCCTGATACCACTACCTGTGGTGAGGGTTCCCTTTGAGAGTGTTGGGATTGACATAATTGGCCCAATGGATCCTCCAACTACATCTGGGCACAGATACATTCTGGTGGTGGTGGACAATGCCATTAGGTACCCAGAAGCAATACCCCTTAGAACCACCACAGCTCCTGAGGTGGCCAGGGCCCTCCTGGGATTTTTTTCCAGAGTGGGTTTCCCTAAGGAGTCTTAACTGGCAGAGGTGCAAACTTCATGTCTAGTTACATTACTGCCATGTGGAAGGAGTGTGGAGTAAATTACAAATTTACCACACCCTATCACCCACAATGCAATGGGTTAGTTGAGAGATTCAACAAAACCCTGAAGAGCATGATCATGGGCCTCACAGAAAACCTTAGGCAAAAATGGGATGTCCTGTTGCCCTGCCTTCTCTTTGCCTACAGAGAGGTTCTTCAGAAGGGGGTTGGGTACAGCCCTTTTGGACTTCAGTTTCGACATCAAGTTAGGGGTGCCTTTTGTTTAGTGAAGGAGGGATGGAAGTTACCTCTCAAGCCACCTAAACAAGACATAGTGGACTATGTACTTGGTCTCCGCTCCAGGATGGCTGAGTAGATGAAGAAGGAAAGTAAAAACCTTGAGGCAAGCCAAGAATTACAGAAAAAATGGCATGACGAAAAGGCAGTGCTGACTGTGTACCAGCCAGGACAGAAGGTATGGGTGTTGGAGCCTGTGGCCCCAGCAGCCCTCCAGGACAGATTGAGTGGACCCCATACAATTCTTGAGCAAAAGGGATGTAGTGAAGGTAGCGATTTAGATGCATATATTGCTATGTTAGCATAAGCACGTTAGCTTTTAGAAAGCCATCTTGCCACTTTTGCTGCTTTTGCACACGACACTGCTGGGACATGTTATTATTTGAGAACTGCTTGCTTGCCTTTTCTTCACATGAGAACTGTCTGTTGTTCACATCCCTAGACGTGCACTGCGACCGTGGTCTTAACATTGTGTGCAAAACACTCTGAGCCGCCAGACAATGTAAGTTTTTCAGTCCAGCTTGATCGGCCCACTCTCTAGTCATAATATGCACACAGCTGAAAATACCTGAATGTCGAGAGACTTTAATATTACAGTTTGCATGCGTTTGAAACACATTCTGGAGAAGAACATTTCCAGGCGCAGAGCAAAGCTGATCCTGTGATGTAATCCACCTAAAGCTGACCTTTACGGTATGGGGTTCCCCATTCAAGCCTAGAGACCTTCTATTAGCCTAATAATATTAGTTTACTAGCGAAAGGAAGGTGGCTGCATTCCACTGTCATTTATACTATGATTTTTCCTTTCATTTTCTATGGTATTGTAACAATGCTGATGGTTCTAATTATAATCATTTGTCTGTTTATGTTAGCCAAAGTACTGCATCTTAGGACACGTAGTTTATAAAATAAACCTTTTAAACTTTACCATGTCTCTGATTACTTTGTTGTGGATTGATATATGAATAATAGCGAACAGGTATTTCTGATTCCCACCATTCCTGAGAATACTCTAAGTCGCTTTTTCTGGGTTGTATATACATTGGGACCTCCGAGATAATACGGATAACGAATGGGACACTGATGCTGGTCAGATAGGGGTTCTGGGTACTGAGGTGAGTTTTTTGGTACACCACAATTCACTGAGGTCCTGGTTTCCTGCGCATAGTTCTGTGCATGAGCAGAATCCCTGCAACATGGCGCACCTAATGTTTGGTCTTTTGATTTGAAACGCCTTAGTAGTGCTTATATTAGTCCACAACACCCTCACTCTTGTTTCCGGATAACGGGAGTGACGGATTTCACCTACCTGTTAATAACCTAATAGGTTCATACAAGCTTGTTAATTAAAAAGGTGTTTTTATATTTCTGAACCCTTGTGCTACTTAATCCGTTGTTGTTCTGTGTCCTTATGGCGGTCGAAATTGCAGCGCATAGTCGTACTCCTTTGCGGCGTCATTTGATGCAGTATGTGGTACCGGATGATGGGATGGCCGTAATTTTAATGGTGAGTGCGGACGCGTCTCACCCTTACGAGTTGTTTTACTCTTGGGTGACGCTGCCGGAAGTGAATGCGAACGATAAGACGTTTCACTCGTATACTCACACACGGGTCCCAGCAAATTATACACCATACCAGACGCTGAAGATTCCACATTCAGCCTGGCAGCATAGCATTTGTTTTAATGGCGCCCTTCCCCATGCGGTTGCACCGGCTAGACTCGGCCCTTTGTCAATTCCAGGGGCCACGTGGCCGGTGCTGGCCAGATTTACGCCTCACCCCCGCTATTTAACTATTGCGGTAGATGAATTGCGTACACTCCATACTGCCCTAATTACAGTTTATAGGGCTTTGGTGCAATACGTTTTGCGCAATGTGCAGGTGGGGGCACCTGCTGTTGCGGGTCTACCAGATGGTCATCATGCGGTTGTTATTAGCCCAGTCATAGATAATTCGGTGATGGGCAAGCGCCCCCAGAAAAAGGACGATTTGCCTTATTGGCTTGCCGAGAAATTTGACCAACTGGAAGCAGTGTTTCCACACTCTACGACGGTGGAGAAACACAGAATACTCACCATTAGTTTGCCGAAAGACTTGGTCCTAGAAGTGTCCGATTGTGACAACTGGGGTAAGGTTTGTGCCGCGGTCTACTCGAAGTGCTTTGGCACTCCGTCTATGGCTGTGCCTCCCTCCGTCATTAAACGTGTTCAAGATAACCACGGTCCGGAGGCGGCTGCTGAGTTGGGAATGAGACTTGTCGGAGTCGTCGACGTAGTTGCCTCTCTCGTCCTTGGTAACCTCAAGGGAGATGCGGTACAATTCCAAGTGGCTAATGGCTTAGCCCGCGTCGATGAACTTGATAAGCCGAAAGAGTTGCCTAAAATTATTGCGGAGGCGTATAGAACAATTGGCCGCAGTAGTTTAGGGGTTAAACCAACTATAGTCATTCCTGACCTGATACAACAAACTAAGGTGAGCTCATCTGTTAAAGACGATCGTCCAAATTTTCCAAAGCAAAATTGGCGACAAAAGAAACAGGGAAAGCAGCAACAGAAACAGGGGTCTCGTCCTGCGTCTCCCACATAGCCGACTAGTGAGCGCACATACGATTTGCGCGATCGCACTAGTATTAAGTCACCTGATAGATTTCAGGTTACTGAACGTTCTCCTCGTTCCTCACAGGAAACATCGGCCTCGCAGTCCGGTGAAGGAGAATGTGGCAAAGGTCGGGTGCCCAACAAGGACGTGAGCAACCCCGTCAGGCTGACGGTAAAGGAAAGCAAGACAAGTTTGCACGTCAACGTCCCCCGTTTCAGAAGAAGAAGGTTGCTGCGCTAACAGCGAGGTATGCCACAGATAATGCGGACGCAGCTTCGGAATCTGACATGGGCGATAACGCTGCTCGACAGCGCAGCAGAGGTTACAGTAGTGCGGCAAGCACTACGTCCATTTCTGGAGGCGACAGCAACTGACACGTTCATTACTGTAGAAACTGCGGACACTTGAGTGGCTCCCCCTGACAGACTATATGACATAGTCCTCTTAATTGAAGGTGACATACAACGCACAATACAAGGGATTTTTTGGGATAATCTGACCTCTTCCTATGACATTCTCTTGGCGGAGGCGGCCTGGCCCCCGACTTTCATTTTAGATGCTCCTAGAGGGGAGGAGGTAATCCTCCCGTCCTTTGCGCATACTGTGCCAAAGGAGCATGCTGAAAGGTTTGCCGAAGAGTGGGCTCAGGTGCTTGCACCGGCTTTGTATCGTACTCAGGTGGGCTGGGATAAATTGTCCCCCAGCCATGAGATTCCCTTACGGTCTATGCCTCAACCACAACACCAATATCCCATGCCTCGCGAAGCTAGATCTCACGTCGCGGAAATCCTTGAGCAATTGTAATATCAGGGTGTTATTGAAATGTGTCTCACCAATGAATAATCCTTTATTCACTGTAACGAAGCCTGATGGGTCGTACCGCCTAGTTTTGGATTACCGGCACCTAAACTCTCATTGCCGGACGTGTGCAGTACAGAATACCCACAGCTCTGCCCTAGTTGATAGTCTTGTGTGTAAACGGTTTAAAACCACACTTGACATATCAAATGGCTTTTCCAGCCATAATCTGTCCTCTGTTAGTAGTCAGTGGACAGCATTTACATCTAGCGGCAAGCAAAAACAATTTAAAAGATTGGCCATGGGCTATAAAAACAGCCCTGGCGTCTTTGTTGCGCGTGTAGTCTCTCTGTTAGAGAGCATTGACCCGGATGCGTACTCGTATGTTGATGATATCTATCTCACGGATGACGAGTTGTGGCCGCATCTGTGTAGCTCCTCACTTTCTGGAAAAGTGTGCATGTTTGCGTGCTCCGACAACACTGAAGAAATTACAATCGTTACTGGGCTTTCTGAATTTCGGTCATACGTACATTCCCGATTATGCCCAGCGTATCAAGCCGCTATACGCCTTGGTACAACCAACTTTTTCCAAATCGAGCTGGCTGCCAGAACATTCAGCTATTTTGCAGTTATTGCAGGCTGATCTTCTTGATTCAAAATACTTACTGACACGTGATAACCACACAAACCTGGTAATAAGAATTCTGCCAGGCGCGGTGGTTTTCACGTACTTAACGTTCAATGAGGGCGACACCGTCCCCACTGCTTACAAATCACACCTGTACACTTCGGCTGAACTGCGCTTTTCTTCTGTCGAAAAAGTTTTGACTGCGGTGCAGATGGCGATTCTTAAAGAGCGAGCGCTGTCGCAAGGAAAACGCATGTTGGTGGTCACACCGTATCCTGCCCTAGAGGCAGTTACGAAAGCCAGTGTACCCAATTCAAAAGCTTTGCATCCACGTTGGATACAATGGGCCACTTCTCTGACATCATCAGATGTCACTTACATCTTTGATGCCTCATTACAGACGCAGGAGTACTTGCAATATGAATTCGTTCATCCGGCGAAGATTACCATTGTGTCATTTATACTGACGGTTCGGCACAACCGGCGACGGAATCGAAGCACGCCTATTCAGCAGCTTGCGCAATTGTGGCAGGTACTTTCGTAAATGGTGACTTCCAATCTGATGTCGTGCATACGCAGTCATTGGGTGATTGTACCGCACAATTGGCGGAGCTACGTGCTCTGGTGCTTGCACTGAAGTTTGCTGATCCTTGAGTCACTACCCTTATAGTAAGTGACTCGTTTTACTGTGTTCAGTCATTCAACGACAATCTATTCTTTTGGTCACAAAATGAATATCATGATTCCAAAGGTAGAAAAAATTAAGCATAAAATGCTTTGGGTTCGAGTGGCAGAACTTAAAGAACATCTGCCTCTCGTGAATGTAATTCATACTCTTGGGCACCAGCGAGTTGGTGTCCACACTGTCGGTAACAGCTTAGCTGACGAAGCAGCGAAAATAGCAGTGGCGACATATTTAGTAGCAGCAGTTACAAGATCCAAAAGTAAGATTGATGATGACATCTTGGCAGCTACTGCTGCTATAGAGAAGGGAAGTAATTACCCGAGAGGGTTCCCTTCTCGTTACCATTATCACTTAAGTCCTGATAAAGTCCCATTAGTGAGAATTAACGACGTTGGTGACAGATTGATTCCCAACGCGGACTGCAGACCATCTCTGATATCAGCGGCTCGCGAGGGTATGGCGTCTGCCCATGCCGGCGTTGCAGCAACTGTTTCTCTGTTACAACAACGTTACTAGTGGCGCGGGTTATATAAACAAGCTTGCACGTATGTTCTTGATTGTGATATTTGCCAGCAGATTAAACCTTCAACTGCTGCGCGTCCACCACAAACTCAGTTGTATATATCCAATAAACCACTTGGGTGTGTTTATTTGGATCACAGCGGTCCATTCTCCTCTGATACTGCGTACAAGTATATCTTAGTTGCAGTGGATTCGTGCACACGTTTTCTGTGGGTATGGCCACAAAGGAGTGCTGATGCCCGTACTGTCATGAGGGATTTACGTGTCTTTGTGGGAAGATTTGCGTGTGGGACCTTTCATTCTGATCAGGGCCCTGCGTTCGCCTCTAAGGCGTACAAAGAAACCATGAAAAATTTGGGGGTCCAAGTCAAATTTTCATCTCCATACCGACCTGAGGGTAATAGTGTAGTGGAGCGAATGAACCGTGACTTAAAGCAATCCTTGACAGCTAGGGTTTTAGGCACTGGTCGGAACTGGCTAGCCCATTTGTATAACATCCAACGTGCACTTAGTAATCTCCTTAGAAGGTCTCTGGGTGGGCGGACCCCATACATGATGCTCTTTGGCATAACAATGTTTGTCCCGGACCTTGATGGTCTAGACATGGCGGCGTCTGCCGCACCCTTTGACGTACATGATCATTGTGCTGTGTTACAGAGTCTACAAGAGACTAGAGATAGTCTTGCGAAGGAACACTTGCCTTCCACATCTGATGCTGCGCTTCAGATTCCGGTAGTCGGCTGGCTACCTCGAGTTGGTGACCTGGTCCGCGAGAAGGTGGAGAAAAAGAAGGAGTTCGGCCCCTCTTATCGTGCCCCGGTTCCAGTGCTTGGCGTGCAGGGTACAAGAACAGTCATTTTACCTCCACTTCCTGGTCTCAAGGATAACAGGTACATCTCCATTGAGAATGTCAAACTACAGCCAGTGGCCGATTCTTCTTAGTATGACTCCAGCGGTCTCTTGCCCTGCGATGCTGAGAAATTCTGTTTTGGCTCCGGCTCCTAACACCATGCCTGATGTTGCCATCGAGATGCATACAGTTACTGATCCTTTATTGCTACCACCGGCTGGTGGTCTACCTGAAGATACTGAGTATGCTTATCCTGCAGATGTAACATTACAAATTTTACAATTAACCGCAGTTACACAGTCACGTTTCTCCTTTGATACTAACTCTATGACTTCCAGGGCCCCATCAAAAGTTTCTATTTTTGCTGTTTGGTTTAAGAGACATTTTTTGATTCCCCCTTGGACTTACATTTGGCTGATGCTCATATGTATATTTTTATTTATGTCCATCGGATTTGTGGTGGTATTTTTTCGTCTTGTGAACGGACAATACCTAAAAGAAAGATCTATGATTAGTCTAATTTATGGAACTTTGGCCCCTCACTCCTCATCACACATCATGAAAAGAGACCAGACTTTTGTGAATATTACTGCCTGGCCTGTGTTAGATGGGATTGCGTGGGATGCTGTTAAATTTCAGATACATGGTCCAATTGAGGTTATCAATGTACCAAATGTATTTTGTGTTTCTATGGGAGATGTGGTCAAACAAAACATCCGCTCTGATGATTGGGACGTTCAGGCCATAGAAGCACTGTTTTCTGATTTGAAAATATTATGCAGCTTTTGATGCTGAAGATTTGTATTTAGACACTGCTAATTACGGAGAGTTGTTTTGCTATCAGCATTATGGCAATCATTTCCTACATAAAGCCAATACGTTTCGTAATGTTGCAAATTATACACAATGGGAACGTTGTCCAACTCCAATGTTAGGCAGCTCAAGCACATTGGTGAACAAATTTGCCTATTTTACTGATTTCAGTGTTTCCAAACCTGCCGCCTTTTATTTTAAAATGGGAGCGGAGTCTGCCTCGAAGGTGAGGCTGACACACACTAAATTATTATATTCCAAATCCTTTATGGATGATTTAGCGGTCAGGGGTTATGATCTGTGGAAAGATACTATTGATCTTAAATCTGTCTGGGGTTCTAAGCCATGGCAGGTACAAGGAACAGAAGCTTTGCATCGTTCCTGCCTCATCCCGAACCACGTGTTATTTTTGAATTCGACTACTTTTCATTCCACCTGTTTTGGATTGGCTACTTCTAAAAAACTGAATTTCCCCCTCTATTCCGGATCTGGGTGCTTATCCAAATTGGGATAATCATACAGATCTGTCCCTTGATGCGTTGCAGTCGTACATTACTAATTCATCCTTCAATAATTCTAAGTTCCACTCTGAAGGATGGTTGACTTGGCAGACAAGTTCAGATTCCTGTCAACATCGTTTTTTTGGGTCTGAAGCCTGGGTATACGCAGGATCGTGTAGACCCCCACTTTGAATCTTCTCATTCTGTTATTACTTACTCCGTTGGGAAGTTATGCCAGTCTTGGCTGCAACACTCCACCTTGGCATCTGTTAAAGTTCATTTATCTAAATTACATGACAAAATAGATTTGAATGATTTTGTTAAGGGTCCTGTGGGTGGCAGGTCCAAGAGATGGGTGTATGCTATTTATAACGAGGTTTGGAAGTTATCACAAATTGAAGTTGCTTCCAGATTGAGAGGTATTGATCAGGCCAACATGGAAAAAGTGCTAGCTGTTATAGATAATTGCATTAACACCCTTTCTTCCAGAATTTACACATTAGATAATATTGTTTCATCTGTTGTTGATATCGTGCAGGATGATGTGTCTGTTTTATATCATGGTCAGAATCAATTGCGTTCTATAATGCAGTTTGCATGGACATTGCAAACGTTAAAAGCTGGGAAAGTCCCCTGGGACTATATGAATATTTCATCATTATTCCTTCCTTTTAATCTAACTGCGAAACAACAATTCATGTCCATTAAGGATGCAACATACTCATTACTGCATATTGAAAAGTTAGAACCTTTGCCTTTCTCAGTGGCCGAATTGAACTCAGCTGTGTGGCTTATCCACGGGTTAATCCCATTGCCATTTCCATTGTTTAAATTCAGTTTGTGCATGAAACATTATGCCCTAGGCGGATATGAACCATTGGGTACTGCTTTTCTGCATGAAGTATGGTCACTCCCATTTACATACAGGTGAATGAGAGATGGTAAAGAAGTTTATTTGAAAGGTGAGGAATGTTCTTCCACACCTGATCATTCTGTAGTCTGTAGGCACATCCAATTGCATGGCGCATGCAATGTGCAAGCGCCTAATTTAGCATGCGTCCTGAAAGGGATTCCAGTGGCAGCTATTACACCTTTTTTTACGTTGCTAGCTAACAATAGTTATTTGCTTTTGAATAATGAGGCTTGCTGCGGAATGCTAGTGGGAATTCCCTACATTGTGACTGTATCACAGAGAGTAGTCTGCTGTAAAAATGACCTTTTCCCATCCCGCATGGGCGGCTGGATGTATCCATCTGGCATTCCATTTCAACCTTGAAGGCAGAGGTCAACAAGATGAGCGGAATAAGGGCTCTATTGTCTCAAAAAGAGGTTGCTCTGACTTCGTCCCGTGAAACATTTGTCCTTCACGTAGCCAACACCCGCACCGAGGTGCAGGCGCTTTTAAATACTGATCTCCCACTTCATTTTGGTGCCCTGATTCAAACTATATTTAACGCCTCGTCAACAACTGGCTTGGTGCATATTTTCAAAATTGTGGGCTCCGGCCTCGTGACCTCCTTCCAAACTATTTTTGGTGTGATACCGGCCTTTTTTCATTCTATTTTTTCCAGCGTCTTTGGAGGGCTCCCATTGATTCTCGCCCTCGTGGCTGGCGTGCTGCTGTTGGTCTGCGTACTGCACAATGGCTGCACACTGTGTGTCACGCAACAGCCTGTCCCGGCTGCTCCATCTTCGCAACTGGATGCTTGAATACTATGCAACTTTACCACTGGCAACCCTGAGCATAGCCTATGGATTATCCTTCCGGTTTGCCTACTTTACATGCATGCAACCTGTTTTTCATTGCCTAGATTGTCCTTTCGAATTGGCTCTGGATTTGTGCTTGTCAAACTCGGTGTCTCCTGCCCTGGATTATGATCGACTAATGAGTCCATTAGTGGCTCATGAGTTGGACTGTTCTGGAGTTAGGATTATGGCCTGTGGAGCGGCACATGGAGTCCTTGGGAACTGGGACATCGGAACGGCAGCGTATGATTTCTTGGCACAAAGTTCTTTAGAAGAGCACGCCAGTTGTCCTTTGAACGTGCTAGAGGCTCCAGTGGTCGAAGAACATGTATGTTCGTTTACCTTGTTAGACTGGATGACGGACACTTTTGCAACTCGTTCCAATGACTTCCTTTTGGAAGCTGTTGCTACGTACTGTGCTTACATGTTTATGGATTAACTTCATTATCGTCCAGCTTCCCTTGCACAAACCACAATTTTTGTTGTGTGTTCCTACATCTGGGCTCGTTGAGCTTTGGCATGATGTATTGACTTCCCATTTTTTTCCCCCTCCATTTTGTTTTTTTTAACGTTTTTTTCGAACTTTCGCTGCTCTTTATTTGGATTTCCAATACATGCACTTGGTTCTGCTCTGTCGAACTTGAACTCTGCGTTCCTTTTTGTATCCCTATTTGTTTGTGGTCCGATCAAGGGGGGGTGTAGTGAAGGCAGCGATTTAGATGCATACATTGCTATGTTAGCATAAACACGTTAGCTTTTAGAAAAGCGTTACAACAAAGCCATCTTGCCACGTTTGCTGTTTTTGCACACGACACTGCTGAGACATGTTATTATTTGAGAACTGCTTGCTTGCCTTTTCTTCACATGAGAACTGTCTGTTGTTCACATCCCGCGACGTGCACTGCGACCTTGGTCTGAACATTGTGTGCAAAATACTCTGAGCCGCCAGACAGTGTATGTTTTTGAGTCCAGGTTGATCGGCCCATTCTCTAGTCATAATATGCACACAGCTGCAAATACCTGAATGTCGAGAGCCTTTAATATTACAGTTTGCATGCGTTTGAAACACATTCTGGAGAAGAACATTTCCAGGCGCAGAGAAAAGCTGATCCTGTGATGTGATCCACCTAAAGCTGATCTTTAAGGTATGGGGTTCCCCATTCAAGAATAGAGACCTTATATTAGCCTAATAATATTAGTTTACTAGCGAAAGGAAGGTGGCTGCATTCCACTGTCATTTACACTAGGATTTCTCCTTTCATTTTCTATGGTATTGTAACAATGCTGATGGTTCTAATTATAATCATTTGTCTGCTTATGCTAGCCAAAGTACTGCATCTTAGGACACGTAGTTTATAAAATAAACCTTTTAAACTTTACTGTGTCTCTGATTACTTTGTTGTGGATTGATATATGAATAATAGCGAACAGGTATTTCTGATTCCCACCATTACTGAGAATACTCTAAGTCGCTTGTTCTGGGTTGTATATACATTGGGACCTCCGAGATAAAACGGCTAACGAATGGGACACTGATGCTGGTCGGATAGGGGTTCTGGGTACTGAGGTGAGTTTTTGGGTACACCACAATTCATTGAGGTCCTGGTTTCCTGCGCATAGTTCTGTACATGAGCAGAATCCCTGCAACAGGGAGAGGTCACCTACCTGGTGGACCTTGGAACTCCCAGGAGCCCCCACAGGGTGCTCCATGTGAACAGGCTCAAGCCATATGTTGACAGGACAGACATGGGCTTACTCATGGCTACTGATGAGGGACAGGAGGAAGAGAGTGACTCACTCCCTCACCTCCTCTCACAGAACCCTGATGATGGCTCAGTTGATGGTGTAGCCTTGGCAGGCAGCCTCACTGAGTATCAACAGACTGATTGCAGGAAGGTCCCCAATCAGTACAGACATATGTTCTCCCTGACTCCTAGTCAGACCACTTGGTATACCCATGAAGTAGACACCGGTGAAAGTCTGCCTGTTAAAAATAAGATTTATAGGCAACCTGACCATGTTAGGGACTGCATCAGGACTGAGGTCCAAACGATGCTGGAATTGGGAGTCATTGAACCCTCAGATAGCCATTGGGCTAGTCCAGTGGTCCTGGTACCCAAACCTCATACCCAGGGTGGTAAGAGAGAAATGAGGTTTTGTGTGGACTACAGGGGGGCTCAATGCAGTCACTAGGACTAATCCTCATCCTATTCCTGGGGCAGATAAGCTCATTGAAACTTTGGCCTCAGCCAAGTTATTGAGTACATTTGACCTCACAGCTGGATATTGGCAAATCAGACTAGCTGAGGATGCCAAACCCAAAACAGCATTTTTAACCCCTAGTGGGCATTATCAATTTGTGGTAATGCACTTTGGCTTGAAAAATGCACCTGCCACATTTCAAAGATTGGTGCATAAAGGTCTCACAGGCCTGGAAGACTATAGTGCAGCTTATCTTGATGATATTGCTGTATTTAGTACCACCTGGGAGGATCACCTGGTCCACCTCAGAAATGTTCAGGAGGTCCTGCAAAAAGGCAGGCCTCACTATCAAGCCCACCAAGTGCCAGATAGGGCAGAGTAAGGTTGTGTACCTGGGCCAGCTTGTGGGTGGAGGCCAGGTTCAACCATTGCAGAGCAAAATCCAGACCATCATGGACTGGGTTGCTCCAACTACCCAGATTCAGGTCACAGCTATCTTGGGCCTGACTGGGTACTACATGAGGTTTGTTAAGGGATATGGATCCAAACTGACCCCCTTAAATGATCTGACCTCTTAAAGAATGCCTACGAAAGTTCAGTGGACAGTTAGCTGTCAAAAGGCATTTGATGACCTGAAGCAGGCCATGTGCACTTCTCCCATTCTGCAAAGTCCTGACTATTCCAAACAATTCATTGTTCAAACTGATGCATCTGAGTTGGGGGTAGGGGCTGTGTTATACAACTGAATGAATAGGGTCAGGATCAGCCAGTAGCTTTTATAAGCAGAAGGCTGGCCCCCAGAGAGAAACGTTGGTCAGCTATTGAGAGGGAAGCCTTTGCTGTGGTTTGGGCTCTGAAGAAGCTGAGGCCATACTTGTTTAGCACTCACTTCATTGTTCAGACAGACCATAAACTCCTCCTATGGCCAAAACAGATGAAGGTTGAAAACCCCAAACTGTTGAGGTGGTCCATTTCCCTACAGGGGATAGACTAGTCAGTGGAATATAGTCCTGGGAGTAACCATGCCAATGCAGATGGACTCTCCAGATATTTCCAATTAGGAAATGAAGACTCAACTGGTCAAGGTTAGTCTCATGTCCTTTCGTTTGGGGGTGTGTAGGACAGTAGGGTCTGCTTATTATGGTTACCCCCACGTTTTGCTTGATGTTGCACTGTTTTTGACTAGTCTGACTTGGATCCTGCTAATCAGGAACCCTGTCTATCTGCTTTCTCCTCTAAATTGTTACACATGTACTTTGGTACCCTCCAGATTGGATACTGGGGTACCCTTATATGTCCCTAGTATATAGTACCCATGTACCCAGGGCATAGGTACCCCAGAGGTCTCCCATGTGCTGAAGCATGTATTATACCACCCATGAGAGGCCATGCAAAATGGAACTACAGGTCTTCTACTGCAACCTGTGTAAGATGGTGCTTGCACCACTTACATTAGATATAGGTTCACTATATCTATAGGTCACTACACTTAAAACGTATAAGTCACCCCTATAGCACTGTGCAGGGTTTTAGTGAGAGGGTGCCCCTGCATGAGCAGAGCCTCTCTGCAGCCTTCGGAGACCATTCTCCTGGGTTGTCTGTGACTCAGCCGGACATATAGGTAGAGGGGCATTATAACCTCGCGATAAAGGCTATCTCGAAAACGGCTGCAAAGAAACATATCATGTTTGGTATCAAACACCTTGGAATCATACCTCCACACCGGTAACCGGTGTGGGAAGTATGATATTACCCTGCAGAAGTGAGCTTTGTGGGGTCACTGGTCTAAGTGGTGCCAGCCTTCTCGACCCAGACAGCACAAAATGAATGCTGCCGACCAGAGACACATTTCTGCCCTCCTGCTGCTGAGCCAAGCTCGAGCAGAGGAAGGCAGCACAATAGGCATCCTGACACAGGGAGGTGTGACCACCTCCCAGACAGGATTTATTGTATTGGGGTTGGGTGAGTGCACTCAAGAGTGCCTGAAAGTCTGCCCTGGGGGCACATCTGGTGTCCCTGTGCATAGTCCAGCTCAAACCAGTTCTGGGAGCCATTGGCACCTGCTCTGGGGCAAAACTGGAGAAAGGACATGGGTGTAACTACCCCTCTGTCCAGATCCTCCACTGGGAGGGTCTCCCGAATCTGTCCAACCCTCTCCCGAGTTTACATAAGGGCTTACATGGCTGTAAGACTTTAGATTTTATGTGGACATGATTCTACAAGAAGAAACCACTGACCTTCGACCGTCTGGACACTATAGACTTCGCTGGACTTCGACTGGGCCCAACTTCGTCTCCCTCTCCGTCCAGAGCTTTGTCTGTACCCTTGCTCCATACAGGCTTTGTGCAGGACCTGTGGTGCACTAAGGACAACTGAAGACTCTCCCTTGGAGTAAAGGAGTCACTCCCCTGCCCTAGCAGGCACCTTAATGCAACTGACCGGTCTGCTGCTCCTGAGCTCCTGCGGACTCCAAAGATTTTAGCAACACAGGAGGTGGGTTTCTGAAGGTCTCTGAGGTCAATCTGCCCTCTCAGGAAGTTTGAGGCCAGTATCCCTCGTGGGGACTGCATAACCCGAACCCCTGTGCACCATGTCTATTTGCAGTTGCATATGCTTGTTGGTGATTCCCGAGCTTGTGCATTGGACTCCGTGTAGTCCTGACCCTGAGCAGTATTTGCACCAAAGAACTCCAGCCTCCTCGCACCGAGTGATCCGTGGGCTGGTACTTTGCAATCTTGCCCGAGGTCCACTTGCAACTCATGGTCCTTCGGCCTGTGGGTCTCTCTGAGGGCCATCTTGATTTCTGTTGGGCTTTCCTGGTTGCTCCGACATGCCCTGACTACCCATTACTTGGTGAGTCCCCTGGACCTTGCTGGTCTACACCGTAACCTGCTTGACCTTCCTGCGTGGGTTGCTTTTGCCAAGGCTTGTTGGTGCTCCAGCCAGACACGGACCCCTCAGTACTCGACATCCTTTGTGAGACAGCTCACCTCCGGCTCCTGGTCGTCCTCGACGTCTCATGGTCCTTGTGGCTGCGGAGTCAAGGATCCCTTCTTCGCACCTGAAGCAGCCGACATCGGTGGACATTCGTCTACCGAGCCCCTGGTCACCCTGAATTGACCCAGACTCTGCCCCCTCTGCTTTCAGGTTCCTTCCTTCCCGAATCCAGGTTTGGATTCCAATGGACCGTCTTCACCTTCACTGCAGCAGTACTTCTTCACAGCCCTCCATTGAGAATGACGGTAGTTTCCGATGCCACTTCAAACCTATGCACCCGGCTCCCCTGGGATAGGTAACTTGGTTATTATGGTATCCATGGGTGGGGTGGCTCTTCAAACTCTTAAGTTCCAAAGGGTTCGCTCGAAGTACTCCTAGAAGGGTCCTTAAACTTTAAAACTGTAACCGCGACTTTCCCATAGAATTGTACGGAGCCCGCGGTCGTGTTAGCACACTGCACCCGTCCTCCGCGGGGTCCCTTTCTACTCACCTTGGGTGGTTCCTTGGGGTCCCAGCGATTCTACTTGCTCTAGACTGTGTCTTGATCCAAGCGTGATTGTTATACCACTATCTTGGTATATGGTTTGGTCTCTCCTTGGAGCCCACTGTGTATTGTGCTACTTACAACTGTTCTATTGCTCTCGTATTGTGTGCTTTGTGCTCTATCCTCGTGTAGAGGATAGTAGAGAGTGTTATATTAATAAATACATATTTTGATATAAATACTGTGTGGTTCTCCTTTCGTTTAATCAATATAGAAGGTGATATTCTGGTAAAACAAGCTGTTTTACATTCCTTCAAGATTAAGCCTGACGGCTGCTCTCTATAGATACCACTGGGATAGCTTTCAATACGGTTATCTTTCACTTCATACATCATAAGGGTTGTGTGGACTGGTACAGGGTGCCCACTTTAATTAGTTGACAGCATATACCAGGCCAACTTCTCACAATAGCGATTAGAGCGCGCTGCGGTATCCCCTCAATCTCGTTTTTGGCCCTTCCCAGTCGCAGGCCCTTGGCCACCCACAGAAGTGAGGTATAATTTACTCGGGAGGCTGAGGGGAATGCTGGGTGGGAGGAAATATTTGATTTTGTTAGCTAAATTTGAGGTTTGTAGGAGATTCTGGGTAAGAAAACGTTAGGGGATCCAAGCAAGCCACACCTACCTGGACTCCCCCAAGTGTCTATTTTTCAGAACTGCCTGGAATTGGTAGGTTTCTATAGATGGCCAGCGAGCCCAGGACCAAAAAGGCAGGTGACTCCATCACAAAAACAGATAATTTTGTGATGAATAATTTATTTACTTATTACTTATTTATTTATTTTGTATTTGTATTTACATGATTTATTATTATTATTTTCGTTATCATTATTATTCGTTCATTTCTTGTAACTCAATAAAAATAATTTGAAATTAAATAAATATATTTTAAGGTCTCCACAGTACCTTTTGGGCCATTTCCTGTCGTGCCCACTAGGCCTACCCACCCAAGTGAGGAACATCACTTGTGTCGGAGGACCAAGTGCCAGCGACAGGGAAGGGCCAAAAACCTGTAGAGATTGAGGGGGAACTAAAGCGGGTCCAAAAGGGCAGTTTGTTTATATGTTTTTAGGCTGACTTTGCTTTGGGCACCCACACAAGTAAGGTCATTTTTTTATTGAGAGGCCGAGGGGAATGCTACAACTTTCCCACAGAGAAACGTGAGGAAAATATAACTTTTTAGCTAAATTTGAGGTGTGAAGGGGATTCTGGGTAAGATAAAACGCTGGGGGATCCACGCAAACCTCACTGCCAGTCCACGGACAATGCCAGCCAAGCGTCATCCATGCATACTGCCAGCCTAGCGTGATCCACACACACCACCTGCCAAGCACCATCCACGCACACCGCCAGCCAAGCGCAATTCACACACACAGCCAGCCAAGCAACAGTATAGGCACACCGCCAGCCATGTGCCATACATGCACATCGCCAGCCAAGTGTCATCCAAGCAAACCACCAGCCGAGTGCAATCCTCGCAAACTGCTAGCCAAGCACTATCCACGCACACCGGCGGCCAAGTACCAGTCGACGCACACTGCCAGCCAAGCGCCAGTCCATGCACGCTGCCAGGCAAGCGCCTGTCTACATACACCACCACCAAGCACTAGTCCACACACACAACCAGACAAGTACAAGTTGATACACACCGCTAGCAAAATGCCAGTACAGACACTGCTAGACAAACGCCAGCACATTCAGGCCATCAGCCGAACTCCAGTTCACACACACACACACACACAGAAACTTTCTCTGGTATCTAGTAGTTTTATGCCCCCCTTTGTTGTCAGATGAGCCTAAAAATATTGCTGGTTTGCCCCCAAGAGGGGGAGAAACAGCTAAAATGTGTCCCTAAAAAAAGGGGAGCCACCCCTGCCTATGGGGCCGCTCCCTGACATGCCCTTAAACATATCCCTGGTGCCTAGTGGGCTATCTGGCGGGGGCAGTTCAAGTGTAATAACAAACATCTGCCCACCGGAGGGGCAGAAAGACTGTGCCCATGGTTTGCGGGGGGCATTAGCATGCCCATTCTGGGCAGCATTCCCATTAACGATAATGGGGCAACCCAGTAACCCTCAGAACCTGGGCGTAATAGTATAAGCAAAGAACAATGGTTCTGTCGGAAATTGAACGAAATAGCTTAATAGGTACTGAATACACTCTTCAATTATCAAGGACACACACAAACCCAAAGAAACAGGACAGAATCCAAGTCACTTGATAGAATGATATTAATTAATGTATCGAGAGCACCAAAATATTTACAGGGTAAACCAACCAAAATACACATTCATAGTGAAACAATTGGTGAGACAGTGATAATGTGCACGGAACACGTCACATATAACGAATATGTACAATGGACAATACATAAACATAATAAACAAACAGGTCCTGTTTACAGTACATAAACCACTTTAGGGTTCGATTTCCTTGCTACATAAGTGGATTTGCACAGGACGCATAGGACAGGTAACGGCATTCTGGGCAGCACCCACCCCTACACAAAGCAAAAAATAGTCCCCCGGTGCCCAGTGGGAAGATCTGGACTATTGCCTCACCTGCCCCCTAAGGGAGGCAAAAAGACTTTGGTCACTATTTATGTGTTGGCGGGGGCATGGCCATGCCCATTGTGGACAGCCCCTGCTCCTCTTTCATAGAAAATTAAAAAAAATACCTGGTGTCTAATTGGCTTTCTGCCCCTTCCCACCCGGTGGTGCAGACTTGCCCCATCTGCCTCCGGATGGGGTGGGGGGGGGGGGGGGGGGTACGGAAAGACTTTGTTCACAATTTCTTGCCCATTGTGGGAAGCCCCCACCCCTCTATTATAATAAAACAAATACCTGGTGGCAGATTGGGGGTAATAACCCTCATTTGGCCCCCAAGACGGGAAGAAACACTGTTCCATTTGTATTTGGGGGGTTGGGTGGGGCATTGACATTTCCATTTCGGGGAACCTCCACCCCACGTATTCCAAAAACACAATCTCCCCTAGTGCCTAGTTGACATTTTGCCCCCTGGGAGGGCAGATCAGGGGCTATTGCCCCCATCTGCCTCCCAGAGGGTGCAAAGACTGTCCAATTGGTATATGGGGGCCCCCGGCATTGGCATTTACATTGTGGGCTGCCCCCACCCCAAGGTATATAACAAATCAATCCTTAGTGATAATGAGCTTTCTGCCCCGGGGGAGTAGAAAGACTGTCCAATTTGTGTTTGGTGGGGGTGAGGGCATTGGCATGCCCATCATAGGCTGCCTCCACCACTACGTATTAAAAAAAAATCCCTGGTGCCTAGTGGGCTTTCTGCCCACTAGGCACGGGGGGGCCAGATCGGAGCTTATTCCCCCATGTGCCCCCAGCGGGGGGAGGGGGAGGGGGCAGAAGCACTAAATGTCTAGTGTTGGATTCCCAAGCAGGGATCCACTAGGGAGAAGTACCATTGGAAAGGGGAGCTTCTCATTTCCAATGATACCTCTCCAGTCTGCCTCTGCCTAGGTGCTGGGGAGCCCCACAAGCATGTAGGTAGTAAAAGTTAAATTGGAAGATTCTCATTAACTTTAGTTTTCACTGAAATTCAGTCAGTGCGCTGTGATCGTCATTTCACTGAAAACTCAGAACAGTATCGGGTGCTGGGGAAGCTATTATTATTGTATATATCGATTCCAATTTAATCTCTTTTTATTCTGTATGAATTGTTTATTGTAAATGTTTTGCTTTTATGAATAATATTCGAATAAAGCATACTTTGACTGACTGCTATTACAGAGGCTGTTTTGGAAGAAAGGAAATCCCTCTGGTGCTGCACCAGAGAGATTTCCAGTGCCGGGAGCCATCAGATGCACAAGATGACCGTTGGGTCGGACGGACACATGGAATGGGTTAAGACTATTGCTGAGACAGGGTTGTGGAATCTTATAAAAAATATCTGCTTGTCAATGAGACGGGATGCATCATAAATCTACCTGTCCTCTAAAAAGAAGTCAACTTGTCCCTTTGGTGCAATGCAGTGCCATGCAGTGAGGTGATGAAACTATTGCAGCATTTTCATTGATTCAGAGCTCTCAAAATAGCTGAAGTAATAGTTCCAGGGTTATAATATCCTTCTGAGTCTGTGTAGACCTGAAAGCTTGCATACTTAATGGCTTTTACTAACTCTTTTCTAGTCTCTTTCCACACTGGGACAAGTTGGAAATTTACTACTGACAACGAAAAAAGTATAACATTTTGTAGGGTGGGGAAACAAGGTATTGTAGGGAAAGCAAACTTTCAAACGTCCAGCATGAGCAAACATACACATGCATATTTACTCATGCAAAAATGCAGTTCACAAGTATGGTTTCCAGGCAGACTTCTGTAAATACTTGTGAATTCATGTAAAACGTACTATTATACCATGGGAACTTTGTGACTTTCAGTAACAATCAGGCCCATAATTAAGTCAGGCGTTTACCAAGGTCTTTTGTTTTTATTAAAATTATGTTTCGTCACAGTGAGTGATGGCATTCTGCTCTATCACAAGGAACACATCATCACACAAAGTAGTTTCCTTCAGTTCCAGGGACTGCTATGACAATGTGTGCGTTTTGAGGCCCAAAACCATTTTTGTTTTTAACCAATAATGTTGTCACATTGGTGAGGGCCCAGAAGCCCCCACAACAAAATACACATTGATAAAATAAAAAGGCTGGCAATCACTGCCAGACCGATTGTCCTTAGCAATGCTTGTTTATTTTCATGTTTCCTATAATCTTGTTGCAACTGGTTGTATATTAATCTACCATTATTGCTATTTTTGGGGGAAATGCTAGCATGTATTTAACATATTTCACTCAATGCAATCGAACCTGAAATTGCACAATTTAGCGAAAGCTTTTTCTTCTAGTTGCTATTATTTTGCTTACATTTTTTTAAATGCAAAGAAGAACAATTGTTACTTACCTGTAATCTGTGGTTCTCCAGTATCATTCCCCGTCGTCGAAGTGGGAGTCCCACGGTACATAAAAAAGCAATAATTATGCATATAATAACCAAAAAACCTTGGTAACGTAAAACCAGGAAGTAAAATAGCCTAAGCTATAAGAAAAAAGCTTCCACAACTATGACTATCACAGTCATTATATACAGTCCAAACTGCAGCCAATCAGGCGACAGCACCGACCAGAATGTTCTCCTCAGAGGCTCAGGCTCTCAGATTTTCTCCCACAGGAGTGAACCAAAGTATAACAGCCTAACCAGCCTCTGAGGGGAGGTGGGCGGGTTGCATGTGAATCTATGAAAGCCACCAATACAGGTAAGTAACAATTGTTCTTCTCCAGTATTTAGGGTGTCTTTCATAGATTCACATGCCTGAATCAGAGTAGATAGCAGTACAGATAATCATGCTCATAAGACGCTCCTTATGTACCATAGTAAATACACATCAGCAAATTGTATAATCTTATATAAATACAACTGCGTTGAACATATGCAGAACAATTTTAAGATATAGAAAAACAGTATGTAATAAGCGTCTTATAGAAAGAGCATAGTGGAGGAGGGAAAGCAGAGGGTCACCTTATTTCAAAAGATTGCGGAGAACAGCTTGTCCCACTGACGAATCTGCATCAATTGAGGCTTCCAGACAGTAGTGCTTGGTAAAAGTGTGCCTGTTGGACCAGGTTGCCGCTCTACTGATCTGATGGAGGGGCACACCGGCAAAAAGAGCGGTGGATGAAGAAATCGCTCTTGTAGAATGCGCTTTTGGGGTTGTCTGCAACGGTCTTCCCGCTTGTTCATGACATAAACAAATTGCGGCGGAAATTCAACGAGCTATGGTTGGTTTGGAGACAGAATGTCCTTGGCGCAATCTACCATATGCCACAAACAGTTGGTCTGATTTGCGTATTGTTGCTGTCCGTTGTAAGTAGAATTTGAGACATCTTCTGATGTCAAGGGAATGCAAGGCCCTTTCCGCAGCTGTGAGCGGATTTGGGAAAAATTTCTTTAAAATTATAGGTTCATTAAGATGGAAATCCGCAGGGACTTTTGGCATGAACTTTGGGTTAGTGCGCAGCACTACAGATTTCGATGTAAATTGCAGAAAAGGTGGATGAATAGTGAACGCTTGAAGGTCACTGACTCTTCTTGTTGATGTCAGGGCCAATAGCAAAGAAACCTTCTAAGAAAGGAACTTTAAGTCCACCTTATGAATAGGTTTGAAGGGGTGTTGCATAAGTTGTGTAAGCACTACATTAAGGTGCCAGGATGGAGGTGGAGGTCGAATAGGGGGGAACATCCGAAACAACCCCTTGAAGAATTGCTGAATGACTCTATTTGAATAAAGAGAATTAGCATCATCCTGCCGAAACCTTGAAATTGCCGCCAAGAACACCTTCAAAGTAGAATGGGAGAGGCCGGATTTCACCAAATGAAGAAAGAACGGCAAAAGTTGTTCTGGTCTTGCCTGAATAGGGTGGATATTGACAGATTGACACCACATGCAAAACCTCTTCCATTTTAGTTTGTAAGCCTTAATCGTAGCAGGTGCTCGAGCATTAGCCAAAACTTCCTGACAGTCCGCAGGAATATTTAGGTGTGCGAATTCAAGGTGTTAAGGAGCCATGCCGCCAATTTCAGCGATGCTGGGTCCGGGTGACAGATTTGTCCGTTCTGGATGGACAGAAGGTTCGGTAGTGGCCGAAACTGAATGGGTTCGCACTCCGAGAGGAGGAGAAGTTTGGTAAACCAGTATTGGCGAGGCCACCTGGGTGCTATGAGGATCATGCGGCAAGGTTGTTTCTTGATCTTGCGGAGGACTCATGGAACCAACGGAATCGGTGGAAAAGCGTAGGCATATATCTGCGACCAGTTCATCGAAAACGCATTTCCAAATGAGTCTTTGTGGGGAACCCAACTTGCAAAGGATGGGCATTTGCGGTTCTGGCTGGTCGCAAACAGGTCTAGATCGGGGTGCCCCCACTCTCGAAAGACTCTGTTTAAGGTTGGTTGATGTAGCTCCCACTCGTGGTTGAATGTTGTGGACCTGCTGAGGGAATCCGCTAAAACATTGGCGACTCCTGAGACATGAATGGCTGAGAGGCTGATCTTGTGACGAATCGCCCAGTCCCAAATTTCTTGTGCTTGTTGAGATAGTAGGGCTGACTTTGTCCCATCTTGTTTGTTTAAGTAATGCATACTTGTAGTATTGTCCATTTGTATTAGTACGGAGGTTCCTCTGATGATGGTTCGAAATGACTTCAGAGCCAAGAAAATGGCTCGTAACTCCAGAAGGTTGATATGCCACTTCTTTTGCTGGAAAGTCCACCTGCCGTTGACAGTCATCCCTTGAAGGTGCGCTCCCCCCCATCCCTCAAGGGAAGCATCTGTGGTTATGGTGAAATCCGGCATTTCAACCAGAAATGCACATTCTTCTCTTAAGTTCTTTATTTGGCTCCACCAATGAAAGGTTTCCCGCATCCGAACAGTGATGCGAACGATGTCCTCGAAAGAACCCGAAATCTGGAGCCATTGAAGGTTGAGATCCTCTTACAGTGGCCTCATTCTGTAACGGCAGTTGGGTATCAGAGGGATGCAAGAAGAAATCATCCCTAGGAAGGACTTGTACAAGCGGACTGAAACACACTCTTTTGACAGCAATACGAGAGCGAGATTGCAGATCTTGAGTTGTCTTTCTTTTGAGACAAAAGCTTGGGCCAGCTTTGTGTCCAATGTAGCTCCTAGAAAAGTATTTCTCTGTGATGGAGTCAGATGAGATTTTTCGAAATTTATGGAAAGACCCAGAGATTGGAATAGTAGCAGACACTTCTGAACATGTGCGTTTGTGGTTTGAAAAGAATTCGCCTTGATAAGGCAGTCGTCTAAGTAAGGGAAAATTTGAATGCCCTGCAGACAAAGGTGTGCGGTCACTGGTGCTATGACCTTACCCGGGGTGCTGACCGAAGACCAAATGGAAGGACTCTGAAATGAAAGTCTCTGCCAGCCACTCTGAACCGTAGAAATGTTCTGTGTCTGGGTAGGATCGGTACATGAAAATAAGCGTCTTGGAGGTCGAGGGTGGCCATGTGATCCCCCGCTGAAAGCAATTGTAGGATTTCTTGAAGTGTTAACATTCGGAAGGATAACTTTTTCAGGTATTTGTTGAGGGCGCGAAGGTCGAGAATAGGGCGCCATTCTGTCAAGGTTCAATACTTAACCGTCTAAGAGCTTCCACAGGAACAGAGACGCTGATTCCCAACTCTCGCTCAAAGATAAAACGGAGATCAATGAATTGTACCTTGACTCCAATATTACCTTCAAGGGGGAAGGGGGAGTGGATAAAATAACAAATCAAGAAGAGACTGGTCTTGAAAACTCTGGTTCGCTCTTGCTCGTCTACTTCGTCTTCCTTTCTGCAGACTTCTTCTAAGAGACCCTTCAACACATAACACATCAATATTAATGCCTACTCTACTCTAATTCTATGCTTTCTTTATTTTCTATTGTCTTACCTACCCTAAGTTTACAAGTGCTGCGCCTCTCCTCTGTAAGTGTTTCTATCTAACACAATTCTTTTTTCTTTCTTATTGCCGCCTCTCAGTGTCTTCACCTATAAAATAAGTTTTTTGTCACTAACTACTGTCGAGTTAACCTTTTAACTGTATATATAGTGGTTTACCTTCCGCTTCTTCACTTACTTTAGAGGTAGCTTCTGTCTTCTGTAAAACGTCACTCGAGTTTCTTCCAATTCTCTATATTCCTTAACTAGTGTTTTGTATATGC
This sequence comes from Triturus cristatus, assembly GCF_964204655.1. Taxonomy (NCBI): domain Eukaryota; kingdom Metazoa; phylum Chordata; class Amphibia; order Caudata; family Salamandridae; genus Triturus; species Triturus cristatus. Next base: position 1,010,775,519 of record NC_140587.1, on the reverse strand, counting down.
CTTTACTTAGATTAATTAGCTTGAGAGTTCTGGTTTTCTTCCTACCTAGGTATGAATTTACTACTCTCTGATATGCATTGGTCTGTCTCTCTCCAACTGCTCTCTGGTAAGTATTATTCTATCTCTTTCTTTCTCTTATGTTATTTTGATGTCTACTAAGTTTTCCCTAGAAAATAACCTCGTACTTTGTTTCTTCCTTATAGGTTCTGTCTCATCTCCTGCACTGGTAAGTTGTACTTATTACCATCTATTTACGCTCTTAAATTTTCTTTTGTTTTATTCACGACTTTTCTATAAATAATTATGCTTAGCTTCGGTCTTCTGTTCTTCTATCCTTAAGTGGCGCTGAAGTATCTCTAACTTCGAAGGAAGCTGCTGACTGGTTTCTGAAACTGGTACAGGTGAGTAATGACGAGAAAATTGTCTTCTTCAGATTTTATGATATTTCCTCTACTAAACTATAACCAGGTATTAGACTCTACTCTGTACTACTTCCGACGGGAAGCGAAACGAATACCGGACGAAAACCCGACGTGATGCTCTGGAACTCTAATTTTAGCTGCGCACTCGAAAATTACTTCAGTGAAGTGCGCGCTCTTCTCGGAGCGCGTGCTTCACCTGGATTCTGAACACCTGTAGATAGAAAAACTAGACCGCCTTCGCTTCTTCTGCAGCGGCGGCCATCTTGGAATTTCGCTGCCGAATTAACTTGGTCCAAAGATTCTTTTTCACCAGTCTTTTCGTTCTTGGACTACATGCCTTAGATAGTGTTGCCCCCACAGTTGTTACTTCATACTCCAGAGGCCTGACAGTACCCTTCAACAAAGGAGGTCCTCTCAATCTCGGTTTCGTAGGGAATCGTTGATGAAACGATTTCACTAGTCTAGGTGCATGAACATCTGACTCCAATTCCCAGGATCGCTCCTCTGGTCCATAACCCTTCCAATCTACTAAGTAGTACAGTTTTCCCTTGACTACCTTTGAATCTAGGATTTCCTTTACTTCAAATTCGACTCCGGACTCTAATTGGATGGGTCTTGGTGTCAAATTTTTTTGCAGTTCTGGTAATGCCTTTTTTAACAAGGAAACGTGAAAGACTGGGTGTATTTTTAACTTAGTGGGTAATTTCAATCGGTAATTAACTGGAGTAGTTTTCGGGTAAGGCCCTATAAACCTAGGCTGGAATTTTCGGTTCCCCTTTAACCTAAGGTTCTTTGTGCTTAACCAAACACTATCCCCTGTCTTTAGGGAAGGGCCCTCTCGTCTCCTTTTATCTGCATAAATTTTATATTTCTTTTTGGCTTGTTCTAAATTCTGTATAGCAGTCTGATGGACTCGTTCTAAATGAGTCACCAGATCTTTTACTGCTGGAACTGAAATATCTGTTTGTCTGATGGTGGAATTTGGGTGTCTACCGTAATTCAGATAAAATGGGGAATAGCCTGTAGGGGCGTTTCTGGCGTTATTGTGTGCAAATTCTGCAGCCCATAGATATTCTGACCATTCACCTTCTTGTTTCAAGAGGAACAACCTTAGGTATTGCTCCAATTCCTGGTTCACCCTCTCTGTCTGCCCATCTACTAGCCTCTATTCCTTGACCCTCCACAAATGCCTTCCAAAATTGGGACATGAACTGTGTTCCCCTGTCCGAAATACCCACCTTGGGAACCCCATGAATCTTTACTATTTGTGTACTAAAGTGGTTAGCTAGCTGCCTTGCGGTGGGAACCCCTTTTAAGGCCATCAAATGTGCCATCTTTGAAAATGCATCTACAAACGCTAGAATGGTATTGTAACCTTGACTTAGAGGCAAGTCCACTATAAGGTCTAGCGTAACTGTGTGCCATGGATAAGGTGGTGTTAAAACAATTCAAACCCCGGCCTGCCAACAAACAAGAAATCTGGTTCTCTGATGACCTCAGAGCATTAAAACAAGCAGCTAGGAAGCTAGAGAAAAAATTGAGAACTTCCCATCTGGTGGGTGACAGGAGTCACTATTGGGATTCATTATCCACCTATCACAAAGCCATCCGTAGTGCGAGAAAAACTCACATAGTATCCCAAATTACTGCTGCAGGGAATTCCCCCAGGGTCCTTTATCAGGTACTTCAATCATTTGTCAAACCTGTAGCATGCGAAAGCTCTGAGCTGGCGTCTCAACAGCTCTGCGATAAAATATCATTATTTTTTTCTAACAAAATAGATACTATCTACGAGAAAATAGTTGATTCGAATAATGCCATGACCACCGACACAGCTCTTGTTTTTCACGACACAGAACATAACCAAAACGCACATACTCTAGACATTTTTCCCCCTATCACTCCCAAGGACTTACTAGCACTAACCACGCAGATCAAAAGTGGCAGCCCGGACGATACTATCCCAGCCAGACTAATGCCCACTTTACTTGAAATACTATGCCCTATGATTGAAAAACTTGTCAATCTGTCTCTTAGTACGGGCTCCGTCCCCAGAGAATGGACGCATGCATTAGTAAGGCCTATTAGGAAAAACACTGCTACTCCATGGACTGAACTAGCTAACCTTAGGCCCATCTCACTGCTACCATTTCTGGGAAAACTGACGGAAAAATATGTCAACAGACTCCTATCCAGCTATATCGAAACTGCTGGCGGCCTAGACTACTCCCAATCTGGGTTCAGGCCGAAACACAGCACTGAGTCCACCCTTTTGTCTGTCACGGACGACTTGCATATGTTCCAAGACAAAGGCTACTCTGTGATCCTAGTGTTACTAGATCTGTCGGCAGCGTTCGACACCGTGTCGCACAACATCCTTATTAACCGGTTGTCGATCGTACGAATTAAGAACAAAGCCCTTGCCTGGCTGAGGAGCTTCCTTTCCGATCGTACCCAGACTGTCACCATGGGCACATACCACTCAGCGGAGGTAGAAATCACGAAAGGGGTGCCACAGGGCTCCTGTTTGAGCCCAACACTCTTTAACATCTATGTGGCACCCCTGGCAAAAGTGATGCGCAAATTTGGTTTCATCCCAGTGTCATATGCTGATGACACGCAGCTCCTCTTCCCCTCTAAAACCCTCACCACGGAATTAAGGAGTTCCTTCTCTGCAGGCATGAAGGCTGTAGCACAATGGATGTCCACCAACTACTTACAGTGCAACGTCAGCAAAACTGAGGTTATGCTGTGCGGAGAAGCTAAAATACTGTGGACACCTGATTGGTGGCCACCTGATCTTGGCACAGTCCCAGAGCCCAAACAGGTCGTTAAAAACCTGGGGATCCACCTTGACCAGGATCTGTCGCTAAAACAACACACAAACTACGTTGCAGGCGTATGTTTCCATACCATCAGCCTGCTACGCAAGGTCTTCCCCTTGCTGTCGGACCCCTTCAGAAAAACCCTAGTGCAGGCCCTTGTCTTGAGTCGGATCGACTATTGCAATGGCCTGCTTCTCTCTGCCAATGAGGGAGTGTTGGCCAGACCCCAGGTAATACAAAACACGGCGGCTGGCCTGGTCCTTAATGCCCCTCCAAGAACAGCATCAAAGCCACTCCTAGAAAAACTACATTGGCTCTCAATCCGTCAAAGGACAAAATTTAAAATATGCTGTCTGATCCACAAGAGCATAAATGGACAAGGTCCCTCTAACCTGGAAAATAAATTCACTCCTTACATTCCTTCCAGGTCGCTCAGATCCAGTAATGGGCATCTGCTGGTAGTGCCACGCGCCAAGAAGGCTAGGCACGGAGGCAAAGCTCTATCAGTGGTGGGACCCACCCACATTGTGGAATAGTCTCCCTTTAACTCTTCGATTATGTTCTGAAAACCTGAAATTCAGAAAACAACTCAAAACCCTGCTGTTTAAAAATATCTAGTTTCAGCCCTCTCTCTTTCCGCAATGAATGATGGACAAACCGGCCCAAAAGCGCAGAGATTCTCCAGTTGGAGTCGATTCCAGCGCTGTAAAAACCCATAAATAAAATAAATAAGGGTTGTAGCAGCCCTTTAGGTGCTTGTCGTTCCGATTTTCCCTGAGCACAAATTTCACAGGTCTTAACGTACCTTTCAATGTCTCTGGTCATGTGAGGCCACCAATAATGTCTTTTGATTAACTCTTCAGTTTTTGTCTCTCCCTTATGTCCTGCCAAAAGATTATCGTGACACTCCGCCATTGCTTGATCTTGTAACTCTTTGGTAGGCAAGTATAAGGCCCCTTTATAATAAGGTAATTGATGTTGAATTTCTCTCTCTGCTTCTTCTTTTATCCAATCCTGCATCTCTTCGGGGCTCATGATTTTGATTATTTATTCTTTAAGAAAAGATCGTATCTCTAATTATTTTTGAACTTGGAATTATAGTCTGATTTTCTATTTGATTCTTTTGTTCATTCGTTCCTAATCTAGATAGAGTGTCAGCCTTCCCATTCTGGGCACCGGGTCGGTAAGTAATCACAAAGTCGTAGTCAGCAAAATACATAACCATCGCAGTTGTCTTGGGGTTAGGGTCCTGGCTGATTTCAGAAATTTTAAGTTTCTATGATTTGTGAATACCGTTACTTGATGTTGCGCACCCATGAGATAATGCCGCCGTTCTTTAAATGCATCTTTAATAGCGAGTAACTCTTTTTCTGTTATGGTATAGTTCACCTCTGCTGGCGTTAGTTTTCGTGATCTGTAGGCAACTGGATGCAATTGCTCCGTTACCTTATGTCGTTGGGACAACACTCCTCCTACTGCGAGATCAGAGGCATCCGTCTCAACATAGAAAGGCTCTGTAGGGTCTGCATGCAAGAGTATTGGAGCAGTGGTAAAATCTTTTTTTTAAGGATTCAAAGGCTCTTTCTGATTCTTCTGTCCACTCGAAGCAAACACCTTTTCTAAGTAAACGTGTTAATTGGAAGTATCTTTCGTGAAAATTCACTTATGAACCTTCTATAAAAATTTGCAAATCCGATAAAGCTCTGAATTTCTTTCACACATTCAGGGGATTTCCAATCAACCACAGCCTTGATTTTTCGCTCATCCATGTTTATTCCTGTTGGAGATAGGACGAAACCTAAAAACTCCACTTGTGTAACATTGAACGCACATTTCTCTAGTTTTACAAACAACTTGTTTTCTCTGAGCTTTTGTAAGACTCCGCTTACTTGTTCTTGATGTTGGCTCGTGTCAGACGAATAGATCAAAATATCGTCAATGTATACTATCACACATTGATCGATATATTCACTGAGAACATCATTGATGAAGTGCTGAAAGGCAGCCAGGGCATTGCACAAGCCATATGGCATAACTTGGTATTCAAATAGTCCAAATCTTGTCCTGAAGGCTGTCTTCCACTCATCCCCCTCACGCATCCTCACGAGATGGTAGGCTCCTCTGAGATCTAATTTTGTATATATCTGCGCTCCTTTCACCTGATCTAGTTGGACAGAAATAAGAGGAAGGGGGTATCGGTTTTTCTTGGTGATCTTATTGATTGCACGATAGTCAATACAGGGCCTAAGATCTCCCTCCTTCTTAGGCACAAAGAAAAGGGGGGAAGATACTGGAGACTGGGATGGGCGGATAAACCCATTTGCCAGGTATTTGTCCAAGTATTCCTTCAAATGGTGATGTTCCTTTTCGGTTAGAGCATAGACTCGGCTGCAAGGTAAATTAGAACCTGGATCCACATCTATTTTGCAATCGTACACCCGATGGCGTGGCAATTGCTCTGCCTCTGTTTCATTACAAACATCAGCAAAATCTTCATACTCAGAGGGTATCTCCTGTGAATCTATGACACACACAGATACTCCGGTCGTACACAAGGCTTGGGCAGGATTGCACTCTCTGGTCTGTTCCTTTATCTCAAAACAATTCTTTCTACAGTACTCTGAATCCATCACTATAGTCCTAGAACTCCAATTCACCGTTGGGTTGTGTTCTGTGAGCCATGGAAGACCTAAAATGAGCTGAAGTTGAGGTGCATCAATTAAGTTAAATTGAATGACTTCTTCGTGGCCATCCCTGGAAATCAATTGCACATGTTCTGTATGGCTTACTATGGGCCCGGAGGATAGGTTTGTTCCGTCGACTGCTCGGACTGGTTCACTTTTGGACTTCAGTATAGCTCGTTACCCCACTTTTGCAGCAAATTTTAAATCGCAAAAATTTCCAGTTGCTCCGGAATCTATCATCACCGATACTTCTGTCAATGTTATCTGCCGAAACTTAAGTACCATAGATAAGATTAAATGTGGGGCAGACGATTGTAAGGTTTTTGCCACTCGATGTTCTTCTGGAGTTGATTTTTGATTAGCATCCACCGGTCCAACTCCGGCTACAGGTGGTGCTGCGAGTTTTCATTCGGTCTCAAAGAAGTTTTTGGTTTCTTGGGGCACCCTCTAACGAAATGTCCACTGGAACCACAGTACATGCACAGATTCCCTGTCCTTCTTTTCTCTTTTTCTTCCTTCGTCAAGGGACCTCTTATTGTTCCTATCTGCATGGGTTCCGAACTCATCTGTCCTTCGGCAATTTTAGCTCCGTCTGATCGAGCCCCGTCAAACCTTGGAACTATTGGTCTAAACTCTCTTCCTTTTTGTCCTCTTCTCTCCCCTTGACGGAAATCTATTTCTAAGACCAGGTCTACTAGCTCCGAGATTTCCGTGGGTCGATTTGGTATCTGTGCCAGCACATCCTTGAGTTCATCTCTTAGTCCTCTATAAAATACCGCAACTCTTTTGCTCTCTGGCCAGTCAGTCTCGACGAATAGTTTGTTAAACTGTGCTAAATACGCCACTAAATCTCGGTTTCCTTGCCTTAAGTCGAGTAATTCATTATCAACCGCTTGGGAGATTCTTCGTTTGTCAAATATTCAGAAAAATTCTTGCTTGAAATTTTCATAATTTTGCAATAGGGGATCGTCACGGGAAACCAAGGGCATAGACCAGGACGCAGCGTCACCACTCAAATACGATAAGACAAAGGCCACCTTTGACTGCGCATCTGGGAAAATGGAAGGGCGAAACATGAAGTGTAAGGAACACTGAGTGATGAATATCTGTGCCTTTTGTGGATCCCCACTAAATCGCTCCGGAGGGGCCAACGGGATAACTCGGGACAAGGAATGGATTACTTGTGTGGTTACTCTATTTGGCTCTTCAGCAGACTGATTTAATGTGTCTCTTCCAGAGCCCACTGGCTGTCTTAATCTTAAGGCTAATTCTGCTGTCTCCTTTCTTGAGTTTAACACTTCCTACCTAAGGTTTTGGTTTTCCTCTCTTACAGCCACTAACTCTTTCTGAATGGTCTCTAAGGTCTGTAAATTGATTCCTTCAGTAATTTCTGTCCGGGTGCAAGTATACCACTTGGGCACTTCACTCTGTCAAGGTTCAATACTTAACCGTCTAAGAGCTTGCACAGGAACAGAGACGCTGATTCCCAACTCCCGCTCAAAGATAAAACGAAGATAAATGAATTGTACCTTGACTCAAATATTACCTTCATGGGGGAAGGGGGAGTGGATAAAATAACAAATCAAGAAGAGACTGGTCTTGAAAACTCTGGTTCACTCTTGCTCGTCTATTTCGTCTTCCTTTCTGCAGACTTCTAAGAGAACCTTCAACACATAACAGATCAATGTTAATGCCTACTCTACTCTAATGATATTCTTTCTTTATTTTCTATTGTCTTACCTACCCTAAGTTTTCAAGTGCTGCGCCTCTCCCCTGTGTAAGTGTTTCTATCTCACAGAATTCTTTTTTCTTTCTTATTGCCACCTCTCAGTGTCTTCACCTATAAAATAAGTTTTTTGTCACTAACTACTGTCGAGTTAACCTTTTAACTGTATATATAGTGGTTTACCTTCCGCTTCTTCACTTACTTTAGAGGTAGCTTCTGTCTTCTGTAAAACGTCACTCGAGTTTCTTCCAATTCTCTATATTCCTTAACTAGTGTTTTGTATATGCCTTTACTTAGGTTAATTAGCTTGAGAGTTCTGGTTTTCTTCCTACCTAGGTACGAATTTACTACTCTCTGATATGCATTGGTCTGTCTCTCTCCAACTGCTCTTTGGTAAGTATTATTCTTTCTCTTTCTTTCTCTTATGTAATTTTGATGTCTACTAAGTTTTCCCTAGAAAACTACCTTGTACTTTGTTTCTTCCTTATAGGTTCTGTCTCATTTCCTGCACTGCTAAGTTGTACTTATTACCATCTATTTACGCTCTTAAATTTTCTTTTGTTTTATTCACGACTTTTCTATAAGTAATTATACTTAGCTTCGGTCTTCTGTTCTTCTATCCTTAAGTGGCGCTGAAGTGTCTCTAACTTCGAACGAAGCTGCTGACTGGTTTCTGAAACTGGTACAGGTGAGTAATGACGAGAAAATTGTCTTCTTCAGATTTTACGATATTTTCTCTACTAAACTATAACCAGGTATTAGACTCTACTCTGTACTACTTCCGACAGGAAGCGAAACGAATACCGGACGAAAACCCGACGTGATGCTCTGGAACTCTAATTCTAGCTGCGCACTCGAAAATTACTTCAGTGAAGTGCGCGCTCTTCTCGGAGCGAGTACTTCACCTGGATTCTGAACACCTGTAGATAGAAAAACTAGACCGCCTTCGCTTCTTCTGCAGCGGCGGCCATCTTGGAATTTCGCTGCTGAATTAACTCGGTCCAAAGATTCTTTTTCACCAGATTTTTCGTTCGTGGATTACACGCCGTAGATAGTGTTGCCCCCACAGTTGTTACTTCATACTCCAGAGCCTGACACATTCTCCCGACTGTTTTCAAATGAGGAAAAATCTTGTATAAAATCCTGTTCCTCTTTGTAACGGAGGGACCTTTTCGATTGCTCCCTTCCAAATCATCAGATTTATTTGGGAAAAAAGCTCCTTGAGATGAGCAGGAGGTGGTCCTTTGGGAGGAGAGTTTGGGGGAATCTTTGTGAACTTCAAAACATGGCCTCTGGCCACTATATCCAAAACCCACTTGTCTGTTTTAATTCTGGACCAGTTTGAGTAAAAGTGGGACATTCTTCCTCCAATTTTTGAGTAGGGCAACGGCAGAGATGGTGGCAGTTGGCTGATCTCATTGTTTTTTAATTTGACTACCGTCCACGATAGGATTGCTTCCTTCTTGATTGCGAGTAGGAGTTACCTCACTGTCCATATGATTGCTGTCTGTAGGGTTGGAGCATTTGATTAGTTTGAGAGGCTGATTATAACCTCCACTGTTGGAGAAGGATCCACGTCCTTTGGAACCACGAAAGGACGACTTACAAAATTGCAGGCTTCCAAGAGACCTCGCTGTCTCTGTCTTTTTTAATAGCCTGAAGGGCCTCATCAACATGTTGTCCGAACAGTGACTCCCCATCGAACGGCATGTTGATAATCTTGGTTTGGACCTCTTGGCGAAAAGATGTTGATTTCAGCCAACCTTGTCTCCTCAATACTGCTGCAACCGCTAATTGTCTAAATCCTGTGGATGCAACATCCACGGCTGCACCGATGATTTCCGCAGAGGTATATTCTCCCTCCTGTAGAATCTTCAAGGCCTCGGAAGGTTTCAACAGCATGTTAATGTAGGGGGAGATGTCGGACCACATTTGCCGATCGTATCTCCCTAATATGGCTAGGGAATTTGCAGACCGAACCGTCGTCGCAGCCATAGTGGAAACCTTCTTTCCAATCGAATCCAACCGTCTGCCATCCCTGTCCGGCGGAGCTGTTATAGGTGAAGAGGGGTTCCTGGCCCGTCTCTGTGCCGCTTGGGCGATGACAGAGTCAGCTTTCGGCTGGCCGATGAGGCATGCAGGTGAATCACTTGGCACCTTATATTTTTTGTCCAACCGAGGCAATACTGCTGGAAGAGAATTTGGTGTTCCCATGATTTTTAATCCTTCCTTCCAGATAAAATCTATTATGGGAATTGTCCTGATCTGCTTTCGCGGTTGGTCTTTAAAATGATAAAGAAAGCAGTCATCTTTCTTTGCCTCCATAGGTACGAGAAACCTCTTCGTTGCCCTCTCCATAAGGAGATGAAAACTTCTGATATCCACCAGAGGAGAGTCCACGGGGGCTGGAGCTGACGGTGATGGAGTTTGGATTTGGTATTCGTCCCATTCCGACAGCACTGACTGTTCATCCACCTCTCCCTCTTCCCTGTCATCATTTGTTGTATTTGCATCGTGGGAATGACGAGATGGCAGTGGAGAAGGTGGTCTAGGAGATTGTAAAGAGATTATAGGAACCCTTGGCATAGGCGTGGATGGAAGAGACTCCGCCGAATCCGATGGTGGAAAACGACGATAATAGTCCTGCAACATATATTGAAAATTGTTAAGCAATTCCAAGGGCATCTGTGCTGAGGGAACTGTGACGGGAGTTAGAGCTTGAGGCTCAGGACATGGTTCTTCCTCCTGGTCGTCATCTTGGTATTTATAAACAGTTCTGATAGACTCCTAGCACTGCGGAATCTATCATCCTCTCCTGATTCCTCTTCCTCCTCCTCAGAATCTAATAATTGTTCAGGCAGCTTCAATGGTGACAGGGCTTCCAATGAGGAGCCACGACGTTGTAGTAGAGAAGCCGCCGTTGAAGGCAGGGCGGAGGAAGCAGTAGCCGATGTTGCAAACTTGTAAATCCGTGCAGGAAGACAAAAACAGCATAGACGAGCGTGCCGTCGACGATAGTGTTGGCGTCAGAAAAGTGAGTGTCGATGAGGACGCTGTTTTCGATGACGGGGCAATTTTCGTCGATGAGAGGTTCGCCGTCGACGAGGAGGTAATCTTCGTCGACGACGAATCAGTCTTCGTCGACGAGGTGGACCGTCGACGAGGAATTCTTTGTCGACGAGGTGGCCGTCGATGCAGCAGTCGTTGACGAGATCTTCTTTGCCCTTACCGTCGACGGAGCGCTGACGAGAGATGAAATCTCCTTCGTCGATGAGATGGGTCTAACAGCAACGGAGACCAGCGTCGATGGAGACGAAGCCGATGTCATAATCATCTTTGGTCTCGGAGACGAGAATGTAACCGTCGACGTAGATGTAGCGTCGCCGATGATAATCGTCGACGAAGGAGCTGTAGACTACGCCGTTGACGACGGCATTTTCTGCTGAGGTAATTCTTTGTCAGGAAGTCTTTTAGATGTCAGAGACTTTCCAGTCTTTCTCGGGGGCGTAGCAGGATTAGATTTTGAAGGTGGCGAAGCCTTTTTTGAAGAAGAAGTAGAAGGCAAACTAGAGGCTTTAGCAGGCTGGAATTTTCTCAACACCTTAGCCCCAGGAGATGATAAGTCTTCCTCAGCCATCCTCTTTCTAGAGGACATAGACGAACCAGAGGCTAAACTTTCCACCTCAGATAAAGGGTTATCCTTGTCCTTAATCTTCTGTAGCCACAGAAGTAGGCGCCCTTCTCTATCTCTGAGGGTCTTCTGAGGGAAGGTCCTGCAGATCTTACAATCCCTCACCTCATGTTCCGGATAGAGGTAGTAAATACACTTCTTGTGGGGGTCTTCAGAGAATAGCCGGAGCTTCCAACAAAATTCACAAGGCCTAAAGAGAGACCTCTTAGAAGATGACAACTTGAAGATAAGCAAAAACCAGAAAAAACTGCGAAGTACTGAGCAGAGCTCAGGGAGACTCCCTTCACACGGCGTGTGGTGGAAAATCTGAGAGCCTGAGCCTCTGAGGAGAACATTCTGGTGGGTGCAGTCGCCTGATTGCTGCAGTTTGGACTGTATATAATGACTGTGATAGTCATAGTTGTGGAAGCTTTTTTCTTATAGCTTAGGCTATTTTACTTCCTGGTTTTACGTTACCAAGGTTTTTTGGTTATTATATGCATAATTATTGCTTTTTTATGTACCGTGGGACTCCCACTTTGACGACGGGGAATGATTCAGGCATGTGAATCTATGAAAGACATCCTAAATACTGGAGAATCATCAATCTTGCTTTAAGGCTTCTGTGAGTATTTGCCTTTAATCAGAGAGCATTCTGGGAGCACTATAGGTAGTCTTAAATTGTTAAACTTTGCAAACATTAGTACACGTTTATATTGGAACCACTGTCAGTAGTGGAAGCTCAGTTCACAGCATTTCCTTACAGTGCTCACCCTATTAATACAAATTTAGCATTAATGAACCACAAATACAAGTTCTAATAGCATTAACAAATGGATGCAATCTTACCTCAACTGGAGGCAATGGTCTATCACAGATCCATACTGTGTTATTGTGAAGAGGCAACCAATAGTTTTGTGCTGCAGGAGTTTTGGCCTACTTGTCCAAAGGACAAAAATAAACATAAAAATGTGATGTTGTCCTGGACTTCAAACAATATGTCTTGAGCGTCAGGCAATAGGAATTCCACCCCCCTGCTCAGACATATAACAGAATATAGGTTTAAAAAACGTACTGTACCTACCTCTTAAGTCATTTTGACAGATCTGCTTCGCCAATAACTCCTTCAGCTTTTTTATTTCCTCCTGATATTCCCTTAGAAGGGTATCCTTGGGGTCTTCATTTATGCGAGGTTTGTTCTTTATGTTTTTGGCTCGATTGGCATAGCGTAGAGTACTTAAAGTCTCTTCATAGTTGTTCTCTGCGGGCGACATACAAGCCACCATTAAGGTTTTGGTATTGCCACCAAAGGAATCCTGAAGCAAACGAGTCAGTTTGGAATCTCTGTAAGGGATGTGCTTGCATTTACTGTCCACAAGTGCACATATGACGTTGCCCAAGGCAGACAAGGACAAGTTGATTTTGGTGGCTTCCTTTAGACGTTGCCCTGTTGCCCCAGTTTTAGATGGCCGCTCACTGCCAGCCAAATCTACCAAGTTCAGTTTGCCAGCCCGCAGCCAATCTTTCCCTTTGTCATCTAAAACAGGAAGAGCAGAAGGAAAAAGAACAATACATCTAAGATTGTTTCATTATTCAAAAAACAAAATCAATATATTATATGAAAATAATCACTTCTGTGACTATACCTTTTCAATACATTTTGTTTATATACCAGTTAAAAGCAAATAGTTACAAGATTCAATTAATTGCTAATAATATCATTACCCTACAGTGAAGCTCGTGGGGGACCAACCGTAATTGACAACCATTGTGTGTTCTAAGGGGTATATGTAGGAATTCCAAAGTAAAGCATAAGTCAGTTCAGAAATGGGAGGCAAGGGGTTGAGGTGAATTGTGTTTTCTTAAACGCCCACAAAAAAAACAGAAGCTTAATTTATGCATTCCAGAGACTACGGCTATGGAGTGGATCCGGAGGATAGCATGTTGTAAGTATCCTTAAGTGTTAGAACTCCAGGCTTTCATTAAACTGATCGAAGGAACTGCCTAAATAGCACAGATTATACGTGCTCATGCAGACCTGGGCCACTTTTCTCGACTATATATTCAAGGTCTCCTTATTTGAAAGTGATCCCTTGAAGCTGGATGCCTTACTAAGCAGTTTTATTTAGTACAAATATCACCATAAAGGACTAATCACCCACTTTCAGGAAAATGTGTGATAACACTTAAACAAGCACTGCCTTATGACAATGTACATGCTACTTTGGTAGAGGATACTCTTTCTGCCTTTGCTGTTAACATTAGGCCTAAGCGTTGATGGATTTCATTGATCACCTTTTCCAATAAGCAACAGAAAACATTCAGACACAGGAATCGCAGAACTTGATTTAATGCAATTCTGGAAATTAGGAAAAGCACAGTACAGAAAGCACGCAAGGCTTGGACCCAAAATGTATGTGTGACTTAAAGAAAAAAGCTTGAGTCTCAGGGAGAGATATCAATCAATCAATCAATCAATCAATTTCTTTATTTCGATGGTTAAAAAAATCATCATAAAAAGTACACATTATAAAAACACAACGACACATGATTTTATATTACATAAATATAAAAATAACCATTGGTCAGACTGTTACAATTCATATAAAAAGCGATATATTATTCAAGATAAGTTAGTCTCTGGTGTTTCTTAATCTTACTGCCGCTTTCAGAAAGCTTATTACTGAGCATAAAGTATGCATGTCGTTTGCTCTCTGAAGGAACAACAGGGCTATTTTAGCATGACGAAATTTTCCATTTTTTAAAATTTCGACCAGAAACATACGCCTAGGCAAACGATAAAATGGGCATAACAGTACAAAATGAAGGGTGTCCTGCGGAGACATATTGTCGCAGCCGCAGGCACCCTTCTGCTCAATAGTTACAGTAAAACCAGACGGATAAGATAAAATATTGTGCAACAAATTGAGCCTAAAACGGCACATTAAAAACCTATCCTGCTGATTATGCATCAAGAATAGATAGGGTTCCATACCCACTGCCTCTTTAACTAGGGAGTGCGCTACAACTGAACGTTTTAGTGCAAAAGCTTTAGTCTCCCTAAGCATCTCCAATTTATCAAGCAACAGTCTTTTAATTTGCGATTTGCTATTCCTTGAGATTAAGGCAGGGGTACTAAAGAGGGTGTGCTGGCCTACGGACTCTAAAGTTGTTTTGACATATTTTAGCCAAGGGATTAACATCCCTTTGTCCCTTTGTATCAGTCAGAAAGAATTTCTTTGCTTAATACTGCCTCCGGGTTAGCCCAAATACTAAGCCAAGCCAGGACCGGTCTAATCTTGACCTGATCTACAATATATGGGATTCCGAGTTCGGAATGTGCGATTTCAGCTGGTATTGAATGTGGGATCTTGAGGATTCTACGAATAAATTTATCTTCCTCTAATTGTAGCTGTTTGGCATCCCTAAAGCCCCACACCTCGGCTCCATATACTGCTTTGGCTATGCTTATTGAGCTATATAAGCTCATTATTTGCTCTGGGGACCAACGTCCCAGTCTTTGGGCAAAGTTCATGATTGCACCACATGAGGAAGCCAGTTTAGTACAATGTTCCTCCAGTAGTGTATCAAATTGAATCTTGCCATCAAATAATAGGCCTAAATATGGGAAGGTGGTTACAATGCCCATGGTGTGAGTCCCAATTTTGAACACCGTTTTTTTTTAGTAGGTTTTTTTGCCTGCAATCAATGCAAAGGACTTGGTCAAATTCACGGAGAGGTCTAGTTTTTCCATGAAAACCACAAATCCATTGATCAAAGATTGAAGACTTCTCGGTGTCCGAGCGAGCAGGACCGCGTCATCCGCGTACAATTGTACCGGTATTTGACGCTTCCCTACCTTGGGACAATCAACTGCCTGGGCTATGAGGCATGACTCCAGGTCATTAATATATAATGAGAACAAGAAGGGGGCAAGAATGCACCCCTGCCTTACTCCGCTAGAGCATGGGAAGGAGTCAGTTTGCCCCCCCTCCATACTAAAGCGAACCCTAGCTGTGGTGTTCCAGTGTAATTCTCTCAAGATATTTATAAGTCCCCGGTCAATCCCCAAAGTACTCATCCTTTCCCAAAGTTTACTTCTATTCACATTATCGAAGGCCGCCGCCAGATCCATGAATCCCATATAAACGGTGCCATTACTCGCTCTCGTGTATTTAGCGACCAGTAAGTATAAGTTTAAACATTGATCACTGGTTGATTTTCCTGTTCTGAAACCATACTGGGTATCCACTATTGTGTGGTGCTCTTCAGTCCAGGCCATCAAACGATTTAAAACCACCCGCCCCAGTATCTTGGCCGAGACATCGATCAGTGATATGGGTCTATAACATTGGGGGATGTCCCTGTTTCCTTTTTTGAAAATAGGTACAATCAAGGCAGTGGACCACGACCTCGGGAGTCCTGTTTTAATAGCTGCATTTAGCACCCTCGTTAGAATTGGCGCCCACAAGTCAATGTTGCTTCTGTACAAATCTGGAGGGGTGCCGTCGGGCCCTGGGGCTTTATTTGGAGTCAACCCTTTGATTGCCTGAATAATCTCAGCGAGTGTGAAATCCTGCACCCAACTCCTTTTGCCATCCCAATCCCCTTCGTGTTTAGAATCTATAGAATGATTATAAAGGTTCTCAAAATGGGTCACCCATTGCTGCGGGAGAATGTTTGTACTGAGGACCGGGGCGTTATGATCGTGGAAACAGGGCCTGTTTATGATTTTCCAAAATTCAGTGAAATCCCGGTTTTCTCCAGCCTCTCTTAAATCGGCCCATAGTTCTGCTTTTAGGGTAGCCTTCATTTCTTTAGTCTTGATTTTATAAATTTTTCTGCACTTTGCCACTTCCACTGTGTCCCTTGGGTTTACCTTAAGACTTGATTTTAAATTTCTTAGTGCTCGTGCACAACTTGCGTCAAACCATCTTGGTTGGGTCCCTGATTTACTAGGACCTTTTGCCTCCAATAATTTTTCGGCCAGTTTAGTTAGTTCCCTAAAAGCAGCTACTAAGTCAACTCCCTCTATTTTAAAATCTAGACACTCTTCAACCCACTTTTTCCCCTTTACTATCAATGCGGTGTAAAATTCCGGGGCATTGATTTTTGCCCATTTTAAACGCCTTCCTTGATCTGATGGCTGTAAGATAGTGTCCAACTGTTTATTCATTTCAACATGACCCTTGTAAAGTATTTCTATAGATAAGGGATTGTGGTCGCTAAAGGGGCTCCATTTAGTGCATACCTTCCTGATCCATTGTTTGGCAAAGGCGGATATCAAAATATAGTCTATAATAGACGAACATCCCCTACCTTTAAAAGTTGGTACCAAGGTACCCTTTGGCCCTGGAATTACCAAATCAATGGTATGTACTAGTGAGTGACTACCTACTAGTTTTGTAAGTAATATGCCCTCAGAACTATGCTCGAAGTGTGTCCCTTTTCTGACTGGGCAAAGATCCCAATCTATTGTTACCGGTATCAAGTATGAGCATAGGTGACAATTTAAATCTCCCATTAAGAGGACAAATGAATCTTCCCCTCCTTTTCTTAGATCGGCTTCCTGTTTTAATCTAGCGTCAAGTTCCTCTAACACGGCATTAGTGCCGCTTCCTGAGCCTGGATTGTAGATATTAAATAATTGTACCCTAAGCCCATGTCCTTGAAATGTTATTGCTTGCAGGTTTTTTGAGGCCCAAGATGGCACGGTCCATCTCCCCTTTAAATTGATGTCGACATATATTATTAGGCCTCCTTTAGCTCTACCTGCCCTACTCTCTTGTGCAGGGACAAAAAATAACTTATAGCCCTCCAAATGGTAAAGATCGGGCTCAACCGCCCAGGTCTCCTGTAAAACTACTATGTGGGAACCCCTTAATTGTTTCCTACAATCTACGTTAGCTATTTTTTCTGCTAAGCCTGCTATGTTCCAAGATGTGATTTTCACCTTACCCCCCTGTTCCCCGGTCAGATTTAAACCACAAGCATAAAGGTCATCTGCCTCCCTCTCTTCAGGCAGGGGATCTTGCATCTCCCCATTCTGATTCTGTCGGGTGCCTTCCTGGGAGTTCAGTATATACCTTCCGGCAGGAGTTGATTCAGTGGTATCCATGGTCATTCTTGTTTCTTTCCCCACAAATTGTGTATCTAGGTTGGTTAGTCAGTCATTTTCATCCAAGTATTGAAGGGGACTGAATCTGTTCTTCCACTGCGGGCCGTCCAAATCTAATGGTGGAGAGTGACTATATTCAGGATTTCCCATCCTATATCCATCTATTCCTCCTTCCTTCCTGCCCTGATTATAGGCCAAGGGGTATGTAATTCTGTGTCTAGGATAGAAGTAACATAGAGGCATAGATTGTATAGTACTGGTTGAGTTTTTGTTATAGTCACCCAATATGTACTCCACTAGATCTGGATTCCTAAAATTTACAATTATACAGTCCCCTTCAATATCCTTCTCTCTGATCCCCAACCATGATATTCTCCTCACATGGATAATTGCTCCCCTTTCCCTTCCTTGTAGAGGTCTATGTATATTAAGCCAATTTATAATCTTGCTTTTTAATTCTAAGTATGGCTCTTTTTGGCCCACCCTGAGTTCAGGTACCCCAGCAAATACCACAACATAAGGGCTTGCTTGGGGGGGTAAGTTTACTCGAGGGGGGGGGGGGAGGGAAACTTTGCTCTCATAGCCTTTCTGTTGTTCATCAACCTGGCTGCGAGAAGCAACCTGCCCTGACAGCTTCTGACCCCGAATGGGCTGGGCCTGGATTTTGACGTTAGGTTCTTTCTCGTTTTCAATAGAGCCTCTGTCCTGCAAGTGAGCTGTGATTTTAGGCGGCACATGAACCTGGACAATAGTACATGGCTCATTACTTATGCAGTTATTTTTCGTAAGAGGTGGCCTTGAGGAGGGGGTTGCAATTGATGTTGAATTTCCAATAGCGATGGGATTTATAGATTCCTTCAACCTCCCCTGTTTTTGCAATTCATTAGTGATTTTATCTAATTTGCTAATTAGTGGTTTTATTTGGGAGGTAATGAGGGTTTCGAGATGTTTTTTCAGATCACTTATTACCGGTTGAAGCCATCCTGGCGGAGTTAATGGGCCTTGCACATCTACTTCTATAACCTCATCTTCTATTAATTGTGTCTTCCCACCCCTGTTAGTTGATTTTAATTTTCTTACGTGCATATTCTTTGTGCCCCTTTTAGGCGGTCTCTGCTTTAGTATAATTGGTCTTTTTGCTGCCCTGACAAAGGGTGGCTCGGCCTCTAATGCCTGCTGACCACATGGTACATTTTCAAATGAAATATCTGGGCTGTTATCCTGTAAACTATCGCAAAGGTTTGCGTCTAGAGCCCGCGAAAGTCTACTCTGCATTTGTATATGGGGATTATTTGTGGGGGTCATTGATAGGCGTCTCTGGGTGCGCTCAATTTCCCCATCCACCGCCCCAATGACCTTTCGTAACATCAAATCTATGGCAGTAGGGGGTGCTAAATGTCCAACTACGTTAGCAATATCAGGTCCAGATTGTTTAGTAATCAGCGGGGTACTTGCTTTCCTCTTGGTTGATCTTGTTTTGGGTTTGGTAGCCATAGTACCCTATCAGTCAAAATCCCCTTTCTCCCAATATGTACAAAGCAGCGTGGCCAAATAATAATCACAATTTAGTGTTTCACTGCCCAGGAAGTCAGGGCACATCAAGTGTATCAATTAGAGTCCCCAGGCTATAATGAGCAAAGACAACATCCAACTTGTAGATGTTATGGACTTTATCCACCACTCCAACCTAACGAGAGGGCCACTATTGGCTTGCAAAGCAGTCAGCTTGCAGTACCTTGGTGTTTCTGCCAATGGATGTGGCCCAGCCCGGCCTCCTCGTGCCTCTGAGGGCCACAGAGGGCCCGCCCTTTGCCCGGGCTCAGCCCGGCGACGCCCGCGCGACGCGGAGGGGGCAGGCGATCTTTATGCGCCTCCGGGCGCTCTCAAGGAGGAAGTGGGCTTAAGCAGGAAGTCACAGGGCAGCTGGGAGCTGTAGTCTCCCCCCACGGAGGCCGCCTTGTTCAACAAACGCCGGCAGCGGAGGAGAACAGACAGCGTGTGGACCCCAGCAACAACGGTGGCAATGTCAGCTCCACGAGGTAAGCGTTTCAAATCCCCCACTCCACCGAGGGGCAGGCGATCTTTATGCGCCTCCAGACGCTCTCAAGGAGGAAGTGGGCTTAAGCAGGAAGTCACAGGGCAGCTGGGAGCTGTAGTCTCCCCACACGGCGGCCGCGTAGTTCAACAAACGCCGGCAGCAGAGGAGAACAGACAGCGTGTGGACCCCAGCAACAACAGTGGCAATGTCAGCTCCACGAGGTAAGCGTTTCAAATCCCCCACTCCACCGAGGGGCAGGCGATCTTTATGCAACTCCGGGCGCTCTCAAGGAGGAAGTGAGCTTAAGCAGGAAGTCACAGGGCAGCTGGGAGCTGTAGTCTCCCCCCACGGCGGCCGCGTAGTTCAACAAACGCCGGCAGCGGAGGAGAACAGACAGCGTGTGGACCCCAGCAACAACGGTGGCAATGTCAGCTCCACGAGGTAAGCGTTTCAAATCCCCACTCCACCGAGGGGCAGGCGATCTTTATGCGCCTCCGGGCTCCACGAGGTAAGCGTTTCAAATCCCCCCAGGGAGAGATATCATTAGACTGTGAATGATGGTAAAATGTGGACCGGAGAAGAGGATTACACTGATCTTTCTTTGTTATTAAACAGCAGCCATTGTTTATGACATTTTAGCAGGACTTAATTACTCATAAACCCAAGGGAAGAAGTCATAGTTCAAATAAACACTAAAGTACAATCAGATTTCTCTATGGAACCTCCTTTGACCCACAACTCTGTTGCTGCCTCCACTTTCTTCGCTGCTCAGGATCCTCCGGCCTCTTGGCCTCGCTTTTTTTGTGCCATCGCCTATTTTTCATGTATGTTTCTGTATACTTCAATTTCAGGAATAATACTTGTGTGCATTCCACGGCTGCAGGAACGCTTGGTTGTCGCTCCTTCGAGGCCACTGTCAAGTGCAAATTTATAATTGAACGCGCTTCACCACTTGGGGCTACTGCAGTTCTGGCCTCCAGCCGCAAGAGGGAGCCTCAGGCTACGCTCTACGCTAATCGTTTATCTGTGCCACCGCGCTCATTGAAATCTGACAGCATAGCCAGCCGGGTGCGTTTAATCGATTGTGGCTCACGCCTGGAGTCTTTCCCTGGGGTCTGTACTGTGCCATGCGTAGCGCGTGTCTGCACCTATTATCCCGGACCCAGGCGAAGTCTATCAGCCCAAAGTTGTTCAGTGGGCAAACGGTGTCCTGCAGGGTCTGATCCTGCTGTTACACCTCTGGGCTCCATTATTGGTTGTGCCCACACTCCCAACATACCCTTGTACAAAACTTGGTGCCTAGCATTTTGGCTCCTGTCACTAGCTCCAGTTCCTGAGATTATCCTGGTGAGTTTCAGTGGTACTCGCCTATAAAAATAGGCACTTTGAGTTTCACTGAGGAGACGTACCTAGAGAAGGATACCACTACTTACCTGCCCATTGACAACCACTTTTGCAAGGTCATGGACGCCTCTATCACGGTGGCCTCCCTGGAGAAGACCGTATTGCAGTATGCAGAGCGCTGCTTTTAACCCCTCCCTTCGAGGGAAGACAATTTTGGGCTTACGCCCCTTTTACATCCAGGGGGGCGTCGCCCCAACCTCACCGCTCTCTAAATGGACCCCGTGTCTGGCATCGAGTTGGATGCCTTTGACAGGCTGACGCCTACCTTTATGACCCCTGTACAGCCTGCGCCCCTGATATAACTGCAACCCTCAGAACTCACACCCACGGCTCCACCCTCACCTCTTCAGGCACCCGATTCCCCCTCTGACTCAGAAGGAGACCAGGATTTGGACTCCCGTCCATGGGGTCCCTCTCCCCGCCACACGCAGGAAGGACACATCGGACATGCTTGATCCGGAGAGCCTCCTGCATCTCCGGTCCTCGGAATAGGTATGGGAAAACAAAGTTGGGGCATATGTTCTCGGGGCGGCTGCATAAGCTGCTTGATAAGGGGGTACATAACCGTCTGTGGACAGAGTGCCCACGCCCATATCTGGGGGACAAGGTAGCCCTCACGTTCGACACTGATGAGCGGATGGTTACTTTCTTGGGGAAATACATACAAGACCCCACGAAGGGGATTGACAGATCCTGGTGGGCATGCCAGGAAAAACTTTTAGGCCTAGCAGGCCCCTTAACCCACATTTTGGATATGGTGTAGGATGCCCTATCAGTCTGGGCCCAGCGGGCCATCATCCTCCTAGGCAATGCAAATTGCGCCCTCTCCACAGAGAGGAGCCACTCGATTTTCATAAAGATCGACCCTAAGTTGGGGGACCTGGACTCCTCAGAGGCGGGGTCCATCGCTCAAGGGGGTTGTTTGGGGACTCATCCATTCGAGGACTAGGCAAGTTTGTTCAGACTTTTAATTACCTGGACAAGACGTAGGCTTCTATAAAGCGCATCTTTACACCTCTGGTTTTCTCCTGGGCTGGTCGAGGTAGGGGGCACTCAGCTGGCCGCTCTCAACAGCCAGCTTCCACCTGAGGACAAGACAACAGGAAGGGGTGATACCAAGATGCCTCCAACTTAGGGAACTTCTATCTTACTCAGGGATACCCCTGCCACAGTGGAATGAGAGAAGTACAACATGGCAGTTACTCCCAGGGAAACAATCCAGGTGAGTGTTTAATCCTTCACGCAGCAGCGCCTGGGGGCAGAGTGGGGAATTTTCTCCACAACTGGCAGGTCCTCATATCTGATGCTTGGGTGCTCCAAAGAGTACAGGGGTTCCAAATAGAGTTTTACGGATTCCCCTACCAGGTAAGAATCCCCATCCCTCTAGTTTTCTAATCAGCTCTCGCTGTCCTGGTGAGGCAGAGGTCCTGGACTTGCTCCACAAAGCAACAGTTGTGAGGAAGTCCCCTCACCCCCACGGTTTTCTCAGCAACCTCTTCGTGGTAGACAAGAGGGATGGGTTAAAGACCGGTAATCAATTTGAAGGAATTCAACAAAAGGTTGGTTTACCAGCATCTCAAGATGGAGGGCATCCACCTTCTAAGGGATCGTCTCCTCCCCAATGATTGGATGGCGCACCTGGACCTCAGAGACACCGATCTCACAGTCCCAGTCTTTCCTCTGTTACACATCCTTCAATTTTAATGGCAGTGGGAGACATTTGAATTCACCACACTTCCCTTTGGACTCTCTTCCGCCCCTTGATGCTTCACCAAGGTGATGCGTCCAGTTGAAGAATACCTCAAGAGCCCGAGGCATTCCCCTCATCATCTATCTAGACGACATCCCCCTAATTGATCAGTGCCCTCAAAATCTCTTCCGACATCTACAGATGGCAGTCTTTTTCTGGATTCTCCAGGTTTCATAATAAATCAACAGAATTCGGCCCTAGTACCATCTCAATCACTGATGTTCCTGAGTTTCGTTATCCACCCCTAGTCTTTCGTCTCAGAAAATGACCAAGATCAGACACGAGCTCTGTCGCCCCCGGCCCTCCACCTCTCTTCATCAAATAGCAAGAGTCGTGGGTCGACTGTAGTCCTCAATTCAGGCTGTCTTCCCGGGCCTCCTGCACTATTGGGCCCTTCAAAGTTTAAAGGCCTCTCGTCTCAGGAAGGGACTGACGTACTCTCAAGTGATCCCCTTATTGGAGGATGCCCAAGAGCAGATCCAAAGGTGGCTGGCTAACATGGAGGCCTCGAATTGGCGAGCAATTTTTGGCTCCCTTACCGACTTGGTTATAGAGACAGACGCCAGCGTCACGGACTGGGAAGCCACTTGTGGGAAATTCCCCACCGGCTGAAGGTGGTCTGCACACAAAAAGTTAATGCACATCAACTGCCTGGAACTCCTACTATTTTCGCTGTTGGATCAAGGATCGGGCACAGTGCTGTGTGCTCCTCAAGATGGACAATGTGGCGGCGGTCCGCTACATAAATCACCTCAGAGGGACTTGCTCTAAGAATCTGGCAGACCTGGCCCACAATTTTTGGGACTACTGCCTGCAGAATCCGGTCTCAGTAATGGAAAAATATCTCCCAGGAGTATCCAATCAGGTAGCCGTCATCTCCGGGATGTGAGCCTATGGTGTCTACATCCGCCGACCTTCTGAGCGCTATGCGAACATTGAAGACCATTCTCAGCAGATCTTTTTGCATCTCGCCTGGACCCCCAGCTCCCGAGATACTTCAGCTGCTGCCCAGAGCTGGAGGCAGCGGCCACAGACGCATTTGCCTATATTTGGCAACCGGAACAGGGTTATGTGATTCCTTCGTTTGTGATGATCATGAACCTCTCGGCCTAGGTCAGCAGCCAAATGGCAGAAATTGAAGATCGCAAGCTTGGTATCCGTTTCTTCTGGAACTTTCTTGGTACTCTACAATCCCTCTACCCCTGTTTCCTTGTCTCCATCGAGATCTGGAGGACAATCCCCTCCCCCTAGTTCTGGAGGTGTCTCTGTCTCTCATAGCATGGAGGATTACAGTGAAAGCTGGAAAGTCCAAGGCCTTTCGAGACACGCTGCATCACTCCTCTCCAAGGCTTGGTTGGACAGCACAGTCAAACGTTATAGATCGGCATGGTCTAGATGGTTGGCTGGTGTCATACATGGTGTCTGGATCCCATGGGGGTGGAGCTTGTCCACATTCTGAATTTCCTCGCCTCCTTGGCTTCGGAAGGCCTGGCATATTGAATCATCAACACTTTTAGATCGACGATTTCAGCCAGGCATTTGCGGATGGGCGACCACCTAGTGGGGGAGCACATGTTGGTGTGTAAATTCTTGAGGGGCAATTGCCTTTCTTTCCCTCTGGAAACCAGGTAATCTGTTGTATGGGACATTAATACAGTCCTCACTTTAAACTTGTTCTGGTCAGCAAACAGATAAACATGAAGGGAACGCCAACTAAACTAGCCTCTCTTCTCTGCTTAATATCTTGCAGATTTGTCTCAGACATCAGATCTCTGGCTATAAAGGGTAGACTATTTACCCCAGAAGGGGTCTCTTGCCATATTTCAAGATGTACAAAACATAACTCCCGCCTGGTTAATTACCCTTCTTCTCCAGATTCCCCAAAATTGTGCATGGTGAAATGTATAAAGGCTTATGAGGCACTGACGGCGGATGTCCGTCCCTACAAAGAGCGACAATTGTTGCTTGCTTTATGCAAACCATTCAAGGTGGTCTCCTCTCCTACTATAGCCCAATGGGTTCGGTGAGCCATGCAGGAAGCCAGCCTTGACACTATGAGGTTTGCAGCAGACTCTCCCAGAGGGGCGATGGCTTCTAAGGCGTTCTCCCTCGGGGCTCGCCTAGAGGATATACTCAGTGCCACAGACTGATCATGAGACTCCACCTTTAAGAGGTTCTATTTCAAACCAGTCCCCAATATTGCTTCATTGGTTGTAGATAAGCTTTAAACTAGTGCAATCCCTGCCTCCTGTCCTGTCATAGAATGAAAAAGTTCCTAGCTATCATAACAGAAAGTTTCACTTCTATTACGGACACAGAGGCAATGATTAACCCACCAATAACTCTTCTTCCTGCCCTTGAGTGGGATAGATGTTTGTCGTTAGCGTGAGTAGATACTTCCCCTCTCTCGAAAGTTCATTGTGTTGATTGACAGTGTTTAAGGCATGTTCATTGCTTGATATTGCATTAAGTTCTCAGGCATCAAGTTTCATGCATATTTGTTTCACTTCCTCTTAGGATCTGAGGGGGTCAAAGCCAGATTAAAGGTGCTACTCGCCGTCTGCAATCACAGGAAGAAAGAGGAGGCAGCAACAGAGTTGTGGGACTAAGGAGCGTCCCTGGAGACATCAGAATGGACATTATTGTTTATTTGAACTATGACTTCTTCCCTTGGCTTTATGGGAAATTAAGTCTTATTAATGTTTTAAACAATGGCTGCTATTTAATAAAATGAAGAAAGATGAGCGTAATCCTCGTCTCTTTGTCCTTAACAGAACTGAAAATTTCCATTACGATAGGCAGGAAATTTTTCATTCATCAGTAAAAATAGCACTACCGATATCTTAAAGGACCTGAAGTTGCTGAAGAGACCCAATGAGCCTGTGCTGACCATTTGAGTATCCCATGGAAGCAGGAGAGGGTACGTAGCTATACTAGAAGAAAACAATTACCCCAGATATGGCCTGCCTTTGAGAAATCTGTTGTATTTGGGGACAAGCAGGGATCCAACTCGGAGGTGGAGTAGGTGACAACAGCAGGTAGTCTGGCAGTGCCACGTCTTTGATGAAAATGTGATAAAAAGACGGCACATTTCTCCAAAACCACATAAGTCTCGAGAAAACAAAAAGGGGAAATTCCTCAAGAAATAAACTGAAGACAGGTGAGAGCCTTACGAATCACGAGTGTGCAGGGTGTGCATGCACAGAGAGACAGGGATACATTCATTACACCCTTGCGAAGGCCCCAGACCTGAACGGGCTCATAGCATGGGCTAAAAAATGTTAGCATGATTTTTTGAGGTTACTTGAACAGTTATTCAAAACATACCTCAACACATGCTTTTAGCTGTACCCAAGGTACCCTAGGAATAAAGGATACTTTTGTGTATACCTGTAGGTACCTTTTACTACATTTCTCCATCTGGATCCCTGCTTATCCAGTTATTCAATCTAAGAACTCCCATTTCTATCTTTGGTTGTGTCCGCACTGGTGGTACCATCCTACCAGGGTGTGGATAGGCGCCGATGATGAAGCATGTCACAATAAGTGAGTGAGGCATCTACTCCAATATCTTTAGATGCCTCAGAGGTTTGAGGAGGGACCTCCCTTGAAATATTCAAGTTGTCCTTGTGTGTGAGATTTATTTTGGGAGAATGCAACTGGTCTTATTATCTCTCGCTTTCTACATTGTGGTGGAAGCCAAAAAAATATGTCAATAAATTAGCTGGAGAAGTAGAGTCCATAAACAAACTTTTTTTTTACTTACCATTGCTACAATCAATCTTCATAACAATGCAAATGTGATACTTTAACACCTCAAATGGGGCAAAACACGCTGGCATTATCTTATGTGGTATCGTACCATGAATGGATTACAGGGACCCAGCGACTTTACCACAAGTCATTTGATTAGCAGGTCTGAAGATTACAGCCTTTATAGTTTGCTTCTCTCTGAGGCACCCACAGACTTAGAGCCTTGAAAATCTATATTCTGTATATCTATATAATGAGGTTCACCCTTCATTTGAAAGCCTTAAAAGGATATTGTAGACAAGCGGAAAAACAATGGAGGAAACACTGAGGCTGAAGTTCTGAAGCTCTTTAAACTAGCACTTAGAACATACCATAAACAAATTAGAACAGAAAAGAAGACACTATTCTAATCTAATAAATAGGACAGATGCCAATCATAAAACTATCTTTAATATAGTGAAATCTTTCACTAATCCCACAAGCTTAGATCGAGAAATTCCTCCTTCACAGGACCTATGCGATAGAATCAGTGAATTCTTTGACAACAAAATCAAAGACCTAAAGAAAGATGTCACAAACATACCACCCCAGCCTAATAAAGGGAACTCGCATGTTTTAAGGAGATAAATCTAGAACAATCCAGGCATGCCATCCTTTCCTGTAAGTCAGGTTCACCATTCGATCCATGCCCTCCGAAAATCTTACATGCATTGGTGGATACAGTAAATCCCGTTATCAATCAGATCATCAATACCACCTTTAGGCTAGGAAAAATCCCTGATATCTGGAAAACTGCTGCTGTGAAGCCACTCCAAAAAAAGAAACTTTCCGACCCCACCACCCTCTCCAACCTCAGAACTATTTCACTACTACCATATCTGAGTAAAATTGTGGAGAAATTAGTCAATGCCCAACTCAATGACTTTCTGCAAGAAAACAACATCCTGCACCCCAGGCAATCAGGTTTCAGACCTGGCAACTCAACGGAATCAGTGCTGCTCCACACCACTGATACCCTAAAGCTTGCCTTGGATCCGGGTAAGGGAGGGAGTACTGATTCTGTTGGATCTATCGGCGGTGTTCGACACTGTCTCTCATGACATCTTGAGAGACAGATTGGAACACAGTGGAGTTAAAAATAAGGCACTGGCCTGGATTACATCTTTCCTAGATAATAGAAAACAGATTGTAACACTGGGAAGTTACAAATCGGGAGAAAAATGGCTGTCATCGGGGGTTCCCCAGGGCTAATCCCTGAGCCCAACAGTCTTTAATCTTTACATGACACCACTTCTCTCTCTGATAGCCACCTTTGATGTTGAATCTATTGCATACGCTGATGACACTCAGCTGATCCTCACTCTGGACAAAGATTCCACAGCGGTGGAAGAGAAGTTTCACCACTGTCTTACAGCAGTGATGGATTGGATGAAACTGAATCACCTTAAATGCAACAGCTCCAAAAACAGAAATTATGCTGTTTGAAAAGTCCAATGTATTTAGGCCCAACCAGTAGTGGCCCTCAGATTCAGATGCTCCACACACAACAGTAGATACAGTCAGAAATTTAGGAATAAAATTCGACTCCACACTATCTTTACACAAACAAGCATTTGCTATCGCAGGCATGTGCTTCCAAACTATAAAAACTC
Source organism: Triturus cristatus (assembly GCF_964204655.1). Lineage (NCBI taxonomy): Eukaryota > Metazoa > Chordata > Amphibia > Caudata > Salamandridae > Triturus > Triturus cristatus. The sequence continues at coordinate 1,010,747,477 of NC_140587.1, read as the reverse complement.
TCCGGAAATTCTTCGACCTACTCCCGGTGCCTGCTAGGAAGACAGTTGCAGCATCCCTAATTCTATCTCGCCTGGACTACTGCAACGGTCTGTATGCAGGAACGAAAAAGACGGTTGTGAAAAGATTGCAAGTGGTCCAGAATGCAGCAGCGAGATTTGTACTGAAACTGCCTAGAGACTCCTCCTCAGCAGCAGCGCTTAAAGCGCTTCACTGGCTACCGGTCCACAAGAGGATTCTCTTTAAAATCCTGACCATTACATAAAAAGCCATAAGCGAATCTAGACCAGAATATCTCAAATCCAGAATCAAGCCATACACCACCAAACGTACTCTGCGGTCTACTTCAGAGAACTTGTTAATAGTACCCGACTTCAAATTGAAAACCAGGGGTGGAAAGACTATGGCATTACTAGGGACAAAAGCCTGGACCGTTCTACCCACTCAGCTGAGGCACACACAAACGTAACCTACCTTCAGGAAGCTCCTCAAAACGTGGATTTTTGCTACCCCAGACCACCTGGCACTATCTCTTATTTAAACGTTTTACTCAGTCACCCTCTCCTCTGTGAAAAGCTCCTAGATTTCCTTTTTCCGCTAAGCGCCAAGATGCTCCTTGGAGTGAACGTTGCGCTATACAAAAAACTCTTTCATTCATTCATTCATTCATATCAGACGAAACATGTGTCAGCTGCCAGATGTGTATATATTTTTTCAATCAAGATATGTATGAACACTTGAGAAACAGAAAACAAGAATGCATGAATTTCTATTTTAGGCACAATAGTTGATATTTACAATACTAACTGATTATGTGTGCTCCAGTATGCTTTTGATAAAATAGAAATCCAATCTGGGTTACAATCAGGTATATAACCTATTGGTAGCAGAGTGTATGGTACTATGGAAGCACCAATGTAATTGTGGAACAACCACACCGGACACTCACACTTTTGTTCTTTAGATGTTCTAATATACCTAAACCACTGCTGCCCAAATATCTGTAATTGATAGTATGAATATTGAATTACTCAAGCTTGGTTTCATTTTTTGGCAAGCCATATCCCACTCTTTGTTTATGTCACCCAGTTTTCAACTGTTCCTTGATGTTTAGCAATATCCCACCCATGTCTCTTCGTAATGCAGCGTACAGATTAGCAACACACCTTCCCCCAGTGCTAGCAAAATCGGTGCTGCCAGTGTTTTTGTTACTTGGGGTGCCTTCGGAAATTCTGCCCACAGTTCTCCGAGTGTGTGAGCTATTTTTGCATTCTGAAGGAATTGCCCAGGCTGGACACCAAAAGCAACTCTTTAAAGGATATAAGTCCACTAGAGTTCTCCAGCCTCCCTCTTTCCACTGTGCCATCCCAATGACATATTAGATCTGTTTTAAAGGCCAGAGAAACTATATCCGCATATGTGGTACAAACTGAGCTCTTTTAATCATCTTCTATACCACCCTTTCCCATGTCCTGCCCACTTGTGTTAGTATGTATGGGGACTGCTTGAGTATCTGTGCACCCATCATCTGTAACTCTCACAACACTATCTGTTTGTGTATGCCCTCTAGCAGCTTCTTTTTCAAGGTCAGACCTTTGTCCATCCATTGGGTCACATGCTACAGCTACATAGCCATATAATAAAGTCCAAGGTCTAAGAAGTCCCAGTTAGTTTTGAGCCTCTAAGTTAACCCTACTGTGCTTATACACCCACACTAGTTATTTGAAATACTGGTCTAGCTCTCTAAGTAAATGTATCCGCGTAGGAGTCTGTTAGCCTGACATCCTTGGTGTGGTATTCCCCAAAACATGTTTGCATTCACCCCTCCCATCTTCTGAATGCTTTTGCTCGCTCCCTAAAACATCATCAAATTGGGCAACACCTCATAGGCATATTTAATTTACTTACAAGTCCCTAGTATATGGCACTACATGTGGCCAGGGCCCGATGATTAAATGCTACTCATGGGTTTGCAGAACTCGTTGTGCCACCCATTAAAGTAGAACTTTGAAACAAGCCTCAGGCCTGTCACTGGACCAATTTGGCATTTTCTTGTCCTAACCATTTGTGCCTCTGCCAGTGTCCTGGGTCACATGACTGAATGGCTCTGCTGTTGGACTTTGCTCATTCCTTCCGGACATTGAGACAATAGGGTACTTCTATATGAAATTCTTAATTTGCAATTCCTAAATAGTGAATCCTAAGAAATTGCTATTTTGGATTTGCAAATCGGACAATGACAATGTGCAGGATGGCACATGTAGTAATGATTTTGTAGCATGTGTCGGGTTTGTAGAGTAGTTCCCCACCGGTCTTGTGGAGGAAGTGGAAGTTGGACTTTAGGATGCCAAGATCCTCTCAATGATTGAGCGCACTTTCCTGTATGCCCTGTTGTATTGTCTCTCACTTTGTGTCCCCCGGGTCAGGTATGGTATGAGTAGCCAGAGAAGTAATGCATAAGTGCGGTCACCTTAGGAGCATGAGAAGAGAAACCATTAGGTCATATTACACACACCATCCTGAACCACTGTATTAATTTAATTTGTGATTGTCTTATCAAGTAGGAACACATCGACAAATTCACCCTGTGCCAGTCGGTTCTGTATTCCACTGCAGGGGGAACATGAAGAAGTATTGGATGCTGCCTGGGTATCTGGCCACAACGTCTGTAATGAAACAGGAAGCATCACAACCTACCTGCACATTGAGTGAGTGTGTGCTTTTCCTGTTCCTTTACAAGTATTCAGTGGTTGAGGGGCGACATATGGCACTATATGTGCCATCAACACAGCCAAATACATTGGGGAATTTTGCAACCCTGTAGAAATTCTATTTGGTTGCTGCAATGATTGGGGGGTGGTATTGGGGAAATATGTATTGGTTAACCCTTACAACTATTATTTCCACTTTGTGACACCCCCTGCCCCTTGCTATGACACCCCTGGTAACTCCCTGATGCTAAGATGTGTAGGTAACACAATACCCGCACATGTGGTGGTATTTTGTTGCTCCTGAGTATTGGGGCCTGTATCTGGGGTTGCAATTCAACTTTTAAATGAAGTATTACCTGGCTACTCAGTCAGTATCTCTCAATAATTTCCTCCTCTGTCTGTTCAAACAGGGTGACCCTAACCCATAATATCCTCTCCTGTCTCCTTTCACAGCCAAAATCCTCAGCCTCCTCACCAGAATGTACAAATACACTACTATAGTGAAAGAGCCAGAAGCATTTTGGAGGCCTTTTATAGTTTGCACATGATTACCACCTGTTCTGGATCAATGGTAAGTGCATTTCCTAAATGTCGCAATTAGGAAATCCTTTGTACATACGGTTTGAAATCCCTATTTAGCGATTTCCAAAGCACAACTTCTACTGTGTGGAATTAGCATTTTGTGACCACGTATATGCCTTCTGTACATACCAAAAGGCTATTTTGCATTTCTTAACAGCTCAAAAAAGCAATATAGTCTGTTAAGAAATGCAAAATTGTTTTGTAAATATGGGCCTAGGAGTGGAGAGGATGGGCCATCCTGCAAGGATGGCCCGGAGCAGAGTTGTTTCCTGCCCCACTTGCACTTCAAAGAACTTGCCTCAAACCCAAACAAAGGACCCTGACACCAGCCTTTTGTCACCCCAGACTTCTTGGAGCCTTGACAGGGGAAGGGAAGAACTTTCCAGAAGTGGGGGTAGTATTGGGAATCCCTCCCACCCACTTCAAAGGCTGGCACCAGATATACATAATGGATCCTCAGAACACCCCTTCAGTACACTCCTGGATCTGTAGAAGACTTCAGAAGGACTGCCTGGACCCTCAGAGTCAGACTCCATGATAGCTCCCTCTACATCACTCTCCTTAGCAGCAAATCCTGTTCAGCAGGATTAGATTGAGTTGTCAGCAATGTATTTACCAAAACACTTCCACATTGCAGCTGAGTGGATCATGACGTCAACCTGATTCATGTGGGGTTTGTGTGTGATGCATTAGTAAATAACCCGTCCCCACCAAGTATGGAGTGAAATGCTGATTTCTATCCACACAGAATAACATTAATTGTAATAGAGCGAATGTCCTAATTTTTGCAAATTAAACACATTATACTGAAAAAGTTCACATTTGTATGCTGAATAACACCTGCATAATGCATGAACATTTGTAGTTGGTACTCACACTTAGACATTAACGAACAAGTTACTTACATTCCATAACGCCTTATCTGGTAGAGACTCTATTTAGCTGGAGATTCCTTACCTTAGAGTTATCCACAGGCATCAGACTGGATCAAGAAATTGCTTGTAAGCAGTTGTAGGTGCCGTAGGTGGGATTATTCGGCCCTGCTGGGCATCCTCAACGCTGGAAGGGATGTTTGCAGTGCCTATATAGGTACCACCCCAGCGTCCTGATGTCAGTTTCTTTTCCCAACTTTCCATGCCAGGAGCGCAGAGCCACGAAGAACACTGATCACTGGTGTGGAAACTAGGGCCCTGAAAGGGGAACAGCTCTGTCCCTAGAAATCCGTTTGCAGAGCTGGGAGGATGGGTGGGTTGACAAGGAATCTGTAGATAGTTTGAGTCTCTATCAGATATGGTGTTACCAAAGTAACTTGTTCATCTTTTGAGCTGGTAAATGCAACTTGATCTCCTAAAACTAGAAATGGATCAGGGCGGCTTGGGGCTCCCGGATCTGCGCCTCTACTATAATGCAGGACTTCTCCAGTATGCAGCGCAGTGGTGTATGGATGGGCCAAATTTTGAAAAAAGACTGATTGCAGGTTGGTGCTCAGAGCCAGACCTGTCCAAGTACGTTATGATCGGCTTGAGGACACCTCAAGACTGCCCATTTGTAATCACAGGTTGCATGGGCCTGGGAACGAGCAATCACCCTGGTATTACGGAAAGCCCCATACGCCTGCACATTACCCCTAAAACGGCTCCCAGGCTTTCGCAATATATAATCCATAATGGACCTGCCCGGCTGGTATGAAGGCGGTGGCACGTCTACAGGGGATCTTTATTTAAATGATAGCTTCCTCTCCTTTGAGGCCACAAAACAAAATGACTGGGTTCCAGAGAGCCACTTCCTGCAATATGCTAAGATAACACGTACGGTCCATGAAATTTGGGTTACATTCCCAAAAGACCCGGAAGAATCCAGAATATTATGCACGATCTTAGACCCAGGCTCTTTCAAGGGACTAATATCCCGTCTATACAAAGCCCTGAAAACTGATCGCAGAATCGACCAGAAAAAGACTCGGGATAGATGGGCGGAGGACTTGTTCCTGCCGCTAACAGAGGGGGAATGGAAATGTGCATTTGCACAGGTTCAAAAAGTATCGAGCAATGCACGATTTAAACTCATTCAATTCAATTACCTCCACTGCACATACCTGACCCCCCTACGCTTGGCGAGAATTGGCCCATCACACGCTTCAAACTGCCCCAGATGCGGCAATTCTCCTGCCTATTTCGTTCACATGACCTGGGACTACCCCCTACTTTGCATATATTGGAGCTCAGTCCTAGCCCTTCTGCAAAAAGCAACAAAGCTCCCAGTTGAGACCACAATAAAGAGTGGTTTTGCTGGGCATACTGCCGACCCCCAAGGCCACAACCCGTATGAAGTATAAATTCACCACGCATGAGTTGGCGAAACGCCGCATAGCCATTTATTGGAAGCAGCCCACAGCCCCTCTTCCCAAGAAATGGAGGGCAGACTTGCGCGAATGGGGAATTGTGGAGGAACGACGCCTATGTGCAGTCTACCCAGATGAGAACACTGACAGAGACCTAGAGACCTGGGAAATCATGCTGGGGAGGACACAAATGAAAGATCACCCTGGAGAGTGCGAACCTGAACTAACTCAGAGTAGGACACCTACACACATAGGGGAACACGCCGATGGACACCACACCACACCACACCCCACCCCACCCCACCCCTGCAGGTGCTCAGAAACCACAGGACCTGACCCCGTACCTCATTAAATGATTCCCCGTCAGCTAACAACAGAGAAATCGTTATAGACAGCCATCCAGCCATGGGCTTTTGTATTGGCTACCTCTCTGACTAAATACAACCTCTTCCACTATTGATCCACCAATCAGCCACCCGTTATACCAACCCCCCACCCTCCCTGACGCACCTCCCGAAGGGGATAGGGACAGGGGGAAAAGTGACACAGGAAAGCCTCACTCTAAACTCGACAAGAGCCACAGGACTCAACCGCCAGGATGCGCCGTAACCGCCAGATGCTGTCAGTTGTATTATATTGTTTAGGTTAATGTTAAGGGGAAAAGTAAAATGAAAAAGAGGATAAAAAAGAAAATAGAATATTCTACAAAACCAAAAAGATAATATAACTTGAGCAGACATGGAACTGCGCACAGGCTCTACACTGCATGGATATATGTCAGATATGCTGTATCAATGCAGAGGCGTGGTACAACAATGTTACGTGTTGTTTATATACCCAACTGTATTTGTAAAAGCTGTGAATGCGTTGCCCATGCAGGGCTAACATATAGTAACATATGCTTTGAAAGAGTTTGTACAATGATCCTGTTTTCTGATTGTCAATAAAAAAAATAAACTTTTTCATCTGATAGAGCCTTCTTGCTACAGATTCCTTACCTTAGAATACATATGCAAGCAATACCTCCCCGGAGGCGGGTATGCAAAACTGTTTCACACTAGAAAGGCCTGTAGGACCGAACAAGCAAAGTGCCCGCCCCGACAGACCTGACTGTCCAGGCAGTAATGCTTTGTGAACTTGTATAGAGAAGCCAATTTTTCACCCTGTTGAGACAACCGGGTAACCTAGTATCCCTCAGAACCTGGGCATATATACCATAAACAACAATCGGTCTGTCGGATAAGAAAATTTCTTAACAATACTTATACTTTTGGTCCTAAATATAATTCAATTTCAAGGACAATGATGGAATACATAAACAGTATCAATTTCTTGTGAAAATATTATGTTTTTTAACTTATCTTTTTCATTAATCAAAAAAATTCAGCACAGGCTGTCCACTAGTTCATAAAATTGACGGCACGAGTGATATATATTTACAGTGAATAAAGTGCCAAAGTGAATGAGTGACTGAGTGTATTATAGATACAAGGTGCTACAAAATAATATAGGAAAAGGGGGTCCAATCAACTTGTCATGTAAGTGTCTACGGTCCAAGCGAAGATTGCTTAATAAGTTATAGGACAACGCTACCTATGGATATATGGACCAATGTATCAGTCGCCGTTTCGACCAGGACAGGTGCACAATTAGAAAGGCATCATGACAGGTCTTCTTCAGGACAATAGGAACAGGAGAAGCAACAGCCTGAAGAGAAACAAATTGCAATAGGATGTGTTCCATAACATTAACCCAATTAATTTGTTTAATATATGGGGCAGAAGACTCACCAATTTCAATTGCACAGGGTGTAGTAAAAAATGGTTCTGGAAATTAATGGAATTGATGCGACTTCAGGGGTTTGTCATCTATTAAATAAAAAAAGAATTTGATTGAGTCAAGGGTGCTAACTCAAAAAAGTCAAGACGTGCAATTCATTGGCATGGTGTCAGATGGCAAGAAATGGTACCCGATTGCGAAAATTCGCATATTCAGTGTGGCCTGCAATGGTAGTCGCTCACGCACTCGTCCCGGATACCCTGGGAGCTGACAAAAAACTATAAGTGAGACTTATGAGTGAGTGAGTTTGGTACGGAGTGAAGCACCTTGTATGTATAAGTCACTTTATGTCACTTTGACACTTTGCACCATGGCACATATCTATGGCTCCTCAGTGGTTGCAGCCTTAGCTCTGGTAGAATGAGCAAGTAAACCTAAAGGGGTTGCTTCTTGGCCAATGTATAGCACCTCTTAATGCAGAGCACAATCCATCGGGAGATGGTCCATTTCTACATGGCCTTTCCGTTTTTCGCTCCAACATACCCCATGAAGACTTAGTCGTCCAGCTGGAACTCTTTTGTGCAATCAAGGTAGAAGAACAACACTCTTTTTGGGTACAGTCGGTGAAGTCGCTCCTCTTCCTTAGAGGGATGTGGCGGAGTGTAAAAGGAAGGCATGGTGATGGACTGGCCTAAAGGAAAAGGAGTGACAACTTTCAGCAGAAAGGAAGCTCTAGTGCAAAGAACCAGCTTTTCTGGGCAGATGTTCAGACACAGAGTCTAGGACTATGAGAAGGTGGCCTGGTATATGCTGTCCACTAATTAAAGTGGGCACCCTATACCAGTCCACATGACCCTTATGATGTACAAGGTCAAAGAAAACCTTATTGAAAGCTATGTAAGTGGTAGCTTGGGAGAGCAGCCTTCAGGCTTAATCTTGAAGGAATGTAAAGCAGCTTGTTTTATCAGAATATCACTTCCTACATAAAAGGAGAACCACACAGTGTTGATATAAAAATTATGTATTTATCAATATAACATTCTCAACTAGTCTCTATACGAGACTAGGGCACAAAGTACACAATACTAAATCAATAGAACATTCGTAAATAGCAAAATACATAGCGGGCTCCAGGGGGAGCTCGAACCATATACTGAAAAAATGGTATAAAAAAAACTAAACAAAAACGACTTAACTAGACACAGTGCCTAGAGCACGTAGAATCGCTGGGACTCCAAGGAAACCACCCAGAGGAGTAACACAGGGAGCCCACGGTGTGAGAAAGTGCCATCTTTCGTGCATGGTATGCCCCCACTTTTTGCTGAATTGCTGAATGTACTTTGACTGAGTGTGCCCTGGACTCCTGCCAATCAGGTGCCCAGGGCCTATGTTCCTTCCCTTAAACACACAAAACCCAAATTGGCAAACCCTGGCCACATGTCAGCCCCTGGTAAATGGTACCATAGGTACCCAGGGCCTTGTGACCAGGGAAGGCCCCTAAGGGCTGCAGCACTCATTGTGCCCCCCTTAGGGGCCCTGTACCCTTACACACACACACACTGCCTTTGCAGGCTGGGTGTCTGGGTGCAAGACAAAAACAAAGTCGACATGGCACACATCCCTGTGTGCCATGCCCATCACCTACACTGCCATGGCATACATCAGCCACCCCTCTAGCTGGGTGCCTTATGCCAATGGTGTGGGAACAGGAGCAAGAGCCCTTTGCCCCTACAGTACCCAGGTCCATTCCTGAGCACTGTAAGTGCAGTGCTGCCATTTAAGAGTACATGGTGCTGAGAGCTCGTCAAACACGAACTCCACAGCACCATCATGGCAACACTGAAGACTGAGAAGTTTGGTATCAAACTTCTCAGCACATTAAACCCACACTGATGCCAGTGTGGGATTTAATGTACCAAGCACCCCAGAGGGCATCTTGCAGATGCCCCCTTAAACCTAACCTATAATCCACGTCTGCTCTGAAGCTGCCTAGGCTGCCACACAGCAGACATGTTGCTGGACTCCTGGGTGGGAGAGCCCCTGCTCTCCTGGGCCTGCAACAATGCACATCATGGGCGAGGTGCTAAATCTCCTCCCCCAGAATGGGCAGGGGGAAGCTTCAAAGGCATGCCGCCTCTGTGAGCTTCCCCAGGCCACTGCAACCCCCCACTCTGGTGGGAAGCTTGGCCGGAAACCCCAAATAAGGACAGGGGATGTGCCAGCCTTCCAACCCCACCCCTCAGGTGGGGGAGGCGAGGTGAAGCACATCTCCGGGCTCTTGCCATCTTGAAGATGGGAAGCCCTACCCTATCAGGACTAGGCTACTGCCCCCCTCCCACAGGAGAGAGGCAGGATAGGGGGTGTACACACCCCAGGACAGGGGCCCATTGGTCCCTGCCCTTCACCTACCTGTAACGCCCCTAAATCTAGTATTTAGGGGCACCCTGAACCTTCCTTCCCCAGATTCTAGATTCCAAAATACAAAGAAGAGCAAGAAGAAAGAAGACCTGCCCTGCAGCTGCTTAGAAGAGGAAGACACCAACTGCTTTGGCCCTAGCCCTACCGGCCTGTCGACCCTCGAACCTGCTCCTGCTCCAACCCGGCATCTCTTGTGGCCAGCAACCTCACTAACCCCGGAGGACCTGGCTACCTTTTGGCTCTAAGCCCCTGGGACTAACATGAGTAGAGGCTCTACTCAAAACCTACCTCTAATCCCTGGCAGCAGCCCGGAACCGCAAACCATGCACACTCTGCACCAGCCAAGCCTGGCCAGTGCCGGAGTGAACAAAGACCACGAGGACGACCCCACGGCGACTGTGACCCCGAGTCCGGCACCCAAGGACCTCCCTCGACACACCTGAAGAAGCCTGCATCCTCAGAACAAGGTGACCCCCCTACCGCGATCAACAGAGGGTAAGATTTCCCGACACCAAAAGGCACCCCTGCACGCGGCCCCCTGTGCCCAATCCTGGGGTACCTACCTATCCTCCAACTACTCAACTTATCTCTCGATGTGGTGGTGGCACCTGAAGAATCCTCGTCCCCGAGCTTGCAGTCTTTTTCTAAACCGGAGATTTCCCATTGAAATCAATTGAGCGCCCGAAGGCTCAAAAGCACCCTGCACCCAGCTGCCCGAGTGGCCCTGGCAGTGCAACCTCTACACCTACCTACTTCCCCACATGTCCTGAGTAAGTGACCAGGAGCCCAGCTCCCACAGCCGCGTGGCTTGCTAGTCAGCAGCCACCAACCAAGGCCCCCCTATCCCTCATAGGATAACATTGGGCCTAACTCTCTCTGCACCCTGCCGCCCTAGAGTCGCTGAGGGTGAACCAACTGTACCTACCTGACCCTGGGGGGCCCCTGAGTCTATGCCCAGAACCTCAACTCTGCCAGTGGAGTACTTACCTTTAAACCGATAACTGTATTTTCTTCATAGGGTAACATTGACTGGCTTTTCACCAAAAATCAGCAGAGAAACGAAAACGAAAATACTCACCTGCTCTTAGGTGAGCTCCCAGTGCTGGATCTTGGTGCCCAGCACTGACTCTGAAAAATACTTACAACTGTACTTACCAGTAACCCAATTTTCTCCCATAGGAAATCATTGACTGTTTTTCTGTGAAATTTCTTCTAAGTGTCAATTTCTGCAATCTTTAAATATTCTTTAAAAATCGTATAATATCTGAAAACGTAATTACTTACCTGTTTTGGATAAAGGTCCCAGTACTGAGTCTAGGCACCCAGTACTGATTTACAAAAGTAACGAGAACATACTGTACCTGCAACTTGAATTTTCTTCCATAGGGAATCATTGACTGTTTTCTTTGAAATATTTTCTAAGTGTCAACTTTTAAAATAGCTAAACATTGTTTAAAAATCATCACAGTAATTAAGTCGACTTTCATCACTTGATTCTAAGTACTGACCCAGGACTGAATCTAGGATCCAGTCCTGGAATTCCAAAAGTAATCCTAAAAGTAATCTGTTGCAAATACCTTGAAATTTCCATGGAGCTCAATGCATTGTTGTGTTTAAAATAGAGTTGCCTATTGCAACCACTTGTAACTGTTTACAAAAGTCAATTGCATATTGCAAAAGTATTTATATAAAGCATCTCATTCTGAGAAAGTATATTTTAAATCCAATTGTTGGTTCTAAAATAAAACAAGCATATATGTTTTATATATAAACCATTGGCCTAGAGTTCAGTTATTGAGTGTGTGAGACCATTTGCTGACTGAGTGTGTACAACAAATGCTTTACACTGTCCTCTGATACTGCTTTACTGCTCGACCAAGCTACCACTTTAGATAGTAAGGTTATATCTAACTTTAACCTCTGTCAACCCTGGGGGACTGTGGACTCTGTACACCCTGTACCTATTAAGGAACAGTATATACAGAGCCACTTTCTCACACATGGAGGACGGGTGCAGTGAGGAAACACAGACGCGTGCTCCGTACAACTCAATGGGGAAGTCGTGGTTGGAAAATTACAAGTTAAGGACACTTCTAAGAGGACTTTGAGCAAACCATTTGGAACTTAGGAGGTTCTAAGGCCAACTCACCCGTGAGTTACTAAGTACCTGTGTTACCTATCCCAGAGGAGCCGGGTGCATAGGGGTCATGTGGTGTCGGAAACCTTCGTCGTTTTCAATGGCGAGCTGCAAAGAGGTCCTGCTGCTAGGAGGGCAAAGAATGTTCGGTGGAATCCAAGCCTGGATTTGAGGTGAGAAGAACCTGAAAGCAGAGGGGACAGAGTCTGGGTCACATCAGGTGACCAGGGGCTCGGTAGTCGAATGCCCACCGATGTCAAGTGCTTCAGGAGTGAAGTCGTGGTTACAGTTTTAAAGTTTAAGGACCCTTCTAGGAGGATTTCGAGCAAACCCTTTGGAACTTAAGAGTTTGAAGAGCCACCCTACCCGTGGATACTGTAGTACCCAAGTTACCTATCCCAGGGGAGCAGGGTGCATAGGTCTGAAGGGGCGTCAGAAACTACCGTCGTTCTCAATGAAGGGCTGTGAAGAAGTACTGCTGCCATGAAGGTGAAGAGGGTCCGGCGGAATCCAAGCCTGGATTGGGGAAGGAAGGAACCTGAAAGCAGAGGGAACAGAGTCAGGGTCAATTCAGGGTGAACAGGGGCTCGGTAGACACCGATGTCGGGTGCTTCAGGTGCGAAGAAGGGATGCATGACTCTGCAGCCACAGGGACCAGGAGATGTCGAGGACGACCAGGGTCTGGAAGTGAGCTGTCCCACGAAGGATGTTAAGAGCTGAGGGGTCGATGTCCGGCAGGAGCACCAACATGCCTTGGCAAATGCAACCCACGCTGTCAGAGGAAACAGGTTACAGTAAGGACCAGCAAGGTCCAGGGGACTCTCCAAGCAATGGAGAGTCAGCGCACATTTGGAGCAACCAGAAAAGCCAAAGAACAAACAAGGTGACCCTCTCTAGGACGCACAGGCCAACGGACCAGGTATCGCGAGGAGACCTCAAGCAAGTTTGCAAAGTACCAGCCTAGAGGACACTCGTGGAGTGGAGGCCGGAAATCTTCGGTGCAAATACTGCATGGGGTCAGGACTACATGGAGTCCAATGCACAAGCTTGGGAATAGTCACTAAGCATATGCAACTGCAAATGTACACGGTGCACAGGGGTTCGGGTTACCCTGTCCCCATGAGGGATACTGGTCTCAGAATCGGTGAGAGGGCAGATCGACTTCAGGGACTTCGGGAACCCACCTCCTGTGTTGCTGAAATCTTAGGAGTCCTCAGGACTCGGGAGAGGCAAACCGGTCAGATGCGTTTAGGTGCCTGCTTGTGCAGGGAAGTAACTCCTTTACTCCAAGGGAGATTCTTCAGTCGTCCAGCATCGTGCAGGCAGTCGAAGTACTTGGTTTCTTCTTAGCAGAATCTTGTCCAGGTAAACTCCAAAGTCCTGTAGTCAGGTAACCCACTTTATACCAATGGGAAGGGGTTGGAAAGATTCTGTGGGTCGTCCTAGGGAAGGGGCAGGATAGAGGGGTGGCTAAACCCATGTCCTTTGTCCAGTTTCGCGCCAGAGCAGGAGCAAATGGCTCCCAGAACTGGTTTGAGCTGGACTACGCACAGGGACACCATATGTGCCCCAGTGCAGACTTTCTGGCACTCTCAGGGTGAACCCATCCAGCCCCAATACACTAAACCCTGACTGGGAGGTGGTCACACCTCCCTGTGACAGGATGCCTATCGTCATGCCTTCCTCTGCTCGAGCTTGGCTCAGCAGCAGGAGAGCAGAATCATGTCTGTGGCTGGCATCTGTGGCAGGCAGCGTCCATTTTGTGCTGCCCAGGTGAGAAAGCTGGTACCGGTTAGACCGGTGACCCACAGATGTCCCTTTGGAAGGGTGGAATCATACCTCCCACTCCAGTTACTGGTGTAGAGGTATGATTCCAAGGTATTTGACCCCAAACACAATATGTTTCTAAGCAGCCGTTATAAAGTTAGCATTTACTTCAAGGTTATAATGCACTTAAACATATATGTCTGGCTGCATCACGGACTACCCCGGAGAATGGTCTCTGAAGGCTGCAGAGGGTCCCTGCTCATGCAGGGACACCCTCTCACGTAAAAACCCAGCACCCTGCCTTCAGGATTGTAAAGGCCTGCCATAGGGTTGACTGATAGGTATTTAAGTGTAGTGATAGTGAACCTTTATCTTAATTGAGTGGTGCAAGCACCAGCTTACACAGTCTGCTGTAGCAGGCTTGTCGTGTCAATTTGGATGGCCTCTCAGGGGTGGCATAATACATGCTTCAGCCCATGGGAGGCCTCTGCGGGAGCTATGCCCTGGGTACATGGTGTACCATATACTAGAGACTGATAAGGGTACCCCAGTATCCAATCTGGAGTGTACCTAAAGTACATGCATAGCAATTTAAGGGAGAAAGCAGATAGACTAGGGTCCTGGCTAGAAGGATCCCAGTCTGACCAGGCCAAAAACAGTACTGCATCATCAGAAAATGGGGGTAACCATAAGAAGCAGATCCTACTTTCCTACATAACTACCCCCCAAACGTAAGGACATTAAACTAACTTTGACCAGTTGAGTCTTCATGTTCTAGGTGGAAATATCTGGAGAGTCCATCTGCATTAGCATGGTTACTTCCAGGTCTATGTTCCATTGTATAGTCTATCACGTGTAGGGAAATGGACCACCTCCAAAGTGTGAGGTTTTCACCCTTCATCTGTTTTAGCCATAAGATGGGCTTATGGTCTGTCTGAACAATGAAGTGAGTGCCAAACAAGTATGGCCTCAACTTCTTCAGAGCCCAAACCACAGCAAAGGCTTCCCTCGCCTAGGTGACCAATGTTTCTCTCTGGGGGTCAGCCTTTTGCTAATAAAAGCTACTGGCTGATCCTGACCCTCTTCATTCAGTTGTGGTAACAAAGCCCCTACCCCCAACTCAGATGCATCAGTTTAGACAATGAATTGTTTGGAATAATCAGGACTTTGCAGAAGGGGAGCAGTGCACATGGCCTGCTTCAGGTCATCAAATGCCTTTTGACAGCTAACTGTCCACTGAACTTTCTTAGGAATTCTTTTGGAAGTTAGATCATTCAAAGGGGTCACTATGGAGCCATAACCTTTGACAAACCTCCTGTAGTACCCAGTCAGGTCCAAGAAAGCTCTGACCTGAGTCTGGGTGGTTGGAGCAACCCAAAGCATGATGGTTTGGATTTTGCTCTGCAGTGGTTGAACCTGTCCTCCACCTACAAGGTGGCCTAGGTACACAACCTTACTCTGCCCTATATTGCACTTGGTGGCCTTGATAGTAAGGCCTGCCTTCTGCAGGGCCTCCAAAACATTTCTCAGGTGGACCAGGTGATGCTCCCAGGTGGAGCTAAAGACAGCAATATCATCAAGATAAGCTGCACGATAGGCTTCCAGACCTGTGAGAACTTTATTCACCAGCCTTTGAAATGTGGCAGGTGCATTTCCCAAGCCAAAAGGCATCACCACAAATTGGTAGCGCCCACTAGGGGTTGAAAATGCTGTTTTTGGTTTTGCATCCTCAGCTAATCTTATTTGCCAGTAACCAGCTGTCATGTCAAATGTACTAAGAACTTGGTTGAGGCCAAGGTATCAATTAGTTCATCTGCCTTGGAATTGGATGAGCATCATCTGCATTGAGTCCCCTGTAGTCAACACAGAACCTCATCTCTCTCTTACCACCATGGGTGTGAGGTTTTGGTACCAAGACTACTGGACTAGCCCAAGGGCTATCTGAGGGCTCAATCACTCCCAGTTCCAACATCTTCTGAACTTCAGTCCTGATACAGTCCCTGACATGATCAGGTTGCCTGTAAATCTTATTTTTAACAGGCAGACTGTCACCTGTGTCCACCTCATGTGTACACCAGGTAGTTTGACTTGGAGTCAGTGAAAACATATGTCTGTACTGATTGAGGACTTTCCTACAATCAGTCTGTTGCTGTTCAGTGAGGCTGCCTGCCAAGGCTACACCAGCAACTGAACCATCATCAGTTTATGAGACCAAGTACATAGTCAACTATGTCCTGTTTAGGTGGTTTGAGAGGTAACTCCCACCCCTCCTTAACCAAACATAAGGGACCCCTAACTGGATGTCCAAACAGAAGTTCAGAAGGGATTTAACCAACCCCCTTCCGAGGAACCTCTCTGTAGGCAAAGAGAAGGCAGGTCAAAAGGATGTCCCATCTGCGCCTAAGCTTTTCAGGCAGACCTTTTATCATGCCCTTGAGGGTTTTGTTGAATCTCTCAACTAACCCATTGCATTGTGGGTGATAGGGTGTGGTTAATTTGTAATTCACTCCACACTCCTTCCACATAGCAGTCAGATAACCAGACATAAAGTTTGCACCTCTGTCTGATCCTACCTCTTTAGTGAAACCCACTCTGGAAAATACTCCCAGGAGAGCTCTAGCCACAGCAGGAGCTGTGGTAGTCCTAAGTGGAATTGCCTCTGGATACTAAGTGGCATGGTACACCACCACTAGTATGAATCTATGCCCAGATGCAGTTGGAGGATCCATGGGACCAACAATGTCAATTCCAACCCTCTCAAAGGGAACCCCCCCCCACAGTTAGTGATATCAGGGGGGCCTTTGTAGTACCACCTGCCTTACCACTGGCTTGGCATGTGATACAGGAGCGACAAAACTCCTTAGTGTCTTCTGACATGTAAGGCCAGTAAAAATGAGGGACAAGCCTGTTCCAGGTCTTACTTTGGCCTAAGTGTCCTGCTAATGGGATGTCATGTGCCATTGTTAATAGGAAGCCTCTAAACTTCAGAGGTATAACCAACCTCCTGGTCACATCAGGCTTGGGGTCTCTACCCTCTGAATACAGAAGTCCATCATCCCAATAGATCCTGTGGGACCCACTGACACTCCCAGCAGCAGCTTGCTGTCTGAGGGGTTCAAGAGAGGGGCAGCTCATCTGCTCCTGGCTCAGATCTGCCCTGGAAGGGCCCCCTGTTCCCAAGAACTCAACCTGGTCAGGTTCAAGTTCCTCTGAGACAGTTCCTTCACAGGGACTAAGATCTTCTCCCTGAAGAGAATGATCCTCACTCTGAGGCAGGGGGGAAGACACTGCCTTACCCCTTCTGCTCCTTCTCTTGGAAGGCACCTGGTCCATCTTTTCATGATCCAGGGCCTATTCAGTTGAATCAACAAAAAGACTGTGCTGTTCCTATGGATTAGAGAGACCGAAACACAGGGAATTATGAACCAACCTGACCACTGGGGTTCATAGTTGGGAATCCATTGTATTGGATTTTGGTGCCCTCACACACCCTGCCGGTGTCATACTTCATCTTAGGGCTGCTCCTCGTCGGGTCGGCGGTGCAATACCCACCGGGCTTCCTATAGTAGGGGCACTTTATCGGAGATCTTTTTCCAACAGCCGTTTGGTGAAGTGCGGGTGAGGGGGCCTTGTGTGTGTAGATGTTAAAAGTGCAAATAAAATAGAGTTGGGAGTAACTAAGAAAAAACTTTAATCAGGAGGTCTCCTACCTTAAGTAAAAAAGAATCTATAAGGCGCAAGGCTGAGGTAATGTCTCAGGTTGTGGCGCTCTTTTAAGTAGTGGGTCAACATGTTTCTCGCCAACATGAATAATCTACAGGTGATTCGTCAGGACCAAGGGGGTGGGGGGACTATCTACAACTTAAAACTTAATAGTACTGGTGTTGTGGCTACACACTCACATCAACCATTGGACTAAATATTCGTGTACTTGGTAGACCTGGAACTACCTGTTAGGAGAGAATACATCACATAGGTAAGAGTAATACAGTTACTATAAGTGGATGCTCTCATACTCTCTGTGAATGGTGATCTCTCTGTATTCGTATTGTGAGCATCAAGCCAGTTAAAACCATTAAAAACCATTGTGCCACACAGTGAAGACATCAGGTGAGAAGCATTTAATTTCACCTAATGTGGCACACAAGGAAGTAGCAGCGAACGGGGACTTACCCAGACTAATTCACTAACCAGGCATTACAGTACCCGGTAGGTTTAAACTCACGAGGGGTTCCTCATGTACTAGAGAACAAAGAATGGGGGGGTGGAGAGGAGGACAATACGTGGATAGATACATCAACTTTAATGTAGGATCATGTACAACTGCACATTCAATCACGATCTCCCAACCCCTGTCCACTATGATAATGAGGAGACTCCACTGTGGAGTAATGTACGCCAAGTAAACTACAATCTACTAAGCGTCATGGCAAGTGATCTGGTGCAGCATAAGCAGTGGAACGGAAGACTATGTAACCTTGAAAAAGGATTGGTTGGAGGTGCACTGATGTTGTGGACCTAGAAATGGAAATCAATAAAAATAACAAATGCCAAAATGTTTGGTTTGCTGCGTGCTCCTGACGGAATGGAGTATGAGTGGTTCGTTTTGCTCTGTTCCACATTGGCATGACAGGTGGCGATATAGTTAACTCCTTACTGTTCGTCAAAAGGGTCAGGGAATTGATGGTTATCGATGCTGTTAATCGCTTGTTTCTACCGGAATCAAGGAATCCTGTCTGGTGTCAGATAACCATTAGGGGTTATAAATTTTGGTGAACGTGTGGTTGTGCATGAAAATGATGGTTATTGATGGCATTTATCGCTAATCTCTACCGGAATCAAAGAGTCATTTCCGGTGTCGGATAACCATTAGGGGTTATGAATTTTAGTGAACGTGTGGTTGTGCAGATCCCTTATCATAGTAGGAAGCTATGTGGGAGATCTAATCCCTGGCGTCATTCAATGGTGAGCTAATCGGGGATGCGCTGATTTCCAGACCCCAGTGTGGTGATCGTAATCCCCTGGCAGCCAGCATAGCGTGTAAATTATATTGTGGGGAGTGGTTTAGAAGATGCAGAATTTGCCAACTATCTAGAGAAATAATATGGGTCCCCACAGACTATACGATCGATATCAGGTAGAATAGGAGGCATTATAACAATCATAATTATTATTATGACCCCCGTATATAAAGCATTCCTGCGACCGTTTCAAGGTACTCACGTTTGTGTTGTGCACACAAAGCTGTCGACCTACCCTACTCCTACCGGGTCCCGGTGGTAGAGTGGTGAAGGTCTGTCGTGTTTTTAAATCTGTTGTGTACTTCCGGGAGACCGAGAATCTGCTTGAGAAGGTTGTAAGCCTAGAATGCTCACCCCAGGACGGCCATCTTGGAAGGATTGTGCATAGTCAAATAGTGGCGAGTTTAGCAGACATCTTTTAGTGGTGTTGAAATCGAATAACTTGTATATGTTTGAAACCACTTCACGTGTGGAGGCATTACACGTTTGGCGGGAGTGTGAATTAAAAGCAGGACATGCTTAAATGTGGTGTATTTTTGTAGAAAAGTCAAACATTCGCTTCATGGCTAAAGGATTTTTGCCTGTGACCTAGTCATGGCAAACATCTGCAGGGACGCCCAGCAATTCTGCATTCTGCATGTGTTCCGAGTTCCCCTTCAGCCCAAGCTGTAGTTTCCAAATCATTGCCCAATAAGCATTCTACAGGGTGGTCTGAGCTAACCACAACTTTCTCTGGGCCAATGATACCTCCCCAGGTGAAATTCACAACTGCAAAGCAATGGTCTGTCCTGACAATGCTTGCATTGGTCACTTGGTACATCTCACCACGTATGATCTGCAAGATCTTTTGTCACCATTGTGACACATGCACCTGTGACCCAGTATTCCATGGCCTCCTTACCATTGATCAAAGGCTGTTGTCTGTACTTTCCCAGATTACTGGGACTGACATATAAGGAGGCAATAGCTATGCCTCCATCACAGACCAAAACAGCCTGAGCTGGAATTCTGACTAGGCCAGCATCCATTTCAGATTCCAAGGTTAACCCTACTATACCCTTGTTCTGTACACCACCACTTGGAACTGAGCTAGGGGGAACAGTTGCCTTAGGGGCAGCGGTGGCTGGAGTAGATTCCTTGGCCCTTGGACAAATGGCATCTTTTGTCCAATGTGTCTTCTCTCTACAGATATGACACCACGGTTTATTTTTGCCTTTTCCTTTGTTAGACTGTGACTCCCCCCCCCAGATGCAGGTTTTTGGGGCCCTTGTGAAGACTTCTGGTCTTTACCCTTCTCCCCCACCTTATCTGAGGTTTTAGCATCTTACTTCTTTTGGTCACCACCTTGATCTGAGTTATCTGCTTCACCCTGGTTCCGACCCATTTGTCTGCCTTCGTTCTCAATTCTTGGGGAGAGGTCAGGTCAGAATCAACCAAGTACTGATGCAACAACTGATTTTGGCAATTATTAAGGATCGGCTCCCTCATAATTACATTGTACAATTCTTTAAAATCACACACCTTACTGCCAAGTAAGCATCCTTCCAGAGCCTTAGTAGCACAATCTACAAAGTCAACCCAGGCCTGAGTCTGTGCCTTCTGGGTGTCTCTGAACTCAATCCTGTACTGTTCAGTGGTTAAGCCAAACCCATCAATGAGAACACTCTTCAAGACTGATTGTCAGCATACTCTTATCTAACAGTGAGGAGCTTATCTCTACCTTTGTCAGCAAAGGAGAACCACAAGGTAGCTACCTACTGCTCCTGAGGGACCCTCTGTACCTTACAGGCCCTTTTTAGTGCAGTTATCCATTTGTGGATGTGATCCCCACTCTGATAAGGAGAGACTATCTTGTTCAGGTTCCTATGATCATGAGAATATTCTCTAGCTCTAGGGACACTGTTGCTGCCACCATGGGACTCTAGTCCCAATCTTCTTGTTGCTCTGTGGAGCTCTAGGGATTCCCTGTCTAGGGCCAAATGCTCTTTCTTGAGCCTGAGCTTGACTCTCTCAAGCTCCAGAAATTGGCACTGCTTATCGTAAGAGGATTCCCTCTTGTTTGATATAGAAGTCCCTACAGAAGTTCCTGAGTGATTAGACTTCACTGAGGGAGTTCTGGATCTCCTAGGTACACTCTGTACTCTTCCTGGTGGAGTAAAGAGAGGGGCACTGGGGCCTTCTCCCCCACCTGAAGGAAGATCTATGTTGTTCAGGTTAGAATCATCTTGATTCTCCTGGTCAGGGTTTGATTCCAGGTCAAAGAAGGTTTCACATCCTGCCCTTTCCTCATTCCCTGCCCCACCCACTCTGTCTACCTCATCATACCCTAGGGTCTTCCTAAGGTCATCTAAGAGCAAAATCTCAATGAGACGTCGGGTGTTTGCTGTTCTCCCTTTCAACAGCTTCCTAGATGCACACATGGCTCTCAATTCTAGAAATGAGATGCCATTGTATCTAGTTGAGAGAGAGCCACTGGCTTCTCCTCTAGAAGACATACCAGTGTTATGTGATGTAGGCACCTACCTAACCTAGTGGAGACTAAACTCTCTTGAGTTGGAGAAAGGGTATGCTAGACCCTTGGCTTACCCAACTCCAAGTTCAGAAGAACTTACTTTATTCTAATCTTGACTGTATTATATGTACCTAACACTTAGTGGTTTTCAGTTAATCATTCAATGAGATGTATCTGGTAAAACAATAGCAATCTTTGAATTCCAACTGCTGCACACCAATGTGGTCTGGAATATGCTGCCCACTAATTGAATTGGGCACCCTGAACCAATCCACATGACCCTTATGATGTATGAGGTCAAAGATAACCTTATTGAAAGCTATCCTTGTGGTAGGAGAGCAGCCTTCAGGCTTAATCTTGAAGGAATGTAAAGAAGCTTGTTTCACCAGAATATCACCTCCTAAATGACTAAATGAAAGGAGAACTACACAGTGTTGATATAAAAATATGTATTTATTAATATAACACACTCTACTAGTCTCGTTACGACACTACGAGACTAGGGCATAAAGTACACAATATTAAATCAATAGAACATTCGTAAATAGCAAAATACACAGCGGGCTCCAGGGGGAGACCAAACCATATACTACAAACATGGTATAACAACAACGACTTAACTAGACACAGTGCCTAGAACACGTACAATCACTGGGACCCCAAGGAACACCCAGAGGAGAGACACAGTGAGGGCACGGAGGACGGGTGCAGTGAGGAAACACCGACACGTGCTCCGTACAACTCTATGGGGAGGTTGGAAAATAACAAGTTAAGGACACTTCTAAGAGGTCTTCACACAAATCCTTTAGAACTTAGGAGGTTCTAAGGCCAACCCACCCGTGAGTTCCGAAGTACCAGTGTTACCTCTCCCAGAGGAGTGGGGTGCATAGGGATCAAGTGGTGTCGGAAACCTTCGTCTTTTTCAATGGCGAGCTGCAAAAAAGTCCTGCTGCCAGGATGGCGAAGAATGTCCGGTGGAATCCAAGCCTGGATTCGAGGTGAGAAGAACCAAATAGCAGAGGGGACAGAGTCTGGGTCACTTCAGGTGACCAGGGGCTCGGTAGTCGAATGCCCACCGATGTAGAGTGCTTCAGGAGTGAAGAAGGGTTGCTTGATTCTGCAGCCACGGGGACAAGGAGACGTCGAGGTCGACCAGGGTCTAGAGGTGAGCTTTCCCATGAAGGATGTCGAGAGCTGAGGGGTCGATGTAGCTGGAGCACCAACAAGCCTTGGCAAATGCAACCCACGCGGTCAGAGGAAACAGGTTACGGCGAGGACCAGCAAGGTCAAGGGGACTCTCCAAGCAATGGAGAGTCAGGGCACGTCTGGAGCAACCAGGAAAGCTCAAGAACAAACAAGGTGACCCTCGCCAGGACCCACAGGCCAACGGACCAGGGATCACGAGGAGACCTAAAGCAAGTTTGCAAAGTACCAGCCCACAGGACACTTGTGGAGGGGAGGCCGGAAATCTTCGGTGCAAATACTGCTTGGGGTCACGACTACACGGAATCGAATGCACAAGCTTGGAAATCGTCACTAAGCATATGCAACTGCAAATGTACGCGGTGCACAGGGGTTCGGGTTGCCCGATCCCTACGAGGGATACTGGTCTCAGAATCGCTGGGAGGGCAGAGCGACCTCAGGGACCTTCGGGAACCCACCTCCTGTGTTGCTGAAATCTTCAGAGTCCTCAGGAGCTTGGGAGAGGCAAACCGGTCAGATACGTTTAAGTGCCTGCTTTTGCAGAAGAGTAACTCCTTTACTCCAAGGGAGATTCTTCAGTCATCAGCGTCGTGCAGGCAGTCAAAGTACTTGGTTTCTTCTTAGCAGAATCTTGTCCAGGTAAAATCTAAAGTCCTGTAGCAGGTAACCCACTTTATACCCATGGGAAGGGGTTGGAAAGTTTCTGTCGGTCCTCCTAGGGGAGGGGCAGGACAGAGGGGTGGTTACACCCATGTCCTTTGTCCAGTTTTGCGCCAGAGCAGGAGTAAATGGCTCCCAGAACTGGTTTGAGCTGGACTATGCACAGTGACACCAAATGTGACCCCAGTGCAGACTTTCTGGCACTCTCAGAGTGCACCCACCCAGCCCCAATACACTAAACCCTGTTTGGGAGGTGGTCACACCTCCCAGTGACAGCATGCCTTCCTCTGCTCGAGCTTGGCTCAGCTGCAGGAGAGCAGAATCATGTCTGTGCCTGGCAGCGTCCATTTTGAACTGCCCAGGTGGAGAAAGCTGGTACCGGGTAGACCGGTGACCCACCTATGTCCGTTTGGAAGGGTGGAATCATACCTCCCACACCAGTTACTGGTGTGGAGGTATGATTCCAAGGTGTTTGACACCAAACACGACATGTTTCTAGGCAGCTGTTTTAAAGTTAGCATTTACCACGAGGTTATAATGCACTTAAACATATATGTCTGGCTGCATCACAGACAACTCTGGAGAATGGTCTCCGAAGGCTGCAGAGGGGCTCTGCTCATGCAAGGGCACCCTCTCACATAAAACCCAGCACCCTACCTTCAGGATTGTTAAGGCCTGCCACAGGGGTGACTGATAGGTATTTAAGTGTAATGATTTAGATAGATATAGTGAACCTATATCTTAAGTAAGTGGTGCAAGCACCAGCCTACACAGTCTGCTGTAACAGGCTTGTCGTGTCAATTTGGATGGCCTCTCAGGGGTGACATAATACATGCTTCAGCCCATGGGAGGCCTCTGGGGTACCTATGCCCTGGGTAAATGGTGTACCATATACTAGGGACTGATAAGAGTACCCCAGTATCCAATCTGGAGTGTACCTAAAGTACATGCATAGCAATTTAAGGGAGAAAGCAGATAGACTGGGGTCCTGCATAGCAGGATCCATCAGTCAAGGCCAAAAACAGTACTACATCAGCAAAAAGTGGGGGTAACCATAAGAAGCAGAACCTACTTTCCTACAAGGATGACAGCTCTCAGCTCATTCACCTGCCCTCATTCGTAGCGGAGAGTCGCCAGCACCGGCACCAGCTCTCGTTCTGATTCATTCCTGAACCACAAGTAAGTCCTGGCTCTGCACTCGCCCTCTGCCTCCCCTAGGCATCCCTATCCATCGTTCAGCCCCTTAATTTTTTTTCCCCTCCCTTCCCCAGCTCTTCCCTGCCGAGACCGATTCGCGGTCCCTCCTGGATGAGCTTATTCATTGCCCGCCCCCGTGACTTGCTGTTTACCGGCTATCACACGGCTCTCATACACGCATCCTTGGCGTGCTCCCACAGGTAATTACGGTGCCTTTTTACCTTTCCTACTCTCCCTCGTTACCCTTTCTCAGCTCCCCCTCGAGCACACTGGCTCCACCGCCCTCCGGACAGTTACTGACCGCCTCTCTCCCTTTTTCCTCTAGCCCCCCTTCGACACCGAATTGCGGTGCCTTAACAACGGGTTGATCTCTCGCCTTCTCCATTGTTTGATGCCTCATTCTCACTTGGCATCCACCTCAACACGCGCCTCGGCACGGTTTCTCCAGGTAATTTCAAGCAACCTGCGCGCATTCTCTTCTGGTGCACACCCCTTGTTTTCAATACTCACGCCCTCCTCCTCTCTGTAGGACATCCCATCTGGAGTCCTTAGCATCCTGACTACCCTCCGACTGATTTGGACACGGGACCGTGTCCTTTCCAGGTAGTTATTCCTACCCCTTCCCCTTTTTCCCTTGTTCTCTCCCCGCGCTAACCATCCACGGCACCCCTCCCTGTTGGTTTTACCTTTTCCCCCCTCCCCCTCTGTCTCCCACATTACCAACACTCGCCCATTTCTGATCTGCACGCGCTACACCCACCCCTTTCCTCCTTGCTAATGCCCCTCTCTCTCTCCCCCCTGTACAGCACCGCTTTAAAACCAACAACCCGGTCCTGAAGATGATCCTGAGTTATGGGATCGAAACGTCGCCGACCGCTCAGCGCAAATAATAGCGCACCATACGCTGTGGTTCCTTCAAACAATTGCCTAAAAATTTCAAATGTATTAAAACACTACCGGAACCACCACTATTCACTGTATATATTAAGTCACCAATCTCACTCTGCGCCGTTTTCTGCTGAATACACATTGTCACTTGCGTCGCTACTTGTTGTGTCACTTACACAATTTAGCACCAAGTTCAATTTCGGGTTGCTTTTATGCAATTCTTTGCTTACAGTGCTGCTACAACTGTATTCAATTATACTTTAAATATACTATACCCAGTGCACCTTTCAAACAAAATGTTGTTCCCAAGAGTCTCCCTTCTTCTTTGCTGCTATGTATTTGACATGCTTGTCTAACTGTCTTACATGAATTACACCTGTTGAGATATTGTTGTTATTTATTTGGCTGCCAAGATAACATTGCAGACTTTGGAAGGACGATTGACAGCTGTTAACTGTTGCCGATCAAACTCTACGCATGAAAGCGGAGCATTGACAGGTTCAGGACGTTAACCCTCCCCTGCTGCTGTGACAAAAGATCCTCATGAAGGAGCAGCCTGATCAGAGATCCAGTGCTCAACAGCTTAAGATACCAAACATTCCAAGCCCAGTCCAGAACCAGAAGGAGGATTTGGACCCAGGCGTGCCTGATGTTTCTGAGAACTCAGTGCAAGAGTGGTATGACCAGAAAGGCGTAGAGGAGGCCCAAAAAAGCTTCTCCAAATAAGAGCCGCCTTGGAACCTCCACCACGCACAACCGTTGACATTTAGTGTTCTTGGCAGTGGCGAACAGATCTAACCAAGGCTCTCCCCACTACTGAAAGAGACCTTGTACTACCTCTGAATGGAGACGCCACTCGTGATCGGCTAGGAATCTTCAGCTGAGTTTGTCTGCTCTGGCGGTCAGAGAGCCCTCCAGGTGTTGAACTACCAGGGACATGCCCTGATGTTCCAGCCATGTCCAGAGACGCAGGACCTTTTGACAAAGGGTCCACGACCCACCCTGCCCTGTAGTACCACATGGCGGTGAGGTTGTCCGTGAACACCTGCACCAGACTTCCTTTGATGAAGGATAGAAAGGCTTTCAATGCCAGCCGATCGCTCACAGCTCCAGTAGGTTGATGTGGAGTTCAGATTCCGCCAAAAACCAGAGGCCTTCGATCTTCACCTCTCCCAGACGGCCACCTTATCCCAGGAGTGTCGCATCTGTCACCACCGCCAGACCTGGTTGGGGAAGGGAGAGGGGTCTGCTGCTGACCCAATGAAAGTTCGTTAATCACCAATGCGGAACTTTTGAAGTTCCCACCGAGATCTGGACCATTTCGGAGAGATTCCCCTGATGCTGTGCCCACTGGTATTCTAGTGGGCATGTGTCACAAGCAGGATGCAGGAGGCCATGAGGCCCAGCAGCCTCAGAGTCAGTTTCAGGGAAATCCAGTCAGGTGTGACTTCGGCATGCTGATTGTGAGCCCCAGCGAGTGCAGGTCTGCCATAGTCTGGAGGTGGGAGATAACAGGGAATACTGGCACCCCTGATCTCCGCAAATGAGTTGCACCAGCCACCATTTCCTTGGTGAACACCAAGGGGTGCTGGTAAGGCCAAAGGGGAGCATGGGCAAACTAAAAGTGCTAATGGCCTATCGTGAACTGGAAGTAATGCCTTTGTGCAGGCAGGGTGGAAATGTGAAGTCCAATGCTCCCATCCAGTTTCCCGGGTCCAGGGCAGACAGGACTTGAGCGAGTGTGAGCATTTTGTATTTCTCCCTTTTCAGGAAGAAATTGAAAGAGCACAGGTCTAGGATAGGGCGAAGGCCTCCGTCCTTGTTGGGCACCAGAAAGTAGGGGGAATAGCAACCATGACATACGTCCGGCATCAGCATACTCTATAGCTCCCTTGGTCAAGCGAGCCGCCACTTCATGGCAGAGCAAGAAGAGATGGTCCTCTGTCAGCGAAAGTTGTTGCCATAGGTGGAGGGGAAGTGAAGAAAAGGAGGGGCTAGCTGCTTCACACAATCTGAAGAACTCTGAAATTCTCATAGGGGGGGGGGGGGGGGCAGGTGATGGAGTATCCTGCCGTCCACTAGGTGCCGATGATGGTAGGAGGGCAAACTAAAAGGGATTGGATACTGGAGCTGCTGTGGGGGATGGGGGGGTCTGGCCCAACTTCTGGCTGCCTGACCCACGGGATCTGTGGGTACTGCGTGTTTGGCCACGCAGAGGCTGGGAACCTTGCGCGCAGTGGTGGCTCGATGGGTAAAGATGTGTCTGGAAGCCCCTTCCGTGGCCACAAAAGAAGCAAAATGTGCACTGGGGTTGGCCAGGGGCCATGGAAGGCCCAAGGACCTGGCCGCAGCTCTGCTATCCTTGAAGCGCTCCAGCACTGAGCCTGCCTTGTCTCTGAAGAGGCAGGAGCCATCAAAGGGCATGTTCATAGGCGTCGCTTAGACATCCCCAGAAAAGCCAGTCATGCTCAGTCAGGCATGCGCCGCAAGGCCACTAACGAAGAAATAACTCTGCCCATTGAGTCAGTCATGTTTTTAATTTATCTTTGAATCAAGCCACGGTCCCACGGAAATGGAAACTTGCACTGGTTAAGCCCATCCTTAAAAAACCCCGAGCTGATCCCAGTCTGCCTGCTAATTATCGCCCCATCTCTCTGCTCCCCTATTTCGGGAAGGCTTTGGAACTTTTAGTCAATAAACAACTTACTGTCTTCCTTGAGACAAATAGGCTTCTAGATCCCTCACAATCCGGCTTCCGTGCGGCTCATAGCACTGAGACCGCAGTTATCGAAGTTGTGGACAATATCAGGCTAGCTTTGGACCATCAAGAATCTGCAATACTGGTCCTTCTGGACCTGTCCGCAGCGTTCGACACCGTCTCCCACAGCATCCTCAAACATCGTCTGTGGGAGGTGGGTATTAGAGGGAAGGCCTTTAACTGGTTTGAGAGTTACTTGGCAGACCGTTTTACTACGGTCTCTGTGGATGGGATTGTTTCCAAAACATATCCAGTAACAGTCGGGGTTCCTCAGGGCTCTATTCTTAGCCCCATGCTATTTAATGTTTATTTAACACCTTTAGCTGATATCATCAGAACACATGGCTTTGAAACAATATCCTACGCAGATGACACTCAGTTGTTAGTCACCTGTAATTCTGACCAAGTTGATGTGCAAGCCCGCTTTAAGAGTTGTATGATCCGGATCAACGACTGGATGAATCTGAATAAGCTCCAACTTAATGGCGGTAAGACGGAGGTAATCCTATTTGGGAAAGCAGAACAGCTTTGGACTTGTGACTGGTGGCCGGTAGAGCTGGGCACCTGTCCCCTGCCCAAGCTAGCAGTTTGCAACCTGGGCATCACAATTGATAACTCTTTGTCTTTGAAGACCCATATAAATCAAGTGCTTGGGACTTGTTTTGGGATTATGTGCATGCTACGTAAGATCTTTAAGTGGCTACCTTTGGAAGCAAGGAAACCTTTGGTTCAGGGTCTCATAATCCGCCGCTTGGATTATGGCAATGCCCTGTTCACCGGACTCAACCAAGATTTACTTTCCAAGCTTCAGATTCTCCAAAACACGGCCGCTAGACTGGTTCTCAATCTTCCTTCCCGTTCTCCCTCTGTCCCTACTCTTAAAACCTTGCATTGGCTTTCGGTTCGCCAAAGAGGGCGCTTTAAAATTCTAAGTCTCACCCACAAGATAATGTATGGAGCTGGTCCACTGTATCTGGCCAAAAAACTTCAATGGTATGTTCCTGGACACTCTTTGCGGTCCAGCACCAGATTCTTTCTTGCCCAACCACGCGTCCGGACGGTACGCAATGGGGGCCGATCTTTTTCATATTTAGCCCCATTACTCTGGAATAAACTTCCATTGGAGCTAGCGTCCATAACCAACCATGTACTTTTTCGCAGAAAGCAGAAGACTTGGCTTTTTGCTAATTAAATTTAGGTACCTGAGCATTTCAGTCACTGGACGTTCCTTTTGTCTTGGTTGCAAGCGTCCTGAGACCTTTTGGTGATATGTGCGCTCTACAAAAACATTTGACATTGACAATGTCCAGCCCACATCGGACTGTGAACTTTGCT
Organism: Triturus cristatus; assembly: GCF_964204655.1. Lineage (NCBI taxonomy): Eukaryota > Metazoa > Chordata > Amphibia > Caudata > Salamandridae > Triturus > Triturus cristatus. Next base: position 1,010,718,170 of record NC_140587.1, on the reverse strand, counting down.
GCTTTTCTCCAGTCTATGATAGCTTTAGAGAGTATGGCCTGAGCTTCCTCCGGGACCATGGGCAGCACCTGGGCAATTGCATCCAATAGTGAATGGGAGTAACGGCACAAAAGGCATGCTGTGTTCACATACCACAGTGCCAGGCTGGTGAAAGAAAACATTTTCTTGCCCAAGGTGTCCAGCCTCCTGGATTCTCGATCAGGAGGGGTGGTAGGGAATGCGCCAGAATTTACCCGGGAAGTGGAGGCTTAGACTACCAAACTCTTTGAAGCAGGGTGTTGCTTGAGGAAACTGGTGTCCCCTGTGCCGTTCACAGGAGCCCCTGTGCAGGGTTTGGACCAGGACCCAAGCAGGCTTCATTAAATGGGAAAATCAGTTTTGAGGGGGCCCCTCACCTCCAATTTGTCACACCAATCCATGTTGGGGTTTATGGGCTGGTATTCTTCAAGGTACAGGAACCCCTCCCTAACCTTTCTAAGTCCCAGCCAATAAAAATAGGGCTAAGGCTCCGGCCTGGAAGGCATGGTTCCAGACGGCGCTGGAGTCAGCATCGAACAACACCCTTCCTGCTCTGTGTTGGGAGTCGGGGAAGAGAATGGGGATGGTGGCTCCGGGGAGCATTGGCATCAGGACAGCTGCTGAGGAAGGTTGAGGTGGTACGACCGGCATCGGTCTGGACCAATGCTTGGATCGAAAAAGCCTGACTGGAGCCGGAGTCGGAACCGCTAGCGGAGAACCAGTAGGGGCCCCTTCTGAACCTAAGGTGCCAGTAGACATGTCAAGCGGGGCAGGCCACCCAAATATAAGGTGTATGGCCTTATAGAACTCATGAAGTTGGGCAAGGGCCGCTCCGGCTCCTGGAAGCGCGTGGAGGCACGGGCTGGCCCAGGGGCAGGTTCTACAGCGGAGCCAGGCCTCAAATGATGACGCTCCCTCATCTTGTCGGATTACTTCAATGGACGGGTTGAAGGCGAAAACCTCTTTGGCTTCTTGCTCTGCTTCTTCTTGTGGAAGTTACCAGAAGAGGACTTTGAGTACAACAACAATCTAGGGCTCCGTGACTGATGGCGTCACACGTCATAAGGCAAGGAGTTTGAGGGAGCGCTCCCTCAAGGCCTTGGGGTGTATGGCATGGTAGTTGATGGAGGTCTTTGTGTTGTTGTCGCGCTCGAGGCACAAGAGGCAAAAAAGATGAAGCCGGCTTTTCTAGCTGACATACCTGCCACATCAGGAGAAAGATTCTCAAAATAACACTTTGACAAAAGTCGAAAAAGAGTCAGACAGAAAATGACAGTGCCAATATGGGTATGATGCTAATGTAAGTCTGCTTTCGTAGTGTCTCAGTTGTCATAGTGGAAAATGCCAAGGATAAGCTAATTTAGTTTTATATCTCCTATAGCAGCTTTTTGCATCACAAAAAGTTTGAACTATGTCCATGTTTTAGAGCAGGTGCGAATGTTTTGTTAAATACTAAGTTGCCACAGGATATGGGAATTATATTTTTAGAAAATCTTCATATGCCACTTCTCCCCACAGTGCAAGTAAACCATCCACAGACCAGATTTGCAGTAAAACAGTACTTCTCACAATTGAAAAAGACCGTGCTGTCATTGTAAGTTTCAAGTTGTAGTAATCAATCAATCAATCATAGACATTTATAGAGCGCTCTACTCACCCGGAGGGTCTCAAGGCGCTGGGGGGGGGGGGTGCTGCCACTACCCGAACAGCCAGGTCTTGAGCTTCTTCCTGAAGGCGAGGTGGTCCTGGGTCAGGCGCAGGTCGGTCGGGAGGGAGTTCCAGGTCTTGGCGGCCTGGTAGGAGAAGGACCTTCCTCCTGTTGTCGTTCTTCGGATGCGGGGGACGGCGGCGAGGGCGTGACTGGCTGATCGGAGGTGTCGTTTGGGAGCGTAGAAGTTGATGCGGTTGTTGAGGTAGCTCGGGCCTTGGTCGTGAAGAGCTTTGTGTGCGTGGGTGAGGAGACGGAAGGTGATTCTCTTGTTGACCGGGAGCCAGTGCAGGTCTCTTAGGTGTCCGGAGATGTGGCTGTGTCGTGGGATGTCGAGGATGAGTCTGGCTGAGGCGTTCTGGATCCGTTGGAGTCTCTTCTGGAGCTTTGGCGGTGGTTCCGGCGTAGAGGGCGTTGCCGTAGTCCAGTCGGCTGGTGACGAGTGCCTGGGTGACAGTCTTCCTGGTCTCGGTGGGGATCCACCGGAAGATCTTCCGTAGCATGCGCAGGGTGTTGAAGCATGACGAGGAGATGGCGTTGACTTGCTTGGTCATGGAGAGGGAGGAGTCCAGGATGAAGCCCAGGTTGCGTGCGTGGTCTGTCGGTTTGGGTGCGGTGCCCAGGGCGGGGGGCCACCAGGAGTCATCCCAGGCGGAGGGCGAGGATCCCAGGATGAGGACTTCCGTCTTGTCCGAGTTCAGCTTCAGGCGGCTGGTCGACATCCACTCTGCTACCTCTTTCATTCCTTCGTGAAGGTTGGCTCTGGCGGCGGCGTGGTCGTTGGTCAGGGAGAGGATCAGCTGGGTATCGTCGGCGTAGGAGATGATGTTGAGGTTGTGTTGGCGTGCGATGGCCGCGAGGGGGCTCATGTAGACGTTGAAGAGGGTTGGGCTCAGCGAGGATCCTTGAGGGACGCCGCAGATGACTTTGGTGGCCTCTGACTTGTACGGTGGTAGACGGACTCTCTGTGTTCTTCCGTCGAGGAAGGAGATGATCCATTCCAGTGCCTTCTCCTGGATACCGACGTTGCTGAGGCGCTGCACTAGGGTGCGGTGGCAGACGGTGTCGAAGGCCGCGGAGAGGTCTAGTAGGATGAGGGCCGCTGTTTCTCCGTTGTCCATCAGGGTTCGGATGTCATCGGTGGCAGCGATGAGGGCGGTCTCGGTGCTGTGGTTGGCTCGGAAGCCAGACTGTGAGGGGTCGAGGGATCCGTTCGTCTCGAGGAAGGCGGCCAGTTGCCTGTTGACGGTCTTCTCGATGACTTTGGCTGGGAACGGGAGCAGCGAGATGGGGCGGTAATTCTTGAGTTCGGTGGGGTCCGCTGTTGGTTTCTTGAGTAGAGCGCTGAGTTCGGCGTGCTTCCAGCTCTCAGGGAAGGTGGCGGTGGTGAAGGAGGTGTTGATGATGTCCCGCAGGTGGGGTGCGATGACGGCGTCGGCTTTGTTGAAGACGTGGTGAGGGCAGGGGTCGGTCGGAGATCCGGAGTGGATGGAGTTCATCATGCGGACGGTTTCTTCGGTGCAGATCGGGGTCCAGGCGCGGAGGGTGGTGGTGGGGGGCGGTGGTTCGGTCGAGTTGGACGTGGCGTTCGTCGGTTGGGTGTTGAAGCTGTTGTGTATGTCCGCGATCTTGTTGTGGAAGTAGGAGGCGAGGGAGTTGCAGAGTTCTTGCGATGGGGTGATGTTGTTGTTTCCGGCGTTGGGGTTGGAGAGCTCTTTCAGGATGTTGAAGAGTTCCTTGCTGTTGTGTGCGTTGTTATCCAACCGGTTCTTGAATGCAGTTTTCTTGGTGTCGCGGATCAGTTGGGGGTGCTTCCGGGTGGCAAGCTTGAGGGTGGTCATGTTGTCCGGTGTTGGCTCCCTTCTCCAGGCTTTCTCGAGGGCTCGGCAGTTCTTCTTGGAGCTCTGGAGTTCGTCGGTGAACCATGGGGCCTTCTTGCTGCCGGGTCTGCTGGGCGGGGTCCTCAGTGGGGCGAGTTCGTCCGCGCAGTTGCTGATCCACTTCGTGAGGTTGTCGGCGGCCTGGCTGGGGTTCGCTGAGCTGGCGGGAGGGTGCTGGCTCAGGGAAGCGGCGAGCTGGTCGGCTGTGATCTTGCTCCAGCTTCTGCGGGCGACCTGTTGCTGGTGGTGGTGGGTCGTCGTTCTTTTGAAGGTGAAGTGGACGCAGCTGTGGTCCGTCCAGTGGAGTCCTGTGGCGTGGCTGAAGGCGATGTCTTTGCTGGAGGAGAAGACGGCGTCGAGTGTGTGTCCGGCGAGGTGGGTGGGGGCGGTCACCAGTTGCTTGAGTCCGAGGTTGGCAAGGTTGTCGAGCAGGGTGGTGGTGTTGTGGTCGTTGTTGTTCTCCAGGTGGAAGTTGAGGTCCCCCAGGAGGATGTAGTCAGCGGAGGGGAGGGCATGCGGGCTGACGAAGTCGGCGATGTCCTCGCTGAATTGGGTGCGTGGTCCCGGGGGTCGGTAGATCAGGGTGCCTCTGAGGGTGGTCTTCGGGTCAGTGTGGATCTGGAAGTGTAGGTGTTCGGCGGTAGTCAGGATGTCGTCGGTGTAGGTCGTGATGCGGATGGTGTCCCTGTGGATGATGGCGATGCCTCCTCCAATCTGGTTGGCGGTGCGGTCCCTCCGGGTGATCTTGTAGCCCTCTGGGATGGCGATGGCGATGTCGGGCGCTGAAGAGGCGTTCATCCAGGTCTCCGTGAGGAAGGCAACGTCAGGAGCAGTGGTGTCGATGAGGTTCCAGAGTTCGATGGCGTGTCTGTGGACTGAGCGGGTGTTGAGCAGGATGCACTTGAGGTGGTTGCTGCTGGTGTTCGGCTTGGCGGGTGCTGGTGTGGGGCGGGTCCGGATGCAGGTGAACTTGCAGGTGCGGCAGCTGAAGGGTCCGTGGGTGCGTCTCGGGGTGGCACGGTAGCATCCCGGGACTCGTCCGTCGTTGAGTGCGATGAGGGTGGCGGCGTCGTAGGTCCGGCGGGTGGGCTGGGGTCTGCGGGGGCCAGGGGTCCTGGCACTGGGCGCGGTCCAGGTGCGGACGGGCGCAGACGGGCTTACCTTTGGCGCACCTTCGGCGCTCAATCGGTGCTCCCGCTGCGCGCGTCCGCTGAGGGGGCGTCATAAGAAGGGAGCCGGGAGGGCGGGTCAGCTGGGAGGCGGGGAGCGCGTGGTCCTATCAGCAGGCGTGGGGGTGGGGTCACGGCAAAACCGGCGCGAAAATCGGGTCGGTCGGCCCTGCGGCGGCTGGGGCGCCGGGCAGGAACGGCGATCGAGGCGGGCGGCCCTGCGGCGGCTGGGGCGCCGGACTGGAGGCGTCAGCAGGTAGCAGGTAGGCAGCTGGTAGGAGGCAGGCAGCAGGCAGTGGGCGTGGGCATGGGGGCAACCAGGCCGAGGGCACAGTTGCCCTCGGCAATTAACTTGCAAAAATAAAAGCAACATGTAGTGCATTTACTTAAAAAGAAGAACTATATTAGACCAATTATGTTTACTAACTGAAGTTGTTTTTGTTTAACAAATGTTATGACATTTAAAACATCCGTCCAGGCAGGGGGGATAATTCAGGGCATGTGCAGGAAAGTGCCAGGGGCTTGAATGTTATTCGAGGTCTGCAGGTGACATTGCTCAGGGCAGGTGCTGGACAGTGACCTGGAGCATACATTACTTATCTAACTCTGCAGGGGGCATAGCTCAGGTCAGGTGCTGGACAGTGACGGGGAGTGTGAATTTGTATTCAAACTCCACAGGGGGTACAACTCAGGGCAGGTGCAGGACAGTGACCAGGGGCATAAATCACTATTCTAACTCCACAAGGGGCATAAATCAGGGCAGGTCCTGGGCAGTGACCGGGGGCATAAATTACTATTCTATCTCTGCATGGGGCATAACTCAGGACAGGTCCAAGACAGTGGGCGGGGGCATAAACTCCTATTCTAACCCTGCAAGAGGCATAACTGTAGTGCTTGATGCACTCCTATGGTTTGACACCACATGATGACCTTTGACTACCATTATTTTAATTGACTTTTAGTGTTTGATTTTACCCTAGCCTAAATGTACGTCCTGCATATGCATTTTTCTTCCATGTAATCTTGCAGTCTTAAAGTAGGTGCTGTCACAGAGTAGAACAGCTTGCCAAGAACAGAACGTGTGGGATGTGCATTTGAAAGCATGAGAGAGAGAGAGGTGTGGAGTGTACTTTTTGGTCTTGAAGTGCAGTGTTATGAGCAGTCGTGCTCAATGTGCATTATGTTGTACATTGGCAGATGAAGTGTGTGATGCTATAGGCAGGGGTGCACAAATGTGCATTGTGTTGTATATGGGTAGTATTATGACGTTCTTACTATTGGCTTTGACATGCCTTCATGTCATCTTGAATCCGGACTCTGTCTTACTAGAGCTTTCTGTGCACACAGGCAGGACCCAGATTGCTCAAGTTGTTTATCCACGTTCAAGGTTGTTTTGCCTTCTGCTGGATGGAGGCTTTCGTAAGCGTTGCTGGGATAATGTGTGGGAAGTGTGCTTGGTGCCTTTCAGAGCAGAGATTGTTGTTGCCAGAAAAATGTGTGGAATGTACAGCTCTGTCTCGGAGTCAAAATACAGGGGCCTGGCCAGCTTCTGTATTGACCTTGACACAGACCAGTACGGTCAGCTCAGTTTTTCCTAACAGGAGAAAAGGGGCGAGGTTTCTAGAACCTTCCCCTTAGGTTGAGTAAAAGGTATTAAAGGTGGTGGATCTTGGGAGCCAGTGCAAGCTCATTTGTGGGTCAGACGTGTCGTCACAAAGAGAATCTGGGATTTGTGTCCTGATCGCGAGTCCTGCCTGGCTGTCAACGTGCTACTCCAGCTTGAATTGGCAAGGACGTCGAGTGAACGATCAGGTGAGGTGATTTGTTTCTGATTGTTGCCACTGTGATGCATGACTGTTTGCGTGCATATTCAGTTTCCAGGGGCTATAATCATTTGAGGTGTTTTCTCCGTGATTTGTGAGTGAGTCAGAGTGCACATCAAAAGTAATCATTTGATGTATTTAGTGTATATAGCTTCCTGATTTCTCGCAGGACGTCCAGTATAATTTATTTATTCTTGTGTTTATTATTACCAATGCATTTAACTGTTGCATTTGCCAAGTATATATATATCTATGTATATATATATATATATATATATATATATATATATATATATATATATATATATATATATATATATATATACACACACACACATATACATTTGAATGTTGTTCATTTGACATCTGGGAAAGCCTTTCTGTTAGACAGCATTGCATAAATAAAACCCCAAGACTTATTCTAAAAAGAGAGTCTTTGATGTGTTTCATTTTATAAATAGAAATCCCTCTCCTGGGGGTGTGGTATTCTTTATTATCTGACTGAGGGTGAAGCAAGACAATAACTCTGTAGTTACGGGGAGTGTAAACTTGTTTTCCAACTCCACAGGGGACATAACTCAAAGCAGGTGCTGAACAGTGATCGGGGGCTTGAATTTGTATTCAAACTCCACACGGGAGCATAGCTCAGGGGAGGTGGCGGGCATGAATTACTATTCTAACTCCGCAAGGGCCATAACTCAGGGCAGGTGCTGGACAGTGATCAGGAACTTAAAATTCTATTCTAACTGCACACTGGGCATACCTCCGGACAGGTGCAGGACAGCGACCGGAGGCATGAATTACTATTCTAACTCTGCAAGGAACATAACTCAGGACAGGTGCTGGACAGTGATCGGGCCTTGAATTTCTATTCTAACCCCACTGGGGGCATATCTCAGGGCATGTGCAGGACAGTAACCAGTAGCATACATTAATAATCTAAATCTGCAGAGGCCAAAACTCAGGGCAGGTTCAGTACAGTCACTGGGGACATAAATTACTATTCTAACTCCACAGGGGGCATAACTTAGAGTAGGTGGTCGACAGTGACCGGGGGCATGAATTACTATACTAACTCCGCAAGGGGCATAACTCAGGGCAGGTGCAGGACAGGGACAGGTGGCATGTATTCCTATTCTGACTCTGCAAGGAACATAACTCAGGGCAGGTGCTGGACAGTCACCGGGGGCATGAATTTCTGTTTAAACTCCACTGGGGGTATCCCTCACGGCAGGTACTAGACAGTGGTTGGGGTTCTAATTTACCATTCCCACTCCACTAGGTGCACCTATAAGGACGGGTGTTAGACAGTGGCTGGGATTTAAATTGACTATTCCCACTCTGAAGGGTATGATCCTTAAGGCAGGTGTTGGACAGTGGCAGGTGGTCTAATTTTGTATTCACACTCCGCTGGGGGCGTCCCTCAGGGCACGTGTTGGACAGTGGCTGGGGGTTCAAATTTGGTTCTCTTACACTGTCTGGTAATAATAATCTGTTAGATTCTGAATGTACACTGTGGTATATTACAATCAAGAATAAAATTCCAAGGCAATGTATAGTCTATCACAATGAAACCGATGCAATACGAGAAAAGAGTTCAATTTGTTTAAAAAGACATCAAATTGATGACATTACATAATCATTATTACAATATAATTTGATATTAAAAATACGCTACAATATATATTTTAAAAAAAAGGTGGCAGAAAATTAATCTTCGATATGCGTTTCGGCGCAAATAGCGCCTTCGTCAGGAGTTGCCACAAATAGACGTAAAAATAATTAAAAATACATTTAGAACTCATTTTCTTGTTTCTAACATATCTTTTTTTCTTGTTAAACAGCTTGGTTACATCCTGCTTGTGATATCGTTGCATTTATAAGGACACCCATAGTTGAGACGTTAAGACACAAATTGCACTAATGTAATAGTTCAAAAGAAAAAACATATAGAAAAGCTTAAGTAAAGTAGAGATACACAGAATAGGATAGATCCCTACCCACTGTGGTATATTACTCTGTACTCTGTACTGAAACAAATCACTTGGTAAACTCTGTGTTTAATTAATTTTTTTGTTTTTGAAGGTTCACAACCAATTTGAGAAAGATCAAACGAAGGTCCAGTCCCTTGTTGCGTGAATACACACTTCTAAGATTACTAATCAACCAAACATTTACTTCATCCAAGTGAAAACAAAACTAAGGTAAACAGAAGCGTGCTGGACGGTGATCAAGAGTTTGAATTTCTATTCTAACTCCGCAAGGGGGTAACTCAGGGCAGGTGCTCGGGGGCATAAATTACTAACCTACCTCTGCAGGGGGGCTGCCTCAGGGCAGTGACCGGGGGCATGAATTCCTATTCTAAATGCACAAGGTGGATAACCCAGGGCAGGTGCTGGGCAGAAATCGGGGGCGTGAATTACTCCGTAGGGGACCTAATTCAGGGCAGGTGCAGGATAGTGACTGAGGGCATAAATTACTAATCTAACGCTGCAGGGAGCATATCTCAGGGCAGGTGCTGGACAGTGACATGGGGCATGAATTACTAATCCAACTCCGCAAGGGGCATAACTTAGGGCATGTGCAAGACAATCGGTGGCATGAATTTCTATTATAACTCCGCAGGGGGCATAACTCAGAGCAGGTGCAGGACAGTAACCGGGGGCATAAATTACTATTTTAACTCCACAGGGGGCATAACTCAGGGCAGGACAGTGACCAGGGGTGTGAATTACTATTCTAACTCCGCTCGGGGCACCCTTCAGGGCAGGTGCTAGACTGCGGTTGGGGTTCTAATTTAGTATTCCCACTCCCACTCTGAGGTGCATCCCTCAAGGCAGTTCTTAGACAGTGACTGGGGTTCAAATGCACTATTGCCACTCTGCTGAGTATATTCCTTCGGGCAGGTGTTGAACAGTGATGGGGGGGGGTCTAATTTTGTATTCCGAATCTTCTAGGGGCGTCCCTCAGGGCAGGTGCTGGAAAGTGGCTGGTGTTCAAATTTAGCTCGCTCACGCTGTCTGGTACGAAGTTTGTGTCAGATTTTGGATGTAGACTGTGATCTATAACGCTGTACTATAACGAATCACTCAATAAACTCCTTTATTTTATTACAGGGCAAACTTGACCCGAATCGGGTATCAGAGCACTTTACATAGCACCAGTTGCATTACATGGGGACAAATTCATTTTTGTTAGGCACGGGGAGATTAAGTGATTTGCCCAGAATCACAGGATGTTCAGCGTCATTGCCGAGACTCGAACCCAGTTCCCCAGATTCGAGGTCGACCGCCCTAGCCGTTAGGCCAACTCCTTGTTTAGTTGTTGTTTTCTTTAAAGGTTCACAACCAATTTGAGAATGATCAAAAGCAGGAGCAGTCCCTTGTTGCGTGAAGAAACACTTCCAAGATCAATAATCAACAAAATATCTACTTCATCCAAGAGAAGACAACTCAAAGGTAAACAAAAGAGTATAGTCGGATTTAGTGAGTAAAAAAGTAACAGTATCCCCCCCCCCTCCAAGCCTCTTGTAGATTTTTAACTTTAAAAAAAACATTGTATTTCAAATATAAATTTTATTTGTTTATTTTTAACCTTTTGCAGGAAGTTTTATCGTGGTCATTTGTCCACTCAACTAACAGTAAATGGAGTTCAAACTCAGCTTCATTCTAAAATAATTTATTTAATATGTTTTCCTTTTTTTTTTCTTTCTTTTGCAGGCCTGAACAAGATGCCATCCTCATGTCAAGCTTTACATGTTGTATCTGCCCAAGGAAATCGATTTTTAAAGTACAACTGCTATCTTTACAGTAAGGAGAAGCTAAATAAGCCCAGTAATTATTGGAGGTGTGTGCATTATCGCCCATCCCATTGCAGAGACAGAGCGGTTACCATGGAGCAGACTGTCCTTAGTACAACAGAGCGTAACTCCTCTGCAATGGAGACAGAAGTTAGAGAACATGTGCAGCACATGAAAATGCTTTGCATCCACCTCCAATAATCCCTGTGGCTCAGTTTTGCAGGAGGCATCATAAAATATTCCCATGCATGTTGCTAGTAGTATGCCCTCCATTCCTAACCTCTGTAGAGTGGTACGAAGAAGAAAACAGGCAAGTAATCCACAATGTACTGCCTCTCAAACATACTCTGATATTGCTGTAACCCCAGAACTTACATTAACCTTTAGTGACAAACCTTTATTTCTTCATGATAATACTCATTTTTACCACCGCACATAACCTGATAACTCTTGAGAATTATACAATTTGGATGATGGATGGGACCTTTAAATCCAAGCCCTCTCCCTTCACCCAAATTTATACAATTCACGCTATTACTAATAATACCACTGTCCAATTGGTATATAGTTTGCTACCTGATAAACAATCTTCTACCTATACAGAACTTTTATCTGTTGTAAAAGCTAAAACAATGAGCAAAAGTCAGAGGAAACTTTGAATTATCAATGATAATTACGGTAACCAAATTGTACCCTGAATGACAAAAATCAGGGCTGTTTTTTCCACTTTTTTCAGGCGTTTTGCTGTAAAAGTAAAAAAATATCCTTAGTTGAGGATTATTTTTCAAATAGTAAACTGCAGTTTGAATTACGTAAATTAACTGTGTTAACTTTCGGGCCTTCTGGCAGTGTGGAAGAATTTTACACTGCAGTTTCTGAATTTGATTACTTTCTCCAAAATGATGCAAAATTGGCCCCCTTAATAAATTAGTTTGAGGACACCTGGATTGGCCGTCTAAGCAGGTTGGGTCTCAGGAGGAAGCCAAAGTTTGCAATTGAACGGCGGAACTGTTACTCAACCTGTTTAAAGGGAGGTGCAAAATACGAACAATGCCATAGACGGATGGCACAATTCCTTCGGTAAAGTAATTGTCAAACACCATCCTAACCTATATAATTTATTGGATATTTTAAAGAAGGAGCAAAGTTTTCAAGAAATGAGGATTGTGCAAACACTAGCACGTAGCCTGAACCGAGGTGTTTCAAAAACAGTAAAGAAACGTCTGAAAGACTTTTGGCCAAATGACAACAGTTTTTGTTGATGGTGGCTTCAGGCTATCTTGACAGTCTTGCATACATCCTACACTTTACTTCCCTTTTTACATATTACATCTCAGTTGACTTTTTTAACGATTTTATTTTAACCCCTTCGATGCGTGTGACGGAGCGGTTCCGTCATGCGCATCGGTTGCGCTGTGCGCACGACGGAACCGCTCCGTCACGGCCCCGCCCGCGCAAGGAACCTTCAGCGCGGCGCGGTAATCCGCGCCGCGGTGAAGGGGTTAATATTACATTTGTTTTTATTATGTTCCTACTCTGTAACATTCGATCTCCATTTTTCATACTTATTTGTGATCTTTTTTTTAAAAACATATTTTATTAGATTTGAAAAGTACCACGAGGGCAGAAGCCCAACAAAATCCACATTAAGGCACATTATTAGGGGTTTACAGGCGTGGAAATAGTAACGGGTACAATTTGTAAAAATAAACAAAAGATAATAATAATCATAATAATAATACACTGAAAACTGAGCACAGACTTTCCCACCCCACCCACAATTGCAAGCAAATGTCAGTACCTCTGCATATCCAGATGATAAACAAAACAATACAATACACAGTGTAATCTGCAAACCTCCCATAGAACCACTGTTACAGGGATTGAGATGGTAGAGGAGGGAGGACGATGCCCCGGTAGTTAGCCCAGTGAGACCAGATCTTCTTATGCTTTTGGGGGCAACCTCTCGCCTGAAAGACCGCCATTTCTGCTCCCATGCAGTTATCAAGTTTGGGTCGAAACTTCCCCAATGACGGCAGAGAGGTGCCTTTCCATAGTTGGGCAATGTCCCTTTTGACGATAGTGAGGGCGAGGAAGAGGAGATGCTGCTTATATTTGTTCTCACCTATGTCGTCAGTACAATGAAGTAAAAACAGATGGGGATCGTGTGGGAGGTCCCACGAAAACACCTCCTTAAGGCAAGTCGATACCCTGCGCCAAAGGAGCTGCAGGGCCTCACAGCTCCACACCGTATGGAGAAACGTCCCCTCCTCCCTGTCGCATCCTAGACACTGGGGGGAATGCCACGACTCCCATCCTCCAGAGACATCGGCGAGTATAATACACGCGGTGCACGTACTTAAACTGTATGAGCCGTTATCTGGAAGCAACAGCGGCACCACGGGGGCTAGCTATCGCCTCCGCTCGATCGTCATCCGTCAAGTCGGGAATGTCATCCTCCCAAGCCCTTCTTGTTTTATGTAGGGTCATGTTGGAGTGTGTCATCAACGTCTGGTAAATATGTCTTATTTTGTGGGCACCTAGATCCCCCATAAGAAGTCGGCCTTCCAATGGATGAAATTCGGGGAGGCCAGGTATATTTGCTAGCAAGGGAGTCAAAGCATGGCGCAGTTGGCGGTATCTATAGAAGTGAGTTTTGTGGAGTTGAAAATCCTACTGCAGTTGCTGTAATGATTTAAGGACAGTGCCCCGCCCCACATCCCCCAAAGTAGAAATATCAATCAGGCCCCACTGGCGGAACCGTTTCAGTGCAACCACTGGACGCAAATAACTACCATACCACAAAGGCGTCACCTATGTCAGCCGTCCGTGCCATCCCATACGTCGAACCGATTATCACCACAACCTAATCGTTGTTCGACTGGCATGTGGCAGATGGTCATGGTTCCACGCACTGTAAAGGAGCTGTAGGAGGGGAGTCCCTCCCATGGCCGTGTGCTCTAGCGCGAACACCAGATCCGAAGGCGAGTTGTACCACCAGTCGTTAATGATTAATAGGTGAGCGGCGATGTAGTAGGAATATACATTGGCAGGCGCAATACAGCCACAGTAAGTGGATTGCGCACAGGTCTGGAGTGCCACCCTAAACGCCCCTCCCCTTTATGTATGGCATTAATTTGTGCAAACCACGCACGCGGTATGTGATACGGGAAGTTCTGAAGACGGTAAAGGACCCTGGGGAGAGAGACCATTTTAAAGATGGCCGCCCGCCCGTATAACGAGAACGGCAGAGATGACCATACAGCTGTCTCCTCACGGAGGCTGGTGAGGAGCGGGTTTATATTGCGTGACCACGAAACCTGGGGACATGGGGACACGAAAACTCCCAGATTTTGGAACCCTTCTGTGGCATGTTTTAACTGGGCCGCTCAGGTACCTCTGCCCTACCTCTGCCCTGATGGCCACAGACCGGGAACAGTACCGATTTAGCGGGGTTAGTCTGAAGCCCGGAGTTCTGGCTAAAGACCTGGAGGATCTGCAAGATGCACTGGCCCTAATTCCAGGGGTCAGTCATGAAAAACAGGACATCGTCCGCGTAGAGTACAATGCGGTCCAGTTGTGAATGTGGCCAGTCAAAGCCTCTGAGCACCGGATCCCCATGAACCCACACCGCCAGGGGCTCCACAGCCAAAGCAAAGAGGAGAGAGGGTAGGGGGCAGCCCTGACGTGTGCCTCTCTGCCAACAGGGAAGAAAGGGGAACGATGACCAGTGAGACGTACAGAGGCCATGGGTTCGGTATACAGGAGGCGTATATAGGCCAGGAAGCGCAGACCAAAATTAATCGCTTCTAAGAGTTGGAAAAGGAACTCCCAGCTAAGGGAGTCAAATGCTTTATCGATATCCGCTAGGAGCAAAGCCGCAGGACCCCCCAGCTCCGGAGCCAACGCCATAGCATTGTGAATCTGTCTAATGTTATGTCGAGTGACCCGATGCGGCATGAAGCCGGATTGGTCCAAGTGGACCAAGTCAGGGATGCACGTCTGCAAACTGTCAGCCAGGACCTTCTCCAATAGTTTGGATCCAAAGTTTATTAAGGAGATAGGGCGATAGGAGGACAGATCCTCGTGTGGACGGCCGGGCTTCAAAAAGAGGACAATTTCGGCCTGACGCCAGTCCCGCGGTAGTAGTCGCTGCTTGAGGGCCTCATGTATCGTACCCAGTAAATGCAGACCCAGTGTAGCCACATGGGAACGAAGAAACTCCATAGGAAACCCATTTGGGCCTGGAGCGCGACCTGGTCGCATCGCATTAACTGCAGCAGTTAGTTCGTCAATGGTAATGGGAACATCTAATTGATCTCTCATTTGAGCCGATAGTCGCTGGGGGGAATATCACTTAGGAACTCCACGATGCTATCCCCAGAGACCTGCTCCCAATGGGTATACAGATCAGAAAAATGGCAAGCGAATTCCTCCACCACTTCTGCAGGTGGGGTACGTAGGACACCATAACCACCTCGGATGGTGGAGATCATGGCCGGGCCCTGCCGGGCTTGACAATCTATGTAGCATTTTACTAGATTTGTCCCCCCACTGGTATATCCGAAGCTGGGATGCCAACCAGATGTTCTCTGCCTCCTCAGTCAAATGCTGATGCAGCTGCTCTTGCGCCAGGGATACATTCCTCCGAAGGGCAGGTGTGGGCTCCAGAGTACCCCGCTTCCAGGAAAGCGCACTAGGCCTCAAGTTCAGGCCTCTGAGCGGAGCTCTGGCGCTTGTCGTAGGTCCTATAACTAATGTCCACCCCTCTAATTATAGGTTTCAAGGCTTCCCACGGGGTAATTCTTGAAGGAGCGGAGGCAACGTTCAGGGAGAGATAATCTTGATCCGCCACACTGAGGCACTCCTGATAGTCTGGGTCAGGCAGATGCCACGGTGACATCCGCCATCTGAGTGGGGGCCTTTAAAAATTCAAGAGGAGTGTCGCTGTAACAGGCGAGTGATTGGACAGCCCCCTCGGAAGATGTGAGATCTGTGAGAACCTGTGGACATAGCTCCGTGGAGTGAACAGATAGTCTAAGCGGGTCATGGAGCCATGTACCGCCGATATGTATGTGTGGCCTACCTCTGCGGGATGATACGCCCACCATAAGTCCGCACAACCTAATGTCCCAGCAAGCGATGATAGTTTAGAGGCACCCACCAGGAGAGCCGCGCCAGATCCTAGTCTCCTGTCAAGTGGTGTCATAACGTCATTCCAATCGCCACCGAGCAGTGTCAGGCACCCAGGGAGCTCACTCCACAACCAAGTCAGACATTTCACAAATGTAGCCCCAAGGGGCGGGGGAGCATAGACACTGCCCAGCGTGATCGGCTCACCATAGAGCGTCCCTGTCAGGAAAACATAACGGCCCCCAGAGTCCACCCAATGTCTAGTAAGGAGGAAAGGGACACGGGCATGTATAAAGATGGCGGTTCCACCGGAGCCCCAAGTGAATCCCGCATGGAACACCTGATGGAATCCAAACCTGGCTAAACACTGGGCTTTATTACCCAGGAGATAGGTCTCCGGCAGGAGGAGAATGTCGGCCCCATAACATTTGGCTTGCCTGAGGATGGCCCCTGGTTTCACTTTCTTAAGCAGCCCTCGGATATTCCACGCCACCACCATCAGTTTTCCGATATGCCGAGTGAGCCATGTAACTAGTCTAGGTCCAAGACCAGTGGCCTGCCTAGTGAAGAGAGGGATGTGCATCTGTGCGTGTAAACAACAAAAGAACTAAATCCAACAATTCTAAACCCCCCCCTTCAACTGTGCCCCACCCCTCACCTTATACTGCCAAGGGGAGGAGTTGGCCTAACGGCTAGGGTGCTCGACCTCGGACCTGGGGAACTGGGTTCGAGTCTCGGTAATGATGCTAAACATCCTGTGATTCTGGACAAATCGCTTAATCTCCCCGTGCCTAACAAAAAATTAATGTGTGTCCTCATGTAACGTAACTGGTGCTATGTAAAGCGCTCTGATACCTGATTGGATTCGGGTCAAGTTCGCGCTATATAAAACTCTCCAAAAAAAATAGAACTAGGAGCATCTGTCGCGGCAGAGGGAGCCTCTGGGCCCAAACCGCAGACCCCAAGGACCCCCCTCCAATGGATCCCAACCACCCCAGAAAACATAAACCTTGGGGAGCAAGTGGTCATGCAAGTCAACCACCATGTATAACATTCAGCTCAGCTCAGTGCTGAATGATCAAGGCAAGTCCAGCCCACAAGCAATCAGGTATGTACAACAAGGGATGTCACAGACCGTAGGTTGATCAAGAAGCTTGTACAGGACTAGAGGATCGACGATCAGAACTTGAGCGATGTTGCCTCTTGGACTTCGTCCTGCGAGATCGATTTTGTTGTGAGCCCATAGAGGAGTCAGACTCCAGTGGCGACGGGGAATGCAGCTTCAGATTAACCCTTTCATCAGACCAGGCAAAGGCCGCTTCAGGCGAATCAAAGAAAAGTGTTTTGGAGTTATAAATCACGCGGAGCCTGGCAGGATACAGTAACATAAGAGATGTTGAGGTCACGTAGCCTCCTTTTTGCCGCAGTAAAGGACTGTCTTTGTTGTTGCACCAGGCGGGTGTAGTCCGGAAAGATCATAATGGGCCTTGAATCGAAGACTAGCTTGTCCTTATGCAACCGGGCATTTGCAGCACTGCATCTCGGGCCGCATAATTTAACAGCTTGGCAATGACCGGCCGTGGATTTTCCCCAGGAGGAGGCTTTCTTGTCAGTTCCTGGTGAGCCCTCTCAACCACAAAGCATGCTGAGATCCTGTCCGCTGGCAGCCGGTCCGTCAACCATGATGTGAGACAGCTGTTCATGGAGCTGCTCTCTCAGCCCTCAGGAAAACCGACAAAACAGAGGTTGTTGCGCCTTGCGCGGCACTCTGCATGTTCTTAACAGGTAGCAAGCTCCTGGGAAATCACAGTTAATTTGTTGACCTGCTGTTGAAGGGACTGCAACGTATCCTCCACAGAGGACACCCGCGTTTTAGCTTCTGTGATACCGTCGATGGCTTTACGAAATGAGACCTCAGTGCCCACTGCGCCGATCTGGGTTTCCAACGTGCCCCTTGCATTATTGATGGCCGCAAACAAGGCCGCATTGTCAGGAACAGGGCCAGAAGGGGGGTCCCCACCCGCCGACGTTGCAAATTGGTCCAGGGTGCTCTGCTTCGGTCCCGTGGTGCCTGGTTTGTCCTTCCCCACTGCAGGGCCTCCAGTGAACAGGACCAATTACCGCTGGGAGAGCGCCCTAAAGCGAGGGGACTCACCAGGGAGGTGCCCCATGGCCGGTCCTTACGAATCTTGTCTACCCCTAGGCCGCAAGCCGCACTGGATCTAAGCCAGCCGCTTCTGCAGCCAGCGGGAACAGCAAAGCAGGCCCTAACGAAACAGAGCTCACCGCGCGTGAGGCACCCTAATGTCCAGGGGCGACGCCCCCACCAGCAGCACGGCACGGCGTATCCTTAATGGCAGGGCATCACCGCTCAGGGGAGCCCCCTTTATCTAAGCTTCATCACAAGGCACGAGGCAGCAATACAAGATATATGGCCGGGCCTGCGGCGCCTAGGCCTGTCCTTCAATGGCCCCAATGGGAACTCAAGATAGCGGACAATGCTTGAACACCCTCACGGTCCCAGGGTCGGGCCCCAGTGCTGCCAGAGAGTACGAGGTAGCAGGTAGACGCCCCGTCACACGCCAGCACCAGCCATGGCCACACAGCAGCTCTGCCAACAACGAAAGACCGCGCTTCGACGCCGAGCACCCGGGCGGCCCCCCTCCTTAAGGGAGATCACGCCCTATGGTAACGGCGAGGCCCAAAAGGTGCAACTCGCTGCCGGCACCTCCCACCCCCAAGCCCCAATGCAGCCGGTCCCTAATGCCGGCTGACGCCCAGGCAGAGACCAACCCCCGCGACCACAACGGGAAATCCCCCGCCAGGCCCCCCAGCGGCCCAGGCCCCAACCAGCAACCAGAACCAGCACACAGGGAAGGCCCCAAGGGGGCAGGGACACGCGGCACTAGCCTCCACCGCCGAGCCCCTGAGCACCTCCTCTCACCTTGAATCGGTGCGGAGCATGCACAAGCCACCAGGCAGCGGCCAGGGCATCGCAGTAGCCGACAGCGGCCACGGGGACGCAGATTTCCGGCACGGCGTGCTCACCCCGGTACTCGCGTTCACCTGCAATCAGCTGTAGGATCTTTCTCCCGGCTCTAGGGGCACTCTAGATGAAGCTACTGTCCTGTGCGCTAAGGATTGATGCACGCAAATCAGATCGGTAGGATTAATGCAGAATTACGGTGGCGGGCACGCAGAGCTTATTCAAGCTGCGTCCGCCATTGTTGCTGGCCAAGCCACGCCCCCTATTTGTGATTTTTTTTCATGATTTTTTTTTAAGGAGGGTAAACTGCCGCAACATGCATAGGAAATATTTTTGGGGTTAAGACCTATGAAACATATATTTCCCCTGTTTCATTAATCTTTGTACCTCCCCACTTCCACCTTACAGTAAACATAACTACCATGCTTCTACACTCCTTTGTACTTTTGGTAGTTGCTCTGCTTACCTCTTGTTTGGTTATTGTTTTTTGGAAAGGACTTATTACACCTTTTGTCCCTATACATTTCTTCGAGTAAATAATGCTATGGAATATTTTTAACTAGTGTTGTGTTTTGTTTTAATATTATCCCCACACTTTTCTTTCATTATTTGGGGTTTTACTCCAATTTTTAATAAAAATATTTTTCTAATGTTGTCTGTATTCAATTCTGGCTGCCTGTGGGTTTGTAATTTTTTATTTATTTTTTTGCAAAGAAAATTGTTGAAATCATTGGGCCCGATTCACAGAACTAACTTAAGACCAAATCCTAAACTTACTACCATTTTGGTATTCACAGAATGCACTTACTACTTCTGGTATTCACAGAATGCACTTACTACTTTTGGCATTCACAGAATGAACTTACTACTTTTGCTATTCACAGAATGGATTTACGACTACTAACTTTACGTCCACACACGGACGGAAATTCCGCCTCCGAAGCGGAAATTCCGCACCAGGAGCGGGAAGTCCGCTTGCGGGCCGGAAGCTCCGATTTGGGACCGGAAAGTCCGCTCCCTGGCCGGAAAGTCCACGCCCGGGCCGGAAGTTCAGATTTGGGGCCAGAATACATTAACTGTGGCCATTGATCATTTGAGCCAAGGGTAAACACCTGTCCAAGTCCCTACCATCCCCCACCATGCATCAGCTGACACACTCCAGCCAATCCTAGCTCTGCAGCATGTATAACTGCAGAGCAGACACACACAAACCCTTTCAACATGTCACTGAATGTGTTTGTTGCACTGCCCCTTGCCATGCGGCAAAACTACTTGAGGAGGAGGAGGAGAGCAGAGAGGATCTTTATACAGAGGATCAACCTATTTGGAATTTCCAGCCAAGATGTAAGGGCCAGGTACCGTTTCCCTCCAGAAGTCATCTTGGATATGGTATGTGAGTGGGAGCAGGAACTTGACTCTGAGACCTGCTGCTCACATGCAATCCCAGCATATCTCAAGATCCTTTCTGCGCTCCATTTATTTGACACTGGGTCATTCCAAAGGGTCTCCAGTGACCATGTGGGCATATCCCAAGCGAGCCAGTCGCGGTGCCTGCATCAGGTAATGAGATGCATCACTGCAAGAGCCCACAACCACATACAAATACCACGGACACTGGTCCTGAGACAAAGGGCAGCACGAGATTTCTATCTCATTGCACAATTCCCACATGTGCTGGGTGCAATTGATTGTACCCATATGGCCCTTCAGCCACCCCGCCACATTGCACACATCTTCTGCAACAGACACCGATGGCATTCCATCAATGTGCAATCTGTCTGTGATGCCAGTGGGAGGTTCATTAATGTGCATGCGGTGTTCCCAGGCAGTACCAATGACGGCTTCATATTCAGCATGTCACCTCTTGCCCGGCGGATGGCTGCGGGAGAATTTGGCAACATGTGGCTACTGGGTAAGTACCAAGCGTTAGAAATTAGGTAAATGTGTTGTTGAAATGTCTGAATGCCCCCCAACATTAACCATTGTACAATAAGAATCATAAAGCTACATACATGGCCCAACAGATACTGCATGTAATACAGTATAGATCATGTCCTGTGCAATTCAAAGAGGGAAATGTAACCAACTGCACTTTCTCCAATCCTCAGGTGACGCTGGGTATGCACTCACCCCACATCTCCTCACCCCTTACATGCGTGCAAACACTGTACCACAGCGTAGGTACAATAGGGCACACATACGGACTCGAGACATCATAGAGCGCACTTTTGGTCTGTTGAAGTCTCGATTCTGATGTCTCGACCGTACAGGGGGTGTGCTGCTGTACTCCCCAGAAGTCGTGTGCAAGATCATATTAGCCTGTTGTGTTTTGCACAACATTGCCTTAACGCATGGCTTAGACATACCGCTGAAACCTCGGCTAGCACTGAATCTGGGAAACCGGGCCATTGCACATAACCGAAGTCAGGGCATGCAAGTGCGTGAGCAGCTCGTTGCCACGTTTTTCACATGAGCAACCTGTAGTGTCATGGACAAAATGTGGTTTGCTGTCTGTTGCTAATGATGAAACTTTGATATACACAACTGTGT
This sequence comes from Triturus cristatus, assembly GCF_964204655.1. NCBI lineage: Eukaryota > Metazoa > Chordata > Amphibia > Caudata > Salamandridae > Triturus > Triturus cristatus. Next base: position 1,010,697,104 of record NC_140587.1, on the reverse strand, counting down.
CAGTAAATTCCTTCCTGAGACGACTTTGCAAGCCACACTAACTGCATGTAAATCACAGCTGTTGACAGTAGTCAAAAGGTTTTGCGTGCTCCAGCTCATGTGCCCATGTCAGCGATCAGTGTAGTGGATGTCCCTAAAGAATCTATTGACGCAGATGGAAAACGATATATGTTCTGAGAGACCTAGCCGGACCTCATGAGAATGGGTCACTTAATCAGAAAAGGCCATAACCATTGCACTGTCTGGCCTGTGCCCTCAACAGATGTGACTCCCCCACAAATGATGCGCCCACAACGTGAATGATGTCATGGGTGAATCAGTCATCATGTGTCTGTGATATATCCACACTGCTCCACCCCAATGTTACGTAACACATCACACAACTCTGGTAATGAGCACCCAATATGGACTACATGTACCATAATGCAAAGTAGGAGAAACTGAAACTGGGGTTTGATGTTATGTAATCCCCCCCCCCTCCCATCCGTGCAGAAATGTCATTAAATGGTCTCTTCCCCCTTTTGTTACATATTTATAATTCTCAAATGCACTGTCATTTCATTTATATACACAACAGAACAGCAGGATGGCAGTGGATTTGATTTCTGATTGTGGATGGATCAGGATGAATACAAAATGGCTGCCAACTATTTCCTGTGATGTATTTCCTGCCTCCCACTCCCTGTAAAACATATCCTGTATGAAATAATGTGTTCCAGTTCATTTTCTGAGTTTACGGCCCGAAATTGGAAGTCCCGATTGCGGAGCATAATGCGCGTGTGCGGACCCTCCGCTCTGGAACCGGAAACTGCGTTCACGGGCCGTAAACTCCGAAAATCACCCGGAACACATTATTTCATACAGGAAATGTTTTACAGGAAGTGGGAGGCAGGAAATACATCACAGGAAACAGTTGGCAGCCATTTTGTGTTCATTCTGAGTCATCCTCTATCACAGATCAGATCCTCTGACATCCTGCTGCTCTCATCATTCTTATTTTCCCCATAATGGCTGAGGGTTACGAAGAGAAGGCACCCCCTTTCACTGAAAGGGAGTTAGACATCTTGGCTGAGGGGGTGCTGGCCAAATATCCTCAGCTATATGGGGACCCTGAACACCAGCTGAGCAATGCAGCCCGGGCCAGGCTGTGGGCCAACATCGGTGAGCGCTGCAGTGCAGTGGGAGTCCACACCAGGAGTGCTAGGGCATGCCGCAAGTGCTGGGAGGACCTAAAGGCTGGTCCCGGCACAAGGCTGAAGAGCTGGTGGGCCAGTCTTCTCAGCACCATGTGCATCGTCCTCGCCTCGCCCCACTGTACAGGAGGGTCCTGCGAGCAGCTTGGCCGACCCTCCATGCTCAGCTGGAGGAGCATGAGCAGCAGGGACATGGTAAGTGCATCATATGCAATATGTGTCTGGGAGCATGATGTGAGTGAAACAGTGCTGTACCATTGTGTGTCCGATGCCTCCATTCACAGATTCCGTGTCCATGCAGCAGTCACCAAGATTAAAAAGGCACACTGTGGCATATGGACTGTACAGGGCAGAGTGCATTTTGGGAGTTGTAGTTTCTTCATGACAACTGGCTAAATGAGCCACAATTGTGCATTCATACTGAAATCTGCTCTTCCCGCACCACTACAATTGGAACTAGGAAATCATAACTGATGTGTGCATTGGATGAGCAATGGTACAGACACTGTCCAGTGTGCGCATGGCAGGCCAAAAGGTATTGGATGCTGTGACTTGCATTGCATTTGTAGAGTTTGGGTTCCAATTGAGACAGATCATCATGTGCCATGGAGTCAAGACAGACTTTGACATCCTTGCATCACTCTTAAGTGCTTCTAAATTTGCAAGGTGTGTCCACTGACAGACATCTCACCCTCAGTGGCCTGTATGACATTTCACATGTACAGGCAGCTGTCACAACAATCCCCCACTGTTCAGCGGTGTACTGCACTACCTTATCAGTCACCAAAGCCAATATGTGACACTGGATTGTCAGATCATGCGTGGGGACAGCAAAAGGCTAGACTCACAATGTAGAAATAGCCCAGACCCTCTGTGGATGTGTGACCCACATTCGGCACTTGTCTTGTCCCATATAATGCTACAAAGCAGATGGCACTTGTCCAGACGTTAAAAAGCTGCGACTCCCTATCAATGGCCAAATTCAAAGAAATCAGGACTCTTCATGTTCTCCTTTGGTGGACTGCTTTTGGAACCTGCACATGTAGCAGTGACAGGACACACAGATCACCAGAATGCCAGGTTGAGGGTTGGCCAATACAGTTGTGTAAGCCACAAACATTCACGTGAGATGTCGATGTCAGACTCAATTCAGTAAATGACAGTGAACATACACGTAATGTGAGCTCATAGACACTGACAACTGTAGAGTATGATCAGAGAAAAATAAAGTCTGATCGTGACTCATCTATGTATGTGTCTCGTCCTGCATGACACAACCATAACATTAGGATTTTGCTTACATTTCAGCATGCACAGCTGGCGAAATGGAAGGGCAGCAGGACCAGGTCCGGAGCGCGAGGCCACCAGTGCAGCGGCGGCTACACCCTCTTTCCACCAGCAAGGAAGAGGAGGATGAGGAGGGACCCTCAACATCAAGAGGCAAGGGGATTGCGCCCACCCGGACTGACAAGGGACACCCTGATGCTGGTGCTACATCCCGGGTGGAGGCTGCGGACATTGAAGGGGGGGGGGGGACCCAACACCTCTGCCCATGATGTGGTGGCGAGCTACTCTCCCCAAGACTCTTCACCTGTGGGCCTGCCATCAGCCCCTCCCTACCTCTAGAGTCCCCCATTCCATCGGGGGCTCCAGCTGCATCCCCTGCAACCAGTCCCCCTCATCGTAGCTGCCAGCTCGATGACATCATTGGCTCCGGACCTGAGGCACCACATCCCTCCTGTCCCCCCCAGGCCCCTCCCGGTGTTGTTCCTCCTGTGGCTGTGTCAGGGGACTATGTGGATGTGTGAGGGTCAGCCAGACATGTCCGCTCGCATCATGCTACAAGTGTGTATAAAGAGACGCATGATGCGAGAGGACATTGTCCGATCTCTGGCCACCCTCACCACCAACATCAATTCAATGGCCACAGTAAAGACGTCTCTTGTCTCCCAAATCCCTTCCCATACCACCGTCAATGTCTCCCCTTGTCCTTTGCCCCACACTGTTTCCCCCCGTACTCCTCGTGTGTCACGAACACAAGTGGTGCCTGTTCCTGCATCCGCCAGCCGTGTGCCTGCATCGGACTCAGAGGATCTGGACATTGTGGTCCTAGGGGATGACCAGAAGGACACTTGACTTTTGACGAAGACGTTGTCGTGAACTATTATTTCATTTTCCTCCTGTAAATAGACTGTTTTCCCTGATGCTCCCTGACATGTTATATTTTTGTTGCCCCACCCCAATCCAAGTTCCCTTCTCCCTCTGCATTAAGATCATCATTTGTTTTCCTTTCTCCCTTCCAAACGGACGGTTGTTCTTCTGTACCTTCATAAATATCAATGAGGAATTCTAATTACTTCAACTTGTTTGACTTCATTTTGAATGTCTGGTTCAGAATATGGACACATATTTGGTGAGTCATCTGCTATGCACATAATGGCTTGTTGCAATGATGGGTTACACTTGTAACTGTGTCACACACACACATACCTTCTCACATCTCTAGGCCACCTACATCATTACACAGGACATCATACACAACAGAATCTTTGTTTTGTAGGTCTTTATTTGTTCAACACACATTCACGTGGTTAATTTGTCCTGGGGTTCCTGTCACTGGCGATCGTGCTTGCGACATCGCAATTTGGGGGGTGATGACCGCTCTGAGAGGTCAGGTCTGGCTCGTCGCGTACGTGGAGGTGGGTATTGTCCTTGGGACTGTCCAGGGTCATCTACATGTGCTGGGGCAGATGGTGTATGCACATTGGGTGTTTGTGCCTGGACAAGGGCTGGTTGTGCAGGTGGTGGCAGTGCCTGTACAGGGGTTGGTGGTGGTTGTGCAGGTGGTGGCAGTGCCTGCACAGGGGTTGGTGGTGGTTGTGCAGGTGGTGGCAGTGCCTGTACAGGGATTGGTGGTGGTTGTGCAGGTGGCGGGAGTGCCTGTACAGGGGTTGGTGGTGGGAGTGCCTGTTCAGCCCGCCGGTGTGGATGTGTACCTTTACTGTGGTGCTGTGCAGTTGGTAGTACAGGTGTGGGGATGTGCTGTGCTGTGCAGATATGATGGCTCCCCTCCCTGCGTTGACCGTGAAGGGAGACTTTGGATCACTTTCAACATGCCCTCCATCATCTTCATGGCCAAGGCATGGTCTCTTGCACTCTCTTCCCTTTGGATGGATATCATGTCTCGCATATTTCTGGACATATCCTGCCAAGTCCTATCCAAAACTTGGCTCAGCCTCTCCACCGCCTGAGGGAATTGGACCATGTCCTGCAGGGACTCCGACATGTCGGACAGGGTAGCCCCTATGGCACGAATGTCCTGCCTCACATCTGTCTGCTGTTGGAAGAAGTCCTGCTCCCACTGGCCATCATAGCCAGGTGCAGGCCCTCTCTGCAGCTGTCTGCCATGGATGGGACAAGCAGGTCCAACAGCAGGGGAGGGGGTGGCAGGTGGGAGCCTGTGGGCAGGAGAATGGTGCCCAGGGGATACCTGCACCACAACAGGGCTGGTACTTCCCCCAGATGGTGGAGAGGATGGCAGGGATACACTGTCTAGGGAAGAGCAGGTAGGGAAACCACCATGTCGGTCCTGGATGTGAGGGCTGTGAGGGAGTGATGTCTGTGTTGTGATGCGTGGGAATTGTGGCTGGTTTGCTCGATGCTGGGGACAGGCCATACTTTGCTTGTGAGGAGGCTGACGAACGTTGCTTGGCAGAGGATGTGATGCCCTGACAGATTTTGCAAATCTGGCACGATAGCTCTCATTGGCATCTGTATCGTCATCGGACATGTTGTCCTCATCATCCACCAAGTCGACGTCCTCAGGAAATTCATCCTCCTCCTCTTGAGCAGTACTTGCTGCCGACATCACTGCTTGGAGGATCAGGGGATTCTCCCCTCTGATTCCCCGTCGGCCCGCACTGGTCATAGATCTGTCATCCTCATCATCCCCTGGAACAGAGGTTGCAACCGTATTAGGGATTGACCTGGTATAACATGTGATGCAACACAAGGGTTGTATTAACTGTACTTTGCATCAACAGATGAGGATCATGTGACCTGTGCAGGGTACCACCACAAATGACAGCTCACACCATAGCACTGAGGTGTTACACAGAGATGCACATGATACAAACAAACTCAACAGCTCCAGCCACAACTTTCTGTCCCTTGGTGTTCCCCCCTAGTGTCACCTGCTGGACCTGTCTCCTCATAGCGGTTGTAAACATAGCTGTCCCTGATCCATCAGCTATAGAGGGAAGTGACAACATTCTCAATGATCTGCATCACTAATTGACAGACAGGCATATGACACTCCTGATTTGTATTTCACTTTGTAAACAACAACTGCTGATTCCATGCAGAGGGGGAGCTAGTGACACACCTCATGCCAGAATTACCTGAAGGACAGGTGCGCAATGGTTTATCTGCTTCAGCCAGGATGTCATGCAGTCCCCAGGATGGTGTCCGCTGCTGTGGTGTCATCCTGTCAGCAGCTGTGATGAGACATACAGGTCTATAGTTTTTTAACAACAGATGGTAGCTCTGAGCCAACATGTCATTCTCAATAACCATTTGTGGGTAATCCAGGACAATGTGCAGCATGTTTACCTCATGTACTTTACATGTGGGCACCTGCTCACATGCAGCATTTGCCAGCCATTCCCTCCACACAGCACGGACATCAATAAGATGACACTTCAACAGACACACCTCATGCCAGAATTACCTGAAGGACAGGTGCGCGATGGTTTCACTGCTGCAGCCAGGCTGTCATGCAGTCCGCGGATGGTGTCCGCTGCTGTGGTGTCATCCTGTCAGCAGCTGTGAGGAGACATACAGGTCTATATTTTTTAACAACAGATGGTAGCTCTGAGCCAACATGTCATTCTCAGTAACCATTTGTGGGTAATCCAGGACAATGTGCAGCTTGTTTACCTCATGAACTTTACATGTGGGCACCTGCTCACATGCAGCATTTGCCAGCCGTTACCTCCACACAGCACTGACATCAATAAGATGACATCAACAGACACACTTGTATGAGAAGGTTACTGATATTTCAAGGAAGGGATAAATGACCCGGACTCCTCCGCATTACACTGATTTCACCTTTGCCATTAAGACTTAATTTTTTCCGGAGTCTAATGTTGTCTGTTGACAAGTCAGAAAGGGGTTCATGTGTGAGATGTGCAATAGTCAGGGACATGATGTTGCTCATTTGTGCTTCCCTACTCATGAAGTCACACAGCTCATTTTTGAATGAGAGAACACAGAATTCTTATGTCCATCCTTTGAGTGTCCTCTCTTTGCATACTCTATTTCCAAGATCATGGTACTACTTAGCTGACAACGATTGGTGTCTTGTACAGCAGACATCCAAACCTCATATGTCAAACACTCACCTATACATGTGAATATGGTAGGAGAGGAGGCAAGCAGAATGTAACATTTGGTTATGCTCACACATTGCGGATAGGCTGAGAAGCTTTGATGCCTTCCGCCTGCACTGGATTAGCGTGTTGCTCTTCAGCCAAGTCATTTTGCAGGTGTGACTGCATGAAGATTCACCTTAGAAGCCCCTACGTCCATCTCAAAGGTACACAACTGGTATCAGTGTTGGCCTCAGCCATGCTATTTTCATTATGATTTTTTCATATCATTGAATTGCAAGCCGGTTGTGTTCTGGTCACTTCATATGACTCATTGTACTATTGTATGTCCATTCTGCACTCACTTGGCATACATTGTGTGTCATCCCCTCATTAGCCACCAGGGTCTGATCTTGCATGGGTTCAAATGCCATATGTGAGCATATTGTGATGCAGGACAACAGTGTTGTACAACACATACAACATATAGTGTAGGTGAAAGGCACATTTAAAGAGCATTCAGCCTGATTTATTCTTGGGTTTACTTCCCTTGGCCCAGCACCAGAACAGTGTGTGGGCCCTGAACAGATGTCACAGCCAACCTTGTAGCAGAAGTCAGTGTGTGTCTTTGATTCTGGGAGGACGTCGTTGTACCTACAATGATAAGTGTGTTTTGCAACTTTACATTTCTGCAGCCACATGTGATGCACTAAATTTCTGGCACAAAGGATGAGCACAAGCAGTTGTGGGCACCAGCGTTGCTGAAGTGTGTCATACTTAATATCATGATTGATCCCACATATAACTTAGAATGGGCCCACTACCTAGATGCAACCTATATCACAATGACATGTCTACGAATCATGATGTGAGGTCCACTACCGTGTTTTGTTGATGGACAACAAAAAAGCCAGCCAATGTAAGTGGTACATGACCAGCTGTGTGGAGTGGGCATTTGATCTATATTGGAAACATTCGAAGTTGGACAGTGTATGCATTGTCAATACTACTGACCCTGGTATCTCACTTCTTGTTCATCATTGCCATATTTGTGCAAATTGGATTTATTGATTAGGTCTACAGACACTATTACAACATAGTGGGGACACCCTTTTGACTAGTTGTGGCACTCAATTACAGGATTGGATTCCTCAGGTCTGGGGCTGTTGCTGAAAAACATGTCATGTTCCACAATTACAAAGGTATGATGAGCCAAGACATTTAATATTTTGTCTTTCGCTGTTCACAATTATCATTTGCTAAAGGTGGATGTCCATTGACAACTCCAATAGTAATGCAGCTATTTTTTCATCTCTGGTTGACTTTCATATGTGGGCACTATATGTCCCTCTGTCACTCCTGACAATGTATGCATTTTGACCATCTCTTGCCCACTTTGACTTACCAGTCGGTGAGGGTGGTATGCCTTTCTCTGTACGATGGCGATTCCTCCCAGTAGATGCAGGGACCTCTGCTACTGCAGTTGTCTGTGCTCTGGCTGAATGTGTCAATGGGTGAGAAGAGAGTAAAGTAAACAAATGGGAAATGTGCTTGTGGAACTTTTCTGGGATTTCCCCATTTCTTCAGCATGCTAACAGTGTTGTGCAGTACTGCCGCAGACTGGGCAGGTAGGAGCAGTGGTACGTTGGGGATGTAATGGCGTGGCAGTTTGGGAAATGTACAACAGATTAGGTGTATGACTATTTTGATCTGATGATTCTCTCACCTTCTGCTTTGTGATTTAAGCTGGCACAGGGTGATTTTACTTCTTGAATAATTTGTGGCAGGTTTACAAGCCCCTTGGAATACATTTACTCCGCCGTTGCGTCATTTCTGTGACAAAGCGGTGGGGTAATACAGGTGACACATTTAGACTTATTCACAACGTGATGCATCTATGGGGATGCGTCACGTTGTGCAGCCCTGCGCAACATTAAACTTGCATCAGCTGTGATGTAGGCAGGGTGTGCGTTTCTTTGGTTATGCCTCGTACAAGTGATGCAGTGTAATCGACGAGATTTCACGGAGTCACTTTTCATAGGGTGGTGCTACGCAAACTTACGCCTGCTTGAAGCACACGTAATGAGTGGCACAGAACGTTAGGTGTAGGCGGTCCATGGACATTGTTGGAGTTGCGTCACACTTGCGACACTACTCCAGCAAAGCACCCGCCTAATGCCATCAGATGCAGCACACATCTGTCTATCCCTGCGCCACAGTGCACCGCATTGTAAATGTGACGCATACGCGGTTGCACAAGAGTTGGATTGCGTGTCGCATTGTTACTGGCGCATCTCTGCTGATATTTGTCATTTGCTACTTAGCAGGGTTGTGTATTACTGCAACAGCACAGTGCCCATGTTCTCTAAAGTGGGGGAGGGATTTGCCATTTCCATTGCAAAGGATTGTGGGACTTGTGGTGCTACATACAGAGGGTGACACATGAGTCTCTGACTGACTATAAATTTTATATACACTTTGGACAACTTCCTTATTCACAATGACAGTGCAACACAGACAATCTTTTCATGTACTTTTTCTTTTCATCCCATTTACCTGGTACCACGTAGCGCACGCCACTAACAGGCAGCCCATGGACCAAGTGGGGGTGTATTGTGGTCAGGATATCCTCCTCCAGTGGGGTGAGGCGGATGCGGGGTCCAGAGTATGCAGCAGGGAGGATCCGATTTAATTCGATTCAGGAGTATTTCTCCTTCACCCTCTGCCTCTCATCCTGCCACTTTTTCTTGATGTCCTGTGCGTCTCTCCTCCCCCAATGCTGTCACAGCAGTGGCTAATTGCTACCATAAGGCTGCCTTCTGTGTCCCACTGGTGAAGTAGGGTGGAAGTCAATAGAGGCGTTTGTGGTGCCTCACTATGAACTCCACAAGCATGGTGGTCTCCTCTGCAGTGAAATTCCTCTTCCTCCTCAATAGCTCCATTATTCTCTGCCAGTGATCAATTAGTGGTAATTGGCTTCAGCTGGAGCATGGTGGGGGATGGTAGGCACTTGCAATATCATGGCAAACTGGAGCTGTTGGCTGGGATTGGCTGGAGTGTGTCAGGTGATGCATGGTGGGGGATGGTAGGGACTTGGACAGGTTTTTACCCTTGGCTCAAATGATCAATGGCCACTGTTAATGTATCCTGGCCCCAAATCTGAGCTTCCGTCCCGGGAGCGGACTTTCCGGCCCGGGAGCGGAGTTTCCGGCCCAAAATCGGAGCTTCCGGCCTGCAAGCGGAATTCCCGCTCCTGGTGCGGAATTTCCGCTTCAGAGGCGGAAATTCCGGCCCGAGTGCGGACGTAAAGTTAGTAGTTGTAAATCTATTCTGTAAATGCCAAAAGTAGTAAGTGCATTCTGTGAATACCAAAATGGTAGTAAGTTTAGGATTTGGTCTTAAGTTAGTTCTGTGAATCGGGCCCATTGTGTTTATCTAGCAGCTTCCTTTTTGGGGGGGGGTAACGTTCAATGTATGCTTGTTGTTTTGAATATACATTTCCACCGAACAGCCACACAGTATAAAGAATACTAGGGTATTAAAATTAGTACCAGAGTATTAATACACTTGCCCAACCAAAAAACCCTATTTTTCATAGGCAACCAGCTCCTAAAAGTAACTGACTTTAATTTAAATCCGTTTAAATGTTTGATATTTTGAAAATAGTATTAACATTAAATGTGCATTAAAACTCAGGCATTTAAATTAATACCAGAGAACACTTCCCCACCCAAAAAAAAATATTTTTCCTAGGCAATTAGCTCCTAAAAGTAAGTGATTTTAATTGAAATTCATTTAAATGCTAGCTCTTTAAAAAAAAATGTTTTAACATTAAATGTGCATTAATACACTTTCTCACCCGAAAACTAGCTCCGCACCTAAATGTACCTGTTCATTGACTTATTTTCTATCCCCAAAAAGCAACACTAAGGCTACATTATTACTCAGGTACTACAGTTAATACCTGAATAGCAATGCTCTTTCCTACCGAAAACTACTATTATTTGTTGACATTCCGTACCCCCAAGGTATTTTTTTGTAAATGACCTTGTTTATTTAATTATTTATTTTTACCTGGACTTTGACACTAAAAATGCTTTAATTCTATGTCAGTACCCAGAGGCGAGGATTAGGCTTTTCTTGCTTCTATTTATTCAATAGCAGCCTTAGAAAAACAACAGTGAACAACAATAGGACTTCATTTCCCATGAAGCCTATGGAGATAAAAACAACAAAGCCATGTAACAGTCCATTGTCCAATCAGACGCCTCCTGGGATCATAACAACCCCTGCTCTGTGCTGGACGTCCTCTTTCTTCGCTGCTAGCAGCCTCCCTCAGATAAGTGTCCTTCCTTCAGTCACGTTTGGGCTGGTGGTTTGGGGGCACTTTGTATTGGAGATTTTAACAGGAGCTTTGGCTCCGCTATATGGGCTCACTCTTTGCTGTTTTTCTTGACGGTGTTGTCTATTGTTTTAGGATTAATGTTACTTTTTGCTGGGAGCTTCTGCTCTGTGTGTTTGGTGCTATACTTCGTTGTACTTGAGGTTTGGGAGCTTCTGCTCCGTATACTTTTCATTTTTGCACGGTTAAGTGCTTCGGAGCCTCCGCTCCGTGATCGCGGCTGTGGGAACGTTCTGCCCGCTCTTATGTGGCCGCGCAACCGTTTTCCTCACACCGGTGGGAGCGCGTGCGGTCTGCCGACCGCGAGAGGGCGCGCATCCCTGTTTCCCTTCTGGCGCTGGTCTTTCCTCAGCGGGACGCGAGAGGAGGTTGAGGTATTCAACGGCCGTTGCCAAGCACCTCCGCCCGTGTCCCTGTTGTCTCGCGCCCAGCCGGTATCTCTGCCTGAGGCTTGAACACCCCCGCGGGAGGTAAGATTGTTCCGTATTTGTGCCGCGAAGCACTTAAGAGTTCCCAGGCATTAATTTGGCCCGCATTGAGGTTGAGGGCGATTGGTGTGCTGCTTGTTGGGGCCTAGCACAGTACTTCTAGGTTGGCTGGCCCTTTGAGTTTGACTTTCTGACGGGGGGGATCTTGTTTTCTCCCTGTGTTTGACGTGGGTGACGTCCCTTTCACTTACCCTCTTACCTGGTGGGTGGCCACAGATATCTTGCTTACTTATCTCATATCCTCAGCTTCTCCTTTGGGCAGCATGGAGGAGTTTGACGATTATTATGAGGAGGAGGAGGAATCCCAGTATTTCCCGCTGTCGGACGAATTCTGCGACGCGGTGGACTCCTCCATTGTAAAGGCGGTCTCAGAGGCGGTGGCTCCTTTGGAGAAGAGGTTGGATGACCTGGTGAAACTCCATGAACCCCTCCCTGCGAGAGAAGACGCTCCGGGGCCTTCTGACTCCCTACCTCCAAAGTTGAGTCCCGCTTCCCAACCTGAGAACCCGCATAAGCGCCCCCGTTCTGACGGGGTTGATCCTGATGCATTTGAGAGGCTGCAGCGGGCCTTTTTGGACGCCCAAACCCCATCCTTGCCGGCGGACCCTTCCCCTGCTGACCCTCCGCCTGCAGGAGCCCCAGATCCGGTGCCTTCCACTCCTTCTGAGGACTCCCAGGGTGCTTCAGATGGCGATTCAGACCATGGCAGATTGTGGCGCCCCTCTCCTTCCGGTTCTGTGGAACGTCCTCAAGCCTCAGCTTCCCAGGGTGGAGCCCCGTCTGACCTCCTTGATCCGGAAGACTTTTGGAACCCCGCTCCTCGCAGTGGGTCCCCTGCAATAAGGTGGCCAAGTATGTGGCGGTGCACCTTCGGAAACCCCTCGATCAGGACGTCCGCTCACGCCTTAGATCAGAATGCCCGCGCCCATCCCTGGAAGGGAAAGTGGCGGTGACCCCCGAGATCGATGCCCGGATGGCCACCTTTCTTACCAAGTATATTAAAGACCCGATGAAGGGCATAGACAGATCCTGGCGTGCCTGTCAGGACAAGTTGCTAGACATCACGGGTCCCCTAGTAAAAAAAATTTATATGGCAGAAGACGCCAAAGCATCTGGTGCCCTCATTTCCCCCGAAACCATGTCCTGTTGGGCCCTGCGCCATTTCTACAGAGAGGCGCAGGTCGCTCCTTATTAAATTGGACCCGAAGATGGGTGAACTGGCGACATCTAAAGCGGGTCCGGTGGGGCAGGGTGGTCTTTTTGGAGACCCATTCGTTAAGGAACTTGGCAAGGCACAGTCCACGGTGAAGCGCATTTTCAATGCGCCGGTTTTTGGTGGGACTGGTCGTGGCAGGGGGCGCTCAGCTGGCCAGTTCTCGCAGGCAGCCTCCAGCAGAGGTCAGCAATGTCAGAGGGGACAGTGCCAGGACTCCTCACGTTATGGTGGCTTCTACCCCACAAGAGGCTGTTTCCATCGCCGAGGCCAGCGCAACGGTGAGAGAGGCAATGGCGGCCCAGCCAATCATGGTGAGTTCCATAATTGTTTCATGTCATTGCTTGGGGGGCAGGTTGGCCCGGTTTCTGGACAATTGGCGGGCTCTGATGTCCGACGCTTGGGTGCTTCAAACCGTACAGGGATTTCACATAGAGTTTTTCGGTTCCCCAGTCCAGTCCTCTCCCCCTGCCCCAATCAGGTTCTCTGGTGTCGAGGCAGCATTGATACGCCTCGAGGTCCAGGAGCTCCTGAGCAAAGGGGCAATTTGCCGCTCCCACCCCCAGCCCGGGGCCTTTCTAAGCAACATTTTTCTGGTTCAGAAACAGGATGGCGGACAGCGTCCGGCGATAAACCTTCGGGAGTTCAACGAATGGCTTGTCTACCGGCATTTCAAAATGGAGAGGATTCACCTCCTTCGCGATCTGTTGTGCCCCAACGACGGGATGGTCAGTTTGGACCTCAAGGACGCTTACCTGATGGTCCCTATCTTCCCGCTCCACCATCGGTTCCTGCAGTTCAGGTGGGACGGCCACATTTTCGAGTTCACTTCGCTTCCCTTTGGCCTGTCGTCCGCCCCTTGGTGTTTCAGCAAGGTTTTGCATCCAGTGGTGGAAGCGTTAAGGGCGCAGGGCATGAGGATGATTGTCTATCTGGATGACATGCTCTTCCTACACCAGTGCCCTCAGACTCTTATGCTCCATCTCTGCTCGGCGGTTCATCTTCTGCAATCTCTGGGGTTTGTCATAAACCAATCGAAGTCTTGCCTCCATCCCACTTGCTCGATCACTTTTATAGGTTTTGTGATCGATTCAGTGGCTGCGACTCTCAGACTGCCTCCAGGAAGATGACGAAGATCCGTCACGAGATCCGGCAATTGCTTCGGAAACAACTAACGTCCCTCTGCAGCATTGCCAGGGTGGTCGGCCTCCTGTCAGCCTCGATTCAGGCCATCTTTCCAGGTCCTTTGCATTTTCGTGCCCTTCAGCGACTCAAAGCGCTCCACCTATGCAGGGGTTTGACTTGCGCTCAGAAGGTGCTGCTGTCCGCGGAGGTCAGGGACGAGCTTCAGTGGTGGCTCTCCCACATGGAAGCATGGAACGGTCCTGCCATTTTTGGTTCTCGTCCCAACCTGGTGATCGAGTCCGATGCCAGCGGCTCCGGTTGGGGAGCACGTTGTGGCGAGCTCACTACAGGAGGAGGTTGGACCGCCAAGGAAGGTTCCCTCCACATCAACTGTTTGGAGCTCAGGTCCACTGTTGGATGAAGGACAGGGCTCATTCGTGTGTCCTCCTCAAGATGGACAATGTGGCAGCAGTACGCTACATCAATCATCTGGGAGGAACGCGTTCCAAAGCCCTGGCAGATTTGGCCAAGGACTTTTGGGAATACTGCCTGGCCCATCAAGTTTCTGTGATTGCAGAGCATTTACCGGGGGCGGCCAATCGGGTGGCCGATTGTCAGTCTCGACATCTTCGAGACTCCAGCATGTGGAAGCTCTTCCAGCCGATGTTCCTGACCTTGCAGGAACGGTGGGCTCCTTTTACTGTCGACCTCTTTGCCTCTCGCCTGGACTTCCAGATTCCCAGGTACTTCAGTTGGGAGCCGGATCCAGGGGCGGCAGCCACCGATACCTTTCTTCAGGATTGGTCGCTAGAGAAGGGTTATGCATTTCCTTCCTTCGCTATGATCATGAGGTTGACGACGCAGGTCCGTCGGGAGGGGGCGAATCTGGTGCTGATTACCCCAATTTGGTAAGCGCAAGCCTGGTTTCCAGGTCTGATGGAACTTTCCTGGGCTTCTCCAATCCGTCTACTCCTGCTCAATCCATCGGGCAGCCCTCATCCCCTGATAGTGAGCGGCTCGTTGCCCTTGATGGCGTGGCAGATGGCAAGTCCCTGGGCTTTCGCAACACGCTGCAGAGCTCCTATCCAGAGCATAGGCCGATGGTACCGTCAAGCGCTACCGCTCGGCCTGGTCCCGATGGATGGGTTGGTGTCTGCAACGGAGTCTGGATCCCGTGGAGGCAGATGTTGTTCACATCCTGAATTTTCTGGCCTCCCTAGCTTTGGAAGGGTTGGCTTGCAGGACGATTAATACGTTCCACTCTGCGATTTCGTCTGGACACTCTGTGGTGGCGGATCATCCCGTGGGTGACCATCCCCTGGTGCGGGAGCTCCTACGGGGGGTTCGTCTTTCCCTTCCCCCAGAACCGCGATATTCGGTACTCTGGGATGTGAATAAGGTCTTACACTTCTTGTCGGAATGGCCCAGCAACAAATACCTGTCACGAAAACAGTTGTCTTCGAAGCTGGCCATGTTGTTGTGTTTAGTGTCCTGCAGACGGGTATCGGATGTTCGGGCCCTGGATATTACGGGGAGATCCTTCACGCCGGAAGAAGTCACCTTCCAAGTGTCCTGGCGCAGAAAGACCCAGTCTCGGGTTATTTCTTATCCGGCTTTCCCTGACTGTCCCAAACTCTGCGTTGTCAGGTGTATCAGAGCTTATGAAGCTATGACTGAGGACATTCGCCCTCATGGGGAGCGTCAGCTTCTGATTGCCTTGCAGAAGCCTTTTCAGGCGGTCTCTTCCCCGATGATTGCAAGATGGGTTCATTGGGTGATGGTTGAGGAGGGAATCAACACTAAGGTCTTCGGAGCACACTCCGCTCGGGGTGCTATGGCATCTAAGGCTTTTATGCTAGGAGCACACTTGGAGGACATCTTGAATGCAGCTGACTGGTCTTCCGACTCAACCTTTAAAAGGTTTTACTTCAAGCCAGTCACCTCCATTGCGTCCGTGGTGGTGGATAAGCTTTGAACTAGCCTAATCCTCGCCTCCGGGTCCTGACATAGAATGAAAAATGTCCTAGCTTTCGTAACGGAAAGTTTCAATTCTATTAAGGACTCAGAGGCAAGGATTAGCCGGCCTCAGGATACTCCTGGACCCACCCGGGCTCATCAGGATGTGTCGTCAGGCGTAAGTAAAGCGTTTTTCTGTTCAGTTGTGAATATTGTTTTTGCTTCTGTGGTGGTGACTTTGATTCTCAGGTTTTACGACTCCTTTTTTCTGCCTGCAGGGACAGAGTCGTCGAAGCAGGACTAGGAATGCTGGCGGTTGGCTTTGTCGCAGGAAGAAAGAGGACGTCCAGCACATAGCAGGGGTTGTTATGATCCCAGGAGGCGCCTGATTGGACAGTGGACTGTTACATGGCTTTGTTGTTTTTTCTCCATAGGCTTCATGAAAAGTGAAGTCCTATTGTTGTTCACTGTTGTTTTTCTATGGCTGCTATTGAATAAATAGAAGAAAGAAAAGCCTAATCCTCGCCTCCGAGTCCTTAATAGAATTGAAACTTTCCGTTACAAAAGCTAGGACATTTTTCATTTCCTAGAATTAAAAAACAAACCTAGAATGCAACTACCTCCTGCTTATCTAAGTACAATTCCAATTCTTTTTTTATAAACATCAAACAAATTAAAACACGTTATTTTTCCATAAAATGTCATGGGGTCATATATACAGCATTGATTTTTCTTACAATGCCATGCTTGCACATCTATGTTACTTTTCATTGTAATGCCATGCATAAACTGCTACAATGAAATATTTTGCTGTAATGCCTTGCGTGCACATCTACTTTTCGCTGTACTGCCATGTTATGTCGTGCATGCACTTCTACACCGAAATATTTTGTTGTTATGACATGAGTACAGAACGCATATGTTATAGGCAATGAATCAGTCTTATGCCTGGCGTTCTATTGACGGTTTCAGTTTGAAGACATTACATTCTAATGCTTTCGTGAAAAAGGCTGTTTCCCGCCACCACACACAAGAATCCAGGACACCAGACGGCCTGGCCCACTGAATACAAGCAGATGTCATAGGCCCACTAAATGCCAAGAATAGTGTCATCAGGGAAGACAGAATACACCCAACACATTTCATCAGGAGCTGCAAGAGTGATCATTGGATAAAGGTACTGGACTTCTGAGACAAGCGAAGATGGCGAGCGGCTCTAAGGGAAGGAACCAAGATGGTCGCACTCACTGACTGCTGAGGGCCAGTCAGCTCCAGAGGGTTCACAGAGGTGCTGGGCTCTTTCAGTGGGGCTAGGGTTGTGGACACATCAGGCTCTCCAACCTACATAAACTGGTTTGTCAAACACAACGAAGGGTGACCACAAGTAGAAACAAAATGGTAACTTTCAAAAGGCATGGTGTCAGGGTACGAGGGTAATAGTCTTGATATTGTGGGACATCGAAAAAACTGTGAATAAAAAAGACATTTTGAAGTGGCAAAAATAGAAAATCAAGGAATGAGAGGTAAATACATCATGATTTTCCCCATGCAGCTCTAGGTGGTCACAGAGAGAAAGTCCTGGATCTTCACAACACCGGATGAAGCATGGGTGCGGATGGACAAATTTCAGAGGCAGGAGTTAGGAAATGCTTCTAGGAGGCCTGCAACCAATGGGAGAAGCGAAACTGAAGAGGTACCATGGTGAAGGGTCTCAGAGATCACTGTGGCCAAGGTTGTAGTAGATGGAAGAGAGAAGTTTAGCTTGTTAGTCCCTCTGATCAAAAAGTCTTCAAATGTATTTCTGTCATCAATATGAGACACTCTGGTTATCCGAGAATCTGTCAAAGTTGGAGAACACCTTCTGACCTTTGGATCTTGATAAAGTCTATGAAGATGAAAAATATCACCTGGATATTTAATAAATCACAAACTTCCTTGAAAATCAGAATAGGGCCCAGCGCAAGACAAAGACCTCCAAGGTACCAGTACTCTCCTAGGGTGTGCATAACCAAATCAAAATATTGGAGGAGCCACTTAAATTTCAAATTACACAGGTCACTGGTTGAATTCTCAAAATTCCAGTGCTTTATTTTCTAACATAATTAATTCTTCAAAAAGATCTTAATAGTGTGATACAGCCAACATGTGTTTCGCTGGCATATTTAGCTTTTTCAATGCTGCAATTAATACACAAAAACCAACACATTATATGTCGATATATTTTCTGTTAAAAGTGCAAAAACAAACCATGTATAAGTTTAACATTCTTAACATTTCCCTCATCAGCAGTGCTATCTCTGCCAGCAACTATAGAGTAAGTCTCAATCAAATTAAAAACCCAAAAGAACCACCCTTAGACCCATTGTCATATACAAAACTTCATTCATTAACAATGTGACCTGTTCCACAGGTAAAGTAAATGAAGATTTCTCTTTTTCTCAACAGTTTTATCATTCAACAATACAGTAACACTGGCGGCCTGGGCTCAGGCCAACCCCCCTACCATGTGAAAGTGGCGCCAGGGTGTGGACTGGTGCGCGGCCCAGGAGGAACCCGTCTTCGAGCCTCGTGGCTGTCCAGCGAAGTTCCACAAGGTTTGGGGCAAATGGTTGAATCTACTGTTTTAATCACTGGCTCTCCCATGTAATAATGTACTACTTCTCAGCTGCTTGAATACTCCTACCGTGATTGTGGATTCTACTGTCTGTTGGAGATGGCTTCTGACTTACTGTGTAAGCTGTCCTTTTGTTTGCCTTTCAAAATGCTAATAAAATTGATTATCAAAAAAACAATACAGTAACAGCATAACTTGTTGTATTGGCATTTTATATCTCATAACTTATGCTTTAAAAAAAATAAAAAATCACGTTTTTATTCTCTATGTCGTCATATCATAATCAAATGAGTTATAGAACTGAACAGCGAGTAGGACCAGTTTGTTACTAACTATCTGATAAATAATTAGCCAACACTCTTCGTAGCCACATAAATGCTCTAGGCAAATCAGCACTGCATGTTTCATAAAACTTTATATCACTTTGCCAAATTAAGTTTATGCTTTTACGGTCACAGTCCATATCGGCATGGCTAATCAGATTGATTGACTTAAGCCATTTCCTCACTGGAGTGGGGATTTGTTAGCACCTTGTTTTTTAAAGATTTCTCCTGTGGAAGTAAAAAACTAGTGTTACTCCAGGCATCAGTTAGTTCCAAGCAATATTGGGAAGCTGCTTACCTTAATCTCTTTTAACAAATAGAGGCTAGAATGTTGCTTACTTCCAGCCAAAATATGGTGAGCTACAGGCAACTTACGAATATATGTATATCATGTGCGTCGGGTAAATTGTATTTCCTATATCTAGGAACC
The DNA here is from genome assembly GCF_964204655.1 of Triturus cristatus. Classification (NCBI taxonomy): domain Eukaryota; kingdom Metazoa; phylum Chordata; class Amphibia; order Caudata; family Salamandridae; genus Triturus; species Triturus cristatus. The sequence continues at coordinate 1,010,677,988 of NC_140587.1, read as the reverse complement.
TTTTCTTTGGAAAATCTGGCTAATTTTTGTGGTGACCAGTAGATCCTGTGTAGGGTGAAAAAAAAATGTTCTTTAATGTAGCCGCTTGACAGTGTAAACAAGAGTGTTAATAAATATTTGCCATACTTTTCCAAATATGGCTTCGGTATGTATTCTTCCCAAAGATGATACGTCTTCTTTAGCTTGCCATCGTCTTCAACTATCAGATCATCATACAATATAGATACTTCTTTTTTGGTATCACTGTGTCTTGTATCCATTCTTTGTATTCCCAGTGTTCTTGGTCATCCCATTCTTGAGTAGCCCATGAGAACGTATTTAAATGTATAAATAGTTCCTTTAATAACCTAATATAAATATTGTTCCAACTGATCATATTGGACCCATACCGGAGCTGAACCCCAACATCATCCTTGTCTTTTTTCAAAAGAAGGCACAATTTATCTTCCATAAATGGGGAATGTTAGATCTGTCAGCCTTAGGGTGGTCTTCCTGGAAAATCTTTGCTTTCTCCCCTCCTGTTTTGTGGAATTTGTTTTTGTAGGCCTTAGGACTCTGTGCAATTTACCACTGTTAACTAGTGTTTAAGTGCTTGTGCTCACTCCCTAAAATATGATTAAATTGGCTCACATCTGATTGGCATATTTAATTTATTTATAAGTCCCTAGCAAAGTGGTATACCATATACCCAGGCTGGTAAATGTAATGCTGCTACTGGGCGTACAGCATTCATTATACCACCCATTTAAGTAGCCCCTTGAAATTTGTCTCAGGCCTGCATTGCAGCCTGTGTGCAGTTTTAAACAACCAATTCGACTTGGCAATATAGACCTTTGCTAGGCCTAAAACTCCCTTTTTAATACAAATAAGTCCTCCCTAGGATAGACCCTAAACAGCCCATTGGGCAGTGTGCATTGTATTTAAAAAGTTGGGCAGGTACTTTTAAGTTTTACATATCCTTCTAGTGAAAAGCTGACAAATTTGAATGCCAATTCGACCTGCCAATATAAACTTTTGACAGGCCTAAAACTCCCTTTTTAATACAAATAAGTCATCCGTAGGATAGGATCTAAACAGCCCATAAGGAAGTGTGCATTGTATTAAAAAAGTTGGACATGTACTTTTAGGTTATACATGTCCTGGTAGTCAAAAGCTGACAAATTGTTTTCACTACTATGAAACCTATCTCTCTCAGTGGATATAACATTGGGTTACCTTATTATATCTAATAAGTGATAACTTTATTTGGGAACAAGTAGAAATGCCATGCTTGGTGTCTATGGAACTGAAATTTAAACCTTATCTAATGATAAAGACAGATTTTAAGTTCCAATTCTGTCAATTACACATTTAGTAGTCTGACATTTTCCTGTCCTAACCATTTGGTGTCTGCAGCCTGTATCCATGGTCAAATGACTAGGTGTATCTGTCAGTTGGTCTTTGTGTACTCCTCCCAATAACACAGAGGGGTACCAGTTGCAGGATGGGCCATCATGACAGAATGGGTGGCTCGGAGCTGTGCGCTGCCCCACCTTTATTTCAAAGGTACTGCCTCAGCACACACACAAATAACTTCACACTAGCCTTTTTTGATCCCAGACCCAGTGGAACATGGGCAGGGAGGCAGTAAATTCCAGGACCATATGCAGGGGGTGATCTAGAAGTTTCTTCCACATCAAAGCTGGCACCAGGTATACAAATAGGATCCTCAAACAAACTCTTCAGTTTACTTCTGGACCTGAGAAGGACACTCAGCAGACTGCCCTGCTGCATGTGGCCTGTTCTTTACTTCAAAGAGCCTGCCCTGCTGCTCCATGAGGACTACCCTGCTGCCTGAAGCATGCTCCTTTACCTTCAATGGCTAGATTGCCCAACGCCTGTTCAGAGCTACAGGGAAACAAAAAGCTCCAACTTTTATAGTGCACCTTGAACCAGCCTGAAGTGAGTCCTGACCTTTCGAGTGATGCCCTCTAGTCCTGGACCCTTGGAAGAGGTGCTAAAGGTGACCAACCAGGCAAAATCCAAAACTTGGTAAATTTTCAGCCAAAAAGTGCTATGAGGGCTAAGATGAGCCTTCGTCACTGGAAGAGATGCTGAGCACCCCCTGAACAGGAATGACTATGTGACTGAGAGAGTGGCCAGGCTCCTAGACCCAGGTAAAGCTGTTGCAGGGATCCTGCTCTGGAACAGAACTATGCTTGGGACCATGGAACATCAGCATGTAGGGGCCTAGTCACCATACCACCTCTGTATCCATGAGCCCGAGTCCGGCTAGCTATAGTGCCTCACTTGCCCTCCTAACCATATCAAAGAAACAGGTGAATTGGCACCCCCAGAACACAACACTCACGACCCTCTCAGGGATTGGGGTATCGGGACACACCCTTTTGCCCTCTCAGTCGTACTTTTCCACAAAATAGAACAAAGAGAGACAGAAAAAGTCCAGAATATTTATTTAAACTATCATGCTCTAAAATGCAGTGTATGTGCCACAATTAGAATACAACTGAATAATAAAATACAGTTAGCATGGTTAATAATCCGGACACCGTGAACAGCACTGTCGTTTTATAAGACAGAGGAACCTAACCCCCCACCCCTGCTACGAAAGTTAAATGATTATATGAAAGATCTCTGGGATTATCGGCAGACCCAGTGCCTTCGCACACATAGATAAACGCTCTACATCTCAGAAGACTCAGTGCTCTTGTCTCAGAAGTCTCACTCCAATGTGTCTGTTTGTGGCTCATGTACCCATCAACTGCTGCATTCTTGTGTTATGTCTCGGTGCTAGTACCTGGCCAGACAGAACAACAAGGGGCATTGTTATTTGACCTTGTCAGTGGTGCTCAGACTAAATCCCAGGAAAAGAACAGAACTCGAAAACATATGCAGGTTCCGTGTGAAAGTACAATGTGGCACAAAAGAAAGCGTGTTTACATAGTAACGTGTGCAAAGAAAACGAGGCCTACAATGTGCACAGTTAGGCTAACATAGAGAAAACCACAATGGGCCATGCAGGAAACACATGACAATGCACGCAGAGAAGGAAATTGGACACAAGGTCCCCTCAAGGCCTGAGATAAAACACAAACAGCTTTTAAGATATTGGCACAGGAATGATGTTGGACGTAGCACACCTGACTGCAAGGATATACAAGGCAAAGGCAAGGGAGGGGGAGGGCTAGTTCGGGGGAAATGTTCGAGGTGTGGACTGTTTGTTGTCACCAGCCATTGTAGACGATGGCCCTTTTTTTGTCAAAGATGCATAATGCCTGGCTCTTTATCAGTAGATATGCATAATATATATGGTCACATGTTGCTAATATGTATATGTGCTGAATATGAACAGGCGAGCTCGGGAATACCAAGCATTAAGGTATGCATTTCTTTTCTTTTTGTAACACAAACTTTATTGCAGATTTCTTAAAGACATACATATTGCTGTCATTTAGTACATATCCATAAACTTAAATAGTTTACACAGTATCACAGGTGACAATCCGGTGCACAGTGGTAGTTAGGAAAGGAGCAACAATCCAATAGATTTTTCAACATGAACAAGTTACCCATTTCCACCCACCTGAAACTAGACATTGTCGCTTGTCAATGAAGTAATATTACACTGGCACAATCCCAAGTAACAAGGGGGTCAGAAGTGGTTGTAGCAATATGATATGATCTGGTAGGGATGCTGGTATAGTCTAGGCACTATATTATGCTTGTGTGCTTGTGCATGTTTTTGTTGCGCTTGTAAAACATGCTGTAAAACGTATCCATCCACAGTAAGGTGAAATAAGCCAGATTAGGAATCTGTAGTGCAGTGGCTGCTTGCCGAGGAAGTGCTGCAGGGCAGTGGGGCGGGGGAGGGGCAGGGTGGGGGGTAGTAAACTTTGGCATACGGCGGAACGGTAAATAAATAAATAAACTAAACAATTTACATTGCGCGAGCTGCATCGCCGAGTTTGCGTTGCAGCACGCACAATGTAAATTGTTTTATTTACTTACTTAACTCGCAATATGCCGAAGTTTACTACCCCACACCCTGGCCCTCCCCAGCCCTGCCTCACCTCCCCGCAGCACTCCCTCGGCGAGCCACCACTGCTGTAGTGTCTAAGGTTTTAAAGGACTCCAGCCTGGCATCCGATTCAATTGCTATGAGCCTCTTCCGTAAGTACTGTATTACTCTCAGCAAATGGCACCACTCTCAGCTAGGCCCCATCTCTCCACCTCCTCCTCCCACTGGGAAACCAAAGGCACAGAGTGTGATTTCCAAGGTTTCACAGAAGGCGCCTAGCTAATAATAGTTCCAAATCAATAAAACGCGATGTCACCCTAGCATTTTTATAGGTTTGGCAGAATAGACCAAGTATGCAACATTCCAGTGTGTGCCAATGGTTTTTCTCTGTGAGGTCTGAGAGGATAGGTGTGACATGCACCCAGTAGGGGGTCAATATGGGGCAGTTCCATAGCATGTGCAATAAGTCAGCCAGGGGTGTAACACAGGCTCCCGTAGTCCCCTCAGTGCGGGGGGCCCCCTCAGCAAAGTTCTTGAGACTGATAGCTCCGGATAAAATCCGGAGCAGGGGCCCCTCTGTGCACCTTGCATGGGGGCCTCTTCAACTTTTGTTATGCCACTGAAGTCAGAGTCTGGCGTTTAAAATTGTGGTCAGGTCAAAGGACCTGTTGGGAACATGGTGTAAAGTCTGTCTGGTGTGGGGTAAGCATGGTGTAAAATGGAAAGTGTTATAAATTTGAATCAGGGGTTTCATGAAATTTTCCGGGAATATTCTATAAAGAGTTCCCATTCTTTATCCTGCAGAGTCCGTGCTAGGTCCTCTTCCCATTTAGCCCTTAAAAAGGTTAAAGGGACCCGGAGATGTGCACGAATACTCCGGTAGAGCCAACTAACTAAGTGACGCCCATGTCCTATTGTGTGCATGGCTTGGAGTAGTTTGTATGGGGAGGGTTCGACTCCTTCAGGTGCCAAATGGTGCCGTATATAGCGAGTAATGCTGGCATGAGTTACGAATAAAGTATCCGGCAAGCTGTACATGTGTGTGAAGTATGTGTGATTCAATAGAGTACCTTCAGCAAACAGATCGCAGACTGTCTCTACTCCTCCCTGTGTCCAAGGCAGCAATCTATCTAGTGTAAGAGTCCTAGAGGCTTTTGGGAGGCCTATCAGTGGTATATTTGGAGCATAAGGAACTTGTGGGGGGGGGGGGTGCAGCATATGACCATCTTTCAATATAAGAGGGAGATGTGCAGCAACAGGAGGCCATCCACAGGAAAGGTGAAGCCGGGGCATAGCAGTCTATGTAGCTTACCCTGCTTAAGCATGGAAACGGTATTGTCTATTTCGGGGAGATTGCGGCCGGCTAGCCAGTAGAAGAGTCATTGCCATTGTCTTACAATACAGTAAGGTTTTAAATCAGGAGGGACCTGGAGGTTGGAGAGGGCAAACCTACGACAGCCAATAGCCCAGATTAAGTTAATTAGGAGAATATTCAGTATTTTAAAGATCTGAGCAGGAATAAGTATTGAAATTGTTACGAGGTGGTGAAGTAAACGGGGTAACATAACCGGTTTAGCTAGGATCAATTGTCCAGCTACTGATAATGGTAAAGTAGTCCAGAAGTTCACTTGCAACTTAAGGATTGTGATGGATCTAGGAGATTGCCTTCTAACAGTGAGTGTAGCTCAGTAAATTTGGACTCGTTAGTAGAGAAATGTCTAGGGCATCACCTGAAGTGACAGTTCCCTGAATGGCAAAGAGGGCTGGCTGTAAGTGTCTTAAAAGGAAAATGCATGTATGTATTCTCATTAATTTGGAGGCCAGATAACTATGAAGTGCTTAGCCACTTCTACTAGGTTCAGGTACAGATCCTCAAAGTACAATATGATATTATCAGCATAAAATGAAATTGCGTGGGTTGTGGGTCCTAATGGGATGCCCCATCCATGGGCTTCTTGGCGTATTTGCTGTGCCAAAGGTTAAAATGCTAGTACAAAAAGCAGCGGCAATAGCGGGCAGCCTTGTCGTGTGATACGCTGTATTAAATAGGGAGATGAAATTTGCTGGCCTGTGCAGGATCTTGCGTTAGGATCAGTATAGAGCACTTTTACCCAGCAAATATATTTGGGTGCGATGCCATATTTATTAAGGGCTGCAATCAAAGTCCCAACTTAAATGGTTGCCTTAAGTCCAGTAAAATACAACCTGCCTAGTGAAACTGCCCGCGGACAGCATCCATAATGTGGTGCAGTCAACAAATGTTAAAAGAGGTATTGCCATTGAGGACAAAGCCATATTAATCAGTGTGAAAACAATTGGTAAGGAGGGGAAGTAGAAGGCAGGCCAGTACTTTACTGAGTATTTTGTATTCAGCATTAATAATGTAAAGAGACCTGTAAGAGGACACGTCGGAGGAGGGTTTGTTAGGTTTTAGTAGGGATGTGACCAGTGCCTGAGATGTGGTACGCGGTAAGGTACCAGCGTCTAAATAGGCGTTAAAGAGACGATCCAGTTGTGGGACCAGTTGGGTAGTGAATGTGGTGTAGAACTCTGTGAGGAGGCCATCAGAGCCAAGGGTCTTGTTTCTAGCTAGTTCTCGAATTGCTCACCAGATCTCATTGGTTGTTATAGGGGCTACCAGTTTATTTCTCTCCTCAAGTGACACTTTATGAAGGGTCAGGGTGTCAAGGAATCATTAAATTGCCTTTGGGTCTACAGCCAGGGGGCTGTGTATAGCGCTAATTATTATGGAATGCTGTGTTTATTTACAGTTGGGAGGTGGCTTGAGTTTTGTGGTGTTGTGAATGTGAGGATCAGGGTGGGCGTGGGCTCTAGTTTTATCAGACAAGCTAAAAATGCCCCTGACTTATCACCCTCCATGTGGGTCCTCTGCATGTACCACGTACTCCACTATGCGTAATCGCTCTAATAGTTCAGCATATTCGACCTTGGTGTCTTGCAATTTACCAGTGTGCTCCTCAGTATCTGCTGCCACCCTCTCTAGGATTCCCAGACTCTCCTCCACTCTGGTGAGCTCTCTAAGGATCGTTTTATGGGCCCCTACTACTGTCTCTTTAGATGTCCCATGTATTACTACATTGAAAGCATCCCACTCTGTTAAAATAGATAATATGGAGTTGGTGTTTTCAGTAAAGTAATTATCTATCTATCAATGTGTCATGAAAAACTGCATCCTGTAATAACTGAGGTTGGAGGTGCCATGCAGGGATGGGAGTGGGTACATGTGTGATCGTTATCTCTAAGGGATTATGATTGGATACGGTTTTTCCTAAGTATGTTGTGCGTGCGATGGTGGGTTGGTGCGAGGTTGTGCATATGATCCTATCGAACCGTGTGTTGAGTAAATGCAGGGGGATAATAGGAATAATCATGCATGTTTCACTTACACCAAACAACATTAGGGGGCCATCCTTCCACCCATTAACGCAGGAACCTAGCTTGGTGCACCGAGGCAGCAGTTGCAAGAGGGGTGTGTGATCTTTCGAGGTCTATATCTAATACTGCATTATAATCCCCACCTAGGAGCCACGGGTAATGTGTCCAGTCCACTAGAGTTGCAGACAGATGAGCTAGGAAGGCATCTGCTCCATGTTAGGGACATTTATGCTGCCTATCAACACAGGTGTGCTACTGGTTGCGCCATGGAGAAGAACATATCTCCCTTGTATGTCTATCATAGTTTCCTCTACTGTGAAAGGAACACTTGCTTTTATCCATACTGCTGCCCAATGGGAAAATGCAGAATAAGAAGTGTGAAAGAGTTGCCCCCTCCCATTTTTTCAAAGTTTAAGGGCTATGCTGACTATGAGGTGAGTTTATTGCAAGCATACCACATGTGCCTGGCGATGATGTAATCGGGTCAGAATCCTCTATCATTTCTTTATGGACACTATACCTCGGACATTCCAGGTTATCATGTTGTAGTTATGCGGTACAGACATTGTTAACGGGCAGGGATAAGCCTAAATATTGTGTGCGTGTCTGGAACATGACATCTGTTAAAATATAACTGAGAAGTGACGATGTGTAACCTCCGCTTTCAAAAATCCATAGATGAAAACATTTCTGATACAAGGTCCAGTGATGTAATGTCGTTCGACCAGAACTGTGAAAGACAACAGAAAACATCATAACCGTAAGTGTAATCGCCCTTGGGGTACATGGCGTACAGCATGTGGAGGTGAAGTATGGGTGGTTGTAAAGTTGGGAGCTGATGACTACCCAGGTCCGGAAACCGGGCATTGTGGGGTGAGGCATGCGGACAAGGATAATGTGCCGTAAGCAATCTATTTATCAGTGCTCAGAAATGGAGGATCGGAAGAGGGAGTAACGTTGTGCAGACATGAACAGGCCAGAGCCAAGGTCCTGAAGGGCAGTCAATGCTTATCAGACCTACAGAGAGGATCCCAGACAGATGGGTCACACATATGTTCAAGTTTAGCATGTGGGCAAAGGAGTGCCATATAGAAGCACATAACATTGTAATCAAGGGGGGGGGGGGGGGGGGGTAGTGCATCCTTTCCCACAAAATAAATGGGGAACGTTGGCAGGAGATCAAGACCGGAGGTGAGGTGGGATCGAGTGACTGGATGCCTCGGTACTGTGCTAGGTAAGGAGGATGACCGAGCTGGGCCTGAGAGCTCAGCGATCATGCTGTTGCCATCTTCGGCAGTGAGCCATGCCCCCAAGCATTAAAATATACATATGGCTGTATTGGCATGACTTGATCTAAAAATGCAATAAAATATATTTACAAAAGGGGGGCATGGCCGAGCTGAGCAGCAAGATGGCCGCACAGTGAGGCGGCTCTGCCGGCAGAGCACAAAATCCGTCCATAATCCGTGCCCTGGTGGGCGATCAACATAAGAAAAGCGATCGGAACTAAACGCCTACCCTCTGAGTAAAGACTGGCGAACTTTGGTGCCGTGGAAGCTGCAGGATACCGCGGACCCGGCGCGGGGGCGGCGCGGCTTATCTCGGCCTGGCGGATCGGTGCATAGAGCCGCGTCAGTGAGGCTGAGCGCCCTGCCTGGCTAGGCGATCTACTGAACACTGCCGCCAACATCGGTGAGTTTGAGCGTACTGCAGAGGAGACTGTCGCTGCGGCTGCGGAAAGACCAGAGTGGCGGGTGGAATAGTTACGGGCCTCAAGATGGTGGACTGAGGACAACGAAGACCCGCGCCACTCCACCCGGACACTAGGGAGCCGCATACCCGCCACAGCCACGGTGAGTCCCCGCTGCTCAGCGTGTCTCCCCCCCACGACTGTAGCAGTACATTTGTGGGGCGCTGACGGGGGGCCGGGTGTGGGAGAGTCGCGGGGGCGGCGGCCACCGGGAGGAAGCGGGAGCGCTGACAGGAGGCCCAGAGGGTACGGTGAGGTGCCCTGATCAACGCAGACCCGCTGTGGCGGTCGGCCACCTAGTGCCTCACCTGCCGTGGATTGCTGGGAGCGCACTGGGGAGTCTCGGCCGCCCTTCTGCCCTGCGGGCTGGCATTGTCAGGTGGGCCTGATCGAGGTGAGATCCTGAGGGCGATTGTGAGCAGAGTCGCTAGAATAGAAGGCCCCAGGGCCGGCGCTGATTGAGGCTGCAGGGAAATTATTGCTCCTTCGACCATACCCCCTGCCTGGCTCCAGAGTGTCGCGCCAGTTGGTGGGCGGTCTACGCTGACAAGATCTCCCGGCAGGGGAGCACGGCAGAAGCTGCATGATGGGCGATGCCAAATAGGGGGGAACAGGCGAGGAAAAGCGCACGTTGACAATCTTGCTGAGGGCGCAGGCAGGGAGACGGCCCTGATCTGAGAGACCCGTTGGCTGCTCTGGCTGTGAGTACTCCGCGCAAGACAGTAATAGTTCTTGGTGTCAGAGCCGTAGTAGGCTAAATCTCTGGGGCCCAACCACCCTTTGGGCTTCCAGCCTCGCAGAAACCCTTTGACTTTACACCACGTCTGTTGTATCACGCTGACCCTTAACTGTGCCGCTCTCCCTCCCATACTGCGATCCTCCCACACGTGGGTTCCAGACACCGGTGAGGGCGCGGGTGGTCTCCCCCCACAACTTTTACACCTTCCGAGAGCTGGATTGCCTGCCATAATGGGGAAACCTGACAGTAAGCAGCCAAAGCTCTACTTTGAGAAGTGCTCTACTCGCCTCCAAGAGCCACTCTCGTCGTCCTTGACAGAAGTCCCGAGACTCAAATGGACTCCGATCATGACGACAACATCCGAGCGATGATGCGTGAGGTGAGAGCAGCCTGAGAGCTATTGACACGAAACTAGACAACATAGTGGAAAGAATGGACCACATGTCGCAAAAGATTGACATACATGAGGGTCGGCTGGACACTCTAGAACAACGCGTTTCGGATGCCGAGGACCGTCAGGAAACAACGAGAGAGGCCGTACTTCAGATGGAGAAGGTGGTAGAAGTGATTAAGGCCCGCAATGAAGATTTGGAGGCTAGATCCAGGAGGAACAACATCCGAATAACTGGAATTCCGGAATCTACCAATATCACCAATATGGAACGTTACGTGGAGGATCTGCTACGGGACCTCTGCGCAGAAGCCCTTACATCAATGTTCCTGGTGGAGCGAGCGAACCGAACCCTGGGGCCTCGCCCTAACCCAGGAGCTCCTCCGAGACCCATCATAGCTCGATTGCTTAATTATAGGGATAGGGACACTGCACTGAGAGTGGCCAGAGAAAAAGGGGACATTCTGTACCAAGGCAACAAAATTACGATATTCCCAGACTTCACCCAGGCTGTCCAGCCTGCAAGACGTGAATTAATGGGGGGGGGGGGAAGCCTGTGTTCTTCACTGAAGCCTGCGCGGCTATGAAGTTTGCGAAGCAGCAGGCCAGGAAGCATCGACAGCATGAAGCGGGAGCCTCGCGCAATCCTGCCAGTCAGATGAGTGACAAAGACTGATGGTGTGCGATTGGGAGGGGGGTAGCCATACACTGGTGGGTAGGGTACCGTCAAGAAATAGGCGCGCCAGTGGCGCTCCTACACGCTCTGCCACCCTGTCCTAACATGACGGGGTAGTTCGCTGGCAATCCCGCGCCCCCTGCGAGATGATTCCCAGTTACATTGTGTTACTTGGGCTCCCTATTGGTGGGAGAGGGTTATTAAGGGCTACATGACCTGTTTGTGGGGGTGGTGTAGGTGGGGGCTGGTGTTAAATGTTGTTTATTGCAGGACAATACAGACATGGGGCTTACTGATTTCGCCCACAGACAGTTGGATCCATCCAGAGAGCCACATGGACTTACATACAAACCGCATTACACGCGCATCAGACGAGTGGGGCAGAGTTTGAGAGATTACGCAGTGACAGACTTTTTCATCCTGGCAGTTTGACGGCTGACGCAGCAGCATGTCTAGTCTTATACAATATCAACAAGGAGGAGGGACTTGGAGCTATAGAAAAAGGTCCTGAACCAAAGCTCCTAAAAAGTTATACATTTGTCCAATGGATGGTTGCAGTTCCTATAGCATGTCTAGTCTTACCTGCCCTACTTGGAATATACACGGTCTCAATGACCATCGTAAAACCAGACTGATGCAATCTTATTTAACTAGACACCACATAGACATATGTCTCCTGCAAGAGACGCATCTCCTAGGGTCGTCACATAAGAGGTTGTTCACTGCGCGCTGGGGCGAAACACACAGTGCGGGCTACTCCAGCTATTCCCGGGGGGTGGTCACTCTCATACGTAAGGGTCTCCCCTGGCACACACTTCAATCAATTGCAGACCCGGAGGGCCGATTTCTCTGACTGTAGGGGACGTTATACCACAAGCTCTTGATCATAGCCAACGTCTACGGGCCTAATGTTGACGACCCATTTTTTTTCAACACCTCTGACACAAAATCCAATCTTTGGGGGACTCAGCAATACTTTGGGGGGGGGATTTTAATGTTGCGCTTTCCCCTCACTTGGATAGGGAGGGCGCTGTGCGCGTACCCCACCCGCAGGCCGCAGCATTCTTTCGAGATATTATCCAAGACTCTGACCTATCTGACCCCTGGCGGGCTCTCAACCCGGGAGTGCGGGAGGGAACCTGCATTACGCACCATCGACAAGCCTGGTCCAGGATAGATTTTTGGCTCTTGACAAAAGATTTCCAGTCTAGAGTACAAGCCGCTAGTCACTATGCCAGAACGTTGTCCGACCATGCTCCGGTGGCCCTCACATTACTAATCCCACAGCCTTATCTTCAGCCATTTTCCTGGCGCCTCCCGCCCAATGCTCTGTTGGATTCTGCGTTTCGCGAAAGCATTAGAGTACACATCCAAAATTACTTTGACCTTAATACAGGTTCGGTGGCATCGATGGGCACTCTCTGGGAGGCATTTAAAGTTGTAATTCGTGGACATAATCACGGTCCTGAAGCCGGACAAAGACCCGACCCAAAGCGAATCCTATCGCCCAATTTCATTAATAAATATAGATGCAAAAATCTACGCTAAACTCCTGGCCACCAGATTGCAACCCTTGCTTACCCGAATAATTTTATCAGACCAGTCCGGTTTTATACCGGGACGGTCTACGTCCCACAATCTCCGGATGATATTTGCGTTAATGGATTACTTAGACTCCAGTGTCCAGGCCATTGCTGCTCTGCTCGATGCCACTAAGGCATTCGACTCCTTGGAATGGAGCTTTCTCTTTCCGTTGCTGCACCGCATAGGTCTTACCCCTTTTTATTCAGCAGCTACGCCTACTATATACGATGCCCACAGCGCGCGTGCGTGTCAACGGGTTGGCGTCTGCGCCCTTCAACATCACCAGGGGAACGAGACAGGGGAGTCCCCTTTCACCTCTTCTTTTTGCGATTGCAACAGAGCCAGTGACAGCGCGCATCAGGCAACATCATGCGCATCGCAGTATAGGGTTTACTTCGCGCAGAATATCCATCTCCTTATATGCAGATGATATTACCTTATACATGATTGACCCTAGCGACAACATGGCGCCCATGACGAGGGAACTGATCCGATATGGGGAATTATCCGGGGTGCGCATAAACTGGGGCAAGTCTGTCATCTTCCCCCTGACCACTGGCACAAGACCTTTTGAGTCAGAGTACCCAATCACCTGGGCAACATGCCCGACGCGGTTGTAGGGATCTGGCTGTGTAGGGATCTCCAGGAAGTATGGTCTGAGAACTACGGCAGGGCCATTGACTGGATCAAAGCTAGAGTATCCCGATGGAAGACGCTGCCCCTCTCCATGATGGGCAGCATTGCACTGACTAAAATGATCATCCTGCCCAAACTATAATATCTGTTTGTCAATATCCCTATCCCACTGACTATGCACTTTTTCAAAACACTTCGCTCCCTCATGATCGAACTAGTGTGGGCGGGGAAACAGCCCCGAGTAACATGGGAAACACTTACCCTACCCTACTCTCAGGGAGGACTGGCGGCACCGGATTTCATACTGTATGCATACAGCGGGCAGGCACACTTCCTATACTATTGGGTACACCCCACGCCCTTCCAGCCGCATGTTGCTATAGAAAGGGACTGAGAAGAGCCCTTACAACAGCCGTTTTCCAACCCTATCCACGACCCCGAAACAAGATTAATTCTGTGGAAGCGGTGCGCTGGGCCTGGACAGGGTTGCGTAGAAGAACAAACCTAGATAGGCTATACGCCCCCTCAATGCAACTTGCGTCCCACCCCGATTTGCCACCGATGTTAGATCGCAGAGCAAGCGAACGAGCGACACAACTAAAACTCTGTTGGGGCGGATCTTTTCCCTGCAGACGCCTTCTTAACAGTGCAACAGATGTGCGGGCAGCAGCCTCCCACAGCGGTGGACCTGCTTTTATATTACCAGATACGTTCCCTCCTGTAGAAGTAGGTTTACCACTTTCCCAAAACCTCCCCCAACAGTGACGGCCTTGGAAAATATATTAGCGGTAGAACACAGCCGCAAGCTCATTACCCCCATTTAGAACACCACACAGAGCAAATCCCCACTCACTACTCCAGAAGCTAGGGCGGGATGGGAGAGGGAGATGGATATGACCATCTCAGATGACCAATGGCGTTTGGTTTGTGGCCAACTGAAGCTGATGTCCTCCAATTATCGCTTGAGATTGATGCATTTTAAGTTTATGCACTGCCTATATCGTACTCCGGCACAACTGTACCGAATGGGTCTGCGCTCTGACGATGACTGCTGGCAATGTGACACAAGCCAACTTCCTGCATGTGGCATGGCATTGTGGGCCGGTGGCAGTTTTTTGGCAAGTGGTAGTACAGCACATACAGACCATAATTGGACACACACTACCCTGCACGCCGCTGGCGGCGTTGCTGGGAACAGCACTGGCATTCCACCAAAACGTAGATGGCTCACGGCCATCCTGTTAATACTGGCAAAGCGCCAAGTGGCTCTACACTGGTGGGCGACTCGACCACCGACCGTGAAGGACTGGATCACAAGTATAACACATTGTAAATTGCAACTAGAGACATATTGGCAACAACTACCAGGTAGATCCCGCCCTAGAGACTTTTAGGAGCCACTGTGCACTGGCTCCGTTCTGCGCAAGACAATGTTTTTTAAAAGGTGTCTGCTAGATATTCATACATTACCCCTGCCACTGCGTTTTTAAGTCCCCTATAGTTAACTACCACATCATAGTCTGGAACCTGCTTGCCGATCCGCCCAGGGTGTATTGCCGGTTGGCCTGACTTTGCAGTAGCTTCCACTACATTATTCTTTGCAGCAGCAAATCCTGTTCAGTGACTGCTCAGTGGAAGGATATTTGGCCTCTTAATAATAACACTAAAGTGATTTCCAAAGCGCATTGTTGCACCATACAGTATGTCCCAGCGCTAAAGGCCTTCCCTACCAAGCTAGACCAGAGTACTGGAGGAATAAGAGACTCACCCCTGAAACGATTTAAGGAGAACTAAAAATCCAGGTTTTAAGTTTGTTTAAAAAAATCATTTTGAATGATCCCACTCTCAAGTGGACCAGCAGGGCGTACCAAAACGTAGCGGCCAAATAGCAGAAAGAAAGGGCCTGGCCTTAAAGACAGGCGGTACAACCACTAGGTTGGCCCTTGAAGATCTCAGATTGCGTAAATGAGCATAAGGCTGTACCGCACATACAGACCATAATTGGACACACACTACCCTGCACACGGCTGGCGGCGTTGCTGGGGACAGCACTGGCATTCCACCAAAACGTAGATGGCTCACGGCCATCCTGTTAATACTGGCAAAGCGCCAAGTGGCTCTACACTGGAGGGCGACTCGACCACCGACCCTGAAGGACTGGATCACAAGTGTAACATAATGTAAATTTCAACTAGAGACATATTGGGAACAACTACCAGGGAGATCCCGCCCTAGAGACTTTTGGGAGCCCTTTGTGCACTGGCTCAGTTGTGCGCAAGACAATGTTTTTTAAACGGTGTCTGCTAGACATTCATACATTACCCCTGCCACTGCGTTTTTAAGTCCCCTATAGGTGACTACCACATCATAGTCTGGAACCGGAACAACACTAATTGATTATTGTGGTTTTACCGTACTGTATCATTGTGGTCTGAACATGCTTTCAGAGACGTGGGATGCGAGAGGTCCATCAGCTTGAGAATCATCGGAAACATGCCTTGTACTGATTGTCTTGCTGTATGTATTGTTAATGTTTTTTCCTTCTTATTTTTATTGCAAATGCTAATAAAAACAATCCAAAAAAATATATATATTTACAAAAAAAAAATGAGGGCCAAGAGGACAAAGGGACCTACCTGCTTGCCGATCCGCCCAGGGTGTACTGCCGGTTGGCCTGACTTTGCTGTAGCTTCCACTACATTATTCTTTGCAGCAGCAAATCCTGTTCAGTGACTGCTCAGTGGAAGGATATTTGGCCTCTTACTAATAACACTAAAGGGATTTCCCAAAGCGCATTGTTACACCATACAGTATGTCCCAGCGCTAAAGGCCTGCCCTACCAAGCTAGACCAGAGTACTGGAGGAACAAGGGACTCACCCCTGAAAGGATTTAAGTAGAACTAAAAATCCAGGTTTTAAGTTTGTTTAAAAAAATCATTTTGAATGATCCCACTCTCAAGTGGACCAGCAGGGTGTTCCAAAACATAGCGGCCAAATAGCAGAAAGAACGGGCCTGGCCTTAAAGACAGGCGGTACAACCACTAGGTTGGCCCTTGAAGATCTCAGATTGTGTAAATGAGCATAAGGCTGTACCATTGAGAGGAGATATTAAGGGCCTTCGTTATTTAGAATTTTGTGACAATGACACATTGCTTTGAAGATGATTCTTTCCTCTAATGGGAGCCAATAAAGATTAGCGAGGGTGTCTGTGGCAGATTCAAGACAACACGTGCTTCTGTGTTCTGCCTCTTTGGAGTTTTTTCCAACTCCCTTTAGTTACTCCAAGGTGTAGAACAATGCAATAGTCTAAATGAGAGGTTACCAAGGCATGAACTACAGTTTTCCTTGCTGTTGAAGAGAGAAGGTCTAGAGTGTTTCTCAAGATTTTCCGAGTACCGAAACATTAACCAGCAATGCTACTTATATGATTCTCAAAGGACAATTTGGAGTCAAACCACAAACCCAAGTTTTTAACTTTGGGTTTAGGGACAGGAGTCTGACCTAGAGCATCGGGCCACCAAGCCGAAATCCAGATAGAAGGGGATTTGCCAATGATGAGGACCACAGTTTTAGCAGCATTTAGCTTCAGACAGTTGTTAACCATCCAAGAGGCCAGTTCCACAAAACAGGATTTAAAATGCATTGCATCATCCTCCCCTGCTTGAGAGAGTGTAAAAATTAGTTGAGTATCATCGGCATATGACACCAAATTCACATTGGCTCTCTCAATGATTTCAGCTGGAGGACAGATACATAGTCTGAATAAGGTAGGACTTAAAATGGCACTCCTTGATTTAATGGTAATATCTCTGACATGAACGGACCTTGGGCAGCTTGGAAAGAATGATGTTGAAGGAAAGATGCTTACCATCATACCATCTTACCTTCAACTCCCCACCCCACAAGCCTCTGTAGAAGTAGTCCGTGGGATACGGTGGCAAAGGCCACGCTAAGATCCCGAAATATCAGTGCTGCCGTTGCTCCTCCATATGCATATCGTCTTAAGGTTTCTGTGGCAATCAGTAATGCGGACTCAGTGGAGTGGGATGCCCTAACTCCTGATTGCGATGGATGTAGCAAATTATTTGATTCAGTAAAATCCATAAGGTGCTTGTTCACGTGTTTTTTCGTTATTTTAGCAAGAAAAGGGAGAAGTGAAATAGGCCTAAGATTTTCCAAAAGCATAGGATAGCTGTGGGTTTCTTCCGTATAGGGAGCACAACTGTGAGCTTCCATTTTCGAGCCACACATCCCAGTTAGAATGACATTGAGATTAGCTGTCAGAGTTGAGGGAGAATAGCGTTCATACTTTGGATCAAACTTTTCGTAGGGGTTGGGCCCAAAGGGGATCCCGACTTGATTTGGATCCAAAGTCCTTTTAGCTTATCTAAAGAGGGAATGGTGAAATTGAGAAGGCCATTCTCATTGGCCGTCCCTTCTGTTGTGGGTGCTAAGCCATCACAGTTCCTGGCCTCAGGTGCAAAAGTATCGTAAATCTTTGCTACTTTAGTAGCAAAGAAGAAGGCAATTTTGCCACAGCTTTCAATGGTAGGTGCTACCATTTCAGAGATACGATCAAGGGATGACAGAGACTTAAGTATGGAAAATAATTCTTTGGAAGATTGCGTTGGAGTCTTAATTTTCTGAATATAGAACTCTCTACGAGTAATTCTGATGAGTTTATGGTATTGATTGAGCGTTTGTTTTATAACTATCCGGATAATCCAGGCTATAGTCTATTTGCCAAAGCCGGCATTGACAGTCTTTCTTGGCAGCGGCTAAAGTTTAATTGAACCAGGGTGCAGAGAAAAAAAGCCAGTGGTTTGCGCCTAGAGACCAATGGCGCTAAACTATCTAATGCACCTTCGATCCAGCATTCCATGTTGGTATTTGCTGAATCGACTTCTTGACCTAAAATGGGGTCAGATGCTTAGCATGTTTCAGTAAAGACCTTCTAGTTGATCTTGCTCACTTCCTGGATACTACTGTCTCAGTTCTACTACTAAGCGACGCAAGATTAGGAAGAAGTACTTAAGCACAGGTAGTTGTCAGTCCATGAGACATTCATGGGAGTTTCCACCGAATGTGTGAAAAAATTGGAGAAAATGGGGTTCAGGCTATGACCTAACACGTGTGTAGCCCAGAAACCCGTTGAACTAGGTGCACAGTCTCCAGATCCCTAGTTAATAAGCAAGCCCCAGGGCAGGGGCTCTCACCATAATGCAAATTGAGATTGCCTAAGACAATCAGCCTGTTGTGGCATAGAGCAAATTGGGGGATAGTATCTGCTAACATCGATAAAAACTTTAATGCCGGACCCGGAGGTCGATAAATTAAACAACCTGTTAAAGTACAGTTGCTTTAAATTGTTAAAGATAAAAAGAGCTGCCTCACACTCGACTAGGCCCACCCCAGCAAAGGAACAATTCAAAGTTTGTTTGAAAATAATCGCGATGACACCTCCACTCTGGGAGGAGCGGTCGTGCCTTGTAAATCCGTGACCATTTGGAATTGCATCTAAGATGTCAGGGATAGATGCCTCAGTGAGGCAAGCCTCAGGTAAAAACAAATGCCAAAAAAACAGTTGATGGACAGAATGCAGAACAATGTCATACATTCACCCCAGTACAGAGATCTGGGCCTAAGTCCATAGTTTTTTTGCTCACCATGCCGTTCCAGTTTGAACCCAGCCATATGCAAATCAGTTTTGACCCTGTGCCTCATGGGAACAGTCCAGCCCGAACTGCCAAGCCAGGTCCTCCCAGGACTGGAAACAAGCATCCTAGGACCGGTTTCGGGGTTTCACCCCTCTTCAGCCAGGATAGCTTGATTCCAGTGGTATAGAGAGCACGGGACCCACGTCTGGGCATACCCTTCCCACTTGGGGTGACAAATGCAAAAACAACAGTTGATGGACAGAATGCAGAACAATGTCATACATTCACCCCAGTACAGAGATCTGGGCCTAAATCCATCCAAAGCATCAGGTTGTTTTTTTATTAAGGATATCAAAAGTCTCTTTTTTGTGTTGCAGTAATGAGCAGCAATTTATTAATAAACCTCGCACTAAGCGATCCGATGCAGGGTGTCTATCTACCATGCTATCACCTTGACTAATGGGGCCAACTCCACAAAATTTACACCTCAAGAGAGGAGCCTCTACCTGGAGCGAATTGCAGCAGTCCTTGGGTAGTTTAGGTGTGAGCCGTCATATTTCTGAGGACATATAGCAAATGTTCTGGGAGTCTGGACGGGCAGGGGTCTTGGCCCATGGCCCAGTCTAGACGTGGATAGGCACAGACAGGCTAGCCTTAGGCGCACCTTCGGCGCTCCAGCGGCGCATCCACGCATAAGCCATATTGAAATAGCCCGCCAATCTGACACAGCAGGGCAGGCAAAGAAACACTAACCGGGGCCCAGCAGCCCCTCGCACATCAGGAGAGCTTTCTATTCTGCACAGCAATACTGGTAAATAATTGTAAGGAAAAATAAGAATGGCAACCAAAACATGTGAAAAGTAAAGCATAAAAGAATTAGAACACAGATGGGAACCCTCGCCTGGTGAGGCCTACAGCTCTGTTGTGCTGGAGATATTTGGACTTCAAAAAAGAGAAACATGGTCTGAAATTAGATATTTTCACCCCCAACTTCGCCCAGTAGCTCCCAGATGACGACGATGCCTCCAGCTTGGACACCGCTGACTGCTTTCCCTTGCTAAAGTTTATTTTCTCAGGCATTTTGTTTCCAAAATGTCTTCAAAGTTAAGCAGAGACCAGGTCCAATCCACCTTGTGTATTCGAACCGCGCTCCATTGCAGTCGGCCATAACTTTCGACTTTGACCTGATCCTACCCGATTAGATGTCCGTGGCTGGCGCTTTAATCTGTTACGCGCTAGATTGCACTAAAATCTTGTGTTATGTTTTCACTTTATTACTATTTGAGTGCTGCATAAATACTTTACACATTGCCTCCAAGTTAGGCCTGATTACTTTTGGACCAAGCTACCAGATGGTTGGGAACAGGTTAATTAAATGACTCGTTGTGGTTTACCCCACTGAGGATTGTGGCTGTTGCTTAGGAACGTCTCACATCCCTCTCAACGTACATTCCAGTTTCTTACATGGGCGTACCGGGAGAGTCCCAAATTGGGTCAGGATTGGTGCAATATTTAATGCCCAATATATGACGTAAATTGACCCACAGCCTTTTCAGGCACACTTTCTTAAAAACATTTCTGGGCTCCACATTTGTATAAGGATTTATCCAGCCCAAACTCCATCAATTTTACAGAAAACAATCTATCTGGAAGAGCATTTTCTGGTCTAATTAGCAACATTCTGCAGTTTTTAAATTAGCATGTGTAGCAGTATAGCTGTAAATCTGGGACCACTAACCCCCCTTTAACCCACTTCCTCCCGAGTTTCATCTAAGACAGTCTCATGTCTTTAGATGCCCAAATATAGTTATTGATTTCAGCCGGATGCAAGATAATTTCTCTTGAAGAAATAGTGTTGAATTAAAAAGGTATTTTATGGTGGATTGGCATTTTGATCAGACTAACTGGGCCATAGCTATTCAATGGCATGTTCTGCCATCTGTTAAGTACCTCTTTGCTCACCAAGCTCAAGGGTTTTGCTGGCAACTCGTCCAAAGTATGTGTTACATTGACTCTAAGGTATCTTAGCTTGTTACAGACTGGAAACTTATCAATTTTAGTATTCAAAGTCAATATCTTTGTTTTAATTATACTAATTTGATACACAGGGAATATGCTGAACCCCTTGACTACCTTTTCTGCTTGTGGAAATGAAATATGTGGCCCGGTAAGAATGATATTATATGCATATAACACTATCTTGCGTACCAAACACTGAGATTGGAATGGGATAATGCCTTTATTCTATCCTATTTCCTGAGAAAGGTGCTCTATATATAGGTTTAAAAGTAGTGGGAATAATGGCCACCTTCGCCTTGTCCCTCTTGTAATATTAAATATTAAATTTATTTATCAGAGATCTATTTACCAATATTCAGGAGCTAGGGGAGTTGTATAGATTCCTTTATGTATTAATGAATTATCTCAGCCTGAATATAGTTACCGCCAGTAAAAGATAGGTCCAGTTAACTTGGCGGCATCTAACATGGCTATTGCTATAGGGTTATTAGTCATTATGGCCATATTGACCGATCCAACTAACAGATGTGTTAACTCATATAACGGTCTCCTGGGATAAAACCTTTCTGATCTGTGTGTATCAGAGAAGAGAAAGTAGCCGTGAGTCTTTTAGTGAATATATCTGCAAAGATTTTGTAATCAAAATTTGATAAGGATATAGACCTATATGAGACACGTTTCAGCTTGTTATTCAGTTTTAGCAGTAACACAATTGTAGCTTAATTGCAGGAGCTGCAGCATTATTTAGGTAGATGGAATTAAACATAGTTTTCCAGATTGGAACTACTATCTCCAAAGATCGTTTATAAAACTTGCTAGGGATCCCATCTGGCCCAGCAGCTTTCTCATTTTTCAATCTATTTATTTTTGTTATAATTTCATCTTCCGTGATTTCTGTTGCCCGAACCAGCTTCTGATCCACTGAAAGTGTCAGGGTTTTCATCTCTTCCATCCATATCTTGATCTTATCTAGGGCTAGTGTCAATCTCTCTTCTTATAAAATACTAAAGGCATCAAGCATCTGTGTTTTCAATGTCCTCCTGTGCATTTACTTCTTTTTCTGATACCTTGTTGGTTAATCAACTCATACAGTTACGGGATCTGTCTGTACTACTTTTCCATGTCAGCAATGCTCGCTTCTCTCCCTATGCTCAAGGTGTTGAGGTCTCCCTGCTTGTCAACAATCCTTCTTTCTAAGTCAGAGTGAAGGGCTGCACCCCCTTGACAACCTCTGCTCCACCCTGTGGTAACGTAGCAGGAGCAGTTAGGCTAATCTCAGAGGCAGTGTGTAAAGCGTTGATGATCATACACAGCAAATACAGTGAGGAACACTACAAAGGAACACAACACAGGTAGTTATCAAAAAATTGTTATCTTTATATAGAGGTTTATCACAAGACCAAATAACGAGGAAACCACAATACTGTACAAAAAAAATAGTTCTCTCTGGATGCTGCAAAAATAGTTCCAATGGGGAAGGTAAAGCTCAGTTCAGGGCAATTGTCTCTGCGACCCTTTTTACTCACAGTTCTGAGATGTTGTCAAATAATCCACAAGAAATGTCGCTCCGGCGGGTTATCAATGTTTTTCCTCACGCTTTGGTCATGGCCGCTTGCTAACGAGGGTTAGCGACGATTTTCCGGACGCTCAGCCACTGTAGCGATGATTTTCTGTCCGCAAACATGCGGACAGAAAATCAGGCCAGCGGGCCTTCAGCGGCAGCGATGCGACGATTTTCTGGACGCTCAGCAGCTGTAGTGATGATTTTCTGGCCGCAAACATGCGGGGCGATGATCAGGCCAGCGAGCCTTCAGCAGCAGCGATGTGATGATTTTCTTTACGCTCTGTAGGTGTAGCGATGATTTTTTTAAGCTTTAGCGATAGTTTTGAGGCTTTAGCGACAAAATGAAGTCTACTGGTCCTGAGACTTCAGTCAGGGGGCTAGCTCTCTCTCTAGCCCTTGGGTGATTGCAGGTTCAAGATGAAAAAGATCTCTTACAGCTCCTTTTCCCTCCTTTTTCCAGTCCAATGAAAACTACTGCAGGCCAATCCAGGGAACAGCACACAACACCAGGACAGTCCTCTCCTGCAGCTTTCTTCAGTTCCACGGACAGAGGTTGGTCTTGAGATCCAGGGGCAATACAAATTGTATGGGTTTCAGCACAGATATGTATACCCCAAAAGTCTTTGTTCTAAAGAGTCACAAGTCACTGAACCCAGCCAGAACCAGTTCTGCTCAGTCCTGGAGCACTTTGTTTACCAGGCTGCTTCTTTCCTTTCAGGGTGCAGGTCAGAGACATCAGACGCACCACAGGAGGTGGAGCCAGCATTGTGGAGGGAAGGCACAGCCCTATTCAGGTCCCAGGTGCAACTCCTCCCACCCATCTAGATGCAGATCTCTCCATTCACCACTGGGACACCTCACCATGTCTCCTGGAATTCCCCAGCCCTGTTACTCCAAACCCAGACAGCCAATACACATAACAGCAGAGCACATTGGAAGGCTTAGGCAAGAAGATACCTACTTTCTAAAAGTGGTATTTTCAAATACAGAATATAAAAATAACCTTCACTAAAAGATGTATTTTAATATTCTGAGCTCAGGCATACTAAACTCGTTTTTCTACCACGTTCCTGGGTCAGTTAGGACTATAGAGTGTAATAGTAAAACTGCCAATTCTGGCCTATGGAGAACAGGTAGCTTTACAGTAGTGAAAAACTAAATTGGGTGAACTTCACTACCAGGACATGCTACACACATCAGAGCATGTCCTACCTTACACATACAATGCACCCTACCATAGGGGTGGCTTACATGATGCCAAGGGAAGGTTCAGGGGCTGGGAAGTGGGTGCACTTCACAGCCAAGGTGGCAGTTCTAGACTGCACACAGACACCGCAGTGGCAGGTCTGAGATACAAGCTGCTTCTGTGGGTGGCGCAAACCAGCGCTGCAGGCCCACCAGCAGCATTTGGTTTACCAGCCCTGGGCACACACAGGCCACGCTACTAGGGACTAACAGGTAAACCAAATAAGCAGATCATGGATATACCAATTCACATATCATATTTACAAAGGGAGAGCATATGCACTTGAGCACTGATCAGCAGTGGTAAAGTGCCCAGAGTCATAAAATCAACACAAACAGGTCAGAAAAAATACAGGAGGAAGGCAAAAAGTTTAGGGATGACCCTGCAAAAAGGGCCATTTCCAACATTGTGGAACGGTTTCAACAATGAGCTAGGATATACCGCACACCTTTCACACTTTCGAGTAGTGATTGATCTAAGATGAAGTAGTCATTTCTTGATAATTCCCATATTTATTTTTACTATAAAAGGTGTAACCCCTCTGGTTACATACTCTCCTGTTCCAATATCATACAAGCCAAGGTATTCCATTATCTTTATCATAGCACTTGCTTTTATGGTATTGGTATATTATTTTTTAGTTGACCTATCCTCAGTCCTACAATCAAGTTCTTTTCAGATCAAATTTGACTTACATTTCATTAACTTCAACACACGTTCACACTTCAAAAAAATAAATATACACCTTAACTACTACCATCCAGAAGTCATTCTCGCTTATGTACCTATTGTTGGCTGTTTATCTTGAGGCAAGAAACAGTGAAGAAAATAAAAGTTACAAAAAATCTTTGAAATCAGAATAATGAGAAATAAGTTTAAGAAATACTTACGAGAATGATCTGATAACTGTATTACAACGAAAACAAATTTCCGTAAATCCAACAGACTAATTGGTAATAAAGGATCTGTGCCCCATAGAAAATTGTGCTTTTCTGACACTCAGCAATAGGTATATTATGTCTTGAAGCGTGTCTTTTTGACCTTCCATGGTGCCTCTCAGCGAGAATAATGCAATGAACTTAATCTAGCAGCAAAAATGATAACAGGAATGTGCTCTAGGAGGAGACAGTGAAGGAGGTATTAGTGTTCTAGAACACAATGGCAGAGCCACGTTTGTCATCAAATTCAGTCTTGAAGGTGGCAACAATGATTGAGCCCCCGTGGTATGAGAGGCGGAATGACTGGAGGTGGAGGTCTAACAAGGAACTGTAAGTCTAATCAAGCGCTATGTTTTGCTATACTAATTCTTCTCGTCTACCAATCCTACTTTTATTAAAATTACATGTTTCACACTCACTGATAAGGTCAATATTGTCTCCTTGAATGTAAAGGGGTTGTGAAGAGGACAGTGCCGCGAAGGACCGGAAGAGGGAAGCGAACGGGCCACGTCCATCAATACCAGAAGCGGGCAGCAGTCTAGTGTCGGCCCAAGCGAAGGAGAGAGGACACACTGACGAAAGCTACACAAAAGGCACGGAGGTTGGGGAGAGGCGGCGCGACTTCGGAGGAAGAGAGACTGAGGACGGCGAGAGCAGAGGTAGACGAGAGCGCAGGAAGGTGAGAGCGGAGGAAGACGAGAGCGGAGAAGCGGAGGAAGGCAGAGAGGAGTGGAGGAGATGGAGTCATCAGAGTGCACTGTACACCGCGTCCATACCCAGCGGGCTGAGAGAGGGAGAAGACGCCCCGGGTCCCGACGCCACGGCCCAGGAGATGGGCCCTGGCATAAGGCGAGTACCTCTCAGGGGATCGTTCTGGTGGGAAGGCACAGGAGGTAGGGCACTTGGGTGATTTTAATATAGGAGTCTACATCCCGCACAAAACTCCCCCTTTCACGTATGCACTGGTGACAGTAGCATAGACCAGACACACACCACAAGGGCAGCTACTGACCCCGACCTGTTTTCTTTTTCCTCCCCCTGCCTGCCGCATAACGAGAGAGTGATACAGAGGATCTTGGACCACAAGGACCGGACCCAGGACTTTGTGGAGAGAAGACATCTCCTACATCTGTTGTGTTGTTTTCTTTTGGACATTGCACCTACAAAACCCCTATGCTCCACGTGAACATAAATAATAAATAAATGACGTGCTGCACACTACGGTGTTCTGTGGTCCTTAAGCCCTCCCTTAAGTCCTCCCGGCAGCCCTCGCGGCCACAAAGTGGTGTCAGAAGTGGGATATCCACAAAGGGTGTCGAATCATGACACAGCCCATGCCTGTGACCGTGGAAAGAATCATCAACCAGCTAGCAGAAGGACAACTACACCTGCAACTGGTGTTCGAAGAGCAGGTCCAAACTGCCCAGAAGGATAGGAAAGCACTACAAGATGCCCTAAAAGATCAATCTGCCCTGCCCGCCACAAACCAGCAGGTTCAGGACACGGCTATACTCCGGATTATGGGTGTCATAGTAAGCACCAGAGTGCATTCCAATGTCCCTGGGTCTGTTTTACAAAAGTTTCAGGAGGGGGAAGACCCTGATTACTTTTTTATTAATTTTGAAAGGGTTGCAACCACTGCTGCATGGCCCCAGGAAAGGTGGAGCCAATATATCGACCCCCTCTCTTATTGGGCGAACTTCAAGCAGCCTATCAGGCTGCCAACCCTGCCGGCACCACCGCCTATGGGGAAGTGGAAAGAACCATACTCAAACGATTAGGGTGCGACCAGGAATATTATAGAAACAAGTTTAGGAAGGAAAATGGGTTTCTGGGGATAACCCTCGTGCCCTGTATTACAGACTGAAGGATCTGGGAAACAGATGGTTAACACCCCACGTTTCTAGTATGGAAGACGTTACAGAAAAAAGTTATCTTGGAACAATTCCTGGGTGCCCTACCAACGACTACCCGTTCATGGGTAAAACAGCATCCCAACCTGACTTACACAACAGTAGTGGAGTTGGCATGTGCTTTCCACCGATCACCCGAATTCAAGGCTGGTATTCCAAACCCTTACACCCCACCCCCAGTCCAGGAGGACAAGGCCCGTAATGTAATGTTTTCACTGTAGTGAGTGGGGGCATATAGCCCGGCAATGTCCCCACCGGACCCCAGCAGCTGAGCCAATGAAGGCGGGGTACTCTAGGGGACGGATCTTCATAACTGGTAAGGGTCTCCAACAGTATAGGAAAGACGTCCTCCTGAATGGGAAGAAACAACAGGCTCTCTTTGATACCGGGTGTCATGTGACTTTAGTAGACAAAGCCTTGATACCCCGACCACAAATAAAGGAGAACAAATGTGTACACGTCACCTGTGTACACGGGGACACTAAAGCCTACCCCGTAGCAGAGGTCCTGTTAGATGTATCTAGCAACCCACAAGTACGGAAGGTGGGGGTCATACCCTCTCTACCTCAGGCGGTCATTATTGGTACCGACCACCCCAGTTTTAGCCACTATCTGGACGAGACAAAAAAGGCAGAATCAACTTGGTTACATGAGGCCCCTTTTTGTGACAGCGATGTGGAAGCCATAGCAGGAAAGGATAGGAAGAGCAAGAACGAAAGACGGAGAGAAAAAGAGCAATACCTGCAGGCGTCCCATCATGCTTTTTCTCTCTCCATTACAGACCCAGTCAAAATAGCCCCGGTTAGCTTCCGCTCAGCCCAGAGGGAAGACAAGACCCTTGTCCTTGCCTGGGAACAAGTACAGGAATCAGAACCAGACCAGGTAGGATTCTATTTTTTTGTAAAAAGGGGGTTGTTGTACAGGTCTGTGAAGGGGGGAAAACACTCTAACACCCAGTTACTTGTACCCCTACTGTAGTTGGCTGACAGCCGTCACTCAATCCAAATATTCAAAAATAAGTCAATAAGGACACTCAATGCGGAGCAATAGACCAATAGTGTGTGTTCAAATCAGCTTTAATGAAATGGTAAAGTAAATATATGGATTAAAATCAAAGTAAGGTAACTTGATATGTTTTCATAATAATGATTAAATGGTCAGATTCACCAGAAGAAACTATGATTATATACACAAGTATAATGTTCACTGGATCAGCATTCAGGAATTCTAGCTACTTAGCATCAAATATCTAATTGAAAGCCATGTAGCGGTTGAAATACCATTACCTTACTCTTGACTTGTAAAACAGTATTAATCAACTGACTATGAAATGCACAGTGGATATTACATTATAGTGGAAAATTCATAACAGTCTTATAGGCACAAGAATCTAAATAAAGCAGTAATACATTTGCAAGCAAATATAACTCTGATGTCTTAATCAATAGTATAAAGCAGTGAAATAAAGGCCCATCATCCCTAGGTGGAACTTAACTCATCCACAGTGCTGGGAAGCCCTTTTCCTTCCTCTCGAGTCCCTCTCACTCTCCAGCGCCACAGCCAAGGAACAGCACAGGCAGGGAGGCAGCAATGGGCGATGGCAGCTTGCACAACCCCATCAGCGAGCTTCAGTTCCTTTACATGCGTCTCCGTCTTTGAATATCCTGAAACTTTGCTTATTTTGTTCCTTTCTCGCAATCACTAGCTTTGTTATCAGAATGCATCCTTTGGCTGCCCTAACGCTCCTGGCATTTTCCTGAACTCTTTCTCAAGGTCAACATAACCTTTGGCTGCCTCTTTCCCACACTTCCCGCTTACCGTGCCTTCTTATCACACCAGATGCAGACAGTCACGTCTGCGGAATGCTGAACAAAAAAGCTTAGATGCAACAGTGTGAACCTTCTGTACTGCTCACGTTTTTTCTGCAGGTATTATCGCTCATCCACCCTGTTAAAAATAATTAACCCTTCGCGTCACAATGTCTTCCGCAACTATCCCTATACTACACACCTACCTTTCCGTGAACACGTATTGCACCTGGCACACAACCAAACGGGGGGCGGGCACTATGGGAAAGAAAACACGCTGCTGTATCTCCTGGATAGGTTCTATTGGCCAGGGGTGTATAAGGACGTGGCAAAGCACTGCGCAGCCTGTGTGAGATGTCAGTACACGAGCCCCGAAGGGATAAAGAAGGCCCCCCTGTTTCCCCTGCCTATCATAGATGTCCCATTCAAACGGGTCGGTATGGATCTGGTAGGTCCACTACCGCCCTTAGCCAGAGGCCATAAGTACATTCTGGTCATTGTGGATTATGCAAGCAGGTATCCTGAGGCTTTTCCCTTGTCCACAATGACCATCCCTGCCATACCATCCCTGCCATACCTAGGGCCATGGTGACCTTTTCCTCCCGGGGGGGTTTCTATTAGAGATACTGACCGACCAAGGGACCCCTTTCATGTCCCGCGTAATGGCCCAGGTATGAGAGATCTTGGGTATTCGTCAGCTCCGAACGTCAGTCTACCATCCCCAAACTGATGGCCTTGTGGAGCGCTATAATAAAACTATCAAACAAATGCTACGCAAGGTCATCTCAGACACCGGGAGAGATTGGGACCATAAGCTACCCCATATCCTCTTTGCAATAAGAACCCATGAGCAAAGGTCAACGGGCTATTCTCCATTCGAACTACTGTTCGGGAGAAAACCAAGAACACTGCTAGACATGGCGGCTGAACAATGGGAAGGGGAGGATGAAGAGGGACAATTCCAGACAAAATATGCGGCTGACTTGAAGTCAGCAGTCACCAAGATCTGGGGTATAGTACACGAGAACATGGAAAGGTCCCAAAGCACCCAAATGCACTATTACGATCGAAACAGTCACTTGAGGGAATTCACTCCAGGGGAGAAGGTGCTTCTCTTACTCCCATCTTCGGAGGCTAAGCTATTAATGAAGTGGCAGGGGCCCTATGTTATAGAGAAAAAGATAACCCCAGTCACTTATAGCGTCCTCCAACCACTGCGGCTGGGGGCAAACAGATTTATCATGTAAATCTTCTACAGAAATATGAAGAGCCTGTTTTGCCTGCTGGAACAAGGGAACCAGCGTTTCTTGTGAGTACCGAGAGACCCTTAGAGATCTCCACAGCGGATACTCAAGGAACCACAGACGAAAGAGCCCCAACCGGAGACATATTAACCCCGAAGCAACAGTCTCAGTTGCTTGCCATGTTGAAAACCTTCCCTGGCCTTTTTCCCTCCACACCCGGGTTGACCTCCATGGTTCAGTACGATACTATATCTCTCGACACGACCATCGTAAAGCAGAAACCATACTGTGTTCCAGCAGCAAGAAGGGAGGCCGTAGAGAAAGAAGTAACGACCATGTTGCAGGTTCATATCATACAGCCTTCCACAAGTAATTGGTACTCCCCAATCGTGATCGTGCCAAAACCAGACGGAAGTCTACGGTTCTGTATGGACTTTCGCCAGGTGAATACCATCACCAAATTCGATTCCCATCCAATGCCAAGAATAGATGAGCTAATCGAGCGATTGGGAAGTGCCAAATACATGTCTACCCTTGACCTAAAAAAGGGTTATTGGAAGATACCACTAACTCCTCAAGCCAGAGAAAAGACAGCCTTTGCAACTCCCTCAGGCCTTTATCAGTTTAGGGTACTCCCTTCCGGCCTCCATGGGGCACCGGCAACGTTTCAGCGGCTAATGGACCGCTTGCTGAGGCCCCATGCAGGTTTCGCTGCCGCCTACTTAGACGACATAGTCGTCTTTAGCCCAACCTGGACCGAGCATATGCAACATTTGGCTGCTGTGTTTTCAGCCATCCAAGGTGCCGGTCTCAGGATAAACCCAAACAAATCGCTATTGGTCACTGACTCCATTCCGTACCTCGGGTATACCATACAAAAAGGACTCATTAAACCCCAAAAGAACAAAATCATGGCCATCAAAACCCTCCCCACACCCAAGAAAAGGTTTGAGTGTGGGGAGGCTTGAGAAAGGTTGATTTTTTTACCACTTGTGTTTTTAACTTACTTTTTAAAACTTGGCAAACATTTTATTTGTATTGTATTTGTAATTGTGTATTTTGTGTAACTTGGGAATTACCTTGGGGGTCTTTACATTGCTCTTTTCTTCGCTTCAATTTGCTGCTATTTTTTTTCCATCGGAGTGTGTCTACTCCGTTTTATCTGCACTTTGCATTTCTCAGAGGCAGCCGAGCTTTTAGCGGCCATTTTGGTGTGCCTCTCGTCATTCGCGGTCCGCGCTCTAGTCGCTGCAAGTCGTACCCACTCAACCCTACCTAACGGGCTGTGCTCGGGCGTGCAGCGCTTGAGAAAGGTTGATTTTTTACCGCTTGTGTTTTTAGCTTACTTTTTAAAACTTGGCAAAATTGTATTTGTATTGTATTTGTAATTGTGCATTTTGTGTAACTTGGGAATTACCTGGGGGGTCTTTACATTGCTCTTTTCTTCACTTCAATTTGCTGCTATTGTTTTTCCTTCGGAGTGTGTCTACTCCGTTTTATCGGCACTTTGCATTTCTCAGAGGCAGCCGAGCTTTTAGCGGCCATTTTGGAGTGCCTCTCGCCATTCGCGGTCAACGCTTTAGTCTCTGCATGCCGTACCCACTCAACCCTACTTAATGGCCTACACTCGGACGCGCAGCGGGCACGCCGTTGGCGTGCCTAAGGCAAGCCCGTCTGTGCCCGTCAGCGTCTCCTCAGCGGCCAGGGCCTGTCATGCTACCCAACTTAGGTCCCATGCTGGCAACACTTTGCATCTATCTGGTGAGTTCCTTAAATTCATTGCGGCCTCCCGTATGCGCTTCTATGTACACTTGCCCCATGTCTTTTAATTCTGACTTTTAATTCTGACGCTGTTTGCCCGGATTGTGGCTTTACTATGGCGCTTCTGCGCCAATCCAGTAATTCCCCTACTGTACCCTCGAGGGAGCCGGTCGTCAGAGCCGACTTTATCAATGCCAGATCTTTGAGGAAGCACTACATGGACGTGTTCGACTTGTTCTCTGACAAGTTACTGGATCTTTTGTTTGTCACAGAGACTTGGCTGGACTCCTCTTCCAACCCCATTGTCGCGCTGGCGACTTCCGCTGGTTTTAAGATTCATCGTGTGGATCATCCAGTTGATAGAGGGGGTGGCCTGGCGGTTCTGTATAGGGAAAATTGGGTTCTCTTTAGTGAACCTTCTAACACTTGGGGCGAGTGTGAACTCTTGGACTTCAGCATTCAGCTCTCGTCTCATTTCACATTAGGGGGGTCTCTCATTTACCGTCCCCCTGGTTCGGCTGACACCATCCTCAAATACTGTGGGGATGCTATGGCCGAGCGAGCATGCGCTTTTCTCGTTATTTGGTCTTGGGTGATGTGAATCTTCATCTCGACCAATTCCAGGCCGGTAACTCAGCTGACTTCCTCGGCTCCCTCCAATTGACCCAACTCTCCCAATGGGTCTCTCACCCCAATCACCAAGGGGGCCATATCTTGGACCCCATTTTCTCCAATTTCCCTATCCAGGTGGACAAGCCTTCTCCGGTCCCCTGGTTGGACCACCTTCTCATACGCTTTTCTTGGGAAGTTACCCAGCCTGCTAGGCGGGCTGGCTGTCATCGCCCCCCTACTTTTAGCAAAATCGACCCTTTCCAGTTCGTCAGCTCACTAAATGCTCCCCGGCCCTCGCTTCAGCAAGATCTGGAGGGGAATGTGTCTAGGTTCACGAACTGGATTTCGGATTTGGTGGCTGTCCTTTCCGCACCTGGCTGGCCTAAGCTGGCAAGAGAGTCCCCCTCCAAACCATGGTTTTCTCCGGAGCTGAGAGTATTGAAACACGAATGTAAAATACTGGAGAGGGCATGGCGTTCTAGCGGTTACTCCTCTGTAGCGAAACATACACTTAGATCCAAACAAAAAATCTACTACACCGCTATAGCAGCGGCAAAAAGCAGCTACTATTCTTCCTGTATTGAGCAAGCCAAAAACAATTCTAAAGAAATTTTTCGATTGTGCAAAGTTTTATGTCTCCCAATGCCCAGACATGTGCTGCCCCAGTTTCGGAGCACTGGTGTAATACTCTTGCAAAGTTCTTTCCGGACAAAATCTGCACCATACAAGCTTCCTTTTCTGCCTGCACTAAGACGTTCACAGCTCCCTTGACTAGCCAGCCTGTCGCTGATCCTGTCAATACGCTGCCAGCCTTTGCACCAATATATCTGGCTGGTACTCTTAAAATTCTAAAAGCCTTGAAGTCGGGTTCTCCCACGGATCCCTGTGCTGCCAGATTGCGGGCCGCTGTGGTGGATACCATCAATCCTGAAGTTAACCAAATTGTTAACATGTCATTGCAGGAAGCAGTTGTCCCGGCTTCCTGGAAACTGGCACAAACTTTCCCCCTCCTTAAAAAACCGTCCCATGACTCGCTAATTCCAGGAAATTATCGGCCAATCTCACTTCTGGCAAGTTTGGCTACGGTCTATGAGAAGGTCGTCACAAATCAACTGACCAACTTTGTCGAGGCCTCGGGTTTGCTTCATCCAGCTCAATCTGTATTCCGGGCCTCGTTCAGTACGGAATCAGCTCTGCTAGAGGTGTCTGAGGCTATTCGCTAGTGTCTGGATGCCGGCGGGGGAGCCGCATTGGTTATGCTTGATCTCTCTGCGGCATTCAACACTGTGCCCCATTCTCTGCTCCTGGATCGCCTCTCGGAGATTGGTCTATCCGGGTCTGCCTGGGAATGGATTAGGTCCTTCCTGGAAGGCCGCTCGCAACAGATTTTGCTTCCTCCATGTGTCTCTCTGCCTCAGCGGGTGGCCACTGGGGTCCCACAGGGGTCATCCCTTAGTCCCCTTCTTTTGAAATCTATGTTACTCCGCTGATTAATTTAGCAGAGGCATTAGGTGCTAAGGTGATGGCCTATGCTGACGACACCCAGCTTCTATTCTCCTGGAGTAGGGATGATGATTCTGTTCTCTCGGCTCAACATTGTTTGGCCTCTGTTTTTCGCTGGCTCGCTCAGGCGCAGCTAAAATGCAACAAAGAGAAGTCGGAGGTCCTCTTATACGGCACTTTCCCTGCTAACTTCAGAGAGAGGTTATGGATCCCTGGCTTCCTCTTGCCCAGTGCAATGGGCAATGCTGCTAAAAATCTGGGGGTCTGGTTCAATGAGAACCTATCCTTTTCAACCCAGGTCAAGAAGCTGGTTGGGACATGCTTTGGCACCTTGAAAGCTCTGAGGAAATGTGTTCCTCTCCTTCCGAAACTTGCTAAAGAGGCGGTTGTTCGTGCCTTGATTCTGTCCCGCTTGGACTATGCCAATGAACTCTATGTGGGCCTAACCTGCTACCTCCTGAATAAGCTACAGGTTGTCCAAAATGAGGCAGCCAGACTGCTGTTTGGGTTGTCTAGCAAGTGTAGCGTGCGAGCTCATTTACGCTCCTTACACTGGCTTTCGGTCGAATCACTTATAAAATGTAAAACTTTGGCTATTGCCCACAGGGCACTTTATGGCTCTGGTCCGGCCTGCCTCCAGAAGAGGTATACTTTTTATAACCCAATGAGACAGTTGCGGTCCTCCTCTCAACTTCCGGTGCAGACCCCTAGGTTTAAACGTCAAAGGCTCGGTGGGAACTCTTTTGTGCGGAAAGCTACTTTGTCTTGGAATGCTTTGCCCATGGCGCTACGCAGCATCCAAGATCCTGCTTCCCTTTAAAAAAAAGCGAAAGACCTTTTTCTTCTAGCACTCCCGGTTTTGTCTTCCTCCTTCAAGTACGCGTTGGGACACTCTTTGAGTATCTGCGATATAAATTAATTTAACATAACATAACAAGACAAAACGTGATATATACTCCTTCCTTGGGTTCATTGGCTACTATAGACGGTTTATCCCGAATTTCTCATCCTTAGCCAGTCCCCTGACCGATCTCCTGACCAAAACCTACTCATCCCGAATAACGAATTGGAATGCTCTCCACGAAAACAGTTTCCAATCCCTGAAGAAAAAGCCATCTGCACAGCGCATGTGTTACACTGCCCTGATTTCCACAAACAATTCATTCTCCAAACCGATGCCTCTGGTCTGGGTGCCGTGCTATATCAGCCTGACGTGAATGGTGATCTTAAGCCCCTTCTTTATATCAGTCGAAGCCTATTCCCTAGGGAGGTACACTACTCCACCATAGAAAGAGAGTGTTTGGCCATCAAATGGGCAGTGGAGGCCCTCCAATATTATCTATTGGGACGTTCGTTCACCATACTCACGGACCATGCCCCACTCACCTGGCTTGTGAAACACAAAGATTCCAATCAGTGCATCCTCAGGTGATTTTTAGCCCTGCAACCCTTTTCTTTCCAGACGGTGCACGTCCCTGGGCCCCAGCAAATCTGTGAGGATTACTTATCCAGGAACCCCTCCAATGAACGGCCCCACCGTCCATTCCTAAGGGGGGAGATCTGTGAGGAGGACAGTGCTGTGAAGGACCGGAAGTGGGAGGCGAATGGGCCACGTCCGCCAATACCAGAAGCGGGCAGCAGTCTAGTGTCGGCCCAAGCGAGGACCCGTTGACGAAAGCAGAAGAGAGCTACACAAAAGGCACAGAGATCGGGGAGAGGTGGCGCGACTTCAGAGGAAGAGAGATGGAGGACAGCGAGAGTGGAGGAGCGGAGGAAGACGAGAGCGGAGGAACGGAGGAAGGCGAGAGCGGAGGAGGGGAGGAAGACAAGAGCGGAGAAGCGGAGGAAGGTGAAGGCGGAGAGGAGCAGAGGAGACAGAGTCAGCAGAGTGCACTGTACCCCGCGTCCATATCCGGCGGGCTCAGAGAGGGAGAAGATGCCCCGGGTCCCAACGCCATGGCCCTGGAAACGGGCCGTGGCATAAGGCGAGTACCCCTTAGGGGATCGTTCTGGTGAGGGTGGTGGGAAGGCACGGGGAGGTAGGGCACTTGGGTGATGTTAATATAGGAGTCTAAATCCCGCACAAAAGCCCCTCTTTCACGTATGCACTGGTGACGGTAGCATAGACCAGACACACACCACAAGGAAAGCTACTGAACCCGACCTGTTTTCTTTTTCCTCCCCCTGCCCGCAGCATAACGAGAGAGTGATACAGAGGACCTTGCACCAGAAGGACCGGACCCAGGACTTTGTGGTGAGAAGACATCTCCTACATCTGTTGTGTTGTTTTCTTTTGGACAGAACACCTACAAAACCCCCATGCTCCAAGTTCTTTTGTGAACATAAATAAATCACGTGCTGCACACTACGATGTTCTGTGGTCACTTAAGCCCTCCTAGCAGCCCATGCGGCCACAGGGGTTAAACTATCCAATGCAAAATAACGGACTACCATTTTTAAAGCCAAAGGGGACATAATCATACTCCAAGAAACAAGAATTTCACACAAAGAAGACAATACCCTCAGAAATAATTGGGTCTCACATGTCTCCTGCTTCCCTGTCATGCACAAAACAATTGAGTTATCACCCTAATCTACCAAAAATAAAAATTTAAACTAAGCTTGAATCCCACCTTACAGACGCACAGGGTAGATAGATAAGATACACATTAAGCAAAGGAGGCTCAAAAACCAACCATGTTGTTAACATATATGGCCACAATAATGATGGCCCCTCTTTTTGGAGAACTATATCAGACAAAATAGGCCTGCTGTCACCCAATGATCTTACCATGGTAAGAGGCGACTTTAATCTACCACTAGATATGACTCTTAACTGTCAATCCAGCTCCTAATACACACCTCAAAGCTCATAAAGTTTCACAGAAGCTCGGTACCAAACACAATTTAAAGGACACTTGGAGACTTCAGCACCCAGACTCCAGGGACTACACCTTCTTTTGCGCCACACACAATACATACACTAGAATTAACTACATTGTCATATCTTGAACCCATACTCAACTCCTATCAGATCACTGCTGCATCACTACGTTGCTTTGTAGTACAAACCCTAAACCCCAAACAAACATTTGTGATCAATAATGAAATTTTAACTAATCCAGACAACACAGAGAAAATTAGAGAAACTATCGCAAACTATATAACAGATAACACTTCACCGACAAAGCCAACACAAACATTCTGGATACTCTCAAAACAACATAAAGAGAGACAGTAATTAACAGAAAAGCGAAATTCAATAAAACTAATAATGCCTTACTAATTAAATTGGAAGATTAAATAAAAATGCTAGAATCACTACAAAAAGCTAGACAAAAAATATGAATGTATCAAACTTTTAAGTAAAATAGCGGGCATCTGAATTAATAGATTTAAAGGCCTCAAACTATGCAAGGCCAACAAAGCCGACAAACTGCTAGCCTCATACTTCAAACATAAACAAAACCAAAATAATATTATCAACCTTAAAGACAATAAAAATGTTACCCAAACCAACCCCCCAAAAATACTAGAAATCTCGCGAAAATTCTATGAGGATCTATACTCTGAGTTCAGACATGTAACCCCAGTTCAATTCTTAAACTAATTAAATAAACTAAGACTGCCCGACTGTCTGAGGAAGACAAAGGGATCCTATATATGGGAAGAGGTTTGGTGCAATGGCCAGGGCAGCCGACTCTGGAACACGGGGGCTCATGGTTCGATACCCAGCGCCGGCGGTAAGTTAGCCCAGCACCTTGTGACTCTAGGCAATAGCTCGCTTAATCTTCCCGATGGCCCCCAGCGCCAGGACACCTCTCCGGAGGTAGCTGTGCGCTTTACAAATGCTGGTATTCCATATTTTTCATTTCATATAAGCCAATATCCATAGAGGAAATCATAAAACCAATCAACTTTATAAAACCTTTTACGCCTCTATTCAATCGATCATACAAGAACTATTCAACCAATTTGCAACAACCAGCCCTATTAGCGGCACTACAGCCAAAGTTACCATAGTCATGATCCCTAAAAAAGGGAAAGATCCCCTATTAACATAACACTACAGACCTATATCACTAAGAAATCATGATTACAAACTGTATGCAAAAATCATGGCCAAATGACTTAACCTCTTTTCACCACACTTAATAGGCAACTTACAAGCTGGTTTCTTGAAAAATCGTATGTCTAATGACAATACCCATCTCCCTTGACACGTTCTAGAAAGAAAAAAATCCTCCACATCAGCAACAGTAGTGACGACACTGTACACTGAAAAAGCATGCAATAGTGTCTCCTGGACTTTCCTTGAAGAATCCCTCAAAGCATTTAACCTAGGAGACAAATTCATAAAAATGATTATTTCCCCTGTGTAGCAACCCTAGCCCTCGAATTAGAACAAGTGGTTTCAGATCACAGCCATTTAAACTCAGAAAAGGTACAAGGCAAGGATGCTTGCTTTCGCCCTCCCTGTTTTGAATTGCACTGGAGCCACTCCTATTAGCTATACAAAACATTACTTAAATATCCAGAATCAATTTCAATGTCAAAGTGGCAAAACTCTCTGCTTATGCAGATGATATGATAGTTACCAAAAATGCCAGCACATCCATCAATGCCCTCATGGAAACTATCAAAATATATTCCTCAGCATCTGCTATAAACTGAATAAGGGCCAAATCAGAGGTTAAGTCACTAAATACCCTAGGAGCAAAAGAAATACTAGGTGATACTAGTTTAGCATAGCAACCCTACTAATTCAAATACCTAGGGATTACATTTGGATCAGACTTAACAGACACTAAAATCATAAAGAAACACCCTGAAAAAAAATGTCCGACCTTGAGAACTAGACACCCAAATTCATTATGTGGTACGGCCACATTGAAACTATAAAAATTATAACACCAATAGTTAAATACTTAGTTAACAAGCTCCTATTAATATTATCAGATGACTTCCATCGCAAACTGGATGAGCTAATGACAAACTTTATCTGGCAAAATAACAGCCCTAGCGAAACAAGGTTCATACTAGTTTTCTACACCTGATAACTATAAACCCACATAGCTAGAGGTAGAAAAAGCCATGTTAGCCAACCTAGACCCTATTCTGCTACCCACTATCAATATCAAACATTGCCTCGCTTCTCCATAACTATTTTAAAACACCAAAAACACTCTACTAAGCATGGATAAAAAAATTATTCTAATCTAGCCTCACTCTGCAACAATTTGAAAATCACATAGAAGGGCCAAACATTATAATGGGACTCCTGGGTATCCAAATGCATCCTGTTCCCCAAACAACCAGGCTCCAATGCCCCCAAATCCATTTATAACTTACAAACACAATATCACTTGGACAAAATATAATTCTATAACTTCCTCAGAATTAAAAAATGCATCAACAAATCAAAACTTACCTCAAAAACCCAGCCCTCCCAGTACTTATCAATAACCTTAACAAAACAAGCCATCATGTCTCCAAATTCTACAAGTTACTACAACCCTAAATGCGGGAGTGAACCTTAAAACAATGAAGGACTGGGACACACACTACACCCACCACATACAAGAGGCTCAATGGAATAAAAAATAGAAGTTAGGCTTTTCGCACAAAATCTCACCATTATCTCAAACTAAATTCTGGTTAATCCACAAAGCTTACCGGACCCCATCATGTCTACACAATCTGGACATCGTAGATATCAATTTTAAATCTATAAAAACATTCTGGGACAAAGATTTTTCTTTCATCATAAAGATTTTTAATATATGCCCAAACACAAATTCACTTATCTCATCAAAGGATTCTTTGATCCCGATATCACAAACACCAATGCCTGTCATTTACTCGACCTCTTACTAATGACTGCAGTTAAAAGAATTAACTACTGTCACAACCCCCTCCTGTGCCCTTTCTGTCACTAACCCCTTCTGTAGGAGAGTAGGGTCTGCTTTCTATGTTCACCCCCACTTTTTGCTTTTTGCTTTACTGGTTTTCGACTTAGATGTGGCTGTGGGCCTGCTAATCAGACCCACAGCCCTGCTGTTCTCTCTCTAAATTAATACTATGTACTTTAGGTGCATAACCCATTTGGATAGGATCACCTTATTGGCCCCTGTACAGTGTACCCTAGGTACCCAGGGCATAGGTGTACCCTAGGCCTACCAGGGGCTGCAGCATGTATTATGCCACCCCTGGCCTGGCCTTCCATTTTGACACAACTGGCTGATCACTCAGCTGGGGCAAGGTCGTGTAATCACCCCTTGCTTAGGTGTAGTATTCCTATACCTAACTTACATATAGACACATGTGTACCTATCAGTCACTCCTATGGCAGGCCTTGACAATCCTGGAGGCAGAGTGCTTGGTAACATGTGAGACGGTGCTCTAGCATGAGCTGAGCCTGTCTGCAGCTTTCGGAACCTTGTCCTTATAGCTGTTCTATGATATAGCCTACCATATACTCTTAAAGTGCCTTATAATCTTAGACGGTTATGGTAACTATGGTTTGGCTTTATCGAAACATGTCGTGTAAGGTGTCTAACACTGTGGAATAATACCCCCATGCCATTTCTGGACATGAGAATATCATTCCCCCCTTCTAGAGGGAAAGACATGTTAAAATCATACTTCAACTGTTAGCCTCTGACCAAAGCCTCAGCATCACAAAATGGATGCTGCTGCCACGACACAAGTCTGACCTCCTGCAGCTGGGAGTGATCCCAGCCAGGGAGGCCTGGACAATAGGTTTCCTGCTTGGGGAGGTGCTAGCACCTCCCCAGACAGCCTTTAGTGTATTGGGGCAGGGTGGGCTGAAAGGAATGAGACATGCCTGGGGCACACAAGGTGTTCCTTGCATAGTCCAGTTCAAACCGGCGCTGGGGCACTCCAGCCCCAGCTCTGGTGCGAAACTGGACAAAGGGAAGTGGGTGTAACCACCCCCTCCCAGGTCCCACCCATAAGGCGTGACCTAGCAGGTATCCCAGCCCCCCAGATTAGTATAAGAGTGGGAGTTGGGCCTCAAGACTTTAGATTATCCTGAACCTGCAAAACTGAACAGAAACTCTGGACCTTCGACATTCGACGAAAGAAGAAGACTGAAGAATCTCCCTTGTAGCCAAGGAGTGGCTACCCTGTGCAAACAGGCACCATCAAGAGACTACCCTTTGCTTTGCGACCGTTCTACGAGGAACCGACTGCAGAGCCCGACCAGAGCCTTGACTTCCAGACTTCTCCGACCCTCATCCACATCTGCAGCAGAGCTGAGATCCGTGGAGGCGACGAGCGACGTGGGACCGGCTACCTGGAAAAAGTGGCTAGTAACTTACAGCGCAGCTTCTGAGGTACCCTCGAAGTTGTGCACCGGGGATTGAGAAGCCCCAACCCCAAGCACCATCTGCACCGAAGATCAGCCCCCCACACTCCACGAGTCCTGCGTGGGGCCCTTCAGCATTTTCCTGCTTGCCGCGTCTGTCCGGTTGCTTGCCCGCTGGCTAGTGGCCTCTGTGACGACGCACCCTGAAATCTTCTGCGCTGGTTTGGCTCCTCCAGACTGGCTCCCGCTTCTCTGCAAAGAAGAAGCACCCCAGACCTTCCTGGTCTGCACCAGAAGCAAGTCCTTCGTTCTTCGTGGGTTCCGCTTGCCAAGGCTTGGTGAGTCCTAGTCCAACTTCGACGCCGCCAACAGCAAGAGCCTTCGTGGGACAGCTCGCCTCCTGGTCCTGGTCGTCCTCGACGCTTCCTGGTCCTCCTGGCTGCAGCGACAAGCTTCACCTTCACCTGCAAATCTTCACGACATCGCCTGGTTCCTTCCTGGTTCCACGTGGTCACTGGCTAGTGACCTTGACTCTGTCCCTTCTGCTTGCAGGTTTCCTTTCTTCTTGATCCCAGCCTTGGGATCCACCGGACACTCTTCACTGACTGCCTGTCAGCATCTTTCTTCAGGCATCCATAGGAGTCGACGACGAAAACGACGCATCTTCACCCCTATGCACCCGCAGCCTGTGGGCTAGGTAACTTGGGTACTCCGGTGCTCATCAGGATAGTGACTATCCTAGGGTCTAGTTTTCAAGTCTCAACTTCCTAGCTACTCCGGAAGTGTCCTAAATCTACCGTTTTCTAAACTGTACTATTGCTATTGACTTTTACGCATTACGCGTGAGTGTTTCCACTCTGCACACGAATCCCGTGGGCCTCCCACTTCCTAACTAACGCTAGTGTAGTGTAGCCCCAGCGATTCCCTAGGCCTAGGCCTATTCTATTTCCGTGACAGTGGTTCTTATACCACTTACTTAGTATATGGTTTGCGTGGCCCCTAGGGCCTAACTGTATTACTTACCTGTGTGACTTAATGTATGCATAAATAAGACTGTGTTGTACTTACCTCTAATCTCATAAAGAGTGCTGAGGGTTTGCTTAGAATAAATACACTTTATTTTATATATATATCTGTTGTGGTGTCCTTTCATTTGGTATTCAAGGGGTTATATATGGTATCACAGCTGGCTTCACATGCCATTCAGAGTTTAGCCTAAGACTGCTCTTGTCCATGCTACCACTAGGATAGCTGGTCTATAAGGTTGACTTTACAACCAATCACCATAAGGGTATTTGGACTGATATAAGGTGTACACTATAACTAGTGACATCATACATCAGGCCAACTTCTCACACCTTCTGTGCCATCTGTGTAGTGGTACAGCATGCAGGGCTTATGTTGTATTACCCCTGTGGCGCTTTATGGCTTGCGATGGATATCATGACTGATGCTCCCCCAGCACCCTCATGACTTATGCTCCCCCAACACCCTCATGACTGATGCTTCCCCAGCACCCTCATGACTGATGCTCTCCCAACACCATCATGACTAATGCTCCCCCTGCAACC
Organism: Triturus cristatus; assembly: GCF_964204655.1. Classification (NCBI taxonomy): domain Eukaryota; kingdom Metazoa; phylum Chordata; class Amphibia; order Caudata; family Salamandridae; genus Triturus; species Triturus cristatus. Next base: position 1,010,635,632 of record NC_140587.1, on the reverse strand, counting down.
TTATGACAAATGCTTCCTCCACACCCTTATAACTGATGCTTCCCCAGCACCCTCATGACTGATGCTCTCCCAACACCCTCATGACTGATGCTCCCCCAGCACCTGCATGACTGATGCTCCCCCTAGCTCCGCTGATTCCATTAAGCTTGAGTCCCTGCAAACTTTCCCCAGAATCCTGTGACTCAATGGCAAGCCTTGCTCTCACTGTTATTAAGGCCTTGGTGTGGTTTTCCACAAAGTCCCTGTAAGCTGCCCTTCCGGAATCCTGTGAACTAATGGAAAGCCGAAAACCCGCTGTTCCAGGGGACTTGGTGTTGTTTTCCATTATGCATATTCGAACAAAAACTACATTTGTTTCCTATTATTGCTTCCAATCGTCAAGTTGCACCTGCCTTTCCTGTAAGGTCAAACAAGTGTACTAACATGTTTTCTTCAAGGGTTCGAGAACATTCCAGCAGGCCATGTGCTCAATGTGATCTAGCTACATCCTTTGAGTCTTCGAGATGGTATATAAGACCTTCCTATGAGGAAAAAGGCCCCTCCTAATTACTTTCAGGTCCAAGAGGAGGGGGGTGGGGGACAAAAACTATACACACAATACCTCTGTTCTGACCTATATTGCTTTCAATGTGACCTGGTCAGGTTCTAACATGTCATCAAGCTCAACATTAATATACAATACACCAAATATAAGCAGAATACATTTTTTACTTTATTTTATTGCAGCTCTGGCATCTTTTCTTTAAATATTAAAAAACCTTTTTATATACATTTTATCGTTTTTTTTTTGGTGTACATTTAGTTTGGAAAATACATACATATATGCATATATATCATTGTCTATCTATACAATAACTCCAAAGGTATAGCTGACACCGTGGGGGTTATGCATATTTGTATTTGAAGCAACCAACATTGTGTCAGCTATACCTTTGGAGTTATTGTATAGATAGACAATGATATATATGGAACGCGTTACTTACCTGTAACTGCGGTTATCCAGTATTGGTATCTTTCATAGATTCACATGCCTGAATCATTCCCCGTCGTCGGGAATGGGAGTCACCGGTAAATAACAAAGTAATGTCCAGAAGACATAAGACAGCCATAGGCCTCAGAGGCCTTAGCTTAGTAAGCTATCCACGTCCTTATGTAAAAAAGGACCAAATTTTGGCCAGAGCCAATCAGCTAACACCACCCTCTAGAACCTTCCTGGTAGGAGCTCTAGTCCCTCAGATTTTCGTGAGCACAGTGCTAAGCAGCTGTATACTGAGAGATCCGAGAGAGCCCTTCCAGGGGAGGCGGGTGGGTTGCATGTGAATCTATGAAAGATACCAATACTGGATAACCGCAGTTACAGGTAAGTAACGCGTTCCTTATCCAGTATTAGGGTATCTTTCATAGATTCACATGCCTGAATCAGAGTAGCAAGCAGTGAAAAAAGCACATTTCGAAAGATATGGATAACATACAGGTATTAGATAACCACATCTATCTGAGATAAACAACAGTGCTACTGTAAAGCAATGAATAAGTAATGCATACATTATAGTGCGAAATGTGCATAAACTCAGGATGGTGGGATGAAAGAAAGGGCTCACCTCTATTTAAAAAGATGACGTAGTACCGCTTGACCCACTGACGCATCCTTCATGATCTCCGCATCCAGGCAGTAATGCTTGGTGAAGGTATGCGGCGTCTTCCATGTGGCCGCTCTACAAATGTCCACAATGGGCACCCCAGCAAAAAGAGCCATGGAAGTAGACATGGCCCTTGTGGAGTGGGCACGGACCGTTGTTCTCAACGGACGTCCTGCCTGTTGGTGACAGAAGGAAATGGCCGAAGAAATCCAGCGGGAAATGCTCTGTTTTGTGAGCGGAAGCCCTCTTCGAGGTCTGCTGTAGGCTATGAATAGCTGATTTGATTTACGAAAAGATTTCGTTCTCTCAATGTAAAATTTCAAGCAACGTTGAATGTCTAGTGAATGTAGAGTTCGTTCCGCCACTGTTTGTGGATTTGGGAAGAATGATTGTAAAACAATAGGTTCGTTGAGGTGGAAGTGAGATGGAACCTTGGGAATGAAAGCTGGATTTGTGCGGAGAAGGACTCTATCCTTTTTGAATTGCAGGAATGGGTCCTGGATAGAGAACGCTTGGAGCTCCCCCACTCGCCTTGCCGAGGTAAGAGCTAGTAGAAGTGCCACCTTCCAGGAAACAAATTTAAGGTCAGCTCTGTGGATGGGCTCAAACGGGTGCTTCATTAGTTGAGCTAGAACTATGTTAAGGTGCCAAGCCGGTGGAACAGGCTTTACTGGAGGGAATGTGCGAAACAGTCCTTTCATGAATTGCTTTATGAGTCTATGAGACCATAAAGAGGGGCCGGAAGAAGATCTTCTGAAACGTGAGATTGCAGCTAGGTGAACTTTAATGGAGGCATGAGCAAGACCAGATTCTGCCAGATGTAAAAGGTAGGGTAAGACTTGTCCTGGGGTGGAAGAGAAAGGATGCAACCTATTCGTCTTACACCAGATACAGAATCTTTTCCACTTGAGTGAGTATGTCTTGTTGGTACTATCTGCTCGAGCCCGAGCCAGAATTCGTCTGCAGTCTGGAGGAATGTCTAGGCCCCGAAACTCTCTGAACTCAGGAGCCAAACTGATAACCTGAGAGAGGCTAGATCCGGATGTTGAATCTGCTGATCGCTGAGCGTCAGAAGAGATGGAAACGTTTTCAGTCTGATCGGAGGTTCCTGGGAGAGGAGGTGAAGTTCCGAGAACCAGTGTTGGCGTGGCCAAGCTGGAGCTATCAATATCAAAGTGCAAGGTTCCGCCTTCATCTTCCGTAGTACCCTGGGGATCAGGGGAAATGGCGGAAAGGCGTATGCAAAGACGTTGCACCATGCTATCGAAAAGGCATTCCCCAGGGATCCTGGTTGGGGATGCCAGCTTGCAAAGTATTGGCATTTGGCGTTGCGTTGGGTGGCGAATAGGTCCAGCCGAGGCGTGCCCCATTGGGCGAAGATATTGTTGAGGACCTGCTGATCCAGTTCCCACTCGTGGCACGCTGCCTGCCTCCTGCTTAGATAATCTGCCAACACGTTGTGGGTGCCTGGAACATAATCTGCTCGGAGAGAGATGTTGTGGCGGAGCAGCCAGTTCCAGATTTTTTGCGATTCGCGCGAAAGCGTCAGTGAACGAGTCCCTCCCTGCTTGTTCAGGTAGTGCATTGTCGTGGTGTTGTCTGTCCGGACAAGCACTACTGAGTTCTTTATCCTCAGGAGGAAAGCCACTAGAGCTAGGTAGACTGCTCAGAGCTCTAAAAGGTTGATATGAAGCATTTTCTCCGAAGGGGACCACTTTCCGCTTATCTGTAGCTCCTGAAGGAAAGCTCCCCAGCCTTCTAAGGAGGCGTCCGTGGTGATTATATGGGGAGTAGCAGGAAGCAAGAAAGGCAAGCCTTGCGAAAGGTTCTTGCGGCAAACCCACCATTGCAGAGCCTGTTTGATCGCCGGGGTTACTTGGATGACGTCGTCGAAAGACCCTGTACACTGGATCCACTGGTTCGACAGAGCCTCTTGTAGGGGTCGCATCCGTAAGCGGCAATGTGGGATTAATAGAATGCAGGAGGACATCATCCCGAGGAGGGATTTGAAGAGGCGCACCGACAGCGTCTTTCTTGTCATTACCTGGAGTGCCAGAGATTGAAGTTTGTCCTGGCGTTCCTGTGACGGGAATGCTTTCCTGTGGATGGTGTCTAGTGTAGCTCCCAAAAATTGTATGCATTGGGATGGTTGCAGGACAGATTTGTCGTGGTTGAGAGTGAGCCCCAGTGACTCGAAGAGTGTCAGACAAGCGTTGGAAGATCTTATCACGCCTTCTTGAGATGGGGACTTGATAAGCCAGTCGTCTAAATACGGGAAGACTTGGTGGTGGAAACGGCGTAGGTACGCCGCCACTGGTGCTAGGCATTTGGTGAAAATGTGTGGCGCCGATTTGAGCCCAAATGGCAGAACCCGAAACTGGTAATGCCTGCCCGCCACCATGAAACGCAGGAACTTCTTGTGGTTGCGGTGTATTGGGACATGAAAATAGGCGTCTTGAAGGTCCACCGACACCATGTAGTCGTTTGCGTTGAGTAAATGCAAAACCTCCTGTATGGTGATCATTCGAAACGATTGTTTTTTCAGAAATTTGTTGAGATTTCTGAGGTCCAATATGGGTCTCCATTTTTTCTCTTTCTTTCGGATGAGAAAGAAATGGGAGTAGAACCCTCTCCCTCGTTGGCTTTGGGGAACTTTCTCTATAGCTCCCTTTAGAAGCATAATCTTTATTTCTTGGAGCAATGGGCGTAGGTTTTTGTGAGTCCTTTGGCGTGGAGGAGTTTGAGGAGGAATTTGTATGAATTCCAGGGAATGGCCGAATTGTATTAATTGGAGGACCCATCGGTCCGTAGTTATCGTTTGCCAATTTTTGAGAAAATGGGAGATTTTTCCGCCAATCTTGTAGGGTGGAGACAAGTTTGAGACCGGCTGCATCCGGAAGTCATTGCCGCCGCGCGGCACCCTTTTGTCTTCCTCCTCTAGCACGAAAGGAAGTTTTGTGGTAAGAAGACTGTTGTCGCTGCTGATATTGTGGACGGTACTGCTGGGAAGAGGAGAAAGAGGAACGCTGTTGAAAATCTCCTCTGGTGGAAGTCTGACCTCTTCCTCTTGACCCACGAAAGGAAGGGTTCCGAGATTGCAGAGACCCCAGGGCTCTGGCAGTATCTGTATCTTTTTTGATACCTTGCAATGCCTCGTCAATAAGAGAACCGAATAGAAGCTGGCCATCATAAGGCATGTCCAGGACTTTTGTCTGGACCACCGGCTTGAAAGAAGTTGCCTTGAGCCAACCCTGGCGCCGGAGAACAGCCGCACCCGCCAGCTGCCTAAAACCTGTGGAAGCAATATCCATTGCACAGTCTATCAGTTCCGTGGCAGATCTTTCACCCTCCAACAGAATCTTCCTTGCCTCTTCTTTTGATTCAGAAGGCAAATCCGCTAGGTATGGGGCAATGTCCGCCCACATCTGTCGGTTGTACCGTCCCAATAGTGCAGTAGCGTTGGAGGCACGCACTGTTAAGGCTGACATAGAGGAGAAACGTTTCCCTATGTTATCCATACGTCGTCCTTCTTTATCCGGCGGAGCTGTCAACAGCGCAGCTGGGTTGTTTGACCTCCTCTGCGCAGCCTGAGTGATAACCGAGTCCGGCTTTGGATGGCCTGTAAGACAAACCGGAGCAGTGTCCGGAGCTTTATATTTCTTGTCCAGGCGTGGTAGAACCGGTGGTACTGATGAAGGGTTCTGCATTATTTTTATGCCCTGGTCCCAAATATAATCAATTATCGGGATTGCCCGGACGGACTTCTTGAAGGGTTCCTTAAAGTCATATAAGAAACAGTCTTGTTGATGCGAAGGCATCGGGATCTGGAAGCGCTGGGCCGCTCTTTCAATGATGTTGTGGAAACCGCCGATGTCGTCGGGCGGTGAGTCGGCTGTGGTAGGGACTGGCGAAACCGGACCTGGAAGGATGTAATCATCCCATTCATCTTGTTGGGATTGGACGTCCTGGAGTTCTCCTTCCTCTGGTTCCTCCTCCTCCTCCTCCTCATTGTCCGTGGTGGGGCGAGGCGGAGATGCCCTCCTCTCCGGTTGCAAAAGTAGTGGAGGCGGTCGTGGCCGTAGAGTGGAAGGCCCCGCAGGCATCGGTGGAGGTGCTTGAGTCGGAAATCGCTGTTTATAGTCCGATATTAAGAACTGAAGGTCTGTGACCAAGGATGCCGGTAGACACACCATGGAAGGTGGAGGCGGCATGTATTCTTGATGAGGAACCTCCTCATAATCCTGGGGAATGTCTTCGTAATCCGAGACATCCTGGTACTTTACATGGAGCTGTGATGGACTAGTCGCCACAGGAAAGAGACTAGCGTCGTCCGAATCCTCCTCTTCAAAGAGGCGAGTAGGAGGCAAGGTTGGGACCTTACTGGGTGAAGTGAGGGCCGGAGTTAATGCACGTTTCGTTATTTGTACATGCACAAATGTACTCTGGTCTTCCGTGTCCATACCCCTCAAGGGGCTCGATGGTATAGCTGTAACCGACGTTACAGGTATCAATGTCGTCGACGGGATCGTCGTCGGGGTCGTCGTCAGCGACGAGGACGATGAAGACGGTTTCCTCGTCGACGATGGCGTCGACGATTGCGTCGACGACGGCGTCGACGGTGATGTTCTCGTACCCTCGTCGTCGACGATGTCTTCGCCGTTGGCAGCTTCGTCGACGGAGTCCTCGTCGTCGACGATGTTGTTGTCGACGATGGAGCTCTCGTCGACGGTGTCGTCGACAGCTTATTCGACGACGACGACGATGACTTTTTTATGGCTAACGTCGACGAGATTGTCTTGCCTGCCGTCGACGATGGAGTTGTCGTCGTCGAGGACATGGAATGAGATGTCATCGTCGATAGAGTCGTCGTCGACGATGTAACTGAAATCGCTATCGACGGAGATTTTCTCGTCGACGCTACTGTCGACATTGTTGTCGTCGACGAGGTGGCAATAGGCTTTTTGAAGGTGTGGGGCATCACCTTAGGAGACGAGCTCCCTGGAATAGGCGAATCCTGGACCTCTGAAGACTTTTTCTGTGTCTTCTTTTGAGGTGGCTGCGACGAAGGGCCCGGCGATGCCACCCTTGGTCTTTTACGTGAAGAGTGAGACGAAACTGAGGAACTCTCACTCTCCTCAGAGGACACCACAGCCTCCTTGTCCTTTAGCCTTTGCAGCCAGATTAAAAGGCGCCCCTCTCGGTCTTTCAAGGTCTTAGAAGAGAAAGTCCGACATACCTTGCAGTCCTTAGAACTGTGACTGGGATAGAGGCAATACAAGCAGTCCTTGTGTTGGTCGTCGATATGTAGCCTCTTCTTTCCGCAAGAGGCACAGGGCCTGAATAAACCCTTCTTAGGTGTATCAGCCATGCTGAAAATCCAGAAAGTTGAGAAGAAATACTGTTAAATCCAAGGAAATGAGCAGAGCTCAGTGGAGACTCCCTTAGCACGACGTGCGGTAGAAAATCTGAGGGACTAGAGCTCCTACCAGGAAGGTTCTAGAGGGTGGTGTTAGCTGATTGGCTCTGGCCAAAATTTGGTCCTTTTTTACATAAGGACGTGGATAGCTTACTAAGCTAAGGCCTCTGAGGCCTATGGCTGTCTTATGTCTTCTGAACATTACTTTGTTATTTACCGGTGACTCCCATTCCCGACGACGGGGAATGATTCAGGCATGTGAATCTATGAAAGATACCCTAATACTGGATAAGTATATATTTTCCAAACTAAATGTACACCAAAAAAACCAAAAACGATAAAATTTATAGAAAAAAGATTTAATATTTAAAGAAAAGATGCCAGAGATGCAATAAAATAAAGTATAAAATTGATTCTGCTTATATTTGGTGTATTGTATATTAATGTTGAACTTGATGGCATGTTAGAACCTGACCAGGTCACATTGAAAGCAATATAGGCCAGAACAGAGGTATTGTGTGTTAGCTAGTTTTTATATAATGCCTTCCTACCCAGAGTTGTTTCTTGGCCTAGCTCCCTGTGGAACAAGCTTCACCCTTCCCACTCACCTGAAGAATCCAGCCGAACCGTAAAGCACTCCAGGCTCCTTCAAGTCCAAGTGAACCGGTGGTTCCTGTGGCTCCAGCTACCTCAACATCTTACTCATCTCTCCCTACTGCATAGCTACACCGGACACCCTAAGTCAAAGCCTTGAGATATTCTTCAAACTTCAGTCAAGTGGCGGAACTAGGCTGAGCACTTGATATCAGGTGAGTGTGCACTAATCCTCCTATAGTAGTTGCTGGACTGAGTATCAGAGTCTTCAAAGACTATAGACTTTCCCTCCATGCCCGCTTTGTGATTTCCTCCAACGCTTCTTGTGTGTGTATACTCCGAACCCTTCTTGCAACCCTGGTGCTTGAACAGTGTTTGTGCAAGGACTAAAGACTTAGCTCCATGTTTCACTGATACACAGTACTGCCTAGAGTCTGCACTTCAGTATCTTTCATATATTTATGAACCTTGTGCTTAAACCTGTGTTCCGAGTTTACCCTTGGCCGTGCAATTAACTCCAACCTGTGTTCCGAATTTAGCCTTGACAGTGCAAGTAACTCCAATCTGGGTTCAGAGTTTACCCATGGGAGTGCAATTAATTCCAAACTGTATTCCGAGTTTATGCCTGGGAGTGCCACACTCCAATCTGTGATTTAAGTTATTCTGGTCTCATGCCGTGCTGCTGATGAAACCTGTAAGTGTATGTCACTGAAGTCACTCATATCCAACTGTCATGGTTTCCTTTAATTCCTTTATATTTTGCATCTTATTATTCATATGGCTTTGTATGCTTAACAAAATCGATAAAGATTATTTTAAATAAAAATAATTGTTTATCTTAATAGGCTGATAAATTAGACTGATAAAAAGCGAATGTGAAATATCTTTTTTTTGGACAAGTGATCTGGGATCCTGCACGTGGACAGGACTATTCCTGCTTATGATTATCAATGGAGATCCCCTGAAGGAGAACAGTGAAAACTCCAATGACAACATCAATAAAAGAGATTTAAGAAACTAAATAAAACATACATTTTGGAACTATATACATAAAGAATGCATGTTATGCCATTCACCAGTTCAGGCCTGTAGAAATGGTGTCTAGCTAGCCTCCACCAACCCAATTTGTCTATACTAGTATCTACCTGTGGTGGAGATTTCCATCTTGATAGTGAAGACGGCATGGGAGCGTGAAGAGTCCTTGTTCAACAGGGTGTAGCCCACAGATCGGTTTCTCAACCCTACTGCCATGATGTTCTCACACTCAGCAACGCTGTGCATTGTGTGGATAGACAGTGCCTTCACATAAATCCCCCACTCAGGGTGCTCCTTCAGCTGCAAATGAAGAACAACAAATCGAATTATGTCAATGTCACTATGAGAGAACCCCAAATGTGATCTGACAGAGGATAAAGATCACTAAGCAAGGATTGTATTATCACTGAAAGTGTCAACAAAACACTCTCCTTGATATTGCCAAAATAGATGGTGCTGAAGTCACTCGATGCACTGTACATAAAGACTATATGAAAGTACAAACAGAACAATGTACTCACCATTTTGATTCTTATGCTCATAATTATAAAGTCTCATCAACAACATCAAGGAACATGCAGAATTTTGAGGTGGTGTCCTAGACAAACTAGTTCTTTGATTTTTTAGTAGCAGTTCATCAGTACAAAGGTCAGGAGTAGATACCCAGTGAGCTCAGGAATCACAGGTTTCACAAGGGTCTCACTCTAAACCCAGAAGTAAACATTCTTGAAGGTCCCTGACAACTCCTTAAAGAAAATATCTATGATTAGTGACCTTAGAATGTGGTAAAAAAGCTAAGCAGATGTGCCTAAGTGCCAGTGAGAGAGAGGCTAATGTGGTGCCTGTGGCTCAGAAGGTTTTAAAAAAAGCTGCGGCTATGGAGTAAATGGAATGTCTTCAGAGGAGAGATATGTACCCCGCCGAAATTGCCGGAACGAACCTCCCTGGAGGAGATGGAGGTGTAGGGGTAGAATTTGCTACTTTATTTTGGACACTATTTACGATCAATGAAGCAACTGTGTCATATAGATGAGATGAGAACAGTGGCTACTGTATTACTTGTGAATCTGTGTTGTTTGCTGTTTTTACTTAATAACATTTTTTGTAAAAGCTGCGGCTTAGACTTTTAAGGATGTTAACAAACGAATTTGCCACTAGCAGAACCCTTAAACTCGATAAATGAAATGGGTTAAAAAGACTCAGCAAAAGAGCCAAATACATACCATTCGGGCTGCAATGTTTTGAGTCTACCATTTAAAACAAAAGAGATCAGAATGACCACCTCCAGGTGTAAGGTATCAATAAAGGTGCAAAACATGTTTACCTGTTCCCGTCAGAAGTGTGAATGAAGGGCAGGTAAATACATACAAGAAGGAGGGTGGAAGCACACTACCTCACTTCCCACCACTTTTAGCTAGAAGAAAATCCATTGCATATCTAGTCTGTTCCGAATATATCCGCATACTTTCCAATTGGGTAGTGATGTCGCGCAAAGCTGCTACTGTGGTATTAGATACAATTTGCAGCTTGCATCCTAAATATTCTCTAGCCTTCTCACCCCTGGCCATGGCTGTAATTATTGACCTCTATATCGGTCACACCCTCAAATAATGATTTAGTTAGTTTCCTTTTGACACATCGTGTCTTAGGTTTTGCATGTGTACAGGGCACACTCAAAGGCAATACCATTCCAAGGGCCACATCGTCAGTACCATTATGAACATTGGAATAAGCCCCATTAGACAAGGAAAAAAACCCTGGGTGTGCATAAATCAGCCCGTCATAATCCACTGGGGCATTCCTGGAATTCATTCAGAGGGTACCTGGATCTTCTTTATTCACTAAGGGGAATGTATGTTTGTACAGTACTATCCCTGAGCAATTTAAATACAGTGAGGTGCCCTTAATGTTCACAATGGGGCTGCAAGCAGGGTAATAACTGGCCTCTCCAGGGAATGTCAACTCCTTGAAATGCCAACCCACTAGCGTTATGTTCTGTTCTTCCATATAAAAAATATCACAATATGTATAGTTTCACAACCTGGGTATCCCACCCCCAGTGGCTTTCTATGGTATAAACATGGTCCCGGATAGCCAAAAATAAACACTCCTTTTACTTCTAGAAACTGGGGTGGCTAAGTATATGTATAGTTAGCAAGTGACAATGGATATCAATGGCTATGCACTCCACAGGCTAGTGACAGATAGAGTGGGGTAACAGGCAGTCCCTTCACCAAAGAACCTTTTATGCGTTTCCAAAAATACATTACTTGGGGCCGTTCTTTTATTTCGTCTCGGGGAAATGACCTTATCCTTACTGCGCAAAGGCATGCTTTGAGCATATTCCAAAATCCATGACACCCCACACAGTATTATTATCACTAATATCAAAAGAACAACACGTTATTTTGCTTTTTTATTGACCACATCACTTGACGTGATACACTAACAATCTGCTGCTCCTCCTCGTTAATTTTCCTACCAAAGGAATGCATAGCAAATTCAGAAGAGGAAAATGCAAGAAAATATAAAAGTTCCCAGTATCCATTAGAGCCTCACTGGTACAGGCTCCTATTGTCCATCAATCAGTTGGCGCTCTTGAGCAACAGCGATGGAGCTTGCTCTGTCCTAAGCTCGTTTCCTATTCTATCCCGCGTCGATAAAGGTGGTAAACTTTCAGAGTATACTTTTTCCCTCACTAATGTACATACAATAAAAACACAGAACAAATGCAAAATTCTCACATAGTGCAATTTGTCATTGGTACTGCTATTAAGTACTACCTATCTTGCACAGTCCATCCCTAATCTTTCTTCTCCCTATGTTCAGTAGCCCTCAGCCGAAGACGCAAATTGTACCCGGCAGCCCCAGGCACCGTGTGATCACTGAACAGGAGCTCTTGGATAGCTCATATTTCTGGTGCAACAGCCTCGTTCAAGACGTCATCGTTCTCCTCCTCTGTTTGCACCCAGGTCAGCTGGGCATCACTGAACGGAACAAATCTAGGCACTTGCTCACATTCAGAGTCGCCGACTCCCTCATTGACCCATTGGTCAAATGGAAGTGGCAAAATGGACCCTTCGGCAATGAGTGGCATGCACCCAATTCTTTAGACCAGCAACCTTTACAGCCGTCCGTGTTACCAACAGAACTTGCTCAGGACCTTTCCAGCGGGACTCCAAACTTTTCTCCCTCTGAAAGTTCTTGTTGGGCTGGATATTGTGGCCAGGTCCCTCTGGTATCGGAGGTAGGGAAGCATGTACCTGCAGGTGAATAGAACGCAAACTTTTGGTCAATTGTCCAAGATAATCAAGCAACACTGGATAATCAATATCAGAGTATTTACGGGGCGAAGGACACCCCAGACAGGCGTCCAAACACTACCTCGTAATGTGAAAAACCTGTTCTAGAATGTGCTGCAGTTCTAGTTGACAAAAGAGCAAACAGTAAAACATCTGGACATTTCAACCCTGTGGTCTCTTGAATTGTTGGCAATTTCAGTTTGAGAGTACCATTGTACTTCTCAACAAGTCCTGCTGACTGCAGGTGATTGGCTGCATGACATTTCTGTTTGATGTGCAAACTTTCACATACTAATGTAATCACTTTCCCATTAAAATTACTTCCGTTGTCACTCCAGATAATTCGGGGCATACCAAAACGAGGAAAGTACTCTTTAAGGAGTACCTTCGCCATCGTAGTACCTGTATTGTCTTTAGTAGGGTACGCCTCAATCCACTTACTGAACGCACATATAACCACTAGGACATACATAAGATTATTATAGCGTTATAATTCAATGAAGTCCATTTGGAGGACTTCAAAGGGGAATGTAGGTGGTGCAAAATTACCGGATGCAGTGGGGGTACCCTTCCCTGGATTATGCCTCATGCATATCATGCAGCTTTTTACTAGCTGCATGGCCACTCTAGATATGCCATCATTACTCCAAACCGGGGCTAATAATTTACAAATGCCTTTTGCACTAATATGGGCTGGAACATGAGCCATAGTAACCACAGGGAGTACAAATACATCAGATAACATCCATTTCTGTTCTCCAGACTCGTCAATCCAACACCCTTCGTCATTCAACTGTGCTGTTTTTTCCTGCCATATTGCTAGTTCTTCTATCGTTGCCCTCACTTTGTATCTCTTTTACACTTTCAACCGTATTTTCAAACATACTGTTCTCAGGAACCCATCTAGCTAGACCTGCAACAAACATTCTCTTCATCTTGCTTCGAGCAGTTTCCTTGGCTGTCTTATCTGTAAATGCATTTCCTCTACCTACATCATATGTCACCTTTTTGTGGGCGCTACGCTTGACGATAGCCATCTACTTGGGGAGTGCTAAAGTGGACAACAGCCGCAATATAAGGTGTCCATGTTGGATTTTGGTGCCAAGCGAGGTAAGAAATCCTGTCTCTGCCCACAGTCGCCCAAAATTATGTGCAACACCGAATGCGTACTGGCTGTCTGTGTAGATATTGACAACCAAACCCTCACTTAGTTCACAAGCTTGTATAAGTGCCACAAGCTCTGCCGCCTGAGCAGACTGATAAGGGACTTGTGATGTTTCCACCACCGTGCGCAAAATAGTAAAAGCATAAACTGCAGTAGTTATGCCATCTGGTAATTTAAAACAAGAGCCATCAACATATAGTTCTCCTTGGGGGTCAGATAAGGGAACATCAGTCGGGTCGACCCGTTCTTTCGTCTCTTCCTCTGTTCGTAAAATACAGTCATGCTTATCAACTGCATCGCTTTCAGAAGGGTGGGGCAGTAACGTGGCTGGATTCAGAGTGACACATCGTTTAATCGTAATATGTTTGGCGAACAATGTCAATTCATATCCAGTAAGACGTTCACAGGTGAGGTACTGTGTCCTTGTTTTATTCAAAAGTGTATCCACAGCATAGGGCACCATAACTGTGAGGTCAGTATCAAGTACGAGTCTAGCCGATTGTCTGATGAAGTGGCCACAGCCGCAACCACTTGCAGACAGCTCGTGACTGCTCTTGCGACAGGGTCAAGCACAGCAGAAAAATAAGCGCAAGGTCTCTGTCTATCTCCAAATCATTGAGTCAAGACAGAGAGCGCAACCAGCCATCTTGTGGACATAGAGGACAAAAGGCTTTCGATAATCAGGTGTGCCAAGCACAGGAGCAGAGCAAAGCGCAGTTCTTAGTTGCTCAAAAGAATGCTGATAATCAGGCATCCAGGGTAAAGGTTCATGCAGGTCTTTCATTGTTAGTGCAAGCAAGGGTTTGATTAATAAAGAGTAATTTGGGATCCACTGACGACAGTAAGAAGTAATGCCTATGAAAGCGCGCACATCTTTTTAGGTTTCTGGAAGGGGCATTTTAACAATGGTACTACTGCGTTCTGGTATTAACATTCTACCCTCCTTCGACAGTAGGTGACCTAAATAGGTGACCTCCCGTCGACAATACTAAAACTTTGAAAGGGATACCTTGTGACCATGATGAGCCAGATCAAAGAACAATTTCACTGTACTATCCTTACAACCTTGTTCTGGGTCAGAAGCAATCAACAAGTCCTCAACATATTGAACCAATACATTACCTGGAGAAAGTGATGAATCCAACTGGCCTTTCAATGCTTGATTATAAATACTAGGACTTTCAGTACAGCCTTGAGGAGCGCAACAGAAGCGGAAGCTTTTACCAGCTAGTGTAAAACTGGACAAATACCTGCTATCTGGGTGTATAGGGATGCTAAAGAATGCATTTTTCAGATCAATAACGGAGAAAAACTATGCGGTGGATGAAATCATTGTCAAAAGGATAGTCATTTCAGGAACCACTGGAAATTGCAGAATTACTATTTTATTGAATCAATCACAAACCGATATACCTCATCATCTTTTTCAGAGGAATCAGAAAGCACCCATTTTAGGGCAGGAAGAATAGGACTATTTCATACATTACCCATAGTCTCTGCAACAACTTCTTGACGTAATAAATCCTGAACTATTTAAAGAAGGGCTCATTCTCCTCCTGCCTGTGGTATTTTGTACTGTGGGATACGGGGCAGTATGGCATTGTCCTTAATCTGTATAGAAACAGGTGGTATAAGCAATAAGCCCACATCGGTATCACCGGTGGCCCACAACGTTGGGGGTACTTGATCAAATTCAGGAGGAAGGGGGGTATCTTTAGATAGACAGCGTCTTATACCTACATACGGGCCCATGGTCATATAGACTCCATTTGGGGAACAATAAATACTAGCATGCAATTTCTTTAGCAAGTCCAAACCTAACAAGTTCTCACCACAATTAGATGTTAAAAGAAATGAAGAATCAACAGTGAAAAGACCAATGGTAAGAGCAAGGGGGCGTGAGATGGGGCTTACAAAGGGTACTCCTAAAAAAACCACTGAAACATTACTCTGGCTAGACAGGGCTGCCCCAGGGATCAGGTATTGGGTAATAGAACTTTTTGTGGTACCTATATCAACCAGAAACTTCTTAGGGAAGCCTTGCATATTTATCTTGACATAAGGGCACCGCTGATCTACAGGTATCTGAACTGGTCCCGTACCCTGTCCCTGGCTGTCCTAGCTGTAGGACATTCCTGTCACATCATCAAAATCGTAATCATCACTATAATACTGCCTGTCTTTAGCATCATCAAAATAACTGGTAGAA
The DNA here is from genome assembly GCF_964204655.1 of Triturus cristatus. Lineage (NCBI taxonomy): Eukaryota > Metazoa > Chordata > Amphibia > Caudata > Salamandridae > Triturus > Triturus cristatus. Next base: position 1,010,620,271 of record NC_140587.1, on the reverse strand, counting down.
CGATCTGCAGGGGCAGAAGTAAGTTGCTGCCTATCAGTCCCTTGGCCCCAATTTCCGGAACTTCGTCCCCGAGTTGAAAAAGCCTTCTGCAAAAGTACGGGGCACTCTCTATGCCAATGACCCTCCTCCTTACAATACGCACACTGGTTCTGTCCCAAAGGTGTAGCTAGGGGCTGTCTAGTAAGAGGAGGCTGTTGTTGGAGTCCCCGTCCCCTGGTGTTCTCGATATGCGTGTTGCAACAATACCTTAGTCTTCAAATCTTTATGCTTTTTATCATTCCTGTCTTTCTCTTTATTATCCCTATGCTCATAATATTGAGCCATATTTAAAATCACAGAAGGGGAAGACGTGGACCAGGTGCTTTCAGATGCCTGAAGTCAGGACATTATTTTGAGGAGTAAATTAATGACAAACCTATCAACAAATAAAGAAACTCCTCCTTTGGGAGACATACCCTGTCCACTATAATCTAAAAACGTTTCCTCAAAACTAGTGAAAAAATCAGATACACTCTGGTCCTTTTTCTGCTTACAGGCAGTAAATTTATCCCATCTAACTTTCTTTGGCAGGATAAGAGTATGCATGTATGCTATTATACGGCCAGGCAAGGCAAGTAACTCAGCGCATGCATCTCCAGGCTTCCTATCTCTATCCCAACCCTTAATTGCGTTCCACCCAACTCAGCAACATGATCTTGGGTATGCATCTGTCGCCAAATATCAACTGGAACTAGCAGACCAAAAAACATCTCAATGTCAGCAAGAGTCATTACGGTAGAGGAAGCAGCCTCCATCAATTCTTTATAGTAAGCAGTAGGATTTTTCCTAGGGTCGGGCAATGTAGACTTAAGGGCCAAGACCTCTCTTCTCTTTCATGGACTATAAACCCATTGTTCCTGGAAGCGAGCAGGCACAGCCTGTGTGGTAACCGTTCCGTGCTGATCTGTTATTGCAGAAATTTCCAGATGATAAACCTCTTGTGAACTTCTCGTATTGGGAATTGTTTTATTTTAGTGGGACTCCTATCATGTAGTCTATCTCTATATATCAACAGTGTAGAAATATTTCTATACAAAGAAGGAGGCTACAGACTATGTACATAAGCACCTTCATTGATATCAAATAGTATCTGGGGTGCTTCCGTTTCAATGTATAAGCGCCAAGGGTCAATCAAGGTGGAGGACACATTTTTAAGAGCATGTTGTTGAAAAATGGGGCCATAGTCTTGCATTATCTGCCAAATATCCGTGACACTATAAATCGTGTTACGAGCCCATTGTATCGCCTGACCGCTATTTCTCTCTATCTCCAACCCCGATCGCATTAACGGACCTGACCGTTCCCTTAGTCGAATGGGATTTCTATCTTCCGAACCACGCATTGGCTTGTCCGTTATTGAGGGTTATGTGGGATGAATTACTGAGGCAGGAATAGTAGGTAACGCAACAGTTAAAGAGTGTAGCGGAAGAGGAGGTGCAGGGGGCACACTAACTGGGGCAGTAGGTGTGCCGACTGTAGGAGCGCGTGCACCTAGCACCTGTGGTTGCGGATGGGGAATGAAGGGATAGACTCTTTCTGGGACATATGATGGCGGGGTCGAGTATCTACTAAGGCATCCATGAAAGTATCCTCATCCTCCTTAGCCACGTAAAATGTATCAATGTGCAACTGGAATCTCCTGTCTTCACATTCTATCCCTGCCTCCTGTTTTTCCTTATCATAAGCTACAGCCTTTTGTGCGAGTGTTTGAATCTTTCCTTTTCTAGCATCTCTTTCCGAATTCAATCGCCTCTGTCGGGCCTCTTTCTGCCAAGTACATAGGGAATCAAACATCTGTCAACTGTGCATCACTAGAACAACCACAAAACAAACTCTTAATCTTGCTAAAACCAGGCATCACAAAAGAATAAGGAAACAAATCGTTATATTACCTGGCAAAGTATTTGCAAACACATTATACCAATCCAAATGCCAAAACAAAACCAAATCACAGTGGTACCACATCCATATAGAACCAAAACAGACTCACCTGATATCCGAAGTACAGAGAAACCAGTTTTCCTCTTCGGACCAAACAGTCTGATCAGGGTTTGCCATTCAGGACTCCAGTCAGGATGACCGCTGGGCGAGGCCCCGTCTGGTGGGACAGAGGCAGCAGCTGCGAGTAACAGAAACTCTTCGTGCAGGGATCCCTGAGCCGTGAGTCTGACCTGACAATGTCCTCATCCTCCCCTCCGTCTGCGGACAGGGGATGGGTCAACAACCCGAAGGAGTCCCTGTTCGGGCGCCAACTGAAGGAAGTGACCCGCTTGGGGCCACCCGGGTCACTATAGTCCACCTCTCAGACTTCCATACAAATGAAGAGTCGGAGAGTCACTGGAGAATATAAACCAAAAACTGTTTATTCGTATACACTCAGAGTGGAGCCCCGTCTGCACAATCTATGAGAGTGGTACAGAGGGAACTGAAGGTTCACAAGCATAGAGATACATTATGTACATTTCATGGTTGATTAAGACCACGCCCACAGTGGAATTTTCCAGGCTCACACAACAGCAAGGTAAAATACAGAAAAAAACTGTTTCTCCTCTCCCAACTCAGCACAGTCCAAGGCCGCTGCACCTGGTACTATGATAAGACTACCAGACAAGTGGGAGAGGCATTTCTTGGAATAAGGAGGAATTAGTTTTGATCATCATACAAAATGGACGAAAAAAACAAATGGTGTAGCGAATGCTAACTTATACAAAGCATTGCATAAGCATTAACAGGCCTAATCTAACAGAAGTAAATCAAATCTGTTTATTGGTCACTCCAGACTTTACAGATTTTACTATATTATATATATTTATATATTTATTATCTACTGGCGGTCGCCAGTAGATAGTTATAGTTAGGACCGTGTTTCCATAGGAAATCTGAAAATTCTATTTTGAATAACTTTGGCCCCGGTTGACGAATCCTCGCGAAATTTTCAAAACTAATGGGGCGCTCCGTTCAGCTCCTACCCTGAAAGTCTCGGGGTGATTCGTCAAGCGGGGGCCGAAAAAAAAGGGGGGTCCCAAAACGCGTTTTCCCCATGCATTTTCCCATAGGACCTTTAGTCGAAGGTACAGCCCGAACGGCTGAACAGAATTACTTGAAATTTGGCAGAGAGGTAGTCCTCAGGTCAGGGAAGTGCCTTTTGCATATATAGAGTCAATCTGTTCAGTAGTTCCTGAGAAAATTGCAGTTAAAGCACATAAATATCTATAGCCGCGCACCGTGCGCACACCGTGCGCGCACGGTACGCGCACCCTAACGTGAGCGAGCGTAATTCTGATTGGTGGTTACATGTCAGTCAACGTTCGAATCGGTCGAAATCAGGAAGTGTCGGCCGCCATTTTGTTTGTTTTGGTGCGAGAGTGAAAAAGAGAGGTGGCGAACGTGAAAAGTATATATATATATTATCTACTGGCAGTCGCCAGTAGATAGTTATAGTTAGGAACGAATTCCCATAGGAATTCTGAAAATTCTATTTTGAATAACTTTGGAACCGGTTGACGAATCCTCGCGAAATTTTCAAAACTAATGGGGCGCACCGCTCAGCTCGTACCCTGAAAGTCTCGGGGTGATTCGTCAAGCGGGGGCTGAGAAAAAAGGGGTCCCAAAACGCGTTTTCCCCATGCATTTTCCCATAGGACCTTTAGTCGAAGGTACAGCCCGAACGGCTGAACAGAATTACTTGAAATTTGGCAAAGACGTAGTCCTCAGGTCAGGCATGTGCCTTTTGCATTAATGGTGTCAATCTGTTCAGTAGTTCCTGAGAAAATTGCAGTTAAAAGTACATAAATATCTATAAGCGCGCACGGTGCGCGCACCATAACGTGCACGAGCGTAATTCTGATTGGTGGTTACATGTCAGTCAACATTCGAATCGGTCGAAATCAGAAGTGTCGCCCGCCATTTTGTGTGTGACAGAGAAAAAGAAAGGTGGAGAACGTGAAAAGGGGGCAGGGTAGAGAGTTTCTGACCCCCTAGCCTTTGTCAGGGGGTCCCTGAAGGACCCCGAAGGGTGAAAAAAACATTTTTTTTTTTTTAAAAATTCGCGGGGTGCGCGCACCGTGAAAAACCTTTAAAAAAAAAATAAAACATTTTAAACGAGCCATTCCATATTACAGGATACAGTCAATCAATAACTATATATACATAGGTAGTTTATTGTAAAATAAATATATAAAAAATATAATAACACATACATAAATTAGCATTTAAAAAACCTTACAAATTCACTTAAAAAAACATAGGTTTCACAGACGTTATAGTTAGGAATTAGCATTTAAAAAACCTTGCAAATTCACTTAAAAAACCATAGGTTTCACACATGGTATAGTTATCTGGACATTTCACTCGTAAAAAAACATTGAAATTCCCCCGTTATAGTTAGTTCAGATAACTATAACTCGCGCGACCGCCACTCTATCACAAGGATGATGTCATCAATGATGTTATGAGTGATGTCACTGACCATGTCATGAGTGATGTAATATGTGACGTCATCAGCAGTGGATTGCGGGCGCGCGAGTTATAGTTATCTGAACTAACTATAACGGGGGAATATATATATATATATATATATACACACACACACACACACACACACACACACACACACACATACAAATGCATAACCAATAAAGGCATAAGGAAATAGCAACAGAGCAAGCATTTCTCACTATTAAAACATAAGCATGATTAAGACATATTAAAAACATTCATGCCAAACAGTAAAAGCATCTTTTTGGTAGAAACAGGTGGACAACGGGGAGGCGGGTGGGACAGTGAGGAATCCACAGGCAGATACTGTATCCACCAGAAAAAGCGTTACCGAAGGTAAGTAACTTGCTCTTCTGATGGATACTTCTGCCTGTTGATTTCTCACCTTTTGAATAGAATCCTCAAGCCGTACCTCACCCGGAGGAGGGTGTCCCCCTGATTAGACCAAAAAATCTTGCAAAACAGATCGAGCAAAATGGCCATCCCTCCTAACCTCGGAATCCAATAATAATCGAATAATTTTTAGTCGAAATTATTTTGAAAATAATACTTTAAAAATACTTTTATTAATACATTTAGACAAACACTTAAAGGAAAACATTTATTTATAATTAATTTAAAGATATTTCATACTTTACAAATTACGCTGAAGTTGCGACCCCAGCGCAACTTTTCAAAATGGCTACCGGAATGCGCGCAGCCATCTGTAGGGTGTGCGACTTCTGTATAATATTTTTTAACAAAAAAGAATGAATATAGTTGTCCTAACTAAAAATTATTCATATATATATATATATATATATATATATATATATATATATATTCACTAAAAAAAAATAGGTTTCAGGGGCGTTATAGTTAGCTGGACATTTCCCTCGTACAAAACCCTAGAAATTCCCCCGTTATAGTTAGTTCAGCTAACTATAACTCACGCCCCCGCAATGCACTGCTGATGACGTCACATATTACATCACTCATGACATGGTCAGTGACATCACTGATGACATCATCCAGTGAATGTGTGTTTTGTCTTAAAAGTTTAAATATGTTTTATATATTTATAGTGAAAGGCCTATGGAAGAATGAGTGGGTGTATAAGTGTGTGAATGGGTGATTTTCTAGGTGCGTAACTGACTCTATAAGTGAGTCATTAAATGTATCTTACTGCAGACTAGTGACTAAACTGTGTGAATGTCTGTATGTGTCTGTGTGTTGGTGTATAAGTGGCTGCATGGTTTTGTGAACAGCTATATGAGTGTCTATATGGGTTATTGATTGGTTGTCTGAGTATCTGTATGGGTGCCTGAGTGTTTGTGTGGGTAGGGTGTGTGTGACTGTGCATAGATGTGTGAGTGGGTGATTCTATGGTGCATGGTTTTAAGAGTGCAACTGTGATGGACTGTATGGTTGGGTGAGTGTATGTATGAGTGTGTTAGTGATTGAATGTATATCTCAGTTTTACATGTGTCTGTAACTACATATGTGAAACGCAGTGTGTCAGTACCTCAATGAATGATTGGCGGTGTGTGAGTGTCTATATAGGTGTATAAATGCATATGATAGTCTTGTACGGAGTGACTGTAAGTATGAGTGACTGTACAGGTGAGTGAGTGGAGGTGTATGTAGACCTAAGTGTCAATGAGTGGGTATGTAGTTATTGGTATTGGAGTATCTATGGTTTTCAAAATGGCCGTCTGAAATTTTGAGTCGGTGTATCAAAGGTTATATTAGGGTGTGAGAAGATGCACTAATTTATCACATGGATGACGTCATCAGTGATGTCATTTGAGATGTCATCAGTGATGTCACTGACCATGTCATGAGTGATGTAATATGTGACGTCATCAGCAGTGCATTGCGGGGGCGCGAATTATAATTAGCTGAACTAACCATAACAGGGGAATTTCTAGGGTTTTGTACGAGGGAAATGTCCAGCTAACTATAACGCCCCTGGAACCTATGGCTTTTTAGTGAATTTCTAAGGTTTTTTTAAATGCCGATTCCTAACTATAACGCCCCTGAAACCTTTGGTTTTTTCAGTGAATATATATATATATATATATATATATATATATATATATATATCTGTGAGCCTTCCGTGTATGAGTTGCCTCCTCCTAAACGAGAGTTGCTTCGTTGTTTCCGGACCCCACGGAAGCCGGTCTCTTTAAAATAGCCTTTAAAGTCTTCCCCAATATTTTCGGAAGAAAAACGAAGCCTTGTGTGGTTGAGCAAATCTTTTATTCCTCAATCAGCCGCTCGCCAAACACGTTTCGAGTGCGTTGCACCCTTGTTCACTGACGTAGAGATACATTTTTTGCGGCCATTTAACTTTACTGCACATGTGACTTCTGAACTACAGATTGAGTGTATGAGAAAACAGACTCGTAGTTTTACATGTCTGTGCAATTGTAAGCTATTGGCAACAATGGAAATCATAATCCAAGTCATATATTTCATTACACTTAAATAGGAAATAAAGATCTAAATGATTTCACATTTACAATTAATTACTCGCAAAAATTGCTGTTTTTTCAATTGTTTGCCTATAATAATGCCCAAGTGGGCATTCTTAATTAACCTTGTCATTCTGGCCCTAGAGGGCGATTGCCAATATAATGCATCAATTCATCCCAAGTCTCAAAACTGTATAATAAAACATTTCTTATAAAAGCAATTACAAGAACTGATTTCTAAAGATGTGTGTACATGTCCTCTTCAATATTTAAACCATCTGGCTGTTTTGAATTCAATTCAATTATGTAGCGTGACTCCAATCTCCTCAGTTGCTTCTCTCTGTTGCCTCCACTTGGATTTTTTCTAATGGCATCTATCACATAATATGTTAGTCCCTCCACTCTTTTCTTATGGAACTTCTCAAAATGTCGAGCGACAGGGTATGACCTGTAGTCGTTTTTTATTGCTCTCAAATGTTGAAGCACACGTTTATGTACCTCTAGGATTGTGCTGCCCACGTACCTCAAGCCACAAGGGCACTGAAGCACGTAGACAGCAAAATCCGTCTTGCAAGAGAATTTTCCTTTCATCTTTCTCCTTTCCTTGCTTAGACCTGGTTCATATGTATCTGTATTAACACCATGTGTGCATGCTTTGCACTTGGTGCATTTTACAAATCCTTGTTTCTTTGTAAACCAAGTTGTTTTGGGTTGAGATTTTTTTTAGAGTATTTTTAACCAGAGTTTGTTTAAAAGATTTTGCTTTCCGAAATGTGATTTGCGGTCTACGGGGAACAATTTTTCCAAGAATTGGGTCATTCTTGATCACATGCCAGTGTTTGTTTAAAATGCCTCTTAGTTTGGTATGCTGTGTACTGTAGGTTGTAATGAATCTCCCTGGTTGGTTCAACACCATTCTCTTGTTTTTCCCTTGATTCACTTCTTTTATCTCGAATAAGATATCCTCTCTCTTTTTTCTTTCCGCTTTAAAGATTGCACTGTCTATCCATTCATCTGGATATCCTCTCTCCTTAAACCTCTCTTTAACTACTCTCAATTCTTTCTCTATGACCTGCTCATTGCTGCAATTACGTTTTGTACGCAAGCATTCACCGTAGGGAATACTCCTCTTGAGATTTACCGGGTGGAAACTTTTTGCATGCAAAATAGTGTTGCTGGAGGTGGGTTTTCTGTACAGTTTGGTTTCTATCTTACCATTTTCGATGTACACTGTCAAATCTAAAAAGTTTACTTCAATTTTGCTTATTTCACTTGTAAACTTTAAGTTGAGGTCGTTACATTGTAAACTGTTAATGAATGACCTGGCCTCCTCTTCTGTACCTTTCCACACTACGAACAAGTCATCAATAAATCGACTCCAATGTAAAATGTTCTTTTCCCATTGTTGTTGGTACTGCGACCTGACCACCTGCTCCTCCCACCAGCCCATATGCAAATTAGCATAGCTGGGGGCGAAGCAGGTGCCCATCGCAGTCCCGCACACTTGATGGAACAACTCATTGTTGAACATAAAGTAATTGTTTGTCAAACATTTCTCAATCATTATCAAAAGCATTTGGGTATGGGCCCACATTGTAATTGGTCTTGTTCCCAAAAAATATCTAACAGCTTTTATCCCATCTGCATGCCTTATACTAGTGTAGAGTGTTGACACATCAATTGTTATTAACAGATAGTCATCTTCCCATGGCAAGTCATAAATGCCTCTCAAAAAATCCCCTGTGTCCTGGATATAAGAGGGTAAAGTTTGAACAAGGGGGTTGATGAAGGAATCTACGTATTTTGATGTGTTTTCTAGAGCACTCCCTATTGCAGAGATAATCGGGCGTCCTGGTGGTTCTAAAATATCCTTATGAACCTTGGGAATCAGGTAGAATACTGCTGTTATTGGATGGTCAATTTTTAAAAAATTGTATTCATCATGATTGAGCAACCCCTGATCAAACCAATTCTTCAGTTGAATGTTATACTGATCATTACTAGTGAGCATAACTTTCTCGTCCACTCGTACATAACATTTTTTATTGTTAAGCTGTTTGTATGCCTCCGTGAGATATTTCTGTTTGTCCCACAGGACTATATTGCCTCCTTTGTCCGCGTTGCGCACAATGCAATTTTCATTTTCGGACAGTTTTTTCAATAAGGCTTGATACTCATTTTGCTTTGCATATTTATTGATTGAATTGATTGCATTCATTTGACAGCTTAATTTCTTAAGTTCATTTGTAACTAAGTCACAAAAAATATCAATTCCATCCCTGGCTGACAGAGGGATGAAACGTGAAGTTGGTCTGAAACCAGTTGGTGCTCCTTGCCCAATAGATAAGCCTTCTTCTTGTGCCATTATTTCTACATCTGTTGCATTTGTTCCAGATGTGTGTATTATATCCATCGATTTGAGTTCCATCATTAAGTCTAAGTCATGAACTTGCAATTCACTTGCTTTGGTTGTTGGTCTTTCCATAGTGGGTGCGCTTTTCTGCACAGGATTTACAAGGAAATGTTTTTTCAATTTGAGTGTTCTAATAAATTTAAAGAGATCTATCCTTGTTTGAACATAATCCAGGTTTGATTCGGGGCAGAATGTTAAACCCAACTGTAAAATTTCTTTTTCTTTGTTGGTGAGGGCTACTTCTGTCAGGTTTATTATTGCCTCATTGTTTCCTGTTATTTTTGGTTGTTCCTTTTCTTCTCTTGCCTTTGTTGCCCTCTTCCGACAGGCTGCCCCCTATGTATGATTCCACCCTTCTAGAGGGATAGACATGTACCTACTGTGGAAACACGGTAGAATCCTGAAGAGCCCTGGCATCACAAAATGGATGCCACCAGCACAGACACTGGGCTGCCCTCCTGCTGCTGACTGAAACTCGCAGTGGAGGAGGCCCAACAATAGGGATCCTGTCACAGGGAGGTGTAACCACCATCCAGACAGGATAGAGTGTATTGGTGCTGGGTGGGTGCACTCCTAGAGTACTTTGAAGTCCTGCACTGGGGGAGCAGTAGGCTCCTCTGTGCAAATGCCAGCTCAAACAGGTTCAGGGGCTATCAGCCCCTGCTCTGGCGCGAAACTGGAGACAGGGAAGTGGGTGTAACCAGCCACTCCCCTGACCCTCCCAGAGGAGTGGTCATAGAGCTAGTCTCTCCCTTTCCTTTAGTATAAGATAGGGAACCCTTGCCATTGCAAACTAGATATCCCTGGACGACGCTCTACAAGAAGAATCCTGGCCCTTCGACGTTCCACTACCTTTGGAAGACTGAAGAACTTCCCTTGGAGTCAAGGAGTGACTCCCCTGCTTGGCAGGCACCAACACTTTGAATCAACGGTCGCAAACTTTCCCCCTCCGGCCGGAGTCCGAAGTCCCTGCAGCCCCGGAAGTGGATTTCCTGACTTCTCGACAGCCATTGAGTCCCCAGCAAACCTGAGGCGAGTGGACCCCACGAGTGACGAGGAACAGCAATACCCGGGTACCGTGCACTATTGTCAAGTGCAACCCCTTCACGACTTTCTACGAACTTGTGCATTGGACCACGTGTGGCCCAAGCCTCCAGCAGGATTTCCACTGAAGATCAGTAGCCTACCACGTCCCGAGTGACCGTGGACTCCTGTAAAGTGCAGGGATGTGGAATTCCTATAGCCCGCCGCCCGGGTCATATTGTTTGGGGTCAAGGGCAACAAGTTTTAATGTCTATTTTGTCCTTGTTACAAGTAGGCCCAACCCCCTACAGCACAAACCCTTTAGCTGCCAGTTTACAATACCACATTTTGGATCAAGGAAGGGCATTGTCTACAGTTAAGGTAATGTGTGTGCATGTGTTAACACTGTTCAAACTTGTATTTATGGTTCATTAATGCAAAGCCTTTATTACTAGGGTGAGCACTAAAAGTAAATGTTGTCAGCTCTGCCTGCACTACCGACGGTGGTTCCAGTATAAACGTGTACACACATTTTCAAAGTGTAGTAATATGAGGCTATGTATAATGCTCCCAGAATGCTCTCTTATATGCAAATATTTGCAGAAGCTTGAAAGCAACAGTGATGATTCTTTGCTTTCAAAATAAAATGTTCCCAAAAACTGCAAGTAGTAAAAAAATATTTTGCTATACTACTGTAAGATTTTAGGTACCATATCTTTGCAGCATCATTTAGTAACATGTTGATGTATGCTTGTATTTCCCAAAAATAGTCATAATGGAAAATCAGTGTAACCAGTTAAAATACGATTGTGGGAAACAAAAATAAACAAGCATTGACAAAGCCAGTAGGTCTGAAATTGGTGGTCAGGCTTTTGGTTTTGTCAATGTGTGACTTGTTTAGGCATGGTTATTGTAAAACCTTATCTGTGTGGGAGCTGCAGGGCACTTGCCATTCTAACAAGCATTGGCAAAAGCAAAAAACTGTTTTTGGTCTCAAAAAGCACACATTGTCACAGCAGTTCCTGGCACTGAACAAAACTACTTTGTGTGCCAATATGCTCCTTGTAATAGAGCAGTATACTGTCACTCACAGTGAAGCCAGCTGATAGACCGAGAGAAGGAGAGAGAGAGAGAGACATAATTTTACTAAATACAAAAGGTCATGGTTAACCCCAGGCCTAATTAGAGGCCCAATTTTTAAAGAAAATCTCAAAAGTGCATCCATGGTATATATCCATGCATTAAGTGCATATATACAGTCTACGTGAATTCACAAGAATTTACAGAAGTAGGCCAAGTAATAGTACTCCTAGAAAATATTTGTGAACTGCATTTTAGCATGAGCAAATGTGCTTGTGTAGATTTGCTCATGTGAAAATCTGAACGTTTCAAGTTCACTTTTCCTCCAACCACTTTTTTTCCCTACCCTGAAGAAGTTTTACGTCTGCCACTGCCAGGAGTAAATTTCCAACCTTTTTCAGTATGGGAAAAGATTAGAAAAGAGTTGGTGAAAACCCTTAATAATGCAAGTTAGTAGGTTTGCACAGACTCAAAAGCGCATTCCAACCCTTGAACTATTGCTTACCACTACCTACAGCCCCAGTATGTAGACCTACAGAAACGTAGCAACATAAGGGAATTGCTAGTATTCAACCCTACTATGGTATGAGCCCTGGCATAATTAGAGAGGCTATAGCAGAACTCTTATATAATGAGATTGCTGCCGTAATTTGTCGCTACATTACATGGCACAAAAGGGACAAGTGGATTTTGTTACAGGACAAGTAGATTTATGAAGCAACCTGCCCCGTGGACAAGTAGATATTTTATTAAATTCCACACCCCTGAAAGTGAATCCTCCCGAGGCGTCTTTGCGATCCCTTGCCCGTTGGCTTGTGGGTCCCCTGAAGACTTTTTCATCGAACCAAAGGGCTCCCCTGGTTGCTCCAGGCCTGCCCTGACTTACCCTTGCTGGGTGAGTCCCTCAGACCTTGCTGGTATGCACCGCTGACTTTCTTCACATTCCACAAGACTTGCTGTTGCCAAGGCTTGTTGGCTCCAATCCGGTTGCCAACACCTCAGTGAGCTGCAGACTTTGCGGGACACTCCGAATCCAGCTCCTGGTCATCGTCGACGCCTCCTGGCTGAAGAGTCAAGACACCCGTGATCACCTGAAATCACCTGACGACTGTGGGCATCCATCTTCCTGGGCCCGAGTCACTGGTAAGTGACTTTGAACACTGTCTCCTCTGCTTTCAGGTCTTCTTTCTTCAGAATCCATCATTGGATTCCACCGGACACTTCTCAAGTCTTCACAAGCAGCAAGTTTTCTTTGGCTCCCATTGAAAACGACGCCGCGACCCGACACCAAAAGACACCTATGCACCCGGCTTCCCTGGGTGAGGTAACTCGTGCACTCCGGTGCTCCTGTGTGTGTTGGCCCTCAAACTACTTACCGTGTAAGTGACTTGCTTGTAGACTCTCCCGAAGTACCCTAAAACTTTAAAATTCGAACCGCGACTTGCTCCATTGAAGTCTATTGGGATCCGCGGCTGTGTTCTCACACTTAATGCGTCTCCCGTGGGTCCTTTACTTACCTGCCTTGGGTGGATTAGTGAGGCCCCAGTGCTTCTGAAGGCTCTAGGCCTTCTCCCTTCTCAAGTTGATATTCTTATACCTCTTTTTTAGTATATGGTCTGGTACGCCCCTAGTGTCCCAGCCACATAAGTGCTTAATTTGTTGTGAAACATTGATTTGTGCATATGTTCCTGACTTCTAATCTCATAAAGAGATTAGTGGAGTGTGTTTAGAAATAAATACATATATATTTGATATATATATACCTGTGTGGTGTCCTTTCATTTGGTAATTCAAGAGATTATAAGGTAAAACAAGCTGCTTTACATTCCTCTGAGACTTAGCCTGAAGGCTGCTCTCCACAGCTACCACTAGGTTAGCTTTCTTTAAAAGGTTGTCTTAAACCTATCTACCATAAGAGTCGAATTGGACTGGTGCAAAGTGGCCACTTTAACTAGTGACCAGAATATGCCAGGCCAACTTCTCACAGACGGCAACACCAAAATTGTTGTAAGACCCTCAACAGTGTTGTTCTGCCAAAAGCATGTCTCCTGTTGGCGTACTTAGCCACTGATCGTTACATCATTGGGTCTTTTCCTCCACCAGGAGGGATTCTCTCTTGAATCTGAGACCATAAGGAATACACCATGTGAGGAAAAAAGGTTTAGAAATTCCCCCTACCTTTAGAAAGGAAGTATTTTATTAAGAAGATCAAAGGTAGCGGTATGATTAAAAAATACGGGATGTGAATAGAGTGGTATTAGGTGTCTCGCACATCTATCTCTGGAAGAACCAGGTCAACATGTTTCAGCCAACTTTGCGCCCTATGGGTCGAGGGCTTTCGGCAGGACCGAAAGGTTTTTTTATGTGTGTATATACACACACATACATACAATCCACCTGCCTCACATTCTTTCCTGGTCACCAGTATGGTGGTACATGCTTGGGTGTGAGAACTCAATAATAGGAACCAAGACTTCCATCTACTGTTGTGCAGAAGCAGGGGCACAAACTCTTTAATAATTGATGAATGCCATGTACTTCATTTACCAGGCAACAAAACTTCCTACACATGTCATGTAAATTGTAATTTAGCATGTCATGAGTGATGTAATCTGTGGGAGTCATAATCAGTGCATGAAGAGGGGCAACTTAATATCTCAAATAAACTATAATTAGTGAATTTCAGTTTTTTTTTATTTCTACACACTCATTTTTGCTTTATTCCACACATAAGTTTAAAATCACTTTAGCCTTTGTTTATTTAGTGAACATAGCTATATGCATATATACATAGATCTCAAGTGGTGGTTTTCAGTCAACATTCCTTCGAATTAAGCCATAGTCTTACAAATCAGGTATGTATTTTAACTCAATACAAAGATTACAGTTCCAGATGCAGGATGTCCAAGCAAAAATGTGATTGTAGAAGCTTCAGGTAGGTAATTAAACTGGCAAAGTCAAAGTTAAATCTAGTACAGGCATTAGTTTAGGCTTTGGAAAAATGTCAGTTATAAAGCTGTTGTGCCAACTCTCTATGCACATCAGTTCTGGACCCTTAGTCTCTAATTTTAGACCACAATAATATCATAGGTCAAACTCAAATGTTAGCTTGTGTGGGTAATTCAGAGCCACCTCTAGAGGTTTCACGAGCAGCCTGAAGAAAACTCAAATGGAGGTCTAAATAGACACTTTTTGTAAGGTTATGGTTCTATGTTCTATGTATCGAACGCTCTTACAGATCAAGGTTGGTGTAGACTTATTATCCGTTAGCTTTTCAAGCTGCTGGTGTCCTCAGCTGACCTCATAGGTCTGTCTAGAAACAATGACATATGTGACATTTGTTAATGCAGTCTAAGTAAAGATGGCTTCCTTAATCAGACAGATTGTGGATTAAAGTTTTGGTTCTTGTGAACACAGGGAGGAGGGACATTACCAGAGAAAAACAAGAAGTAAAACATGTGGAGAAGGAAAACCAACTTACCTCTAATAATACAAATAACTCTGCTAATTCACTCAACATTCACACCCATCCTCTGGACAGGCCATTTTTGTATACCTCTAACTCTTACTCTATCAAACTAAACAGATCTACCCATCCCTACCCCCATCTCTGCTAACTCTGTAGCTTAGCCTAACTAATCTAATACAGCCAATTACTACTCAATGTTTAAATAGGTTTCAACCTTATTGCTCCTCTTTGTCATATCCTCTCTTGTAGAGCCACCCCATGAGTCATTTATTATACACCATCAAGGAAGCCAAAAGCAGAATGATGTTCAAGGAGGCATCAACTCCTTCCTTGACCTTCTTATTCCTCATTCCACAGAAATGTTCAATGCCATCAACCACTTAGTCTGTGAAAAAATACAGACTATAGGACAGCATATGGACTATACTAAGACTAAGCATGCTACATCACCTGCATCCACCCCTTCCCAAAAAATCCCGCAATGGTCAGCCTTCAAAGCCCTATCTCTCTATTCAGGGTTGGAAGCTTACTTGCAATCTGGAATCCAGAAGTGGAATTCTACTGGAGGGAAGAGTCAAGACCAGCTAGTGGAGCGGGACAAAGAAACAAACGAAGGAACACAGCTTTGTTGCGATGAACCCTCCAACTAGACTGAAGCCCTTATATAGTAACAGAACAATAAAAGAAAATTACATCAAACACCACATGACAGGAAACCTAATGTACTTTGAAAAACAGGTGGAATTCAAGGGAGAAACAGCCATGATGGATAAGAAAAGAGAATGAAAACCTGAATTGGAATAACTCAGAAGCAGCTTTAAAAGACAGCTGCAAACCTTCAGGCAGGTAACCAAGAGTTCAAGAAAAGGCAACCCCTGATGAGTGAACCTTACAGCCAACAGCTGCGGGCTACTTGTGGCGTTTTGTGAGCCCCAGGAACTGTGGGACTGTTAGACCCAGAGGTTTCCTGCTGGCTGGGACACAGCAAAGCCAGTCAAAATCCAAAGTCATAGATAGGATGAGTACGATACATGTGTCCGATAACGCCTTAGTAGCTTGGCATCGAGCAGTCAGGCTTCTCCTCAGGGCCCAAGTGTTAAATATTGGCACAACACGAGTTGTTGATAGGCTCAGCTTCTGCTTACCGTAAGACCCTGCATTGGCTACCTATTCATTTGAAGGCTTAATTCAAACTTCTGTGCCATGCACATGGGGCCCTTCACAACACAGGTCCTGTGATCCTCAGATCTAAATTGTAGTTTTATACCCCTACAAGAAGGCTAAGATCCGCAACTCTTGCCCTTACTAAAACAAAACGAGTGAAAAAAGCAAGAGCGAGGGCCATTCTTTCACATATCTAGCAGCAGCACACTGGAATTTACTACCATTAGATCTCCACTGCACTAATGATTATTTTGGTATTCAGAAAGAGCATCAAAACCTGTTTTTTCCAAAAAATGATTATTCTACTTCTGCCTTATTCAGTACTTCTGCTTAACTGACAGGGCCAGGGCCGGACTAGCAGTAAGGGGCACCAGGTGTTTCCCCAGTAGGCCTGAAGGGTGGCGGGCAGGTTTGTACCATTGGGGACCGGTTTTGTTGCTTGGGCCCGGTTTTGCACCAGTGCTGTAAAATCAGCCCCTTGTAACAGAAGTGCAGCTGCAGTGTTCCAGCAATATCTGGTCTGTTGCCAGGTGATGACTGAATGTGACACCAAAAATTAGATTAGGTTTGGTTCTCCATATTCACTCAAGATTCCGGCAATGTACCAGGAGATCAGTGATGACATTTTTGTTGCTATCGCCTCTCGATGTTTGTTCCATGGGATGTCAGTCAGGAGGGGTATTTATCTGTGAATGGGGAGCGCTCTTGTCTCGGTAAACTTGTGGCTATTCCACATGAAAGTGGGCACGCTTTTGTTGGTTCATCAATGCACATTCTCTCCAGATCAATTGGCAATTTTCAACAATTTGTGTGCCTAGTTGCTTTTCACAAACAATCCTTGGTGGCCTTTGTGCACACACCAAGGTTATTTTTTGGGGATTATGTCTGAGTCTTTTAGTGCTCTTTGTAATGATGTAAATTTATGAGCAACTTAATTAAGAATGTTGTAGGTATGGGCGATTTCTAACATTGGGAAGTGGCAATTGTTAGTGGTCCTGCAACCAGTGTTGAGCATGATAGTCTCTGGTTGTCAATGTGGCAAAGTTCCTTTATAACAATGGGGTTTCCTGTGATTCTTTTATTTTCAGATAAACAAGTGCGCTTCTTTATTTGCTGGTCCATGTGCTGTGGTTGCTCGCGTGTCTTGGCCAATCCAAGCAATTGAGTTCTCTCAGCCAGCTTCTTGGTGGATGAGACCAAAGCCATTTTGACCAGTGGCTATCTATTTAGCCTTTAAGGACAGCACTCCTGGTTGCTAGGAATGGGTCGGAGAGTGGCTGTTTTTTTTCCGTATAACCAGTGACTGTCCTCAGGCCTGCGCCCAGAAGAATGCAGTCTCTTACGTCTGCCTTCTTAGGAATCTGTATCCTCTTTCACATCTATTTTTATTTGGAAAAACTTTGTATTCGCATTTTACATAGTACAATGTGAGAAGTTGGCCTGGCATATGCTGGTCACTAGTTATAGTGGCCACCTTGCACCAGTCCAATTCGACTCTTATGGTAGATAGGTTTAAGACAACCTTATAAAGAAAGCTATCCTAGTGGTAGCTGTGGAGAGCAGCCTTCAGGCTAAGTCTTAGAGGAATGTAAAGCAGCTTGTTTTACCTTAAAATCTCTTGGATTACCAAATGAAAGGACACCACACAGGTATATATATCAAATATATATGTATTTATTTCTAGACACACTCTACTAATCTCTTTATGAGATTAGAAGCCAGATACACATTCAAATGTCAACGTTTCACAATAAATTAAGCACAAATATGGCTGGAGCCCTAGGGGCGTACCAGACCATATACTAAAAAAATGGTATAAGAATGTCGACTTGCAAAATGACAAGGCCTAGGGCCTGGGAAATCGCTGGTGCTTCACTACTGCAGTGTTAGCAGGTAAGTAACAGGCCCACGGGAGACGCATGCAGTGTGTGAACACAGCCGCGGGTTCCCTATTGATTATAATGGTGCAAGTCGCGGTTTGATTTTTAAAAGTTCTAGGGTACTTCGAGGAAGTCTACAAGCAAGCCACTTACATGGTAAGTAATTCGAGGGCCAACACAAACTAGGGCACCGGAGTACACGAGTTACCTCACCCAGGGAAGCCGGGTGCATAGGTGTCTTTTGGTGTCGGGTCGCGTCTCTGTTTTCTATGGAGACCAAAGAAGACTTGCTGCTTGTGTCGACTGAAGAAGTGTCCGGTGGAATCCAAGGGTGGATTCAGGATGCTGAAGACCTGAAAATTGAAGGGACAGTGTTCAAAGTCACTTGCCAGTGACCGGTGGCCAGGAAGATGGCTGACCAAGGATGTCGGGTGATTTCAGGTCGTCAATGGTGTTTTGACTCATTGCTCACGAGGTCCAGGAGGGATCGACGATGACCAGCAGATGGATTCCGAGTGTCCCACGATGCCTGCAGATGATGGCGGTGTCAGCAACCGGATTGGAGCCAACAAGCCTTGGCAACTGCAAGTCTCATGTGGAGTGAAGAAAGTCGATGGTGCAGACCAGCAAGGTCTGAGGGACTCACCCAGCGAGGGTAAGTGAGGGCAGGCCTGGAGCAACCAGGGGAGCCCTTTGAGTCGTTAAGAAAGTCTTCGGGGGACCCGCAAGCCAACAGGCAAGGGATCGCGAAGGCGCCTCTTCAGGAATTGCTTCACAGGATCCCACGGTCACTCGGGACGGGGTAGGCCGCTGATTTTCGCTGCAAGATCTGCTGGAGGCTTGGGCCACAAATGGTCCAATGCACAAGTTTGTTGAACGTCGTGAAGGGGTTGCACTCGACAATAGTGCACGGTCCCCGGGTGTTGCTGTTCCTCGTCACTCGTGGGGTCCACTCGCCACAGCTCTCCTGGGGTCTCACAATGGCCGTCGAGAAGTCAGGAAATCCACTTTCGGGGAAGCAGGGACTTCGAACTCCGGCGGGAGTGGGAAAGTTTGCAACCGTTGATTAAGGTTTTTGGTGCCTGCCAAGAAGGGGAGTCACTCCTTGACTCCAAGGGAGATTCTTCTGTCTTCCAAAGGTAGTGGAACGTCGAAGGGCCAGGATTCTTCTTTGTAGAGCGTCGTCCAGGGTTATCTGATTTGCAATGGCAAAGTTTGCTATCTTATAGTGAAGATAGGGGAGGGACTAGCTCTACGACCACTCCTCTGGGAGGGTCAGGGTAGGGGGTGGTTACACCCACTTCCCTTTGTCCAGTTTCGCGCCAGAGCAGGGACAGGTAGTCTCTGAACCGGTTTGAGCTGGCATATGCACAGAGGAGCCTACTGCTCCCCCAGTGCAGGACTTCAAAGCACCCTAGAAGTGCACCCACCCAGCCCCAATACACTAAATCCTGTCTGGAAGGTGGTGACACCTCCCTGTGACAGGATGCCTTTCGTTGGGCTTCCTCCACTGCGAGTTTCAGTCAGCAGCAGGAGGGCAGCCCAGTGTCTGTGCTGGTGGCATCCATTTTGTGATGCCAGGGCTCTATAGGATTTCTGTCGTTTTACATGTCGTACCCTCTAGAAGGGGGTGGGATCATGCTCCCACATCATGGACTGATGTGGGGGTATGATTCCAAGTTGTTTGACACCAAACATGACATGTTTTGATGCAGTCATTCCAAAGTTAGCATTTTAATGCACTTAAGAGTATATGGTTTAACCGCATCCACAAACACCCATAGAGAATAGACTCTGGTAGCTGCAGAGGAGCCCTGCTCACGCAGAGGCACCCCCTCACATTGTAAACCACGCACCCTTCCCTCAGGATTGATAGGGCCTGCCATAGGGGTGGCTGATAGGTTTATATGTGTGTGTATGGTGAGATATAGAAACCTAGATCTCTGTGAGGAGTGCTAACACTACCTCACACAGGCTGCAGTAGCAGGCCTGCGGTGTCAGATTGAGAATGCTTCCCAGGGGTGGCATAATACATGCTGCAGCCCCCGGTAGGCCTGTGAAGTACCTATGCCCTAGATACCTAAGGTACCATATACTAGGGGCTCATAAGGTACCACAGTATCCAATCACTAGTGCATCTAATATGCACACCAAGTCGTTTAGAGAGAACAGAGAGACTGGGGCCCTGATTAGCAGGGACCCAGCCAGACTATAGCCAGAAACCAGTGTATACATCAGAAAAAAAGTGAGGGCAACATAAGTGCAGATCCTACTCTCCTACAGTACAATAACAAAAGCACGTTACCAATACTACTTCCCATTTGATATGCTCGTATTACAGAATTTATGCAACGTACATTGTCAACGTTAGCCTTACATACCATCAAACATTTGCAGCGTATCATTGTTCTCACTTCTTATTAATATGTTATAATTTATTGTTGCCCTACATCATACAATCTGTAAAATCTCTCTGGGTTCTGGAATTTAGAACATATGTACGGGGGTGGGGGTAGAGGGTGGCGGGGGGTGCGTGAATAAGTATGTAGGTGCCACTCCATCGCTATTACAGATAGTCCTCTATTAGCCCATCTGCTTGTGTTATATCAGAGTTGCCAGTAAATAGGCTCCAGAGGGTCTCAAATACCTTTTGGTCTACAGCATAATGGGAGTAATTCAGACTATGTAATTGACTGCTCTTGCCAGAATATAAGATCTCAAATCCATTCCTTAAATTTAGGTGACCTTCCCCAAACCCATCTGCTGACAATCCTGCGTTTGGCAATCAATGACCCCAGTGCTGTGAACTTTCTATATGCTACCTCCACACTCGCTGTATATCCCAACAGAGCTGTAACGGGTGATGTCTGCCGAGGAGTCCCAACCATTTATCTCAATGCATCAAATACCTGATGCCAGTATTGATTGATTGATTTCTGCACATTCCCATGCTAGATGCAGGAAGTCTGCAGCCTCTCTTCTACAGCAATCACATTTATCATTATCCCTTAACTGTAATTTACGCTTCTTAATCGGTGTGCAATAGAGGCGATGGAGACATTTATAATGTATCATTCGTAGCCGACTAATGGCGGTGATGTCCCCTGTCTATCTACTGCAAAAACAACAATTCAAGGACAGAATGCAGAACAATGTCATACATTCAGCCCAGTACAGAGATATGGGCCTAAATCCATTGTTTTTTTGCTCACCATGCCATTCCAGTTTGGACCCAGCCAAATGCAAATCAGTCTTGACCATGCACCCAATGGGAACAGTCCAGCCCGTACTGTCAGGCCAGGTCCTCCCTGGACTGGAAACAAGCATCCTAGAACCGGTTTCGGGCTTTCAGCCCTCATCAGCCAGGATAGCTTAACTGCAGTGGCATGGAGAGCATGGGACCCACGTCTGGACATACCCGTCCCACTCGGGTTGACAAATGCAAAAACTATTGATGGACAGAATGCAGAACAATGTCGTACATTCACCTCAGTACAGAGATCTGGGCCTAAATCCATCGGTTTTTTGCACACCATGCCATTCCAGCTTGGACCCAGCTACATGCAATTCAGTCTTGACCCTGCACCCAATGGGAACAGTCCAGCCCGAACTGCCAGACCAGGTCCTCCCGGGACTGGAAACAAGCATCCTAGGACCAGTTTCGGGCTTTCAGCCCTCATCAGGTGTGGCTCACTGGTTAGAGGCGGCTGACCCATAAGCAGAGATTCGGCCAGGGACCAGGGTTCAATTCCCGACGCGGCAGGGTTGTGGACCAGGGTCAAAAAACGGACTCGTTAATTCTCGCCTCGGTACCTACTCTAACTAGGAACACACTCGGCAACTCTGGGCATTAAGCTTGCCTCATCTCTACAACGGCCCCCCACAGACGCCGGGGATGCCTGGTTTCACCTTGGAGACACCCAGAAAGGGACCATCTCACAGGGAAAGCCAGGACGGGTTCCCCAGCGGTCTTCAGCGCCGGGACACCTCCTTGTGAGGTAGCTGTTCGCGCTCTACAAAATGCTGTATTATTATTATTATCATCAGCCAGGATAGCCTGACTGCAGTGGCATGGAGAGCACGGGACCCACGTCTGGGCATACCCGTCCCACTCGGGGTGACAAATGCAAAAACAATTGATGGACAGAATGCAGAACAATGTTGTACATTCACCCCAGTACAGAGATCTGGGCCTAAATCCATTGTTTTTTAGCTCACCATGCCATTCCAGTTTGGACTCAGCCATATGCATATCCGTCTTGACCCTGCACCCAATGGGAACAGTCCAGCCCGAACTGCCAGGCCAGGTGCTCCCTGGACTGGAAACAAGCATCCTAGGACCGGTTTCGGGCTTTCAGCCCTCATCAGCCAGGATAGCTTGACTGCAGTTGCATGGAGAGCAGTTCGGTCTGGACTGTTCCCATGAGGCACAGGGTCAAGACTGATTTGCATATGGCTGGGTCTAAACTGGGGTGGCATGGTGAGCAAAAGAACGATGGATTTAACACAGATCTCTTGACTGGGGTTGAATGTATGATTTATTCAGCATTCCGTCCATCATTTGTTTGCGTAGCCCTTTTCACCCTAAGTGGATGGGTATGCCCAGACGTGGGTCCCTTGCTCACTGTGCCACTGGGTTCAAGCTAGCCTGGCTGGTGAAGGGTAATACCCAGAAACCGGTCCCAGGATGCTTGTT
The DNA here is from genome assembly GCF_964204655.1 of Triturus cristatus. Classification (NCBI taxonomy): domain Eukaryota; kingdom Metazoa; phylum Chordata; class Amphibia; order Caudata; family Salamandridae; genus Triturus; species Triturus cristatus. The sequence goes on along the minus strand of NC_140587.1, from coordinate 1,010,597,554 downwards.
TCCGGTCCAGGGAGGACCTGTTTTGTTAGTTTGGTCTGGACTGTTCCCATGAGGCACAGCGTCAAGACTAATTTGCATATAGCTGGGTCTAAACTGGGGTTGCATGGTGAGCAAAAGAACAATGGATTTAACCCAGATCTCTTGATTGGGGGTGAATGTTTGATTTATTCAGCATTCCGTCCATCATTTGTTTGCGTCTGTCTACAGCAATACTCCTACTGTTTGTCCAGCAGGCCAGCGCCAAGCTCAGTTTCCCAATTTGTTTGTGACTTCGTCTGATGTGTCATGCAAGATATTTGTGTGTTATTGTACAGGAGTGATGTCAAACATTTGGGCGTGTTAGTTTATTGTATTGCATGCAATGGGGGAAGTGTTGGCAACTCCCGTGGGTATTGTGGGGTAGCTGCCCTCACACTTCGCCTAAGTCTAATATAAAAATAGGTCCATTGATGTTGGTGTGGTGCCTCAGAAAAACTGTTCCTTTGTGCAGAACTTCCCATCTTCATATATATCGCCCACGTCTGTATCTGAGCTTTGCTCAATAATTGTCTACAGCCTGTCTCCTGGGTAACTTTTAGGTCCGGGCAGTGTGGCAGGGATGAGTATAGGATTGGTATGTCCAGCGTTTCTGCTAGCCACTGCCATGCCATCATGGTACAAGGAACAGTAGTTGGGTCTGCGTCTCTAATCTTGGGTTATAACTCTAAGAACCCTGTCATTTCCTAACTCCACAACGAGATATGGCATATACGGGGGGATGAAACCAGTAGGCAGCAAAAGGTGCTTTTGCACTTAAGTAGCACAATTCCAGGTCAGGGGCTTCAAACTCCCCTTGCGAGAATGGGTAAGTCAGTCTTTCCCATTTCAACCTGGGTGGCTTGCCACCCCAAACTAATCGGACCAGCTGCGTCTTCAGGGCAGCAAAAAATGCTCACCCCGGGTTATATGGGATATTTGTGAAAAGATATAACAGTTTTGATTGAGGAAACTCTTCCTGCCATAGACCGAGGCATTACTATCCATCGCATGATAGAGTCAGTCAGAGTGTGGTCACCCCCAGAAAAGAATTCAATGAACAATGGGGTGACCCTGTGTCCCTCAGAACCTGGGTATAGTTATGCAAACAAAAACAATGGTTCTGTCGGGTGTAAACAGCTATTTCTTACACATATAATTCAATTATCTGAGTTATTCTCTACAATTCTCAAACGTTAATGTCAGAGCAATTTTATCGGTAAGGAACACACAAAAAACAGGTTAATGGTTATTAGTTTGTTTTATATAAATTGCATCATTTATATATACCCACACATCGATAAAAAGCTGTCAACAAGGTGAAGTTTTAAGGTGAAAATGTGATCAAGTGACATATTGTGCTCAGTGATACAGTTGAGTATGTATTATGTACAAGGTGATTAAAATATGTACAAGGGAAGGGAAGGCCAGAGTGGAGCAAAGAAAACAATGACACTGCTGCTTTATCCAAATTTTATATTTTGCAAGCAAAGCCTTGATCTTGACCTAGAGGTATCGTCGACGTTTCAACCCAATCTATGCACTATTGAGTAGTCAATGCGGGTCTTCATCAGGACAGTGGAGGGGAAGAGGGATGACAGCCTGCGGATTTAGACAGAGCGCGAATTAGAGGTGTTCCAATTAAGTGTGTTCCAATTACCCACCAAGAAACGTCATTGGTGAGAATGAGAAATGGCAAAGACTAACCTATAGATAACCTGAGTAAATCCTGGTTAGCTGAACAAGTTGGGCTAGAGTCTGTGTGGTCATGGCCCCATCATGTTAATTCAAGGAGCAATGAAAAAAACGAGTTGATATTTATTTTAAACTTCCGTTCAAGCCAGCCTACAAGTGGTGGTGCAGAGGAACATGCCCAAGGGCGACAGACCTCTAGTATTAAGTAGAATGAGAGGTAAAAACTCACCCAGACAATTAGTCAACATGGAAGCGGTAAGAATAATTTATAATGAGTCCGCTTTCCGGATTTTCAAAAGGGCACACAGGCGCGCTTAAAGTGAAGTGGTTAATTCAGATTCACTTCTGTAGAAAGATAGAAACGGGAAAGGGGATTAAAACTCGATCCGCTCGTGCTCATTCTGGCAAAAATGCCTGTATTTACAAGAGAATGCCCTCTCAGGCACTTACCTGTCAAGGTTTCTTGCGTGTCGAGTTAGGAAGTTCAGTTGCTGAAAGCGTTGGCAGGTATGAATAAAGTTATGTGAAGGGAATGAACTGACACGGCCCATATATGCAGTTCCTTTAAAGAAATGAGAAAGGAGGAACGATTGAAAGGTTGGTCTATGTCCAAGTAAACGGACATTGTGTCCATTCCTTTTGTGGAACTGAAGCCCTTACACACCCGAATGGGTGTCATGCATCATCATAGGGCAATGCTGATAGTCTGAAGAGATAGACTGACACTTCATCATGGCCAGAAGGAATCTAATCTACACAATGTCCAGGATATTCCAACCACAGTAAAGCAGAAATTTCCAGGTAAGGTTTTTGTTCTTGATGGTTGGAGTATCCACAGCCAACAACATTTTGTCAGTTTCAGGACCAGGAGCATGGGGAGTTCTACAGCCTGCAATGAGATACAAACTTGGGCCTTCCTTGAAGGAAGGAGCCCTTGCTCGAGGAGATACAGCACAGAAGAGGGAGGCAGTGAGGCCAACAAAATTAGACTGCTGCTGCAAGTGGAGAAGGCCAATATCGCTAGTGCCAGAGTATGAGGTCTGGAAGTCACGGGCAACCCTGCAATGCATGCTGAATCATGGAAATACCTGTGAACATTCGACCTTCACAACAATTAACTGTGTGCTTCACAAGCTTGTCTGCAGACAGAAGCTACTGTTGAGTACTGTGAGGTGCTGATCAACTCACAACCACATTCAGTAGTCTGATCTAGTTGACCAGTGCCATGTAAATTGATATACACATTTTTCTACGATTCTTTGTCTCTGTATAATATGTGAGTGTGATGTAAAACGCTCGGAGATCCTCAATCATCCTGGATGGAGCATCGCTAAAAGAAATTAAACATAAAATATTAGGTAATAATAAAATCATTATTAGTGTAATAACTCATACAGAGAGATACATCTGACATTCTTACAGTGCATATCCCCTACAAGAATGGGCTGAACAAAGTTAAAATCCTGCCTCCAATCATAGTTTAGCTTAAGCACTTGTGAAGTGATTACAAGGTGGGTTCCTTTGTTTACATTAATTGAATTAGACTCTATATATTAGGCTCCATATACATTCAAGGCAGGATGAGACTACAAAAAAGAGGGCCTGATGGCCCTTTAAGTGATGCTTTTGCGTTGGGCATAGCTGGAAGTGAAAATAAGAAAACTTCATATACTGCAGGTTGCTGCTTTGAAAGGAATGCAGAAAAGTTTTGAGTGCTGCAGAATGAGTCCCAGTATTAGCAACTTACCCTGGGACAAATTCAGCATATATCACTGATGCTGGCCACGATCTAGCCCAATAAAAAATATGGGTTCTGCATGGGTCTCCTTCATATCCTACACTGGTGCAAAAGAAGAGTGAGATGACATGAGATACACAGATGGAGGATTCAAGAAAGATGTGGAGATAAAAAAAGGCCATATAGCCCTGTACTCTGCTTGTTCAGGTGGGCATACAAAACTAGCATTCATCCAGTCCCCTGCTGCATGGGTACTGCATTCATTTAAAGTTGGCCCATATGTTAGTGTTGCTCTGTAGCAAGGGCAAGAATTGGATGCACGTGTGGTCTGCACACCATAATGAACCATTGACTTGTACTGCTTTCAGCCACCAGACTCTCAATCATGCTTCTTCATAAACACCCACCCATAACATGCACTATCCCAGACAATTGAAGGCAACTCAGTTCACAATATGCACTATACAATGGTCATGTGTCGCCTGAAAATAAAATTATGGAAACACATCTAGAAAAAACAAATACTCTTAGGTGAAGAAGTTAAGTATTTGAAATGTAAACAGAGACTGCTTTGCTGAAATGGATTACATTAGGATTGTTACAATCATATTGAGAAATTGATCCATGCTTTTGCCGCTAAAGTAAAGGACATGAATATAGGCCCATAGAGACCAATTTCAAAGTCACTTTTTGGACCTGCCCAACTTCAATTTAAACTACATTTCTTGATAGTTAATTAAAACCATTGAATAAAACACCATATTATAAAAAATTATTTCATGAGCATAGAGTTTAAAACAATCAGTGCGCAAAAATGATTTATTTGCAGCAGTTTTTCCCAAAAGGTTTTTCAACAAAGTTCATATATTTTACAAACCGGGCGCTCTAACAAACATTAGGTACTTGAATTGCAGCCGCTACTGCATGTCAGCATGATTGGAGCCCCAACTGAATAAACAGAGGATTTAGCCAGACGGGTCTCGCTGCTGTCACTGCGGGACCATCACACAAGATGTGTTCTATAGATTCCTTGGGGTAGCTGCAGAGTCTACAATGTTGCAAAATAGTGGCTTTGCGCCGCTTAGGCAGAAAGTCCAAGGTTGGCGTTAGTTCCAAGTGGTATTACAAAGTTTTTTGCTTTGTGACTTTTCCAACATGAGCTCCTCAAGGGCACATTTTGATAGGTCATGTTTGTCTTTTAGGAGAGACAGTCTGCGGATGTTCTTGGTGAGCAGTTTAAAAAAAAAAAAGAGCAAATGTGACTGGAATATTCCATAGGTCTTCAACCTGCAGGTCGTGTAGTGATGCGTGCAGGTAGCACTTTACAGCCATTTTATTTCCTGCACTCTCAATTTCGAGTCATAGGAAATGATCTAGGGAAGACTTAGGAGCTTGCTGGAGTTTCAAGCACCGTTTCAGGAACACCTCTTTATGACCAATCCACTGCTTGAATATACCAAACTCTAAACTAATTGGCTGGGGAGGAGTGTTGTGGGGGCGCAACACTCTTCTAGTTAAGGTATCGAGGTGTTTTGAATATGTCCCCCTCAGGGCTTCTGAGCTCTAAGTGAGCGTAGGAAGAAGTTCTGCCTGACTTACTTTAAGTAGTGGCATCATTGTAGGGTGGCAAGTTGCTTAGAAAGTGAGCAGGACGCAAAAAGAAGGGACACAGCTTTGCTTTTCATATATCTTTTGTGAGAAGTAAAAGAGACTCGATTGTCGACCTACCCAACTTAAAAGTCTTGGGTGGGTAATACGTGTTAGGAAGCTGCATAGTTTTATGAGATTGCACAGGTCAATGGTGAAATAAGAGTGGTACAGTGCTAATGATGAAGGAGGATGGAGTGGAATGGGGAAAGAGGAATTATGACAGCATCTGCCGAGTTGAGGGAGCCTTAGTGTTTAGATGATGGGAGAGGCTACCACTGAAAGATTGGAAAAGGGTTAATTTTCCTTTCCTGTGCCAATAGCCTTGCTTTCATTTGGACCGCAAACAAACCCATCGGTTTCTTGCCAAGAATGAGAGCTTTAGTAAAGTCTTTGCTGCAACACAAAGGCAATGATGTAGGTCTGGATAATGTTTAGAGCCAAAGTAAGTGATCATGGGGAAGGACTTTGGAGTAGATAGCATGGGATTCATCAGAGTTCTTTCGGCCTTGGTACATTTTAACTTAAGTCGGCGGGCCTCTTGTCTTGCTGTGATGACCCTCACAGCTTATCAAACAAGTCATGATGGACTTGCTTTAATCCCAGGGTGTTTTCTTTGAGTGCCATTATGTGGAGTTAATCCCGCAAGATCTCTTAAATATACTGTTTTAGGCCCACACTGCTTAAAGATTTCTCACACTTAAACTTCATTAAGGTGGTTTATAATCTGCTCTAGTAAAGTTCATTCATCAATGCCAGGTTCAGGTTTGGATTTGTGGTGACTGAAGAGCTAATTAGAAGGTTACAGTAATCACTGTAGGAAGGTAGGATCTGACTGCATAGTTACCCACAATTTTTGCCTGGTGTTTTGCTGATTTTTTACTAGTCTGACTGGAATTCTGCTAATCAGGACCCCAGTCTATCTGCTTTCTCCCTAAAACTTTTATGCATGTACTTTTGAATACTCCAGATTGGATACTGGGGTACCCCTATAAGTCCTTAGTATATGGTACCCATGTACCCAGGGCATAGGTACCCCAGAGGCCTCCCATGGGTTGACGCATGTATTATGCCACCCATGAGAGGCCATGCAAAATGGAACTACAGGTCTGCTACTGCATCCTGTGTAAGCTGGTGCTTGCACCACTTACTTTAGATATAGGTTCACTATATCTATAGGCCACTACACTTAAAACATATGAGTCACCCCTATAGCAGGCCTTATCAATCCTGAAGGCAGGGTGCTGGGTTTTTAGTGAGAGGGTGCCCCTGCATGAGCTGAGCCTGTCTGCAGCCTTCGGAGACCATTCTCCTGGGTTGTCTGTGACTCAGCCAGACATATAGGTGGAGGTGCATTATAACCTCACCGTAAATGCTATCTTGAAAACGGCAGCATAGAAACATATCGTGTTCAGTATCAAACACCTTGGAATCATACTTCAACAACGGTAACCAGTGTGGAAGGTATGATTCCACACTTCTGAAGCGAGCTTCATGGGGTCACTGGTCCATCCGGTGCCAGCCTTCTCGACACGGTCAGCACAAAATGGATGCTGCCGACCAGAGACACCTTTCTGCCCTCCTGCTGCTGAGCCAAGCTTGAGCAGAGGAAGGCAGTGCAATAGGCATACTGTCACAGGGAGGTGTGACCACCTCCCAGACAGAATTTAATGTATTGGGGCTGGGTGGGTGCACTATGAGACGCTACTCTGATGACATAATCTCTGTTGGAACGTGGTCTTGGTATTGCACAAGTAGAAGTCTAACCAGACCATAAATTCACTGTTATAGATGATATGTACAAACAAAGACTAATTTAAGGAGTCTGAAATTGTGATTTCTCTCTTATGTGTATGTAATTTTATGTTTTGTTAAATTTTGTAGTATGTGTCAAAGTGGTTTTTAAGCATATGGAATGTATTAAGGAATTTCTTGTATAATTCACTGATTTTTATGTGATTTTAATTAAAGAAACATTTGTAACACTTTAGTTCATGTGTTAGAATTTAATTTGAATGGCTCATCTAAGTTGAGAGATTTTTACTTATAAGTTTGAGGTTTTAAATCTGTTATTTGTCTTGTATTCATGTACATTGTATATGTTATCAAGGTTTGTTTCAAAGGGAACTTGTATTTAACTTGTTAAGAGTACCTTATCCCTTAGGTCATAAAGGGGTCTCTCTCTTTAATATATACATGCACTCTGAGAGTGCCTGAAAGTCTGCACTCGGGGCACATTTGGTGTCCCTGTGCATTGACCAGCTCAAACCAGTTCTGGGAGCCGTTGACTCCTGCTCTGGCGTGAAAATGGACAAAGGACATGGGTGTAACCACCCCTCTGTCCTAACCCTCCCATAGGAGTGCCCCCCGAATATGTCCAACTTTCTCCTGTGGATACGAAAGGGCTTATCTGGCTGTAAGACTTTAGATTTTACATGGACAAGATTCTACAAGAGGAAACCACTGATCATCGACCGTCTGGACACTCTGGACTTCGCTGGACTTCGACTGGGCCCGACTTCGTCTCCCTCTCCGTCCAAAGCTTTGTTTGTGCCCTTGCTCCATACATATTCCGTGCAGGACCTGTGGGGTACTAAGGACAACTAAAGAATCTCCCTTGGAGTGAAGGAGGCACTCCCCTGCATCCGCAGGCACCCTAATGCAACTGACCGGTCTGCTGCTCCCGAGCTCCTGCGAACTTTGAAGATTTAAGCAACACAGGAGGTGGGTTTCTGAAGGTCCCCGAGGTCGATCTGCCCTCTCAGCAAATTTAAGGGCAGTATCCCTTGTGGGGACTGCATAACCCAAACCCCTGTACACCGCTTCCATTTGCAGTTGCGTATGCTTGTTGGCGATTCCCGAGCTTGAGCATTGGACTCCATGTAGTCCTGACCCTGAACAGTGTTTGCACCAAAGAACTCTGGCCAGCTCGCACCAAGTGCTCCGTGGGCCGGTACTTTGCAATCTGGCTCGACGTCCTCTCGCAACTCCTAGTCATTTGACCTGTGAGTCCTCCTGAGGGTCATCTTGATTTCTGTTGGGCTTTCCTGGTTGCTCCAGACATGCCCTGACTCCCCATTGCTTGGTGAGTCCCCTGGACCTTGCTGGTCCACACCATAACCTGCTTGACTTTCTTGCGTGGCTTGCTTTTGCCAAGGCGAGTTGGTGCTCCAGTCGGACACCGACCCCTCAGCACTCGACATCCTTCATGGGACAGCTTGCATCTGGCTCCTGGTCATCCTCAACGTCTCCTGGTCCTCGTGGCTGCAGAGTCAAGCATCCCTTCTTCGCACCTGAAGCACCCAACATCGGTGGGCATTTGTCTACCAAGCCCCTGGTCACTCTGAAGTGACCCAGACTCTGTCCCCTCTGCTTTCAGATTCCTTCCTTCCAGAATCCAGTCTTGGATTCCACCGGACCCTTTTCACGTTCACAGCAGCAGTACTTCGCAGCCCTCCATTGAGAACAACAGTGGTTTTCGACACCACTCCAGACCAATGCAGAAGGTTACTTAAACTTTAAAATTGCAACCGCTACTTCCCCATAGAATTGTACGGAGTCTGCGGTCGTGTTAGCACACAGCACCTTTCCTCCATAGGGTCCCTATCTACTCACCTTGGGTGGTTCTTTGGGGTCCCAGCGATTCTACATGCTCCAGACCTTGTCTTGACCCGAGTCGTGGTTGTTATGCCACTATTTTAGTATATGGTTTGGTCTCCGCCTGGATCCCACTGTGTAATTGTGCTACTTACAATTGTTCAATTGATCTTGTATTGAGTGCTTTGTGGTATATCCCCATGTAGAGGATATTAGAGAGTGATATATTAATAAATACATATTTTTATGTGCCTACTGTGTGGTTCTCCTTTCATTTAGTCAACATAGGAGGTGATATTCTGGTATAACAAGCTGCTTTACATTCCTTCAAGATTACGCCTGAAGGCTGCTCTTCACAGCTACCACTAGGATAGCTTTCTAAAGGTTATCTTTGACCTCATACATCATAAGGGTGGTGTGGACTGGTACAAGGTACCCACTTTAATTAGTGGACAGCATATACCAGGCCAACTTCTCACAGTCACTGTTCTTCAAAATTAGGAGTTAATAATAGATTCTGACATGACAGCAGAATGCATAGGAGCCCATTGAACCTCCTGCTAATATACATTTTGAATACAAATTATAAATACGCTTACAACGTTATCCGAAGCCTCGTTTTGCATAGTTTGGAAGGTTCATCTTTGGGCTGCATTGGCCAGACACTGGTATGTGTTGGGCTGAAATTGTGTTTGTACTTGGACTGCTTTTGCCTTGGGAAGAGTCTCAAAATCTGCCAACACTGATGACCGGCTCCAAACTGCGAGTGAGTCAGTTATGCTTTGTCATTAGATTCTGGTGAACGGACACCAGTGTCAGCCACTTCTGTCCACACAAGGAGTCAGCATTTCCTGCAAAGCTGGCTTGCTCCCCCCCTTTCATTCAGGCAGACAGGACTCTCTAGCAGTGGCGGCTGGTGACATATGAAAGTTGTGAGGCGTAAAATTATTGCCATATTGCACTGCGGCGAGTATTGCGAGCGAACCTAAACAACCTAAGGGGGGCACGGGGGGTTCTCCCCTGAGAAATGTTTGAAAAAAGAGTGGGCAAATGGTGCATTTTCAAGCAAATTTGAGGAAGCAGGAAGGTTAATAAAGCAATAAGATTGAATTATTTATCATTTAAGAAATTGCCAATTTTTATGAGCTATAGAGGACAATCTTTGCGTATGCTGATGTTATCATTTGCCCATATTAACCTTTGAACACACTGATACACTTGCAATGGTTTTAACTATACAATAAATGCATTCATTGACTATGCAGTGCTGTACATCAATATGATGACACTATTTCCTTAAATTCATTTTCTGTTTGTGAGGAGGAGAACGGGGCAGACCGGAAGTGGACTCCGACTGTGCCGCTTCAATCCACTCCGGAAACAGGCAGCGGCTAGCCTTGGACCTGGCAAGAGGGGAGGAGTCAAAGACGGAAGGAGACGCGAGACGATAAAGCGTCCAGAGGAGGAGCTGGAGCGGCGCGAGAACGAAGGACAGAGAGCGGTGCATCCTGAGGACGGCGAAGACGGCAAAAGCGGAGGAGAAGGAGAGCGACGAACGGAGGAAGGCAAGGACGGAGAAGAGGAGAACGAAAACGAAACGGAGGAGAAGGAGAGTGGAAAGGAAGACGGCGAAAGCAGGGCGGAGCCAACAAGACGGAGCCAGGAGAGCGGTATACTTAAGGCGACCAAACCCGGTGGGCTGAAGGGAGGAGAAGACCCCCGGGTCCCAGCGCCATGGTCCGGGGAACGGGCCGTGGCTTAAGGCAAGTGCCTCTACGGGGACCATTCAGGTGGGGGGGGTGGGGCGGCGACGAAGGGAGGTAGGGCACTGGAGTAGGGGTGACACACTGCAGAATTCCCCACAGACCCATCCCACACTTTTGTCTTCGGTGGTGGTAGCACAGACTAAACACAATAAGTATCGAAACTGGCCCCGCTCTGTTTTGTTTCTTTTCCTCCCTTCCCTCAACCGTCGAGCATATCCATTGACGACCAAGAACACGGAGGTCCAAGACCCCTCAGCCTCAAGGAAGGCCCGACGTAGGAAGACCCCCTGGATCTTGACTGTTTTTGGGGTTTTTCTAAGTGTTTCGGCCTGAGCCTCATCCAGGGAATATCCCAAAACAACCCCTACCCTACCTGTAAGACTTAATAATAAAATAAGAGCAGTTACGCCTTTCTGAACCCAGCGTCTTGTGGTCCATCTTCCAGTCAGGGACTCTCATATCCTACAACTTGGTGTCAGAAGTGGGATAGTCCAGGTGTCGACAATGACACAGCCCGTGCCTATCACTATAGAAAGCATTATCAACCAGCTGGCGGAGGGGCAGAGACACCTCCAATTGGCACTTGCGGAACAGGTCCAAACAGCCCGGAAGGATAGGGAAGCATTACATGAAGCCCTGAGGGACCAAGCAGCCCTACTCACCTCCAACCAACAGGTACAAGACACAGCGATACTCAGACTGACAGATGCCATTGTCAGTACCAGAGTGCACCCAAATGTCCCTGGGTCGGTCCTGCAAAAGTTTCAAGAAGGCGACGACCCCGATTACTTTTTTATTAACTTTGAGAGGGTTGCAACTACTGCTGCATGGCCCCAGGAAAGGTGTAGTCAATACATAGCCCCTCTCGTGGCCGGGGAACTCCAAGCTGCCTACCAGGCCGCCAACCCCGCTGGAACGACCACATACGAGGATGTGAAAAAGGCCATTCTAGAACGGTTGGGGGTGTGACCAGGAATACTACAGGGCCAAATTCCGGAAAGAAAGGTGGACCACTGGGGACAATCCGCGCGCCCTATATTACAGGATCAGGGACCTGGGGAACCGCTGGTTGACTCATGATGTATCCACTGTAGAAGAAGTAACTGAAAAGGTGTATCTAGAACAATTCCTCGACGCCCTGCCCACAACAACCCGTTCATGGGTAAAACTTCCCAATCTCACGACAGCAACGGCTGTCAACCTGGCTTGTACTTTTCACAGATCCCCGGAGTTTAAGGCCGGCGTACCCCGAACCCCCTCTTTTCCCCAGAGACATACAACCCAGACCTGATCCGAAACCTCGTGTAAACCCTAGAGCAGTCTCCCCCATCACTGGTCCGAGCAGTCAGGGACCCCAGTGCTACCATTGTTCTGAGTGGGGACACATAGCCCGACAATGCCCCCACTAAACCCCGACAGCAGAACCCATGGAAGTAGGGTATTCTAGGGGACGGATATATGTGACAGGCTAGGGTTCCCATCGGTACAAGAAAGACATACTGCTTAACGGGAAAAAGCAACAGGCACTATTGGATACCGGGTGTCACGTGTCAGTGGTGGATATAGCCCTGTTCTCCCAACCACAACTACGAGAGACCGAAAGGGTACAAGTTACCTGTGTGTACAGGGATACCAGATCATACCCCGTCGCGGAGGTCTTGCTAGACGTCGCGAACGATCCCCAAATACGGAAGGTAGTGGTCATTCCGTCCTTACCCGAGGCAGTCTTTATTGGTACAGACCACCCAAAATTTGAACAGTACCTAGACAAGACAAAAAGAGATGCACTGTCCTGGTTACATGAAGCACCCTTTAGTGACAGTATCCTGGAGGATAGAACAGGCAAAAACAGGAAAAGTAAGAATGAAAGACGGAAAGCAAAACACCTGTATACCCAGACCCAAAAATGACATCAAGCTTTTCCTATCTCCCTTACAGACCCCATTGAGGCAGCCCCGTTTAGCTTTCGCTCAGCTCAGAGGGACGATCAGACCCTTGTCCATGCCTGGGAGCAGGTACAGGAGTAAAAACCAAACAAGGTAGGACCATATTTTTTTGTTAACAAGGGCTTGCTATATCGTTCTGTAAAAGAGGGGGGACATGTCAAGACACAACTATTAGTGCCTCTTTCTTTTCGTGACCATGTAATGCAATTAGCCCACAACCACACAGGGGGTGGACACTATGGGAAAGAAAATACACTGAAGTACCTCTTGTGCAGGTTTTATTGGCCGGGGGTCTACAAGGACGTGGCGAAGCATTGTGCGCCCTGTGTACGGTGTCAATACACCGACCCCGAAGGGATAAAAAAAGCCCCTCTGCTCCCCTTGCCTATCATCGACGTCCCATTTAAACGTGTCAGCATGGACTTGGTAGGCCCACTTACCCCCTCTGCTAGAGGCCATAGATATATTATGTTCATCATAGACTATGCTAGCAAATACCCAGAGGCCTTTCCTTTGACCACAATGACCTCCTCTGCTGTGGCTAGGGCTGTGGTTTCTTTCTTCTCCCGGGTGGGGTTTCCTTCCTAGATACTTACAGACCAAGGAACCCCTTTCGTGTCCCGTTTAATGGCACAGGTGTGTAAAATCTTAGGTATCCGTCAACTCCGAACGTCTGTTTATCACCCCCAAACAGATGGCCTTGTGGACTGCTATAATAAAACCATCAAAAGTATGCTCCGCAAGGTTATCTCCGAAACCGGAAGGGATTGGGACCAAAAGCTACCCCTTATTCTTTTTGCAATACGAACACATGAGCAGAAATCAACAGGGTACTCCCCGTTTGAGCTACTGTTCGGGAGAAAACCCCGAACCCTGCTTGATATGGCGGCCGAACAATGGGAAGGGGAAGATGAGGAGGGACAACCAATACCCAAATATGCAGCCGATTTAAAATCCGCTGTCTCCAGGATTTGGGGTTTGGTGCACGAACACATGGAAAAAGCCCAAGCTACCCAAAAGCTATATTACGACCGAAATAGCCGGTTAAGAGAATTCGCTCCCGGAGATAAGGTTTTTCTCTTGCTCCCAACAACAGAGAACAAACTGTTGTCCAAATGGCAAGGCCCCTATATTATTGAAAAAAGATAACCCCAGTCACATACAGCGTTCTCCATCCCTTCCGGGCCGGGGGCAAACAAATTTACCATGTTGACCTTCTAAAAAAATGAGAGGAGCCCACTGCTCCCGATAGTACAGGGCAACCGGCTCTTATAGTAAACATCGAAAGGCCCCTAGAGATAAACATAATGTCTCCCAACCAGCAGACCCAATTATCCTCCATGCTAGACCGCTTCCCTGGTCTATTCTCTTCCACCCCGGGGTTGACCTCCATGATTCACCACAATATCATTTCACTAGACAACAGTATCATAAAACAGAAGCCGTATCGCATTCCAGAAGCAAGGAGGGAAGCAGTAGAGAAAGAGGTAACAGCTATGTTGCAGGCACACATCATAGAACCCTCCACAAGCAACTGGTGTTCACCAATAGTGATAGTACCGAAACCCGACGGGAGCCTACGTTTCTGTATTGACTTTCGTCAAGTGAACAGTGTCACTAAGTTTGACTCCTACCCGATGCCTCGCATTGACGAACTGATCAAGAAACTAGGGAATGCCAGGTATTTGACAACCCTTGACCTTACCAAAGGTTATTGGCAGATCCCACTGACCCCCCAAGCCAAAGAGAAAACCGCCTTCTCAACCCCCTCCGTGCTCCATCAATTCCGGGTACTCCCTTTCGGCCTCCATGGGGCACCGGTGACGTTTCAGCGTCTTATGGATCGGTTGCTGAAGCCCCACAGAGGTTACGCGGCCGCATACTTGGACGACATAGTCGTTTTTAGCCCAACCTGGACAGACCATCTGAAACACCTAGCTGCCGTATTTTCAGCCATCCAGCAGGCCGGTCTAAAAATAAACCCCCAAAAAATCCCTACTGGTCACGGATACTATACAATATCTTGGATACACGATACAAGGCGGTCTGATAAAACCACAGCTAAACAAAATCGAGGCAATCAAGTCCCTTCCTATCCCCAAAACCAAACGTGACATACGTTCTTTCCTTGGGTTCATCTGGTACTATAGGAGATTCATCCCGAACTTTTCTTCCCTGGCCAGCCCCCTAACGGATCTCCTAACCAAAACCTACCCTTCCCGCACAGAATCCTGGACAACGGAACACGAGCATAGCTTCCAAGCTCTAAAGAACGCCATATGCACAGCTCCTGTCTTATACTGCCCTGATTTCCACAAACACTTTGTCCTCCAGACCGATGCTTCAGGTCTAGGTCTGGGTGCCGTGCTACAGCAGCCTGACTCAAGGGGTGACCTTAAGCCTGTTCTATATATCAGTAGAAAGTTATTCCCCAGGGAAAGCCATTACTCTACCATTGAGAAGGAGTGCCTGGCAATCAAATGGGCAGTTGAAGCACTTCAATACTACCTACTAGGACGCCCCTTCACTATACTCACAGACCATGCCCCCTTAACCTGGCTCGTGAAACACAAGGATTCCAATCAACGCATACTCAGGTGGTTCATGTCTCTGCAACCTTTCTCATTTCAGACCTTGCATATGCCCGGTGCCAAACAAGGCTGTGCAGACTACCTGTCCGAAATCCCTCCACTGAATGGCCCCGACGTCCATTCCTAGCGGGAGAGATATGTGAGGAGGAGAGCGGGGCAGACCGGAAGTGGACTCCGACTGTGCTGCTTCAATCCACTACGGAAACAGGCAGTGGCTAGCCTTGGACCCGGCAAGAGGGGAGGAGTCAAAGACAGAAGGAGACGCAAGACGCATAAAGCGTCCAGAGGAGGAGCTGGAGCGGTGCGAGATCGAAGGACGGAGTGCGGTGCATCCTGAAGACGGCGAAAGCGGAGGAGAAGGAGACCGACGAACGGAGGAAGGCAAGGACGGAGAAGAGGAGAACGAAACGGAGGAGAAGGAGAGCGGAGATGAAGACGGCGAAAGCAGGGCGGAGCCAACAAGACGGAGCCAGGAGAGCGGTATACTTAAGCCGACCAAACCCGGTGGGCTGAAGGGAGGAGAAGACGCCCCGGGTCCCAGCGCCACGGTCCGGGGAACGGGCCGTGGCTGAAGGCAAGTGCCTCTTCGGGGACCATTCGGGTGGGGGTGGTGGGGCGGCGACAAAGAGAGGTAGGGCACTGGAGTAGGGGTGACACACTGCAGAATTCCCCACAGACCCATCCCACACTTTTGTCTTCGGTGGTGGTAGGACAGACTAAACACAATAAGTATCGAAACTGACCCCGCTCTGTTTTGTTTCTTTTCCTCCCTTCCCTCAACCGTCGAGCATATCCATTGACGACCAAGAACACGGAGGTCCAAGACCCCTCAGCCTCAAGGAAGGCCCGACGCAGGAAGACACCCTGGATCTGGACTGTTTTTTTTTTTCTAAGTGTTTCGTCCTGAGCCTCATCCAGGGAATATCCCAAAACAACCCCTACCCTACCTGTAAGACTTAATAATAAAATAAGAGCAGTTACGCCTTTCTGAACCCAGCGTCTTGTGGTCCATCTTCCCGTCAGGGACTCTCATATCCTACACTTTTTTCGTGCAAGAAACGCGATTTAAAAAAAATGCAGAAAATATGAATGCATTTCAAGTAGTACTCTTTGTAAAAAATGCCTGCATGTAACAGCAAAGGCTTCCCATGTTACTGTTTTCCAAAAGTATAAGGAGATGAAAAGCAGAGGTGGAGTGGTGACAGGGAGGGACAAAATGAGTAGTGAGGTGTAGAAAGACAGGTTAGGTAAAGCAAGTAGAAGTACAGAGCAAGTGGGATGAAGAACTAAAAGATGAATTGTAGAGGGATAAGAAGAAGTAGATAGACAGGTGAAGTAGAGTATGAGAGGAAAGTAGAGAGAGAGTGAGGTACAATAATGGATTAAGGGTTAGAGAGCAAGGTAGAGAGGATGGACTGAAACAGAGGCGGTACAGAGAGAGTGGAGTGAAAAGAGAATGACAGACTGAATACAGGGTTGCTGTAGAGAAAGAGGTAGCAACAGAGGAGGAAGGTAGTGAGAGACGAGTTAGGAGGAACCAACGAGGAGAAAGAAGGGAGGTGGAGAGTCGAGGCCGTGATTAAATGTTAGGCAAATTGAGAGATTAGCTTGTGAGTGAGGTGGGGTACAAAGATGAGAGTGAGTGAGGTGAGGAAGAGAGAGAAATGAGATTGAGGTGGTGCGTGACAGTGTGGGGAAAGAAGGGCAGAAAGAGTTGAGGTAAAGTGAAATGAAAAGAGAGATAAAGGAAAATATGAGGTTGAGAGAGAGGTGAGGCAGTGAGATGGGAACAGTGTGGTGAGGTGCAAAGAGAATAGTGACATAGTGAGGTCATGATAGTGAGTAGCAGGGAGGTCAGGTACATAAAAGTGTACCTGCGAGAGGTGATGGGTGCTGTAGACATGTGAGACAGATAGAGGTGATATGGCAGTGAGAACATCAAGATGTAGAGGGTGTGGGTTAGAAGACATGAGGCAACGTAAGGACAGAGGCGTGAGACAGAGATCGGTGAGGCAGAGAAGGGGGGCTTGAGGGTGGTACAGAGAGGTGACCAAGTCAGAGGTAGATATATAAGAGCTGCAATTTATTTATGGTGATATAGAGAGATAAGATACTACAATATCGAGAGGTAGAAAGAAGTGAGGTAGAAAGATGAGAGAGAGCCAAGGTAGAGGGAGATGATGTGAAGAGTAAGTTATTTGAGGTAGACAGAGGTAAATATTGGTGAGGGTAGGTCAGAAAGATGGCTGAAAAAGAGGTGAGGGAATGGAGAGATACACATGTAGAGAGTTTCGGGGAAAAGAATAGAGACACAGACAAAGGAAAGAGAGTGGTGAGGTAAAGTAAGGATAGGTAGAGAGAGCAAGAGGAAGTCAGGGGTAGAGAGACGTATTAAGAGGTTGGCTTACAAGCTCAAACAACTTTGAGAATCAGGTCCATCACTATGTAATACGATCTTTGATACCAGCAGATAGTCCTGGAAACGGGATGTGAAATATATTTCTGACATAAAATGTGAAATACGCAACTCTGTGACATTCCTGCAGAACTAATACTGGAACCCCATTGACAGGTACAGCTTAAAAGCTAAGCCCTTCATTTTGAGCTGAACGCTATGGGGTGCAATAACACACAATTAAAACTGACACCGAGGTGTTAGGTATTTACCACGAACAATTGTTATTGCCTCCCACGTTTTTTTATAGAATAAAAAGTGCAGATTTTAGTGCACTATTTACTAGCCATTTCCCCCTCTAATAAATATAATCAGGTTTGAACTACCAGTATTTACTACAATACTCATAATGACTGCATTAATATACCCAACTCGAGCACGAAATCCTGAGAAAAGCGGCCATAAGTCACAGGCATGAAACCATCGTGTGCCAGACACTACGCACTCAGCTGAGTCACAGGAGCAATGTGACCAATTAGGTAGGTCGCAA
The DNA here is from genome assembly GCF_964204655.1 of Triturus cristatus. Taxonomy (NCBI): domain Eukaryota; kingdom Metazoa; phylum Chordata; class Amphibia; order Caudata; family Salamandridae; genus Triturus; species Triturus cristatus. The sequence continues at coordinate 1,010,579,614 of NC_140587.1, read as the reverse complement.
CAGCGGTACTATAAATGTTTTCCTTGTCAACTTTGCAGAGTTAGAAAATATATTAAATAGACACTGAACTCTACAGGCTGATTGTTCTTGTGGCTGCCCTACTCATGACTCTGGTCGCCCAACCTCCATCCATTTGCCAGTTCACTGACTTAATGTTTCCTATTGCAAGCACTGATGACTTGAGAGTAAAGATAATAAAAACAGTTTTTTTCATATAGCGCATTAAACGTGTAGCACTCAAACGCTACAATAAGTGGTTACCCAGCTCAATGATAGTCTAATCTTCCAAGGAATTAGGCACATTGTTCCTCTACGTATTTGAAACTCTGCCCTAGATTACCTACAGGTCCATCGTAGCGTGTGCGCATTCCAACTGCATGGCCAGCTGAAAGAAAACGACGTCACCGTTGCTGTTCCTAACACTGAAATGACACCATACGCATCAGGGCTAAGCGCTTTATTGTGAGAGAATAGTGTTTCAATAAGTTAGGCCGTAATTTTTAACGTCTTTATAGTAAATTGACTAAAGTGTATATTAAGGCTTGTCCTAGTGGGGCAACGGGATCACCTGGCTCAATAACGGAAGTGTCCGAACGCTGAGAAGCGCAAGATGCAAAATCATAGAGAATAAAAAAGCAGTGCCATGAGCTGTCTTGCGCGCTGTATTCATATTACGTAACGATTTAACATACATGAGACATATGGCACACTTAGCCTGACAGAGTGCCAAGACCTCTTTGTACAGGGCATTCCTTTAACATGGCCTATAAGCAGGCGCGCAACACCCATTGGACTGAAAGGGCTTCAGCCCCCCCCCCCGTCGTGTGTGGCAGCCCGGGATGAGACACCTTCCTGGGCAAAAAAGCAGCCGCACCCGAGCACTTCACAGGTCTTTAAAAGACCATTTGCATGTTAATGAGGCCTCGCTGTTGTTTCACCCCTTCTAAGAGCCCCTGCAGCTCCACTCTGCCTATTGCTTAAAGTTCAGCCTCCCCCCGAAATTTTTGCTCAGCCCCCCCCCGAAATTTGGCTCTAGATGCGCCTCTGCCTATAACCTAGCCAATTTTTACTACAGTTTCAGGGACTACACCCCCAAACAGTGTACCGTTTTGGAAATTTCATTTATATAATGGGGGGGGGGGGCGTGACCTTTTGCTTGCTCTCGTGTTAAAATTAGTAGCCCAAGTGCACTGAACCCCAGCGAGCAACAGGGCCCTCTCACAGCCAGGTAGAGTGCAGAAATGACTCAATGGCTCAATGGTATGGCAATACCCCGCCTCCAGGCCTATGCTTGCCATTAAAAATGCATTTGTGTTAGTGGGCTGAACGGAGGACCTAGCCTTTAACGCCTGAGAAGTTCTTGAAACATGAAGGGCCATTGGATGGAAACTGTTCTGGAGACATGGTAAGCTAGTCACAGCAAGCAGTTGTACCTTGCGTTAAAACCCTGGTTCCTGGCCTTATTATAAAGGAGCTGACTGTACAGATATAAGATGTAAAATTAAAAAACGCTCAATTTTGACGTGTTTTAGATGGTAAGCAAGCAGTCAACAAGCGACTAAGTGCTTTACGGGCCTCTCCTTCACCTACCAATGTAAAGTGAAAGTGTAGTCTAATGCATTCCCCGACGACAGAACCACAACTATCACTGTGCACGAAGCCACTAAATAAAAACATAACTGGAGCCTTGCCTCATTCATGATATGAATTCTTACCTAGTTATCTTAATTGGAATAATCCAAGCTAAAAATTGCTCAGGCTATTAATCACTAGTTTTGAGTCGATCATTCTTAAAATTGTGCCTCTCTACTGGCGGGGGTAGAGAAGAGCAGTAGTACGATGTAAATAATTCAGAACCCCACACCCAATATTCGTTTTTTAGCCAACAGCGTTCATAAGTCTGGGGCTGCAATAGTCAGCAGATTGACTTCTCTGAAGCGCTGAAATCCTCCGTCTTGAAACCTCTTTCTTCAGAAAACAAGCATTAAAAATGCAATAGGTCTCGCCTTTCATTAAGTTAAAGCCATTTTCTTTGCTATACAATACCATTAGCAAAGAAAATGGCTTTAACTATCAAATGCGAGACCTATTGCATTTTCAGTGCTTGTTTTGAAACACAGGAGCAGCAACATCGTTGTTGTGTCACTAGGGCTTTTTCAATATTATTTACAAGCCAAAGTTGCTGCTTATTTATCTTATGCAACTTACAACCATTGACAAAGCCAATAGTCCAGACTTGTAGGTATGATGTTACTTGTTGTATCATATATCTGGATGCAATGACAGAAACAGCAAAATACAAGTCGGGCGGCACACTATGCTAAGCACAGATTTTTAGCTTACGTGTTTTTAAGCCACGCCCTTAATTACATTGGCTACGCCCCTTTATGAGACCATTGTTTCATCCCACTTAAAGCCGAGTAAGCACTACATTAACGCAATTTTATTGTCAAATAGCTCGAGTCACACCTGCTATGCAAGGATAGCGCTCATGTGTATTTGCTGAGACAGAAAGGCAGCTGTGATTACTGAAAGCAATAAAGATATTCAGAGGTCAGAGTTGTAAATGTCCTCGCAAGAAGACTTTTTATTGCGGCAGAATTTCGGGCCAGCAGCCCCAGCCCAATCCAGGGAGTCTTGTTAAAGCCCTCTCCGCCTAATAGTCGTTGCGCGCGGGTGTACCGTGCATCACTAATATCGCATAAACTGCTATGTGCTTTAGTGAAGCTTGTTACATATATTTAACTAACTTATGTAGGATAGCATAAATGAAATTGCGTAGGTTCTCGTGCCTCGAGTGAAGTCTGAGTCCAGAGCATTCTGCAGCCTGCAGATCCCACTTTCATTTACACATCAAAGGTTACGTTTTTTTCTTTAAATATGCCACCTAAACTTAATGACGCGACCTATCCCGGTCTCCCGCCTTGGCCCACGTTCAAAGTCATAAGCGCAACTAAAAATCTGCATTTCAAAGCCCCTCCATATATGGTCCGAGTCATACCTCCTTGTGAAAGCGCAGCCTTCTTTGGGTGGTTTTTATTAGGTCGAACCTAGAGCAGCGCGCATGCGCTGCTTGCTCGACTTTTCGTAATGGGCTTTAGAAAGCTCACCACACGCTCGTACATGTGCTTTTGTTTTTCTCTGAGGCTAATGGGCTTTGGGTGCATCTTTCTAAGAAAGGCAGCACGCAATTGGGCAAAGGCAGGTGCATGTCCCGCCTTTGCTCCGTCCACAGCCTATTGCTTGCGTTTACCCGCACAGGCCACATCTGTTTTCAATTATCGTGCCCAGACACGGGCGCGATAAATTCAAAACAGAACGCTCGCTGTGGCGTGCGTGCACGCATCACTCGTTTTATGGTGTTGTTGCAACCAAGGTTATTGATCGCTATTGTACTACGCCACAGTGAAGCACTGCAGCAGCTGTTTTTATACAGACACAGTATTGCAAGTGTTATCTATTGTCTCAAATGCACATAAAAGAGTATGTATTTTTACGCTCCCGTCAGAAAAGTCACCGTAGTTAAGCTATGCGCACACATGTCCATTGTTATTCTTTCATATGCCTACTTTAAGTTTTGCCTGCTGGTTTTAAATATCTGAAAAGTTGTTGCACTTTACCACATACAATTCCCCTGGGCCCTCAGCTGTGCTTTTCATCGCACTATTTTTCGTGACGTTATATATGCTTTCTAAATACCTCGTCTAATATACCATATTTTGCTTTTACTTTTATATCACTCATTTACTGTTAATCGCTTACCTTAACATTCCATTACTTTGCTAACCTTTCTATACCCTAAAGTGTATACTACCAACTTACATACAGCACAAACACACTACATTTAAGAAAACTAATCTCCATTGCTTTACGCTTTCATACTACATCTTTTTTATGAAAGTTTCACACTGTTTGACCTTATCCCCCATCCCCCTTCTCCCACTCTACCCTGCACCCCTATAATTGCATACTTTTACCTCACAGCTACCTATGCAAAGCGCCATAAGCACTAAATATGTTGCCAATAAGTATTACCATACGTACATCTTTACTTACAATATTTACCCGACTCGGGTCCACCACACTTCTGCCTCATAGGCTGCAAGATGCTCTGTATCACTGTTAACTGCCCTGCCCCTAGCAAATTGCGGTGAACCTTCGCCACAACACGTACACACCCACTCTCAAACAGCGGTAGCCTAGCTGATTCCTTCACCGGCCTCCCATCTGCCGGCAAACTCTTACTCCTTTGCAAGTTACTTATGAGTCCAAGTCGCCGCACTAATCAAAAGTACAAGTACAAGTGTATCCAACCCTCAGCAACACCACTTCCGCAAGCTCAAGAAAAATGTCTCGGCTGCACATTAAGCATAGCTCCTAAAACTCTACCCACCATGGGGCCACCACTTACTTTCCACCAGTACGCAGGGCCTTGCCTCCTTACCTACTGCTCCACTGTAGATCAACTCTCCGACAGGTGCCAACCCGCCGCTCACCTCATCTCCGGTTATAAAAGTGCAGGCTAACCACCACATCACACGTGTACCCCCAAATGCTCTCAGTCCACTGCCGCCCCACAAAGTTCACCGGGTGGATCAGATGTGCCAGATACCACCCAACTGCCTCGGGAATATGTTGGCTCTAAAAAATCTTCAATACGCTAACTCCCGGGCCACCACTCACCCCCCAGAGGCTCCCTGCTACCCGCTGCCAATAACCTGATCAACCCCTGCAGAGCCTCTCCAATGGTCTAACAGCATCTCCTCCTTACTCCCTAGCCCTGGCTGCATACCCCCTCGCGCCCCATTATCCATGCGCCTCACCCTAGACTCAACATAAGGAAACTGTACGCTAGAACTTACATACAGCACAAACGCACTACATATAAAAAAAATATTGTCCATTACTTTACGCTTTCATATCACAGCTTATTTATCCAAGTTTCCAACTGTTGCCCTTACCACCCTTTTCTCCACTCTACCGTACACCCATATAATTGTATACTTTTACCCCGCAGCTGCCTATGCACAGCGCCATAAGCACTAAATATGTTACTGAAAACTATTAAAAAACGTACATCTCATACTTACAATATTTCCCCAACTCCGGTTCGCCGCACTTCTGCCTCTGAAGCTGCAGGATGCTCCATATCGCTATACGACAGGCCTGCCCATGGAAATCCACTGTGAACCTTCACTGCAACATGTAGCCCCCCTCCCTCTAAAACACTGGTAGCCTAGCCTACTCCCTCACTGGGCCTTCCATCTGCCGGCAAACTCTTGCTGTTTTCCAACTCATTCACGCAGTCCGAGCAGCCGCACTAATTAACGGCACAAGTGTATCAAACGCTCAGCAACACCGCATCCGCAAGCCCAGGGATAAGGACTCGGCTGCACGTTAAGCACACGTCCCAACACTCTGCCCACCATGGGGCCACACACTCACTTTCCACCAGTACGCAGGGCCTTGCCTCCTTACTTACTGCTCCGCTTCTAAACAAGAAAAATCACATGTGCCAAATGCAACACAACACCCCCGGGAATCTATTAGCCCTAGCACATTTTTCATACGCTCACACCAGGCCCCCTCTCACCCCCCACTGGCTCCCTACTACCCGTGCAACTGCCAATAACCTCATCAGCCCCTGCAGAGCCTCTCCAGTGGTCTCACAAAGTCTCCTCCTCACTCTATAGCCGTGGCTGCACGCCCCTCTTGGGCCACATTACCCATGCATCTCATCCTAAACTCACCGGCATACCAAGACACCATCCTCTGAAGACAACCGGATGGAGCCAATCTAGGCCCCACATCGCTATCAAAACGTTACTATTTATTGCTATAAGTGGCAATCACTAAATAAGCCCAACAGTCAGCTATCGTACTATTTAACATACAGTTTTTTATGAGAAAGCCTATTAATGTTGTACAATCTCTCTGTATGTATGGCAGTTATTGCACAGATTCTGTAAGGTATTTATAAGCGAAAAAATATGCCCTATCACGTTTAAAAGTACACATAGAAATCCAATGTGTATCTAGGGAATGCCTACTACCACTTCTATATATCATTACAACCATTCAACCCCACACACAGTAGTAATATAAAAAAAAGCCCTCATGACCATGCATGCATAATAAGTCACCGCTATGTCTGCAAGCAAATTCCACAGCTCCCCACATGTTCTGCAAATTATTACACTAGTATTTTTGCTTAAAATAGATTGCTTACTATCCTAAAGCCTTTTATGAACCTATATTAGCAAAACTATCTCTGCAACCAAATTCCCCAGCTCACCACATACTGTGCAAATTATTACACTAGTATTTTTGCTTAAAGGAGATTGCTTACTATCCTGTTATCTTTTATGCACCTAATTTAAAACATGTTGTAACCAGGACTAGTATGCCTTTAAAAACTGTGTACTATGCCGTAGCAATGAACTGCACCAAGTCTAGTGTAAAGGGACCTCATTGCAAATTCCTATTAGATTCAAAAACTCATAGAACACTATTACATTTTCTGTTCTTTTTTATAAAGGCCTGCAATTATTCTGCAACTTACATACAAAATAATTTCTCAAACAAACATTATTTTTAGTCACCCATACACAATGTTCCTAAAGCGTGCCTTTGTACAAAATTGTTCATTGTTTTGCATATTGGTTCATTGTCAACTTACACTTGATGTTACAAACACTTGTACGCATGTTGTATATTAATACATAGCTTTTCCTTGGGCCATTTGTAAACGATACACCACTGCTTTTGCTCATATTACATACACTTTAAGGGAATAGTTCACATTATGTTACATATTTTATTCTTTATCTTGAAGCAGGCATTTCGACTAATTACTTTACTTTAGATACTGCATAACTCTAAAGCCCCCAACAAGCTAAAATAAGTATCAACACACTGCATTCATTAATTCCTACTCCTACATTATTTTTTGCTTAATACTTTTATTTGTAAACTATTCCTGCCTGCACACATTAACAATACTTATATTAACAATGTTCACACTGCTTAAGCCCTAAAGGCAACTACAAGTACAGTTGCCTTGCACACAACAAAATCTAAATTTATATGGTACTGTAAGTGCAGTGGTACCAAGCTTAAAAACTATAAAAACTTGTCTAAACACCCCTAATCTTGCCATATTTTACAACTAAACAAGCAGTCACAAATGCACTTATCTACCAAGAGCTTGAGTCATAATTCCAATAGTGCAGCACATGCATTAGCATTAGTAGCTACAGGCACCCCCTAAACAGGCAGTCACGAGTGCAGGTATGTTACAGTTTAAAAAAACTTCCTTACAATGGTGCTGCAGATATAGTAGCACTAAGACCAAACACTCTAGAAACTCCACTAAACCCAGATTGCCTAAATTTAACGGCTAGACAAAACACTTGCAGGTGCATTTATCTGGCAGAAAATAGGGTCATTACCTAAATGCTGCAGCAGCTGCAGAACCACCAGCACAGCCAATAGGTCTCGTCTTTGGGACCTTATAAGTATTTAATTACGCAGCACAATATCCTTGGTGCAACATCAACTGTTGAAAGCTAAACACTTATAAGTTCCCAAAGACGAGACCTATTGGCTATGCCAATGCTTGGTTTCTTTCTTTGCGCTCTCACCCTATCAGCCCTTTTTTCGGCTGCAAATATTGCACATATGATGGAAGCAGCCTGGCCGAGGGCCATTAAAATCCCCGAGTGTTCCTGTGCTGGAGGAGCCGGAGGCCTACTCATCCACGTCTGATTCAGCCAGAGGAAGTGATGGGGCTGCCGCGCAAGAAACTGCCAATTAACTGCTTCCCTTCCTAAATATACCTGTCTCTGTTTAGCCGGAAAGGAGTAAGTTAAGCCCATGATGTTTGACGATGCTCTTTAAACTCCACCTCCACACTCTTTTGTTTACAATCTTTGAAGGGTTTTTTTGGCAGGCCCGGGTCTGTAAACAGCCAAGGGTGAGTTTACTTGGTTCATTTTCGGAATGCTACCACCCCTAGAGACAGTGGGCCTGCTTACCTAATCTGTGGGTCACCTCTTTAAATAACTCACCGCCGTGAATGAATAAGAGCATGCTTTATAAACGCTTGACGACGCACTTGTTCAATTCACAGCGTTCTCATTGACAGATGTTGCAATTTAATGACCATTTTATACCACTTAATTTACCGACCTCGGAGGGATAGAAGGGTTGCATGCCTCGCTGAGATTCGAACTATACACAGGTCACCACGGGTAACTTTCAGCTGGCCCTGCCCGCAGAGATTTGTACTCAGGGCAACTCTGAATCCATGCGAAAACCACATATGTACTTGAGTAACAAGCAGGGTGACCAGATTTTCAAAACAAATAAGCTGTCGGCGTTGGGAAAAATATAGTGCATAGCAGATAGTGAGTGTGTAACACCGCAAGTGAGAGATCCAATCCCGGTGGGCAGAGCTAAAAGGAGGCGAGGCGGCAACAAGGTGGGACTAAGAAGCCTCCTTTTCAATCGTGAGCCTGCGTTTTGCATGCAGGATGACGCCGGCAAATGAGGAAGATGGGCGGGGCTTCAACTCCGCCTCCGAGAGCTTTGGAATCTGTATTGATTCCAAGAAGCTCTCTTATGACGAGAGCAGTGCATGCGCGCTGCTTTCGCCAGCCGTGACCTAAATAAACAAGAACTTTTAAACAAGCCTTTTCAGGGAGCGGTCTCAAAGTCTGGAATTCAATTCTGAATGTGTTATGGGCAGATTGATACTGTAGGACTTTTAAAAAAGAATTAAAATATATAGTTCTACATCGTCACTTATTGGCCGCCTGAAAACGGTTTCAATTCTTATACATGATCAGAGAATTTCTGTTCCTTTGTAAATAGCCTATACTCTTGTACAAATTGTGTTATTCACTATTCTCACTTACTCTAATAGGTGTACATTATTGCAGATTTTAAAATTGATATGTATGTAAATATGTATATTTATGGATAATCAGTATCCTTTTCGTTCTTGCACTTCATTTTACCTCCAGTTCTTCTGTAAAGGGACCTGGTGCCAAGATGGGTCTGATATATAACATAACATTGCTAAATAAAGAGCTTCATTTTCCTATTTGCTTAGCACGACTGTCTGCAGTTGGACGAGCAGTGTGTGTCCTGTCATGGGTCTACTCCACTTGGCAGCTATGTCTAGGTCAGAGGCCAGGGAACCAGAGCCTTTCAGGTACAGGCACCTCACATAAAGGAAGCCTGCAAACAACACGTAAAGGGTCTAAGGTCATTTGCGTATTACCGAAGCGTGCAGATGCCACTGATGTGAGATATCGGACAGATATCCTGTCTATTTACATAGTGCACACATCCAAAACCCAACCCAGGTGTCTGTAAGCGGGGCTCGGACTAGAAGTGTCACCCAGCCAGCCGCTGACACTCAATTTATAGCTCTGGGAAAGAGCAGGCCGGACCAGACTGTGTCAGTCGCAGCCACTTAGCTCAAACCTGAAAGCAGGCACGCAGCCCACTGAGCTACCCAGATGGCCTCCTATGACAATGTTAGTTACCCCTCGTGACACAGACTTGACCTGCTTAAACCGGGGCCCATGACAACCTTCCTATGCCGCGCTGAGTCTAGGAGAAGGTATGTACGGCTGCCGCCGGTACTGGTTTGAAAGCAGGAGGTGTGCGCCACAGGTCCAGCCACATACTCGAGCCACGAGGCAGCCACGTCTCCTCAAAGTGTATTGCCCAAGATCACAACTTCACGAAGCAGGAGGTGGGGGGCGGATGTGACGCGCGCAGTAAACCTGAGCATGTCATCTCTGTTGGACCAAGTACACAGCAATATGCCCTTTTGTTCTTACAATTCTCAGGTGTCCCGCCCTTTGCACAATGTCATCCGTGTGTGCAACAACAGTGTCGCCAACTCAACCTGCTCTATCAGCGTGTCCTAATGAGAGGAATGTTCTCCCTCTGTCACTGGAATTTATGATTATACCACTGAGTCAGGGGTTGGAACACTTACAGCTGCTTGAGATTCTCTTCATTCCACCTAGCCTCCCAGTGAAGGACCTATATACGCCAGTGAATAATCTCAGTTCACTTTCAGGAGCCTCGCACGATTCAACTCTGTCTGTTCTGCAAGTTAACTGGCCCCTCCCTCCTCCAAACCGCATTCTGCCCGACTTCCTTCCATCACGCCAGCATACTAACACCAACTCTCTCTTCCTCACCTCACTCACTCTCCTCTTTGTACCCCACCTCACTCACAAGCTAACCTCTCAATTTGCCATACATTTATTTACGGCCTCACCTCTCCACCTCCCTTCTTTCTCCTCGTTGGTTCCTCCTAAGTCGCCTCTCACTACCTTCCTCCTCTGTTGCTACCTCTTTCTCTACAGCAGAGGTCTTCAAACTTTTGGATACCGAGACCCCCCTGTCAACATTTTGAGGCGTAAGGACCCCCTCCTGACAAAAATGTCTAAACCTGTTGAATAAATTGCGTGGGATGAAAATGTAAATGAGGTTATGTGATGCCGCGTATTTTGGGATAGCATTGCTTCATCATTTTGATATTTGTTACACACAGTAACGCTGAGGAAAGATTTCACCCAATCAGTACCCATTTATAACAAAAATACAGCAATTATCATCAGAAAGATTTCAAGTCAACCTTTGTGAAGGGCCTTCCACTCTGCAGCAATACGTGCTTCCACATTAGAAGCTCACCTGCCCTGACCGGAAGAAGCAGGGGTCCCTTAAAACCCTGGCGGTTTTGTGTAGAGTTAAGCCGTTTACCCATGCAGCTTTCCTCTCACCCCCTCCCTTCCATCCCTCTCTCCTCTCCTAACCCCGGATCCCTCTCTCACTTTGCAGGGCATTTTCTTTCACCCCTTTTTACAACTTCTGAACTCTCCCCATTCAACCTCTCACTTCACCTTTAATCACCTCTTGCCATTCTGTCCTTTCACTGCCCTCATCTCTAACAGTCTCTCACATTTATCACCTCCCGTGCCCCTCAGCACTTCTCATTCACCTCGTCTCTTCATTCAAATTTTTGTCTATTTGTATCTTACACCTCTCCAGTCCCCCCATTCCTCTTTCACATCTCCCCTTTGTTCTAACAGATGCCCTCACCTTTGGATCACACTCACTTCTTGCGTGTCCAAACTTCTCTTCGGCAATTCACATTTCTCCTCATCCCTGACCTCTTCAATCAAATTCTCTCACTCCCTTGCTGTCCTCTCTCATTTTGGGTGCGGATGCAAGTTCAGAATGGGATGAATGAATGTATGATTACTGATGGGCTTGTTTGAGTGAGTTGCATATTGAGTAGTGAGGGGGACAGGTGAGTGAAGTGTCACATGAGTGCAGGATGAGTAGTGTACTCGTGTGACTGCAGGTTGAGGTATAGTGTGAGCAGGACAAGTGCATTTTGAGTGCAGAGTGATCACTGTGAGTGCAAGGTGAGCGGGTGAATGGTGCAAGTGCATGGTGATCAGTGTGAGTGCATTGTGATCACTGTGAGTGCAAGGTGAGCGGGTGAATGGTGCAAGTGCATGGTGATCAGTGTGAGTGCATTGTGATCACTGTGAGTGCAAGGTGAGCGGGTGAATGGTGCAAGTGCATGGTGATCAGTGTGAGTGCATTGTGATCGCTGTGAGTGCAAGGTGAGCGTGACAATAAAGGGCGAGAATGAGGAATGAGTTGTCTGAATGCAGGGTGCATTCCCAGACCCATGAAGTAACTCAGCATGTTATTGACGGGCGTAGACTTTAAGATCTAAGTTAAACTATTGCGGCATTAATCGGGGATCGAGGGTGAAGGAAATAAATAATGTGCTGATCCTGCAACAAACTTCCAGTCCTATGGTTAGGGTTGCCAGCAGATTATTTTGATGGCCCAGTCGGTACAAAAAAAACCAGTCACCTAAAGCGGTATTTTCAGCGCTTATCTGTGCATACTTCCCAGGGCCGGCTTTAGTGCTGGTGGTGCCCTGTGCGACAATGTTTGTTGGTGCCCCCCCAATGACCACCCCCACCACGGATTCTCTCACTAGCACCCTTTAACAGTGACCAAGTCTCCATAACCCCACACTCTCAGATGCATTGAATTAGTTATATAGTGCCACTCATACCAGTGTAGGGTGTCCGAGCACTTTGCATCACACACACATTACACAGAGACAATCAATCATAAGTGTGTAAATCAGTGTATAGGAAATGATACATAAGCCAAAGGACTAAAAGTATAGGAGTCACATGTCATCCATACTGGTAGGCAGTATAGTTCAAGAGTGCTTGGTGTGGAGAAGCACAAACTCAGAGTCGAAAAAGAAACAGCATAGTTGGGAGTTTCCTTTAATACTAAGAATTGATTTCTAGCCAAATTAACCCTTTTTGCAACATTAATCAATGGTCTAATAAGGTATTCTTTGTAGTGTGCATGCTGTTCTAGGATGAAAGTTAATAGCTCAATATTCTATATTAGGACTTTAAGTTATAAATTGCAAGTAACAAAAGGATGTCTCTTTTGAAAGCAGTAACCTGCTGATCTCTTCACATCATACACACTCTGTAATCTACTTGGAACACGTTCTTTGCAGCAGGCATATTAACCCTCTGCACTAACTTCACCAAGTCAAAACCTCAACTATACAAAATTCTGATCTCTCTCCAGGAAGATAATTAATCACACGAGGTATCTTGACATTTATGTGAGGCCTGGTAATTGCAGGCGGAAAGAAACGCTGCAGCAGGTGCTTCAAAAGCACAATAAACTTTCACACACGGCGCCCCCAGAAAGCCAACTTTGTATTCCTTTCCATGAAATGCATTCTCACACTACGGCAGTGAATGTAAAATCCAAATGTAAGGAATAGGCACAGTGGGGACCCAGGGGGTACTGGAACCAGCAAAAAAACCTAAGCCTCTGTAACCAGTTTACAAAGGCATGTTAAATGGTCTTTAAAGACCTGTGAAAAAACACAGGGGTGCCGGAGATAGGAATCCAGACACTGCCCAGCTGAGCCCCCAGCAGCTCAAGTTTCACTGCAGCAGCCTGGGCTGAGACACGGGACGGGGAAGTGGGGGTGGGGGGGGCTGAAGCCCTTGGGCCGGGCAGAAGTGTGACTGGGAAGGCGCGACCCCCTTTGCATCACTCCACGGCCCCCCTGGGGGTCGCGCCCCACAGTTTGAAGACCCCTGCTCTACAGCAACCCTGTATTTAGTCCGTCATTTCTCTTTTCACTCCACTTTCTCTGTACCGCCTCTCCTCTCATCCTCTCTAGCTCGCTCTCTACCCCTTCATCCATTGTTGTACCTCACTCTCTCTCTACTTTCCTCTCATACTCTACTTCACCTGTCTACTCCATCTTTTCCCTCTACAATTCATCTTTCAGTTCTTCATCCCTCTTGCTCTGTGCTTCTACTCGCTTTATCTAACCTGTCTTTCTACACCTCACTTCTCATTTTGTCCCTCCCTGTCACCACTCCACCTCTGCTTTTCATCTCCTTATACTTTTGGAAAACGATAACATGGGAAGCCTTTGCTGTTACATGTAGGCATTTTTTACACAGAGTACTACTTGAAATGGATTAATATTTTCTGCACTTTTTAGGTCTTTCTTGCGCACTGGGTAGGAGTGACCTATTGGATTCACGCCGGTCTTTTTAAGAAACTCGTGCATGTACTGCACTGTTTCCAATTAGCACTCGTGCATGTACGGCGTTTACCTTGCGGGAGCGAGCAGCGGCGCCATCTGTTTGCAATTATCGCGCCCGCGCTTTGGAAACAGATGGCGCCGCTGCTCGCCCCCGCAAGGTAAGCGCTACATGGACTAAGCCTCGAAGCCGCGCCCCCGTTCCCCACCGTGGCGTTGTCGGCCCCGTCTTGGCCTCGTATACAGGGGCTCAGATTTCGTTTATTTGCACGGCCGGTGGCTTCTCTTTGCTAATCGGTCACCTGCCCCGGATCTTCTTAGTCACCCACAGCAGAGTGGAAAAAACCTTCCATGGACGCCTACCAGGGGGAACAAAGGAGCCGGCAGGTGCCACTAGAAGCCAAGCTTTTAGCCGCTCCCTGCACATCCAAACTTTGCAAAGCTGCGGCCAAAACTTCAAAAGAATGCACACTGCAAGTGCGGACAACTAACTACAGGCCAGGGCAGCGCCGACGGGCCTTTAATATCGTGTGATCTGTGGCAGGGGCCAGCAGAGTGTGAAGGACACAGTGGGGTCCCCAAGAAAGTCATACCCCCTCTAGGCACCCCTCACCAAAACACTGCACCCCACTGTGAACTGAAACCAAGTAACGCATCACGAACACTGCAAAAGACAAGTCTAACGATACAAAACAGTGGCTCAGACACTGCACCTGGAAGGTAATGCCCTGGGTAGGCTTTGTATTCCATCGCAATCATCCATTCCATCATCTGGAAAAATGTGTGTATTATTGAGAAAATGGCAAGTAACCCTCACTATCTACTCCACACAATTGACTCACCACACACCAGGCGTACCAGCCTCCCCACCATGTGCAGGACGAGCATCCAATGAACTTGTGTTCTGTGCTGAATGAACAACATGACAGTGGGGGTGGCGCGTCTCTATGCAGTGTGTCAGTTACAGTCACTACAACTATTTGTTTGCCACATTTTCTGCATATTTATGAATTAGCTGAGCTTGCCACATATACTGCTATCTTCTGAATGATATCCATATTTTAAGAAAAACAGTTTCTAGTTTAAACAAAACAAGTTACTTAAAAGATGGTGCTTCAAACGTTAGTTGCCATCTTTCAGCTATTGATTGTAGCAGAAGGTTAAATAAAGCTCCCCTTGCAGTCTCTCATATCTCACAGCAAATTAATGGCCTTCTACTGCCGCCCCCCAGGAAGGGTTGGCCCCCCTGCGCCACAGGGGCTTGTGTTACACCCCTGGTTCATTGCTCCATCCCCTCATTAAAGATGGGAGGATTTGCCCATATGCAGGGCCACTGGAATTATGCAATTGTGCGGCCTCTGCGATTTTAGTATAATTATAGATTTGCCGCATTTGCAACAGAATCCATTACCTGCCGCATAATCTGCAGATTATTTTTTGTCTCTAGCTCAGTTATGTTGTCATCCAGGGTGCCTGCTGCACAGACATACTGGTAAGATCTGGCCTTTGTTTAAGCGAGCTGCGTCACATCTCACACCTCTCTCCTCCTCCCCTCAGCGCGGCTCGCTCACACCTCTCTCCTCCTCCTCTCAGCACGGCTCGGCGCTCTGTATTTCGTCTGTCTGCACCAAACAAGATTTGCTCAGACCCATAACTTTTTTTCTGTTTCCAGTGATGTGATGCACGTGAGTTTCATTTGCTCCCGTTGCCTGCATTTGCTCCTGCCCCCCTCCCGCTGTACTTTCGGTTCCAGTTTCCTACTTTGCTCCTGCCCCCCTTCCCGCCGTGTTCAGCATGCTCCCGCCCCCTCCTGTTGTCTGCATTTCCTTTGCTCTATCAGCCGTCCCACACCGTAACTCTGATTGCTATTTCTGCACAGCGGCAGAGCACTCAGGATAATGTGCAGCATGACTAACCACTTATACAGTCCCAAAGGCGAGACCTATTGGCTATGCCAACGCTTGTTTTAAATGGCGTTTCTTACATGAAAACAGAAAATGAATTTAAGGAAATGGTGTCATCATATTGACGTACAGCACTGCACAGTCAATGAATGTATTTATTGTATAATTAAAACCATTATGTAGGAGAGTGACATCGACTGCATAGTTGCCCCCAACTTTTTTCTGATGTTTTGACTGTTTTATGACACTAGCCAGGCTGTGGCCCTGCTATCCAGGACCCCAGCCTATCTGCTTCTTCTCTAAACTGATGTGAGTACCCTAGGTACCTACCAATTGGATACTGTGTACACCCTGTCAGCCCCTTGTAGATGGTACCCTAGGTACCCAGGGCATGGGTCCCTCAGAGGCCTACCAGGGGCTGCAGCACTTATTGTGCCACCCCTGGGACAGCCATACAAACTGACACCACCAGACCACTACTGTAGTCTGGGTAAGGTGGTGCTTGCACCCCTTACAGGGATATAGGTATCCTGTATCCCACTTAATACAACACATATATCCTCATAGGTCACCCCTAAGGCAGGCCTTGCTAATCCTACAAGGCAGGGTGCTGAGATATGTGTGAGGGGGAACCCCTACCCGAGTAGGGCCCCTCTGCAACCTTCGTAAAACTATTGCTGGGTTGTTTGTAGTGCAGCCATACCATATACTCTTAACCGCATTATAAGTAATCGCGTTAGGGTGATAACTTGAGAATGGCTACACAGAACTATATCGTGTTTGGTGTCAAACATGTAGGAATCATACCCCCAATCCAGCCATGGGCGTGAGGGCATGATTCCCCCCTGCTAGAGGGGCGATATGGGAAAAGGGGCAGAATTTAGACACCAATTTAAAAGTGGTCCTGGGGTGGTGTAGGGTTCGAGTCCCCCTGTATTTACAAAGGCCCCAGAGCACGCTGTCCACTGGTGGTGCTCTGGGGATTGAGGCCGCAAATGTTTTAAAAATAAAAGACCCCAGAGTCCGCTTCCATGCGTGGTACTCTGGGGGCTTGTGAAGCAGTGGTGGGGGCTCCTGAGGACTTTGGCAGGTGTGGGGCTCGAGGCCCCGTTTTTTTAAATTGAAGCCCCCGGAGCCCGCTGTGCTCCATGCGGAGCTCCGGGGGTTGTGCGGCAGTGGTGAGGGCTCCTGCGGCCTTGGGGCAGTTTGAGGCTCGAGGCCCCGATTATTAAAAATGAAGCCCCACCGAGTCCGATGTGCTCCATGCGGAGCTCCGGAGGTTGTGCGGCCGAGGACGGCATGGTCCGCGGGGTGAGGGCTGCAAATTTTTTTTTGATAAATAAAGTCTCCAGAGCCCGCTGACCAAGTGCGGGACTCGGGGACTTGTGCGGCCGTGAGGGGCTCGTGGCCCCATTATTTATAATAAAAATAACGGCCTCACAGCACGCTGTCCACTGGTGGTGCTCTGGGGGTTGAGGCTTCAATGTTTAAAAAATTTAAGCCCCCGGAGCCCGCTGCGCTCCATGCGGAGCTCCATGGGGGGCTTGTTCTGCAATGGTGGGATGGCTCGGGGGTAGTGTGCGGCACGGGGTCTCGAGGCCCCGAAGCATATGGCGCGGATTGCGGCGGTTCCAGGCATCCCTCGTGGATCCCGATGGCGGCTGAGGCAGGGGAGCAGGGAGCTTCCTCTTCGTGGCTGCGGTGGAAGGACCGCCCCCTCAGTGATGTCACCGGGGACTCCCCTGACATCACTGAAGGGGCGTGTCCCTCCACTTCAGCCACGGAGGGGGAGCTCCAGGCTGGGGCCTCCTCTGTGGCTGCTGTGACCACAAGGGCCTTTCATTGTAAATAAATACATTAAAAAAAAAAAGGCATCAGGGCCACAGGGTGCTTCCTCGCAGTGTCTGCGATGAAGGGCCCCGCCCCTCCATGACGTCACCGTGGACACCCCTGACATCACTGAGAGGCGGGGCTGGCCCTCACAAATACGGCGTGGAAGCTCCCGGCTGGTGGCTTCCTCCATGGCTGCTGTGCCCCAAGGGGGGCATTCAATAAAGTAAAATAAAAATAAATAAATAAATAACAATGTATTTACAGCCACAGGGAACGTATAGCAGCGTCCCTGTGGGTTTTATTTTGTTTGTTTGCTTTTTTCTAATGGATGCCATTTTATATAGCGCAAACTCGACCTGAAAGCTTTGGAGCGCTTTGTACGGGCACAATGTTTATGTTACACAAGCACACATTCCTTTTAGGTAGACAGTGTGTGTGTTGGTACATTAAGTGATTTACACTGAATCACAGGATATTGAGCAGGGTGTTTAGCATGCCTGTGCGCGCCCCTCCAGAACTTTTTAAAAGCCACAGCTGCCAAGATCCTTGTTACCCTGTAGGCCATGCTACGCATAATGTATTTAGGGTCAGATTGTGACTGTTTTTATTTTCCCTAGGAGATATCCTGTTGCTACTAGCTGTTTATTAGTTAATATCCTAACATGGCGCAGTTATTAAATGGTTGCAAAGAACAACTTGAGGTTTGTATACTATTGATATGCACAAATAATATGAGTGTATATATGGTGGGGCATGTGGGTGGCAACCATGGGTTCTTATTAAAAAGTAAACGTCTTAGATGCTGTTTTAGGTATACTCAGTGTAAGGATGCGTTTATCCATGTAATATGTATTTCCAGTTTCTAAGGTGTATGTAACAAACTGTAAGGCCTTGTTTATGAGACGTAGTTTTAAATCAGCTTATTTTTTTTATCTAACCCTAAACACAGGACATCCCAGTAATAACCATCACCGCAGAAATGCTCACCCTGCAAACAGGTATATGTATTTAGAGATGTATCATTCTGAGTAGTTTTTGTACATCACTGACTCAGAAGCTCTGGGTTTCTAAGGGTATTCTCATGTGTGTATGATTTATAGATTATGATACCGATCTACAACTAGATCTTGACGATCTACAGCAGTATCTGGGGTCTCAAAACGCGCCGCTGAATGTGCAGGATATTGCAGTTCTTACAGGTAAATCAAAAATGCCAGAGTTCTTTAAACTGTCTAAGACTTAGACAATGTTAGACCAAAAATCCCAGGGGCGTAGTGTAGGAGGGCTCCTCAGAAGGAACTGCTAAGGCCTTGTTTATACCGCAAATGTGATTATTTTTTTCTTTGCAGAGCCCTCAGAGTCATGCACGGTCGCTGCGGCTTTGCAAGAGACGGCCCAGGCATCAAAAGAAAGGCCTCTGAAAATGAAATCTTCAACATCTGGAAAGGGACCGGTGACAGGAGCTGGGAAAAGACCTCTAACAGGTGTGTTTTTTACTAAAGGGTGTGAAAAAAAAAAACCTCTGGGTTTTATTCTCGCAAGTAGAAGGGGCTACCGCCATGTAGTACTGGATGTATAAAGGGGGCCGTGTAGAAATTATTGTGGTGGGGTGTCTTTGGGTAGTGTAAGCAGCTTATACAGGTTCTTTATTTTTTCTAATATATATTTTTTATCTTACATTCTAGGAGCCGTTCAAAAGAACACCGGCGAAAATACGTGTAAGGTCAAGAGGTCTATGAAACCATTAAGGGACATAACAAAGGGCGTTCAGAATGCAGAGCCTGCAGCAAAATGTGTGAGTAGGCGTGTACGCCAGGACCGTCTGCACATACTACACGCACATACAACAGAGAACCGGCACGCCGGTGAAATATCAAATCAAGCCCTCATCCAACATGTTGAACATGCCTACAGGAATGTCAATTCTACGCAGGGAGGGGGACAACAGCGGAGACGTGGTTACAAGCCCAGACAACGTAATGTCTGTTCGTTGTAAAAGTGATGCTGCATATCTGAACCCTCTCCATGCCTCAAAAGGGAGTCCCCTCTCAAACAAATCCACCCTTAGCAAGAAGCCGAGGGATCCGGAATCCCAATATGTCCTTTAAACCTCAAGACGATGCCTGTGGTCCCAGAGTCCCAAACAAAGCCTTTAGACCTCAAGAAGAAACCTGTGGGGGGCATGGTCTGCAGCCAAGGAAGATGGCCGCACACTGAGAGAGCTGCGTTAGCAGACCGCAGCAAATCACCCCAAATCCGACATCATCCGTCGACCCAAGTTTACCTACCAGCACGCTAAGTCAAAGAGGAGCGGCAAGCAGCAATCGGCGCTGTTTGAAGTGGCTCATGAGCGTCTAGCTGCGGGGGTACTGCGGCCCAGACGAAGCGCCCTGTTGCGAGAAAATGGTGCCCGCTGTCTCTGGGTGAGCGGGGTTGGTGGTCAAGACGTACCCGCTGGGCCGCTGTGGAGTGTGACTGCGGCTTTTGACTCCAGTGGCGGGGGAGCGTGGGCGCTCATCGAAGGCTGTGACTGGCAGCGGAGTGCGAGCGGTGACGAACGCTCAGGCGGGCCGCCTTGGCCGAGGCGGCGACGGACAGAAAATGGCGCCCACCGCTGCAGAGCTGGCAGCGGAGACTGCGACCTGCAGCGGGGCCTGGTAAGCTGTTTGCGGGCGGCTGCGGAGCGATACGCTGGTTGAAGAGCAGCCCCGTTGAGAGCTTAGGCGCGCCCTGAGGAGAGCCCAGGGAATGTGAGATCTCGGCGGTCCTGGTGGTGGCGGCCGGCCGAGGGACGGGGGCTTGCCGGAGCTTCTGGGGCCAGGAGTGTGCAGAAACAGCGGCGACAGGGGCAACAAGGCTGAGGCGCCAGGGCTGGCCTCTTGAATCTGTGGCCTGACAAGGAGTGGGGCCGGCGGAGACTGCAGCAAGGTGGGGACAGAGACTGGCACCAGCTGGAGAGGGGTCTGGACTAACGGGCCCCGCCGCGGCCTCCTCGCCATCAGTCCTGGGGGCTGTGAAGCCGAAGGTGTGTGCCCATAGCCTGGGGCGAATACTGGAGTTGTGTTGCCTTGCGCCTCGCCTCGCTTGGTGGTACGTCCAGACGGAGCGGTGGAGTTGAGACTGGCGCCCCTGGAATTCCCTAGAGTGCGCTGAGGCCTATTGACTGGGCGTCCCTGGGTCCCCTACGGCCCATTTTAGTCCAGCCTGCAAATGAGCTGGTCCAGGCGCCGAACAGTACTGTCACTGGCGGACTTAGTTGAAAGAGGAGCCAGGTTTGCAGTACTCATTGGGGTGCCGGGGGGCCCCGGAGGTGACTGGGCCGGACGGGCCATTCTGTCAACGGAATGTGCGAGTGGAGCCTAGGGCGCAGCCTGGACGGCGCTGCGGGCGGCTTGGACGTTGCCTGACCTTGGGGCCGGTGGCGGGCTCAGGGGTCTATTCCTAACCTAAATAATTGACGAAACCGGGGCGCTGGTCTTACGGCAAGTGGTTGCTGCAGACTCTGAGCGGAGGGAGAACCCGGGTGGCCCGGGCATCTGGTGTAACGCCTGGTTTAATCTGGTGGGGTTTCAGTCATGGGCCGCAAAAGGCTGACACCGCTAGCTCAAACCAATCAAATTGATAAATAAACAGTGGCAATGGGCAAAGAGGAGGGCCATCATGGAGCGAGTCAGCACAGCGGCGCGGAGGATGACGGACCTGACCCATCGCTCCGAGACATCATGCTGGCAATTAAGGACATGCGCGGCACTATGGAGCCCAAATTAGACTTGGTCACGGAAGAAGTCAATTTGCTCTGAGCAGACTTCCGCAAGATGTCAGAAAAAGTGGCGGCGGCGGTGAGTGGTATTGGAGGTCTGCAGGCCAAGATGAAGAGGCTGGAGGAGCAGGTCGCCTCACTCACCAAAAACCAAACGAACATTGTGGCTCGTCTGGAGGATCAGGGAGAGCGAGCAGACTCCTATAAAGTGACTGTAGTGGCTCAGGGCCGCAAGGGCTGCGGGCTTAGTGAAGGGTAGGGGGGTGCTATACTGCCTCGCTCTGGACATTTTCTTGGTTGTCGGGCGGGTCGATCTGCAGCGGTTGGTTTGTCATTCGGTTAAAGATGCATGGTTGAGGTCTAATAGTTTTTACCTATGCTGGCGGGAGGTTCTTATGTCCAGGGATGGGAGAGAGGAAGGGGCCGGGGGGTGAGGTGGGGTCCTTTGCACTGTTCAAAACTGGGGTGTGCCATCCGGCAATTCAGTATGACTTTTTCTGTGGACTGCAGGTTCACGTTTCCAAGTTTGGTTCATTCCGGGTAGATGGGGCGACAGGCACTCTGCGAGTTTCATGGGTGGGTGGTTGGGTGCCCACTTAGCAGGGAGGGGGTTTGGTTTGGGGCAGGGGGTGGGGTTTGGGGGTAGTTTATGGTTAGCTCATGGTGGCTCATATTCAAATGTTTGCGTGGGGCATCAGGAGGGCAGGCATGGGAGGAGGATAGATCCGATGTACCATGGGACCTTGTATGGACATGGGTGATCAGGCGCAGATAAGGATCTGGACGTGGAACGTCAACGGTTTGGGCAATAAGATTAAAAGGACGCTTGTGCTACAGCATGTGAAGCGCCACTCCCCAGATGTAGTGCTCCTCCAGGAGACGCACCTTCGGGGGAACAGGTGCAGGGCCTTAGACCGCTTTGGATACAAGATGGTAGCTCACTCGGGGATCACGTCAGGATCCAGGGGAGTGGGGATCCTTGTCCGAAACACCCTGCCTGTGGTCATCACCGGCACCTGGCCGGAGGACTCGGGGTGTATGGCATCAGTGGCAGCTCGATGGGAGGGGAGGCTAATAGTTCTTAGCTCGTGTTACGTCCCACCTGGCCTGCATGCCTCGACACTTAAGAAGCCGGGTTCGCACTTGACGGGCATCCCGCAGGGAACGCTCATGCTAGGCGGGTACACAAATGCGGTCATGGATGCCGAATACGATCGCTCTGGGGTGAGGCAGGGCAATAGAGGGGAAATGGGCCTTAGGGGCTTTGTTACAGCTATGGGCATTAGTGACATATGGCGCGCGCACTACCCCTCCCAGAGGCAATACACATTCTATTCAGCCAGACATGGATCCTTTTCCAGATTAGATCACATTTTTACACGGGAGGACTGACTGGGGGACTTTGCGGAACCCTGCAGTATGGCCAGGGGAATCTCGGATCATTCCACGGTGGGTGTGGTCCTGAGAGGGGCAGTAACTACCAGGGCGGCCTTCCCTAGACTAGACCCATGGCGACTCAAGGATGACTCCATAACGAGCAAGCTACGGGAATGTTCCCCACAATACTTTGCTGAGAACCGGGGCTCGGTTGACTCCCAACTCACTTTGTGGGAAGCGTATAAAACGGTCCTGAGGGGCCAGGCCCAAGCGCTGATTGGAGCCCAGAAGAAGGAGGAAGCTCTGCAGATTCGGCAATTGGAACAGGAAATTGAAGACATGGAGCGAAGGGCCTGTGGGGTTCCCTCGCCGGACCTAGCCCACACTCTAGCTCTCAAGAAGGAGCTTCGGTCGTTGGCGGAGGGTGAGGCCCGAGCCTACTCCCTTGCCACGCAACGTCAGATTTACGATGCAGGAGACAAGAGCATGAAATTGCTAGCTTGGCTCGAACGCAGAGATCGGGCGCGATCCTGGGTGGCAGGAGTGAGGGATGGGTCGGGGTCCTTGGTGGCTACTGGTGTGGCCATTGCGGAGGCCTTTGCGTCCTACTACGAGGGGGTTTACTCCCCGGTTTGCACCAGTACTGAGCTGGATTGCGAGGAGTTCCTTTCGCGATTTCGCGCTTCCCACATTATCTCAGGAGCAAACAGGCCGTTTGGAATCAGATCTAACCGGGGCGGAGCTCGGCGAAGCCCTCAACTCTCTCCAGGCAGGGAAAGCGGAGGGTCCCAACGGGCTCCCTGTTGAACTATATAAGAGTCAAGCTAACGTGATTATCGACCCACTGCGGCAAATGTTCCTTGAGGCCCGGGAGGCGGGGAAACTCCCGCCATACTAGTTAGAAGCTACGATAATTGTCATCCATAAGGCCGGGAAACCGGCTGACCTGTGCTCCTCATACCGGCCCATCTCGCTGCTAAATGTGGAGGCCAAGGTCTTGGCCAAAGCCCTGGCGAAGAGGTTGCTATCAGTCCTGCCGGACCTGATCCACGTGGACCAGTCAGGCTTCATGCCCCATAGGAGCACTCGCCATAATTTGAGAAGGTTATTTGGGGTATTGTATATGACTGAGGCGGTGGGTGACGCTCAAACGGCCCTAATGGCATTAGATGCACCTATGGCCTTCGATAGTATCGAGTGGCCATACTTATTCAAGATTCTCCAAAGGCTAGGTTTCGGCCCGGTTTTCTGTAGTTGGGTGTGACTGTTGTATGAGCAGCCGTTAGCGCGAGTCAGGGTAAACGGAGCGATGTCCCAACCATTCCCCCTGCGCAGGGGAACCAGACAGGGGTGTCCCCTGTCCCCGCTTCTTTTTGCCCTGGCTCTCGAGCCACTGGCGCACTGGATCAGGCGGGACAGGTCCCTCTGGGGCCTGGCGCTCAACGACTCATGGGAAGAGCGTATATCTGTATACGCAGATGATATCGTCCTCTATATGGCCCGACCATATCATTCAATTGCGCAGACGCTACTCTGGCTTCACGATTAACTGGACCAAATCCCTCATTTATCCCCTCTCGGGCCCGCCACCAAGGATCCCGAGGGGTTGCTCGGCATCGATAGTGACAGACGGCTTCAAATATTTGGGGGTGTATGTCACTAGGGATAGGGCAGAGTTCTTTACCAAAAATCTTAAACCCCAGTTGGCGAGGCTGGCAACTGATGTGTCCCATTGGAGGTCCTTGCCCCTCTCCCTAGTTGGGCGTGCTGCTCTGTTCAAGAAGTTGGCTCTGCCGCAACTGCTGTACGTCTTGCAGAATACACCGTACCCGGTCCCGAGTGGGGTGTTTAGGCGAATATCGCAGTCTGTACGAACGCTGCTGTGGGAGGGTGGAAGCCCGAGAATAGCGCTGCGAAAACTCAAGAGAGGGGTGTACGACGGGGGGATGGCCCTCCTGGACGTTCAGTTGTATTACTGGGCTTCCCAAATGCAAGTAATCAATGACTGGGTCTATGCGCCGGGTTCGGAACCTGCCTATCGGGTGGACAGGTATGCCATACCGGGAGGTGCCTGCGAGCCACTCCTCTACTCACGGCAGTTGCGAGGGGATCTGCCCTCGCACACGGGGTGGTCCTTCAATGCTGGCGAGAAGCTAATAAATTTCTGGGGTGGGCTGGCACATTGACAAGTAGGACCCCTCTCTGGGTGGGGGATCACTTGGTTGAAGTTAAGGGGCTTGTGGGCTTCAGGGGCTGGAAATTAATTGGAATAGAATACCTGGGTGATGTGTGGAAAAGAGACGGCCCTAGATCCTTTGAATACCTTCAACGGGAATACCAATTGCATGACTCCCAGCGTTTTCATTACCTTCGCCTTTTGCATGCCCTGCGTTCCCATGTGCGCCCCGACACTTCCATTCCAGAATATTCTCACATGGAGGACAGGCTTCTTCTAGACCCCATCCTCGATAGGCCAACATCCACTATTTACCGCAAACTCAAACAATATGCCTGACCCATTGGTGTCCCTGCGGGAGAGATGGGAAGGGGATATTGAAGATGACCATTGGCAGGACGCCTTGCAAAGTCCCCGCGAAGTTGCCATTCGGATTAGGTTCCGCCTCGTACAGCTAAAAATTCTGCACCGGGTGTACTACCCGCGAACCCATCTTCTCGCATGGGGCAGGAGCCTGTCTCCATTATGTGTGCGGGGATGTCAGGGGGAGGGGACATTCTATCACATCCTCTGGGAATGCCTGAACATAGTACCCTTTTGGACGCAAGTAGCAAGCACAATGGCATAGGTGGTGGGCTCCCCAGTTCCAGTGGAGCCCAAATGGCTTCTCCTCATGATCAAAGGACCCACGGACTGGTCCAGGTACCACGAGATCTGGCTGGCATTGGCAGCTGGCGTGGCGAAGCGCAATATTGCCAGTTGTTGGGGGGAGCAGGCACCCCCACGGTGGGATCAATGGTGCAGGGATCTGGATTGGTGCCAGAGGGCAGAGGAAGTCATTTATAAGTCATGGGGTTGTGTGAAAAAATGGAAAAAGGTGTGGGGGCCATGGCGGAGATATCGGGCGTCACGGAGTGGAGGGGAGGGGGGCCAAGTGTGAGTATAGAGTTGTCCCATTATGATGATTTGTGTATATCCCATACAGGGGTGTTACCCCCTATGCCTTGTGAATTTGGTTATATTCTGTATGAGACCATGAGCAAAGTTAATAAAAATATTAAAAAAAAATAAATAAAAAAAAGAAGAAACCTGTGGTCTTGGAACCCCAAACTATGCCTCTAGATCTTTCATTAAAAAATATTGTGACATCTATGAATGAGCCCTCTACAGCCCTGATCTCTAATGGTCCCGCGGCTGTGACGACCGTTGCAGAACAGCTGGTACAGCCCCAACCCCTTAAAGTGAATCGCCTCTCAAGAAAATAGCTTAAGAAGAAGCACGGGGTACAGGTGTTACAGGTGGAAACAGTAGCAGATCCCTTAATGAAGCCCATTACACCGCAGGCCCCTACACATACCCTGAAGCCCTCTATAGTTTCAAATAAACTAACAGCATCTGCAGAGGGGCTTCTCCTAGCCCAACCCCCAAAACCTGCTATAATCATACCTGATGGGCTTAGGAACTCAAGAGTCTGAAAATGCTCAACCCTCAGGACCCCCTAATAACGTCAGCAGTGGGTGTCTCAAGGCGTTGGCGGGGTTGGTAGACAAACTTGATAGACACTCAGAAGCAGCGCACAAGGGTCCTTCTAAAACGCACAATGGGGCTTTGTATACGGCTGTTAGACATTCACCCGACAATTCCTTAGCCGATAGGGCCCTCAATTATTTCAACGACCATTTACACTCCCCTACCCTTATGTCACCTATTACCCCCATGGGAGCGCATGACTCAATGAGCCCCGTGTCCAGTGTAAACCACACATCACCACCAGCAATATACCATGATAATAGTACGGGTTGGGACGACTGGTCAAATCAGGGATTGGAGGGCGTATTTAGTGAGGATCCTTCCACGGCCCCCCCTGGGTGTTCGCACTGGGACCCTGTTTCTATGATCCCAATGGTCCCTCAGTTACAGAATGGTGATGTGGCGGACGGGACTAGAGAGGGGTCCAGGGGTGTTACAGGCAGTTGTACAACCAAGCACTGTATTCATCCCTAATCCCCCGCAATAGGATTCTGTAAACCCAAAAGAGGTACTAGGGACCCATGTGAAAGACATACAGCTGGCGGTCGGAAACCTAAAATGCCAAGCGAACGCAGCCATCCTAAAACTAGGGCTGGGCGATCGCGACGACGGGTCCGGGCTGGAGGCGCAGCGAAAGATACTACAAATGGTTGACCAGTGTAAAAGGGTGATCCTCCAAACTTGTCAGACAACAGCGGCCAACATATGGAGTATCCCTGCCTGACTAGGCCTACGCCGTCCCCTAAAGAACCAACATGCCCTGGGTATTAATAAAAGTATGCACAAATCTAAATATAAATGTAAGGTCCACACGGTACTGACAAAGTCCCTGCGCTTCTTACGCTTGCTCAAGCGTAAAAAGTACATGGAACCCCTCAAACAAAGTCATACAATTTCACAAACTGCGCCTGAATCACATACACCAGTACCATGCACCCGGCATTACATAAGTTCAGGAGAGAACAGCCCAAGGGGGGTGCAATTGAAGGGATCGAGGGGTAGAACACCAACACGAGGAACACCCAGAAGGGCCGAGGGCTGGGTCTGGGGTAGGCTACCTAGAAAAGCATGGTCCCGTAAAAAACAAAAGTGGGCTAATAGCGCTAAGCAGTGCCGGCTTTTAATAAGTAAACTAAAGAAAGCCAAAATATGCGCTACACAGCGGCTTAAAAGGCTTCCAGAGCCCTTGCTAAACCAGAATCCCCAAAATGATACAGCAGCAAACTCCCCCACAAGTCAGATCTCTCATGATGAGGATTCAGAACCTGTGTTCTTAGAGAGCATTAGAAGGTACAGCCGGACTGTAGAGAGATTGGACGCTACAGAACACTACGAGGAGTTTAGGTTTATTAACCTTCAGCAGATAAGGTCCTCCACTCATGGGGTTTTACCCATACATCAGGCTGTGCAAACACTCATAGAAAGGTTGTTACGCGATGTGGGTCCTAATGATTTTTTCCAGCTATGCTTCCAGGGGCAGGGCATTGACAGTCCTTTGTTCACCAAACGAAGGTCCCTCGATGTGTTTGATGCCGTGGAATTTTTAGTAAACCTCTCACGGCTTTTACAGAGTAAGGCTGAATTAGTCGCCTATGGCACTTTCAGAGTCATAGCCCTCATTGTAAGGGGTCGTGAGGGGGTGTTTTCAGGCCTTTAAAGAGCGTGCTATACAGTAAGATAATTGGTAAGAAACAACGATGGATGCTCACCTTTACCAACGGAGCAACCAACACCTGTCTAGCAGCCAGCATCGTGGGGTTGCTGATGGGGCGCAACACCGGCGACGCTACCATCCTGTCTAGAGCGGCTGAGTCCATGAGGTTCTTGAAATACCTCCAGACCGCATGGTCGGATTTGGCGACATAGGTCTTTTTGAGAACTATTTCGCCGTTACGGTGCAAGTTCTTTATCAGAACTGTTCTTGGAAGTACTTTACAACCGGGGAACCTGTGAAAAACAAGACCGTATATGTCCTTCACCACGAAAATCACTTTTACGGTATCTTGAACCTTAAAAGTTTTCTGGGAGTCAAGCACGTGTGCACACATTGCGACCATATATACAACACTAAGGCACATCATCAGTGTGAAATACACTGTAAGATGTGTCAGAGGGGCGGGTGCATCGTAGACGCCTCCGTGAAGGTGAGATGTCGCAACTGTCAGATGTTTTGTGGCTCGCAAGCCTGCTTGAACATACCCCGCAAAGCTGTTAAATGCACCCCTAAAATTGACTGTTTTGAGTGCTGCCGGTATGTGGCGACAGATCACAAATGCAAAGGTATGAAATGTCCAAGGTGTCAGGCTCCATGTAGGGTGGGATTTGTACACTGTTACATGGTTAAAGGTAGACCCCAGACCAAAACCAAAGATCACATAGTGTTTGATATAGAGTGTACACAGGAGACGGGGGTACACAAACCTAACTATATTTATGCCCACCATCTAATTTCCGATGACAGCTGGAAGTTGAAGGGGCGAACGTGCATTGGTGATTTCCTTAATACATTCATTCAAACCAAATTCAAAGGGTATACCATGCTGGCCCATAACTCAAAAGCATACGATTCATTCTTTATTTTACAAAATATGATTCGTGAAAAGGTGCAAGTAGAACTCATCACTCAAGGTTCCAAGCTGATGTTGTTAATGGCTGGCCAGTTACAAATAAGGTTCATAGACGCCCTGAATTTCCTACCCATGAAATTGAGCAAGCTGTCAAAAGCCTTTGGTTTCCCCGGGTGTAAAGGTTACTTTCCACACTTTTTTAACACCTGGGTGAACCAGAATTATGTGGGGCCCATGCCGCCTCCGGACAGCTAAGGGTTGAATATATGATACCTGCTGAGAAAGAGAGCTTTCTACAATGGTACTCTGAAAACGAGTTTCATTTTCAAACCGAGTTGAAAGCTTATTGTCAGGCCGATGTAATGAACCTGCGACAAGCATGCAACCTCTTCAGAGATGTTGTGGTGTCTATGACTAAGAAAGTCAGGGTCTTGAAACCCGAGATGCCTCAAATGACTAAGAAAGTCAGGGTCTTGAAACCCAAGACGCCTCAAATGACAAAGACGGTTGAATACATAGAACCTTTTCAAAACATCACATTGGCCTCCATGTGTATGTCCATCTACAAACACATGTTTTTAAGACCAAAAAGTATCGCTCTAGTGCCGCCAGACCTCTATAACGGTAAACAGAAACGTTATTCAACCCCGTCTATACAATGGCTCATGTACGTCTCTGAGAAGGAAGACATACATATTCAACACGCCTTACAGGGTGGTGAATACCGCCTGCGTACTTATTACCTGGATGGGTACGCTGTAATTAAGGGAGTGCCGACGGCCTTTGAATACAACGGCTGTTTTTACCACGGTTGCCCTCACTGTTACAAACCCCATGCGCTTAACAGACTGATGGGTGCCAAATTTGAGCACTTACACAGACGTACTCTGATGAGGGCACAGTATATTGAAAAAATGTGGCTTTGCTATGAGGGTCCTATGGGAGCATGCGTGGTTAGATATGCTAGCAACTCACACAGAGCTCCGCTCTTTCCTTCAGAGTCGTTATTTACCACAACCTCTGGAACCCCGCGATGCCTTATTCGGGGGCCGTACAAATGCCATACACTGTACAGATCCGTTGGTGAGGGTGAGAAAATACACTATTATGATTTCACCAGTCTGTACCCATTTGTGAACAAAATGAAGGTATAACCCTTAGGACACCCCACCATCATATATAGAGACTTTAAGCCCCTTCCCGAATACTTTGGGCTAGTCAAATGTGAAATCTATCCTCCAAGGCAGCTTAACTTTCCAGTGTTACCATACAGAGTCGATGGTAAGCTGCTGTTCCCTCTCTGTCGAACCCCTGCTGTGTTTAAAGAGGTCGGTGTTTGTAGTCACAATGAAGAATAAAGGATGCTCACAGGGACTTGGTGCAGCATCGAGGTCCAAGCTGCCTTAGAGAAAGGCTACAGACTCAGGAGAGTACACGAGGTGTGGCATTTTAAGAGGAACACGACACGCCTCTTTTCACGCTACATTAATTTGTTTCTCAGAGACAAACAGCAGGCCTTAGGATATCCCGACTGCAAAGCAGAAATACATCGATGACTACCACACTCACGAGGGTATACATTTACGGACCCATTTAATAGAGGTCAACCCTGCCCGTCGACAGTTAGCCAAACTCTGCCTCAACTCCTTATGGGGAAAATTCGCTCAGCGTACAAACATGTCAAATACGACCTTAATAACAGATCCTGACGAACTGTTTAGGTACCTTTTTGCCCCTTGTTACGAGGTATCCAGCTGCGAGTTTATCGATGACGAGACCGCTGCTGTGTGTTGGAAATACACAAAAGAGTACCCCCCAACGTGTAACAACATAAACATCTTCATAGCATGCTTCACGACCGCACACGCCTGGCTAGAGCTTTACGGGGTTATGGATAAACTCCAGGACCGCTGCCTGTATCATGACACCGACTCTGTGAATGAAGACCCTCCTTTTGGGGATTACTTAGGTAGTTTGACCAGCGAACTCGATAAGGATGAGCATATAAATAGAATATACCTCAGCCGGACCTAAGATATACTCGTACAAAACAAACAACAACAAAGTGTGCATGAAGGTCAAAGGTATAACATTAAATATCAGCAACACCCTAAAAATTAATTTTGACAGTCTGAAGGATCTGGTGCACGAATACTCTGCATCGGCCGATCGTGAAAATGATAAAACCATAGTTGTTAACCAGCTCTGCATAGTGAGATCCAAGAAGAAGTGGGAAATTACAACCCAGCCCCTACATAAAACCTTACGAGTTGTTTTTGACAAAAGGGTCCTGACTACGGACTATAAAACACTGCCATACGGTTATTAGGCGCATTAGAGAGGGCACCGCCAGCACAATGGACACCCGATTACAGTATCCGTTCTCCTGCGTGTTAGCAGGGCCCTCAAACCGCGGTAAAAGCTACTTTATAAAAAAGCTCTTAGAAAATGCTGACGGTGCTTTATCCCAAACACCTAATAACATTGTGTGGCTTTATTCGTGCTGGCAAGATCTTTATACCAGCCTGTCCTGCAGCTTCCCGCATATCAGATTTATAGAAGGTATACCTGATAATCTCAACGATGATGAGCTGCTGCCACCGACCCTTGTAAACATGGTAATTGTCGATGACCTTATGCGTGAAGGTGGTGACCATCCTGAGCTAGAGCGAGCTTTTACTCAATATTCACACCACCGTAATCTAAGCATATGCTACATTGTGCAAAACTTGTTTTAGAAGGGAAAGAACAGTCGCTCTATAACACTCAACGCCTCATACCTTGTTTTATTTAAAAATCCCCGTGACAAACAGCAAAAATCCGTCATAGCTAAACAGATTTACCCTGGAAACACACACTTCTTCATGGAGGCCTTTAACGACGCTACAGCAAAACCCCATGGCTACTTGTTGGTCGACATAAAAAATAACACTCTAGAAGACTACGGACTGAGGGCTGATATTTTTCCCCCTGATCTCCCAGTCACTTACACCCCAAAGACCAAGTCCCGAGCCTAAAAAAAGCAGTGCTGGAGCCTTTAGAGACATTTGTAGCCCGGCCCTTATAACTCTGGTGTTGACAATGTCTGACCGCCTACGCCGCAATTTAGCCCTCCTGAAAATGTTGGTTACAGCCAGTCCCCAGTACAGAAAGGCCCTCTTCTGCGCTGCTTCTGACAATTTAGTGGCAGCCATTTCAGATATAGCCCTAAACGGCAACGTACCTATATCAAAGAGCTAGTTACAAGTGTTGAAGAAGGAGCGACATCTTATCAAGAAGCTCAGTAATTAAAGGGCCTCACTCATCGCCAAGAAGAAACTGGTGAAACAGTCTGGGGGTTTTATAGGTTCATTGCTGGGCATAGCTATACCCATAATTACAAGCCTCCTCTTGGGACGGTGATGGAGCATGCCGCAAAGATGTATTTGGTTCCTAGACAACAGCTGGAGAAACTGGGCTCTTCTGCGGACAATGCCTGGGATATACGGCAAAATGAGACTCTACGACTGGATGCTGAAATTAAAGACATTTTGAACCGAACTGATCTAAACCCTTATGACAAAGCGGCCCTTTACACCACCACCCATAAAAATGTTTGAAGTTACTACAAGCAGTGGGATACCGAAAAAAATAAGTTGACTTTATATGCCCCGGACTTTGATCAGCCAGCAATGCCGGCGCCTGCTATGCACCCCCAACTGCCGCAGCCGACCCCTGCCCGACCTTGGTGTGACGGGGCAGGGGCGGCAGAGACGACAAACAAGGGAATCGAGGTTGGTCGAGAAGGGGTCAACGAGGCATCTGGTGTACAACAGTTCTGATTATAGGAGGGCGAACCTACAGTATCACACGCCCTGTCACACTTGGATATCTTTGTTGGTGATCTCCTAAAAAATATAAGTCAGAGGCACGGGGGGGGGGGGGTTGTGCAAATGTTGATGAGTAAACTCGCCGCTTCTAAAGACCTAACAGCCTGGAATGAGCGAGGCGAATTTCTCTACAAGGGCAGCCGGTTGTTGGTTCACACATGTACGACCTAGTCAAAGGTCTCACAAACCCCAAGGCCCTAACGCATCAAAATGCTCCTAGAGGTTGGGATCAGTTTCTATGAGCAGCCGCTGAACTCAACATCCCTTCCACACTTGTGGGTAATAACGATCACCGCCGTATGCTTGAAAGTTTAAAGACAACCCTCCCTCCATCGCCGGCAGCCTCTGACGTCCTACGACTATCCCCCTCTTGGAGTACCCCACTTGCGCCATCTGTACGGAGAAAAAGGCAGTTGTCCAAAGCCCATACTGGGATTCATCCTTAATGTTTCTACAGACTTTTTGAATAAATGTGCCTATTACGTGTATAATCGTGTCTGATCTTTCTTCATATATTTCTTTAGTAATAGATGTCATTGTAATGCGCAACCTACATAACTTTGTAATAAAGACTTTTATAACTTTTCAACACGTCTCATTTATCTTTAAAAAAATGTTTTTTTTTAATTATGGGGTATGGGGCAGCATAGAAATACAGAGTCTGAATGCGTGTTTTAAAAAAGGACTTTATTTTAAATGTTCATCATTAAACATACACACGTTACAGGCCTTTACAATTTTGACAAACGTTATATTCTGTTTTCGCAGGTCTGACCGATGCCCTTGTGTTTTCTTTTACATATTTCACAACTATACTGTCATTGTTAACAAGGTCACTCGAATATAGAGTTAAGAAATTTCTAAACGCCACACCCTCCGACATTTTACTGATAAAATAAATACAGTGTTCCCCACATGTGATGGCTAACGAATCCTGGATCCTTAGCTTGTTATACTCAACCCTCGCTGCAGCTTTTTTCACAAACTTGAATATGGGCTGTGTATAGATACTGTGTTCAGGGAACTCGGCTGTACTGTCAAACACCGTAACCTTGTCACTATCTATATACACTGACGCCCAGTGGGTTCCACCCTTGTAATGAGGATCTGTGTTAAAGACTAGGGTGCGTGGTCTTTCTGGCCCTATTTCGCCTAAACACCTAAAAAGTATTTCCTCGCGTATTTATGTCTGCTTAAGAAGTCCTGTATCTGTACAGTGTCCATTTCACAAACGTTTTAAAGATAGTCAAACAAAATCTGTCTGGCGTGGTTGATCTGAATGATGCTGTCAAATACCGAGAATACGACCATGTTCACATTCGCACTTAGCGGATCAATAAATTGTATTTCAGCTTTTAGTTTTTTACCAGGTTGTAGTGATCACCGTCTTCCGAGTCAGGTCGAATGCGAACAACGTGTATCCGGCCCCATAGCCTTCTCTTATCACGGCTACCCCGCAGTCCCGTAGATGCTTCTCGATTATCAAAACCAGCCCCTGGTATTCCCTGATGTAGTTGGAGGTTCTAAAACTGGGTGTGTAGGGTTTTGCAGGAATCACGGTGCCCTCGTGGATCAGCGCAGCATAGTTGATGTTTTAGTGCTTAAAACTGAAGGGATTTGAGCCATAGACGCCGCTAAAAGGTGTATTGTGCACAAACCCCATGATGATAAGCTTGGGGAGTTGTCCCATAAATAAATTCTGTTGCTGTGTTAACCGGGTACCCGCAGGGATGCTGAATACCTTCAGAGCTACTCTTTCCACCGCGTACTTGGCGTTTGATATTTGCAAAGCATCGGCGAGTTTGATGCTCGGGGACACTTTCACCCGCTTTACAAACAGACTCGCTGACAGTATGTCTGGCTTGTACTGGTCCGCATCCCTGCTGATGAGGCAGAATGCGTCCTTGTTTGGCATGAGCTTGATCTTAAGATCAATTCCGTTGATGAGCAGCTTATCTTGGAAGAAGAGGTCTGAATGTATACGCCCCAAGAGGTCAAACTGACGACTGCCCCCGCAAAACCTGCTCTTTTTACAAAACCCTGATTGTCACTGTCCAGCTCCATGGCTTCAAAGTGTCCGGCCGTGTCCTTGTAGAAGAGTCCCACTGAACGCTGCGTGTCAAGGGCATCGCTACTGTAATTTAGAATACTCTCGAGGTAGGCTCTGTAGGCGTACATGTTATCGCTCTGTGTGATGAGCCGATCACCCAGGGTGATGTCCACCTGATTAAACAAGGTTGCTAGGGGGTAAGCGATCGTCGCCACTTTAGCATCTGCTGCTATGTCGGAACCATCCGTTTTTACTATTTTATACATAAGATGGAGTAGCATGTTGTTGAGATCCAAATACATATCCGTGGAACCCGGATACATAAAACTCTATAGGGGCCAGAGGCGTCAAAGCTGCTAAAGGTGATACCTCCATGAAGAAGCTGTTTTCGATGCTTGTCTGCGTGGGCTTTAGAGTAAACAAGTCTAAATCGGATTTGGCGCACTCGCCTGATGCACAGTGTACAAAGGCCATACTTTAGTGTGCGCCGCTTTAAAAAATATTTAGTTTAGAGGCCGATCACTTCTTCTTCGAAGTTCTCTTCCATCTTGGGGTTTTTCTTTTCTGAGTGCGCTTTGAAGAACCCCTCATTTTTTTATAGGGGGCAGGCGGTCCTCTGCGTCTTGAAGCGCGGCGCTTCCTTTTAATATTGGCGCAAGGCCTGTACACCAAAACAGCGCCTTCTTGCGGCTGTTTGTTCATGCGTTCAGCAACCGTTGAAGTAACAGACCCTACCATGTCCTGGGCAATGTTCGTAGCCGCCGCTATAACATGCGGTTTTACAATTTCATAGCCTTTTCTCAAGAATGGCATAGCTCTTCTAAACAGACTGCGGAAGAAACCTCCTAGACCAGCCCCGTACATAACCGGGAACCCTTGAAAGTACGGCGGGCCGCCATAGCCGGCCTGGTTTCGGTAATAGTCCCTGTACATTGACGGGTCCCCGTATGTTTTCACAACCACCATGATGCCCACTTAATAGTCTCTGTCGCGTCTCGGCCTTAAATGAAGCTTAACAATAACTTTCCCGTATTTAAAGGACACTGGGGCAGGCTGATCATTGTAGATCATAATTGAAATAGTGCCAAAATGGTTTTTAGAAACTGCAACGTAGTCCGATTTGTTGAATTGAATATTGACCATCGTATTATTCTCGCCCTGTACATGGACCCATCTTAACAACGGCGAGTAACTATCGCCGATCCTTTGGGCCTCCACAATATCGCTATACACATAGAGCGTGTAGAACCCCCTGTTAATATTAGGGCATGTGTGATCCTGTTCGATCGGACTTTTCGCATCCTGCACTGCCTAAAACTCTTCTTAATTTACCGGAGCAGTTAAAAGTTGTTGTGCGACTCGGGGCTTTAAGAAACACATTTCTTCTGACGTTATCTAGCAACAGATGTGTATTCGTATATGTTTCAATGCTGCCTATGGCTTTGTTGATGGCGTCGACAATACTTAAAATGGTTGGGTAGTTGCCGTATGGGATGCCCTCGTGCATACTCACAGGGTCCTGCTCAAGCTTTAAGTAAAACTTAGCCTCGCTCTGTGTAACTGTATTCCAGGTTCTAGGGTATTGGATCTCAGTTAGGGCTAGCTCCCATTACCCTTTCAGGTCCAAAGGATTAGCCAATTTCACGGTATAATTAGAAATCTGGTTGTTGGGGAACATGCCTTTAGAAGCGTTGGACGGTAGGGTAATATAAAAGGGTGTTGTCTCCATCTTAACAGCAGCTTTTAGATGGTTCTCAGCTCACACACCCTTCAGGGAGCTGGCCAACACCCAACTGTTAAATTTCTCCGGCCATCACTGCCATTTGACATATGCCTGACTATTAGCACCTCTACCTTTCCTTTTCAGAATCTTTTCAACCCTATATAACCTTTGCGGATTGTCGGGTATCCTTTGTAACTTTTCCTTGTAAAAGACCCCCGACACGGCTTCCCCATTGTAGTTCTTTAACCTGTAAATATACATCCCTTCTTTAAGCGCCACACTTTCCACTATAAATATTTAGTCGCTAAAAGTCTGTTGGTAGCCCTTCGTAAAGACACCTTTCAATTTTGAAATCCTTACGTGATCACCTTTTTTAAAAATAGGCTTCTTCACCTTTGTAGTGAAATTACGACCATACACCGTTCTCCAAACAGTTAAAGAATTACTAGGAGTTACCTCTACAGGTGGTGTTTTGATGGTCCTGTGATAACTAGCATTATATACAGCTACAAAAGCCTGCCGAACATCAACATATCTGTAGGTGTTGTGGGTCGTAAAATACCTCCACATCTTAGACTTTAAAGTTCTGTTAAACCGCTCTACAACAGCGGCCTTAACCTCCGTGTGTGTTACAAAATGTTGAACCCCGTGGTGCTTTAATAATTTCTGAAATGTCTTGTTTATGAATTCTTTACAAACGTCTGTTTGTAGTGTTTGAGGAATTCGACTCTTCTCAAAGATGGCTTTAAAAGCGCCCGTGATGCTCGTCCCACTTTTATCGCGTAGCGCTTCTGCATAGGCGTACTTGGACAGCACGTCTATGACGGTTAATATATAATGTGCTCCGTTGTTATGTTTTGCTATATCTTGAAGGCTTATGATATCAGCCTACCATTGATTTTTGTTTGAATATCTTTATTAGTACTTTTTTATTTATTTCCTGGTACAATATATCCATTGTCTAGCATCAATAAGCATCACTTTCCTTATACCATCACTTGTTCTATGGCACTGTATAAATAGATCAGCGTGTGTCCTTCACATGACCTTGGTGTCATTGGTAACTACAGTATATGGATGGTCATCCAGTTGTTAATCATATTGGGCATGGACAGCCCGCACATTCTGTCATCTCCAATCGAGCGCCAGGAGAAAAGTGTTTTGGTATGCCTATTTCCGACAGTAATCTATAGTGCTATAGAGGCAAGAACATCATATTAAAATAAATGAAAAATAAGCAGCACTTATATGAGAAGGCTATTCATTGTGTATCGCAACTCTGAAAGTACACCTTAAAACATGTCTAGGATGAACAGATCCATATATACATACAAATGTCGCCTCTGCTCACAAGATATTTCTTTTCTCTTTTTTATAACATTCAACCAAAATTTTCAAATAATTTTCAAATAACCAATAGTAAACTAAACAACCAAAAGATGTCAATATGCTGAGGGAATATGTGTCCAGTACCTGTCTTTGTTTGGTGTAGCCATGCCTAGATTAGTGTGTCATTAGGTAGCGTGGGCTGCCACTGCTATTGCCGATGCAAGCGTGTGGCGGTCAGGGTTACATCTGCTGCCGTTTAACATCTTCAAGGAATGCGAGGCTTGGTCTGATTGAACCATTGTGGTTGGGATAGCATACAGGTGCAGTACACCCTCTACTTTCAGGTGATACATCAAGTATTAGGCCCTACCTGCTGCGCGGGCGGTGGCTGCTGTGGGGCACCGGAGCGCACTAGCGTTCTGAGCATATCATCCCAGGTCTGTGCAATGGGATGCTTCCTCAACCCGCCGTCTCTTCCCTGTGTAGGGTGGTACTCTCTGCCTGCCCCCACACTTCTAGGGACTTCTTCCAGTGTGATACCTCTGGCGGATCGTTGTATTTCCATCTTTTGGTTATGAGCCGTTTCGCTGTTATGAGTCCTAGGTCTCGAAATCGGAAGCCCGCTCTATGTGTTTTATTTCTCTTATACAACCCCAGGATACAGGCCTCCCAATTGTCATGTATTTCCATACAGACCACCCAATTGTCATATATTTCCATGTTAGTGCATGTAGTGAGCATTTCCAATATCACACACCAGTAATTGTGGAGCTTGGGGCAACACCACAGCATATGTAACAGGTTAGCACCCAGGAGGCGGCACCGCGGGCATTCAGAGGTGTTGATATTAAAATATTTGATCATTTTATCTGGTGAAAGATACGCCCTATGTAATATATATGTTTGGATTAGTTTGAATCTTGAGTTACGCGGTACATGTGTGGCGCTGGCTAAAACTCGTTTCCAGTCTTTATCCGTCCTGGGGCGGCCTCTGTCTTCAGTCCAATAGGCGCAAAGCCTCTGTAGCGGCTTCATTGTATGACTGAGAAGGGCCTGCACCAGCCAGAGTATTATATGCGACCCCTCCCCCATCACATGCAGATATTGCAATAATTGATGCGCCGGCAGTTCATTTGTGATATTCCCCCATGCTAGAGTAAGCGTCCGTGTAATAATTGCATATGTGAGAAATTGGCCCCTTGGTAAACCAGTATCTGCTGTTAGTGTCTCAAATGACAACAAGGTACCATCTACGTACAGATCTCCAAGTGTCTCCACTTCCGCCTCAATCCAAGGCATCAGTGTCGTGTCAGTTATATAATCTCTGCCCCTAGGTGTCCCTATAAGTGGTAGTGTCGGTGCATATGGGAGTGTGTCTTTTGTGAGGTGGAGGCTCCTTCTATAGCATCTATGTGCTAATTCGATATATATCTGCTTTGGTCAGGGAACTTTTGCCAGTGGGTGAAACAATCCGCAGATCTGATTTTGCGTCCAGATTGTTGTCCCCGTCGCCGTGTCTGTTAGATTTTTCCCGCTGAGCCACTTCGCGACCCACTGTAGTTGTGAGGCCATGTAGTAGAGTTCCAGATATGGTACTGCCAGCCCTCCACTTTCCGTGGGTGCGTATAGTTTCTGTAGTGCAATTCGGGGGCACCCTGTATTCCAGATCAAGCCTCAGATTAACCCCTTCAAATCTCTAAACAGTCTAACCGGGACATATACCGGAAGATTCGCAAAATAATACAGGAGTCTAGGCAGTACTATCATTTTTGTTAAGGTGACGCGGCTCATCACATTGAGTGGCAGCGTCCTCCAGAATTGCATCTGTGCTCTTATAGAGGAAATGGCTCGAACCAGATTACCCTCCAGCACATCTCCTGGGGATCTGTATGTGTATGTATGTATGTGTATGTATATATATATATATATATATATATATATATATATATATATATATATATATATATATATATTTCAGATTCCAAAAGTAAAGCGCGCTCTCAGTTTAGGGTATATCAACAGCGATCTTTATTCAGACGTTACGCGTTTCGAGAGTAAACTCCCTTGATCACACGTCGAGCGCTTGTGACCCTGTGCATTACATACAAATCATTACATCGACATAAACAGAGGACTCACAATAAATTACTACCTCAGTGTGCGAGTAGCCGCCATATTGGAACATGTCATATTCACTCCATATAACTGGTCAAAGCCTTCAATATCGACAGATTTCTGTGATTAAGCCAATATCGCAAACAGGTAAAATATATCTCTGTGCCGAGTGGCCAAATGGATCTGTTAATAAGGTACCTGTTCACATTAAATTGTAACATATTACAGACAAGTGTCTTAGGTCCATATTATTGAGCTCAGTTATACATATGCGTAATAGCAGCAAATGATATGCAGACCTCAAACATTGTAGACCGCTGTCAACTTCCGCGCCCCGTAACTGAATTTATCAATTTGTGATAAGTGCCTTCTTTTACGTGCTGCAGTGCAAACAATAGTCATTAGTACTATTTTGTGTATGTACCAAGTGGCGTGCAGACCAAATTGGTGTGTGCAGTTACCCGCTAAGGCGCGCACTGTAAGCATCTGTCGGTAAGGTCAGAGATCTCGTTGGAAGAATACATTGCTTCTACCGCACTAGTGGCATAATAATCAGCGAGGCATGATACTAATACGCGAGTAACCGTCGAACTCTGACAGTGAAAACTATAGTGACAAAAATATGTGAAAAGTTCTTATCTAGTTTCTTCATCGGTGCTCTTCTTGAGGTATTGAAGAAAAGGGTAGGTGGCCCGTGAATGTGCTCGTGTTGCTGTGATGGGCCCCTTCCTTTCTTCCTGCATAAAAGCAGCGTCCTCCAGAATTGCATCTGTGCTCTTATAGAGGAAATGGCTCGAACCAGATTACCCTCCAGCACATCTCCTGGGGATATGTATGTATGTATGTATGTATGTATGTATGTATGTATATATATATATATATATATATATATATATATATATATATATATATATATATATATATATATTACATATTACCTACTGGCGGTCGCCAGTAGGTA
Organism: Triturus cristatus; assembly: GCF_964204655.1. Lineage (NCBI taxonomy): Eukaryota > Metazoa > Chordata > Amphibia > Caudata > Salamandridae > Triturus > Triturus cristatus. Next base: position 1,010,538,769 of record NC_140587.1, on the reverse strand, counting down.
GTTATAGTTAGGACCCTGTTTCCATAGGAAAACCGCAACATTCTATTTGGAATAACTTTGGCGCCGGTCGACGAATCCTCGCGACATTTTCAAAACTAATGGGGCGCTACGCTCCGCTCCTACCCTGAAAGTCTCGGGGGGATTCGTCAAGCGGGGGCTGAGATAAAAGGGGGGTCCCAAAACGCGTTTTTCCCATGCATTTTTCCATAGGACCTTTAGACACAGCTACAGCCCGAACGGCTGAACAGAGTTCCTTGAAATTTGGCAGACAGGTAGTCTACAGGTCAAGGAAGTGCCTTTTGTAGGTTTGGTGCAAATCTGTTCAGTAGATTCTGAGAAAATAGCCTTTAAATCAATATATATATCTGAGCCAGCTTACGGTGCGCTTACGGTGCGCTTACCGTACACGCACGCCGCCGTGCGCGATTCTGATTGGCTGTTAGATCTTAGTAAACATTCGAATCGGTCGAAACCAGGAAGCGGCGGCCGCCATTTTCTCTCGCGCAGTCTGAGAGGGCGTAAAAAAACAAAGGCCCAAAACATGTAAAGGGGCTGTTTAGACAGCTCCTAAGCACCTAGCCATGTTGAGGGAGTCCTCAAAGATCCCCCAAGGTCAAAAACGGAATTTTAATTTTTTCGTTAATTTCGCCGATTACGCTTACCGTACGCGTACGGTAAAAATTATTTAAAAAAAAATATATATCCATACTCTCCTCAACCCATATGCAAATGGTGCCCGAAGGGCACCTTTTGTGCATGACTTATTACTGATATGAAAAAATAAAATATTACCTTTCACAACGAAGCGCATCATATGTCCTCCATGTGCGCACGGTGCGCGAAGCGCATCGTGCGTACATGGCCCATCTAGCGTAACGTGGGCACGCGGTGCGCGAAGCGCACCGCGTGCTCACTGTGCGCGCACGGTGCGCAAAGCGCAACGTGCGCGCACGGAACGAACTGCATTAAGTGGGCGCGCACGCCACGAATGGCGTAAAGTAACTTAGCATTTAAAAAACCGTACAAATTCACTGAAAAAACCATAGGTTTCACACACGTTATAGTTAGGAATTAGCATTTAAAAAACCTTGCAAATTCAGTGAAAAAACCATAGGTTTCACACATGTTATAGTTAGCTGGACATTTCACTCGTAAAAAACCAATGAAATTCCCCCGTTATAGTTAGTGCAGGCAACTATAACTCACGTGACCGCAATCTTCTGCTGATGCTAATACTGTATTTAGACACTTATTTGCCCATGTCTTCTTCCATTAAATTTTAGCTATACATATATTACAAATATTTTTTTTTCATAAAGACACATATGTCATCAGCAGAGGATTGCGGTCACGTGAGTTATAGTTGCCTGCACTAACTATAACGGGGGAATTTCATTGTTTTTTTACGAGTGAAATGTCCAGCTAACTATAACATGTGTGAAACCTATGGTTTTTTCACTGAATATATATATATATATATATATATATATATATATATATATATATATATATATATATATATATATATATATATATATATATATATATATATATATATATATATATATATATATCTAGGTATCTGAACGTAGTTGGATACCACTTTAGCGCAGTCCCGTTAATTACTATATCTGCCTCGGCCACATTCTCACAGAAAGAGGAGGCGCCTGACTTGGCCCAGTTTACCCCAAGGCCCGACACTGCTTCAAACCTGCGGAACAATGCTGAAATTGCCGGCAGCACAGCATGCAACTCTCATATATAATAATAAATCGTCAGCAGATAGTGACACTGTATGTAATCCGTCTCTTAAGGGGATGCCCCAATCCGCGCCACCCTCTCGGAGGAGAGCTGCCAAAGGCTCCATAGCCAGGGAAAAGAGCAGCGGGGACAAGGGGCATCCCTGCCTAGTGCCTCATCTCACCCTTATTTCGTCCGACAGGAGCTTGCCAGTACGGACTCTCACTGTTGGGCGTTGATACAGCAATTGCACTAATTGTAGATATTCATCTCCTAGCTCAAACTTGTGCAGGACTGCAGCCAGATAAGGCCATTCCAGCGAGTCAAAGGCCTTCTCCAGATCCAATATCAGGCAGCCAGACCTAGGCCAGGTCTCCGCTGCATATCTCTGAATTCTAAACAACCTGCGAATATTAAAGGAAGTGCTAGTGGGCGATAAGAGCCCAAATTCTCAGGGTTTCTGCCAGGCTTCAATAATGAGACCAGCGTGGCTTCACTTTGTGTGGGTGTAAGAGTTGCACGTTCCAGTGCCACCTCATATACACGCAGCAGCTCTGGTATTAGCACATCCGAGAATGCCTTATAAAATTCAGCCGGCAGTCCATCAGGGCCCGGCGTCTTGCCATTTGAAAGTGCATAAATGCTATCTCTAATTTCCTCCAATAGCAGAGGGGCACCCAAATCCTCCCGCTGAAGGTCTGTTAGCTGCGGCAGCATTGTGGTGGATAAGAAGTCTTGTATGTCGGTGTCCGTGGCTACCGAGCAAGGCCTGTATACTGCGGAGTAGTGTTCCACAAAGGCACGATGTATGTCTTTCTGGGTATGTACCTCGACCCCCTGTGCCGTTCGTATTGTCGTCACGGGCGCGGCTGGTACATCTTGTCGTATCAGCCACATCAGCAACCTGCCAGGTTTGTCCCCCATATGATGTGTGCGTGCAGAATGTGCTGCATAATTTAAATTGCGGAGTCGATCAAGCAATCCCGAGTGTTCTTCTCTAAGGTTTTCTAGAGGTATAGCATTGCTTTCCAGCGCTGTGTCCTCCTCTTGGAGCAGTGCATTTTCTAGGCGTGTCAGATCTGCCTCCAGTTGCCTCCGCATGCCTGCCTGTGCTCCGGACAGTCCCCCTGATGACAACTTTGAATGCATGCCACTCTATCTGAGGGGTCATGGCCGTGCCGGTATTATCCTCAAAGTATCGTGTGATATTGGCCGCTAACAGGTTTCGAAAAGGTGCGTCTAACAGCAAGTCTGGTTGCAATCGCCAGGTCGGAACCGGCGGGTGAGGATGCTCCCAGAGCAGCTCTATTATATGTGGGTTATGGTCAGAGTGCGTCCTGCCCAGATAATAAACTGCTGATATATGGGAGAGCAATGCGTCCGTGAGCATGTAGCGATCCAATCGCACATGCAGGCCATGAGCCCCTGAGTAATAGGAGTATATCCTGTCCTGGGGGTAGCGGTGTCTCCAAGCGTCTTTTAGACGCCACTGTGTTACCCAATTGTGCAGCGCCTTCATAGCAATATATGTGCTTGTGCCCGGGAGGGGTGGAAATGATCGATCTAGTGAGATGTCACGTACACTACTGTAATCTCCCCCTAGTAACATTGTAGTGGCATGCCATTGCGCCAGGAGATGTGATATCTTATCAAAGAATGTAGCCTGCTCTGTGGGGCGTATAGTGATGCAATTACTATAACTCGGCCATTCAGTGTGCCCTTAATTATCACATATCTCCCCTCCGGGTCTATCAGTGACTGTGTGACCTGAAGCGGAACCCCCGACCTCACCCATATTAATGCACCTCGCGCAAAAGCTGAATACCCCGTGGCAAACAGTTGTCCTCGCCATCGGCGATGTAATCGCTGCGTCTCTACTTTGGCCATGTGTGTCTCCTGCAATAGAGCTATTTGTATATGATGCCTTTTAAGGTATGAATAGATCTGATACCTGCGTGATGGCGAATGCATACCCCTCACATTCCATCTTAAATGAAGACATAGGCTCTGCGGCACCTCCAATTAACATTGGCCTGTAGCAGCCCCACTAACACTCTCATCAAGTATCGCTTAGTTTGGCACGTCCTATCTAGCCCCCTGCCTTGCAGCATGAGACATTGCATGGTTCCACTCATAATAACTGACATTGCATAAAAAAAAAACAATGATATAAAAATATAGATATAACTAATACCAAAAGGGCGAAAGTGCAACCAGCAATCGTCCAAACTTCCAATTGGAGATAACAGTCAAAATGATCCGGGGGGGGTGCACTCCGTGCTGCTCTTCTTTTTTACCCACAGTACGTGCATCTAGCCCCCCAGAAGCTCCCCAACAGCAGGCAAACTGACCATACAGACGAGGCAGACCGTCTACAGCGGTGCAGGGATGCTCCCCGATGGGAGCGCATGTGCTTATGCCCTCAACTTCAACTGTGTACAATCAAAACCTATGGGACCCCTGCATAACACTGCACCAGTCACCCCTGTTAGCGGACCAGGTAAGGCTCCAGTGCTACATCTCTCGATCTTCAACATTGCTGCCTGTAGCGTACCCCCACCCAGCTACCCCAATACCTCAGTACGTGTGCCATTCGAGTGCAGGATCCCATAGTGTTCACATAAGGATGTTCGCCGTCTGCGGGGTGACATCTGGGTGTTCATTTGAATCTTGCGTTTCCGGCATGCCATATATCTGTTCATCATCACTAGACAGGTCCCGCTGACTGGAACCAGACATGCTGCCCGTCTCCAGCGAGCCGCCGATTTCTGCCGCCGCCTGCAGGGCGTCCCGCTGTCCACTCAGGATCAGCTCCGGGCGGGGGCCCACCGGTGGTGAAGGCGGCGCCCTCCTCCCTGTAGATCTACGCTCTCTCCGGCGGCGACGAAATGGATCTCTCTGTTTTGGCAGTGCCGCCGTCGCAGCGCCATCCTGAGGCCTCTCTCCTGTGAATGTGTCCAGCCAGTCCTCCGCCCCTTCCGGCGTGTCAAAAAAGTGTGTTTTGTCGTTAGCAACCACCCGCAGGCGGGCCAGGAATAACAGAGAGTATTTCAGGTTATTTTGCCGGAGGCGTTTCTTCACCGCCATGAATGAAAGTCTCTGTCGTTTTACCTGAATGGTATAATCCGGAAAAAACATTATTTTATGATTGTCAATTTGGACATCTTGGAGCTTCCTAGTTTCCTGCAGTATAGAGTCGCGATCTTGATAGTTAAGGATTCGAAGGAGCAGGGGTCGCGGGTTCGATCCCGCAAGGGGGGGGGGGGTCTCGCCGGAACCCTATGAGCGTATTCTATGACAAAGTGTGGCGAAAGGGATCCTTCTGGCAGTAGATCTCTGAGCCAAGTTTCTACATGTAAAGCTGGCTCTCTCCCTTCCCAGCATTCCGGAACACCTACCACCCGTACATTGTTGCGCCGCGCCTGGCCCTCGGAATCCTCAGCTCTGCCTTCCAGGAACTCCACTCATTTCAGCAAGTCTTGTATATGTTTATCTGATTGCACCACCTGCGGTTTGACGTCAGTGAGTGCAGATTCCAAAGCAGTGGTGCAGTCTGTTAATTTCCAATGGTCTGCATGTAAGTGAGTGAGGTCAATAGCTACCTTGTCGATTTTAGATTCCAGGGAGGTGCAGGGGCTGATTCATGGTTTCTTCCAGCTGCTCCACCGCCAGCGAGCACCGCATCCAGTTTGTTCGTCGTTTGATCTGTGTGCCCCTGCTTCGTCATCTTGGACTTAGTTGGCGGCGGTAGGGTCTGCACGGCCCCTGCTCCGGTCCGCGTCCGGGTTCCCCCCGACATCAGATGTAGTGACAATGCACCTATGCGGCTTTACACCCGGTGTGATCTCACCGTGATGTTTCCAGGACTCAATTGGTACTACAGGCTTTGGGGTATGTGCAGCAAGTTGTGTTCCTCAAACGGATAATGGATCCCGTCTGTCTCTCGCCAGGGGCCGCGCCACAGTACACATCAAAGGTTCCCAGGCTATCGTATACAGTCCCGAGATCTCAGGCAGAGCTCAGCCCTTTATTCGGCCGCAGACGCTGTCCACCACAGCAACTCAATCTAAATCACCACCCACAAGGGCCGCCTTGCAACACCCAGAGATAGAAGTTGTTACCAGTAGTGGGCAGCAGGTAGCCTCATGAGAACAGGGGGAAAGCTGATGATCAGTCCCGTTACCCTAACTCTGTCTTTGCCACTTCGAGGGACAGGTGGACCAAGGGGCCCCCCGAGTAATCACAGAGTATTAATACTTCAACTGGGTCCCAGTAGTGTTCCTCCGACCATCAGCGTACACATGTGTGGGCAATAAAGCGCAAATATCCGCTGCCCTTTTGTGTTCAGTGGGGGAGAGGCTCACTATCTTCCAGCGCTTTGTGTATGCTCAGTGCGCTCGATCTGTGTCCCGTCACATCCCAACAGGGGAGCATTCCATCTAAAGCGTCTCAGGCCCCAGCAGCGCACTCAACACAGGCAGCATCCGCCCGCGCCGTGTCCCCTCATGTCCTGCATCAGCATATGGCATACCTGACGGGAGTCGGGACCGGGAACAACTCAAGCAGCACCATCCGGCCCCGGTCTCACTTCGTCACTCAGCCTCCAGCAGTCTCATGGCAGGGAATCAGGCACTCGCTATGTCCCTGGAGAATGTCCGGATATTTCCACCACACTCGGCCCTCCACACTCAATGTACCTGTCAGTGGGCAGTCCCGGGCCTCAGTAGCAGAGGCAGGCGAGGCACAGAATCAGGGTCTCCGGTAAGGCAAGGCAGCAGCCGCTTCCGAAATCCACCGCTGTCCATCTATCTCAACCGCGCCACCCTCTGCGGCCCCGCAGGCAGGGCCAGTACTCGGGCCCACTCAGTTGTATTCTCCCTCGTCACCATCACAGAGTGCGCGGTCCCCCGAGCCTTACACCGTACAGCGGGGTCTAGGTGGGCAAGTATTCAATACGCTGCTCCAGGACAGCCTCCTGGGATCAATCTCTCATGCGGAAGCAGAAGGGACCTCCAGCACCCGCCATACAGGGGGTCTTCATGGGCGATGACAGGGGCCCCCTCCCGTGCTCTTCCGCAGCTGGCGCGATAATAATGCTGCCCCGCGAGTGAAGCGGAGTTCTGGTGCACTCAGGCGGTTTCACCCCCCAGGCAGGGTCAGTACCCCGATCAGCGCAGCAGGCAATCCTGGAGAGTCTATGCCGCAACAGACCAGCGGCGCCTCGACGCACCATGCAATGCGGAGGCAGCGTCAGCCCGAGCGAGTTGCTTTCGTTTTCACCTGGCTATATCAGGCTCTCCGCCCGGGTTCAGAAAAACAGCTGAGAGTAGCGGGAAGCCTCATTTCAACCACCTGAAGGTCCCACAGCTCCCCCGAATCTGCCGGTTGAGTTGTTGTCAAGGGGGCCCGCGGCAGCTACCTCCGGCTTAGTTCCTCTTGAGCCGTGCCATTTTCCGCGGCCTTGTGGGCGGGGACCAGCCACGGACTCTCGTAGCCGGCCTCGCCCGCTTAGCATCCGCCCGCCGGGCAGTCCGCAGATGGAAAAGTCCCGATGCGGCGTGCGGGGTCTGAGTAGGGCAAGATTTTAAGCAGAGCTGCAGGGAACACATTTATAAGCGCTGGCTTATTCTGGAGCCCTCCGGATGTCCACAATCGGAGTTCTGTGCCTGGCAAGGGGAGCCTCTGGCAGAGCTCTACCCTGGCACGTCTGCAGCCATTGCCGTCGTAGCCACGCCCCCCATCAGCCTGCCATTGATAATCTAATTGCGCATTAACGATTGTAGGGCGTCTCTTAAAGCGTCTTCTGGCTGGTTTATGGAATGAATATGCCTCCTCTCCTGATAACCATGTCTTCACCAGACCTCTGCTTACAGGTTCGTTTTCAGCTACAGCCCTTCTATACAGAGCTTCGGCGCTAAGCAAGCTGCCAACACCCCTTGTATCATAATAAAGTTTTGTTAACAGCGCCCCCGGCATGTTATCATCCGCTACACCACAGGCAATGAATGACAAGTGTTTTGCGTAAGGACATTTTATTAAAAATAAAGAATATTAACAAAACATAAACAGAAGGTACTTTACATTTTCATAATAAGCGTCATAAGGACAGATTAACCCATAGCCACCTCAAGGTGTAACATTCTACTACTTTGTTCTAAATACACGCTATCATGTAACCTTAAGACCTTATTTATTTAAAATAGTCTTCGGGGGGCCAGAGACCCTATTCTTCTATTTTTTAGATACAGCTTACACATACACCTTTCTACGAGTCTTTCTATCATCTTTCTATCAGAAGCCGCACACAGCCCCTGCATACACAGCAGTTTTAAGCCAGGGTAATGGGTGTGTCGGGTTTCCTCGAGTGTCGCTGTCAAGAGCTTCAGCATATCAGGGTAAACATATTTCTTTTCAACAGACAGCCTATACACCACCCTTAACAGTTTATACACCTTGTACGGGTCTAACAAAATACAAAAATAGCAGATTACTCAGTCTCTGTATGCATTGCCCAGACACTCATGCGCGGCCTGCTGAGGATCATTCATTTGATGCCCGTAACAAAGGCCGTAATAGTCATGCTTGACAAGCTTGTACCACAGCCACTGCGAAACCTTTAACAGCCATCAGGTCATCGTGGGATACTACTTGAATTTCTTTTACACCAGCATCGCTCTTAGAGACATTGTCACGCTTCACGGGAACATCAGTTCTGTCCTCAGAGGGATGGCTTCAGGGTACCGGGTGGCATGGTCCACCAAGACCAGGATAAACCTGTTGCCCATGGCTGTCTTGGGGTCCAGGTGGAACTTTCAGTCTGTTTTGCACAACATAGACAGTAAAAATTTACGCTATCCGCTTTTGTAGGGGGCTCCACGGCCTCAGTTCTTTTTGGGGTTGCTCCCTAGGGTCAAAAGAAGAAAGATTGACATGCCATTAGTTTAGTTGAAGAAATAAAATACATCATTATGTAACTGACTGCAAATAACATATTTTTTTTTTGCTAACCTCAGCATTTTCACCGCCCTCGCGGCAGGTCTGAAATCTTGAGAGTCGCTAATGTCCTGCGATGCCCCATCATCTTCGGAGCTTGTACCGGTCTGCTGCCCAACTACCTTCTCAGGAGCCGCTTCCTCCTGAAAAACCATGTCTTCATAGGCGGGTGTGTTAGGAGGTGCTCCAGCTTCTTCGTCATAGTGCATTATGAAGTATGTGCATCCAGCTGAGGTTGCTCTCTAGGGTCAAAAGAAGAAAGATTGACAAGCCATTAGTTGAAGAAATAAAAATACATCAGTAAATAACAGCTGGCTCATATCATTTTTACTAACCTCAGCATTTTCAACGCCCTCTGAGGCGGCTCTGAAATCTTGAGAGTCGCTAATGTCCTGCGATGCCCCATCATCTTCGACGCATGTACCCGGCTGTTGCACAACTACCTTCTCAGGAGGTGTATCCTCCTGAAAGCCCAGGTCTTCATAGACGGGGGAGTTAGGTGGAACTATCGTATCTTCCAAATTGTCCAGCTCCACGAAGCGGAATCCCTCATACTCACTGCCATTACACGAGTCCACACTCCCGCTGCTATCGCACTTAATAGGGGACATCCGGCATACGCAATCCTTGAGACTGTGTGCTTCCATACGCCGACACCGGTCATCGCCAAAACCAGTAACATCGCAGCCCATATCCTTAGGTGTTTCTTGTTGAGCATTCTCGTCCATTACCAGGGGTGTTAAGCTGCGGTAATATCTATTGATAGTTGGCTGCCCTCCACCCAACATGGGCCTTTTCATGAATGGGTTGTATCTCTTCATTTTGCTATGGGAACCTTTTCGTATTCAGGTGCCGGCTTGCTAAACAAGGATTTTAAGGAGGCCTTATATGTATCCTAAACAACTCCTAAAAGGGACGTGCACCTCTACATCACAACATGTCCAGTCTCCGTCATAGGGCTCTGATTCGCTGCTGTCTCCAAAAGCAGCCCCGCCCTACGGCACACCGCCCCTTGGCTCAAAGGGGCACCCACATCCATCATAGGGGTTTGGCACCTGTCACTTTTAAAGACACAGCGAGGAGGGCGTGCCACGTGTCACTTTTAAGGACACGCATGATGAGGAAAGGTATCCCTACTTTCTACTTACATTGTTTGTGCTGTAACACAGGGAAGCCTATTAGCCCTTGGTATTTCTGAAACCTAGGCACACAGGGAAATCCAACAGAGCATAGCTTGGCTGAATCTCATGCTGTCTTACAGGTCAGTATGTTGCCTAAGTTGGTATAACTGAAAACACAGATTTTCTTCTCACTTGCCATGGGAGATCTCCACAGTATTCAGCGATGCGTCTTAACCAACCAGGGATCACTATCAACACAGTGCATTTATGAAACCAAGAAAACAAGTGTAATCCAGGGTGGTGTGACTTAGATTAATCCCATACTGTTCTACAGACAATGTGCTGTGCAAATATAAAAATTGGGCCTAAAAACACCAAATATCCTCTCTCCTTCCATGGCCATTGGCTGCAACATTACAGCCTGGGATCAGGTGGTGCAGCCAGGAAACTCTATCAACCCTGCGCATGTCTGAAAGTGGGAGACACAGGGTAATCAAGTGCAGGAGGGCTTGCATGGATCCAAGCAAAGTATTCTCACACACAATGCCCTGCAAAAATATGAGTCACAAATTCTGTCCACGTTCATGTCCACTGTCCTGCATTTACACCGGTTTTCCAAGAAAACTAGTACATCACATGTGTGGATAGGTCTAATGCATGCACCAGGAATAGGCCAAAGCTGTAAATATGTGAAGAACACATTGACATCACACTGACTTGACACAAACTTTGAACGATTCCTGTCTTGTACCAAAGGCCCACCCACAAATGTGGAGTATTGTTTTCATTTGGAGAAGTGTGGGAATTAAGGAAAGTAGAACATTTACTATTGGCTGCAAATGAAAACATTTTTGTCATAAATATTGTTGGACTTGGCCCTTTTTGCAGGGTCATCCCTAAACTTTTTGCCTTCCTCCTGTATTTTTTCTGACCCACAGAAGCAGCCTTGTAAAATGTGTCTAAGGTCTGCCATTGCAGAACATGCGTGCAGTCTGGTACTGTCATGCTGACTGGGCAAGGACACCCCCTTGCCAGTCCCTAAACCTTCCCTTAACTTCATATTAGTCACCCCTATGGTAGGCCCAAGGGCAGGGTGCATTGTAAGTGTTAGGTAGGACAGGCCCTGATGTGTGTGGCATGTCCTAATAGTGAATTACAGCCATTTTTGTGTTTCACTATTGTAAGGCTACCTGCTCTCATAGGCCAGAATGGGCTGTTAGAATTGTTACATCCTATGATCCTAGCAGACTCAGGGAACATGGTAGAAACTCGAGTTTGATATGCCTGAACTCAGAATAAAAAAATACATCTTGTAGCAAAGTTTATTTTAATGTTCTGTGTTTGCAAATACCACGTTTAGAAAGTTGGTATTTGCTTGCTTAACCATTTCAGCCCGACTCTGCTCTGATGTGTATCTGCTGTCTGGTTTGTGTGAGTGACAGGGCTGGGGGATTCCAGGAGACAGCCTGGGCAGCGAGGTGGTGAATAGAAAGATTACACCAGGATGGGTGGGAGGAGTACACCTAGACTCTGAATAGGGCTGTGCTCTGCCACCACAATGCTGGCTCCCCCTCCTGTGGAGCGTCTGATGTCTCTGCCCTGCACACTGAAAAGACAACCCAGAGTCGCCACAACAAAGTGCTCAGAAACCGGACTGAACTAGGCAAAGGCCCCCTGGCCGCAAAGAACAAAAGAAATGTAGTATAAATATAGGAGCCCTGCTCCTAAGAAATCAGATCCTGCTTGAACCACGAAGAACCTCTGCCCGACTAGAAGGACCTGGGAAAGCTGAAGGAGGAGTACTGTCCCTGACCTGGGGGACTGGCCTGCAGTGGGTGCCTTGCTGAGAAAGGAGAGGAATAGACTGAACGAGACTTTGTAGAACTTGTGCTTCAACCTAAATCTCCAAGGGTTTGTGGGTGAGCTTGCCCCCTGAATGGAGTCCCAGGAATATTGGACTCCTCCTGCCTCAAGAGCTGCTGGACATTGCCTTGAAACTTGCCCCGCCACTGGAGCCGCGATCGAAGTGCGACCCGAAACCCTGTTCGTTCTGCAGCCGTGTCTGTGGCCGCCTCGCACCATGTGGCTCCGCTCTGCACGAGCCGTACCCGCACTGTCCACTGCCGGGCCGCCTTCACCCCGCTGCACCCTCCCCCTGTGAGCCGCACTGCTCGCCTCGCCGCCCCTGCTGCTGGCAGCTAAGGACCGGAGCACCCCGCGGAGAGAGTCTGCCCCGTACGCCGAAGCGTACCGACTGCCCCGTACTGCACCGCTGGGTTTGAATTGGCATCCCCGCTCCAAGGCAAGACACGCATCCTGCGCCGCACCGTGAAGCCGCTACAACCCGGACCGTCTGCTCCGCCCTCCAGCCCCGCCCAGACGCCCCGAACCGGGGTATCTAACCAAGCTGGGCGGCACCGGAGGAGAGCCAACGCACGCTCCTGGAGCCCTTCACCTGCAGCATCATCCGCGTCGACCCCTACGAACTGCAAAGGTACTGTGAGAGTCGCCTTGACTATGTGCGCATCGGACCCGCGTGTCCGCAACGTTTAACTAACTCTTTTGGGATACGATCTTCTCCAAAACGAACCGCACAGTCAGCGCGAAGCGCACGATACACAAAGATACGCATATCATTAACCAGAAACGCTTCTTCCTAAGATAGTATTGTGGCCTCCTGTTAAGAAACATTATTTGGGTCTTGTACTAAGCCCTTTTATATAAAGAATACTTATTTTTATACAACCCTGGTGTGGTGTCCATGTGTGATGTTGTCACTGAGTTGCTGTGTGTATTTACAAATGCTTAACCCATAACGCTCTGAGATTACCCTTGTCTGCTCGCGCCACGCAATCTAGAGGGTGAGCAGGGGTTATTTTAAGGAGTAAGTCCCTTGCCCTGACTGGAGGAGAGGGTCCCTGCTTGTCACAAGTATTTACCTGTGCCAACCAGAGACCCCCGATTATAACATTGGAGGCAGCGGTGAGGATTTCGAATTTGCATTTGTGATCTATACACAGTAATTGGTGAGCACCACGTAGTGAGTTCAGACCAATAACGCAGCCACATACTGTTGATTTTTGTTTTGCCAAGAGATCTCCATTGGTTTTAGAAGTCATGCCTGGTTCACTCAATGGAGGAAAGGCAGCCTCTGTAATCTCTGCCATTGACTGGGAAGAAGAGAGGCTAGAGAGCTACACCGTAGCCCAACTGAAGGGCTTCTGTCTCAAGTTTAGAGTTTCACAGTCTGGATGCAAAAACAAGTCCCACTACCAAAAGGCGCTGAGGGCCTGGATGGAGTCAAGGGCACCTGAGAATGCGGTGGAAATTGAACCAGCAGAAAGCATCCATGATTTTAGCAGAGTCCTGTCGCCAGAGGAGTTGGCAGACAGGAGGGAAACACAGGCACATGAAATGGAGATGGCAAAACTTAATGGACAGCTGGCAATGGAAAGCAAAAGGCTGGCTAGGGAAGAGAGAAGAATCCAAATGGAGCATGAGTTGATTATGAGGAAGCTTGACTTAGAGCTCGAGAGGCTTGAGGCCATGAGTTTCTCATCCCAGCAACAAGAAATGTGTGTAGCTCGGAGATTGAGCTTTGCTGAGTGGGAGGAGGAATCCAGCTCAGATCGTGGCAGCAATATTGAATTTTCTAGTACTGAGAGAGTAGTACACACACCCAGAGATGTGGCACCTGACTTGAAGGAGGGGGTTAATTTACACCAGGAGGTTCAAGGATATGAGGTAGCTCCAGTGGTGCGCAGTGTTCTTGAGGTGAATTGGGAAACTGGCACAGGGGTTCATAGTCCTAGTGGCGGGAGGGATTCCCCCATGGTTGAGATCCTGGTGTGTGAGTGTGAAGACCGCCCAGAAGAGTGTGGGTTGTGTGACAGACAGTCAGATACTGTCTTGCCAGTCTCAGGAGAGTGGTGTGGAGTACGTGTGTGAGGCACTGGATGGTGAGTTAAAGGATAGTTTGGTTAACCCTGCTAGGGGGCTGTGTGATCCAATTGTGGGAGAGCATATTGTAAGTCCCTGTTTTCCAGAGCTATGCCAACACCTGTTGGAGAGTGAGTTCTCTGACCCCGGGGAGCTCACATTGGAGACAGACCTTTTGGTGGAGTCCAGAGGGTCTGGAAAGGCATTGGGGAGTGATCCCAAGATGAGTGGTTCAGGTATCGTCAAACCCAGTGTGGTGGAAGTGGCTCAGAGTAGCCCAGCTAGGTCCTGTAGTAGTGAGAGGGGTGTAGGGCCTCACGTCCTGTCTTTAAGGGGAAGGAGTGAGAATGGGTTCTGTCCCGGTAGTGCCCAACCTCAGTCTCAGAGCCTGGATGGTTCTTTAAGGGAACACCAGGTGGGGAGCCTAGTCTGTCCTGAGGGGCTGCCCGTTGTGTGGGATCCCCTAGTGTCTGGTGAACGGGGAGTGTCTGTAAGCAGGCCTCTTTCAGTTCTGGTGTCTGGCAGTACCGCTCCATTTGGGAGGGTGCAGAAGTCCAGAGTGAGGGGTGAGAGGGGGAAAGAGTCCCCAGTGGAAGAACCAGTGGTTCAGGGGCCAGCCAGAAGGGCTGCGTCCCCTGTGAATGATCATGGTGACACCACTTCTGTCGTGGGGGATCTTCGCGCACTGTCCGATGGACAGGGGTCGGGAGATCTGCACCAGGCAGACTGTCACACGACACATGAGTTATGTGTGACCCTCCGGGGGGGCATGCGTGCTCCCCAGGAAGTCCTGGTGCACCAGGCGAGCGTTCAACCGCATGGGTTGGTCCCAGGGTTGGGAAGCCAGTTTCAGGTGTTGTCTGACCTGGAGGGAGGGACATCTGTAATCAGTGTCCCTACCAGTCTGTCTTCTTGGTGTACCACTCCAGGTGGGAGGGTACAGCCATCTGGACGGGGGTGCAGAGGGAGGGAGCCCTCGCCTCTGACCCCGGTTCAACTGCAGGGTTTAGACCCTAGGTTGGAAGGCCAGGTTCAGGGTGACCCCCCTGACCTGGACGCCCAGTTGCAGGATAGAGCACCTGAACTGGTGGGCGAATTGCGCAGGACACCTGTCACAGGTGCCCTAGCAATTCTGGAAGGGGGTACCACTCCAAGTGGGAGGGTACAGAGCCCCAAGGAGGAGGACCGGGTGTGGGAGAGGCCACCTCAGTCTTTGGTCCAGCCACCGGGTACAGGCCTGGGGCTGGTGGGTCAGGGCCAGGATGTCATACCTGTCCTGACAGGAGGGAGAATGGACAAAGGGTGCCCAGCACCTGGGGCTACTGCCCCCCGTTCCCTGGCGCCACAGAGGTTTGAGAGTACTGAGAGGCATAAGGCTTGGTTCTCATCCCTGACTACTGTCAGTGGCCACCGTGGCATTTTGCTATATGTCTGTTGGCACACACCTGTGAGACGGTTAGGTGCTGCACAGGTGGCGTCCACAGGTGAGGATAAGGGTTCCCCATGGATTGGCTTGGTGGGCCCTGAGAGTATGGACAGAGGGATTCCAATAGGTTCAGATTGGTGTAGAACTGGAGTCTGCCCCTGCAGTTGTGGGCCAGGTCCTTGTTCTATCGCCCAAAGCAGGGAAGCCCATCAAGGTAGGGATTGGTCTACCCTGCGTTTTGGCTGGAAGGGGGTTGTGTTGGACTTGGCCCTTTTTGCAGGGTCATCCCTAAACTTTTTGCCTTCCTCCTGTATTTTTTCTGACCTGTGGTTGGCTGTTTTATGACTCTGGGCACTTTACCACTGCTGATCAGTGCTAAAATGCATATGCTCTCCCTATTGTAAATTGCTACATTGATTGGATTCCATGATTGTCTTATTTGGTTTACTGTCAGGCCCCAGTACAGTGCACCAGGAGTGCCCAGGGCTTGTAAATCCAAATGCTGCTAGTGAGCTTGCAGCTATGGTTGTGCCACCCACAGAAGCAGCCTTGTAAAATATGTCTAAGGTCTGCCATTGCAGAACCTGCGTGCAGTATGATACTGTCATGCTGACTGGGCAAGGGCACCCTCTTGCCAGTCCCTAAACCTTCCCTTAACTTCATATTAGTCACCCCTATGGTAGGCCCAAGGGCAGGGTGCATTGTAAGTGTAAGGTAGGACAAGCCCTGATGTGTGTGGCATGTCCTAATAGTGAATTACAGCCATTTTCGTTTTTCACTATTGTAAGGCTACCTGTTCTCATAGGCCAGAATGGGCTGTTAGAATTGTTACATCCTATGATCCTAGCAGACTCAGGGAACATGGTAGAAACTCGAGTTTGATATGCCTGAACTCAGAATAATAAAATACATCTTGTAGCAAAGTTTATTTTAATGATATGTGTTTGCAAATACCACTGTTAGAAAGTTGGCATTTCAGCCCGACTCTGCTCTGATGTGTATCTGCTGTCTGGTTTGTGTGAGTGACAGGGCTGGGGGATTCCAGGAGACAGTCTGGGCAGCCAGGTGGTGAATAAAAAGATTACACCAGGATGGATGGGAGGAGTACACCTAGACTCTGAATAGGGCTGTGCTCTGCCACCACAATGCTGGCTCCCCCTCCTGTGGAGCGTCTGATGTCTCTGCCCTGCACACTGAAAAGACAACCCAGAGTCACCACAACAAAGTGCTCAGAAACCGGACTGAACTAGGCAAACGCCCCCTGGCCGCAAATAACAAAATAAATGTAGTATAAATATAGGAGCCCTGCTCCTAAGAAATCAGATCCTGCTTGAACCACGAAGAACCTCTGCCCGACTAGAAGGACCTGGGAAAGCTGAAGGAGGAGTACTGTCCCTGACCTGGGGGACTGGCCTGCAGTGGGTGCCTTGCTGAGAAAGGAGAGGAAAAGACTGAAAGAGACTTTGTAGAACTTGTGATTCAACCTAAATCTCCAAGGGCTTGTGGGTGAGTTTGCCCCCTGAACGGAGTCCCAGGAATATTGGACTCCTCCTGCCTCAAGAGCCGCTGGACATTGCCTTGAAACTTGCCCCGCCGCTGGAGCCGCGATCGAAGTGCGACCCGAAACCCTGTTCGTTCTGCAGCCGTGTCTGTGGCCGCCCCGCACCGTGTGGCTCCGCTCTGCACGAGCCGTACCCACATTGTCCACTGCCGGGCCGCCCTCACCTCGCTGCACCCCCCCCCCGTGAGCCGCACTGCTCGCCTCGCCGCCCCTGCCGCTGGCAGCTAAGGACTGGAGCGCCCCGCGGAGAGAGTCTGCCCCGTACGCCGAAGCGTACCGACTGCCCCGTACTGCGCCGCTGGGTTGGAATTGGCATCCCCGCTCCAAGGCAAGACGCGCATCCCGCGCCGCACCGTGAAGCCGCTAAAACCTATACCGTCCGCTCCGCCCTGCAGCCCCGCCCAGACGCCCCGAACCGGGGTATCTAACCAAGCCGGGCGGCACCGGAGGAGAGCCAACGCACGCTCCTGGAGCCCTTCACCTGCAGCATCATCCGCGTCGACCCCTACGAACTGCAAAGGTACTGTGAGAGTCGCCTTGACTATGTGCACATCAGACCCGCGTGTCCGCAACGTTTAACTAACTCCGTTGGGATACGATCTTCCCCGAAACGAACCGCACAGTCAGCGCAAAGCGCACAATACACAAAGATACGCATATCATTAACCAGAAACGCTCCTTCCTAAGATAGTATTGTGGCCTCCTGTTAAGAAACGTTATTTGGGTCTTGTACTAAGCCTTTTTATATAAAGAATACTTATTTTTATACAACCTTGGTGTGCTGTCCATGTGTGATGTTGTCACTGAGTTGCTGTGTGTATTTACAAATGCTTAACCCATAACGCTCTGAGATTACCCTTGTCTGCTCGCGCCACGCAACCTAGAGGGTGAGCAGGGGTTATTTTAAGGAGTAAGTCCCTTGCCCTGACTGGAGGAGAGGGTCCCTGCTTGTCACAAGTATTAACCTGTGCCAACCAGAGACCCCCGATTCTAACAAATATGAAGAAGTGTAATGCTTCACCCACTTTACCATGTACGTAGTATTCTGCATAAAAATGGATGGAGATCCATGCACATCACACCAATTTTGACTTCCCTAAACATCTAGTTTTCAAAAATGTTTGGGGATGGTACATTTACAGGCCAGTACTGCAGCTACCACACACAGAAAATGCACAATAAATGTTTTTAGGCATAGTTATGACATTTGCAAGACATAATGGGTAAGAAAACATACTAGGATTGACTCAAATCTTGTATTTCTCTGAGTCTCCAGTTTACAGAAAGCCCAGGGTTGACAGAGTTATATGGACGCAAACCGACCCTGGGTCCAAATACTCCACCCATTCTCTGTGGACAATGAGATGAATTTGAGTTTTTTGGGCGGGATAATGACATTTGCAATACATTCTGGGTATAAAACATAGGAAGATCGATATAAGCCACACCACCCTGGACTCGTCCAGGTGTCTAGTATTCAGAACTGTCTGGGGCGGGTAGGTTTCCATGGGTGCTAGTCAACCCAGGCCCAAAAACCACAGATAACCAATCACGTTCCAGGAATCATTAAGATTCGAAGAAAAAAATCTAGATGTTTCCACAATGCATTTTGCGGTATTTCCTGCCTGGAAGTGGAGTACCGTTTTGATCAGATTTGCGTGAACGCTGAGTGTTTGTATTTTTCAGGATCACAGCACATTTCAATCAATTCCCACACATATAAGTGTGGAAATTCAGTATTTTCAGCTAAAGTTTGACATTGTAGAGGCGTGTGACTAGCTTGCCGTGGAAAGCATTCGTCAGCATGTGTTCTAATGCATGCAGTGTAGGTGGAAGTTCAGGGAAAGTAGCAAGTAATGCATGGCATTAATCTGATGATATAAAAGCACATCCATCGCGGGGGGCGGGGAATATCTGTCAGTGCAGGTGGAGTGAGGAAGCGGCCATCGGGGTACAAGTCAGCGAACGTGAACAGGTTCCGCCTGTGCGCCCTTGACTTTGCATCCTCGTCTTGCAGCGCCGGTGGCATTGGGCTGCAGACTATGGGGATGGAAGGGACGTTCACAAACTCAGATTCTTAAGCACATTTCGTTCATTTGTACCATTTTTTATTCATTAGGTTTTTCCTTCTAAATTGATGCAAGGTCAAAACGCAATGAAAAACTATTAAAAGCTGTTGCTTTTTTGATGGCTCTGGGTATCCGTCTGTTTTCAGAGATCAGCCAAACACTATATAAGTCTATGACGTGAAGAATCTGACGGATATAACAGTATAATACTTTTGTAGATTAGCAAACACTACTAAAAAATACAAATGAAAATACTGTCACCTATTTCTATGTTTAGCTACTTTATTTTTTTTATCTAAACAATTAGTTTACTTAGGAAAACCATGAAAGAGTCGTACAAATGATTCCTTGCAGACTTCAGACCTTTGCCTTTTTTCAGAAATGTATAGCGTCCCAGTTTCACCTACGGGTTTCACACCACTTTCACCTTCTCAAAAGGTACATATGTAGAAACCTCAAAAATTGGAAATATTGACCACCAGTTCGAAAAATGCAGTAAGTGTGGCGAAATTTTTTTTTTTTCAACTCATCATGTTTCCCGGGAAGAGAGCCAAACAAGCACAACAAACCTTTTGTTTAAGCCATTTTAGTACAAAACTTTTTTTGAACAGTGCATGTTTTTCGCATTTTTTTCAACTGCAATATTTTGGCTATTTTCTCCAAGGGAAGCGCAATCCCTGGGTACTTCTATCATCCCCAACATGTGTGGAAAAGGATGCAAATATCGTTAGTGGAAAAAAGTTATGAAGGCTTAAGTGTGACTTGCCCCCCATATTAAAAAAAAGGGGTCAGCATAAGTGGGAAAACACCTAGTAGTCAAGTGGTTAATTAATCCCTACATCTTCACAATAGAAAACGTGAAATTGTGACACTGTCACCTCCAACTAGATTTTTATGTTCTCTGTGCCTCCTTTCAGACATTAGCAAATTGTGTACTAAGAGTTCATCATGCAACATTTTACATTTCATATTTTTCATCATTACAAGGACACTTATACTTTTTTTTACAAAAGAGGTTTTGTTTCACCTGGAGACTCTGCCTGCTGGAACACCAGGGTAAAATTTGTACTTAACCAGGTGAATCGATTTTACCTATTTCACCTCAATCCCACAGTAACCTTGTCCCCCCCAAAATTACTGCTACTCCTTGCCTCTGTGACTTGGGAAGGCAGAGGAAGCACGGTTACCTGGAGGAATAACAAGCACTTATAGGCACTTATGATCCTTGAGCCTTTTGGCCCTCGGCTATTATAGATGTAACTATAACCCAATTTAATTATACATTTCCTCTCAAGGTCCTATCTTTTATTACAGATTTCTGCTTTTTCATTTCATCTTCCAGATGTTCCTGCATGACCCCTTTATTGTTACATCCTTAAAAGAAATTGGGTTGGTGGCTGACTGGGGGGTAAGCCCTCGTCAAGCAGCAACCACAATCTTTCGCAGGGTAAGGCACAAGCAAGCCCCAAATTAGCTTGTGCTCAACCCCTTGGTAGCTTGGCACAGCGCAGTCAGGCTTAACTCAGAGGCAACGTGTAAAGTATTTGTGCAACACTTCAAACAGTAAAACAGTGACAACACTCCACAAAATGAGCCTACAACAGATTTAGAAACAGAGAAAGTTTTAATAAATAAAACAAAGGCCAAAACGACAAAAATTCCAATTAGAATAACTGGCGATACTGAACTTTAAAGAAAATAGCACCAAAAAGCACAAAGCGCTACATGAGATATCTGGTTGCACCAGATTGGGACAAAGTTTCAAGTTCAGGCTGACCGTGATGGAGCAAGGGCTGGCTACGGGGACCCAGTTAGGTTCGCTGAACAGAGCAACTTAAATCCTGGTTGAGGATTGTTATGTGGATCCGAGTCGAAGTTAGGTCGCTCAGCCTAAGAGATGTGTTGGTTTCAAAATGCAGCAAGGCTTCGGTGCAAGGTCCAGTTGCGTCATCGTCGAGGATCCTGTCGACAGGGCTTGCAATGTGAAGTCAGGCATCAGGGATGCGGCATGCAGCTGGCGATGTTTCGATTCCGAGGAGCTACAAAGCTGCAATGCAGAGCCTGGCGTTGTAGTCAAGGCTGCTGTTGGTGAGACATTTGAGGACCTAGGTTGTAGATGCACCGTGTCCTCGGGGATGTGCCAGCTCCAAGGACTGCGGTGGGAGATGCAGATCTTTGCGACAGGTCCAATCCACATCGCAGCAGTGATGGGTCGCTTCTGCTCTGGGATGCAGGGCTCAGCCGAAGAGATGCATCAGATCGCTCAGGGATGCATCGCTCAGCAGAGAAGATTTTGTCAGTTCTGCTGGCAAGCACCTTGGGCCAACTTCCAAGAGTCCAGGACTAGGGTGGCACTACTTGGCAGGGTAGAGACACAGATCGCAGAGTCCAGATGCAGGTGCAAGGAGGTTGAAAGCCTATTCTGTCCCTGAGGCTTCATATCAGGAGGCCAGCCAACTTGCCCTTGAAGTCACTCTGGGTTTAAGAGGCACAGGTCCAGTTCTTCTCACCCAGGCACGAGGGAAGCAGGCAGATCATACGCTCAGCAGAGTAGGAGTCCAGCAGAGTGGCATTCCTTCAGCACACAGAGGCCTTTCTTCCTGGCAAAGTATTCACAGGTCCAGATGTTAACTGAAGCCACGGGCTTGTGCTGCCATAGTCTGGGGGTTCTCACTGTCTATCCTTGAGCCGTTGCGCAACAGAGCAGACACGCGAGCCGACGTGAGAGCCTCAGAGACGAAGACGGGAGCTGTGCGTGGTGCGAGGGGGCGGAGCTTCTGGCGGCAGGCAGGCTCGTGTGACGGCGTTGGTGGCGGTGGCGGCTGTGTGGTGGGCGAAAAGAGAAAGCTTTGCATGGAGTTGGCCTGGAGTTGGCATGGAGGCGGTGATGGCACTGGGATAACGCTGTTGGGGGTCCCACGTCCTTTCCTTCGGATCTCGTGGCAGGAGCCGGAGGGAGCCAGAGGGAGCTGGTGAGGCTCACTAGAAAAGTAAGTCTTCGACTTTCAGCTTTTCTTTGTGGGCTTAGCCCCCGCAGCCCCCAAGACGCCAGCCGCCACCTATTAGCATCTCCTTGGTTTTGAGCTAGCCCGCAGCCCTCTCCCCTCCCAGCGTTTTTCACCGTGCCCAGGCTAGTGGTCAGTGGATAGTGTGTGGCCACTATCGCGCACTGTCCTGCACAGCCCCGAGTCACCAGTCCTCCTCGCCCCACCTTCTCGCCTCGGCTTGGTTGGCTCCTGCCCTGGTTGCCCCACCTCAGGGCCACGCCGCCCTAGTCTAGCTCTGGGTCTATTCCACCTGGTTTCGCTCCCCCCTGGTCCGTCGTCCAACCAACAACCCTACCCACACCCCGCCCTGACCATACTGTCCCCTTGTGGGACCCCTATACACACTCCGCATACTACCTTAGCCCCATTTTTGTATTGGCTGGGGGTGTAGTGGCCACAGGGACCGCAGGGCAGGCTACTGTGGGCAGGAAGTAGGAGGGCGGTGGATGAAAGTGGGGTGTCCAAGAAGTAGTGCTCGCAGCTACAACTCTGGTGAATCTACAGTAGAATCTATAGTAGATTTAATAGAAGCCGTCCCGTCCCGTTCTGGGCGACGCAGCCACACCAAGCGGAGCGATGAGATCCGGGAGAACAAGGAAGGTGCTCTCATCACCGAAAAAAACAAACAAACAGCTGGTAGCAGAGGCAGATGGAGCCGTGGTGCGAACTCTTAATCAGTCTATGACTCCATCCCCATCTGTACCTGCTTCATCGAATCCCTTCCCTTCTGGTCAAGACTCGGTCAGTAACAGAGCCCTTAATTCTTCATCACGCCTCAAGACCATTCAACCTACTTCGATCTTGGAATTTTTCAAAAAAACACGTCGACCACTTAAGCCCCCTAACTCCTCGCAAACAACGGAGGAGCCCAAGGCTGGCAACTTTCAACAAATAACAGACCTTTAATCAGCAAAACCATATCGTCACTGACAACTTCCAGCGCCAGGTCACCAGAGGAGGATTTGAAAATGACCCCAACGCCTCCTACGCCAACCCTTTTGGTCACCCAGCAGTCCTTATTTTGTCATCCACTTTCTCCACACGAAAGCCATATGTCCCTTGTTTAAAACAATCATACATGGCCTGATACAACTAAATCAAAATCTAATGTTGTTTTACATCAGTCAGACATTTTGACGTCCAAGCCTTTACAACAATTGTGTCCAAGCCCTTTGCTTGCACAAAACAATCAACTCTCAAGTTTCAGGCCATCCAGTCCCACCGCAATCCAATGTGAAAGGTCTCCAAATGAGAATGCTGCACCGCTACAACCGCAAACGCTTTTAAACGTAGCAGCATCCCCTGTAGCACTTACAGCTACAGTTGCAGCCACAATCTCAGCTTCTACAAAGCCCGAACAAGGATCTGCTAAAATAGACCCAAACGATCAGTCGCTATTGGACCTTTCCTTCTTTCTTAAAGACTCACATAAATCATCTGACCCGAAATTAGAATCTGATTTTCGGGCCGCCCCCCGACATCCATGTCAAACATCTGGTCACAATTGCTGCAAACCTTTCAATCTACAGTTACAGCATTAAACTATCATTCTGACAAATTGGACTTGCAAGTTGACCTTCTGAACACCTTAGCCTTGTTTACAGCAGGCATTGATAATAAGTTAGAGAACTTAAACAATTTAATAATAAGGGCTCAGTCATCTTCAAATTTGGTCCAGTCAGTCTGTTGTTGCTCACCCATTATTGACAGCCTTTCAGCACTTCCAGCTTTTTTAACCTGTGTCCTAGATGAAGTTAAACAACTATCAGGAGGCAGTGCCAGCAAGAGTCAAGCTCGGGCACAAGAACAAGGTACAGACCCCATCAAAACTAATGACATGTCATTGACATTAAGGGATAACAGGACCTTAGAAGACAAAGAGGTAAAACCCCCTGAAGCACTTAAATTGCATCACATAGTCCAAGGGTTGACAACGCCGGTCAAGCAGTTACCATCATCGTCGCTGAGCCCCCAAACTGCGAGTTGCTCAACTAAAGTGGTTGACGCCCCCAAGGCAGTCTTGGATCCTAAATTACTCACCTCGGCCTCGCCCCTTCCTAAGGTTATCTCTCAATCGTTCCATCCTCTTAGTAAGAGAGAGAAAAAACGTCAACGCAAACAAAGAAATAAATTGACAACTAAACCCGAGGAGGTACCTCCTAAATTGTTTCCACTGTTCAAGAACTTGGATAATAAACGAGTTTTGAATCCTACTCCAATAAAGCAGGTCCAGTTGTCTACAATAGCTCTTTCAATGCCAAATGTTCAGCAATCCACTCTGGCACAGATCCAGGTTCAAACAAACTCTCTTTCCGGCCGAAGAAGCCCTGTGTCAAATCTTTATGAACTAGCGGCCGCTGATAAACCAAAAGAGCTTTCATCTGGTACGGATCAACCAACTGCCCAAACACAAGCAGCAAACATAAACTCGCAATCTGAAACGATCACCCAACCCACTCCCTACTTTCGTACTCAAACTGTTCCATCTAGCACTGGAGGTAGCCAACCAAAAGTAACCTTCAAAAGCACCCCAATGCTACCCAAGGTCTCCTTGACAACATTGGAAGGGCCCCGGGTTGATTCTTTGTTTCATTCTGGAATAGCACCCGATCCTTTAATTGAGAAAAATATTCTAAATGACAAGGGTCACTGTCAATCAACTAATGCCAGCGATTCACAGTGTTCTAAAATTCTTCTTGTCCCTGAATACAAATCAAAAGGTCTCCATGATGTCCTCAATAGAGCAAATATTATCAAACTATCAAAAGGAGTCCCGGGCCTTGACAAATTGGCTTCAGAAGACATTGAATATATAGAATTCCTTCCGCCAAGAGGGTCGCAACCCTCCGAAGCTACCCTGGTGACATTTAAATCTCCTACTTGGACTCGAGCATTTTTAGCCTGTAAAGATACTTTTCGATCCTGGGGAATTCAAATCTACCCCATTTCAATCCAGGCTACCCCACGGCATTAGCTAAGCAGTCACCCACTCAGATAAGCCTGTGTCGGACCCTGACCAGTGATAGAAGTAAACCATATTCAATCCTACAAAATGCTGTAGGAGTCACATCCCCAATAGGAAACTCATGGTCCATGCTCCCGAATTGCAACGAAACTCAAAACTTGTTAGAACTTAATCCTTTGGAGGCTGTAAAAGCTAACATCCCCCAGCCTCACTCTATAAATTGTATAAAACATCAATCGGAGCCGTGCCTCTCCCTGTGCTCATGGAACATTAGTGGCCTTCACCTTAAAATGTCCTCACTAGAGACCCAAAACTTTATTCTTAGCCATGATTTAATTGCGGTTCAGGAAACATGGGCCACTGGTAGTTGTCCTATTGATGGATTTATCGAATTTTGGAAACCAGCTGTCAGAGTCAGCAACTATGGTCGCCCCAAGGGAGGATTGTCTATTTACATGCAGCCTAAAGGGCCCAACAGAGCTATTAAATATCGACGAGGATTGGCTGCTTGGAGTTAAAGTTAGCTCGTGGAGACAACAGCGACCCCTATTGCTGCTTAACGTTTACATCAATCTAAGCGCCCGGACAAAAAGACCTCACCTAAATCGCCTCTTTAATATTTTGAGCGACTTGGCTGTGAGTTTTCCCGACGCCGACTATCTGCTGACCGGGGATTTCAATACCAACTTGTTTCAGGGAGACCCGTTGGACCTGGAAGATCTCCCCCCCTTGTCTTTGTCGGCACTGAAATTCCAGTCCAAACCTTCAAATCATTCATACTGTGCTTTGGGGGAATTCTGTGTGTTGCAACTCCTTAGTGCAGGTTTCATTGTAATGAACGGCAGGTTCACACAGGATACCCCTCCAAATTGGTCATGGACAAATGGACAAAAGTTTTAATTTTTAGACTACACTATTTGCAACGTAGCCATGTTTTCTCACCTGGAAAACTACAGTATCAAAGCACGATCAGAGA
The DNA here is from genome assembly GCF_964204655.1 of Triturus cristatus. NCBI lineage: Eukaryota > Metazoa > Chordata > Amphibia > Caudata > Salamandridae > Triturus > Triturus cristatus. Next base: position 1,010,512,932 of record NC_140587.1, on the reverse strand, counting down.
GCGACCATCGACCACAAGTTGTCACCATTAATACTAACCCAGTTTACCACAATACTGCCCCAATAACTCATAAAGGAGTACATTCAGAAAATGTGAAACGCTTACGATGGAACGATGAAATTAGTATTAACATCAAGAAGGAATGCTTGTCTTTTACATTAGGAGGCCTCCACCCCATGGTTTCTCATATCACTGATTGGTCAGATTTTTGCTATCATCTGTTAAACCTCTTTCCATCGCACTCGCATTCTCACACGACTACTTGTAGCTCTCAGTTTTCTATATCAAGTCAAACCATGAAATTAAAAAAGACCAGAAATACTGCCTTGCGGGTCATTAGGAGGCATCCAGAATCTAATGACTGTCTGATCAACTATAAAACTGCTCAGAAAAACTATAGACAGGCAACTAAACAAGATAAACGACTTCATCTTGATCAACTTTGGGGTAAACTTCTTTGGGAAAGCAAAAACCGTAATTCAAGAAAATTTTGGGCCTTACTGAACAAACAACTCAACGGAACTACCAGACAGGGGAGTGCAAATATTGCTGAGGCAGAATGGGTTAATTTTCTGACCGACCACTTTAAGGCCAATGAAGGTGCAGACTTTTCAGTAACAAAACACCTCCTTCACATCTAAAGATGGGTCTTTGGAGAACCAGGATAACACCCAAGAGCTGACGCAGCCCCAATGTGAGTTGATTCCCGTTACCCAGGCAAGGCTGGTCAAAATATTATCAAAAGCGAGAGCGGATGGAGCACCAGGCCCAAATGGCCTGCCACAGGCCCTGTTCAAGGCAAATGTTCCCTATTGGGCACAACAATTAGCAACCCTCTTTAGATCTGTGCTGAGTTGTTCAATTATACCAGACTCATGGCGAGGGGCAGTAATTCACCCAATATATAAGTCCGGCGCCCATTCGTCCCCTAACAACTATAGGTTGATAGCCTTACTGGAAAACGAGGCAAAGTTCTTCGCAAGCATTTTGATTGAAGAATTGAGTGCCTGGGCGAACCAAAAAGGCTTGATTCCAAAAAATCAAACGGGCTTTACTGCAAATTCAGGCACTTCGTCTAATTTATTGGCGTTATCAGAACTTATCGACAAATCGCTTATTTAATCAAAGCTGGTCTTCTGTTGTTTTGTTGATTTTAAAGCTGCCTTTGACCGGGTCCCTAGGGAGGCCCTTTGGCCAAAGCAAATGAAATGGGGGATCCCGGTCAAACTACTGGAGGCCATTGTTCAACTATACTCCAGCACCTGGATTCAAGTTAAGCTTGGCACTGGCACACACCTGTCTCGAAAAATTCTAACAACATGAGGAGTGAAACAGGGGTGTGTGCTAGCCCCATTGCTTTTCAACTTGTTTATTGCCGACCTCTCAGCTGACCTGGACGAGACAAATAGTCATCCCCCCAAGATCGGCGGGGTGCAGTTAAGCAACCTTCTGTATGCCGATGATCTTGTCCTCTACAGCCATACCCGAGTAGGGCTGCAACGTTTGTTAAACAAACTACACAGTTATACCGTTAAGAATAACTTAGAGGTCAACTTAAAGAAAACCCAAGTGGTTATATTCGGTAGAAAACGCTATGGAGGTGGTGGCTGGTCATACAACAACTCCAGTCTGGTCATAGGAAAAACCTATAAATACCTGGGGGTTAACTTTAACTCTAGGGGTACCTTTGCCAAGCATCGTAGTGACATTTCATTGAAAGCCACAGCATTCCGATTGAATTTTTCAAAACTTTCAAAAAAACTGATGGGTCCGAGTTTGGCCCCAATGATGGAAGTTATGAAAGCTAAAGTCAGCCCCACGTTGTCATACGGTCTTGAAATTTTCAGGGGCAAAATCAGCACAACATTATATCAACATGTGACTAAGATCTATAAAAGTGTTTTTCACATGCCGAAATCTGCCTCCGCTGCACAGATTAGATTAGAACTGGGCCTCCAAAATTATGAAATTTCCAGCGCAGGTGCCTATTTAAATCTGTGCCACAAGCTAAGGCGGGCTGAAGCCGGTTCTCTTGAGTCTTTCCTGTGGTATGATATTGGGACTAATAATCCAAGTGGGTCCTATAGTAAACTCTTCAATGAAGGTCTTCAGCAACTTTCAGCAGTTGATCTCTGGAACCTAAACCCCAGTCAAACAGCTTTTAAAACGAGCATTAAGAAGCGTATTCGCATTCTGTCCCACACCACCGACAAAGCCTCTTTTGCCAAACGCAAGCATGCATGGGCAGTCATCAACTCCTATCAGTTGGCATCACCGTCATCATATCTGCCCTGCACATACTCTTTGTATTTAAAATTGCGATTTATGGCACTTAGACTGGGGGAGTGGCACCTGCTGAAACATTTACCTATCTGGCGTTGCTTGTCAATTAACCAACAGTGTAGGGGTTGTGGGGCCTCGGTGGAATCTATGGAGCATGTTACATGCCACTGCCCCGCTCTCCTGACTCAGCGTAGACTAAAATTGAGGCCAGAATGGAACAGACTGGGAACTCGGACCTGTAGGCAGGCAATCATTGCGGCTTTGAACCCAGAGAATACAGTTTTAAACATAAGTTTTACTATTTTTATTCATCATGCATATCGTAAATTTAAATCAGCAAATTGCAGGCCCGGCATCAACTTTAAAAAGAGTCACAGATGTCTAAAACAAAAACTGTAGACCCACAAGACTTCATTCTGGTCTCTCCTGTGCTCTCAACACCTGCAATATCAGGGTATGCGACCTCGATGATTTTTTATCAACACTGCTACCTGATGACTGTTTTAATGAAACACTTACTTCCTCTGGGTTTTCTTATAACTTCAGGCTCCCATCTTAGCCTTTGACAATAACACTCATTTCTTTGTCACATTATTAACACCCTGCCGCTATACATTTTAAAAATTCTTGCCCATTTTAATTATCTTTTTTGTACATGTGTGGTGTGTATGTTCTGCTTTTATGATTATATTTTTTTAAATCAAATAAAGTATTTTTCAATTTCAATTTCAACTGAAGTGTTAGTGCCCGAGGTCCTTCTTTTAAGCATTGAAGTGGGGAGGTGCTTCTAGATGCATGCCTTTGAAGTGCACAGATGCACTGCCTTCCATGTCCTGGCTCCAGACTAACTACAGGGGGTATGCAGTCCTTTGTGAGGGGACATGGTACATCCTATTCAGGTGTAGGCGGGGCTGGGTTCAGCTCCTCCCTGCCATCCTGCCAGTGATGGCCCACTCAGTCACACCTAAGCTTCCACTGTGCATGGCTGCCGAGGAGGAATACACAAAGCCTAACTGCCAACTACACCCAGTCATGTGACCAGAGACAGCCTGCATGCATCAAACGGCCAACTTTCTAAAAGTGGCATTATCAGAATTGTAATTTAAATCTTACTTCACCATGAGTTAGAATTTTAAATTAGGATTCCAGAGAGACCAATTTTGAGCCAATTATATCTTTCCATTCGGAAATTACACTTAATAAATGTAATAAGGTAATCCCAATGTTATTCTATGGGAGGTATAGGCCTTGCAGTAGTGAAAACATAATTTAGGATTTTCACTACCAGGAAATGGAAAACCTTTAAAGTATATGTTTAACTTTTTTAATGCACCGCACCCTGCCCTCAGGACTGTCCAGGGCATACACTAGGGAGGACTTACATATATTAACAAGCATTTGCAAGAGCTAATGGTGTTGTAAATGACAATGTCTTTTACCTATGTGTTTTGGCTTGGAGTGTTGTGGATGTTTGTAGTTTGGTGGGAAATTATGTCGGTTGTATTGGAATTATTAATTGTGGTATGTGTAAATTTGAGGTGTGTTGTGGAGGTATGTGGTGTGTTGTGGAATTGTCTTGTGTATTTGAAATATGTGGTTCTCTGTGGAATTATGTGGTGTGTTGTGTAAATATGAGGAGTTGAATTGTGTGACGTTGAGCGAAAATATGCTTATTGGAATTGTGTGTTATGGTGTGGAGTGCATTTATGTGGATTGATGGTATGTGGCATTGGGTGCATTTATGTGGGGTGTATTTGCATTGTATTGAGTAAAGTGTAATTATCTGTAGTGTAATTATGTGGAGCTGAGTGGCGTTATGTGGAGTGCAATCATGTTGTGTGGGTTAAGAGCTGCGTGGCATTGAATTGTGTGGAATTGTGTGGCAGGGTTTGTAGTGATACTATGTGGCATGGTGTGGAGTAGTATTTTATGGAGTGGAATTATGTGGCATGTTGCAAAGTTGATTTTTTAGTAGAGTGTAATTATGTGTTTTGGAATTGAGTGGATATATCTGCAGTATAAATATGCTGCGTGAAATGTAGGTTGGACTGTAATTATGTGTAATGAAATTATATGGAGTCAAATTGTGTTGTGAGGAGTGTAATTGTATGGTTTGCAGTGGCGTGGAATTATATGTAGTTTCTGTTATTGGCTTGTAATTGTATAGCATGGAGTGGAATGATGTGATGCGGACGTGTGCATAGTTGAATTGTTGGGGATTTTATTAAAAGATGTTAAAATGTGTTCTGTGTAGTGGATTTATACGGAATGGATTTGAGTGTAAAGATGTCTGTGTACATGTTTACCAACATTTGCAGGGATGTTGTGTGGCCATGTATATGCACTATCCAGAATCCAAACCCACTAAATTAGCAAAATTGTATTCTGTGAAGGTAGTGGCGCATTCGCATAACAGAAGGTTTAACTGGCCACAATTTGGACCGCTCTTTCGGTAGAAAAAAAGGGGTGATTTAAGATTGTAAGCGCCAAAATTAAAAAGGCAGTTGAGGTAACCATCCAAGTTGTGGGCAAAGTAACCTAACTTGACTTCCTGGCCAACAAACCAGCCGAGTAAGTAACGTAAACTTTATCTTTTAATGGGCTGTGGTGACATAAGTTCAAGTACAAACACTGGGGGAGCTCAATGAGTTTAACATTAGCCAACATTCACTGCTCTAACAAAGCAGTTGTTGCCAGGTCACGAGTCTAAACTAAGACTGACTCAGTCTTTCATTTTTCCCAAGGTCATAAACTGAAACATCCTGCTGCTGCTTCCCTCTTTCTTGTCCGGCTGCTCATCTCTATATCCCTATGTTCCTTTTAGTCTTCTTTCCCCAGTCTTTTTCATACTCCACCCCACTCTTCCTCTTTTTGTAAAACTGACAGCACTTTCCATTGTATCTTCTTTTCTATGTTTTCCCAGCCTTCCTCCTTCAATCAGTTTCCTATCCTTCACACTGGGACTGGTTTTATACTGCTCAAGCCCTGAACTTCTGGAGTGTCCATCAATAGGTCTTTTAATTCATACATTGTGAATATACAATGTTACATCGCATGCGGTACAACGCATGCGATTACAACGACCGCATTGTTATAATGGATACCATTACATCGCAAGTCATGTCTACGACTTGCTGTAGGGGGTGCGCTGGACTTAGGAACAGTATAATTTACTATTCCAACTCCAGCCTGCCCAACAGTAGGGAAGGTGTTGGAATAGTAAACTATACTATTCCTTAGTTTAGAGCTCCCCCTACAGCAAGTCGTAGAAACGACTTCCATTGTAATGGTTAGCGTTCTAACAATGCAGTTGTGGTAACGAGCGCATTGTAATCACATGCGTTGTACTGCATGCGATGTAAACACTGCTTCCCATCCATTCCATTTCCTCTCTCTCTCCAAGCCTTATTTCATATGAAATGCCCACAGCACTAGAGTGCGTGTGAAAGAGCACAACTCTTAAATGTATACAGTCACTGTGCTACATTCAAATCTCATATCACCAGCATTAGCCTGCACCTGATATCAGACCATCACCTGCAGCTTCCAGAGATCTTTTACCCTATTATTACCCAACACATCTTCAAAGCTCACACTATATGGTCCTTTTAGCTTTTACACTAGGTCCTGATTCAAATTCACTACTTTCATTTTCCTCTTTTATGCTTTAATATAAAAACACCACCCTCTTGTGCATGTGGCCTCTTAGCTCCTTCTAAATCATCAAAAATGGTTAGAGAAGTTTCTTTACATGCTCTTACCTGTAGATTTTGTTTGGTGTCTTTGCTCAGCAAATCACGTATCTCCTCATTATAAATTTCCAAGTAAGAAACTCTGACCAGGAACTTTGTATTCTCTGCACACTGTCAAAAAGCAACATAGAATATTATAGTGCTGAAAAAACAAACAAAAAACATAAAGTAGAAGTAATATTATTGTTATCTCCTCTGTTCTCAATTTACTCTTTTCCCCTCGCAGTTGTAAATAAATGAAGTGCCTAATGGAGTTTCAGCATGGATTACTGTGCACATTTTTAGGTCTGGTTTTGAGGCATTTTTTAACTAACTCACGAGCTTCATGCAATCAAAAACAAACCATAAATATGAGTACCTAAATGTGTACATTGTTTGAGTGGCTCTGTGTTAGCCTTCTTTATTTATTGGTTTGTTTAACCCTCATTCACATTTGCCTCCACCCCACAACATCATGCAGCATGCAGCAATGAGTCAGCCCACTACTGCTAATATCTTGCTCTGTGAAAGATGGCTTTTTCTCCTGATCACATTTATGCACATCTGCCCAAAATGTACCCCACTTCTATGCAAAGGCTGTGGGATCATTACTTTGCTTATGAATTATTCCTTTTTCCTTTAACTTCTTTCATTATTTCCCCTTTTCTTTCTGACTTTATATTTCTAAGAGCAACTGTAATCTTCCCAGACAGTGCTACTGGAAGCTTGCATGTCGCTCATTTGAGGTGCAGTGTGAGCACTAGGTGCAGCAACTGCTTTTACAGCGGGCGACCATCTTGGAATGGTATGCTGCATATTATAGCAACATTGTCCTGTTTCAGTGCTTTAATGTTCTTCCCGCATTTCCCTTATACCTCATTCCTTCGAGCTGAAGGCTTACTTGATGCCTTCAGTTCTCTTCTCAATTTGGCACCCTATTCTCCTGAACCCTGCTCTTCTCCCCTGCATAAGGGTACATTGTCTCTGCATTTGCTAAACTCATGTGCTCTCTTGTCCCAAAATGGCCTGGAACATTTCACTGTAACTCAACAGTAATATCTGTTCAGGGAGTACATCTGTGTTGTGCTGCGAAGTACTGTTGCTGTGGAACCTGACTGCTGCAACGGCCATCTCCCTGCAGTTAAACTACCATTACAACGCGACTTCTACTTCGACTTACCTTTACCACGCATTTTTTTCTTCGCAGGCCTCTTTATTACGCATGCTTTTACATCGCATGCTTCTACTACGCTAATACCGTTACTACGCAAATACCGTTACAACGGAAATGCAGTTAAGTTATACATTTTAAGAGTACCCGAGTATTTTTCTTGTATTAATGTAGATGGACATTACACGAGTATATTAATTTAGTCGGAGAGTACCCGAGTATTATTAGATTATTATTTTAGTCATTTTACTTTTTTAAAGACGAAAAAAAGAAAAAATTACCGAATATGAAATGTGTATGAAATTTAATGTAAATGTATTACGAAGTTTAGATAAATGGTAGGAGAAGGGAGGGAGGTTAGTTCAAATCAAATCAAATCAAAAGTTTCTTTATTCGGCCTTCCGAAGAAAGGTCATAAAAGATACAGATAAAAGTACATGGTAAAACGTCACATAGAAGTTCCATCATTTTAAAATTCAACACAGACAAGAATGATCACAGTAATTTCATTTGCGACTTTAAAGTGACAGTGCATGTAAAGTGTCTGGGCAAAGAGCATCAATTTAGTTTTAACAGTCAATTTAACAATAAAATCAAATATGTAATAAATATGGGCTAAAAAACAATCAAATCCCATCATCAACCCAACCTATTCGTTTAAAATCCCATTAAAATCAGCCTAAGTTCGGTCTATGTCGCATAATGTACTGTAAAAAATTGGAAACAATATAGACCAGCCCCGCCCCCTCCAATGACTGTAAAAAGAGGAGAGCTGGACGACAAGTACGAAAGCCCAAACGTTTTAGTAGAGGGATGAGTAGTTTTTTCCGTTGGTCCATATAATATTTACAGAAAAGTGTAGTATGGATTGTAGACTGGGTGGAAATCCCGTCGCAGGGGCAGGGCGGTAGTGTTTTGGCTCAATTATTTCTCAACGGAAAAACAACTAAACGGTGGAAAAGATTCAGCCTAAACCTAACTAGAAGAAACAGTTCATAGGAGGTAATACTACAGGTTAGGTAAGGCTGAATCCCGAATACCGTCTGGACAGTCAAACTATGTCTAACTGCTTGCTTCATAACCTCTGAGTTAAGTCGTAAGTCTTCGAGGTGGTTAAAACAGAGTTTGTAAAAGACCTTCCTCGGTATCTCCTGAATCAAGGTAGGGTCATAGTAATATTTTACTAACCCTAGGTCACTTAAAAAACTTTTGACATAGACTAGCCACCTAGATCTGTGTGCGTTTTCGGCTGACAGGTCTACGTAGACCATGTAGAGTGCTCCAGCCTTAATGTTTACATATTTGTCAATCAGAAGTGATAAGTTTAAGGCTTGGTCTATGGTCCCCAAACCCTCACGGAACCCATATTGTAGATCGGATAAGATGTTATTTTCCTCCGCCCACTCCTGCAAACGACCAAGAATTATCCGGCCCATCATTTTCCCCGTGGAGTCCAGTAGGGAGATAGGGCGGTAGCAGGAGACTGAGCTTCTGTCCCCTTTCTTAAAGATCGGGACCAGTATAGATTTTTTCCAGGATTCCGGAATACCGATGATGCAAAATGCATTAAGGACCCTGGTCAAAAGAGGAATCCAAAGATCAGTATGGATTTTAAAAAAGTCTATTGGGACCCCATCGGGACCTGGGGCCTTCCCTTTCTTGCTTGCACTTAAAGCCCGAGTGACCTGATCAAGTGAAATGGTCAGGTCAATAGGAAAAGGCGAAGACTGTTGATAGTAAAAATCATTGTCACTAACATTAGTTGATAATGGGTCAATCATAAAAAATTTTGAGAAATGCTCTACCCAATCCTTTTCATCTATGGCGACCTCTATTTTGGGAAAGCCACCGTTATCGGTCAAGAAAGGTGATTTTACCACTTTCCAAAATGCGGCACTATTTTTACAAAAACAGCTCTCGTGCAGTTGGTCCCAAAGTTGTTGTTTTAACTCCGATTTTCTTTCTTTTATAGCGGAGTTATATGCCCTCCTCAGTTCGGATATCTCAGCGGGGACCCTAACTGTCTTGCGTAAAGCAGATTTGAATTTAGAGTACGCTGCTGTGCACGTGTGATTGAACCAGCCATGTCTATTCTTTACAGTATTATTCTTTTTTACCGTTAGGGCTTTATTTATGGCCTGGATCACAGTGCCAAAATTGATGGTAACATCGGCATCTGTAGTGGTCAAGTCCAAACATTTCAGGATGGACGAGTATGCATCGGTTACCACGGTATTAACAGTTTAAATGGGATCGACTAGGGCCCAGTTGACAGAATAGCCATTAAGTCTGGCTAATACTAAGTTATTTTGGTCCAACTGACTGGGGATATTAGGGTCGGGCCTATCGGAGAGATAGATGATGATGCTAAGAGGGTAGTGGTCGCTCATTACAATCTGATGTATGTGAAAAGCAGTGTCCCTTTTTATGGCTCCATTAGAGATCAGAATGAAATCGATGGTGGAGTTGCAACCTCTCCCATGGAAGGTAGGGGCCAGCGCCATATTCGGATTGGCCAAATTATTGGCAATTCCCAGATCTAACTTGAACGTAATTTCATTTAGGGAGCTACCTAGAGTCGAGTGGCTGAAATGGGGAATAGGATTATCTGTCTCATCATTTAAGCCACATAAAAATTGATTAGAAACACAACAAGGGGTCTGATTGAAATTGCCACCCCATATAATAGTTACCTCCCTGGCTGATTTCCTAATCATAGATGATATTAAAGAACAAATGGTATTAACTACTTCCACTGCTTCTGAGTCGGGAAGATTGTTATAATAATTAACCAGCAGAAAGGAGTCCTTCGCGTTTATACTAAAGCTAAGGAGCTGGAAATTGGGGTCGAGTTTTATGACCCTCATCTCGTCCATCTTAATCAAATTTGATATATAGGTAGTTAATCCACCCTTGGCCCTACCAGACTTGGAGGGTTGGGCAGGTGAAAAGTACGTTCTATAGCCATCGAGATGAATCGCTGTTGTCAGCCATGTCTCCTGTAGACACAAAATGTTAAAATTTGAAGTAAAATTAATCCAAACGCCGTTCCCTAATTTGGAGCGTTGTCCAGCTACATTCCAAAATACAACCACTATTTTTGATTTGGTAATCTCTCGATGATAAACGGTTTTAGGGTTTGATAAGGGTATCGAGGATACCAGCGCTTCATCCGTCGATTGAGGGACAGGGCTTAGTGCCAGATATAGTGGCTTCTTATTGTGAACTGCAGTGGGATTTAGACGAGGGGAAAGAAGATCACTATTCACTCGTGCCTTGGATCCACAGTCAAGAGGGACCCGAGTATATTCTCCAATAGGGAGTCAGTCGACGTCCTCTAGTCCTCTAAGAGAAGAGAAGCGATTGGAAATAGGAATGTTAAAATTAAAGCCCCCTAGTTGGGGCCGTGGGTAGGTTCTGGGCTGTGTTATGTACCTAAGTAGTGTCTGGGGGTAAAAGTAGATCAGGTCATAGGTTCTAATGACGCTCTGGTCTTGGCCTTGAAACCAATTGATTATATGCCTTGTGGCCCTGCGATCTCTAAAATGAATAATAATCACATCCCCTTGAATTTCCTTCGGCCGTGAACCAACCCAACCAAGTCTGCGAACATTTAAAATGTTGCCATCGATGTTAGGAGGTAGGGGTCTGTTCTGTCCCAGCCAATATATAACCTTATTTTTTAGGTCGTGATAGCCCTCTTTTTTCCCTGTTTCTAGTGTTGGGACTCCTGCCAAGACGACAACGTAAGGGACCGCCTCCGGGGGCAAATCTATGTGATGCCAGTTTGCGCCGTCGATCTTTCCCGGCGCGGTGGCAGCACATACATTGCGTATTTTTGGGAGTCGGGCCCATTCATTTGGGAGCTGACAATTGTCTGACCACATTCTAGCTCAGTGTTATCCTTCCGATTGGGTAACTAATTTTTTAGACTTAATGAAGGTGGTAGGGTTTTATTGGCCTCTAGTTTAGACTGTATCATCTATCGGTAGAGATGGTTTAGAATGAATGGGGCTATTTAAAGATGTCAGTCTATTAGACGATAGCTCTTTTAGTTGGTCAGTGTTATTTGAAATCAACTTCTCCAATGACCCAAGTTGTTTAGACATTCCCTTCATTCTTTCAAAGAGTGGGAGAAGAAGTGATCTAACGAGTAACTCCAAGCGGCCCGTTATTTCATTTATTAATGGATCAAAGTAATGAAGGTCCAATTGGGTTTCAGGGCCTTGTGATTTTGTAACAACTGGAGGAACAAGAGTCTCAGTATTTTTTGCTGGTTTACACTTGTTGTTACTAAGTGTGTTGATTTTGTTATGTTTCTTCCCTCCCCTCTTTCTTTTTTTTGGTGGAGGGCCTGCGATGATAGTTCCCCTGCCCTTCTTTAGCTGGGGAGTTACAGCAACGGCCCTAGGAGACTGTGAGTCCAGTGTTATAGGGTCAGAGGAAAAATCAGGAGGTGAGTTAGGAACAAGCGGTGTTGAATGGGTGTGGGATTTTGACAGGAGATTAGAGTCTCGCATAGGTGAGGAAATTCTGGCAACACTCTGAGAGTTATTCATTAAGCAGGGCACGGGTGGTGCTGGCGCCGGTGAAATGGCCATCTGAATTGATCCGATCGAGGAGCGTTTGTTATGTAAATGTTCAGCCGATAGGCGCCGCTCCACCAGGGCAATCTCCTTCTCGAGGACTGAAGCAGCCCTTGTAATCAAGTTATCCAGTGTTCCTCGCACTGACCCTCCCAGCAATGAAGATCTACTTTTGGGAGTACGGGACGACATAATAATAGAAAATTGATATAGCTCTAAGCAGCACTAGGAGGCGTGAATGTCTATACCCAATTCATGCAGATTAAACAGTCACGAAGATATTAAATGCTTTGCAGGACACAACGGTCACACAAAAGAGCTTACGTGTTTCATGCCAATAAGCAAGCCTCAGAGAGTGGGCCCAGCCCTGCCTCCTCCTGCCCCGGACGGCCACAGACGGCCCGCCCTTTGCCCGGGCTTAGCCCGGCGCTGCCCGCGCGCGATCCCGCAACGCGGGGGTTAAAGCGTTCTTTTATGCGCCTCCTGGTGCGGAAACGGCGTCGGCGGCTCTCCTGCCGCTAGGATTGCTGGGCAGTGTAGTCCCCGCCTCCACTCCGCGGCCGCTGTAGATGGTGGTGCGGCGGCGGGAGGCGGGAACAGGCTGAGGGTGCTGCGGGTTCAAGAGGAAGGAATCGTTGTCAAGGTCTCTCCAGGTAGGGTGGAAACAGAAGCCCGCTCTGCCGGGGTTAAAGCGGTCTTTTATGCGCCTCCTGGCGCGGAAACGGCATCAGCGGCTCTCCTGCCGCTAGGGTTGCTGGGCAGTGTAGTCCCAGCCTCCACTCCGTGGCCGCTGTAGATAGTGGTGCGGCGGCGGGAGGCGGGAACAGGCTGAGGGTGCTGCGGGTTCAAGAGGAAGGAATCGCTGTCAAGGTCTCTCCAGGTAGGGTGGAAAGAGAAGCCCGCTCTGCCGGGGTTAAAGCGTTCTTTTATGCGCCTCCTGGCGCGGAAACGGCGTCGTCGGCTCTCTTGCCGCTAGGGTTGCTGGGCAGTGTAGTCCCCGCCTCCACTCCGCGGCCGCTGTAGATGGTGGTGCGGCGGCGGGAACAGGCTGAGGGTGCTGCGGGATCAAGAGGAAGGAATCGCTGTCAAGGTCTCTCCAGGTAGGGTGGAAACAGAAGCCCGCTCTGCCGGGGTTAAAGCGTTCTTTTATGCGCCTCCTGGCGCGGAAACGGCGTCGGCGGCTCTCCCGCCGCTAGGGTTGCTGGGCAGTGTAGTCCCCGCCTCCACTCCGCGGCCGCTGTAGATGGTGGTGCGGCGGCGGGAGGCGGGAACAGGCTGAGGGTGCTGCGTGTTCAAGAGGAAGGAATCGCTGTCAAGGTCTCTCCAGGTAGGGTGGAAACAGAAGCCCCCCTCACTGTACCAGAGCGACGGAAACACCGGGAGGTTAGTTGGTTTTGAGACGAAAAGTAAATTAAAGTGAGAGACCATGAGTCATTGGTAATTTACCAGATGCTGGTGCAGTGTTAGCTGCTCATATCTCCTGGACCTCGATTGGAGCTACAAGGTCTGCCCACTCATCCGGGGTAAGGCTGGGGAGCTGTACGGGGGCCATGAATGCCTCCAGGGGTTGGGCCTCCAGTGCGGGCGGTACAGATAAGTATAATTAGCCATGAAGGACAAAGTAAACTATTATTATGTGAAATGAAAAAAAAAGAGAAGAAGGACTAGTGCAGAGTGCAGAGAGAAAGCGAAAGGGAAAAGATTCTAGTCAATATACACCATACAACACAGATTGCACATTTACTCAGTGTCGAATTGTGCATTTAAATGCATTAAATTAAACTGATGGCAATGTAAAGCTTCTACCATGAGAAAAGTCTCCGCAAATGTTTTTCACTCCCGTAGCTTACTAAGAGATGAGTAACTAAATGGGAGGGGATGGTATGATACTAAGCAATGAAAAAAAGATGAAATTGATTAATCTGTAATTGTGGTGAGTTCGCTTTCATTAGATAGAGGGAGAAGCGAAAGGAAATTAAGAATGATTACATTTGATGCATGAAGAATAGATTTAAATTTAAAACGCATGTTGATTACAAGCAAATAAGTGTAATATGCACATTTTAAACTCACACAAAATAAAAATATATTTGAAGTAAATTGACTAATAAAGTTGTAGAGTTAAACAAGCATTGGCATAGCCAATAGGTCTCGCCTTTGGGACCTTATAAGTGTTTCGCCATGCAACAGTTGCATAACTAAATACTTATAAGGTCCCAAAAGCGAGACCTTTTGGCTATACCAAGCGGCCGCGAAAGTGAAAGTAATCGCGGTCAAGCGCGGCGCGCACGCCCACGCACATGCACTGTACCTCTAGCCTGGCCTGGTAGCACTCTTTGGAGCCCTCTCAATAAGTCTCGCCAGACCAGTGTATGCGCTGGGTCCGGCGAGACCTAAAAAAGATGATTCCGACAAGGGTTAATAAAAATGATTTACATGGTGAAAATTGTCCGTTTTCATATTTCATGAAAAACAAGCATTGGCATAGCCAATAGGTCTCGCCTTTGGGACCTTATAAGTGTTTAGCCAAGCAACAGTTGCATAACTAAATACTTATAAGGTCCCAAAAGCGAGACCTATTGGCTATGCCAAGCGGCCGCGAAAGTGAAAGTAACCTCGGTCAAGCGCGGCGCGCGTGCCCGCGCACATGTACTGTAGCTCTAGGCTGGCCTGGTAGCACTTTTTAGAGCCCTCACAAAATGTCTCGCCAGACCAGCGCATGCGCATGCGCTGGGTCAGGCGAGACCTAAAAAGAACGGAGACGCAAGAATGTGAATCGGAGGATCGGCCCGCATAAAAATGCGTTGTAATTGTATGCTTTGTTTTGAAATACGAAGTAAAAGAATTTTTAATGCATTTCTATTGATTTGCGTAGTAACAGTATGTGGAAAAAAAACCGCGTTGTAATGGTATTTGCTAACTAAATACTTTGTTGTAAAACCATGCTAAGTAATGCTTGTCGTTGTAACGTCATATATTCCAGGTGCATTCCACAATTGTCACTCCCTCCCTGGTGTGGCCCGAGATATGCTGGAGTACAATGAATTCTGACAGGCAGTGTAGGGCGTCTCATCAATGAATCTATGTACAGGTACAGCTACTTTGTAAAGTGCACAATCCACATTAACAAAAAAATCCTCAATTGCAACCTTTTCATTTAACAACATGTCAGCACAGGCTACGAGAAGTGTCTTAATAAGGGTAATGAATCATTTAATAGCATCTGAAAATACTTTGAAACATGCATAGTACTTTGATAGACAAAACAATTCCCTCCATTCTGTGTCAAGCCAATACTAATACTTTAAGTGAATTCATTTAATGTCAGTAAATTAACACAAGCACATTTCTCTTTTCAGTGTCAATGATGTGTTAGTGAACACAATAAATGGTTTCAAAGCACTATTCCCATGTATTCATTTAATGTATGCATGCACATAACTTGTAATTTATATACGCATGCCTGGGATGGGAGCTAATATTTATTTATGTTTTCAGCAAGATTTTAAGGAATGTATTGAAGGGCTATAAGTTCTTCCTAAAGCAATATATAGTCATCCTTGGGTATTTAAACTGTCATCAAGTTACAATTGGTAAGTTCTATTCACTTATTGAGGGTATGATGATGCCCATTTGTAACATCTGTTGAACTTCTTGTTTAATCATATGTCTTCAGGCTTCAACTATACAAAAGGGCCGTAAACGTACCTTTTCTCCTGGATTTGTTTGTATGGTGTGTTCTAGTAGGGCAGCTTTTCCCGGAAGGAGAAGAAATACTTCTTTTAGGGGTTTAAGTTTTTGTGATAATTCTTGTTTTAAAGTATTCAGGAGCTCTGGGTCTATGCATTGGTCAAAGAGAGGAATTTCTTCTCTGGGTATACCCATCAGTACTAGGTGAGCTCCCTCCCATTGTTTTCAATAGGGTTATGTGATATATTTGAGAAGTACCACAAGTGGTATTAAGCTGAATTCGATAGGCGACAGTAGTCACTTTCTCAAGAACTACATAAGGCCACTGGCCTAGCAGTTTATGATGTGAAGAGGCCATCATCAAAAGGACAGAATCACCCACAATAAATGATTGGTCCTTTCTCGTCGTACTGATTTTTCTGAGCTGCCTCAGCCTCTGCCAAATTGGTTTGGAATATAGTTTGTATCTGCCCTAAATGGGTTGTAAGGTTAGACACATATTCCAAGAGGGGCTTTGATCAATCCTTCTCCTTCTCCCACTCCTCCCAGGCCATGTCTAATAATGAACATGGCTGTCGGCCATGTAAGAGTTCAAAGGGGAAATATCCAGTACTTTTTTGTACTTTGCATCGATTGGCGAACAAAGCAAGGGGTAGTATTTCCTCTCAGTTCCTGGTTTCTAACTCTAAGAGCTTTTTTAACATACTCTTCCAAGTGGCATTGTAATGTTCTACAAGTCAATCCGTTTGCGGATGGTAAACCGCTGTGCAGATTAGTTTAATCCCCAGTTGTTAACATACTTGCTTTATTCGTTTAGGTACAAACGGAGTGCCCTGGTAGATTAATATTTCTCTAGCGAACCCAATCCAGGAAAAGATGTTCACCATCGCTTTAGCTATGCAGGAGGCATTTGGATTGCCTAAGGCCAATGACTCAACGAAATGGGAGGCATGATCGACTAAGGCTAAAACATAATGACACCTGCTCTGGGATGGAAAGAGAGGGCTGATGATATCCATGCCCACTCGACAAAATGGTTAATCAATGACGGGTATAGGTCTCAGGGGTCCTCTGGCAGGTTTACTAAGGCTATCTTTGTGGCAAACGGGGCATTCCCGACAGTATTTCTCAACCTGTTGGTAACTCCCAGGCCAACAGAACTTTTCTACTATGGCTTTCAGTTTTCTCGTTGCTAAAATGAACCCCCTAACAGATGACTGTGGGCTAGGAAAAGGACTTTTTCCCAGAAAGGACCAGGTACCAATAATTGGGGCTTTTGAGACACCTCCCTTCCTATATAATAGTCCGTCTTTAAGAAAAAATTGGGGGCCTACTTCAAGGCGATCTTCTTGATCAATGGGTTTACTTCAAGCCTCACGTAGAATAGGGTCTTCCCTCTGTGTGGCATGAAAGTTTCTGTTTCCCTCAGGGGCTCATCCTTCACGACTGGAAAGACTCGAAAGTAACTTTTCTTCTCTTCTCTGGTATTGGCTTTTCTGGAATTTGCTGGCAGGCCACTCATGATCCTCATCCCTTGAGTAGGGGGCTGTGTTCCAGAGTGTCTTTTCCTCTTTTTGTGTCTCCTGAACCAGACTGTTCAGACACGGAAAATCATTCCCTACGATCATTTGCTAATGTATTTTAGGTATCAAACCTACTTTTAGTGAAACAGCAGGATCAGACAGCCATTGAATGGATACATTAGCAGTGTCACCATGTACACACTGGATAGCAACGCTGCCAGTCGTATAGGTCACTCCTCCTGGAAGACTTTGAGGTTGTAAAACGCTCTGTAGACAGCCTTATTTACTAATACTGTAATGGGCTGTCCATTAACCAATGGCTTACAATGGTAGGGGGGTCTTTTATCCTGGGTAGAACAATATAGGGATTTCACAGCTCCTATGTTCATTGGTTCCTCTTTCTGTGGACACAATCTGGCTATGTGATCCATACCTCCACAATGAAAGCACGGAGGACCAGGGGAAGGATGTCTGAAGATTGGCTCAGGCAGAATGGTGACTGTCTCAGGTTTCTTTATTGAGGTGGATCTCAGTGGTCTAGGACCCCCAGTTCCCCCATGCCTTCACAGGGTTTCTTCATGGCCTTTCTGCTTTTCCTGTGCCCTGCTGTAAGCGCGGGCTATCTCTATGGCGTTTTCCAGTGTAAGACGGGCTTGTTGATGGACCCACCGCTGCATAGGGAGATGTAGGAATATTGTGTTACATAGATTTTCCCATTATCTTCTCTTAGGAAGTGGTAAGCGGTTTCAGCCATTAGTCCGTCATATCTTTGAATCGGAAATATAAAGTCTCTTCGGAACCGTCATTGATCTGTTGTAATCTGATCCTGTAGATCTCGTCATCAGTGCCTAAGTGGTCTAGAAAACTTAGCCTAATCTCAGCATAGGGAGTAACCCCTTGGAGGTTGGATGCCTGATATGGGGCTTGTAGGTCCCCTGACAACAACAGACCCAAATATTGTCCCCATTATCAGCTGGCCAAGCAGCTGCCAGGGCCATATGCTCAAAGTTATTGAGAAAATCTGGGTCCTCGACGCTCACATACTTTTCATTACTACTGAAGGTAGAGTGGTATGACTGCGCTGTTGTTCCATAGCATCCACCAATTTTCCTATTGGCATTTCCCACGTCTGACTCTGGACTGTCAAGGCCTGATTTAACTTCTCCTGATCTTCAGCTACCAAGAGGAATTTCTCCATTACTCTATTAAACTTTTCTTGGCTTTCTGCCATCTTGGTTATTACAGCCTCCATGTCACTAGATCCCACTTCTGACACCATCTGTTGGAGGGCTGGGTAGGCAAACAGACCTGGAAGCTGTATGCACTTCTTAATGGTGAAGCTTTAACCCCTTCGACGCCGATGACGGAACGGTTCCGTCATTCACGTCGGTTGGGCTGTGCTTATGACGGAACCGTTCCGTCATGGCCCCGCCCGCGCTCAGAACCTTCAGAGTGGCGCGGAAATCCGCGCCGCGCTGAAGGGGTTAATGGGATAGTGATAAACCAAAATAATAGGGTCAGGTTATTGATGTTCTTTTTTTCTCCTCTTCCAGATTCCTTCTCTCCCGAATGGCACCTCCCGGAGGCTCGGAGAAGAAGAGACAAAGTAGTCTCCATGAGTACGCAGCAGTGTCCACTGAAGCATTACTGCCTTCATTCCGCAACAGAAGTGCTGGTGTTGCAATGGACAGTGCTTCTAATGCCTTAGCCATGACCGCATACTATTCTGGTCAAATGCAGTGTCCCATGATCATAAGTACTGCCATCCTGATTGTTGTACAGTTGGGTGCCTCCTCCGAGTAATTGTTCTTCCCTGAAGGACCATCAGGTGCAACCAAAATCATAGTTGAGTCCAGCAACTAGATTGTAAACAGTGGTATCAGTTGGATCACGGAAACTACTGCAAATGCGCATACTCAGGAAGAATGGAATTGTACTGGTTTCGACAGCAGCTGCACTTGACTTTGGGCACAAATCATCAATGTCTCTCTATTTTTAAAACTGGCAATCATCTGGTTGCTCTGAGGGAAAACGATCAGATACATTTTACCTCTCTGGCACAGAGTCCACGACTACTGAAGTGTAGTGCTATATCTACTATTTATGCTTCTGGTGCTTGTTATCACTTTTATTTGCTTCTCTCAAATCAGCACACATATTTATACAAGAATAACATTGGTTCAATAAATATGTTGAAAACGTCCCACGTGTATTCCCTGTATACCTCTCTGAGAATAAGTGAGTACGAGTGACTGGGCGAAAGGTTCTATACTGTTTCCACAATCCCTGAGGGGTCAGGGCTGTCATGTTCAGTGGTTGCCAGAAACCATTAGCTCCCTGGTAAATTTAGGGGGGCTTACAGTGGCACTGTGAGCTAGCTGGTCTTTAGGCCAACATATCTTGCTGGAGTGTCCGGAATCACTCTAGTTCTAGGCACCAAGACCCTAGTTTATGTTGTCCAACAAACGCACAGATCCCATGGATTTGTAGGAACTACATGACATGGCACCGCCAACGTTGGTGGGGCTCTTATTTAACGGTCAAATCTGAGTAGTTCAGTCATGCTTTCTCAGAGACCTCTACTCACCTTTAAACCAGGCATGTCCAAAGTGGGCAGGGAAATAAATCTGCCTCAGCTGAGTAGGTATACCCTGTGTATTGGCTGAAGGTTATTCCACGATTGGAGGATCGAAAGCTCCCGCATTGTGCATACTGTATCTCCATAAAATTCATTTAAATAAAATACCTTTTCTCTCCACACAATGTCTGTAAACGGAGAAGGGAGTGAGGACTTGAAGAGCAGGTAGTAGCTCTAAAAACTATAGAAAATTGCAGCCAACAATTACCATGAAATTATTACAACATGGCCTCCTGGCAACGGGTGGAGATGTTACCTTTGTGGTTGAGGCACACAAAGCATTCAGAACAAAGTTATTCTACTCTTGGGTTAAATTCCCGCCTGCAGATGCCTGCACACAGTTGTTTCACACTTACATTGAAGAAGAACCACCTGAAGAGTATTTTCCATACGTGGACATAGAAGTCCCATTATTTTACCAAGAGCAAATTAACTGGTTCAAAGGCGCCCAATCCCATTCCACAGAACACATGAGACTCGGTCCACTCAGTAAAAAAGGAGCAACCTGTACGGTCTTAGCTTCTTATACACGGCATCCAGACATTGCTACTCTACAGGCAGCAGGAATGCGTACACTTTATAGAGACCTTGTAAACATTTACAGGAATCTTACACAATATATAAGGAGAACACTGACAGTTCAACCTGCGAGGGCTGCTCAGGCTGCACAGCCTCAATTCGCTACTACAGGTATTAGCCCCTCCCCCCTGCTGATGAACACTGATAAGAGAAGGATTCCCACCAGTTGGGAGCAAATTCCGTCATGGATAGCGCAGAAAGCGGCTCAGCTTGAAGCAGTTTTTCCCCATATGGGCCCGCAGGAAAAACACAGAATAGTAACAATTTGCTTGTCAATGGGGATGGCTCCCCCAGTAGAAGACTGTGCCACTTGGGGTACATTATTCGCTGTTGTTTATACCAGAACTCATGGTACCCCTTCAATAGCAGTTATACCCGATGTACTGAAACAAATACAGAATGAATAAGTGGCAGAGCCTGCCCTGGACCTGTGGATGAAACATAAAAGGTCGAGAATTACCTAAGATTATCGAGGAGACATATGCTTCACTAGGTAGAGATAATCTGGAAGCTAGGCCTGGGAAACCAATACTTAAGAGCAGGATAACTTTAAGCTTTAAGCAAGCACCCAATTCTTCCAAGAAGAAATGGGATTATAAACAAAAAAATAAACAAAACAAAACACAGTCACGGGGTGGGTCCCCTCAACAGGAACACACCGAGAGAAAATACAATTTAAGAAACCATGACAACATTAGAAAGCCTGACAGATATCAAAATACTGATAGACGTTCCTCTGGTTCCTTTCAGGAGTCATACGATAAATGTTCGAGCACAGGTCAGAAGAGCGAGTCAAGGCGAAAAGGGAGACACATCACACTTCAGACTACATCATTTAACAGGAAAACTAAACAAAGACTCCTAAACCTCAATTTAAAAAGAAGAAGGTAGCCGGGATCAACATTTGGAAATGCCCAGGCTACTGAGTGTTGAAAATTGAAATAACGATGTGAGTAAGCATTCACTAAAGACATGAATTCCCCTTTTATGACCGAGTTTCTTCCGTTATGTTGACTAACGTCTGGACTCCATTTTGTATTGTCATGCCTCCACGTGCGTAGCACGAGAAGAGTCCTATCTTCGTGTTAGTTGCTCTTGTAATCTGCCTAGTAACAGTCTATAAATAGCTCCTTTGTCCGTCTGGCGCATGCCCAGACTTGACCACATCTGTTATCAGTTAGTCCTTGCTTGACCATGTTTTCGCGGGCTCAAGGAGTGTGTTAGCTCCGCCCATATATTGATTCTGTATCGAAAATGACCATAAAAGGTAATACTCTTTGCCTCATGTTGTATCCACCCACTTATGAACCCCTCTGTTGTGTATAAAAGGGGACCGTGTATGCAAGTTCTGTGTGCTACTCTATGCAATACTGAAGAGTGTTGTATGGATTGTAGGACCACCCTTAAGGGTTAATAAACTTTGTCTTTGTACTTTGCAGTTTCCGTGCCAACTTCCTTGTAGATTCCATTTGCAGGAGAGCGAACCCTTGTGTCCTGCGGGCCTAGCTGGGGCCTATATTCGTCAATTGGCGCCCGTCACGTGGGGCTCATCGGCGACTCGGATGCTCGAAGGACTGGTCGTGACGAAGGTGAGGAATTTGGCCGGGGATGTGATCACTGCCAGAGGCATTTTAGTCCTGGCATCCCGAGGTTTTCTTCCTTCCCTTCCGAGCTGACCATCTGGGTGGCGCCGGTCCTCGACTGAGACCTCTTCTGTCGGTCCTGCCGTGACAGCCGTTTGGGCGAATTTTGGAGCTTGGCAGTTGGAATCTGGACACTCTTGATTGGTAAGAACCGCTGTATGGTACTTGCTCCGAGTTTTTGAAGCCTGGGTTGGCTATTTGAGTTTGATTTGTGATGACCGGTCATATCTTGTATTGATTATTGTGAGAATATATGCGTTGCAACACATATAGGCAGGTAATGTGGAGATATTTCTCCGGAGCTGTGTAAATTTGAACAGCACAACGTTTAAGTGCCATTTTTGATAATACTGCATATTTTGCATTATTTGTGAGCATGCCTGCTTTTAGCGCACTCCGTAAGTGGTGCTGCTGCTTTGGAAACCGGTTAGACCTCGAGGACTCTGCTCCAGCCCCCCCAGAGGGGACGCCTAATAGGGATATGTATGTGAAGCATGGTCTTTCTTCCATAATGTACAGCACGGTATGGAGGAAATACACCAAAAAGGATCCTGAGTTACGATGGCCTTTGTATGGATCGTTTGATATGCGTAAGATTGAGTATGTGAAACAGTGTATGTGTAAACGGCGTGCTCGTCAAGATATGTTTGAGTGTGTGCGGTTATGGGTGAAGGAAGTGCGTGAGCGAGAGAAACGTGAGAAAGCGCTGTTTGATAAAGAGCAACGGAAGAATGATCATGTGAGAGCACAGGAAGCGAAGCGTCGGGAGGAAAGAGAACAGACGGAGAGACAAGAGAAAGAACGTAGGCTGCAAGTCTCGGGTCAATATGCTGTTCGTCAGCCACTTTATCCTGTCCTTACTAATCTTGACGATGATTTTTATTTATTAGATCGCTCTCCGCCCCCTTATGTTGGCGCGTCTGCCCCGAGGTCACAGGATTCTGGATCGGCTTCGGATAAGGTAGACACGCGGTCCATGTTATCGGTTGACCGAATGGGTGAGCTTCGGAAAGTTTCTTTTCGTGCACTTAAGGGCAAGTTATCCCTCGCTGAATTGTTGGACTCTTGGGAAAAGTGGCAGGATAGAGAGAAGTTGTATTTTTTGGGGCACTTTTCTGATGAAGTGATTTCTGCCTTTCGGAAATATTCGGAAGTTTTTGAGCCTGATGATGTAGTATTTCGATGCTAAAGCATTGCGTAACGGTGTATTTTCTCCCTCTAAGGCGCCTGATGCGGCTCGACGGCTGTTTGCATTACGGGACGCGGCGAGTGACCTTAAAGAGAGAGCGCGCCTAAAAGCAGAGGAGGAAAAGCAGTCGGATTCACGTATCGGTGATGACCAATCATCTACCTCCCACTCAGATAACAGCGAACTAGTGCATGCTAAACCAATGCGAGAGGCGGCACCTTTGTATGTTCCTCCTAAAGGAGCGGGAACTAGTGCGGATATTACCTCCGCCGATGCTAAGGGATATTTTGTGTACAATTGGGTTTATACTCCCTGGCATAGGGCTGATGTTATGGCATTAAAGAATGCATTGCCTGATCCCCACAAGAATCCAGCGGCCTTTTACGAAGAAGTCGAGGGGGCCTTGAATTCTTGTACTATGACCTTAGCAGATATAGATCTGTTCTTTGGGCTTATTTTACCACCGGATATGTGGCGATCCGTACGGAAGGTGGATGATCAAGCCGCTTTTAAGGCTCGGTGGTCTGAGCTTGAGGATGAGGATAGGGAGAGGAAGCCCGCGCAGAA
The DNA here is from genome assembly GCF_964204655.1 of Triturus cristatus. Classification (NCBI taxonomy): domain Eukaryota; kingdom Metazoa; phylum Chordata; class Amphibia; order Caudata; family Salamandridae; genus Triturus; species Triturus cristatus. The sequence continues at coordinate 1,010,489,332 of NC_140587.1, read as the reverse complement.
ACCACCTCAGATTATCCTAGATCTCTCCGCTGCTATTTTGACCAAGTTAAAAACAATCATTCCCCCTAAAAAGATTGACTGGAATATGTTAGCCTCGTGTAAACATAAAGTTGATGAATCAGTTGCAGATTTCTTTACGCGCTTTGAGGAGACATTTCATGATTTTAGTGGTCAGTCACTTACGGATGATACGGGTCGACACCTCTTTGCTGATAAATATGTGGCGAATTTATTACCGGCAATAGCAGCCCGCCTAAAAGCGAGTGAAAGTTCTTGGTCCACCGGGTCTCCGACAGCCCTCCTGACTATAGCTCAGTATTATGAGCGTCAGGAGCAAGAAGCGAAGGGGCAGGAGGAGAAGAAGTCGAAAGATTTAAAAACGAAGGTGATGTTAGCGCAAGTGTATGGTCCGCCCCGTCGGGGTGTCAATAGAGGTAGGGGAGGATTCTATGGTCCTCCTTCGGGCCGATCCGATTTGAATAGGAATCAATGTGCGTATTGTAAACAATCGGGACACTGGGCCAGAGATTGCCCGGCGTTGTATGCATCGCGTCAGGGGCATAATCAGGGTGGACCGAGAGGTAGAGGGGGTTCCTCGAATTTTAGAGGGAATTCTAATGATCATGCTCGTTTTGAACCTACCGGGCAGCAACGGGATAGACCTAATGTCTTTGATCGACAAAACCAGTATCAAGTGTCAGGGACTGACCGCTCTGGGTACCATTTTTACCCATCTTGAAGAAGGATACGAATGCCAAAGTTTATCGGTTTATAATTGATTTGAGGGAGGTGAACAAGATCGTGATACCTCAGTATCCAGTGGTTTCTGATATCACGACGTTGCTCACTTTGGTCCCGCCAACGGCGACCACGTTTTCGGTTATTGATTTGAAAAATGCTTTCTTTTCGATTCCTATTCATCCCGATAGCCGATACCTTTTTGGTTTCACTCTGAATAACAGGTCTTATCGATTTTGTAGAGTTCCTCAGGGCTTCACAGAAAGCCCTAGCATTTACAGTCAAGCTTTGAAAAGACAATTGGACTCCTTTGTTCTGCCCGAGGGTGTCGCCCTCATACAATATGTCGATGACATCTTGTTGGCGGCTGACACTCCGGAGCTGTGTGAGAAAAGTACGTTATCCTTGCTTTCCTTTTTGGCATCACACAATCACAAAGTGTCGAGGAAGAAATTGCAGTTCTGTAGACCAAAGGTGACTTACCTGGGTCACCTTTTGTCTAAGGAGGGGCGTGCACTCACACCAGATCGTATTCAAGTAATTTTGGACACGCCAGTGCCTTCCACGCAGAAGGACGTGCGTGCATTTTTGGGTCTTGTTTCTTTTTGTAGGCAATGGATATTAGGGTTTTCGCACATAGCCAAGCCATTATTAGCCCTTTTGACAAAAGACACACCTATTCCGCTTCCTTGGTCAATTGAGTGTGACACTGCCTTCCAGCTATTGCGACAGGCCCTTTGTTCAGCACCAGTGTTAGGGACCCCTGATTATACAAAACCCTTTTCGCTGTATGTGCATGAGAAAGATGGATGTGCATTATCAGTTTTAGTGCAGATGCATGGCGACAAGCAGCACCCTTGTGCATATTTTTCGGCTGTACTTGATCCTGTTGCCCAAGCATTGCCTGGTTGTTTTCGCTTGGTTGCGGCGACAGCTGTGTCAATACGCCAAAGCGAGGGAATTGTGTTATCTCATAAGCTGTTGGTATTAGTCCCCCATGCTGTTGATGCCCTGCTTAATCAGACAAAGACGCAGCATTTGACCAGTGCCCGTTTAACGGGATATGAGCTGACGCTTTTGGCTCCTCATATTACGTTAAAGAGGTGTGTAACGTTAAATCCGGCTACATTGTTGCCGTTCCCGGAAGCTCAGTCTGAGGCACGGAAAGCACATGATTGTATTCTTGTGACTGAGGAACAGACAAAGGGTCGTATTGATCTCCAAGATACGCCCTTTCCAGATGTAGATGGAGAATTGTGGGTGGATGGATCATGCCTGAAGCTACCAGATGGTACGACTTCAGCAGCGTATGCAATTACCACACTGCAAACAATAGTGGAGGCAGCACGCATACCACAGAAATCAGCTCAAGCAGCGGAACTGATAGCATTAACACGAGCATGTGAGCTCAGTACAGGATTGTGTGTGAATGTTTATACAGATAGCCGCTATGCTTTCGGAGTAGCGCACGATTTTGGCCTACTCTGGAAGGAGAGAGGGTTTCTAACGTCGCATGGAGTACAAATAATGCATGGAGAGTTAGTTCACAACCTTTGACTGCATTGACATATCCGAGGAAAATTGCTATCATTAAATGTAGTGCCCATAAGAAAGTGGTTGATAAAGTCGGAGAAGGGAATGCTTTGGCAGACCGGGTGGCACGGGAGACTGCGATGCAGCCCGGTGCTACTGCCATGTATGTAGTGAAGTCGCAGGTAGAAAGATGGCACGATGCGAAAAGAGAAGTGCTGGAAATACAGAGGACCGCTTCTGACAAAGAACGGGAGCAATGGTCCAATGATGGAGAATTGGATGATGAGGGTTGTTGGAGAAATAAGCAGATGGATAGATGGAAGTTACCCACAGCTTTTGTACAACCTATGGTTCAGATGGCACATGGGCTAGCACATGTTGGAGCTTCAGCAATTGTAAAATTGCTTACTCAAGTCTGGGAGCATCCAGAGATTGCTAGCACGGCAAAGAGGGTAGTGCAGACCTGCATGATTTGCCTGAGGTACAACCCAGGAAAGGGTACTCGAACTCCAGTAGGAAGATTTGCGACACCTACTGCACCCTTTGAGGTTTTACAGATGGATTACATTCAGCTTGAGCGCTGTAACAATTTGAAGTATGTTCTAGTAGTGGTGTGTGCCTTTAGTAAATGGGTTGAGGCATATCCTACGAAAGATAATACTGCAATGACTACAGCCAAAATGCTATTGAAGGAGTTCTTCCCTCGATATGGCGTTTGTAGACTGCTGTGGAGTGATAACGGACCCCACTTTATAGCGGATGTTATAAAGTTTGTTCTGAAGGGTCTGGGCATCACCCAGAAGTTCCACGCAGTGTTTCACCCTCAGTCTGCAGGACTGGTCGAGAAGTATAATGGTACACTGAAGCTCAAGATCGCTAAGATCCAAGCTTCGACTTCTTTGACTTGTCCAGATGCTTTACCGCTGGCATTATTGTCAATTAGATCGATACCGCATTCTCGAACCGGTCTTACGCCGTACGAGATTGTTTTTGGGCGCCCAATGAATATTTGGGGTCCACCACGGCCTAAGGCTGTGTATGATGTACCTTGTGTAATGATGAATGATTATCTGGCACAGTTAACGGATAACTTGGTTTCTATTCATCAACAGGTCCGGGAGGCGCTCCCTGATCGGTCCACCGGCGAAGGTCACAGTCTCCGACCTGGAGACTATGTTATGCTGAAGATTTTTGAAAGGACGAACAGCTTGGAGCCGAGATGGGTTGGTCCTGAGCAAGTCCTACTTGCAACGAGGACGGCTGTGCGGGTTTCCAACCGAAAGAATTGGATCCATTCCCTGCACTGTCGCAAAGTGCCGCCCGGATTGGTGGAGCCTGCTGTATTGACCGACCATCGAGAAATTCTGACTGCAGAGAAAGGCCGTGCTGTGGAACCGAACGACACTGAGGAGCTCTTTCCGGACCACGTGATTCCTGGAGGAAGGCGATATCATCTCAGACCAAGGAAGTGAATTCTTCAGTATCAGGACACGTTGTCAGAACGGCCCTTGGGTTAGTGAAACGGAGAGCCAATGAGGCAAGGGGGGGGGGATCAGCCCTGCATTAGTGTAGCGACACCCGTCTTGGCCCGCTGGTGAAGAAATCAACCACTGCCTAAGGGGAAGAGTTCTGACAACCTTTTAGTTTCAGGAAGATATTGATCTTTCATTCTGACATGGAGAAAAAGAAAATCCTTTGTGCAACAGGTTTTATGTTTACAGTAGCTATTGTTGGGATAACCACATGGTTTGTGGAGGATGTGACTCCTGCTCGGAAGTTGCTTGTTTTGACTACTCCAGTGCCTGAGGAGCACTACTTTTATACACTTCCGTATCAGGAGTTGAAGCATCGCCAGTCTTATTTAAATAACACTTTCATCCAGATGCTGCATCATACCCATGTTGCCACCAATGCTACGAACTGTTGGATATGTGGCATGATGCCAGCTCACCAGAAGAAAGGAGGAACTCCGTTCATACCCCTTCCTTTTTCTCATAATGGCTCTTGTAGAGCATGGTACACTTTGCTTTTTGCCACCCGGAAACCTACAGTGGGACGGTTACTCTTCAGACTTAATAAGGAATGTCATCAAGATAAAGATGGATATCCACAAGCGAATGGGACAATTTGGGAATGGGAAGAGTATCGACCGTACAATGAATCGATTCCCTATATTTTCACGAACACCAGAGACACTGTGGGGAAAGACCGATTTGTGATTCAAGTGGCACAAGCTCAAGCGGACCTGTGTGTCCAGAGTGTGGGTTATATTCCTGTTGGTGTTAGTGATTGCATCACTATCTTAAACATCGACGGGTTGAATAATAGTACCTTCTTAGCATACCATAATACATACTTCGTATGTGGAAATAAAGGTTATTACCGCTTGCCAGCCGGTTGGTCTGGAGTATGTTATGTAGCATTTTTATTACCTCCTGTATTCTTGGCACCTGCATCTTATCATAAAGATTTGAAGTTGTTGAATAATGTGACTGTAAATAGGTATAAACGTACTCTATCGATTGATGACGTGGACCAAACCGATACTAGTCTGCAGCAGTATATTGATTTTAATTTAGGATTGTTCTTCTTTGTTGGAGCTGCCCTAAATAGTAGGAAAGTTCGAAGGTTAACAAGAGTTGTAGAGGCTGTGACAAATCAAACCGCTGCTGCTCTTGGGAATCTTACGGAAGAATTGCAAATTACTAGAATTGTTGCATTGCAGAATCGTATGGTGTTAGATGTTATGTTAGCTGACCGAGGTGGAGCTTGTAAAATTATCGGAAGTAGTTGTTGTGTGTTTATTCCTGACCACACGCCATCAGTTTATAATGCCATTAACAGATTACATAAAATTGCAGCTGAAATCCATACAGAAAATGGCACTTGGACCTTTTCTGGATGGTTTTGGGCATTGATCACCACATGGGGATGGAAGGTTCTAACTGGTCTCTGTATCATTGTAGCAATTCTGTTTTCCTGTTGTATTTGTATCCAATGTGGTCCTTTACTCTGTTCCCTATGTGTGTCACTCTGCATTCCTGATAAGAAAGCTATTGCCAATGTCACTTACCAGAAACATCTGACTAAAGAAATAGAAGAAATGATGAAGATTGATATATACGATGATTATTCTAATAAACCGGATGTCTTCAGTAAATGCTGAAAGGGTCGTCTGTTGAAAATTGAAATAACGATGTGAGTAAGCATTCACTAAAGACATGAATTCCCCTTTTATGACCGAGTTTCTTCCGTTATGTTGACTAACGTCTGGACTCCATTTTGTATTGTCATGCCTCCACGTGCGTAGCACGAGAAGAGTCCTATCTTCGTGTTAGTTGCTCTTGTAATCTGCCTAGTAACAGTCTATAAATAGCTCCTTTGTCCGTCTGGCGCATGCCCAGACTTGACCACATCTGTTATCAGTTAGTCCTTGCTTGACCATGTTTTCGCGGGCTCAAGGAGTGTGTTAGCTCCGCCCATATATTGATTCTGTATCGAAAATGGCCATAAAAGGTAATACTCTTTGCCTCATGTTGTATCCACCCTCTGTTGTGTATAAAAGGGGACCGTGTATGCAAGTTCTGTGTGCTACTCTATGCAATACTGAAGAGTGTTGTATGGATTGTAGGACCACCCTTAAGGGTTAATGAACTTTGTCTTTGTACTTTGCAGTTTCCGTGCCAACTTCCTTGTAGATTCCATTTGCAGGAGAGCGAACCCTTGTGTCCTGCGGGCCTAGCTGGGGCCTATATTCGTCATGAGGACTCTGAACGGGAAATGGGCAGTGATGATGCTGGACAGCGTGGCAGAAGTCACAATAGCTTGCCGGAACCTGATAGATTATCTGGTAGCAGTAGCGCTGAGTGAGCATATCCCAATGGCAATACCTGCTACAAGGGCAAGTGTCCCACAAGTGTCTGGGAGCAGATATTTGACAGCATTCTCAGCGCTAGTGTGAGAAGTTGGCCTGGCATATGCTGGTCACTAGTTATAGTGGCCACCTTGCACCAGTCCAATTCGACTGTTATGGTAGATAGGTTTAAGACATCCTGTTAAAGAAAGCTATCCTAGTGGTAGCTGTGGAGAGCAGCCTTCAAGCTAAGTCTCAGAGGAATGTAAAGCAGCTTGTTTTACCTTATAATCTCCTGAATTACCAAATGAAAGGATACCACACAGGTATATATATCAAATATATATGTATTTATTACTAGACACACTCTTTTAATCTCTTTATGAGATTAGAAGTCAGGAACATATGCAAATATCAACGTTTCACAATAAGTTAAGCACAAATATGGCTGGGGCCCAAGGGGCGTACCAGACCATATACTAAAAAAGAGGTTTAGGAAAGTCGACTTTTTTTTTTTTTTAATTTTTTTTATTTGTGCTTGCGATTACAACAGAGAAAAAAAGAAAAAAAAAAACCAGGAGAAAAACAGACCTTAGCTCATGACAATGAGAAAATACAGATTGGTTGTGAACTTATGTAGTCCTAACACCAGAACTTACTAAGCAATTCTCGGCACAATATGAATAAACAAAAAAAAAAAAAACCAAACAAGTAAATAAGGATACTTCCATCAATAATGATTACAATACAATCTGTCAATAGGGGGCGTTATATAGCATATTGCAATACTATTAAGAGGATGGCTGCTTAACCTAGATAGGGCAACAGAACCAAAATTATTGACTTATCCATGCCTCAAGTGGAGCCCAGATCTTTCTACCAAAGTCACGCCTGGCTCTACCCCACCTAGCCCAGACTCCAGACTCCAAGTTATATAGTGCTAGAATCCTCCTTCTCCAGTCAAGGAAGGTAGGTGACCCAGGACTTATCCACTCTGAAGTGATACAAAGGCGGACCATAGCCATAGATATTAACAGAAAAGCTGAAGAATACCGGGGTCGAATATGCTCGCTGTTGCTTTGATACCCACAGATAACTAACTCGGGGGAGAGGACAGCAGGGATCCAGAGACTGGAGTTGAGGAACTGCTCTACGTCCTTCAAAAAATGCTTCAGCTTGTGACATCCAAAGAACATATGGACATCATCAGCCGCCATTAACCCACACCTTGGGCAGCTATGCCCCACACAACCCGCCCACTTAGATATCTTGGCTGGCGTGTAATAAAGGTCAAATAGAGCCATGTAACACTGAGAGCGTAGACTGCCAGAAATGAGGACCCTACCGGCTAGTTCCAGGGAAGTAACTATATCTATTCCTGTTGTACCAAATTTGACTTCTAATTTTGTTGTAGACGCAGAAATATCATCAGGGAGCTTTGTGAGTAAATGGCGGTAAATAACCCCAATTTTAGAACGCTTAGCAATAAGTTCTATCAGCATTATCTTCCCAAATAGTCCTTCAGACTTCAATTTGCTTCTTTCTATAAAGCTACGGAGCTGTAAATATTTAAAGAAGTCAGATGTATTAAGCAGATACCTCTCCTTAAGACATGCAAAAGAGGCCAGCCTCCCTTCGTATCCTAAATTACCAAGCACAGTTAATCCTAAAGCTGACCAATTAAAGGTGACTTGATCAAGACGACGCGCAGACCATACCCTGGTCCCCAGGTTGCATCAGGGCACTCCACTAACAAGACCCCTGGAGACTGAGCCTGGCTGGTGAAGGGGGGTCCCCTTTGCCCCCCTTGAGGCCCTGTGAACCGTTCTACTCGTGATTGGCTAGGAGCCAGGGAAGACAGATTCAGGACCAGCAGGAAACTCTTTGGACTTGGACGTCCGCTTAGCTGATCAGTGGAGGCGCCTCAAGACCAGGAGCTTTAGGGGAGAAGAGAGCACTGCCCGCTGTAGATAGGGCTAAGCCGGTAGAATGGGGAAATCCAATCACCAGGCAAGGCAATAATGCTAAAATACCTCTGCAGCCAGGATCTTGCTGCTTGGACAGTAAATTCTCTTTACAGCGATCCGTTGCCTCTTCAAGATGGTTTGTGTTGACCCCTGGGTCACAGAACAGTATCTTGAAATCGTCTTGGTTATGAAAACGAACTTCGAACGTGAACTAATTCTGCACTGCTAAAACTGAGATTTCATTTACTAACGAGTTACAGCAATGCTCTAAACTTGTACTGTTTATGAGAATGTATTTTGAACTAATTGGTAAGTATTGGAACTAGAGTTTAATCTACAAGACGTATACACATTTTAAATGGTGTTTTTAGTGGAAATGATTGCTTAGTGTCCGATTGTATATAAATGTTCACAAATACCATAAAAAAAATTTAAAAAAAGGTGACTTGATCCTGAAAGACTGCTGGCAGTAGCCGGGCTGCAGAAAAGGGTGTATAAAAGTTAATGTTAGGAACTAAAAATTTACGACGAACCTTACGCCATACCGAAAACATAGACCAAATGACCTTAAACCTAGTTCTTTTATAATAACTTGGTTCTAAAACCCGAACTAAGACTCGTTTAACATCTTCACCCAACCCAATTTCAAAAATTGAGGGCCTACAGGCCAGAGAGGGGCCGGCGGCGTCTCCCAACAATGGTAACCCAAAGTATTGAATCATTGAAGACCAGAAATAAAATAACAAGCTGGGGACCCCCCAGCCACCACGTGTGCGAGACTGGAACATCCATTTAGCCGCCCTTCTGGGCTGCTTGTAACCCAAAAGAAACCTGCTGCAGATTCTATCTGCCAAAACTAAGCTGGAATGAGGCATCTCCAAGGGTACTGTTCTAAAAATATATAAGAATTTAGGCAGAATCAACATCTTAAGGACATTGCATCTGCCATAAAGGGAGAGATGGAGATTGTCCAGCCTTGCCAATATTGTTTTTACCGAGTTAATTATAGGCAAAATGTTTAAATCTGGGATAGTACTTACATGTGCTGTAATATATACACCCAGATATTTTGCAGACTGCACTATCGGGGCATCTGAGGGGCCCACAGCTGTAGATTGGATAACTTGAGTCTTAGCGACATTAAGTTTGTAGCCTGAAAAGGCTCCATACTGATCTGCTATGATTTTAACAGCCGTGTAGGCAGACGAAACATCTGAAGTCAGAACAACAATATCGTCGGCATAAGCTAAAACCTTATAATCCGTTGAATGAATCGTAACTGGATGTATATCCTGCGCTTTCTCAATTAAATATAAAAAGGGTTCTAAATACAGTGCAAAAAGGAGAGGGGAGCACGGGCAGCCCTGGCGAGTACCCCTTCCTATTATGAATGGTTTAGAAACAAGCCCAGCAACTGAGACAGTGGCTTTAGGAGTAGTATACAAAGATTGGACTGCAAGGATAAATTCAGGGCCGAGGCCTTTCCAACTGAGGACCGCCCATAGAAAAGGCCAAGCGACCCTGTCGAACGCTTTTTCAGCATCCAGCAGGATCGCCCCTACAGGTGATGATGTTGCCTGGGCCCAGTCCAATAGTGCCACTACTCGAGATACGTGATTTGCTGTATCTCTGCCTGGGATAAAACCATGCTGGCGCAGCGAGACCAAAGGAGTGATTATAGCAGCCAATCTAGATGATAGGATCTTGGCAAAAATTTTATTGTCCGAATTTATAAGTGAGATAGGCCTAAATGAGGCAGGATCCAATTCGGGTTTGTCTTTTTTCTTAAAAAAAATAATGTTGGTCAGAGTCCAAGACTCAGGGATACTTCCCGATTGTGCAGCCCTCAAAACTGAGAGAAGAGCCCAACGAATCTCCTGAGTGAATACTTTATAAAACTCTAATGGAACTGCATCAGGGCCTGCTGCTTTGCCATTGGCCAGTGCTCCAATTGCTGTCTCAACCTCTTCCCATTCGATGGGGGCCGAAAGGACGCTTTTTTGTTGATCGGTAGGTTGGGTCGTTGGAATACTGGCCAGAAAGGCTGCGACGTGCTGGTCGGAATTTGCAACGCAATTACTAGTTTCCTTGTAAAGATTTTTATAAAACTGTTGAAATACCTCAAGGATCCCTTCTGGGGTTTCAAAAAGCTGGCCTTGTGGGTTCTGTATCTTAGTGACATAATTGTCCAGCCCCTTCTGCTGAAGTCTCTTTGCCAGAACCTTACCTGAACGCTCTCCCATTTCAAACATCTCGGAGCGATATTGCAAGAATTTAGCGGCTAAATCCTGACCGAAAAACTCCAGCAGAGAGGCCCTCGTCTTAGCTATTTTGGCATGAATTAGCGTAGTGGCTCTACCTTCACTTACAGCTTCAATCAGTTCTGTCTCTACTGTGCTTAAAACTGCCAAGCGCTCGTAAATTTGTTGCTGGGCTACTCTTCGACGGAAGGAGAAACTCCTAGTCTCACCCCTCATGGCCGCCTTGAATGAATCCCACACCACATTCTCAGAGGCTGTGCCAACATTAAAATCAAAGAATTCACTAATCCAGCACTTCATATGGTCTATATAGGCCTGTTCTGTCAGCAGTTTTCTTTCGAACGTCCAAGCCCTAAATTCTGGTGCCTTCTGTGGGAGAGTATATTCCACAATAAGTAAATTGTGATCGGATAATACCCTTGGATGCAATGATATGGATGATGACGAAACCAACTGTTCAGATATAAAAAAATAATCTAGCCGGGACATTTTATTGTGTGGGGCCGAATTATATGTAAATCCGTCTAATAATTGATTATGGAACTGCCAACAGTCTAACAAGTAATGCTCTTGTACTAAAGCTTGTAATGCCCTAAACACCCTGGGCTTTTTCCCAAAATAAGTTTGGTCCGTTAATAAATTAACACTAACCGCTAAATTGATATTAAAATCTCCACAGAAAAAAATAGGGTTTGGATACAGAGCTAATTCAGTATTCAGGTGGTGCAGAACTGCCGGATCGTCTAAATTTGCCCCATAAACCGTACATATTGTATAAGGCCTAAGGTTTAGAATTACCTCCACAATCACCCACCTGCCTGCACCATCTTGACTTGTCCTTCTGCAAGAACAAAGACCTCGTCGTGCCAAGACCGCCACCCCCCTGATCTTAGAAGTTTGACGAGAGCAGCCAATTAATTAAAATCCAGGTATCCGAAGCATACCCCGCTCATTCCAGGGAATGTGGGTCTCTTGAATACAGATCAGATCGAGCCGTAAAACTGACAAGAACTTTGAGAACAGAGCCCTTTTCCTTCCATTATTTAGCCCACAGATATTCCAGGAAGCTATCCTAATTTTTGCTTGCGCCATTCGATGTATATACACATACCTGCACTATGGTAATAAACTTCTGACTTTAAACGACTACCAACAAATACCTTTTCTGTGTCGAATCCATCAAAAAATACTGAACTACACATAACTAAGTTGAACCACAAGCATTTTTTAATACTAAAAATAACCCCCCTCCACCCAAAGCACCCCCTCACCCCACCACCCCCACCCACACCAACCCCTACAAAGGGCAACAGGGCCTTAGCCCTTGCAATGGAAGAGCCGGCAAGACTCCCACTCCTGGAAGCCATCACCACACTGTATGTGGGAAGATACTCCTATAGTTTGCTTTCTCCTGACTCCAGACTTCAACAACAACAACATTTATCAATCTTGTGCAATAGGCAAAACCAGTGAGGGCCAAAATAAGAGACTCAAGCATAAACATTATCAGATCTCAGGCAAAAGTCCGGGAAGAGGAGACTTATAGAGGGACCAGCCTTGATCATATTAAAATAAACACCAGCTGCACATCACCACAAGTCAAGCCATGCTTTTCCTTATAATGAATCCAAATAATCCTTAGCTTTCACTTCGGATTGAAAAAACTTAACTTGGCCCTTAAAAATAACCTTGAGCTTTGAAGGAAAAAGCAAAAATGCCTGAGCCCCCTTTGACTGAAAGGGAGTGATTAGTTGACGGAGGTGCCACCTTCGCTCGACTGTAACAGGACAGAAATCAGGGCGCACATAAAATTGACATCCCTTGGCAGACCTTTTTCTATCTGGGCGTGCCAAATCAAAAAGTTTCTCCCTGGCCAAAAAATTATTTAAACAAATGAGGATAGCTCTTGGCTTATCCGAAACATGGTTAGAACCCCCACTCTGCTTAAATGGATAACGATGAGCACGTAGCACTTCTGTCCCCCAGTCCCACTGCTGAATCTCTGGGAATGATTCTGTAAATAATTCGACAATGAATTTCCGAGTGTCTGATCCCTCGATCCCTTCAGGAACACCAAGGACCCGGAGGTTGTTCCGACGTGCCCTATTTTCAAGATCCGTGAGTTTCCATATAATGTCTTCCCGTTGTGACTGTATAGTCGCAGTTAAATTTTTTTGTGAACTTAGATCGTCCTCTAACGTAGAAATTCTCTCCTCGGCCTCGCCTACTCTCGTGGCGATTTCGGTACAAGTTTTTGCGACCCGCCGTATGGAATTCTGGAGACGACGACAAGCCCCTTGTGTCCGAGCGCTTTCCTGCCTTGACTCTTTCCTGTGGGCCATTATGGATTGATAAATCACTGCCAATGTGATTTCCGTTGGAGGAGAGCCTGGAATTGATCCATGGTTAATAGCATCTATGGAAGGTAGCCCAGGGGGATCAGCAGATGGGGTCTGTCCAGAAAACGAGTAATCCCAAGTTAGGGAGCCTGCTTCCAAGCGCTCCTGATCTGGGGCTCTTACAGATTTCCGAACTGTTCCATTAACTATATGTACAAGCTCGTTACTATCCCAGTCCCCTGGGTCACTAGCATCAGACCAGTCCTTGCCTTCTGCAGGATCGCCCTCCTCCTCTGAAGACATAGTATGGTCTGAGAGAGAGTAAAATTTATCTGCGGCATCGGCCTCAACCCGTACAGACTGGGATACATATTGTGGAGGGCCATCCAGATTTGAGCTTAACTCCCCAATACCGCTGACCGAAATACCAACTACAGCTCCCAGAATGCCTTCTGATTGAGTGGGTCCCACCGAAACCAAAGCAGAAACAGAACCAGCTGATGGGATAGGCACTGCTAAGTGATTAGAAGCAATAACCTCTGGGGCTGAAAGGACTGCAGGGGCAGTAGGAACGTTTGAGCCATTTAAACCATTTGCGATAGATTTAGCGGGTTTAGTGATAGTTTTAGTAATCAGCGCTGTTGCCGCCACAGCAGCTGCTCTATCCTGTCTCCCCCAAACAATTTGCGGTGTTTTTGACTGCTCGCCTGCCTTGCAGAACATACTGGGGATGGTCTGACCTGTTTTGTGAGTCCCGGTGCTGGTGCTGACCAAAGGAACTGCAGCCGCTCCCTCGGCCAAGAGATCGCCTCCGGATGTATCCACTAACTCCGAGGCTCCATCTACTACAGGTACAGGCAAAGGCATCTTTGCGGGTCGACTTGATGTTCCACGACCGACGCCAGTTCCTGCAAGTGCGGCGGAGACCAGGGCAGACCGCGCCTGTGATCTTGGGGCTTTCGGAGGCATTACTGCGAATCTCCGCACGAAGATCACACCAAAAGACGAGGCAGAGCCGCGCACCAGGGACGCAGCGCGAAGTAGCTGGGAGAGGCGTCTATCGAGGAACGTCGTAAGTCGCCACAGCATACCGTCACAGCACAAGGGATTTCGAGTCAATGTCTGCAAGCTTACAGCGAGGAATTCAGGTAAGCATCCCAGTGTAGTGATGCTCGGCAGGAGAAAGAATCTTAGCCCAGCTCAGCCGGCCATAGGAGTGGCCGCCATCTTGCCCCCTAGGTAGAGATAATCTGGAAGCTAGGCCTGGGAAACCAATACTTAAGAGCAGGATAACTTTAAGCTTTAAGCAAGCACCCAATTCTTCCAAGAAGAAATGGGATTATAAACAAAAAAATAAACAAAACAAAACACAGTCACGGGGTGGGTCCCCTCAACAGGAACACACCGAGAGAAAATACAATTTAAGAAACCATGACAACATTAGAAAGCCTGACAGATATCAAAATACTGATAGACGTTCCTCTGGTTCCTTTCAGGAGTCATACGATAAATGTTCGAGCACAGGTCAGAAGAGCGAGTCAAGGCGAAAAGGGAGACACATCGCACTTCAGACTACATCATTTAACAGGAAAACAAAACAAAGACTCCTAAACCTCAATTTAAAAAGAAGAAGGTAGCCGGGATCAACATTTGGAAATGCCCAGGCTACTGAGGACTCTGAACGGGGAATGGGCAGTGACGATGCTGGACAGCGTGGCAGAAGTCACAATAGCTTGCCGGAACCTGATAGATTATCTGGTAGCAGTAGCGCTGAGTGAGCATATCCCAATGGCAATACCTGCTACAAGGGCAAGTGTCCCACAAGTGTCTGGGAGCAGATATTTGACAGCATTCTCAGCGCTAGTGTGAGAAGTTGGCCTGGCATATGCTGGTCACTAGTTATAGTGGCCACCTTGCACCAGTCCAATTCGACTCTTATGGTAGATAGGTTTAAGACATCCTGTTAAAGAAAGCTATCCTAGTGGTAGCTGTGGAGAGCAGCCTTCAAGCTAAGTCTCAGAGGAATGTAAAGCAGCTTGTTTTACCTTATAATCTCCTGAATTACCAAATGAAAGGATACCACACAGGTATATATATCAAATATATATGTACTTATTACTAGACACACTCTACTAATCTCTTTATGAGATTAGAAGTCAGGAACATATGCAAATATCAACGTTTCACAATAAGTTAAGCACAAATATGGCTGGGGCCCAAGGGGCGTACCAGACCATATACTAAAAAAGAGGTTTAGCAAAGTCGACTTGCAAGGGGACAAGGCCTAGGGCCTGTAGAATCGCTGGGGCTTCACTAATCCACCCAAGGCAGGTAAGTAAAGGACCCACGGGAGACGCGTGCAGTGCGAGAACACAGCCGGGGGTTCCCTATTGATTTCAATGGAGCAAGTCGCGGTTAGATTTTTAAAGTTTAAGGGTACTTCTAGAGAGTCTACAAGCAAGCCACTTACAAGGTAAGTAGTTCGAGGGCCAACACTCACAGGAGCACCGGAGTGCACTAGTTACCTCACTCAGGAAAGCCGGGTGCATAGGTGTCTTTTGGTGTCAGGTCGCGTCGTCGTTTTCTATGGAAGCCGAAGACGTTTTCCTGCTTGCGAAGACTGGAGAAGTGTCCGGTGGAATCCAAGGCTGGATTCAAGATGAAGAAGACCTGAAAGCAGAAGGGACAGTGTTCACAGTCACTTGCCAGTGACCCGGGGCCAGGAAGATGGATGCCCACGGATGTCGGGTGATTTCAGGTGATCATGGGTGTTTTGACTCTTCAGCCACGAGGTCCAGGAGGCGTCGAGGATGACCAGGAGCTGGATTCGGAGTGTCCTACGAAGTCTGCAGCTTACTGAGGTGTCGGCAACCGGTTTGGAGCCAACAAGCCTTGGCAACAGCAAGGCTCGTGGAAATTGAAGAAAGTCAGCGGTGCAGACCAACAAGGTCTGAAGGACTCACCCAGCGAGGGTAAGTCAGGGCAGGCCTGGGGCAACCAGGGGAGCCCTTTGGTTCAATGAGAAAGTCTTCAGGGGACCCACAAGCCAGCCGGCAAGGGATTGCGAAGACGCCTCGTGAGGATTCGCTTCACAGGAGCCCACGGTCACTCGGGATGAGGTAGGCCTCTGATTTTCGTGAGAAATCATGCTGGAGGCTTGGGCCATACGTGGTCCAATGCACAAGTTCATAGAACGTCGTGAAGGGGTTGCACTCGACAATAGTGCACGGTACCCGGGTATTGCTGTTCCTCATCACTCGCGGGGTCCACTCGCCTCAGCTCTGCTGGGGACTCACAATGACCGTCGAGAAGTCAGGAAATCCACTTCTGGGGCTGCAGGGACTTCGGACTCCAGCGGGAGCGGGAAAGTTTGCGACCGTTGATTCAAAGTTTTGGTGCCTGCCAAGCAGGGGAGTCATTCCTTGACTCCAAGGGAGATTCTTCCGTCTTCCAAAGGTAGTGGAACGCCGAAGGTCCGGGATTCTTCTTATAGAGCGTCATCCAGGGATATCTGATTTACAATGGCAAGGTTCCCCTATCTTATACTAAAGGAAAGGGAGGGACTAGCTCTATGACCACTCGTCTCGGAGGGTCAGGGGAGTGGGTGGTTACACCCACTTCCCTTTGTCCAGTTTCGCGCCAGAGCAGGGGCAGGTAGCCCCTGAACCGGTTTGAGCTGGCATATGCACAGAGGAGCCTACTGCTCCCCCAGTGCAGGACTTCAAAGCACTCTAGGAGTGCACCCACCCAGCCCCAATACACTAAATCCTGTCTGGAAGGTGGTTACACCTCCCTGTGACAGGATGCCTATTGTTGGGCCTCCTCCACTGCGAGTTTCAGTCAGCAGCAGGAGGGCAGCCCAGTGTCTGTGCTGGTGGTATCCATTTTGTGATGCCAGGGCTCTTTCAGATTTCTACTGTGTTTCTGCAGTAGGTAGGTTCCAATCCTCCCCTCTAGAAGGGTGGGATCATACTTCCACACCAGTTACTGGTATGAAGAGAGAGGAAGAGGTAGAGAGAGAGAGGTAGAGAGAGGTGAGAGCTGTAGAGACAGAGAGAGATAGAGAGGTAGAGAGATAGAGAGGTAGTGAGAGAGAGGTAGAGAGAGGTAGACAGAGGTAGAGAGAGGTAGACAGAGGTAGGGAGAGGTAGAGAGAGGAAGAGATAGAGAGAGAGGTAGAGATGTAGAGAGAGAGGTAGAGAATAGGTAGAGAGAAAGAGGTAGAGAGAGGCAGAGAGGTTGAGAGAGTTAGAGAAAGGTATAGAGGTAGAGAGAGGTAGAGAGGGGTATAGAGAGAGCGAGAGAGAGGTAGAAGGAGAGAGGTAGAGAGAAGTAGAGAGGTAGAGAGAGAGGTAGAGAGAGAGAGGTAGAGAGAGACAGGTAGAGAGAGAGAAGTAGAGAGAGAGGTAGAGAGAGAGAGGTAGAGAGAGAGAGGTAGAGAGAGAGAGGAAGAGAGAGAGAGGAAGAAAGAGGGAGAGATGTAGGGAGAGATGTAGAGAGAGAGAGAGGTAGAGAGAGGGAGGTAGAGAGAGGTGTAGAGAGAGGTAGAGAGCGAGAGAGAGAGAGAGAGAGGTAGAGAGAGGCAGAGAGGTAGAGAGAGGTAGAGAGAGACAGGTAGAGAGAGGTAAAGAGGTTGAGAGGTAGAGGTAGAGAGGTAGAGGTAGAGAGGTAGAGGGAGCGGTAGAAAGAGGTAGAGAGACAGGTAGAGAGACAGGTAGAGAGACAGGTAGAGAGGTAGAGAGAGAGGTAGAGAGAAAGAGGTAGAGAGAGGCAGAGAGGTGTAGAGGTAGAGAGTGGTAGAGAGGTATAGAGGTAGAGAGAAATGTAGAGGGAGAGGTAGAGAGAGAGAGGTAGAGAGGGAGCGAGAGATAGAGGGAGCGAGAGAGAGGTAGACAGGTAGAGAGAGATAGGAAGAAAGAGGTAGAGAGAGAGAGGTAGAGAGAGGAAGATAGAGGCGAGAGCTGTAGAGATAGAGAGAGGTAGAGAGAGAGGTAGAGCAGTAGAGAGAGGTACCGAGAGAGGTAGAGAGAGGTAGGGAGAGGAGAGGAGAGAGAGGAAGAGGTGGAGAGAGAGGTAGAGACGTAGAGAGAAAGGTAGAGAGGTAGAGAGAGGCAGAGAGGTGTAGAGGTAGAGAGAAAAAGGTAGAGAGGTATAGAAGTAGAGAGTGGTAGAGAGGTAGAGGTAGAGAGGTATAGTGAGAGAAGCAGAGAGGTAGAGAGATAGGGAGAGAGGGAGAGAGGTAGAGAGAGAGGTAGAGAGAGAGGTAGAGAGAGAGAGGTAGGGAGAGAGGTAGTGAGAGAGAGGTAGAGAGAGTGGTAGGGAGAGATTTAGGGAGAGAGAGGTAGAGAGAGAGAGGTAGAGAGAGAGGTAGAGTGAGAGAGAGAGAGGTAGAGAGAGAGGTAGAGAGAGGAAGAAAGAGGGAGAGAGGAAGAAAGAGGGAGAGAGGTAGAGAGAGAGCGGTAGAGGGAGGGAGAGGTTGAGGGGTAGAGAGAAGGGTAGAGAGAAGGGTAGAGAGAGGTAGAGAGAGAGAGAGAGGTAAAGAGAGAGGTGGAGAGAGAGGGAGAGAGGTAGAGAGAGGCAGAGAGGTGTAGAGGTAGAGAGAGGTAGAGGTAGGAAGAGAGGTAGAAGTAGATAGAGAGGAAGAGAGAGGTAGAGAGAGAGGTAGAGAGGGGTAAAGAGAGATAGGTAGAGAGGTAGAGAGAGAGGGAGAAAGAGAGAGGTAGAGGGAGAGAGGTAGAGAGAAAGAGGTAGCAAAAGGTAGACAGATGTAGAGAGAGAGGTAGAGAGAGAGGGAGACGTAGAGAGACAGGTAGAGACGTAGAGATGTGTAGAGATAGAGAGTGGTAGAGAGGTAGAGGCAGAGAGGTATAGAGAGGTAGAGAGTGAGAGGTAGAGAGAGAGAGGTAGAGAGAGAGAGGTAGAGAGAGAGAGGTAGAGAGAGAGAGGTAGAGAGAGAGAGAGAGGTAGAGAGAGAGGTAGAGAGAGGCGAGAGCTGTAGAGATAGAGAGAGGTAGAGAGAGGTAGAGTGGTAGAGAGAGAAGTAGAGAGAGAGAGGTAGAGGGACAGAGGTAGAAGGAGAAAGGTAGGGAGAGAGGAAGAAAGAGGGAGAGAGGTAGAGAGAGAGAGGTAGACAGAGAGGTAGAGAGAGGTAGAGAAGAGGTAGAGAGAAAGAGGTAGAGAGAGGCAGAGAGGTAGAGAAAGGTAGAGAGGTATAGAGGTAGAGAGTGGTAGAGAGAGGTAGAGAGGGGTATAGAGAGAGAGAGAGAGGTAGAAGGAGAGAGGTAGAGAGAGAAGTAGAGAGGTAGAGAGAGAGGTAGAGAGAGAGAGAGGTAGAGAGAGAGAGGTACAGAGAGAGAGGTAGAGAGAGAGAGGTAGAGAGAGAGGAAGAAAGAGGGAGAGAGGTAGATAGAGAGAGAGGTAGAGGGAGGTAGAGAGAGGTGTAGAGAGAGGTAGAGAGAGAGAGGGAGAGAGGTAGAGAGGCAAAGAGGTGTAGAGGTAGAGAGAGATAGCGAGAGGTAGAGGTAGAGAGGTAAAGGTAGAAAGAGAGGTAGAGAGGTAGAGAGAGATAGGTAGAGAGAGGTAAAGAGGTAGAAAGTTAGAGAGGTAGAGGGAGAGGTAGAGAGAGGTAGAGAGACAGGTAGAGACGTGGAGAGAGAGGTAGAGAGGTAGAGAGAAAGAGGTAGAGAGAGGCAGAGAGGTGTAGAGGTAGAGAGTGGTAGAGAGGTAGAGAGAAATGTAGAGGGAGACGTAGAGAGAGAGAGGTAGATAGAGAGAGGTAGAGAGAGAGAAGTAGAGAGGGAGAAGTAGAGAGAGAGCGGTAGAGAGAGGTAGAGAGGTAGAGAGAGAGAGGAAGAAAGAGGGAGAGAGGTAGAGAGAGGGAGAGAGGTAGAGAGAGAGGTAGAGAGAGAGTTAGAGAGAGGTAGAGAGAGAGGAAGAGAGAGGCGAGAGCTGTAGAGGTAGAGAGTGGTAGAGAGAGAGGTAGAGAGGTAGAGAGAGGAGAGAGAGGTAGAGAGAGGAGAGAGGTAGAGAGAGGAGAGAGAGGAAGAGGTAGAGAGAGACGTACAGAGAGAGGTAGAGAGGTAGAGAGAGGTGTAGAGGTAGAGAGAAAAATGTAGAGCGGTATAGAAGTAGAGAGTGGTAGAGAGGTAGAGGTAGAGTGGTAGAGAGAGAGAAGTAGAGAGGTAGAGAGAGAGGACGAGAGGGAGAGAGGTAGAGAGAGAAGTAGAGAGAGAGGTAGAGAGAGAGAGGTAGAGAGAGAGAAGTAGAGAGAGGTGTAGAGAGGGGTAGAGAGAGAGGTAGAGGGAGAGGTAGAGGGAGAGGTAGAGAGAGAGGTAGGGAGAGAGGTAGGGAGAGAGGTAGGGAGAGAGGTAGGGAGAGAGGTAGGGAGAGAGGTGGAGAGGTAGAGAGGTAGAGAGAGAGGTAGAGAGATAGAGAGGTAGAGGGAGAGGTGGAGAGGTAGAGAGGTAGAGAGAGAGGTAGAGAGAGAGAGGTAGAGAGAGAGGTAGAGAGAGAGGTAGAGGTAGATAGGTAGAGAGAGAGGTAGAGAGAGAGAGGAAGAAAGAGGGAGAGAGGTAGAGAGAGGGGTAGAGAGGTAGAGAGAGGTATAGAGGTAGAGAGAGGTATAGAGGTAGAAAGAGAGAGGTAGAGAGAGGTAGAGGGAGAGGGAGAGGTAGAGAGGTAGAGAGATAGAGAGAGGTAGGGAGTGGTAGAGACGTAGAGAGAGAGGGGTAGAGAGAAAGAGGTAGAGAAAGGCAGAGAGGTGTAGAGGTAGAGAGAGGTAGAGAGAAAAAGGTAGAGAGGTATAGAGGTAGAAAGTGGTAGAGAGTTAGAGAGAGGTAGAGGTAGAGAGGTGTAGAGAGAGAGGTAGAGAGAAGTAGAGAGGTAGAGAGAGAGAGGTAGAGAGAGATATGGAGAGAGAGAGTTAGAGAGAGGAAGAGAGAGGTAGAGAGGTAGAGAGAGGCAGAGAGAGAGGCAGAGAGAGAGAGGCAGAGAGAGAGAGGTGTAGAGAGAGAGAGGTGTAGAGAGAGGCGAGAGGTGTAGAGGTAGAGAGGTAGAGAGAGGTAGAGGGAGAGGTAGAGAGAGGTAGAGAGAGGAGAGAGAGGAGAGAGAGGAGAGAGAGGAGAGAGAGGAAGAGGTAGAGAGAGAGGCAGAGACATTGAGAGAGAGATGTAGAGAGGTAGAGAGGTGTAGAGGTAGAGAGAAAAAGGTAGAGAGGTATAGAAGTAGAGAGTGGTAGAGAGGTAGAGGTAGAGAGGTATAGAGGTAGGGAGCGAGGTAGAGAGGTAGAGAGAGAGGTAGCGGGAGAGCGGGAGAGAGAGAGGTGGAGAGAGAGAGTTAGAGAGAGGAAGAAAGAGGGAGAGAGGTAGAGAGAGGTAGAGAGGTAGAGAGAGGCAGAGAGAGAGGCAGAGAGAGAGAGGCAGAGAGAGAGAGGTGTAGAGAGAGAGAGAGGTAGAGAGAGGCGAGAGGTGTAGAGGTAGAGAGACGTAGAGAGGTAGAGAGAGGTAGAGAGAGGTAGAGGGAGAGGTAGAGGGAGAGGTAGAGGGAGAGGTAGAGAGAGGAAGAGGTAGAGAGAGAGGCAGAGACATTGAGAGAGAGATGTAGAGAGGTAGAGAGGTGTAGAGGTAGAGAGAAAAAGGTAGAGAGGTATAGAAGTAAAGAGTGGTAAAGAGGTAGAGGTAGAGAGGTATAGAGGTAGGGAGCGAGGTAGAGAGAGAGGTAGAGAGGTAGAGGGAAGTAGAGAGGTAGAGAGAGAGAGGTAGAGATAGAGGTAGAGGGAGAGGTAGAGAGAGAGGTAGAGAGAGAGAGGGAGGTAGAGAGAGTGAGGGAGAGAGGTAGAGAGAGAGGTAGAGGGAGAGAGAGAGGTAGAGGGAGAGACAGAGGTAGAGAGAGAGAGAGAGGTAGAGAGAGAGAGAAAGAAAGAGGGAGAGAGAGGTAGAGAGAGAAAGGTATAGAGAGAGGTAGAGAGGTACAGAGAGATAGAGAGGTACAGAGAGGTAGAGAGGTACAGAGAGGTAGAGAGGTACAGAGAAGTAGAAAGAGAGAGGCGAGAGCTGTAGAGGCATAGAGAGGAAGAGGTAGAGGGGTAGAGAGAGGTAGAGCTAGAGGTAGAGAGGTAGAGAGAGAGGTAGAGAGAGGTAGGGAGTGGTAGAGAGAAAGGTAGAGATGTAGAGAGAGAGGTAGAGAGAAAGAGAGGTAGAGAGAGGCAGAGAGGTGTAGAGGTAGGGAGAGGTAGAGAGAAAAAGGTATAGAGGTAGAGAGTGGTAGAGAGATAGAGAGAGGTAGAGGTAGAGCGGTATAGAGAGGTAGAGAGGTAGAGAGAGAGGTAGAGAGGTAGACAGAGAGGTAAAGAGAGAGGTAGAGAGAGAGAGGAAGAAAGAGAGAGAAGTAGAGAGAGAGAGAGAGGTAGAGAGAGAGGAAGAAAGAGGGAGAGAGGTAGAGAGAGAAGTAGAGAGAGAGAGAGAGAGGTAGAGAGAGAGGAAGAAAGAGGGAGAGAGGTAGAGAGAGAGAGGTAGAGAGAGGTAGAGAGAGGTCGAGAGAGAGAGGTCGAGAGAGAGAGGTCGAGAGAGAGAGGTCGAGAGAGAGAGGTCGAGAGAGAGAGGTAGAGGGAGAGAGGTAGAGATAGAGGTAGACAGAGAGAGGTAGAGAGAGAGAGAGGAAAAAAGAGGGAGCAAGGTAGAGAGAGAGAGGGGTAGAGAGAGAGGGGTAGAGAGAGAGGGGTAGAGAGAGAGGGGTAGAGAGAGAGAGAGAGAGTGGTAGAGGGAGAGAGGTAGAGAGAGAGGTAGAGGGAGAGAGGTAGAGAGAGAGAGGTAGAGAGAGAGGTAGAGAGAGGCAGAGAGGTGTAGAGGTAGAGAGAGGTAGAGGTAGAGAGAGGGAGAGAGGGAGAGAGGTAGAGAGGGGTAGGAGAGAGAGGTAGCGAGAGAGAGGTAGAGGGAGAGAGGTAGAGAGAGAGGGGTAGAGAGGTAGAGCTAGTGCTAGACAGGTAGAGAGAGAGGTAGAGAGAGAGGCAGAGAGAGGTAGACAGAGAGGTAGAGAGAGAGAGAGAGAGGTAGAGAGGAAGAGAGGTAGGGAGAGGTATAAAGGTAGAGAGGTAGAGGTGGAGGGAGAGGTACAGAGGTAGAGAGAGAGGTAGAGAGAGGTAGGGAGAGGTAGAGAGAGGTAGGGAGAGGTAGAGAGAGGTAGAGAGATAGAGAGAGGTAGAGAGGTGTAGAGATGTAGAGGGAGAGGTAGAGAGAGGTAGAGAGGTAGAGAGAGAGGTAGAGGGAGATGTAGATGTAGAGAGAGAGAGGTAGAGGGAGATGTAGAGAGAGAGAGGTAGAGAGAGAGGTAGGTAGAGGGAGAGGTAGAGAGAGAGGTAGAGAGGGGAAGAGAAGGTGAAGAGAAGAGGTAGAGAGAGAGGTAGATAGAGAGATGTAGAGGGAGAGAGGTAGAGAGAGCGGTAAAGAGAGATGTAGAGGTAGGTAGAGAGTGGTAGAGACAGGTAGAGACAGGTAGGGAGAGGTAGAGAGTGAGGTAGAGAGAGGCAGAGAGGTGTAGAGATAGGTAAAGAGGTAGAGAGAGAGGTAGAGAGAGGTAAAGAGGTAGAGAGGGTTAGAGAGAGAGAGGGAGAGGTAGAGAGAGGGAGGGAGAGGTAGAGATAGGTAGAGAGAGGTAGAGAGAGAGGTTGAGAGAGAGAGGTAGAGAGAGAGAGGTAGAGAGAGGTAGAAGTAGAGAGGTAAAGGGAGAGGTAGAGAGGTATAGGGAGGTAGAGAGAGAGGTAGAGAGAAGTAGAGAGGTAGAGGTAGAGAGAGAGAGGTGGAGAGAGGTAGAGAGGGGTAGAGAGAGAGGGGTAGAGAGAGAGAGGGAGAGATAGAGAGGTAGAGGGAGAGAGGTAGAGGGAGAGAGGTAGAGAGAGAGGTAGAGAGAGAGTTAGAGAGAGATAGAGAGAGGCGAGAGCTGTAGAGATAGAGAGAGGTAGATAGAGGTAGAGGTAGAGAGGGAGAGGTAGAGCGGTAGAGCGGTAGAGAGAGGGGGGTAGAAAGAGGTAGAGAGACAGGTAGAGAGTGGTAGAGCGAGAAGTAGAGACATAGAGCGAGAGGTAGAGACGTAGAGAAGAGGTAGAGAGAAAGAGGTTAAGAGGTAGAGAGAGAGGTAGAGAGAGAGGTAGAGAGAGAAGTAGAGAGGTAGAGTGAGAGAGGTAGAGATAGAGAGGTAGAGATAGAGAGAGAGAAGTAGAGAGAGAGAGAGGTAGAGAGAGAGAGGAAGAAAGAGGGAGAGAGGTGGAGAGAGAGAGGTGGAGAGAGAGAGGTAGAGAGAGATGTAGAGAGTTAGAGAGAGGCAGAGAGAGAGGTAGAGGGAGAGAGGTAGAGAGAGAGGAAGAAAGAGGTAGAGAGGTAGAGGGAGAGAGGTAGAGAGAGGTAGAGGGAGAGAGGTAGAGGGAGGTAGAGATAGAGAGGTAGAGAGAGAGAGGGGGAGAGAGAGGTAGAGCGAGAGGTAGAGGGAGAGAGGTAGAGAGAGAGGTAGAGAGAGAGAGGTAGAGAGAGAGAGGGAGAGAGAGAGAGGGAGAGAGCGAGAGGGAGGTAGAGAGAGAGGGAGAGAGAGGTTGGGAGAGGTAGAGAGAGAGGTTGGGAGAGGTAGAGAGAGAGGTAGAGAGAGGCAGAGAGGTTTAGAGGTAGAGAGATAAGAAGAGAGAGAGGTGGAGAGAGGTAGAGAGGGGTAGAGAAAGAGGGGTAGCGAGAGAGAGGGAGAGAGAGGTAGAGGGAGCGAGGTAGAGAGCGAGGGGTAGAGAGAGGTAGAGCGGTAGAGGTAGAGCTAATGCTAGACAGGTAGAGAGAAAGGTAGAGAGAGAGGAAGAAAGAGGTAGAGAGGTAGAGGGAGAGAGGTAGGGGAGGTAGAGATAGAGAGGTAGAGAGAGAGAGGTAGAGGGAGAGAGAGAGGTAGAGAGAGAGGAAGAAAGAGGTAGAGAGGTAGAGGGAGATAGGTAGCGAGAGGTAGAGATAGAGAGGTAGAGATAGAGAGGCAGAGAGAGAGAAGGAGAGAGAGAGAGGTAGAGAGAGAGAGAGAGAGAGGGAGAGAGAGAGGGAGAAGGGTAGAGGGAGAGAGGTAGAGGTAGAGAGTGGTAGAGGTAGAGAGATAAGAACTGTTGGACTTGGCCCTTCTGGCAGGTTCACCCCTGGACTTTTTGCTTTTACTGGTGACCTGGTGGTAGTGATTGTTGGTTTCTGCGCACTTTCCCTGTGTCCCAGAGTAAAGTGCGTGCGCACTCTGAGTGCATGTGGTGAGATAGGCCTGCCCTCCCATAGGAATGCATGGGGAATGTATGTGTCCCTGGTAGTTCCTGAAGCGTGGGGTGGGCAGGCTCGAGTTTGGTATGTGCGGACTCGTGTGATCGAATGCTTCGCAATGATATATAATGCGTGATTATGTCATGTGCGGAAGTGCCACTTCTAGGAGTTGGCATATTAGTGTAAAATGTGCAGAGACTGCCTGTCGCGTGATTGGCTGGCTGAGGTAATGTGACGGGCTAGGGAATCCCCAGAGTCAGGAGGAATCACCCAGTGGTGAATAGGGAGATCAGCAGCTAGATGGGTGGGAGGAGTACACCTGGGTCCTGAATAGGGCTGGGTTTTCCCTACACAATGCTGGCTCCGCCCCCTGTGGTGCGACTGATGACCCTAGCCCTGCCAGTGAATAGGGAGAGGGGCTGAGCAAAACAAAGTGCTCAGGAACCAGTTGTAATTGGTTCGCCCCTTCCCTGCACCTTGAGACAAAGGGTCTTACAGTATAAGAAGGGGCTGTGTCCCCTTACAATTTGTTCTCTTGCTGATCCTAATTTGAGGGGGGCCTGCTGCTGCTGGGCGCCAGGAGAGACCGCCACTGGGGACTGCCTACCTGCTGGAGGGCCCTGTGAGCTGGCCCCTGGGCCCAGTCCTGGCCCCCTGCATCTGAAGACTCTGGTTCTGGACCTTGTTGTTATCCCTAAGCGCCTGGGAGCGCTTTTATTCGCTTTATAGCGCTAGGAGCGCTTTATTTGGGACTTTTCTGAAGACTCCAGCGCCTGGAAGCGCTGGACTTGCCTTGGCACACAGAGCGCTTCCCCCTGTGACCTCGGCGCCTGGAGCGCTTGGTTTCTGATAGCGGGTGCCCACCCCGCTTATTGCCGTGGTTTTAAGGCGGGAGCCCACCCCGCATACTGGTAGCATCGCGGGTGCCTACCCCGCTTGATTAAGGAATACGTATCCCTGGCGGGTGCCCACCCCGCCAGGGACCTGGCCGCAGTCTTTTGTTGAATTATCGGGTGCCCACCCCGTGTTTCCCGCAGCCGCCGGGAACCCTGGTCCGCCCCGCTGCCCGCGGCAACCCGGAAGGAAATCCCGGCAGCCTTAGAGGGGGCGGGGCCTGACCCTGAAGACGAGTCCAGGCGGGAGCCCACCCCGCGCTGGACGGCACCCGGAAGGAGCGAGAAGTGAGGGCGTCGTAGGAGGAAGCGGACGGGAGCCTACCCCGCGCTTCCCCGAGGAGAGGACGAGAAGCAGCGCCGTGACTGCCCCGGCCCCGCCGCGAGAGAAGTGCCGACGAGTGCTGCCGGTGAGTGGGGGCTCTAGGGGGCCAGGATTCTTTCTGTCAGAGAGCATGACGCTCTATCCACCGAAGGGGCACCTTGTTGTCAGAGCCTGCGAGGCTCACGAGTCCCCCGAGTGGGACTCCAACGTTGGGGACATTGTGGTTTCCCGAGCCCCGTGAGGCTCCCAGGTAGAAGGGGGCATTTCTTTAGTGACCAGAGCACGAGTACGCTCCAACACTTGGGGGCAGTCTTTTTGGCAGAGCCCAGGGAGGCTCCAAGGCATGCCATATTTGTTTTAAAAGGCACAGTGGTGCCCACGCTCCTTTTCCCAGCTGCCCAGCACTTAGTGGGCAGCTGCACCGTGTAGGTTGTGCCCCTCCACACTTTGGCTTGCGCAGCCTGCGCAGCCTTCCCCTGACATTGACACAGGGCGTCCTTGCCCCTTCAAGGCCAGTTGGCCTAGGGACTGCCACAGGTGGTGGCTAATGTGAGTTTTGCGCTATTGTTCCTAACCTGCACCTCTGAATGTGTCTTTATGCGTCATGTGCCTCGTTCTACACCGCTGAATGTATTTTATGCATCATGTGTTTTCCTTCCCTACACCTCTGAATGTGTTGTGATGCATCATGTGTAATGTGCTTATACCCCTACAGGTATTGTGATACTTAGGTGGTTGTTTTCTCCTAGTACAGGTGGTGCTAGTGAGGTCCTGGTTCCCTGCGCGATATTTTCCTAAGGTGGTTAGGGTTGCGTAGGTGGTACTTACCTGTTACCAGTAGTTACTGGTTGTGTGCTACATTTGCTATTTTGTACTACAGTATTATTTCTATGTTCTAAGTGCTAATTTCTACAAAGTGCTAATTCCTGACAGTGGTCCATGTGGCCCTGTCTCCTGTACATATAATCCCTTGTAAAATTCTGCCCGTGCCAGTTGGCACAGTGTAAATTGTGTGAATATTATCTAATGTGTTTGGTATAATACAAAGGCTATTTTTATATAATACCTTGTGTGGAGTTTCCTTTGTGGTGGGCCTTGGGTGTTGTTGCTGGGTGCGAGCGCAAACGCTTTACACATTGCCTCCGGGATAAGCCTGACTGCTCGTGCCAAGCTGCCAAGCTACCAAGGGGGTGAGCAGGGGTTATCTTTGGCGTGTAACTCCCCAGCCCTGACTAGAGTGGTGGTTTCTGCCTGGCTTTGGCGCAAGCCCTAGCCAACCAGAAATCCCATTTCTAACATTGGTGATCAGCGGTGGGATTTGGACTCGCATTTGCGCTGTACCGCAGCAGCAACTGGCTGCACCACAAAACTCTGCATTTAGATAATCACATGGTATAGGGATTATTGTGCTAAGTTTGTTTTTGTCATTTCTGTGGAAATGTGTTTCTGGATTCACCAGTAAGGGTGGGATCCAGTGGTGGCAGCATAATAGTGTCCAGTACATTTGTCCCCCGCCTTGCGCCCAGAGTTGGTACCTGTGTCACTTGTGGTCAGGTTGAGGAATCAGGGGTGGCAGAAACTGCCTTACCAGTCCGAGGGGAGGGTTGTGTGTGGATGAGTGGTGTGTGGCACTAGGCAAGTGAGTGTGAGTTCTCTGGGATAGAGAGCTTGCTGAATCCTTTGTGAAGTGTGTACTCCTGTTAAGCTCAGACCCCTAGGTTCCCTGTTTAATCTTTTCACCAGAACGTCCGCCAGAATGGAGCCTGCTTTTGATCTCAGTGATCTAGCTTGGTACAGTAGGCAGGAGTTGGAAAGGTTCTGTAGAGAGAGAGACATAGGGGTGAGAGAGTCAGACACTGTGTACGAACTTAGGGACCACATGATCCAGTGGGTTAGAGAGCAAAGGGATCTTGAGCGCAGTAGGGAAAGGGCCCGGGCCTCACACCTGGAGGGTGGTGGGTCTGTGGGGAGCCCTGAAGATTCAGAAGAGGAGGAAGAAGATGACAGTACCTGGACGCCAGTAGAGAGTGAGGACCCCATAGGTAGGGAGTCCCTTGCTGGGTCCAGCGTAGGAGGCAGCGCCTCATCCCTTTCCCTGTCCCTGTCCCCAGAGGAGTGGGAAGATAGGAGGAAAGAAAGGGAGCACCAGCTGGCGTTAGAAAAGCTCAGGTTAGAGCATGCCCAGGCTATGGCGCAGCTGGAGGTCAAGAAGCAACAGCTAGAGACTGAGAGGGCCTTGGCGCAGGAGAGGATAGAGGAGACTGAGAGGGCCTCCACCAGAGGCAAAGTAGCTCTGGAGGGTAGACTATCCTCTGCGCGCAGTTTTAATTTTCTGGGCTCCCCAGGGAGGGCTGAGTCCAGTGGTGGCAGCCATATAGATTTCAGTGTAGGAAATCCCATTCCCAGTTGCCAGAGTATGGTACCTGTTTCCCAGGAGGAGGAGTTAAGGTTGAAATTCAGGGGCAGTAGGAAACTGTCTCACCAGTCTTGGGAGGAGTTTGTGGATGGATGTGAGGAGGCACTGCTTGATTGGATAGATCTAGCAGGATCGGATTTTTATAAACTGTATAATCTGGTTCTCAAGGAACACCTGCTCAGTTGTTGTGTGCCGGGGTTGCGCCAACACCTGTTGGGGTGTGGATTGTCTGAGCCATTTGAGCTTGCAGAGTAAGCAGAGCTCTGGGAAAGTGCTAGAGGTTCTCTAGAGTCATTAGGGAGTGACTCCAAAAGTAGTGGTTCATGTATCTTCCAGCCCAGCGTGGTGGAAGAGGCTTAGTGTAGCCCAGCTAGGTCCCAGGATAGCGAGGAGGGTGTAGGGGCTCACTGCCTGGCTCAGTGGAGCAGGAGTAAGAGGGTGACCGAGGGTCCCCAGACGCACGAAGCCCTGCCTCAGGACTTGGATGGTTTCATGAGGGATCACCAAGTTGGGGACCTAGGCTGTCCTGTTACTCCACTTGAGGAAGATCTCTTAGTGAGTAGAGGACCTGGAGCACCTGTAACCAGGGCTCTTGTGGTTCTAGAGTCTGGCAGTACCGCTCCGGTAGGGAGGGTACAGGAGTCCAGTGTGAGGAGTGACTGGGGGATGAGTTTCCCAGTGGAAGAGCCAGTGGGTCAGGGACTACCCAGTTGGGCTAGGATCCCGTGTAGTGACCATGGTGACACCACTTCTGTTCTGGGGGATCTCTGTGCACTGTCAGGTGGACAGGGGACGGGAGATCCGCGCCAGACAGACAGTCACCCGACTTATGTGTCTTTTGTTAGCCTCAGGGGGATGGAGTGTAAATCCCCAGAAGTCCTGGAGTGCCAGGCGATTATTCCACCAACGGTTCTAGGCCGGAGGTTGGGAGGCCAGGTTCAGGATCAGCCTGACCTGAAGGGTGGGACGTCTGTAACTAGCGTCCCGACCGGTTCTTCTTCCAGAGGTACCGCCCCAGTTGGTAGGGAGCAGGGCTCTGGAAGGGGGTGCAGAGGGTGGAAGAGCCCACATCTGACCCCGGTGCAACCTGAGGGGTTAAACCCTGGGTTGGAATGGCGTTCTAGGTGTACCCCTCGCCAGAGGAGGAGGAACCCTAGGAGAAGAGGTAGGGGAAGGAGAGCCTTCCCTGAGACTCCTGGTCCACCTGAGGTTGTAGACCCTAGGCTGGAGAACCAGTGGCAGTCTAGTCCTGTCTTGCAGAGAGGAAGAGTGGAGAATGGCCGCTATGTGCCAGGGGTTACTACCCCCCCACTCTGTGATTAGGCAAGGACCGGTGGCACCTGGGTGGCCTAGGGCCTGGTCTTGGCCGCGGACAGCTTGGGAGTACCAGTGGGGTAGCCCAGTTGCTCCGGACAGTGGTTTTAGAAGGAATTCCATGGGTTCACCGTGGTGTAGAACCGGAGGGTGTCCCTGCAGTTGCGGGCCCGCGTCCGTGTTCTATCGCCCCAAGCAGTGAAGTCCATCACGGTGGCGATTGGTCTGCCCTGCGTTTTGGCTGGAAGGGGGTTGTGTTGGACTTGGCCCTTCTGGCAGGTTCACCCCTGGACTTTTTGCTTTTACTGGTGACCTGGTGGTAGTGATTGTTGGTTTCTGCGCACTTTCCCTGTGTCCCAGAGTAAAGTGCGTGCGCACTCTGAGTGCATGTGGTGAGATAGGCCTGCCCTCCCATAGGAATGCATGGGGAATGTTTGTGTCCCTGGTAGTTCCTGATGCGTGGGGTGGGCAGGCTCGAGTTTGGTATGTGCGGACTCGTGTGATCGAATGCTTCGCAATGATATATAATGCGTGATTATGTCATGTGCGGAAGTGCCACTTCTAGGAGTTGGAATATTAGCGTAAAATGTGCAGAGACTGCCTGTCGCGTGATTGGCTGGCTGAGGTCATGTGACGGGCTAGGGAATCCCCAGAGTCAGGAGGAGTCACCCAGTGGTGAATAGGGAGATCAGCAGCTAGATGGGTGGGAGGAGTACACCTGGGTCCTGAATAGGGCTGGGTTTTCCCTACACAATGCTGGCTCCGCCCCCTGTGGTGCGACTGATGACCCTAGCCCTGCCAGTGAATAGGGAGAGGGGCTGAGCAAAACAAAGTGCTCAGGAACCAGTTGTAACTGGTTCGCCCCTTCCCTGCCCCTTAAGACAAAGGGTCTTACAGTATAAGAAGGGGCTGTGTCCCCTTACAATTTGTTCTCTTGCTGATCCTAATTTGAGGGGGGCCTGCTGCTGCTGGGCGCCAGGAGAGACCGCCACTGGGGACTGCCTACCTGTTGGAGGGCCCTGTGAGCTGGCCCCTGGGCCCAGTCCTGGCCCCCTGCATCTGAAGACTCTGGTTCTGGATCTTGTTGTTATCCCTAAGCGCCTGGGAGCGCTTTTATTCGCTTTATAGCGCTAGGAGCGCTTTATTTGGGACTTTTCTGAAGCCTCCAGCGCCTGGAAGCGCTGGACTTGTCTTGGCACACAGAGCGCTTCCCCCTGTGCCCTCGGCACCTGGAGCGCTTGGTTTCTGATAGCGGGTGCCCACCCCGCTTATTGCCGTGGTTTTAAGGCGGGAGCCCACCCCGCATACTGGTACCATCGCGGGTGCCTACCCCGCTTTATTAAGGAATACGTATCCCTGGCAGGTGCCCACCCCGCCAGGGACCTGACCGCAGTCTTTTGTTGAATTATCGGGTGCCCACCCCGTGTTTCCCGCAGCCGCCGGGAACCCTGGTCCGCCGCGCTGCCGGCGACAACCCGGAAGGGAATCCCGGCAGCCTTAGAGGGGGCGGGGCCTGACCCTGAAGACGAGTCCAGGCGGGAGCCCACCCCGCGCTGGACGGCACCCGGAAGGAGCGAGAAGTGAGGGCGTCGTAGGAGGAAGCGGACGGGAGCCTACCCCGCGCTTCCCCGAGGAGAGGACGAGAAGCAGCGCCGTGACTGCCTGGCCCCGCCGTGAGAGAAGTGCCGACGAGTGCTGACGGTGAGTGGGGGCTCTAGGGGGCCAGGAGTCTTTCTGTCAGAGCGCGTGACGCTCTATCCACCGAAGGGGCACCTTGTTGTCAGAGCCTGCGAGGCTCACGAGTCCCCCGAGTGGGACTCCAACGTTGGG
The DNA here is from genome assembly GCF_964204655.1 of Triturus cristatus. Classification (NCBI taxonomy): domain Eukaryota; kingdom Metazoa; phylum Chordata; class Amphibia; order Caudata; family Salamandridae; genus Triturus; species Triturus cristatus. The sequence goes on along the minus strand of NC_140587.1, from coordinate 1,010,457,603 downwards.
GACATTGTGGTTTCCCGAGCCCCGTGAGGCTCCCAGGTAGAAGGGGGCATTTCTTTAGTGACCAGAGCACGAGTACGCTCCAACACTTGGGGGCAGTCTTTTTGGCAGAGCCCAGGGAGGCTCCAAGGCATGCCATATTTGTTTTAAAAGGCACAGTGGTGCCCACGCTCCTTTTCCCAGCTGCCCAGCACTGCACCGTGTAGGTTGTGCCCCTCCACACTTTGGCTTGCGCAGCCTTCCCCTGACATTGACACAGGGCGTCCTTGCCCCTTCAAGGCCAGTTGGCCTAGGGACTGCCACAGGTGGTGGCTAATGTGAGTTTTGCGCTATTGTTCCTAACCTGCACCTCTGAATGTGTCTTTATGCGTCATGTGCCTCGTTCTACACCGCTGAATGTATTTTATGCATCATGTGTTTTCCTTCCCTACACCTCTGAATGTGTTGTGATGCATCATGTGTAATGTGCTTATACCCCTACAGGTATTGTGATACTTAGGTGGTTGTTTTCTCCTAGTACAGGTGGTGCTAGTGAGGTCCTGGTTCCCTGCGCGATATTTTCCTAAGGTGGTTAGGGTTGCGTAGGTGGTACTTACCTGTTACCAGTAGTTACTGGTTGTGTGCTACATTTGCTATTTTGTACTACAGTATTATTTCTATGTTCTAAGTGCTAATTTCTACAAAGTGCTAATTCCTGACAGTGGTCCATGTGGCCCTGTCCCCTGTACATATAATCCCTTGTAAAATTCTGCCCGTGCCAGTTGGCACAGTGTAAATTGTGTGAATATTATCTAATGTGTTTGGTATAATACAAAGGCTATTTTTATATAATACCTTGTGTGGAGTTTCCTTTGTGGTGGGCCTTGGGTGTTGTTGCTGGGTGCGCGTGCAAACGCTTTACACATTGCCTCCGGGATAAGCCTGACTGCTCGTGCCAAGCTACCAAGGGGGTGAGCAGGGGTTATCTTTGGCGTGTAACTCCCCAGCCCTGACTAGAGTGGTGGTTTCTGCCTGGCTTTGGCGCAAGCCCTAGCCAACCAGAAATCCCATTTCTAACAAGAACAGAGAGAGAGGTGGAGAGAGGTAGAGAGGGGACAAGAGAGAGGTAGAGAGAGAGGAAGATTGAGAGATGTAGAGGGAGAGAGGTAGAGAGAGAGGTAGAGAGGGAGAGGTAGAGAGAGAGAGAGGTAGAGAGGCAGAGAGAGGTAAAGAGGTAGAAAGGCAGAGCGAGATAGAGAGGGAGAGGGAGAGGTAGAGAGATAGAGGTAGAGAGAGGTAGAGGTGGAGGGTGTGGTACAGAGGTAGAGAGAGGTGTAGGGAGAGGTAGGGAGGGGTAGGGAGGTGGAGAGAGAGAGGTAGAGAGAGGTAGAAGTAGAGAGGTAAAGGGAGAGGTAGAGCGGTATAGGGAGGTAGAGAGAGAGGTAGAGAGGTAGAGAGAGGTAGAGTGGGTAGAGAGAGGTAGAGAGGTAGAGGTAGAGGTAGAGAGAGAGAGGTAGAGAGAGGTGGAGAGAAGTAGAGAGGCGTAGAGAGAGAGGGAGAGATAGAGAGGTAGAGGGAGAGAGGTAGAGGGAGAGAGGTAGAGAGAGAGGTAGAGAGAGAGAGGTAGAGAGAGGTAGAGAGAGGTAGAGAGAGGTAGAGAGAGGCGAGAGCTGTAGAGATAGAGAGAGGTAGATAGAGGTAGAGGTAGAGAGGTAGAGAGAGGTAGAGGGAGAGGGAAAGGTAGAGCGGTAGAGAGAGGGGTAGAAAGAGGTAGAGAGAGATGTAGAGAGTGGTAGAGCGAGAAGTAGAGATGTAGAGCGAGAGGTAGAGACGTAGAGAAGAGGTAGAGAGAAAGAGGTTAAGAGGTAGAGAGAGAGGTAGAGAGAGAAGTAGAGAGGTAGAGTGAGAGAGGCAGAGTGAGAGAGGTAGAGAGAGAGATAGAGAGAGAGAAGTAGAGAGAGAGAGGTAGAGAGAGATGTAGAGAGAGAGAGGAAGAAAGAGGGAGAGAGGTAGAGAGAGAGAGGTAGAGAGAGATGTAGAGAGTTAGAGAGAGGTAGAGAGAGGCAGAGAGAGAGGTAGAGGGAGAGAGGTAGAGAGAGAGGAAGAAAGAGGTAGAAAGGTAGAGGGAGAGGGAGGGGGAGAGGGAGAGAGGTAGAGGGAGGTAGAGAGAGAGAGGTAGAGCAAGAGGTAGAGGGAGAGAGGTAGAGAGAGAGGTAGAGAGAGAGAGGTAGAGAGAGAGAGGGAGAGAGAGAGAGGGAGGTAGAGAGAGAGGTAGAGAGAGAGAAGTAGAGAGTGAGAGGTAGAGAGAGGTTGGGAGAGATAGAGAGAGAGGTAGAGAGAGGCAGAGAGGTGTAGAGGTAGAGAGAGGTAGAGAGGTAGAGAGAGGTAGAGGTAGAGAGAGGTAGAGGTAGAGAGAGGTAGAGGTAGAGAGATAAGAAGAGAGAGAGAGGTAGAGAGAGGTAGAGAGGGGTAGAGAAAGAGGGGTAGCGAGAGAGAGGGAGAGAGAGGTAGAGGGAACGAGGTAGAGAGCGAGGGTTAGAGAGAGGTAGAGCGGTAGAGGTAGTGCTAGACAGGTAGAGAGAAAGGTAGAGAGAGGAAGAAAGAGGTAGAGAGGTAGAGGGAGAGAGATAGATGGAGGTAGAGATAGAGAGGTAGAGAGAGAGGTAGAGAGAGAGAGGGAGAGAGAGGTAGAGAGAGAGAGGTAGAGAGGGGTAGGGAGAGGTAGAGAGAGGGAGAGAGGTGGAGAGGTAGAGGGAGAGAAGTAGCGAGTGAGAGGTAGAGAGAGAGGGAGAGAGGGAGGGAGAGAGGGGGAGAGGGGTAGAGGGAGAGAGGTAGAGGTAGAGAGAGGTAGAGGTAGAGAGATAAGAACAGAGAGAGGTGGAGAGAGGTAGAGAGGGGAAGAGAGAGAGGTAGAAAGAGAGGAAGATTGAGAGATGCAGAGGGAGAGGTAGAGAGAGAGGTAGAGAGGGAGAGGTAGAGAGAGAGAGAGGTAGAGAGAGGTAGAGAGAGGTAAAGAGGTAGAAAGGCAGAGCGAGATAGAGAGGGAGAGGGAGAGGTAGAGAGATAGAGAGAGGTAGAGGTGGAGGGAGTGGTACAGAGGTAGAGAGAGGTAGAGCGAGAGGTAGGGAGAGGTAGGGAGGGGTAGGGAGAGGTAGAGAGAGAGGTAGAGAGAGAGGTAGAGAGAGAGGTAGAGAGAGAGGTAGAGAGGGGTAGGGAGAGGGAGAGAGAGGGAGAGAGGTGGAGAGGTAGAGAGAGATGGAGAGAGGTAGAGAGGGGAAGAGGGAGAGGAAGATAGAGAGATGTAGAGGGAGAGAGGTAGAGAGAGAGAGGTAGAGAGGGAGAGGTAGAGAGGGAGAGAGGTAGAGAGGTAAAGAGGTAGAAAGGTAGAGAGGTAGAGAGAGAGATGTAGAGCGAGATAGAGAGGTAGAGCGAGAGAGGTAGAGACGTAGAGAGAGGTACAGAGTTAAAGAGAGAGGTAAAGACGTAGAGAGAGAGGTAGAGAGAGAGAGGTATAGAGAAAGAGAGAGGAAGAGAGAGGTAGAGAGATGTAGAGGGAGAGGTAGAGAGAGAGGAAGAGAGAGGAAGAGAGAGAGGAAGAGAGAGAGGTAGAGAGAGCGGTAGAGAGAGAGGTAGAGAGAGAGAGGTAGAGAGAGAGGTATAGATATAGAGAGAGAGAGATAGAGGGAGACGTAGAGAGAGAGGGGTAGAAAGAGAGGTAGAGAGAGGTAGAGAGAGAGGTAGAGAGAGAGGTAGAGAGGGGTAGGGAGGGGTAGGGAGAGGTAGAGAGAGAGGTAGCTAGAGGTAGAGAGAGGGGTAGAGAGAGGTAGAGAGAGAGGTAGAGAGAGAGAGAGGTGTAGAGGTAGAGAGAGGTGGAGAGAGGTAGAGAGGGGAAGAGATAGAGGTAGAGAGAGAGGAAGATAGAGAGATGTAGAGGGATAGAGGTAGAGAGAGAGGTAGAGAGGGAGAGGTAGAGAGAGAGAGAGAGAGAGAGAGAGAGGTAGAGAGGGAGAGGTAGAGAGAGAGAGAGAGAGAGAGAGAGGTAGAGAGAGGTAAAGAGGTAGAAAGGCAGAGCGAGATAGAGAGGGAGAGGGAGAGGGAGAGGTAGAGGTAGAGAGATAGAGGTAGACAGAGGTAGAGGTGGAGGGAGTGGTACAGAGGTAGAGAGAGGTAAAGAGGTAGAGAGACAGGTAGAGAGAGGTATAGAGGTAGACAGAGAGGTAGAGAGGGGTAGAGAGAGGTAGAGAGGTATACAGAGAGGTAGAGAGAGAGAGAAGTAGAGAGAGGTAGAGGGAGACGTAGAGAGAGAGCGGTGTAGAGAGAGGTAGGGAGGGGTAGGGAGTGGTAGAGAGAGAGGTAGAGAGAGGTAGAGAGAGTCAGAGAGCGGTAGAGAGGGAGAGGTAGAGAGAGAGGTAGATAGAGAGATGTAGAGGGAGAGAGGTATAGAGAAAGGTAGAGAGGGAGAGGTAGAGAGGTAGAGGTAAAGGGAGAGAGGTAGAGAGAGAGGAAGATAGAGAGATGTAGAGGGAGAGAGGTAGAGAGAGAGGTAGAGAGGGAGAGGTAGAGAGAGAGAGAGAGGTAGAGAGAGGTAGAGAGCGGTAAAGAGGTAGAAAGGCAGAGGGAGAGGGAGAGGTAGAGAGATAGAGGTAGACAGAGGTAGAGGTGGAGGGAGTGGTACAGAGGTAGAGAGAGGTAAAGCGAGAGTAGGGAGAGGTAGGGAGGGGTAGGGAGAGGTAGAGAGAGGTAGAGAGAGAGGTAGAGAGGGGTAGGGAGAGGTAGAGAGAGGGAGAGAGAGGTGGAGAGGTAGGGAGAGGTGGAGAGAGGTAGAGAGGGGAAGAGAGAGAGGTAGAGAGAGAGAGAGGTAGAGAGAGGTAAAGCGGTAGAAAAGTAGAGAGGTAGAGAGAGAGAGATGTAGAGCGAGATAGAGAGGTAGAGAGAGAGAGGTAGAGACGTAGAGAGAGGTACAGTTAGAGAGAGAGGTAGAGACGTAGAGAGAGAGGTCGAGAGAGAGAGGTAGAGTGGTAGAGAGATGTAGAGGTAGAGAGAGAGGTTGAGAGAGAGAGGTAGAGAGGTATAGAGATAGAAAGAGGTAGAGAGAGGTAGAGAGGGAGAGGTAGAGGTAGAGAGATGTAGAAGGAGAGGTAGAGAGAGAGAGAGGTAGAGATGTAGACAGAGAGGTAGAGAGGGGTAGAGAGGTAGACAGTGAGGTAGAGAGAGGTAGAGAGGTAGACAGAGAGGTAAAGAGAGAGAGAAGTAGAGAGAGGTAGAGGGAGACGTAGAGAGAGAGCGGTGTAGAGAGAGGTAGGGAGGGGTAGGGAGAGGTAGAGAGAGAGGTAGAGAGGTAGAGAGAGTCAGAGAGCGGTAGAGAGGTAGAGAGGTAGAGAGAGAGGTAGATAGATGTAGAGGGAGAGAGGTAGAGAGGTAGAGAGGGAGAGGTAGAGGGAGAGAGGTAGAGAGAGAGAGGTAGAGAGAGGTAAAGAGGCAGAAAGGTAGAGAGGTAGAGAGAGGTAGAGCGAGATAGAAAGGTAGAGGGAGAGGGAGAGGTAGAGAGAGATGTAGAGAGGCAGGTAGAGAGGTAGAGAGTGGTAGAGAGACGTAGGGAGAGGTAGAGAGGTAGAGAGTGACGTAGAGAGTGACGTAGAGAGAGGTAGAGCGAGGCAGAGAGGTGTAGAGGTAGAGAGAGGTAAAGAGGTAGAGGGAGAGAGAGGTAGAGAGGTAGAGAGAGGTAGAGAGAAGTAGAGAGAGAGGTAGAGAGGTAGAGGGAGAGGTAGAGAGAGGTAGAGAGAGGTAGAGGGAGAGGTAGAGAGAGAGGTAGAGAGAGAGGTAGAGAGAGAGGTAGAGAGAGAGGGGTAGAGACGTAGAGAGAGAGAGGTAGAGTGGTAGAGAGATGTAGAGGTAGAGAGAGGTAGAGAGAGGTTGAGAGAGAGGTAGAGAGGTATAGCGATAGAGAGAGGTGGAGAGAGGTGGAGAGGTAGAGAGGTAGAGAGATGTAGAAGGAGAGGTAGAGAGAGGTAGAGAGGGGTAAAGAGGTAGAGAGGTAGAGAGACAGGTAGAGAGAGGTATAGAGGTAGACAGAGAGGTAGAGAGGGGTAGAGAGGTAGAGAGGTATACAGAGAGGTAGAGAGAGAGAGAAGTAGAGAGCGGTAGAGAGAGAGGTAGATAGAGAGATGTAGAGGGAGAGAGGCCGGCCTCAGCGCCGGCCTCGCTGCCGCCTTGAGCGCTCCCCTTTGGTTTTCGCCGGTTTTTGACCGAAATTTGTGCTCGTTTTCTTTGTATGCCGTATGATCGTTTGTTAACTGTTTTGCCTCCGTTTTGACCTGCATTGTTGCCTGTATTTTTTGTACCGTTTCTTCTTCGTGTTTTGCCCTCCATTTGTGCATTTGTGCTTGTCTCCTTCCTGTTTGCCCGCCTACCTCGCCGCCCTCCGCTCTCCCTCCCCGCTCCCGCTTCCCGCCACCGCCATTAGCCCCGCCCCTTTTCTCTTCTGTTCCCTCCCCGCTCCCGCCTCCCAGCTGCTCCGCCCACCCGCGCACTTCGCCTTTAAATGGCGACCGTGCGAACGCGCAGCGGGCGCGCCGATTGTGCGCCGAAGGCGCGCCAAAGGTAAGCCCGTCTGCGCCCGTCCGCGACCGGATCGCGTCCAGCGCCAGGACCCCTGGCCCCCGAAGACCCCGACCGACCCGCCTGACGTACTCCGCCGCCACCCTCACCGCACTCAACACCGGCCGACTCCCAGAATGCCATCAAGCCACTCCACGACGTACCCACGGACCTTTCAGCTGCCACGCCTGCAAGTTCTCCTGCATCCGGACCAGCCTCGCACCAGCACCCGCCAAGTCGAACACCAGCAGCACCCACCTCAAGTGCATCCTGCTCAACACCCGCTCCGTCCACAGACACGCCATCGAACTCTGGAACCTTCTAGACGCCACAGCCCCTGACGTTGCCTTCCTCACGGAGACCTGGATGAACGCCTCTTCAGCCCCCCACATCGCCATCGCTATCCCAGAGGGCTACAAGATCGTCCGGAGGGACCGAAACGCCAACCAGATGGGAGGAGGCATCGCCATCATCCACAGGAACACCATCCGTCTCACGACCAGCACCGACAACACCCTGACCAGCGCCGAACACCTGCATTTCCAGATCCACACCAACCCGAACACCACCCTCAGAGGCACCCTGATCTACCGACCCCCTGGACCACGCACACAATTCAGCGAGGACATCGCCGACTTCGTCAGCCCGCATGCCCTCCCCTCCGCTGACTACATCCTCCTGGGAGACCTCAACTTCCATCTAGAGAACAACAACGACCGCAACACCAGCACCCTGCTCGACAACCTCGCCAACCTGGGACTCAAGCAACTGGTGTCCACCCCCACCCACCTCGCCGGACACACACTCGACGCAGTCTTCTCTTCCAGCACAGACATCGACTTCAGATACGCCACAGAGCTTCAATGGACGGACCACAGCTGCGTCCACTTCACCTTCAAGAGAACGACGACCCACCAACACCAGCAACAGGCCGCCCACAGAAGCTGGAACAAGATCATACTTCCACAACAAGATCGCGGACATACACAACAGCTTCTACAACCAACCAACGCACACCATGACCGAACAACCACCCCCCACCACCACCCTCCACGCCTGGACCCCGATCAGCACCGAAGACACCATCCGCACGATGAACTCCATCCACTCCGGATCACCGACCGACCCCTGCCCTCACCACGTCTTCAACAAGGCCGACGCTGTCATCGCACCCCACCTGCGAGACATCATCAACACATCCTTCGACACCACCATCTTCCCTGAGAGCTGGAAACACGCCGAACTCAGTGCTCTACTCAAGAAACCAACAGCGGACCCCACCGACCTCAAGAACTACCGCCCCATCTCGCTCCTCCCGTTTCCAGCCAAAGTCATCGAGAAGACCGTCAACAAGCAGATGGCCGCCTTCCTCGAGACGAACGGATCCCTCGACCCCTCACAGTCCGGCTTCCGAGCCAATCACAGCACCGAGACCGCCCTCATCGCCGCCACCGATGACATCCGAGCCCTGATGGACAATGGAGAAACAGCGGCCCTCATCCTCCTAGACCTCTCCGCGGCATTCGACACGGTCTGCCACCGCACCCTAGTACGGCGCCTCAGCAACATCGGAATCCAGGACAAGGCGCTGGAATGGATCATCTCCTTCCTCGACGGAAGAACACAGAGAGTCCTGCCTACCACCGTACAAGTCAGAGGCCTCCGAAGTCATCTGCGGCGTCCCTCAAGGATCATCTCTGAGCCCCACCCTCTTCAACGTCTACATGAGCCCCCTCGCGGCCATCGTACGCAAACACAACCTCAGCATAATCTCCTACGCCGACGACACCCAGCTGATCCTCTCCCTGACCAACGACCCCACCGCCGCCAGAGCCAACCTGCACGAAGGGATGAAAGAGGTAGCCGAGTGGATGACGACCAGCCGCCTGAAACTGAACTCGGACAAGACGGAGGTCCTCATCCTGGGCCCCTCACCCTCCGCCTGGGACGACTCCTGGTGGCCTCCCGCCCTGGGCACCGCACCCAAACCGACAGACCATGCACGCAACCTGGGCTTCATCCTGGACTCCTCCCTCTCCATGACCAGGCAAGTCAACAACGTCTCCTCGGCGTGCTTCAACATCCTACGCATGCTACGGAAGATCTTCTGGTGGATCCCCACCGAGACCAGGAAAACCGTCACCCAGGCCCTCGTCACCAGCCGACTGGACTACGGCACGCCCTCTACGCCGGTACCACCGCCAAGCTCCAGAAGAGACTCCAGCGGATCCAGAACGCCTCAGCCAGACTCATCCTCGACATCCCACGAACCAGCCACATCTCCGGACATCTGAGAGACCTTCACTGGCTCCCCGTCAACAAAAGAATCACCTTCCGCCTCCTCACCCACGCACACAAAGCCCTACACGACCAAGGCCCGAGCTACCTCAACAGCCGAGTCAACTTCTACGCTCCCAAACGCCACCTCCGATCAGCCAACCACGCCCTCGCCGCCGTCCCCCCCATCCGAAGAGCGACTACAGGAGTAGGGAGAGGTAGAGAGGTAGAGAGTGACGTAGAGAGAGAGGTAGAGCGAGGCAGAGAGGTGTAGAGGTAGAGAGAGGTAAAGAGGTAGAGGGAGAGAGAGGTAGAGAGGTAGAGAGGTATAGAGGTAGAGAGACGTAGAGAGAGGTAGAGAGGTAGAGGTAGACAGAGGTAGAGGGAGAGGTAGAGAGAGGTAGAGAGAGAGGTAGAGAGAGAGGTAGAGAGAGAGGTAGAGAGAGAGGTAGAGAGAGAGGTAGAGAGAGAGGTAGAGAGAGGTAGAGCGAGAGGTTGAGAGAGGTAGAGAGAGGTAGAGAGAGAGAAAGGTAGAGAGAGAGGTAGAGATAGAGAGAGAGGCAGAGACGAAAAAGTTAGATAGAGAGAGGTGTAGATAGAGAGGTAGAGAGAGGTATAGAGAGAGGGGTAGAGAGGTAGAGGTAGAGAGAGAGAGGTAGAGAGGTAGAGAGAGAGGTAGAGAGGGGTAGAGAATTAGAGGGAGAGAGAAAGGTAGAGAGAGGTAGACAGAGAGAGAGGTGTAGAGCGGTAGAGAGAGGTGTAGAGAGAGAGAGAGGTAGAGAGAGGTGGAGAGAGGTAGAGAAGAGTAGAGAGGGGTAGAGAGAGAGGTAGAGAGGTAGAGAGAGAGACAGAGAGGGAGAGAGAGAGAGGTAGAGGGAGAGAGGTAGAGAGAGAGGTAGAGGTAGAGAGAGAGAGGTAGAGAGAGGTAAAGAGAGGTAGAGAAATAGAGAGGTAGAGAGAGGTAGAGAGGTAGAAGGAGAGGTAGAGAGGTGTAGAAGGAGAGGTAGAGAGGTGTAGAGAGAGAGGTAGAGAGATGTAGAGAGAGGTAGGGAGGTAGTGAAAAAGTTAGATAGAGAGAGGTGTAGATAGAGAGGTAGAGAGAGAGGTATAGAGAGAGGGGTAGAGAGGTAGAGGTAGAGAGAGAGAGGTAGAGAGGGGTAGAGAGAGGTAGGGAGAGAGGTAGAGAGAAAGGTAGATAGAGAGAAGTAGAGGGAGAGAGGAGGGAGGGAGAGAGGTAGAGAGGTAGAGAGAGGTAAAGAGGTAGAAAGGTAGAGAGGTAGAGAGAGGTAGAGCGAGATAGAGAGGTAGAGAGAGATGTAGAGAGGTAGGTAGAGAGGTAGAGAGGGAGAGGTAGAGGTAGAGGTAGATAGTGACATAGAGAGAGAGGTAGAGAGAGACAGAGAGGTGTAGAGGTAGAGAGAGGTAAAGAGGTAGAAGGAGAGAGAGGCATAGAGGTAGAGAGAGAGGTGGAGAGGTAGCGAGGTAGACAGAGGTAGAGGGAGATGTAGAGAGAGGTAGAGGGAGAGGTAGAGAGAGAGGTAGAGAGAGAGATAGAGAGAGAGGTAGAGAGAGAGAGGTAGAGAGAGAGAGGTAGAGAGAGAGAGGTAGAGAGAGAGAGAGAGGTAGACAGAGAGAGGTTGAGAGAGAGAGGTAGAGAGAGGTAGAGAAGAGTAGAGGGGTAGAGAGAGAGAGAGAGAGAGAGGTAGAGAGGTGGAGAGAGAGAGAGAGAGGGAGAGGGGTAGAGAGAGTGGTAGACAGAGGTAGAGAGGTGTAGAGCGGTAGAGAGAGGTAGAGGTAGAGAGAGAACGGTAGAGAGAGGTGGAGAGAGGTAGAGAAGAGTAGAGAGGGGTAGGGAGAGAAGTAAAGAGAGAGAGGTAGTGAGAGGTAGAGATAGGCAGAGAGGTGTAGAGGTAGAGAGAGGTAGAGCAGTAGAGAGAGGTAGAGAGAGGTAGAGAGGGGTAGAGAGGGGTAGAGAGAGGTAGAGAGAGAGAGGTAGAGAGAGGGTGAGAGGTGTAGAGGTAGAGAGAGGTAGAGAGGGGTAGAGAGAGAGGTAGAGAGAGAGGTAGATAGAGAGATGTAGAGGGAGAGAGGTAGAGAGGTAAAGAGAGGTAGAGAGGTAAAGAAGTAGAAAGGTAGAGAGGTAGAGAGAGAAATGTAGAGCGAGATAGAGCGGTAGAGGGAGAGGTAGAGAGGTAGAGGGTGAGGTAGAGAGAGATGTAGAGAGGTAGGTAGAGAGTGGTAGAGAGTGGTAGAGAGAGGTAGGGAGAGGTAGAGAGTGATGCAGAGAGAGAGGTAGAGAGAGAGGTGTAGAGGTAGAGAGAGGTAGTGAGGTATAGAGAGGTAGTGAGAGAGGTAGAGAGATAGATAGAGGTAGAGGGAGAGGGAGAGGTAGAGAGAGGTCGAGGGAGAGGTAGAGAGAGGTCGAGGGAGAGATAGAGGGAGAGGTAGAGAGAGAGAGGTAGAGAGAAGTAGGGAGAGGTAGAGAGTGACGCAGAGAGGTAGAGAGAGAGGTAGAGAGAGGTGTAGAGGTAGAGAGAGGTAGAGGGTGAGAGAGGTAGAGAGGTATAGAGGTAGTGAGAGAGGTAGTGAGAGAGGTAGAGGTAGAGGGAGAGGTAGAGAGAGGTCGAGGGAGAGGTAGAGGGAGAGGTAGAGAGAGAGAGGTAGAGAGAAAGAGAGAGAGAGAGGCAGAGAGGTAGAGGTAGAGAGGTAAAGGGAGAGGTAGAGGGAGGTAGGGAGGTGGAGAGAGAGAGGTAGAGAGCGGTAGAGAGGTAGAGAGGGGTAGAGAGTTAGAGGGAAAGAGGTAGAGGGAGAGGTAGAGAGAGTTAGAGAAGTAAAGAGAGAGGTAGAGAGAGTTAGGGAGAGGTAGAGAGAAAGGTACCTCTCTCTACCTCTCTTTCTCCATCTCTCTCTCTACTACCCTCTCTCTATACCTCTGCCTCTCTTCCGCTCCCTCTACCTCTCTCTACCACTCTCTCTCCACCTCTCTCCCTCTCTCTACCTCTACCCCTCTACCTCTCTCTCTACCTACCTCTCTAGAGAGGTAGAGAGAGGTAGAGGTAGAGAGAGGCTGAGAGGTGTAGAGGTAGAGAGGGGTAGAGAGAGAGGTAGATAGAGAGATGTAGAGGTAGAGAGATAGAGACATAGAGAGGTAAATAAGTAGAAAGGTAGAGAGGTAGAGAGAGAAAGGTAGAGCGAGATAGAGAGGTAGAGGAGAGGTAGAGGGAGAGGTAGAGAGAGATAGAGAGGTAGGTAGAGAGTGGTAGAGAGAGGTAGGGAGAGGTAGAGAGTGACACAGAGGTAGAGAGAGAGGTAGAGAGAGGTGTAGAGGTAGAGAGAGGTAGAGGGTGAGAGAGGTAGAGAGGTATAGAGAGGTAGTGAGAGAGGTAGAGGGAGAGGTAGAGAGAGGTCGAGGGAGAGGTAGAGGGAGAGGTAGAGAGAGAGAGGTAGAGAGAGAGGCAGAGAGGTAGAGAGAGGTAGATGTAGAGAGGTAAAGGGAGAGGTAGAGGGAGGTAGAGAGCGGTAGAGAGAGGTAGAGAGTTAGAGGGAAAGAGGTAGAGGGAGAGGTAGAGAGAGTTAGAGAAGTAAAGAGAGAGGTAGAGAGAGTTAGGGAGAGGTAGAGAGAAAGGTACCTCTCTCTACCTCTCTCTCTCCCTCTCTCTCTCTACCCCTCTACCTCTCTTCCGCTCCCTCTACCTCTCTCTACCACTCTCTCTCCACCTCTCTCCCTCTCTCTACCTCTACCCCTCTACCTCTCTCTACCTCTCTTCCTCTCTCTCTACCTACCTCACTAGAGAGGTAGAGAGAGGTAGAGAGGTAGGGAGGTAGAGAGAGAGAGATGTAGAGAGGTAGAGAGAGGTAAAGAGCGGTAGAGAGTTAGAGGTAGTGAGAGAGGTAGACAGAGGTAGAGAGGTAGAGGTAGAGAGAGAGGTATAGAGAGGAGGAGAGAGGTAGAGAAGAGTAGAGAGGGGTAGAGAGAGAGAGGTAGAGAGAGAGGTAGAGATAGGCAGAGAGGTGTAGAGGTAGAGAGAGGTAGAGCAGTAGAGAGAGGTAGAGAGAGATAGAGAGGTAGAGGTAGCGAGAGGAAGAGAGAGAGAGGTAGAGAGAGGCTGAGAGGTGTAGAGGTAGAGAGGGGTAGAGAGAGAGGTAGATAGAGAGATGTAGAGGTAGAGAGGTAAGAGATAGAGACGTAGAGAGGTAAAGAAGTAGAAAGGTAGAGAGGTAGAGAGAGTAAGGTTGAGCGAGATAGACAGGTAGAGGGAGAGGTAAAGAGGTAGAGGGAGAGGTAGAGGGAGAGGTAGAGAGAGATGTAGAGAGGTAGGTAGAGAGTGGTAGAGAGAGTTAGGGAGAGGTAGAGAGTGACGCAGAGAGGTAGAGAGAGAGGTAGAGAGAGGTGTAGAGGTAGAGAGAGGTAGAGGGTGAGAGAGGTAGAGAGGTATAGAGGTAGAGAGAGGTAGTGAGAGAGGTAGAGAGAGGTCGAGGGAGAGGTAGAGGGAGGTAGGGAGGTAGAGAGAGAGAGGTAGAGAGCGGTAGAGATGTAGAGAGGGGTAGAGAGTTAGAGGGAAAGAGGTAGAGAGAGGTAGAGAGAGAGGTAGAGAGAGGTGTAGAGCGGTAGAGAGAGGTAGAGAGGCAGAGGTAGGGAGAGAGAGAGGTAGAGAAGTAGAGAGAGGTGGAGAAGAGTAGAGAGGGGTAGAGAGGGAGGTAGAGAGGTAGACAGAGAGACAAGGGATAGAGAGGTAGAGGGAGAGAGGTAGAGAGAGAGGGAGAGAGAGACAGGGAGAGAGAGAGAGAGAGAGAGAGGTAAAGAGGTAGAAAGGTAGAGAGAGAGGTAGAAAGAGGTAGAGAGGGAGAGGGAGAGGTAGAGAGAGTTAGAGAAGTAGAGAGGTAGAGAGAGTTAGGGAGAGGTAGAGAGAAAGGTACCTCTCTCTACCTCTCTCTACCTACCTCTCTCTCTACCCCTCTACCTCTCTTCCTCTCCCTCTCTCTACCACTCTCTCTACACCTCTCTCCCTCTCTCTACCTCTACCCCTCTACCTCTCTTCCTCTCTCTCTACCTACCTCTCTACCTCTTTCTCTCTGTACTTCTCTCGCTCTACCTCGCTCTCTCTACACCTCTCTACCTCTCTCACTTTCTCTCACTACCTTTCTACCTCTTTCTACCTCTCTACCTCTCTCTCTCTACCTCTCTACCTCACTACCCCTCTCTACCTCACTACCCCTCTCTACCTCTCTCTACCTCTCTCAGAGGTAGATAGGTAGAGAGGTAGAGAGGTAGAGAGAGAGAGAGAGAGAGAGAGAGAGAGAGAGAGAGAGAGAGAGAGAGACATAGACAGAGGTAAAGAGGTTGTGAGAGCGGTAGAGGGGTAGAGGTAGAGACATAGAGAGAGAGAGAGAGAGAGGTAGAGAGAGAGAGAGAGAGAGAGAGACGTAGACAGAGGTAAAGAGGTTGTGAGAGCGGTAGAGGGGTAGAGGTAGAGACGTAGAGAGAGAGAGAGAGAGAGAGGTAGAGAGAGGTAGAGAGAGGTAGAGGGAGAGAGGTAGAGGGAGAGAGGTAGAGAGGTAGAGGGAAGAGGTAGAGGGAGAGAGGTAGAGGGAGAGAGGTAGAGGGAGAGGGAGAGGGGTAGAGAGAGAGAGAGGGAGAGGGGTAGAGAGAGGCAGAGAGGTGTAGAGGTCGAGATAGGTAGTGAGGTAGAGGAGGAGAGAGGTAGAGGTAGAGAGAGGTAGAGAGAGATAGAGAGGTAGAGGTAGAGAGAGAAGTAGAGAGGTAGAGAGAGAAATAGAGAGAGGTAGAGAGTGGTGGAGAGAGGTAGAGAGGGTAGAGAGAGAGGTAGAGAGGGGTAGAGAGAGAGGTAGAGAGGGGTAGAGAGAGAGGTAGAGAGGGGTAGAGAGAGAGGTAGAGAGGGGTAGAGAGAGGGGTAGAGAGAGAGGTAGAGAGGGGTAGAGAGAGAGGTAGAGAGGGGTAGAGAGAGAGGTAGAGAGGGGTAGAGAGAGAGGTAGAGAGGGGTAGAGAGAGAGGTAGAGAGGGGTTGAGAGAGAGGTAGAGAGAGAGGTAGAGAGAGAGGTAGAGAGAGAGGTAGAGAGGGGTAGAGAGAGAGGTAGAGAGGGGTAGAGAGAGAGCGGTAGAGAGAGAGGTAGAGAGGTGTAGAGCGAGAGGTAGCGAGAGAGTTAGAGAGAGGTAGAGGGGGTAGAGAGAGAGGTAAAGAGAGAGAGAGAGGTAGAGAGAGGCAGTGAGGTGTAGATGTAGAGAGAGTTAGAGAGGTGTAGAGAGGTAGAGGTAGAGAGGTAGAGAGAGGTAGAGAGAGGAAGAGAGAGAGAGAGGTAGAGAGAGAGAGGTAGAGAGAGAGAGAGGTAGAGAGAGAGAGAGAGAGAGAGAGCAAGAGAGAGAGAGAAGTAGAGAGGTAGAGAGGGGTAGAGAGGGGTAGAGAGGTAGAGGGAGAGAGTTAGAGAGAGTTAGAGAAAGAGAGGTAGAGAGAGACGTAGAGAGGTAGTGAGAGGTAGAGAGAGAGGTTAGTGAGAGAGGTAGAGAGGTGTAGAGAGAGCGAGGTAGAGAAAGAGAAAGAGGTAGAGAGGTAGATAGAAGTAGAGAGAGAGTTAGAGAGAGAGGAAGAGAGGTAAAGAGATGTAGAGGGGTAGAGGTAGAGGGAAAGCTAGAGAGGTAGAGAGAGAAATAGAGAGAGGCAGAGAGGTAGAGAGCGGTGGAGAGGGGTAGAGAGAGAGGTAGAGAGGGGTAGAGAGACCAGGTAGAGAGAGAGAGGTAGAGAGAGAGGTAGAGAGAGGTAGAGAGAGGTAGAGAGAGAGGTAGAGAGAGGGGTAGAGAGAGAGGGGTAGAGAGGTAGAGAGAGAGGTAAAGAGGTAGAGAGAGAGAGAGAGAGAGAGAGAGAGGTGTAGATGTAGAGAGAGGTACAGAGAGGTAGAGAGGTGTAGAGAGGTAGAGGTAGAGAGGGAGGTAGAGAGAGAAGAGGGAGAGGTAGAGAGAGAGAGAGAGGAAGAGAGGAGAGGTAGAGAGAGGGAGAGAGGTAGAGAGAGAGAGGTAGAGAGAGAGAGAGAGGTAGAGAGAGAGAGAGAGAGAGAGAGAGAGAAGCAGAGAGGTGTAGATAGGTAGAGGGGGTAGAGAGGTCGAGAGGGGTAGAGAGGTAGAGGGAGAGAGTTAGAGAGAGGTAGAGAGATAGAGAGAGAGGTAGAGAAAGAGAGGTAGAGAGAGACGTAAAGAGGTAGAAAGGTAGAGAGGTAGAGAGAGAGGTAGAAAGAGGTAGAGGGGTAGAGGGAGAGGTAGAGAGAGTTAGAGAAGTAAAGAGAGAGGTAGAGATAAAGGTACCTCTCTCTACATCTCTTCCTCTCCCTCTACCTCTCTCTCTCTACCACTCTCTCCACCTCTCTCCCTCTGCCCCTCTACCTCTCTCTACCTCTCTCTCTACCTACCTCTCTACCTCTTTCTCTCTCTGTACTTCTCTCTCTCTACCTCGCTCTCTCTACACCTCTCTACCTCTCTCACTACCTCTCTCTCTCTCTCTCCCTTTCTCTCTCACTACCTTTCTACCTCTCTCTTCCTCTTTGTACCTCTCTACCTCTCTCTCTCTCTCTCTCTCTCTCTCTCTCTACCTCTCTTTGAGGTAGATAGGTAGAGAGGGGTAGAGAGAGAGGTAGATAGAGAGATGTAGAGGTAGAGAGGTAGAGAGATAGAGACGTAGAGAGGTAAAGAAGTAGAAAGGTAGAGAGGTAGAGAGAGTAAGGTTGAGCGAGATAGAGAGGTAGAGGGAGAGGTAGAGAGGTAGAGGGAGAGGTAGAGGGAGAGATGTAGAGAGGTAGGTAGAGAGTGGTAGAGAGAGTTAGGGAGAGGTAGAGAGTGACGCAGAGAGGTAGAGAGAGAGGTAGAG
The DNA here is from genome assembly GCF_964204655.1 of Triturus cristatus. Lineage (NCBI taxonomy): Eukaryota > Metazoa > Chordata > Amphibia > Caudata > Salamandridae > Triturus > Triturus cristatus. Next base: position 1,010,440,882 of record NC_140587.1, on the reverse strand, counting down.
AGGTGTAGAGGTAGAGAGAGGTAGAGGGTGAGAGAGGTAGAGAGGTATAGAGGTAGAGAGAGGTAGTGAGAGAGGTAGAGAGATAGATAGAGGTAGAGGGAGAGGTAGAGAGAGGTCGAGGGAGAGGTAGAGGGAGGTAGGGAGGTAGAGAGAGAGGTAGAGAGCGGTAGAGATGTAGAGAGGGGTAGAGAGTTAGAGGGAAAGGAGGTAGAGAGAGAGGTAGAGAGAGAGGTAGACAGAGGTAGAGAGGTGTAGAGCGGTTAGAGAGGTAGAGAGGCAGAGGTAGAGAGAGAGAGAGAGAGAGGTAGAGAAGTAGAGAGAGGTGGAGAAGAGTAGAGAGGGGTAGAGAGGGAGGTAGAGAGGTAGACAGAGAGACAAGGGATACAGAGGTAGAGGGAGAGAGGTAGAGAGAGAGGGAGAGAGGAGAGAGAGAGAGAGAGAGAGAGGGGTAAAGAGGTAGAAAGGTAGAGAGAGAGGTAGAAAGAGGTAGAGAGGGAGAGGTAGAGAGAGTTAGAGAAGTAGAGATGTAGAGAGAGTTAGGGAGAGGTAGAGAGAAAGGTACCTCTCTCTACCTCTCTCTCTCTACCCCTCTACCTCTCTTCCTCTCCCTCTCTCTACCACTCTCTCTACACCTCTCTCCCTCTCTCTACCTCTACCCCTCTACCTCTCTCTCTACCTCTTTCTCTCTCTGTACTTCTCTCGCTCTACCTCGCTCTCTCTACACCTCTCTCACTTTCTCTCACTACCTTTCTACCTCTTTCTACCTCTCTACCTCTCTCTCTCTACCCTTCTCTCTACCTCTCTACCTCACTACCCCTCTCTACCTCTCTCTACCTCTCTCAGAGGTAGATAGGTAGAGAGGTAGAGAGGTAGAGAGAGAGAGAGAGAGAGAGAGAGAGAGAGAGAGAGAGAGAGAGAGAGAGAGAGAGAGAGAGAGAGAGAGAGAGAGACAGAGAGAGAGAGAGAGACATAGACAGAGGTAAAGAGGTTGTGAGAGCGGTAGAGGGGTAGAGGTAGAGACATAGAGAGAGAGAGAGAGAGAGGTAGAGAGAGGTAGAGAGAGGGAGAGAGGTAGAGAGGTAGAGGGAGAGAGGTAGAGGGAGAGAGGTAGAGGGAGAGAGGTAGAGGGAGAGGGGTAGAGAGAGAGGGAGAGGGGTAGAGAGAGGCAGAGAGGTGTAGAGGTCGAGATAGGTAGTGAGGGTAGAGGAGGAGAGAGGTAGAGGTAGAGAGAGGTAGAGAGAGATAGAGAGGTAGAGGTAGAGAGAGAAGTAGAGAGGTAGAGAGAGAAATAGAGAGAGGTAGAGAGTGGTGGAGAGAGGTAGAGAGGGGTAGAGAGAGAGGTAGAGAGGGGTTGAGAGAGAGAAAGAGAGGGGTTGAGAGAGAGGTAGAGAGGGGTAGAGAGAGAGGTAGAGAGAGAGGTAGAGAGAGAGGTAGAGAGGTGTAGAGCGAGAGGTAGCGAGAGAGTTAGAGAGAGGTAGAGGGGGTAGAGAGGTAGAGAGAGAGGTAAAGAGGTAGAGAGAGAGAGAGGTAGAGAGAGGCAGTGAGGTGTAGATGTAGAGAGAGTTAGAGAGGTGTAGAGAGGTAGAGGTAGAAAGGTAGAGAGAGAGGTAGAGAGAGGAAGAGATAGAGAGAGAGAGAGAGAGGTAGAGAGAGAGAGAGGTAGAGAGAGAGAGAGAGAGAGAGAGAGAAGTAGAGAGGTAGAGAGGGGTAGAGAGGGGTAGAGAGGTAGAGGGAGAGAGTTAGAGAGAGTTAGAGAAAGAGAGGTAGAGAGAGACGTAGAGAGGTAGTGAGAGGTAGAGAGAGAGGTAGTGAGAGAGGTAGAGAGGTGTAGAGAGAAAGAGGTAGAGAGGTAGATAGAAGTAGAGAGAGAGTTAGAGAGAGAGGAAGAGAGGTAAAGAGATGTAGAGGGGTAGAGGTAGAGGGAAAGCTAGAGAGGTAGAGAGAGAAATAGAGAGAGGCAGAGAGGTAGAGAGAGCGGTGGAGAGAGGTAGAGAGGGGTAGAGAGAGAGGTAGAGAGGGGTAGAGAGAGCGGTAGAGAGAGAGAGGTAGAGAGAGGGTAGAGAGGGTAGAGAGGTAGAGAGAGAGGTAGAGAGAGGGGTAGAGAGAGAGGGGTAGAGAGGTAGAGAGAGAGGTAAAGAGGTAGAGAGAGAGAGAGAGAGAGAGGTGTAGATGTAGAGAGAGGTACAGAGAGGTAGAGAGGTGTAGAGAGGTAGTGGTAGAGAGGGAGGTAGAGAGAGGAAGAGGGAGAGGTAGAGAGAGGTAGAGAGAGAGGTAGAGAGAGAGAGAGAGAGAGAGAGAGAGAGAGAGAGAGAGAGAGAGAGAGAGAGAGAAGTAGAGAGGTGTAGATAGGCAGAGGGGGTAGAGAGGTCGAGAGGGGTAGAGAGAGAGAGTTAGAGAGGTAGAGAGAGAGGTAGAGAAAGAGAGGTAGAGAGAGACGTAAAGAGGTAGAAAGGTAGAGAGGTAGAGAGAGAGGTAGAAAGAGGTAGAGGGGTAGAGGGAGAGGTAGAGAGAGTTAGAGAAGTAAAGAGAGAGGTAGAGATAAAGGTACCTCTCTCTACCTCTCTTTCTCCCTCTCTCTCTCTACATCTCTTCCTCTCCCTCTACCTCTACCTCTCTCTATCTCTCTCTCTCTACCACTCTCTCCACCTCTCTCCCTCTGCCCCTCTACCTCTCTCTACCTCTCTCTCTACCTACCTCTCTACCTCTTTCTCTCTCTGTACTTCTCTCTCTCTACCTCGCTCTCTCTACACCTCTCTACCTCTCTCACTACCTCTCTCTCTCTCTCTCCCTTTCTCTCTCACTACCTTTCTACCTCTCTCTTCCTCTTTCTACCTCTCTACCTCTCTCTCTCTCTCTCTACCTCTCTTTGAGGTAGATAGGTAGAGAGGTGGAGAGAGAGGTAGGGGGAGAGGGAGAGAGAGAGAGAGATAGAGAGAGAGAGAGTGAGGTAGAGAGAGGTAAAGAGGTAGAGCGAGCGGTAGAGGGGTAGAGGTAGAGAGAGATGTAGAGAGAGAGACGTAGAGAGAGAGAGGTAGAGGGAGGTAGAGAGGTAGAGGTAGAGAGGTAGAGAGAGGTAGAGAGGTGTAGAGGTAGAGAGGTGTAGAGGTAGAGAGGTGTAGATGTAGAGATAGGTGTAGAGGTAGGTAGAGATAGGTGTAGAGGTAGAGAGAGAAGTGGAGAGGTAGAGAGAGGAATAGAGAGAGGCAGAGAGGTAGAGAGTGGTGGAGAGGTAGAGAGGGGTAGAGAGAGAGGTAGAGAGAGAGGTAGAGAGAGGTAGAGAGAGGTAGCGAGAGAGCGGTAGAGGGAGAGAGCGGTAGAGAGAGAGGTATAGAGGTGTAGAGAGAGGTCGCGAGAGAGTTAGAGAGAGGTAGAGAGAGAGGTAGAGAGAGGCAGTGAGGTGTAGATGTAGAAAGAGGTAGAGAGGTGTGGAGAGGTAGAGAGGTGTAGAGAGGTCGAGGTAGAGAGGTAGGGAGAGGTAGGGAGAGGTAGAGAGAGGTAGAGGGAGAGGTAGAGAGAGAGGTAGAGAGAGAGGTAGAGAGGTGTAGAGAGGTGTAGAGAGGTAGAGAGGTGTAGAGAGGTAGAGAGGGGTAGAGAGGTAGAGGGAGAGAGTTAGAGAGAGGTAGAGAGGTAGAGAGAGAGGTAGAGAGAGGTAGAGAGGTAGAGAAAGGTAGAGAGAGAGGTAGTGAGAGAGGTAGAGAGGTGTAGAGAGAGCGAGGTAGAGAGAGGCACAGAGAGAGAAAGAGGTAGAGAGAGAAAGAGGTAGAGAGGTAGATAGAAGTAGAGAGAGAGGACGAGAGGTAAAGAGATGTAGAGGGGTGAGAGGTAGAGAGAGAGGGAGAGCTAGAGAGAGAAGTAGAGAGGTAGAGAGAAATAGAGAGAGGTAGAGAGCGGTGGAGAGAGGTAGAGAGGGGTAGAGAGAGGGGTAGAGAGAGAGGTAGAGAGGGGTAGAGAGAGGGGTAGAGAGAGGGGTAGAGAGAGGGGTAGAGAGAGAGGTAGAGAGAGAGCGGTAGAGGGAGAGAGTGGTAGAGAGAGAGAGAGAGGTAGAGAGGTGTAGAGGTGTAGAAAGAGAGGTAGAGAGAGCGTTAGAGAGAGGTAGAGAGGGGTAGAGAGGTAGAGAGAGAGGTAAAGAGGTAGAGAGAGAGAGAGGTGTAGATGTAGAGAGAGGTAGAGGTGTAGAGAGGTAGAGTGGTAGAGGGAGGTAGAGAGGGGTAGAGGTAGAGAGAGAGGTAGAGAGAGGAAGAGGCAGAGGTAGAGAGAGGGAGAGAGGTAGAGAGAGAGGTAGAGAGAGAGGTAGAGAGAGAAAGAGCGAGAGAGAGGTAGAGAGAGAAAGAGAGCGAGAGAGGTAGAGAGAGAGAGGTAGAGAGAAGTAGAGAGGTGTAGAGAGGTATTATTTTATTTGCACTTGTACTGCGCATCGGCTACCCAAAAAGGGTTTCCCGGCGCATCTTTGCTGTTACAGATGGAGAGAAAAGTCTTATTTATCGAATAGCCAGGTTTTTAGCAACTTTCGGAAACTGGAGTAGTTAGGCGCATTTCTCAGTGAAATGGGGAGAGAGTTCCAGTGAGACGGGCCTAAGTAGGCAAAGGATTTACCTCCTATGCGAGTGCGCTTAAATTTAGGGATCCTAAAACGGCCCTGAGTGGCTGATCTGAGGTTCCTGGATGGGATATATGTATTTACCAGTGAGCAGAGGTTTTTAAGGGCTGTGTTGGCTTTTATTTTATACATATAGGTGAGGGCTTTAAATTTCACTCGATTTTCAATATTGAGCCAATGAAGTTTACGTCGGAATGCAGAGACTGATTCCCTTTTTGGTACCTTGCATAGTAATCTGACTGCCGCGTTTTGGGCCATCTGTAGACGATGGAGGTTAGCCTTATTTGATCCTAAGTAAAGGACATTTCCGTAATCTAAACGGGATGTTATTAAGGCGTTCACCACCGTTTTCCTGGTTGACTCGGGGAGCATCCAGCAGATTTTCCTCAGCCATCGTATGATGGAGAAACAGGTGGCTGCCACTCTAACTGATTGTGCATGCATGCTCAAGGTATCATCCAGGAGTACACCTAGGTTACGTACTTGCGAAACTGGGTTTGGGAGGTTGCCCATTTTCTCTGGCCAATGTTGATGGCTCCATAGATGTTTCTGTTTTCCTAGAATGACAACCTCTGTTTTTTCACCGTTTAGTTTTAGAAAATTTTCCTTCATCCAGGTTGCAATGTTGTTCAGTCCAGTTTTAAGCGTAGAGATGTCATTTACGTTTTGGGCCGCCAATGAAAAAATAATTTGCGAATCATCTGCATAGGAATAGATCGTGAGGTCCGACTCTTCAACTAACTCAGCCAAAGGCTTAACATAAATGTTGAAGAGAAGTGGACTCAGGATGGATCCCTGTGGTACGCCATCACTGAATAAATGGGTTTCGGAGCATGCATTTTGAGAGAACACTTGAAATGTCCTGTTTGAGAGAAAATCCTGGATCCATTTCAGAGCATCCCCACTGATTCCTATATTGCTCAGAGTGTTTAAGAGCACCTTGTGTGAGATGGTATCAAAAGCAGCGCTCAAATCCAATAGGATGAGCGCTACTGTTTCTTCTTTATCCAATTTCTGGCGGATCGTCTCTGTCACACCCAAAAGTGTGGTTTCCGTTGAAAAACCTGCCCTAAAACCGGACTGTGACTGGTGAAGAAGTTGATGAGTGTTCACATATTGTGTCAACTGGAAGTGGATGTGTTTTTCCAAGATTTTAGATAAGATTGGAAGTAAGGAAATGGGACGGTAATTTTTCGTAACCGTTGCATCAGCATTAGGTTTTTTCAGCAAGGGGTGGATCATGGCATGCTTCCAAAGGGAGGGAACTTTAGCCTCTTTAATTGACATGTTGAGTACCTGCGTTATAGTAGGTATCACAGATAGATTTAACTGCTTGAGAATGTTAGCTGGAATAGGGTCTCTTGGTGACCCCGATTTGATTGAATTTAATAGGTCTTCAATAGTGTTCGTAGTTAATAGGGGCCAATCTTTTAGTTCATGCTCGATCTTTCCTTGATTGGAGTTCTGAATACCATCTGATGCAGTAACCTTTGGCCTCGGGGCCTCCGTGTCCTGTGAGATGATATCTTGATAGATACCTTCCACTTTATCTATGAAGAAGTTCGCTAGTTCTTCACATTTGGATAGTGACAGAGTAGGTAGTTTGGCTATTGCATCTAAGCCAGCCAATGTTTTCACTGTGTTAAAGAGTATTTTTGCACAGTTTGATGCCTTAGTGATGGTTTGATTCATGAAGGTGGCACGTGCTAGTTTACATTCCTTATGATATTCATTTAAAGCGGCTTTATAAGCTACTTTGTCTATAGGGTTATAGTTTTTTCTCCAGTGTCTTTCAAGAGTTTTACAGCTACATTTAGACATCTTCAAAGAATCGGTATACCATGGTGCTGGGGGATGATGTGTGATTTTATTTTGTTTGGAGGTAGGTAGACATAGGTCCACTGCTTTGGTAAGTCAGCATTGGACATCATTTGCTAGTGGGTCTATTTGTTGCTTCATCGATGGTATGTGCGCCTCTAGACATCTATTCATTTTCGCTACAGAGGTAGGGAGAGAGGTAGTGAGAGAGAGCGAGGGGGAGAGAGGTAGAGAGAGGTAAAGAGGTAGAAAGGTAGAGAGAGGGAGAGGTCAAGGGAGAGGTAGAGAGAGAGGTAGAGAGAGAGAGGTAGAGAGAGGCAGAGAGGTGTAGAGGTAGAGAGAGGGAGAGAGAGGTAGAGGTAGAGAGAGAGGTAGAGAGAGAGGTAGAGACAGGTAGAGAGACAGGTAGAGAGACAGGTAGAGAGGGAGAGGTAGAGAGGGAGAGGTCGAGAGAGAGAGGTAGAGAGAGAGAGGTAGAGAGAGAGAGGTAGAGAGAGAGAGGTAGAGAGAGAGAGGTAGAGAGAGAGGTAGAGATGTAGAGATAGGTAGAGGTAGAGAGGTCTAGAGAGGTAGAGAGAGAGGTAGAGAGCTAGAGAGAGGTAGAAAGGTAGAGAGAGAGAGAGGTAGAGAGAGGCAGCGAGGTGTAGAGGTAGAGAGAGGTAGAGAGGTACAGAGAGGTAGAGAGAGGTAGAGGTAGAGAGGTAGGTAGAGGTATAGAGGTAGGGAGAGGAAGAGAGTGGTAGAAGTAGAGCGAGAGGTAGAGAGGTAGAGAGAGGTAGAGGGAGAAGTAGAGAGAGAGAGAGGTAGAGAGAGAGGTAGAGAGGTACAGATGGGTAGAGCGGTAGAAAGAGGTAGAGAGGTATAGAGAGAGAGGTAGAGAGAAGTAGAGAGAGAGGTAGAGAGAAGTAGAGAGACAGGTAGAGGGAGAGAGGTAGAGAGAGGGAGAGAGAGAGGTAGAAAGAGAGAGGTAGAGAGGTAGAGAGAGAGAGAGGCAGAGAGAGAGGTAGGGAGGTAGAGAGGGAGGTAGAGAAAGAGAGGTAGAGAGAGGTAGTGAGAGAGGTAGAGAGGTGTAGACAGAGTGAGGTAGAGAGAGAGAGGTACAGAGAGAGAAAGAGGTAGAGAGGTAGATAGAGGTAGAGAGAGAGGTAGAGAGAGAGGAAGAGAGGTAGAGAAGGTAGAGGGGTAGAGAGAGAGAGGTAGAGAGAGAGGTAGAGAGAGAGGTAGAGAGAGGTGGAGAGAGGAAGAGAGGGGTAGAGAAAGAGGTAGAGAGAGAGGTAGAGGTAGAGAGAGAGACATAAAGAGAGAGACGTAAAGAGAGAGAGGTAGAGAGAGGTAGAGAGAGAGAGGTAGAGAGAGGTAGAGAGGTTTAGAGAGGGGTAGAGGGAGAGGGGTAGAGGGAGAGAGGTAAAGGGAGAGAAGTAGAGAGAGGTAGATATAGGCAGAGAGGGGTAGAGGTAGAGAGAGGTAGAGCAGTAGAGAGAGGTAGAGAGAGATAGAGAGGTAGAGGTAGAGAGAGGTAGAGAGAGAGAGGTAGAGAGAGGATGAGAGGTGTAGAGGTAGAGAGAGGTAGAGAGGGGTAGAGAGAGAGGTAGATAGAGAGATGTACAGGGAGAGAGGTAGAGAGAGAGGGAGAGAGGGAGAGGTAAAGAGAGAGGTATAGGGAGAGAGGTATAGGGAGAGAGGTATAGGGAGAGAGGTAGAGAGAGGTAGAGAGGTAAAGAAGTAGAAAGGTAGAGAGAGAAAGGTGGAGCGAGGTTGAGGGAGAGGTAGAGAGGTAGAGAGATGTAGAGAGGTAGGTAGAGAGAAGTAAGGAGAGGTAGACAGTGACGCAGAGAGAGAGGTAGAGAGAGAGGTAGAGAGAGGTGTAGAGGTGTAGAGGTAGAGAGAGGTAGAGGGAGAGAGAGAGGGAGAGAGAGAGAGGTAGAGAGGTAAAGGGAGAGGTAGAGGGAGGTAGGGAGGTAGAGAGAGAGGTAAAGAGGTAGAGAGAGAGAGGTAGAGAGAGGCAGTGAGGTGTAGATGTAGAGAGAGGTAGACAGGGACAGAGGTAGAGAGGTGTAGAGGGGTAGAGGTAGAGAGAGGTAGAGAGGTAGAGAGAGGTAGAGGTAGAGAGAGGAAGAGGGAGAGAGAGAGAGTAGTAGAGAGAGAGTTAGAGAGCGAGAGAGGTAGAGAGAAGTAGAGAGGTGTAGAGAGGTAGAGAGGGGTAGAGAGGGGTAGAGAGGTAGAGTTAGAGAGAGGTAGAGAGGTAGAGAGAGACGTAGAGAGGTAGAGAGAGGTAGAGAGAGTGGTAGTGAGAGAGGTAGAGAGAGAGGTAGAGAGAGCGAGGTAGAGAGAGAGAGGTACAGAGAGAGAAAGAGTTAGATAGAGGTAGAGAGAGAGTTAGAGAGAGAGGAAGACAGGTAAAGAGATGTAGAGGGGTAGAGAGGTAGAGAGAGAGAGGTAGAGAGAGGTAGAGGGAGAGCTAGAGAAAGGGAGAGCTAGAGAGAGGTAGAGAGAGGTGGGGCGAGGTAGAGAGGGGTAGAGAAAGAGAGGTAGAGAGAGTGGTAGAGAGGTAGAGAGGTAGAGAGAGAGTTAGAGATGTAGAGAGGGGGGTAGAGAGGTAAAGAGGGGTAGAGAGAGAGGTTAAAAGAGATAGGGAGAAATAGAGGTAGAGGGAGAGAGGTGGAGAGAGGTAGAGAGAGAGAGCAAGGGGTAGAGAGGTAGAGAGAGGTAAAGAGGTAGAAAGGTAGAGAGGTAGAGAGAGGGAGAGGTCAAGGGAGAGGTAGAGAGAGAGGTAGAGAGAGGCAAAGAGGTGTAGAGGTAGAGAGAGGAAGAGAGGTAGAGAGAGGTAGAGACAGGTAGAGAGACAGGTGGAGAGGTGGAGAGGTAGAGAGAGAGAGAGAGAGAGAGAGAGGTAGAGAGAGAGAGTTAGAGAGGTACAGAGAGGTAGAGGTAGAGAGAGAGAGGTAGACAGAGGTAGAGAGAGAGAGAGAGGGGTGGAGTAAGAGAGGTAGAGAGAAAGAGGTAGAGAGCGAGTGTAGAGGAAGAGAGAGAGAGAGAGCGAGGTAGATAGAGAGGGTGGAGGACGAGAGAGAGGTAGAGAGAGAGAGGTAGAGAGAGAGAGGGTGGAGGAAGAGAGAGAGAGGGTGGAGGAAGAGAGAGATTAGAGAGGTAGCGAGAGAGCTGTAGAGAGGTAGAGGGAAAGCTAAAGAGAGGTAGAGGTAGAGAGAGGTAGAGAGAGATAAGGAGAAAGAGAGGTAGAGAGGAGAGGTAGAGAGAGGTAGAGAGAGAGGTAGAGAGAGCGAGGGGTAGAGGTAGACAGAGGTAAAGAGGTAGACCAGTAGAGCGGTAGAGAGAGGTAGAGGGAGAGGTAGAGAGAGAGGAAGAGAGGTAGAGAAGGTAGAGAGGTAGAGAGAGAGGTAGAGAGAGGTGGAGAGAGGAAGAGAGGGGTAGAGAAAGAGGTAGAGAGAGAGGTAGAGGTAGAGAGAGAGAGAGACAAAGAGAGAGACGTAAAGAGAGAGAGGTAGAGAGGTGTAGAGAGGGGTAGAGGGAGAGGGGTAGAGGGAGAGAGAGGTAGAGAGGTAGATATAGGCAGAGAGGTGTAGAGGTAGAGAGAGGTAGAACAGTAGAGAGAGATAGAGAGAGAGGTAGAGGCAGGTAGAGAGACAGGTAGAGAGGTAGAGGGAGGTATAGAGAGAGGTAGAGAGAGGTATAGAGAGAGGTAGGGAGAGAGGGAGAGAGAGAGAGGGTGGAGTAAGAGAGGTAGAGAGAGCGATAGAGAGAAAGAGGTAGAGAGAGTGTAGAGGAAGAGAGAGAAAGAGGTAGAGAGAGATGGTGGAGGAAGAGAGAGAGAGAGGGTGGAGGAAGAGAGAGTGGGTGGAGGAAGAGGAAGAGAGAGAGAGAGAGAGGTACATCGAGAGGGTGGAGGAAGAGAGAGAGGGTGGAGGAAGAGAGAGAGCGGTAGATAGGTAGAGAGAGAGGGGGTGGAGGAAGAGAGAGAGAGGCAGAGAGAGAGAGGGTGGAGGAAGAGTGAGAGAGAGAGCGGTAGAGAGAGAGAGGGTGGAGGAAGAAAGAGAGAGGGTGGAGGAAGAGAGAGGAGAGAGGGTGGAGGAAGAGAGAGAGAAGAGAGGGTGGAGGAAGAGAGAAAGTAGAGAGAGGGATAAGAAGGTAACACGAGAGAAAGTAGAAGAAACAAAATAGGCCGAGCCAAGTGGGAGGGGTAGGGGGAGTGCAGCCCAGAGCACACACAGCATTTCTCTTGCGGGAGTGAGCAAGGACACCATCGGTTTGAAAGTTAATTACAAACAGATGGTTTCAAAGCTCGCTTCCACAAGGGAATTGCCAAACATGCACGTGTTGCCATTGAAAGCAATGCAATGCGTGCACATTTTTGGCCTAAAAAGTGAATCGATTCCAAGAGGTCTCCTTCAATGCAGCGCATGCGCGCTGCGTAGGCGACACCTAAACAGTGGTGAAATTACATCAAGACACAGATGGGCACAATAACAGTGGCACAACAGGAAAAACGTAAGAAAAAAAAAACGGCTGAGAAAGGTTACGGTGGTTGCAGGCAGTCTTGTCCTAGATGGAGCGGGCAGCACGCAGGACCAAGTAGCGGCCTCGAGAGAGTGGATCTAGACCGAGGGTCGGAGGTCTTACTTTTCTTAACCTTCAGGCCTGTCTTGCTTGACTGCATAAATGCTGCCTCCCACTGTCTGCTTTGCAGCCACAAATACGTTCTAGATGCACGTCTCAGATCACAACGGGTTGCGCCACCGGACATTGAATTACTGATGGACCCCTTAAAAGCCCATGTGCATTGCTGTCCCCAGGTAATTCCATTAACAATGAATGCATTCTTAGAGCCACAGTGGGATGCTTCAGCTCCTAGTGATGTGATGTGAACAGCAGCTCTGTGGAACACTTCTGGGCGACAATGCCACCCTTAGCGGCTGCTGTGGGAAATAGATGGAATCACCTTTGCTCCATACACTTGCTACGAGGTGCGCCTGTGGGCAACAGCAATGTTGCGTCTACCACTCGGAACACACAAACAATTGATTTTTCAATGTGGAAACAATTTGGCCTGTTTTTAAACAAAATGAACCAAAACAGCTTTTGCTTTCTTTTTCTAGGCATCATGACTTTCCGAGTGCTTGGTATCTTTTAAGGCTTTTTAAGATATATTTTAATGGTAGCTTGCTTTTAGATGATTTTACAACAGTTTTTAAAGTTTTTAGCTTTTATATTTTCATGGCCGCCTGGCCTCTTTAGAATGGTTCTAGATAGCATTTCATGTGTCGACCCTTAGTATGAGGAGTGGGTGTTATATTTCCGGGTTAGGCCTATGCAGCGAAGCAGCTCATTGCCTTACATTGTCCTGTTTTTCAGCAGTGCCCCTGTGCAAATATTTGTGTGTGCCACAATGTTGGATTAGTTTCTCTGAAACTAAACTTGCTTACACATCTAGCTTTGCATAACATATCACAATGCCCTGAACATCATGTACAAATTCTCTTCTATATGTACAAATTTCATTTCTATCTTCATCCACGATGCGAAAGGGTCATCTACATATCCATAACATAACTAATCTATATGCACATCACAAGGCTGCTTTCTTTTATAAAAGATGAGCATCCAGATGGAGAAGAAACGCTTCAGCTGACATCGAGGGTCCTTGCATGCGGAGACTCCTTCTTGCAGCGTTCTGACATCTTGTGAGGGGTGTCCAGTTCGTGGCCGAGATGGGGTCCTTCATTCTCTCCCATCAGATAATGGGGTTGGATTGTCCCTTTAGGTATACTTAGAGTAGGGTTCGCATAGTAGGAGCACGGTCAATTACTGCCTTTAGGTATACTTTGAGTAGGATTCGCATAGTAGGAGCACGCTCGATTACTGCCTTGTTTTATATGCCTGCCTATATACATTGTTGTAGCACCCTAGTAGAACTATATCTACTATTTACGCTTTTGGTGGTTGTAATCACTTTTATCTGCTTCAGTCTATTAATCATTGCAACACACGTATTTTATGCAAAAATAACGTTGGTTCAATAAATATATTGAAAATGCAGCACTGTGTATTGTCTGTATATGTCTCTGAGAATAAGTGAGCACGAATGACTGGGTGAAAGTTTCTGTACTGTGTCCACAATCCCTAAGGGGTCAAGGTTATCATGTTCAGTGGCTAGTTAGGGGGGCTTATGATGGCACTTTGAGCTAGCTGGTCTTTAGGAAAACATATCCTGAGGGAGTGTCCGGAATCAGTCTAGGCACCAAGCCATTAGTTGATGTTGTCCAACAAACACGCAGATCCTACGGATTAGTGGGAACTAAACAACAGCATGAGAGAAACTGTAACCAAAACCACACACAGGAGAAGCTGGCCTCTACTCCAGCCTCTGCAGCCACAACAGCAGTATGAATCTAGACAATGGGTCTGCAGTACCACACCTTTGAGAAACAGATATGACCTTTTTTGCTAAATGATCATTTAAGCCCTTAAGAGAGAAAAGCCTTTATATCTCTCAAGAATGATTGTGGCATAGTCATTTAGAAGCAGATGAAGAGGATAATATCATAATTATCAACAGAAAGCATATGTACAGGAAATTGACAGCCAACTTGGGGATACTGTGGCTATTTAAAAAATTGCCTATAACTGTATTTATGAAATCATAACAACTACCACACAATATTAGAATGGAAAGATCTATGTCTTATCATGGAACTGGAATTCAGCCACTAACATCTAACAAGGCCATCTCCTGCTGCCAAGGGCTATACCGGTTGCTAAAACCCCTTAAACTGAGCTATAGGCCCGAGCTGCATCCAATAACAACTATAACTATAAGGACTATAACGAGAAAGAGGGCCTTTACCAAATGCTAGAAGGCCATTAGAACATTCCACCCACTGAGGGTTATTATAAGCCCTGAGCCACTTCATTGTCTTCAACGGAGCTTCCAACATTCCAATGTTCTAATGTATATTATAGAATCCGGCACACTAAGAGCAGTGAAATGACCAACTATGTACTAACACCTTAGTATTCTATTGTGGGCACGGTACACCGGTGTGAAATGTCTGGAAGCATCCTGTGTCCACAACATGTTATATGAGAGAACATGAAGCTTACTTGTGTATGTTGGGAAAAATGTGCGATGCGTCGTTTGCTAAAGCCAAGAAGTGTATACAAATTTGAGCTGAAAGTCGCCTCATCATTTCAAAACTGTGTAAAATATGATTATTCAGTAAAGAGGCTCCAAACCGCCACACTCACGAGTACATATTTTGCAACTTCCGAATCAGTACTCACCAGACCAGGAGCTCCAAGTGCCCCTCAATTGACATGGACTACCAGCATCTGCCAAAACTGGATGCAGCAGATGCTCCTGTTATTTGTGTGCCTTTCCTCCAAGCGTAAAGAACTAGAGCGGTACACGGAGCCCCCGCCATATTGGGGATCTCCAGGCATATCAATCTGGGTCCAGGATAACCACCTGAGTTCAATAGACCACTAAGGTTGTCAAGTCACTACCAAACTATTTTCAATAGTGGGGGTAAACTGGAACAAAACAGAATAAGAATGCACCGCTAATTCAAATCCAGCCAAAATGAGGGATAACCTAAATGATACTATAACATTCAGAGAAGAACAGAGATAATAATATTCCAATTTAGATAAGTGCACGTGATAACATGTTTTTACCCCTCAATAGGCAAGGCATATTGAACAAGGTACAGAGAGTATCAGTGTGATAACACAATGTGTAGTCCAAAGGTTATAATTGAACCAGTGATAGTCTGCCCATATCACTGAAGTCAAGTCCCTTGTTGGTACTCTACAAAAGATCCATCCATTTGCATTCTTAGGTTGGGGATGCTCTCAATATCTCTCCCTCTCCTCAGCTCCTTAATTAGTTCCACCACTTGCCGTCGACTGTAGGTCCTTGTTCCATGACATTCTGTGCTGGGACATTTGTCGCTTGACCATTTGCGTGGTCTGACCTACATATCATTGCATACAAGGACATTGAATGACATAAATGACATTCTGTGTGCTACAATCCAAAAGAGAATGTAGGTTTAATACCTTGTCTTTCACTGTTAAACATTTAGTTCCTCCAGTAAAGTTGCACACAGAACAGCTCGCACAGCTATAGTGTCCAACATAGGTCCGGGAGATTCCACAAGTGTCTAAAGCTTTTTTTTTTTTAGCAGTTTCCCTGAGGTATCTCACAACAAAATGCCTGATGTTTTGTTTCTTTTAAAGGAAAACAGTGGAGTTTTGCAAGAGTCACTAATAAGGGGCCAATTATTGTTGATAATATTTTTGATCACGTTGCTTATTGGGGATAATGTGATAATCATCACCAGGCTGTCATGTTGCTCACTTCACTGTCTAGGGGCGAGGAGACTTTCCCTGGGACAGAACTATGGTCTTTTAATCGCTCGTGAGATGCTGTTTCTCAGACAGTCCTTCTCCAAGAGTTTGTTTTTGAGTATCTCTGTCTCTGTGCAGTGATCATCTTTATGAGTGTGATTCCTATGCTGGCGTAAAAACTGCCTGCATGGCCTTAGGGTGGTGACTATTGTAGTGCAAAAGAGAATTATTGTCTGTGGGTTTGCAGTACAATGTGGTGTACAATTTACCATTGTTATGTCTGATGATAATGTCCAAGTAGCTGATCTCTGTGTTACTCTGGTGCATGGTAAACTGCAGATCCTGGCTTTGGATGCTGAGCCACATCATAAAGGAATCAAGTTCAATAATATTACCATGCCAGATAAGGAACACATCACCGTTATATCATCTCCAGTTGCTGATGTGTGTAAGGTAAGGATTCAAGATGTCACGTAAGATATTGTCCTCAAACTCCCTTACAAACACATTTGCCACATTTGGAGCAAAACATGCTCCCATGGCTACTCCTTTCTTTTGTGATAAAAATACTTTTCATTGAGTGTGACCTCAGCTAAATTCACAATGAGTTTCCACCAGTCATCTTCTACTTCTGTATTCGATCACTTCAATTGGCTCATCCAGAGGGATGTTAGTATAAATTGATTGAACATCGAGTCACCAAAACGTCTCTGCCTGGTGTGAATTCCAACCAATCCTCCATGATGATAAATTGCAAGCAGTCTCTAACATATGAGTGTATTTTAGGGACTTCCTCTTTTATATATTGGTGAACAAATCTACATAATGATTCCAATACCGAGTCACAGCCTGATACTACTGGACAATCAGGAGGTATAGAGGCATCCTTATGAATCCTGGGTAAGGTAAATCACCGGTGTCTCGGGGTGTGGTTGATTAAGGTAAGCAAATTCTTTATCGGGTATGGTAATGTTTTAATTGTTGATGTTTCAATGGTTATCGATCTGCAACTATCGACATAGTCACTATGGCAAAAGGTTCACAATGACTTTCGCTATTCGACATGTCATGGCGACTCATATCTCCAATGTCCTCGTCTGATCCAGTGACACAACGCACCACAATGTCAACGTTATCATTCCTCTCCTGGAATGTCAATGGGCTGCGAGACAAGATAAAATGGGGACTGTTACTACAATATCTGAAACGCATATCCCCGGCAGCTATACTGCTTCAGGAGACACACTTGATGGGCTCCATGTGTAGGGCACTCGACCGGTGGGGGTTTAAATTGGTGGTACATTCAGAATTCACCACAGGGTCCCAGGGAGTGGGGATTTTAGTGCGAACACGGTTCCCCCTCATTATCCACCGCACTTTTAAAGACGACCAAGGCCGCTTTGCGGCAATCTCGCTTCAATGGGAGGGTCGAATGTTCAACTTAGTATCTGTTTATGTCCTGCCTGCTCTGCACTCCCCCGCCTTTCAAGATCTGGGCAAATTCCTCCTAACATTACCAGACGGAAACCTAATACTAGGGGGCTACTTCAACATGACCGTAAATGACGTACTGGACCGTACACCTATCCGCCCACAACATCGTGTTAGTTCACACCTGGCCGACTTTTTAGACGCACACGGCCTATTGGACATATGGAGGTTCTAAAACCCACTTGAGAAACAATACACCTTCCACTCTGGAGCTCATAATAGCCTCTCCCGCATAGATTACATACTCACGGCCGTGGACAATCCAGGAAGGATGGGGGCGGCCACACACTTACCCAGAGGAATCTCTGATCACTCCCCGGTAAGAGCAGAAATCCGGGCACACTGCACTATTCAAAGTCGTATGTACCCCATCTATCCAGGATTCCTCATGAATTCTAAGATCAGGAAAAATGTAACCACTGCAACCATGCAATATTTCCAAGAAAACGATGCGTCAGTCTCCTCCCCATTAACACTATGGGAAGAAAACAAGCCAGTGATAAGGGGACAGGCTATCTCCCTCATAGAGGGGCATAAAAGGGAAAAAAGAAATGCAATAGAGACCTTAGAGCAGGAAGTACAGCCCTTAGAATCCCAACATGCCGCTGGACCCACGGAAGAGACAGCACATACATTGAGCATGACAAGACAAGAATTCAAGGAATACCTTTGGGCTGACGCTAAGTCCCATCTGCAGGCAGTCCAATACCGGATCTATGAGTCAGGAGACAAAGCAGGCAAACTTCTTGCCTGGCTAGACAAGAGGGAATGGACGCATAGATGGATAACACAGATTAGGACCGACGATGGAAAAATCACGTCGGACCCACAACTCATAGTGACTGCACTAGCACAACAGCACGAACACTACCACTGTACAGGAAACGCTTGCATTCCTGAAAGATATCCGTATGCCACGGCTCACGCCTCAAGAAACCGAAAGTCTAGAAGCAAACATCACGGTAGACAAACTCAAGATAGCCATTTCCAAAATACAATCGGGCAAAGCCACTGGTCCAAATGGCATCCCGATAGAATTATATAAACACACAGCGGACAAGATAGCCCCATACTTGTTAAAAATGTTCGAAACAAGTCGAGACATAGGGACACTTCCTAGAGATCAACAACTGGCAACTATTGTGGCCATCCATACGCCCGGCAAACCAGTAGAGAAATGCACATCATATCGTCCGATCTCCTTAATTAATGCGGAAGGGAAAATCTTAGCCAAAACGCTGGCGCTTAGACTCACCCCCCCATCTCCCCACATCTCCCCACATTGGTCCACCCGGATCAATCGGGCTTTATGCCTGGAAGAAACAGAGCCCTGAATCTTAGGCGCCTCCATGGAGTATTGGGCCGAAAACACACTATACAGGAAGACGCCACGGTCCTCTCCCTGGACGCGAAGATGGCCATTGACTGGGTGGAATGGGCCTTTTTATTTGCGGTCCTTCAACATTTAGGGTTCGGACAGAAGTTCAGCTCCTGGATACATTTACTCTATGCCGACCCTGTAGCACATGTAGTCGCTAATGGTCACATATCGCGGGAATTCACACTGGGTAGGGGGACGAGACAGGACTGCCCATTGTCACCCTTAATGTTCGCACTAGTCCTGGAACCACTGGCGGCGTGGATAAGATGGTATCCCATGGTCCGAGGTCTAAAATGGAGGGAGGAATGGGAAGATCGTATCTCCTTCTATGCGGACGATGTACTACTGTATATCACCTCACCCACGCGATCCCTCCATGCGTTACTGAATATCTGCGCTGTGTTTGGTTCAGTCTCCGGATATGCCATTAACTGGGATAAGTCTGTGCTGTACATATTACATGGTTCGCCCCCACGTCTCCCAAAGGGATGCAAGGTTCAAATAGTCACAGACAGCTTTACGTATCTTGGCATACATGTAACATCGGATCGCGACACATTTTAAACACTTAACTTACAAGCCCCTCTGCAAAGACTGAAGCGTGATATTAAGCATTGGAAAGCACTGCCACTCACCCTATTGGGTAGAGCGACTCTCTTTAAAATGATGGCTCTACCCAGATTTCTATATGCCTACACAATACGCCATATCCAGTCCTTGATTCATACTTTAGAGCAGTGAATTCGGAGGTTGCAGCTCGCCTATGGGATAGCAAGCCGGCAAGAGGGGCAGCAAATAAACTGGTGCAGAGTTGGTACGAAGGCGGGATAGCCCTGCCTGATATCAAAGCGTACTACTGGGCTTCACAGCTCACAGTCATTAATCAATGGCTTCATGTGCCAGACTCAGACCCGGCCTACCACCTCGACAGAATGACTCTAGGGAAAGGCGGTGTTAATAGAGCGCTTTACAACAATCAGAAAGCCCATGGCCTTATAGGCCCAGCGATGCACACTGTCCGCATATGGCACACGGTAAATAAACACCTGGGTGGGCAGGTAGGCTTACACAACACACACCCTTGTGGGACACAAGTAAATTGGTAACACTGGGTAACAGCAAAGGATTTCAAAAATAGGATCTGATCGGAATCTTCCGGCTTGGAGACCTCTCGCAGAATGGGAAAGTCGTCAGTTTCGCCTATCTACAAGAGCATTACACAATGTCTCTGAGTGAACAGTTCAGATATATGAAAATTAAACATGCGATAGAAGCAGCCCTCCCTACAGCGGAGACGCTCCCTTTAGAGGACCGACTACTTACCGACTACCTGCACAAACAAGCGACCTCACTAACATATAAAAAAAGCATTAACAACCGTGCAGATCCACTTCACCGGCTCAGGGAGCTTTGGAAGCCAGTGGTGGGAGACATGGATGACCCTGACTGGCGGGAGGCGTGGCAATCTCCTCTAGAATACGTATTGGTACAATTTAAAATACTACACAGGACCTACTACACATGGACGGTATTACACAAGATGGGAAGGGCTCCTGACCCATGTTGCTTGCGCCTCTGTGGGGGCATAGGTACCTATTATCACATGTTATGGGACTGCAAAAAACTTACATCATACTGGGAGACAGTGGTAAGAACTATCACAGAAAGTCACCGAGAAACATGTCCCGCTTGAGCCTAAATGCTGCCTTCTTAACGTCTGGGGTTCAACAGACTTTAATCACGCCTAGCGCCAGTGGGCAACGGCAGGCATGATAATAGCTAAACGGAACATAGCACAAAAGTGGGGAGTAGGGACCGTACCGACGTTAATAAATTGGTGTAAAGATATGGATATAGTCATGGTAGCGGAGAAGGCCACATTTATCAATAGGAAATGCCCCAGAAAATGGGAAGGGTGTGGGGAAAGTGGAATATATATAGGGGAAACATCTGCACGCCTCCAGAAGAAGATAGCGACTTGAACGTGGACATGTAATAATGTTGTAGTCATATGTGCGCCAATGTAGAAATGTATATCAAGTGACTGTAAAGAAGTAGTATTGAGAATGTAAACATTTTACACGCAGATCATTGTTGTTTTAATAAATAAAATAAAAAAACTGCGCTCAGGCGCTATATTTTGGCAACAAAATCCATTACAGACCTGAAAAACTACTGCCCATCTCTCTCCTCCCCTTCACAGCCAAAGTCACCGGGAGACTCGTGAACGCCCAGCTGACCGCCTTCATCGAAGAGAACTCCATCCTAGACACCTCCCAGTCTGGTTTCCGCAGCAACCACAGCACCGAGACCGCCCTCCTCGCTGCCACCGACAACATCCGCATGCTACTAGACCAGAGACACACCGCGGCCCTCATCCTTCTAGACCTCTCTGCAGCCTTCGAAACGTCTCACATCACACGCTCGCAGTCAGACTCCACGACGCGGGGATACAAGGAGCCGCCCTCGACTGGATCCAATCCTTCCTCTCCGGCAGAACCCAGAGGATCAGACTCCCTCCCTTCCTCTCCGAACCCACTGACATCAACTGCGGAGTACCCCAAGGATCATCGCTCATCCCGACGCTCTTCAACACCTACATGGCCCCCCTCGCCGCCAACGTCAGACAGCATGGGCTCAGCATCGTATCCTACGCCAACGAAACCCAGCTCATCCTCTCACTCACAAAGAATCCCGAAGACACCAGACTCTCTTTCCAGGAAGGGATGAAGCACGTGGCAGCCTGGATGAAGGACAGCTGTTTGAAGCTCAACTCAGAGAAGACCAAGGACCTCATCCTCGGACACTGCACCTCTGCCTGAGACAACACCTGGTGGCCCTCGGGAACCCACCTACCCCGACAGACCACGCTTGGAATCTCGGAATCATCCTTGACTCTTCCCTCACCATGAACCGCCAGATCAACGCCTTCGCTTCCACTAGTTTCAACTGCCTTCGTATCCTCCGTAAGACCTTCAAATGGATCCCCCCCCGACTGCAGAAGGACCGTCACCCATGCACTCATAACCAGCAGACTTGTCTACGGCAACACTCTCTACGCCGGAATCAACAGAACTCTTCTCCACAAACTCCAAACTATCCAGAACGTCACAGCCAGACTCGTCCTTGGGACACCACGTCACTAGCACATGACCCAACACCTACGAGGCCTCCACTGGCTCCCCGTCGAGAAGAGGATCACTTTCAAACTCCTCACCCACGCCTACAAATCCATCAACAACATCGGACCCAAATACCTCAACGAGAGAGTATCCTTCCACGTACCCAAGAGGAACCTCCGCTCCGCCGACCTCGCCCTGGCAGAGGTCCCCCGCATCCGCAGAAACAGAACCGGCGGGAGAGCTTTCTCCTACATCGCAGCTAAGACCTGGAACGAGCTCCCTGTGAACATCAGACGCTCCCCAACCCTGCACACGTTCAGGAAGGACCTCAAAACCTGGCTCTTCGACTGATCCAGAGCCGCTCCCTCCCACCCCCCAGCGCCTTGAGACCCTCACGGGTGAGTAGCGTGCTTTACAAACCCCTGATTGATTGATTGATAGTGTAGTTTTGTATTTTTTCCACTCAATGTTATTCATTAATGCGGCACTGTGTGTATTCTGTACTACAAATGTTTTAGTGCAAGTGTTCAAATGTCTGTAATCCAATACACTAGACGGTAGGTGTTGTCTGTTTTTAATACGGGAAATAAAGGGTTATTCATTTGAAAGGTGCATGTTTCAATCACTCTTTGGTATTCAAGTTGAGCTAAGATCTCTCTGACCTGTCTTTTAGCTTCTCTCTTTATTGACTATTGCCTTTGTGCAGTTGGAGTATTTTTTTATGGAATTATGTGGTGGGTTGAATCCTCATCCCATCCAACATGGTTTTTGTATAATGCTGGGGCATGAGCTACTGCTCACTCCAGCGCATATGTATATTGTAAATGTTTGGGAACATGTTCGGAGAATGCTTGTAAAATTACTGTTTCTCCCCTAGGGCAATCCATGATGAATGCAGGCGGCCTATACTGTTCAGCTAACAAAGTGTCCTAGCGAAATGTTAGGTTCTGCCAAAAGAGACCTCTAACTGTCCTGCGTTTGTCCCCCTCCATTTGGAGTGTTATTTCATATCATTTGTGTGTGACACTTACCCTAGTATCAGGTGTTTCCACCGTAATATAATCATTCAAGTGCGCGATCACCAGAAATTCCATCAGGTTCTGGTGAGCTATTACTACTTCTGCCGCACTGCCTAGCATCGTCAGAGCCCATTCCCAGTTCAGTAGTCGAGTCCTCAGAATTTTGGGCATGTCTGATCTTTAGACCTGCAACCTTCTTCTTTTTGAACTGTGGCTTTTGGTTTGGTTTATCTTCTTTTTTGGAAGTATATTCTTGAGTGTGTTGCTTGTCTCTGGACTTTGTACGCTCTTCTTGTCTGTTTGATCGTCCTTCTCTCTCTCTGACTTTTTCGTTGAACCCTGAAAGGAACGAGAGAAACGTGTATCAGTATCCTGATACCTGTCAGGTTTCTTAATATTATCCCTATTCCTAAGGTTGTACCTCCTTTCGGAGGGCTCCTGTGGAGGGGATCTACCTCTGGATTGCGATCTGTTTTCTTTAACCTTGTGTTTTTTGTTATTGTCCCACTTCTTTTTAGAAGAAGCAGGTGTCTGCTTGAAGGTCTCCTTCTCTGACTACCCATCACCCGTGGTTTTAATGCTTTACCACCCAAACTGTCCCTGTATAATTCTGCATATGCAGTTTCAATTACTTTAGGTAGTTCATGCACCATTCTGTAAAATACCGAACTCCCTTGGGTGTTGGCGAATAGCCACGGATGCTGCCTCCCCTTTAGAATTTGCTAATATTATTGCTGATACCTGGGCATAGTTACCTAGTACCTTGGTTGGACGCCGGTACTCCGTTGCTGAGCTGGACCCGGGGGGCGCCTTATGAATTTCCAATAATTTCTACATTATCTGACTATATTTGTTTTTATATCAACTACTTACACTGCATGTGGGGCAATTTATTACGGCAGGCTACGGAGATATAGTCCCGGCTGGGACGCCCGTATTTGTTAGTCAAAGCCCATATTGAAGCGCCTACGGATTTTGGGGACCAACTCTATGCCATCGTATTCTGTTCAGATTGACCCACGGAACTAAAAACATCAGTAGGGACTGCTCCCGAGGCATACATATGTCATTAGAAGAAGTGACCATTTGAAGATCCCTTTGGCAGAGCCCGTTCAAATGCCCAGAAAATCTTTTGGCAACAGGTGTTGATACAGAGTCCCCTGCACTACACATTCAGCAACAGTGCATGTTCTACAGATGGCTTTAAGCCACTGATCTAGTTGTCCTCCCAGCGCCCTGATGAAGGAATTCTCTATTTATGTGCCACTTCTGAAACGTGCGTCAGCGTTTTTCTTTTTTAAACATGTATAAGCAATGATTTAATTAACTGGGCATATATTGAATTCTGTTCTAGTGTGTTTGTGTAGTCTCCTTGTGTTAATATTGTTTGTTGTCTATTGTTCATTAGTCTTGGCAATGTGTTATCTTATGTTTTATTAATTAATTTACGTACAACATGTTAATTGTTCCTTGTAATGTTGGTGGGGCTCCTCACCATTTGATAAGTAAAGTATTTATTCTTCATAGTTTGTTGGTGTATTTTTTATAATGAAATGTATATGTATTCTATAAATGAAAAACATGATTTATAAATATGGTATATGACTTTAATTATAAAAATTGATAACCATTGGTCTGTTGGACAATTGTAAGTTTACCTTGGACATAATTCCTTAAACTAAATAATTGGATTTGGAGAAGTGTTCTTTTTCATATATCTCATAGTTACCTTGTAAGTTCATCGCTAAGTTCAGAGCAGGCTCTGCTCCGTATTCATTTTGTATTTGTCTTAATACATCTGGTATTATAGCCAAGGATGGTATACCATGAGTTCTGGTATATATGGCAGCAAAAACTGTACCCCAAGAGGTACAGTCCTCTATCTGTGGTGTTATCCCCAGGGGCAAGCAGATTGTCAGCATTCTGTGTTTTTCATAAGCGCTGGTATTTGGGGATCCTGCTTCTAGTTGTGTTATTTTCTGCGCTATCCAGAATGGCATTTGTTCACGTTTTGCGGGCATTTTACCCATTACTGCATGTAACGTTTGTGGTGTAATTTTAGTTGTTGTGTTTCGAACGTTAGGTGTATTTGTTGTTACCATTGTTGGCTGGACTGTAAGTGTCCTCATGACGAACTGCGTCTTGTTTCTGTAAAGTTTTATTAATTCTTTGTGAAGTATGAGTAAATCTGGTCCTGGCATTGTTTAGATGTCAGGATGTGGTGTGTATGCTGCTAATATTGGCCATGTTGCCCCATCTCTTCCGAGCAGGCAGAGTCTTACTCTTCTTCTTGTATGGGGTAGGGCACCTTTAAAGCAGTGTAAATGTTCCTGGTACGTGAGCAAAACCTCAATGTCCTCATGCGGACAATCCGCTGGTGGTATATCTTCTCTGTAAAAATGAAAAGTTTTTGTTCTTGCATTTACTGCTGGGAATGTAACCCATGAATAAAATACCTCTGTTCTGTATGATTTGTGTGCCTCAATCATGATAGCTCCTATGCCACCCCTAGGTGTTAAACCATGCGCAAGCAGCTTCAGGGTTAATGTATTTCTAACATTTGCCGCAATATGTATTGCGATTTCATCTTCCTCGTCTTCCGAGTGCGGTAATGGCTGGTCTAGTGGGTCTAAGACCCGGTTAGTCATTCTGTTTAGAACACAAAATAACTTTTCAAGGGAACTATGATAAGGTGCTTTGCACAATTTTTAGGAATACTGTGTCCTTCAAGCTTGATTTACCCAAAACCAAATAAATAGGATACTTTGCCTACTCAGCTGTGGTGGATTTTTGCCCACCCACTCCAGACGTCTCTGAGAATAGCAAGATTGAACTACTCAGATTCTAATGTTAAATAAGTACCCAACCAACGTTGGCGGTGCCATGTCGTGTAGTTCCTATAAATTGTAGGGTTGGTGTCAGACTAACTCTGATCACCCCCACCGGGTATGTTGGCCTTTTGTACCAACTAGCTCACAGTGCCACTAGAATCTCCTTTTACCAAGGAGAAAATAGTTCCTGGCAACCATCGAACATGACAACCTTGATTCCTCAGGACAATATACTAACTTTTGCTCAGTCACTCGTGCTTACTTAGTCTGTCTCAGAGTAATACACCGAATAAACAGGCTGGGCGTTTTGAATAAGCATTTATTGAACAGTTGTTATTCTGGTGTAACATGAATGAGCTGCAACAACCATTAGACAGTATAAGATATAAATGATTAGCAGTATTATAAAGGTAAATGGATGGTATAGTTCTACTATCTTACTATAATCATGAATACATTCAAGTATATAAAACACATGATAAAAAGATGCGTACTCCTAAGATGTCTCCCTAACTAGATGTACCTAAGTGTACCTAGCCTGTGTGTAGGTGTTAAGCCAAGAATCCCTCTAGGATTTAGTCAATCCCATTACCTGAAATTAGAGACTGTGGGACCACGTCCTGGTCTCGAGTTGGACACCCCATGAGGGATGTTTTAGACCACTGTGAGCTGGAGTGTTTGCATGCAGGAACATCAGTGTCTCTGTTCCGTGTGTTGGCCGGGAAGTCTCAGTCTCCTCTGTCTTATCTTAGCAAGATGTGATGTATATATACCCATAGGTCTCCCCAGGGGTGCTACCTTGCTGTGTTACTGTGTCGGCCTAAGGATGACATTGGGCATGAACTTTGTACATAGATTTTATACAGGAGATTGGAGTCCTGCTGTGCTTCCAAGAATCCTCATGCATAATGTATGAAATGTTGAACTAGGGAAAACCCACGTCCTGAATGCAGTGTAGTATGTAGGAGAAAGGTAAGTCCCTGTAAACCGTGACAAGTGTAATGTAGGGAAGAATATAGGTGAAGGGTAATGACGTTACTGAGGCCGATATTGAGGTACCTATATGGAATATAACACAGCAGCTCTGCGCTGTTGTCTGCATTCTGGCTGCGACGACTGGTATAATAACTCACAGTAGGTTGCAAAATATTAGTGATTGCTACACTAGTCTTGCTTATAGAGCCATCAGGTGTCTGTATTTCTAGGACCCAATTGAGGTCTTTGTCTCTCCTCTCTAGCCACGCTATTAATTTATTTGCCTGGTCTCCTACGTCGTTTCTGTGTGGCTATTGCGTGGGATCTGGCTGAATTCTTTTCCAGCTCTTTTGACTTTGCACTGCCGGAGCCGAAGTTTGTGCCTTAGGGTGGGGTCTGGTGTCCCCAGTCGACCAATTTGCTCCTCGAGTTCTGTTATTTCCTGTTCCAACTTCTCATATCTAGCGTGTTGTTCTTTTCTCTGGCCGTCCGCCAGTGCCTGGGCATGTCCGCTAACCACCACTT
The DNA here is from genome assembly GCF_964204655.1 of Triturus cristatus. Lineage (NCBI taxonomy): Eukaryota > Metazoa > Chordata > Amphibia > Caudata > Salamandridae > Triturus > Triturus cristatus. Next base: position 1,010,414,759 of record NC_140587.1, on the reverse strand, counting down.
TGAATGCTTCCCACAGTATGCAATGGGAACTGACAGCACTCGTTTTCTCTTCAAAGTATTCTTCCGTTCTTTCCCTGAATTTATCCACAAACTCTCTGTCCTTAAATTGCCAGGATTGCACAGGAGGTGGGGAGCACCACCTCTACTGGTGAATGGTCTGATATGCCGCTGGCTTTGAATCACGCATCCTTGAACAGTCCCACACGTATACTTTTTGTGAAGAGGCAATCTAGGCGAGGTACATCAAACTTACTTTACTCCACATACATTATATACAATATATCATACTCATTCAGATTGCTGTCCTAGATGTGGAGCCCAAGGGGCAGATCTTCTCCACATGATTTGGCACTGTTCGTTGTACTCTTTAACTGAGAGGCGGTATTAAGTCGCTTAGGAGAAGTGGCAGGCTGGACCATTCAAAAAGAGGTTAAATAGGTCCTACTTGGACTATTGTCCATGCCTAAAAACAAAAAGCTAGGCAGACGCTTTGTTAATCTGGGGTTAGACGTATAGTAATATCATGGATGCACCCTCAACCACCACAATTCTCAAACTGGATGAGAGATATGAGTGAATGGGCAACCGCAGAGGTGGTGCAAATGAAATAAAAATAAATTACAAAAAAATAAGAAGTAATCTAGGCGAGACCCGCTGCCATGTGCCGCCGAAATGTGTGTATACTGCCTAATGTTTGGGTTATGAGCTCTCCATAAGTCTGTTAACCCCATCGTCGCTGCAAATGCTCGCAGCGTTCCTTGCCCAGTGGCTCTACCAAGCATTGTGCTACCATCTAACTCAGGCGACATTGTGGTGTTCATGGCATTATTAGACGTCCTTGGGGAATGCCAAGCAGTGTTTTGGTGAGCTCTGGAAGTGCCTCAGGATGGCGTTTCTGTGGTATATAAATAGAGCATATATTAAGAGTTTGGCCCTCCCGTATACTGGTTAGTGCCACATATCTGCCCACAGGGTCACGCCAGACGCAGCCCATCAAGAATGGGTTTGCATTTTTGGCTAGAAATGCCACTCCTCTGGAGCAAGATGTGAATCCTGCGTGGGCTAGTAGAGTGTAGCCAAATCGATTAAGTGCTAAATAGTGCTTACCTCGTAGATTTGTCTCTTGAAGTAGTACTAGGTCTGGGGATTGTCTACGTAGGGATTGTAGGACCATAGAGCGTTTGATTTTGTTGCCTAAAACATTGACATTCTAAGAAAGGATTGGCATTGTGGTTGTCGAACGAGATGCCATTACTGCTCTATGCAATATTATGTTTCCCCCCCCCTGCCCTCGCACCTCCCGCCCCTCCGTGTCTGAAATTTGTGTACCATACATTTTGGTGTTTCAATCTTAACTCAAAAATATCATAGATTTTATGTAACAAACTGATGAACAAACATATCCCGGTTGTCAACACCCCCCGCCCTGCCACACTGCACTGTAGGTAAAGTACCCACTTCCCCAATTTGCAGTGCGCCTGTCACCCATTCTTAATCATCCCTACTTCATGGGGTCAGTTGGCAATGTTCCTCCGTTAATATGGTAGCCCTCCCACTCCGCCCACTTCTCTTGTGTTATGACCCTTCTTATGTCCCTTTGCGGTCATCACTTACATTTCTCTTGCCTGGAAATGAGACCCGGGGCTAGTCCCCAGTTCTTTTCCTATCAGTTTCTTTCAGGCCCGGAAGTCAATACAATGTCGAATCGTCGGCCCCACTCCAGTTATAAGGTTCATACCTCTCCACCCCCTATTTAACAACTGATTGTGGGTCCAGAGGACAACTTCCATGTGCAGGTCCACCTTCCGTAGTGGACTCTTGCATTTCACTGGATGGGCTGTCGTACTGGTGCTCTGTGGGTCCTTTCAATGGAAACAAAATTAGAGAGTGTCTGGGTTTCAGTTGATTGATGAATAAGTCCTCCAGGAAAAGGTCCACTGAAGGTCCCTGCATTGCCTTCGTCACCCCCATCACCCTGATGTTGTTTCTGCGGGTCATCCCCTCCTGTTACCCCAGCTTTGCGGCCATTATTTTGTGTGGTTGAGACAGTCGTACTCTTTCTTCCAGCCTTCGAGTAGTAGAATGAAGATCTCCAATGTTATTTTCTGCTATCGCGAGTTTTTGTTCATGTCTGCCAGGAGGAGGTTTTCCTCTATAGTAAACCTGTCTATTTTTGTCTCAAGGGTCACTCCCATGCCGTGGATAACTGCCAATATAGCACCTAGTGAGGGGTCCTCCATTTCTTGGCTCCCATCTACCATTGAGTTTCTGGGCACAGCGCATTTGTCCAATTTATTGCTCTGGGGTACCGGTGCCCTCTTTGGTCGCATAGTGGCCGTTTTGGGGTTTTTTGCGTACCTTTCGCCGTTGGTGTCTTGAGTGCTCTGCTATTACAAACCGCTTGCCTCAGTCTCTCTTGGGGGGCCTCCCCTTTTGCAATTCTTTTTCTCCAGGCTTATCACTTTTACACCGTGCTACAGGTGGGATCCTGGTTTCAGGGGGCCGCTCTTCTGGCTTATCACTAACCGCTTTCTGTTGTGGCTTGATTCCTGGCACTCGGCACACTGGCCGTTGTGCTCCCACTTCTGAGTTAAATTGGTCTAGCTAGCCTTGTCATTTCAGCTGCTCTTTGTGTTTCTTTCACCCGCTGGTGTCCTGCGCACTCGGCTGTTATTGACGCCCTGTTTCAGTCTCTCATGGGGCACCCCCTTCTTTACTTACCTTCCACACGGAGCGTATCCCTTCTGCACTGAGTTTCAGACGAGGGCCTGAATTCTGGACTTGATTACCGGGGTTCTGACACTCTCCAGACTGATAACTGTCTTTTCACTTTTAGGGGTTAGATTTGTCCAAATGATTTCATTTCGCCTGCTCTATTCATACTCATTATACATTAGTGTATCTCACTCCTGACTGCTCTTCCCAGCTGATTGTCTGCCTGTTCTTTTCTTCACCCCCCCCCCCCCCCACTCCAGGCTTGCTGTCTCCCGATTTCTTCCTTTGCGGCTGAGCCACCGCACTGAGTTTTGAGTTCCTGCAGGGTGCCCAAGCATTACGGAACCCGTCGGGGATCAGATCAAGGGGTCTTGTTTCCTGCTTCTTTTTTTGTGCAGTTTTCCAGGGTATGTGGGGAGTATATCCCAGTCCCCCGCTAGCACTGCTGCCTGCACTCACCTACGAGAGAGGGTAAAAGGGGGAAAGATCTGGAATGCTCCCCACGTCACTTCACCCAGGCAGGAGTCCTCGTTCGGGCAGTAGCCCTCATCGCCGGTTTCCGCGTAGACCAGGGCTCAATCCGTGGCTCCGGATCCCATCCTCTGGAGTGCTAGTCTTGGCTTTCAGAACTGCTCAGTGCCATTCGGCTTCTGTTGGCATAGGCCTCGGCGTCCCTCGCCGCTGCAGTTCACCTTTAGTTTTCCGATTCTGTTTCTAGTGGGCATTCTCCACTATCGGAACATCCCGGGGTGTGCCGGGCGGATGAATGTCAAATAAAGGAGGGATAAGAGAGGGCCTCCACGGAGCTCTCTGATTATGCAGCCATCTTGGCTGGTGCCAAGCCATGCCCATGATGGAGCATGATAAGTGTGTGGAGAAGATTTTGTTTGTGCTGGAAAATCATGGTGTAACAATCAGAGAGGACAAATGCGTATTTGGTGTCAACGAAATAAAATATCTAGGACATGTTAAACTCTAGCCCAGTATTGTTGAGGGCATAGTGAATGCACCACATCTTGCATATAGAGAACATTTTTGGGGCTGTGTGAGTTTTACTCCAAAATTATACCAAACTGTGCTGTAATGACAACATGTTTCAAGAATTTACTTACAAAAATTCACATTTAGTTCGGTCCAGTGCATGTCAATACAGTTTTGAGTGTATCAAGCAGAGTATCTTGTCAGCACCTGCTTTGAAACCTTACGTGGAAGGTCATATTTTTGTAACTGTAGATGCCAGTGCATATGGCATGGGTGCTGTTTTGTCTCAGGTGTGCAATGGTGTTGAAGTCACTGCAGTATTTGTGTCCGGGAAGTTGAGAGTTGAAGAGACAAGATATTCTGTTATACAAAAAGAAATGTTAGCCAGTGTTTGGGGTGTTGAAAAGTATAAACCTTATCTGTGGGGAAGAGCATGTGATCATAGAACGGATCACAAACCGTTGGTTGATATTTTATCAGGCATCAAGATTAAACAATCCAGATTGGCCAGACTGTCGACAAAATTGTTAGAAATTCAATTTCAAGAAAAGTTGTATTGCAGGTGGTGAAAATGTTAGGGCAGATTTCTTATCTCGTTTGCTTGTGAAAAATGATTGTACAGAAGTTGCACAAGATAAAATCGAAGAGTGTATTATTGCCAAAGTTGAAGCTCAAGTGATTTATGCTTACATGGTGGTGTGGTGTAGGAAAGTAAAAGAGGATGTGGAGCTGAGTAAAGTGGTTTCATTGGTAAAATTGGGATGGCCGAGAGAAAAGTCTCTTGATGTGTCATTACAACCATACTGTAAAGTAGCGGATGAACTATCTTTGGAAGGTGAAGTGTTGGTGAGAGGTGATAAGCTGGGCCCACCTTCATGTTTTCGCTAACAGATCTTACAGACTGCGCGTGTGGGATATTTAGGCATGACGGTCACTAAACACAGAATAAGCAACGATTTTTGGTGGCCAGGTTTTGATGCTGAAGTACAATCAAAAATAGGGGGAGGAGGAGGATTGGACTAGGTTCATCCTCCTGTGTGATCAGAGTACAGCAAAACAAATCCGTAGATGACGGATCAAAAGAACCTAGCCAAGAAAAACGGGGGATTCACCAATTGGGTGAAAAAACACCTTTACTGGTAGAAAAGAAAAAATTCTTTTCTTCAGTCCCCTCACTCACCCAGGGTTGCCCCTAGGTGGCATGCTTCATCATTGGGGCCATCCCAAACATCTACTGCTTGGGGCGTGCTGCGACTTGCGGAGTTACGTAGGAGCACTTACTTTGTGAGGATATGTGTAGTGCAGTGTAGGGGGAGTGGTGTAAGTGATGTTTAAAATTTACCTAACTAGTGAGCTAATGTTTTATTCCTGCTCCTAGTTGGTAAGGATAAAACGGGAGTTAATAAAAGGGAAAAACAACTGTTATGCAAGTACAATCCCTAGTATGTGTCGACATGTTTCAAGGTATCCCCTAAACCTCTTCTTCAGGACAACAAAGGGACCAGCCCTTTGTGTACCACTCCATGCAGGACCTATAATAAAGTGAAATATAAATTATGAATGCACACCTATTGTGTGAGCATTGGGAAAATACATACGGTTGATTCTGAACACGTAGTATCTGTCATGGGGAAGAAAAAGCAAAATGCAAATTAATACATACTGCCTGCCCACCGCTCTTGTAGGCAGGTTATGGCATTACGCTGCGCATAAAAGAAGGTACTTCATAATATGGTGTAAGTGCCCTTAAAAGTAACATTAACTAGTGGTTAGATACTGTGTGGATTAATATACCACACTCGATATCTCTATTGTGAGAAAGCAAGGTTAAAATACATAATTAAAAACACTCGTGGTCAAGGACAAAACAGGACGCACACAACATGTAACATAAAATCAATTTCTTTTTGAAAAGTACTTATTTTTGGCAAAAATAGGCCTCATGGTTTGTCTGGGTGGAGGGGCCTGTAGAAACCCTATATTATAATAAGAATACTGAAATAAGTAAAATTATAAGGATTTGTTTTAAGCCATTCATCTCTTGTGCCTTCCTCTAACTGGTTCGAAAAGCAGTGAAAATGTGGGAAATAAAGGTTTTTTTAATTCCTGTAGGGAGAAAAAGTCTTACTGTGCTCAGCAACCCTCCGTCATTACGTCCTATTCATTCCCAAGGCGGACCGCATCTTAGCGTGTCTGTGCCTCGGCACCGGTAGAAGTAGTCAAACAAAAGAGCCGAGTCATTTCCTCGTGCTGTCTCGTTTGGTAGAGAAAACGGTCCACCATATTGTTTGTATTTTTGTTTAGGATTTCGAAAAAGGGGGTTATTTTAAAAAGTCTAAATTATTTATTTGTGTGCAGGAGTCCCTCGTTTGAACATAGGACGCCAGGTATTTTGTCGAAAAAGTTGGGGGTCGGTATTGAACCCTGGTCTAAGGGACACAGAGAGACTCATAAATGGCGGCCATATTGGAATGGTCAAAATGGCGAAAAACAGACTAGGGGTGTTTGTCATACAGCCTTCACATTATTCAAAACACGGGGTAAATACCTCAGTGCCTTTATTCTTGATTTTTGTGTAGGGCGGTCCCTGATTTTCCCATAACATGCCTGTTTTAAAAACATGCCAGATAGGGTTTCTTCAAATGGTTGGGGTCAGTATCACACCCTGATCGAAGGGATAAAATGAGTCTCAAAGAGAGTAGCCATTTTGGAGTGGTCACAAATCAATAGGCAGCCTGGGGATGTTTCTCATACATCCTTTTGGTTACTCAAAATGACCTAATTTTCAAAAAAGCGGCAGTTAAGTAGGTCAGTGATTTCATAATTAAGTGTCATTTTGCACAATTGTCCTACGATTGTCCGCTTACTTGGTGAAAGTTTTTGTACTAGATCAGGTTTCAAAAGGATAGTTATTTGGTAGCGACAGTTTTAGATTTGAGATATCAGGGTTCATTTATCTAGTGAATTGGCCCCATGATATATTCTTGTCCAAGCCTGTGATATCTGTGCGTAATTTGAAGACCCATCTTTGCTCCATCTCTAGTAGCATCTGTTCTAAATTATCACAGGGTTTTATGTGTTCCAACACTAACCACCTCATGTCATTTGGGGTGTGTTGCTTCTCATTGAAGTGTGCGTCATTCTAGTACTTGCTCTGTGGAATCGGATGTTGCTCTGATGTCCACAGATTCTTGTGCTCACCTTCCTGGTGGTCATACCCACATAGTGTAGGTCACAGTGGCACGTAATCAGATACACAACTCCTATAGTGTTGCAAGTGGTGAATTTTCGCAAATCCCATGATTTTCCTGTATTGAAAGTGACCCTTTTAGTGGTTGTAGTGAGGTGGCACACACGACAGTTACCACATGGGTGGTGGCCTGTTGGCAAAGTACTGATTACTTGTTGGTTACTTTTGTTTTGGGGCTTCGGGCGGGTGTGCACCAATATATCCTTCAAATTTTTGCCCCTCTTATGTGAGAACATTGGTGTTGGTATGTTCAAGTTACCACTGTTTTGAATCCGCCAATGTTTCTTCACCAACTTTGAGATTTTGTCTGATGCTACACTGAAAGTTGTAATACAGATGGGTCCTTTGTCTTTTTCATTCTCCTGTCTTTCTTTTGTTTCTAGAAGGGCGTCCCTATGATTATTTTGTGCTCTTTTCTTTGCCTTTGCAATGATTTTGGAAAGGTATTTCTGTTGTTTTTAGTTTCTCTGCTAGGTCTTTTGCCTGCTTATCACAATCCGATGTTTCCGTGCAATTTCTCCTGAGTCTAAGAAACTGTCCAAAGGGGAGATTTTCTTTCAGATGTCGTGGGTGAAAGCTGTCGTACAGTAAGAGGCAGTTTTTTGCGGTTGGTTTAAAATGTGTTGTGGTTTTGAGTGTGCCATCTACTGCATAGATTTTAAGGTCAAGGAAGACTAACTCAGACCTACTCATTGTGTGGTTGAATTTTAGGAAGGGGTCCTGTAGGGTGAGCCACTCCAGGAAGATGTTGGCCTCTGTTTCGTCACCTTTTCATATCACCAGGATGTAATCAATGTATCTCTTCCATTCCACAATCTTCTGGCGATGTGGGTTTTGGTCTGATAGGCTCTTTTGTTCCTCTAAATGATGGACGTACAATCCTGCCACACTCGGCGCGAAAGTACTGCCCATGCTGGTACCGTGTTGTTGTTGGAAAAGGGATTCTTCAAAAAGGAAGTAGTTCTCTGTTAGAGCCCATTTGCAACATTCTAGGACCACATGTTGTGGTGTATGGTAGGGCCATGCTGACCCATACAGAACTTCCTCTAGAATATCCATAGTTGCTTTGTGTGGTAAGCTTGTATAAAGGCTCTCCGCATCTAGGCCAATCAGGATGTTGCATGTAGAATCAAATTGAAGATCTCTCAGTAGGCAGAGTACTGATTTGGTGTCCTTCAAGTAGGTGTTAGTGTTTTGTATCAGTGGACGTAGGAAGGTGTCTGCAAATTTGGAAAGTGGTTCCAGGATGGATCCGATCCCAGAAACAATAGGTCGTCCCAGTGGATTCTCCACTGACTTATGTATCTTAGCGATAGTGTAGAAGTAGGGTACTGTCGGGTGGGTGTTGATCATAAATCCCCTTCCTTCTTGGTTACCCAGCCATGGGTGAGTGCTTCTTCTACCATGCTGGTGATTCCGATCCGAATTCGTTTTGTGGGATCATCTCTGATGCGTCTGTGGTTTCTTCCATCCGACAGGAGTCTGAGGCATTCTTGGCAGTATGCTCCTGTACTTTGTAAGACAATCCCTCCACCCTTGTCTGACGGTTTTATGGTAATGTCCTTATTGTTGGCCAAAATGTTAATGTCTTCGTGTTCCTGTTTCGTCGTATTATGGAATGTTTTCATGGTGGTTGGGTCCATTTCTCCAACTTCCCTCAAGACCGCCTTCTCAAAAGCCAGTCGTTCTACTGGTAGGGTGGCTGAAGGAGGTGTGAATGTTAACTTCCGGTGTAGGCCAGTGTCTCCTTTCTGAATATCACTTGTTCCTTTATTTTCGAAGAACACACGCAATTTTATTTTCCTGATGAATTCATTCAGCTCACAGCTGAGTAGGAATTTGTCTAATGTTGGGGTGGGCACGAAACCCAATCCTTTCTCCAAAACTGCTAGTTGTATTGTGGATAACGTGGTTCCTGATAAGTTAACAACTAGACTCGGTTGTTGCTGGTGCAAGGTAGAGTTGGTGGGCCCATACTCCTCATGTGACTCCGTGCTGACTCCAGTGGTTGTGCCCATTGCACCTGTTGTCCTCTTTTCGTCTTGCCTTTTTGCACCCCTCTGCCTTGTGCTAAAAAAGGAGCCGGTGAATATTCTGCTTGGGGGGCTGACTCCCAGTAGGAATACGGTTGTGGTTGGTATTGTGGAGGGCTGTAGAAGAACGGTGGAGCTGGGAAAGGTGGTGGTTGGTAAGGGGGCCATCCGTAGCCTCCTTGGCCTCCTCTGTTTCTCATCCTTCCTTAGAAGTTGTGGCGGCCTCTTGAGTTGTTTCTTTGCCCAGAACTACTGTTAGAGCCATTTGAGCTAGTGTCCCACCCATCTGTGTCCGTGTTGTATCCCGGATTCCTCCCCGACAGGTGATAGTCATCCCTGATATAAGGGTAGGCCTTCTCGTGGCTGAAGTTTTTTCCATCTGTCTTTAACTTTTGATATTTGGTCTCTTTCAGTGTCATCTCAAATTCTGTCATGGTCTTGTTTAGCTCATCTAATCGTTTTTTCAATTCTGCTGGTGTCTGTAAAGTCTTAAGTTTAACCTCTAAGGTGTGTATTTCTTCCTTCATTTCTTGTGATGCTGAATTAGATCGGCTGGTGAGAACTGCACACAATACTGCTATAGTGACAAGCATTTGTCTACCACTGTACCTGCTCCCATTCCCTGTAAAACAATCCTAGCAAAGTGTGGCAGAGAATAGCTGTAAATTTCTTGGGACCGTTTCATATCCTGCCTTCTAGAATGAGGTATTTCAGTCGGGGTTGATCATCTTCCAAGGCGGGTGGAGGTGCGAGGAGTGGCAGTGCCTAAAACCGAGTTACTGATTACGTTTTTCGGTGATGTGTTTTCTAGAGAAGGAACACCAGAGGAACTGCTCACAGACAATGGAGTTCAGTTCACATCCTTGACCCTTAAAGATTTCCTGGATAGGTGTGGTATGAAACATCTACGTACTCCTCTTAACCATCCTCAGGCTAACGGAAAGGTGGAAAGATTTAACTGAGTGTCGTTGGAGTATATATAAAGTGCAATCAGATCGAATATGGATTGTTAGACCGCGTTAAGAGAATTGATTTGGGCTTACCGTTCTACACCTCATTCGGTCAAGGGGGAGGTATCCTTAACTAGTAACTTATGAGAGGGAGAAAGGTTGTATCCTCATTGTGTCCTTTTTGGAAGGTGGATATGATGGGTCAGAGTTGTGATATTTCGAGTGGAAAAAGCTAAGATTTTGAGTGACAAAAGCAGTATGTTGCGTTGTCAGAGAGAAAGGATTTTCAAGGACAGTGTCTTCAAGAAGTCTAAGATCAGGGTCAGAGACATTGTTCATATCAAAGATCTTGTGTTGCAAAGAAAAAGATTTTTTTAAATACGGGTTCCTGTTTGGGTCATTTAGTTGAGAGGTGATGCTGTGCTTGTGTCAAATGGGCAATGGTGGAACTTGTCTAGAATCGACAAGGTGGAAAGAAATTATGCTAATCAAAATGATGACTTTGAGAGAAATTACAAAAAGGAATTTAGAGATGGTATTCAAAATAAATCAGACAACAAGCATGAAAAAGTGGTTAGCGATTCTGAGAGTTTAGTGTTGAGAAAGAGTGGTAGAACTATTAGACTGCCCAAAAGATATACAGAATAGTTCTATACTTTAAGTCTATTTGTTTATCTCGGAAGTGTCACTATTATGTTACACTTTGTTTGTTCTTGTTAGTTTTGTGTTCATACTGTTATTCGGCGTTTTATGAATGTTTTTATTTTTTGGTTTAATAAACAAAAGGTAGTGTGAGGTTGCCATCCGCATCTATGTTTTCTGAGTGAACTCAAATGCAGGGACTACGACTTGGCAAGGTATTAAAGGCTTCTCCATTAGCCATACAAGGTCTCGCTCACATCACTATCAACATTTGCAAAGCTCCTGTTGGCATACAAACAAATAAATGGCGAAGCCAAGGTTACAACAGCCTTCTGCTAGGAATGGAAGAACTGATGTGGAAATCCAGAAATTTAGAAATTCATTTCCTATAATCCACTGAATTTTGAGTGTTTTGATGATCTTGAAGAACACAGACTGGGTCACTTGTGCGTGGCTGGGGTATCGCTCCAGACAACAGAAATGGTAAGGTTTGATCGACATGTGATCCTGATGCCATTTCCTCTGAAACCCTCTTGATTCACGTGGTAGTCAGATATCCTGCAATTACCTTTCTTGTATTCTCTGGCTGAAACGACTGATGACCTGCCGCTGTTGTTGGACTATTGAAATCAATCCAATTCGGGCTTAATGTCATTGTTTATGCACTTTTGCTGTATTGTTTATATGTTTAATAAATGTTTTGTCACTTGTATTCTGTGTTGTTTGAAAAGCTGTCTGAATGTTACACTCCCTAGGCCCTTTGTACCGGCAGCATCTCGAAGTGAGACTTCTTGAATAAAGCTTTATATAAAACCCATACTTTGGATTGTCAGGCATCTGCTCAAGAAGCTCACAGCTGACCCCACCGACCTCAAGAACTATCGGCCCATCTCGCTCCTCCCCTTCGCAGCCATACTTGCAGAAAAAACTGTCAACAGGAAACTGACACGATTCATTGAAGAGAACGCCATCCTCGACCTGTCCCAATCCGGATTCTGAAGCAACCACAGCACAGAGACCGCCCTACTCGCCGCCACAGATGACAGCCGTCCCCTTCCGGGACCAAGGCCAGTCCGAAGCCCTCATCCTACCCGACCTATCAGCAGCCTTCGCCACCATCTCCCACCGCACACTAGTCGCCAGACTACATGACGCAGGCATACAAGGAACAGCCCAGGACTGGATCCGATCATTCCTCACTGGAAGAAGCCAAAGGATCAGACTCCAACCCTTCCTCTTCGACCCCACAAAAATCACCTGCGGACTCCCACAGGGTTCACCTCTGAGCCCCACCCTCTTCAACATCTACATGGCTGTGAGAAGTTGGCCTGGTATATGCTGGTCACTAGTTAAAATGGCCACCTTGCACCAGTACATTTCGACTCTTACGGTAGATAGGTTTAAGAAAACCTTTTAAAGAAAGCTATCCTAGTGATAGATGTGGAGAGCAGCCTTCAGGCTAAGTCTTTAGAGGAATGTAAAGCAGCTTGTTTTACCTTATAATCTCTTGAATCATTAAATGAAAGGACACCACACAGGTATATATATAAAATATATATGTATTTATTACTAACAACTCTCTGCTAATCTCTTTATGAGATTAGAAGTCAGGAACATATGCACAAATCAACATTTCACAACAAGTTAAGCACAAATATGGCTGTGGCCCTAGGGGCGTACCAGACCATATACCAAAAAAGAGACATAGGAATAACGACTTGAGAAGGATCCCAATTGACTTCAATGGAGCAAGTCGCCCTTGGAATTTTAGAGTTTTAGGATACTTCGGGAGAGTCTACAAGCAAGTCACTTACAGGGTAAGTAGTTCTAGAGCCAACACACACAGGAGCACCGTAGTGCTGGAGTTACCTCACCCAGGGAAGCCGGGTGCATAGGTGTCTTTTGGTGTCGGGTCGCGGCGTTGTTTTCAATGGGAGCCAAAGAAGACTTGCTGCTTGTGAAGACAGGAGAAGTGTCCGGTGGAATCCAAGGCTGGATTCAGAAGAAGGAAGAACTGAAAGCAGAGGAGACAGTGTTCAAAGTCACTTGGCAGTGACCCGGGGCAAGGAAGATGGATGTCCACAGTCGTTGGGTGATTTCAGGTGATCACGGGTGTCTTGACTCTTTAGCCACGAGGTCCAGGAGGCGTCGACGACAACCAGGAGCTGGATTCAGCATGTCCCACGAAGTCTGCAGCTTACTGCGGTGTCGGTGACCAGATTGGAGCCAACAAGCCTTGGTAACAGCAAGTCTTGTGGAAAGGATAAAAAGTCAGCGGTGCAGACCAACAAGGTCTGAGGGACTCACCCAGCGAGGGTAAGTCAGGGCAGGCCTGGAGCAACCAAGGGAGCCCTTTGAAACTGTAGAAAAGTCTTCTGGGGACCCACAAGCCAACCGGCAAGGGATCGCGAAGACGCCTCGGGAGGATTCACTCACCAGGAGCCCACGGTCTCTCGGGACGAGGTAGGCCTCTGATCATCGGAGGAAATCCTGCTGGAGGCTTGGACCACACGTGGTCCAATGCACAAGTTTGTCGAACATCATGAAGGGGTTGCACTCAAAAATAGTGCCCGGTACCCAGGTATTGCGGTTCCTCGTCACTCGTGGGGTCCACTTGCCTCAGCGTCGCTGGGGACTCACGATGGCCTTGGAGAAGTCAGGAAATCCACTTCCGGGGCTGCAGGGACTTCGGACACCGGCGGGAGCGGGAAAGTTTGCGACCGTTGATGCAAAGTTTTGGTGCCTGCCAAGCAGGGGAGTCACTGCTTGATTCCAAGGGAGATTCTTCAGTCTTCCAGAGGTAGTGGTAGAGGAACGTCGAAGATCCAGGATTCTTCTTCATAGCGTCATCCAGGGATATCTAGTTTGCAATGGCAAGGGTTCCCTAACTTATACTACAAGGAAGGGAGGGTTAGGGGAGTGGGTGGCTACACTCACTGCCCTTTGTCTAGTTTCGCGCCAGAGCAGGGGCAGGTAGCCCCTGAGCCGGTTTGAACTGGCATATGCACAGAGGAGCCTACTGCTCCCCCAGTGCAGGACTTCAAAGCACTCTAGGAGTGCACCCACCCAGCGCTAATACACCAAACCCTGTCTGGGAGGTGGTTACACCTCCCTGTGACAGGATGCCTATTGTTGGGCCTCCTCCACTGTGAGTTTCAGTCAGCAGCAGGAGGGTAGCCCAGTGTCTGTGACAGGTGGCATCCATTTTGGGATGCCAGGGCTCTTCAGGATTCTACCGTGTTTCCACAGTAGGTACATGCCTATCCCTCTAGAAGGGTGGGTTCATACTCCCACATCAGTTACTGGTGTGGGGGTATGATTCCAAAGCGTTTAGCACCAAACACGACATGTTTTGATGCAGCCATCCCAGAGTTAGCATTTACCGCGAGGTTATAATGCACTTAAGAGTATGTGGTAAATAATTTTCCTTTACCTGGACTGAATTTGATACAGGAACATAATTAAATAGCTCAGTAAAATGAGAGGCAGAATCCGTGGTATTAGAGGTTCGGAATGGGCTTTATTCCAGTGATCGATTATAATCGGTTGCTCCAAGTTCCATCACCACGGAGGTTCAGGAAGTGAAGTACACACTTTATTGACAAGAAGTAACCTTTATAGTACATACATTACAATGAAGCGAATGCAATAGGCGTAACAATTGATAAGGAAAATGACGATTTGTCTACGTAACCAAAAATGGGTGGAACAAGGAGTAAAAAGGAACATAATTGGTTCTGATGTCACCTATAGGTGGATCTATAAGATAATACTTGGCATAGATGCGCGCGCAGCAGTATGACGTGTGATTGACGTGCAACTAGGGGGTGAAGGGGACTTGACATTTAGCTCTACATGTGGAGACAAAAAGTCTGGGGGGTTAAGTCAACCTAATCCCAAATCATATCTAACATCCTATGTTTAAAGAACTATGTTATCCATAAAAGAAGGACTCTCGGACAGAATCTATTCTATACTGACTGTGCGTGCGTGTACAAGCGTCTAAGTGTCTACACTAAATGCGAGGGGGTAGAAATATTCCATGGTAACAGGGCTATGACTTACTTGCGTGAGGACAGAGAAGTCGAGCCTTTTGCTCGGTAGCTGGAAGAATGTTTACTTAAACTACTAGACAGGAATGCATCGGCTGAGGGGGAAGCAGATAACTCGAAGGCGAAATACAGTTCTTGGCAGAGAATAGGCTGATGTCAGGCTTCGTGAGCCGCGCAGAGAATGAGACAAAGTTCATGGTCACAGATGCAGGCTCGAACTGGGGTTTTCAGAGGCAGAAGGCAAGAAGAGTTTGATGACAGAATCAGGGCCTACTTGCCTGGACTGCAACATGGAGTAACTGAGCCATATAAAACCGGTGGCCTTTCATATTTAGGAATGGAATATCCGGCCCATTCATGGCGGATCTGACAGAGGGCATGTTGGCGGTGGACGCACATGTATTTGCGTCTTCATAACTGGAACTGGAGGGAACATACATGTACTTGTGACATGCACATAGAACCGTTGGGGTCCAAGATAGGGGACATAACTGACCAGAAAAATCCATATTTCCACATTCCCTCCTTGTCCCCTACTTGCCCGTTAAGAGATATCAATCTTCATCAATCCATTGATCTGTTAATATAACATCATTTGTTCTTCTTTCTTCTTCCGGGACGAACGAAATCTTGGTGGTGGAATACACGATGTGGCACACAGACCACAGATCGCTGGTCCACATTGTAGACATAGACAGCAACTGAATAGTATGAGAAGGCCAATACCTAGGAAGGATAAAACTCTCCATCCCCAGGCTGATATCACACTCCAAAACCAACTGGACCAAGTCCAAGTGCCTGGGTTCTGGTGTATCTGGTTTACAATCTTATGAAGGCGAGTGATGGCTTTATATACAGATGGCGAATTTTCTGGTATGAATACGCAGCAGCTTGATCCGATGACCCTACAAGTTCCGCCCCTATCAGCCAGGATGACGTCAAGGACAAGACGATTTTGAAGCACAACAATCCGCATAGCAGACTGCTCTTCTGTTAAATTGCCTAGGGCGGAAATAGTTTCATTCACTACTGCTTCAAGGGTTCTAGTTAATCTACGTATCAGTTTACTATTAGTAACAGTACCTATATAGGGAAAGATGCCTTTATTGAAATCTGTGTATTTTTCCCATGCTGTTTCAGTGTAATCTACAATTGGGAGATCTCTCCGCTCTCTGTTGTGTACTAGATGAATATTTCTGTAATAATCAGGAGGAGCTAGAAAAACAGGTGGCAAAAGGAATGCAATGTAGCAGGTACCATCCCAATCTAGAGGTAGACGCATATATGCAGTCTGACCACATATAAAGTAGGAGTGGTGATAAGCTCTAAATGAAGATTTGCCTTGATCACTGAATTCTACTATAGTAGTGCATTTACTATGGCCCATATGTATGGAACCAACCTTTCTTACACATAATTCCCCTTTTGCTGGGAATACTGACATGGTGGGTAAGACTAGTTCAACTTCGGATACGACATTTAGAATCATGAGATTAGGTGTAAAATTACCTAATCCATATACTTCATTTTCTAGATCAGTTCCTGTTCTCTTGGGGCGACCCTCCTTGTCAGGGTAGCAGACCTTGAGTAAAACTAGGTTCAGGTTTCCCCATACCCACTGATCCTGGTAAACTGCTGTGTCTGAGTCTATGGAATTGATTAAACTAAACCATGCTCCACAGGAGCCATTATGTGTAAATGGGTGTGGAAAGAATGGCAGGACTCCTTCATAATTCTGATAGGGAGGGAGCCGACCACACACCCAACAATTGGTGGCATTACTAGTCTGATGGGAATGATGTAACATACTAATGAAAGTGTTATTGCGCAGCGCAAGTCTATAAGATAATTCATGCGGAGGTAAGTCACTAAAAGAATGTTCTGCGGTAACATTGTAAATATGTCTTGAAATAGGGTAATATATGTGCAACAATATATTTGCAGTAATTATTAAAAGACTCAAGAAAAACAAGATTATTAATGTCACTATGCAATGGCTACGCAGTGATTTACAATACGCCTGTCGTTTCATCATTTTTCGCGACTGTCCATAATTCAGGTCTAGAGGATACATGTCAGAGACAGATTCAACCGCTTCACCTAGGAGAGGACTTAAACAATCAAATCGTTTGACGTTCTAGGCCTCAATTTAACTTTATAAAGTTCGTTTTCAGTTTTTTCAACCACAGGAAGTTTTGAATCAGTCTGTGAGGGAGTGCAGGGCACAATGTCTATATCCGAGGATTGTCCATGAAATTTCTTGATATGACTTGAATGAATCCAGCCCTTGCGGCCCTCGATCTTCACGGCTGTTCTTGTGGTCAGCAGAACCAACTTGGGTGTCTTCCACCTGGGCTCCAGCTGAGTCTTTCGGTCGAAATTTCTCACAAATACGATATCACCCGGAACTACGTCATGGGGTTTCACCTCAGTGTTGTCGGGAAATGCTGCAGCAACCTGTGAACGACAAGATTGTAGTGCAGACATCAAGGAAGCCAAGTAATCTGTCAGCATATTGCCGTCAACATCAGTTATTTTGCGTGGAATAGGCGTCCCCCACATATTTGGTGGTCTACCGAAGATCACCTCATACGGGGATAGCCCTGTTCGAGAGTGTGCTACCATTCTCATGTAAAAGAGTGCAACTGGTAATGCTACTATCCAGTCGACCCCTTTCTCTCTGCATATTTTGGACAATCTGATTTTCAGTATCTGGTTATGTCTTTCTACGAGACCTGCTGCCTCGGGGTGTCGGACACAGTGGAATTTCCACTGATACCCTAGCAGAAGTGAAACATGTTTCATTAATTCGGATGAGAACGGCTGGCCGTTATCTGAGTAGACAACACGTGGTAAACCGTATCGTGGGAAGAATTCTCGAACCAACTGTTTGGCAGTAGTCGGGGCAGTGTAATCTGAAACCGGGTATGCCTCCGTCCAACGGGACAGAGCGCAGACGACTACGAGAACATATTTGAATCCTCGACATCGTTCCATCTGGATATAATCCATCTGGAGGACTTCAAAAGGGTGATCAGGAGGCTGAAATCCACCCTGTTCTACGGGAACGCTTTTTCCTGGGTTGAACTGGCAACAGATCATACAGGTACGGACCTTTTGTTTGGCTGCTGCTCGTAAATGTTTATTGAACCAAATGTGTTGAATGCTGTCTAGCATAGCTTTTTCTCCTAGATGCGCTGGACTATGTGTAGTGTTAATTATAACTTGGACCATTGAATCAGGGAGGAACCACACAGACTTTTCCTTCATCATCCATCCTTGGTCCGTTTGGATCCCTCCTAATTCAGTCCATTTCTTTATTTCGTCTGGTGTAGCATGTGTCTGTATGTCAATTACGTCAAGGGTAGGATCTTTAACTGTCATACAATGTGTCGGTGTCGGGACTATTGTCTTTGTCATGTCGGGGGTTTGAGTTTGAGCAGTCTGTTTAGCTGTTCTGTCGGCTAGATCATTGCCTTGGGAAATGATATCAGTAACTTTCGTATGAGCCTTACATTTCATAATTGATATTGCAGTGGGTAGATGTATTGCATCTAATAAGGCATGAATGAGGGGTCCGTGCTGAATGTGGGCACCGTGGGAAGTTAAATAACCTCTCTCTCGCCACAGCACGCCGAAGTCATGTACAACTCCGAATGCATAACGTGAATCAGTGTATATGTTGACTTTTTTATTCGTGGCTTGAATACAGGCTTGTGTCAGAGCGATGAGCTCTGCGGCTTGAGCTGACAAAGTATTTATACGATTAGTTTCAATGACTTCAGTATCTGTGGTGACTGCGTAAGCAGCCACTAACTCTCCTGTACTTGTTCTCATACATGAACCATCTACATACAACGTCAGGTCTGGATCTAACAATGGGACATCGGTTAAGTCTTGTCTGGGTTTTGTCGTTATAGTAATAACTTCAATACAGTCATGAGCTAGTGGGTCTATTCCGGTTACTGGCAAAAGTGTGGCAGGATTCAATGTGTTACAGCGTCTGATTTCTATATGTGGCTGAAACAATGTAAGTTCATACCCTGTAAGTCGCGCTATAGTCAAGTGTTGTGTTTGCGTTCTATTTACAAGGACCTCTACTGTGTGTGGTACTTGAACTGTCAATGGATGTCCTAACACTATGGCATCGCTTTGTCTAATTGCTAAAGCTGTCGCTGCTACTGATTTCAGGCATGCAGGCAAAGCCTGAGCTACTGGATCTAATGTACTAGAAAAATAAGCACATGGTTTGTGTGCTCCTGCTTGTTCCTGTGTGAGTACTGACAAGGCAGTACCTTCGCGTTCTGTAACAAAAAAGTGTAAACTGTTTTCTGTAACATGGTGTTGCTAAAACAGGTGCTTGACATAAAGCTTTCTTTAGGCTTTCAAAAGCTTGTGTATGTTCCTGAGTCCAAGGGAGGACAGTCGATGTGGCTGCCTCCTGTGTTGTCAACTGAATGAGTGGTTTTGCTAGAAATGCATACTGAGGGATCCACTGCCTACAATATGAAGTGAGGCCTATGAAAGCCCGCACCTCCTTTTGTGTCTTGGGTATTGGCATGTTAGCTATTAACTGAATGCGGTCGGGTGTAAGCTGCCTTCCCTCCTTGGACAGCGAGTGTCCAAGATAAACAACTCGCTGGACACAGAATTGCAGCTTAGAAGGGGACACCTTGTGCCCCTTCTCGGCTAGAAATTGTAAAACTGTCAGTGATGCTTTTTCACATTCAGGTTCGCTTCGGGCGGTGATCAGCAGATCATCGACGTATTGAAGCAGAGCAGTGTTAACTGGCATGTGGATACTATCGAGTTCTCGTTTCAGTGCTTGGCTATAGATGCTGGGGCTTTCTGTAAATCCTTGAGGTGCGCGTGAGAATTTAAAGGTACGTCCATTTAAACTAAATCCGAACAAATATTGGCTTTCCGGATCTATTGGGACGCTGAAAAAGGCATTCTTGAGATCAATTACAGTAAAGAATGTTGCTTCGGAATCAATGGCTGTCAGTAATGACGAGATATCTGGAACCACAGGGAATTGTGGCACAATGCATTTGTTTAATTCGCGCAGATCAATAACCAATCGATATACTGGCGGGGCCTTAGGATCTGTTCGTTTAAGAATCGGAATTATCGGTGAATTACATACATTGGAGTCTGTTTCCACAACTACTCCTTGGGCAATGAGCTCGTCAATGATTTGCAGTAAAGCCACTACAGCGTCTGGTGGTAACTTGTATTGTCGCATTCGTGGTAGCACCACTCCTGCCTTTAATGTGACTCGATATGGTGTAACATTCATGCAACCAACATCAGTAGGGCCTTGTGCCCATAGACGTGTAGGTAAAGTCTGCAGTCGGGGATCCATGTCTCTAGACACATAGTGACCTTTAAAATCACGTAAAAACAACCTTACTCCTTCCGGAGAACAACATATTATGGCTCCTAGAGCTTTCAACGTTTTTATTCCTAGCAAGTTTTCTGGACATGATTTAGTAAGCAATAAATCTGTAGTTCGGGTCAGAGGCCCTATCGTAAGTGGAAGTGGCTGTGATACTTCATTAACAATAGGTTTTCCTGAAAAACCAAGGGAAATATTCTGTGAGCCTGAGAGGGGTGCCCCTGGAACTTCACTACGTTTTATAGTTGTTCGACTTGCCCCTGTATCGAGTAAAAACTTCCTATCTTGGCCTAATAATTCACTATGTACATAAGGTCCTTCTTGATCTACAGGAATCTCGATAAGGGGTAAATCAACTTCCCTCTCTAGGCTTGTTCATGCGTAACGCTGATACTCAGGATATTCATACTTTGCGGTCTGATACATTTGTCGTGTTGTTGTCTGTGTGGCAGCAACAGGCAACGGTGGTGCAGCTGGCACAAACTGTACTGGCTGTTGTGCGGCTGGCATGGCCTGGGCATGCTGCGGAGCTCCTTGTTCGTTCTGCTCTTGTCTAAATGGCCGTGGTCTTTCTTGTGTTTTACCTATGGCGATATTATGTTTTAGAACTGGACAATCGTGTACATAATGACCTGGCTTTTTACAATAATTGCATGTCCCTTTTACGGGTCCTGCTGAATCGGAATGTGTCATACCCTTTTTATGTCCTTCAGCTGGAACCGTCTGGGAAACTAGCATTTTCATTTTCGTGTCTTTCATGCGTCTGTGTTCATTTTCTTGTTCCTCTCTAATTCTATTGTGGTGGTACTGTAACATTTGTAACATTTGTGATGGAGTGTTACCTTGCCAGGTACTCTCGAATTTTAATACTCTATTCTTTACTGGTGGCAGGGCATTTTCTACTAATTTTGTTACAAACAGATGTGGGTATGATTCGCTACTTGCTTTTATGCCACTATTTATACCAAAACATTTCTCAAATCGGGCATAGTAATCACTAGTGTCTTCATCTTGCTTCTGTTTACAGGCTGAAATTGTACCCCAATCTTCCTTTTTCGTAGTTAACAAACGTGGCAGTACCTGTACTAATAAACCTGGTAATGCCTTAGTTTTATCCCCAAGTCCTGCTCCTGCAGTTCGGGCCTTTTCTTCTGCTTCTAACACTGACCATTCTATCTTTTGGTCTCCTACCTCCCACTCTTTTTCCTTGAGTTTCTCATAAATGCCAGCAGGCATCAATACCTTTAATATTGTCATAATGTCGGGATAGGTATACTCTCCCATGAGTAACATGTCTTTAATTTCTCGGTGAAAACCCGCTGGATCTTTGTCATGACTGGGTACCACTTTCTTCATTTGTAACAATTCTATTTTCGATATGGGCGTATATACAAATACGCGCTTGAACTCGTTGTCCTCGCCTTTTATTGGGTGCACTTCTCGTAAGGGATTCTGTCTATCCATGTGATACGTGGTTCTTTCCTTGACGGGCAATGAGACATGCTCTGTGCATACAAAATGGATATACTGCTCTCTTGATTCTAGAATTTCTTTAATTAATTTAGTACCTGCACCTCTCCATTTATTCATAAGCAATTCAGTCAGTATGTCAGGTAAGGGACCAGGGTCCGAATGCTGACTTCGATATAGTATAATGAGTTGTTGAATCATATAAATCCCCGCTAACCTCTGTTCATCTGGGGTAAGATTCAAAAATGTGCGTACTACTGTATCATCACTATATTTTCCGGGACTGTCCACCCAATGGACAGCTGCCCTGGCTAAATCTTGTTCATCCATAGAATCGAGAAAATGATAACCCCTTCGTTCTCGGAGTAGTTTGTCGGCGGTTTGGAACGAATGCTCGTTAGACCTTATATTAATTATAGGTATTTGGAAATTCCTGTTATTATCTGGACATATCGGACGTATCGAGTCAGTAAGACGTCTATTATTATTACAAGATCTTCCTCTACCTACATAGGCTATGGTGTCTGACTGTCCTGTGGGCAGTCCTGACCCTTCTTCCTCGCTTTGTTCGAACTCGTCTACCTCTAATCTTTCTTCGTGTAGGCGTTCTATTTCTTTACGGATCTTTCGGCACATGGCTATCATACAATTTTGTTTATCATGTCTCCCTTCTGATATATTCTGGCTCCATCTTGTAAGAACTCGCATTGCTTCCGGGTCTACCCCCGGTCGGTCTTGATTTCTGATCACACAGTTTATGAGGAAACGTAACAGTTCCCCCTGTATCTCTACTTTCTGGTATTCCATAGCTCTGTTAATACATTCTGGATCTCGCCCTGTTTGGACAAAATGATATATATTATCTAGATGCGCAGTCATTCCCGGTAACTTTCCTAAATACACTGCGGCTCGTCTGATACGCAATGATGCCAGGGTCATTTCGTCCTCTTTGCCGGGCACAGGGTCATATCTACAATCTATAAGAAGTTCCTTCAGCGTACGGGCACTTATGAGTTTGGGTGTACGTGAATGTGCTGACTCTTGAAAAGTAAGTTTATTTATTCTGGGTGGCGTAGAGAAGATATTGGTAGCACCTCCCGTGGCCCCATCTGGGGTGTCGGGTGTGAAAGGATTCGTCGAACGTGACACAGCAACTACAGGTGTGGACACAGCTATAGAAGTAGCTGTAGGAGCGAATGCAGAAACAGATGTGCTTGCCAGAACTTGTGACTCGATTTGTTGCTGTAGGGATATGTGTGCTGGATCTTGGCGTTGGACCTCCCCGGTATGCGATCTATGCGGGGCGGAATTTGCATATTCGGGAGCTGCGTCATCTAAATATGAGGAAAGAAAAACATCTTCTGCGGTTCTAGGATGCCCCTTAGGATGCACCTTTATTGGGAACAATGGGGGTGGCAAGTCTTTCGGTATCTCTGGAGTAGCCTTAGGTAATCCTTCGGCCAGAAGGGGATACATACCATTCATAAGGGCATTTCTTTGTCTGTCTACTTGTTCTGATTTCACTCGGATACCTTCCTCAATTAATAGATTTTCTTGAACTTTATTTGAACTTTCTTTATTCCTTTCTTCCTGTCTACGTGCTTTTTCTGTGCGTCTGTGAGATTCTTTACGCCATAACTCAACGGCGTCTTTCTGTGACTGTCTGACTTTCCTTTTCCATAACTCTTCCTCGACTTTCATGATGCACTCTGCATCCCAGGTTCCCGCTGCGGGCCACCTCTGACTTTCTGGTAATCCCTTGGTGTAGTCTACCCATAAATCAAGAAATAATATAGCGTCTAAGCCATGTTTGTGATACATGAAATGCCCTGGAGTGTCCCTAGGAGGAATAGGGACGGCTTCTTCGAGAACCCCTTTTCTAGTAGTGATCTGTCTTAATTTTGAAAAGAGCGGCATATTGAGAACTGATCCGATACTTAATCTTGAACACACTTAATACAAAAGCACAATAATGAACAACCATTCATACCACAATATGCAAGACGTTTAACACATTAAACATTAAACATTAAACCTTTAACTGAAACAACAGTGATGATCGTCTGCATAACTAATCACCAAGCTTAATTCTTGACAATAACTAGATTCTTCGGAATACTTGATATACTGCTAAACAGTACAGATACACTGCTAAAACAGTGCAGACCGGATTTGTGTACCCAAACCCGTCTTGACCGGCACAACCTATGTGCACGTCAGAAATGCCTCCCCAGCAATGGTACTCACCGGGTAGCTTCGGAAACGGAAGGCCTCGGTAACTTGAACTTGAACCGGACTGGACTCGACTCGACTCGTCGGACACTGGGCTTGACTTCGAGCTGGTGGGTCTCTGTATACCTCGGATCTTGCTCTCTCAGCTAGGCTCTGGTCGGGATACTTCGCACTTCTCACCGCCTCGTCTGGGTGTTGATCGCAGTCTCAGTCGCCCCCGCTTGACCGGAGGGAGATACAGGAAATCCTGCTGGTACGCGTTATTGTCCGTCCAGCTGTGGCAGGAGACCGGGCCTGCAACGCACCGCCGGCGCGTGAGATGAGAAAGTGTCCCTGTTCGGGCGCCATTCATGTGGTAAATAATTTTCCTTTACCTGGACTGAATTTGATACAGGAACATAATTAAATAGCTCAGTAAAATGAGAGGCAGAATCCGTGGTATTAGAGGTTCGGAATGGGCTTTATTCCAGTGATCGATTATAATCGGTTGCTCCAAGTTCCATCACCACGGAGGTTCAGGAAGTGAAGTACACACTTTATTGACAAGAAGTAACCTTTATAGTACATACATTACAATGAAGCGAATGCAATAGGCGTAACAATTGATAAGGAAAATGACGATTTGTCTACGTAACCAAAAATGGGTGGAACAAGGAGTAAAAAGGAACATAATTGGTTCTGATGTCACCTATAGGTGGATCTATAAGATAATACTTGGCATAGATGCGCGCGCAGCAGTATGACGTGTGATTGACGTGCAACTAGGGGGTGAAGGGGACTTGACATTTAGCTCTACATGTGGAGACAAAAAGTCTGGGGGGTCAAGTCAACCTAATCCCAAATCATATCTAACATCCTATGTTTAAAGAACTATGTTATCCATAAAAGAAGGACTCTCGGACAGAATCTATTCTATACTGACTGTGCGTGCGTGTACAAGCGTCTAAGTGTCTACACTAAATGCGAGGGGGTAGAAATATTCCATGGTAACAGGGCTATGACTTACTTGCGTGAGGACAGAGAAGTCGAGCCTTTTGCTCGGTAGCTGGAAGAATGTTTACTTAAACTACTAGACAGGAATGCATCGGCTGAGGGGGAAGCAGATAACTCGAAGGCGAAATACAGTTCTTGGCAGAGAATAGGCTGATGTCAGGCTTCGTGAGCCGCGCAGAGAATGAGACAAAGTTCATGGTCACAGATGCAGGCTCGAACTGGGGTTTTCAGAGGCAGAAGGCAAGAAGAGTTTGATGACAGAATCAGGGCCTACTTGCCTGGACTGCAACATGGAGTAACTGAGCCATATAAAACCGGTGGCCTTTCATATTTAGGAATGGAATATCCGGCCCATTCATGGCGGATCTGACAGAGGGCATGTTGGCGGTGGACGCACATGTATTTGCGTCTTCATAACTGGAACTGGAGGGAACATACATGTACTTGTGACATGCACATAGAACCGTTGGGGTCCAAGATAGGGGACATAACTGACCAGAAAAATCCATATTTCCACAAGTATATGGTTTGACCGCATTCACAAACAGCCCCAGAGAATGGACTCTTGAGAGCTGCAGAGGGGCCCTGCTCAGGCAGAGGCACCCCCTCACATGGAAACCAAGCACCCTGCCCTCAGGATTGATAGGGTCTGCCTTAGGGGTGACTGATAGGTTTATAGGTGGTGGTAGAACCCACACGGAGCATGGGTTGGACCGATCATTCGGCTCTTAATTTCTCTTGGGCCCCCACAAAACCGCCTAGCCCCTCGCGCCCTCATAGAGAGCTCCGTAGATCTTGGAAAAAGGTGACTTCGGACTCCTTCAGCAGGGCCTTTATTTCTCCCATCTTTAATGAGGCGGATGATCTTAGGTTAGCAATGCTTAGCGCCAGGACACCGTATGGTAATCGTGCGCTCTATAAGTTATAATAACATAACATAACATGATGGCGACTCGGCGTTGGACCGCTTTGAAGTTGCTATAACCAAAGCCTTAGATTTTATAGCTCCTTCCAAGAAGGTAAACATCCAGACCAGGGCTGCTCCCGCTCCCTGGTATTCAGACGACCTCAGAAAGGAGAAAGCTATTTGTAGGTCCAAGGAGAGAAGATAGAGATGAACCAAGCTGAAACAGGATGAATTGCTCTACCGAGGCGCTCACAGGGCGTATTTGAACAGCTGTAACTCCGCCAGAAGAATGCATCTGGGTGCCCGCATTATGAATGCTAAGAATTCTTCTCAGGAGCTCTTTACTATAGTAAAGGAGTTTACAAATCCTAGAGCTAACAACCCTCTCCCCCCCGCCCACCCAGGAACTCTGTGACGACTTAGGTAGTCACTTCATAAATAAAATTGATAAGATCTATAGTTCTTTTGATCCCGAAGAGGGTCTATATGACACACCCTTGCTCTCAGAGTCTCCGAGCAAGCCTTCTTTAGAATTAATCCCCAATATAACGAGGGAAGAAATATGTTCTCTTATAGCCAAAGCCAAATCTGGCTCGCCGTCAGACCTAATGCCTCCCGCCGTTATGTCAGTATTGTCCTCAGCTCTTGCCGAGTCTCTTGCATCGGTCTGTAATATCTCGTTAAGATCCTCTACTCTCCCGCGCAAATGGAAGGAGGCGCGCATAAAGCCCCTTCTGAAGAAGGCGCTCGCCGACCCTAGTAACCTTCAGAATTTTTGACCCATCTCGCTCCTGCCTTGCTGTGCGAAAATCTTGGAGACTTGGGTAAACCAGCACCTCTAACAATATCTAGAGCAGAACAACATACTGGATGCCTCCCAGTCGGGCTTTCGTGACTCGCACAGCACTGAGGCTGCATTGTTGGAGGTAACAGACACCATCCGGATGTCCCTGGACAGGGACGTCCCGGTGATACTGGTCTTATTGGATTTGTCTGCCGCCTTCGACACTATCTCCCACCAAATACTTTTAGCCCGGCTGCGAGAGATTGGTGTCGGAGGCAGGGCCTTTAAATGGCTCCTAAACTTCCTGGTGGAAAGATCTCAACGTGTTCAGCTTGGGCCTTTTCGCTCTCAGACCACTATTATTGACAAGGGGGTACCGCAGGGCTCAGTTTTGAGCCCTACTTTGTTTAACCTATATGTAGCCCCCCTGGCTGCCATCATACGCGAGTCTGGGTTCGAATGCATATCGTATGCAGATGACACCCAGATAATAGTCCCCATCGAAGAGAGCCCTGCAGTAACCAGGTTAAAATTTCGTAAATGCATGATCACCATAGCAGAGTGGATGAGGAAGAATTTTCTTCAACTTAATTCCTCAAAGACTGAGATTATTCTATATGGGAAGGCAAAGGAGTTATGGACCCTGGATTGGTGGCCATCTGAACTGGGAGATGCCCCCTCCTCCACAGCATGGGCGAAGAATTTGGGCATAAAAATCGACAACAATCTTGCTATGGAGGAGCAGGTAAAATCTGTGGCCGGGGCCTGCTTCGGAACCATGCGAATGCTTAGTAAGATTTTCCCCTGGATCCCGCTCACGGCCAAACAGACCCTTGTCCAGTCACTTTTGATCAGTCGACTGGACTATGGGAACTCATTGCTGGTCGGGCTGAGAGAGGATCTGGCCACCAAATTACAGATGGTCCAGAACACGGCGGCTCGCCTCATTCTCAATAAACCGGCCCGGACCCCCTCATCACCTCTTCTGCACCAACTTCACTGGCTTTCTATGAAAAAGAGATCCATTTTTAAATTATTATGCCTGGTCCATAAGTCTCTTCATGGGCTGTGTCCCTCCTACCTGGCCAAGAAGCTCAACTGGTACCACCCCACTCGATTGCTGAGATCAAGCAACAAAAATCTGCTTTGTGTTTCGAGAATCAGGAAGGTCAGGATGGGAGGCAGAGCTTTCTCCTATCTCGCCCCTACACATTGGAACTCCCTGCCAGACGAGCTTCGTGCTTGTATGAATTACTGTAGCTTTAGGAAGCTTCTTAAAACTTGGTTATTTTAAGTTGCCCGTCTTTTTAATACTGAGTGCTCCTCTCTCATGCGCCGAGAGATCCCCTTGGGGATGATTCGTTTTGCGCAATACAAGCGAGTAAATAAATAAATAAATAAATATGTGTGTGCAGGTAGAGATATACTGTACCTATATCTCAGTGAGGAGTGCTAACACTACCTCACCCAGGCTGCAGTAGTAGGCCTGTGGTGTCAGATTTAGTCTGCTTCCCAGGAGTGGCATAATACATGCTTCAGCCCCTGGTAGGCCTGTGAAGTACCTATGCCCTTGGTACCTAAGGTACCATATACTAGGGGCTCATAAGGTACCACAGTATCCAATCACTAGTGCATCTAATATGCACTCCAAGTTGTTTAGAGAGAACAGAGAGGCTTGGGCCCGGATTAGCAGGGTCCCAGCCAGACTATAGCCAGAAACCAGTGTTATCATCGGAAAGAAAGTGGGGGCAACATAAGAGGCAGACCCTACTCTCCTACAATGACTCACCTTGCAGCCATCGTCCGACTACACGGCCCCAACATTGTATCCTACGCCGACGACACCCAGCTCATCCTCTCCCTCACCAAAGACCCCACCACTGACAAACACAACTTCCAGAAAGGAATGCAAGAT
Source organism: Triturus cristatus (assembly GCF_964204655.1). Lineage (NCBI taxonomy): Eukaryota > Metazoa > Chordata > Amphibia > Caudata > Salamandridae > Triturus > Triturus cristatus. Next base: position 1,010,386,437 of record NC_140587.1, on the reverse strand, counting down.
GTCGTAGTCTGGATGACCAACAGCTGCCTGAAGCTCAACGCCGAGAAGACTGAAGTCCTCGTACTCGGTACCACCCCTTCTGCATGGGACAGCACCTGGTGGCCGACCGCCTCGGAAGCCCACCTACCCCCTCAGACCACGCCAAGAACCTCGGCATCGTACTCGACTCATCACTCACCATGACCCGACAGATCAACACCGTCACCTCCACCTGCTTCAACAGCCTCCGCATCCTCCGTAAGACTTTCAAGTGGATCCCCCCTGAGTTAAGGAAGACAGTCACCCACACATTCATCACCAGCAGACTGGACTATGGAAACGCATTCTAAGCCGGCATCAACAAGTCCCTACTCTGCAAACTCCAGACAATACAGAACACCGCCGCCAGATTCGTCCTCGGCATCCCCCGACACGAACACATCAGTCAACACATACAAAGTCTCCACTGGCTCCCCGTGGAGAAAAGAGTCACTTTCAAAATCCTCACTCACGCCTACAAATGCCTACACAACATCGGACCCAAATACCTCAACGACAGAATCAACTTCCACGTACCCAAAATAAACCTCTGATCTTCCAACCTCGCACTGGCCGAAACCCCGCGCATCCACAGAGCCAGGGCAGGCAGAAGATCCTTCTCTCACATTGCAGCCCAGACCTGGAACAAGCTACCGGCAGACATCAGACGTGCCCCCTCCCTGAACACCTTCGGGAAGACCCTCAAGACCTGACCTTTCGGCTAAACAGATCTGCGGACCACCCCCCGCTCAGCGCATTGAGACCCTCATGGGCGAGTAGCGTGCTTACAATTCCCTGATTGATTGATTGATTGTTCCCTGTTTCACACTCCAGAACCTTCACTGAGGGCCTGGTTAGTTACATTTTTGATCTCTTCCCGAATGCGTTTCAATAGATGACCCTTTAGTTTGTCATAATGTCTCTGGTCACTCAGTTGTCTATATATTTCCTCATCATAATCTGATGTGCTCTGCATTAGGATTGTCCCACCGCTGTCTGCTCGCTTGATAGTAATGTTCGTGTTTTTGGACAAATTGAATAGGGCATTCTTTGCGTCTTTGGAAATGTGATAAGGAATTAACGTTCTCTTGTTTTCCAATTTCTTATCTTGTTGCAAATTTATTTTCTCAAAGGCTAAAGTTTAAGGATTCATGAAGCAAGCCAGGGGATCAAATTGTGATGGCAACCACAAATTATTCCTCTCATTGGACTGCATCACTGATTTGTCTTTAAGAAAATGTTTCAGTCTGATGGTTCTGAAGAACTGGTAAAGTTCACCTCTCAACTTGAAAAATCAGGGAAGTCAGTCAAGACAAATCCTAAACTCTTACATAACACAGAGTTGTGTGTGGTAAGGCTGTTTTGAGAAAGATTAGTGATAGGTGTTTTCTGTGTGGTTGTGACATTTACCAACTGTAATATTGATTCTGTGTGTGCCTCTCTCCTGACTGTTAGTGTGACCTTCCCAACCTCTGCCTCTCCTCTCATGGTCTCCCGCATCTCTGTTGGCAATATTTTGAAAAAACGACCAGTACTGTTGCTTGCACCAGAGTTGGAAAACCTATGTGTCTCTCTGTCAATCGCCCCTGGATCTTCTTGTTCATCATAGCTTTCAGAATTATCTGAGAGCGTCACCCTTTTGAGTGTGGATTGTGGGCCGTTGTGTAAAAATCCTGTTTCAAATTGGGGTAGACTTGTTCTATATTTAACCGTGATATATCTTTATGGGTGTTGTCTATCTTTTTATCCATTTGTATGGAAAGAAACTCTTCAATGGATTTCTGTAAATTATCCAACACTGCTTTGGCATTTGCTCTAGCAGTGTTGTTCTTGATGTTGTCTTCTAGATCATTGATTTGCTGTTTTAATATTTCAGTTCTCCTAGTTGGGAGTTGTAGTGTTCTTTATCTGGCATGGTAATATTACTGAACTTGATTCCTGTATGATTTGGCTCAACAACCAATACCGTGATCTACACTTTACCATGCACCAGAGAACCACAGAGATCAGCTACTTGATTATCAGAAATAACAATGGTAAACTGTACGTCACATTGTACCGCAAACCCAGAGACACCCATTTCCTTTTGCGCTACAAAAGTCACCGCCCTAGGGGACAACCTTCCTATGCATGCGTAAAAACTGCCCGCATGGAATTGCACCCATAAAGAAGATTACTTCAAAGAGGCTGATATTAGAGATGGGCTATCCAATAAATATTTTCTCACGACCGATTAAAAAAGCATGGTTTTGTCCCAGGGAAAGTCTCCTCACCCCTAGACAGCAAAGTGAGCAACATGACCATGTGATGATGATTAGCACATTTTCCACAATAAGCAAAAAGATCGAAACTATTATCAACAGAAATTGGCCCCTTGTAAGTGACTCTTTCAAACAAACTCTACTGTTTTCCTTGAAAAGAAACAAAAACACCAGGGACTTGGTTGTGAGAGCCCACAGGGAAACTGCTAAAAAAGCAATATTAGACACTTGTGGACTCTCCAGGACCTAGTAGGACACTACAGATGAGGGAACTGTCCTGTTTGTAATTTTACAGGAGACTCTAAATATTTCACAGTGGAAGAACAAGGTATTCAAAATACATTATTTTTCAAATTATAACTAGGGCTCCCGGTTTTATGGTATTTATTTTTTTAACATTTCCGTCTGTATTCATCCATATTTATTTTTGGGTAATTTTTTCTGTATTTATCCACATTTATTTTTGTCGCAAGCAAAAGAAGATGCTGCAGCTAGTATTTTTCCACATTTATTTGTATCGGCACTGCACACTTGTAAACAGATGTTATAGGTTTAGATATATTTATATATACATCAAATTAAGTAAACACAATACATACGTCTGAAAACGTTGCCAAAATAATTTAAAGAGAACATGGGCCTAAACAGACCTTGAGTAACTTGCATGAGGAAACCTTTACTGTGGGGCTGTACACCCTAGGGATCTTTAAATCCTGTTCTTATCTTGTCACATTTGATGTGCATTCAATGACAGATGTCAAATGTCAAGCTGTATCTTTGAGGGAGCAACACATTCTTTTTTCTCATTGCTGAACAACTTCCCTGGAATTATTTAGACCAACATAGGAATTATTTTGACAGATTTTTATTCCATTTTTTTTAAACGGAGGAGATAATTTTCCAAAGTATACTATTATAAATATCTATTTATAACTTGCTAAAAAGCAAGGTGAGTGTACATATTTTTGATGGCAGGAGAGTGTGAAATGCTTTGTTTCAACATCGGAAGCATTCTTCACCCGAGCCAACACAAAGTACAATGGAACTGGGCCTGGAGGTATTGGAGAGCTTTACCCGAGCATCAGTTCAATTTTATCTGTTCATAATCGTTGGCTTCTTCTTCCTGGGGCAGCCTTTGGTGCCATGTAACCCGAGAGCCCCTTCCGTCTATTCAGCCCCGAAAGCAGCCAGTGCGGGGTACAGTGAGATCTTCAATATGCATGGCCACTGCATTCCTGGAGCTTCCTTATGAAGATGGGAGGAGGCAGGTAATAAGTGTAGGGGATTCTTCCCGGACATTGCGAATGATGAAAATGGGGTGGCTTTGCATAAAGATGTAACAACCCGTTGAACCCCAGTTAGTACCAAACATGTTTTTTAGGAGCAGGGGCATTCTCCTTGTTTCCATAAGGTCACTGCAGCATGCCACACCACTGCTCGCCACTCTACTGATTCTGTTCAGTGGCAGCGTTTTCAGCAGTGCTCTAATGAAGATTGCCATGTTGTAATGAAGATTATGATAAGCAATTGAGTTGTTTCTTTGTTTCTCTTGTATTCAAGGCCACCTATTTCAGCTTCCTAGTTGTCCAAGTTTACGAACTGGGAGGGGAGTAGTTCCTGTAGACAAGATGCCGCTGAAAGCGCAGACCCAAGTAAAGGAATGCACATTTCAAAAGGGGAAGGTGCCCGGAGGCAGAAGCAACAGTCTTCAACACTGCCCGAGCTTACCTTAATAAAGCAAAGCACTCTCAGACAATGAAACGCTTCACACACCCAGAAGTGATATGGGGAGAGCATGCCGGATGGTGATGACTACCCCAAGCCCCCCATGGGGCCTGATGAGTGATGAATGACCTGTGAAGGGAGAGTGCCAAATGCTGCTCTAAGAGTCCGCCCTCTTAGCAGGGCGCCTTTCATGTGCAGAGAGCAGCCTGCATTCCTCTAGGCATCAGAAAAGGCAACCCTGAGCTGAAGCACCTAATCTGGTTCGTCAGTATTTTAAAAAAATTTATAAATACAGACGAAAGAAAAAAAGTTTTCCGTCTGCATTTATATGTAAAAATCAGTTTAAACGGAGAACCGGGACCCTTAATCATAACACACGGAATGTCATTGATGCCATTAAATGTCCTTGTATGCGAGCCGCCGCCATCTGCAGACTTGTCCACTATCTTGCAAGCCATCCATGCCTCACAGACCTCGGTTGAGGGCAAGATCGCGGAGGTGCGAGTGGACATGACTCTCATCCTGCAGGATCTCCGAAACGCCACAGCACGGATCAAGGAGACTGAAACCCGAATCTCCACCGTGGAGGATGACGTACAACAACTTAAAGCCAGGTGGCCCGTCTCCAGTCCTATACCCAGGAGTTGCCCCGCCGGGTGGAGGATGCAGAAAACAGGTCCGGGTGCAACAATCTCTGTCTGGTGGGCTTCCCGGAGGGGGCGGAGCAGGGCCACATGGTGAACTTTCTGGAAAAATGGCTACGATCCTGGGCCCCCGAGGGCTCTCTCTCTCTGTGGTTCACGATTGAGCGAGCCCACCGGTCCTTGGCCCCTAAGCCGCCGCCAGGTGCGGCCCCCCGACCAGTCATAATGCGGGTCCTTAACTTCAAGGACCACGACGCCATCCTGTCTGAAGCCCGCAAACAGCAGCGGCTCCACTAAGAAAACCGTGCAATCATGATTTTCCCGGATTACACCCGCGAGGTCCAGAGTCAGCACCGCTCATTTGGTGAAGTTAAACAAAAACTGAGGGCGCTCAACATCCAGTACCGGCTCCTTTTCCCGGCACGCCTGCGAGTGCTGTTCGCTAACAAGACTCTGTTCTTTGACACTCCATCAGAGGCCTGGACCTGGCCGACGGAGGAGCGTTCCCTGTGTATTGATGACCGAACTTCACTCCCGGAGGGGGTGGAGGGTCGACCCGTTCACCCCACACCTTTCTCTCCACAACCTCAACGCAACCACTCCCGCAGGCGCCGCGGACAGAGACGGGCCCGGCCGGATTCCCCGCCGGGCCGCTCCCGACCGCCAATACTACTCTCTGATGAACCCTGTGCCGGGAGGCGCTCAGGCTCATCTGACCACTTGGACCGCGGGGCGCTTCACCCCTTTGCATGATCTCCCGGACACGGACCGCTCATGCAGCGCGGTGCTTCTGAAAGACCCTGCTTGAACTTGTCTCTGCCTGCCAGGCTTGGCTCCGAAGCCGGACGACGTGCTTGGTCTCATAGTATTTCCTTTTTCTTCCTGATGGACTCGTTTACGCACATCCTGACATGAGATGGGGTCCTCCACGCTTTCCCATTCCCAAGTGTTTTAGTTTGGTTCTTCATTCAGTGGTTTATTGTTAGGGCGACAGATGCTTCTGTTCCTGAAGTGTAGGGTGGGGGTAGGGATGGGGGGGCGGGACCGTTGTCCTGAGTCTCCTTCTTAGTTTTGTTTCTTTTGTCTTTTAGTTCTGTCGCACCAGCACTCACGAGACCCACCGACTTGTACCCAGTGAGACACGCAGATCAGACCTCCCCTTTTGGACTCATAGTCACACTGCCATACCCCCCACCATGTCTGATACACCCTTAATAGGCACCTCCCTGCGCATCATGTCGCAACGTTAATGGCCTCTTGGACTGCTTCAAACGCATGGCTGTTTTACGATATGCACAGGGCCTAGGGGTGGACATTTTGCTCTTACAAGAAACACACCTGATGGGTAATCACTGCCCCTTCTTAGCGCGATATGGCTATGACAGGACTTGGCACTGAGGGTTCACTCGAGGCTCTTGAGGGGTGGCGATCCTGGTGAAACGCTCCCTTCTCCTTGTGACTGTGCAGACGACTCTTGATGCGCAGGGCACTTTCGTAGCCCTTAGTGGCACACTAAACGGTAACCCGCTCAATCTTGTGTCACTTTACTCTCCTTCCTCCATGCTGACGGCGACCCTAGCCAAATCTGTTGACCTCCTGGCATCCCTACCCCTGGGTCCCATGGTTCTCGGGGGCGATTTTAATGCAGTCTCCTCACCCGACCTCGATACGACTGGTCCCCCATCCCTAGTAGAATCGCACAGGCAAAACAGCTGACGACTTGGTCCACATCATTGGGTCTATGTGATGCCTGGCGCGTGTGGCATCCGTATTCTAAACAATTTACAGACACCTCGGCGGCGCACCACAAACAGGCATGCATTGACGCCATCTTCGTCCCATCGACAGATTGCCTTTTTATTCAGGACGTTTCACTCCTTCTAAGAGGTATCTCGGACCACTCTCCAGTGATGATCCGTACGGGTCCCCCCACCGCCTCTATTCGGCAAACTTGGAGGCTAAATGCTTGGTTCCTTCAGGACAGGGACTTTCGGAGGGTGGTGGGGAGGGAACTTAAACAATATTTTCTCTCTAATGAAGGGTCCGTTTCCTCCCCCGGTACCCTGTGGGAGGCGGGCAAGGCCACGATTAGAGGGGTCGCCAAGGGCCAACTTAAGCTCCAGCCACAGGCCCAATTGGAACAAATTACTTTGTGGGAGGCGCACGTGCCTCTGCCCGATCCCCAGACGCTTCCGATATGAGACTTCTCACCCGAATCCGGTCAGAGATCAAGCAGCTGTCACTGGATGTGGCCAAACTTCTTTGGCGCTCCTCCGTGGCCAGGGTATACGTTGGGGCGATAAGAATGGCTCACTCCTTCACCGCCTTGCCACATACCCAAGGGCGAACCGTATAATTCCCGAGATTGTGACACCTGATGGATCGATGTGCCGTGCCCCGGTGGAGATGGCCCATGCCTTTGCCACCTACTATCGTCAATTATATGAGGCTCGAGTTCCAACCCTTTCTCTCGTGGACCTGCTGGAGGTGGCTGCCTTCCGAGTGTGGACCCTGCTACTCAAGCTGATCTAGATCGCCCAATTACCCGTGAGGAGATCGGGGAAGCGATCACCCTTGTTTCATCCAGTAAGACACCAGGTCCGGACGGCCTCCCTCAAGAATATTACGCGCACTATTGGGACGTTCTAACCCCTCACCTCGCTGAATTGTTCCGCGAAGCGGTGGAGAAAGGCTCCTTCCCTCGTGAGATGGACATTGCCATCGTGGTTCTTCGTAAATCCCAGCCGCCCTCATCACGGTGCGCACACTATCGCCCTATTTCCCTCATTTATACTGAGGTCAAACTGTTCGCCACAATCCTCGCCCAGCAACTAAAACCCCACCTGTCCACGCTGGTTCATCCCGACCAATGTGGGTTCATGCCCTTACGCGGCACCCAGCATTGTCTTCGCAGACTGCACTCTGCCTTGGCCCACTGCTATATCCTCACCCCGTACTTGGCGATTCTCGTGGTAGACTTCGAGAAGGCCTTAGATTCGGTGGACTGGGGGTTTCTTCAGGATGTTCTTAACAAAATGGGACTCGGTTCCTGCTTCCGTGCCATGGTCAAGGTTCTTTACACCCTCCTGCGGGTCCGTGACCTAGAAAACGGGGTTCTGTCAGAGCCCTTCTTGAATTGCAGGGGGACGAGGCAGGGGTGTCCCCTTTCCCCCCTGCTTTTTGCTCTAGTGATGGAGCCCTTGGCGTCCCTAATGCGGTCATGTGAACAGGTGCGGGGATGAGCCGGACAAAATAGCCCTTTATGTGGACGATGTCCTCATCTATTTAGCTGACCCCGCCCGGTCGGCCCACACTGTGTCCGTATTTTGCAATCCTTTGAACGGGCCTCTGGCCTCCAGTTGAATCCTGACAAATCGGTTCTGGTTCCCCTCCACCTCTCCCACGAATGCTTCGATTGGCAATCTGATCTACCTCTTCGCCGTCAATCCTTCAAATTCCTGGGGATCTGGATGACCTTATTACCCGAGCTTAGCTGGGCCCTCAATGTCACACCCCTGGTGAAACGGGCAAGGCGGACCTCCAGAAGTGCCAATCACTGCCCCTTAACCCCATCGGGAGGGTGGCCCTTTTTAAAATGATGGTGCTGCCCCGAATCCTTTACATGCTTCAGAACACTCCCACGTGCTTTCCCAGGGTCTGGTTCCGCGAGCTAGACAGCATGGCCAGCAAGTTCCCGTGGGGGAGAGGTAGGTCCCGATTGGTGCTAAGTACCTGTAGGATCCCCTCGTTCGATGGGGGTCTAGGAATGACTCACCTTTATTTATATTACCTAGCCACGCGACTTCTCTCCATACATGACTGGTTCAATGGTCCGATCCGGCTTAGAGGCTCGAGCTGGGTGAGCTGGGCCTCGTCAAGATTCAATCCATATTGTATGGATCCCCGATTACTTCTTGTCTACCGGAGGTGACACGCTCTGTGTTAATGGCCTGCTGGGCGGCACTGCGATACACTAAATGGACACGCACACTGACTCAATGTACACCCCTGTGGCGCGGGACCTGGCTCAAAGAGGTTAATGAGCTTCAGGGCTTTGGGGCATGGGACTTTATAGGTATTTTGCAACTGGGTGGTGTTGGACAGGCCACGTGAAGGGCTTGCTCCCTCCCCGCATGACAAGGCCCAAGCCCCGGACTCCCAGGTGTTACCCACAAGGGCGACCCGCACCCCGTCTCCCAACGGAACTCCTGCCCCCGGACATCCATGTATCATGGGGCCGAACCACTACCGGCTCCCCCGGCCGGATCAGCCGCCATCTTGGACACTGCGCCACGAGGCCGCGTGGCCTCAGCCCGACCCTAACCCTGGGCCTGGCCCGGCCCCGACAACCCGGCACCACCATCCACCCAGGAGGTGAACGGACCACTTGGCAGGTCAATGGGAGAAAGAAGTGTCGATGGCTCTCCCCCGCCAGGTGCCGATCGCCCTCCAGCTCCCCCAGGCGCTGGCTCCACCCCCTGCTGGGTGTCTGGACTCCCTCATCCCGGACCCCCCGACCTCCAAGTGCGAGGGTCCGGACATCAAAGGGCGCCAGACCTATAACTAGGGCAGCTCCAGAGCAGGAAGGCAGTTGTATCCTGGAGTCGAGAGACACCGAGAGAACTCAGCCTTGACGGACTACCGGCGCTGCCGTAGCCCTGCCTTGTGAAATATCGTCCTGCCTGCTGGCGCTGCCGCGGCCTTCTGCATCATCCATCCTCGTCGGGACCTGCTGGCGCTGCAGCGGACCGTTATAACGACCACCTTCATCGGGACCTGCTGGCGCTGCCGCGGACCGTGTAACGACCACCTTCATCGGGACCTGCTGGCGCTGCCGCGGACCGTGTAACGACCACCTTCATCGGGACCTGCTGGCGCTGCCGCGGACCGTGTAACGACCACCTTCACCGGGACCTGCTGGCGCTGCCGCGGCCCGTCCAAGCTAGAACACCGAGCTCGAGGATTGTGAGCTATCCACCATACCATCTCAGCTACCAGATTGGTAACCAGACTGTCCCGCTACCCCCTTTCCCAAACCAAGAGACTAGAATCGAGGGGACCCCTGAGTCCAGACCTCCTTGTACCATTTCATCGTACCTTAAGAAATCGCCTATAAAGAACGTTAAATCCTATCCTTGTGTGGTGTGCATCTGTGGGGGGGGAAGTTCATCATATGTACGATCACTGGAGACGGCTCTCCCCGGAGACCTCTCCCCTTGTCCTCGGCCGACCCTCCCGGTCCGTCTAACATTGGTGGCCAGCGGCGCGATCCGAATCAACGCGTAATCGTACAGAGAGTAGCTCACCCCACGACAAAACCACGATGTCAACCAAAGAGAGCGGATCCACCGAGAAATTCCAGATGGATAAATTGGAAGAGTATAGCCATCGTGAACTGAAACAATTCTGCATGGAACTAGGCATTGCTACCACCGGCCTGAGTACCAAAGACGATCTTAAGCACGCCATTGCGTCGTGGGCAGAAACCGGGGTCGCCGGATCCCCAGACCAAAACGGTGCAGCATCGGAGAGGAACGCCACGGCTCCCGAGGACCGAGGAACGGGCCTCTCCCAGGAAGAGATCCAAGAAAGAGAAAAAAACAGATTACATGAGTTGGAAATGGCACGACTCAAAATGGACGGTGAACTAAAATTAGCCGAGCAAAAACTGAACCTAGAACATCTGCGGCTCCGAGAAGAACGGGAAGAAAAACAGAGGCAGAGAGAGCTCGAAGAAAAAAGACTAACATTCGAACACGAGCGCAAACTGGCAGAAATAGAACTACGGAAGCAGAACAAAGAACCGGAGGTGCCCGAGCGACCGCGCACCCCGGGAGCAACCGAAAAGAAAGTCCACATCCCCAAGGATGTTGTCCGAGAGTATGTCCGAGAGGACGACATACAACAGTGGTTCAAAGCCTACGAGATCGCCATGACCTCCCACCGGATCGATCGGAGTGACTGGGGAGCCGGCCTATGGGGGAGGTTCGTCAACGAAGGCCGCGATGCACTACTGCAGCTCCCAGACCATCAGATGTCATCCTATGACCACATGAAGGCTGCCCTCCTCACCCGGTATGGGCTCACACCCGAAATGTACCGCCAGAGGTTTCGGGACTGCACCCGGATCCCGGGTACAACGTGGGTGGAATATGTCAACTATTTCAGCCGAGCCTTCGAGGGTTGGATCAAGGGAAGCCACGTAACGACCTACGAGCAACTTTTTAATCTCATGGTGTGGGAGCACCTGTCTAACAACTGCTTCGTCGAGCTCCGGCAGCACCTCCTCGACAGTAAATTGACTGACCCACGGCAACTCGCCGCCGAAGCTGACCGGTGGGAAAGCACCCGAGTGGGCCGGAGAGGGCCACACGAGGAAAACCGGAACAACCAAGGTCAGCACCGTCCCCGAGGAGGAGGAGGAGGAGGAGGCCAGGGGCGAGGGAGAGACACCGTCCCGGCCACTCCCGCGGCCAGCACCCCGCCCCCGGCCGGCCGGGGCAACCCCCCGATGCGCCCGGGGTTCCGAGCCAACGTCACGTGTCACCGATGCCAGCGAGTCGGCCACTACGCCAATGACCCGAACTGCCCGCAGAACCAAACGCCAAAACCCCGCCAGGTAGCTGCCGCCGCCCTGGGGGGAGAACAAATCTCCGAGGAACAAGAAGAATATCAGCAGGCACAACAGGAGTGGGAACCGGCCGCCATGGTTCTAGCGTGCCTAGGGGGAAAAGACATGGTCCCGCGGGCTCCCCTACCCGCCAACACCAGAAAATATAGCCAGTGGGTGAACATTAATGGGCGCCGGGCCGAAGCCCTACGTGACACAGGGGCCAGTGTGACGGCCGTCCGCTGTCACCTGGTAAAACCAGAGCAGATCCTGCCGAACATTCTCTGCCCCGTCCGCTCAGCCGACAATTCCGAGAGTCTATGTCGGATGGCCTGCGTCCCCTTCGAATGGGGAGGGGTCTCCGGCATGTTGAAGGCGACGGTCCGGGATGATGCCCCCGTGGACTGTCTCCTGGGGAATGATCTTGAGGGTTCCCCGTGGGCCGCGTCGAAAGAAGAGAGCACCTGGGGATGCTGGGCCTCCCGGACTGGGCGTGCGTAACCACCCGGTCCATGGCCGCCCGTGCCATCCCCCGACCAGAAGAACCAGAATGGCCTGCACCTCCTCCACCGATCGCTCCAGTAGAGGACACCGACAATACCGGCCCCCCAGAGCCAACCCCGAAGGGGTCGCCCAGCCCCAGGACCTTCCCGGCCTGGCTCAGTGGCGTCAAGAAGGGGGGCCCACCCAGGAACAGTTCCGCCAGGAGCAAAAGACCTGTCCCTCCCTCGAGGGACTCCGCCAGCAAGCCATCGCCCAGAGCGCAGGGGACTCCACCGGAGCCCATTGGGTCTATTGGGATAACGACCTGTTATACAGTGAACAAAGAATCGCGGAGTTAGGGGCCAGTCGAGTGCTGGTGGTGCCCCTCCGTTTCAGAGACTTCCTGCTAAATCTGGCCCACGATGTCCCCCTGGCTGGACACCTGGGCCAGGACAAAACCTACAGTCGCCTGGTGACCCACTTTTTCTGGCCGAGGATGCGAAACGACGTCCTCAACCACTGCCGGTCCTGCCCCACGTGCCAGGCCAGCGGGAAGAGCGGCCGCAAGCTCAAAGCACCTCTGCAACCCTTCCCAGTGGTCACCACCCCGTTCGAGAGGGTAGGAATAGACATTGTGGGGCCCCTGGACCCCCGCACAGCACAAGGACATCGGTTCATCCTGGTACTGGTGGACCACGCCACCCGCTACCCCGAGGCTGTGCCCCTGCGAACTGTAACAGCCCCGGTGGTCGGCCGGGCCTTAATGGGGATCTTCTCCCGGGTGGGCTTCCCCCGAGAAGTCGTCAGCGACCGAGGCACAAACTTTATCTCGAAATATATGAAGTCCCTCTGGCAACAGTGCGGGGTCACCTACCGATTCACGACCCCCTATCATCCTCAAGGGAACGGACTAGTGGAGCGATTCAACCGCACCCTCAAGGGAATGATTGGGGGATTGGAAGAGCCCCTCCGTCGCCAGTGGGATGTACTACTTCCGTGCCTCCTCTTCGCCTATCGGGAAGTTCCCCAGAAGTCCCTCGGATTTAGCCCTTTCGAACTCCTGTACGGGCACCCTGTGCGAGGGCCCCTCAGCCTAGTCAAAGAAGGGTGGGAGATGCCCCCCCTAAAGACCCCTCCAGACGTCTTCAAGTACCTCCTGGTACTACGCAATCAGACCCGGCGATTCAGGGAAATGGCAAAAGCGAATCTTGAGGCCAGTCAGGGGGACATGAAAAAATGGTACGATCAGAATGCCTCCTCCGTCGAATTTGAACCTGGTCAACAAGTGTGGGTGATGTCCCCCACCGAACCATGTGCCTTGCAAGACAAGTGGACGGGGCCCTTCAAAGTGGTCGAACGCAAGAGCCCCGTCACCTATCTCATCGATATGGAGTCTCCCCGGAACCCCCTCCGGGTCCTCCACACCAACAGACTCAAACCCCACTTTGTGCGCTCGGAACTCAGCCTCCTGATGGCTACAGACAGTGGGGCGGAAGAAGACTCCGAGCCTCTCCCTGATCTCCTGAAGACTCAGGAGAAAGACGGTTCCGTGGACGGGGTCCGGCTCTCCGATGCCCTCACCCCAGAGCAACGCCAGGGCTGCCGGGACCTCCTGCTGCAGTTTGCTCCTCTGTTTTCCCTCACCCCAGGGGTCACCCCCTGGTGCTTGCACGACGTGGACACTGGGGACAGTCCCCCTATCCGACACCGGGCCTACCGCGTACCAGATCGGGTGTGGGCCTGCATCCAAGCGGAAGTGTCCAAGATGCTCACGCTCGGGGTCATCGAGCCCTCGGACAGCCCCTGGGCCAGCCCGGTCGTGCTGGTCCCCAAAGCCGCTGCCCCCGGCACCACTCCTGAACTCCGATTCTGCGTCGACTATCGGGGCTTGAACGCTGTCACCAGGACCGACGCTCATCCCATCCCCCGAGCGGATGAATTGATCGACCGCATGGGGGCTGCCCGCTACCTCAGCATCTTCGACCTGACAGCGGGCTACTGGCAGATCGGTCTCACACCCCGGGCCCAAGAACGGTCCGCCTTTTCTACCCCCGATGGCCACTACCACTTCAAGGTCACGCCCTTCGGCATGAAGAATGCCCCAGCTACTTTTCAGCGACTAGTGAACCAGGTCTTGGCAGGGCTCGAAGAGTTCAGCGCCGCCTACCTGGACGACATCGCTGTATACAGCCGCCACTGGTCCGACCACCTCCACCACCTCCGAGAGGTCCTGCAAGCCCTCCAGCGGGCCGGCCTCACAATCAAGGCCGGCAAGTGCCAAATTGGTCAGGGGTCCGTGACCTACCTCGGACACCAGGTGGGAAGCGGTCTGGTGGCCCCTCTGCAACTCAAAATTGCTGCCATCCAGTCCTGGCAACCCCCAGTCACGCAGACCGAGGTCCGAGCCTTCTTGGGACTCACCGGCTACTACCGGCGGTTCGTGAGGGACTATGGCAGCATTGTGGGGCCCCTCACTGGTCTCACGTCCAAAAACCACCCGAAGAAGATTAACTGGACCCCCGACTGTCAAGCAGCCTTCGAGAAGCTGAAAGCCGCCCTGTGCACCGCCCCGGTGCTCCAGGCCCCCGATTACAGTCGGGAATTCATTGTGCAAACGGACGCCTCCGACCACGGCATCGGGGCGGTTCTCTCCCAGCTGAACCCCGAGGGTCTTGACCAGCCGGTGGCCTTCATCAGCAGACGCCTCCTGGCCCGAGAGCAGCGCTGGAGCACAATCGAGAGGGAGGCCTTCGCAGTAGTGTGGGCCCTCAAAAAGCTCCGGCCCTATCTCTTCGGTACCCACTTCCGGGTGCAAACCGATCATCGACCCCTGCAGTGGCTAATGCAGATGCGGGGGGAAAACCCAAAACTATTGCGCTGGTCCATCTCCCTGCAGGGGATGGACTTCACTGTGGAACATCGACCGGGCCAAGACCACGCCAACGCAGATGGCCTGTCACGCTTTTTCCGCCTCGACGAGGAGAGTCCCCAAGAGGATGGGTGACTCTCCCCGCCTTCAGCTGGGGGGGGACGCATGTTGGATAGGCCACGTGAAGGGCTTGCTCCCTCCCCGCATGACAAGGCCCAAGCCCCGGACTCCCAGGTGTTACCCACAAGGGCGACCCGCACCCCGTCTCCCAACGGAACTCCTGCCCCCGGACATCCATGTATCATGGGGCCGAACCACTACCGGCCCCCCCGGCCGGATCAGCCGCCATCTTGGACACTGCGCCACGAGGCCGCGTGGCCTCAGCCCGACCCTAACCCTGGGCCTGGCCCGGCCCCGACATCCCGGCACCACCATCCACCCAGGAGGTGAACGGACCACTTGGCAGGTCAATGGGAGAAAGAAGTGTCGATGGCTCTCCCCCGCCAGGTGCCGATCGCCCTCCAGCTCCCCCAGGCGCTGGCTCCACCCCCTGCTGGGTGTCTGGACTCCCTCATCCCGGACCCCCCGACCTCCAAGTGCGAGGGTCCGGACATCAAAGGGCGCCAGACCTATAACTAGGGCAGCTCCAGAGCAGGAAGGCAGTTGTATCCTGGAGTCGAGAGACACCGAGAGAACTCAGCCTTGACGGACTACCGGCGCTGCCGTAGCCCTGCCTTGTGAAATATCGTCCTGCCTGCTGGCGCTGCCGCGGCCTTCTGCATCATCCATCCTCGTCGGGACCTGCTGGCGCTGCCGCGGACCGTTATAACGACCACCTTCATCGGGACCTGCTGGCGCTGCCGCGGACCGTGTAACGACCACCTTCATCGGGACCTGCTGGCGCTGCCGCGGACCGTGTAACGACCACCTTCATCGGGACCTGCTGGCGCTGCCGCGGACCGTGTAACGACCACCTTCACCGGGACCTGCTGGCGCTGCCGCGGCCCGTCCAAGCTAGAACACCGAGCTCGAGGATTGTGAGCTATCCACCATACATTGTCGTGTTTAGCTCCACGTGGGAGGAACACCTACAGCACCTCACATTGGTCTTGGGAGCTTTACGGGAGGCGGGCTTACATATCAATGCCAAGAAGTCCCGAGTAGGGTACCACTCTGTCAAATATCTAGGATATGTGTTAGGTCACGGGATGATCGCTCCCCAAGAAGAGAAGGTCCGGGCTATCCGAGAGACCCCCTTTCCTAGCACTAAAAGGGAGGTACGCGCCTTCCTGGGTCTCCTCGGATACTATAGACGGTTTATCCCCTCATATTCAGAGATAGCCGGACCTCTCACTGATGTGTTGAAAAAGGATGTAAAGGCCAAAGCTCTACAGCAACCTTCTGAGACCTTAAAACGAGCCTTCGAAAGCCTCAAACTCGCCATCACGTCTAGCCCAGTACTGGTATCACCCGACTTCACAAGGCCCTTCATGTTACAAACCGACGCCTCCGGGTGTGGGATTGGAGCCGTACTGTCCCAATTATCGAGGGAGGGGATAGAACATCCAGTTCTCTTTATAAGTCGAAAACTGTTCCCCAGGGAAATGAAATATCCGACCATCGAAAAAGAGTGCCTAGCAGTAAAATGGGCTGTAGATAAATTGAGATTCTATTTAGAGGGGACCCACTTCACTCTCTATACGGACCATGCCCCTCTCCAATGGTTAAGCCGAAACCAAGGACACAATCCTAGGGTCTTTAGATGGTTCCTGACCTTACAACCCTTCTCCTTTACCGTCAAACACAAAAAAGGCAGTGAGAATGGGAATGCGGACTTTTTATCTCGCATTTTACCTCTCCCCGATCGGGAGAATCCTAGGGGGGAGGAATGTCACGGGGCCACGGGGTCCCCTGTGACGTCCGATATCCATTCACCTGTCTTTTTCCAACAGACTCACGAGGAGCATTACGGCCACTTTGGATCCGGAGATCCAATAAGCAGGACAGGCGCCTTTAAGATTCCCGGGACTGGGGCTGAACCCGCCCCCAACTACCATGTGACCTGCCCTCTACCACTGAAAGGGGAGCGGACTCTCTACGTCGGAGGAACCAATCCTCGAGGACGAGAAGCAGACGGGAAGGACCTTGCGTTGAACACTGAGGAGTCGGAGAGCTTGGGAGACGCCACGGAGGACGGAGAACCGAGGAGTCCCACGGACGAAGGCGAAGGCAGAGGACGAAAGCCAGGAGGCCATCCGGAAGGTGTCTCGCCCAGCCACGTACCTGGAGGCGCGTGGCTCACCCAGGTACGCGGGCGTATGGCAGGGTGGTTCGGGAGGCGGGGGAAGGTGTAGTCGGCTCCCCCTTCTGTGTGTTGGCGTCCTACCCGGGATCACTGCACGTTCTGTACATAAGCGCACCGGTGTCCCTCACTCCCTTTCCCCGATGATACATACAGAAACAGGCAATTACAGCGCTCTTCTTGTTTCTCTTGCCTTCCATGCTCCACTGATGGCCGGCCCTTGAGCCCAGAGCCCAGAGAACCCTCCAGGAACTATAGCAGCATACCAACCCGTCCAAGGAACCACAAGGAAGAACACCCACAGAAAGACTCTGTCGTTACTTGTGTATACTGCATGACTGAGCCGTATGAATTGCTGGCCGCCCAGACGCTACTTAGAGAAATAAAAACACCTTTAAGATCGCCCAACCTGCCTCCACGTGTCTGCCTCTAGAACGGTCCCCCTCGAAACATAGACCCACAAAACCAAACCAGCCCAGGGTCCCACATCGTGACAGGTACCATGATGTGACCGTATTTCTTTTGTCTCTATCCAATCTGGTGTGGTGATCTGATGATGGCACACTGAAGAAACCCTAGAATTTGTTCGGGGTCAAAACATCAACAAATATTCGCTAGTGGTCGAATTCTTGAACAGAACCAGTAGGATAGGCACATTTGTTAAGGGCCACTTGACACAGACTTGAAGTCATGATTGTTGTAGGCTAAACTACTCCCTGTACACTGTGTCATCTTCACTATAGACTCACACTCTCACACAAGCAATACATGGAACAGGACCGCTCTTCATCATGAATAAAATCACCAAACACATTCAACAAAGGAACCTCCACTCTAGAGTGGCACCTCGCCTCAAAATCCCAAGATAGAAGAAAAAACCATGGGCGGCACATCCTTCTCTGTTCAAGCAACCAAACTATGGAACTCTTTACCCCCAACATAAGATCCACAGAGAACCACTTTATCTTTAGAAAACAACTCAAGAATTGGCTCTTCCCCACATAAGCACCATATGCAAGCAGGAATATACAGCATATTCATCTGTATATAATCATTTATTTGCACTATAGATATGTACCTATATACGTATATTGCTTTGTATAAATGCGTAGAATAATTATGTTTAAAAAATATATATATATGTAGGTATTCATTAGTTCTGTGAAACAAATGGACATATTACTGATACTTACATTATTCTATGTTTTAACATGACTATAAGTGACAGCATAAATATGTAAATATTTTATCACAACTATTTATCAACAATTGCTTCACTATTGAAATACAACATTTTCTTTATAAATAAACAAATAAATAAAATTACTTTTGAGTACAACAACGCTTGAAAGCCGGCGTTTATTGAATGCATCTTTAATCTACAGATATATTACCTACTGGCGGTCGCCAGTAGGTAGTTATAGTTAGGACCTATTTTCCATAAGAAATCCGCAACATTCTATTCCCAATAACTTTGGCGCTGGTTGACGAATCTTCGCGAAATTTTCAAAATTTTTGGCCAGCTCCGGTTCGCTCCTATCCTGAAAGTCTCGGGGTGATTCGTTAAGTGGGGGCCGTGAAAAAAGGGGGGTCCCAAAATGTGTTTTCCCCATGCAATTTTCCATAGGAACATTTAGTCGCAGCTACAACCCGAAATCCTGAACAGAATTACACCAAATTTGGCAAAAAGGTAGCCCTTGGTTTGAGTCATGCCTTTTGGTTAAATGATGTAAATCCGTTCAGTAGATCCTGAGAAAATCAAAAGTAAAATCACATATATATCTGGGGGGAGCCTAGCCACACATCTCATCGTGAGATCAGATTGGCTGTCAGCACTTCATCCAAGAAGTGTTGGCAGCCATCTTGGGACCAATATACATGATAGCACCTCATTAAAAAGCATTGCAGTTAATAGAAGGTTTTAAGACTTTAGTTACATTATAAATCATTTGTTGATGGTACCATACTCATTTTAGGAATTGTGGTGTGTTCTAAGGTGATTTTACCATGTGAAAAAGCCTTCTGCTGGGATATCATGAATCATGTTTGAGAGAAAACTATTTTCTCATGCTTTTCCCACAGACGTTTGGAAGGTGATCTATAAGCTAAACTGAGAGCATATTTTCGGTAAATTCACATTATCTTTCTCAGTCATGTGAGAATGAAGTCTGACATTCTCAGTAAAACTTGTACATCCAACAAGGGCAGAGACTGTCAGTTGATTCCTTTGTGTTCTACTGCAGCTTCCCAGAGTGTTCTCAAGAACATCTAGAGCGCTAACAGTCCTACTTATGATAAACGTATTGCATACCTGAAGTCATCTTGATTGGAATAAAGTGGGAACTCTTAAAACATTTAATTTAAAAAGGAACAAAAGGAGGGGGTTCATTTTGCCATAGTGCTGCAGAAAGAAAAATTAGGGCACATTTTGAGTGACTTCTCAAATCCTCTTCTATTTCATAAAAAGATTCTGACATGCAGACTGAAACATGCACTTTCAATACCAGCAGCAGACTTCCCTGGTGGGCAGAAGCTTTACTACAGTGATCTAATGAGCAACTAGAGTGCTAACATGCTGAATTTATGGCAAATGTGACACATCTGAATGCCTTCTTGATGGAATCAAAGTGAAAAACTGAAAGTATTTCTTACTGAGGAGACCGTAGTAAATGAGGAAATTAGGAAACTTCATAACAAATAAGTCTCCCAGGATGGCCACCAGAGACAAAAGAGCCCCAATGTAGCACAAATATCACCCAGATGTAGCCCAAGTATAGCCCAATGACAAAATGTCCCAGAGTGTTCTTAAGAACAACTAGAGCGCTTACAAACGTATGGCACACCTGAAGCCATCTTGATTGGAATAAACTGGTAACACTTAAAACATTTAATTTAAAAAGGAACACAATGAGGGGGTTCATTTTGCCATAGAAATTATGATTAGTGCTGAAGAAAGAAAAATGAGGGTACATTTTGAGTGAATTCTCAAATCCTCTTCTATTTCATTAAAAAATTCTGAAATGCAGACTGAAACATGCACTTTTAATATCAGCAGCAGACTTCCGTGGTGAGCAGTAGCTTTACTACAGTGATCTAATGAGCAACTAGAGTGCTAACTTTCAGAATTTATGGCAAATGTGTGACATATCTGAATACCTTCTTGATGGAATCAAAGTAAAAAACTGAAAGCATTTCCTACTGAGGAGACTGCAGTAAATGAGGAAATTAGGAAACTTCATAACAAATAAATCTCACAAGATGGCCACCAGAGACAAAAGAGCCCAAATGCAGCACAAATATCACCCAGATGTAGCCCACATGTAGCCAAACGACAGAAGTGTGCAAAACACTTTTTATTTTTTGTGTTTTATATAGTGCAGACTTGTCAGGTATTGGAGTGCTTTACATGAGCATTGGTTACATCACACAAGAACAAATTCATTTTGGTTGTAGACATGGGGAAATTAAGTGATTTGACCAGAATCACAGAATGTCCAGCTGAAGCAGAAACTCCAACCTGGTTCCCCAGTTGCAAAGTCTGCAGCTCTGGAAGTAACACCACATCCTCTCCCCTAAGTGCAACATTTAATCAAGTGGTCAACTGGATAAAAAACATAAAGATAACAAATAATTTTAAAAGTGCTTTGTCACTGTTTGAAAACTCAGAAAATATGTCCTCATTTTAGTGTTTTAGAGCACTAACCATAATTTTGATGCAAATAAGACCCTCTCATATATGTAATTTCTAAAGGAAATGCTCTAGGTATTACAGTTTTGATTACATCAAGATGACGTGAGGCATTCCACACTTTTGTAATAAATATAGAATGTTAGCAATCTAGTTGTTCATTAGGATACTGTTGAGAGGCAGAGGCCAGGGGCACGGACTCTGAAAATTGAAGGCAGGTAGGAGGGTGGTGAGGCAACAATTTGACCACACTGGGCAGGCAGGAAGGGCAGTAGCAGCACAACAGACTATGGAGGGCAGTGGAAAGGGGGGCAGTGGCAACAAACCAACAATACAGGACTGGCAAGAGAGGCTGTGGCAATATAATAGACCGTTGTGTCAAGAAGGAAGAGGCAGTGGTAGTACAACAGACCGGATTCAGCCAGGAAACGTCCAATGTTTTTAAGCTCAAATGGGCTTGATTTGATCTGTCTACAATCTCCTCTTTTTCAATGTAACTCAAAGGAGAAAATCAATACCCCAGTTTTTTTTCAAAATCTCCCTCTTACCAAGTTCAAAATGTTTGCAAGTATGGTACATTGGATCATGGAAGGCAGGAGGAATTAGGGTAGGGACATGGACTCGGATAACAGAGGGCAGGAGGGCCATGGAGAGGTGCACCAAACTGACCCTAAAGGGCAGGTATCAGGGTTTGCAGCAGCACAATACACCACACAGGGCATGCGGGACGGGAGTGCAGCACAACAGTCCATAGAAAGCAATAGGGAGGGGACAGGACCATGCACATGGACAACAGAGAACAGAGGGGTAGAGGCAATGGTAGCTAGCTGACCATAATGGACAGACAGGAGAGAAAGCTGCAGCATAACCGACCATAAAGGGCAGGAGGGATGGATCAGGGGCATTACAATGGAACAGACAAGCCAGGAGGGAGGGAGTAGGGGTCTGCACATGGAAACAGAGGGCTGGGGGCAAGGGGGCAGGGCAGGAGCAGCAAGATGACCATGGAGGTCAGGCAGGATGGACACTAGAAGCAAGACACAACATGGAGAGCAACAGTGAGACTATGATGGCATACACACAGACCATGGAGGGAAGGTGGGAGGGGGTCAGGGGCAGCTAGCTGACCACACAGGGAAGGTGGGAGGGGCCGTGGTAGTACAGAAGACCATGCATGGCAAGCGGGAGGGTTAGTGGCAGCACAATGGCTATGATGGGCAAGAAGGAGGGTGCAGGGGCATACACAAAGGACCATGGAGGATAGAAGGGAGGGTCAGGACCTGGGCACAGACAAGAGAGTTCAGGGGAAGGGGCCTCACAACAGACCACGCGGGGCAGGCAGGAGGAGTAGTTGCAGCACAACAGACCAGGGAGAGCAGAAGGCTCTGGCAGTAAAATGGACCATGGAGGAAGGGGATAGGGGCATGGAATGTGGACAGGCAGGGTGGAGGTGGCCGGGGCATGCACAAAGACATCGGAGGGCAGGGGGAAGGAGAATAGGGGCAGCAAGCTAAGCACAGAGGCTAAGCAGGAAGTCAATGATGGGGCATAGAATTGGGCAATGGAGGGCAGGAGGAGTGGACTGGCACATCATGCAAAATGGAGGGCAGTGGCAGCACACTAGACCATGCATGGCAGGAGGGAGGAGGCTAGTCCATGGATTCAGACAACAAAGGATGGGAAGGAGGTGGATGGGGCAGCAAGCTAATTGTTCAGAGAAGGCGGGAAGGCCAGTGGCAGAACAACAGCCACACAGGGCTGCAATAAGGGAGCAAGGACATGAACTTGGACAATGGATGGCTAGGAGGAGGGAAGGCAGGAGCAGCAAGCTTGGGTGAGGGCAGCACAATGCCAGGCCCTGCTTCCAACCCCCCACCATCCACTGTGATATGCATCTTACTTAACGTTAAAAAAAAAACTAGAAATTTGCTGGAAAAAACAAAGATTACAGGGACGGTATAGTTAGACTCAGATTTCACTCATACACAACCAGTGAAATTCAGCAGTTATAGTTACCTGAGCTAACTATAACTTACGCCCCTGCAATGTACCGCTAATGACCTCAGACATTACATCATTCATGACATGGTCAGTTACATCACTCATGACATCTCTAATGAGCTGTGAATGGAATGGAACTATAATCGCTAGAACTTTATTTAGGGATAGTGTGTGTATATTAACAATTCTTTTTTTCCTTTTCTTTCGTGTAAGAACCATTATAATACACAACGTGCCGAGATTAATATGGCCGATAGCCTTTCACTTTAAAGTAATGTGTAGTCCATTGTTTATGGATGGTATGGCGGTCACGGGGCAAGATATGCTGAAATTACATTGTGTGCATATTAACACTTGTTTTCTTTTCTTTATTTTATCAATTCCTGAATTTTCACATTGTGACCAGACCAATATGGGCGCCAGCTTTTTGGATTAAAGTAATGCACTGCTGATGATGTCACATATTACATCACTCATGACATGGTCAGTGACATCACTGATGACATCTCAAATGACATCACTGATGACATCATCCACGTGATCATCTGATGCACCTCCTCACACCCTAAAATACAGACTACCATTCTCGAAACCATAGACACACCAATACTAGTACAGCTACAATATTCTGTGCACTATGCATGCAGACCTCTAATCAGCTACATAGCTTTGATACAGTCTTTTAAATACTCAGTTAGTACCTATGCAGTCTAGGAATCCTTCTGTCTGTCCCATGCACTTCTCCATTCAACCATCCAGCAGTATCTACGTATCCTATCTCCCTGCCAATACCTAAGCACTAATAAATTTAGCATGCACTCTCTTTGCAGCACTGAAATTACTCCAGTTATTAGTCATATACTTAAGGAATGGCCTAGTCACTAACACAAGTACAGGTACATTATTTTGTACACTATGCATGCAGACCTCTAACCAGCTACATACTATTGATACGCTCTTCTAAATACCCAGTTAGTACCTATGCAGTCTAGGAATCCATCTGTCTGTCCCATGCACTTCTCCATTCACCCATCCAGCACTATCTACGTATCCTATCACTCCACCAATACCTACGCACTTATAAATTCAGCACGCACTTTCTTTGCAACACTGAAATTACTCCAGTTATTAGTCGTATACTTAAGGAATGGCGTAGTCAAAAACACAAGTGAAGGTACAATATTTTGTACACTATGCATGCACACCTCTAACCAGCTACAAACTATTGATACGCTCTTCTAAATACCCAGTTAGTACCTATGCAGTGTAGGAATCCTCCTGTCTGTTCCATGCATTTCTCCAATCACCCATCCAGTACTATCTACTTATCCTATTACTCCACCAATACCTAAGCACTTATAAATTCACTATACACTCTGTAATACTGTAATTATTCTAGTTACTAGTCATGAATTTATGGAATGGCCTAGCTACTAACACAAGTACATCTATAATATTTTGTGCACTATCCAAGCAGACCTCTAACTAGCTACATACTATTGATACACTCTTCTAAATACCCAGTTAGTACTCATGCAGTGTAGGAATCGTCCAGTCTGTCCCATGCACTTCTTTAATCACTTATCTACCACTATCTACTTATCCTATCACTCCACCAATACGTAAGCACTTATAAATAAAGTGTTCACTCTATTTGCAGCACTGTCATCATTCCAGTTACTAGTGGTATTCTTATAAAATGACCTAGGCACCAACACAAGTACACATAAAATATTCTGTGCATAATCCCTACAAATCTCTAAGCAGATACATACTATTGGTCCACTCCATTAAATACTGAAGTAGTACCCATGCAGCGTAGGATACCTCCTGTCAGTCTCATGCAATTCTTCAATCACCCATCCAGCACTATGTTCTTATTGTATCAGTCTGCCAATACCTAAGCACTTATGGGGCAGATTTACAAGCACCCTGCGCCACCAGTACGTCACTTTTTGTAACGTAGTGATGGAGCTAGGCACGCCTTCATATTTATAAGGAGAGGAAAAGCCACCCTGCGTGGTTTTTCCTCTCCTTGTAAATACGACCCCTTCATACACAGAACTTTGCGTTGAAGAGGCGTCCCATAGGTGTTGCTGTGGGTGTTCCCACGCTACACCCATAGAACAAGACACATCTCCAGATTTATGAGAAATCGTAAATCTGGAGATGTGTGTGAATGCTGCGCCATCCTAGAGTTGGTGTAGCAAGGCGCAACGAGGAGAATTGTTTTCATTTCTCCTCATTTTTTCCTCTTTCAATGCATGCTGAATTCCACAGCATACATCGAAAGAGGAAAATGCCTTTACTGATTGTTTTTGTGCAGGAAGGGACACCTTCCTGCACAAAAACAATCTCCACACGACACAGACTTCCTTGCACCATGGTTTGTGCAGCAGTGCAGAGGGGAGCACAGAGTTGCAACATATTCATGTACATATGTCACATCCCTGTGCTTCGGAAGTGCAGTGCAGCTAAAGAGCTTGCAGTGTCACGCTGCAGTACTTCCTCATAAATCTTCACCTATAAATTCACCATACACTACTAATGCAGTCTTTCAGTCAATCATGCTGTATACATATATTCAACCAAACTTTCACACATTACCTTGCAATTATAGTTCTTTCTTTAACCAGATAAGGTAGTTCTGATAAGAACTTTTTTTTCCTTCTTTTTTCTTTTGTATTTTTTTTTTTTTAACAATTTTGTATTTATTTATTTTTTTCAAAAAATGAACAAAAAAAAGAACGAATAAAAACAGGAAACATTTGGAATTACTTATCATTCCAAAAACAAAAAATATTAACAATGATGGTTGCGTTGTGCAGCACAAACTGCATCCACCGACTGCTCACCGAAACATATACGTTTCTTAAACTTCACGCAGTGTTGCTCGAGAAAGACGAATTCTGGCCTAATGTCTATTGCAGGTATTCCTGAGGACGCTCCAGATTTACTTGCCACAGCGGGTGAGGGGTTCAAAGCAGCTCGCCTCATTTCCTCCCGATCAAGATTGAGAGGATGTGTGGTCCGGAGATGCTTGTACATAGAAGCAGTGCCACAAGAGTATTTTTTTTTCACTGCCTCTTGACAGGATTCGGTCACAAATTTTGCACGTCACCTTTCTCGCATTTACTTTCTTCTCTCCAAGTGGAAATGTGAAGAATTTCCACACGACAAATTCCGGCCTCTGTGGACGTGGTGCCTCCTGCAAGAATTCTTCTTTAGAAGATACTTCCTCCTGCTGCTGCTGCTGCTGTCCAGATGCCTTTTTGTTTGATATTTTTTGAAAAACACCAAAAAAAACCAAGCAAAAAGGGTTCTTGTAGGAAAAGAGCTGTCTCTCTAAAGATGCTCCAACAAGAATGATTAAAATGGTTGGGGTCCTTCAATAGTTAAAGTGGGATATGTTATGAACCAATGAAATCTTTTTTTTTTAGGTCACATAGGATCCGCGCACTCTGCGCACACGAAGCACGTACCCGACGCGACTTCGCGAAAATATATTTAAAAATAATATAAGTTTATTTGTGGTCGTGGCCCACCCCGGACGTGACCTATCGCCCTTTTAGTCCTCTAAATGATATGCTTCAGACTTGAGTCAGGAGAGTATTATTTTTTTTTATTCTTTTCTCACAAGGGAAAAACCTTTAACTGTCAGATCCAGGAGGACAAGAGCCGGCACTCAAAAGGGGGGGGGGGGGGGGGAAGAAAAGGAAAAAACCTAAAGGCGTAGGGAAAGATTGTGTTCTGCCTCAGTTGGAATTGTCTTTTAAGCGTCACTAAGTTTGAAGGGGCTCTTTTCCGTTCTTTGGCGGTCTTGATTGGGAGGCACTCCAGGTCTTGTGTACTCTTCTGATACTGGGGGCCCGTCTCCTCCGGATGGGGAAGCAAGCAAAAAAAACAATAAAGAAAAAAGACTATCAGGACACTCTCCTGAACCTTTGTAACTGCTGGGGGGGGGGGGGGGGGAGGATTAGTGCCACCGTCACCCGAACCCTAAGTGTGTGGTGCCTAAGTGAGGTGGGGTATCAGTGCTCAGTGTGCCGTGCCCCGTACGCCCGCCCACCAGCCCCAAAACAAGAAAGGGCCCGGCACTTGCCTGAGCCCATGACCCTTCTGGGCCGTGGGAAGGGGAGTCGCAGCCTTCACTTCCCCTGTAGGAGTACTGGACTCGAGGACAGTGCTCCTAGAGCGGTTGTACTCGGGGGACTTCGGTTCTTGTCCGGACTGGTCCCGCTGCCGTGGAGCCTCCTCCCGATGGGTGTCCTCTGCTTCTCGCTCTTCTGCCGTGTCACCTTCCTCCAAGAGCCTTTCCTTCGCTTCGTTGCGCGCCCTCAGTAGCGCGAAGACGGCGTTTTTGGCCTCTCCTCCGGGGCTTGCTGCTTCCGTCCTGAGGGATCTGGAATGAGCGTCTGGACCGCTCACTCCACTTCCTCCTGGGGGTTCTTCGTCCGCCATGTTGAAGGAGTGCGAGTACCCCGTCGGTGATGAGGAATCATCACATTGCGTTCCCTCCAGGAATGGATGTGTGGGCCATTCAGTCATGGGATATCTGGAGAGGTAGTCCACATTCGCCTGGAGTTTCCCGGGGACATGCAAGGTACAAAAAGAAAAAGGCTGCAATGCAAGAAACCATCTCAGTACTTTTGGGTTTGAGTCTTTATGCATAGAGAGCCAGGTCAACGGGGCATGGTCGGTCAGAAGAAGGAATCGTTTGCCAAGGAGGTAATACTGTAATGCTTCCACCGCCCACTTGATGGCTAGGCATTCTTTTTCTATCGTAGCGTATCGGGTCTCCCTAGGGAACAGCTTCCTACTTAGGAAAAGGACAGGGCGTAAGTCGCCTTTGTCGTCTGGTTGGGATAGGACAGCCCCAAGCCCTCTTCCTGAAGCGTCGGTTTGGAGAACAAATGTTTTGGTGTGGTCAGGGCAGGTGAGGACCGGGGCGTTGCATAGCATTGTCTTTAGTAGGGTGAAACTATGTTCCTGAGATTGGGACCAATGGAAGGGTTTCCCTGTCATATTTTTAGCTAAGAGGTTAGTAAGAGGGGAGGCTATATCCAAAAAACAGGGAATAAATCGCCTGCAATAGCCCACTAATCCGAGAAAGGAGCGGACGTCTTTCCTATTGGTTGGTCGGGGAATGCGGATTATGGCCTCACGTTTGTTCATCTGGGGCCTGATCTTTCCCACTTGGATGTCGTAACCGAGGTAGTGTATGCGTTCTGTTCCAAGCGTCGTTTTTTGGGGATTAACAGTGAGACCGGCTTTTCTCAGGGTGTCTAGAACTGCCTTCAGATGTATAAGGTGGGTTTCCCAGTCAGGGCTATGGATGACAATGTCATCCAGATAGGCTGTAGCATAGGCCTGGTGCTCTTTTAAGAGGACATCCATTAATCTTTGAAAGGTGGCTGGTGCGCCATGAAGGCCAAAGGGAAGGACCTTAAAATGATAAAGACCCGAGGGAGTTGAGAAGGCCGTTTTTTCTTTGTCTTCTTTGGCAAGGGTTATTTGCCAATACCCCTTTGTGAGATCGATTGTAGACATTATCTTTGCTTCTCCCAGTCGCTCAATCAGTTCATCGACACAGGGCATAGGGTATGCATCGAACTTGGATCTAGCGTTTACTTTGCGGAAGTCGATGCAAAAGCGAATGCTCCCGTCCGGTTTAGGAACGAGAACGACTGGGGAGGACCAGGGGCTATGTGAGGGCTCGATGATGTCCGCTTTCAGCATATCCTTCACCTCTTGATCCATGGCTTGTCTAGGTGCGGCCGGTATGCGATAGGGCTTCACTTTAATTGGTTCAGCAACTCGGTGTCTATTTTATGTTCTACTAGGGATGTCCTTCCTGGTTTTCCTGATAGGACACCGGTATACATGATACATAAGGTCTGCATCTGCTGTGTTTGGATGGGGGAGAGCTGGGCACCTAGTTGTACAGGTTCCTTTCCCATGCCCGACGGGGGTATAAGGGGGATATCCAGGGGTGGAGTGAGGCTGACATGTAGTATCAGTGTGTCTTTATCCGGGGATGTAGGTTAGGGGCCCTCCCATGCTTTCAATAGATTTATGTGATACGTTTGGCCTGTTTGGGTTTTATGGGGAACAGCTACACGGTAAGAGACAGGGGTGACCTTTTCTAGTATCTTGTAGGTCCTTGCCAGGTCGCTAATAGTTTCTTGTCAGTGCTGGGAAGAAGGATCAGTACTGACTCTCCCACCTTGAACTCCCTTAGTTTTGTGCCCCTATCATAATACCTCTTTTGTGTTGCCTGTGCTCTTTCCATATTCGTATGAACTTCCTCCCGGAGGGTTGCTAGATTATCACGCAACCCTTGGCTGTACTGCAGAAGGGATTTACTTTCATCCTCCTCCTCTTTCCACTGCTCCTTGGCCATGTCAAGAAGGGTACGGGGCTGTCTTCCGAACAACAGTTTGAACGGGGAAAACCCTGTGGATTTTTGGGCATGGGTGCAGATAGCGAATAAAACCAGGAGAAGCTGTCTGTCCCAGTCTCTACCTGCTTTATCTACTGTTTTTTTTAACATGGTCTTAATCGTCTTATTATAACGTTCAACCAAACCATTGGTTTGGGGGTGGTACACCGCGGTCCGTATTTGTTTAATGCCTAGTATCCCACATATCTGCTTCATTAGGCGGGAGACGAATGGGGTTCCCTGATACGCAAGCAATTCACGGGGAAAGCCTACCCGGGAAAAGGAAGAAATCATTGCCTGGGCTACAGCCGTAGTGGTCATGCTGGTCAGGGGTATTGCCTCAGGGTATCGTGTTGCATAGTCTTACTAGCGTGAGTAGGTATTGATGACCTCGTGAGGAGGGCAGGAGGGGTCCCACTAGGTCCATCCCTTCTCTTTGGAAGGGTAAGTCTATGATTGGAAGTGGGTGTAATGGAGCATTGGGAAGGATGGGTTGGTTAACTAACTGGCATCTCTGGCACACGGCGCAATACCTAGCCACCTCTCGATAGACCCCAGGCCAATAGAATGTATCCAATAGGTATCGCAAGGTGTTTTCCTTCCCGTAGTGTCCCCCCCCAATTCGGCTGTGGGCCAGGTCTAACACCTGTTTTCTGAAAGGTTTTGGGACCAACAGCTGTGCCTTTTTGTATCCTGCTTCCCTAATTACCCTACACAGTAAACCCTTCTTAACACAGAACAATGGGCCTACCTTGTCGGTGTGATCCTCTTAGACTTGTTCCCAGGCATTTTTCAAAGTGTTGTCGTCGCGCTGTGTGGCCCGAAATTTCCGGCCAGGGGATTGGGGAGTCTCTGTGGAGAAAAGAAGAGAAGATGGCACGGTAGTGTGGGCATCCAGATATGCCTTTCGTTCCTCTCTTTTCTCTTTACGTGTTTTTGGAGTTCTGGGTTTGGGTCCGTCTATGCTGTCTCGGGAAAACGGGGCCTGGTTCAACCACTCTACCATGGAGGACTGGGATATGAGGGTGGAAAGGTATTCCTGAAACTTCGGGAGATCGGTGCCTAACAGGACGGTTTCAGGTAGAGAGCGCACGGCCCCCACCTTCCTTAGTTGGGGTTCTCCATTGATTTCAAGCAGTACCTCCGCAAGAGGATACATCCTCTTCTCTCCATGCACGCAGGTGACTTGGACATGCTCTTTCCTCAGAATCTGGGACTCAGGGACAAGGTCCTGGCTAACTACAGTATGGTGACACCCTGTATCCAGTAAGGCTCTTACTGGTTTACCGTTCACGTGGATGGTTTTCTTAAAGATCGAGGGGCTCTGCCCAGAGACTAATACACGTCCCCGTGTATACCCCACTTCCATGGGTTCTTGGGGAGGGTTGCGTGCTGGACACTGTCTGGCTATGTGCCCCCACTCGGCACAGTGGAAGCACTGTGGTCCTTGTAGTACTGGAATACCCTAGGTTGGTCGGAACATGGGTCTTATATGGGTTGAGGTCTTGGCCTCTGGGATCCTAACGGGAGGTCTAGGACTGAAGAAAGGAGGTAGTTGAGAATGCACCTTAAACTCAGGGTTCCTATGGAAGGCGCATGCCAAGTCTACTGCTAAGGGGTTTGTTAGGTAGGGATGTTGTTTGACCCAGGACCGTGTAGGAGGGGGAAGAGCGTCCAGATACTGCTCTAAGTAAATTTGTTCTGTTATATCGTCCATGGTGGAAGAGGCCAGGCGTAACCAACGGTTTCCTAGGTCCCTTATCCTGTAATATAGGGCTCTGGGATCATCCCCGGTTGACCACTTCTCCTTGCGAAACCTGCTACGATAGTATTCCCGGTCGCAGCCTAGGCGCTCCAGGATGGCTCTTTTTACCTCGCCGTAGGGGGTTGTTCCGTCAGGGTTGGCAGCCTGAAACGCAGCCTGTAGTGCCCCAGACAGCAGGGGAGCGACATACTGCCCCCATCTCTCTCAGGGCCAATCTGCGGTGGCTGCAACCCTCTCAGAATTTGTAAAAAAATAAATCAGGGTCGTCCCCTTCCTGAAACTTTTGAAGTACAGAACTGGGCACATTAGGGTGTACCCGGGCGTTTGTTATAGCGTCTGTTAATCTCAGGATGGCCGTGTCCTGGGCTTGTTGGTTGGAAGCCATCAGGGAAGCTTGATCTTTCAGGGCCTATTGTAGGACTTCCCTTTCTTGTTGAGCTATTTTTGTCTGTTCTTCGAAGAGGAGTTGAAGGTGGCGCTGGCCCTCTGTCAATTGAGTCACCACAGACTCCATGGTGATGGGCTGTCCCATGATGGGCTAAACACAAGATCCCACTTCTGACACCACTTTGGTCGTGGCCCACCCCGGACGTGACCTATCGCCCCTTTAGTCCTATAAATAATATGCTTTAGACTTGAGTCAGGAGAGTATTCATTTTTTTAATTCTTTTCTTACAAGGGGAAAATCTTTAACTGTCAGATCCAGGAGGACCAGAGCCTGCACTCAAAAGGGGGGGAAGAAGAAAAGGAAAAAAAACAAAAGTCGTAGGGAAGGATTGTGTTCTGCCTCAGGTGGAATTGTCTTTTAAGCGTCACTAAGTTTGAAGGGGTTCTTTTCCGTTCTTTGGCGGTCTTGATTGGGAGGCACTCCAAGTCTTGTGTACTCTTCTGATACTGGGGGCCGTCACCTCCGGATGGGGAAGCAAGCAAAAAAACAACAAAGAAAAAAGACTATCAGGACACTCTCCTGAAACTTTGTAACTGCTGGGGGGGGGGGGAAGGGGGATTAGTGCCACCGTCACCCGAACCCTAAGTGTGTGGTGCCTAAGTGAGGTGGGGTATCGGTGCTCAGTGTGCCGTGCCCCGTATGCCCGCTCACCAGCCCCAAAACAAGGAGGAGCCCGGCACTTGCCTGAGCCCACGTCCCTCCTGGGCCGTGGGAAGGGGAGTCGCAGCCTCCACTTCCCCTGTAGGAGTACTGGACTCGGGGGCGCTGCTCCTAGAGCGGTTGTCCTCGGGGGTCTTCGGTTCTCGTCCGGACTGGTCCCGCCGCCGTGGAGCCTCCTCCCGATGGGTGTCCTCTGCTTCTCGCTCTTCTGCTGTGTCACCTTCCTCCAAGAGCCTTTCCTGCGCTTCGTTAGGCACCCCCAGTAGCGCGAAGACGGCGTTTTTTGCCCCTTCTCCGGGGCTTGCTGCTTCCGTCCTGAGGGATCTGGAATGAGCGTCTGGACCGCTCACTCCACTTCCTCCCGGGGGTTCTTCGTCCGCCATGTTGAAGGAGTGCGAGTACCCCGTCGGTGATGAGGAATCATCACATTATCATAAGTACAAATATATTATTTTTATGAATATCTTAGATAGTCTCTTGCCCTAATATGTATATTAAACACACATACATATCATTTTAGAACATTAAAAAAATTCACGGGAGTCGCGAACCCAGCGCGCCCCAGCACGTCTAGACGTCACACGGGACCCGCCATTGCACAAGTGTCACGTACCCTAATGCGCATGTGTCGCAAATGCGCGGGATCAGGAGTCGCACACTGGTCGCATACCAATCTCGCACATCACGTAATATTAAATGTATATGATGTAACTGAAAAACATGCAGCCGTCGCACACCATACGCGGATCGTTCATGACGTTTCTAAAATGGCGGCTAGAATCCGCGCACCCACTGTGATGTGTACGCTTTGGGTGCGCGACTCCGAAATGTATTTTTGAATAAAAAAACCATTTAAAAAGAAAATAATATAAATATATTAAAATACAAAAATAAAACAAAAAATTAAACAATATTTCAGTTTTAATTTTTTATTTTTTTTGCAATTTTCAGAAAATTATATAATGTTATTTAATGAATAAAATATTTATACATAACAGTTAAATCAGTACGAAAAAATAGGTATAACTACTATTATACTTAAAAATTAACATTTAAAAAACCTTTGAAATTCAGTGAAAAAAACATAGGTTTCAGAGACGTTATAGTTAGAAATTACCATTTTAAAAAGCTTTGAAATTCACTGAAAAAACCATAGGTTTCAGAGACGTTATAGTTAGAAATTACCATTTAAAAACGCTAGAAATTCACAGAAAAAAACATAGGTTTCAGGGGTGTTATAGTTAGCTGGACATTTCACTCGTACAAAACCTTAGAAATTCCTCCGTTATAGTTAGTTCTGCTAACTATAACTCGTGCGCCCGCAATGCACTGCTGATGAGGTCACATATATTATTCATGACATGGTCAGTGACATCACTGATGACATCTCAAATGACCTCACTGATGACATCATCCACGTGAAAATCTGATACACCTCATCATACACCTCATCATACACTAGTATAACCTTTCATCACTCACTGTAAAAACAAGAGTACGATATTTGAAACCATTGGCACACCAATACCAGTTACTACGTACCCACTCACTGATGCCTAAGTCTACACACACAACTACCCATTCAACAACAGAATCACTTATACATGCAGTCACTAATTAATAGAACACTATCAAATGCACTTATACACATATATAGACATTGACACATCAGCAGTCATCTTAGTCGGTTATGCAGTCATCCTACTCACTCATGAAAAAAATTAAGCACACTAACATTTACTCACTTACACAATTATACACACACCTCATTTATTCAAACACATAGCAACTCCTAGTTAATATGTTAAAAAATCACCATTACAATTATACACTCATTCATATAGTTACTCTCACAATCACTGACTCTCACACATACTTATTTATATACACCAACTCTCACATACAATGCCCTTTATTTTTTTACTTTGTTGAAGATGTACAACTAAA
The DNA here is from genome assembly GCF_964204655.1 of Triturus cristatus. Taxonomy (NCBI): domain Eukaryota; kingdom Metazoa; phylum Chordata; class Amphibia; order Caudata; family Salamandridae; genus Triturus; species Triturus cristatus. The sequence continues at coordinate 1,010,352,574 of NC_140587.1, read as the reverse complement.
ACATATATTCGCTCAGCAACACACAAATAAATACACTCAGTCACCCAAACAACTGCTTCCACATGCACTCTTAAACCTATACACCTAGTCAATCAACCATTCACACATCTATGCATAGTTACACACACCCCATCCAACCACACACAAACTCAGTGTCCCATACAAATACTCACCCAACTAATCAATAACTAATATACACACTAAAGTAGTTAGTGACCAACTGATGCAGCATGTTATACAACAACAGAGACAGTGATGTACACATTCACATAGTTTAGTTACTAATCTATGTATTACGTGAGACACTTAATTACTCACTTAAACAGACAGTCAGACAGCTACTAAATCCTCCATCCAGACAGTTATATAGCCACTCAATCTTCAATACAGATTCGTATATATATAATACATATTTAAATTTCAAACTAAACCACATTCACTGGATGATGTCATCAGTGATGTCATTTGAGAAGGCATCAGTGATGTCACTGACCATGTCATGAATGATGTAATATGTGACATCATCAGCAGTGCATTGCGGGCACGCGAGTTATAGTTAGCAGAACTAACTATAACGGAGGAATTTCTATGGTTTTGTACGAGTGAAATGTCCAGCTAACTATAACACCCCTGAAACCTATGGGTTTTTCAGTGAATGAATATATATATATATATATATATATATATATATATATATATATATATATATATATTCACTGAAAAAACCATAGGTTTCACACATGTTATAGTTAGCTGGACATTTTACTGATAAAAAACCAATGAAATTCCCCCATTATAGTTACTGTAGGCAACTATAACTCACGCGACCGTAATCCTCTGCTGATGCTAATACTGTATTTAGACACTTATTTGCCCATGTCTTCTTCCATTAAATTTTAGCTATACATATATTACAAATATTTTTTTTTCATAAAGACACATATGTCATCAGCAGAGGATTACGGTCGCGTGAGTTATAGTTGCCTACAGTAACTATAATGGGGGAATTTCATTGGTTTTTTATCAGTAAAATGTCCAGCTAACTATAACATGTGTGAAACCTATGGTTTTTTCAGTGAATTTGCAAGGTTTTTTAAATGCTAATTCCTAACTATAACGTGTGTGAAACCTATGTTTTTTTCAGTGAATTTGTACGGTTTTTTAAATGCTAAGTTACTTTACGCCATTTGTGGCGTGCGCGCCCACTTAACGCAGTTCGTTCCGTGCGCGCACGGTGCGCTTCGCGCACCGCGTGCCCACGTTACGCTACATGGGCCATGAACGCACGATGCGCTTCGCGCACCGTGCGCACATGGAGGACATATGATGAGCATCGCTGTGATAGGTAAAATATATGTTAGGTTTACGTCTAATAAGCGATGCACAAAAAGGTGCCCTACGGGCACCTTTTGCACACGGGGTGGGGAGAATGTGGATTTTTTTTTTTTTTTTTTTATTTCTTACCGTACGCGTACGGTAAGCGTAATCGGCGAAATTTTCGAAAAAATTAAAATTGCCTTTTTTCACTTGGGGGATCGTTGGGGACTGCCTGGACATGGCTAGGTGCTTGGGAGCTGTCTAAACAGCCCCTTTACATGTTTTGGGACTTTGTTTTTCAACCCCCTGTCAGAGTGCGAGAGAGAAAATGGCGGCCGCCGCTTCCTGGTTTCGACCGATTCGAATGTTTACTAAGATCTAAGGGCCAATCAGAATCGTGCTCGCGCACGTCACCGTACGCGTACGGTAAGCTTACGGTAAGCTTACGGTAAGCGCACCGTAAGCTGGCTCAGATATATATATATTGATTTAAAGGCTATTTTCTCAGAATCTACTGAACAGATTTACACCAAACCTACAAAAGGCACTTCCTTGACCTGAGGACTACCTCTCTGCCAAATTTCAAGTAATTCTGTTCAGCCGTTCGGGCTGTAGCTGTGTCTAAAGGTCCTATGGAAAAATGCATGGGAAAAACGCGTTTTGGGACCCCCCTTTTATCTCAGCCCCCGCTTGACGAATCCCCCCGAGACTTTCAGGGTAGGAGCGGAGCGTAGCGCCCCACCTATTTTGAAAAATTCGCGAGGATTCGTCGACCGGCGCCAAAGTTATTCAAAATAGAATGTTGCGGATTTCCTATGGAAACGTGGTCCTAACTATAACTACCTACTGGCGACCGCCAGTAGGTAATATATATATATATATATATATATAAAATATATATATATATATATATATATATATATATATATATATATATAAAAAAGAATTTACCCCTCGGTGGGACCGCACTTGCAGGTAGGATTAATGCCATAGCACAGGCAGTCTGTTGAAAACTGCAACCTTTATTTTCTTCCTGCTATACGCGTTTCGGGCCACCGCCCTCCTCAGTAGCAGATACTATGTGTTTGGCAGCGCACGAGTAACCGCCAGTTCATCCCCAGTTCATATTCCACAGGTGCAACTGCTCGCAAAGATTCTTGGGACTGGTAGTTCATCAAACCCATGTGGGTCGTTGCTGCAAAACACAATTTCAAAGTTCAACACAAGGCACGGCAAAGTTCATTCAGGCGCCCATGCACATAAACAGCACCTCCTGCTCCGCTTAAACACTGCATTCCTTTGCTATGAACTACCAGTCCCAAGAATCTTTGCGAGCAGTTGCACCTGTGGAATATGAACTGGAGATGAACTGGCGGTTACTCGTGCGCTGCTAAACACATACTATCTGCTACTGAGGAGGGCGGTGGCCCGAAACGCGTATAGCAGGAAGAAAATAAAGGTTGCAGTTTTCAACAGACTGCCTGTGCTATGGCATTAATCCTACCTGCAAGTGTGGTCCCACCGAGGGGCAAACTCTTTCTTTCATACATAGCGGTCGGCCCGGCCGCGGGACTGCACTACTGCGAAATATTTGTGGGTCCGCTACTGAGCAAAGGAATGCAGTGTTTAAGCGGAGCAGGAGGTGCTGTTTATGTGCATGGGCACCTGAATGAACTTTGCCGTGCCTTGTGTTGAACTTTGAAATTGTGTTTTGCAGCAACGACCCACATGGGTTTGATGAACTACCAGTCCCAAGAATCTTTGCGAGCAGTTGCACCCGTGGAATATGAACTGGGGATGAACTGGCGGTTACTCGTGCGCTGCCAAACACATACTATCTGCTACTGAGGAGGGCGGTGGCCCGAAACGCGTATAGCAGGAAGAAAAAAAAGGTTGCAGTTTTCAACAGACTGCCTGTGCTATGGCATTAATCCTACCTGCAAGTGCGGTCCCACCGAGGGGCAAACTCTTTCTTTCATACATAGCGGTCGGCCCGGCCGCGGGACTGCACTACTGCGAAATATTTGTGGGTCCGCTACTGAGCAAAGGAATGCAGTGTTTAAGCGGAGCAGGAGGTGCTGTTTATGTGCATGGGCGCCTGAATGAACTTTGCCGTGCCTTGTGTTGAACTTTGAAATTGTGTTTTGCAGCAACGACCCACATGGGTTTGATGAACTACCAGTCCCAAGAATCTTTGCGAGCAGTTGCACCTGTGGAATATGAACTGGGGATGAACTGGCGGTTACTCGTGCGCTGCCAAACACATACTATCTGCTACTGAGGAGGGCGGTGGCCCGAAACGCGTATAGCAGGAAGAAAATAAAGGTTGCAGTTTTCAACAGACTGCCTGTGCTATGGCATTAATCCTACCTGCAAGTGCGGTCCCACCGAGGGGCAAACTCTTTCTTTCATACATAGCGGTCGGCCCGGCCGCGGGACTGCACTACTGCGAAATATTTGTGGGTCCGCTACTGAGCAAAGGAATGCAGTGTTTAAGCGGAGCAGGAGGTGCTGTTTATGTGCATGGGCGCCTGAATGAACTTTGCCGTGCCTTGTGTTGAACTTTGAAATTGTGTTTTGCAGCAACGACCCACATGGGTTTGATGAACTACCAGTCCCAAGAATCTTTGCGAGCAGTTGCACCTGTGGAATATGAACTGGGGATGAACTGGCGGTTACTCGTGCGCTGCCAAACAAATACTATCTGCTACTGAGGAGGGTGGTGGCCCGAAACGCGTATAGCAGGAAGAAAATAAAGGTTGCAGTTTTCAACAGACTGCCTGTGCTATGGCATTAATCCTACCTGCAAGTGCGGTCCCACCGAGGGGCAAACATATATATATATATATATATATATATATATATATATATATATATATATATATATATATATATATATATATATATATATATATATATATATATATATATATATATATATATATATATATATCAGGCCCATTATAGTTGTGAATTAGCATTTAAAAAACCTTGGAAATTCACTGAAAAAAACATAGATTTCAGGGGCGTTATAGTTAGTTGAACATTTCACTTGTACAAAACGAGAGAAATTTGGGTGTTATAGTTAGTTCAGCTAAGTAGAACTTGTGCCCCCGCAATGCACTGCTGATGACGTCACACATTACATCCTTCATGACATGCTCAGTGACATCACTGATGACATCAGTGATGACATCTCAAATGACATCACTGATGACATCATCCAGTGACTGTGTTTCTGTAAAGTTTAAATATGTTTTATATATATATAGGCCAAGGTGTATTGAAGAATGAGTGGGTGAATAAGTGTCTGAATGGATGATTTAGTAAGTGCGTTACTGTCTGTATAAGTGAGTAATTAAACGTGTCTTAGTGAATGCATGGGTTAGTCACTAAACAATGTAAATGTTTGTTTTAGTCTATCTGTTGGTGTGAAAGTGGCTGCATTGGTTGGTGAGTAGCTACATGAGTGTCCATATGGGTTATCTGTATGGGTGCCTGAGTGTCTGTGTGGGTGGGTGGGGGGTGTGTGACTATGTGCATAGATGTGTGAGTGGGTGATTCACTGGGTGTATGGGTTCAAGAGTGCATCTGTGAAGAGCTGTATGGGTGGGTGAGTGTGTGTATGGGTGTGTTTGTGAGTGAATGGATGTTTCAGTGGTACATGTGTGAATAACTACATATGTGAAAGCCAGTATATGTGAGTGTCGGAGTATATAAATTAACTATATCTGAGAGTGAGTGATTGTGAGAGTGGCTGTATGGATGAGTGTGTGGTTGTATCAGTAATTGTATAAGAGAATAAGTATGTGTTAGTGTCTATATGAATAAGTGAGCTTGTTTTTGTATAACTGTATAGGGGAGTAAATGGAAGTGTGATGGATTTTTTCCATGACTGACTAGGTGTGTGAGTAACGCTATGGGTGAGTGTGGGTGTGTGAGTGTCTGTATAGGTGTAGAAGTGCATATGATAGTGCTGTACTGATGAGTGACCGCATGTAAGAGTGACTTTATGGGTGAATGAGTGGATGTGTGTGTAGACCTAGGAATCAGTGAGTGGGTATGTACTAACTGCTATTGGTCTGTCTATGGTTTCGATATTGGTAGTCTGTATTTTAGAGTAGGTGTATCAAAGGTTATATTAGGGTGTGAGGAGGTGCATCAGATTATCACATGGATGATGTCATCAGTGATGTCATTTGAGATGTCATCAGTGATGTCACTGACCATGTCATGAATGATGTAATATGTGACACCATCAGCAGTGCATTGCGGGGGCAGGAGTTATAGTTAGCTGAACTAACTATAACACCCGAATTTCTCTGGTTTTGTACGAGTGAAATGTCCAACTAACTATAACGTCCCTGAAACCTATGTTTTTTTCAGTGAATTTCTAAGGTTTTTTAAATGCCAATTCCTAACTATAACGGGCCTGAAACCTATGGTTTTTCAGTGAATTTCAATGGTTTTTTAAATGAGAATTTCTAAGTATAATGTGCCTCAATCATAAATGCCCCTTCTACCTCTGCTCAACAAGCTCCTCCTACACCAAGGCCCCATATTGTTCCTGAACTGTTTGAAGTGGACATAGTGTGCAAAAAGTGTGATGCCAAACTGTGCATCGCGGAGTAGTGAATGGATGTTATTACGAGTGCCATCAAAGCACATAAATGTTAATTTTTTTTATAATGTGCTCCAAAATGTTATTTTCTTTGCTTTTTGTTAAACAGCTCGTTTGCTGTTTTCAATCTTCTTTTGTTTAAAAAAAAATCAAAAACACAAAAAAAGGAAAAAAAGGTTAAAAAAAGTACATTGTTTTAAAAAAACACACTAAAAACGGTTCGTACAGAACCACATTTATTGGTTGAAAAAAGAAACATTTCCTGAATGACTGCATGAGAGCAAGACAGAGTATAAATAACAAGGGGGCCCGATCGGGTAGCCTAAGGACCTCGGGTGATTACTTATTTTGAAGAACAACGGTCCTTAGTTTAAGGATAGATAGTAAAACCATTTCGACATAGACTACAATGAGCGCTATGGAAAGTCTTCCAATGTCCAGCCGGGCAGAGGAACATTTATTCAGAACAATGCACAAGGAATAAACAGAGTAAAGGAAGCAACGAGGGGTGAAACATAGGCACAATCCTGTACCGAGCTTAGAAGAAAAGGAATTGAAAAAAATAGAAAGAAGACAAAATAGCAGGCAAGAACTTTGGGAGCGGATGGTGGCTTACATTACACAATAATCTTAAGTAAGCTCAAACCAACAGTCACCACACTATAATTTACACAATGGTTAAATTGCGGTGCTGCTAGAAAAGTCGTAAGGGCACTGTGTGGGTCATTGTAGAACTGCAAAGGTACTGCATGTGTAATTGCATCAGTGCATGGTTAGTGCCTGGGTCATTTCATGACTACATGGGTACTGACTGGATGATTAGAGTACTGCAAGCATAGTGCATGGTGAATTTATAAGTGATTGGGTATTGGCAGTGATTGGATAAGTACATGGTACTGGCTGGGTGATTGTAGGTGTGCATGGGTAGTGACAGGGTGATTGCTAGACTGCATGGGTACTACCTGGGTAATTGAAGGAGCGAATGAGTAGTGTGTAGGTGGTTAGAGGACTGCAAGGGTAGTGCACAGGGGATTGTAGCAGTGCATGTGTTTGTGCCTGGGTCATTGCATGAGTACGTGGGTACTGACCGAATGATTAGAGTACTGCAAGGAGAGTGCGTGGTGAATTTGCAAGTGCTTGGGTATTGGCGGAGTGATTGGATGAGTACATAGTACTGGCTATACCAAAAACAAGAGAAGAAAATACCTTAAGACAACACTCCATTAAACATTCAAATTCACACAGATGGGTATGATTATTCAAGTGTAGGAGTATGGATGAATGTAGGGTCAGTGATTCCATCTTACGTCCATGTTGCTCATGTTGTGGGACTTGAGTCACAGGGTGCAACATTATCGATTGCGCTCCGGGTGGTGCAGACACTACAACAGAGACACACCCATTAGTTACTTCCTTGTCCAGCCCAGGACGGAACCACAACCAGAGCCCCGGGGTCATTGTTCATACTCCTACACTGGACTGGCGTACGCCAGGCTAGCCCACTCCGCTTACGCTTACAGGGGGGCGGATGACAACGCTACTTGTCCCAGCTGTACCCTGTAGTGCTCCCCTGATCACAGGTCTAGTTGTCAGCATGCCACAGCCACTCCATCAGGGCTGGTTTACACCTACACCACAACCATCCAGCACAGGCGTCACAGGTCATGTAACCCTGCCAATAAAAAGGGCCGAGCGCACGTTCTCGACGTCATTTCCACTCCCTATCTGGGTGTGTCCGTATGGTTTTTATTTATGCATGAGGGCCTAGGGACCTACCACATCACATTCCCCACTGCCGGAGGTGACATGATGGCGTCCACACCACGATATTTAATCATAAAGGGCTCATGACTTAGGGTGCACAGAGTTGGTGGCAGCCGAGGCATTTTGGCCAACACGGGCCTCCCGCCACGTGACAATGAATTGAGGTACAGAGTTGGTGGCAGCCGAGGCACTTTGGCCGACACCGGCCTCCCGCCACTGGCGAGGACTTGAGGTGCACAGAGTTAGTGGCAGCCGAGGCATTTTGGCCGACACGGGCCTCCCGCCACAAGGCATGCCTTGAGCTGCATTGAATTAGTGCCACCAGAGCTGAGTGGTGTTCAGCCTGCGATGATGCGTAGGCCTCGATACGCCATTCTGGCAAATAAGACCCAATTTGAATTGTGAGCTCAGCTGGACCGCGTGTACACCAAAGGCAGCAGGCTGTACAAACAGGACTCCTTGGCGCGGTGCAGCAGGATGTGCTGTGGGCCTATGCCGCGGAATTCAGCGACGGCTGACGAGGTTGCTCCGGCACGTGGTGAGCCCTCTTAGAGACACGCCGGTGGCGGCAGGTGAGCATTGAGGTCTGGGTGCGCAGGGTCGGGCAGTCATCGCTGGGCGGCGGACCGATCTGGGACTAGGGCTGGGGTGCTTGTGGAAGATGTGGGAATCATTCACACTGCCTGGGAAGTTTGCAACAACAATTAGTGTACAGGCCAAGGTGGTCCAGTTTTGCCTTCACATTGTTAGAATGCGTGTGGTTTCTGTTGTGGTGATTGTGTGCAGTGTCAGCAGGGGGCACAAGTAGTACATGTGTGCAATCGATTGCCCCCAACACGTGCGGGAAGCCTGCAATGGGGTGGTTACTATGCTTGGTCTCCAGCTGTTCCTGCGCAGTGTCGGTGAAGGGAAGCTGTGGGTGTATCAAGCTGAAACGAACCGTGATGCTTACAGGTATGATAATTCCTGCATAATGAGACCGTAACAGAAGTTCGTGTGGTTGTAACCTTCCTTTTCTTTCCTACAAAGGTTACAACCACACAAACTTCTGTTACGGTCTTTTTGTGCAGGATTGATCATACCTGTAAGCATTTTGGTTTGTCCAAGTGCAATACATTGTACCAGATTACATTTGTGACCATACTAACTTGTATTGGCATTTCCAGGACGATTTACAGATATTTGGATCCACAAGTTGCCCTGATGATGTTCCCCGTTTGGAATGTCACTCGTTGTTTGATGTTTTCGTGTTAATTTATGTTTTTGTAATAAAGTACTGTTTTTCCACTACTTTTGACTACCCTATTCAATGCAAAATGCTTGTCAGTCGCATTGTATGGGGTGGGCGTATGGGGCTATCAAAGAAGTCACATTCTACAAATAGTGGAGAACAAGTTTATAAAACGCTTGTTGATGATTCCGAGCAGCTCTGCCACCTCATTTTCTCATCAAGAAGTGTGGATGGAATACATAGAAGATCGTATCACTGCTGCCCCTTTGCTCTTGTGGGCCAAAATCTGGGTCTCAGAGGAGTTACAGTTTCCAGAGAGATCATCGAAGACTGTATTAATTTGGACAAGTCTGTGAAGATCCCCTGGCTTCGGTTTGTGAGGGATAGGTGATCCGAGATTGGGTTGGGTGAGTACTTTGACACTCCGTCGAGTATCCCCTGAAACGCAAAGGGTAGAATTAAAGAGGAGTATAGGGTCTGGGCAAATTCGCGTCATTTACAATTGGAGGCACATGGCCCTAGTTGCCCTTTCATGCCCAAACAGCAATATTACCTATCCTTTACAACGAATAGCCGGATGCGTTTTCTTTTAACAAGATTTTGCCTCAGCACTCTACACTTTTTGGTAGCGTTTCCCAAACAATCTGGGTGAACGGACAACCTTATTGCCTGCCCATGCGACAATAGAACTTCTCAGAGCACCTTACGCTTTTTTTTGCACTTTATAAAGAGCCACGTAGATTTTTGTTACCCCTACTATTGAGTATTCGCCCATGTACACATATTGAGGGGTACAGATATCTGCAATCACTTACCAATTCTGTTATTTGCACTGCTGTTTTAAATTTGATTAGAACAGCAATGGGCATTAGGAAACGCTATGAAGTGCAATAAATGGGTGGGGAGTTGAAATGATCTGTATTCCTTGTTTTTATCTCAAATTGGTCAACATTTTATAGCTATTATTACATCTATGCCTAAGTATGATTTTAGCTTATGATGGAACTTTTATCGTATTAATATTTGTTTAAGAAAAATGTGTATTTTAAATTTGTATTGCTTGAATTAAGTTAATTTGAATTGACTTGACTACTGGACTTCATGACCTGGCGCACACCCATTTTAGAAACCACATTCTAGGATCTGGAGAACAGAGGTGCAAGGCAACGGCTGGGGTTGGTTGCGCAGGAAGACTACGAATTGGGACGAGCGCGTGGTGCGGTTACAGGGGCCCGCCGTTCCTTTTGTGGACATGCATCCAAAACATGTGTGAGGAAGTTTAATAGGGCTGGCTGTGAGACTCCTCCGACTCTGGCAGTTGTTGGTTCGAAGGTACCAGAGGCCAACAGTTGCAGCACAGCCAGCAGCTTTGTCTGCAGAGGGATGTTGGTTGTCCGCTGTGTTGGTACCGTGAGCCTGCAGGCAATGTGGCAGTGTGCACCAACTTGAGAATGGGGCAATAATTCTTTCGCCACTTTTGCTGCGCTAAAGTGCCGATAACTCGGCGATACGTCCCCACTGTTGGGTTATAGGGTGGCTCTAAAACGAGCCCTTGAGTTTATTAGGAGTTTGTTGTAGCTACATGCGAATCACAAGAAAAGATTTTAAAATAGGTGAAAAAACAAGAAAAGTGGGCAGGGTACAAACACTCTGAACTCCTAGGCCTGCCCACAACGAAAGGGCCCAAAAAAGCATTTTTTTTTAAAAAAAAATGCGGCTGGGTGCACGAATCCGGCAGAAAAAATAAAAAAACGATGGGGCATATTCTCAAGGACTTATCGCCGAGTTATCGACACTTTAAGGCAGCAAAATTGGCGAAAGAATGATCGTTCCATTCTCAACCTGGTGCAAACTGCCGATATAGTCAGTTTTCCAGCGATAGCTTCCGCAAAAAACATCGCCACGGATGAGAACGACAACTAACGCTAATGACATGCAGAGTAGGCGTTCCCGTGCAAAAAAACACGAAAACACCACTTCCCAATATTTTCAACGACCAGCCAAATCTGCTATGCGATCCAAAAACAGGCGATAAGACACGTTAGCAGTAGGAATTTAACACCTGCCTTTTACTGGTGTAAAGCAGGAAGACTACCTACAGTATGAAAGGGAGCCAAGCCCAGAGCCACAGCTGAAGACCAACACATGTCGTGGATATGACACCACCCTTCTCCCCCCCCCCCCCCCCCCCCCCCCCGACTACCACCGAGGCAGCGCAGAACTGGACAGCGGATGCTGCGAAAACGGCATGGCCCAGCTGAATAGTGGGAGGGGTGGGAACCAAGTATGTGTGAAGGAGGCAAGTCACCAATGAATAAGAATGCACACAATGCCAAGTGTGTCGGTGAAGTGCAGGACAGACCTCACTATGCAGAGCACAGACCTCTCCATGTGGACATATACTGCTGGTGCTTTTAGTTTTGTGGACAGTGGACGCAACCATGTTACCTCAGGCAGTGGGGAAGATCTTGGTCATGTAGCTGTGTTGTCGTCCCCCCCCTGTAAGCGGAAGCGGAGTGGGCTGGTCCGACATACGCCACTCCAGCATAGGAATGTGAATAAATAGGCCGGGGCTCTGGGCGTGGTTCACTTCCGAGAAGGCCAACGCGTCTGCCAGGGTGGCGGCCCTCACCCTGCCACGAGGCCGCTGCCATGACAGCCGGCCCCCTTGACGCAGGCCTCCTGCGAACCCAGTGGCACAGCAACGCACAGTTATGTCTGTGCTAACTACTGCCTTCGATCTACACTGCGGACAGCAGGTCTCACAATTCAGATCGCGATTGCAGATGACGCAGTCCAGTAGGCAACAGTGCGGCCCGGCCGGACCACGCATCATCGCTGGCTGTGCACATGCTGAGTGCTTCAGGTGCCACTAACTGTGCAGCTCAAGTCTATGGCACGTGGCTGTGGGCCCATGCTGACCACTGCCTCTGGCCTACACTGTGGACAGAAGGGCTCACAATTCACATTGAGTCTTGATTGCAGATGACGTAGTCCAGTAGGCAACAGACATTGCTACCAGTGCAGCTCGCCGGGACCACGCATCATCGCTGGCTGTGCACACGCTGAGTGCTTCAGGTGTCACTTACTCAGTGCACCACAAGTCACCGCCACGTGCCCTTATTGAGGCAGAATTCATTAGGCAAAAGTCATTGCTCCCAGTGCGGCCCGCACGGACCACGCATCATCGCTGTCTGCGCACATGCTGATCCTCAGGGGCCACTATCCCAGTGCACCACAAGTCACCGCCACATGGCATTATTGAGGCAGAATTCATTAGGCAAAAGACATTGCTCCCAGTGGGGCCCGCCCGGACCACGTATCATCGCTGGCTGTGCACCCGCTGAGTGCTTCAGGTGCCACTAACTCTGTGCATCTCAAGTCAACGCCACGTGGCTGTGGGCCTTAGCTGACCGCTGCCTCCGGCCTGGTCATACATTCGGGCGAGGTACGTTGTCGGCTCCTCGTGCTCTGCCCCGATGGGAAAAGACTACACTTCCCGGCGGGCAAGGCGCGCGCACGTGAGGCGTCTTGACTTCGTCTCTGGCGTTGTGAAGCCGGTTCCGGCGCAACACACGTAAAGGAGAGTTTGGAGCAGAAGACGGAGCCGGATATTCCATCTGCGTCCTGTGAGCCCTTCGTTCGGAAGTCATTTGGTTCGAGTACGGGTAAGGGTGCTCACGCACCGACACCTCCAAGTACCCTTTTGCTATTTGATTGGGTGAGTAAGGAACGGTAACGCCCAGAGTATTCCACGTTCGTGATTCGAACGGCGTGGGTGTCTCAAGCAGGGGATGCAATGTGGGGGCAAAGTTGGCGTAAAAGCGGATACGAGTGAGTGCAAACTTTCAGATTGAAAGAACAACAGGATAACTTATCAGCCGTGGCCAGCCTATTTGGGGATTCATAACTGACCAAATAACAAGCAAATAATTAACGAACCTAAAGCATTTCTGGGTGGGGCACTGAGAGCCGAAGCCGGGTTTCGAACCGGCAATAAGACAGTGCAAACATTTGTGAAATGGCCTAAGCCGTGTTGAGAAACGGCGGAGATATTCAAACACACATTGGTTTAAGTTCAATGAGGAATGAGTGTCGCTAACTTGTTCTACTTTATGAGCGTTATCTGTTCTATGTACTGTTGTGTCTGACCTCTTGTGTTTCAAGTGATAGGGGCTAGCTGAGTGAAGCTCGAGTCTACTGTTGATGCAGCTTAACCCTGAAGCCTAGGGTGTCCGCAGGCCATATCTAAGGATAGAACAGGTCCGCAACCTTTTCATGATAGAGATGAAATTCGGTGTTTTCTTTTCTTTTACAGGTATGAAAAGCACAGGTTAGAAAATACCAAGAGTTCATGTGTGTAGCCAGAAACCGAGTAGGTGCAGTGGACTAATTGTGTATTTCTGTTTGCAGGTCTCCCTCCCCGCAGTCCCCATCCTTTCCTTCCCTCACTTGATCCGATCAACCTTCTGTGCTGTCATAGCAGTCGGAATTGAGACGATCAAGAGGTGGAACCCCTTGTGCATCGAACCAACTCTGAAGTATCCAGCGGACTCCACGTTAAGCTATCGGAGCCGACAGGCCTACAATGCGGACAGCAGGGCTCACAATTCAGATCGAGTCGCAACTGCAGATGATGCAATCCAGTGGGCAACAGACATTGCTACCAGTGCGGTCCGCCCGGATCACGCATCATCGCTGGCTGCGCACACGCTGAGTGCCTCAGGTGCCACTAACTCAGCGCACCACAAGTCACCGCCACGTGGCCTTATAGAGGCAGAATTCATTAGGCAAAAGACATTGCTCCCAGAGCGGCCCGCCCGGACCACGCATCATCGCTGGCTGTGTACACGCTGAGTACTTCAGGTGCCACTAACTCTGTGCAGCTCAATTCAATGCCACGTGGCTTTGGGCCCTTGCTGACCGCTACCTCCGGCCTACACTGCGGTCAGCAGGGCTCACAATTCAAATTCAGCCTTGATTTATTAATTGCAGAGTCCAGTAGGCAACAGACATTGCATCCAGTGCGGCCCGCCCGGACGACGCATCACCACTGGCTGCGCACACACTGAATGCTTCAGGTGCCACTAACTCTGTGCAGCTCAAGTCAACGCCACGTGGTTGTGGGCCCTTGCTGACCGCTGCCTGTGACCTACATTGTGGTCAGCAGGCTTCACACATATCCAATCCAATCCTGACCTGCAAGGACACGCCATCATCACTGGCTGCGCACACGCTGAGCTCTTCAGGTGCTACTAACTCTGTGCATCACAAGTCATGGACCCTTTATGATTGACTTTTGTGCTGTAGACACCAGACGCAACAATGTCACCTCAGGCAGCAGGAATATCCAGAAGGGACATTAACATTTTCTTCACATGAGCACGCTCATCTCTAGTGCCCCTGCCTCAGTGCACCACAAGTCATGGACCCTTTACGATAGAATCTTTTGTGTATGATTTCAGTTCTAGTGCCCCTACCTTAGTGCACCACAAGTCATGGACCCTTTATGATTGAATCTCTGTGTGTAATCTGATGACCACTGTTGTAGTTGTTGTCAGCACAAACCATTCCCTGAGGGCTGGCTTACACTCACCCCACACGCATCCAGCACAGGCATCACTGGACATGTGACCCTGGTAATAAAAAGGGGCCGGGCGCAAGTGCCCGTAGCCAGTTCCACTACCTATCTAACTGCGTCCGTGTGTTCATTATGTATGCATGCTTCAGGTGTGCAATACGTTTGTCATAAGTAGGACTGTTAGCGCTCTAGTTGTTCTTTAGAACACTCTGGGAAGCTGCAGTAGAACACAAAGGAATCAACTGACAGTCTCTACCCTTGTTGGATGTACATGTTTTACTGAGAATGTCAGACTTCATTCTCACATGACTAAGAAAGATAATATGAATTTACAGAAAATATGCTCTCAGTTTAGCTTATAGATCACTTTCCAAACCTCTGTGGGAAAAGCATGAGAAAATGGTTTTCTCTCGAACATGATTCATGATATCATAGAAAAAGTATTTTTCACATGGTAAAATCACCTTAGAACACACCACAATTCCAAAAATGAGTATGGTACCATCAACAAATGATTTATAATGTAACTAAAGTCTTAAAACCTTCTATTAACTGCAATGCTTTTTAATGAGGTGCTATCATGTATATTGGTCCCAAGATGGCTGCCAACACTTCTTGGATGAAGTGCTGACAGCCAATCAGATCTCACGATGAGATGTGTGGTTAGGCTCCGCTCAGATATATATGTGATTTTGATTTTCTCATGAACTACTGAACGGATTTACACCATTTAAGAAAAAGGCACGAGTCTTGAACTGAGGACTAGCTCTTTGCCAAATGTGGTGTAATTTCGTTCTGCAGTTCGGGCTGTAGCTGCGTCAACAGGTCCTATGGGAAAATGCATGGAGAAAACGTGTTTTGGGACTCCCCTTTTTTCTCAGCCCCGCTTGATGAATCACCATGAAACTTACATGAAACACCATGAAAATCAGAATACTCGAACATAGGAGGGCAATTGCGAAAAGCGATGCATCATATCCTGTAGCAAGGCATTATGATGAAAAACATTCTAGTAGTAAAAATGTCTTACAATTTTTTGGCCTTGACCATGTTCCAGATAATATCAGAGGAGGTGACCGCCTTAAGAAATTACGAAGGCTGGAATCACGTTGCATAATGGACTTGCAAACTAAGTTTCCCAAAGGTTTGAATAGTAATGAGGAGCTATCAGTACACTTGGGTACTTAGAATTTTGAATGATATGTTGGTAATGATGAATTCATATGAAAATAATTGTGTTCTGTGTATTTAATGACTGCTGTGTCTATAATAAGTTTCTTTTTAAATTCCCCCTTCTTTTGAGAATCAAGCAATGTATTATGGACAGCTGCCGATACACGGCATGATGGAATGGTTGTAAATAGATATGATGCCATAATGATAGAAAGGAAAAATAGTATCGAGCATATGGCATAAATTATAAAGAATACCGGTAACTATCATATATAACATGGTTACCGTGCAAGTGTGTTCAGATAATTGGTGAATCTATGACTTAAAATAATATGAATAGCATTGTTTTAGGCTTTAGATTCTTTGTTTGGCAACATATATGCAACAAAATCAACACATTACAAGATGGCGCAACCGCTTTTGTAAAACTGGAGCTGTCCTTTGTTTATTTTCATTACGCATAGAGGTGTTTAAATGACGGCCGTTCACGGTGTGCCGGTAACACCGAAAAAGGCAGACCGCCGAAACGCGTTTGTTCTGGCAATAAAGACCCGTCAACACGTTACCCGTGAGTGCTTTTTATTTCTTTGCAAGAGAGAAATATTGGAGAGTTAATATATATACATATATAAACATATATATAATCTGCATATCTATATAAATACAAAGATAAATGCATGCATACATATATGCATGTTATGTACATGAAAGTTTGAAAAACACTTATAAAAGCAAAGCTAAAAAGCCACCTAATTACAAACAGAATTGCTTTAACAAACAAGGGCGAGACCTATTGCATTTTCAATGCTTGTTTACTTTGGTTCCATCAAGAAGGCATTCAGATGTGTCACACATTTGCCATAAATTCTGAATGGTAGCACTCTAGTTGCTCATTATATCACTGTAGTAAAGCTACTGCTCACCAGGGAAGTCTGCTGCTGTTATTCAAAGTGCATGTTTCAGTCTGCATGTCAGAATGTTTTTATGAAATAGAAGAGGATTTGAGAAGTCAAAATGTGCCCTAATTTTTCTTTCTGCAGCACTAATCATAATTTCTGTGGCAAAGGCAAAATGAACCCCCTCATTTTGTTCCTTTGCAAATTACATGTTTTAAGTGTTACCACTTTATTCCAATCAAGATGGCTTCAGGTGTGCCATACTTTTGTCATAAGAAAGACTGTTAGCGCTCTAGTTGTTCTTTAGAACACTCTGGGACATTCTGTCATTGGGCTATACTTGGGCTACATCTGGGTGATATTTGTGCTACATTTGGGCTCTTTTGTCTCTGGTGGCCATCTTGGGAGACTTACTTGTTATGAAGTTTCCTAATTTCCTCATTAACTACAGTCTCCTCGGTAGGAAATACTTTCAGGTTTTTTACTTTGATTCTATCAAGAAGGCATTCAGATGTGTCACACATTTGGCATAAATTCGGAATGTTAGCACTCTAGTTGCTTATTAGATCACTGTAGTAAAGCTACTGCTCACCAGGGAAGTCTGCTGCTGGTATTGAAAGTCCATGTTTCAGTCTGCATGTCAGAATTTTTTTATGAAATAGAAGAGGATTTGAGAAGTCACTCAAAATGTGCCCTAATTGTTCTTTCTTCAGCACTAATCATACTTTCTATGGCAAAATGAACCCCCTCATTTTGTTCCTTTTTAAATTAAATGTTTTATGAGTTACCACTTTATTCCAATCAAAATGGCTTCAGGTGTGCCACACGTTTATCATAAGTAGGACTGTTAGCCTTCTAGTTGTTCTTTGGAACGCTCTGGGAAGCTGCAGTAGAACACAAAGGAATCAACTGAGTCTCTGCCCTTGTTGGATGTACATGCTTTACTGAGAATGTCAGACTTCATTCTCACATGACTGAAAAAGATAATGTGGCTTTACAGAAAATATGCTCTCAGTTTAGCTTATAGCCCAAACCTCTGTAGGAAAAGCATGAGAAAACAGTTTTCTCTCAAACATGATTCATGACATCCCAGCAGGAGGCTTTTTCACATGGTAAAATCACCTTAGAACATACCACAATTCCTAAAATGAGTATGGTACCACCAACAAATGATTTATAATGTAACTAAAGTCTTAAAACCTTCTATTAACTGAAATGCTTTTTAATGAGGTGCTATCATGTATATTGTTCCCAAGATGGCTGCCAACACTTCTTGGATGAAGTGCTGACAGCCAATCTGATCTCACGAAGAGATGTGAGGTTAGGCTCCGCTCAGATATATTGTGATTTTGATTTTCTCATGAACTACTGAACGGATTTACACCATTTAAGCAAAAGGCATGAGTCTGAACTGAGGACTAGCTCTTTGCCAAATTTGGTGTAATTTCGTTCAGCAGTTCAGGCTGTAGCTGTGTCAACAGGTCCTATGGGAAAATGCATGGGGAAAACGCGTTTTGGGACCCCCCTTTTTTCTCAGCCCCCGCTTGATAAATCACCATGAAATTTACAGGATAGGAGCGGACCGAAGCTGGCCAAGAGTTTGGAAAATTCCGAGAAGATTCGTCAATCGGCGCCAACGTTATTTCAAATAGAATGTTGTGGATTTCCTATGGAAAATAGGTCCTGACTATAACTACCTACTGGCGACTGCCAGTAGGTGATATATATTTATATATATATCTCTAGCACTGAAAAAAACATATGTTTCAGGGTTGTTATAGTTAGCTGGACATTTCACTCGTACAAAACCATTGAAATTCCTCCGTTATAGTTAGTTCTGCTAACTATAACTCGTGCACCCGCAATCCACTGCTGATGATGTCACATATTACATCATTCATGACATGGTCAGTGACATCACTTATGACATCTCAAATGACATCACTGATGACATCATCCACGTGACAATCAGATACACCTCATCATACACTAGTATAACCTTTCATCACTCACTGTAAAATACAGAGTACCATATTTGAATGCATTGACACACCAATACAACTTTCTGAAAACCCACTCTAATCACTTACCTATAGATTCACTCATACATGCTGTCAATGATCAATAGAACACTATCAAATATACTTATACACCTATTTCGACATTACACACCAGCACACATCCTATTCACTTATGCAGTCATCCTACTCACTTATGCAAACATTGGATCATACTTACATTTAGTCAGCTACACACTTATACAAACACCACTTCATTTATTCATATAGATAGTAACTCATACTTAGTGTGTTATAAAATCACTATTACAAGTATACAGTTATCCATACAGTCATGCATACAATCACTGAGTCTTATGTATACTTATTTATATACAACAACTGTCACATACACTGCCTTTTATTTTTCTAGTTTATTGGACATTGTACCATTGAGAGATATATTTGCTCATCACCACACCCATAAAGATATTCACTCATCCAAACAACTGTTATAACATGTAGTTTTAACCTCATATACCTACTGAATCAACTATTCACACATCTTTGGGCAGTCACACACCCCCCACCGAACCACACACACATTCACTCTCCCATACAAATACTCAGTTAACTAATCAATAACTAATATAGACTTTCACATAGCTAGTAAACAACTGGAGCAGCAGTTTACACAACAACTGACAAAGCGATACAGATATTCACACAGTTTAGTAACTATCCAATATATTTAGTGAGACACTATAAATTAATCAAGTAAACAGTCAATCACACTGCTACTAAATCCTACATCCTGATATTTATATATCCACTCATTCTTCAATGCAGATTGCGATATATATAATACATATTTAAATAACTAACCAAACCACATTCACTGGATGATGTCATCAGTGATATCAGTGATGTAATTTAAAATGTCATCAGTGATGTCATCAGTGATGTCACTGACCATGTCATGAATGATGTAATATGTGAGTATCAGTTGGTAACTAACTACATGAGTGTGTATATTAGTTATTGATTAGTTGGGTGAGAATTTGTATGGGACACTGAGTTTGTGTGTGGTTGGATGGGGTGTGTGTAACTATGCATAGATGTGTGAATGGTTGGTTGACTAGGTGTATAGGTTTAAGAGTGCATGTGGAAACAGTTGTTTGGGTGACTGAGTGTATTTATTTGTGTGTTGGTGAGCAAATATATGTTTTAGTTGTAATCTTCAACAAAGTAAAAAAATAAAAGGCATTGTATGTGAGAGTTGGTGTATATAAATAAGTATGTGTAAGAGTCAGTGATTGCGAGAGTAACTATATGAATGAATGTATAATTGTAATGGTAATTTTTTAACATATTAACTATGAGATACTATGTGTTTGAATAAATTAGGTGTTGTTGGATAATTGTGTGAGTAAATGTAAGTGTGATTAATTTTTTTCATGAGTGAGTAGGATGACTGCATAACTGACTAAGATGACTGCTGATGTGTCAATGTCTATATATGTGTATGAATGCATTTGATAGTGTTCTATTAATTAGTGACTGTATGTATAAATGATTCTGTTGTTGAATGGGTAGTTGTATGTGTAGACTTAGGAATCAGTGAGTGGGTATCTGGTATTGGTGTGTCCATGGTTTCAAATATGGTACTCTGTATTTTACCGTGGGTGATGAAAGGTTATACTAGTGTATGATGAGGTGTATCAGATTGTCACGTGGATGATGTCATTAGTGATGTCATTTGAGATGTCATTAGTGATGTCATTTGAGATGTCATCAGTGATGTCACTGACAATGTCATGAATGATGCAATATGTGACATCATCAGCAGTGCATTGAGGGCGCACGAGTTATAGTTAGCAAAACTATTTTTTATTTCTATGGTTTTGTACGAGTAAAATGGCCAGCTAACTATAACACCCCTGAAACCTATGTTTTTTTCTGTGAATTTCTAAGGTTTTTTAAATGCTAATTTCTAACTATAACGTCTCTGAAACCTATGTTTTTTTTCAGTGAATTTCAAAGGTTTTTTAAATGCTTTTTTAAGTGTGATAGTAGTTATACCTATTTTTTTGTACTGATTTTCTAGTTTTTCTAACTGTTTATTTATAAATATTTTATTCATTGAATAACATTTATATATTTTTCTGAAAATTGCAAAAAGAAATTTTTTTACAAATTCAAACTGAAATATTGATTAATTTTCTTTTTTTCATTTTTTCTTTTAATATATTTATATTATTTTCTTTTACAAAAAAAAAGTCCAATTCTTTTTCGGAGTCGAGCACTCAAAGTGTACACATCACGGTTGGTGCGCGCATTCTAGCCGCCATTTTAGAAAAGTCTTGAAGAATACGCGTACGGTGTGCGACGGCTACGTGTTTTTCAATACAGCATATACATTTAATATTAAGTGATTTGCGCGATTGGTATGCGAGCAGTCTGCGACTCCTGCTCCCGAGCATTCGCGACACATGCGCATTACGGTACGAGATGCTTGCACGGTTGCAGGTCCCGTGTGACGTCATATACGTGCTGGGGCGCGCTGGGTGCGCGACTCCTGCAAAAAAATGTTATGTTCCAAAATGATATGTATGTGTCTTTAATATACATATTAGGGCAAGAGACTATCTAAGATATTCATAAAAATAATATATTTGTACTTATAATAAACTTATATTATTTTTAAATATATATTCGCGAAGTCGGGTGCAGAGTGCAGAGAACCAGGTCAGCAGAGCTGCTGTAGAGCCAGAGAAACCAGGTCAGCAGAGCTGTTGTAGAGCCAGAGCACCAGGTCAGCAGAGGTGCTCTAGAGCCTAAGAAGCAGGTCAGCAGAGCTGCTCTAGAACCAGAGACCCAGGTCAGCAGAGCTGCTCTAGAGCCAGAGACCCAGGTCAGCAGAGCTGCTCTAGAGGCCAAGAACCAGGTCAGCAGAGCTGCTTTAGAGGGAGAGAACCAGGTCAGCAGAACTGCTTTAGAGCCAGAGAACCAGGTCAGCAGAGCTGCTTTAGAGCCAGAGAACCAGGTCAGCAGAGCTGCTCTAGAGCCAGAGAACCAGGTCAGCAGAGCTGCTTTAGAGCCAGAGAACTAGGTCAGCAGAGCTGCTCTAGAGACAGAGAACCAGGTCAGCAGAACTGCTTTAGAGCCAGAGAACCAGGTCAGCAGAGCTGCTTTAGAGGGAGAGAACCAGGTCAGCAGAACTGCTTTAGAGCCAGAGAACCAGGTCAGCAGAGCTGCTTTAGAGCCAGAGAACCAGGTCAGCAGAGCTGCTCTAGAGCCAGAGAACCAGGTCAGCAGAGCTGCTTTAGAGCCATAGAACTAGGTCAGCAGAGCTGCTCTAGAGACAGAGAACCAGGTCAGCAGAACTGCTTTAGAGCCAGAGAACCAGGTCAGCAGAGCTGCTTTAGAGCCAGAGAACCAGGTCAGCAGAGCTGCTCTAGAGCCAGAGAACCAGGTCAGCAGAGCTGCTTTAGAGCCAGAGAACCAGGTCAGCAGAGCTGCTTTAGAGCCAGAGAACCAGGTCAGCAAAGCTGCTTTAGAGCCAGGGGACCAGGTCAGCAGAGCTGCTCTAGAGCCAGAGAACCAGGTCAGCAGAACTGCTTAGGAGCCATAGAACTGGGTCAGCAGGGCTGCTTTAGAGCCAGAGAACCAGGTCTGCAGAGCTGTTGTAGAGCCAGAGAACCAGGTCAGCAGAGCTGCTCTGAAGCCTAAGAACTAGGTCAGCAGAGCTGCTCTAGAGCCAGAGAACCAGGTCAGCAGAGCTGCTGTAGAACCAGAGAAACCAGGTCAGCAGAGCTGCTTTAGAGGGAGAGAAGCAGGTCAGCAGAGCTGCTCTAGAGCCAGAGAACCATGTCAGCAGATCTGCTTTACAGCCATAAAACTGGGTCAGCAGAGCTGCTTTAGAGCCAGAGAACCAGGTCAGCAGAGCTGTTGTAGAGCCAGAGAACCAGATCAGCAGAGCTGCTCTGTTGCCTAAGAACTAGGTCAGCAGAGCTGCTCTAGAGCCAGAGAACCAGGTCAGTAGACCTGCTGTAGAGCCAGAGAAACCAGGTCAGCAGAGCTGCTTTAGAGGGAGAGAACCAGGTCAGCAGAGCTGCTTTAGAGCCAGAGAACCAGGTCAGCAGAGCTGCTCTAGCTGACACTGACTGACACTGACTGACACTGATTGACACACTGACTGACAATGGCTGATGCTGATTGACTGACACTGAACGACTGACTGACACTGACTGACTGACTGACTGACAGACTACTCTCTACTACTCTACTACTCACTCTCTACTACTCACTCTCTACTACTCTACTACTCTCTACTACTCACTCTCTAATACTCTACTACTCACTCTCTACTACTCTCTACTACTCACTACCACTCACTCTACTACTCTACTACTTACTCTCTACTACTCTCTACTACTACTCTCTACTATTCACTCTCTACTACTCTACTACTCTCTACCACTCACTCTCTACTGCTCTACTACACACGGTCTACTACTCTCTACTACTCACTCTCTACTACTCACTCTCTAATACTCACTCTACTCTCTATTACTAACTCTCTACTCTCTACCTCTCTCTACCTCTACACCTCTACCTCTACACCTCTACCTCTACACCTCCACCTCTACACCTCCACCTCTACACCTCCACCTCTACACCTACACCTCTACACCTACACCTCTACACCTACACACCTACACCTCTACACCTACACCTCTACACCTACACCTCTCTCTAACTCTCTCTACATGCACACATATGCACATATATATATATATGCATATATATGCATATGCATTTATATTTATCTTACCTACTGGCGATCGCCAGTAGGTAGTTATAGTTAGGACCTATTTTCCATAGGAAATCTGCAACATTCTATTCCCAATAAGTCTGGCGCCGGTTGATGAATCCTACGGAATTTTCCAAACTTTTGGCCAGCTCCGCTCCGCTCCTACCCTGAAAGTTTTGTGGTGATTTGTCAAGCGGGGGCCGAGAAAAAAGGGGGGTCCCAAAACGCGTTTTCCCCATGCAATTTCCCATAGGATCTGTTGTCGCAGCTACAGCCCGAACCGCTGAACGGAATGACACCAAATTTGGCAAAGAGGTAGTCCTCAGTTCAGACTCGTGCCTTTTGCTTAAATGGTGTAAATCCGTTCAGTAGTTCCTGAGAAAATTAGAGTGAAAAGTACATATATATCTATGGCCGGGGAGGATCCGAGGACCCTACCCGCACCGTAAGCGCATCCTCCCCGAACTGAGCGCGCACCCTCCCGATCGCGCGATGAATGCTAATTGGCTGTCGAGTGTCTGTCTACATTCGAAACCAGGAACTGTTGGCGGCCATTTTCTGCCTCGGTAGAAGCGAGGCTGAAGAAGAAAGGGGAATAAGTGTAAAAACATATAAAGGGGGTAGAGTGGAAATACTCTGACGCTCTAGACCTGCTTAGGGGGTCCCAGAAGGACCCCCTGGGGCCCCCCCCTTTTTTTTTTCCAACGGCGAAATGCGCGCACAGTGCGCGCATCCTATCGCGTTGGGTGCTCGGATTCTCTCGCGTTGGGTGCGCGGATCCACGGGGAAAAAAAATTGAAAAAGACAAGAAATCACTGGTTGTATGACTACTTTCTACACTGTTTTTTAAAGGTACGATTCTTATTGGTTAACAAAAACAGATTGTAAGGAACATTATATATGATAAGCTGATATGTTGAAAAGCCAAGCACACTTGCTGTCTTGTTTAGTAACATTGTGTGCTGAACTTGTGACCTGTGTGCTCAGTGCAGTGTTCCATGACCTGTTTCTATGGTAACAGGCAGAAGGTAGATTGGGGGAAGCGTTGAAATGTATTTCAGTTGGAAAGGGCTGAAATGTTTAACCAATAGAAATGTGTGTTTGCTTTTGAGTTTATGTGTGAAGGATTGTGATTTGATGTTTACATGTATATGTGTGGAAAATGAAAGGGAAACTTTTCCATTCTTTGTTTTTGCTGTGAAGTGCACAGTGCAGAGATTCTGTAAAAGAAAATCTGGTGTGTGACTGATATACTTCTTAATCTACAAAACAACTTGAAAGGTGATTTATTTATTTGTGAGGGGATGTATGTAGACTATTTTGATTTTAATCAGACTAATGTATTTCTCCTGCTAAAGTGTAGGGAGTACTTTTTTCTCTACAATCTTATTGACAGTGTGTGTGCATGTAGAAACCATTCTGTGATGAGCATTTGTGTTTTTCATGTGTTTGCAGACAGATAACTGTGCTGTTTTTATATTTTGGTAGAATTAGAAAGCAGTCATTGTTTATGAATTTGTGAAATGAATTATGTTTCTATATTAAAATGTAGTACTCCTAGATGAAGAAATGTGTTTTGGTATAGTGCAAGGGATAGTGTTGTTTGTCTAGAATCATACAGTGAGTATGTGTGCATTTGGGAACCACTGTGAGAGAAGCATTTGGTAACATCGTGTATTTGCTGACAGATAACTGTTTTAAAACCGGTCATGTTGTCAAGTTTTAGTAGCATTAGAAGGAAGTCTTTGCTTATGCATTGATAAAATAAGTCATGCTTTGACACTAATGTGCTGTACTTTAATATGTAGATTGTGTGTAGTCTCCTTACCCCTTGCACAGTAGTGAATGAGTTCTGGTAAGCTGCTAGGGATAGTGTTGCTTGTCTAGAATCACACTGTGAGTCTGTGTGCATTTGGGAACCACTGTGAGAGAAGTATGTGGTAATGTCGTGTATTTGCTGACAGATAACTGTTTTGAAACCTGTCTTGTTGTCAAGTTTTAGTAGAATTAGAAGGAAGTCTTTGCTTATGCTTTGATCAAATGAGTCCGGCTTTGACACAAAAGGGCAGTCCTGAAATATGTAGATTGTGTGCAGTTCCCTTACCACTTCCACAGTAGTGAATGATTTTTGGTAAACTCCTGGGTATAGTGGTTGTTGTTTAGAATCACACTGTGAGTCTGTGTGCATTTGGGAACCACTGTGAGAGAAGCATTTGGTAACATTGTGTATTTGGTGACAGATAACTCTTTTAAAACCTGTCATGTTGTCAAGTTTTAGTAGCATTAGAAGCCAGTCTTTGGTTATGCATTGATAAAATGATTCATGCTTTGACACTAAAGTGCAGTACTGAAATATGTAGATTGTGTGCAGTCCCCTTACCCCTTCCACAGTAGTCAATGAGTTTTGGTAAGCTGCTAGGGATAGTGTTGCTTGTCTAGAATCACACTGTGAGTCTGTGTGCATTTGGGAACCATTGTGAGAGAAGCATTTGGTAACATAATGTATTTGCTGACAGATAACTGCTTTAAAATCGGTCATGTTGTCAAGTTTTAGTAGCTTTATAAGCTATTCTTTGCTTACGCATTGATAAAATGAGTCAGGGTTTGACACTAAAGTGCAGTACCATGTACTATTCTCTTCACTGTGCCAGAACTGAAAATGTAAACGTTTTACCCAGGCACTGTCCTAGCAGTAGTCTGATGATTTAGTCAAGTTTCCAAGTACTCATGTTGTGAACCATACATTACCACATAGATTGCTTCAAATGTCTATGCAGTATGCATGCAGACTTCTAACATACTATACACTTGTCTTTCACATTTTCAATTCCCTAGTCAGTATCCATACACATCCAGGAAACACCCTGTAACTCCCTTTGCAGTCCTCTAGTGACCCATTCAGCACCATGTACTAATCCATTCACTGTGCCAAAACCCAAACACTTATAAATTCACCAAGACACTCTCCTTGCTGTACTCTAATCATTCAGTCAGTACCCAAGTATTCATGCAGTGAGCCAGGCCTTAGCACATGGACTGCTTTAAATGCCTATCCAGTATGCATGCAGTCCTCTAATCACCTACACAGTTGTCTTTCACACCTTCAATTCCCCAGTCAGTATACATACACTTCTAGCAAACACCCTGTCACTCACCCAGTGTGTCTCCTTATAGTACTGTAATCATTTAGTCAGTTAGCATGTAGTCTTTTAGTGAGGTAGGCTTTAGGGCATGAACTGCTTCAAAGTAGTATGCACTATGCATGTAGTGTTTTAACGATCGTCACACTTGTGGTTCAGGGCTATAGTTTCTTAGTCAGTTTTTATATAAAATGTGTTTGTACAGTAACGGAATAGTATACATTTGAAAGTTATTAATATACATTAATTTGTGATTCTTTTTTACAGATACAGAACTGGAGTGTTTCTCATCTGTTTGCACTCTTCTCGTGCAAGATTGTTTGGATAAAGGATCCTTCAGTGTTTCATCATACTTGCCGTGCCGTACGAGTATTTCTTGTTAGGATCCCCTTGCAACAGAACTCTTTTGCAAATCTTGCACGTGACCAGGGTGGCATTGGTCTTGGTTTGCCCCTCGGGAACAGTAAAAAATGTCCACACCACTGAAGGAAAACGTTGTGGGCTTCGTGCGTCCTCCAAAAATTCATCCTTAGATTCGGTGAATATTTTAAAGCGACAACATTTACAGTTTTTGTAAGTTAAACTTATAAAATTTTGTTAGCTGTAAGCATTTTATATATCTGTAATATGTATCTTGTGGTATATTGTTGAGAATAGCATGTTGGTTATTTTTAAACAATCTTTGTGATTGTTTTTTTTTTGCCCGCTGTTAGGTGATGAGTACGATTGAAATCACTATTTTTAGTGAAATTTAATATATTCGGAGAACAGCAAAAAATGCAAACATATTACTTTGTGGAAATTATGCTGTGTTGTAAAAAATGTATTATTACATGTTATAATTTGTTTTTCCTTTTCTTTCACAGATCCAAATTTTAAAATAGGCAATTTATATGAATTTAGATTGGAATGAAAATCTGAAAAAAATGTATACCATTTTTTATTCCTATTACTGTGAAGGTAAGTTTAACTAAGTCTCAATATGCAGAATGAGGAGGTCTGCAAGAAGCTACAAAGTTGAAACACGTTTCTAAAAACACTCTGTTTATACCTATGTAGTTTTGAAATCTGACTATAATCAGATATCATGTTACCTGCAAAAAAAGAGATTTGAGGGGTTCATAATATTTCCCATTTTAGCTATTGAAGGACCGCAATTATTTCAATCATTCTTCTTTGAACATCTTTGCAGACAAAACTCTGTGCTTACCTTCTATCATTCACAAGGAATTTTAAAAACGGAAATAGGTCACTTTTTGTAACATAGTTATTGTGCAAGATACTCTTTCATATTTACAAAGAGAGGAAAAGGCACTCTGTGCATTTTTATACTCCATGTAAATACAACCTCCTCATGCACACCACTTTGTGTTGAAAGGGTGTTCTATAAGTGTTGTTGTGCATGATTGCACTTAATACTCATAGAACAAGACACATGTCTAGATTTATCAGAAATCATAAATGTTGATATATGTGTGTGAATGCTGCACCATTCTAAAATTGGTGTAGGAAAGCACAACAAGTAAAATTGTTTTAATTTCTCCTCATTTTTATATCTTCAATGTATGCTGAAATGTTCAGCATACATTGAAGGAGAAAAATGCATTCTCTTATTGTTTTTGTGCAGGAAGGTGTGTCTTCCTGTAGAAAAACAAACAGCACATGACACAGATATCCTTGCACTATGGTGCAAGGGTGCCTATGTCACCACATGGCTGCAGTGTAAGCAGCCGTGCAGAGAGAAGCATAGATTTGCAACATATTTATGTACATATGTTGCATCCCTGTGCTTCGGAAGTACTACAGCACACAGCAGTTAAAGAGGTTACTGTGTGATGCTGCAGCACTTCCTCATAGTTCTGCATTCACCATACGCTACTAATGCATTCATTCAGTCAATTACGTACTACACGTACATTAATCTAAACTTTCACACACTAACAAAGAAATTTAGCTCTTATTTTAAACCAGGAAAGTTAGTTCTTAGAAGAACTTTTTTTTTCTTCTTTTTTGTGTTTTAATTTTTTTGTACGTTTTGGAACAATTTTGTTATTTTTTTGTTTTTTTCAAAAGGAAAAAAAGACAACAGGAGGAACAAAACAGTCAACTTCTGCAAAAAAATAAATAAACACAAGTTTAGCACTTGTGGTTTGCTGCGCTCGGCAGATTAGTTCAATTGACTGCTCGCCGTAACATAGTAGTTTGTTGCATTTAATGAAACTAATTTTTAGCTTTCCAAATTCTGGACGTATGTCCGGGTGAGTGCTTGATGGTGATGCTGCAGAAGTGCTTGCACTGCTGGCTGAGGCTGCTGTCGGAGTCTTCTGCATTCCTGCTTGGCCAGGTTCACGGGATGCAGAGTCTTCAGGTGTTTTAACATACTTGCAGTCCCACAAGAGTATTTTTTTGATGGATCTCCTCTGGAAAGCACTCTTTGACATATTTTACACGTCACTTTAGTTGAATTAGTTTTATTTTGTCCTTCTGGGAAGGAAAAAATTGTCCACACCACAGCGGTGTATCTTTCTTTGCGTGGAGGTTCCACAACAAATTCCTCATCGGACAAATGGTCTGATTCTGATGGTGGCTGCTGTGCAGAAGCCATTGTCTTCAGAAAAATTGCAGCTGTGGAAATCTTCCCCAAAAAGTTTCTTCTAGTTCTAAGGTGTGAGATGTTCCTCCAAAGAAGCTCAAAGAATGATTGAAATGGGTGGGGTATTTCAATAGTTAGAATAGGAAGTGTAATTAACCAATCAAATCTCTTTTTTTGCAGGTCACATGGGATCCGCGCACCCTGCGCTTACGCAGCACGCACCCAGCGCACATCCGCGAAATTGAATAAAAAAAAATTATAGGGTTAGATGTAAAAATATATTAGTTTTAAGACTAGTTTAGAGTTTGTCTTCAATTAATATTCACATGAAATACATATATATATGTTTTTTTAAATGTTAAATATTTCGCGGGATCCGCGCACCTACCGCGTCATAGATGCAGATGACGCATCGCGGAAGCGCATAAACGTCGCGTTACGTACATCGAACGTGTCGCGGATAGGCTGGGGGTCGCGTACCTGTCGCATTGCGATCGCGCACTAAACACATACCCAACGCATACCATGCGCGGATGCTACCGCGTAAGGATCGGGAACGGTGCGCTTAGGGTGCGCGGATCCAAAAACATGGCAAAAAAATATATAAAATAAAGTTTTGAACATATAGTTAAAAAAATATTTTGAAAAATATAAAAAAATATGTTTGAAAAACCCATTAAATTCAAATAATATTTTTTAATTTTTAAAAGAATTAATTGAAAAAATACGTTTAAAAAATGGTGATAAAAAAGTATTTAAAAAAAAATAATGAAATTGACACTGAATTTGAAAAATATAGAAATCCAATCAAAATCATTAAACATGATATCTTCAGAGATAAGTTAAAGATAGGAATTAGCATTTAATAAACCTTTGAAATTCACTGAAAAAAAATAGGTTTCATGCACGTTATAGTTAGGAATTGGCATTTAAAAAAACCTTAGAAATTCACTGAAAAAACCAAAGGCTTCAGGGGCGTTATAGTTAGCTGGACATTTCCCTCGTACAAAACCCTAGAAATTTCCCCGTTATAGTTAGTTCAGCTAACTATAACTCGCGCCCCCGCAATACACTGCTGATGACGTCACATATTACATCACTCATGACATGGTCAGTGACATCCCTGATGACATCACTGATGACATCTGAAATGACATCACTGATGATGTCATCCAGTGAGTGTGTGTTTCTGTAAATTTTAAATATGTTTAATATATATATATAGGGAAAAACCTATGGAAGAATGAGTGGCTGTACAAGTGTGTGAATGGATGATTTTCTAGGTGCGTAACTGACTCTATAAGTGAGTCATTAAATGTATCTTACTGCAGACTAGTGACTAAACTGTGTAAATGTCTGTATCTGTCTGTCTGTTGGTGTATAAGTGGCTGCATGGTTTTGTGAATAGCTATACGAGTGTCTCTATGGGTTATTGATTGGTTGTCTGAGTATCTGTATCGGTGTCTGAGTGTTTGTGTGGGTGGGGTGTGTGTGACTGTGCATACATGTAAGTGGGTGAATCTATGGGTGCATGGTTTTAAGAGTGCATCTGTGATGGACTGTATGGTTGGATGAGTGTATGTATGGGTGTGTTCGTGATTGAATGTATATCTCAGTGGTACATGTGTGAGTAACTACATATGTGAAAGGCAGTATATATGTGTGTAAGAGTATATAAGTGGGTATATGTGAGAGTGTGTGATTGTGAGAGTGGCTGTATGGATGAGTGTGTGCTTGTATCAGTGATTGTATAAGAGCGTAAAAATGTGGTACTATTTTATGAGTAAGTGAACTTGTGTGTGTATAACTGCATAGGTGAGTAAATGGGAGTGTGATTAATTATTTGCATTACTGACTAGGTGTGAGAGTACCTCTATGGATGATTGGTGGTGTGTGAGTGTCTATGTAGGTGTATAAATGCATATGATAGTCCTGTACTGAGTGACTGCAAGTATGAGTGACTGTACAGGTGAGTGAGTGGATGTGTGTGTAGATCTAAGAGTCAATGAGTGGGTATGTAGTTATTGGTATTGGAGTGTCTATGGTTTTGTGAATGGACGTTTGAAATTTTGATTGAGTATATCAGAGGGTGTGAGAAGATGCACTAATTTATCACATGGATGACGTCATCAGTGATGTCATTTCAGATGTCATCAGTGATGTCATCAGTGATGTCACTGACCATGTCATGAGTGATGTAATATGGGACGTCATCAGCAGTGCATTGCGGGGGCGCGAGTTATAGTTAGCTGAACTAACTATAACGGGGGAATTTCTAGGCTTTTGTACGAGGGAAATGTCCAGCTAACTATAACGCCCCTGAAACCTATGGTTTTTTCAGTGAATTTCTAAGGTTTATTAAATGCCAATTCCTAACTATAACGTGCATGAAACCTATGTTTTTTTCAGTGAATATATGTATGTGTATATATATTATCTACTGGCGGTCGCCAGTAGATAGTTATAGTTAGGATCGTGTTTCCATAGGAAATCCGCAACATTCTATTTGGAATAACTTTGGCGCCGATTGACGAATCCTCGCGAAATATCCAAAATAGGTGGGGCGCTCCGCTCCGCTCCTTCCCTGAAAGTCTCGGGGGTATTCGTCAAGCGGGAGCTGAGAAAAAGGGGGGGTCCCAAAACGCGTTTTCCCCATGCATTTTTCAATAGGACTGAGGTTCCGTGTGAGACGGGACGGCACTTTTTGGGTGGTGACGAATATGGACGAGTGTGGTATCTATGAACCGCAAATGACGAGTACAGTGGGTGTGCGAAGTTTCGCTATGCAGCCTTGTACGGTTCGTCTCATTTTTGTGTTCGTCCATTCGAACCCTCGGGTTCCATTTTAGATACAGCGTCCATTTTGTTTTCTTGCCCTCAAGTAGCCAGCGAACGGGCTTTTGTCCGTTTCGTGACCCTGGGACTGTCAAGATAGTATGAAGGACACGTGTTTCTTTGAGGTGACTTTTATGACGAGGGGAATGACACGAGTAAGGCAGATGGCCCCGCTCGAGGCTCATCTTGCCGCTCCGGTCTATTGTTTCAGTCACGCATACATTAGACACGAGGTCTTTGATCCCTCTCTCGAGTTTCCTTTATTGCCTCTAGCATTCTCTTCTAACCTGTTGTGCATCCTCATCCTTTCCTCGCATCCTGTTTTCCGTCCTTCCTCTTAATGTGTTTATTGCGGAGGGGATATGTTTTTACAGTTGGGAACCGGCAAGACTGTTGTAATTATGTTCCGGCCTCCTGAAACATGAACGCGACCCTTTTTGAAGTTTATTGTGGGAACTGAGTTGTAACCTTTGTTCGCCATACTGCGCTATGGCAAAAACGTGTATAAAAGGAGCGACCCACTTCTATGAATTTGAAGCAGTCTCCGAGAACCTACACGCTGTGTACTTCTTGTGACTTCTGTATCCCTGCAGTAAATAAACGCTGATCTCTGACGTCACCGGAAGTGTCCCGTGTCTCTGTGTCTTGTACGCCAGAACAGGTAACCTACGAAGGTTTCAGGTGTTGTCCCCTGGCACCGCTGGGTCTTAAGAAAACCCAGTCCTTCAGTTGGCGCCCAACGTGGGGCGACATCAACGGTACCGGTCCAAAGCCCGACGATCGTGAGGAACTTCGTGTGAAATCTCCGAGGGAAGGTGCACCCCGCTTCATCGATCCAGTTGTCGAAATAAGTGGCCCGACGTCCTTTCCGCGAAGATCCCCGCCTCCTGACGGCTGCGACGGACCGATGCCCTGACTGTCGACCTGTTTGGTGCCTGGCGTAGTCCTTTGTACGGCGAGACGATAGACGGGCCTTCCTGGTGACGCCATTGCTCTTTCTCAGTTAAGTATTTGTGGGTCGCTCCCAGTGTTGCTTTGTTGGTTGCATGGTTCCATTGCATTTGTGGTTCTTAGTTGTTGGTTCTTAGTTGTTGGGTTTATTTGACGATTGCAATTGCCAAAAACCGAGGGTCTTGCATTTTTGCGAGGACATCGTAATTCGATAGCCCTTGAAGTTTGTATACTCGGTTAGTGTGCACGATGCCTGGCCGTAGTACTTTGTTTGGGTTTCTCAAATGTTGCAGCATGGATTCCCGGCTGGAGGATTCCTGCCCGATACCTCCGGTTGGAACTCCGCTTTATGAGCTCTATAGTCGCCATGGCGTGGGTCCTATCGTATATAATGAATATTGGGTTCGCTATACTAAAAAGGATGGTGTCCTTAGTTGGCCACCTCATGGCAGTTTTGAGACTGCCATTTTAGATAACTTGGAAGCGAAATTGTTTAAAAAGAAAGCTAGGCCGGCCATGTTTGATTCCTTCCGGTTATGGCGGAAAGAGGCCAAGCAGAAAGAAATCAAACAGAACAAGAAAAATAAACGAGAAGGTGTCATTACGGTGATGCGCAATGCAGAACGGTATCAGTTAGACAAAAACGAGAAGGAGCAAGAAGTTAGTGCTCGGCTTCACCATATGTCGGTGGACAAATGTTACCCGACGCTACCTTCTACGATCGATAAGACAGGAGAAGAATCGGTGGAAGATTCGCTTTTGTCTTATCTGATGAAATCGCCACCTCCTTATGCTCCTGATGTTATGGGTCTTGTTAATCCCCCTCTTCCTCAACCTGCTGTTTTGGCGGCTGCTGGTCAGCCCGCCGTTCCTCCTGTACTCCCGAATCCCCTTGGGCCACAGATCGTACATCCCCTTGGTCCGGTTTCTCTCCCTATTGCGCCTTTCTCAGTCCCTCCTCAGTCTGTTGTTCCCGCTACTCCTGCTGCTGCATCTACCTCTACTGTTTCTGCCCCTATGGCTGCTACACCTTCGTCTTCTTCCTCCTCCCCTTCTGTTCGTAGCCGTCTCTTGACTGCTGTTGCTTCTCTTTATTCTCCGTTCTTTGGGCCGATACTTGGCTCGACTCTTTCGGATGTTGCTCAAAGACGTAGTCAGCTTCCTGATGATAGGGAGCGTGAATCATTGGTAAAAACGGCGCGCAGATGGATTCGCAACCCTGTTAGATACACCCCACGTGTGGTGTTCGAAACATTTTCTCAGTTCAATGCGCCCACGCAACGATTTGTGTTCGAAGAATTGTGTAAGTCATTAAAAGAGGAGTGGGATGATGATATGGCTGATGATATGCCACCTGAGGTTTCCGAGCTACAGCTCCGGTTTGCCACGGGTGTCATTGTAGGTGATAAAGTCCGCGAGGCTTTAGAACGTTTGCTATCCTTTCGATGTACAGTGCAACCACGCGCACTGTTTAAGGACGCGACCACGGAATGGATGGCACAACCTGGTCAGTATCCAATGCGAGAAGTTCCCCCAGTATGGATGCCAGGTGATGCTGCTGCTAACCCTCCTGTCCAACCGCACTTCCAGAGAGTGTGGATACACCTCCCTTGGAAGCGGTCGGAAGTTTTGCAAGTGAAGCAATCACTACCCGATCCTCGTAAGAACCCTGCGGGTTATTATAAGGAGCTGTCCCAATTGGTGGATGCTACAGTTATGAACCTAGCCGATATTGATATGTTGTTCGGTAATGTGGTGCCTCAGCCGGTTTGGGCGAAAATCCGTCATGAGAATCATGTAGCCGAGTTAGGCGGTGACTGGGCTGCCCTTACAGCGGCAGATGCCCGGCAGGTTGGTGGGGCTAAACCTGAACAGGTTATTGCGGCTTTGCCCCAGAGGATTATTACCCTCATGAAGACGCTTATGCCAGCGATGCGCGTCAATTGGGACAAACTATCAGCATGCAGGCAAAAGAAGGATGAAAGTGTGTCCGACTTCTTTACTAGGTTCGAAGAGGCGTTCCTTGATCATAGTGGTCAGGATATGGGTTCTGAGGGTGGTCAACGGTTGTTCGTTGACAAATTTGTATCGAATTTGTTGCCCGACTTGAGCAACAAGTTGAAGAATTCTGAGAGTGCGTGGGCTGTTTCTACCACTGCCCAAATATTGGCTACGGCCCAATATTATGAGAATAGAGAAAAAGAGGAAAGTGAGCGTGCAGAAAAGAAAACTAAGGATCTCAAAACTAAGGTCTTGTTGCAGCAAGCTTATCCTCCGCGTTCGAATTTTAGTGATGTGCAGCAGCCAATTAGATCGCAACCACAGTTTTCTAAACCACAGCAGCGCAATGCTTCGCCTGCGCCTCGCACTGTGCTGAGATATAATCAGTGCGCATATTGTCGTGGGGAAGGTCATTTTAAGTTCGATTGTCCGGTTTTACGTGATAGGGCTAATGGTGTGTCGGCTCGGGGAGGACGTGGTGGTCCTCAACAGACTTCTCGTGGTAGAGGTCGCGGAGTTACCCAGAACCAGACCGAACGCTTTGCGACGTTTTCGGATTCGCAGAATTGTTTCGATCGACGCGAATCATCGTCTGATCGGTCTGCACAGTATCATGTGGACGATCATTATGTTGAGTGTGATGTTGATGCGGATGGTATCTACTAGGACAGCCGTAGACAAAGGAGGGGAGAAGTATCAGTTCCGGTTGATCAGAAAGGGCCCTATGTTGCAGTAGCCACTTTGGGCGTTGTTGAGCCTTTTCTGTTGGACACTGGTGCAGCGAAAAGTTCCATCATGCATTCTAAACTCCCTGGCGCGCCTTTGTCTGGCTTAACGAATGTCTCCGTTGGATTTTCTGGCGCCCCTGTTAGCAATCCGGTCTCCAGCCCTTTGCCCCTTACAATTGGGTCTCATGAGCTGGAAGCTCCTTTGATTTTGACTACTGGTTGTGGTGAGAATCTTTTGGGCTTAGATCTGTTGAAGAGGCTACATGCGACTCTGTACTGTTCTCCTACGGGTGTGGAGCTTACGTTGGGTAAGAGCGTGATTTCCCCTATGTATTTGTCGATCGACAGACTCCCCCCGGAATTGAGGTCTCTTCCAGATTCCTTGTGGGCAACAGGTCCCAATGATGTGGGCCTGTTGGATATACCATCTTATGTTGTCCAACTAAAAGTGGGTGCGCGGTTGCCACGTATACCTCAGTATCGTATCTCCCTTGATGGCGAACGGGCACTGTTAGCGATCATTTACGATCTGATCGGCAAAGATGTTATTGAGGAGACACGAGGTAATGTGTGCAATAGTCCCGTGTTGCCTATTCTGAAACGAACGGATCCCTCCAAGCCTCCCGTGTATCGTTTAGTTATCGATTTGCGAGAGGTAAACAAAGTTGTTGTTCCACAGTTTCCTGTGGTACCAGACATTACAGCTTTACTGACTCTGATTCCAGCCACTGCATCATGGTTCTCGGTCATCGATCTGAAGAATGCGTTCTTCAGTATTCCGATTGCTGTAGAGAGCAGAGATTTGTTTGGTTTCTCATTAGGTGGGCGTAGCTTCAGATTTAAACGCGCTCCACAGGGCTACTGTGAGAGTCCATCAATCTACAGCCAAGCTCTTAAGAGTCAACTTGATGCGTTTGTGTTACCGGCTGGTGCAGCCTTGATTCAGTACGTTGATGATCTGTTAATTGCTGCTGACACTGAACAGCTTTGTAAAGTTGCTACAGTGTCTTTGTTACAGCACCTTTGCGACTTGCATCATAAAGTGTCGCCTTCCAAACTACAATATTGTTGTCAAGAAGTAACCTACCTCGGTCACTTATTGTCAAAGGCGGGAAGAAGGTTGACCCCTGAAAGAATTGCAGCAATTGCTCGAATGACTGTGCCGACAACTCAGAGAGATGTGCGTGCCTTTTTAGGTATCACGTCGTACTGCAGACAGTGGATCCCGAACTTTTCACTGTTAGCGAAACCATTGGTAGCTCTCACGTGCAAGGACGTTTCGACTCCTTTGCCTTGGACGGAGGAATGTCAGAAAAGTTTTTCTGAACTACGTGATGCACTGTGTTCGGCTCCTGTGTTAGGTACTCCTGATTACAGTAAGCCTTTCACATTATACGTCCATGAGAGGGATGGTTGTGCGTTGAGTGTCCTAACGCAACAATTTGGTGATAAGCAGCGTCCGTGTGCATATTTTTCCTCGACCTTAGACCCGGTAGCTAGAGCGTTGCCAAGTTGCTTGAGGGCGACGGCGGCAGCTGCGGCGTCTATTCGACAATCCGCAGGTTTGGTCATGGACAATATGCTCATAGTAATGGTTCCGCATGCAGTCGATACGCTCTTGAATCGGACAAAGACTCAACATCTAACGAGTGCACGGTTGTCTGGGTATGAGCTTACCCTTTTGGCAAGTCATATTCAGATTAAGCGCTGTAACGTACTGAATCCGGCGACATTGTTGCCGATTAATATAGAAGCAGATAATGTGCTGCCCCATGATTGTTATTTACGAACTGAGGAAGAAACAAAAGGTCGTGTGGACCTGAAAAACACTCCCTTGTCGGATCCCGATGGTACTTTGTATGTGGATGGCTCTTGTTTCAAGTTGCCGAATGGCGATGTGACGACTGCGTATGCTGTGGTGACATTGAGCATGGTTGTGGAAACTGCGAGATTGAACCAGAATTCAGCACAAGCGGCAGAATTAATTGCATTAACGAGAGCGTGTGTTCTGTCGAAAGGAAAGCGTGTGAATGTGTTTACCGACAGCCAGTATGCGTTTGGCG
Source organism: Triturus cristatus (assembly GCF_964204655.1). Classification (NCBI taxonomy): domain Eukaryota; kingdom Metazoa; phylum Chordata; class Amphibia; order Caudata; family Salamandridae; genus Triturus; species Triturus cristatus. Next base: position 1,010,314,867 of record NC_140587.1, on the reverse strand, counting down.
TTGCGCACAACTTTGGAAGATTGTGGAGAGAGAGAGGATTTATGACATCGCATGGTACGAAGATTCAACACGGACAACTAGTGAATGATCTTTTGGATGCACTTACGTTGCCTAAACAAGTGGCGATCGTCAAATGTAGTGCGCACCGGAAAGTGACGGATGATGTTGGTCGTGGTAATGCATTTGCGGATGAGATTGCTAAAGAAACGGCTAAGAATCTTGCGACTCGAATGTACGTTACGAGTTCAGTAAGATGGCCGGAAGAGACTGGTATGTGTGAAAATACTGTCGAGAGTGTGAAAGAAATTCAGAATGGAGCTACTGAAGCTGAAAAGACCAAGTGGAAAGAAAGTGCAGGGAAATTGGATATGCATGGATGTTGGGTTGATCTGACGGAATGTCAGAGATGGATGCTTCCAGATGCATACGTGTTAGCTGTTGTGACGATGGCTCATGGTTTGTCACATATCAGTGCGAAAGGAATATGCAAGTTCTTGTCCCCTGTGTGGAGGAATGATGGTATTGCTAAGTGTGCCGAACGAGTGGTTAAGAATTGTATGGTGTGTTTGATGCACAATCCTGGAAAAGGCACCCCCACTCCACCTGGTCATTTCGCTCCTCCTACCTGTCCCTTTGAGGTTATCCAGCTGGACTTCATCCATATGGAGAGATGCAATAACTTGAAGTATGTTTTGGTTGTGGTTTGCGCGTTCTCCAGATGGATCGAGGCCTATCCTCTTAAGGATAATACTGCCATGTCCACAGCGAAAATCTTGCTGAAGGAATACTTCCCTAGGTATGGAATGCCGCGGATTGTGTGGTCGGATAATGGAAGTGAGTTTGTGGGAAGTGTAATGCAGAGTGTGTGTAAGGGCCTTGGAATAAAGCAGAAATTCCACAGTGCCAACCATCCTCAGGCAGCGGGTTTGGTTGAAGGGTACAATGGTACCCTGAAGCTGAAACTCGCTAAGATCCAGGCTTCGACTGGACTGTCGTGGCCTGATGCCTTGCCTCTGGCTCTCCTATCGACCAGAGCGACGGTACACTCTCGAGTAGGGCTCAGCCCATATGAGATTGTGTTCGGTCGCCCTGCAAATATTTGGGGAGTCCCGAGACCTAGGGCTTTTGATAGTCTTGAATATCCAATGTTGATCGATTATTTGTATGATTTGACCACTAAACTACGATTAATTCATCAACAGGTCTTTGAAGCTCTACCGGCGCAGACAGAGGGTCCTGGACATCAGCTCCGGCCAGGTGACTGGGTAGTCACCCGAAATTTCGGTCGGAAGCGTAATTTGGAGCCAAGATTTGTTGGACCCCACTTAGTCTTGTTGACGACGAGGACAGCGGTTCGACTGGAGGGCCGGAAGAATTGGGTCCACGCCAGTCATACAAAGAAGGTACCGATCCCCTTACCAACTGACGGTTGGGTGAGAACTGGGATTCCGGCCGAAGAGACTGAGACTCCCTCGCGTTTCGTGCCGTTCAGCGACGCTCAACTTGTGGAGGATTCGTCATTGCCCTATCCACAAGTGGAGTCATCAGTAGCAGAAAACCCAAGGTCCGACTCGTCATCTGCTTCATTGAACACTGCTGCGCCATCTGAACAATTGTTCGTAGAACAAACTCAACCTGGAAGAAGTCGATACTTTCTTCGTTCAAGGACTTCAAAGACTAATAAAAATTGATAGTATAGTGGTTTTGACGTTATGAATGTTATGAACAATTACATCCTTTCTTTTTAAGTTTTTCGTGTTTTCCACTGCTAAGAGACTTGTAATAAATTTGAACCTCTCCATCCGGGTTACCGTAGGGCCGTGCGGGTACTTCTTTCTGTTTAGCAGGTTTCTGACGCTAGGTTGGTTACTTTTGTCGATTCCTGGGAACTCCTGGGAATTGATAATCGCTGCTCAGAACAAAGTGCGTCAAGAACGTCACGGACGGTTTGTAGAGGATGGCATTCTTTAAGCTGGTGGAAGAAGAAAGGGTGTTGGCACAGAGATCAGAGTTAAGGAGGGTCGTGCGAACAAAATGTTTTCTGTTTCAGGTGGTTTTGTTATTCCTAACTGTATCTATGTTATTGGTGGGCGGAGTGTATTTTGGGGTATCGAAATTCTTGCCTTCTGTTTCGCCTACCTTTTCTCCTAACCTAAGTTCTCGCACTACTGTTTCCCCACATTCTTTTCATCCTTTGCCTCAACACGAACAGGTTAGACGTGCGGAATTCAGGAATAATTCTTTTGTCCAACTCCTACATCAGCATCAGTTAGTGGTGAATACTACAAATTGTTGGGTATGTGGGTTAATGCCACACACCATGGATAGGGGTATTCCGTACTTGGTCCTTCCATACAGTTCCCAGGGTTCAGCTCGAGCATTCCAAACCATGTTTCGCAGTGCACTAGACTCTTACCCTAGTCGAGAGCCACGATCTGTCAAGTCCGGTCCTGGTCCGTACCACAAGCCTCTGGCGATAGCCATAGCAGATCTGGACAGAGATATTTTCGATGTATCACTCATTCCAGACGAAGAAGTACAGGCTTATAAGGATCTGAGTGAGGCTGAGTATGGTACGTCAGTGGGGGATAGACAGTTGAAGAGCTCGTCCCCTATATGGATTGTACCGCACCTTGGTAATTTCTGTTTGCAAGGTTTGGGTCGAAATCCGAGAGCACAACTTGGGAACAGTGCTTGCACTGAAACGTATGTTCTACCGATGCTCTCTTCCCCTGTTTTTCTGACCGCCAAGGGCACCTATTTTGTGTGTTATGAGCGCGCATATACATGGTTACCCCGCGACTTCTCGGGTACCTGTTATATTGCGAATCTCTTACCTCCGACCTTCACAGTTGCTTCTGACTATCACAAAACCAGAGTCGTGAGAGGCGTAATCAGCAAAGAGGATACTGCTGGTCAAGAAGCAGGAGACTTCTTTAAGGGTTTCCTGCCGTTTTGGGGACCTATGGTTAATAGTAGGAACCTAAGACAGTTGACCCGTGTGGTGGAATCGACCGCTAATATTACTGCAAACGCCCTTGGTAATCTAACAGCGGAACTACAGGCGGATAGACTCATGACGTTGCAGAACCGTATGGTTCTAGACGTTGTTCTTGCAGATCGAGGGGGTGTGTGTAAAATTATCCATTCGAGTTGTTGCATTTTCATCCCTGACAATGCTCCGACTGTATATCAAGCCATCTCGCAGTTGCATAAGATTTCCGAGTCCATACACGTGGACGAAGGTAATTGGACGCTTCTAGGATGGTTTTGGGGCCTGGTGTCAACTTGGGGTTGGAGTATTCTGATGATTGTAGGGGCTGTTGTAGCGTTTCTGTTCACGTGTTGTCTTTGTGTTCAGTGTGGTCCTGCCTTATGTGGCCAATGTGCTGCGACGTGTATAAGGCGGCCATCTGTTACCAAGGAGACATTGATGGATAGAATGATGTTTCAGCAGCATCTGAACGATCTGATGAATATCGATATAGATTCTGATCTAGACTAGTGCTTGCCTACATGAGGGCAAAAGGAGCGTCTGAGGTTCCGTGTGAGACGGGACGGCACTTTTTGGGTGGTGACGAATATGGACGAGTGTGGTATCTATGAACCGCAAATGACGAGTACAGTGGGTGTGCGAAGTTTCGCTATGCAGCCTTGTACGGTTCGTCTCATTTTTGTGTTCGTCCATTCGAACCCTCGGGTTCCATTTTAGATACAGCGTCCATTTTGTTTTCTTGCCCTCAAGTAGCCAGCGAACGGGCTTTTGTCCGTTTCGTGACCCTGGGACTGTCAAGATAGTATGAAGGACACGTGTTTCTTTGAGGTGACTTTTATGACGAGGGGAATGACACGAGTAAGGCAGATGGCCCCGCTCGAGGCTCATCTTGCCGCTCCGGTCTATTGTTTCAGTCACGCATACATTAGACACGAGGTCTTTGATCCCTCTCTCGAGTTTCCTTTATTGCCTCTAGCATTCTCTTCTAACCTGTTGTGCATCCTCATCCTTTCCTCGCATCCTGTTTTCCGTCCTTCCTCTTAATGTGTTTATTGCGGAGGGGATATGTTTTTACAGTTGGGAACCGGCAAGACTGTTGTAATTATGTTCCGGCCTCCTGAAACATGAACGCGACCCTTTTTGAAGTTTATTGTGGGAACTGAGTTGTAACCTTTGTTCGCCATACTGCGCTATGGCAAAAACGTGTATAAAAGGAGCGACCCACTTCTATGAATTTGAAGCAGTCTCCGAGAACCTACACGCTGTGTACTTCTTGTGACTTCTGTATCCCTGCAGTAAATAAACGCTGATCTCTGACGTCACCGGAAGTGTCCCGTGTCTCTGTGTCTTGTACGCCAGAACAGGTAACGTACGAGGGTTTCAGGTGTTGTCCCCTGGCACCGCTGGGTCTTAAGAAAACCCAGTCCTTCAGGACCTTTAGTCCAAGCTACAGCCCGAACGGCTGAACAGAATTACTTGAAATTTGGCAGAGAGGTAGTCCTCAGGTCAGGGATGTGCCTTTTGCAGGTCTGGTGTAAATCTGTTCAGTATTTCCTGAGAAAATAGCATTTAAAAGCATATATATATCTATAAGCACGCACCGTGCGCGTACGGTAAAACTTACCGTACGCGCACGCTGCCGTGCGCGAGCGCGATTCTGATTGGTTGTTAGATCTTAGTAAACATTCGAATCGGTCGAAACCAGGAAGTGTCGGCCGCCATTTTGTCTCTCGCAGTCTGAGGGGGTGAAAAACAAAGGTGGAGAACGTGAAAAGGGGGCAGGGTGGACAATTCCTGACCCCCTAGCCTTTGTCAGGGGGTCCCAGAAGGCCCCCAAGGGCCAAAATTTCTTTTAATTTGGTTTCGAAAAATCGCGGAGTGCGCGTAGCGTGCTCTACGGTAGAAACGGAAAAATTCCGCTAACTGCGTAACGTGGGCGTGCGGTGCCCTTAAAAAATAAAATAAAAAATACATAACTTAGCATTTAAAAAAACTTACAAATTCACTGAAAAAACCATAGGTTTCACACACGTTATAGTTAGGAATTAGTATTTAAAAAACCTTGCAAATTCACTTAAAAAACCATAGGTTTCACACATGTTATAGTTAGCTGGACATTTCATTCGTGAAAAACCATTGAAATTCCCCCGTTATAGTTAGTGCAGGCAACTATAACTCACGCGACCACAATCCTCTGCTGATGACGTCAGATATTACATCACTGATGACATATGTGTCTTTCTGAAAAAAAAATATTTGTAATATATGTATAGCTAAAAATTAATGGAAGAAGACATGGGTAAATAAGTGTCTAAATACAGTGATGTAATATCTGACGTCATCAGCAGAGGATTGCGGTCGCGTGAGTTATAGTTGCCTGCACTAACTATAACGGGGGAATTTCAATGGTTTTTCACGAGTGAAATGTCCAGCTAACTATAACATGTGTGAAACCTATGGTTTTTTAAGTGAATATATATATACATATATATATACATATATAAACATATATATAATCTGCATATCTATATAAATACAAAGATAAATGCATGCATACATATTGGGAACATCAGTGCAAGCATAGCAGGAAGCGGCAGGTCGAGGGTTCGTGTAACGGGCAAATTTCCAGGATTATTCACTGAACGGAGCTGAAACATCATGTTCAGTGAATCGGCGCGCCGCGAAGTGGCCAAAGACATGTTCAAAACGCAAAGGAGGACCGAACGAGTCACAGCAGCTGAATCATTGCAACCTACTAGTAATCTTAACAGTAATCTAATCAAACTGGAAAGATTATATGAACGTGAGACTAGAAAGTGGTGGGAAGCCACTTCCCTTCAGAATTATGTGGACACAAACAGAGTTCCCAGAGGCCTGAGAGTTTATACCGTTCCATCATACGAAAATCCGGATCCTAACCTGTTATCAGAATGGGCAGATCATACTGCGCAGTACTGTCAGGGCACTCTAGGCATTTTAGTTAAATATGCTTGGAGTGACCGTGAGAAGCCACTAGCGGAGATTAAGGACCTGGAAGAGCTACTAACTAAGGAAGAAGACAAGAACAAAGTAGATGAATTATTAGGGCAGATGAAAGTACGACTGTTGAAATATGAAAATAAAATAAAGTCAAGAAAACAAGAAAAATTTGAGCGTGATGAAAAGGACTATTTACAAGGCAGAGTGCTCACTTTTGCGCGGAAGTTTTATGGTCCAAGAAAAGAACTGATGCAAAGAACAATACAAACAGCAAGTTCACGAGTGGAAACCTCAGAATCTGACTTAACTGAAAATGAGTCAGGAGATGAACACACTGCGGTGACGCTGGGAGCGGCAAAGATGATGACCCCTTTTCACGACGAGTTCCAAATAATAAGACAATCATGGTTACGGGCGGCAAGAACAAACCACCCGAACAACTATCCGGAGAACACGTCGATCAGGGTGGGGCCGGAAGAGGCAGAGGAAAAGCACCCGTTTGGATGTCACGCAAGAAGAGGAATTACAAACGGCAATAGAAAATACCAACTTAACAGTGGTCAATCTTACCCCCAAACAATTGTCGGTCAATGAAGTTAAAGTACTCACTTTGGGATTAACCTTTTGCCCAACTAGTAAACTGGAGTTCACACAGACCAGGATCGATCTTTACAATTTCGTTCGGAAATTAAAGTTACATAAGTACTTCAAATTAAGACCTACAATAAATAGAACTAAAATGTTAGGAGGAAGAATGACGACAACAGATATACTTACCTGCAATGACTTACCAGGAGTAGAACTCCTGCACAATCTACATACTGATGCATTCACCCAATTAAACACCATGGAGGATATGGCTCAGAGGGCAATAGCTGTGGGAATCGATCAAGAATTTGAAGAAAGTCCATTCAAACCAAAATCAACGTTTGTACCACAAATGCCTTTTGATGCCATAGATGTATTTTCTGATACGATGGTCAGTGACCTACTGAATTTTAGATGTAGTAATCAGAGAAGCTGCAACCGGAATAATCTGACCAAGGAGGAGAAGCAAGCTCTCGATGAACTATTACACAATATATCTATTATAATCAAGCCTTCTGACAAAGGCGGCGACGTAGTGCTACAAACCAGAGAACAATACTGCGGCGAAGCTCTAAGACAGTTGTCAGACAGCAAATACTATTTGAAGACCACACGAGAGATCTATCAAGCTAGTGTATACAACTATGAGACTCTAATTAGGAAATGGTACAATAGATCGATGTTGGGGACTGAAGAACATTTATTTTTAAGGAATACCACTCCAGTGGTGGCAACATTTTACCATATTCCTAAACTCCATAAGGACAATGTGAGACCACCAGGCAGACCAATAGTATCTTCACAGGGTAGCCTTACAGAACACATGTCTATGTTTATTGACCATTTTCTATTTCCATTTGTGGTCATACTTGAATCATATGTAAAAGACACCAAAGATTTCTTGTGTGAGATCAAAAGTTTAACCTGGGATTCCAAGTATAGACTGATGGTATTAGATATCACTAGTCTATATACATGCATTAACCATGAAGATGGTATGAAAGCTGTCCAATTCTATCTCAACAAAAGGCAACTGCGTTTTGCAGAACATAATTCTATGCTGATGGAATTTACTAGCTTCTGCCTTACCAACAACATCTTTGTCTTTGAAGATGAATACTTCAAACAGATTTCAGGAATGGCGATGGGCACCTGCTTCGCTCCCAGCTATGCGAATTTATTTGTTGGCTGGTGGGAGGAGCAGGTGCCTAGAACCTATGAAAGGGGTGACATCAAAGGTAGAGTGACAGCATGATACCGATATATTGATGACCTTTTCATTGTATGGGAGGGAACGTCTGAGTCAGCTAGAGGTTATATTGAGAATCTCAATAATAACAACAATTTGAATGTGCACTTTTCGGGTACAGTAAGTCCAGTGGCAGTGGACTATCTGGACCTGAAACTGTTTGTGTCGGCAGGCAAGTTAGAAACAGCCCTCTACCGTAAAAGTACAGCGGGCAATTCTATTCTTTTTGCAACCAGTAATCATCCTCCCAAATTGATACAAAGTATTCTGTATGGGGAGCTTTTGAGATTGAAAAGAAACAGCTCTAGGACATGTGATTTCGAAGCAGCTGTTAAAGATTGCATATCTAGATTTCAAGTGAGGGGGTATGGTCGGACCCTATTGGAGAAGACATTGCAAAAGGTTAGGGGGATCCCTAGACAGCATTTGTTGGAAGACAAGAAGAAAGTAAGGCTAGACTCCAATGAAGGCAGATTTAGAATGACTACAACATATTCTGCAGAAGCCAATTTTCTGAAACACATGCTTAAGAAAAATTGGTATATTTTAAAAGCGGATAACATCATAGGGGATGATATTCCAACCTACCCATTGGTAACTTTTAAAAAGGCTAGATCCTTAAAAGATAGGCTAGTAAATAGCCATCTAATGAAGGAACCTCCAGTGCAGGGAACTTTGAAAGACATGCAGGGCTTTTTTCCATGTGGTAAGTGCAAGGCTTGTTCAAATAGCAAGAGAGTTTTAACATACACAGTACCTAACATTAATTTAAAAAGATCAATCAAAAAATTCTTAACTTGCAGCACTTCCTATGCGGTTTATTGCCTTGTATGCCCGTGTGGCCTTTTTTATATAGGCAGCACCATCCACCCTCTGAAAATCAGAATACTCGAACATAGGAGGGCAATTGCGAAAAGCGATGCATCATATCCTGTAGCAAGGCATTATGATGAAAAACATTCTAGTAGTAAAAATGTCTTACAATTTTTTGGCCTTGACCATGTTCCATATAATATCAGAGGAGGTGACCGCCTTAAGAAATTACGAAGGCTGGAATCACGTTGCATAATGGACTTGCAAACTAAGTTTCCCAAAGGTTTGAATAGTAATGAGGAGCTATCAGTACACTTGGGTACTTAGAATTTTGAATGATATGTTGGTAATGATGAATTCATATGAAAATAATTGTGTTCTGTGTATTTAATGACTGCTGTGTCTATAATAAGTTTCTTTTTAAATTCCCCCTTCTTTTGAGAATCAAGCAATGTATTATGGACAGCTGCCGATACACGGCATGATGGAATGGTTGTAAATAGATATGATGCCATAATGATAGAAAGGAAAAATAGTATCAAGCATATGGCATAAATTATAAAGAATACCGGTAACTATCATATATAACATGGTTACCGCGCAAGTGTGTTCAGATAATTGGTGAATCTATGACTTAAAATAATATGCATAGCATTGTTTTAGGCTTTAGATTCTTTGTTTGGCAACATATATGCAACAAAATCAACACATTACAAGATGACGCAACCGCTTTTGTAAAACTGGAGCTGTCCTTTGTTTATTTTCATTACGCATAGAGGTGTTTAAATGACGGCCGTTCACGGTGTGCCGGTAATACCGAAGAAGGCAGACCGCCGAAACGCGTTTGTTCTGGCAATAAAGACCCGTCAACTCGTTACCCGTGAGTGCTTTTTATTTCTTTGCAAGAGAGAAATATTGGAGCGTTAATATATATACATATATAAACATAACAAACCACATCCTTAGAGGTTACCGGGACACTTGTATCTCGGTGCAATCCCAGGGTCCAAGGCTCCCTGTTACTCAATATAGTTCCACAATGCGCCAAAGCATTCCATGCACTCCTTCCAATAGAAAGCACACTCACGATCTCAGGGCTTCAAAGTGATTTATTATACGAAAACCAAGCCATACATGCCCAAAGCGTTTCGGCGTGAACCGCCTTGCTCACGGGTCATATATAAACATATATATAATCTGCATATCTATATAAATACAAAGATAAATGCATGCATACATATATGCATGTTATGTACATGAAAGTATGAAAAACACTAATACAAGCAAAGCTAAAAAGCCACCTAATTACAAACAGAATTGCTTTAACAAACAAGGGCGAGACCTATTGCATTTTCAATGCTTGTTTACGTTGGTTCCATCAAGAAGGCATTCAGATGTGTCACACATTTGCCAGTAATTCTGAATGGTAGCACTCTAGTTGCTCATTATATCACTGTAGTAAAGTCTGCTGCTGTTATTCAAAGTGCATGTTTCATTCTGCATGTCAGAATTTTTTTATGAAATAGAAGAGGATTTGAGAAGTCACTCAAAATGTGCCCTAATTGTTCTTTCTTCAGCACTAATCCTACTTTCTATGGCAAAATGAACCCCCTCATTTTGTTCCTTTTTAAATTAAATGTTTTATGAGTTACCACTTTATTCCAATCAAAATGGCTTCAGGTGTGCCACACGTTTATCATAAGTAGGACTGTTAGCCTTCTAGTTGTTCTTTGGAACACTCTGGGAAGCTGCAGTAGAACACAAAGGAATCAACTGACAGTCTCTGCCCTTGTTGGATGTACATGCTTTACTGAGAATGTCAGACTTCATTCTCACATGACTGAAAAAGATAATGTGAATTTACAGAAAATATGCTCTCAGTTTAGCTTATAGACCAAACCTCTGTAGGAAAAGCATGAGAAAACAGTTTTCTCTCAAACATGATTCATGACATCCCAGCAGGAGGCTTTTTCACATGGTAAAATCACCTTAGAACATACCACAATTCCTAAAATGAGTATGGACTAAAGTCTTAAAACCTTCTATTAACTGCAATGCTTTTTAATGAGGTGCTATCATGTATATTGGTCCCAAGATGGCTGCCAACACTTCTTGGATGAAGTGCTGACAGCCAATCAGATCTCACGATGAGATGTGTGGTTAGGCTCCGCCCAGATATATATGTGATTTTACTTTTGATTTCTCAGGAACTACTGAATGGATTTACACCATTTAAGCAAAAGGAACAACTCTGAATCAAGGTCTACCTTTCTGCCAAATTTGGTGTAATTCCATTCAGCAGTTCGGGTTATAGCTGCGACTAAAGGTCCCTATGGAAAATTGCATGGGGAAAACACGTTTTGGGACCCCCCTTTTTCTCGGCCCCCGCTTGACGAATCACCCCGAGACTTTCAGGATAGGAGCGGACCGGAGCGGGCCAAGAGTTTTGAAAATTTCGTCAACCGGCGCTAAAGTTATTCTAAATAGAATGTTGTGGATTTCCTATAGATAATAGGTCCTAACTATAACTACCTACTGGCAACCGCCAGTAGATAATATATATATACTTCCTTTATGCATCTATATACCTTCCATGTACTTATGAATCTATACATTTATTACTTTTCTTCTAATTCAGCATATCTAATACACTACCCTATTTTTCACCCTACAGCTCTCTCACTACATCCTCAACTCTCTGACTCATCCCAAACCTCATAAATCTCTGCCCTCTCATTCATCCCAAACAACATACACTACTGTGATCCCCAAAAGAACACTTTCTAAACTCTTCCCTACTCTATCCCTCCTGGCATCATTTCGTAACTCTTTTGCTATTCCAATCCCCCAAAACAAGCCTTTCTAAACCCTTCCCTGTGACTCTTCCCCCTCCATGCCCCTTTTTCCCATCCCAAGCCTCATCTACTGCCTAAATCCTTCCCTCTTCTATCCCTCCACTATCCTTTTCAGTCAAAATAACAGACAACCATGTCCACCTCTCAAATTAATTTCATATTTCACTATACTAATTCACCACTAATCCTTTATGGTTCCAGAGTAGCGTGCTACTTGCCAACAAAAAATGCCTCAACACCCAATCAGGGGTAGCAAGCACTAAAAAAATGCAAACCTTTTTCCCTCTTCCATCCCTCTGCTATCCTTCCAATCCAAATAACTGACTAACATATCGAGCACTCAAATTACTTTCATATTTCACTATACTAACTCATCACTAATCCTTTAGGGGTTCCGGAATAGGGTGCTACTCTCCGAAAAAGCGCTTAAATACTTCTTCTGGGGTAGTAAGTGCTATATAAATGCAATTACAATACAATTACCAGCCTGGGCCCCGAAACTTACCGGAGGGCGCTGACCTGTCGTTGAGTGTGTGACGCTGCACCAGTGGCCTGAATCTGGCGTCTCCCAGGGCTTTGATGGTGGAGTTATCGGCATTAAGCCCGGGGCGGCCTTGAAAGCGAGGAGACTGCCGCTGCGGCCTGCGGCCTGCGGCGCTGGCGTGACTGCGGACCCCGACCCGTGGTCACTGCTGCACGGGCTGATTTGAGGTGAGCCCCCGGGTCTCCTCCCGCCACCTGGTTCTGGTGTTTGGCGGTAATGGACGGACAACAGAGCGGAGACTGCCGTCCTGCCTGCAGACACAGAGACCTGCTGGGCCGCGGCGGTGGAGCCCCGCGGAGGCGGAGAACACTCGAGGAGGCCGGTGGAGCTGGTACAAGCACAGAGAGCTTTCGGCCCCCGGCAGGCATCGGCACTCTGCCATTCCAAGCTGCTGGGGCCCTTTGTGTTCCGAGACTCGGCTGTGGCCGCCATATTGCTGTGGAGGGTCGGTGAGTCCTGTGGAACATAACCAGCGAGAGAGGCGCCCCACAGGGCATCCAAGACCGGCTGCAGGCAGAGCAAGCCCTTGGAAAGCATACCGGCTTTCGGCTTTGGCGTGCGGCACCGACCTGGAGGCTCGCGGCGGCGCGCCCCACCATCTCCTCCTCGCCTGCTGCAACACACGAGGTGGCGGCTGCCATTTTGCAGACGGGGACATCGGCTCTGACAGGGTGAGCAGGGAGTGTGTGGTGAGTCTGGGAGACGCCCGACCACCAGCGGACCGCACTGGCCGGATCGGCTTTGCCTCGCCGATAAGCAGTGACGCAGCGGACCGGAGCCTGCAGCGGTGAGTTCTGCCACTTTCCTGCCCCACTTCTCCTGACAAGCAGCTCCGGACGGCCCTACGCCGAGCGCCGGCCCACCTCTCCGCCTAGGCCTCGCAGATCCCTTGGGCCTCCCACCAGTTGAACAGGGCCCTGTCGGCCACACAGGGGACGCGCTTGTCGGGCACTTTGTACCGTGCAGACCACTTCATTAGCCGTGATGGGAACGGCGTTTCAAGTTGGAATTGTGCCTGGGTAGCTGCAGTGCCGTGAGGGGAACGGTGGAAGACGCAAAGACGCAAAGAACTACAGCCCCCAGCACTCCCTCTCCCGGGCGCCTGCCTACCACATCATCAGGCAGCGCCGGGGAGGGCTAAAGCCGCCGAGGAAGACCCGCAGCGCGGGACGCGCGCGGGTCCGTCCTTGCCCGTCAAGGACCGTTCAAGGCCGAGCAGGGCCACCCCTCTGACATCTGCTACAGAACTGTAAGTGTCCCAGCTCCTGTCTGTGTTTCACTTACCCTGCTGGAGATAACGGATGTATCGTGCCTGATTGAGTGTTCGGCATAATCTGATAGGTGAAAGCTGCTTCTAGGCACTGGGTTCCGGAGGCGCTGGGGGGGTAACATCGAACTGGCGTTGGCGTTGTAGCAGGGACTCGAAGATCCAGGAGTCCCTGCTCTCACAGGCGGATGCGCCCACCACCAGCCACGCCCCCCGCCTGCAACACTCTCTGATTTAACGCTCTGTCAGGCGCTCTGCGGGACGCGAGCGGGACGACGAGCGAAGCCCGAGCAAAGGGCGGGCAGTCAGGGGCTGTCAAGGCTGGGCTGGGCCACGTCCCTTTCCTCTCTAACAACAGTGAGTACATACGCCCGGTGTGTGTCCCTGTTCTGTTTCCCGAAACCATGCCTACTCGTTCTGGAAAGCTTCTTAGGAGTGAAGGCAAAAGGGGGACAAATGCCGCAAGCCCTGTTATAGGAACTATGGACCGCTTTATCACCAGGGTGACGGCGGTGATTGAAAAGGAGATTGCTATGTCTGAGCGGCGTTTATCTGAGGTTTACCTCCCCTCAAGACGTTCATCCCTGGGGGTCGCCGCTCAGTCGCTTACACCAGCCAGTGTCCGGGTTCAATCTGTTTCCCCACCTAGTGTGCCTGGTGTTTTCACAGACCCCCCCCAGTTGGCTGGTATAGAGCAAAATATAGGTAGGCTGGAAAATCTGGCCGCTCTTCTCCCTATAGTTATAGTGGAAGACGGTGGCCTTAGTAAGCTGTCCACACCATTATCACCTAATCTCCCAAGCGAAGCCATCAGTGATCCTGAGCCCCCAAAACCGCTCACTCCCTCTATAGTTATATCAGAAGGGGAGCCAGTTAGGGCTTCCCCTAACACCCAAACTCCCGATACTAGGCAGGAGAATAGGCCCTTAAGCAGAAAGCCACAAAAACGCAAAAAGGGTGGGCTAGTGAGACAGGCCGCTCTTTACCAAAGAGCAAGAAAGCCTTCTGGATCCGGTACGAGAACCATAAGGGGTATGCCTATAGTGAATGAAATTGACATAGAAGGGGATGTTCTGATCTCTCCCAAGGGGCTACACCCAGACGCTAACACCGCCAAGGTCTCAAAGCTCTCTGACTCAGTAACAGTTGAAAATATCTTTGAGAAGGTATACAGCCTCTTGAAACCGTTACTAACACAAGTCAAGGGTCTAGGGGAGAGGATAGACAAATTAGAGCAATTAACCCTTGACGGGTTTCACTCACTCAAAACAACATTTAAACAAATAACCAGAGTGACTGAAAATAAGGACTTAGGCGCAAAGGGGAATGAACCACCATCTCAGAGAGTCCCTAAGCCCCCAATATGTTTAAACAAAGTTGTTCCTAATAGTCCATTAATTCCAGCTCTTAAATCTCCTCCCCGTCCCAAAGCAGGGCTAAAACATAAGGGTCCATCAACACACTTAGAGCCTGACAAAAATAAGCCTAAGTTTCTTCCACAAAAGCAGCCACAGATAGTTAGTGGCAAAACGGAAGACTCCCAAAAACCTGGGGCACGCAGCAAATCCAGCGGTTTAGCGACAGGGAAAGCCCCTAGGTCTGTATCTCAACCTACTGCCCCATCTAACCCCTCACGGGCCCCCAGTAATCCAGTACGACGGATCCCCCCAGTAAACCTCCCACCAGACTGTCAACCTTTTGTTGCTGTCATGGTTAATGTGCCCCCTTTAAAGGAAGGCCAGTTGGAAAACCATCAATCACTCAAGAACAAGTGTATCCACTGGCTGAAGGCAAACAAGCCAATCCCGTTGGGTGTGGATGGTATTATTCTAAGTGTCCGCAGAGTGGGTTGGTTAGGGCAGGGGAAAAAAACGCAGGAGGGGGATTGCATAATCATAAATTTCCAAGACCCAAGAGTAGTACCATCGATTTGCACTCCTATTAAAAGTATGGGGGCTCCGGGGGTTAAAGTGGTAGATCTTTCTTATTTTTACCCCAGGCAAATTGTTAGCCCAACTGGAGGAAGTTTAAGTTCCCCCATTTTTGGTCAAAACTGGGCTGGGGTCTCAGGGGGTACGAGGGAGAACCAATTGTGGGCACCAGGGCCTTACTGACTGGAAACTGGGAGTAGAGTAGAGCCAGCAGGAGTATCACCCACCCAGGCAAACCTTGCAAGTGGGATAGGAGTCTCTATAGCCACCCCACAAGATCCCTGTTCCCCTCAGATACCTCCGAGGAGGCCCATAGACAGGGGCATTCTGGCGCCCAGCGACACTTCAGCTGTGACGGACCTAGTCTTTAAGGTTTTCAGCTGGAATGTCGCAGGGATTGCAAGAAAACTGGCTCTACCGGACTTTACTGCCTGGGTTGATGAGCACTCCCTGTACCTTTTCCAAGAGACATGGAGCTTGGTGCCGGTCCATAGGGTGGGTTTTTCTTCCTATTCCTCCCCTGCGCAAGTCTCGGAAACAGGGAGAGGGCGACCTTCGGGTGGCCTTCTCATCTGGGTCGCGGCTTCTTTAGACTGCAGAGTAGTGGAGTCTCCCACAGGTTCCCCTGACATACAAAACATCACCCTAATAGATCAAAGGGGAAGAATTGTCTTAAATGTTTTTAATGTTTATGCCCGGGGAACCAAGGGCGGGAGAAAGTCTCCTGTAATATCTCTCCTCGAGACCTTGCTAAATAATACTCCATATAAGACTCGTACATTGGTTGCAGGTGATATGAACTGTACGTTCGAGCCCTTGGGCTCGGACGTCTCCCTCGACCAAGACAAGGAGGATACCAGGTTGGGGATCCCGGTACTGGAAATCCCACCGATCAGAAGGTGGACAGAAGTGGCGCTCCAGATATACTCCCTGAGCCTCGAATTCAACTTAAGGGCAGCTAATGGGAGGACATCCTCGGATAGGGGGGGTGCCCACACGTACAATAGACCAGGACACACCTCTAGGCTAGATTATTTCCTAATAGATGTATACTTATGGTCTTATGTAAGGGACATGCAGGTGGTCCCCTCGACTGAAAGTGACCACAATTCACTCTCCTTAAGTATGGTCCAGTGGTGGCGCCCCTTAAGGAAGGACAACATTAACCTGGTAGCCGCACCCCCGGATGAGTCTGAAGTCTCCACTTGTGGCAGACGAATAAAATGGGCGAATTTGGTTTTATCCGAGGCAAAGGTAGGGGAAATTCAATCCCATTTAAACCATGCGGTATCAACCCTCGGAACCTCCTTAGAAGGGGTGGGTAGAGCGAGTGGGCTTTTTGTCTCCCTGGTAGAAGCCTTAACTAACGTGTTTACCTTATACCCTAACAAGTCGGGCAACAAAGAATTAAAAAAACCAGTTGATGGTTGGTATACCCAAACATGTAGGGTTCACAAGGCCAAGTTAGTTGAGGCGGTTAAACTCAAGTCCCGTAGTGTGATACAGGAAGCAAGGAAGACCTATAATAAGTCCCTTAAATTTGCCAGGAGGGAGTGGGAAGACAAATTCTGGGAAGACCTGCTCCAGGCTAGTAAAATCAGGGATTCAAGGGCCTTTTGGAATCTCATAAGCACACGGAATAAACCCGATGCATCTGTGAGACCCTGCAACATCCCGCCTCAAAGCTGGGTAAAACACTTTGGGACCCTATACCTCCCCCCAGATGGGGAACTGAACGTGGGGATGGACCTTACACGAGCAATTGAACCTCATGCCTATGATCTCTTCACTCCCTTAGAGATTGAGGGGTTATAGGGTGGGTAGCGCCTCGCAAGGCAGCGGGCCCAGACGGCCTTCCGGGGGACCTTATGAGGGCATACCCAGCGGAATGGGCAAGGGTCATAGCAGCTCTCCTAAACGATATCATGATGGGAGGGGCTGTGCCAGAATCCTGGAAAGGGGCGGTGGTGGTCCCGATTTATAAAAAAGGGTGCAGGGAAACACCGGGGAACTATCGCCCCATAAGTCTGATAGACTCCACCCAAAAGATAGCTGGTAAAGCTATCCTTGGAAGGATTCTCCATTGGGTGGAGGAGAATAAAATCCTATCAGACTTTCAGGCAGGTTTTCGGGCTGGTATGGGGACAATAGAGCAGGTGTTTAGGCTGGCACTATTGGGGTGGAAGGTGGTGGAACTGGGCAAGGGTAGTCTTTATTTGGCCTTTATAGACCTGAAGACTGCCTTTGACCTAGTCCCCCGGGAAGAGCTCTGGAGGGTGCTTTATGAGTTGGGATTACCCCCTTACATCTTGTCCCTTCTCATTAGCCTTCATGCCCATACCTTTGCACAGGTCCGTTGGGGTAAAAATGGAGAGCTCACTGAGAAGATACCAGTGTCCAGGGGCGTAAGACAGGGCTGTGTCTTGGCACCCACCCTATTTTCACTATATGTGAATGGGGTGGTAAAACATCTTCAACAAGAACCAGCCGACGCCCCCTGTCTTGGAGGAGTCCGTATCCCCACCCTGCTTTTTGCGGATGACACGCTCCTGATCTCGAAGACCCCACAAGGCCTCCAGAAATTGCTAACGCGATTTCAGGAGTTCTGTGCTGCAAAAGGCTTAATAATAAATGTGGACAAAACAAAATACCTAGTCCTAAATCCTCCTAAGAAACTGGGCCGTCCACCTACACTTAACTCGATTCCCTTAGAGAAAGTAGCCGAATTCGATTACCTCGGTATTCGGATTACGGATAGGATGTCTTGGGCAAATCATATTGACAAAATGGTCCTCAACCATAGGAGAGTAGGAGGAGCTCTCATGAGGGAGTTCAGGGCCTCACCTAGGAGATCACTTACCCCAGTAATCGATATCTACAAGGCCAAAGTAGTGACATCAGCCTTGTATGGGGCAGAACTGTGGGGCCACTGCCGATTGGACGCCCTAGTGACAGCGGAGAGCAAGCTACTGAAATCCATTATCTCCATTCCACTGAGCACACCATCTGTACCAGTGTGGTTGGACACGGGTTGCAAAAACATCAAAGATCAGGCCCAGCTTCGCCCGCTCCTGCTATGGACACGAATCTGGAGGGGTGAAGAACTAAAATCCTATGCTGATGCCCTGGGGGAAATAATGAGTCTGGGGGGTTGGGCTAAGATAAGATGGTTAAGAGAAACTAAAAAGCTTCTGGAGAAGATCGGTCTAGGAGACTGTTGGTCATCACGTTCAGCCCCTCCAAAAGAAGTTGTCAAGGCGCTTTACTGGAAATGGACTGCGGAGCGTCTAATTACAAACCCTAACCACTGCAAGTCCACTGTCGCCTTTTTACAAATCAAAGACATTGTGGCTTTTGAACCCTACCTGGACCTGATCACCCTCCCCTTTGACCGAGCCCTTTATTTTAAATTTAGAGTTGGATCCCTTCCCCTAGGTGCTGTGGTATCGAATTGGACATCAGCGGCCCGTACTTCTCCAAATTGTGCATGTTGCCTGAGTAGGGTTGAGTCCATTGCGCATGTCCTATTTGAATGCCCGGATTATGCAAGGCCTAGGAGTTTCTGGTTGAAACCTCTTTGTCGAAATATGGGCACACGTAGCCACCTAGTAGCCTTGCGTATCCTAACCACGGACACTTCCCCCCCTATAGTGTGTGGAACAGCAACATTTTTAAAGCAGTTTTGGCTTATTCGTTGTAAGAGATTGTCAGTAGCTGTTTAATTCCTTTTTTAGCTAATTTAGTAACGGGCAATTCATGTCCTTTTATCTTTTTTAATGAATTTCATACTGGCTTCTTGTAGCAATGCTTTTTTGTACACTGTAATGATTGTATTTTAATTGTGCTTATAAGATATCTTGCATATCGAATAAAAGCTTATGATGATGATGATGAATACAATTACTTTACTAGTAACCTCACAACTGGAGAGGAACAGGCTATTATGACCCTAAAAGAAAACCTAACATTGGTCATCAGGGAAGCTGGTAAAGGTGGATGTGTGGTGGTTATGAACAGCAAAGACTATAATAGGGAGATTTACATGCAACTTGGCAACACCAATTGCTTCAGTGCCTTAGACATCAATCTGATACCACGCATCATTGCCACCCTCAATAAAAGAGATCAAGGGTTGGTATGAGGAGGATCTACTCACCTTTGATTAATCTATGTTTCTGAAAATTGACAAACCCAGATTCCGTTGCCTATATACGATGGCAGTGATGCACAAGAATGCACCATTCCCACCAGGTAGACCTATTATGTCAGGCATAGGTGGACAACAGAGAGACCGTCGCAATTTGTGGATACCTTCCTACAACCATTGGTGTTCAACTTACCATTGTTCATCAGGGACACTAAACATGTTCTAAACATGATGTGTTATAAAGAGTGGGAGTAGGGCATGATATTGGTCACCCATGACACAGTATCCGTTTACACAAATATTTTAAATGACTTTGGCAAGTTGGCCAGGACAAACTTGCTTAATAGAAGACCAGCAGAATTACTATCACACACCAAAATGATCCTCAAGATGATCAGGTTGATCTTGGATAACAATATTTTTATGTTTGATGGGAAATGGTATCATCAACCAAGAGGGACGGCTATGGGCTCCGGATTCCCCCCCCCCCCCCCACCCCTCGTACACAAACCTCTTCTTGGGATGCTTCGAGGAGGAGAGGGTCTGGAGCCGTAGGGGGTCTATGTGGATTGAATATATACACTACTGTAGCAAGTATATAGACGATATTCTGATGATTTGACAGTTTCGGAGAATGAATTACAGCGCTTTGAAATTTAACTTGATAAAAGTAAGTATAATAAGTAATTTACCATGAACTTTGATCAGCATGTGATACAATTTCTTGATGTGAGTAGAATGTTCAGAAAGGAGACATCATGCAATGCAGTGCTAAATGCTAAAAGTGCGCATCCGAGACACTAAATTTCTGCCATACCATATGGAGAAATGGTTAGGGCCAGGAGGAACTGCAGTACAAACTCTGAATTCGTCAAAAATTTGGCAGACATCAGACAAAGGTTCCTCATCGGAGGGTATAAAGGACATACTATAGAAAAGGCGTATAAGAGAGCCATTAAACTAGAAAGACAGGAGACACTTAGAGAGAACAAACACAAGCAGGCAAAACACATGGAAATCATCAGACCCATCCTCACCTTTGGTAGTAATGTGGGTGACATATGTAAAATACTTAATAGGCGCTGGCACCTGATAAAAGATGACAACACCATAGTACAACACATCACAAGATTTCAAAACATCAGGTTTCAGATAGGAAATACACTTAGGGGTCTGATCTGTCCTAACTATCCGAAGAGCAATCAACCGGAAAATGGGTTAATACCCAATATGAAAGGCTTTCACAAATGTGGACATTGCATGATGCGCAAAATTGCGCGGAATTCAGAGACCTTCTCATTCAACCACAGTTCCACTTACCTCATCAGGAATAACATTAGAAAGGGGGGTATGTGTAACACTGTCCATAATGCCATTGCCATTAATTGAACCCTAACAGACGCCAATAGCAACATGAAACAAAATATAAGGTTGCATGTCAAGTTCACAATGATAAAAGGTGTAATAGCTTACCAACTACTATGTTACCTATAACCGAATATTAATATACAGGATGTATGAGTAAATATCTATCATGTGATAACGTATAAGGATATCATACCATGTGACAGGGGGTTATGTCATCATATTGCGCTAGTTCACGATGCAATTTTAAGACGGCACCCTGTATGTGTATTATAATGTATTTCTTTAGGCCATCTTTCCTTTCATATCCGGGGAGGCTACACGTAAGAAGCATGAAATGGGTACTCGAATGAAGACAATATCCTCCTGGATGTACACATACTGTCCCACACTTTGAATGATAACCATGGGCAAGGGGCCACAAGAGCATATGCAAGGTATCGGTATGTAACAGATTCAAGCAAATACAGTATAACATAGTTCATATGACCTACCTCTCACCCAGGTGGCTCCATGCCATTGACAGTTCTAGAGATCCAACATGCCCTAGGTGTCGCCACGATCAAGCGGACTTCCCACATATGGTATGGACCTGTCCAACAATTCAGACGTACTGGACGGAGGTCCTTGAGGACCTACATAGAATAACGGGGTGGACGCTCGTCATTGATGCGCGCCCCTGTCTCCTTGGTTTAATCCCATGTGACCCTAAACGCAAGACGAGCAGACGGTTCCTGGTTCTGGGGCTTATGGTAGCTAGGTGGCGAATAGCAATTCACTGGTTGGCTCAGCAGGGGCCGCAGTTGGCAACCTGGAAAACGGACCTGAGAGAGTGGGCACTGGCTGAGGATGGGCACATGCGTAGCACTAGAAGAGATGAGGGATGATGATTCAGGAGATAGTGGGACAGACCCCACATTCCACACAGGTGTCGCCAGTTGAGACACACTCCACTAGGGGGGTGGCCCACAGTCAAGAGGGGAGACATGAGGAGACCCAAGAAGGTTCTTAAGATACGTGGACCTCAAGTTGCATAGACCCGGCACGGGGGGGTGGGGGTTGGGGGGATGGGGGGGAGTTAGGGGAGTTGGCTTAAGTTACAGTTTGGTTATCGTACATATAAACTTTGTTTGATTGGGAAAATTTTCTGGAAGAGAGTATTTTTCTATATTCCCGAGTCCATTATTGGAATGTTCATTGTATCAGTTGTCGTATATGTGATTTGTAACTGTACATGAACATGGTCTATGCCTTCGAAGGAACAAACTCAATAAAGAAATTAAAAAAAATAAAAATAAAAAAAAAGCATGGGCAAGGGGACTAAAACGATATAGTTATGAGTGCATGATCTTCACACCACTAACGACAACAAAGAATGATATGCCTTGATGTGACAGCCATTGGGAGGCACAGCTCTGTAGCCCGTAAGGAGTATTGACGTAACGGTCTGGTTTCATGACATATAACAGATATACTGCTAGGCTGCACTGGTTACTGTACACGACCTCTAGATATATATTTCCAAGTCACTCTGGAGCAGAGTGAAGTATTATACTGATATTGTGCATGAATACTATCTGCGGCGTTCTGACTAATTAAGGCAACAAGAGGGGACATATTGTCAGACCAATGCCACATTGAGGTTGATTGGATGTAACTGACTGCTCACCACATAGCCAGAGGCCGTAATGGTTTGGTGTAACTCAATTAGACACTAATCTTGACAGGGTCAAGACTGATTTGCATATAGCTGTGTCTGAACTGGGGTGGCAAAGTGAGCAAAATAATGATGATGGATTCATCCCGGATCTGTGACTGGGGGAGAGTGTTTGAAAAGTTTCAGCACTCCGTCCATCATCTCCTTGTGTTTGTGTCAAGAATTCCTGTCATACAAGGGAAACACGCCCTTATGTAAACAGGAGAGCTGTTACATAACTCAAGGAAAACACGCCCTTATGTAAACAGGAGAGCTGTTACATAACTCAAGGGAAACACGCCCTTATGTAAACAGGAGAGCTGTTACATAACTCAAGGGAAACACGCCCTTATGTAAACAGGAGAGCTGTTACATAACTCAAGGAAACACGCCCTTATGTAAACAGGAGAGCTGTTACATAACTCAAGGAAAACACGCCCTATAAAGGGAGGAACCGGGAGGTACAACGCTGTCGGATATTGTGTTCACACCGACGTACCTGCTTCGTGAAGAGCAGTGTTCCGGAGTGGTGCTCCAGTAAGGCAAGAACGGAGGTAGGTCGAGTCGTTACTCCCTGGGCCGTGTCTTGCCCCATCGTCACCTGTGAAGGACCCGGAAGCTCTACCGGTCAACCATTGAGCTTCGCTTTTTGACTCGGCTGAGTCCCAGCGCAGTGGCGCTTTTGCTGGTTGGAGTCGTAACTCCCAGCCCGACCAGAGACACAGGGACTGCCAGCTGTAACGCACACCAGGAGGTGTTTGCCGCGTTACAGACTCGGAAGTCCACAGGATCGATCGAGCGGCTGCTCTCGGTTCAGTCTTCTTGCTTGTGATTGGGGTATCGGTGACGCATCACCAGGAGGTGACTCCGCGTCCCGGTGCAGTCTGAGGAAGAGGTTGAGCGGCTGCTCCCTTCAGGTAGAGACCCCGGCTGGGTGTTTCCCTGACTCCTCGATTCTCCCCAACACTCTTCGTGCCCCTCACAGCCTACCGATTGGCATTGTCGGCCATTTCATTTCTGCCCTCTGTTGGCATACGCCGGGACCGGCGTATATGCAGAGGACGGTTAGGACCATCCGTGCTGTGGGCTGGTAACGTACTTAGCCTGGAGGATTCCAGTGACTATAACTTGTTTATTCTTTGTATTATATTTGCCTTCATTAAAACAACTAACCCTTCACTAGTGGTTGCGTCCTCATTGTCGTGTCTGTTAAACGATCCTGAGACGTTCAGGGCGTTACAGTTTGCTTTGTTCGCCCTAAGTTGGCAGGGTATGCCCACACGTGGGTCCGTTGCTCACTTTGCCACTGGATTCAAGCTAGCCTGGCTGATGAGGGCTGTTAGCCCGAAACCGGTCCCAGGATGCTTGTTTCTGGTCCAGGGAAGACATGGCTTTGCAGTTCGGGCTGGATTGTTCCCATGAGGCACAGGGTCAAGACTGATTTGCATACCGCTGTGTCTGAACTGGGGTGGCAAAGTGAGCTAAAGAATGATGATGGATTCAACCAAGATCTGTGACTGGGGGTGAGTGTTTGAAAAGTTTCAGCACTCCGTCCATCTTCTCCTTGTGTTAGCACTACTCTTGATTACACCAGAATGAATACGATTTTAACCAGATATGCACAGGGTGTTATATATATTCCAAGATGTCCACCATGCTTACCTAGGTTTAACGGGCCGAGGCAGTATCAGTCCTTTTTTTGTTGCCCATGATAGGATTTACAGAATCCAACATAGCGCCACAAACGAACACCACACATCGTCCGGAATTCGCATGGGAGTACTCTGCCACGGGTATGTCGAAACGACTAGGCAGGCACTATACACTAGAGTTTTAGTTTGGAAAACCTGTGTGTGGCTTGGTTAAGATGGACAAGATGCATGTTGGGCTGAGAGATACAGGAGTTACGTAACAGGTTGGAATTTGATGGAAAGACGAGTTGCACGGAAAAAGCACCTTCAGATGCGAAGTGTTTCGAAAGCAAGGATAATAATGGTAGTAACACATTACTGATAGCACACTGTCACAACTTGCCTGACCGAGACCAGGAGGATGAGGAGAACAAGGATGTATTGCCCCCTTATGTCTCTCCTATATTTTATTCACAGTTTCCCTTTGGTCAGGTTGCGGAGGAATGTGCCGGTACCTTTAAACAACTTCACTTCCTGCAAACGAGCCTGACCCATGTGACACTGTCACATGAACCTATGGGGGCCTTCGAGTTCGAGGGAGAGGAAACAGGCGTGAGGGAGAGAAACCTGGATAGAGATCCAGCAGTGGAGGACCTCCGAACTCAAGGACACAGACGGAGGAAGACCTGGTGACGACGCACAAAGGACGGCGTCTCCGGCCCGAAGACCACAGAGCCGGGAAAACTGTACAAGCAGGGAGTCGGACCCTATCCGGCATCACGAGAACGCTCTCCGCGCTCCTGGAGGAGCGTGGCTCCCAGAGGTACGTGGACGCATCCGGGGTTAGTTCAGCAAGGGCACTTCAGCCGCTGAGATGCCATTAGCGACGAAGGGGGAGGGTTGAGTGCTTAGCGGGCATCAATTGCATGCATGGCAGCGTAAAGCTGCAGCTGCAGCTGCGATCTGCGACGCAGGTGGTGGAAATACAGGGTGTTGGTACTCATCCCTCACTCCCTATTCCTTGGCCAGAGCAAGTATCGTACCAATTGTCCTAAATCCTCCTCTTTGCTTTTCTTTCTTTTCAGGGAAGATATCCTTTTTCTCGGTTGGAGGATCAAGAAATACTGTGACCCGCTCTACCTCTGAGTGGAAGACGTAAGAGACCAGATTATCGTTATTCCTTTGAACCAAGAAACAATAAATAAACCCTTTGTGCATCCCTTATACCTGGCCTGGTGATCATTGCCCATTCACACACACATAAATCCAGATATTGGTTAACACGCAGCCCGAGTTATGTACAGGCCAAGCTGTGGCCGATAAGATATGGTTAATGTACAAGCAAGGATCCATTGGCTTCAACGACAAGATGCATA
The DNA here is from genome assembly GCF_964204655.1 of Triturus cristatus. Lineage (NCBI taxonomy): Eukaryota > Metazoa > Chordata > Amphibia > Caudata > Salamandridae > Triturus > Triturus cristatus. The sequence goes on along the minus strand of NC_140587.1, from coordinate 1,010,289,431 downwards.
AGACTATGTTGGCAACTGCAGATATCACGGGTGTTCGTCAGTGTAGTTATATGGCAAATTATGTCGGTTTGATTATTACACAAATTTTAGTCAACAGAATTGCATTACAGGTATAAAGATAGAGCTCAAAATCCGACACAAGGGTAGGAGGTTGGATGTTTGAATAATGACCATGACAAAGGAGAATTAGATAGTCACCAGAGATGATTATCGCTGGCCATTTTGTTATAATACCACAGATAGGTTATATAATAAGTCAGAGTATTGAAGAGTAATGTACAGCGAGTTACGGACTGACATGAATATTCATTATTTGCAGATCAGATTGAGCCAGACCAATTTTGACCCACATCGTACACTTGGCAGTGGGGACACACAAGTTAAGAATGGATTTATAATTGGACCCATATGGTTTGTGATTGGATGTACAGTTGCTTAAAGTGCTCCCATCTATTACAAATTTTAGCAAACAATTTGCCGAAGCTTACAAAATTAACACCTCTCGACATACAACTAGGTGAGTTCAGATGTGTTATGCGCCGCTTGGTTACACACGTGACTGGTGACTCTTGCATGCATAGCGACCACATGATACAGATATAACTGTAAGTTAACACACGTACAGAGCTCACACCATGAGAACTAGGGAAATATAGCCATGGATGGATGTATACTAACATGTTGATATATTGGGTAATAAGCATGGGAGATTAGGTTTGAAGACTAATATAAGCATAAGGATTCTATGTAAAGTACACTTGGCATGATGAATCCCACCACAATCACATACACATTATATGTCAGTTGTATGATGAAGACTGATAACAAAGATCACTCAGGGCACAAGGTGCACTATGGGTCAACTACCCTGCTGACGGGATTTCCATTACATGGATGCTCCTCCCTAATATGTAGCTGTGTTTAAATTCAGAGCCCTGATGAAGTCCGCTGTGATTGTAACAGCGTTGGACAAAACACGTGTTGGCGAGGGCAGAATTGAACAAAGATTATAATAAAAAGAACACTTGTTGAAACCGTATCCTCAACTATCTATTTCCTTAATGTTCGGAGAAGCTTTCATCACACTAGGAATCAGTCACATAGAGGACGATTTGGTGGCTTTTCCACCTCCTGGCAGCAACGGATACTTCTGAATGTGGACACACTTGATGGACTGCAACTTCGTGGCAACATTGGGTGCAAACTGGATACATATCCATTCTTTGTTCTCTCAGTAACGTTAAATGGGATAATAGGTATGCCTTCTGTTAGTACATTAGAATGCTTGGTGGTGAAATACACAAAAAATGTAGAGCACTGAAACATTTTGATCTATCTTTATGACAATAAGAGAATTATTCCTTTTCCCTTGTTTTAAAATAGGTGGAATGAGGACATCAAAGAAATTATTTTGCCTGCCCTCACACATTTTTAGATGGATGTTATTTAAGGGGTACACCTTACCCCAAGGATAATACACACAGGGTAAATATGGCATGGGAAGTAGACACCACTAAGACGTTAAATATCTATTTAACTATTTATCTGACATACTACTGATATCGCATGGGTGCTTACCCCAGGTTTAGATGGGGGGATTAGATGGAGAGTCTTATGGAAAAGCATGCACCACTCGGTTTATTTTTCAAGCATCTATGGTAAGGACCCATCTTGAATTATGACAACAATTTTGACTTCTCTCATTTACAAAGTCCCTATTAAAACTTCTGGATTGTTTGTCCCTCTTTAGCATTGATATATGTAAAAGCAGGAAGGGTGAGCAATACCCTGAATATTTGTTAGTATCATCTTTATACCATTTGCAATGACAAAAACATTGAGAGTAAAGCATAATGCACACGTCTTGTCATGGGTTGCCACTTGTTCTTGCCCCGGCTCCACCGATCTAGCTCTGGCAATATTAGCTACCCTTTTTAGACCTTTCCCAGGACATTGCCACTCAGGAAGTCATCTTTGCAGAGTAGCAAGAGTCATGCTGCCCAGGAATGCGGCTGTCCAGTTGTAATCCCACCCCCCCATTATAAGCACAGTAAATCCTGTACCCACGTTGGTTCCATAAGAGCTGTGACCATATGCCTCTCCTCCACATCGGGATTAGAGGATCTATTGCAGATGTTGAAGATCCTGTGATTAGAGGATCTGCCACAGGATTCAATGATACCCAGATCCAAGGATCCTGAGATCTATAAAAGCTACACCAAGGGGGTTGATAGGTGATAGACTTTCTTCCCTGTTAATGACAGGAAGCCTCTGCTCGGGCGCTATTGTTACTTGGAATACCGTTCTTGTGCTCTGCTCTTGACATGTCTTCCTGGCACTCCAGTTGAGATTATTTTCAGAAGACATTAACAACATGTTTACAGAAGTTTTCTAATTTCTGCACTTCATGAAATTTATTCCCAAGTGTCCATTCAAAAACTTGATTTTTGATTTAATTTTTAAATACATTTTTTTTTATAGAACAACAATTACCCAAAGGCGTCAAAGTGCTGTAGCCGATAGTCCAGAGAACCATGCTCAGCCTATAAATATTCAGGCAAGAATGGTCTATAGCGTGTAGTGCCAGGTCTTAAGTGCTTTCCTGAAATGCATCAACTGAGGGATAGCCCTCGGGCTTTGCAAGAGCGAGTACCAAAGTCTGCTTGCCGTAATTTAGACTGCCCGGTCACCCCATTTCTTTCTTTTGGTTCAAGGCACCATGAACCGATTTTGATGCGCTGATCGCAAGTTTCTCCCTGGAGAGTGCCAGTGAAACATATTTTTAATTCTTGATGGACTGGGGAGAAAAAGGGCCTTATGTACTATGCAGAGTGATTTAAACAATGCGCTTTCTGACAGGGAGCCAATGTAAGGCATCTAGTCCCCTAGCAGCTGACTGGTGCCTGAGAATGTCAAGAATTAATCTGGCCAGCACATTTTGTACCACTTGGAGTTTGTGCTGGTGCTCATGTTGGAGTCTAGGTATAGCGAGACACAGTAATCCAGTCTGGACATAACTAGGGCTAGGGCAACTTGCTTACGTGCTAAGTGAGGAATAAGCGTGAAGATTTTTTGAGCATCCTTAAGAGCCTGATGCAGGTTGCCACAGTGCGATTAGCCTGGGCATTAAAATGGATTCAGTGTTTAGGAGGCCTCCAGGATTTGTAGCCTCCTTCCTGGGATGGGGCAAGTACTTAGTGTGTCTGGCCACCAGATCCTATTCCAGCTCGATGGTTCAGTGCCAAGAGTCACCACCTCAGTTTTTTTACCATTAAGTTTTAGAAGGTTTTGACCAATCTAGTCTGCCACTGCCGACATGCATAGTGAGACGTTTTCTACAATGGAGCATGAATTCTTGGGAATTGACACATTGATCTGTGTATCATCAGCATATGACAATACCTTCAAGCTAAATATCTGGATTGAGGCAGGAATGGAGGCCACATAAAGGTTAAAGAGCGAAGGGCTTAACAAGGAACTCCACATGGCAGAAAGAAAACTGTGAGTAGAATTGCTGTAGCTTCACCCTCTGTGAACGATCCATGAGGAAGGAGAACAGAAGGGTCAGTGCTTGATGTAAGATACCCAAGTTTCGGAGACACCTATTAACAGCAGAGGTGAGATGGCATCAAACGCTGCTGATAGATCAAGGAGTATCAGTGCCACGCTCTGTCCTTCATCCACTAAGCACCTAATGCAGTCTGTGACTGAAATCTGCGCGGTTTCCCATCCATGGTGTTTCCTGAAATCGAACTGAGAGTTGTCCAGCCAGCCCTGCTGTTCTGCAAATTCCATCAAGTGGATATTAAGATGTTTGTCTAGAATCTTTGCTGGACAGGGAAGCAGTGAAAAAGGGTGCTAGTTTTTAATGTCCATACTTTCCAGATTAGTTTTCTTTAGGAGGGGTCTGATAGCTGCCTCCTTTCATCTCCAGGGGCGAGATCCGGAGGGAATTACGTGGTTCATTAAATTCTAGAGGTTGAGCTATGGTACTAGCTGCCTGGTGAAGAACTGCAGGTGGGAAGGCTTCAAGGGGTTAAGAAGGTATTGTTCCACCACCTATGGGGTAAGAGATGGGAAGGCAGACAGTTGTTTGGGCACTTGGTTTTTTTGCTCTGCAGTCTTCCAGGATGCCAATTGAGGCCTTCTGGTTAGGGGTGGCTGCATAAGTGAGCTAGAGGCTGCTTGAAAGTCTTTATGGATATCTACAATCTTACATTGGAAACAATTGCTAGCTGGTTGCAGAATAGTTGCGAGCCTGATGGCTCTTCCGTGACCAGAGGGGTGGAGATCTGTTGAACTACATTAAAGAGTTCTCTGGCCGATGTGGCATTTTCAATTTTTTGAGTGCAATATTTGGATTTTTCCTCAATAAGAGCTATTTTATATTCCTTGATTTGGTTTCGAAAGATGATTTCTTCTTGCTCTTCCTGACGTTTCCTCCATATACGTTCTTGTCGGCAACATGCCTGCTTGAGCGTTCTGAGTATGTCATTGTACCAAGGAGCTGATAGAGAGAGTCTTATTTGAGTGACTTCCCTAAGGGGGACTATCTTGTTGGCTGCCATCTCCAGCCAATCTGCAAAAGTCGCTGCTCCCTTATCTACGTCCTCCGAGATCTCAATGAGTATGCTGTATAAGGTGTTGGACAGGGCTTTAGCAGACACCCCCTTCCATTTCCTTAACCTGGTTGTGGTTCGGAGGAGTTGACTGCTGCTGACTGAGGATGAAGATGTAAAGGAAAAAGCAACTGCGCAATAATCAGACCAGCTAAGGGGGGTAAGTGATTGATAAGACAACTTAGTATCATTAGAAAAAATGCTGTCTAGTGTGTGACCTGCCTCATGAGTAGGGGCAGATACTAGTTGCGTCTTTCCCATACTCAAAAGGACTTCCGTGATCGATAGTGAGTCTCTTCAAGATGGAAGTTAAAATCGCCCATGATGGTCAGATAAGTGTTTGTTAATAAAAGGTTCAATTAGATATTTTAGCTCCTTTAGAAAAGGGGGTCTGGGTCCTGGGGGTCTGTATATCAAGAGGCCTCCCAATGAACAAGTAGCTGATATAATAAATGTAAAGTAAAGGGCTTGGCAAGTTCTTAGGTCAAATCCAGATTCCATCAAGCATTTAAAATGTGATTTGAACCCAATAGCCAGTCCCCCAACCAGCCGTCCTGTCCACTGTCATGATTGAGTAATTTGTCGGAATCGCATCCACTAAATCAGGACCAGATGCTTCATTGGCTCAGATTTCAGTAATATAGACCTAGTCCGGATCCCATAATGCCCAAAACACCGCAAACTCCAATTTATGTTTTATGAGTGAATGTGAGTTTATGGGGAAACCATTAGGTTTCTCCTCTGAGATACAGGCAATGTGCCTTTTAGTTCTATCAGGTGCAGGGAACACTTGGACATGCCCTCCCACTTGTTAGATACCCAGTCTCTGTTTTGTAGATAGTTCATATGAAAGCCACATGAGGAGCAGTCACATTGCTGCTGCTCGTACAAATCCAGGAAAGGAAACGCAGTACAGGAGGAGGCTTGCCACCTATCTCGGAGCAATAATAACAAGTTTCTGGAGTATTTGATCTTCGATGACTGTTCCCCGATGCAAGAACCAGGGATTCGTGCACAAGGCGCAGTCCGGACGTGGAGGGGCGCAGATGGGCTTGCCTTCAGCGCCTTTCCTTCCTTTCAACAAATTATTTGACCTCTCCCAATGATGTCTTCAGAGGCCTCAGGTTAGCCATAGCTGGGGAGAGTTAGATTACTAGTTTGTGTGACTCTTGTTGGGCCCCTGTACCTGCATCTTTGTACTGGGATTCTGTCACAGACTCTAAGCTGTGCTATAATAACTGTGTCTTAGGCCTTTGTATTATTATATGCAGATCCTGTATGAAACTTGGTTTCTATCAAAGTCTCTACTTTTTCAACATTAACAACTATTATTGGGCATCTGAAAAAGACCAGTCTCAGGACAATTATTTAGGCCTTAATAAGAAAATGTGCTGTGAGGTAGTGTACCATTGATATGTTGAATGTTTACCGCAGTGCATCGGTTACTAAGGTAAATCTGTATGTATGTCTGATTTCCTGTCGAATTTTACCACGAATGAGAATGGTATGCAAGTTAAAACATTTTAAGTTGATGTAAGAACAGACAGTATTAGTAGTCTTATATTCTATTTAATATTAGAAATCTATCCCTTATGAGAGACTGCAGATTATTTGAGAGAACCTCCTTCTGATGAGACAAGCTGTGTGGCCACAAAATCCAATATCCCCATCTCCTTCCCTTTCTTTGCTGTCAGCACTGAGCGCAGTCTTGGAGGTGTTCAGAGCTGTAGATAAGGAAGGAGACTGGTGGGATCCACAACGTCCTTGCAGCAATATTTGGTTGCACAGGCTGGTGGTGACTCGAGTCAGACCGAACGTCAAGCTCATGAAAGCTCTCTGACTAATCAAAATGGATACGGAAGACTTCCTGACAACTTTCTGGATGTCCACAACAAAGCAGCAGCACTAGATGACGACAGTCATTACTCTCTAGCCGTAGTCAAACTAGACAGCATTTAGTTAGAGATACAGGCTCTTCATTGAGAGGACTAATGAGTAAGGGAGGAGCTAAGAAGATACTGTCCCAGCGGAAACCCCTGGTCCTTGCCAAAGAGAGCTGCACTCCGGCCTCCATTCAGCCTTGCTTCTTCATTCCCCGCAGGAACCATAACAAAGGCAATAGCCGAAAATAGTTTCTTCATGATGTTCGGTCTGAGTCTGTTACTAGAGTAAATCTTGTGTATGTCTCATTTACTGTAGCATGTTACCATTCATGCAAAATCCATGTCAATGAAAGAAATTAGTGTATTTTAAGTTGATGTAAGAGCAGAGCATAACAGCAGTCTTACATTCTGTTTAATATTAAAAAACAAACAACATCACTTGTGAGAGAAAATCAGAGATAAAGTCCAACTGTGGGCCTTCTTTAATTTCCTTATCCCCTCTTCCCTATCAGCACCAAGAGCAGTTTTGGATCTGTTCAGCAATTTCCATGAGGAAAAAGGCTAGTAGATTCTATGCCATTCCTGCAACAGCATTCAGGTTTACAGGGAAGCAGTGACTTTAATCTGAAAACTTCATATCTTTGATACGATTAAACTCTTCCTTCACTTTATCTATAAAACATGAAGTGGATTAATTTTCTAGAATGCCTATGAAAGGCACAGGAAGGCTATTTGAAAAGTGTATTGGGTGTTACACTGTACAAAGCGTGTACATAGCATAGTAGAGATTCGTAATACAACCTATGTAAAAGCAGGGAAGAATTTAATTAAATGTTATGCATGAAAGGCTTGGAACATGTTCTTTGACTTTGTGGAACGTCTGCTAAATGTGTGTGTGAAAGGCTTATAGTTGTGGGATAATGTTAGTGTAGAGGGCTGGAATATAATGGGTGTCACATGTTCAGTACATTTGTCAAAACAATTTGGTATACTACTAATAATACATCTGCATAGTGTATATCTTGTCTCACCTGGATGCTTTCAAAGATGTGTTCAAAGGCTCTTGGAATAATGCCTCTTTGTGTTGGGGGATCACGGATCCCCTGCATGGTAAAAGACTTCCCACTAGCAGTTTGTCCATATGCAAAGATGGTGCCGTTGTAGCCCTCTGTGACACCCTGCAGACACAAATAAAAAAAAAGGAATCTTACCACAAAATTATATTTTATGATTCTCTGTAGCATACCAAGCTTACGAGAAGTGATAGAAATATACTGTGCCAACTCCTGATAATAGCACAAGATGAATGGCAACAGGTTAGTATCAGTAACAGGCTTGCAAATAAAGCCATCCTAAAATTGTGAATACATTTTAAAACTGCATTAGAAGTTGGACATCATTCTCAAAGGACTTTACCTCAACTCAAGCAAAAAACCTTAGGTGAGGGGACTCGGGTATACCAAAAATATGTGCAATAAAGAATATTAACCAAGGTACATGTGTATAGTCTCCTGGAAGAAATTGAAGGGATTCAAAAAAATACAGTTGAGCAAATGTCGTTACCGATGGGAATCCTTCATAGTGTCCCCATGTCTCATATTACAGTTTTGGATATCTTCTCATAAAACGCACATATCTCGCTAAAAATATATTTCCACTATTATGTGGTATAAGAAGAAATGGTTTCTTACCTGTAATCCTAGTTCTCTTTCAGGGGAATCTATATTGAGGTTATAAGCACTGACCAGCGCCACCCACTAGCATGATGCCTATACAGGTGACGCGGACGTCACAATGGCACTGCCGATGACGTCACGCAGTGCCGACCAACATCACCTTCCAGAACGCAGGGGTATTGCTTGAAGAAAAATCTTCCGGATCTAGTATGACGCCTGGTAAATTCAAAGGTTGGCGAATCAACACCTAGATTAGGTCTCTATCAGATAAGGCGTTACCGAAGATAGGTAACTTGTCCATTACTGCATTTTTCTCCTCAGCATTTCATTTATAGAAATTACTACACCTTCCCTGGGGCAATGCTTCACATTCTCTCCCAGCAAATCGGTGCACTGCCTCCCAAACCTAGGCCCCAGGTCTTCAAGCTTCTCCCAGGCCCAAGATGTACAGTTCCTTCATGCCCTTCTTGTGTAGTGGCACATCACTAGTAGATGGCCATTCTGAGGTGAGCCTGTCTTTCCTCTGTCAAATCAAGTTCAGTGAGTCTTTAGTAGTTTTCATAAGCCATCCTTGATAATAAATGCCCTATATTCAGCATCTGAGCAACTGTATTGTGGGAGCTAAAAGGAACTCATCTCCAGAATGACAACATTGTTCTGGCAACGGCCACACTCCCAAAATTTTCAGACTTGAGACACAATATTCATTTTTTTGAAAGGTTTTTATAGAGCTTAAGCACCTCTGCACCCTATAAACTAATTGTGTAATTTACACAGAACTCATTTGCAGCACAGCAAAACAAGACAGGATAACATATGAGTAGTAATTGGTTGAAGAAAAAGAAGGTAATAGGTGGATTTCATTGCATGTAACTGTATAATATTGCTGTAATGGATATATATGGAAGCATGAGACTGTGCAAGTATTGTGAGAAAATAAAGTGTCACTAGTTTAAGAAAAGATGGAAAGTTGAACAGTCTGACTTCTGACTTTTTTCCTAAAACTGAACAAACTATGGTTTCTTCTGTAACAAGGGTATGAGAGTTCCAAGCAATACTAGCAGTACTAGAGAAAGTGTTTTTCAGGCAAGAGATGTAGTAAAATTCAGTGCTTAAGGTTGTAGTGTGTTTCAGCTTTTAAGTTCTCTAAACCTACATGAAAAGGTTGGATAGATAAGCAGTTGTATTTAAATCCATAATTTTGTACGGGCAGTTACGTAACTGAATTAATTCTTAATATTAATGGTACCAATGCAGATCACTTAGCAATACAGAGATATGGCTGAAGCTTTTTGTGGCACTGACAGTGTTAGCTGCAGACTGAGGCACTGACATGAGTGCTGCAAATGAGAATTGTAGATCACCAACTGGAATAGCATCACAAAGATTAGCCAAAAGAGAGTCTATGAAGTATCTAGGCCTACTAAATGAAATGCTACCAGTAGAATGCAACACTCATTGTTTCACCCACTAAAGTAGCACTGTAAAACACGTTACCAGGAGTGGCGGAGCTTGCCTGGCCTCAAGATGGCCGCAACTTAAACGAGCTCCGGAAGCCGTTCCCACAATGAAGCAGGGATTTGTGTAATTCCATAGCCGTAATAAGGATTACATCAGGGCATTGAATAGTACTTGACAGCAGCAACAAAAAGATACCTCTGCGGCCGCTGTACAGCTGCTAAAGTAAGCCATTCCGGCCTCGACGCATGAACGGGGGCACGGCCTACCTAGTCTCGAGTGAAGCGGACCTCCGACGGCAACGGGAGACGGGCCTAGCCTGATTCCCCACAGTGCCGAGGCTGTGGCTGAGTGAGCCCCGGGCAGGGCTGAAGATGCGGTGACTGCCTGTGCCCAACGACAATCGCGCTGTGGACCACAGCATCAACCGGCGCCATTGTGTGACGCGGCTATGGACCTTTGGTAGCAGCCTACTCTACTTGCGCTAAAGAGGCGGGCGCCCTGAGGGTGCTAGGGATAAGGCAGCTGCCTGTGCGTGGGGGCAACCACGAGGTGAGCTGGGGCTGCTGTGTGCGCCCTCGGGCTCCGCTGGCTGGGGCTGTTCGTCTGCCCTGTGCTGCCTGCTCCGGGAGGAGTGGACGCTCTGCATTCACCCGCTAGGCCTCTTGGGGAGGGGGGGGGGGGGGGAGGAAATCGGTCCCTCTGTGATTGACCTTTGCCTGAAGTGGTCCCCTGGCAGAGCAGGGGGGGGTCTGGTGTCGTCTTGGTGGCCGGGTGTGCCTCTGAGTCCCAGGGCGGCACAGTTGATCTCTGGATGCTACTGATTGTAGGCCTGGCAGGACTCTATACATCTATCGGCATTGTCCCTCCCGGTGTATTCTTGATTCTTGCACAACCCCAATAATTGTAGGTGCTTGAAGAAACAGGGACATTAAGCGAAAAGGCCTACTGTGCAGGAGTACAACAGTTACAGTCGCCCTGGAGTAAAGTAACCTGAATGATGATGAGCTATACATTGGACAAATAATGTCATCACTAGTGAGACCAAACAAAGCCGTAACAATTGCCCCGCCCCGGGCAGAATAGCAGCATTAACACCGCCGCGCACAGGTGACAACACTGTGGGTAAAGAGCAGCCCTCTGGCACAAAAACAGGGACACTCTGACAGAACATCATTGCACACACTGGTTGCCGCAAGGTTGTTTAGGACACAATAGTAGCAACAACATGGGGAAGCCAGATAAAACACAGACAAAATTACAATTCAAACAGCGCAAATCCACCTGAACAAGAGATGAGGACGCAGAGGCAGAGATGGGGGACCGAGCTAGGGGGTGACCTACGCCAGATATTTAAAACGATACAGCAAAGTCTCTCTACGATAAATGGAAAGATTGCCTCCCTCTCTTACCGTATTGATCGCTTGCCAGAACACGTAGATAAGCATGCAAAGAGGATTGATATGGTGTACAGAAGGGTGTCAGAGGCCGAGGACAAGCAGGTAGAGAAACTTCAGAAACAAATGTGGAAATTAATAGCGACGCTACAGACTAAAGCAGAAGACCTTGAAGCGCGTTCCGGGCGCAACAATCTGCGCATAGTGGGACTGCCTGAATCCACCTCGACCAGGAATATGGAACTGTTTGTGGAGAAGTTACTTATGACTTTGCTGGGCTGAGACACCTTCTCTTCCATATTTGTGTTAGAGCATGCGTATCCTTCACTGGCAGCACGTCTGCCCCCAGGGGCTCACCCGAGCCCACTCTTAGCCCGAATCGTAAATTATAGGGATAGGGATGTAGCACTGCGTCAGGCTAGAGAGCTACAGACACTCCACTATGAGGGCAGCAAACTATCTCTTTATCCCGTCTTCACCCCCCAGATGCAGGATGCACAAAGGTGTTTCACTCCCCTGAAGGGGAAGTTACGGGAGCTTAACACTGACTAGGCAATGCCCTACCCGGCACGCCTGGGGGTCACCTTGGATGGCAAATCAGAGATCTACATGGACCCTAACAAAGACTATTCTAAGGCTATGACCAATAAGCAGGTACACATCTAGCTCCCCATATGTGGTTATTATCGCAAAGAAGAATTAAAGGCACTTGTATAGCAGCTGGATTCATAACTCATGAACAAGGGGTTTTGGTATGGGTGCGTCATGGCGCCAATATAAAATTCATGCAATTGATGTTGACCCCGGGGGTAGATATACAATAGTTCGCTGCCGGAAAGACAACTTTGATGTGCGGGTGGCGGGGATATATGGACCAAATTATGATGACCCTCAATTTGATTGATCCTCACACAATAAGCTTGCCATGTACACGAAGATGCCAACACTTTGTGAAGGCGATTTTAATTGTGTGCAATCCCCAGAGCTTGACAGATCAAGGGGACCCCTACGGATACCTTCATCAGCTGCCAAAGCCATAGTGACAATAGCGGATTCCCATGGATTAGTAGATGCATGGCGTCACCGAGCACCACAGGGCAAGGAGTATACACACTACTCAACAGTGCACAACATACACACGTGCAAAGATTACCGGTTTGCCTCCTGAGACTTAGTACCTTTCATAACAGAATGTGAGCACCTACCACGCACATATTCAGATCACTCCGCAGTAAGACTGAAACTGAAAATAGACGATATGCAGCCCAGGGTTAGTACGTGGCGTTTTCCACAGTACTCGCTACTAGATACAGTGTTCAGAGAGGAGCACTCGCAAGAGATAGAGCACTACTTCAAAAAACAATTTAGGTAGTGTCTCCAAAATGGCCACTATTTGGGAAACGTTTAAGGCCTATATCCAAGGTGTAGTTATATCAAAACATGGAGGTGTGCTTGTTTACAAAATTGGAGACTGAATTAGCAGAGCAAGACAGCAGGTCACTTGAAAGATCCACTCCTGAGGTGTTAGCCTAGATCAGGGAGAAGATAGACCAATTCAACTAATTAGCACAAACTGAAGTGACTCACTTAAGAAAATATGCCACCGTAAAAGTGTACGGGGAGGGTGAAAGACCTAGAGCCACGCTAGCCGCACTGACCCAGCCTGTAAGTGGTGCGAATGAGGTGTTAGAGTTGCAGGATGCAAACAGAGCACTGATAAGCAGTAGGTCAGATAGTTGACAGATTTCTAAATTACTATACAGATCTTTATACCTTACGACCTTCAAGAGTGGAGGAATCAGCTGAAGATTATTTAGCACATATAACAATGAAGTGGCTGACTAACTCCCACAGGGAGCAGCTGATTGCACCACAACACCCAACCGAGATTATTGAGGCTATAAAGGACATGCCCAATCATAAAGCCCCCGGTTCGGATGGCTTAACAGTAGCCTTTTACAAGGCCTACAAGGATCAACTAATTCCTTACATGATTAACTTCTTCTAACAAATGGCTAAAGACGTTGTTATGCCCCCACCATGCGAGAAGCTAGCCTAATTATTTTGCTAAAGCCTGGTAAACCTTCGGACCACTGCTCTCTATACAGACCACTATTCTTGCTCAATACAGATACAAGATTTTGGCTAACAGACTCGCCCCCTTACTTACGATAGTGGTGGCTCCTGAGCAGTCCGGGTTTGTACCTTGTCGATCACTTACTAGTAATTTATGCACACTGTTCTGCACCATCACACAAATCAATTAGACTGTGCGTGCTGCAGCGGTCTTCCTTGATGCCGAAAAGGCTTTTGACTCGGTGCAGTGGAGCTTTTTAATGGCTGTGCTGAGGTGAGTGGGGGTCGGAAAGGTGTTCATTGAATTGGTTAAAGTCCTATATGCGGAGCCCACCGCACGGGTTTGCGTGAACTGTCAAGCTCTCACAATTACTAGAGGCACCAGACAAGGATGCCTACTCTCTCCCCTACTATATGCATTGGTGGTGGAGCCATTGGCTAGTGCCCATGCGAGAATTTCATGGGCATCGAGGAATACGATTCCCACAGTACAAATTAATAATAACTGCATATGCTGACGATACTCTATTGTATGTACGGAACCCAGAGCAGAACCTAACACCAACGTTGCCAGTGGTGGAACTCTTCGCACACCACTCGGGCCTTCGTATAAATTGGAGCAAGTAACTTATATTTCCACTAACCGCTAATACTATCCCTCATCAGATGAATTATCCCATAACATGGACCACGGATCCAACACGCTATTTTGGGGGTCAAATACACACTGATCCCGAAGTAGTAGTCTGGGAAAACTATGGCCGTGCTGTTCAGAAGCTCTCAGAGGCCATTGAGAAGTGGATCTGTCTGCCACTATCGTTGCTAGGGCGTATTTCAATTATGAAAATTATAGTTCTCCCACGCTTCCTATTTTATTTCTTGAACATACCAACCCCTTTACCAAAAACATTCTTCTGCACCCTACGCTCCCTCATGATCAGACTTGGCCGGGAAGCAACCATGACTACAATGCGAGACATCGACTAAACCTCCAGACTTCAAAATATATTACTGTGCAGCACAACAAATGCATGCATATCATTGGCTAAACAGCCCTAACGAGACCCCGCACTTGTACATAGAGAGAGAGATTAAGTGAACCCACTATCCCTACTGCAATATCTCCTTAGTAAGCCGCAGAGAGGATATCACCTTATAGACCCAGTAGGAAATACAAGATAACAATTATGAAGGGCGGCAGGCCTATAGAGGCTTAAGCTCCTCTACTCTCCGAAAATACCAGTTGAATGATGCGATTGGTTACCGTCTCAACAGGAAAAGCCATTCATGCATGCACTAAACATAAGAAACATGGGTGACTACTTTTCGGAGGGGGTGGTCAAGATGTGGGATCAGTTGCAGGCACAAACACCAACGACATCACTGCTCACAACATATTATCATCGAGCAAGACAGTCACTATGTGCCGTGCTAGGAGACGGTAGCAAAGGAAGTCCTCAGCACACGTCTGTAGTGTATCTAAACATTTATCTGCACATTGTATGCAAAAATATTAACACAGTATTTCGAATTTCTGGTTTTTCTTTCTTTATTCTTATAGTTTCTCTTCAGCCGACACGTGTTTCGTCTCATACACTGGGAAATCGTCCCACGACTTTCTCAAGGCTGTATAAACACAGACAAAAGACTGAAGTAACACTATCACATTAGATGTGCCCCATTTCTAGAGGTATAATTATACACCTCTAAGGAGAAACATGTAATAAACACGCACAAGGTTGACCGAATGAACATGACACCCATGCCAATCAAGGGCCCAACCTAACTATTGAGCCAAACTATAGGGGGTGAAACAGCGACTTCCCTGATCATTTGCTGATTGGTGATGGAGGAAAACATTTGTGACAACAAAGTGAAAGAGCCAATTACCAATCTGTGACCGTGTGCTGGTCAAAAACCCTTGATGACACTTATCTGGCATTGATTAAAGAACAGCATAAAATAAGGACCGTAGATTGTCAGATGAAAACACAACCCGCCCCCCCAAAAAGATACAGTCAATAGGTGATGGAAGGGTGATCAATTTATCCACCTTAAAACCCAAAGTCATGCGTGTGTGAGAACGCATTTCAAATACCTCTACAATCTTTGGTATGTTCCTCTGTGAAATTAAAGAAACCTATCATTAGAACACACTCCTCTTATACATGCCTACTTCCATTTCCAAATCTGGCACGCAGATTGAAAACCTACTTCTTATGTGGTGATAATTCAAACCCACAATGGGTAAAATATGTGTCTTCTGCGTTAAAAACGGTTCTTCATTCAGGAAAGGTCTACGCCTGACCAATCCACGAGCTCTGAAAATATATATATTTCCGGGGATGTTTTAATGTGTAAACTCCTCCAAAGACAATACTCGTATCTATCATTAGGTAAGATCCAGCCGCAACCTCTATGCTGTCATGCTTACTTGTTCAAAACTCAAACGCGTGTCCCCGCTTAACATAACCATTATATAATCAGGGTTGCAGCACGTGCGCTAACGTATCAAACTATACCTCACATCTCAGAAAATATCCACTGTCACCACTATCCCACTTAGTCGTCCGAGACTTAGCTAATGGAACCGTATATGTCTCATCACGATCCCCAAACAAATCCATATGTACTGCACCCAACTGGCACCAAGATATTTAAAAGATGCCTTCATAACACATGCCCAATTCTTATTTGTCCATCGCACAAGTATACTATCTCAAACCACCAGCGTAGTGCTTCAAAGTTTAACAATGTATCCACAGTCAGTTATCTCTTACTGTAAGGACAGCTCCGTCATCAACGTAGCCCACAACCGTGTCTCTCGAGTGCGAGAACACAGACGAAATGAGTGTTCCAGCCTTTATACAATCTCTCACCGCTAGGAGTCGTCAAACTAGGAGGAGGACACATATTGTCTCCAAAACGGGTGCCATCTTGAACTTCCCAATATGCACCAAAATCTTCAAAATCCTCACGCAGCAGCACTGTATTCAAAGCTCATACAGCGCTATCTGACCCAAAATATGTCATATGGTTATACTACTTATATTGTTCTGTGTACAGTGCAAAATGTTCAGCAAATTAATCGTGATTAAAACTGTACCAAAATGGGCGCCATCTTGAAACGTATTTCACCGTGTTCATGGTAACATGCTTTCCAAAATTGAGGAGGCAAACACCACCCTTTAAGTGTAGGAAAAGGCGTAAGGTCACTTTCAAAATTCATTAAGATGGTGTGACAAATAATCTAAAACCAGTGTTGGTTGTGATAAATTTCAATTAGATTCAAGTTCCTATATTTTTTATATAAGAAAAATATAAACGGAAAGTAGACATAACAATTTTTAACAGAAGAGAAAAAAGGTGTACAATTTGAGTTACGAAACGAGGCAACCGAAATCATTTCTTATATTGCATACTTTTGATAACTATTATACAAACAGAAAATGTAGTAATGAGCATTTCACCTTCCCAAAAAATAATGCAGCTTCTGATCCACATTTAACCCAATCTCAGTAGTACGAAGTTTGAGAATCCAACAGGCCTCACGTCTTAGTAAGGCAAGTTCTCTGTTACCCCTTCTGGGGTGTCTCTGAGTTTGTTCTATGCCATAGAATAAGAAGTGATTTATTAGAAGTTTGTGAGGGGCAGAGCGCGAAGTGTGCTGCAATAGGATACCTAATGTCCCCTTGTTTCACCGCTCTCATGTGTTTCCCTATTCTTTCACGTAATGTCCTTATGGTGCTACCCACATATCTTTTGTCACACCTGCACTCAATAATGTATACAACAAATTTAGTCAGGAAGTTTATATTGGTAACAATCCTGTACGTTTAGTCTCCTGGCCCTTAAAATGTGTCTTTCTGCTACAGGCACACTTACATGCACTGCAGTGCCCAAAGCCATAAAAACCTATTGTACATTATGTAAGTCAACTCTCTTTTTTTCCAACTCTAGGATCAATAGGGCTCAGTAAATTTTCAGTTAGACTCCTCATCTATAAGTAATGTCTGGTCTGTCTGAAATCGCATCGCTGAGGGATTTGTCAGCTCTCAGAATGTGCCAATGCTTGGTGAGACTACGCACTAACACCCCCGACCAGGCGTTGTAACCAGTCACCATACGTATCTTCTCATTTTTCTTGCTAGGTTTGGTGCGTTCCCATAAAGTGTCCTGTCTCTTTACACTATTTATTCTCTGTTCAGCTTTCCTAAGTGTATTTTTGCCATAGCCCCTTCTCTGGAAGCAGGCTAACACACCTTTCTTACTTTCCTCAAATTCCGGATCTTGGCTGCAATTTCTTCTAAACCTGATTAGTTCTCCAAAGGGAATAGACCTAATTTGGTGAGCAGGATGAGCGCTGGACGCATGCAACAGTGCGTTGCACGCTGTCTTTTTACGAAACAATCTGCTTTGGATCTTGTTCTCCTTGATATAAAGTTCAACATCTAAAAAGGAGATCTTCTTTGTGCTAAACTCAAAGTGAATCTAATGATATATTCATTTTCATTGATGGATTTGAAAACATCCATCAGTTTATCTGTTGTGCCTGTCCAAATCATGAGGCAATCGTCGATCTGCCTGCCCCAATACAGGACAGAGTCATTCTTTTCGGATCCCATCGGACCCCAGATTATTATCTCTTCGAACCAACCCATGAACAGGTTGACAAACGAAGGAGAAAATCTGGAGCCCATGGCAACCCCCTGTTTCTGCCTGGACCACTTTCCTTTGAACAAAAAAACATTATTGTCCAAAATAAGTTCAATCATACTGATCAGCATCACTGTGTGATTCAATGCACTGGCTGACCTAGTGTTGAGTATCTTTCTGATGGCACGCAAACCAATCTCTCTTCAAATGCTTGTGTACAAAGCTGTAACATCAAGGGTAACCAAAGTCACGTTTTCTTCCCAATTCAATTCTGTCAGTATCCCTGAATATGTTTCGTGTCACGGATATACGAAGGCAAGTTCTTGACCATTGGTTTCAGAATTGTGTCCACATATTCCGATATTCTCTCGGTCGGCCCATCATTACCAGATATGATGGGTCTCCCGGGAGGAGACGAAAGGTCCTTGTGTATCTTGAGAAGAGTGTAAATGCACGGGTACCTAGGACGGTCATCTCGCAAGAAAGCCAGCTCATTGTCATCCAGCACACCCAACCCATGTCATTGTCTCAAATGTCTGTTTATGTGGTCTGTCAGAGCCCAAATGGGATTGGTCGTAAGAGGTTCATAACATTCCTGATCATTCAATTGTGAGAGGATGTCAAGTTCATAGTCAGTACTTTGCATATTAACTATGTTGCCCCCTTGCACCACATATCCATGGATTGGGGGCAAACCCTGTTCTAGTTCGGCCAGCAAACCATGCGAGCAGAACCAGCTGAGGCCCCCCATACCCAACCAACTTCTGCCACACCAGCTGGCAGGCGTGTTGAGCTAGAGCGCCCGCCTGTTGTGGATACTCACGGCCGACACTGTAGAGCACAACCCGAGAACCTAACTAAGAAATTAACCGAAACCCCCCCCCCGCATCGATAACCGTCAGCCGCTAGACTAGCCCCATACACCGGCACAGAGGACCTACTGACTTCCTTCCTGTCTGCACACGCACCCCTTCTCCCCGCTGATCCCGCATCAGTACCCCAGTTCAGCACCACGGTTTTTAGTTTAGGATACAAACCAGCTGCTCAGATAACACAGGTGATGGACAGGGATTGTTACCTATCCGCTAGAGTAGCAGGCTCAAAGCTCCCATGGGAACCATGGGCAGACGTAGCTCCGTCACCAAGGTTTTGATTTGCAACCATATCCCAGGACTCCGAAGTCTCACACTGATAACTTCAACCTATGTATAATTCTGGGGTTGTATTAATATCTTATGAAAGCTATGAGAGACAACATTTATGTATGTAAACCTGACTGCCAAAATATCTCTGTCTGCCTATGCATGTACCTTGAGATCGGAACCATTTTCCATGTTTCACTGTATCTAAAGTGTTACAATTCAATAAAAAAATGTTTTTTAAAAAAAACTATGTTCTCCCCCTTATCTGCCTCACGTATCATGATGCTCTGATCACTCATAAGGTTCTTTAGAGCTTGACATTCTCTATGTGTCAAGTTGTCTCTCATACTACATGTATGTTTCCTTTTGTCCATATGTTTGTCAAGGTCTAAGAGCACCAGTTTATGAAAGATATCTATATTATTACCTGTGAAGAGAGTCGGTGTCCACTTAGACTTCTCCTTCAAGTTACTGGTAATACTAAGATCGCTAACTATGTGCAGATCTCGCATGATCATTTCCGATGTCACCACCTCGCCTTCACAATCAGTTAGTGATAATAACAATCTGGTGTCCAATACATCCTGTATCGAAAGTGCACTCGAGGCAAAGACCCCATGCGGGCTAGATTTGGAAATGGAAGTAGGCATGTATAAGAAGAGTTTGTTCTAATGATAGGTTTCTTTAATTTCACAGAGGAATATACCAAAGATTGTAGAGTTATTTGAAATGCGTCCTCACACACGCATGACTTTGGGCTTTAAGGTGGATATATTGATCACTCTTCCATCACCTATTGACTGTTGTTTTTGGGGGGTTTTTTGTGCATGCATCTGACAATCTACAGTCCTTATTTTAGGCTATTCTTTAATCAATGTCAGATAAGTGTCATCACGGTTTTTTGACCAGCACACGGTCACAGATTGGTAATTGTCTCTTTCACTTTATTGTCACAAATGTTTTCCTCCATCACCAATCAGCAGGTGATCAGGGATGTCACTTTTTCACCCCCTATAGTTTGGCTCAATAGTTAGGTTGGGCCCTTGATTGGCATGGGTGTCATGTTCATTCATTCTACCTTGTGCATGTTTATTACATGTTTCTCCTTAGAGGTGTATAATTATACCTCTAGACATGGAGAACTTCTAATGTGATAATGTACACCAGTGTATGTATGGTGTTACATCGGTCTTTTGTTGGTGTTTAACAGCCTTGAGAAAGTCGCAGGACGATTTGCCAGTGTATGCAACGAAACACGTGTCGGCTGAAAAGAAACTATAAGAATAAAGAAAGAAAAACAAGAAGCTCAAAATACTGTGTTAATATTTATGCATACAATGTGCAGATAAATGTCTAAATACACTACAGACATGTGCTGAGGATTTCCTTTGTGTATTCAGTGGCCTCGGCCGAAATTTTGGGGGAGGTTGGTGGTTCTTCTCCCCTTACAGCACCTTCCAGAATTCGAGATCTATTGAAACAAATATATGTGCGATTTTTCTGAATGGCGCCGTTTCACCTAGCTCAATAACATTGTCCGTTCAAAGGTCTAGGAGACAGTAAGATGGAACCGCAAGAATACACTTCAGTAACATATCTACTGCAAGCCCAGTCCCTGCAGCGCGCAATTTCAAGACTATATACACTCACAAGGACAGGAACCAACACACGAATGCACTGCAGGAATGGCGCGACAAACTACACATAGATATAACGGAGACCAATAGTTATATTGCTGCTCAAGCATGAAATCAATCTCACAGAACGGTAAACACCGACTAACACACTTTAAATATTTCCACAGAGTATATTACACTCTGGCCCGAATATATAAATACGGACTGAGAGAAGATGATAAATGTGCAAGATGCTGGGCCGCGGAGGCAAACTTTAAACATCTTGCTTGGGACTGCCCTGTGATCCATAGATACTGGACCACGGTGTTCACGGCACTTCAGGATATGGTTAGGGCACTCGTGCCTGAGACACCGCTAGTGGCCCTCCTGGGATACGTCAAAGACTTACCTAAGGGAACCCGTAAATTGTTAGCACCTGGCATATTAATGGCAAAAAGGAGATTAGCTATGCGCTGGATGAAGGGCTCAACACCCACCTTTACAGAATGGTACACGCTGCAAGCCAAAGAACATTTAGAGACCATACCAGATATACCTCACCCGCAGAGCTGCACAGGAAGAGGAGCCGGAGGGGCATAAGAGATTGGAATTTGGTTAGACAAAGTCATAACCTCTAGACATTCAGGATATAGGAAACCAAAAGTGAAATATTGTTAACCTGAAGAATATAGCATGCAGGCACTGTATTGAAGATACTAAATCATTGGTAATAAAGCAGCCCTACCTAATACAGCAAACTGCAATTGTCCAATGCATGTTACTGATATGTATCCCAACAAGTAATTTAACGTGGCTGTGTAGACTTTATTTTTATCATGTTGAGATGATTACTCCTGTTAGAAAATGTCAAATTCATGGAAATGGCTACTGAAATGCTTGTATGTATATAAAAGGAAAAATAAAGATTTAAAAAAAAAAAAACACGTTACTATGTTTGACCTTGCAGCCTGTCAGTGCAGTTTTAAACTGCCATTTCGACCTGGCAAAATAAAGCTCTTGCCAGGCCTAAAACTTCCTTTCTAATACTGATAAGTCACCCCTAAGGTAGGCCCTAAATGCCTGTAGAACAAAGTGCAAGGTAGTTGAAAGGTAGGACAAGTGTACTTATGTTTTACATGTTCTGGCACTGAAAAAAACCAAAGTCGTTTTTCACTGCAGAAAGACTGGCTCTCTAATAGAAAAGCACTGGGTTACACTATACCTCCTTACAATGCATAGCTTCAGATTGAGACTAGCTAAAAAAAATGTGATTCAATAACTCATTTTATTAAAAATGTTAAATTCAACCTAATAGTCAAATCTGAATTTAAATGACTATTTTGAAAATGACACTTTTAAAAAGTTGCAATTTTTCTTCCGAAACAAAATGTGCCTTTATGCCAGGGTCCCCTGACTGTTAATGGCTATCCCGTGGTGTGATGTGTATTGGCCCTAGACAGTGGACAAAGGACCAGGGCGAGGGAAGGTGTGGCTCCTCCTGGCTGGGGAGGAGCTGTACCCCTGACCAGATTGTACTTCAAAGGGTAGCAGGGGTGATGTACTCAACCCTTTTCTGACTTAAGAAGGAGCCTACACTGTTACTGGAGAATGCAGTCCACACCTGGGTTAGCCTGTCCTTTGCTTGACTAGCCAGCCTAGAGCCAAACCCTAAGGAAAGGAAAGAACTGACTAGAATCAAAGTTCGAGCTAGACAAAGGGGTGTCCCCCCACCCACAGGCTGGCACTGGGCATAAAAGTGGCATCCCCAGAACCTTTCCTCAGCACACTCCTAGACCTTAGTGGACCAGAATATGGACTGTCCTGCTGTCTGAGGAGCCTGGAACAAGACTGGACCTGCCTGCTCTGAACTCGGACCACAGAAATGATTCCCAGGTGTCATGTGTCCCAGTTAGGCCTTGAAAAAAAGGCTGCAATTTTACATGGCGAAAGCCGAGGACCAGAACCAAACAGGTAGCAGGCAGGGCGACCGATCTTAAATAAGACCGCCCATTCTGGCAATCTGGTCCTGTGAGATACAGTCAACCTCCCCGAATTGGATGGAGCCTGGCAGTTGACATACATCCACTCTTAATTATATCACGCGGAGCAGCTACTCTGCCCTCACCATACTGACAGGATAGGGACACCCCATCCCAGTTACTTCACTCACATAGGGGAGTTACATTCTTACCCTGAAGAAAGTCCTGGACCATTTTTTGGCCCCTTTTTTGGACTGAAACATGTCGGCACTAGAGTCCCAGGACCATAATACTCCTATAAGACCCATTTTATCTATTTTAATTACCCAGACAGACCCAAGAATAAAGGGAAACTGGGGATCTGCCTGTGGTATTTTATCTAGTTAACTCCCTCTGCCGTAAACATATTAAAAGCACTCCCAACACTGTGGTCGAGCCCACCCGGACTTCTAGGGGTCTGGGTGACCCGATGATGAAGCATGACACCACTAGGGTGTGTGAGGGTAACCTAAAGAAATACTTATCTTCCCCACGACCACGGTTGTATTAGGCACAACCTTATTTCAGGAGTTTTCATTTCTCCCCCTCTCCTCTAATCTTGTTGGATCTCTTTTTAGGTCCGTTAGAGTATTTTTTGTGCATATAGTTTGTATGGGAGGATATACTCTACACAATCCTGCCTCTCTTACCCTTTAAGTCATTGGGATTTCCCAGTGCCTTGTTGTGTTATATGCAATTTTACATGAACACAGAGCTTTCCTAAAGTTGCCTTCACTCAAGTCAAGTCAGGAAAGCTTTATTCGATTGCTACATAAGACAATCATAAAAGCACATAGGAAAAAACACATCAATACATGATTTACAATGTTAAAAATATCATACCAGTATTAAAGAACACATCGATGCATAGTCTAAAATAATAAGAGTATCATCTCAATAAGAACAGGATACACAATGCATTATGAAGTTAAAATGTTATTAAACTCACATGTACTTTATCCAGGAAAAAAGGATTAAATAGATGAACAATTCCTATGTCGCAAGACTTTCTTCAAATGAGTTACTATTCTAAAAGTGGTGTGCGCATTTTCAAGCTGTTGTAATGCGAGTAAAGCAGGCCGACATTGACGAAGCCCAAACATTTTTAATATTGGTGCCAAATACAAGTATAAAATGTACAAAACAACATTACATGGATCATAGATTGATTGGAATTATTGTCACAAGGGCAAAGAGGGAGATGTTGAGACCAATCGTTCATTTTAGGCAGGGTAACTAGTCTATGAAATACCCACAGTTATTAAAAATCTATCATAAACTCCGGGTACAAAAGTTAAATAGGGTTGAATGTTAAAAGTAGTTAAAATCAACTGATTATGAAGTACAGTAGGTTTTAAAATCTCAGATGACATTCTGATGGAAACCAACAACAAAAGACCCTCCTTTCTCAATTCTTTCCTTGGTATTTGTCGAATAGATAAGGGGTTAGTAAAGTACTCTAGACGACCAAGATCTTTTAAAATGTTACGGACATATTGTATCCATGGGATTTACAAAGCCCCTTCCAATTTTAACATGTCTAATAATATATCCATGTTTAACTAGGCCTCTTCTTTGGTCCATAGCCTATGCCAAAGAAGTACAGGCTCTAGCTTTATTAAATCAGAGATGAAGGAGAGTCCCAACTCCGCATGACATATACATGATGAAGTGCTATTCGGGACTGATAAAATATATCTTAGGAAGGAATTTTCTATGTGTTGGATTGAAAGCAGATCAGTGAACCCCCAAACTCCTGCCCCATATACTGCAGATGACACACACTTTGCCTTATAGATCTTAATAGGCTCCTCTGGTGGTCTTTTTCCCAGCTTTCTAGCAAAGGTAGTTAGAGCTGCTGTTGTTCTTAGGAGTACCAACTTTTTTGCTGAGACTGCTTGTACCCAGGTGTCGTTGTGGGCAAAAAGAATTCCTAAATATGGGAACTTTTTAGTTGCCCCGATCTTCTGCCCTGCAACAACATGTCTTTAGGTTTCTTGATACCAGGGCCGCAGCGCATGTTAAAGGTCTTAGAAGAGTTTACTCTCAGGCCAAGATTTTTCATAAAGTGAGAGAATCTATCTAACACCCTCTGAAGGCCAACCTGTGTGTGGGACATCAACACTGCGTCGTCCGCATATAGGAGCGCTGGTATTGGACGTCCTCCCACTTGTGGAAAGTCTTTATTGTCTTTAAGAAGGGCGTTCCCCAGACCGTTAATATAAAGATTAAAAAGAAACGGAGCCAGAACACAGCCTTGTCTGACTCCGCTCTTGATCAGGAATGCAGCCGAACACTCACCCTTCAATCCACAGCGCACACGTGCCTTGGCATCACTTTAAAAACGCTTAAGAAAATAAATAATCTGAACCTCAACCCCAATGTCCTCTAAAATAGACCAGAATTTACTGTGAATCACACAGTCAGATGCGGCTGTGAGATCCACAAAAGCTAAAAATAGATTCCCCTGCTTTGCCCTTGTGTATTTCCCCACCAGGATTGATAGATTTAAGCCCTGCTCTGTCGCTCCATGACCAGCATGGAAACCGTACTGCAGGTCAGACAGGATACAGTTTTCCTTCGCCCAATCCTGGAGGCGTTCCAAAATGATTCTACCTGTTACTTTTGTTATGACATCAAGTAAAGAAATAGGCCTGTAACATCCCGGATCCTGCCTATCCCCCTTTTTAAAAAATGGGCACAAGGTGTTACAGCTAGCAGTGATCACCTGGGCTATGATGGGCCCCCACAGAGAAATATTAGATTTAAACAAATCTAAGGGGACCCCATCTGGCCCAGGGGCCTTCCCTCCCTGACTTTTGGATAGTGCCTGCTCCACTTCATCTAGAGTAAACGACAGGCCAGAGTAAAGATGAGGTAAATTCAAGTTATAGTCCTCCTGAACATTACTACCTGTCATGTCAGGATTTCCCTCGCCATTATATACTCTTGAAAAGTGCTCAATCCATTGATCCTCAATGATTGCTATTTCAATGGTTGGGCCAGCCTCAGATGAGAGAAAAGGTGTTATGGCTGTCTTCCAAAATGCCAAACTATCATTCGCCACTGAGGCCGTATGTAATGCCTCCCATGCCTCCTCCTTCAAGGTGTTTTTTCTTGCCTTAATTGCTTGTTTCTAATCCCATCTAGCAGTCCTCAGATCGACCAGGTTTCTAGGGGATTTATGTAACTTAGGTGAGAATATCCTTGCGTACACACGGAGTCAAACCATCCACTCACATGTTGTTTACTATTTTTACGTATGAGGAGGGATTCTTTTATAGTTTGAGATATCACCAGGAATGAGGCTAAAATATTATCTGGGGCGGCAGTTTCGGACAAACATGTCACAATTGCAAATTTACATCTATCCACCACTGTCTTAATTATCGCTGCCTGATCTACCATGGACCAGCGCAGAGAAAAAACGTTTACACACCCAATAGCTATATTTCCTAACAGCTGATCATTTGTGCTTGGTTTAACCATTTTACCTGAGGTTAACATAAATTGACAAGCACAAAGGAAAATGATCGCTAAGGGAGATATCTGAGACATAGAATGAGTGGAAACTATGCGATTAGTTACTTGACATTAAAACATAGTCTATGGTAGAAAATAGGCCCCTACCACTAAAAGTCCAGGGCATGGAGACAGGTACTGGGCACAAATCGTTGACAAAACCCAAGTCAAGGGAAAAAAATCAGTTCATTTAGTTGTTCCCCTAATGCAGAATGCCGAAAATGGGATGAACATACCCCCTCTTCAGTTGAGATCCCACATAAATTATACTCAGCGTTAGCACATAGCGAACAATTAAAATCACCCGCCAATAATATTGTCATGTCTTTCGCCTTACTTTTGCCAGTAGATTTCAATAGTTTTGTAATATTCTTTATAACAGTTCCTACTTACCGCGCTTCCCAGCTTATGTAATTTTAGGACTGCCCAACCCCCTGACCTATCCATTGCGTTCACGTAGGGGCAGGCTGATGGCCATCGCGCTAGGGTCTGCTCTACAAAACATACTCACACACTGGCGTACACCTCAATTACCGACCTTCGCTGGATGGTTGCACCGCTTGTGGTATGTCCTGGGTATGGAAAAGTTAGCACTAACCATGGCAGGAAAAGGGGACAGATACGGGAAGTTATGGCAGCCCTTCTTGTCGCTCTTAGCCTCTGAATATAGGGAAGTCACGTGCCCCCGATATCTGAGACTGTTACATATCGCAGAGATTCCAGAGGGAGATGGGCATTAAAAGTTCGGCGGGGCCCCAGGGAAGACGCGGAGCCAGGGAGGGGGGGGGGGGGATGGAGTTAGGGGGAGTGTTTTTTTTTTTGATGTTTGTGTTTTTTGGGTTTCCTTTACACTTAAAAGTTGTGTTCGACCAAATAATTATTCAGCTACGCACACTCGGATTACATGAAGCATGACAATGACCCGGATTGTAGTTACATCGTAGCAATGTATGCTTGCGACCCAATGCATATTATTTTGTCTGATATTCAATAAAACCATTTAAACCATTACAGTTCCTACTTCAGCTTGGGGGATGTTATTATAAAAGTTAGTTAGAACTATATGTTTTACGTCTATATCCAATATAAGTATTTGACAATAGGGATCATTAGCGCACATCGTTATTTCCTTTATCTTCAAAGCACTCGGTATATAAGTGCAAAGACCACCCTTGGCCCTCCCACTCAAGCCGTCTATTGCTGGGGTATGATAGGTCCTATACCCATTCATATGGACCGCCTCTTTCGACCATGTTTCTTGAAAACATAGAATATCAACTTGTGAAACAAAGTCCCACCGCAAATGATTGCTTAGCTTGGACTGAATGCCCACAATGTTCCATGAAGCAATATGACAAAGAGCTGATTTGCCACTGTCTAAGGCAACAGTAGGAATTGCTACCCCCTAGTGGATCCTCAGCTACGTCGTGGTGTAACTGAGATACATTTGGACAGCTCACAGGGTTAGGACGTATTTCTGCAATTAAAGCTCTCGTACCAGAGTCCTCATCCTTGTGGCAACCATTAATGGAGCTAAAAGGGCGGTCATTTCCTACCCTGGTCAATCAAGGCTTACTCTTACTTTCGGAGCAGCCAGGTTTGGAGCTGGGTTGGACATATGGCCCCGAAGCCAGTCAGTGAACATTTTCCAGCAGGTTCAAAGCATCAAAACGATTACTCACTGGAATCCAAAATCTAGACTCCCTGTTCCCTATAAAATCACCTCCTTCAAGTGGAGGCCAACAGAATTTAAAGTATGTTGGTGGTTGGTAGAAGTAACCAAGAGGGAGAATATTGATGTCATTAGGGTGGACGGACCCAGTGCTTCCCCTATCCAGAATTGCACGCACCAGAGATGGCGAACCGAAGCTTAACACAACACAATCCCCACCACTACGTAAAGTTTTTGCCTAAGTGCCCACCCACCCTATTCTCCGTACCATTTCAAATTCTGGGAAGAGAGTATTTTTAATGCCGGTCCTTAAACCGAGGAAGTGTAATGAATTGTTCCTCAGGGTCGACCAATGTTCAAAGGCATTATTTATTAAAGGAGGTACATTTGTCAAGCTAACTGTATACGGGGTTGCTTCGGGGCAAATTTAGGTTTTGTGGTAATTTCGTAGACCTACCTCGATGATCTTGAAAGTTTATGTCTCTCTCAAAATCTTCATCTAAATTCTGTCCAGGCAGCTTAGCGCCTAATACTCCACTCTCTGTATTGGCTGCATTACTAAATTCTACAATTGGAAGACATGTTTTAGGGAGGAGATGCCCAGTTTGAATAGCAATACGAGAAGTAATAGGGGTAATATCATCAGGAAGACTCCTAATTTGCACTTGCCAAGATTCAAAAGAGCTTACAACTTGACCATTCTCACTACCCTTCACCCTGTTATTTGGCGGACCTGGGTTGGATTTAGGATTAGTAGCAGGTGGGACCGAGGATTTACGGCTTACCATCTCCTCCACCTTGGTCTGCCTAGTTTCTACCATTTATATTTTTTGTAGAATTGGATCCAGTAATACGGTTATCATTGTCTCCAATCTACCCCAGAAATTCCTCTTGATTGCTGCCCACAATCTTTCCTGTCATAGTAAGTGGGGTAATATTAGTAGCATTAGAGGGGCCTTCGTTATGTTCTCTTGCATCTGCGAAGGTTCTCAATTTCTTCCCATTTGTTTTTTGCATGGGTTTATTCTGTTTACATGGTCCTCGACTCTTTCTATTTTTTTGGGGTGGTTCAGCCATATAAACTGTACTTGCTTTAGCTTTCTGACCTCTAGTGTTGACTTTAGACCTGGCAGGGTTTTGCTCTATGCTAGATGAGGGAATGGAAGGAAAATCATCTATCACATACTCTGAATCATGTCCTTGTGACGGGCTAGCATGGAGATAAACTGCCTCATGAGTGGTCATTACACTAGATTCAACAAGTAATGGGGTCAGAGAAAGTCTATTCTGGGAAGGGAGAGGTTCGAGTGATAGCCTGCGTTCTGTGAGTTGAATCTCCTTAATTAGAACAGATTCTGCCCTCTGTAAAAAAAGCATCAAGGGTCCCTGCAGCATCCTGTCCTATTTTCCCCTCACTCATGGCGGAAAAATATAATCACAGGGATATGACGTGAATACAACAATGTCAATACCAAGCTTTTACCATTGGCGTTGTGTGACAGTCCCGCAGCCAAGTTCTTAAGGGGGTGGCCCGGCCTCTGTCGGTCTCGGACGGGCGCAGATGGGCCCGGCCTGGGCGCAGCACGGGCACGCCTGCGCGCGGCCCGTGCCGCAGGAGCCCTGTGCACTACTTAAGCGCCTCCTGGCGCTCTGCCTCTGCATGGGTGACGTGTGGCGTGTGTGTCGCTGGGGCTGCTGGGCCTTGTGGTGCCCGGCCGGCGTCCTCTCGCGCGGCTGGGACTCCCAAATGACTCTCTTGGCGGCGGCAACAAAGAACACCAGGTAAGATTACGGTTGCCTTCACTCATCACATCAGCTTTTGACACACATTTGCATTCATGGCACTTCGGGTTTGTTTCCTGGAAACAATTACCTTGCTTACAGGAGTCAACTTCGCAAGAACACTATTGTATTGCCCCGACACAATGTGCAAGGCCTACACATACGTTGTGCAAATGTGTTTGTTATTTTCGTACATATGGCGACACAGCTATCTGTAGTACACAAACAATGGCAGCTAGATCACAATCTCAGGAAAGGGCAGGATGCCTTTTTCTTTAAATAAAAACACCTGTTTTCTGGTATAGTCAGAGGAGGCACTTCTGCTGACAGTGAGCGGGCTCTACAGGCTTACGTTTTTGCCTAGCAGCTAACATATCCGTCCAGGGGTGTCCAGCTTGTGACCAAGACAGGGTCCTACATTCTTACCCACCAGGTAATGGGGTTGGATCATTCAGTAAAGGGGATTCTTGGCATTACATACACATACACCTTAGATACGCAGGTTAGGGTCCGCATAGTAGGAGTACACCAGATTGTTATATTCTTTTATATGCTTGCATATATGTGTTAAAGACACACAAATGATGGACAGAATTCTGAACAAATCAAACATTCACCACAAGTCAAGAGATCTGGATTATATTCATTGTGCTTTTGCTCACCATGCCACCCCAGTTTCGACTCATTCATATGCAAATCAGTCTTGACCCTGCTCCTCATGGAAACGGTCCAGCCTGAACTGCCAAGCCAGGCTTTTCCTGGACCAGAAACAAGCCTCCTGGGTGCGGTTTTGGGGTATCAACCCCCCCATCAGCCAGGCAAACTTCAATACAGTGGCATCATGAGCCATGGACCCACATCTGGGCATACCCAGAGCACTTGGGAAGAGAAAGCAAAAGACACACAAATGATGGATGGAATGCAGAACAAATCAAATATTCACCCCAACTCAAGAGATCGGAGTTATTTTGCTCACCATACCACCCCAGTTTTGACCCAGCTATATGCAAATCAGTCTAGAATCTGCTCCTAATGGGAACAGTCCAGCCCCGAACTGCCAAGCCAGGTCCTCCCAGGACCAGAAACAAGCATCCTAGGACCGGTTTTGGAGTATCACTCTTCATCAGCCAGGTTAGCTTATATATTTTTAGCGCATTTTTGCACTATTTTTACACACAACTTTAAAAAAAATAACTCCGGTTCAAGAGAGTGGATTCCCTTTTGTTCTGGTGTAATTTTGAATATTAAGATGGACTATATTTTTCAAAATTAGTTTGGAATTTTTCTTGCGTTGTGTTCTTACTTCATTAGTGTTTCAATACTGCATAAATACTTTACACATTGCCTCTAAGTTAAGTCGGACACCTCTACTAATTTCAAACAAGGCTCCTGCTTGTGTTTATTTGGACCACTGCTGCCCTTTGTCATCGGATGGTGCTTACCAGTACATCTTAGTAGCAGTGGATTCCTGGGGGTATGGCCACAGCGGTTGGCTAACGCTCGAAATTTTATAAAGGATCTGCAAGTCTTTATCGGGAAATAGGCAGTAGGCGCATTACATTCCGACAAGGTCCAGTGTTTAGCTCTAGGGCTTACAAAGATATCATGAGAAGTTTGGGGGGTGGCCTTGTGTTTCTCTTCCCCCTACCACCCTGAAGAAAATTTGTTAGTGGCGAGGAAAAACTACAACTTAAAGCAGTCTTTAACAGAAAGCATACAAGGCTCTGGTCGCAGTTGGGTCCATCACTTATATGGGGTCCAGAGGGCACTGGACAACCTGCCTAGAATATTCCTTGGTGGTTGGATTCCCTGTGAAATCGTGTTTGAGATAAAGATGTGGGTCCCAGACCTCGACAATCCCAGCAAAGTGGTGGCAGAAACATCATTTGATATCAATGAGCCTTTGGCTGTTTTAAAGGAACTGAATGGCTTCCAGGACAAACATAGCAACGTCAAAGTAAAATGCACCACCACTGAGGAAGCGAAGGAAGCACCGGCAAGACCTGGCTGTGTCCCGAAGGTTGAGGGTCTGGTCAGAGAGAAAATTATGGACAAGAAAGAATTTGGGCCATATTTGGGCCTCTACCTGTCCTGGATGTTGA
Source organism: Triturus cristatus (assembly GCF_964204655.1). Lineage (NCBI taxonomy): Eukaryota > Metazoa > Chordata > Amphibia > Caudata > Salamandridae > Triturus > Triturus cristatus. The sequence goes on along the minus strand of NC_140587.1, from coordinate 1,010,257,812 downwards.
AGGTAGCAGAACTATACTTCTTCTGTCTCTTGCCGGTGGCAAAGATAAAAGATTTGGCTCCATTGATCTGATCAAACCAGATTCCAAACAGTAAGTTATGTGAGCTCCTGGGTAGCTATCTGCCTCCTCTCGCTACTGTACAGGAAGTTCAGATGGAAGCTTTAATAACTAATGAAGCATCCTCTCTCTAACGAGAGACAATAAACAACAAAAAAGTATGCCTTCTACCTGTTGCTAAAACAACTACAACTGGACAGTCAACTAGTACAGAAACATAGATCTCAATTCGAAATACTGACAAGAATATTGTCTACGTCAACGTACCATAGATCGAGTCATGTCCCAGTTCTACTAAACCTGCTGAGCTGCAAAAACAGATCAGACTGCCTTTGGCTACTTAATCAGCTTTTATGATTTCTCTTCAGATTCATCTGACTCACAGCCACCTCTGCAGTTTTGGCTGAAAGTGTGTGTTTTCTAACTTTGGCTGAAAAGGACATACTTTGTAAGTATTATTGAAAGATGTTATTACCGCTTAGGTCTTTTCTGCTATTGAGCTGGATACAGCAAACACTATGTTATGGCCAGGTGCCATATTAATGCCACAGATTTGTTTTCCCCATACCACCTTAGGAAACAACAAATACACATAAAAGATGCAACTTACACTATGTTACACATAGAAAAACTAGAGAGTTTGCCTTTCACTGTTGCTGAAACACCATCCACAGATTGAATAATCCACGGATACATCACTCTGCCAATTTCAACATTTCCTTTTCAGTACTTTCCGCAATACCACCAAGTGGGCAGATATGAGGCGTTGGGGGAAGGGTTTGTACAGGAGTATTGGGAACTACCTTCCACATTTCGGTGTCAAAATAAGGAAACTGAAGTTTTTCTCAGTGGTTCAGACTATGGGAACACTTTAAGTAGTTCCTTAGTGTGTAAGGATGTTTCGCTTCACGGGGCCTATAATGCTTCCGTGGCAAACTTATCTTGCTACTTGAAAAGTTCCTCAGCGGCTGTGATACATCCGGCTTCCAGACTGCTCTCTAATGGGAGTTACTGGATGCTGAACAATCAAGGTTGCTGTGGGATGAAACCAGGGACTGTCTATCTGGTGATGGTTTCTTCCATTGTCACCTGCCCATACAGTTAGGGAGGCAGCACTTTTGCCTGCAATAAATCTTTCAAAAGTGCACTTTCATGCCTTGAGCAAACTGAAAACCTTACTGTTTCAGAAGGATGTGGCCTTAACATCTGCAAAGGAGATGTTTGATCTTCAAGTTGCAAAGTCCTCTTCAGAGATACAGTCGCTACTCTGCACTAACTTCCTACTACATTTTGGAGAGCTGGTGCACCGCATTTGTAACATGTCTGATACTGCGGGAATAGCCCACCTTTTGAAACGTACAGGCTCTGGGTTGGTTAGTACCTACCAGATTGTTTTTGGAGTCATTCCATCCTTCATACACTCCATGCTCGGAAGCAATTTTGGAGGTCTTCTACTTGTCCTCCTCTCAATTGGTTCTTATCATTTCGGTCTATTAGGCTTAACTGTGTGCAGCCGGTACTCCCCTGCCTGCTGTGCACTTTTGAGTGTGCTCTCGACTTGCGCCTAGGAATGCAATTGGTTGAATCCACAGACATAAATGTACTGGTGGACCCCTTAAAGGTCCATTTGTATAGCTGTCCGCTGTGCATTCTAATGCTTCTGACTGCATTTTACGGGCCTTCCTGGGATGCTTCTACTCCTAGTGAGTTGGATCTTGGCTGTGGTTCGGCATATCTTCCACTGGCTGTGGTCACTCCCTCAGCGACTGCTGTAGGGGTTGGATGGGAACACATTTGTTCCATAAACCTGCTTCCAGGTGTGCCTCTGGGATTATCGTCTGCAGTTGCTGGGAACAGAAATGTTTTATCTACCACTCGGAAATCATAAACATATTGCTATTCCATTTGGTGGGGACGTTTAATTCAGCCCATTTTTAATATCTTAAATTGTTTTTAAAAGTTGTTTTTTATTAGCTTTTGCATTTTTTAATGATGGCTTTTGAGGGCTTTGGCTTTCAAGTTGTATGATTGCCTTTTTTATTGAGTTTTAGTTAGATTTTGAAATCATTTTATATGCATTTGCTGTAGCATGGATTGACATAGCTTTCTTACTAGTAGCTTGTTAGTCGACTTTACTTTATTTACACTTGTACACAATAGGAAATGCTTGATGCATTTTACATATGCATGTTCACTTGTAATTTTAAGACAAATATTATATTAATGTATGTACTGATATAAGCCTAATCCTTTCGTATTGGCAGAGAGGACAATTAATATTTGTGTGATTAAGAAAAAAACTTTAAGAAGTATGACATTTGAATAGCTGGCAGATGTACCTGCAGATCTTGTCCGATTGGCAGAAGGTAGTCTGAAGTGCTATTCGCAGACTCATGTATGTGGAGAGAAGAATCAAGAGACATACTGATTAAGCTGAATCATCCCCATCGCAACCTTCCTGGATAAATTGAAATCCAATACTGGTGATCTTTAGGAGATTTAAGACATGTTGTTGCCAAAGAGAACTGTGAAAGAAACTTAATTTTATTCCCGGTATACAGCCAGAAGGCAAGATGGGTGGGGTCATTTCTCCTTGAGTGGCCTCATATGTTCTTCCAATGATACACACCATCTTGAGGTTTCTAGTTGTTTTGAGGAGAGAAGGTGAAGAAATTATCATGGAAACTTTTTACTGGCCTCTTCAAACCTGGTTTTCTGAACTCAGGCAATTATGATGGAGTTTCTTTGTTGGCTTCTGAGTCAGTGTCTGTCACGTCACATATATAGGTGTCCTGCGTTCAATGGTTCAGATTCTGATTAACAATGTGCGGCTGAGCAAAAAGGGCTTCAGGAACATGTCCCAGCAAGTAGCAAAAGCTTTACAGTGGGTAAAGCACCTATTAACAGAGAAGGCTTACACTCATCAATGTTTCCTTTTAATCCTTGTGTAAGAGTAGGTTGCTTCATTCCCTGCCATATGAATGTAGACTTGGGTGGCAACACTGCAGTTCAGTGGGAGATGAATAAGGTTTTTGTCAATTATGGGGATATGTTAACACCTTTAATTTGTGGGCAGCAAGATTACCTATGGAATTATTTCTGCGCATATCTACTTGGATACAGCCAGACCAGAGGAGAATATTTTGTAGAACCTACTGATGTAGAAAATCTTCAAGCAGTGATAATGTCAATCAAAACGCATGTGGAGATCTGGCGGTGTTCGTTTGCAATGCCCCTTCGGCTTGGATCACACTAGATGCTGGCAACAAATTTCTCATCATGCCCAGGATTTGCTCCTCAATGCATTTAGAATTAACACTTGACTTTCTTATTTAATCCAATGCAACACATATTAGGGACTCAGGATATCAAAAGAGTGATGCAACTATTGTATCTGTCTATCAAATGACCACAAAACCTATCAGTCAATTTTCTTGAGTGCAGAAAAAGCATGAAGCCAACAATGTCAAAACTGAGTTGGTGGTTACAATGTGACATTTCAAAGAATAGGAACTGGTCGGCAAAGAGCCCCTAACTATTATTCAGCTGCACTAATCCGGAGGAGTCCCTACATCATAAGCTAAAATACATCTTATTGCCCTGGTGGATCTCTGCTGTGCAGGCTTGTTGATATCTGTATCTATGTTTATATCTCACTAAAAACTATTGAGGGGGAATGGGCTAAAGCCTCAAAGTACACATATCAGAAACTCTATGATGAAATATTAATAAGCCTGAAATAAATACGTGCGTGTAGCAGTACGATGTAGTTGTTTAAAACAGCCACAGCCTTTGGAGGGGACTTTGTTGAACCCTCTCAATGAGTGTGGTGTGATAGTAATGGAATGACTTGTGGACATTAATCCACATTTCTATGATCTTAGCCAATCACCAACATAACTGAATTGTGTTGACAACGACTGGATTAGATATATGGACTGGAAGAATCTTGTAGGTTGATATGAAAAGAGCAAAAGGGATTGAATGTCTTGTAGGCTGATATTGAAGCAACAAAATGGAACGAAGGCCTGTAAGTATGCACAATCATATATAACAAGGGAGAGTAAAAGTAATATACAGTATGGTAAAATCATTTTAGATACATAACTACAAGTGATCACTAGTACGCAAACAGTGCAGCGCAAAAGCACAGTAGCTATGCTCTACGTGGACAGAATTTAGGCTCACCTCAACCAACGGATATGCAATCTCATTGTAGATCTGTTCAGTTGAGTGTTCTTCAAAGTAGGCTCCGTCGAATGTGAACTGCTTGGGGGGTTCATTCCCTCTATCCATTTTCTGTATAAAACATTGGCCCAGCGTGCTGTTAATAGTCACCACCGCCCTACAGTTCAGATATTTCTCTCGCTCACTCATGGGTCGACAGCGAACTACCACCTTCACGGACTCCATGATCCTTTGCACACTTCAAACATAGTACTGAAGATCCAAACATTAAGGTATTAACTGAACGTCATATACTAAAGAGAATTGTTCATTTCAGAAAGAATTCTGCAATGTAGTTTTTCCTGAGTGAAAAAGTTATGTTTATGTTTTTGCACATCAACTTAATTTAACAATGTCTCTTTGACAGTGGACAAAACCCCGTCTCCAAATACCAAGCGGCCACGAAAAGAACTAACCACTCTATTCCTACCAACTAGTGAGCCTTCGTGTCCTAGAGGTTTATAATAGTATTTGTATTCGTCATCTGAAACGTGTCTGTGTCACACCTCCACTTCCTTCTCTTACTCGGCCTCTCTTCTTTGTTTCTTCCCTACTTCTCTCAGACTCTGTGCTTCAGTCTCGTCCCACCACTCTTCTTCGGGCCGCCTACCTTTCAACATTACAGCACCACTTAGTTACAGCTCTTGTCTTGCCATCCCATTGTCCCATTCAGTATGTCTCCTGTGGCAAGCCTCTCATGTAGCCCAAACAGTTTTCCTTTCGAATTGTCGCTCGGCACGACATGGCTGGCTGTCATGCACTCTATCGCATTTTCGCTTCCCTCTAATACATTACAAAACTGTATTCTATAATTCTACAACTTCCCAGACTCATTAATCCGTCGTCAGTTACACCTCCTCTCAACGGTAGAGTCTAGTTCCCATTAGAGAACGAACGTAACGACGCAGACGTGAGAAGCACGTCGAGCACGTCCTGAGCGTTCCGTAGCTCCTTGTCGTACAGCAACGCTATGCTGGTAACGGTGTTCTGTGGCGATTGTTCCTACTTGGCTCCCTTCTCGTACGTGGTCTGCTGCTCCCCTGGTGTGTTATGCTGCCATCAGTAGCAGACTCGCACAGTGAGTAGTGCTTGTGCGATCGGTGCTGCCATCGACAAATGACCGACAGGGACTCAAAGTTAACCGCCTGAAACGTACCGGGTAGCATACATGGGGCGTAACTTGGTCAGTTGGGAGGGGGGGGGGAGCTTCAGATATTCTGACAACCACACTGGCATATCATATAGGTTTGTATAGTCTATGATCTTCTGGCTTCTGTTGGGTTTCTTTTCACCCACAGGTTGTCCTCCCTGCGCCCATTTCTGTCTCTGGTGTTCATCGGGGGTCCTCTTCCATCTGTTCCACCTTCTACCCTGGGTTCTTTCCCAACCTTGGGTGTCTACCTGCGGAGTCTGAGAGAGTTGACCTCTGCATTGCCCGTTCTCCCCCTGGGCCCATCTCCATTTTTTCACTGGTTTCCGGCTTCTCATTGTTCAGTGGCTTTCATTCCTGGGTCCCCCGAGGTTGGTGTCTCCGGTGATATTCTTGATCCTTCTCCCTCGGTGGTCTTGAGGTAAGCTGCGTGCGCCAGGGGAGAGGGCGCTGCTGGGGGATTCCTGGGCCTTGGGGAAGTAATCTAATTTATGGGCTCTCTGGGTTTCGTAGTGGTGGGACTTAATGGAGGTGTGACAGGCGCTGTCTTTGCTTCCTTCCTCTCCTTCGGCACAGAGCTGTCTGTTTTCAGACCGATGTCTAGGTCATTAATGCCTCTGTCAACCGGCAGGGTAGAATTCGCTGGTCTCTGTTTTCTCTTTTCCGCGGGGGATTGTCCGGTGGGCCTTGGGGTGTCTTCTCTCTCTCGGCTGTCTTTCTTCAGGGGTTGGTAAATGGGTATGCGCTTATTTTGTTCTGGATGTGCTGTTTCCAGGTTCTGCCTTCCCTGGCTGTATGTTTGCCTTAGCAAGGTTGGCCCTTCTCCTTCAGTTTGAGACCTGCTTCCCTCTAGTTTTGGCCAGGACGATATATGCTTTCTCACTCCCGTGGCCCTTGCTTTCCCGCTTCCCCAGGAGAACAAGGGTGGTGCCAACGGGGCTTCTTCTGGTTTTCAGTATCGGTCTTGATGCCATGTTTTCCCTTTCTCGAGGGTTTGGCAGTTTTTCTGAATTGGTGGGTTCCAATATACTCATCTTCGCTGCTTGCTTCTCTTCATGTACCTCTTCTCAGCATGTCCTCTCTCGTGTGCCTCCGACTTTGGCCCTTTGTGCTTGTCCCTATTGGCATTTCGCCCTTGATTTCTTGCGGTTGTCCTTGGAGACTATGACTCTTGACATAGTAGCAGGGGACTGCCTACTGTTTCCTGTCCTTTGATCAGGGTGCCGTATTGTTTGGTGGAAGGTTTTGTGTTGGGTCTACCGATATCCTCCCCTCTCTACGTTCCCAATGGACATCCATTTTGGCCTTCACGGGCTCAGTTATGTCATCTTTCTCTCTATTGGGGGGTCACTTTTGCAGACTTTTTTTTTTTCCTTAGGAGTCCTGTCTGCTGTTCTCCAGGCCCCGCCCAAGATCTTCCATTGGTGCTTCTGGCATATGTCTCGTCCTCCTTTGCACCCCTGGTTTCCTTTGGCCTTGGGGTTTTTAGTCCTTATAGTGTCTTCAATGGCGTTGGAGGTTCTCCGTTCTCTGGATATGTTGTGGGCCCTTCGCATCTCCCTGAGCCATTCCAGGCATTTGGGCTGGTGGCTCTCTTGTGTGTCGTCTATGGTCTTACTAGGAGTGGCCTCAGGCCTTCTTTGCCCCTTCTGCCCCAGGTGGTGGTGTGCTCTGTTGTCTTTACTTGTATGGTTGTGCTTTTCCCTCTTTTGGACCAGTGGCGGTAGCCGCAGAGTGTTTCCTGTCCTTGGCAGTATTTCTGGGTGCACCGCAGCGTGATGTTTGTACTGCTGGGCCATGGGCTTTACCCCACACTTTTGTATACTACTGCAGTCTTTTGTTGGGGATGACTGGGTCCACAGAGTTTGGCGCTCATATATTGTCAGCGCTACATAATTTGTGCTTTGTATTATTTTTGCATTTTCTATCATGTATTTTGCATCTTCCTTGGTTTCTGTGTAAATCAATTACCATGTGTTTGGGCTCGTGCGTAAGGAATGAGACGGGAAGACAGACGAGGAGGTAAAGCCCGGTTATTCACCGGTAATCTTCATTTTTCCGTATCCTGACCTTCCTGTTCCATTCCTGAGCCTGTCCTCCCTGCCTGGTTTCTGTTTATTGTGATTATTTTTTTTGTTTTTTGTTTCTTATGAGTTTCTTTGGTATTCTCAGGATGTCCTGATGACATGCTTCCCCTTTTATGCATGCTGGGTAGGCAGCGGCATATTGGGGGAAGTATTTTGACCGCCGCTAGGTAATAGTTTCTGTGAGCAGGTAAACTGCTTATTTGTAAGGAATGGGACGGCAAGCGGAACAGCACCCAAAAGCACACCACCTAATTAAATTATACTACATAACACCCCACAACATAAAATACCATTCCACATAATGACACTCCATAACACACAATTCCACTCCACACTCTTCCCATACACTGAAGACCACATAATTACTAGCCAAATAATTCCACTGCACACCATACGGCATAATTCTACTACACAAATCCACTCCACATCACACATTTCCATGCCAGACAATTCCACAACTCAGTCAAATCCAACCCACATAATTCCACTACACACCACATACATACACTCAATAACTCATGGGTAAAACACTGCCATTTACAATGCCAATAGCTCTAACTCAAGCAAATGCGAGACCTACTGCATTTCCAATGCTTGTTTCAGAATACATGCAATGAAATACTTTCATACCTGCCCTCCTGTATGTATTTTAAATGAGGACTACAGCTATACTTGTAAACCAGTTTAGTCTTTATGTCCTACTGACATGCCTTTCTAGTTTGCTTTCAGTGCTCTTCTTTGTCGTGTTTATATAGACATTTAACTATTATATTACTAAATTAATCTGTGCTGTTTATCTATCCATCTTTGCCACTCTGTCTGTCTACCCGTTTGTCTTATCTACCTGTCCATCTACCTGTTTGTCTATCTTCCTAGTCATCTAGCTGTCTTCTAGCCAGCTAATCCATCTATGCAACTTCTATCTATTTCCCTATCTTTGCAACTTCTGTTTATCTGCCCGTCTATCTTTCCAAGTCTATTCATCTATCGATCTATTCAACCCTCTCCTTCTCTTTGTAAGCATCTCTATCAGTTTTGCAAGCCTCTCTATTCATCTTTTCAGCCTTATCCATTTGTAATAAAGATTTACAAAAACATTATAAAAATGCATTAGCAAAGGCAACAGTCTGGCAGCCAACACCAAATCGACTGGCTTTTTGGGTCCGGTGTTAGTTTGACCTTTTGAAATAAAGATTTACAAAAACATTATAAAAATGCATTAGCAAAGGCAACAGTCTGGCAGCCAACACCAGATCGACTGGCTTTTTGGGTCCGGTGTTAGTTTGACCTTTTGATTGTACTAGAATTATTTGTATAACATAGTTACTTATAGGGGCTTCCAGACAGACTTCATCCATAAGTCTATCATTTTGTCATTCATTTTTGTTTCACCTACAGCCCACTTCGGCTCTTGTCTTGCTTCACTGTGAGTTACCACATGATTCTCTTTCACAAGGAGCACACCCACACACAAATTAGTTCCTTTTAGTGCCAGGAACTACTATGGGAATGTGTGCCTGTTTGGACCAAAACACATTTTCTCCTTTGCTCAATGTTTATTTTTGATTGATGAAATACCCGGCAGCTTCCCCAACAATAAGGTTTTTCAAAAACCATGCAAGAACAAAACAAAAATTCCTAAAGTCAAACGTCTGACGGCCAACAGCAGACCTATTGGCTTGGGCAGTGCTTGTTTAAATATGGTTTAGAAGAATTACAGGTAAGATGGTTGTGTGACTGTCTTATCTTCTTGTGAAGTTTAACCAATTGTATCTATTTTAAGAGTGAACTATGCTGTCATCTTTATTGTCGTATCTCTGTTCCTGGCGTCTCCACACACACAGATTGCCCATCTGCTTACACAAGAACATTTTGAAAATTATGGTTAAATATTGCGTTTTATATTGAAACCTGATTTCCTCCTCAAAATTTATTTCTAAAATCTTCATAGGTCTGAAAGGAGACACATGTAAAATTCTAGTACTTTCATGGTGTGCAAAGGAAGCCTGACCCTCACTATTCCCAATTGGGAATTATTCACAGAAACCTTTGGTGTTGTTTTTGTACAAAGATTGTATATATGATATGTGTTAATATTTCAGGTTATGTTTTGTACAATTCATAGTATTGCAATTGCGGCAAATAGATTCGTAATAAACAAGTTAAGATAGTGTAAAAAAGAAGTTGTTTGATAAGTAATGCATTGATGCTAGCACAACATTCTAAAGTAGTCCAATACATCAAGCAAAGTTTCTTTGCACTCCTGCTGTGCAAGTAGGGGCAAGTGATCATCACACTTGCATTACTAATTTAGTTGATAACATGGGTTGGCTACCTCTCACCCGCTCAGCACTCTTTACACAGAGTACCTTGGGAATCATTGGTTTACAAACATAGGTATGCGCGGTTCCAACCCATAGTTTTTCAGTGCCTGCACTTTGTCATGAATAACGCCACTATAAGTCAGAATTACCTCTAGCATGCCAGGTCCACACCCAGATAAACGTACACACTAATACACCCTCACGGCAGCAGTATTGGATATGGACTATTCAACTTTGTAAAAATTAGTTCCCAGTCATTCTTATGCCATTAGTGACTCCTCAGGTAGTCATGGGTATTTAACCGTCTACAGTGCCCGGTAGGATTTTTAGCCCTATTCACAATGGTGAAAAAAGTCAGTTCGTTTAGTTCCTACTAATCTGTAGGATCTGCACGTTTGTTGGACAACATAAACTAGGGGTTTGGTGCCTAGACTGATTCCAGACACCCCTGCAGGATATGTTGGCCTATAGACCAGCTAGCTCACAGTGCCACCATAAGCCCCCATAACCTTATCAGGGAGCGAATGGTGTCTGACAACCACTGAACATGACGACCCTGATCCCTCAGCGATCGTGGAAACCGATCAGAACCTTTTCCTCAGTCACTCGTGCTCACTTGTTCTCAGAGGAATATACAGAATACACAGTAGGACGTTTTCAATATGTTTATTTATTTATTTTTTAAAGACTTTATTTCGGACAAAATGACCTAAAAAGTACATCACAGAGCAAACATTTTACATCTAAAATGTCATCATATTGTCAGTCATAGTTAAAAGAGGGAAAAAAACAAAACAGTAATAATTATACACATTTTCAATTTGGGAATACATTAAGTTTTGAGATATAGGATTTGGACAGGGGTTACACAATTGACTTTGAAAAGTGCATGGTGCAATAAATACATAAATTAACTAAAAAAGAACCTCTGTATTAAAAGGAGCAAAAAGCTTTTATATATAAAACTTTACATGAAACAGCAAGGAGGTTAGTGGATTTACTGTACTATCACATTTGCTACAGGGCAATAGATACATCAAAGCGGCCGCAAAAGTGAAAGTAGTCGCGGTCAAGCGCGGCACGCGTGTCCGCGCACATGCACTGTAGCTCTAGGCTGGCCTGGTAGCACTTTTCGGAGCCCTCTCAATAAGTTTCGCCAGACCAGCGCATGCGCTCGGTCAGCCGAGACCTAAAAAACAGCCACCGAGTATACTATTGGAATGCTTGAGTCAGATTTCAGTTTCCTGAATGCTTCAAGGCAGCGCCTACTGCCAAGATTCCTACAAATCTGAACCAACCAACGTCTCCTTGCCTTCTGATAACCAGGACAACTGAAAAAGACATGGAGCTCTGTTTCCTCAGGGTGGTCACATGCCGGACACTGGATCGTTTGTTGGTCTCTCCACTTGGATGTAAAGCAGCGAAGTGGAAGCACCCCATATCTATATTGTAAATAGAGCTTCCTAGCCGCTGGTGGAGTGATGAGATCTATTGCCGACTCGAAGCAAAAAAAATCTTTTATTTCTAAAAAACCACTAGTACATTTCCCAATCCCAGAAAAGGTATGGAGTTGGGTCAGTCTGTAATCTTTATAACATGCCTTCTAATGACCCTTAGATATTAGCAGACAGGCTGACTCTGGTTCAAACCAGCAATCTCCTAAACCCATACTGGTTATAGAAATTTTATATGGTCAAGCCACAGGATTTTAACAGCACCCCGTGACCTCAATACCTCTAATAATTCCTCCCTATAGGATATAAGTTCGGGGGAGGTCCAAAGGCGACGCCAGTACATTATGGGCTTAAGATTCGCAACTTCAGCTATTGGTGATATACCTGTGTCCAAACGTAGCGGGACCAACGGGGTACTGCGAGGTAATCTAAATAACTGTCTTAAGTATTCGTTCTCCACCTGTGATAGTTTTTTCAAATTTGGGTGGCACCATAACTCTGCGCCATATAAAGCCCCACCTCTTGCTTGAGCCCTGTAAATTTCAATTGCTGGACTAACAATTCTTTTACTGGACTTATTAAAGACCTTCATGATGCCACCTGAAGATTGTGCTAGTTTTATCGTGGATTTTGTGATATGTGCCCCCCATTCCATGGACTCAGTGATTGTAATGCCTAAATACACAAAGGATGACACTCTCTCAAGGGGTTTACTATTTAAAGACGGGTTAGGGCGTGTACTTTTTGGGCAATTAAATGCCATAAATTTGGTTTTCTGTAGGTTAATTTCTAAGCCTCTGTCTCTACAAAACATCTCAAATTTATCCAAAACCCTTTGTATCCCCATAGGTGATTTGGCAACCAATAGGGTATCATGGGCAAACATCATTGCCGAGATTCTACGGGAGGCTAGCTTGGGGGCATCAAGATCTTTTTCTGCAAGCAAGGCATCAATCAGGCCATTAATATAGAGGCTAAATAAAGTTGGCGCGAGCACGCACCCCTGGCGAACACCACGGTTGATGGGAATGGGGGCTGTAAGATTACCGTCCTTCAATATGTTTATTGAACCAACGCTTTTCTTGTATAGAATACGTATGCTGTGATAATCAATAGACCGAAGCAGATGAAAGTGATTACAAGCACCAAAAGCGTAAATAGTAGATAAAGTTCTACCATGGTGTTAAAACAGTGTATATATGCAGGCATATAACAAGGTGGTAATCTGGATTAGTCCTACTATGTAGAGCCCTACTCTGAGTGTATCTTGAGTGTGTGTGTAGGTGTGAAGCCAAGAATCCCCCCTAAGGGCGAGGAAACCCCATTACCTGGTGAGAGAAAATGTAGGAGCCCGCCTTGATCACAAACTGGACACTCCCTCACGGAGATGTCAGACCGCTGCATGGCGAAGTCTCAGCATGCAGAGACCCTCAGTGTCCGCTAAATTGCCTCCTTTACTAATCTATTAGGATGCTCTTTATTTATTATAGAAAGCAGCCTTGTGATGTACATGTAAATTAGTGATGTTTATGGGTATGTAGATAGCCCTGCTGCCCCGTGGATGAAGATAGGATAACGTTTGTACACAGTTCGTAAAGAGGCCTTGTACATTATATTCGAGGCATTGTGATAATGTTGTGCGAAGCTAGATGTATAAACTAAGTAGTTTCAGAGAAACGAATTCAACATTGTTGTGCATGCAAATATGTCCAAAAGTTCACTGCTGAAATGTTATTGTGAAGACAATGCAAGAAATAAGCTGCTTCGCTACAAGGGCCTAACGCAGGAAAAATAACACCCACTCCTCATACTAAGGGTCGGCATAAGAAAGCTTTCTAGAAAGCCAACTGGCTTTAATGAAACAAAACAAATGAAAAGGTTAAAAACTACTCTTAAAAGCATCTAAAAGCAAGCTTCCCTGTACATTATTCATAATAAAGCTGTAAAGTCATTATACCATTTGAAATACCAAGCACTCAGAAAGCCATGGAGACTAGAAAAAGTAAAAAGTTGCATGATTTATTTTATTTAAAAAAGCAGGCCAAATTGTTCCCTCACGGAAGTAGCCGATTGTTCATGTGTTCCGAATGGTAGATGCAACATTGCTGTTGCCCACAGCTGCAGACGACGGTCCCAGAGGCCTACCTCGAAGCAGGTTTATGGAGCAAGGGTGACTTCATCCGGTTTTCACAGCAGCCGCTGAGGGAGGTACTGCATCCTGTAAGCGTATTGTAGAGTCGCTGTCGATTTCACTAGGAGCCAACTCATCCCTTGGGACAACAATACCCATGGGCCTTTAAGGGGGTCCATCTGTACTATTAAGGAAATGCCCAACAGATCCGAGAGAGGACCAAAAACCATCTCAGTGTCCACATCAGAACTGTATCTTTCTCTTGCAATGGTTCTCTTTCAAATGAGGGAACCCGAGCTCACCTTGCATATAACAGAAAGCGGTACACGAAAAAAAATCCACTGAAGTGTGCCATATAAATATATATATAGACGCACTCAAGTAGAATCATTGGAGTCTTGCGCTTTGTCATAAGCCTAAGGTCAGGTGTATGCCACCTTCTCTTTGGGTTATTAAGATTTATGAAATCTGTGAGGCTACCATCTTCCCCTTTGTGGTATGTTAAGTCTGGGGTTGAACTTATGAGAGAATGAGTGGGTGTGTTGATGTTTAATTCTGTGACTTTGGGAGAATGCCTGATATGATTGTTGAAGCAGTAATGTCCTAAACATAGAGGGTGAGATTTGTTATATCTGGTTTAAAAAAAGTTTCTGCTCCCGATTAATTGTGTTATTTTATCACAAGTATCTCTGTGTATTTTGTGGACCAGATAAAGTTTTATGTCAACATGATGTGTAATCATTTGATGTTTTTATCATAGATTTTCTTTGAATATACCATCAGAGAATAATACTGTATGTCGTGATAATGATGGTCTAATCAGAAAACACCATCGAAAGGAGTTGAAACTCTAGCTACATGATCCGTGCAGTGGGCTGTGATAGTAGATATTGACTGGTTTCTGAATATCAGGCCTCCGCCTAAACGCCATCTGAACACGGATATAGTTTTTTTAATGACAAAGTGCTCTGTCTCTTGATACTCTCTCTTATCTTTTCTTCTTTCCTTTTTATCTCTTGATCTATTGTGTAATCATTTGCTATATGGATGGATGAGTTGTATATGACTAAATGTTCTGGTGTTTTTAACTTGTCATGTTTTTAAATTATTATAATAAATCGATATATAATTTCATTATCATCTGTGCGTCGGCATGCTGCTTTTGCAATTAGAACTGGGTCAGAGTGATGAACGTACTGTTTGAATGAAGAAGATTGATCAGATTGGTAGGTCAAAGGACACACTTTTACTTGTTTTGATTGAACCCTAGTCCTTTGACATTAAAGGGTCCCTCTCGATTTGTTTACTTCTTGTAAAATAGTCATACCCTGTTGTATTATGTCAATTGCAGAAGACACTGTTGTTCAGTGAAAAAATTCTGGATGATAATGTGGTCATACCGTTGCCATCCACAGCCAAAGCCTTTTTCAAATTAATCCTGTTGATCTCGCACAATCTCTCAGCAGCTTCCTGTTGTGAAATTTTCCACAGCTCATATACTCTGTTCAAGAAGCGATTTTAAAGTGGGTTCCGGGGACCTAATGAAAAATTCCTGAGATCCATGTCATCCAAAAGAAGGGACAAGTGATGCTTCACCTGGGAAAGTGTTGAGAATTTTAGCCAACCTAGGCACAACTTCCCAACACTATATGACATTACCACCCCAAGTGTTCTGTTTGTACATATCGCTGATCAGGCCTAATGATCCTAGACCTTTGGTGTTACCCAGGAATGCAGATCGACGCCTATTTGTGTCTGTCAGCCAAACCAACCATCCCTTCCAATTGGGGTCGATGAATTGAAAGAACTATTACTTACCATGGTATCCAGTGTATCCTCACTGAAGTGTGTCAAGTGCTGCCAATTCTCGAACGGTGAGAACGAGGGAATATGAGGTGTGTTCAAATCATTCATTTTGGCTATACCAAGACACAAAGTTTGTTGCACTGTTTTCTTCAGGAAAATCATCTGATGTGGTATGAGGCATGCTCTAAATAAGGCCTAAGTTCACTGAACCTGCCAATCTGTTTCCCCCAGACAGATTTTGTGTCTATGATGTCTTTCCCAAAGTCAAAACCCTGTATAGATATTTGGGAAATAAAGGAAGCAGACTATATCAGTTTGGTATGTGTTAGCAAATTTTTCTTTGCAGGTGTGGGTGCTAGCCTATCATAACACGCAGATGCGTCTGATGTGTCAAAACCAGAAAAAGAAGCAAACTTTTGTGCAAGCGTTTTTGAACTATCTTTCTGCGGTGTTGGGCAGTGTTCCCAGTAATTGTAAACAGCGCATAGGATACTAGCTTAGTGTAAAATAAAAAAATAAGTGGTGACCATAATGTTGATAACAGAACATGTCTCCATAACTAGTTGTACCATCATACAATTCATCATTAGAAAATGCAGCTGATTGCTCTAGATCTGCAAGCAAATTATGCACAGTTTCAATGTCCCAATCATCAGAGAAAGTATTAGAGATGATGATATCATTTTAAGGATATTTTAAACAAGAGATTTGCAAAAATTAAATTAGAAGGAGCCATGAAAAGGGCATTGTGAACATCCGCGTGAGTGAGCAGCAGCTGGGTGTGAGCTGCAGAAACCGGAGCGGGTGTTTAGTTGTACCCCCCCCCCCCCCCTGCTGACACCAGTTACTGCCGCTGACTACAGCCTCCCCCCCCCCCCCCCCCCCCCCCACGGAAGTCGCCCGGTGGTCTCTCGTGCATGAGACGGAGACCAAGTCCGAGAGCGGGTGTGGCTTGCAGGGGTTTGCGGGGGGGCACAGCATTGAGGAAACTCGGAGATTGGAGGTCTGAGTTCGGAGTAGAGAGACGGAACATTGAAAGTGGGCAGAGGAAAGAACGAAGGCACAACCTTAAAGGACGAGGTACGAGGCAGCAAGGAGAGGTGTAGCAGGGAGTTCGTTTGTTAGAGTCAGAGCACAGCAGAGAGTGGGCCGGGTGTTTCTGTGGAAGCGGCCCGGCGGGGTCAGGTGCGGTTCGCTCCTGAGTGCCCCCGCTCGGTCCTGAGTGCTCCTGATTGATGCTGTACCTCCACCGCTCATCGCTCACCGTCCTCTGCCCTTACTGTTGCCCTTACTTTTTCCTCTGCAGTCCCCCCAGCGCCCTCCCCCGCTACCTTGGAAGGTTCGGATCTGGCCTTGGAACCAGCCTCTTGCAGCACAAGAGTCTGGTGGTCAATACGATAGCAGGTGGGGCAATGAACTAACATCCCAGTATTATTGCCTCAGTAATGACTCCGGCAGTGCAGCTTGCTTTCCCTCCATCAATTCTTCGCCACTCTACGCCACGTCAGGAGGCTAAAAAAAAAATTATTAAAGGTTTGCCTTGGCATTTGCATAGTGTGCTCTTTCCCTACAGCAGCTGGAAGAGGTTGCAAGAAGGGCAGGAGGGGACAAGGGCAGAGACCCAAAACCCTAGCAGATAACATGGTCGTAAGCCACCACATTTGCTGGAGGCTTCAGGAGGCATAAAAAAAGGTGTATAGCTTCAGCTACAGTCAACCCGTCATTGTCCTACATCTCGTTCCTTTGGGAAGATGATTTCTTCAACCGAATTCAGGACACTTTGACGCCCTTTTAAAAAAAAAACACGGAACAACTGTGTAAACTTGATTTATACTTTACACTCCATAGAAGCATAAACGTAAGATTTCCGTGCTGCGGCCGGCAATTAGACCCATCTCATGCAATCATCATACAGCTGCTGCAAAAGGAGAAATTCCAGATCTCGCCTAAATACATAAAAACATACAAAACTTTTAAAAATATTTAAACACCTAAAACTGAATGGTCCACAAAAGATTGCGGTCCCGCACAGTACATATAAAAAAAAGTGGGCACGGCACAAGCACCTGCTAATTACAAAAGCATCTGCAAAATGTCTCAATTTGGAGCATCAACAGAGAAAACTATAATAAACTTTTTTACAGCAATCCCTAAATTAATCTCCCAGGAAGAGCTTAGTGCCTAAATCCTCTTTACTCAAGGACGTTGAGTTGCTCTAGGAAGCTGCTCCTGAAAATATTCAAACGTCAGACTCTTTAAAAGCTTCAGAGCCTACACTGTCTCAAGAGATTAAAGAGACTGCGGAACAGCGGTCTGGGAAAGATCTCTCGGGGAATAATGTTAAAACAGAAATCCAGGAGGGCCCTAGACAAATTGCAGCAACTAACTTTACTCTTCCAGGTATCCATTTATTTCGCTTCATCATTCTGTCACTAAAGAACTCCCAAAACCGCCAGTTCATCTATTATCTAGTACTCCGAGTAATCTGATAGAGGTGGTCCATAATTTTTCACAATCTTCTGAACTCCCGTCGTTTATCATGCTGCAATCTGTAAATAGGCATGATCCTATTTCAAGTACTATTCTATCATTGCAGAGAATAATGGACTCTATTCTATTACTCCTAGAAAAGAGCTTGGAAAACATAGACCAGACATTGGAAACTCAAACAGGAATTCTACAATACCTTGTAGAGAAATAAAAAGGAAAAAACAATCTACTTAACCTGTTCAAATGGCTCAATTGCAATCATCAAATTCACTGCCTGACAAGGACAGAGAAAATAAGTGTCGCCCAAAATCCCCAGTTTCTAGCAACTCTTCAACGCAAAAAAAAGCAGAAGGCGACTCGGACGGAGGGATCCCAAACCAAACTGAATAAAAAATGTAAATCACGCCGCTGGCGATAAAA
Source organism: Triturus cristatus (assembly GCF_964204655.1). NCBI lineage: Eukaryota > Metazoa > Chordata > Amphibia > Caudata > Salamandridae > Triturus > Triturus cristatus. The sequence goes on along the minus strand of NC_140587.1, from coordinate 1,010,239,666 downwards.
CTAATTCTCTCTGAAAATTGTTCAAAGACCCTTGTCCAGAAAATTTGAAGGGGAATGTCATTCAAAATTCTATCCCTTTATTTCCAATTTTTCAACTAAAAGCTCGACAAGAAGGTCCTTCGACCCTTAGAACAAACGGAAGAGTGACTGAGGAAGTTTCACCTCAAAACTGATAACACAATCTAAGTCTATGACTATACCATATAAAAAGGGGAAACATAATTATGGGCTATTTAGCAAAAAGAAAACAACAAAGAAAAGAACTAAACAAAGAATAATGAAAAGATCTTCTTGAAAAGTTTCTTCAAACGAACACTACAGAGCAAGCAGCGGAAGAAATTAACCATGACAAGGAAAGTAGCAATGGGTCTTTAAACACATGCCAGCCATCGGCTTTAATGGCTTCTCAAGCCGATACAAAAGATTTAAACCCTGATGCACAAACTTTCACACCAAAATTCAAAAAATTTAATCGACGTAATTCAGAAGATCAACTCGTCAATCAGGATCTCCAGGGCAGTAACAAATACTTAGTCTCAAGTATCTTAGAATTAAGAGATCTGTTTCCCAGCGGTAATTGTCCATTAAACCACGGGAGAATAGTTAAACTATTACATAAAATTCGACCACTTCGATTACTAACCACAGAAGAGATAAAATTAGTTTCTTTTCCAAACAAATCACTTTGCTCGTAGGCTCACGGTGAGTACTGGTCAAATGTAGTTCCAGCTATTATAATGAAAGAGCTACACATTCTCCATAAAAATGGATTTGATATTGTTGTAGCCAAACAAATCAGTCCTGCATTTAATCAATTAAAAGATGTTTAAGGAGTTATGGCCTCTACTAAAAATAACAACCAGCAGTTTGCGGACTGTAAAACACGGAAGTATGGGCGAGACAGCTGTTTGTTGATCTCCATTAAAGATGGAGTGCGTCGATATTGGAATGGTTCAGACTCAGACAAGCACCACTATTGGATTAAAATTCTTGGATTGCGGGATCACTAAACAGGAATAAGTCGGGCAAGGACCTGAAACTGCCTTTTAAGCGATAATCAAAAAATAGTGTATTGGAATATCACAGGAAAGGCTCCCGAAAAGATGTCTCCTATATTGGAAAATTCCCCGTCTATGGTGTAATTACACGAGACGTGGTCCTTGGCGACTTTTTCGCAAAAAAGATTAGTTCGTGTTTGTCATCGCAGCAGAGGCTTCTAGAAGAGGCCATTCAAAAGGAGGCCTAGCAATTCTTCTAAGCGAGGAAATCAATAGGGACCCAGCAGAAATTGAGCTCTCTCCCAAATGTACAATGCATCAGTATCAAGTGCCGGAAAGAAAGAACAGAGACTTTTTTTCAAGTTTTTTTTACTTTTTAATACTTACTTTCCGTCTGGAACCTCAAATGACCTTCTCTTGATAAAAGCATTCAAGGAAATTGAACTTATTCTAGAAGCAATGGGGCATCCCCCGATGATAATAGCGGGGGATTTCAATGGGAAAATCTCCAATGCTTTATTCAATAATAGGGGAAAATCTCCTCAAGAAATAGCATGCTCATTCCCAACTCCCGTTTTCCCTGATAAGATAAAAGCAGATAAACGGGGGAAATGCTTTTGTCATACATTGAGGCAATTATTGGTGTTATCTTAAACGGGAGAATTGATGGAGATACTCAGGCGGCATATACAAGATCGAGTACCTTTAAGTCCTCTATTTTACATTATTTTATCTGTAGTTTAGACATGTTCGCGAAGGTCCAAATACTACTCATTCAGTACACACATGAGAGTAGCCACGCATATCTAGCTACAGTAATAGATGTTTTCAAACAGTCTATATCTCCGTGGTCCATATGCACCCTAGAAGGACTGGCAGTTACAAATCAAAAAACAGGAAGGATCCACTGGAATTCTAAAGCAATCCGCAAAATAAACTATACAATCTCCCAGTCACTGCTAGCTTCCGCAAATAGAGAAGGCAATCCCATAACCAGATTTGAGGACACTATACAGTCTGTAGTTGCCTCTCTTCAGGTAAATATAATAAGGTGAGAAAATGTCAACGTTTTTCAAAAAGGAATACAAGCTGATAATTATTCTCTACAATTAAATAAATTGATCAGGACCCAATTACGATCTTTTAATGCTGCAAGACCAGGATAAAATAAAGAAATTGAAAAAACTCCATCAACGGAAAAAAGAGAGAGACCAGCAAGCTCAAAGAGATTGAACCTGGGTTGACATCCAAACTGCAGTAAAACACAGAAATAATAAAACATTCTGGAATATAAATGGGAATTCAAAAGTCAGTTCAAGCTACACCAGTATCATCCTCATTTTACTGGGAAGGCATATTCTTAGGCTTTATAAATCAAACCCCCAAAATCAGTTTTTTTCTAAACGGGGTCCCGCGCAGAAGAGTCAATCTGAGCGGTTCCCTAATGAAAATCTCAGCTTCACAAATCTCAGCTTTTATAACCTCTGCTAGGTCATCTGCAGCGATGGGCCCAAATTAAAGTTTTACATAAAAATGCCGATGATTGGAGTACATTTCTAGTCTCACTTTTCCAATATTGTTTGGACAGTGGGCAAATACCAAAACCTTGGCGGGGAAGTGTAGTGGTCCCTCTCCTAAAAAAAGGTTTAAGAATGAACCCAGCTAATTATAGACAAATAGCCCTCCTTGACGCCTCCGGGAAGATTTTTGCAGCCTGCATTCTGGAGCATCTAAAAGACTGGGCTTTTTTTGAATAATGTGATTCCCATGACACAGGTCGGATTTCGCCCAAAACATTCAACGTTGGATAACATCACTGTTTTTCTGACAATTCTTGATAAATGTTACGTTAAATGCTCAAATTTTGTATTGTGCTTTTATTGGCTTTTCAACCGCTTTTGATAGCATAGATAGACCGACTTTATGGAGAAATGTGGAGGGAATGGGAATTCCTATAGATCTTTTTTATAAGAATAATCTCCCTACATATGCCAACATGGTGCAGAGTCCAAAGAGAGGGAGAAAAGGGTTTAACTAAACCAATCCCCACGAAGAACGGTCTGAAACAGGTTTGCTTATTAGCTCCCTTACTTTTTTCTATCTATATTAGTGATTTACCGGGGCCCTTTTCCCAAATTAAGAACTACCTTCCGAAATTAGCCCAAGTCGACATACACTGTCTAATGTATGCTGATGATATTTTCATACTCTACTGTACCCCAGTTGGTCTGCAAAGAAATTTAAATGAACTAAATCAATATGAAATAGAATTCTTTTTTTTTTGTTCCAAATATATCTAAAACTAAAGCTCTCCCTTTTAGCGGAAGAAGGAAACCTTTATCTTTTACATGGTCATTGGGAGGTAACCTTATCGAGACAGTAAAAGAGAATGTCTATTTGGTCCGCATCTTTAAGTATAATTTACAATATGCAGGCCATCTCCAATATCTAGGGCGGAAGGCAGAATCCCATGTCGGGGCTTTACAGAGATTTTACCGCTATACAGGAAATAGACATTTTAAATCTCTACTGGAGGTTTTTGGTATGACAATCCCAACGATTTTATCTTTCGCCATGGAATATAAACAAATTAAAACATGGCAAAAAATAAAGGAAGGAATTATCCTTCGAAAATTGGGAAAAATCTCATTCCGTCCCAGTTCAAGCCCTTCGTCTTGATTTATCTCTTACGGGAATATTCGCCTGAGTAATTTCCAACATTATAAGGTGGGCATATAACATTTTAAATGCAGCTCCAGATACTTTAAGACATATGGTAAAACTGGAGACCTTTAGAGAGGAAGCGCCTCAGCATACTTTTAATAGGACTCTGCTAAAAGCCCATGAGGTATCACAATGCACTGTAGCACTTTTACAGGTCTGGTCCCCAGCTCATCTGAAGCTTTTTCTAAAACACATGGCCGTGAGAATCCGCTATGAAAGGGATAAAGAATACTGTATCCAACTAAAGCACTATAAAACTTTAGCAGAAAACATAGCATTTAAAACCCCTGCACCTTACTTACGGTTTCAGTTAGAGCATGGGGTAAGGCGTTGTATCCTTTTATTACGCCTGGGTATTCTCCAATTAACAACATTCACAGCTAGATGGGATGGCACAAATAACTCTAAAGGCATATATGATCTGTGCAAAGGAGGACAAGATTTGCATCATGTTTTATTAATTGGTCCTAACCAGAGATTGGTAGAGGCCCGCCGACAATATATATTACCAATTCGTTTAACACATAATGCTATTTTAGCTCCAGATTTAATCATGTTGTGTATCTCTCCCGCTAATGAATTTATTTGTCATAACTTGTATACATTTTTAAAAAGTTTCTTGAAGTTATTTGAAAGGAAAAGCGTACAATCTTAACATTTTTATTAAGTGTATGTTGTACATGTGGATCAGACAAAATTCCTACTTCATCTTATAAAGCGCTTTAAAAGTTTTATTATTATAATCTGGAAGAAGGACGGGGACGACAACGATCGGAAGCCCCCCCAACAGGCAGCCGCGGACGGAAAGTGGTTAGCGGTCTAGCTGCAGCCAAGGCCGACCGGAAAGAGCACATGATGTCATAGGCGGAGGAGGAGAAAGAGAGCGGAGAGGATCAGCGAGGCGGTAGCGAGCGGAGAGGATCAGCGAGGCAGCAGCGAGCGGAGAGGATCAGGGAGGCGGCAGCGAGCGGAGAGGAGAGGAGTCGCGAAGCGGCGGCAAGCGGAGAGGAGTCGTGAGGCGGTGGCAAGCGGAGAGGAGAACCAGAAGATTGTGCTGTACAACGAGAGTAAGCCCGGTGGGCAGCAAAGGAAGGAGGACGCCCCGGGTTCCTTCGCCACGGCCCTGGACACGGGTCGCGGCTCAAGGCAAGTCCCTTTGCAAGGATCTTTCTGGTGGGGGTGGTGGAGAGGCACCGGGAATCGAGACACGTGTGTTTTTTCTTTTGTTTCCCCTATTTTTTATTTTTTTTTGTAACACACCACGTCAGTTCTTTTCTTCACGCTCCCCTTCCCCTCACTACCCAGACGCATCTGGTGATGGTGGCATGATTGTAGTGAACAGGGAAAACGTAATAGTAATCCTGGCCATATTTCTGTTTCCTTTCTTCCCCCTGAGCTACGGACCGTGGAAGCCTTCGGAGAACCCCAAAGCCTGAAGCAGAGCGCATTAAGAACTGAAAACAGTATGTTTTCACACCTGCCGAATTCATGCCCTGCATGACAACTGTCCCTGATTATACTGAAGCCGAAAAAGGAAACGTAACCAACCATTGTCACTGAAACCAAGAGAGGAATAGCATTAAAAATAACCACCTTGCTACTGAAAACCTCATGTATTGTCTTGATCCCTTCTGTACAAACACCACAAAGTGGTGTCAGAAGTGGGATATACCAAGTAAAGTGTCGACTTATGACACAGCCCATGACTATGGAGGGCGTCATTGCCCAGCTAGCCGGAGGGCAACGACACCTACAACTGGTAATGGAGCAGCACTCCCAAACTGCCCAGAAAGATCGGGAGGCGCTCCAAGAAGCCCTCAAGGAGCAGGCCAACCTGATCACCCATAACCAACAGGTCCAAGACACAGCGTAGGGGTGTGGAATTTAATACAATATCTACTTGTCCATGGGGCAGGTTGCTTCATAAATCTACTTGTCCTGTAACAAAATCCACTTGTCCCTTTTGTGCCATGTAATGCGGAGACCAATTAAGGCAGCAATCTCATTATGTAAGAGTTCTGATAAAGCCTCACTAATTATGCCAGGGCTCGTACAACAGTAGGGTTTGAATACTAGCAATTCCCTTATGTTGCTACGTTTCCACAGGTCTATATACTGGGGCTGAAGGTAGTGATAAGCAATAGTTCAAGGGTTGGAATGCCCTTTTGTCTGTGTAATCCTACTAACGTGCATGTTTTAAGGGTTTTCACCAACTCTTTTCTAATCTTTTCTTATACTGAAAAAGGTTGGAAATGTACTCCTGTCCATGGCAGACGTAAAACTTCTTCCAGGGTTGGGAATTAAGTGGTTGGAGGAAAAGTGCACTTGAAACATTCAGATTTTCACACGAGCAAATCTACACATGCATATTTGCTCATGCTAAAATGCAGTTCACAAATATTTTCTAGGAGTACTATTTCTTGGCCTACTTCTGTAAATTCTTGTGAATTCACGGAAACTGTATATATGCACTTAATGCAAGAATATATACAATGGATGCACATTTGAGAGTTTCTTAAATAATTGGGCCTCTAATTAGGCCTGGCGTTAACCATGACCTTTTGTGTTTACTAAAATTATGTCTCTCGGTCTATCAGCTAGCTTCACTGTGAGTGACCGTATTCTGCTCTTTTACAAGGAGCTTATTGGCACACAAAGTAGTTTTGATCAGTGCCAGGAACTGTTGTGGCAATGTGTGCTTTTTGAGACCAAAAACAAATTTTGCTTTTGCCAATGCTTGTTAGAATGGTGAGGGCCTTGCAGCTCCCACACCGATAAGGTTTTACAAAAACCATGCCTAAACAAGTCACTCATTGACCAAACCAAAAGCCTGACCACCAATATCAGGCCTACTGGCTTTGCCAATGCTTATTTATTTTTGGTTTTCCACTATCGTATTTTAACTGGTTACACTGATTTTCCATTATGAATATTTTAGGGAAATAAAAGCATACATCAACATGTTACTAAATGATGCTGCAAAGATACGGTACCTAAAATCTTACAGCAGTTTGCAAAATGTTCCTACTTGCACTTTTTTGTTAACATTTTATTTTGAAAGCAAAGAATCATCACTGTTGCTTTCAAGCTTCTGCAAATATATGCATATAATCAGAGAGCATTCTGGAGGCATTATACATAGCTTCATATTACTAAACTTTGAAAACGTGTGTACACGTTTATACTGGAACCACCGTCAGTAGTGCAGTCCGAGCTTACAACATTTTCTTTTAGTGCTCACCCTAATAATAAAGGCTTTGCATTAATGAACCATTTTAATGAACCATAAATACAAGTTTGAACAGCTTTATCAAATGGACACACATATTAGCTTAACTGTAGACCATGCCCTTCCTTGATACATAATGTGGTACTGTACACTGGGAGCTAAAGTGTTTGTGCTGTAGGGGGTTGGGCCTACTTGTCCCAAGGACAACATACACATGAAAACTTGTTGCCCTTGACCCCAAACAATATGTCCCGGGCGTCGGGCTATAGGAATTCGACATCCCTGACAGCGATCCTACGACTCACAGACCCTGTAGTTAGTGTAAGGATGAAGCCGCATATCCCAGGATCTGTTCTCCAAAAATACCAAGAAGGGGAGGACCCAGACTATTTCTTTATCAACTTTGAAAGGGTGGCGACCACAGCAGCCTGGCCCCAAGAGATGTGGGGCCAGTACATAGCCCCTTTGTTGTCAGGCGAACTCCAGGCGGCTTATTAAGCAGCCAACCCCGCTGGAAATACCCCTTACGAGGACATAAAAAGGGCCATCCTGGAACGCCTAGGTTGCGACCAGGAGTACTACAGGGAAAAATTCAGGAGAGAAAAATGGACACCGGGAGATCATCCCCGCGCCCTTTATTATAGGATATGGGACATGGGTAACCCCTGGTTAACGCCTCACAGGTCCAGTATAGAAGAACTTACCGAGAAGGTGTATATGGAACAATTTTGGGAGGCCTTGCCTCCCAACACCAGGTCATGGGTTAAGCAACACCCCAACCTCACCTCTGCCACTGCAATTGACCTAGCATGCGCCTTCCATAGGTCCCCGGATTTCAGGGCCAATGTACCCAAACCATCCCATAAACCCTCGCAGAATACAGGACGACCAGAACCCCGAACTCCAGTAGTTCCCCGCATGCCACAAAAGACCCCGCCCCCTCTCCCGACACCCATTAATCAAAGCCTGCAGTGCTATCACTGTGCGGAGTGGGGACATATTGCCAGACAATGCCCCCACAAAGCCCCTACCGCTGAACCCATGGAAATAGGCTATTCCAAAGGGCGAATATATGCGACAGGGAGGGCACACCAACAGTATATGAAGGAAGTCCTCTTGAACGGAAAAAAACAACAAGCACTTCTGAACACCGGGTGTCATGTGACAGTTGTAGACGAGTCCCTAATACCCAGACCGCAAATGCGAGAAAACGAACAAGTGAGCGTTACATGCGTACATGGGGACACCAAATCGTACCCCTTAGCGGAGGTCCTGTTAGACGTGAATAACGATCCCCATTTACGAAAAGTAGGTTGTCATGCCATCCCTTCCTGAGGCTATTATCATAGGGACAGACCATCCAAGGTTTCGACAGTATCTGGACGACACTAAGGAGACCCGAGTGCTTGGTTAAAGGAGTCACCCTTTCATGGTAGTGAGATTGAAAACATGTGCAAGAGCAAGAACCGGAGCAGGCAGGACCCTATTTTCAGGTAAAAAGGGGACTGTTATACAGAAAAGTGAAGGGGGATACACACACTACCACGCACTACTCGTTCCCTCTTCCTTCCGTACACACGTGTTGCATCTGGCACACAATCAAGTAGGGGGGGGGGTCATTATGGGAAGGAGAACACCCTGAAATACCTTTTGGAAAGATTCTATTGGCCGGGGGTATACAGGGATGTAGCTAAACACTGTGCTGCATGCAGGAGATGTCAATATGTGAACCTGTGTGGGGTAAAGAGAGCACCTCTTTACCCCTTACCCATAATCGATGTACCATTTAAGAGGGTAGGGATGGACTTGGTAGGGCCCTTGCCACCCTCAGCTAGGGGACATAGATACACTCTCGTTATAGTAAATTATGCAAGCAGGTATCCCGAGGAGTTTCCTCTGAAGAGCATGACTACTCCCACCATAGCCCAGGCCATGATCTCCCTGTTCTCAAGGGTGGGGTTCCCATCCTAAATCTTAACAGACCAGGGGACCCCATTTATGTCCCGTCTTATGGATCAAATATGCTCTATGTTAGGGATTGAAAGAATTTGCATGTCAGTATACCACCCCCAAACCGATGGTCTGGTGAAGCGGTATAACAAGACAATTAAGACCATGCTTTGTAAGATCATCTCAGAGTCTGGGAAAGACTGGGACCACAAATTTCCCCTTGTTCTCTTCGCCATAAGAGCACACGAGCAGAGTTCCACAGGGTTCTCTCCCTTTGAACTTCTTTTCGGGAGAAAGCCCCGCTCTCTACTGGATATGGCAGCAGAACAATGGGAGGAGGAAGATGAAAAAGGGAAACCCTTGTTGAAATATGCAGCAGATCTTAAGGCCACAATCACTCATCTGTGGGGCTTCGTACATGAAAGACGCTCAAAAAAGACAGAAAGCGTATTATCATAAGAGCAGTAGCCTGAGGGAGTTCCAACCAGGGGATAAGGTGTTACTATTACTGCCCTCCAGCGAGAATAAACTGTTGTCACAATGGCAGGGTCCCTTTGTCATTGACAAACAAATTACTCCCGTTACATACCGCGTTATTTTACCCTTGAGGGCTGGTGGTACACAAATATACCATGTGAACCATCTAAAAAAATGGGAAGATCCCCCCAGAACCCAACCTCAGGGGTATACCAGTCCATCTGGTAACCACAGGAAAACCCATTGACATACCCCCACTGACCACACAGAGACAGAGCCTGTGCCCACTGGACACATCCTTTCACCTACCCAACACACACAGTTGATGACTCTGCTGGACTCCTTTCAGGGCCTATTCTCTACTGCTCCTGGTCTTACCTCGCTAAAACAGCATGACATAGTATCGTTAGAGAACAAGATAGTCAGACAAAAACCCTATTGTATCCCCGCTGCCCGAAGAGAGGCGGTAGAGAAAGAAGTAAAGACCATGTTACAAGCCCATATTATCGAACCCTCACAGCTACTGGTGCTCTCCGGCGGTAATCGTCCCAAAACCCGATGGCAGCCTCCGCTTTTGTGTAGATTTCAGACAAGTAAACGCCATAACCAAGTTTGACACCTATCCCATGCCACGCATAGACGAGTTAATTGAAAGACTAGGGAAAGCCCGATACATGTCGACCCTTGACCTAACCAAGGGCTATTGGCAGATTCCCTTGTCCCCTCAAGCCAAAGAAAAGACCGCTTTTTCAACACGCTCTTGTATCGCTTTAGGGTTCTTATTTCAGTTTGCATGGGGCCCCTGCTACGTTTCAGCGTTTGATGGATAGGATTCTACAGCCACATGACAAGTATGCTGCTGCTTACTTAGACGATATAGTCATATTTAGCCCCTCATGGGAAGACCATCTACGCCACTTATACTCCGTGTTCACTGCTATTCAAGCAGCAGGGCTCACTGCAAATCCCCAAAAATCTTTGCTCTGCACAGACACCATTCACTATCTGGGATATACAATCCAGGAAGGGCTCATAAATCCCCCAGATGGACAAGGTATAGGCGAGTAAAGCAATCCCTACCCCTAAAACTAAGCGCGAGGTACGTTCCTTCCTAGACTTTATTGGGTACTACAGTCGATTCATTCCGGGTTGCTCCTCTTTAGCCAGCCCCCTTAACGATCTCTTAACAAAAAAACATCCCCCTCAGAGGACCCCCTTGAACCCAGAACACGAACACAGCTTTCTTGCCCTAAAAAAAGCGATATGTGGGGCACCAGTACTACGTTGTCCCGATTTCGGTAAAACGTTTGTCCTGCAAACTGATGCCTCCGGGTTAGGGCTAGGAGCCGTGCTATCACAGCCAGATGTAAATAACGATCTCAGACCCCTCCTTTATATCAGTAGAAAGCTCTTCCCACGGGAGACCCACTATTCCACCATCGAGAAGGAATGCCTAGCCATCAAATGGGCCATCGAAGCCCTACAATATTACCTGTTAGGGCGCACCTTCCTTGTACTCACCGACCATGCCCCTCTCACCTGGCTGGCGCAGAACAAAGACACCAACACACGGATACTAAGGTGGTTCTTAGCTTTGCAACCTTTTTCATTCCAGACCATCCACGTACCAGGGGCGAAACAGGTGTCCACCGATTATCTGTCACGTCACCCCTCCTCTTAATGGCCACAATGTCCATTCTTGAGGGGGGAGATGTGTGAGAAGGATGGGGACGACAACGACCGGAAGCCTCCGACAGGCAGCAGCGGACGGAAAGGGGTTAGCGGTCTAGCTGCAGCCAAGGTCGACCGGAAAGAGCACCTGACGTCATCGGCGGAGGAGGAGAAAGATAACGGAGAGGAGAGGATCAGCGAGGCGGCAGCGAGCAGAGAGGAGAGGATCAGCAAGGCGGCAGCGAGTGGAGTGGAGAGGAGAGGATCAGCGAGGCGGCAGAGAGCGGAGAGGAGAGGATCAGCGAGGCGGCAGCGAGCGGAGAGGATCAGCGAGGCGGCCGCAAGCGGAGAGGAGAACCAGAAGATTGTGCTGTACAACGCGGGTAAGCCAGGTGGCCAGCAAGGGAAGGAGGACGCCCCGGGTTCCTTTGCCACGGCCCTGGACACTGGTCGTGGCCCAAGGCAAGTCCCTTTGCAAGGTTCTTTCTGGTGGGGGTGGTGGAGAGGCACCGGGAATTGAGACACGTGTATTTCCTTTTGTTTCCCCCTATATTTTTTTTTGTAACACACCACGTCGGTTCTTTTCCCTCACGCTCCCCTTCCCCTCACTACCCAGACGCATCTGGTGATGGTGGCATGATTGTAGTGAACAGGGAAAACGTAATAGTAATCCTGGCCATATTTTTGTTTCCTTTTTTCCCCCCTGAGCTACGGACCGTGGGAGCCTTCGGAGAACCCCAAAGCCTGAAGCCGAGCGCATTAAGAACTAAAAAACAGTGTGTTTGCACACCTGCCGAATTCATACCCTGCATGACAACTGTCCCTGATTATACTGAAGCCGAAAAAGGAAACGTAACCAACCATTGTCGCTGAAACCAAGAGAGAAATAGCATTAAAAATAAACACCTTGCTACTGAAAACCTCACGTATTGTCTTGATCCCTTCTGTACAGACACCACATAATCTAACAATACTAATTTTATGTATCTGTATTTGTTGACCTCGGGCGAAATCTGAATCAAATAAATAGTTGAGTTGAATAGGACCATATACATCATACAATACCCTGTCCCATGCAATTCCTTCAGGAACTGCAACTGCTGTAATGTTCACCAGGGACAGGTCCCTTAGTTCACGGTGTGATGATGCATATGGTTTAAGAACCAAGTTCACAAGATGTACTGTGGAGCGTTCTGGGAAATAGTGTCCAATCAGAAGTAGAAAAAAGACAGTCACTAAACCAATCCAGAGGCCCAGGAAATGTAATCCAATTGTAATCCAGAGATGTATCCATGGAACAAAAAAGTGTTGTCTTTTTCAGCCAAAGGTAGAGAGTGTAAACTCGTAGCTTGAAAGGGAGCGGCGGTGTTGGCAGTTCAGGTTCACTTGAATCCTAAGTCGTCCTAATACATGAAGTAGCCAGACACCTTCCGGTCTATTCTAGGCAGCTCTGCCAATTTTGTAGAACCAGGAGAAGGCTAGCTTTGTGGCAAATTCGCATAGATTTCTGTACTTGTTGATTGTACAGCTATAGTTGTTTCTACAGGGAAAAGTATAATTTCATTATTGTTTATAGCTTCTCGTTGGAGAGTGAGATCTTCTGTTGTTATTAAAGCTTCCATCTGAACTTCCTGTACGGTAGTGAGAGGAGTGCGGCGGCTACCCAGTAGCCCACATGGCCTACTGTTGACAATTAGCCACATAGTGTGGTTTGATCAGATCAATAGAGATAAACCTCTCGTCCCTGCGACCGGCAAGGGGTGTAAGAAGAGCAGTTCTAGTGCCTTCTACACCAGGACAGGAACAGGCGCTCTGTAAGATGGCCCAAATTCTTTCTTGTCCACTATTTTCTCTCTGACGAGCTCCCTGATCTTCAGGACCCAGGCAGATCTTGCCGGAAGTACCTTAATTTCCCCCAGTGGCGGTGCATTTTACTTGGATGTTGCTTTGTACAGCCCGGAATTCATTGAGTTGCTGTTTCAGCCTACACTATCAAGGTCTGGACCCACATTCTCACCCCAAACAGGACTTCATATGGAGTAAGACCCCCCCCCCCAAGGGATTTTCTTGGCATATTATTAAATGCCCTCTGGTCCTCATATAGGTGATTGACCTAACTGCCACCCGAGCCTAATGCCTTTGCTGTCAAGGACTGCTTTAAGTCACGGTTTTTCCTCTCAAGCATCAAATTTTCCTTGGGATGGTAGGAGGAGTACTGCAAGGTCCCACCCAAACTTCCCATGGCTTCTTTGTAAGCCCGAGGGATAAACGCCTGAATGTAGTATGTCAATTGCGTATGTCCCGATAAAGACTTACAAATCCTTTATGAGTTCGAGCGTCAGCCAAGCACTGTGGCCAAACCCATTGGAATCTGTAGCATGAATCCACTCCCACCAAGATGTACTTGTAAGCCCCATCTGAGTGTCGGAGGCCGCAGTGTTCTAAATAAATAACAGCTAGAGGCTTTTCTAAGATCAATAGAGGTGTTTGGGGTGGACGTGCTACTGTGGAACTTTTCATCTGATGGCAGATGTCGCATTTAAGGACAAAGTCCTTCGTCTGTTTGATAAGACCTGGCCACCAATAGCGATGCTTCAGTAATGATACTGTAGCTGTAATCCCTGTGTGAAATGACCCCAGACCCTCATGTGCAGCTAGCATCAATACCAATCTGCGATCAGTGTTCGGTATTACTCTATCCCCCCTCCTGAAATTTGAGCATACGCAATGTTTTGTGCATTGTCAGCGTACTTGAGTGGTAAGCCTTTCGGCAAATGGGTGTCGTTGCGGACTGCATTGACAGCCACCATGATGTCTCTGTCTAATATTATACTAGAACGAGTGATTGCAGCAGTTCAAGCAGTTGCCTTTACAGCCTCATCGGCCATGGAATTCCCCTCAACGTGAATGCCAACATGCTGATGATGGCTCAATGTATGAATAACATGATCCCTTTGCACGTCTTCTTTCAGCTTGGACACTTGTTCTGAAAGCATCTTGTGCTTGATTGTGCAACCCTTTAAATCTCAAAATCTATTTTGGCCCCAGTAGTGAAGATATTCATTATAGTATAAATCGCACACTATGAGTGTGGGGAATTCGGGATATGTACTTTGTAGTGCCATTATCAGGGCTTTTGGTTCTGCAAGCTGCACTGTACAGACCCCTAGGGACTGTGTGAGTTTTTTTCAGGGCATGCGTCACTTTACGATTGCACACCCCGCAGATTATTTTCTGATGTGTCCCCATGGCAGGTTGAGAATATCCATCTGTATAAATGATATATTCATATTAATCTAGAGGCATTATTTCATTCGTCAGAGGATATTCTTGGTCGTACTGCAGGAATGCTTGTGTTTTGTAGTGTGGAATCAAATCTGTTGTCTATATCTGTTGCAGTTAGAGAGTTAGCCAATTGGAACCATCGTGGATGCAAGGCTTTAGCATTTGGAATGAATATGTGACGTTACAACGTGGTCGTCAGACCGCGGTACGTTACATTGCAGTTATTACAACGCAAGTCGTTACAACAACTTGCCCTGCAGGGCGCTGGACTTAGGAATAGTATGATTTACTATTCCGACTTCAGCCTACGTAACAGTAGGGAAGGTGTTGGAATAGTAAATGATACTATTCCTTAGTGTATAGCGCCATCCAGTGCAAGTCGTTGTAACGACTTGCGTTGTAATGACAGCGATTTAAGCATAACGCGGTGTAACGACCGGGTTGTAAAGGTCGTCCGCATTTGGAATGCTTGCTTTGGTAACGGCTTCTAAGGTCGGTACTGGGGTAACGACAATTATTCACTTACCCTGAGCCATTACTTTCTCTCTTTCTACAGCAGTCTGTACCGCGGTGAGAAATTTCTCAGTGGGTGTAAAATGCATTTCAGCGTTTGTGTACAAATGTGATTTGAATGCAATGGATACCGAATCACCCTCATTGAAAGTGATATAGGTATACTCGTTTGGTCCAATTGTTAGATGGTAGCGGCAGTTTCAGTCGGTAACCTTTCAAGTATTGCCCGGCGGTAATCGCCTCTTATACCATTCAATGATTTACCAATAAAAGAGGCAGGCGCTGGAGACTGGAAGGCAGGAAACAAAGTTTTATTCTCTCCGGAGGAGAACACATCAGATCAGACCCACACGGAATCTTCTCGAGATGCTCTAACCACATCTGAGGCCTGGCCTCTTATACACAGGTTTATTGTTTTATTATCGGTTTATTGTACATGGCACATTCTTGAGGTTGTTTTGATACATGAAAGAACATCCTCGGAATCCCCGGCTTAGATCCGCTCCCACACATAACTACAGTGAACGTCCCCACCCCACCCACAGTAGGAGATGGCTATCACACAGCTGGACATTCCACCAATTCCCGGGGGGTGAGTGCGACTGATCGGGTCACAGGGGTTGGGGGCCTTGATCTACTGCAATCCCTTAGATGTGAGGTGCTTCCTTTACAGTAGGGGCAATAAAACTGCGTCCGCAGGGCTAGGTGATGGCCTGGGATCAGTTCGGACGATCAGGCGTGGAGGAAGGGGTTACCGAAAGGATGTATGACCATGTAAGGGATAAAAGGAGGCGTTGGCCAGGTGCGGGATGTGGTTTCATGGCAGGGTCGCGCAGAAGGAGAGGGTTCATGGCCTATGTATGAGGGAGCGGGGGCGACCGGCGCGTGGGGGATGTTTTGCAGCGCCTAGGGAATGCGTTGGTGGTCGGCGGGGGAGGGGAGGGGCAGAGGGGCCATGGCGCTTTCGAAAATGGCTACTGTTTGAGGGAGCGTGCGAGCCTGGGAGGGGACAAGATGGCGCCGATTATGTTGACATCGCAAACCAGATTTTAACAGTCCTCCCTTTTCAACATATCTAGCCAGCTTGTCTAGCCGACATTCACCTTCGTTAACCTCTTAGCCATAATATCGTAAATGCTTTCATGCGTTCCTGTTTTAAAAGTACAGCGTTTTAGGACAGACAGGAACAATCTCACACAATTGTACATAGTTACATGTGGTTGGTGTGACAGGCGAGGAGGTAGCGTATACAAAATTACATCAGCTGCGTCATATGTCAGACCCGGAGATAGGTGGAGGGAAGCTCGCTTGAACACAAATTCGATACCGTAAGAGGTGGTCCGGCAAGACAAGGAATATTACGCACATTACTCAAGGCCTAGAATTTTGTGTGGATCAAACTAATCAGCATAGTCATGTGTACGGCTGATGCTATACAATTGTCATTTTATACCAAGCTAATGTTTCTTAGATATTAGTGTGTAGTTGGAAGTGACCGATAAAGGACCTTGGAAACTTGATTGGAAGATAGTCCATTCGAAAGTGGTTGGGAGAGGAATACAACTCAACATGAGTTACAGTCAGGGAGGGGGGGGGGGGTTTCTTCTTTCGTTGGCACTGTTGAGCACCGGCGGTGGAGCTAAGGTCCAGCTCAAATCCAGGCTTTCGCGTTGTAGGGTGTGACCATTCTTTGCTCTTGGATCACAGTCCTGTTCTGTCCTGTCCCTCGACTGGTCTTATCATTGGTACCTTGAGACGGAGTACCCGCTTCTCATTCTTCTTTTGTCAAGTCAAGTTCAAAAATGGGGGTGCTTTGGGAGGCCGAGGGAAGAGGGGGTGGAGTGGGATCGGATCAAAAGTGGGCCAAGGGGAGCAGAATCTTTCAGCACTGGGCCCATCAATCGGGCTCGACGGGTTGGGACTTCAGGCACGAGCTGATCAGCGAGCAGGGGGCTTCGGGATAGCCCTTCGTTCTATCGCTCTCCATGCTGAGAATGGTGCCTCGTCCCGCATCCTTTTGCTTCGTGGCTCCCCCTTGGTCGATGCCATAGGTGTTCCATGATCCGCAGCCAGGCTGTGCGTCACGTCCGACCCCTCTCTTCCGATGACCGCATGTTATCTTTGAATGAGTACAAGAAACAAAATCTTAGAGAGCTGGCAGGGAAGACATTTACACACTTCATTCTCTCTCCCAACCACCGAGTAGTCGGGGAAAAGGTTTTATCGGTCGCTCTATGATGGATGTCTATTAACTCTTATGTCGGTGTATGTTACTAACTTATTAATGATTTGCTGTGGTGAAGGTTTTGTGGGTGTTCCTGCAAATTTCCATCGTCTGGCCTGCTAGGTGTCGATTCCTGTACCTTATAATCGTGGCAGGAGGCCTGACATCTGTCAACCTTCTGGTCTATCAAAATTCGAACCGGCTTCTCCGGTAGAGACTCGTTCTTCTAACACAAGCTCTGTTAATTCATATTTTTCTCCGAGGACTGCTAAGTTTATGAAAAAGTGCGAGGTGCTACTGTTATGGGTTCACAAATATCTATTTCGGGGAGGGACACAAGCTAAACATTTTTCTTGCTGGAGACAATAGGTAACCCTCATCAGTTTAGGCGATGTATCTTCAGAAAATAAAGTCATCAGCTGTATTGTTCAAAATACCCTGGGACGGCTAGTACAGAACTGGGGCTATTCTGGGAGGACGGGGTGCTTAGACGTTCCAGTTCTGAGCAATTGGGCGGTGCGATTCTGAGCGGTGGAGGTGGTGTCGTTAGAGCTCTAAAACGAAAACCACTGACATATAGTCCCCGTGATGAGGGCCAGATTGGGAGACATCAGTCGTCTTACCTGTCCTTTCTTTCTCAGCCAGTTAAGTTCAACATTTTACAGAAAGGAGAGGTAGTAATGTGGTAAAATACGGTCGTTTTGCTTCTGTCAATTTGTTCGAACACTGTTGTGTTTTAGGCCAATTATACACATACTGAGGAGGCATAGTGTCGTTAATTTATTCAGAGAGAGAGAGAGAGGAGAGAGAGAGAGGAGAGAGAGAGAGAGGAGAGAGAGAGAGAGAGAGAGAGAGAGAGAGAGAGAGAGAGAGAGAGACATGTGTACGATAATAGGCTACTTGGTGTACACACAACATGGAGTAGCACGGGTCAGTTCTACGTAGGAAAACACAAGCGGGGGAGAAACATAAATTCGGCGTTCACGTACACACAAATACCGGATAGGGCGTAACAGTACATACATCAAGCGCAGAAACTTAAGACGAAGACACAGAGCTTCATTGAGTATGGGGACCTCTCCTTTCCTGTCCTCTTTCCTATGCATGCTGAGCATTTTCAGTACTTTCCGTAATTCATTTTGGGGGGGTGTCGGACCTTTTACTCCCCTCCCTTTGATCGATTAGACAAGCACTTCAGTCATACGATGACGTTCTCTTCCAGCGACCCAAGCATATGTAATGCATACACATTCATACCGTACAGTCAGGGCACATACGCACAGTCATACCATACAGTTTTTCACGTTCTCAGTGGTGGCCTGCACTTCACGCACCATCCCACAACGTTTGTCTATGTTTTTCCCTACATTGAGCACGGTGCGGTCCATGTCCACTCCATTCTTCAGTCGGAACTCCGATGTGACCTATAGAGAACAAAAAGAAAAGGGGGGGGGGGGGGGGTGTGCAGCATTCAAAGTACGTTAGCGCGCGTAGACACAAAAATGTTCTACTTACCACGTACCAGACTAGCTGCAGGAACGTACAATACCACAGATCTTGACTATTCCTTTTCGCATTTTTCTTTCTGTGTACTATATCCTTTTTTTTCTAATATACCAAAATTTCTTCATTTTTTTAATTATTTTTCCCTAAATTCGAGTTCCCTCTTCGTGCATTTGTTTCTCAATTAGCCGTATATTATTGGACAAAATACCATACCTTACATGGATACAAATTTTCATCAATCCAAAATTCAGGCAAAGGGTCTGCATTATCTGTCTTCTATTGTTTGGGAATGACGGCCGTTATTTAAAACCTTACCAACCTAGACGATTGTTATGACGCTGATTCCATAATTCTTTCGAAAACCCTTTATTGTGAAAATGTCAGTATACAAATACGGGCCTACAACCGTATAGGCCGGCCACGGTGCAAGAGGCGTCGAGAATCATGAGCAATACTACCTTAATGTGAAAATAAAAATAATCAATAATGAGAAGACCAGCATCAATAAGGCTGTCCGCATGTCCATTCAGTACCCTACCTGTCCCCCGCCCGCCATGTGCAAGAAGGCCGTATACATATCCCTAAACATCAATGCCAAGTAACCTGGAACGCCATAAGGAGTTGTAGGCCCCTCCTACATCGGCGCCATTTTGGGGCGAGGTCGGGTGGGTTCAGTGTACAGTCTAGATGTTTCCACTAGCTAACGGTCGGACCAGAATCCCTTTCGGCAGTCAAAAAATTTCCATTAATGCCAACAGAAAGAACAGACAGCATGAATCGTGACTCGAAGGTGGGGAAAGCAAAGTTGGTTCCTACCGGATCATGCTGGGGTTCCACCAGAACTGCTTCGGGTTGGTAGACTACAGTGTCTCCTGGTAATTCAAACAGAAGCTTGCGTCAGCATGGCGTCACCACGGTCTCGCAGCAATGCCGTGGGCCGTTCTTAGGGCGGGACAGCAGGCGGGTCTCTGCCGACGCCTTGAATCAGTCTCTCACGGCACAAAACGGAGGCAAGATGGCTGCCGCCCGGGGCAAAGACAAGTTAATGTGGAATGATCGAGCAATAGCGGCGGTTTCCCCCACCGGAAGTCCACGGGAGTCGAGGGCCAATGACTCCCGCAGAACTGCAAAGCTGGGAGGACGTTTTCAAGGGTGTGGCCCACGCCCGAGCAGGCAAGCTTCCGAGTTCCAAGGTGGCCCAGAGCCATCTTTTAGTGGACCAGGCCTGAATCTGAAGAGCCGACCGCCATTTTGAGAGTCCAGTGGCAGCAGCAGCTCTTCGTTACAGCCACTGGGGTGGGTCCCCCCGACCATTTGGCTGCGGGGGCCCACTTCTTGCGTCGAACGCTAATGGCAATCTTGGTGCAGAAAGGAACCCGTGCCTGGGTGGTCGTCCGGCAGGCGAGACGTAAATGGCTCCCCTGCTACAGCTGGCCGGTGAGTGCAGGGGCGCCTACTCATCTGGACGGCGAGTGAAACGGCAGGGGTGCCTTCTCAGCTGGTCGGCGAGTACAGGGGCGCCTACTCAGCTGGACGGCGAGTGAAACGGCAGGGATGCCTTCTCAGCTGGTGAGCCTCCACCTGGGGAGGCGGGGGAGGCCCGTTCGCGTCGCTTCCCCCCCCCGCCAGGGCACCCTTCGTTGTCGATCTGTGCAGCATAGTAGATTGGCAAGACCAGTACAACAACTTGTTGGACACCACTTCTTATGCCGTCCTGGTCTTGGCGCGTCGTGTTGCCTCCGGCCTATTCGCACAACCTTCCGCCACTGATGCCGCCTCACAGGCCGCTGGATTTTTGCGGGTCTTTTATAGCCCAAAGCCGACTAAAAAGACCGCCCAAAACAGGCCAATGTTACTACTTCGAGGAAGGAGGGGCGAGGACTGTGTCACGCGGATGTGAATGCTTTGGGATGGGTGTTGCAGCAGGCTGTCATGTAAATAGTTGTTAAAAACGTGTTTTAACGTGCTTACCCTGTTGGAGTGTTGCATATATCTAAAAGTTATTAAAAACGTCTTAATTATACTACTTTGTTGGAGTGTTGTATATATTTGTAATCTGGCAACGAGCACAAGGGTGTTACTGCGTAACCGGAAAATGACATAGCCCAATTGTGTGCGATCTAGCCCAGTTCGGTAACGTCGATGGTGGGTATCAGCAGACTTCCATTTGTGCAGGATTTTGTCGTGTTTACTGGGCGGGGTGGGTGGTAGGGCAGACATGTTTAGGCAGCGAGAGCGATGGAGCCGAGCTACCTCGTGGCCATCTCGACCGTGAGCTTGGCTCCTTCCCGTAGTTTCATATTTTTCGCAAAGGGCTATTTCCTAGTGTTTCTTATTTTTGTAGGGTCAAAAGGATCCCATCAGTGGTCTACTGGTCTCGCTCGATTATTTTTGTTTCTCTGTAGCGATTTTTATGCCCTAGTTTGTTGTAGGCTACAGCGACTGATCCATATTTAGTAAATATGTCCTTATTAGGGGTGCCTTCCAGTGGAGCCGGATGGTTCACCTCTAATAAGCGGTCCGGGCAGAACCAACTACCAATCAGTGGGGAGAAGATAGGCATGACGGGTTACAACGGGGACAAAAGTCTGCACTACCTATCTTTTCACTGCTTGCAAAGACTAGACAGAATATCTCTATTCCACGTTATTTGCAAGCAGAGAATACCTCCAAAGAACCAATATCGAACAACTAGTGTTCGGACAATCAATCAATCAATGGTGAGAAAAGAGATAAGCACGACGGGTTACAATGGGGGACAAAAGTCCGCGTTACTTATCCTTCACTGTCTGCAAAGACTTAGGCAGAATATTTCTATTCTACGTTATTTGTAAACAGAGAATATCTCAAGAAGTACTATTCTTCAAAACAATCAATATTCGGTCAATCAATCAGTGGGGAGGAAAATAGGCACGACAGATTACAATGGAGGACAAAAGTCCGCGTTACCTACCCTTCACTCTCTGCAAAGGGAGAGAGAGTATTTCTACTCTTCCCCGTTTGTAGGCAGCGAAGACCTCAAAAAGAGCAATCAATAAGCAATACTAGTATTTTCAATCAATCGTTTCGCAATTCGTCGTGTTACACGACCTTACCCGGACCGCATGGACAGTTTCCCGTCTTCCACCTCCAGCGCCCCGATCGTCCTCTACTCTCCGTGTTTGCTGCGGCACTCCTGATGGTTCCCAGTCAGGACCGTAGATCACTCGAGAGAGGTCTGCTCGGAACCAGTGAAGTTCGGATGATCGGCTGCCAGACGAGGGTCTATCAGGCAGGAGCTCTCCCGATCGCTGCAGTCGTTCACTCTGTCGTCGGGACCTCTCCCACTGGATCCACGTGTCGCTGATGGGCCCCACGCTTGGCACGCCAATTGTTAAATGGTAGCGGCAGTTTCAGTCGGTAACCTTTCAAGTATTGCCCGGCGGTAATCGCCTCTTATACCATTCAATGATTTACCAATAAAAGAGGCAGGCGCTGGAGACTGGAAGGCAGGAAACAAAGTTTTATTCTCTCCGGAGGAGAACACATCAGATCAGATCCACACGGAATCTTCTCGAGATGCTCTAACCACATCTCTGAGGCCTGGCCTCTTATACACAGGTTTATTGTTTTATTATCGGTTTATTGTACATGGCACATTCTTGAGGTTGTTTTGATACATGAAAGAACATCCTCGGAATCCCCGGCTTAGATCCGCTCCCACACATAACTACAGTGAAAGTCCCCACCCCACCCACAGTAGGAGATGGCTATCACACAGCTGGACATTCCGCCAATTCCCGGGGGGTGAGTGCCACTGATCGGGTCACGGGGTTGGGGGTCTTGATCTACTGCAATCCCTTAGATGTGAGGTGCTTCCTTTACAGTAGGGGCAATAAAACTGCGTCCGAAGGGCTAGGTGATGGCCTGGGATCAGTTCGGACGATCAGGCGTGGAGGAAGGGGTTACCGAAAGGATGTATGACCATGTAAGGGATAAAAGGAAGCGTTGGCCAGGTGCGGGATGTGGTTTCATGGCAGGGTCGCGCAGAAGGAGAGGGTTCATGGTCTATGTATGAGGGAGCGGGGGCGACCGGCGCGTGGGGGATGTTTTGCAGCGCCTAGGGAACGCGTTGGTGGTCGGCGGGGGAGGGGAGGGGCAGAGGGGCCATGGCGCTTTCGAAAATGGCTACTGTTTGAGGGAGCGTGCGAGCCTGGGAGGGGACAAGATGGCGCCGATTATGTTGACATCGCAAACCAGATTTTAACACAGTGACTATGCGGATTACCAGGTTAGTCAAATTTACACGTGTGCAAATGTTTGAAAGATATCATGTCAGCTTGTACAGAACGTAAAATGTTTGTATGTTCCTGTGTCCAATGGGTGATAGAAAAATCAGGCCTGATTAAGTCGTAGAACGGCTTCACTTGTTCTGCATAGTCCAAATTTTATGTTCTGTCAAAATTTAAAAATCCTAAAATGGAGT
The DNA here is from genome assembly GCF_964204655.1 of Triturus cristatus. Lineage (NCBI taxonomy): Eukaryota > Metazoa > Chordata > Amphibia > Caudata > Salamandridae > Triturus > Triturus cristatus. The sequence goes on along the minus strand of NC_140587.1, from coordinate 1,010,216,624 downwards.
GCAGTGTTTTCAGAGTTGTTGGAGGTTGGAGCAGGGCACATTTTTCTAGAAAAGCGTGCTGCCAGCCTTTTGGCTTCACTTGACAACTCTTATCTAAGAAATAGGACACAGGGTGGGCAATTTTTGATTTTTAAAAAAATTGAATTTATAACCTAGATGAGCAAACCCTAGGATTATGTGGTTCACTCTAGCCAATTGTTCCATTAACTCATTGTCCGTCAGATAAATATCATCTGCTTAGGACAATGCCTCCTTGTCAACACTTTTAAGTAACTCTGTCACTCTTGCTGAAAACAGCCCTGGGCTATTCCCATACCCCTGTGGTAAACAACAGAATTGCCGCTGAGACCCCAGTGCCGAGAGTGCAGTCAAGTATCTGCTTCCAAGCACTATATTTTGACTAAAAAATCCATTTGAGATTTCAAGTGTTGTTTTGTATTTCTTCCGCTTTGTGTTATTCCTTAGTTCAGCACTATGTGCATTTTGTACTGCAAATGTGTATGCGAAGTGTTCACATGTCTGTAGTCTAAGACTAGACGGTATGAATTATCCGCTTTCATTATGGCGAACAAGGGATCATTCATGGGCAAGGTGCAATCTCCTATTACACCCTGGTACTCCTTTTGTTTCGTAAAACTTTATTCGGCTATCGAAAAATAGCCTTAAAAGTGCAAACAAAAAAACACATTTAAAACAGTTAAAACTTTTACATACAATGCTTACAATAATGATTATAGAAATTCATTTGTTGCACTATTGCATGATACTTTTCCGCACACTGATCGATGTTAAAATAAATAGGGCAACATTATAACATAAAAAGGTTCACCTAGTGTCACCAGATATCTCATTGCTGCTGTAAATGACCTAATGTTCTTTGCAACAAACAATGGTTTAAGATAAAAAACTAACTATAATTCATATAAAATTTACAAAGATTTATAAAAGGGGGCTGTTGGCTTGTTCCTCTCGTCAATCGATCGACAGTCCAGTCTGTGTTGGAAAAAGGTTTCTTTAATCCTTCTCATAGTTAGAGATAATACCTTTGTAGGATCCGACCAGATAGATAAGTAAAAAAGCCTGGCGAGGAAGGAATTGACATACAGTAGCCAAGGAATACTTAGTGCATCATTCAGAGTTAAACAGTCTAAAATAATTGATCTAGTAAAATCAGTTTCTTCCTTGGCCCATATTGAAACCCACAACAACAACGGTCTAACCAATAAATGATCCTCTAGAGGCTGTAATCCGACCTCACGGTGTACAATAGTATTTGATGCAGAGGAGGGTTGGCATAATCGTTTTAAAAGGCTATTTTCCTCTATTTGCAAGGCCGAGCTATTTGCGTAACCCCATAGGCCTGCTCCATAAAGGACTGTGGTCACTCTTTTTGCTTTGTAAATGGCTACCATCTCATTAATGGGTTGATTCCCTAGTTTTGAAGAAAAAGTTACAAATCCCTTGGGATGCCCTACTTGTTTTATGCTCTAGTGTTTAAAACATGTTGTGACCATGAGCCGTTGCCCGCAAATAAAATACCCAAATAACAAAATGAGTTCAGTAAAGCAATTGGGGTGTTGCCAATAAAAACGATTTACAGGATTTATGCTTGGGCCCACAAGCCATGGTAAATGTTTTATATTTGTTAATTACCATATTCTCTTGGGTCATAAAATCTGCAAAGGCATTCATCAGTCTCTAGAGGCCCAGGGGAGTCCGTGCTAGTAATACAGCATCGTCGGCATATAACAATACAGGTATTGGGCGACCAGCTGCCTGTGGCTCCTCAGCCTGAATCGTCATTAAATGATTATCTACCCCATTAATCAAAAGAGAAAAAAGTATTGGCACAAGCACACACCCTTGCTGAATGCCCCGCCCCACTTTTAATTTGGTTGAGCATTCGCCATGGGGGCCAAACCGTACTTGGCTGGTTAAATTCTCATAAAGACATAAAGAGAGAAACCCAATAATGGGCCTTGGTGTTTCCCAGGGAGGTCAAAGTTGACCAAAGTAAGTTCTGGTCGACCAGGTCAAAGGCACTACTTAAATCAGCAAAGCATAAATAAATTGTGCCTGCCTTGGCCCTAGTGTATTTACCAGTAAGTGTCTCTAGATTGGTACATTGTTCAATGGTTCCCAACTGTTTTCTGAACCCAAACTGCACTGGGGATAAAATGGATTGCTCAAGCACCCATTCCTTCAATCTTGTTAACAGGACTCTACTCATTACTTTCAAGGAGTCCAGGAGGGAAATAGGGTAGTCATTTTTTGGGTCTGTTTTATCCCCTTTTTAAAGTATGGGTACAATAGTTGATTCACCACAAGAAGATGGTATCTTATCTATTACAGCTGAATTGAAGACCCTAGTTAGAATAGGTCCCCACAAATCAGGGGCAGATTTAAATTCATCTACTGGCACCCTGTCGGGGCCTGGGGCCTGACCCTCGGCACTGGCCTGAATAGCCAGGTGAACTTCTTCATTGATCAAGTTAAAGGGGAGCCCCCCCCCCCCCCACATCACCCAACGGCTCCCAGTCTTGACCTATGGCCTTGTTTAAAGATTTCTGAAAAAATGTGTTACCAATTTATTGCAAGGGACAAAAGAACACAACTCTGGGATATGGTCATCCTTTTGTAAGGGTGCATTCACGTATCCCCAATGAATTTTGTTTTCCCAGTTTCTGTAGCAATGGTTAGGTTTTCCCATGCTTCAGTCTGTGGTGTCTTTTTCCTAGCGGCTGTAGCTAATTTGTACTTATTCCGAATGGACTTAATAGCCAATATATCTCGTGGGGAATTAGACAGGGCATGTTTAAGTGACTGTAATGCTTTTGTACAAGCATTATCGGACCATCCCCTTCTCTTGTTCTCCTGTGTATTTGGGTACCGAGTCAAAAGTGATTTAATAGTAGCAATGATATTGCTTAAGTTTTCTAACATTATATTTGGGGCTGTATCGTCCTGGAGGCAATAGTTTTTTTTCCCTATGGTCAGACATAACTATTTTCTGGAGAATAGTACCGGGATCAATGCCCGTCCACATGATTCCTACACCATTTATCCTAGTGGGTTTAATGCTATTTACTAGGTGAAATGAGGCCAGCCTTTGTCCCCCAAAAAAGAACGGTAATGTAAGTAAACTGTGATCACTAAAAATCGAAGGTACAATACTGAGGTTACTACACATAGCGGTAGCAGAGTCTGACACCAATAAATGATCTATAATAGAAGACAAATTTCGCCCTGTGAATGTTGGGATTAATTCCCCATTAATAACACAGCCACTTCTAAGTAGGTGAAGATCATATTTAGTGATGATTGAGTTTAGTGCTTCCCCATAATCGTTATGACAAAAATTATTACCCTCCCCATCCTGGTATATATGACCACATGCTCGGGTGGTGGATAATGCACATGCCTGAATATTATAGTCACCTTCCCATACTAGTACAAAATCCATATGGATAGAAGCTAGAAAGGCTTTGAGACCATGGTCCAGGGCTGTGGCCACAGTAGTACGTGTCGAATCGAAGATGTTATAGAAATTTACAATTACATGGTCTTTCACTCCTTTTTCGTTCAGCCACACTAATTGTGAATGGGGGCCCACTGATGCAATCTTTTTGACATTAATAGACATTTTATTATAGATAATTATCTGTAGTCTCCCTTTAGCCCAACCAGCTTGTGACCCTAGAGCTTCTAAAAAATGTGAGGAATACCCTTCTACATGTACTGGACTTGTGCACCAGGTTTCTGGTATACATATGATGTCGTAGCTAGATATGGTGTTAATCCAGTCAGCATTCCCTATCTTATTCAGTAGCCCATTCACATTCCATGTTGCAAGCTTAAACCCTCCTGCGCAGGGCTGACATACAGGATCCATATTTTGAGCACAAATAGAAATATTACGGGTGCTAGGGTGTTCATTACAAGTTGCCTTAACGGCCTTGGCTACAGCCAACCTACAGTCTGGGGTGTATCTCAGGAATAGGTTTATAATCTTTGGGGTGCAGCTGACTTGCCTGAACAGTAATAAACACCTCTCGCAGGTAAATCCTGGGGTCCCCAGTATGAAATAGGTCGGGACTGAGTCATTTGTTATCGTCTAAGGTACTCAGTACCTGGTATCTTTTAAGAATTTCACTGTTGGGGTAAAATGGCAGGTGTGGTATTGGCATCACCCTTGGTCTCTGTAGTTTCCATGCACCCTTATAATGTTGGCCTATACTCCGTAGGTGTTGGTAAAAAAAAAACAATGGGAGTATACCCACGTCTTCAGCAGCCACGGTTGGTGGCCTCACCTTTGTGTGGATACCACTAGCAACCCTAGGGTTCCTAAAATTAATAACTATGCAGTCACCCCCCAAAAGTTTTTCTAGTGATACAATCCACCCCACTCTCTTTGTAAACGGGATTTCCTGTGCCCTGGTACTCAAGTTGTTCTAGAATTTTCCTAACTTGTTTTTTTAGCTTAATTTTTTGAGTATTGTCTGTGGGTTTGAGGGACTGATTTTAATGGGATCTCATGATGAGGAGGCTCATCATCCCACCCAGTAGGGTTTCGGTAAAGTGCAGGAGCTAGCGTCCACTCCTGCCCATATGAATGTTTAACTGATTCTGGAACAAGTTCTGAGAAAGCTGGTAAAATTACTGTTTCACCTATTGGACACTCCATTACGAAATCAGGTGGACAACATGAGACCATACGGGAGGGAGGGATGCCTGTAGTCACACTCAGCGAAATGGGCGGGCACTCAACTTAAAGTAAGAGAGTAGCCTTGAGGTAATTGTGACTAGAGGCATCCCTTCCCCCATATGGTCTCATGTTGTAATTAGAGACAAAAGATTTAGTGAGACACGCCTAACCCAAGTTGTTGAAGTTGCTGAATTTGTTGCGTGCTTCTGGGGTGTCACTTTCTGGTCAAAAAGTGTGATTCGTAATAGACAATAATTTTCGGCTCTTATTTAAGAGACGTCCCCCTGAGCACAGAACGTAGAACCCGCAAAGTGGGTATACAAACAGTTAATACACAGGCTTCAGTTCATTTCATTCTTCTTTCTGATGAGGAAATGTATATTCACTTTTTCTTGATATTCCATTCATAACACATGAACATCCATTATTATCTTGTTCAAGTTCATTCAAAATATATTCGAATCCATCTCGATGCATTTTGGGCAGACAGTTGCCCTTCATCATGGGACCAAATCTACAACAAATCGTGCACCAAGATATTATGAGAAAACCGCCTGCTAATGTATTGATGTTACATAAATTCCATTGACTATCTATCAAGATTCTCATACCAATGGGTGCTGTATAAATTAAAAATATTTTATTTACCAGAATAAGAGTGAAATCAGGGAACTCTTGTATCTTTAGTCCTGAAGAATAGCCTTGGAGTAGAACTAGAAACATGTTGACCAGTGGAACTTGGGCACATTGTATCCCCAAGGTTCCTAAACTTTTCCCCTTATTTTAACCATACCGGATAGAGGTAAACCATAAAACTGATTTTCCCTACTATTCAGGTATTCTTAAATTCCTTTTTTTCCCTCCACTCGGACCTCTACACTTCATCAACACATAGTACCAACTTTAAGTGCTCCCACGTCTCCGTAGGTCATAGCACACCCGTTCTGCAGCGGGACAGGAAGAACCTGATGATTAAGCATGCCACCAAGGGGTAACCCTGGTGGGGGAGGGTTATTCAGGGAAAATACACCAATTTCCTTTATCAAAACATACACATGGAAAGAAAGAGCCCTCCATTTAACATAGGGGCTCTCTGTGACCATTACGTTCCTAATTTGGCGGATGAGCCCTCCTTTTTTCCCCCTCTATCTCCCCCATTTTTGAAGTTATGGAGATGAAGATAGCCCTGTCGCCCAGTGGATGAAGATAGGACAAGATTTGTACATAGTGTGTAAAGAGGCCTAGTACATGATGTTCTAGACATCGTGATAATGTTGTGCGAAGCTAGATCTGTAAACAAAGTAGTTTCAGAGAAACTAATCCAACATTGTTATGTATGCAAATATGTGCAAATGTTAAGAGCTGAAATAGTATTGTTAGGACAAAGTAAGAAGAAATAAGCTGCTTTGCTACATGGGCCTAACCTGGGAATATAACAGTCCAAGAATGCTGCATTGTTATTCCTGAATAGCAAGGACTGACTGAAGGTGCGTTACTTGGCACCTATATAACTTAAACAGTCAGTTTGTGTTTTTCAACCTTTATTCTTGAAAACAAACAAAGGATACTCAGCAACATGGTGAAAGGGTGTAGGTTACAATTCATGTGCACATGTCAGAGTTCATAATTTAAGCCCTCATGCAAGTTGCAAGCTCCCCCTGCAACAGTTGTCCTCCCCAGTTTGCCCACAGTCCGCTACCCTCTACTGCCTATGTACCTGCTGCCATCTGTTTGTGCCTCCTCTGCTTTTTTTTTGCTCTATTTTTTCTTTTCTGCTTGTTTTTCCACCTTCCGTTTTGCCTTTTCTGCTAGTTTTTCTGCCATCTGGCCTACCTTTTATGCTAATTTTTCTGCCCTCTGTTAGGCCTTTTCTGCTTTTTTTCTGCCCTCTGTTTTTCCCCTCTTCTGCTCTGTTTTCCCTTTTTCTGATCGTTTTTCCCTCTTCCCACTGTTTCCTCAAGACCTGTCACAGGGGGAGCTGGCACGACTGAGACCTTGCACCTCAGCGCCCAGAAAATTGGAGCTTGCTTAAAATGTTACTGCCAACTACAAGGAGGGGCTGGAAGTGGACTCTGTGTTGCAACACCATCTATAACTCCCACCACTCCTGCTGTCATGCTGTAGAACATCAACAGCAGGAAGTGAACACATCTGAAATGACAAAAAGATTAAACAAAAGTCTCACAACTGGCGCCTCTACTCTGGTCTGAAGCAGGGCTTGACTCTTGTAAGCTTTCATACACCCCTAAGCTGAAATATTGGTGGGTTTCAGGCCCCAGTGCCCAAAGCTGGCACCTTTCCATCATCCCTTTGCATGCATTTATTTTCACACCTCCGCAATCTTTCAATTTTACACTTGAAGTAGCTAATATCCTCTCTGTTTTTATAGATTTATTTTGTGTTCTCACCCATTGTCACTCAAGTCCTTTTTTATTCACTCCTTTTCTGTCTCTGTCATTCGTTTGCTTGCTCCTTTGTTATTACAGGAGCTCTTTTTTGCTGTACATTCTGTGTCACGTGCCACTCACCTGAACTCCAGGTGTTTCCCATGGAGTGTGGATTTTCCCTAAATCCCTATGAAAGCTCTCAGGGTAGCAATGAAATAATCACTGCTCACTTGAGAGCTCCCAAAGAAAAGGGGGGATGGGATAAAAGATAAATAGAAATACCAGGAGGTCAGTGATCCAGTTTTCTCCGTGCCAGTTGCTGCTGGGATCAGCAAATTTGGGTTTCTGGTTTCAGGATACAGGATTATCATTACCTGGGTTGCTCAGGGGTTTTTCAGCATACTTCTATCTGCAACGACATACACTGATTAAATATGATATAATGGTAAACTTAATGGGGCAACCCAGTGTCCCTCAGAACCTGGGTATACGTATTAAAGTAAAGATTGGTTCTGTCGGGGCTTTCAATTACTTACGGCAAGTAGCAACAGCTTACTTCTAACACATATAAATGATTTGCAAAGGAAGAACACACACCAAAATTAGAATTCAATAATGTATTCAGAAAAAATCAGATAATCATGGCTGTCGCAATTTACAATTTCAATTGCAATATGAAATACGTGACTGTGGTGAAAAAGTGACGTGGTGGTTGGTGATAAAGACAGTACACTATATACAGAAACAATTGAGCATGCAATAAAAGGAGGGGAGAAAGATTTTTTCGTATGTCATTATTTTAGCACATATGCTTCAGGATCCAATGACAAATAAGACTGTGATCATGGGCGTTGTGTAGACATATGCAGTATGCCGACGTTTTGACCCTGTGAGTTGCGCAAAAGTAAAATGCGTCAAGGTGGGTTTTCCTCAGGACGGGGGGGGGGTATTGGTAGCCTATGACTTAATTAAAGAGCAGTGTCAGGTGTGTGTTATAAAACAGAAATATGTTTTCACTGTTTGGCTTTCAAGGATCAAGCTTACAAAAAAGCAGATTTCTTTGGTATCCCTGCAAATTATCAATTGCCTCCTAGTCAGATATGGGTTTGAGATTAAACCACATGTACCTCCACCAGCCGGTTGGAGCCTACGAGAAAGTGACATTGAACTACATCAGTGACTGACAATGTTTATGTTGATACAACAAGAGTCTGGTAGGGCTGTGACATACCTCAGGGTTATTCAGTAAATGACTTCCACCCGTCGGTAGGAGTCTTAATTTATAGCCAGTCCAGTGATTTTCTAAAGTAAATAAACGATAAAGATTGCGTAAGTCACTAATTAAAAGGAAAAGGAATTAAACTACTCGAAAGCGCGAGGCGCGCTTCTCTTTGTGCTCCCTAATGAATTCTCACCGTGATCTGGCAAAGAAACATCCGTCCGTCAGCGGCTTTGTTCGGATATTAGGGGCTGGGAGAGCTGTAGGCTATAAATAGTCTACACGGCGTGGGGAAGACGTGCACGCTAGCTCGTGTCTCCTAGGAATGCTTCAAGGCGTCACTCAATTAAGAACGACGTACATGCGAGGTGCAGCAGCTCGGTTAACCTGTCAAAGAACCGGGCTGCTGATTACGAGGAATGTGTCAATTATGTAAATCACCCAGTCTGTCGAGAAGCCGGGCTTCTAATGTGCAAGTTGAAAGTTTCAACAATGAGCGAACATAAATTTACACAAACATGATTGATTTGTACATTTGGAAAGAAGTCAGTAAAAAAGGGGAACACAATGCCGAGTGCCAGGAAATTCCACAAATCATGCGAGTAGCTAAAAAGTGCACTGGCTCAGTTGGCTGTTATTTACTCAAATCAAATCAAAGAAAGCTTTATTCAATTTTCGGATCAAAATCATAAAAGCATACATTAAAAAGTACAATGAACGTTAAATACAATTAAAGACAGTGACATGAATTGGAATTATTATTGATATAACTGTCATATGTAAGTCATAAAAATTCATTTAAGAAGAAGCTAGTATTCCTCGAGGAACAACAAGGTCTAAAATGTAGGGTTAGTACTCAAAATGATTGCATTGAGTTCCGAAACCTGATGACCAGTTTTAAGAAGCTAGTTACGGCAGAGATGACAAATTCGTTTTCTAGCTGTAGTAGCCTGATCATAGCTGGTCTACACGTACGGATACCCCAAGTCTTTAAAATTGGTTTCAGAAAAGCCCCCCTTGGCATCTGATAAAATTTACAAAATAAAACACAGTGGATATTTGATTGAACAGAGATATCATCACAAGGGCATAGTAAAATTTCATTTGACCAATTTTTTGTATCAGTTGTGGGTTTTTAATTCCCCAAAGGCCAGACCCATAAATAGCAGTAGAGATACATTTTGCTTTATAGATTGAAATCAATTCTTTCACGGGTCTTCCACCTAGTTTGGCCGCAAAGTTTTTCAGGGCTCCTATTGCTCGGGTGAAAGCTAGATGTCTGGCATTTATTGCTGCGTGCCAGTTACCCTTCCTGTCAAAGTTTATTCCGAGGTAAGAAAATCGATCCGTGGTCTCGATCCTCTTGCCATCCAGGAAAATTGGACAGGGTGCTTTCTTTGTCCCGGGACCACAAGCCATGGTGTATGTTTTTCTAGTGTTAATTTTTAGCCCTCTGTCTCTCAGCAAATTTCAGGACGGCCCGCTGTAGGCCAATCCTGGTTCGGGACATAATGGCGGCATCATCAGCATAAAGGAATAATGGTGCCGTTGTTCCCAGGATAGTTGGGTAATCGTACTGTGACTCCTTTAAGTATTGACCGATGGAATTTATATATAGGGTGAAGAGAAGGGGTGCTAAGATGCACCCCTGTCGCACCCCTCTCTTAATAGGGAACTTGTCAGAGCACTCACCCTTGTTGCCATAACGTACCCTGGCACCTGCGTCCCTATACAGTGCTTTTATGAACTGGAGAATGTTAAAATCTATGCCCATTTCAGATAATGTGGACCATCATTTCTCGTGGTCCACACAATCGAAAGCGGAACTCTGGTCCACAAAAGTAACAAAAAGGTTACCCTTTTTAGCCTGAGTGTACTTAGATAAAACTAAGGCCAAATTTAAACCCTGCTCTATGGTGCCTTTACCCGATCTGAATCCGTACTGTAAGTTTGATACTATTTTATTCTCTTCTGCCCAAAGTTGTATCCTGTTTAAAATTACCCGGCCGGCTACCTTCATTAATGCATCTAGTAGTGATATTGGCCGGTAGCAGGTGGGGTCATTTCTGTCTCCTTTTTTAAAAATTGGAACAACTATAGCTTCGGACCAGGACGATAAAAACCCATGTCGGTTGGAGTGGTTTAAAACATTTGTTAGCAAGGGAGCCCAAAGATCAATCTCAGCTTTGTAGACGTCTATCGGGACTCCGTCCGGGCCCGGTGCTTTACCTGAAGGGCTGTCTTTAATTGCGTTAGTGACCTCCTGACAGGTAAAAATTATACCTAGCGGGAATATGTTCAATGAGTTTATAGAGTGTTGGGTACCTGTCCCATCAATCGTGGGATTAACATGATCAAAGTTATTAACTTTGTCATACAGGTGTTTAAAATGGTTAACCCAGATTTCCCCATGGATGGCTGTATCTATAATGTCTGTCTGTTTGTTCTGTAGATAAGGAACATTTACCGCTTTCCAAAAAGCTGTATTATCCTTAGATTTAGAGGCTTCATGAAGAGCCGACCAAGCCTCTTCCCTCAGGGCTGGTTTCCTTGATTTTACAGCCAGCTGATACAGCTTTCTAGCTTGGCGAATCTCCGCAGGGCATTTTGTTGTTGCATGCAATTCCCTTTTTAGAGCTTTGAGTGCTTTTGTGCAGCTTTTATCAAACCAACCATTACTGTTATTGGGATTAGGTCGGTACTCCCTTGTTAGCAGCTTTTTGAGTTCCAACTGTATTTTTAGGAACGAGCTCATAATTTGTGATGCCTCCTCAATTTCTGACAGACAGACAAGCATATCTTCTTGAGTAATTACAGTTAAATTGTGTAGGAAACCTACAGGTCTACCCTATACCATTTTATAGAATAACCATTTTTAGTAGCTAGGTTAATAGTGGATTGGTATGTAAACTTATCCACTGAGGTCTGTTGGCACCCTTTGATTTTTAAGTTAAAAGAAATTGGGTAATGGTCACTAAAAATACCATCATGTGTTTCCCATGTTGATACTAACCCTGCGTGAGTTGTGGATATAAAGGTAAAATCAATTGTTGAGTTGCAACCCCGCCCGTGAAAAGTTGGCTGAAAAGGAATATTTGGAATGCATAACTCATTAATATAAGACAAATTAAAATGGAAAATCATGTTGTTAAGGATATTTCCCAGGTTCGAGTGGATGAAGTGGGTTGGATTTTCGTCCTTGTGTTCACCGAGGCCGCAAATGCCCTTGGAACCATGTGGACAAACAATGCAATTAAAATCACCCAACCAGATCAGAGCCATCTCATCTTCTTTCTGGGCCTTAATAGTATTAACACTGTACATGAGTTTATCGATCACGCTTTCTAAACTATTTGTTGGGACATTGTTGTAAAAATTTATTAGGGTCAGAAACTTTATATTACCCCAACTAATTGATAGAATCTGATAATACTCAGTAGTCGAATGTCTGATTATTTTTATACCCTCTGTAACAGAAACATATATACATAGGCCTCCTTTATTTCTCCCCTGTGGGCTTATTAGTGCGGGTGTGTGAAAGGTCTGGTATCCAGGTATATGCAATTCGTCTACAGCCCACGTTTCCTGGAGACAGATAATACTATAATTGGTGACTATATCTAGCCACGGTTGATGGGACACTTTATTTAAAAGACCTGCAACATTCCATGATATGATACTTTGGGTAGCCTTTACCCTCCTAGGAGAGGAGTCGTCAACAATAGTGTCTCTAAGTATGACAGCTGTGGGGGGAGAAGAAGTTACGTTTATTTGACGATCAGGTTGGGAGATAGAGTCCGTGTATATTATGTCAGGATCGGTCTGGCCTTGGTCGTTAGCTGCCTCTTGAATTTTGATTCCCTCATCCCAATGTTTATAGGCGTCTCTGCCTAAACATACAGTTCTAGAAAGGACGTTGGGTACCACAGTGGTAGTTGCGTGAGAGTGGGCCTCCCAATTATTTTTCGTCTGTCAATCCAGATCGTCTAGATCTGTTAATGCCTCAAAATGATTGGTTAGAGTAATGGACCATAGTGGATACTGAAATACATTATGTGTACTATGATGTTGGTAGGGGGAAGGCCTATCTACATGTGGTGGAAAAGGGTAGGGATCTACCCGGCGACTAGATGTCCTAGGGTGTTGGGTTGGGGGGACATGTCTAAAGTTCTTAGATGTCTCATGGGTGGATCTGTTATTACAGGGCATAAGGAGAGATTGAGGGTAAAAATAGCTCAGATCACGGATTGATATTCCTACCCCTCCTCTCTCAAGGTACCAGTCTACTATATGGGTGACTACCCTTCAGTCCTTGAAGTTAATGATTAAAATATCCCCCTCTATGTCTTTGGGTCTATGCCCTACCCAGGCCAGTCTTCTCACAAATAGAATTTCGCCATTTATATTAGGGGGCAAAGGTCTATTCTTCCTTAACCAATAGATTGCTTTGTTTTTGAGTTCTATGAACCCCTCCGTCTTCCCAGGTGTCAGCTCTGGGACTCCTGTAAGTACTATAACGTATGGGGCCGCCTCGGGTGGCAAGTCGATATGCTGACCCGTTCCTTTCGTAGACCTGTCCGCAGGAGGTGCCCTGGTGATAGTTGTACTTTTACTTCCTAGTGTGTTGGAATGTGCTGGTGGTCTCACCGCGCCTGTTGGGGCAGGCGCGCTTACGGTGTTAACCGGAAGCAATATGTTATCTGTAATTGGCGGTAAGATATCCCCGGTAATGGTAGAATTAGAGGGTTTCTGGCCACAAGTAATATGAGGTTGAATAGTAGCCAGTTCCTTCAGTAGTTTACAATTCGATGAGGATACATCTCCTAGGGTGTCCAGTTGTTCACTTAATTTCTTGATTCTCTCAAAAAGAGGCAGTAGTAGGGATTTTACAAGGTGTTCTATTTTCTCTACTAGTCCCTGGGTTAAGTCAGACACGGGGGGTGTTTGGATATTTTTTTCTTGTAAAGGGCTTAAGTGTAATCTAGGTGTTTTAGTGCGGCTGCCTTTAGTAACCTCTCCACCCCGCTTTCTCTTTGATGTGGCCCCTGGCCTTGATATTTTTTGTGAATTACAATTTTTCTTGTTCCTGGGTTTAGTTTTGGGTGGCAAATTTGGTGAGGCCTCCTCCAGAATAGAATCTAGAGAAGGATCCGAGTTAGGGATGATAATAGCAGACCCCCTAGCAGATTCCATTGTTAGCGACTGATCTTGTAAAAGTAGAGGGAAGCCCGGGTCACTGATAGTTATTTTCAGTACGTTGTATGGGTGGAGAAAGCGCTGTTTGAATAGAGCCCAAGGATGAACGTTTGTTAGAGTGTAAATCTAAAGACAGACGACGTTCGGTGTCCGCTATCTCATGATCTAGTTTCAGAGCAGCTTTAGACAGAAAGTGATCTAATGTCCCTCTACGATGTCCTCCCACCAATGGTTTCTTGCCTTTACTTAGGCGTGTAGACAAGATTTCTGACATTGTGGCCGCGCAGCTAGCAGGGAGTCAGTAATATGGTATTACAATAGGAGATATCAAATCAGTTGTTATGTCCGGTTCACAGATCAAGAGTCTTACTTCTCGTCTTGATGATGAAGACCAAGAGGTGTGGCCCGTCCCGGCCTCGTCTGGCCCCGGACGGCCACAGACGGCCCGCCCTTTGCCCGGGCTTCTCCCGGCTCGTCCCGCGTGCGTCCCGCGATGCGCGTTGCAGGGGTTGAATTTATCCCACCTGTAGAGGGCGGGACAGGGAGGCGGCTTCAAGCCCAGATTGATTGTGGGCGATGTAGTGAGCCTTCCTCTGGACCGCGGTCCCCCCAGCTGCGAGCGTTTCCCGCGAAGCGGGAAACGCGAGTGGTAGCAGCGACAGCAAGATAATCACAGGACAGCAGCAAAAGGGAAGTGCAGGAGCGTGGTTCTCCTCTCCTCGTGGCCCCCACAGTTCAAACAAACAATCCTCTCAGGAACAGTGAACAAAGTTATTTACTCTACATGAAGTGCTAGTTTGAAACGATTCTAAAACGGAGCTGGTTTCAAATGACCATTACACGGGCATGATTATTCAACCATATTCTGTATGCTGTAGTGGTTTAGAGGATATCACAAGTGAGAGGTTATTTAAAGGAACATATTTAACTTAAGTGTATTCCAAATCGTAACTTTTTGAAACATTCAAACAAACAAACAAACAAAACAAACTTTATTCGGTTGTGCAAAAAAACAGCCATAAAAGCACAATAAATTGACAGTTTAACAAAGTTAAAAGATTTCGAGAATATAAAAACCATCCTAAAAATATCATACAGCTAGCAAGTTCGTTTAAGCACAGTGCTAATTACTCAATCTACCCCAGGGAAAATAAGTTTCATAAAATATAAGTTCTGCCAGCAGAAGTTCAAGATGGAATACATAAAAAATGCTGAATACAATCTCGACAAAGTGACAGTAAGCTTCAAAACTATAATTAACAAGTATTTAAAAAAGGAAAATAGGTGCAGGAATTTTAGAACAAAAAACAGGCGCTAAAGGCATTCGCACAATTCCCAAAAACTTGTAACAAGGAAAAAAACAACCCGTACTTAGTCGAGGTTCTGCCTATGCCTAACAATTAGTTTCAGGAATAAGGCTATAGAGTTAGCGAAAGGTTCTGCATCTAGATGTTGGAGAGCAAGAAATGCAGGGCGGCACCTACGGAGACCCCAAATTTTTAAAATCGGAATAAGCCACTGTTTCCTCAAATCCTTGCAAAGGTTTTTCCCAGGTGTTAATTTTGGGGAAAGTAACCAGATGATGGAAAATATTAAATCTAAATCTGGTTAGCAAAAACCTCTCGTAGCCCGAGAAATTAAAAGTTAGGTAAGGCTGAATTGTCAAAGTTGTTTGGATCAGTAGTGAGTGTTGTACAGTGGGTTTGGAAGCTTCAGCGGACAGTCTCAGAGACTCTAGATGAGCCAAGCATACCTTTTTAAGCTGTTTTCTTGGTAATACAGCGATTAAAGTGGGGGAGTAAAAATATTGTAGCATGCCAAGGTCACTGAGGAATTTCCTAATATAAGAAATCCATCCAATCTTATGTGTGTTATCTAGGGAAAGACAGTCCTCAATGAAGCCTTGAGAAAAGATGGTATCATTTGATGACAAAATGCGGTGCCATAGGAGAAGGGGTTGAATCCTAATCAGGTCTGTAAGATAGGGCAGACCTGCTTCCAGGTGACAAGCATAGGTCGACGTGGCCCGCGGGACAGCCAATAAGAATCTCAAGAAAGTATTTTCTACCTTTTGCACCTCCGTGACCTTGGCAAATCCCCACACACCAGCCCCATAAATTACACTACTGATACATTTTGCCTTATAGATCTCTAAAAGTTCTACCGTAGGTCGTTTACCTAATTTATTTGTGAAATTAGCCAAAGCAGCTGTAGTTCTCATAAAAGTGAGTTTTCTCGATTCGATAGCGTGTTTCCAAGAGCTTTTATGGTCAAATACAATGCCCAGGTACGGATATGTGGTGGTGCTCTCTATTTTTTGGTTTTCAATGAAAATGGGTTTTATGTCCTTGATCCTTGACCCGACAGACATTACAAAGGTTTTTTTAATGTTAATTTTCAGGTCAAGGTTGGCCATAAAGGTATAATATTTCACGAGAGCAATCTGTAATTCAATGGGGGTACGCGCTAAAATCACTGCGTCGTCCGCATAGAGTAGAGCTGGGATTGGGCGATTATTTATGGTGGGGAGGTCCTGGGATCCCGTTAACATGGCTTTTTCCAAGCCATTGGTGTAAAGATTAAATAAAAACGGGGCCAGGACTCACCCCTGTCTTACCCCCCGGTCCACTCTGAACGACCTTTTTACCTCTCCCCCATGCCGTATCGAACTCTGGCTGTAGCATTTGAATATAATTCACGTAAAAGGGTTATGAGGGACTTCTCTATTCCCATCTCCGCTAGAATTGACCACAGCCCCCCCTTTTGCATCCACATATTTACTTATTAATAAAGATAAATTGAGCGCTTGCTCTGTTGTACCCAAGCCCTCTCGGAACCCAAATTGAAGGTCAGACAAAACTTTGTTATCGGATACCCATTGCTGAAGGCGTCCCAGTATAACGCGGCCAAATAGTTTCCCCAAAGAGTCTAGCAAGGAAATGGGCCGGTAACAAGATGGCGATTGACGGTCCCCTTTTTTAAATATGGGCACAAGAATTGATTTGGACCAAGAATCAACAGGGCCCAGAGCACAAGATGCTTGGAGAAACCTAGTTAAGATTGGCAACCATAAATCCGTGGTAAATTTAAATAAGTCAATTGGGACCCCGTCGGGGCCCGGCGCTTTACCATTTTTACTGGCCATTAGGGCGGTCCTCACCTCCTCATAAGATATATTGATAGGCAGAGGGAAAGTTGAAGTACTTGACCCCAGTAAGGTTACATCTATTGCATTTGGGGGAAGGCTAAATATGTGCTCAAAATGATCGACCCATAAATGTTCGTCAATTGCAACATCAATACTAGGGTTAGCCGATGTATCTGTAAAAAATGGGGACTTCACAACCTTCCAGAAAGCAGCGCTATCCTTAAAAGTGCAGGATTTATGCAGTTGGTCCCATAAATCTTTTTTTAGGGTATTCTTCCTGTGTTTTAGAGCCTGACTATAGTTTTTCCTAGCGGTAGTGATTTCCTTTGTGTTTCTAACCTTTTTATGGATGGCAGCTTTAAGATTTTGATGTGCTTTCGAACATGAGGTGTCAAACCATCTTCTAGCTTTATTTTTACTATATTTGATTTTAACAAATAAAATTTCCTTAATTGGTGCTAGAAGTACTGCAAAGTTTTCCATGATTCCCTCGTTCGAGGTAGCTGGATCAAGACACTTATCAATCACTGATCTTAAACTTTTGACCAGGATCGTTGTGATAGCCGTCTGATCCACTTTTTTCCCACCTTAATGAATAACCATTTAACCTATCTAGTATTAAGTTGTTTTGAGATAAGTTTGACTTGATATTAAACCTCTCAGATGACTTGGTAGTATTTAGTGTGATACTGAGTGGAAAATGGTCGCTGATAGCGATATCATGGGTTTTACAGGTAAGTAACTGTTTACCCGCTGCCGCGGAGAAAAAAATAAAGTCAATTGTACTTTGCTTGCCTCTACCATTAAAAGTAGGCACAACAGGGATAGGAGGATTCACCAAATCATTAGCAAGGGCAAAATCTAGGTCAAACAAGATTTCATTCAAGGAGTGCCCAGCCAGAGTATGCGAGAAATGGGTTACTGGGTCGCCATGTTCGTCCACGATACCACAGACATTGTTTCCACTCCGAGTACATAGATTTTGGTTAAAGTCCCCACCCCATATTAGAACCAACTCCTTGTGAGCCTTCCTTGATAATTCAAGGAGGGAGGAGTGTATCTCCTTAGTCACCTTCAGTAAGCCATCCACAGGGAGGTTGTTATAGAAATTCACAATTACAAGGGCCTTAGTATTGTTCTGATGGAGAACAAGTATTTGGAAATTTAAATCCGATTTTAAACAGACTATAGTTTTAAATTGTAGAATATTAGATACAAATATAGTCAGGCCACCTTTTGCTCTACCAAACTATAGTATAAGGTAGGGATTGTGGAGGGAGATCGATGTGTGGAAATGACCTCTTAGGGTTAGTATTCATAGAAAGTTCCCTGGAAATACCAGGGATATTGGTCGTCGATTCTGTGGGTACCATATCTTTACATGGAGCACCTGCCCCACTTTCCATGGTCTTAAGTTCAGGTACCCTTAAGGCCACCTGGGAACGCCTGGTCGTAGAGGCGGTGTTCCTCGGTGTTTGATGCGTGAAGGGGTTATTAGCGGATGGTAACTGTTTATTGTTTCCAGAGCCAGAAGCATGGGGTCTAGTACTTGGTTGTAAGTCTATAATCTTCGTATGTGCACTGACCAGTGGTTGCTCTGGAACAATAGAAGTGTTTTCCACTACTTTCTCCAGATGATCTATCTTTACACTAATACATTTAACCCTTTCAAGGAGTGGGGACAATAAAGATTTCATAAGGTGCTCGATTTTAGCAAAGAGTCCCTCACTATGTACATATCTGCACAAGCAGGTCCAACCGCTATGCACTTTCATGTCATGTACATCAAGTATACCTAGTATAACTTACACTCATGCCACAGACTATTAATAACCTATGCTGCTAATTAGCTGGATGTGATGTTAAAAATGTAATGCTACAGACTGTCCATAAACCATGCTGCTAATCAGTTGGACGCGATGTAGTTATGCCCACTCACCACAGCATGTAATGTAATGGTATCGGTTAGCCTGAGCCAAGCAAATGTAAAATGGTACATCTCACCCACATGTCAAATGTTTAAAAAGTGACGCAAGCGAGTGCAAAATGGCACAATTCACCTTCATGTCAAATGTAAAATGGTACATCTCACTCCCATGTTGAATGTTTCAGAAATTTACGATTTGGAATACACTTATGTAAAGATGTTCCTTTAACCTCTCACTTGTGATATCCTCTAAACCACTACAGCATGCAGAATGTGGTGAACCAATCATGCCTGTGCAAATGGTTCCTTTAAATAACCTCTCACTTGTGATATCCTTTAAACCACTAGAGCATGCAGAATATGGTTAAATAATCATGCCCGTGTAATGGTCATTTGAAACCAGCTCCGTTTTAGAATAGTTTCAAACTAGCACTTCATGTAGAGTAAATGACAGCCAACTGAGCGAGTGCACTTTTTAGCTACTCTCATGATTTGTGGAATTTCCAGACATTGTGTTCCCCTTTTTTACTGACTTCTTTCCAAATGTACAAATCAATCATGTTTGTGTAAATTAATGTTCGCTCATTGTTGGAACTTTCAACTTGCACATTAGAAGCCCGGCTTCTTGACAGACTGGGTGATTTACATAATTGACACATTCCTCGCAATCAGCAGCCCGGTTCTTTGACAGGCTAACTGCGCTGCTGCACCTTGCATGTACGTTGTTCTTAATTGAGTGACGCCTTGAGACATTCCTAGGAGACTCGAGCTAGCGTGCAAGTCTTTCCCACGCTGTGTAGACTATTTATAGCCTACAGCTCTCCCAGCCCCTAATATCCAAACAAAGCCGCTGACGGACGGAGGTTTCTTTGCCAGATCACGGTGATAATTCATTAGGGAGCACTAAGAGAAGCGCGCCTCGCGATTTCGAGTGGTTTGTTTCCTTTTAATTAGTGACTTACGCTATCTTTATCGTTTATTTACTTTAGAAAATCACTGGACTGGCAATAAATTAAGACTCCAACCGACGGGTGGAAGTCATTTACTGAATAACCTTGAGGTATGTTATATCACAAACAACATAAACATTGTCAGTCATTGATGTAGTTCAATGTCACTTTCTCGTAGGCTCCACCCGGCTGGTGGAGGTACATGTGATTTAATCTCAAACCCATATCTGACTAGGAGGCAATTGATAATTTGCAGGGATACCAAAGAAATCTGCTTTTTGGTAAGCTTGATCCTTGAAAGCCAAACAGTGAAAACATATTTCTGTTTTATAACACACACCTTACACTGCTCTTTAATTAACTCATAGGCTGCCAATCCCCCCCTCCTGCCCTGAGGAAGCCCCACCTTGACGCATTTTACATTTGCGCAAATCACAGGGTCGAAACGTCGGCGTACTGCATATGTCTACACAACGCTCATGATCACAGTCTTATTTGTCATTGCATCCTGAAGCATATGTGCTAAAATAATGACATACAAAAAATCTTTCTCCCCTCCTTTTATTGCACGCTCAATTGTTTCTGTATATAGTGTACTGTCTTTATCACCAACCACCACGTCACTTTTTCACCACAGTCACGTATTTGGTATTGAAATTGTAAATTGCGACAGCCATGATTATCTGTTTTTTTTTTCTGAATGCATTATTGAATTCTAATTTTGGTGTGTTATATATGTATTCTTCCTTTGCAAATCATTGATATGTGTAATAAGTACGTTGTTGCTACTTGCCCTAAGTAATTGACAACCCCAACAGAACCAATCTTTACTTTAATACATATGATATAAAGCACGGGCTCTATAAATATGCGTCTCGGTTATCAATGTTGCATACCAATCATTAGTATCCGGTCACCGACTACCAGGGCTTGTTGTGAGGATACATATGCTCTGCACTATAGGTTGTCAGGATACTTATGCTTTGCAGTAAAATACACCTGTTATATAATTCCACTCAACGGAATGTGAAAAACATGAACATAAAAACTACCCACAACTTCCTCACGAATGGTTCTCATGAACGATAGTTACTGGAAGTGCAGGGAACAGTGATAGGTTATAAGTCTAGTATCACAACTCTAAGTATGACGCACAGTAGACAAGAATTCATAAAGTGGGGCACAGTGTCCTCAACAGTACTGGATGTCCTTCCGGTCTTCAGCAGTTCAGGATGTCCTGAATTAATTTGCCTACAGTTTGATTACTCTCAATGTCACTGAGCTGCTATCACAAAACAAATACTTATTTCGGTGTTGTGACAGTTCTGGTGTCAAGTGTAGCGACTTCCGACAGGAAGAAAAAAGTATTTGAGAGGAAATTACATGTGAAGTATAACAAATGGGTTTGTTTTAACTTGTGCATCGATCCTTGAAATATGCAGAGCACATTGAAAGCATGTGCAGGTTGAGCACTTTCATTCTCCTGTGCTTTGTTTACAGGTACCATGGTGGCAGAAGAAGGCGCAACGGAAGCCAAGGCAGACCGATCCAGAGCGGATGCTGCAGGCAGGCTGCCGCAGAGCTGGGAGGAATACCGCTGACGAGAGCCGAATGGAGCCAGTTAAGTGAGCGTTCGTCCAACGAAGCTAAGCACTGAGCCTCTGCACTGCACAGTTTAAATACTCCACACCGCTAGTGCAGGGTACACATGCATGCATCCTCCTGCTGAAGCACATTGCTGAAATTGACCGTTTGCACATTACAGCAGGTGCTCCACGAGGGATTATGTTAATGTGAGTAGGTTGCACATGTTCACGTGCAAACAGTCATAACAACCAAGTCCTTATGTATTTCCAAACTGCAAAGCACGTGTGCTGTACCTACCACGGTCGCCAGGGTAAGGGCATACATGTACAGGGAATTAAAATAATAAAGAATGCACAAAACCAGTGTTTAGTACCTACCACTGCCACCAGGATTAAAAGCGTAAAGGTACAGGATATCCAAATACTAAACGATGCACAATACCACAAATGATACCCACCAATGACATCAGGGCTACTGCAAGATAAATAATGGACAGAAACAATGGTACACCTGATACTATACTGGTAGTGTTTATAATACATTTGCATGGCAACAGTGGTTGAGCTGATGGGGTGTGACGCCCATAACATCTTGTTTCTCAGTGTCACCCCTCTGCTCTTTATTTCTTGTCACTCTTCTGCCTCCTCCTTCCTCTTATTCTCTCTCAGCTCTGTCTTGGATTGTTATCAGCCACTTAATCAAAAACCTGTTTATTAGGACAAATCAGTACATGAAACAATTAAACACTTATGGAATTTCAGATAATTAAGCTTACAAAGTTTTAAGAGCACATAAACAACAACCAAAACGTATCACAACATCTAAACAGTTCATATTAATTAAGAGATTCAAAGAAGCATCCTGTGTTAGTCATATACTGTAAGCAAAAAGGCTTTAAAATCTTCTTAGGTTAAGACAAATAATAAACAATTCATTAACAAATTAATGTTTGTCCATTTCAGAAAATCACTACAGGTACCAAGACCACTGCTGGAGCAAGAATCAATTTCAGTAAAAGGAATTTTGCAGGAATGTGGCGGTTAGTAGTTGTGTTCTTAATATAATCGGCAGCATAGCAGGGGCAAGCTGCAGCGGCATCCTGATGAGAACCCTGGCACTTATTTTTTTACAAACTAAGCATTAGCCTGAACTGTCAATTTGCCCCCGACGAGGCAGTTTTAACCCTTCGGTGCGCAGGACGGCCGGGAGCCGTCCTGCTCCATGGTGCTCGTGAGCGCAGTACGGCTCCCGGCCGTCCTGGCACATGGCACCAGATTTCAATTTCTCCCCTGTAGCCTCGGGAGCTGGGGAAGAGCTTCCCCAGCTCCCGAGGCCCACCCCCCCACCGTTTATCCCCCCCCCCCCGTTTCTGTGAAATGACGATTAGCGCGCACATCGCGCGGACGTCATTTCACAGAAACCGAAACTGAAATGAGCCTTTAAGCTCATTTCAGTTTCACTTTCTACATGCTCAGGGGGCTATCTCAGCCCCCTGAGCACGTAGAAAGACAGGAGAGGTATCATTGGAAAGGGGAGAATCTCAGGAGGGCGATCCCCAAGCAGGGATCCACCCACTAGACACCAGGGGATGGGGCGGCCCCTTGGGCAAGGGCAAGGGCCTTTGCTCCCCCCAAACAAATTGGCAATATTCAGTCTTCCTGCCCACCCTGGGGGCATATGGGGGCGGTAGCCCCCAATCTGCCCCCCCAGGGGGGCAGAAAGCCCACTTGACATTAGGGATTTTTTTGTTGCCATATGAAATTAGGGTAGGGGCTGCCCAAAACGGGCATGGCAATGCCCCCACCCTCTGCCACAATTACAGCCGTTCTGCCCACCTCTGGGGGTCATATGGGGGCAGTAGCCCCCAATCTACAGAAAGACCACTAGATGCCATCGATTTTTCTTTGGGCAATTTGAATTAGGGTGGGGACTGCCCAAAACGGGCATGCCAATGCCCCCCAACCCTCCCCCCCCAAATGAGTCTTTCCTGTCGCGGGTACTTGGGCCTACCACACGAGTGAGGCACCATTTTTATCGGGAGACCTGGGGAGCGCTAGGTGTTAAGAAATTTGTGTCAACCCCGTGATGCCATAACTTTCCCAAACAAAAATGTGTGAAAAAAGCTAAATTTGAGGTTTGCAGGGGAATCTGGGTAAGAAAACTTTGGGCGATCCACGCAAGCCATACCTCCCTGGAATCCCCCGGGTGTCTAGTTTTCAGAAATGTGTGGGTTTGGTAGGTTTCCTTAGCTGGCCGCCGAGCACAGGGCCAAAAACCCAGGTGACCTCCTTTGCAAAACCATGAAGTTTTGTGATAGGCAATTTTGATGTCGCCTCAATACGTTTTGGGCCATTGCCTCTCGCAGGTACTTAGGCCTCCTACACTAATGTGAGGCACCATTTTTATCGGGAGACCTAGGGGGAACGCTGGGTGGTAGGAAATTTGTGTCAGACTGGTGATGCCACAACTTTCCTACACAAAAATGTGTGGAAAAGTGATTTTTACCACACAAGTCTTGACCCTGTGCCTCATGGGAACAGTCCTGCCCGAACTGCCAAGCCAGGTCCTCCCTGGACTGGAAACAAGCATCCTAGGACTGGTTTAAAAAATGTGTGGAAAAAGTGATTTTTTTCAGCTAAATTTGAGGTTTGCAGGGGATTCTGGGTAAGAAAACGTTGGGGGATCCATGCAAGCCATACCTCCCTTGATTCCCCCAGGTGCCTAGTTTTTAAAAATGTATAGGCTTGCTAGGTTTCCTTAGGTGCAGGCAGAGCTAGGGTTCAAAATCTACAGCTAGCCACTTTGCAAAAAAAGGGTCAGTTTTCACTGTGAAAATGTGATGTGTCCACGTTGCGTTTTGGGCCGTTTCCTTTCGCGGGCACTAGGCCTACCCACACAAGTGAGGTACCATTGTTCTCTGAAGACTTTGGGGAACGTGGGCTGTGTGTAATTTTGTGGATCCACGCAGATTCCAGAACTTACTACCTCACAAATGTGATGAAAATGTGTTGTTTTTTTTTACACATTTTGAGGTTTGCAAGGGAATTTAGGTAAGAGAACATGGTGAGAGCCAGTCAAGTCACCCCATCCTGGAATCCTCTGGGTGTCTAATTTTCAAAAATGTATAGGTTTGCTAGGTTTCCCTAGGTGGCGGTAGAGCTAGGGTAGAGCTTTTAAAAATATGGGTCAGTTTTCACTGTGATGTGTCCACGTGCGTTTTGGGTCGTTTCCTGTCGCGGGCACTAGGCCTACCCACACAAGTGATGTACAATTTTTCTCAGAAGACTTTGGCGAATGCAGGGTGGGTGGAATTTTGTGGATCCACGCAGATTCCAGAACTTTCCACCACAGAAATGTGAGGAAAATTTGGGTTTTTTGGACAAATTTTGAGGTTTGCAAGGGATTCTGGGTAACAGAACCTGGTGAGAGCCAGTCAAGTCACCCCATCCTGGATTCCACTGGGTGTGTAGTTTTAAAAAATGTATAGGTTTTTAGGTTTGCCTTGGTGCCGGCAGAGCTAGAGTTAAAAATCTACAGCTAGGCACTTTGCAAAAAAAGGGTCAGGTTTCACTGTAAAAATAAAGTGTGTCCACGTTGCGTTTTGGACCGTTTCCTTTCGCAACCACTAGGCCTACCCACACAAGTGAGGTACCATTTTTATCGGGAGACTTAGGGTAACACAGAATTGTAGAGCAACTGTTATTACCTACTGACGTTCGATGCGTTTCTGCCTTCCAAATGAAAGACAATGTGTAAAAAAGAAGTCCTTTTGAAAAATGACATATGAGTCTCATGCAAGTATGGGTACTCACAATTTTGGAAATGTGCAAGTACCTACTATTTCTAAACTCTATATTTTGTTCCAATTTCAGAAATACATAGGTGTATTTTCCCAAATTAATTGCTATATACCTGGAACATAATGAAAAAAATTCTTGGTGAACCTACAAGACCTATATATCCCCACAACCAGAAGGGTCTAGCGGATGTAACGGTATATTGCTTTCAAACAGCTGTCACAATGAGAAGAAGTTACAGGTGAAAACGTTGGCACAAATGGCTGTTTTTTCCAACTAATTTTCAATATTTCCTATATTTAACTGTTAGTTTCTATAAAGAAACCTTGAAGGATCTACACAAATGACCCATTGCTGAATTCAGAATGTTGTCTACTTTTTTTTAGTGTATAGCTCCAGGATCCATTATTGCTTTCATACCCATTTCTACCATTAACTAGAAGGAGGTTGAAAGCACAAAAATAGGCTATGTCCTAGAAAAATGCCAAAACTGTGTAAAAACTTTTGGTTTTCTGACAAAAGTCTGCTTGTCCCTGAAAGCTGGGAAGATGGTGATTTCAGCACCGCAACCCCTTTTTTGATACCATTTGCAGGGAATTAACCAGACGCTTTCATCTGTAGCCCTTTTTTCCCATTTAAAAAAACAAAAAAAAATGTGCTGTATTTTGGCTAATTTCTGGGTCCCCTCCAGGGAAATCCACAAACCCTGGTTGCCTTTAGAATCTCCATGATGTTGGGAAAAAGGGACGCAAATTTGGCGTGGATTCCTTATGTGGTCAAAAAGTTACAGGGGCCTAATCGCAAACTACCCCAAATAGCAAAAAAAAGGCTTAGCACGGAGGGGGAGAAAGGCCTAGCAGCAAAGAGGTTAAGCACTGTTGGCCTGTTGACACTTTAGAAGAAACAGAAAAAGGTGATGGGTTGAATGCATGAATTAATCTCAGCCTCTGGTACTCACTCCAGATTGCAAACCACTTTCTCTTATGTTTTTTGGTCGGCTATGCCACTCTTGATAGAGACTAGCCATATGCAAATCAGCCTTGGTCTTGCTTCAATATGATGCCTCTCTAGGCATTTTTAATTGTTGTCGAATGCTCTTAGCATGATTTGAAACTGAGTGAAGGCAGATTCATCTCTCTGGCCATAGGAGTGTTAAAGAAATAGCTTTACTTCCCAGACCTGAGGTCAAGCCTTGTAGGGAAGTGATTACTTAAAAGAGCGATTCATTTGTTCTGATATTTATAGTTGTTTACACCCCAGGTGTATATTTGATTAAATATAGACCTAACCTTTTTGTAACTTTCTCTCTGAGGAATAGTGCAGTAATGGAAGTTATTGGATTTAATTCAATATGCCATGTTTGCATTTTGGTTAGAGAAAAACAATTTCTGCAAAGGGAAGGCAAAAATCCTACTAGAAAGCAACACATTAATCACAGCTGTTGAGTATAAGCCCATAAAAGCTTCAATATCTTTGGACTTCCGGGAAATTAATGTGTAATCCTGCCCTTTGGGGCTCATGGAGGTGGTATAGTCCATGATGCCAAGCTGGGCATAAAAGCGGTTAGCTACACCAGGGCAGGGTCTTTTGTAACAGTGAAACTGTGATGTAATCGCTCATCACTGTCTTCCATGTTTTGTATGTTGTAAAGCTCTGCAAACCGATGACGTAATATTTGTGGCAACAAGGATGGGGACTTCAAGCCCCCACTTCTAGCTGCAGTGCCGCCCGAACCCGATATCAGCCATATAACAAGAACCGGCTGCAACAACCAACAGCAGCAGAGCATTGCAACTGCTTAGTTCTGGTTGCACTCCAGAGCAGAACCTGTCAGCCGCTGACACAAGCTGCTGCTACTGCAAGCAACGGCAAGAGGAAAGTGGAGAGTGCAATCACTGAGTTTCGACGGTCTCTAGAGGGTAGCAGGAGACACTGCCACAACCACCTCTATCCAACAGGACACTGGAGGAGTAGCCATACTTGCTGACATGAGAAACCAAAACAAGTGCATACTGCAGCAAAAATACAGCAAAAAACAAGCCATATGGCCACTTGAAGAATAAAGAAACTAGAAGACTAAGTGAAGGAGAGTGTTGCAGATGAGGAAGTTAGTACTCTCACTCAAAATGGAAAGGAAGAAGGCAAACTACTTTGACAAGGCCCCACCAAGAGGAATACTGGTATCTGAGCAGTCCCTTCAGCAAAGGACCTCAGTCATGCTGTGAAGTATGGTGAACATACTGAGATAGAGATTTTCATCATCTCAGGCTAACCCTCAACAAAGACCCAAACATGGAACTTGAGGTTATATCTACTAAAGAAGTACTTTGCTGCCACAGCTGTAGACAAAAACTCAAAGGTTCCACTACTTCTTCATCTAAGAGATGCTGACATTTATAAACTGTTGCAGACCTTAAACAAAGCAAGGCTGCCATACACCTGTCACATAAATGTAGCCGCATTCAGCACACATTTTGAGCCAATGGCGTATCCAAACTTTGAAAGATTTATGCTGTACAACCAGACAAGAGCCGGCGAATCCATCAACGCCTCTTTCACCCGACTAAAAGAACTAGCAAGTACCTGCACCTTCTGGTGGATTCCTCACCTTGTGAATATACCTTGCGCCAGCATTCTTCGGAAATTTTTTCGTAGCTCTCCACGCCGACGAGGCCGTCATGAAGTCACGGCTCCGCACGCGACTCCGCGTGACGTCACTGGAGCCATAAGAGGACCACGTCGGCGTGATGACGTCAGTTCCTTTTTTTCCGTGCTGCGACGCTAACGTTTTTTTTTTCAAGGACTTTCCATTCTTCGTTGGATACTTTGTTAATTTGTTTGTAACTGTTTCTCCTTTGTCATGTCTGGGCCAAGGAAGTCTGGTTTCAAGCCTTGTAGGGAATGCGGAGGTCACATGTCTTATCACTGACCCGCATGACGACTGTCTGTGGTGTTTGTCATCTGATCACGACGTTGAGGACTGTTCTTCCTGCAGGAAGATGAACCCAAAGACCCTGTAGGAGAGAGAGGCCACACTCTATATGGCCAAAGCGAAAAAAGAGAAAAGGAGTCAAAAACGGGCGAAGTCTGGGTCATCGGCTTCGCACGAATCCAAAAGGAAACATAAGAAGAAGAGGAGGCATGCTTCTCGACGTCGGTCGTCGAAGGATGTGGAGTCGAGGTTGCGTTCTCCTGCCCCTCGACGCCGTGTTAAAGACTTTGTTTCACCTTCTCCTTCAGTGTCTTCTCAGGCAACTCCGGACCATTCCCCGTCCTACAAGGGGACTCCTGAGAGGTCGATGACGCCGAGGTTTTCTCCGGTGCCAGAGGGTGTGTCCAGTCCTGTGAATGATGTGACTCCAGCGGCTCCGCCTGTGAATCCAGTGGCTCCGCCTGTGACACCAGTGGCTCCGACTCCAGCGTTGCCTCGTGTGGATCCTGAACCTGTGCAGTATCCTCAGTTACCGGCGCCAGGTTCGGATCCTTCGCATTTTTTAATGTTATGTATGGTGTTTTCCACAGGGCCTCGTTCCCCTCTGGTGCACCTTCCGGTCCTCTGGGTCCGTTGGCGTTCAATTTGGGTGTGCCTTAGCAGTATCCACAGGCCCCCTTTGTGACCTTCATGCCAGCGATGCCGTCCTGGCATTTTCCGGCTCCGAGAATGTCGACGCCGTATGAGCAATCTCCGTCTCAGTCTCGTGCAGCTCGAATTTGGTCGGCTCCAGTTACCGGTCCTCCTTCGACACCGCTCCTGGTACCTTCGACGCCACCTGGGGCTCCATCGACGCTGCTGCTGAAGATGCGTTCAAGGATAGAGGCCCAGAGTTTGCTAGAGGAGGAGCAGTACCAAGAGGAAAGGGAGGAAGGAGAGGTCTACGACACTGAGGATGTGTTTGAGGACTTGTGTGAGGCAAGTGGGCTTGATGTTCCTCCAGAGTCGGACTTCGTCTCTCAGAAGGCTTCTCCCTCAAAGGAGGTGGCTCCCTATCATGCTGTTATTACGAAGGCGGCTGGACTTTTGGATTTACAACTTCCTATGGCGGAGTATTCACTGAATCTTCTAACAGAGGTGCTTCATTCTCCTTCAGTGGTGGAACTGCTCCTACCTTTTAATGATGCACTCACAGAAACCCTCTTTCTGCGCCTGCTGTTTCAAGGTCTGTATCACGAAGGTATAGGCCTGCTCCTGGGGATCCAGCGTTCCTTTCATCCCACCCCTCTCCTTAGAGCCTGGTGGTTCAGGCTTCATGTTAGAAGCAGTCCACAGGGGCGTTCCCTCAGGCTCCTGCTGATAGAGACTCCAAGAAATTAGATCAGTCTGCTAAAAAGATCTTTTCTTCAGCTAGCATGGCCTTGAAATCTACCAATGCCACCTGCCTTCTGGGTAGATACATTCATGCTTTGATGGATTCCGCCAAACTGATTCTTCCAAAGCTTTCTGAGGAGGACAGAGGAAATCGAGGACAGAGGAAATCTTAGTGAGGTGTTGGCGGACTCTCAGGATGCGACTCGCCAGGTCATCCAGTCGGGCCTGGACACTGCGGATTCTGTTGCAAGGGTAATGGGGTCATCTGTTGCAACTCGTAGGAATGCTTGGTTGAGGTCTTCGGGATTCTCTCCTGATGTCCAGGCGGCACTTGTTGATCTGCCTTTTGATGGGGCTAGACTCTTTGGGGATAAGGCGGATACAGCCTTACAAAGATTTAAGGACAGTAGGGCCACAGCGAAGTCTTTGGGTCTGCAAACTCAGTCAAGAGGTTTTGGCTTCAGAAGGTACAGAGGTTTAGGGAGATCTTCCTTTCGGAATTACAAACAACCTCAACAGCAGCAGCAGCAATAACAAAACTCCTTGTACAAGTCCTTTAGGGGTAAAGGCAGGGGCCGACAACATGGAGCCGTACGTCATACCTCCAACTCCTCTTCCTCCACCTCCCCAGGCCCTCTTGGTAATGCAGGAAAGCAGGAAAGCAGCCCTAGATCCGCCATCTTGGATCATGTAGGTCCTGTGGGGGGTCGGCTTACCCATTTTCTACAAGATTGGAAGTCAATTACTATGGACTTTTGTGTTCTGGATCTCGTGGAAAATGGGTACGCCCTCCCCTTAAGGGAATTCCCTCTTCCTTACCCTCCTTGCCAAGGTTTTTGCACAAAGGATCATTTGCTTCACCTTCAGGAAGAGGTTGTGGCCCTGTTGCAAAAAGGTGCGCTAGAAGTGGTCCCGGAGCAGGAAAGAGGTCGGTATTTTCTGATTCCCAAAAAGGATTGGAGATTGCGTCCAATCCTGGATCTCAGAATCTTGAATCTTTTTCTCAAACAGAAGAAATGCAAGATGCTCACCTTAGCGTAGGTTCTTCAAGCGCTGCAGCATGAGGACTGAATGGTGTCCATCGACTTACAGGATGCGTATTTTCACATCCCAATCCTGAAGTTGCACAGAAAGTATCTCCGCTTTACGGTTGGGTCGCAACACTACCAGTTTGCGGTCCTTCCGTTTGGTCTTACTACTGCGCCTCAAGTCTTCACCAAGGTGATGGCGGTGGTGGCTGCCCATCTCAGGAGGTCGGGGATTCCTGTTTTCTCCTACCTGGACGACTGGCTATTGAAAGCAGAGTCTCCAGAGATGGTGCTCAGTCATCTACAAGTGACAACCTAGCTGTTGTTCAAATTGGGTTTTTCGATAAATGAACCCAAGTCTCACCTAGTGCCCTCTCAGTGCCACCTGTTCATAGGGGCGGTACTGGATACCACTGTGTGTCGAGCTTTTCCTCCTCCGCAAAGGATTCTCGACATTCAGGAGATGATTCCCTTGTTTTACAATGGAGCAGTTGTTCCAGTTCTGAAGGTCCTTCGCCTGCTCAGTCTGTTTGCCTCCTGCATTCTGTTGGTCAACCATGCACGCTGGCACATGAGGGCGCTCCAGTGGTGCCTCCGTAGTCCGTGGTATCAGCACAACAGAGATCTCAGGGAGTCTGTCAGGATCTCCAGTGAAGCTGCAGCGGATCTGTCTTGGTGGAGCGTGGAGGGCAATCTGTCTCAAGGAAAGCCTTTTCATCTTCCTCCAGCGGTGGCCACAGTGATAACTGATGCTTTTACCCTTGGGTGGGGTGCTTATCTAGGGGATCTGGAGATTAAGGGTCCTTTGTCTCCAGAAGAAAGATTGTCTCGTATCAATCTTCTGGAATTGCGAGCAATACGTTTGGCACTCAAGGCATTTCTCCCTTCTCTTCGCGGTCAGTTTGTTCAAGTTCTGACGCACAACACTGCCGCGATGTGGTATGTCAACAAGCAGGGAGGAGTAGGGTCGTACCGTCTCTGCAGAGAAGCGTTGCAACTCTGGTCCTGGGCTCAGGATCATCAAATTTGCTTGTTAGCAAATCACCTGGCCGGGATATTGAACGTGCGTGCGGACAGTCTCAGTCGGCAGTTTTCTGCCAACCACGAGTGGAGGCTTCATCCAGAAGTAGTTCAACACATCTTCCGGAAGTGGGGTCTCCTCGAATGGACCTGTTTGCCACTCAAGATAATGCGCACTGCCCGTCATTCTGCAGTCTCCAGTTTCCGATGCAGGGGGCGTTGGGGGACGCGTTTCAGTTGAGTTGGAGCTCACAACTCCTTTACGCGTTTCCTCCCATACCCTTGATTCCTCGGGTTCTGAGGAAGATTCCCAAGACCGGGCCCAAGTCATCTTGAGCGCCCCGGATTGGCCAAGAAGGGTGTGGTATACAGACCTTCTTCACCTTTCATCGCACCCTCCGCTCCGTCTCCCTCTCAGGGTAGACCTCCTCTCGCAGTCGGAGGGGCAGGTTCTACACCCCCAACTCCAGAGCCTGAATATTCATGCCTGGAGATTGAACGGGGCAACCTGAATTCTTTTTCTCTCCCGCCTGATGTGGTGGATGTTATTTTATCGGCCAGGCGACACTCCACCAAGTCTATCTACTCTTATAGGTGGTTGAAGTTTAAGTGGTGTGGAGAGAAATCCGTTGATCCCTTGAAGGCTCATCTTTCTGATGTTCTTAGTTTTTCCCCTTCATTTGGCTCAGCAGGGTCTTGCTGTAGCCACTGTTAAGGGATATTTATCGGCCTTGTCGGCTTTTCTTTGTTTGCCTGATCAGCCGTCTCTTTTTAAGTCTCCAGTAGTTTTAAGATACATTAAGGGGATCACTAATTTGTTCCCACCCACTCCTTTTATTATGCCCCTGTGGGATTTGAATTTGGTATTAACCTTTCTGATGGGTTCTACTTTTGAGCCTATGCATAGTTGTCCTTTGAGACTGCTCACTTTTAAAACGGTCTTTCTAATTGCTATCACCTTGGCAAGGAGGGTGAGTGAGCTTCAAGCTTTGAGTTCAAAGCCTCCTTTCTTGACCGTACATGCTGAAAAGATGGTTCTCAGGACCAAGGCTGCTTTTCTGCCCAAGGTGGTAACTCCCTTCCATCTGGGTCAGTCCATTACTCTTCCTACTTTCTATCCTAGACCTCACCCTTCCAAAGAAGAGGGAAGACTTCATCGTTTGGATCCAAAGAGGGCTATTAGCTTCTATTTGGATAGAACAAAGGACTTCTGTCAAGATGACCAGCTCTTTGTTGGATATGCTGGTCGTATGAGAGGCAAGGCGGTGCACAAGCGCACTTTATCCAGGTGGATCATCTTGTGCATCAAGATATGCTACTCCCTAGCTGGTAAGGAGCCTCCTGTAGGCATTGGAGCTAAATCATCTACTTCTGCGTTGTCTAGAGGTGTTCTTGTTTTAGACATATGTAAAGCCGCAACTTGGGCCTCCCTCCACACATTCGCGAAGCATTACTGCTTAGACTCAGAGGTGAGGAGGGATTCCCACTTTGCGCGCTCTTTTTTGCAGGTTTTATGGTATAGAAGGGTGGACACCCTCCTCCGGGAGTGCGACTGCTGTGGGATTCTATTCACAAGGTGAGGAATCCACAGCAGATGTATCCATCAGAAGAACAAGTTGCTTACCTTCGGTAACGCTTTTTCTGGTGGATACAGTATCTGCCTGTGGATTCCTCACTG
Source organism: Triturus cristatus (assembly GCF_964204655.1). Taxonomy (NCBI): domain Eukaryota; kingdom Metazoa; phylum Chordata; class Amphibia; order Caudata; family Salamandridae; genus Triturus; species Triturus cristatus. The sequence goes on along the minus strand of NC_140587.1, from coordinate 1,010,183,676 downwards.
ACCCACCCTCTGCCCGTTGTCCACCCTTTTATACCTTAAAAGAGGTATTCTTTAATATGTGGTTTCATTTTGTGTTTGTGTAATGCCTCTGCTTGCCTTTGTTTTGGCTTCCAAGACAGGCTTGTTCTTTCACTTTACATTATGTGTATTTGTTTGAATACTGTGTTCTATGTATGCATTTTCTATGTGGTCGGTCCCCCCGTTTTGCCTCTTGGCACGGAAAAAATGGGGGGAATTGACGTCATCACGCCAACGTGGTCCTCTTATGGCTCCAGTGACGTCACGCGCAGTCGCGTGCGGAGCCGTGAGTTCATGACGGCCTCGTCGGCGTGGAGAGCTACGAAAAAATTCCCGAAGAATGCTGGCGCAAGGGATATTCACAAGGTGAGGAATCCACAGGCAGATACTGTATCCACCAGAAAAAGCGTTACCGAAGGTAAGTAACTTGTTCTTCTGAGGTGAAAACGAAGAAATACAGGCTCAAACAATCCAAGGGTGCACCTCAGCAAAGCTGCTTGCGTAAATCCGGCAAGCGTTTGGGGTGGGCGCATCCATGCCTAACATATGAACACTAGGGCATTCTAAGGAGTTGTCCATACCCCGGGCATCGCACATGGAGTTGGTGCTGAGCAAGCCCATTGTTGCGAATAGAGCAACTCCAAAGATGAAGGGCGAAGTAAACAACAAGAGTTAGTGGCTATGCGACCAATGTCTGGGGCAAGAAGTATGCAGCCTGAGGCAACCACTTTGAGAAGGTGTGCAGGTCTTTGCATTGCACGCAAGAACTCACCAAGCCCACAGTAAGAGCTCTTGCCCCAGTAGACCACTAGCAAGAGATGTTTGACAGTATTAGGCACACCTAATTATATCACAACTCAGTACAAAATACAGTTTGTAAAGCAAAACGAAAAATGTTTCTTGTTGTAGATTTATTGTTCGGTACTTCAACCTCTTCTTTAAGAAATCTTGTGAGCTTTAGCCTACACGTTTCATTGTATTTAGGGGGTATCCCCATGACTTCCTCAAGACTAAAACAATAGAAACAATCATGGTTGCAATATTGTAAACAGATCTTAAACCAATAAATAATTATAAACCCCTGAACAAGTGACCACAGTATATAAAAAATCTCTGTAATGGATAATAGAATCCAGTACAAATATATATTGATTCTGCTTAGTGGAAACCCATGCATGCAAAACATTTTCCAATGGCTCCCAGTACAAATCAATTGGCACAGGAAGTTACAGTATTGAAATTGGCATCATTCTAATCTAGATAACCTATTGTTATATGTACTGTTAAAGTGATTGTTCTACCAGAAATAGATATACGCAGATAGATCTCCATTGGTGTATTGTGTGTAATGGGAAGGGGAAGTTATTAATGATAATCCTTATACCTCATTGGGAGTGTCTAAATAAACAAGTATTTTATATGTGAGTCTAGGCAATAATGCCAAAGGTTATCTTTGTGTGTATCAACCAAGCCACATGAAGTAAACCGGTACCTATTTGATTTCCAAAGGACTTTGTATAGTCTTATGATATGAAAGTAAGTAAAGTTTCAGCCAACAATTTAATGTCTTTGAGTCATAAGTACGAAGAATAATAAACCAAAGTGTGCCTACCTCTATTCCGGTTGTATTTTTAGCTCAGATAATATGTATATAGTATCACTGTGTCCAAAGTTCGGTCCTCAGTAACCCTGTTCTATTTCAATGCAAACACGGGAGAGTCCTCCCTGTAAAGTTATACAAACCACCATGCAAATTACCAGCATATTTGAAGGCTAGACGTATCAAACTACATTCTCATTAGTTATAATCATCACAAAGGCTTACCGGAAAAATAAATATTTTGCGTGATCTATAAGATATGTGGTATAGATGCCAACATATATTCACTGCAAACAAGGAGATGATGGACGGAGCACTGAAACTTTTCAGACATGCCCCGCCCCCCCCCCCCCCGACGTGAGTCCCTTGCTCCCTTTGCCACTGGATTCAAGCTAGCCTGGCTGATGAGGGGTGTTACCCTGAAACTGGTCCCAGGATGCTTGTTTCCGGTCCAGGGAAGACCTAGCTTAGCAGTTCGGTCTGGACTGTTCCCATGAGGAACAGGGTCAAGACTGATTTGCATATGGCTTTTTCTGAACTGGGTTGGGGAAGTGAGCTAAAGAATGATGATGGATTCAACGCAGATCTGTGACTGGGGGTGAGTGTCTGAAAACTTTCAGCGCTCCTTCCATCATCTCCGTGTGTTTGCTCCATATATTCACTCAAATATTTTTTATGTATACAGGAGAGTCATCCCCATAAAGTAATTGCAGATGAGACTCGTGACTGTCCCACCAAGGCTTATGGTAATAGTGCCATGCGAGCTCATTGAACTGCTATGCACTGGATTTCTTTAAGTGTCTTACCTGAGGAATTATCGTTGCTCTCGTCTGAGCGAGTAAGCTGCAGACCGGCATCCAACCCAGTCGCCATGTCTGAACTAAATGATTGTTGTCGCAAGCGAAGACGGACTCGCCCCTGCGGTAACCAGTGTCATGTAGTATGACAGGTTCTCATGGCCGCCATCATTAAATACATTTTTGTGGCAAATACCCTGCAAGTTTATGATTGTGAAAAGGGAAGTAACCATAATTGTAAGCATTAGATAGATGCAAAACCATCCTTACACTTGCTAACAAAATTATGTGATCGGGCTACATTCGTCTCATGATATCAAGTATATATGCTCAAGTTGCAATTATATCAGTGCACACTACCATCCCATGTTGCACATAGAGCAATTAACCCTAATTACGAGACAAATGGTGTGTTGTGTAGTCTTTCATACTAACCATACCTAACTATTTTCTCTCACAATAATGAATTTTATGGGCTATTGTTGTTTAACAATATTATGTATAGTACCTCTATATTTATGGGCATTGGAAGAAAAAGGGATTGGGAAGAGACTGGGACAACCCCAGAAAGGTCTGTTGGTGAAAAATATTTTTTATATGCATGTGTGTGTGGTCAGTCTCCCAGAAACTATTGTAGTTCCTGGTCAATATGTAATCCTTCTTCAACTGCTTTGAGGCACACAGGGGTGTGGAATTTTAATAAAATATCTACTTGTCTATGGGGCAGGTTGCTTCATTAATCTACTTGTCCTGTAACAAAATCCACTTGTCCCTTTTGTGCCATGTAATGCGGCGACAAATTAAGGCAGGAATCTCATTATGTAAGAATTCTGATAAAGCCTCTCTAGTTATGCCAGGGCTCGTACCATAGTAGGGTTTGAATACTATCAATTCCCTTATGTTGCTACGTTTCTGCAGGTCTCTATACTGGGGCTGAAGATAGTGGTAAGCAATAGTTCAAGGATTGGAATGCCCTTCTGAGTCTGTGCAAACCTACTAACTTGCATGTTTTAAGGTTTTTTACCAACTCCTTTCTAAATCTTTCCAATACTGAATAAAGTTGGAAATGTACTCCCGACAGTGGCAGACGTAAAACTTCTTCCGGGGTTGGGAAAAAAAGTGGATGGAGGAAAAGTGAACTTGAAACATTCAGATTTTCACATGAGCAAACTACACATGCACATTTGCTCATGCTAGAATGCAGTTCACAAATATTTTCTGGGAGTACTATGTGTTGGCCTACTTCTCTATATTCTTGTGAATTCACGGAAGCTGTATATATGCACTTAATGGAAGGATATATACCATGGATGCACTTTTGAGACTTTCTTTAATAATTGGGCCTTTAATTAAGCCTGCCGTTAACCATGACCTTTTGTGTTTAATAAAATTGTCTCTCTCTCCTTCTCTCGGTCTATCAGCTGGCTGCACTGTGAGTGACAATATTCTGCTCTTTTACAAGGAGCATATTGGCACACAAAGTAGTTTTGTTCAGTTCTTGGAACTGCTGTGGCAATGTGTGCTTTTTGAGACCAAAACCAATTTTTGCTTTTGCCAATGCTTGTTAGAATGGCGAGGGTGTTAGAATGGTGAGGGCCCTGCAGCTCCCACACAGAAGGTTTTATAAAAACCATACCAAAACAAGTCACGCATTGACAAAACCAAAAGCCTGTCCGCCAACTTCAGACCTACTGGCTTTGCCAATGCTTGTTTATTTTTGTTTCCCACAATCGTATTTTAACTGGTTACACTGATTTTCCATTATGAATGTTTTTGGGAAATACAAGCATACAACAACATGTTACTAAATGATGCTGCAAAGATATGGTACCTAAAATCTGAAAGTAGTTTAGCAAAATGTGTTTTCCTACTTGCATTTTTGTGAACATTTTATTTTGAAAGCAAAGAATCATCACTGTTGCTTTCAAGCTTCTGCAAATATTTGCGTATGATCAGAGAGCATTCTGGTAGCATTACACATAGCCTCATATTACTAAACTTTGAAAACGTGTGTACACGTTTATACTGGAAACACCGTCAGTAGTGCAGGCCGAGCTTACAACATTTACTTTTAGTGCTCACCTTAATATAAAGGCTTTGCATTATTGAACCATAAATACAGGTTTGAACAGTGTTAACACATGGACACACATATTACCTTAACTGCAGACAATGCCCTTCCTTGATCCATAATGTGGCACTGTAAACTGGCAGCCAAAGGGTTTGTGCTGTAGGGGGTCGGGCATACTTGTCCCAAGGACAAAATACACATGAAAACTTGTTGCCCTTGACCCCAAACAATATGTCCCAGGCGTCGGGCTATAGGAATTCCACATCCCTGGGCGCATGATCCATATTGCCTCTCTCCTTCTCAGTTTCAATTTCCCCCCACAGGGATCTCAGGATGTGTTCTATTCCATAAAATTCAAAGCTTTTGTATCTCCTTGTTGGAGTGCCCGCAGATCCTCACTTTCCCTTTCCTTCAGGAATCTGATGGTACTCCCAATGCATATTTGGTGACATTTGCATGCAATTACATATATAACAAATGTAGTGTTACAGTTGATATTTGTAGAGATCTCATACATATTCATTGCGTCAATACCAAATTTCTTCTTTTTGTTCAATGCCCACACATGGCACAGTGGATCCATTTATAGAACCCTCAAGTGTGTTGGGTAAGCCAGTGGCCCTGTGATAGTCGAGTAGGGTAACTCCAGGTACAGTATTCAAGTGTCTTGCCAGCATCCATGATGTACCAATGTTTTTGCATACTTTTGCGTTATGTGTTTGATAGACTATTATAATCTGTGATCACCCCAACACCTGTGTCTGTTTTTTTGCTTGTGGTTTGCCTTTGGGTTTGCTCAGGTTTCATTTTCATAACCTTACTTCGTGCCTGACTTCTATCCCGTGCTTGGTATCTTCGTTTTGCAAAACGTGCTTCCATATCCTGTATGCAGGCTGGAAGCCAGAGTCCTCACTACAGTTGCATCTGGCACGTATCATCTCCACATAGGGAATATATCTCACTTGGTATCTTGGGTGGGCACCGGATGCGGGCAGGACAGAATTGCATGATGTAGACTTACAAAACTGCTTACTTAGTATTGTGTTATTTTGGATGAATAATTCCACATCTAGGAAAGCTATGTAGGTTGCACTGATTTGGTATGTGAATATAATTTTGGAAGGATACATCTGCCTGTTCATTCCTCACCTTTTGAATTACCCCTACGCCAGCATTCCATGGAAACTTTTCATAGCTCTCCCACGTCAATGAGAACGTCACAATAGCACGGCTCCGCTCGCGACACCGTATGATGTCACCGGATTCATAAGATTACCTCGTCAGCATGCTGACGTCAGTTCCCTTTTTTCCGATCCGTCACCGCCTAACGGGTTTTCTGGGACTCTCCATTTCCTTCAGATATTATTTTGTTTTAGTTATCTGTTTCTGTGTAGCAGTGATATGTCTGCACAAAAGAAGTCGGTGTTCAAGCCCTGTAGGGAGTGTGGGGGTCATATGTCCATCACGGACCCCCATGAAGATTGCCTTTGGTGTCTGTCATCGGATCACGACGTTGAGGGATGTTCAACTTGTTGGAGTATGAATCCAAATGCACTAAAAGAGCCAGCTGCAAAGCTATTCATGGCCCAGGCGAGAAAGGAGGAGAGGCGGTAAAAGATCCGAGTCGAAGTTGACCACCCAGCACACCTCAAGGTCATCGAAGAACCACAAAAAGAATCGTTGGCATGGATCCCGACGTCAGTCTTTGAATGGCGAGTCTTCGAGTTTGGCTTCTCCTGTTCAGCAGCGTCATGGTAAAGATGACATCTCGCCTTCATCTCCGCAGGCGACTCCAGGATTTGCTGGCGCCAAGGGAGTTTCCTGCTCCTCTGGTTTCGCCTGCCCCAGCTCCAGTGTCCCCTGCGCCACAGCTGCAGCCGGCCATACGGCCTCGGTTGGATCCAGACCAGGCGGTTCCGGATCCTTATCCACCCTTTCTGGGTCTTGGTGCAGATCCTATGTATTTTCTAAATGCGATGTATAACATGTTTGCCTAAGCTGTTATACCATCCGGTGTGCCGGCTGGCCCCGTGGGTCAGCTTGCTCTCAATTTGGACGATCCTCAGCAATATGCCCGGCACCTTTTGTGTCCTTCATGCCCATGACACCTTCATGGCATTTCCCGGTGCAGAGATTCTCGAGGCCGGTTCCAAAGTCTCCGGCTCCTTCTGGTTTTGGCCCAATGCCTTCCTGGCTTCAAGCGGCGCCGCTGACCGCCATTGAGAGACCTCCTTCAATGCCGGCGCCGTTGTCAACAGCGCCGCGCCGAGACCACCAATCCTGAAGATGCGCTTTGGCAGGGAGGCCCAGAGGCTGCTGGAAGAAGAAGAGTACCAGGGACTGCAGGATCAAGCCGAAAAAGGGGAAATTCTTGACTGTTGATGACTTTGAAGGCCTTCAGGAGGCCATGGCTTGGACACTTTCCCTGAGTGAGAGCTTTCTTCTCCAAAGTCAATGCCTTCTCAGGATGTGGCTCCTTTCCATACAGTAATCAGGAAGGCAGCTGATCTGTTAGATCTGCAATCTTCTACAGCTGAGGTCAGGTCTAATATCTTGACTGAAGTCTTGCACTCTCTTCAGTGGTTGAGCCTTTACTACCATTCAATGAGGTTTTATCCAAACCAATTCTGGACGTGTGGCAGAAGGCTATGTCGGCAGCGGCAGTTTCGAGATCAGTGGCAAGGCGCTATAAGCCTGCTCCAGGGGATCCAGCTTTTCTAACCTCCCACCCTTCACCAGAGAGCTTGGTGGATCTAGACAGGGGGATCCTTACCCACCACCCTGGGGTATAGTGACTCTAAAAAGCTTGAACAATCAGCCAAAAAGGTTTTCTCCTCAGTAAGTATGGCCTTAAAATCAACAAATGCCCCATGCTTGTTGCAAAGGTATATCCATGCTTTGATGGACTGAGCCAAAGAGGTGGCTCCTAAACTGCCTGATGATGTAAGAGGTCATTTTTGGAGGTGTTGGCTGATAGACAACCTGCAGCCGTCAGGTGATTCAGTCTGGTCTGGATACGGCGAACTCTGTCGCCATGGTGATTGGCTCCTCAGTAGCTACCAGGAGGATTCCCTTATCTGGATGGCTATCTACTGAAGTCTCCGGAGTTGGTGCAGCATCATCTGCAGTTAACGGCTCGACTGTTGTTCGACTTGGGTTTGTCGATAAATGTACCCAAATCTCACGTAGTGCCCTCTCAGGGCAACCTGTCCATAGGGGCAGTACTGGACACTCTTGTGAATCGTGCCTTCCTGCTTCCACAGAGGATTTTAGACATCCAGGCTATGGTTCTGTTTCAAGGAGGAGTGTAAGTTCCAGTCCTGGAGGTCTTGCGCATGCTCGGTCTGTTTGCTTCCTGCACACTGTTGGTCAAACATGCACGCTGGCATAAGGGAGCTCCCTCCAGTGGTGCCTCCGCACGCAGTGGTTTCAGCACATCGGAGATCTCAGGGAAATAGTCAGAATCTCCAGAGACACTGCAGCAGACCTGTTATGGTGGAGTGTTGCTTTCAACCTGTCTCAAGGGAAGCCTTTTTCAACCTCCTCCTCTGGTAGCCGCAGAGATAATGGATGACTCCACTCTAGGGTGGGGTGGTCATCTGGAGGATATGGAGATCAAGGGTCTTTGATCTCCACAGGAGAGATTGCTTCGAATCAATCTTCTAGAATGTCTTCCCTCCACGGTCAGTCACTTCTGGTCCTCACGGACTACACTACCGCGATGTGGTACATAAACAAACAGGGAGGGGTAGGGTTGTTTTGTCTCCGCAGAGATGCTCAGCGGCTCTGGTCCTGGGCTCAGGACCATCAGATTTGTGTGATCGCAAATCATCTGGCCAGAGTACTGAATATTCGTGCGGACAGTCTCAGTCAGCAATTCTCGGCCTACCACGAGTGGTATCTTCATCCGGAGGTGGTCCATCACGTCTTCAGGATGTGGGGGTTTCCTCGGTTGGACCGGTTTGCCATTCATGAGAACGCGCACTGCCTGTTGTTCTGCACCAGTATTTGATGCGGGGAGCGTTGGGGGACGCTTTTCAGTTGGATTGGGGCTCGCAACTCCCCTACGCGTTTCCTCCCATACCCTTGATCCCTCGAGTTCTGACGGAGATTCGCCAAGACCGAGCCCAAGTCATATTGATTGCCCCAGATTGGCCAAGAAGGGTGTGGTTCACGGACCTCCTTTACCTCTCATCACACCCTCCGCTTCGCCTCCCTCAGGACAGAACTCCTCTCGCAGTCGCTGGGGCAGGTTCTACACCCCCACCTCCAGAGCCTGCACCTTAATGCCTGGAGATTGAACGGGGCAACCAGAGTTCTTTCTCTCTCCTACCGGATGTGGTGGATGTTATTTTATCGGCCAGAAGACAATCCACCAAATCTATTTACTCCTGTATATAGGCCAGATTTGTGAAATGGTGTGGAGAGGTCAATTGATCATTTGAAGGCCCATTTATCTGATGTGGTAAGTTTTTCTCTTTGCCTAGCCCACCAAGGTTGTGCTGTGGCTACTGTTAAAGGTTACTTGCCGGCTTAGTCAGCCTTCCTTTGTTTGCAAGACCAGCCTTTGTTTTTTAAGTCCTTGATAGTTCTGAGGTTCATTAAGGGCCTCGTTACTACATTTCCGCCCACTCCCGTATGCCTCATTGGGACTTGAATTTGGTTCTGACTTTCCTGGTGGGTTCTCCTTTTGAGCCTCTTCATAGTTGCTCGTTGAGGCTTCTTGCATTCAAAACAGTTTTTCTGGTTGCTATTACCTCTGCCAGGAAGGTAAGTGAGCTGCAGGCTCTTAGTTCTAAGCCTCCTTTTAGAACCATCCATGCAGACAAGGTGGTTCTTAGAACCAGAGCAGCTGTCCTGTCTAAGGTGGTCACACCTTTTCATCCGGGGCAGTCTATCACCTTACCAGCCTTCTATCCTCCCCCGCACCCTTCCAGGGAGGATCAGAGACTTCACTGCCTTTGATCCTCGAAGGGCGGTCAGCTTCTACTTGGACAGAACCAAGGACTTGAGGCGGGACGACCAGCTCTTCATGGTTATGTGGGACGAACGAAGGGCAAAGCTGTCCATAAGAGAACGCTTTCCAGGTGGATCATCTTGTGCATCAAGATCTGCTACGTCTTGGCCAAGAAGGAGCCGCCCGAAGGTATTGGAGCTCATTCTACTAGAGCAAAGTCTTCAACTTCAGCATTGTCTAAAGGTGTTCCTGTCGTAGACATCTGTAAGGCTGCAACATGGGCCTCCCTCCACACTTTTGCAAAGCATTACTGCTTAGACTCAGATGTGAGGAGGGGCGGCCATTTTGCACATTCTGTGCAGCAGGGCTTTTTGATATGAATAGGTGGACACCCTCTGCCGGGAGAGGGATTGCTTGGGGATTCACTGCAAAAGGTGAGGAATCCACAGGCAGATGTATCCATCAGAAGAACAAGTTACTTACCTTCAGTAATGATTTTTCTGCTGGATACAGTATCTGCCAGTGGATTCCTCACTGACTCACCCTCCTCCCTGTTGTCTGCCTACGTATACCGGAAAAGGTTTTTTGCTTGGCATTTTTCTATTTCTATGTCATTTGCTTTTCTTAGATGCTTGTTTTTAGGAAATGTCTTAGTTTTAGCCTTTCCTGTATTTTCCTGCTCATTTCATTTATATACTGGGTATATTTGTGTATATATTGTATATTGTGTATACTTGCAATATGTTGTCAATCCACCCGTTCTCTTGGAATGCATGGAAAAAATGGGTGGAATGACTTCAGCACGCCGACTAGGTCCTCTTATGGTTCCGTTGATGTTGTACAGAGTTGCGAGCGGAGCCGTGCTATTGTGTCGTCCTCGTCAACGTGGGAGAGCTCTGAAAAAGTTTCTGTGGAATGCTGGCGCAGGGTAATTCAAAAGGTGAGGAATCCAGAAGCAGATACTGTATCCACCAGAAAAAGCTTTACCAAAGGTAAGTAACTTGTTCTTTAGCATCATTAGTGTTCAAATAGTCACAGAAGTCCTTTAGTTTGTGGGTGGTACCTGTCCATAACATAAAACAGTCTTCGATATAACATACTCAGTACAGAATGGGTTTGCTCCTGTAACGCCCTGAACGTCTCAGGATCGTTTAACAGACACGATAATGAGAACGCAACCACTTGTGAAGGTTTAGTTATTTTAATGAAGGCAAAAATAATACAAGGAATAAACAAAGGTTATAGTCACTGGAATTCTCCAGGCTAAGTACGTTACCAGCCCACAGCACGGATGGTTCTAACCGTCCTCTGCATATACGCCGATCCCGGCGTATGCCAACAGAGGGCAGAAATGAAATGGCCGACAATGCCAATCGGTAGGCTGTGAGGGGCACGAAGAGTGTTGGGGAGAATCGAGGAGTCAGGGAAACACCCAGCCGGGGTCTCTACCTGAAGGGAGCAGCCGCTCAACCTCTTCCTCAGACTGCACCGGGACGCTGAGTCATCTCCTGGTGATGCGTCACCGATACCCCAATCACAAGCAAAGAAGACTGAACCGAGAGCAGCCGCTCGATCGATCCTGTGGACTTCCGAGTCTGTAACGCGGCAAACACCTCCTGGTGTGCGTTACAGCTGGCAGTCCCTGTATCTCTGGTCGGGCTGGGAGTTACGACTCCAACCAGCAAAAGCGCCACTGCGCTTTGACTCAGCCGAGTCAAAAAGCGAAGCTCAATGGTTATCCGGTAGAGCTTCCGGGTCCTTCACAGGTGACGATGGGGCAAGACACGGCCCAGGGAGTAACGACTCGACCTACCTCCGTTCTTGCCTTACTGGAGCACCACTCCGGAACACTGCTCTTCACTAAGCAGGTACGTCGGTGTAAACACAATATCCGACAGCGTTGTACCTCCCGGTTCCTCCCTTTATAGGGCGTGTTTTCCTTGAGTTATGTAACAGCTCTCCTGTTTACATAAGGGCGTGTTTTCCTTGAGTTATGTAACAGCTCTCCTGTTTACATAAGGGCGTGTTTTCCTTGAGTTATGTAACAGCTCTCCTGTTTACATAAGGGCATGTTTTCCTTGAGTTATGTAACAGCTCTCCTGTTTACATAAGGGCGTGTTTTCCTTGAGTTATGTAACAGCTCTCCTGTTTACATAACCTCTCAACCGCTAAGCATCCTGGGAGATGTAGTCCGTTTTCGCTGGTTACCGTTTTCCTCCCCTCGCATGACAGGAATTCTTGACAGTACATCCTCCCTCTCAGCGGCTCCCCACGGGTCCAGCGCTGGCAGGAAAACGCTGATGAAACAAGGAGACCAAGCGCGGAGCATGAACCCCTTCAGCCGGTTCCCATGACTGCTCCTCCGGGCCATAGCCTTTCCACGCAACCAGGTACCACAGCTTCCCCCTGCGCCATTTGGACGCCCGTATGCCCGACACTTCATACTCCACCTCCGACTCCACGCATACCGGCCTAGGTGTCCCAGACGGCTTGGAGGGTGCTGGTTTGAGCAATGATACATGAAAGACAGGGTGTATCCGCAATGACTGGGGCAAGCACACCTTCACGTTCACGGGACCCATACACTTGGTAATTCGATAGGGGCCCATGTACTTGGGATGGAACACACTGTTCTTTCGAAACCTCATGTTTCTTGTGGATATCCAGACGTAGTCTCCAGTGCGGTACAGTGGCCCGGGCCTTCTCTTCCTGTCTGCCGCAGCCTTGTATCTTCTCTTGGCCTCTATTAGGACAGCCCTTGAGCGCATCAACGTGTCTTTTATGTGTGCCACCCTGTCCGCTGTGGCGGGAATCCTGTCCTCTCTGAACGGATGTAGAAATGGCAAGAACCTGGGATGTTGGCCATAGTTGCTATAGAACGGAGATGACTGTGTGGAGCTGTGAGTGGCGTTGTTATAGGCTATCTCTGCAACCCATAGCAAGTCGACCCATTCTTCCCTGCCCTGGTCCACAAAACATCGCAGATACTGTTTGAGCGTTTGGTTCAGGCGCTCGGTTTGGCCGTCCGTTTGAGGGTGGTAGCTGGTGGACAGGGCGGTCTTAACATGCAGCGCAGTGCACCAAGTCTTCCAGAATTGCGCAGTAAACTGCGACCCCCGGTCCGACACGATCACCCCAGGTAATCAATGCAGTCGTACCACATTCTTTAGGAGTAGTGACGCCAATTCCCCGGCCGTAGGGACTCTCTTGCAGGGGATGAAGTGCCCCATTTTCGTCAAGTAATCCACCACCACCAGTATTGCCGTCATCCCCTGGTCTACCGGTAGGCCCACCACGAAGTCCAGTGATATGCTATCCCATGGTCTATCCGGGGTCGGAAGTGGATGTAAGAGCCCTTGGGTTCGGCCATGGTCGGCCTTCATGGTAGCACACGTAGGACACTCCTGTCCCCACCTCCTGACATCCACTCTCATGGTTGGCCACCAGAAATGCCGTCCCATGCTAGCCACCGTTTTTTCAAAGCCCAAATGACCTGCGCATGGAGAGTCATGGCACCAGATGAATGCTTGTTTCCTTAGCCTAGGCGTGGGTATCAATAGGCACCTGCCCTTCAGGGGTATCCCGTCCTTCAGCTGCCATTCTCTGTGACTGAGGAGCCACCTCCGCCATGCGAATGACCTGATCCCTCTCTTTATTCCCCTCAGGAAAGTATCCGGTTGGATAACCCCCAATACCATCCTCGGGGAAATGATGGAATGCTCGGTCGCAGGCAATGGTTCCTTAACTGCAGATTGACGGGACAGGGCGTCCGCCTTCCTGTTTTCCGTCCCCGGCCGATATGTGATGCGGAAGTTGAACCCCGCAAAGAAGATCATCCACCGCAGCTGTCTGGGAGAAAGGTGTCTTGTGGCCGTCATGAACTGTAGGTTCCGATGGTCCGTGTACACCGATACCACATGTCTTGCCCCCATCAACCAATGCCTCCATTCGGTGAAGGCGTCCTTGATTGCGAGAAGCTCCTTCTCCGCAATATGGTAGTTGCGTTCGGCGTCGTTGAGTTTGCGGGACATGTACGCAACGGGATGAAGCACCCCTGTGTCGTGGTTGCGTTGGGACAAGATAGCCCCCAGCGCCACATCCGATGCGTCCGCTTCCACCACGTAGGGGAGATCCGGATCGGGGTGAGCCAACACCAGCGCTTTACCAAAGGCGCTTTTCAGGGCCTCAAAGGCTGTGTTCGCTTCAGGGGACCAGACAAACTCCTTGGACTTCCTCAGTAGCTGTGTGATTGGGGCCACCAATCCTGAAAATCCATCTATAAACCGCCTGTAAAAGTTGGCGAAGCCAATGAAACTTTGGACGTCCTTCACGCTTTGGGGCACCGGCCATTCTTTCACCGCCTTGATCTTTCGTTCTGCCATCTCCTGTCCCTCTGGACTCAGCATCACTCCGAGGAATTCCGCGGATGTGACGTGGAAGTCACACTTGCTGAGTTTACAAAACAGCATGTTTTCCCTCAGCTTTTGGAGCACAGCTATGACGTGGTGTACGTGCTCCTCCACACTGGACGAATAGATGAGGATGTCGTCGATATATACGACCACGTAGATATCCAACTCCTCTCTGAATACCTCATTCAAAAAGTACTGAAAGGCTGCCGGGGCGTTGCACAGACCGAACGGCATGACGAGGTACTCAAAAAGGCCGAACCTGGTCTTAAAGGCGGTCTTCCACTCGTCTCCGTCCCTCATGCGCACCAGATGGTATGCCCCTTTCAAATCCAACTTGGTGTAGATACGAGCTTTCTTGACCTGTTCCAGAAGTACACTGATGAGAGGCAAGGGGTACCGATTCTTTACGGTTATCGCATTCAATGCCCTAAAGTCCACACAGGCTCTCAGCTCCCCATTAGCCTTCGGGATGAAGAAGAGTGGCGAGGCGGCCGGAGACTTGGACGGGCGGATGAATCCTAGCTTGAGGAGTTTATCCAGGTACCCCCGGAGATGCACGTTTTCAGGCTCCGTCAGGGCATACAGCCTGCCGCTGGGAACGCTGGCCCCTGGCACCAGGTCGATCTGGCAGTCAAACTGTCTATGTGGTGGTAGCACTTCCGCCTTCACCTCATCAAATACATCCTCAAAACTGTGATAAGCCTGGGGGAGAGCCACATCTTTTTCTGCCGCTGTAGCCACCGTCTGACTCCCGCTCTCATCTGCGTCAAGGGATTCCGTTCTTATTCCACAATGCAGGATGCAATACGGTGACGTCAGTTCGATGCGATGTGTTGGCCAATCCACAGAGGGGTTGTGTTTCTGTAGCCATGGCAATCCCAATATGACGCCATATTGGGGCGCTCGGATGATGTTAAAATCGATTTGTTCCAAATGGTTCCTCCCACATCTCATCGGAAGGACCCCCGTGTGCTGCCCGATCGCCTTCCGTCTACAGCATAGACGTCTTCGGGTACAGCTTTGGGAAGAAGCACTAGCCCTAGCCTGCATGCCTCGTTGTGGTCCATGAACATGCCAGTGGCCCCTGAATCCACCATGGCCACAACGGGTATCCACTGGTCATGCACTCCCACGTGCACCGTGAGAAACAGGTGTCGTTGTCCCTTAGTGACCGAGTTGGAAAGTGAAGGGATGGATGAGTGACTCAGAGATGCCCCTTCTTTGGTCTGGGGGTCCTCTAGTTTTCCGCCGGTACGTCCACCACGGCTGTTACCGACCGGTTGGCCCGATAACGTGACGTCTTCGGTTTGGCAGGGCATTCACGTACGTAGTGGCCTTTTTTGCCACAATATAGGCACAATCCTTGTTTACGGCGTGACTCTTTCTCTGTGAGGCTCGCTCGTATTGCGCCGATGTCCATGGGTTCTCCCTTGGATGCGGTGGCAGTTTCAGGACTTCCCACTGTCACATAGGATGGAAGGGATTTTCCTTTTCTCCCATGATCCCCCTTTCTTTCACTTAGCCTATGTTCCAGCCGTAATACCAGGTTGATAAGGCCCTCACATGTCTTGGGTTGTGGGTCAATATGAGCCACGGCGTCCTTGAGCTCATCGCACAGCCCGTGATGGAAGAGCGCCGTCTGTTTAGCAACAGGCCACTTGATTTCCGCAACCAGCCTTCGGAACGCGTTGAGATACTGCACCAGGTCGTTGGATCCCTGTCTCAACTCAAGCATTTCACGGTCCGCCGTGTACGAGTCAGCCCTTCTGTCGAAGACCTTCAGGAATTCCTCGCGAAAAGCACCCCAATCACATAAGATGGGGTCGTCCCTGCTCACCAGAGGTACGGCCCATTGTGCCGCGTTTCCAGCCAAATAGGATATAAGGAAAGCCACACGAGCCTGACTCGTGGGGAACGCCCTTGGTTTGCACGATAAATGTAGCGCCACTTGTGTGAGGAATACCTGCACTGTGTTAGGATCCCCACTGTACCTCTCTGGTGTTGCCAAGGGGACGGCTACCGGCATTTCCACTACTACCGCAGGGGTCTGGTTCGTGAGGGAGGTGCTGGGCGTGAGCGGGTCCAATTGGATAGCATCCAGTCTGGCTTTTACATCGGCTGTTTCTTGCCTGGAGGCAGCCAATTCAATTTGCACGGTCGCTAAAGCAGCCAGCACATCATCAAGTGTTGCCATGTCTGTTATCGACCGGGAGACAGTTAGTGTTATTAAGGTCGGATATTTTGTAACGCCCTGAACGTCTCAGGATCGTTTAACAGACACGATAATGAGAACGCAACCACTTGTGAAGGTTTAGTTATTTTAATGAAGGCAAAAATAATACAAGGAATAAACAAAGGTTATAGTCACTGGAATTCTCCAGGCTAAGTACGTTACCAGCCCACAGCACGGATGGTCCTAACCGTCCTCTGCATATACGCCGATCCCGGCGTATGCCAACAGAGGGCAGAAATGAAATGGCCGACAATGCCAATCGGTAGGCTGTGAGGGGCACGAAGAGTGTTGGGGAGAATCGAGGAGTCAGGGAAACACCCAGCCGGGGTCTCTACCTGAAGGGAGCAGCCGCTCAACCTCTTCCTCAGACTGCACCGGGACGCGGAGTCACCTCCTGGTGATGCGTCACCGATACCCCAATCACAAGCAAAGAAGACTGAACCGAGAGCAGCCGCTCGATCGATCCTGTGGACTTCCGAGTCTGTAACGCGGCAAACACCTCCTGGTGTGCGTTAC
The DNA here is from genome assembly GCF_964204655.1 of Triturus cristatus. Classification (NCBI taxonomy): domain Eukaryota; kingdom Metazoa; phylum Chordata; class Amphibia; order Caudata; family Salamandridae; genus Triturus; species Triturus cristatus. The sequence goes on along the minus strand of NC_140587.1, from coordinate 1,010,167,072 downwards.
AGCTGGCAGTCCCTGTATCTCTGGTCGGGCTGGGAGTTACGACTCCAACCAGCAAAAGCGCCACTGCGCTTTGACTCAGCCGAGTCAAAAAGCGAAGCTCAATGGTTATCCGGTAGAGCTTCCGGGTCCTTCACAGGTGACGATGGGGCAAGACACGGCCCAGGGAGTAACGACTCGACCTACCTCCGTTCTTGCCTTACTGGAGCACCACTCCGGAACACTGCTCTTCACTAAGCAGGTACGTCGGTGTAAACACAATATCCGACAGCGTTGTACCTCCCGGTTCCTCCCTTTATAGGGCGTGTTTTCCTTGAGTTATGTAACAGCTCTCCTGTTTACATAAGGGCGTGTTTTCCTTGAGTTATGTAACAGCTCTCCTGTTTACATAAGGGCGTGTTTTCCTTGAGTTATGTAACAGCTCTCCTGTTTACATAAGGGCGTGTTTTCCTTGAGTTATGTAACAGCTCTCCTGTTTACATAAGGGCGTGTTTTCCTTGAGTTATGTAACAGCTCTCCTGTTTACATAACCTCTCAACCGCTAATCATCCTGGGAGATGTAGTCCGTTTTCGCTGGTTACCGTTTTCCTCCCCTCGCATGACAGGAATTCTTGACAGCTCCATTATATGCCCCCAGTACCCCAGATCCACTTCTCCTCCAGCCACCCCATAAAGAGGTTTGCAAAAGAAGGAGAAAACCTAGAGCCCATGGCGACCCCTTGTATCTGTCAATGCCTGAGGGCCTTCAAACTCTTGTCATTCTTAATGCATGTATATAGGGCTGCTACATCCAGCGTTACCATTGTCATTCCAGGTTCCCAACTAGTGTCCTTGAGTAAGTTCACTAAATGTGTAGTATCTTTGATGTATGAGGGTAAATTTGACATGAAGGGTTTTAAGAATATATAGACAAATGCAGATAATTTTTCAGTCGGCCCACCTATGCCTTATACAATAGGCCTCCCCGGTGGAAAAGGAAGGTTCTTACGAATCTATCTGCATCCAATAGACAGTTGTCATGCCATGTTTTTAGTGCCTTATTGATCAGATTTGTCAATTCAAACATTGGATTAGTCAACACTTTCTCATGACAATTTACATCATTTCGTTGTGAGTAAATTTCTTGTTCATAATCACGGCAGTTTATTAATACAATGCCCCCCCCCTTGTCTGACTCCCTGATGACTACACGCTTATCTTCTTGTAACTCATTAATGGCTGTACGTTCCTTGTGATGCAAATTGTCCCTTCTTTTGTCATAATGTGTTTTTTATTTTTAGCATATTCATCTAAGTCTCTACAAATAAGTTTGTGGAACACCTGTAATTCCCGTTCGACAAGTTTGGCGTACATCTAGATTTACTCTTTAGACCACTTGTGATGTTCAAATCTGCTTGTATATCTAAATCATCAGCACTTTGGCCACTGTTATTGGATCCCCCTCCAAATCTGTGATAGATAGGAGTGAAACTGTATCACGAATGTCCAGTATGAATAATGAACTAGACACCACACTTGTTGCTGATATTGCTTGTGTTTTATTATCTTGTGGGTTTAGCCTGAAAAATATTTTCAGTTTAAGTTGTATGATGAATTTAATTAAATCAATCTTAAGTCTGCATATAACTCCCTTGTTCTCTGGACAGAAACCCATCCCTTTCTTTGAGAGAGATCCTGTCAATAGTCAAACTTTTATCAGAAAGGTTAATGACAGTAACCACACTCCCTGTAGTGTTATGTACGTTCTCCTGTCCCATGACCTAGTCTTGATCGCCTTCCTTTCTTTTTGTACTGCTTTCTCTTTTTGCCCACTTGGTTTTCTTGTAATATCCACTTTTTTGATCTGTCCCCTCTTCCAGTAAAAAAGTATTTCCCGGAATATTTAGGAACTAGATGTTCCTTCTCCCACATCAGTTTCACTGTTACTCGTAATTGGCATGCTGATGGAGGTGGAACGAGAGCTGGCTTAAATAGTGTTTGTTTATCCCCATCTGCCCGTATTAAGTGATCATATTGTTGGGGAAAATGTAAAGATCCTCGCACGAGTGATCTATCTAGTCTCTTTTTAATTTTTGGGCTTTCCTTTGTTTTATACCATTTTGGTGCTTGGATAGTATACCATTAATGATCTTGAAATTCTTAGTAGTGGCTTCAGACAGATTTACATTCTTGATCTTGCTTCCTAGTGATGCAATCTCTGCTTGTAACTTAACCACCTTTCTGTCTGCATTTTCCACTATAATCTCAATTAGATTCATAGAGCTAGATGTCATTTATTTTTCCCATGATACAAGTAGATTATCATCTAGGTCATCATAGGTGGGGATAATGTGAGATCTTAGACCCCCTGGAATCCTGTGGAGTTTAATGTATTGTTTTAATGTGGCTCCATCCTACCATCTGACATCTTGTTTCTCTTTAGTTTCTCAAGGTTTATGAAGTTATCTCCAAGTTCTTCCTTGTGTTGTGGGTTTCAAGTCTTCACTAAGCAGAAGAATGGCTCTAGACCCAGGGAATGCATAAGACATTAAACCTTTAAGTGTCCCCTCATCTGTTGCCGAGCTACGTAGTTTCATCGGAATGGTAATGGCTATGTGAAAGATTTATTCACAGCCTCACGTCACTTACTGCCCTGTTAAGAGAGTTAAGTCAACAACTATATGTTCGTGGGGTGCCACACGAGAAGGAAGTGTTCATCAAGAGTAATTAGGCGCTGTCTGCTGAGACCATGTTGGCATACTTTGATCCCGCAAACCACACAGAGGTGTCTGTAGATCAATGGACTGAGGACGGCGCCTGGGGTGGTGATGCCGCCCTCTCCGGGGACTTCAGGAAGGGCGGTTTCCCCGGGCCCGACGGAACCCCGTCTCATGCCCCCTGGTGGAGCGGCAGGCTGGGAGACTGAGCCCTGGGCCCCTGGCTCAGGAGATTCCTACTCGTGCCCCGGGCACCACACCACACGTTTGCCCAAGGGATGGAGCCCCGGCCTGGGTAACATCCTTGCCCATCCAGATGCCGGCTGAGGACTGCCTGGCCGAGAGGGGTTCCAGAGTACCCTGTCCCTAGTAATCCTGAGGAAGGGTACCCCCCGCCTTTCTGGTAAGCCGTGCGCACTGCGAGGCTGAGGGTACCCAAGGCACGGACTTGCTCGACCTCCTGGAGCCCTGGATGGGATTGGGGAGGAAAATGAGCCCTCACAGGGACTTCCAGGGCAGACCGGCTATCTGGTCGCACCATTGGAAAGCATTGCGTGCGATGGCCGAGGGGATAGGTGCGATCAGATGGCCGGGTTTGAAAGTGGAGGCCATCTGGTCGCTCTGTGCCCAACAAAAGAGTGAGTTGGCAACAGGGCATGGGGGTCCGGAGACCTGGGGCCCCAGCTGGGCCTCAGCCAAGGGGGCTATGAGGAGGAGCCGACTGGCCCCCCTCACCCGGGGCCCGCGGACACCTTGACAAGCAGGAGAACCGGGGGAGGCCCGCAAGGGACTGACGGACCCCCATGGGTGGAGCGGCAGGCTGGGGGACGGGGCCCTGGACTGGAGCCCCCGACCAGGGCCCGATGGGGCCCCTGGACCCAGCCAGAGATCCCAGAGGCGCAGGGAAAGCCTACCCGGGCCTGCGGGACCCAGTCCCAGGCACCCTGCCATCCGGCAGGACAGACCCTGGGGTGGGGAGGCTGCCCTCCCTGGGGCCCCCCTGAACCCAGTCGAGCAGATAGAGGCTCCCAGCAGGGCCCCTGGACCCAGTCGGGGATCCCAGGCCCAGAGGCGCAGGGGAGCCTCTCGGGGCCCGCCAGACTCCACCCCGGGCACCCTGCCACGCGAAAGAATTGAGGAGAGAGCCCGGGTGGGGAGGCCGCCCTCCCTGCCCCCCCCTGCCTGAACCCAGTCGAGCAGATAGAGGCCCCCCAGGCCTGCGGGACCCCGTCCCGGGCACCCTACCGCACGGCAGGACAGAGGACGGAGTCCGTGATGTGGAGGCCGGCCTCCCTGGGGCCCCTGGGAGCCCCTGAACCCAGTCGAGCAGAGGGAGTATCCCGGGCATGACGAAATCCGTCCCAGGCCTTTGGCAGGGCGACAGGCTGGGGGACAGGGCCCAGAACTGGAGCACCCAAGCCGGGGCCCGGCGGGCCGTTTGGACCCAACCGGGGATCCCGGGCCTTGAGGCACAGGGGGAGCCTCCCCGGACCCGCCAGACACAATCCCGGACAGCCTGCCACGCGATAGGACCTAGGACAGAGCCCGGGGTGGGGAGGCCGCCCTCCCCACGTCCCTCAGGGGCCCCGGCCGGAGCCCCTCAACCCAGCTAAGCAAGGGGAGGCTCCCCGGGCACAACGGAACCCTGTCCCAGGCCTTTGGCAGAGCAGGCCGGATGACTGGACCCAGCCGGGGCTCCCAGGCCCAGAGGCGCAGGGGAAGCCTCCCTGGGCCCGCCGGACCCCGTCCCGGGCACCCTGCCACGTGGCAGGACTGAGGACGGAGCCCGGGGTGGGGAGGTCGCCCTCCCCGGGGCCCCTTGGGGCCCCTGAACCCAGCCGAGCAGGGGGAAGCTCCCTGAGCACAACGGAACCCTGTCCTGGGCCTTTGGCGGGGCGGCAGGCCGGGGAACGGGGCCCAAGGCTAGAGCACCCTACCCGGGTCCTGGCGGGGCCCTTTGGATACAGCCGGGGATCCCGGGGCCAGAGGCGCAGGGGCAGCCTCCCCAGGCCTGCGGGCAGGACCGAGGACGGAGCCTGGGGTGGGGAGGCTGCACTCTCCGGGGTCCCTGGGAGCCCCTGAACCCAGCCGAGCAGGGGGAAGCTCCCAGAGCACAACGGAACCCCGTCCTGGGCCTTTAGTGGGGCGGCAGGCCGGGGGACAGGGCCCAGTGCTGGAGCACCCCACCCAGGTCCCGGCGGGGCCCTTTGGACGCAGCCGGGGATCCCTGGCCGAGAGGCGCAGGGGCAGCCTCCCCAGACCTGCGTGACCCCATCCCAGGCCCCCTGCCACGCGGCAGGATCGAGGACGGAGCCCGGGGTGGGGAGGCCGCCCTCCCCGGGGACCCTGGGAGCGCCTGAACCCAGTCGAGGAGATAGAGACTCCCAGGGAATGATGGAATCCCGTCCCAGGCCTTTGGCAGGGTGGCAGGCTGGGGGACTGGGCCCAGGGCTGGATCCGGTGGGGCCCCTGGACGCAGCCAGGGCTCCTGGGCACGGAGGAGCAGGGGGAGCCTCCACAGGCACGCGGGACCCCGTCCCAGGCACCCTTCCAGTCTTAAGGATCGAGCCCGGTCTGGGGGGCTGTCCCGACCCGTACAGCTGCCAGCTGAGGACCACTAGGCCAGGAGGGATTCCGGAGTACCATGTCCCTAGGAATCCGGAGGAAGGCTACCCCTCTTTCTGGTAACCCGTCGCACCCTTAGATGAGGGGACCCAAGGCGCGGACGTGCCTGACCACCTGGAGCCCTGGTTGGGATCGGGGAGGCAAATGAGCCCTCGGGACTTCCAGGGCAGCCCAGCCATCTGGTCGCCCTATTGGAAAGCATGGCGTGCGACCAGATGGCCGAGGGGAAAGGTGCAACCAGATGGCCGGGACCAAAAGGGCTCCCATCTGCCCGCCCCAAGCCTTCGCGGTAGGGCTCCCTCCTTCCCACGCACGGCTCGGGGGCTCTGCTTCCCGGGGGCCTCGTGGACCCCAGCTGGGCCTCGGGGAGGACTGCCGGAGCTCTCGTGCCAGGACGCCCGGGGGAGGACTGCCCGGGACCCTTGGAGCCCGTCCCGGGCACTTTGCCACGCTGTGGGCCAGAGGAGGGAGCCCCCGGACGGAGGGGAGGTGTTGTCTGGGCATAACCCATCTGGTCCCCTGCAATGAACCACCAGCCCGGGAGGGGTGTTCCTGCATACCCTGTCCCTACTAATCCGGAGGAAAGCTACCCCTCTTTCTGGGAACCTGTGCGCACCGTGGGACTCAGGGGACCCTGGGGGCGAACGTGCCCGACCTCCTGGAGCCCTGGCTGAGATCCAAGAGGCAAATGAGCCCTCATCAGGAATTCCAGGGCAACTCGGCCATCTAGTCACCCCATTGGAAAGCATTGCGTGCAACCAGATGGCCGACGGGGAAAGGTGCGTTCAGATGGCCGGGACCGAAGGGACTCCCATCTGCCTGCCCTGAGCCTTCGCAGTAGGGCTCCCGCCTGCCCACGCAGGGCTCGGGGGCTCTTCTTCCCGGGGGCTCGGGGACCCCGGCTGGGTCTCAGGCATGGGGAGGACCGCTGGAGCTCTGGGGCCCGGACGCCTGGGGTAGGACTGCCTGGGACCCATGGAGCCCGTCCCGGGCACTTTGCCATGCGGCGGGCTGGAGGAGGGAGCCCTAGACGCCTGGGGAGGTGTTGCCCGGGCCCAGCTCATCTGGTCCCCAGCTCGGAACTGCCCACCCGAGAGGGCATACCTTGCCCCTAGTAATCCGGAGGAAAGCTACCCCTCTTTCTGGGAACCCGTGTGCACCGAGAGACGGAGGGGACCCAGGGCGCAGAGGCGCCCGACCTCATGGAGCCCTGGCTGGGATACAGGAGGCGAATGAGCCCGCATCGGGACTTCCAGGCTGGCCCGGCCATCTGGTTGCCCCATTGGAAAGCATTGCGTGCGACCAGATGGCCGAGGGGAAAAGTGCGACCAGATGGCCGGTACCGAAAGCAGACCAATCTGCCCGCCCAGAGCCTTCGCCGGAGGGCTCCTGCCTGCCCTTGCAGGGCTCGGGGGGCTGCGTATCCCGGGGGCTCGGAGAGCCCAGCTGTGTCCCAGGCACGGGGCTGCTCACCTCCCTGGGCCAACATCGTGGCTACCAGGCCCGGACGTGCAGGAGAGGCGAGTGGATTTTTTGAGCCCTGGGAGAGAACTGGGGCTTGGCAGGGTCAGGGAGCCAGCAGGTCCCAGTCTGCCAGCTCACCAGGACTGGGGATATGCTGACCATGCGCTGCCAGGGCCCGGTCATGGCCTTCGGTGGGCCCTCTGGTGAGTCTGTCTGGCACGGAGAGGCTCCAAACCTGCTTGGCTGGGGCCAGGGCTGGACAAATCCACTCGCTCGCTCGCATAGGCCCGACCGGTGCCTTAACGGAAGGGATCCCGCCTGCTCTTGACAGGCTAGGGGGCTCAGCTTCCGAACCCCAGACAGGCCAAGGAGAGCCTCCCCAGGCCAAGATAGACCCACCGTCCCCAGCGCACTAATCCTCGGCTGGCTTGCAGGATCGGGGGCCCGACGGACGGAGCTCATGCCCCGGGCCTGGTCCCAGCTTCCGAACCCTAGCCAGGCCGGGGAGAGCATCCCCAGGACCCGATGGACCCACCGACCTAGCGCACTGACCCTCGGCTGGCTTGCAGGGTGGGGGAACTCCAGCACCCCGGGGCCCACCAGACAGAGTTCAATCCCCGGGCCCAGTCCCAGCTTCTGAACTGTAGCCAGCCCGGGGAGAGCCTCCCTTGGCCCCGATGAACGCCGTGACCCTCGGCTGGCTTGCAGGCCAGGGGGGCTCCAGCACCCCCATGGCCTGCCGGGCAGAGCTCAAGCCCCGGGCCTGGTCCCTGCTTCCGATCCTTAGCCAGGCTGGGGAGAGCCTCCCTTGGCCCAGATGAACGCCCAGAACCTCGGCTGGCTTGCAGAACGGAGCTCAAGCCCCAGACCCGGGCCCGGCTTCCGAACCCTAGCCAGGCCGGGGAGATCCTCCCAGGGTCCTCGGTGGACCCCCTGTCCCCAGCACCCGGACCCTCAGCTGGAACCAAGGAAGGTTAAGCCCAGGCCACGTCCTCTCCCTGATGGCCTGCCCGGGGAGCCCATTTTCTCAACTATTAAGCCCCCACATAGTGGGGGCTTTCAGAACTCTGTGGAAGGACAAATCTTGGAGTTAGCCCGGCCAGCTGACAGGCCGGCCATCTGGTTGCCTGGCCCGCAGGGCCATTTGGTTGCCCGGCCCGCAGGGCCATCTGGTTGCCCGGCCCGCAGGGCCATCTGGTTGCCCGGCCCGGCCCGCAGGGCCATCTGGTTGCCCGGCCCGGCCCGCAGGGCCATCTGGTTGCCCGGCCCGGCCCGCAGGGCCATCTGGTTGCCCGGCCCGCAGGGCCATCTGGTTGCCCGGCCCGCAGGGCCATCTGGTTGCCCGGCCCGC